>NC_065554.1:27533520-30021471 GCF_022605725.1 Anthonomus grandis grandis
GAACTATGGGATTAAATTTGTAGGGGTTATTCAGGGCAACATTTGAGTATATGAACCCATTTCCGGAAAATGGTCATTACGGCATTACGGCCCCAAGACTCTTTAAAATTTAAAAAGACGATAAATTGTCTAATAACAGAATGTTATATGAATCTATTTTCTTATATAATTAAATTAAAAATTAAGTACTTAAAAGAATCATCCGAAAACAGTTTTAACTGGCCCCAAAAAGTTGACATTAATTATGAGAATCAAAAATATGTGTTATATATTAATCAATTAATCCTATATCACCGATATCACCGAACTCATATAATTTATGATGTTCGGTGCAAAGTTTCCCTGCTCAGTGCAAAGTAATCCCGTTTTACGGTAGAGGAAAATATTTTAAATCCGTTTAAATATAATTTTTTACGTTTAAAACCCCTTAAATAAATGCTCTTTCATATTTCAGAATCGATACTGTAGAAATAACCGTAGAATTTTAAAATGTAAATTTTTCATGTACTGATCATAAACTGTCTACCCGCTTGTTGGTTCGTCGCCCCATTCACCCATATCTTATGAAATTAGCATTAAAAATTACATTTACTGTTCGCTTATAGGCGCAGTGAACTTATCAAAATTACGATAAAAGCTACACAGGTCGAAAATTAAGTGCGATCGAGTGTCAACCTTGTTCGGCCACGATTATTTCGGAATAAATTAGCCAATGGCAAAATAGGTTTACTTATCAGCCGATTCGTCGGTGTGTACCTCCCTTATCGGACTTGACATAGTTTTATGGGTTATTTATTGCTTTTTTTAGGTGTAATTGTTAACAAAAAAGGTGCCTCTTTATTAAAAAAATAAATAAATAAAATGGCGACTCTTAAAGGTTAAACCAACCGTTACGAACATCTCTCAAGTAATATATCATTGATTAGATCTTCTTTCATTCACGCAGATGACACGTCGATTCTAAAATACCCCATGTAACACGTACAACTTTTTTTTCTCGCTTCACAACGGCCCGGTTTTATTTCAAATTAATTCTTCATATGGACACACATACGGTGACACTTTTGAGGGATGCTGCGGCCGTTTTAACCCTTTATGCTTTTAAAACTCGTTTACTGTATCATTTTGGTCAGCGGGTAGTAGTTTTAGTGAAAATATCAAAATCTAGACTGTCTTGGAGAATAATCCTCGATATCTGACAAGGAGCAGAGACTTTATTTTTTAAATCCTTGTTTAGTTTTGAGCAAATTCGTATGCTTCGGTATTTTTTATTTAATATAATTATTGTGATTTCTTGTTAGGACATTTCGCCAATATCTTCTTCTTATCTATTTGCTTAGCCAATAGATTTACTTCTCTATCTTCTGACATTGTTTGACAGAAGATAGAGAAATACAATCAGAGATTCTCATATAGAAGAAAGTGAAAAAGAAAGATATTTAAATGGAGTAGTGCTTACAATGAAAGAGATAAGAAAAATTACAAGGCATTTACTAAACACTCATTAATATAACAATAGTTCAAAAAAAATATGACAGTAAAGAAAATGAAGACAGTTATTCTAAATAAGAAGGAGAAAGAGAAAAAGAAACAACTTTAAATGAAGTAGTGCTTATAATGAAAGAGAAAAAAATATACAAGTAATTTAATGTTTATTAAATTAAAAGACCAGTTGGAAAAAACTTAATAGAGTGAGTTGAGAAGGAAAAGGAATAGCAATAGTCAAAGGAAAATGAAGACAGTTAGGTTGAAGCAAAAGGAGAAAGGGAGAAACGACTACCTTTATATGAAATAGTGCCTACTATAAAAGAGACAGAATACTAAGTGAAATCTCTCCAGTTTCAAAGCAAGCCTAGAAAAAATTTAAAATATTTGAGTATTCTAGAACATACGAGGGCGGGTCAATAAGTCCGTGACTTTTTGAATTTCCCGCCATTTAATGGAAATAGCAACTCTGCTCCTGTCAACAGAGAACTGTCAGTTGACGCCTGTCAAAATTTAAACCAGCTGCGTCATTTAGTTTGTGTTTGACAGCTGTTGATAGCAGACTACCACTCGTTTTGAGATGAAAATGGAAAAAAGTGAATTTTGTGTGCTCATTAAGCATTATTTTTTACAGAAAAAAACCATCCCTCAAGCCAAGGCTAAGCTTGATAAATATTATGGGGACTCTGCACCATCCATTTCCATGGTAAAGAAGTGGTTTACTGAATTTCGATGTGGCCGTACAAGCACGGAAGATGCCGAACGTTCTGGACGCCCAGTCGAGGTCTCTACATCCAAAACAATCGATAAAATTCACGATATGGTTTTAGCCGATCGGACATTGAAAGTGAGAGAGATTGTGGAAGCCATAGGCATCTCACATGGTTCAGTAGTTTCAATTTTGAATGATCATTTGGGTATGAGAAAGCTTTCCGCAAGATGGATGCCGCGTTTGCTCACAATCGACCACAAACGCAACCGTGTGACAATTTCCCAGGAGTGTTTGGAGTTATTTGACCAATATAGACGAATTTTTGCATCGTTTCGTCACCGTGGACGAAACGTGGATCCACCACAACACGCCGGAGACCAAACAGCAGTAAAAACAGTGGATTTCTCGGGGTGAATCGGCGCCCAAGAAGGTAAAGGTGGGTTTGTCAGCCAATAAAGTCATGGCGCCCGTTTTTTGGGATGCACGCGGTATAATCCACATTGACTATCTTTAAAAGGGGAAAACAATCAATGGTGAATATTATACCAACTTATTGGATAGATTTAATGAGGAACTGAAAGAAAAAAGACCACATTTGGCCAAAAAAAAGTTCTTTTCCACCAGGACAATGCAAGGGTCCACACATGTGCAGTTTCCATGGCAAAAATCCATGAATTAGGTTACGAATTACTTCCTTATCCGCCCTATTCTCCAGATTTAGCCCCCAGTGACTATTTCCTATTCCCAAACTTAAAGAAATGGCTCGGAGGAAAGAGATTTGACTCCAACGACGAAATCATCTCTTAAACAAATACCTATTTTGATGACCTCGACAAATCATATTTTTCCGAAGGGATAAAAAAATTGGAGAAACGTTGGACTAAGTGTATAGAACTCAAAGGAGACTATGCTGAAAAATAAAATAACTTTTTATATAAAAACCTGTCTTTTATCCAAAAAGTCACAGACTTATTGACTCGCCCTCGTATAAAACAATTAAGTCATATGCCTGGAATATAATGGAATGTTACTTTAACTTCCTGTAAGATATGAAAAATTAATTTCATATATTAATAACACGTGTTTCGCTCCTATCGGAAAATCATTAGGCCTAGACCTACATCTACACAAATCACTATTTGTAATGTAATGTACAACTCAGTTGTATGTGTCTGTGTAGGTGTAGGTCCAGGCCTGACGATGCTTCAATAGGAGCGAAACACGTGTAGCGTTTTATAATTATATTTATGTTTACTGAGACCGTGAATTGCAGTTTTTACTTTTGTTGGGTTGTTTGTTTTCTCTCGGAGAAAAAATGGATGATGTGTTTCTAATTAAAAAATTATATAAAATCCCTGGAACAAAAATGCCTGAAAGATATAAAAAAAATAATTCTTAGTGCTTGGACAAAATAAACATTGATTACAAAATACTGGAAAAGATCAAAACATCAAATGCATTAAAAATTGCTGTTAATGCCTAAAAACTTACCAATATCAAGTTCCTTGATATTTGATTTAAAAGTTTGTTTAAGAAAAAGAGAATATTGTTGATCAGGGATTGATGAAGAAGACAAAATGTTGATTCAAATATTTTTAGACTGAAATTTGCTAAGATTATTTACTATTATTATTAGCAAATAAATATTTAAACAAAATTGTCATTTATCTAACTACATACGTCATTACCAAAGAAAAAAAAATATTTTTAACAACAACTAACTCTGTGAGGCAGTGTATGAATATTTTTTAATTTTACGGCTGTCTATTGCAGGTTTTCTCCTTTTTCTATCGGCCACGGTATTTATTTATAAAAATTGTAAATATTTTTGATGTTTGCGTCCGTATATACAATTTATTTGTTTTTAATTATTCTTTTGTGTTTTTGTTGTTTCGCTATAATTTATATGCAGATGAGCCGAAGTATTTTAACATTTCTGTCCGAGCTTTTATGCGTGCTGTGGATATATTAAGTTAGAGGGTATCAAACGGTAAATTTATTTCAGTTTTTTCACAATTTAAAATAATGGATATCACATCCATTTAAGTTATGCTTTAAAAACCCGTTATGTAAAAATTCAATAAATCAAACTATTATTTTTTAAATTATAAGGATCGATGTCGGATATGTTGGACTAATGTTTATAACTGCAGAATTAGTAACTCCAAGGGCATTTGGCCTTAAAACTGCCATGTAGAGAATTTTTTATCTTAAGGTTAATGAATTAAATGTATCTCTTTTCAACTATCAAAAATATCTAGAAATAGCAGTATATATAAAACATGGGGTGCTTTTCCTTGTTGTCATCTATCGAAAAACAACTTGCAAAAGCATCAACTTTATTGGAAATTCTGTCAGTAAATAGTGCATTACTGTCCGGTTGTTTAAAAGATGGCAATTTTTCTATTTCACTTTTACTTAATACAATAAAATTCCTAGGCATAAACGCCTTTAGTCCGGTCCACCTCTGAATCCAACCCACTAAACCAACTTTACATGAACATCCTTTACATTATGTACCAACAACATTTGCACATGGTCATCGATGGATTAATTCGATAATATGATAAACAGCATATCGAAATGATATGATGACACACGCCATATAAAAAAAACGGTGTTTGCATTATTTTGAACTTACTAATGGTATTGGATTAAAATTATAGACTGATGACAAAATTATGCATATTCATGAGGTGATTTATTAATTAAGAAGTACGTATGTTCCATGGTAACAATCCAAATCGTAATTTTCAAACATTGTTATGGGGGATTAGCATATAATGAGGAAACCCCTGGTTATCTCCTAGGATCTCTCGTCGTTTTTCCTATGAATTTTTCCCGACTCGATCACGCAACAACATCATTGAATGCGTTCAGTTCGCAATTAGCACCACATAGTCTGTCCTTAGTTCAAAATGATCTGATAGGGGAAAATAATAGAGTTATCCTAGCGAGACGCACGATATTTTCAGTATTTGCTCTTCCTCCATTTAATTGAGCTGTGTATGTTTGAAGTAATTGAGACAGAGATGGATTAGGATGGGAAAATTTAATTTTTATGCAGTTAAATAGATTCGTTTTTTAGATGTTTGAACTTATAATACTTTCCTGTTTTTGAAGTAAATTTTCATTTTATTCCAGGGGTTTTACGTATTTTTTATTTAGATCTTCCACAGTTAGAATAATAAAGTTTCATACAAAGGCTCTTCGTCTAATTTTATTAAAGACCTATTTTAGGATTCGTCTAGAAAATATACAGGAAGTTGAAAACAAAAAATCAAGGGATGGCTTGAATAATTTTTTTTAACAATAATTGCAAAGTGTTTGTACAGAGGATCTTTACTTAATTTTATTGGATACCTATTTGAGGATTATTTTAGAAATGAAAATAAAAAATAAAAAATTTTAAGAGTAGTTAATATTTTTTTTAAAGTTGCAAAGTATCTATAACTGAAGAACTAAGGCAGTTAGAATGATGAAATTTTGTACAGAGATTCTTTATTTAATTTCATTGAACACCTATTTCAGTATTATTTAGAAAAATAGGTAGTTGTTGAAAAATAAGGGTGGCTAATTTATTTTCTAAAAACGTTGCAACCTGCCTATAATTCAAGAATCAAGGCAGTTAGAATAATGAAATTTTGTACCAAGGTTTAATTTAATTAGATACCGATTTCGGGTTTTTTTAGTATACACGAAGTTAAAGAAATAATTTTTTAAGAATGGTTAATTTTTTTCTAAAAAAGTTGCAGTTTTAATAAGTTATGAACCAAAGCAGTTAAGATCATGAAGTGTAGTAAACGAATTTAAAAAATAGATATGTAAATCCCTTGTCAATGTTTTTAAATGCCAAAATTTGCTCTCTTTTGTATACAGAATAGTATATGATATACGTATATGAAATTCTACAGTTTAATAAATATACCTTGACTATATACGGTTGATAAATAACTATAGATAATAAAAAAACTATTGGTATGTTTTAATTTATTAACTGGATTTTTAAATTTTTTTTTTCAAATTCTCGTACGAATTTGGAAAAACGCTGAAATAGGTGTCCAACAAAATTATCCATGGAATATGTGCACAAATTTTTAAAATCACATCTAGTCAATTTTTCGAGTTATGAATTTTATGTCGAAAAAATAGAAAAAAAATCGATATTTTCGAAAATAATTTTGTTCCTCAAAATCTCGTACGAATTTGGAAAAACGCTCAAATAAATGTCCAATAAAATTATCCATGGAATATGTGTACAAATTTTCAAAATGAAATTTGGTAAATTTTTCGAGTTATGAATTTTATGTCGAAGAAATAGAAAAAAAACCATATTTTGGAAAAATATTTTTTTTCTGAAATTCTCGTACAAATTTGGAAAAACGCTCAAATAGGTGTCCAACAAAATTATCCATGGAATATGTGTACAAATTTTCAAAATCACATCTGGTCAATTTTTCGAGTTATGAATTTTATGTCGAATAAATAGAAAAAACAACGATATTTTCGAAAAATATTTTTTTTCTAAAATTCTCGTTCGAATTTGGAAAAACGCTTAAATAGGTGTCCAACAAAATTGTCCATGAAATATGTGTACAAATTTTCAAAATGGCATCTAGTCAATTTTTCGAGTTATGGACTTTATATCGAATAAATAGAAAAAAAATCGATATTTTCGAAAAAAAATGTTTTCTTAAATTCTCGTACGAATTTGGAAAAACGCTGAAATAGGTGTGCAATAAAATTATCCATGAAATATGTGTACAAATTTTTAAAATGACATCTGGTTAATTTTTCGAGTTATGAATTTCATGTCGAAAAAATAGAAAAAAAATTGATATTTTCGAAAAATATTTTTTTTCTTAAATTCTCGTACGAATTTGGAAAAATGCTGAAATAAGTGTGCAATAAAATTGTCCATGAAATATGTGTACAAATTTTCAAAATCACATCTAGTCAATTTTTCGAGTTATGAATTTTATGTCGAAAAAATAGAAAAAAAAATCGATATTTTCGAAAATAATTTTTTTTCTCAAAATCTCGTACGAATTTGGAAAAAACGCTTAAATAGGTGTCCAACGAAATTGTCCATGGAATATGTGTATAAATTTTCAAAATGACATCTGGTGAATTTTTCGAGTTATGAATTTTATGTCAAATAAATAGAAAAAAAATTGATATTTTCGAAAAATATTTTTTTTAATTCTCTTACGAATTTCAAAATAAAATTAAAAATTAAAATTATCCATGGAATATGTGTACAAATTTTTAAAATGACATCTGGTCAATTTTTCGAGTTATGAATTTCATGTCGAAAAAATAGAAAAAAAATTGATATTTTCGAAAAATATTTTTTTTCTTAAATTCTCGTACGAATTTGGAAAAATGCTGAAATAAGTGTGCAATAAAATTATCCATGGAATATGTGTACAAATTTGCAAAATCACATCTAGTCAATTTTTCGAGTTATGAATTTTATGTCGAAAAAATAGAAAAAAAATCGATATTTTCGAAAATAATTTTTTTTCTCAAAATCTCGTACGAATTTGGAAAAACGCTTAAATAGGTGTCCAACGAAATTGTCCATGGAATATGTGTATAAATTTTCAAAATGACATCTGGTGAATTTTTCGAGTTATGAATTTTATGTCAAATAGAAAAAAAATTGATATTTTCGAAAAATATTTTTTTTTAATTCTCGTACGAATTTGAAAAAACGCTCAAATAGGTGTCCAATGAAATTGTCGATGGAATATGTGTACAAATTTTCAAAATAGTATCTGGTCAACTTTTCAAGTTATGAATTTTATGTCGAATAAATAGAAAAAAAATTGATATTTTTGAAAAATATTTTTTTTCTCAAATTCTCGTATGAATTTAAAAAAGCCCTGAAATAGGTGTCTAACAAAATTGTTCATGGAATATGTGTACAAATTTTCAAAATGACATCTGGTCAATTTTTCGAGTTATGAATTTTATGTCGAAAAAATAGAAAAAAAAATCGATATTTTCGAAAATAATTTTTTTCTTAAAATCTCGTACGAATTTGGAAAAACGCTGAAATAGGTGTCCAACAAAATTGTCCATGGAATATGCGTACAAATTTTCAAAATGACATCTGGTCAATTTTTCGAGTTATGAATTTTATATCGAATAAATCAATATTTTCAAAAAAAAAATTCTCAAATTGCATCTCATTTAATAGGTTTACCAATCCCTCACGTTACATTTGCAGAAAAATTTACTTTGTTCAATACTAAAAGGATTTTTAATCATTTGCCACTTGTGTTGGTTTTTATAGGATTCATGAATATTTTGGTCAATTACATATATTTTAAAGATGTTTACTAGATTTTATTAAATGATATTTAAATGTTTTATATATTCTGACATTTTAATTTTATTGACTATCTAGGTCGAATTAATTAGCAAGCTGCCACACGACTCTCAGAGTATTTTACCGACTCAAATTCAATCATTCAATCATTTATCAACTATCGGTTTTAAAATCGAGGGGATAGTCCTATTTGTCAATATAATTTTTTTCTTTGTAATTTTTATTGACCTATAAAACTGTAAATTTTGACAAATAAACCATTTTAAATTTTGCTTTTCTATGCCATCAGTCAATCGCCTTGCAGAATCAAGATCTACTGAAGAAACTGTAGCACCAGAGCACCAGAGTCCCTCGCCTATAAACCGTGTAGGGGAGCATTAAAGTTCTTATCAAAATTTTGACTTTTAAGTGAGGAGGTCCAGTTTACTATATGTGCTTTTACCATTTCTTTTTTCTTATAATATACGAACGATAAATTTAAATATCAGGACAGGAACAGCCCAATACTTCGCGATTCTAACTTTTACGTAGCGAGTTGTAACAAAGCGGCCGCGCATTGTTTGGCCCCATCACGGCCATAAAGCAAACTCCCGGAGTCCCGAGTTTGGCACAATCAGATTAGGCCCCTATTTGAATGCCCCCTTTTTTATAAACACAATGGGGCACTCTTCTTTTACTTTCGTATGCTTTGCGGTTATTTTTCTTCTTCGGCCGTACTTTACTGGTAGCAGTTTATGCTTTTTTTTTCCTCTCGCATATAATCTTGTTTGTTATTGTGCTCTATTCGTGCACTTGTTGGCCAAAATCAGATTGGGGACAATGTTTTTATTGCCTTTTAAGAGGAGGGAGTGGCGTCGTGAATATTATTTTTTTAGTAACTAAAATAAACCATCAAATCCAAACTCTCTTTGAAACTGAAGTACCCAATAATTAAAAAACCATAAGTAATTTATGTATTCCAGATAGTAAACTCATGCCCTCTATGCATAAATTTAACAGAAAAAAAAATGAAAATAAAAAAAAATCATACGTGCCAAAAAAAATACATTTAGGGTTATCATGTACGCGTCCCAAAGACAATAAAAGTTGACACATTTTGTATGTTAATTTCGAAATTAAAACAATGACTATTGATGGCGTTTTTGGCATAAATTACTCGAAATGTTTCCTGTTAAAGGCTGACCCTGTTTGCGGGACAATAAAAGGGTTAACTTGAAAGACTCTATAAAGTTGCACTTTGGATTCGTTCGAAATCATACAGAGGATTTTTGAAAAGTTGTTTAAGTCAATATTTTGGATAATTATGGTAGTAAAACTGTTATTAGGGATTTTAATATGTTAGGCTATACTAACAAAATGAAAGCAAAATTATGAGTGTAATTGGATTATTCCTCTTGTCCTCTCTTCTTTGCTTACAGAAGCGAAGCTGTGAAATTAGGGGTCAACTTTTAAATGAAAAGTCCAGTGACTCATTAAGAGATGGTATCAGGAAAATGTGATGTTTCAGCTTTAAAATCACAATGTCATAAACATCCAGTTGATACACTGACAGATGGTATCAGCCAAGTGACTATCAATGAGAAGCAGGTTGAATTTTTAACCATATTTTTGGAGTGATTTTGTATCTTACTCCCATGAGTCGTCAACGATTGCTATAAAATTGTGTTTTTCATCTACAAAGAGCATCACTAGGTAAGAAAAGCAACTTTTCCACGCGATTGATAATGTGAGTGAAGAGTGAGATGCGGTAGAAACCCAAAAAGTGTTTTTTTATTTTTCGACTTCTTTTTCTGATTCTCTATCTCATTTTCACAAATCATTAACGATCACTATAAATTGACGTTCCTTGTCTATAGGAAGCATCACTACGTAAGAGAAGTAACTTTTCCAAGTAATTGATAATGTGAGTGAAGAGTGAGATGCGGTAGAAACTCAAAAAATAAACTTCTTGTTTTCGTACTTCTTAGGCTGATGTTCTATCTCCCTTCCACAAATCCTTGACGATCGCTATAAATTGATGTTCCTTGTCTGTAGGGAGCATCACTACGTAAGAGAAGCAGCTTTTCCAGGTGATTAATGATGTCAGTGAAGAGTGAGGTGCGGTAGAAATCCAAAAAGTGAATTTTTTATTTTTCGACTTCTTGTTCTAATTCTCTACCTCATTTCCACAAATCATTGACGATCGCTATAAATTAATGTTCCTCGTCTATAGGGAGCATCACTACGTAAGAGAAGCAACTTTTTCAGGTGATCAATGATGTCAGTGAAGAGTGAGACGCGGTAGAAATCAAAAGAGTGATTTTTGTATTTTTCGACTTGTTTTTCTGATTCTCTATCTCATTTCCACAAATCATTGACGATAGCTATAAATTTAAGTTATTCATTTGCAGGGAGCACCACTACATAAGTAAAGCTGCTTTTCCAGGTGATTAATGATGCGAGTGAAAAATGAGTTGCGGTAGAAACTCAAAAAGTGAACTTTTTATTTTTCGACTTCTGATTCTGATTTCAATCTCATTTCCACAAATCATTGACGACCGCTATAAATTGACGTTCCTCGTCTATAGGGAGCATCACTACGTAAGAGAAGCAAGTTTTCCAAACAATTGAAAATGTGAGTGAAGAGTGAGATGCGGTAGAAACCCAAAAAGTGAATTTTTTATTTTTTGACTTCTTGTTCTGATTCTCTATCTCATTTTCACAAATCATTGACGATCGCTATAAATTGACATTCCTCGTCTATAGGGAGCATCACTACGTAAGAGAAGCAGCTTTTTCAGGTGATTACTGTTGACAGTGAAGAGTGAGATGCGGTAGAAACCCAAAAAGTGTTTTTTTTATTTTTCGACTTCTTGTTCTGATTCTCTATCTCATTTCCACAAATCATTGACGATCTCTATAAATTGACCTTCCTTGTCTATAGGGAGCATCACTACGTAAGAGAAGCTGCTTTTTCAAGCAATTGATAATATCAGTGAAGAGTGAGATGCGGTAGAAACCCAAAAAGTGTTTTTTTTTTCGACTTCATGTTCTGATTCTCTATCTCATTTCTACAAATCATTAACGATCGCTATAAATTGACATTCGTCGTCTGTAGGGAGCATCACTACATAAGAGAAGTAGCTTTTTCAGGTGATTAAAGATGCGAGTGAAAAATGAGTTGCGGTAGAAACCTAAAAAGTAAACTTTTTATTTTTCGACTTCTTGTTCTGATTCTCTATCTCATTTTCACAAATCATTAACGATCCCTATAAATCGACGTTCCTCGTCTATAGGAAGCATTACTACGTAAGAGAAGCAGCTTTTCCAGGTAATCAATGATGTCAGTGAAGAGTGAGATGCGGTAGAAACCCAAAAAGTGAATTTTCTATTTTTCGACTTCTTGTTCTGATTCTCTATCTCATTTCCACAAATCATTGACGATCGCTGTAAATTGACGTTCCTCGTCTATAGAGAGCATCACTACGTAAGAGAAGTAGCTTTTTCAGGTGATTACTGTTGACAGTGAAGAGTGAGATGCGGTAGAAACCCAAAAAGTGTTTTTTTTATTTTTCGACTTCTTGTTCTGATTCTCTATCTCATTTTCACAAATCATTAACGATCCCTATAAATCGACGTTCCTCGTCTATAGGAAGCATCACTACGTAAGAGAAGCAGCTTTTCCAGGTAATCAATGATGTCAGTGAAGAGTGAGATGCGGTAGAAACCCAAAAAGTGAATTTTCTATTTTTCGACTTCTTGTTCTGATTCTCTATCTCATTTCCACAAATCATTGACGATCGCTATAAATTTACGTCATTCATTTATAAAGAGCATCACTATGTAAGAAAAGCAGCTTTTCCAGGCGTTTAATGATGCGAGTGAAGAGTGAGAAGCGATAGATACTCAAAAAGTGATTTTTTTTGTTTTCCGACTTCTTGGCCTAATTCATAAATCATTAACGGTCGCTATAAATTTACATTATTTGTTTGTAAAGAGCATCACTACGTAACAAAAGTTACTTTGAGCGAAGCAATTTAAAAACGATTGATAATGTGAGTGAGAAGTGAGATGCGGTAGATAGAAATAAAAAAGTGGACTTCTTGTTTTAATACTTCTTGGCCTAATTCTTTATCTTACTTCCACAAAACATTGACGATTGCTATAAATTTAAATTATTCGTGTCTAGGGAGCATCACTACATAAGAAAAGCAGCTTTTGCAGGCGTTTAATGATGCGAGTGAAGAGTGAGATGCGATAGAAACTTAAAAAGTGATTTTTTTTCCGACCTCTTGCACTGATTCTGTATCTCACTTCTACGAATTATTGATCATCGGTATATATTTACGTTACTCGTCTGTAGTGAGCATCACTTCGTAAGAAAAAATATTTTTTGGTGTAATCCAGGACGTAACTAAACAGTGAAATCCGTTAGAAATCTTTTATGACTCATTTCAATCACTTCAAAGCCCAATATCTCAAAAGCCGTTAGAGCTATCGTAACAAAATAAAAAGCATGATATTCACAGAAGCATTCTTCCAGAATTATATTAAAACTGCAAATCAATTCAATAAGAAATATCGTCATTTTTCTATCTTGAAACCTCTGATCTGCCCAATGCCTTAAACCATTTAAACCTAAATTATCAAATTCATAATTATTTTTGATCATTTTCCTTTAGATGTCAAAAACCCTTTTTCATAATATATGCTACCTAAAGTTTGCATATCCCTTGTAACTGGCCTTTTGAATAAAACGCACTTACCTAAAATCCTAATTTAAGGTAAGTGCGTAAGTGCTAACTTTGTTGAATCTACATAGTACTTGAATAAAACGTTTTTTAATTTAATGAATTTTATAGACAGATTACTGGATTACCTATAGAGTGTTCTCTCTCCTTTGCTTTCAGCAAAGTTTTCATGCAATTATATAATTTTCTATAAAAGATACATGGAAAAATTTTATGACTTACTTAAGTGAACTACATCACCTTCATTTAGAATTCTGACTCATAAAAAAATAAAAAATTTACACGAAACCTTCATGCACAGATAATGTAATAATACAGTTCTCATCAATTCATCACCATGTTCACATAAATCTGTGGTTTTCATCTATAGACTTCTCAAAATCCCATTTCCAAAAACAGCATTTCAGGAAGAACTAAAGTATTCAATAAAACATATTGGAGTTATTAATGGCACATAGTATTTAAGCCTGTAAAACTAACATAGAGACTCTCAAGTCAGGGAATTATAAAAAAACTACTTTTTCTAACCTTCTATGGGACTATGAGAGTGTGAAAGTATTACATAAGTGTCCTAAAGGTAGAAAATTGGACCTTATAGAAATAAATTGAAATAACTAAGAAAAGTCCAGTGCTCAGCTGAGTGAACGATATTTTTAGTTTTGAATCCCACCTGATTTTCGGTAATTTGACTTTATCTTTAGATTGGCAAGATATACCAACTTCGTATCATTTTTAATCTATATTTTATATAGTATACCTACCTAGTTGTCTGGTAAGAAATTTAGTGAGACTTTTTTTTTGTTTTACGAACAAATTAATTAAAAAAGGGACTCAATTCGCCTATAAGCGATAATTTTGAAAACATAATTTTTGTCATGCGCATAAACATGAACCAAAAATTTGCTTGCTCATACGTGGTTCACAAAATAACAGGTCTTTTAAATTTATAAAATCAACCCTTATTTGACCACCCCTATTTGCTCCTTTTGACAGCCATCAAAACCGCAGATACTAAACAAACAGAACTAGTTTTCGCGTAAACAATACCGAAAACCAAAATATTGTCTTTTATATGCCTCCGTATTTGTGTATCCAAAAAAAAACGTCATGTAACCTTTGTGTCGGTGGCGATATAGATATATGCAAAATATTTTGTTAATGTCAATAAAAGGTCCCGCCTGATTTGAATATTTCCATTGTCCATTATTTTTTGAACGTTTTTCGTTGTTTGAAAATAACCATATTGAAGAATTCAATGGAATGAAATACACTGCTTAGTAAAAAAAAATGCTCCCGTTTTTTTTTTTTCAATTTTTCATTCCTTAGATAAACTGAAATAAAAAGAACTGGCTTTACCGTATTATTATAATTAATTTAATATAATGACCAGTCATCGGGTTTTGATCGATTACCCGGCATGCCACAGTAATTAAATGATACGTCAAAATATGTAACACCTTGTTATTAAAATAGCACAGTAATTAATTTTAAACTTAAAATACTTTTAAGTGGCTCAATTGGTATGTCTGCTCTTGTTTTTCTACTCGGTTCATTTCCGGTGCGAGAAAGAGACGAAGGAAAATCACTTTTTTGTAATACCCGTTTTGAAAGCTTAAACTTTCGTTCTACGTACCTAGAAAGGGTTTTTATGCCACAAGGCAATAATATGGTAAATGTATATGTATTATTCCCCATTCAGAAATTTGTCAAATTTTATGAACATACAATGAGAAAATATGCAGTAGCCACTCTAATATTTTAATTAGACCAAGCACAAGACGTAAACCCAAGATCCAGAAGAAAGACCCACACTTTATGATCTTCAAGTTTTTTGGCCTCTAATAACTCTATCAGAAGTCTTTTGTGAACTTAATCTATGGGAACTTTCAGTGAAATTCCAGTCACAAGCCTTGCCTAAGATGTTTCATATTTTGGTTTTAAGAGTACTTAACCTTTAATTTTCTTTTTTCTTACAAATGATTTAGGGCTATTGAATAGAGCTGAAGATTCCAATATATCCAGAAATTCTTGATAATTAACCTGGTTTCAGTAAAATTCTACTAATAATAATCATCCGGATATAACCGTCTTGCTCTTCTAATGAATGGAATTCATTAACGATTCAACGGTTTTTGAGAGTGAATTGTGAGTTTCTGTCATAGGATCTGTCATCTCCAGTAAAGAACACCTCGTATATTTTAAGTAAACCTTTATTTAATGACTCAACATCACAATCATGCAACTTGTCCCGACCCCTCGTCATTTAAATATTGTCACTTTTTCGCAATTTTTTTAAATAAATTTAGGCGTGTCAAATAAACAATCTTGTGAGTCTTTGACCAAGTTTCAAAATGGCGGACAGCTGCCATCTTGGAAAAAAAGAGGCCTCTAACGAATTATAAGCGCTTCATAGATATATTTCTTTTAAACAAGATGGCGCTCGTCCGCCATTAAAACTGTCATCTATACGTCAAAAGGGAGCCTTATGGCCACTATAGGTTACGCCTAAAAAAATTGTGAAAAATAGATATAACCAGTTATTTCAGGATATTTAACATAAAATGTATTTTTTTTATGTGGCAATTGTGGCATTAACCATTTAACGTTAAACCTGCAGTTCTTAAATAAATTTCAAAATGGTAGCATATAACTATGGGATCAAACTTTTAGGGGTTGTTCAGTGCAACAGTAGAATCCATTTGAGTATAGGAACCCATGTCCGGAAATGTGTCACTACACCACTACGGCCCTAAGACGCGTTTAAATTTAGAAAAAAATAATAATTAACTAAATAGGATCTGATGCATTTATTTTTACCTCTTGTATATGATACCATCACAACAATTGTTTAAAATGTCTTCCTCCAGCCTCATTACACCGATTTAAACGCCGCACATGATTTCGGCGGACTACACTAAAAATTTGATCCTCGTTATTCGTCCAATTAAGTCTAGCTCTGATTCTACTTTAGTTTCGTAGACTAAAGACTTTACATGTCCCCACAAGAAAAAATCGAGCGACGTTAAATCGGGTGACCTAGGAGGCCAAGAAACTGCTCCACCTCTGGCAATCCAACGGTGCCCAAACTTGTACAGCAAAGTGAGCCGGCGCTCCATCATGCTGAAACCACATTTGCTGTCTAACGTTTAGTGGAACATTTTCAAGGAGTTCTGGGAGAACTTCCTCCAAAAAACGCAGATAAATAGGTCCTGTTAACCGTTCCGGTAGAAGGTATGGCCCAATTAAATAATCATCAATAATGCCTGCCCGTACGTTGAGAGACCAACCATTCTAATGTTTTCTTGAAAAAATTGCATAAGGATTTTCTTCGTGCCAAACAGGGCTATTCCTACTATTAAAAATACCGTCTCTTGAGAAAGAGGCTTCATCGATCCTCAAAACATATCGTAAAAAATTTGGTTGTGATGGATGGATTCTTCGGTTGCACCCTGTACCCTGTAGATGAAAAAAATACCTTACAAGCCAAACAACAACATTCACCGAAAAAAAAACTTGAAAGACTCTTAGAAATTTTTAACCTAAAACAGGTTATTACAGAACCTACTCGAATAAATTTTGCTGCAAATAGTTTCAGCCTCATTGATGTTATTATAACAAACCAATCATCAATCATAAAAAAATCAGGTTCAGTAAGTATTTCGCCAGACATTTCAGACCATAATATGGTATATACTATTTTGGATTTTGCCAAGGGACGTGATACTGTTAAATACATCCAGTATACAAATTATAATAATATAAATCGCGATCAGTTTAACTTAGACGCAGAACAGCTACCGTGGGATAATATATATTATACACAAGATATAGATAAAAAGATTGACATATTTAATAGGAATATATTATTTTTAATAAATAAACATGCTCCGCTATTATCCAAAAAGGTAAAAGAAAAACCGTTTACGCCGTGGATTACAAATAATATTAAATTTCTTATGAAAGAAAGAGATAAGGCTCATCGTAGATATTTGAAACAAAAAACTGAAGCACACCTCCAGTACTATAGGCAATTAAGGAATTTCACTAAGCATGCTGTTGCGAGGGAAAAAATCACCTATTTCAACACAATGTCACAAAAGCATGGAAAAGAATTTTGGAATGCTGCAAGAAAATTAAACCTTGGCTGTAAGAGGAATTCTGGCTTACCAGACAAGTTTTTAAATGCAACTGCTCTTAGGAACTATTTTTCAGGTTTAAATACTACGGCTGATACAACTTCAAATGAAAAACTTAATTTTTATAAAGCTAATAGGTATTTTGACACAAGGTCTTACCTAAATTTTACACAATTGGATGAGTCAACATTAATTAAAATCATTAAAACAATACACTGTAACGCAATAGGTGAAGACTTCATAGGCTTAAAAGATCTCGAAATGTGCCTACCATATCTTACAAAACCATTATTAAATATTTTAAATAGCTGCTTATTACAAAATTTTTATCCTACAATTTGGAAAAAAGCTATTTTGAAACCTCTAGCAAAGGTGGCTGATCCAAAAGGGTTTAAAGACCTCAGACCCATTAGTATACTGCCTCTGGTTTCTAAAATTTTAGAAAAGTTTGTGCACCAACAAATATGCAGCTTTATCGATTTTTACAATATCATCCCGGACTGCCAATCGGGTTTTAGAAAGAACTTTAGCACTACCACGAGTCTAGTACACCTTCTTAATAACTGTAGGATAAATGAGGAAAAAAAGGAAATAACATGTCTTGGATTATTGGATTTTAGTAGAGCTTTCGATACTTTAAACCACGAAATGTTATTAGCAAAGCTTTATTATTTTGGTTTTTCGAATAACGCGATTGATTTCTTTAAGTCATATCTTAATAATAGAGTGAATTGCGTAGTAATCAACAAGGCTTCTACAACTGAAAAATCAAGTTATTATCCTGTATCTACTGGTGTTCCCCAGGGTTCTATTTTGGGGCCGTTGCTTTTTTCATTGTATGTTGCAGTTATGAAATCCTGCATAAAGTACTCAATGTTACAACAATATGCTGACGATTCCCAGCTGTATACTTCATTTTCACGTGAAACTCTACCCATAATAGAAGAACAATTCAATAAGGATTTACAAAATATAGATAACTTTTCCTGCGACCATAATTAGAAATTAAATTCGTCTAAATCATGTATAATTTTTCTGGGTGGTGGAAAGAACGCCCTTAATGCAGCAACAACTTTAAATGCAAAAATTCGTAATGAGCAGCTACCAGTAGTACGAGAGGTCAAAAACTTAGGAGTATACATTGATAGCGGTATTTCATTTCAAACACATATAAAGAATAAGCTCAAAATTGCATACATGCGCTTAAGAAAACTTTACGGCTTAAAAAGTCATTTACCTCCTAAAACTAAATATTTTTTATGTAACACACTTGTTTTATCCTTATTTGATTATTGTGATGTGGTATATTCGGATTCATTGACTGAAGACTCCGCTTACTCAATACAAAAACTTCAGAATTGTTGTATGCGTTTTTCCTACAAAATTCCATTTAGAAGTCACATTTCTCCTTATTTAAACAATAACTTAATTCTAAATATGAAAAATCGTAGAAAATATCACATGTATTCCTTCGTGTATAAAGTTATAAAAACTAGGGAGCCATTATATTTAGCTAACAATTTTACAAATTTTCTTCATGAGCATAACACTAGATTTATAAATTTATTTAGAATACCACAACATAGAACAGCAAATTTTCAAAAATCTTTTGTTTTTGTCGCCTCTCAACTTTGGAATAGACTTCCGGCTAATTGCAAAAGTTTTCCGTTTACTGCATATAAAAAATATATTCGTAATAAACTGCTTGATTCTCAAAAAAACAATACTTAATCTACAGTAAAAATTAAAAGAGCTGAGCCGCTCGGTCTTCTATTGCTATCTACTTATTATTGTTATAAATATTAATTAATTTACCTTTCCTGCATATCCAGAACCCCCGCCTGCTTCGCCTTACTTAAATACTTAAATATGATACACAACACATGCATGTCTCGATTAATTAAGAAAATCTTTTTTTTTTTACTTTTTACTTTTAAGGTTTTTGAAGGGCTATGCCACACAGGTTCTATCTTATGATGAACCTATGTAAACGGTTCTCTATAATCGAGGCATGGTCCTATTTATCATGTATTTGATAGGTTGTACAACATATGTATATTATTATGCTACAATATTGTATATGATTATTTATTTACCTTCATGATAAATAAATTTGTTTTGAATTTGAATTTGAATTTGAAGCCTAAAA
The DNA here is from genome assembly GCF_022605725.1 of Anthonomus grandis grandis. Taxonomy (NCBI): domain Eukaryota; kingdom Metazoa; phylum Arthropoda; class Insecta; order Coleoptera; family Curculionidae; genus Anthonomus; species Anthonomus grandis. The sequence goes on from NC_065554.1 coordinate 27,553,070, forward strand.
TTAAAAAGAAAAGCGAGAAAAACGCTTTTTAATGCCACACATTTTTAGTGCCTCACTATATTGTGCATCAGAATAATTCAATAAAAACTAATAATTATCACCTAAACACTTTTTCACCAATTCCTCATAAAAATCTCTATATTAATTCCTCAGATATGTGGGCATTAAGTCCAATCATCGGGGGCCATATAGGGGTATAAAAAATTTTTTTTTTATATACATACATACGTCCAGAAGTAATTTTCTCTGATTTAAACACCATTATTAGAGTTAATTTATCAAAGGCGCGGCGTATTTTGATTTTTTACACTTCAGTGGCGTTGTAATGGTGATTTAATGGGGGCATATACATGTCTTAATCGCTGTTTAACTTGTCGGAATGAATAGGGGGATTATAGAGCGATTGTCAGCATTAAAAATACTTCAATTAGCGTTAAAGTAATAATCAATAAAAATGCGCTTTTAATAATAAATTTATTTGGTAGCGAGCGACTAAAGGCTGGAACAGTCTATTTACATATGACATACAGGGGTGAAAGAATTATGTATTTAAGGAACGTGATGCCGTTTTGTTTTAGTCAAAGTTTCCAATAAAAAACGCGCTTATATTCCTTATTAAGTTAATAATTAAAGGAGTGAGATTGGTACCCATTTAAGTTATGCCTAAAAATTAAAAAACAATTATTCAGATGTCTGCATCTGCTATAGAAATAATAGTTTGTTGCTTTAAACTGGCCCATTCTTTATAATTATTTCTGAGTAATATAAAGTCACAAGTTCAACGGCAAAAATTTACTCTGATATGACGTTCTTAAATCGTTTGTAGCTCAGATTTGAAAATTTCTGAGCGATTTAGAAAAGTTTGTTTTACGTAATCTCCCTCTCTGTGATATATGTCGACTTCTAAACATTTACTATGATGACCAGTTTCTGAGTAATTTAATTTTTCTTTTAGTCAAGGCACTGAATAATTTTTTTAATCGCCTAGTTTAAGTTTCCATTTATGGCTTCCTAAGCCATAAAGAAATTTTTTTAGGAATTTTCCTGCTATGAACACTTTCTGAGTAATTAAAGTTTTAATATTCTTAATATTAATGAATATTTAGTATTAGTATTAAATATTTATAGTAAGGTATGACAGTCCTAGTTTAATTAATAAAAAAATCAGTAGTTTGCCGAGTGTTAAACCAATTTTTTGACTAGAAAAATGCACGTCACTGACTTTTTTAGATTTCTTTTTACTCATAGCCCAATAAGTCACCAATAATTCCAACACAGATATTGAAAAAAACATGTTTTTGAAAATTATTTTCTAATAAGGCGTATGGGTTATTTTCAGCCCATATGTGATTGTCATGAAAATTGAATTTTGAGAAAAACAAGCTTCATCTTTAAGCAATTTGATTTGGGAAACCTGGACTTGAAAAATTTTTAAAAAAGTTCTTCCGTTACTAAGGAAGTCTTTTTCCATAAATGTGTCTTGTAGCATTAGTGTTTCCATGAGCTATTCTATAATAAAAATGCATTATTGCCATTTCACTATTAGTTAATGGAACCATTCTGGATAAAAAAATACCTCAAAAATTAGCAATAGAATAACAATGTTACCAATGGGAATAACTTCCAACAAGCTAGGTTAACGATAGCTATCCAGTTATTTACTAAATGTTGTAATTTTTTCCAAGACCCCAAGACTCTTAATCATTATTTACTACGTATTTCTTAATTACTTAAGTAAAAAACTGTTAGTTTAGGTATTGCAATTTAACTAATTATTTAATAAAATTATAATTGTTATTATATGTTTCATGTATGGTCTACATTTAATTCTCTTTTCTTAAAAACTAAGCAAGATACGAAAGAAATTCAAACTCAAACTTAAACTCAAAAATGCTTTATTGTCAATATAAACATAAAAGTTGTAGACAAAGCCAATAGACTGTACATTAAAGTAATAAAAACGAGAAACTAATTTAAAATAAAATAAAATTATATAAAGCTTTGAAAAATACTTACTTAAATGCTAATCATTAAAAAATTCACCTAAACTATAGTACGCTTTACTAGCAAGAAATATTTTCGTCCTTGTACGTAGGCTTTTTTCAGTCTTAAGTTGTCTTATTTCTAGTGGAAGTTTATTAAACAGCTTTCTACCTCCATATATGATAGAGCTACGGACAAGTTCAAAATGAGAAATGTGTAGCCTCAACAAATAATTTTGTCGCGTATTATAGTGGCTTCCTAAATGAAGTTCCTGTTTATATTTTCTAAAAACTAAGCACACTGTTTCCAAAATAAAAATACAACACAGGGTTAAAATGTTATGACTGTAAAAAGCGGGCGACATGAATCACGAGGCTTGGCCCCACATAGATATCTAATGGCCCTTTTCCGGAGTACAAACACTGAACTAAAAAGTGAATTTGAACATGAATCCCAAAAGCAAATTCCACATCGAAGGTGCGACTCGATAATCGCGAAGTATGCAGATCTGGCGATGGAGAAATTAAGACTGGTGGCAATAACCCTTAGGGCGTAGCAGCCTGATGAGACTTTTCTACATACAAGACTATATTGTGTCTTCAAATTTAAGGAACTTGTCTATGGAAAGACTTACTGAACGGTGGCATGGTGATGGCTTCATTATTTAAATATATATCATTTGTATTACATTTAAAATTAAGGATATTTGTTTTGGAAATATTAAAGGTCAAAAAATTTGCATGAGAAATAAAAAACCTTTATTTTTAATTGGTTTATCCAAAAAAAATTAGAAAAATCTGTAAGTCACTGGGGTGCATTTTTCTAGTAGTCTAGGTCATTATGTACAACCTCTCCGAAGCTCGGTTCAAGAACTAAAAAAATTAAATCAAACTAGCACTAAATCAATATCTTACTTGGATTGCGTTTATTGATAGGGATCCCAACGACAATTTGTTGTTTTGAGAAAACGGCATCTAACTTTGATGCTTTACTGTAAATCTGCAAATAAATATTTGGTAGTCTTTTTTGGTTTTCTTGGTCGACTTATAATCAACTTAAAATGTTCGCATTGTAGCATATTTCTAAACTCCAATTTTCCTTAACTTTTTAATAAATTTGGTGCTTGGATCTATTTAAATATATTACTTAAATATACTCTAACTTTTATTTAAAGGGCACCAATGGAAGTTTTGGTTAATGTTTTTTTTATAGGTTTAAGAATAAAATTAATTATGTAATTGGTTCCATTTATACAAATTTTTTCTTTAGGACAAAACTGCTGCTTATTATAAAAAATACAGGTGTGAAGAAACATAAGTAAATATTATAAGTAAGAAAATATAAGTAAATATTTAAAACATAAGTAAACACACTAGCCTATTTTAAATTATCCTCCTCTACTTCAAAGTCTACGTCTTCACCAAACCCATCAATATCATCCAAAAAATCCTTAATTGCATCAATTTTATAAAAAACTTTAGCATCTGTAGGAATAAATCGCAACAAACTTTTTACTTGAAATAGGCTTTCCATTTGGATATAGTTGTTTAAGGTCCTCAAATTTTGGGTGGTTAGTTTTTTCCTCTGGTAGTTTTTAAAATATCTACTTCCTGGAAGAAATTATCTTCAGAATGATCATATTTGAAAAAAATTGAAAAAGGCTTTTCTTTTATTGACCTAATGGCTTTTGTCTTTAGCCAACTAATCTTTTCACTTTTTACACTTAATTTTCTATTAGTAATTTTTTTTTCAATATCTTATATTATACTATACAAGTCTTGTATAAATTATAGCGCCAATTTACAACAAAATGGGATAAAGAATATTTGAAATAATTCCGAAAAAAACAATTTTCTATTTAAGTTTAATACCCTGTATCTCGTAAATAACGCCGTTCCAGGCATATATTTATTTGAACTTTTTGTCTTAAAATTACTCAAATAATCAACAACATTTATTTTACTTACTTAATTAATTCCCTGTATAATAGTATACCTCGAGCAGAGAAGAAGAGAAAATATAATAAATTTTAAGAATAATACCAAGTATCTGTTGCATATGTGTTGTATTTAATGTGCAAATAATATTGATATAAAGTTTTCGTTATTTTAATTGATGGTGTGTACTGTCAAAGTTTTAATTGTGCTTATTTTCAGACATTGCTAAAGTTTAAACTTTACATTTTAAAAGTAATAAATGTATTTTGAATTTTTGAGGCATAATTTAAATGGATATGAATCACACTTTTTTATTTTTACATAATGTACGATTTTCAGGTGAAAAAACTATATAGGGATCGTTTGCTTTGATTCCACTAAATTCTATATTAATCCAGATACTAAAAAATATCTTAAATAATCATATAGGGAACTAAAGAAGGGTTAGGACAGTCTGCATAATTGGGCTATTAAGTAAGATATATACCATAAAGAGAGTGTTTTAAAGTACAAACATTTACCATTTAAATTTGGCTAAAAAAGGTTTAGAAAGAAAGTCTTTCAAATTGAATTATTATTAAACCAATTCAAAAATAAATTAAACGTCTGCACTACTATTATTTCTATGATGACTGTTTAATAAGACGTTGGGGGTATTACCCTTTAAATGCCAAAATTAAATAATATTTTTTTGTAAATTTACAACTTTATAAACAATATCAATAAAATGAAAGATTTAATTATGTTGTTTTGATTTGAGGATCTTGTTCAATCTAATTATGCTTTTCAAAATGAAAAATTACTTCCAGGCAGTTGAGAAATCCTGAAATTAATTTTGGAAAGGATCTAAAATGAATTAGAAATTACATGAAATTATTAAAATGGGAAATTGTCTGAAAAAAAATTTAAAAATGATTTCCAATGACTATTAAAAATTGGTGAAATTTCTTTAAAAAAAAATTAATTTACTTGAATAACTTACCTGAAAAATGCCAGAAATAAGAAATTAATTCAAAATAGTTTAGAAATTTTGGAAATGATTTGAAGCAAATTAAAAATCACATACAATTTTCTTGGAAATATAAGAAAAACCTGGAAAAGTCAATGGGCTAACTTAATTCCAAGTCTCTACATTTGGTGTAAAGGTGTTACCGTATCTCATATTTCCCTTAATAAAATGAAGAGTTTCCTTGCAGTATATTGACTATTCTCAAAGGAAATCCTAACTGGAGCTAATATTTGTAACCTTGAATAAAATCCTAAGAGGCAATTTGGGAAACTCAGAGTTCACTTTTGAAAAACGATTAATTAATTAATGATCTCTACATTGGTGCTGCTGGTGTAAAGAGCTTAAGCTAGTCTTATCTTTTTCTAAAGAAGAATTTCCCTTTTGTATGGAACATAAATGGTTTTTATTGCTTTACTCAAAAATCCTGCATCCTAGGAACAAGAAATAAATTAGGGCTTATTCTGGACACAGAATGCGCTGCTACAGTTGGAACTCTGTACAAATTAACACGAATCTCTTCATTTATTATTTTGTGGCTCTAAAAAGAGCCGTTTAAATGAAAACTGTGTAACAAAAATCTGCAATTCGAGATGTCTTAATTTCAAGTTCATTATTGATTTCCTGGCCTACAATAACGTTACAAATTTTAAAAAATACCATTTTTTTCCTTATTGATGTTCATCATTCTCCATTAATGTTATTTTTATTTGTGTCATATTAACTTTTGAATTTATTCAATATCTTCAGGATCTATCGAAGAAGCTTTAAACAATAAACTTAAATGTGCTAAATTTCACATAAATTCCGCTCTAAATACAGAGTGTTCGGCACAACCGACAAAATTTTTTGGCTATTTTAGGAGTCATTTGACAGCTTTTTACCCTAATACCTTGGGTCCTAAATGTTAAAAGTTATGAAGATATGAATTTTTTAATGTTTTTTTCTCAAATTACTTCGTCGCCTTTAAACTCATATAACTTTTATATTAGTGATAATAAAATTACGATTTTAAATTTTTTAACGATTTAAAATTAAGTTCTTACCTTCTGACAGATTACCTATTATTTGAACGAAATATTATGTTTTATTATCAATGTTTAGCAAACTGTTAAAAAGGCCATTAATTAACGAATTGACTAAAATGAAATGAAGCTCCTAATTCTTGCCACTTTTTCTAAATGAAATTTTGATTTTTTTTTAAACAATTATTGACTTTTTCATAAAAACCTCGTATGTCCCTTTAGGACAATCAGTCAAAACAAAAGCTATTAAATGTTTAAATATCTTAGATTAGGGAATATTATTTTTCAAAAATCGTAATAGTATTGTCACTTATAAAAAAGTTATATCGTTTTAAATGCGACATTTTAAGTAACTTAAGTAAAAAACATTAAAAAATTCATATCTTCGTAACAGTAACTTTTAGGACCCAAGGTATTAGGGTAAAAAGCTTTCAAATGACCCCAAGAATATGCCAAAACATCCCTGTATAGAGAGCGGAATTTGTGTGAAAAAACACTCTCAAGTTTTAGTGTTTAAAGCTTCTTCGATAGATCCTGAAGATATTGAATAAATTCAAAAGTTAATATGACACAAATAAAAATAACATTAGTGGAGAATCGTAAACACCAAAAAGAAAAAAATGATATTTTTTTAAATTTTTAGGCCAGGAAAATCGTCGTTAATATTTAATAACACAGTTTGTTTATTTAAATTTGATATATTTAAATATATGTATATTGAAAAATATTTAACACAAAAATAGTGCAATTATATATGGATTTTATGGACGAAAAACGGTGATTTTTTAAAAGATTTCTTACTAGGTAAATGTTTGGAGTGGGTAGGGGGGTAAGGGTTGTGTTGATGTAAAACAATGTTTTTGCAGGAAATATATATTTATTATTTAATTTAATGACACTATTTATTTAAATTTGATATAATTTTATATACAAATATTTGGTATAAAAACAGCATAATAGGATTGGATAATATGGATGAGAAACAGCGATTTTTCAGAAGAATTTCATCAAATATTTGAGGTATAGTAGTCGACTTTAAATACTAAATATGTAAATTATGTGCAAATTTTTTTAAATGTGGCCGAAATAGTGGGCCGAAATTTTTTTTTTGTAAAATATCAACCCCTGGTGTCAAAAACATTGCGTTGTAGCAAAACATAATTTTTAAGCACAAAAATAGTCCCAATAAATATTTTTCTTCACTGCCACAAAGTCCCTCTGTTTTTTTAATATAAAAAGTCGTGGTGGCAGTGGAAAAAAATTGAAAATTATATTTTTTTAGAAGCAGATCTTCATATTTTTTTATTATATAATTTTTAGAGCATCAGGGTTATAACTTTTCTTTACCTGAAAAAAAAATTACATTATTACCCATCATTATTACATATAATATTACTATGAATAGTTAAGTAAATATTCCTAAAACAAGGTGACATTTTTATTTTAGTGCTTTGCCGACTGTCGAGTAGGAAGTAGTGGCTGCGAAAATGGCTAAAACAAGAAATTCGTCGCGGTGTCCAATTTTTGGTGATCCTAGTGAATTTAATGACTCGCAGTTACCAACATACAAAGATGTTATCAAGTGTTTTTTGTGGGTTCGTTTCGATTTGGAAAAAAATGGTGTCAATAAGAATCGACTTGTTCCGGAAGCCTTGGAAATTGTGGCTCAGAAAGTAAAAAGCATTTGGATCAAGGCTTTAATTCCAATCATAAGCCACCAAACGATTATTTTCTTATTGAGAAAATATCAAGAAAAACGAAGACAAATTCTTAAACCATTTAAGAAAAGACAAAATGTTCCCAGTTACAAATCTCAACTGGAATCAATTTTATGCAACAGTGAAACCTTGTTTGACATAGCGACTTGTAAATGTAAAGGTAAAGATGCTGAAACCATTTCATGTAATTGCCCAAAAAAATACAAGGTAAACTTTTATTCCTTATTAGTTTAACAAACTTTGTTTAAAAATTTATTACCCATTTTTTAGATACCTCGACTGGAAAAAGCATTTTTTCTAGACCAGAGAACTTGCCGCAAAATGAAGATTGGTTCCCTTTATTTAGTTGAGTCCCAGAAACTTTTGCAAAAGGAGAAAAAACCTTTCACAGTGGCTACGTCACATACTTCAGAACCAACTAGTGTAATAGTCAATAAAAAAGATTTATCGTCTTCTGAATTACTGACAGATGTGTGTGATAAATCTGACAGTGAAGATTTTTCCAACTCCAATTTGTATGCAAGCTCTTTCAGTGCGAGGTATTTAATTTCCCACTTAGCACATCAAATTTGCCTAGTACTTCAGAACGCAATTTGAAGGAAATACCGAGATAAGCTGAAACACTAGACCGGTATTCGGTTTCCGACCGAGCAGGAGCAGCAATTTCCTCAGCGGTGCTCCTAGATTTTGGTGTTATAGGTCCACAAAGGAAAACAAATGTCATCTATAAGAACAAAATAAGAAGAGCAAGAGAAAAGAAAAGAACTGAAGTTCAGGACGGTTCTATTCCATTATTTTTACGTGGTCTTTACTTTGATGAAGACTTTAGTGTTCCAGGAAAATGCAAGGAAAACTGTGGTGGAAGAGCATATCACAGTGATAGAAGAACCTGGTGCTAAGTATCTGGGTCACATTTGTCCTAAGTCTGGCACTGCTGTGAATATAGTAAATAAAATCTTGGAGTTTTTACAAAAATGTAATTTGGACCTCAACAGATTAGAGGTCGTTGGCAGTGATGGTACTGTCACAAACACAGGGCGTAAGGGAGGCATTATAGTGTTAATGGAGAATAAAATTGGAAAAAAAATTGGCCCCTGCAGTGGTTTGTCTGTCAGCTACACGCCAATGAGTTGCCCCTAAGACATCTATTTGAAAAACTGGATGGCAATACCAGTGAACCACGTGCGTTTTCCGTGCCTCTTGGAAAACAACTGCAAATATGCGATACGCTTCCTGTAACTTTATTTTTAAAAATAGAATCATCAGTTGAAGGGTGGAAAAGCTAGAGAGCCTAAGTGCCAAAAATTTTAGTATTAACATTTTTGCAAAAAACAGACCTATTTACTGGGATGGATCCATATAACCATTGAAAGCGCCAGTAAACACGCATGACATAAACGTAGGACCTATCTCCAGAAAGGCAGGTCGAGCTTGTGGGCCTAAGTGCCAACAGCGGCGCCTGTCACATTGTTCCTTATTATTTATTTGTCAGTTTACCTTCTGCTTCGAACGTGTTTGCGTTAAATTTTTATTGCCATGGAAGAAAACGTGCAAATGGAGGTTAAAATAAATAAGAAAAATGACAGGAATAAAAGAAGAGTCAGTGGAAAGGAATATCAAACTAAAAGTGGCAGATTGCGGCCTGCAAAATCATTGCCAGCGGAAATGGTAAGTTTATGGTTATGTCGAATTGCTTCCAATAATAATTTAACGCGGAAATATCAATAACGTTTCACGACCAGCATGTTGCTTGGTTAAAAACCACGCCTCTTAACTTTATAGGTAGGTACAACATGGTGTAGATGCTTTTGGTATAAAATGATTGAGCATTTTTGTTTATAAGAGAGTAATTCGCACAAAAACTTTTTAGTTAACTTTAAATGGCTTAATTTTATTGACCAAATTACCAATTCTTTGTATTAGGTACCTACCTAGTTTTGACATCAGTATTGTTTTTGTTGATTTAAATGATCTTAAAATAATTGATTAATACATTTCATTGGATACTTAAGGTTGTTTTTTTGTAGGTAACTTGTAAATGCAAGTACAGTTGCCGCGTGCTTTCCTTTGAACAAAAGTTAAAGCTTCACCAAGATTTCTATTCACTTGATGAAAAAAACCAAGGAACCTACCTAATGGGAATCATACAAATAGCCGAAATTCAAAGAAGGCGTCATGGCCACTATGACACGCCAGCTGCGAGTCGAAGGCAATGTTCAGTTTATTACCAGATTCCAGATAAAGCAGGAAAATTACTTCACGTATGTAAAAAAACATTTTGTAACACATTCGCTTTGTCCGACAAGAGAGTACACAATCTTGTTTTAAGAAAGCAAAATGGGGAATACATCTTTAAAGAAAAAAGGGGAGTAAAAAACCTAAAGTTTACTGAAAGGGATGAGTTATCTGTTATAAATCATATAAACTCAATTCCGGCAGAGGAGAGTCATTATGGAAGAAGTCAGTCTTCTAAAAAGTACCTTAGTCCGGATCTTAACATCAACCGGCTTTTTCAAGCATTCAAAGATAAATATCCAAATTCCGTGGTTACATACAAATATTATAGTCGAATATTTAAGACAAAGTTCCCCAATCTGTCGTTTCATCGACCAAGGACCGACACATGCAAGACGTGCGATTTTTTGGCATGTTCTATTAATTTGAATAACTCCCAAAGTTCTGAGGCCAAAACGAAATTAGCTTTGCATCATAGCAAATACAAAGCTGCTCTTGCAGATATGCATAATGATGTTTCTAATTCAACCTTGCCATCTAGTCAGTTTACTGTCATTTCTATAGACTTGCAACAGGTTATGTTCGTTCCAACATTAACCCATAGTGACATGTTTTATAAAAGACAGCTTTCGTGTTATAACTTGGCAGTACACATTAGCAATATTAATAAGGCCTACATGTGTATGTGGCATGAGGCCACAGCTTCCAGAGGTGGTGACGAAATTGCCTCCTGTCTTCTTACAGTACTCAACGAACCTAATACTTTCTGCTACAAGGAACGGTTAATCATCTGGTCAGATAACTGTACTGGCCAGAATAAAAATCGCATGATGCTGTTTTTGCTAATTTGGCTTGTAGCTCATGGCCAATTTAAAGAAATTACTCACAAATTTCTTATCAGTGGACACAGCTTTCTCAGCTGTGATCGAGATTTCGCTGTAATAGAGAAAAGAAAATGAAATTCAAAAGCTTTTATCCCCTCAGAATTACACGATATTGTAAAAACGGCGAGATACCATAACCCATTTGAAGTCATAGATATGGATTCAGTCGGGCACTTTTTTGAAATTCAGCAAACAACTGATACACTTGTAAATACCAAAAATATGAACATTTCTAAAGCCACAGGAATTAGAATTTCTGACAGTCTTTTACGGGAAGGATATATTGAAATGAAAACGTCAAATGGCACATGCGAAAACTGGTATAAAATTAAAATATTTAAAAAAGGAAAGACATTTCAACACTTAAAAGAAGCAACATTCCTGGAAAAACCTAAAGGAGTAGTAATAAACCAAGATAAAAGGAAAAATTTATTGGAGATGGTACCGTATCTTGGTAAAGAAGAATATAAGGAATTCTACAGATGTCTTCCAAACTAGTTTAATTTGTTCATTTATTTTAAGTTTTGGTTCTTTTCTTTGTATTAATACAGAATGTTACTTTTTAACTAAAATTTTCGAGAAATAAAGTTTTTTAGTTTTGTTCACAATCCGTTGTTTAAAATACCCAATAATAATAACACGGTACTTAGGCCCTCCAATTTAAAACCTTCTCAGCACGTCAAAGCTAGGCGACCTAAGTACCACAAATTAAAACACGCTCTCCTGTAAAATTATGTTTTTGGCACTTAGGCTCTCTAGCTTTCCCACCCTTCAGTTGACGAATTCCGGAGCGACGATCTTAGCACAGATCAAAAATATCTGTACGATATTTGTCAAGCAGTTAAAAGCGGTGTTTGTTCAGAACAACTGTCTAGGAGGCAGCCTGGGGAAATGGTTCATTCTCGCTGGCTTACCACTGCTTCCCGTATTCTTCGTTTATATGTAGCAACTCAAAATCCTTCAGAAAATTTATAAATACTAAGCCATTTTGTAATGAAAGTCCATGTGGTTTTGCATTAAGGCTCAACCGTCATGCATTTATGGTGCAAGACATTTATTCAAAACCATAAGACTCTGCGACTATTTACAACCAGAATTAAAAAATTTAGCGTATAAAATCATTCAAAGAAATGGATACTTTGTAAGCCCAGAAAATATTATTTTGTCTATGTTATTTGACGAACGTAAATACATAAGACAACCAGGATTCCAAAGAATTTTGAAGAGTAGGCAGTTAAATTACAAAAATCAGTGACATTTTATAGTACCAAAATTTATTTTTGACGCTAAGGAGTATTTTGAAATTATCGACTGCCAAAAAGTTTTATGGACAGAGCCTCCTGTAACTATAAAACTATCAAAGGACCAACTAGAAGAAGTTGTTCAGAATCCTGAAACCAGTCTTTTGGCATACGTAACAGCATACCCTTGTTATACGCAAGCAGTTGAGAGGGGTGTCAAAATAGTAACAGAAGCTTCGGCTTCTGTCTGTGGAAGTGAAAAAAGAGACGGGTATATACGAAACAGGCTGAAGTCAAGGGAAAATATGCCCAAATATGAATCAAAAAAAGACTTTTGTTTAAACTGATGCGTTTTTTTTCTTAAAAGAGTTACGCTTTGTTTTTTTTTACTTGTAGTTTCATTTACAAATAAAAAATATATTTTTTTAAATATTTTATTAGGTGTTTTTTATTTTCGTTTTCTTTTTATGCGTTTAAATCAAAGTAAGCTTTATCCGAAAATATTTTTATTCAAAATCTCTCAGACAATAAGAAATATAATTTTTCTTTAAAAATTTTAATTTTTTTATCGCTCTGTGGCAGTGAGTAAAAAAATTAAATTATTAATCATCCAAAATCCTATGAAGTTAGTTACCTTATCAAATTCTGTTTTTGGCTAAGGAGACCGTAATTAATAAAGAAAAACAAATTTAGCATATTATATTAAATAATTAGTTTTTTTTGTAAAAATTACATACAATATGGCTCTATGGCATTGAAAAAAAATGAATCATGAAGAAAAACACTATAAAGTAAGTCATCGTATGATACATCTTTTCCGGGGTCAGGACATCCAATTTAGAAAACAAAAAAAAATCACATTACTCAACCCTAAATTTCATATTGGCTGATAATTATACCAAAACCAAAAATTTACAAAAAAATCGTTGAATAAATATATATTTAACGATAATAATATATGATGTGTGGCTTGGAAAATTATGCACTAATTAATTTCAATTATTGTACAAAAACCTTAATCCCATATATAAATGGAATAAAATCTGTGCCCCACATAACCAAAACATCAGAATCATTTTACACAGGTGTTGACTATTCGACCCCTACCTCGGATCTATTTATTCTGTAATTACTTGCGAACAAAAAAAGCCTCACAGCTGGCCTTTTGTTAAAAAAGAATCACGGCTACCGCATACGTATGGCCGTATGTATGACCAGTGGCTGCGATTATTTTTCATCCAGTTTTGATGGATCGTATCGAAAGTTAACACTATCGGTAAGTATACTTTAATATGTAAATATCCGCAGCGCAAGGTCTTATAATTAAACGTGAAGGAAAAAAATCTGTCGCCGAGGAGACCCGTTAGATAACTTGAAACCTGCTGAAAGCACCAAACCACTTCAAGTCATGGTCATTTTCCTTATTTCTTATTAGACATTTTAAGTTAAGACAAATAGCGTTAAATGTGTGGGAGCGAGAGAGGGGTCCGAAACCAGTATCGGACGACTCGTTTTAATCGGAGTTTGGTCTATAAATTTTCGAGAAAACCGTAAGAGAATTTGTTTAAAAGGAATCCGACGTCGTATGGTATCCTGTTCGGAAAAAAAAACAGGTTTTTCGTTAAGTTTAGAGATTGTTATATTCTACAGGTGTCGTGCCTATCGATTGACCATTTTTTTCTCAATGAATTGAATATCTAAGAAGCTTTAAAGATTAAACTTGACATCTACATACTTGGCTTATCCTAGGCTTAGATTACTAAAAAATATGCCTGGAGTATCCATTTAAATTATGCATTTTTATAAAATCTGTTTAATCGAATTGCTGTTTAATAATTAAGCCTAAAATGGCAACCAAAAGAACCTCAAACTGTTTCAGTAATAGTTATTGAATGATAAGACACGCGGTTGGGGTTATGATAATAATAAAAACGTTTAATTGATTAATATTCCCGGTTGAGGTGAGTTGAATTAAAATATTTGATAAAAATGATGATTAAAAGACTAATATCTAATTAAATTCGTACGTGCTTGCGGGTTAAGAATTCCAGTTAGTCATCATCGTAACCATATTGTTATATACAGGAAGGTTATTTAAAAAAAAATATTTTTTTGAGAAAACTATAGATTTTTTTATCACCTATAATTTTCTTAAAAAGCATTTTTTTCTCAGGCAATTATTTTTTGCTAGAAAAATGTTTTTCATTAACACGACCCTTAACCCCCCCCCCACCCGCCCCACATAACTTACCAGTAAGATATGGTTTTTAAAAATCATTGTTTTTCAAAATAATACGCACGAATAACAGCTAGTTTTCTCGTTAATATCTAATTTAATAACACATTTTGTTTATTTAATTTCGATATAAATTATATATAATTATAATATTAATTAATATTAAACAGAAAAACAGTGCTATTAGATTGGAAATTATGGCAAAAAACGGTGATTTTCCAAAAGAATTTCTTACTGGGCAAATGTTTGGGGTGGGAAGAGGGGTAAGGGTTGTGTTTCTGAAAAACAATGTTTTTGCAGAAAATATAGATATTTAATATTTATTTTACACTCGGTTTATTTAAATTTAATACAATTTTATATCTAAATATTTAGTATAAAAACAGGGTTATTAGATTGGATAATATGGACGAATATATCAAATATTTAGTAATCGAGTTTAAAAACTAGATATCTCGTGTCAAGTTTTTTAAATGCCAAAATTTTCTCCTATTTTCTATAGTTTAATAAATATATATTTAACGATAATAATAAATGAATTGTTGCTTGAGATGTTGCAAAACCTAAATTACTTTCACTTACCTGAATTATCCGTTTATAAGTTTAAAAATATAGGAATAAGTAAAATTGTGCATAATTTAAATAAGTATCATAGACATATATTTATTAAAGAAAATAACTTATTAATTTAATGCCGAAATTAAATACCAATTTTTCACTTATAGTCCTTAACACACAAAAGTCCTCTAATGCTAGGCAAAAATTACTTTTAATCACTGCTCTTAGAAAAATGTATGGATATATCATAAAAACATCTTACCTAACTTCAAAAAGTTTAGAAGAAATTAAAGTCAAAATAAACTGAGCATAATTTAAATGGATATGATGCACGGTTATTTTAATGCATTGAATTAATGAATAGCGGCTTGAATTACTTGGAAGGTATCGAAAATAATTTCCAATACAAAGGTTTACTGTTGTTGTAGCAGAGAAAAAAATTATAGTAAGTACATGATAAATACAGTGGCATAGAAAAACTGACAAATGTTGTCACCTCCTTAGACGATCTGAAAAACTACTTAAACTGTATGGGAAATATCAAATAAGGCTATTTCATTGCATATTAAATGAAATAATATTCTTCGATATCTTAAAAGAACTAGCAAATGACGTCAACTGCCTGGACGATATAAAAAATGCATGGGAAAAAGGAATTCACTTGCCTGAACAAAATCTTTTGTTGCTAGTATAGAGGTTAAAATGTCTAATTACTAACAAATGACGTCAACTGCCTAAAACGTATACAGGGTGCCCCATAACTCAGCGATTACATAGCAACAACATATTCTTCGCTCAAAAATATTGCAATTTGACTAAATTTTAGTCCGAAAACCGGTAATAACCAAATTATAAGGTGTTAAAGTTTGACGTGAATTTTCAGTATTTTTTAAAAAGGCTGTAAAAAAATGTCTACGTTTTTTGTATCTAATATATATGAATTTTTCATAAAAATCTTAAAATTATCATCAATATTATGTAAGAAAGGTATGCCTTTGACGAGTCGCTCAGAGCAACAGTTTTTGAGATAACAGAATTTTTCAATGCTTCAATTCATTAATAGTATAGAAATAAGTAGTCCAGCATAGTCAGATGATTTGTAAAAACATGATATTATGATTTAATTTTTAAATATTTGTTGAATGAATTATTACTAAATTAAGAAATGCCATAAATTGCTTGGAAAATATAGAGGGATTTGCTGAAAAATGAGAAATATGTAAAATTTATTCAGCTGCTTGGTAGAGTTATGCAGACACAACCAATAAATTTCTTTGAATTTAATTATATTTAATCTTAGGGCTAATCAGTATAATATATCTTGTTTATCAGAAATCCTAATATCTTACTCATTTATCATTTTTTTTGAACTACACAAATAGTGCATAACTTAAATGGGTGTTACACTCATATTCCTTTGCAAAAATGCAAATAAATTATCCGGATTTAAACATTTCTTTATATGTTATACTGTTGATTAGTCATGTTATGGAAAAATATTTTAATTGAATTGAAAGTGTTTATGTTTACCTTAGTTTATATGAAACATTGGAAACGAATAAGTGTTTAAAAGAATTCATGTTTTGGACTTTAGAATCTATCTTAGACTTAAGAATCATAGACAAACCTTATGAAATTAGCTTTAGGGATAAACTGCGTATAAAAGACCAATTTTAATGAGTTTCAAGCCTTAATAGAGAAGTGAGAAGCCATAGAGGCTATAAAAAGCGAATTCAATGTATATTAAACCTCATAATTCTATGAATAAAACTTACCAAAAGGGCTTAAGAATACTATATACTTATCTACCTTTATATTTTATGTACTATCAGATAGGCTTTCGACAATGTTCAATAACAAATTCACAATTAAATAGTAGAAGTGCCTCAATTAATTTAGAGCATTCGAGCACTCAATGCATCACTTTTCATGCCTAATATCAACAAAATCTTAGTATGAATATTCACACTCGTATTATGGTTAATAGGACATGCATTAATTTAAAAACATCATCCACTTTTTCGACACCTATGCTAGAAAGAATTCCTATATCTCCTTCTCCCTTTTGACCCGACAAAACCAAGATTTAAAAAAAAAAAGAACAAAATACGGCAGACTAGGATTCTACAGGATCCATCTCTCAAGGACAGTCACCTTTGGTCTCAGGTAAAAATCCGCCTTTAAAAATAAAGCGGGCTTGACATCGGTCGAGATTCTTTTTCTTTAACTTCTTATGTTGGGTGTTAAGGATGGATATATGTGTTGTGTAACATTTTGTCGAGGAGATTTTGGAAAAATTGAGACGAAAAATCGACTTATAAAATCAGAATCGATACGGGGAGAGGGGTATACCCGAAAAATGAAAAATCCCAAACTTTGGAGGTCGATATCTTGGCTGCTATGTCTATTATCGGAATAATTTCAACAGATTTGACTTAGTTTTGTTCTTCTGAATCTAATGGGACCCTTCGCAAAGTCGCAACTCTCATATTAGCCGAGATATCGCATTCTTGTAGCCCATTTTTTGGCTCAAAAACGAGGTCTTTTATTGACTTTTTCCAAATTCAAAGTGCTCTCATTCCCTTAGTTCTGCTCGAATATCGTTATAACTAAAAAAACTTAAAATTCAGGAAAGCAGAATAACTGAATAAATTTAAAAACAGGGTTGACGTAATCGTTGATGTTTTCCAGATAGCTAAAATCATTTTTATTTACTATTCCAGGCAACTGAAGTCATTTCCTGTCACTTTTAGTCAATTAAAGACATTTTCTGCTCCAGTCATTTGCACTAATTTTTCCATCAGCCTAAGAATAACCATTTATTTCTGCTAGACAAAATATGACTTCAAATGCCTGAAATAAATTGAAAAATTGTCATGAAAAATAATTTTGAAGGCCTGACAAAAATGGCATAATATATTAGGAAGATCCAAAAAATTAACCTAAAGGCAAAAAAATCATGGAAAACTGTTTACCATAAAAAATTACCTTAAAAATAAGAAAAACTCCAAAATACTTTTCTTATTGCTGCAATACTGCAATTATTAAGCTGCCCAGAAAAATAAAAATTGTATCTTAAAGAAATTAGTGTAGAACTATACATAATTTAATATTAAATAATTTTCTTAATAAACCAGCTATAATGTAAACATGTAATAATAACCAAAGAAAAAATGTATAAAGCACTATTTAAAAAAAGGATGTTAATTGCCTGAAAGCAAAGTTCGTTAGAAATATTATGAAAAAATAGAATTTGTTAATTTCCTACAAGAAAATTAAAGACATTAGAGGACTTTAAATGCCTGGAATATTTGTATTTTATTCCTAAGAGCCATAAGATTTTTTAATTTTCTTGAAAATATAAAAAACGCGTCAAATGCTTGATAAGTTGAAAACTTGTCCTAAATGATATGAAAAATGAAATGACTTTTTTTGTAAATTCATTGGATATATAAAAAAACCTAGAAAAAAGATCAAATGCTTGGAATAAGCTTATTTGAAATTTTATATTAAAAATTATGTCCAGAAAATATAATATATGTTTTTATAGAAACTGGCTGAAAAATTAAAAAATTAATTGATGCCTATGGAAAATGAGAAAATGACCTTAAATATATGGAATATTATATAAAACTGATTGGAATTAAAAAAATTGGACGATTTCAAAGTGTTGGAACACCTAAAAAATTACTCTAAAACCCTGGAAAAGATATTCCAAATCCCTCAAAAATAACGGCAGATATTAAGAAAAATTTTATAAAGTTATTTAATTTTTTCAGACAATTAAAATAAATTTTTATTCACTATTCCAGGCAATTGAAGACATTTTTTGCTTGTTCCATGCAATTTCACTCATTTTTCTATTAGCATGAAAATGAAAATTTAACCCATAAATCTGGAAAACGTTTTATTCCCGCTAGACAAAATATGCCTGTAAATATATTGAAAAATTGTCAAGAAAAATAAAATTTCGAATAAAAAATGGCATTATACACCTGGCAAGCTTTTAATTTTTAAAAGATAATATAGGACGTCAAATGCCTGGAATACATTTAAAAATTGTCATGAAAAAAGATTTTAAAGGCTAGGAAAGCATAAAAACTTGAAACATCTGGACATCATGAAGATCTATTTTAAATCATTAAAAATCATTGAAAGGTGACTCTAAAAATATTGAGGACATCAAAAGTTATTTTTAATCCCTGCAAGGCAATATAGGGTGTCAAGTGCCTGGAATAAATTGAAAAATTTTCGTGAAAAATTATTGTCGAGGTCTGGAAGAAAGGAAATCATAGAAAGTATCAAACATAAAAAAATTATTCTATTGCTGCAATATAGTAAAGGACGTCAAACTCCCGAAGGAATATTTTGTTTAACCTCATTTTGCTACGTGGAAATAATAAAAATACCATTTTAGCTGCCTACAAAAATAAAAAGTGTATCTTAAGGCAATTAGTGCAGAACTATATAATAAAATAATAAAGAATTTTCCATTTTCGTAAAAAACTATTTATTTAGCATAGAAGCTACATGTAATAACAAAAGAAAAAATATATAAAGCACTATTTAAAAAAAAGGATGTTAATTGCCTAAAAGCAAAATTCGTTAGAAATATTATAAAAAAATTGAATTTGTTAATTTCCTACAAGAAAATTAAAGAGTTTAGAGGACTTTAAATGCCTGGAATATTTGTATTTTATTCCTAAGGGTCATAAGATTTTTTTAATTTTCTTGAAAACATAAAAAACACGTCAAATGCTTGAATGATATGAAAAATGAAATGACTTTTCTTTGTAAATTCATTGGATATATATAAAAAAACCTAAAAAAAAGATCAAATGCTTGGAATAAGATAAAAACTTATTTGAAATTTCATATTAAAAATTATGTATAGGAAACATAACATAGGTTTTTAAAAACTGCCTGAAATATTAAAAAATTAATTAATGTCTCTGGAAAATGAAAAAATTACTCTAAATATATGGAATATTATATAAAACTGATTGCAATAAAAAAAATGGGCGATTTCAATGTGTTGGAACACCTAAAAAATTACTCTAAAACCCTGGAAAAGATATTCCAAATCCCTCGAAAATAACCGCAGATATTAGGAAAAATTGATTAATAAAAATTAATTAAATCAACGATTGTTAATTTTTTTCAGACAATTAAAATAAATTTTTATTCACTATTCCAAGCAATTGAAGACTGTTTTGCTTGTTCCATGCAATTTGACGCATTTTCCTATTAGCATGAACATGAACATATAACCCATAAATCTGGAAAACGTTTTATTCCTGCTAGACAAAATATGCCTGAAATATATTGAAAAATTGCCAAGAAAAATCAAATTTCTAATAAAAAATGGCATCATATATTTGGAAGATACAAAAAAGTAAGTTAAAGGCATGGAAATCCTGGAAAACTTCTTATTTTTACAAGATAATATAGGACGTCAAATGCCTGAAATAAATAAAAAAAATGTCATGAAAAATGATTTTAAAGACTAAGAAAGCATAAAAAATTACATGAAACACCTAGACATCATAAAGACCTGTTTCAAGTCATTGAAAAACATTAAAAGATGACCCTAAAAATATGGAGGACATCAAAAGTTATATTTAATACCTGCAAGGCAATATAGGGTATCAAGTGCCTGGAATAAATTGAAAAATTTTCGTAAAAAATTATTGTCGAGGTCTGGAAATCATAGAAAGTATTTAAAAATATGAAAATCTCCAAAAAACTTTTCTTATACTTGTAAGACAGTAAAGGACGTCGAATGCCCGAAGGAATATTTTTTTTAATCCTGGAAAATACAAAAAATACGTCAAATGCTTAAAATAAATTGAAAAATTACTTTAAATGACATAAAAAATAGAAATATTTTAAGTATAAAATCTAAAAAAAAATTATTAGTAATTCTTGGAAAATTTAAAAAATTAAAGATTATCTTAGACGGCTAAAAAATATTGAAAATTATGTCATGTGTCCAAAAAAACATAACATATAATTTAAAATAAGTTACTTTAAATTCTTTAAAAATTTAAATGCCTGTAATATAATGAATAATTGATTCAAATGACTAAAAGAAATTAAAAAATTGGATGATTTCCAAGTGTTAAAACACGTTTTAAAAGGTCATTTAAAAATTATTTCTAGTATACTAAAATTGCACAAAAATATTCCTGGAAAAAATCAAATATTTCACTGGAAATAGACTTGGAAATCGTAAATAATCAGGTGTCAGCTGCAAAAAAAATTTGGACTAGAAGCTATAATTTATTTGTGGCGCATGTATAGCATAATATTTAATTGCTCGTTATTTATCAATTATTTAATATTTAAGAGTAATGAAGTATCAATCAGTTTATTCTAAAAAATGACAAGATTTATTGATAAATTGTCGCTATATTTAGATATAAACTAAGTCGGTTTAAGAAACAGGCAAATTTAACAAGAAAATTCCTCAGATTTGCTTATATCAGGAAACCATATTTAAATAAATATAAATCCATATTTAACATAATAGTAGAAGAAACTACAGATTTTTCCTGAGGTAACTCTTATGTTGTTTTCTTGCATTATATGAATCTAGATTTTTTAATGACAATTTTGGATCAAACTGTTTATTTATTTATTTATTAGTTACTTCAGAATTACTCACATAAGATGAAAGATAAAATTATCCTTAATACGTATAGGGGCTAAATGGTGTAAAAAGCACTTAATTGTTCACTGTTAAATTATAAAAAATAAATTTAATATTTAAAACTTATGCATTATTTTCTGCATGAATTTTCTCCTAGAAATAAGCCTGTTATAAAAAGGGCTATTTTCCTTAATTTGACCCTGTAATTTTCTAACTTTAATTCAATGGGTATAATCAAGAAATTATCATGAAACTTAAATGAGTTTGATTTTACAAAATCAATTTTTTCGAAACATTAAATGTATGGTTTATTTTCATCGCCCATCAAAAATAATAATATTAATAATAATAATAATAATAAGACAAAATCAACTAAACATATTATAAAAATAAAGATTTGATTATTTAAAGAGTAATTTTATAACAATGCTATATATATTAATTAAAGACTTCATATCAAATAAAAAACGCCTAGGACATAAATAATTATTGTTTCTAATAACTGAAGAAGGTAAAAAATTACCCTAAAAATGTGGAAACCATCAAAAGTTAATTTTTAATTCTTCAAGACAATATAGGACTCAAGACAATATCAACTGCCTGGAAGAAATTTTTAAATTGTCATTAAAACTAATTTTGAACGTCTGAAAAGCAAAAAAAAATTATATCAAAAGTCTGGAAAGCATAAAAACTGGTTTAAAATACAAAAAATTGCCCTGAAAGAATGAAGAGCACCAACAAATATTTTTATTCTTGCAAGAAAATAAAAAACGATAAATGCCTGGGATAATATTTTTTTGTAATTTTCAAAGTATATAAGACATATTTTCAATTTCCCGTAAGACCTAAAAAATATGTAAAATGCCTGCAATAAAATGAAAAATTATTTTAACGCCTAAAGGACATAAAAAAATTATTTAAACTCCCTGGAAAATACTAAAATATAATGGATAAAAACTTGGATAATTGCCAAGTCTTGGAACACGTAAAAAATAATTCTAAAGCTCTAAAAAAAATTAATTCTGGTATAGAAAAATTGCAAAAAAATATAATTCCTGAAAAAAAAACGCATTATTTAAAAATCTTAATTTTTTGTAAAAATAGATTAAGAAGTATTTAAAAAGCAAGCAAAGGTTTTTTTTTTTAATTTTCATTAAGAAATTACGGCTATATTTAGACCCAAAATAAGAAACAGGTAGATTTTAACAAACATTTTAGTCCCTTTAAATCCATATTAACCATACTAGTAGAAAAATTAGCAGACTTTTCCTAAGGCACTTCTTATGCACGATATGTCTTAATCTAGATTTTTTATTGAGAATTCTGGAACAAACTGATCAAAGTTCAATCAACACGTAGTTCTCTACTGACATAAATGTATTTATATAAAGAAAATCAGCTTTTAAAATATATAGTACGAAGGATACAGTTCACACACTGTTTCCTCTAAAGCAACCTGCTGAAACACTATTTTTCAACATTTAATTATTCACAGCAAATTTGCTTCTCTTAAAAAATAGGTTTCATATTTAAATCTTATGCACTAATTCTATATGATTTTTCTCTGATGACACTATTAGCGACACAGACGAACTATATTTTTTAATTTGATCCTGATTGATTGATATTTGGGTAATCAAGAAATTAAAATGCATAAATAGTGTATGCAACAGCTCTTGATTTATTTCATCAACTGTATAAAATTCATAAAAATCAAAATTTTCGTAAAATTAAACTTATGGTGTATGTTCGTCGCCCACCAAAAATAATATTAATAATAATAATAATAATAATAATAAAACAAAATCAACAAAACATGTTATAAAAATAAAGATTTGATTACTTAAAATGTCAGTTTTAAACAATCTTATATAAATTAATAAGTGACTTATTAAATAATCAGATCTTTTTACATTTTTTTTTTGACATTTAACATATAGAATATGCGGTTTATCCAAGTAACATAATAAATCCCTGCTAAATATTAGCAAACCCTTTGGAAAAACCCGATCTATTACAGACAATATAAATAAAAGTTTCTCAAGAGGACAGTGCATTCACTTGACACTATTCAAAAAAAATAACAATTGAAAAACAATTAGTTTCTTAAAATATTTTTTTTTTAAATATATGTACGACAATTTATTTATATAGATTTCTGGTGTTGGACGCCCTGTGTTCCGTTATGGTTGGAAAGATTAACCCAGAAAATTCTAAAAAAAAAGATGTTGGTCATACATATAAAAGTTATGCATTCGAAATTTAATTTTCCACCTATTATCTTGCATCAAAAAATTACCGTTATAAATATTGCACTATTGCAAAAATCCACTTTTAAAATGACGAATAAAGAAACATTAAAAGATCTCCAACAATACCGGAACACAACGGATCCACCTAGCCAAGTATATAAACTTACGAATTAAATTGTTTCCTTTGACGTTATCAATAATAACATGCCGGCCCTTTTATTTAAATTTATCATTTTAAAATACAAATCACGGTAGCGTCATTTGTTTTGGCGACGTAAGGGAAACGTTGTAAGCTCACGTTATAACAGTTATATCATCCGCTAAGGAGTCTAAATAAGAGTCTTATTTGAATTTAAAATAGCCCCTTATCGTTTTGTTTTCTGCATTTTTAATTTAATTAATAACTGTGTATGACCCTCAAAGAATCAGATGCTATTTTAAATTCAGCTAAAGCATCCCAATCAATGTTTGTTCATTAAGATCAACGACTTACCCGAAAACGAATTTGTCCTTAGCACGGAGTACTACTGCTATAAATCACTTCTAACAAACACTTAAGCCGCCAGAACTCACTATAAGAGACTTTAGTGAAGACGTTCAACATTATTACTATACAACTATATACAAAAATCGTCCAATTTGCTACACTTGTCTCTATGTTACAGTCATTATATACACCAATATACAGTTTTATACAGATATCCACTGAAGGCCCTGAGCACTAGCCGTTCTCGTTCGGATGGTGCATCAGCGAAGCCCAGTGGAATGGATGCTAATGGGCCGCTAACTGGTGTCCCCCCATCCCCTGGGGGCTCAACATGGGGGGACTGTGACTGTGCGAGTGCTGACCCATCGGTGATCCGTGCATATCCGGATGGTGTCCGTATCCGGGGTGCATATGACCCGGGGGCATACCCTCCATCATTTCACCACCCAGAGTGTTCGGGGGTGTCATCCGCTTCTCTTTTTGCCGTCGGTTACAGAACCACACTCGCACCACCTCTTTTTCCAGCTGTAGACTGTCTGCCAGACTGGTGATCTCTTGGGCGGAGGGTTTCGGTTGTTTATGGAAGTGCTGCTCCAGGGCTCCCTTGACGGTAACTTCTATGCTGGTGCGCTTTTTCCTTTTACGCCCCTGAGCGGCTATTTTATCTATGGAGGTCGGCGAGCCGGTGGTGGAGTCCGCCTCCTCGAGCCACTTTTGCAACAGAGGCTTCAATTTGCACATGTTCTTAAAGCTCAACTGTAGCGCCTCGAATCTGCATATCGTCGTCTGAGAGAACACGTTTCCATATAAGGTCCCTAAAGCTAATCCAACGTCTGCTTGCGTAAATCCCAACTTTATCCTCCTCTGCTTAAACTGTTTGGCGAAAGCCTCCAAGTCGTCACTTGTAGGCGTCTCGTCCTCGCCCCCGCTGACTTCCCTGTCAGGATGTTGCGGATGATGAGGACTTTGCATATCCCTGTGTAAAGTGTGGTGCAATTGAGGCCCAGCTTGGTGATGAGCCAACATCCCATTCATAACGCTATGATATTGGTGCAAAGGTGATCCGGCACCGCCTTGGTGATAATGGGCCGAGGCCACCGGTCCAGGCCATCCGTGGGGCGATCCCATACTTTGTTGCTGCTGCTGTCTCTGATGATGCTGCATCATTTCCTGACTCAGGGGTTTCACATCTTGATGGTGCGGATGATGGTGCATCCCGGCCATACTGGCCGCCCACGGATCAGTTCCTGGTTGTAAACTAACCCACGGATTGGCGGCCGATAGCGACATAGCGGCGTGTCCACCGGGACTCGGTGAACTCGCTATGTGATGGTTATGATGGTGGTGTTGTGGCAAATACTTCATTTCGCTGGCGTCAGCGGCAGAGCGTGGCGAAGCCGAGGTCCAACCGCGATCCACTATATTCATCGCTTCAATGTCCGAAACTACACTGCTTACTGGTATGTACGTGGTTGCGGCCATGCCCGTCAGGGGCCTCGGTGATCCCAATGAGTCCTCACTTTCGAACGCGTTTGTTCGTTTCAAATCGAACACACTCATTTACAACAATTATGATTGCGTCCTCGCCTCGATAGTTACACATAAATATTAAATAGTTTTGTCACTATCACTCACGTACGTACGTCCACCACGCTCGACTAAAACGCATCTACTACTGGCGGTAGTGGTGCCTACGGTCTTGCCTGGCCGTCGAGCGTTCACGTGACCCCCACCAGTGAGTTTTCGGGATGCGCGAGGCATTATGGGCGTGATGACGTCACGCTTTGGTGAGTGTTGATTGGTGAGTGTGGTGAGGAGGTGGGGTTTGAGTTTCCCCCCTACGAGGGGAAGTGTTTACAGGCAAGTGGACGCGGTAGCTAGGCAACGAAGCGTGCTGGCCTCACATACAGCGACGGTGTGCGACGGATGAGGATATCCTCTATAGAAATCGACTTTAGAACAAAAAAATCGAGTTTAATAGATAAATAGATGAAATTTGTCCGGGGTTCCACTAAATCGTTAGGAAAGCTTGATTTTATATTCCTAAAGGTGAGAGAATGACCTGAGAAATTTTCTACAGGCTGTCAAAAATGATCTAAGAAATTTCCTAATTTTTTGGTTCTTTGGAATAAAAAAAAACGTAACTTCCTTAAATGTTGCCCAAATTTGCTTGAAGTTTCACTAAATTCATGTTCTTAAACCCTTGGTACTAAAAAATATATAATTTAGTTAAAAGTTGTCCAAATATGCCCTAAGGTCCACTAAATCATTAGAAAAACTTAATTATATGTTCCCAATGGTATTTTAGGTTGATATTTTAATTGAGAAATTTTTTACATGCTGTCAAAAATGATGGAAAAATTTTCCTATTTTTTTTTGGACCTTTGGTATAAAAAAAAACGTAACTTCCTTAAATGTTGTCCAATTTTGCTTGAAGTTTCACTTAATTATTGGGAAAACTTCATTTTCTATTATAAAATATATTTTCAATTATTGTTTAATTAAAAAAAAAATTTAACAAGCTGTCAAAGATGATGGTAGACATTTTTTTTATTTTCTTGAACCCTCAGTACTAAAAAGTATATAACTTCGTTAAAAGTTGCCCAAATATGCCCAAAGGTCCACTAAATCATTAGAAAAACTTAATTATATGTTTCCAATGGTATTTTAGGTTGATATTTTAATTGAGAAATTTTTTATATGCTGTCAAAAATTATGGAAAAATTTTCCTATTTTTTTTGGACCTTTGGTATTAAAAAAAAGTAACTTCCTTAAATGTTGTCCAAATTTGCTTGAAGTTTCACTTAATTATTGGGAAAACTTCACTTTCTATTATAAAATATATTTTAAGTTATTGTATAATTAAAAAAAAATTTACAGGCTGTCAAAAATGATTCAATTTTGAAAATTTCCAAGTCCAAGAAAATTGAAAAAAATGTTCAATTTTCTTGGACACTCAGCACCAAAAAATTCATAACTCCGTTAAAAGTTGCCTAAATTTGCCCAATGTTCCACTTAATCGTTAGGAAAACTTCATTTTCTATTTTTAGTGGTATTCTAAGTTGATATATTAGTTTCATAATTTTTCACAGACTGTTGAAAATGATGGAAAAATTTTCCTATTTTTTTTGGACACTCAGTATCAAAAAAATTTATAACTCCGTTAAAAAATGTCTAAATTTGCCCAAAAAGTCTGTCAAAGATGATGGTAGACATTTTTTTAATTTTCTTGAACCCTCAGTACTAAAAAATATATTACTTCGTTAAAAGTTGTCCAAATATGCCCTAAGGTCCACTAAGTCATTAGAAAAACTTAATTATATGTTCCCAATGGTATTTTAGGTTAATATTTTAATTGCAAAATTTTTTACATGCTGTCAAAAATGATGGAAAAATTTTCCTATTTTTTTTGGACGTTCGATTTAAGAAAGTCCGTAACTTCCTTGAATGTTGTTCAAAATTACTTGTTCCACTAAATCATTCGAAAAATTTCGTTTTTTGCTTTAAATTATATTTCAAGTCAATGTCTTAATTAAAAAAAAATTTACAGGCTGTCAAAAAAAATAGAAAAAATTTTTCGATTTTCTTGGACACTCGGCACCAAAAAATTCATAACTCCCTTAAAAGTTGTCCACATTTACCCGATGTTCCACTTAATCGTTAGGAAAACTTCATTTTATATATTTAGTGGTATTCTAAGTTGATATATTAGTTTCATAATTTTTCACAGACTGTGGAAAATGACGAAAAAAATTTCCTATTTTTTTTGGACACTCAGTACTAAAAAATTCATAACTCGGTTAAAAAATTACTAAATTTGTCCAAAGTTCCACTAAATCTTTAGGAAAGCTTAATTTTATTATTTTTTTTATTCCTAAAGATGAAAAAATGACCTGAGAAATTTTCTACAGGCTGTCAAAAATGATGGAAGAATTTTCCTAATTTTTTGGATCTTTGGTATGAAAAAAAAACGTAATTTCCTTAAATGTTGTCCAAATTTGCTTGAAGTTTCACTTAATTATTGGGAAAACTTCATTTTCTATTATAAAATATATTTTAAGTTATTGTTTAATTAAAAAAAAATTTAACAAGCTGTCAAAGATAATGGTAGAATTTTTTTTTATTTTCTTGAACCCTCAGTACTAAAAAATATATAACTTCGTTAAAAGTTGTCCAAATATGCCCAAAGGTCCACTAAATCATTAGAAAAACTTAATTATATGTTTCCAATGGTATTTTAGGTTGATATTTTAATTGCAAAATTTTTTACATGCTGTCC
Source organism: Anthonomus grandis grandis (assembly GCF_022605725.1). Taxonomy (NCBI): domain Eukaryota; kingdom Metazoa; phylum Arthropoda; class Insecta; order Coleoptera; family Curculionidae; genus Anthonomus; species Anthonomus grandis. The sequence continues at coordinate 27,581,563 of NC_065554.1, forward strand.
AATATGATTTTTCTATTTTTTTGGACCTTCGATTTAAGAAAATCCGCTTAATGTTCTTCAAAATTACTTGAAGTTCCACTAAATCATTAGAAAAATTTCGTTTTTTATTTTGAAATATATTTTAGGTCAATGTCCTAATTTTAAAAAATTTTACAGGCTATCAAAAAAGTTAGAAAAAATTTTCTGGGACACTTACTACTAAAAAATTCTTAACTCCGTTAAAAGTTGTCCAAATTTGTACAAAGTTCCACTAAATCATTAGGGAAACTTGGTTTTTTATTCTGAAATATCTTTCAAGTTACTGTTTTAATTAAAAAAAAAAATTACAGGCTGTCAAAAATGATAGAAAAATTTTTTCGATTTTCTTGGACACTCAGCACTAAAAAATTCATAACTCCGTTAAAAGTTGCCCAAATTTGCCCAATGTTCCACTTAATCGTTAGGAAAACTTCATTTTCTATTTTTAGTGGTATTCTAAATTGATATATTAGTTTCATAATTTTTTACAGACTGTTGAAGATGATGGAAAAATTTTTCTATTTTTTTTTTGGACTCTCTGTACTAAAAAAAATCTACAATTCCATTAAAAATTGTCCGAATTCACTCAAAGCTCTACTAGATTTTTATGAAAACTTAATTTTATTTTCTTAAAGGTATTTCAAGTTAATACTTTAACTAAAAAGTTTTTTACAGAGTGTCAAAAATGATGGAAAAATGTGCCTATTTTTTTTGGACACTCAGTAGTAAAAAATTCATAACTCCGTTAAAAAATGTCTGAATTTGCCCAAAGTTCCACTAAATCGTTATGAAAACTTCATTTTATGTTTCTAATGATATTCTAAGCCGATATGTTTTTTTAAGACAAAATGCAAAGAAACTTTTCAATCATAGGTCAGATCCTCACAGTTCAGAAGAAATATCAGAAAATGGGCGTCATACTCACAAAAGTTATGCATTTCATAGGGTAAACACATCATTTTTACAAGAACCTATATGAATATCTAAAGTATTCGCAACAAAATTGGGCATATAAAAAATTTCTTAGTTATTAGCCCATGTGATTATCTAGCTTTAGATGAGAGAAACATAAAATTTTACAGAAAAGGAAAACTTATATCAACATCGTTATAAATTAAAGAAAACTTTAGGTGCCATTAAGCAGATGGGTTTAGTGCAGAAAAATACCAAGCTGGATTTGTGTGAATATTGATAAGTGTTAAAATATACAGACTTCAAAGTAGCCCTTAATTAGTAATATAGAATTTATAAAACAGACTTTGAAAATATTTTAACAAAGTATCCCAGAGACTTATTTAACTTAAAATTAATTTCTAAAAATAATGTACATTGATTACCAATAATAAAGACCTAATTACTATAAGTTACTTTGAACAGAATAATAAACGAAAATATAAAAATAGTAACAGAAAAGAAACAAACAATAAGTCTCAAGTGTTATCAAATAAAAATTAGTAAAAATAAAAGAAATTAATACTTGAATTAATAATGAAATTCTTCAAATGATGCTTGTAAAGAAAACCCTGCAGAATTAATCGTATGATGTATCAATTAAATTAAATTCATAATTTTTTTTTTCGTAAAGAATGGGGTCGTACTGGTATCAGCAGTTCTTTTATTAAATAATAAGTCTAGTAGCACTTACTGTAATTCTTTAAATATAAACGTAAAAATTATTAAAGAACAAGAAGAAATAGATGATTTAAGTTCTGATGAAATTATTTCTAGCAAACCTTAACCAACAAACCCAAAAAAGGTCTGTTAATCTGTCTGTTATTAAATGTTATGCATTTGGTGAATGCTGTTTCTCTGATAAAAATCAAAGAACGTATTATCAATTTAATGCTGATTCTATGCGTTTTATTAATATAAATGTTGATACATACAATGATAGTTGCAATAAATTAATAAATTTTATTTATTTCAAATTATGTTTTGAGAATTTTTACCAATTTTATGCAGTTTGTAAGTAAAACGGTAAATAAAATTTTTGAAAAAAACTAAATCAATTGAATTATTGTCATTTATAAATTTGGGTACAAGTTTTACTTTTTATAAGTAATTTTTAAATTCTTTTGCCATTTTAAAATTATTACGTATAATAGGAAACAAATAAATTTTATAAAATAGAATAATCCATTTATTAGTGGCTCTAATTAATAAAAATTTTAAGAAAATAAAAATAATACATGTAAATATTCTTACATTTATTATTGTCTTAAAGTTATAAATAATTATAAGGAAATGAGTGCTATACTTACAAAAGTTATGCATTTAAGTGGTAAATATTTTTTTATAACCAGCATTAATTCTGTTATCCGTTTTTTTTGACATTTTATTATATATTATATATTATATATTATACATATTATATGCTTAAATTAACTTATGAATTTTACATGCTACTTTTACAAAAATTATTATATTTAAATTATAATTTCATAAAATAAATCTCTGGAAATTTTACAAATTTTATACAGTTGAGTTTCGATAATATTACCATATGGTAATTTTAAAGTAATTATTGAAATAGTAACACATAAACAGCTTATTAACTGAGACATATACCTGTGTGCGTTATTCAGCATCCTGATTAATTTTTGGAGCCTTAAATTTAGAAAGCTATACTGCCATAATAAGCCAAACTTCGCCCTTTCTTATTTTTTTTTATTATTTTTTCGTTTTATTATTAATATTATAAATTTCAATTATTTCAAATATTCAGTTAGTCAAGTTAATTTAGCTACAGCTATTTATACTTTTGGAAAATTAGTTTTACTAATTTCACCATTTTAAAAGTCACGCATAATATTATACTGCTAATTAAAATAATTTATTTATTGTTGACCATAATTAATTAAAAATATGAGAGTCATACCTGCAAATGTTATGCATCTACAATAACCCGAAGACGTCAGAGAACATCTTAAGAATTATAAACTTAATGCTGTTTGACACGTGACAGTAGTAGAGACATAGTTTTTAGTGTAATTTTAATATTTAGCAATAATTTAACTCTGATAAATAATTTGCTTGAATTTTCAATAAATAATGTTGACTTTTATTTATATTAATTATACGGAAATGATAGTCATATATGCAAAGATTATGCACATAATTTTGCTTTTAGCCCTATAGTTTTACATTGATTTAAATCACAAAAATAAGGTCCCTAATAGTGTACGAGGCATCTAACTAACTTCATAATAAGTTATTGAATAAACGTATTTTAGGAGATTTTTATAATTTATTGGTACCGTATTTCTAACAAAAAATAAAATTGTAGTTATGAAATTATAATTTTTTTAATGTAAAATAAGTCAAAAAAAAATATCGATTTTAGACTATAGAGACAGTATATAAAGACACTGACAAATAATGTCAAATTAATCTAAATTAAGACTTTTTGCCTTTGGGACCTAGATTTATTTGTAATATGTACTTGAAAATAATGAAACTGCCATTTTAGGATTAAGTCTAAATATTAAGTTTTCATTGTGACTATGTAAAAATTAATTAAAAAAGAAAATAGGTGCAGGTATATATTTTTAAACAAAATATGTTTTTTTTAGTTTTATACGTTTAATTTTGTTATTGAAAAATTAATAAGTTTGGCTTTAAGTGAACTTATTACAAAAACTAATTACAATTAATTAAAAAAACAAAAGTAAATTGATTAAAAGGTATTTTGAAGATCTTAATCGTAAAGTTATTTTATAAGGTGCAAGAGTATTAATCAGATAAAAAATTAATTATCAATGATTTATAAATTATTATTCCATTGAAAATATTATTTAATATTAAGTGTTTTCTGACTGTCAATTTTATATAATTTCTTAAAAAATAAAACCCTCATTAATATTAATTTATAAGAAGATTATAGTCGTATATGCAATAGTTATGCATTTGAATAGTACATAAAAATTTTTATGCTGTTTTGAATTGATAAATATTCATTTTGTCTTATTGATAGTCTTCTTCCTTTTAAAACTCTATTTCACCTAATCACTTTAAATTTGTAAATAATTTTCTTTTAAAGAAATAAATTTATTCCATAATTAACTCATGAAGATAGACCTAATATTTCAGTTAATTAAATTAATTTGAACATAATAAAAAAAAACGTAATTAAACAAAATCAAGAAAAGACACATATTTGGGTACACACTAAAACCAAAAAGCCGAAAGAGCACTGATCCTAAAAAAAAATATACAATTAACAACTAAACAATTGCTAATTAATTAAAGAAATAATAAAGAGACTTTACGAACAACACAAAATAAAAGTTAACCCTTAAAAAGAGACATTTTAGTTTTGTCAAATATAATTTATAAAACATTCACCCCATCACGTGCCACTCTATAAAGATAAGGGGCTGAACAAAAAATACAGAAAATTCTCGCAGATACGTGCTACTAGTTTTTTTTTGATAAAACGATTCCTGAATAGAGTAACAGCTATTTATATGCATATAAATATGCTAAATAGGGCAAAATATTTTTTGTGCATAAAAAGGCTTTTTTAACTATGTTTAGCCAAGCAGAAATATTTTATCGATTTTTTAAAATTTTGCATCATTCTCCCTTGCAAAAATAATAGTGTAACAGGTACATTTTCATTGGTTTCTAATGATAAGCAGAAAATTGGTCACAACAAATACATAAATGGCTTTTTCTGGAATATTTATTATTCATTAATAACAACCTAATAAATGAATGTTCTACCCCGAAAAGGAGACCGAAAAATCGCCTGTTCCACCTGCGTAAATACGTTAATTATGATAATTACGGACGCGTTAAAAATCTGATTGGTAAACGAAAGCCCAATCACGCTGAATATAATAATTAATTTCCTAATTAATATTATTTCAGCAGGCGAGCAATTAACGAATAATTAGAATTGCAGACCATGTCTGGCGGAATGTGAAAAGTGAATTTATCGTACCACATAGTAAATTTATATAAATACAGTTTATTACTTCTATGTTGTTTTTTTTTTAACATAATTTATATTAACATTTAACGCAGATAAATCTGTATGGCTTTATTGTAAGCTTAATTAATATTTGATACAAAGAACTAACTGGAAAGTCCCACCTGTATACCTGAGGTAATAAAATAATCTGAATCCTAACTTGAATAAATTGTTTACAAAATTGTGCTCTTATCATAAATAAAACAATTCATAAAACATATTTTTAGGTAGGTATTATTGATCGGCTTAAGACAATAAAAACATGGTATTAACAGGTGCTACCTGGCTCATTATCTATATAAATATAGGGTTCAGAGGAAAGGGTGTCTTTTTGGCGATTTGAAGGGTTATAAAAAGATTTATTAGAGATTTTAAATTGAGAATTGTTAATACTTGGAACAACAGAAATTTTAAGTTTCGACCTGCAGCATTGACTTTTTTTTCGACGTATTTTGAATTCTATCGAGACTAGATGGATAAGTTATTATTTTATGCACATTAACAAAAATATACTCATCTCTTTTTAAACAGTATTTTAATTATTGGTTTTGAACTTATTAAACGAAAATAGATAAAGAGAGGCTAATTTACTTTTTGTGGAAGTGGAAAAACTGATGTTCATTATAAACAGAGTTCCTTAAAGGAACATCTAGAAGAATCATTTAAATTTTGTTGTGCTTGTGTTTTTTTTAATTTTTTAGTTCTATGCCATGCAATTTTATTAAAAACCATTCATATTTTATTATTTTGCCAACTTTGATACATCTAGTAAAAAATTTAGATATTTCTTGAAACTTACAGAAAGTACCCTAAAGAAAATCACAAAAAATAATAAACTTACTCTAAAATATAAAAATTACAAATCACAATTCACATGCCTAGAATTTAATAAACGCTTAATTCCTATAATTCCTTATAGAATATGGATGTAAAAAATGTCCTGAATGACTTAAACTACTTGATCAAATAGCTACCACGAAAAAATTTTAATTGGCTATAAATGCCTGGAATAAAATATAAAATTACTCTATACTAAATTTCTCCTAAAAAAGGAAAATAATTATTAAAATCTATGTCGACTTGTTTATAATGCATTATAAGGAAATGACGGTCATAAATGCAAAAGTTATGCATTCATTTTTTAAATTTTTATAGTGAGTAGCTTAGAAAACTGTCGATGGTGTCCAACTAATTTATACACAGTCATTTAGTTTTACTAAATATAATTTAATTTTCTAATAAAAAAAAAATTAATGGCTGACTTGAAAAAAACCTTATAATATAATATAATGTAAAATATGCGAAAATTTATTTTACTTAAATTTTTTCTTAAATCTCTTAATTTTTTATGAAGTAAAATTTAAATTTATATTGTGTATACATTTCTCATACATATGCGTTTAAACTTTTAATTTTATTAGCCATATACATGATTTTTAGGTTTTAATTTAATTATAAATTAAGTTTTTTTCAGTCATTATTATCTTGCAAAATTGCACCTTAAATACAGCAATTTTTCTGTATTTCTAACGGTGAGACATGTAATAATTTATTTTTAATCTACCCTTATAGGAAATGAAAATAATATATATAAAGCCCAAAAATAAAAAAATTTACTTTTTTTACTAAAAAAAATACACAAAATATTGCGGAATGTATCAACCACTTTAAATATTAAGGAAAAATTAGTATAGGCTCTAAATGCCTGGAATAAAATAAAAAATTACTTAACATGCTCAATTACCCCTAAAAAAATTAAAATAAAGTCTATATCGATCCTAATTTATAATTAATTATAAGGAAATGAAGAACATATATGTAAAAGTTATGCATTTTTAAATGTTTTATAGTGAGTATCTTAGAACATTGTCCATAGTGCCCAATTAAATTATGCAGAGACATTATTTTAATAATTATTAAGTCGATAAAAGAGAAAACAGCCTATAAAAGTAAAGACCAGGACAGATACTTGGTTTTGCCAATAGAAATGCCACTAAATTTATGTTGTTGTCTCATTTTAATTTGTACGAAGAAGAGAGATGAAGACAGACTTAAAAAATTCTAATAATGTTATTAATGTTTTAACTTTATATATCCTTTTTTTTTTAACTTTATATTGACTACATCTGTAAACTTCTATAAAATACAGCAATATAAATTGATACAATAGACAATTTTTTTGTAAATCTACAAGTAAATCTACATTTGGATTTTTCATGTGTTATGGTCGACCAAGGCCTATCTAACCTATTTTTTAATTATTTTTAGGAAAATGTATTTTAAAAGTAAACTATTATCTCTTTTCTTATATTTAATTATAAATTAAGATTTCATAATAAATTTAATTTAATTTTCCTTATTTTTTTTATGCTTTCGTCACACAAATTTTATAAAACTAATAATATTATTTTTATTTCATCTTTGTAAGCTATTCATTTTAAAATAATTAATTAATAATTTGTCCAATGCTTTTGAACTTTATTACACAGTAATATGACCATTTAAGTTAGTAAAATTACTTTTATTTTTATATGAGATTAGTATAGCTAATTTTTGTTAAATCCTATATTCTAAGAGTCTTAATTGTATTAATGCCCTACACAAAATATTTTTTTAATATATTTGTCAGGGTGTAAATTAACTAGATATACACTTTTAAATCACTTATTCTACAATGGTATCTAATGCTAGCTCATGTTGCAAAGAAATTGTTCATCCTGTACCCTTAAATTATGCACAAAAGTGAATTAATTACCTAATAACCTTTGCATTACAATTTTTATAGGGAATCTATTTAGTTTTTCTGCTTTTATTAAATTCATGCTATTTTCAATAAAATTCTATATGAAGAAAAGTGGTTTGTTTTTTCTATAGTTTTTGATGAAAATTATTCCAACGCATACCTTTTAAGTATAGAAAAGACACATACATTACATACATAATTAGCTATTTAATGGCATATTATCTTATTTATTATTCCTACCGATAGTCGTCCCTTTTAAAATGTACGCCAATAATATGACAAAACAAAACTGACATAAGAAATAAAATTTATTACCTACTTAAATGCATAACTTTAAGAGATATGGCTCGCCTTTTCTTATAATTAGTATATAAAAAATATTTAAATTACCGAATAGGATTAATTGAATCTATTATAATTTAAATAAAGACTAACCTCCCAAAACCCATAAGCACTGACTGACTCGTGCCTAACAAACGAAATGAAAAGGAGGAGCATCAACTTATGCAAAAATATGCTGATTAATTACACGCGCTATAAAAAACTAATGCATAATATTCGACCCAATTTTTATTTAAAGTTGATTAGCATAAAGATGCCAGGAGGGCCATTACGTTAAATAATATCAATGAGGATATCTGACGGGTTGAGTCAGGTGATACAATAAAGTGTGCGTGGGTTATTAAAACGAAAAAAAAACCGGAGTATTTTACAGAATAGAGCGATAAAAATAAAATTGTACTTAACCGCGATATAAACCAGATACAATAAGGAATAAAATTATTATCTAAGTATGGTTTTATCGGTCAATAAAAATGTAAATGACCACGCGCATTCGACATGCGTTTTTCTCGAATGGCGCTTGCTTGCATTAAAACGGTTTTAGTGTTTTCAAATTTTACACAATAATAAATCAACGATTTGTTTAAATGAATTTTTATTAATATTTCGTCGATAGATATTAATCATAGGATTTTGTATTATTTGAAGGGGTTGGTTTGGTTATTTTTAACATTTTTTTAGGATGATTTATGCATTCATGTTTATTTATTTAAAGGACTTTGATAATAAAATGAGAAGGTAGAATTTTAAATTTGAAAAATATTTATTTGTATAACTTATAAACCAGAGGCGTCGAGTGCCTAAAAAGTTGTTTTATTAGATGTTATACCCTGATTTTTTTTAATTATTAAATATTTGAGCTCAAAAATAGGAAAAAATAAATTGGTTGACTCAGGATGGCTATTTAAAATTAATATGTTTCATAGTAAAAATGTTTTGTTAATTGGAAAAAAAAAATTTTTTTTGGATTATTGAAGTTTGATAATTGAAGCCTTTTTTAAGTGATTTTTTTATGAAAAATTTTAATTTCTTTTAAACTATTAAATTAAAAAAAAATTAATGCGATTTTTTATTTTAAAACCAAAAATATTTTTTACTATTATAATTAATGAATTTCTGGTGAACATATTTTTTTTGTATATCATCGGTAAATTTTTAGCAGAATAGCACAAAAACTAGTACTAAGTAGAATACTGATTTTTTTTAATTAAGTCATATAATCAATTTTTCCATATTATCGAAGCTCTTGTCAAATAAAAGTACAAAAAAGAAAACAATAAAATTTCAAAAAAAGTCATTTTGTTATTTTTTATATTTAGTATACTATATTTAAGTATACTATATTCTTGTAACGAAAAACAATAATTATGAGCTTCAATAGCATTGAAAAAAATTGCAAAATATATTTTTTATTTGGTTTGTTAGACTTGAATCAGTGCATAGTATTTGGTAATTTAGCTGCTTGGTTTTTAATTGTTAAAAAAAGGGTGGATTCAATTTAATTAGATTAAGAGCACCAGATTTATATAAGTAATGTAGGACTTTAACCATTATTTAGCTAATATCCATAGCAAGAAGAATTTACTATGTTATAACCAATTTTATATTTTTGAATTTAATTTGGACTATAATTCATAAATTAATTAAGAGGAAGTATAAGCCATATCTGCAAAAGTTATGCATTTAATTAGGTAGTAAATTTGGATTCTCACGACACTCGTTTTTATAAAAAACTATAGAAATACAATATAGAATTAAATTAGAAATATATTGAATTTTAAATAAAGCAAAAAAACTAGATTAAAGGTACTTTTTCCAAATTTGCTTTATAGACAATTGCAAAGAAAAATTAGGAAGGATTTTATAAACAAACTGCTGTATTTAATTTAGAAAAGATTTTTGGTAAAAAATTATATTGCAAAAATTGTTCAGCTAACTTACGATTGTGCATAATTTAATTGAACACGATGAATAATTTCCTTGGCTTATGTTCAATTAGAATATTAAGATGCAGCAAGAAATAATAAATTAACATGAACTACAAGAATTTTAATTTAATTATATAATTTTAAAGAAGGAATAATTTTGACAGCTTAAATCATCAAATTACATATAAAGTGAAAAAACAAATAAACTGATAGAAAGTCCAAGCCTGAAAAAAATACTTAAAATAATTATAATTTATTTTAATTTTAGCCTGAAATTTAATCATTTTTCAATATTTTTTTACATATATTGTATTAAATATTGGACATAAGAAAAAACAAACAAAAAAACCAAAATATTAACTGAAAAGTCCCAAAAATGCCCTTTTTTTAGGCAGTTATTACTACTTTTCAAGTAATTTCTATTTTTGCTGAGATTAAAAAATTACTCAATTAATTTAGAAATTATTTGTAGGGACCTTTACTGCCTAGAAAAAACACACAGAAAAAGAATCTTAGTTATTGAAATTGGCTTTATTTTTTTTATTAATTAATGGAATAATAAACTTATTAAAAAAATTATTTAAGTACCTAAGACTAGCCGAATTAAAAAAGTCTTATCTCAAGCAGCCTAAAAAAAACCAAAGTATAAACTTTAAAACTCACATAAAAAGAGAAAACATAAAACAATAATTATTTAATCTGAAATTGAAAGAAAACCTACGAAAATACTGAGATTTCTAATAATAAAAAAGAATAATTATGAGTTCCTGAAAAATGGAAAAAATATATACGTTAGCAAAAAATTAAAAAGTCACTTAACAAATGTATTTTGCGGTTAATTACACTTTCTTATTTTGCTCTTGATGTTTGAAAGTCAAATACAAAAAACTTATAAAATATTAAACAGAAATCAAATTTTTCAAAAAAAGGGAGTTTTTTTCTTTGAACTTTATTACCCTGTAGCTTAAAACCTTAGGATTAGGTTCATAGGATCTTTTTTGCTTGATATCGTCCAAGGAACACGCCTCCTGAATTTTTTCGCCATATTAAAAAACACACCCTGTATAATTAATGAGCAAAAAGAAACTTTTTTAGAGGTTCTCATGATTTTGACTTAAAATTGCAGAAAATACCTGCGTGTATTTTATCGCAATTTTTTTTAAATGTAGACTGTTCTTTATATGTATTTTTTTTTAATAAATTTTATAGTAGTTCAGTTTTGTCTTTCAAAGTGAGTATGAGAATTAATTTTAAGGACAAATGAAACCCATTTTATATGACAAACCAACAATTTAAGAAAAAGTTTGAAAAAATAAACTTTAATAAGAATATTACGACATTTTTTTTTAAATAACGTCTCTATTAATTTTTTTGCAAAATTACATGTACACCTACATCCCTTTGTCCCAAGCATTCACTAACTTAAAAGTATAGAAAATTTTACCATAATAGACCCAAATAAACAAACAAATAAAAGCCTATTTAAACCCATACAAAATATACATCTTTAAACACACAAATTAAAATCCACTCGACTTCATTTCGATGCTAATTTATGTACCGACGTAGGCCTCGGTTCATTCATGAGTTCATTCGGGCAGAGAGGGTATGAAGAATTTCACTTTGAATGACTTTTATTTTTTTAAGAAAGTTACTCGCGATGCCATCTGTTAGTGTACGTGCGAACGCACCGCTCATGGGTCGATTGCCACGGTATACGGGTGAAAATGGTAGTAGATATCTGTAAAATATCATTTACGTGGGACCATTGATTCGTTTATCTAAAAGTCAATACAAAGTGATTGTGCATAATTTAAATGTACTTGAGGCTCACTTTTATATTTTCATACTATTGATCGTTGATTGGCTGACAAAGTTTCTTACGTGCGCTCAACATAATTCAATCTTAAGCGAAAAAATAAATAAATAACCCATGTCAAACTCGATGCAAAATTATGTAAAATAAACAAGAGTCTGACGTAACCACGTGACCAAGTTATGTAAATTTCATTCGACAGTAATGGTGTGAAATCGAATGTTTAATGCAGTAGATTGGCGTTAATTTGCCATGCAGATTGACCCCGAGATGTTAAAGTTATCGGCTCGTAAGTTAAGGAGTTTTGTGGCTTTTCGATAAGATCCCAAGAGGACAAATTGAGAGTTCCTTGAGAAATTAACAGCAACAATCGCGTTTACAATAATTAATTACTATTAAAACGAAATATTAATATTAGGACGTAGTTTTTGTCTTAGTTCAGGCAAGTTCAGATTTATTTTTTAGTGCAAAGAAGAACAACACACCATTGGAGCTTATTCTAACTAAAAATTTGCGAAAAAACTACAATTTTACCGAGTTTATTGATCATACACGTGAAACCCAAAAATGTATATATTTATATGTAATTATGCTTAAAAAACATTATTTCAGTCCCATTTTCTTTTAATTTTTAGATTGAAATACGGATATACAAATATAAATTCGATTTTTCCGCCAATTGTCTATAACATTGTTTCATTTTCTAAATAGTGTTTCGATCGCCTGGAAATAATGTTTTTCTACCGTAATGTGTCTAACTAGAACCGAACCATTACATTTCATTCCCATTTTCCTCTACTTTTCAGATTAAGATAGGGATATGTAAATAAGAATTCAATTTTTCCACCTATTTTCTATATCATCGTTTCATTTTTTAAAAAGTGTTTGAATCGCCTGGAAATACTGTTTTTCTCCTCTATAATAATAGACGATAAAAGATAAATGAGATGATGATAGACAGTTTTTGATTAACACCATATTTAACAAAATCCTTTTCAAAAATTCACTCAGACTTTTCTTGCAACTACAGAAAAGCGCTTCTTAAAGATTTAAGCTCGCGCATATGAATGACCACCACGAAGAACCCGAGCAAATAAAAACAAAATAAAACAGTCATACCAACTCGACAACGCTAAAGTCAAACAATTGTTTCGAGATGCTACCGTACCAAAGTTCAATTTATGTTGGTCCGTCGATAAAATACAATCGGCCAATTTAACTAGTCGCTTATACTCGATTGTTTACCGGTGACGAACCGTATGGTCTGCCTTGGAGTCTTCCAAATCCACGAATGCGGCATTGTTCTTCTTGTATATTGATGGGCGATTGCTACTGTACACGCTGTGTACGATATGTAGACATTTCCTAGCGATTTGGTTTTATGTTTTCTTTTTATAAGAACTTTATTGCATCATACTATTATCTTTTAATTTATTAGTAGTAATTTTAAGGCGGACAATTCATATGGTTCCCACAAGCATATAAACCGAAGAAACAAAAATAAAATTCGTGCAGAAAAATCGAAAATCACGTCATATCGTGACAAGGCCGTATTATAGTTTCAGCCCTATCTCGATGATTGCCAATTTAGATAGGAGAATCCTCCAGACAAGACTGTCTATAATCTCGCAAACATCTGATTTTCTTTTTGTTTGAAAATTGGGTTAACAGAGACGGACTACATATATAAAGATCCACATTATTTATGTCTCCTTTACCTTCGGCCATTAGGTACCGAAGACACCCATAATTCCGAAAAATGAAACGTTCTCTAACCGAAATTACCACCTAGCATGATATGGTCTTGAGCCCCAATAAAATGTATTATTATAGTTCGAAATGTCTCGTATTATAAAACGTTTTACCCTTTTAGATGGACATTTAATATGTTTTTTGGTTCAAGGGGGCCTAATGGTTCATAACAGGTATAAAAGTCGTTTTAAAAATTGTTTTTTTTGGTCCAGGAGAATCACCTCTTTAGGAGGTTCTTGGTTTTATTCAACTATTTTCTCACACGACCAAATATTGAATTAAAAAACCAAGAATTCCATCCAAGTACAAAAGAATATATTCTCAAAAATTAAAGCAATAAATAAAAAATTCGCACATTTTTCATATCACACATTTGTGGATAATTAAATAATTATTTTATCAGCTTATTTTAGATCTTAAAACAGTTAACTTAAACACAGGCTTTAAAACTAATTTTTTATTCTAAATCTAATAACGACTGTATTTTAGGGTCGCTTATTTTAAAAATTACATTTATTTATTTTCATCAAGTCTTGTTTGTAAAATAATAAAAAAAACCAATTTTGCAATAATGCGAAAATTTGCAATGTCCTTCCTGTGACAAAAATTTGATGCCAAAAATTTTCGTATTTATAGCAATATGATTGCTAATGTTTATTTTGTGCATAATTTAATAAATTACGACTACATGTTCTTATTTATGTAGCTAAAAAAAGGTTTTTTTTATAAGAATTTCTATCCCCAACTTTTTAGTCTATTTATGCCTCTTAAGTAAAGGAAGTAGTTTTTGAGAAATTCAGAAGAGGAATTTATTGGAATTGACTTTTTGGAAATTTTACAAAAGATCTGAATACTTATGCATGCAACCTAATAAGAAGAATTTTGCAAATTTATTCTAATTTATGCTAAAAAAGTTAGTCAAGGTCTGTCCAAGAATTATCACAAATTAAATCAATTGCCTGGTAATTTTAACAAATTGCAAATAAATTTAAGAAATTTAATAGAAAATCAATGTTTCGCCTAAACCCAAATAACACATGGATGCAATTAAATCAGCTACTATATTTTTACGACTTTATTGCAATTTTACCGAGAATTTTGGCATAAAATTTGGAGAATTTAAACAAATGCAATTTTAAATTTTATTACAGATTCGACAATTTTTATATACTTAGAATATATTGGAAATTTGCAATAAATGTAAGGAATTTCGGAAAATTGTGAAAAAATTGCAATTTTCAACTTAATCGCAATTAACGGGTTTAAATAAAATCAACTGCTGTAACTCTAGATTTATTATAATATTCCTGGAAAATGTACTTAAATTTATGGAATCTTGAAGAATTTGAGGTATTTTAGAAGTAAATTTAATTGAACCAATTTGCTAATAATTTTTTAAATTTAATTCAGTTCTGCTGAAAATGGTTAAGACATCTTAAGGATTTCGCAGGATTTTGAAAAATGGCAAGCAGTCAATTATGTAATGAATATCTCTTTTTGGACTAAATCGAGTAAAAGTAAAAATTCTCTTGTACTTAAGTTAAACTCTAAAATACGAAAGAATTTAAATTTTTTGGAATATGTGATTTTTGGAAAAATTAGTGTGCGTTAAATAAATATGGAAAAACATGTCAAAAGGTCCCACAAAAATAGACGCGACATACAACCTTTCTCACTTATTGTAGTAAATACTGTATTATATATGGAAAGTTTATTAAGATACCGCAAATATTTACTATAATAATAGAGTTTATAGGCAAGAAATAGACAAAAAGAAAGCTGGTGGACAATTATTGAATTCATGACAATTTTTGGATTTTTTTTTTGTTCAAATTTCATAAACCACACATTTCATAAATTGGTGTTTTTACATTTATTGAGAACTGCGTTATTTAGAATCTTAATAATTTTTGGACTAAATACATTTATGCACCTATAAAAAAAAGTATTTAATTGATGACATTTTTAATATTTAATACAGTTTTTTGGAAAACCTGTTGTTTTTTTTTTTTGGAAAAACTGTTCAGGAAAACAGGATCAGTGGCCAATAAAAATGAATGTTGAGAAACTGATAAGGAACGGAGCTGTAGAGGTTGCAACTTTGAGACATGTTAATATGGATCATAAGCACTCGACAGTTAGCTTCTATATCTGGGATCAATCGAGGAAGTATACAACGGATTCTAAAATCTCATAATTTCCACTACTATAAAATAAATCTGGTACATGAAATAAATGAAGACAATGAGGGTTGGCGCTTAGAGTTCTATGAAATAACTAATGAAAGAGCATTAAATAACCCCAATTATGTGTTTAACATTTGTTTCTTAGAATAATGTTCGTTTTTCTTAAACGGCACTGTAAACCGTCACAATTGCCTTATGGGACCATTTTTAATATCTGGTAATCTTGACGGGGCTATGTATCTCAGGTTATAACAAGAAGCAGGATGGTGCGCCCTCATATTACGCAATAGCTTTTCGCAATGATTTAAATGAGAACTATCCTGGTGACTGTATTGGAGAGTTTCTGTTGAATGGCCCGCGCAATCGCCTGATTTTTCACCTCTGGATTTTTTTTCCGTGGGGTCACCTAATATATGCTACCCCAAGCAGCTTCAATAGAAGAATTGCGCGAAATGATTACATTTGAATGCCAACAGATAACGTCAGTGCGACGTCGATTTGAACAAAATTGACATTTTTAGCATTTATTGGACTAATAATAGCTTGACAAAGAATTACGATGATTTTCCAAAAAAACTGTATTAAATGTCATATGTTTGTAAACAAAACACCCTCCTTCACCCCTGAGCACATGTTGAACTCAACAAAGTGGTTTACTCATTCTAGTCTTTCAACGTTCTAAGGTCCAGACACGAACTGAGAAATATACCTGGACTGCTAATGCAAATGGCCACCATGACCAAAATTAACCGCCATTTTTAAAGTGGTTGTGTCCTTTTGATGTTGGTCACTCTGAACATTTCCAGTGTTGCCAACAAAAGATGTATTAAATAAAGTTAATGAAGTAGATGTTTCACATATGATCTGTCGTGAACTTAAATATAAAAAGTCGTGACTCGTACAGTGTCGTGCACTTTCTGCACTCATCAATAATGATATCATATTATATAAAAATCATAGTTCAAAAATTAACGAAGGTATTTAACTTAATTTTAAAGTTCCTTTAATTGATATCTTTAAAATATGACTTTGCAGGAATATTTTAATATATTATTTAAATAATAAAACTTATTTTATATTTTAATGTGTTGATTTTTTATGTGTATTTTTTTGTTATTTAAACCATAAAGTTTGTAGTAACATCAGTTTACATCGTTTATTCAGCATCTGATCATTTTCATTGACATTGTTTTTAAACCATGTTCTAAATTAAAACATATGTGCTAGAGATTAGACTTGTTGAAATAGATATAATAAAAACCAAATGATAGGGTTTCAATAACCTTTGTTTTGTAGAATGGCCTTTTATTCGGTTAAACAAATACACAAATTATAACTCATAACTTATAAATACATAAATTAATACGTCTCCCCATAATCGAGTCACACGTCATAATAATCTCTACTTGTTCATCCTCATCACGCGCGAAGGCGCGAAATTCAAATTTTAAAAGTAAATACTACAGTTTTTAATTTCAAAAGTTTAAATGAAGACCATCATTTCACCATATCATGTAATCAGTTAATTGAAATTTCGTAAAAAGTAACGAGATTCTTAACAAGTACAAGAAAAATATCAGATCTAATGCAACTATCTTAAATTCTTAACTAAATGTTACTTCCCAAAAACTTTAATTGTTTTGTTTCTCTTTAATTGGCACCACTGAAATTTGTCAGAGTGACCAATATCGAAAAGACACAATCACGCAAAATGGCGGATTGGCAGTCCAGGTCTTTTGACTTAGGGCCGGTATTATAAATCTATTTTAATAGATAATTTAAAGTTAACTTGCGGAATAACGTCACATATCATAGTTAATTTCAAAATGTATAAGTTAACTTTATCGGGTGGATAGGGTATCAGTTAAAGTGAACTTTATAAAAAAATCCTGGTTTATGATATATATATTCTGTCAATAAGTTCGAATATAATCTAACAATGAAAAAGCTTCTATTCCTCGATATATAGATGGCGGTAAAAAAAAACCAAATTATCTCCTCGAGACTACCGGACTGCCAAGCATCTGATGTGACATATAAAATGCCGTCATTTTTCTAGAAGCACATCTACGGCAAAGCACATGTATGAAGCTTGTATGGTGAAAATCGGAATTACATTTTTTCTTTTAAACTGACTTGAATTTTTTCACATGAATAATTTAGTAAATTAATTTATAAGGTTTGCACTGCATATTTTTTTAATTTTATTTCATGCTCGATTAAGTAATAAGATTGTCAGATTAAATGAAATTTGATTTCCCGCCTTAATTTGGCCACACCTTTCTACCATTTCGATTGGTCCAATTAGGCACGTCAAACTGTCAAGTTAGTTACAACAGTTTCCGTTTCCAAGCGAGAGGACGCTAGCTGATTTGTCAGAAGAATTTCAGAATCAGTTTGTATGCAACCACCACTTCTCTATATATTTGTGTTCTGTGTGGCAAAAAAGCCAATCCAAAATAAAAACACGAAAATTTCATCTTTTGACAGTAGCACACGAAACGTTTATAAAACTGACATTTTATTACTAAGGGTAACTTGATGGTTAAAGTTAAAGTTGCTTCAATACCATCATGTATATTCACTTTCCATGTAGATTTTTTTTGTCTCTGATCAACTAAGATATTAACTCTATAAAAAAAAAATAAACACTCTATTTAAATTGAGTTAATTTGTTTCACTATTGAGTGAGGGAGACCATACAGAGAACCCACCAATACGACCTGATAGGTTCTTTTTTTTATCATTTAAATTTAACAGGGTTTTCTGGAACCTATCAGATCTAGTGGGTTGTTCTTGTTGTTTAAAATATTAAAATCAAGACTGTCGAACAAACTCAACTCCCTAGAAATAGTCCCTGTAAACCGGTTAGTCTTGCCGGACTATTATTTATGACATAACAAGATGGCATTTTTCAACATATTGAAAATTCTTTATAATACCCCCTTAAGTTGAAAAAAAAAACTTGGCCATATTCGTCGCACCCTCAGGCATCCGATACGACCAACACATCATCATTTCTACCGGTCGCGAACTGCAACTTTAAAGTTTCAAAACGAACGCACAAAGAAAAAAACAAACGCAAAAAAAAGACTAAATCCGCATCAAAAAAAAATCCGGACTCGAGAGAGAGAGAGACGAGCGGTTGACAGTAACGACGGGCGCCGCCATCAGCCCTGAAGATTTCTCGTTGTTTTTTGCCGACCAACTAGATGGCTATAAGCTGTCATGTCAATGCGTCCGGAATGGCGAACTGAATAACAATTAAAAAATCGCCTAACAGGATTCTTCTTATTTATAGTTTAATCGCATCCGAGAGCCGACGACGATGCGGTCGAGAAAAATCCCCGCGAGTCGCGATTTCCTTTTTCGATCTACGACGTAGGATGAAATATTTTGTGTCCGAACGAGCCTTATATGATATCTTATCCATCTGGTCACGTTTTTTTTTCTCAATTATATTTCAGTTTATTTATAGTAGTTTCAGTCAAGCCGATGCCTTTCGTACCTACTAATTGGGGGGGTGGTGCATCGTTGCCAATTAGTTAATCAATTCAAAAGACCAATAGACAACCCGTTTAGCTCAATGACAGATTTCGATATAAATTGTTTATGCCAAACAAGTGTTGCCAATGGGGAAACTGTAGACTAAACGGTTCCTAGCTAGCACAGTTTGATTATGATCAACTCAGGATGAAGATCTGAAGAGCTGCAAGATTGGTGCTTCAATTTCTTGGTGATTACTATTAAAAAATTTCCTATAAGAATTATTTACTTTAATCCAAACGATTCTCAGAAAAAATATAATCATTTTTTTTTCCATAGTCAGATAGCAAAGTCAACAGTAGCTACGTTTACAATCTCGGATCTGTTGGGTCCATAATTCAACTGACTTATTATTTAATACAGCTCTGTTTTCAAGTATTTGGAGGGTTAAATTAGTGCAGGATTATCTCTAGAATCAAAATGTCCGTTGATGAGAGTTTATCAGTTTAGACGCAGAATTATAGGATATTACCTCGAAATCTTTAAAGGTGTTATTGTTTAAAAATAATCATTTTTTTTCAAGGCTTAAGCCTGTCCTTTTCTTCCTCTTCTCCTTTATTTTTTTGTACTAAGCATAACATCCAATAAAATATCAAACTTCTCTTTTGAGTAATTTCAAATTACGCCGAAAAAAAATTATTTTAATCTATTCTGTTTGGGAAGCATCAAATACGCGTATCAAATTTTAGTTAATCAAGTTTCTGTCGGGATCATTTGGAGACTCTTCCAAACGATTGTCATTAATAATTTCCTCAGGAATAAGATGACGGTTTTTTCCAACATTTTTCTTATTAACGAGTTTTAAAGGGTAATTGACAAGCAATTATTAACATGATTAATAATGTCTCATTATTTTCATTATAAAGAGTAAGCAAAGATCTTAATTTCTTGACGATTTCAATTAAGCAGATTTCTCGTACTTCACTTATTCAAGAGATCTTAAAAGGCTAATATAAATAAATAATGTATCTCCTCAATATTTGCAAATAGTTAATCGAGCATTTGTCTTGACTATAGATGTAAAAATTAAGAGGGAAAGCGAATTAATGAATTATTTACTTACTTCTTTTATTATAAAGAGACTTTGCAGAAGCAATATGTGTTCTTTCATGTTCCAGAAGTAACCTCAATTTAGATAGCTCGCTCACGAGTTAAGCTATGTTTTGAAATTGTAACCTTTTTTATTCTTTAAGAGAAATATTTTATGGGAATATTGGAACAAGAGTTCCATGATGGGTGAACAATTTGGCTGGACATTACCTGATGAGATAGTTGAAGTGGATATACCACTAGTGTCTGTAGCCTCTGAACTTGCAACTTAAATTTCATTATCAATAAATTGGTCATCTGAAAATATTTTTCTTGGTTTTGGGAAAAATTAAAAATAGCTGTTTTCTTACAGAACCTGATATTTAGAGGAGATCATGAAATTGCCTCAAACCTAAGCCTTGACTTAGAGACAAAACAAACTTTAAAGCTATTGTTTAAGCATGTTTTTTTAGCACAAGCTTTATAGTAAATGTAAAAAAAGCGTTTATTCTTATAAGTGTGTTGAACAGTCAAAAAATATTCAAATTCTTATTTAACGTTAATTGAAGCCGATAAACCAGAAATTCAACGGATAACAATAGGCTGAAAATAAAGTGATTTAAAAATTGTCAAGAAAATACTGAAGCGTCGAAATATAAGATACTGATGAGAAAGTAAGGCATAGGAGTTTAAGGATACAAGAATAAACAAAAAGATTAACATTAATAAGGAATCAAAAAAAAATTATAATACACTGCAAAAGTCAAACTGTGAAAAGTTGAAAAGCTTGACCTTGGTGTAAGTAATTTTGTAAAAAGTTCGAGGAGTTACAGTAGTCAATAACTAGATTGATTCCAAATGTCCGATTTTCGTTTTTTTTTTTACAGATTTACTTTATCAAATAATAAAATTAAAGAGGCAATAAGTAAAAGCAAAAATGTTAAAAGTCACTAGTCGCAAAAAATAATGCTTTGAAAGCTTTAAAACGCAAAAAAAGAGATATATACTTTATCAATTAAGTTACGTTCTAGAGAGGAATATAAGGAAGTCGAATCAAAAATATTTTGAATTGGTTCAGTCAACGAGACGAAGAATCAAAGTAAAGGAATCAGTTTTTTTCATTTAAAATTGGTAGGAAGGAAAATGGAGAAAATTGGAGAAAATTACTTCAGTCAAGAAAATCAGTCAAAGTCAAAACGTCAAAGTAAAATCTAGAAATAAGGTTCAAAAGTTAAAACAGTCGAAGGACTAAATTAATTACTTACTTTAAATTTTTAAAGTTTCAGACTCAGTGATAATAAGAGATTAAAGATTCAAAGAATAAATAAGGGGAAAACGAGTTAACCATTTTTTTTAAATATAAATTATTTAAACATAATTGAATCTGATAGACAAGAAACTCACTGAATAACAATAAAATGAAACCAAAGTGATAAGCCTTATAAAAAAAAATAGTCAAAGATTTATTGACTATTACATTACCTAACTTCTAAAAGTCTTTTTTTTATTTTAAATAGTAAAGCGGGCCGATAGTAAGCATAAAATATTTTTTTTCTTTTATATCAGTTACGCAGAAGGTACTTTGACGTCTTTCAAAGTACCACTAAAGAAATAAAACTGAATCACCGTCATTCCCAACGGTAGAAAATGTCAACCTTTGCCTTTGATCTTATCGCAATCAACACAAAAATCTAAAGAGACAAAATGGTTTTCTTTATACGTAACTAGATCGGATACATCGCGGTCATTAACGGCCGATGAGACAATTCAAAAAATCTCGCATCGACGTCCTCATGACCATAACGATTGACTTTTTTTTTTAAATCCAAATAAGTAATTAAATCTGACATGACGATTGTATCTGCTGCATACAGATTAAGTTGAGAAAATTAACAATTAAAAAAAAAGTCAACTTTGTAAGGAACCGTTTTTTAATTAGGGCGAATATTTCATTTTACCAGATGATTGAACTATTTAATGTGCTCAACCTGCAATTTAAATAATGTATCAAATTGCCCGAAATTTCATATTATATAAGGCTTTTAAACAGTAGCCCGACGAGCAGAAAGTCTATTAAATAAATTGGGCTATTTTGTCCTTTAATTTAAATATTTTTCAGGCTTTTTTTTTGTTTTTAAATAATAACCACTGATCGAGGAAAGGTTACAAATTGATTTGATTTATTTCGAGTTTATAGATGAGGCCTGTAGGAACTTATTGAGAACCTTTGGAGACAACTCTTAGATATTGGGAATATTCCTGGTAAGCCTTTGTATTATTTGAGCTTAGAGCATGATCAAATTAAAAAATCATCTATAAACCTGTTCTAGTTTGCCATTTTTAAAAAGTTAATGATTATTTTGATATTTTGGCCTTAACCAAACATAATATTTAAGCCGAAGTTAAATTTGCGCTTTATTTCAAAATTCTCATCAAATTTTTTTTTGTCTGAAGTTTTGGAATTGATTTTTTATTGATTAAATTTCTTGTATATTTCCATATACAAAGAGCGCTTTATTGACAATGTCGTAACAAAATCGTAACTGCTCATTACATATTTTTTGAAGTTCACCTATAATAATGTGAGAGCAAACACCTACCCATACCTAATCCAAAAACAAAACTGTCCATTAAAATGAAATAAATATTTTGACCAAACAATATTTAAGAACTCAATAAATTCTTGCAATGATAATGTGTATCGATCTTCCACCTTCTGTCCCACTTTCTTGTTAAAATTATTAAAGGTCTATTGGAATATTTGTAAACAAAGAAATAATATCCAATGATACTAAGGCATTATTAGGTGGTAATTGAGTATCTTAAAATAATTTGATGACTTGTGTTTTTATCAGATATATAGATGTGCGCTACTATAGTAATATTGCCCTTATTTGCATTCCAAATCAAAATGTCGGCATTTTCAAAAATTAACTAACATTTTCATCTTGCACTTGAACCCTAACTATGGGAAGTGTATTCCTTTCTTAAGGAAGATTAAACTTGTCACTGAGAGCCAACAACCATTACGAAACATAAACATTACAAAAGTAATATTGGTAAGATTGATAATAAGTCAAGAATAAATCAAGATCATTATTTTTTAGGTTGATTTCTTGCGATACAAGTCTATTTAATATTGATTTTTGTTTTAATTTAATAAATTCCAGCCTTTCGAATTATTTCCTCTGTAATTCAATTAATTGGTTGACTTTCCAATGCATAAAACCTATTTTTAAATTTAACGTTTTTAAATTGAAATTTCCTAGAGTATTTAATGTAAAAATCGATAAATTCATCATTTATGGGCTATAATCGAAATTAGGAACCAGCTCTAATAGGAATCAACATAATATTTTCTATACCGCTGATTATTTAGTCAGCACAGACAAATAACTGTTTTAAGCGACATCCGATGAATATTTATAAGACAAGTTCTGCTACTGGTTTCGGAGGCCCTATATTAAATCAGCAGGCGAATTTCTTACCATATTAATTACTTATTTGGTGCATGTGCCTTCTTTTTGTCCGCTGGTTCTTTTAGCGACATCGCTGGGATGCTTTGAAAGTCGCTATACGACGTTGACTTTAATATATTGCCCTTTGTCTCGACTTAATGTTAGTATTGGAAATTTGGCTGGTCATTTTCAATCAGTTAGAATGAATAAATCGATATATTAAATGATTTGAATTCGTACGAATCAGAAACGAGAATCAACAGACCTAGTTTTTCTCGTAATATGTTTTTCTACCTCTCGCACTATGCCTACGTATAAAAAAGGACCGTATTATTTATTTTTTCTAAAACAAACGGGTGTAAAAAAGAGGAGACTATTAAAAAATTGTTTCTTTGGATATATTTATACTGATAAGCCTGTTTCCTTTTTTATTAGCCTAGTGAAATAACAACTAAGAAATTACGACAAGATTTACTGATTTGCAAAAAAAGAAAATTGAAGAAATGGTAAAAAGTAAAATTTTAGGCACGTTAAAATTGTAAGCAAACTAGAATTTTAAAAAAACACGAGGAACAGAATAATTAAATTCATATATTAAATAAACAAATGGAAAAATTGAAAAGCGAAATAAATAAAATCAAAGTTAAAGGGTTTGATCAATTTTTGAGAACACTGTTAAAATTTTATGAAAATAGTGTTTAAAATTTGTAAGGAAAAAATAGGTTTGGACATTAAAAGTGGAGATATTTTAAAAATTACAGTTCGTGAGGATCTTACAAGACATAGTTACGAACTGTATAAAGTGTATTGAGGAATTTGAACAAAAAAATCATGGGACTCAAGGTGGTATCGTATATGTTTATGCAAACAATAAAAACACTACATTTAAAAAATTGGAAGTATTGCATGCCTCATTGTTACGTAATTCTTTGATTGATTTTTTATGGTTCATTTAAAAAATATTTTTTTATATCGTTTGTTATGCACTTTTCGTTTTTGTTTTTTACTTATTTACTATTACTGTTTTTATTTTTGTAATTTTTTTTCAACGTTTCATTTGATATTTATTTAATTTTGTATTTTTTTTAAGTTTTTTGGTGAAATAAGTCAATATACTAAAAAAAAAACAGATTATATTAATGATATAAAAGAAGTTGATTTTTAATTAAAAACTGCGAACTAAATATTTTTAATATGTGAGTGTATAAAGTTTTTATAAATACGTAGAAGTTTTCATTTTGAATAATATCACAAAAATTTAATTCAAGATATTAGGGGTTATATTAGGGTTATATTTGTCTCAGATTTATTAATTATTAACAAAGTTAATCATATAAGGAGATCTTTTTTGAAAAGGATAATTTTACGTAAAGAATTATTGCAACTTACTAGATCACTTGCTTCTAACTGTGAGCTGTTTATCAGAGATCTTAATCAAATATTCACAGTAACTGAAAATCGGGCACAAGTGGACTATTTTGCAGGTGCCATTAATATAGATTTAACAAAAAATAATAGAATAGTTGAATCATACCTTAATATACTTGTAATTCGACGATTTCTTTAAGCAATAAATAATATCATTAGGGAAACAGAAGGAACTGAGTCTAATATAAATCATATTTTTTATAAAATAAATACAAAGTTAAGTTATTTTAAACCGAAACCACTGATTTTCAAATCATCTATCGTGGATCAATATTCAGCTTTACTTTATTTGGAAGCAACTAAACAAAAAAAAGTTTAACTCCCATAACTAAAAAAATTTAGTGTTTTCAGGCAAATGTGTTTGTTAATCTGAGTATCGTCGTTGGTAAAAAATACAAAAGCAAAATATCGCCACCAAAAAAATAGATGATTTTAAGAATAACATGAAATAAACACGAAAATGCATAAATGAAGCCACCAATCCGCATAAACAAAAAAATAATCAAATAAGCAAAATTCAAAATGACAATAATAGCCCGTATTTATAAAACTGAAGCATTTACTTTGAAATAAAAGGTACAAGCTAAAAGGTTTTGCTCTAATTCGTATTCATAATCTCTACCTCTTCCTTGCAAGCAAATGCTTCGGGAAAATAAAGTAAAAGGTACAGAGATTAGCGATTTCGACAAGACATGACTTGCAGCATGCAGTCAACGCGTATGTGGTCTGTAACTGATGGGGTTGATTTTATTTGTTTCATAATCAAAAGCAGTTCGCACGTCAAATTGATGTAAAGAAGATCCATCTATCCAAAAAGTCCAAGCATTTCCGGAGATTCTCGAGAAATCTCAAGTTCCAGCTATGAAAAAAAAAGAAAACTGCTGCATTAACTGATATCGTTAAGGAATACGTTACTTTATTTGGCAAGGAAATGGATATTAAAGCTTTTATGAAAAAAGTGAACAATATGAAAACGCGACTGAAAAATAAAACTGACAAAAATAAAACAGGGAACAAGCCCATTCGTCTTTTGTCTTGGGAGAAAGTTATATTTAATGCTATGGATGCGGACATAAATCCTGCACTAAGTCGGGTATCAGGTGAGAAATAGATTCAGGTCTTTATTATTGCCTTGTAAGTACTTATCACGCATGTATATTTTTATTAGGGGCTCTTGCAACTGGCGTAGCAAGTCAACCTTCTTTACCTACTTTAAAGGATGACATTATGGTGGAAAACGATGCTCATCAGATGATTATGCCTCAAGTAGTAGCTAACAAAAAGCGATCCTACACATCGGTTGAAGAGGTTGCTGCAAAAAAAAATCCTCCGAAGCCTACCTTTGCTTCGGGCAAACAAGAGTCTGACGAGACGAGGCAGTTAACGACAACCCAGCTTCAACGATTAGTTTTAGTTGAACAACTGAAAGTTGCTCGTCTCCAACAACAATATTACTCTGCCAAGCTAAAAAATTTAAACGAGGCATCAAACGAAAAAGCCCCGCAAGAGTATGTTATTGTTGGAAATAATATTTATCAAAACTTGTAAAAATAGACGTATATGTAATATGTATCATTTATAACAAAAAAATAATTAAACGTTTTTTTCCAGTTCAAACGTGTAAGTTTATTTTTAGTTTAAGTAAATAAATCTTTGTACGTTTGAAGTAAACGACATATACATAGCATTACATGAAAGTTTTAATCCTAATTATACAGCTATATTGTTATTGGTAATAAGACGAGCTAATTCCTCTCGCCGCCTTTGTCCTTGTGCGCGAATAGCATCTATATTTTCATTCTCTATAAATGGCAAGTCCTGTTCTTCTTCTTCGTCATTTTCTTGAAAATCTTCATCTCTTAATTGCTTAGCTATATTGTGCAACACAGCACACGCAATTATAACTTTTGAAATACTGGTCAGTTTTAATCTGCATCCATACTTCAGGATGGGAAATCACCGCTTTACTTGCCTAAATGTATGCTCAATCACATCTCGCTCTGATGTAAGCAGCCTGTTAAAGACTCTCTGATATTCCTCGTGGGGGTTGGTGCAAGGAGTTATAAGACATGACATTATACCATACCCACTCTTTCCTAGAAGAATAGTGTTTCTTGTCTTTTTCATAATTTCACAATTTTTCCATATACGAGCATCATGGACTGATCCAGGCCAACTTGCATCTATACTAGTTATAACAGAATTCTGGTCGCATGTAACCTGTACACTAATACTGGCAAAACCTGTTCAAATTGGGCTGGTTTTCCATTAAGACGAATATGAGTGCAGTCGATAACTCCAATAGCTGTGGGAAAACGGAACCTGGTCAACCATTTCTCTTTGGCCTGCATAATTTAATTTTCTGTATTTGGGAACCTGGTAAATTTGCCGGCTTGTAGAATTCGCTCTAGCACGTCATCAAATATTCTGGACACTGTGGGTTGCGGACATCCCAATTCTTCGAAATCCATGCCAAGAAAGTAATTTGCCAACCACATTTTCCTCCTCAAATCTAAACAACGTCTTGAAATCTAACTCACGAGGTGTACGTCTTGGTTTATAGTATTTTCTTGTACGTAAATGCACCACATTAGCCATAACTAACACAATACTGCGACTAATCAACCAAAGATCACTTAAACAAGCCCTTACAAATAGATTTTAGTAAATGAAATGCACAAATTTTAAGATGCAGGCTCTAAGATGCCGGGACAACTAATGATAAAATGAGAAAAGTTGCTGTAACCCAGATTCCTTTTTTTAAAAGCAAATCCTTTAGTTTTTAAGCAAATGCTTCTTTTTATAAATAAGAAAAAGTTAACACCTTTTACTTTGCAGTAGCAAGAGCTCTTCCTTCACTTTTTTTTCTGCATATATTTTGAAGAAATTGCTTTATTTTTGAAAGCAAAAGGTAAAACTTTTTTTTATAAATATGGACTAATGAGTTTAATTTATTTCTTACAAATATCGATATAAAAATGGTTGATAAGATTAAGCAAAAAATTAGATAATCAGGTCCAAAAAAACATCAATCAAACTCAAGACAAATGTAGAGATCCGATATTTTTATCACCACCATATGAACTGGAGATAAAATCTTTTATAAGTCCTTTGAGAAATAATAGTCGTCCAGGATATGACAATATAACCAGCAAAACAATCAGGATAGTATCGAATGTTATCATAAAGCCAATGTGTCATATTATTAATAAATATGTGGTCAAGTGGAATTTTTCTCCTGTGTTTAAAAAGACAATTGTTATCACAGTTCATAAACAAGACAACGCACTTAATGTGAGACCAATTTTATTGATTAGGTACTTTGCAAGCTATTAAAATACCATTTCTTACACATTTTGAAAAACATAATATAATTTTTCAGTCTCAGTTTGGTTTTAACGAAGGGTGTTGAACATCAGATGTAATTTCCAAAGTTACTAATTTTGTTGAAATGAGCTTAAATAGTGGTCAGAAGCTTCTGGCTTAATTTTTCTGAGTAGATTTATCATCTTTATTATATGCTTGAGAATATGGATGCGTATGGAATAAAAAGAATTTCAATGAAGTTACTAACAAGTTATTTGGATCATAGGGTTTTTATTAGAGTATGAGAGTCAATGGAGTGCTTAGTGATGAGCGTGTGTCTTTTTTCAATTGCACATAAACGCAATATTCGAGATTGCCATTGAAAAATATTGTATTTCTAGATAAGGGTGGTACTGTCGATGCCGACAGTACTTAGGAAAATATAAAATTAAAGACAGAGGAAGGTCTAATAAAATTTTCAAATTGGCTTAACTTTATGTTACGTGTCAACCTAATATTGAAATCCTGTGTTGATGGTAGGTACTGCAATAGAAATTGCAATACAGCTATAAAAAGAACTTATAACTATTAATAGATCAGCTTTTAAAGTGGGAAATTTATATCGATGTTTTAGAAAACTAAAAAATTTTATCAACTAAGAACACTTTTAAGTAAGAATACTTTAATACAAGTTGTCGCTCTTTAGTCGAGTCACTAATTCGATATAGTTTGCCTATATGGGTATCTGCTTGTGATTGTTATAAAAAAAGTTGATCACAAACAATACAGTTTAACGTCTTTAGTATCGCAGGTTTAGGACTTCAAGTAACACTGATTTATTTTAGAAGAATTGCCGACGTTTCGGCCTCTATTTAGACCATCTTTAGGGCTTCTTGTCCAGTGATGAAATAAGTAAACATTATGAATTGTTGCGCTGTACATTTACATTAAAAAAAAATTTTTTTTTCTTAAATACCACAATTTAAAAGAGAAAACAAAACAGCTCGTAAATATAGTCGCCGATGTCGAGCTGTTTTATTTTGTTGTTTAAATTGTGGTTTTTAAGAAAAAATAATAATTTTATTTAATGTTTGCTTATTTTATCACTTGACATTTTTAATCAGAAATAGCCCTAAATATAAAATATAAAACCAGACTAATAATACTATCTGTTTAAAATCACTAGATTATGTTGGTTTCAAGTTGTACAATTATTTGCCATTTAATATCAAAAATTAAAAAAAAATCAGTTGGCAAATTCATCAAAGACAATTTAGATACTTTTAAAGAATTGCTGGTTATAGTCAGATAAAAAAAATATATAAAACTGCAAAGACAATATCTATTTCTACGCTATAGCTAGACAAATTAAACATTTTATAAATTTTAAACTAATAAATAAATTTATTATTTGTGTTACCTAAAAACCGTGTTTTTAACGTATTATTAGGTATTTTTTAAGATTGGCTTCACTTAAACTTTTTAAGGTTTTTATATAATATTTTAAACAACTAACACAGACAAGTTCTTCGGAGCTTAAGTGCATGTCAATTATGCTCTGTAATTGCACATTTCTAAATTATTAAAGAGTTTTTGAATTTGAACATCAAGAAAACCTCATCTACAACTCTTTCTTTTTGCACCCTTAAGCTTTATAAAATGAGTTACAGGTTATTTGTGTATTTTCTTGATTAAAACTTACTTTGAATGTTCGTTTTTGTTGGTCCACGGCCCCCTGTCATACGCGGTAGAGTCGATCAGATAATTTATCTGTCTGTAATGGCACAATGGGGCCCCCAGATTCCGAGGCCCCAAATTCCGAGGCCGCGAACACATGTTTAAAAAATATTTTATCGAAATGCCGACGCGGTGCCCACGGCCAGATGCCCGAATTTTTCGGTTGTTCGCTCGCTTCGTTCTCTCCTTCTTATTTTTTTCGGTATAATAATTTTTGCTCGGTTTTTTCTTCACCATGTGAAATGAGAAAATGTTTAAAAACCTCATCCAAATTAACGAGCAATGCCTCCAAACCCATCGCATAAATTTCAAAATTCGTCAGAGTTCATCCACATTTTCAAAATTTTGGACTAAAAATCTCGAATTTTTTCGCAAAAGAATATCATCAATATTATAATTTTTTTTCAATTTATTTATTAATTTATTAAAAACAAATAGAATGTTAACACGAAAGGATGAAAGCCGAAACCCAAAGGGACATTTACCACAAATTACAAAGTGTTTCAGGTGTACTTAACTAAAAAATAATAAAAGAGTAGAAATACAATAAAGTTTCTAATTTAATGTTCTTGTTAATTAGAACTAGGATTTCTCTTCTTAAATATAGAAAGAGAGCGGCAAAATAAATCTACAGTAAAAAATACGGAATTATATAAGGAAAGCATACCACTTTACGGCAAATTCCTTGCTACATTGGTTCTATACAAACCGACTGAACACAAATAGGAATTTCGAAAATTTCGCTGAGGTTTATTGAAAGGTATTTGGGATATTAGATAACTCGAGTCAATCTGATAGTAAATTATTTTATAGAGAAAGAACATGTCTGTGTGAGAGCGCCGCGTTTCAAGAGAATATAATTGCTATTTAACTGGCTAGTAAGTTCTATTAAATTAGCATGTATACCAGTATTTTTATAGTCTAAAAATCTTAAAAATTTATTTTGTATTGTTTCCAATCTGTTAGCGTGCATATAATATATAGGCAAAATATAATGCTTTTAGAGGTTAGTAGCTTACTATTTCTTACAATTACTCCGATCATTCCATTACACTTTTGATCATATGTGACACCCAGATCCCTCACTCTTATCAGTCCTCCTTAAGTAGAATTCCATTAAAATTATAGTCGAATTGAAATAAATTAGTATTACGTGTGAAACTAATAAATGTAAATCTGAAGTTTATTTCTCTGACAATACTCAAAAAATCTGTCCAAATTATTTTGTAAGAGAACGCAATCACCGAGAAAAATAGTATATACATTGCAAGGACTCCAAGTAGTAATGATTCAGAAATTTTACCGAAGATATCAAGTTTACTTATTGGTCTATAATTTTTCACACTAGATTTATCACCACTTTTAACTTTTATCTTCCACTTGCAAGGGAACACACATTGTTTAAGAGATAAGTTAAGTAATAGACAATGGTTTATATAGAGAATGTACAGAGCTCTCCATACTTCCTCTGAATCTAAAAAGAATGCATTAGGAATA
This sequence comes from Anthonomus grandis grandis, assembly GCF_022605725.1. Lineage (NCBI taxonomy): Eukaryota > Metazoa > Arthropoda > Insecta > Coleoptera > Curculionidae > Anthonomus > Anthonomus grandis. Next base: position 27,613,324 of record NC_065554.1, read on the forward strand.
ATTGTATCAAATATGGGTGAATTATTATGATTTACTGACTGTACATAGGGTTGATAGGCTCCCCTAAAAAAAATCTGAGAATAGTTGACTGACCTGAGGTCAGCATTGGCTATTTACATACAGAATTAGGTATTCCACTACTTTTATTGTTAACAGAGTTTAATTGCCAGAATTTCTTTTTATTCTTTAAAATATCATAATCAACATATTTTACATAATTAACATAATCCAAATGTATCATTGTTTTACTTTGTCGACGTATTGAAGTTCAGAGTTTGATCTTTTCCATTTTTTATCAGCCCGATTCTTTTGCAATTTTTTTTTTAATTTTTCATACTAAAATAAGGTACAAAATTTGTATTAGTTTGTTTTAAAGGTACAAAATTATTTATTGCATGCTTTACAATTTCATAGAATTTACTTATGCATGAATTAATGTTATGATCTTTAAAAGTGTCTTCCCAATCAACATTATCAAAATGCAAATTTAGACCATCGTAATCACCTTTTTTGCTATTTCGTCATTATATTCCAGATTTTTAAGCTTTATATAAATATCTCAAATTTAGGCCAATATCTTAAAATACTTTAGAGATAATCATATTGATAATAATTTATTTAGCTGCTTATTGGGTTGTGAATTTGTAAACTGTATAACGTGTAATTCTGAGCACTGGTGGTGGCCTAAATGAAAAGCGAATTAGCGGTATTAAATCTGGAACAAAGTCAGTTTTATTTAAGGTTTGAAACTTGCTATACTTTCTCTTTTCGCTAAGTAAGACTATGGACAGTGAACTTTACCAATGATTACTACATAAAAATTTCTTTAACTTGTGCAAAGCATATACGGGGTTATTCATAACTCTGAACAATAATTTCATTTTTTAATTCTTCCTCGTATATTTAGACAATTTCAATGATAAATTCCTTAATATATACCTTCTCTTTTTTACCATATTTGCACTGAGAGGCACTAAATTATTACACTTTACATGTCATTTGTAAAAAAGTACTATTTAATAAGGAACTTTTAAAAATCGAGGTTAAATTTTTAAGAATAAATACCATGTAAATTCGATCTTGGTTTTCAATAAAGCAATTTAAGAGATGTTTAAAAAAGCATTTAAGTAACTCACAAATCAATTATAAACAGCATGACCTGCCAACCTGTCATCGCCTACTAAGTGAGTATTGAATAAATAGCAAGAAAATCAATATGCTTATGTCAAAAAAATCTGGAATTTTAGCTATAGGAAGACCTTATTAAATTCGAAAAAGAATTCGTTATTCCATTTATTGGTGACAAAATACAAGGTGTTCCAATTAAATTAAGCCTGGTAAAAACTGTAATAATTTAAAAAACCGAATTTTTGAAAGTCCTGTATAAAGTAGTAACTTTTTTACAAGTGAAATGTATAATTTAATAATTTAGTGCTCCTCAATGCAAATATGGCAAAGAGAAAACATAATAAGAAATTTCTTATTGAAACTGTTTCGAAGCCTCAAAGAAAAAAAAATTACATTGACAAATAGGACTATCCTCTTTATTATAAAACAGATTTCCCCAGGCAAAAAAGGGATGAAAAACTTTGAAAAACAAAAATATTTGATCCAGACCTCCAGCAGCTCAGGTCAGGATCATCGTGGTTACCTCAAAGCGCATCTCTATTAATTAATCAAGATAAAAATTTAAACTTCCTAGCACAATCTTAAACGTAACCCTATTAAATCAAATACCATTTTAGGATTTTCTCAAGGTTAATTTGAATATTATATTGGACGACGATTTTGGCCACTGAGCTGAGATTTCGCAGTATGTTAAGTTGTTGATCCAAAAGTTTAAAAATTCTATACAATAATCGTAAAATGCTTTGCGAATATCTTGTCCAACTTCGATTACTGTGTTTTATCTATGGTCTATGTTTAGATTTGATTGAAAGAACCCGGATTCATAAGGTCTCCTTTCCACTGTGTTTTAAAAATAAATTTGTTTCCCATGTAAATATTCATTCGAGAATAAAAAGAGGTAGTAGCAGCAATTTTAAAAGATACTTGCTAAATAATGAATATGGACCTTAATAATACAATTTTAATTATAGTATGGGTAATTCTCTTTTAAATTTAGCTGGTTTATTTGGATGAACAGTGTTCAGTAAGGTATCTTCTCTGAGGAGTAACTGCAACTTGGAGTAACTTGAACCATAACTCTACTTCTAATGCTTACATTTATTTGATTTTTGTTTTAAAAGATTCTCCAGAATGTTCTTTAAAGTTTGTAGAAAAATCACAAAAATCCATGCATCGGGAGCTTTTTTATGCAACTTTTTGAAAATCATGTCTACGAAAAATTGAAGGTACAGATAACTGGAGTTAAAATTCGACTCCTAATGCTTAGAAAGATTCTTTGAAATATTTTTTAACGTTCATTGAAAAATCACAAAAATCCATGAATCACGAGCTTTTTTATTCAACATTTTGAAACTCATGTCTACGAGAAATGGCAGTTACATAATTATAACATGAGTCATAACTGCACTTCTAATGCTAAGATTTTTTAAATTTTTGCTTTAGAAGATTCTCTGGAATATTCTTTAGAGTTCACTAAACAAATCACAACAATCCTGGAGTAACTGCGCCTTGTTTTTTAAAACTTTTGGATAATAAAATTATTCTATACTATCTTTGTAAATTTACGTAATAAAAGACATTCATTATCATTATTACTCACTAGGCTTTTAATAAGAAAACGAATAATTCCACATTCTTTATGTCCAACCACTATCAGAATCTAAACCCTCTTCATGTACCGAAAAAAAATCACAAAAGAGTGTCGAATATATTGCCACCGTCCTTGCCCAAAAGGTATCATTTGGTAATTACCGCGGTCCTCGGTATCGCGTGCTCGATCTACACGGGTACCAAAATCGTCTTCTTCTTCTTCAGAGAAAATGATGACGGTACCGCGATCAGAAATTTCAGACCCGAAAATGCCCCGCGAGAATTATTCAAATTTGCCGCATCATCTGCATAATATCTTTCAGTGGTGGAGTTGCCTTTTTTCCGGCAACTATCTCTCTATCTCAAACCTTATCTAACAGTCGACGATTTTTATCGACGATTTGTCATATATGCGCAATTTGTTCTGTATCACTCAGCTTCATTTAATGGTTTATTAACCATATTAAGAAGGTTGAAAAAAAAGTCGCCGCCACTGTAAGTCGAACTAATAGAATACAGATTTCAAATCAACATAAATGGCATTTTTTGCCTCGGCTTATTAGTTGGTAGCAGTGACTTAAAGTAAGAGTGATTGAGCTGCCAAATTATCCTGTCTTTAATGGTTAGCCATTTGAATTATTGAGTGGTCTTGCAAATGTATTACTTGCACGCACATGTGTCGTTGGTTGGCCCGTATTTTGAGCTGTTTGATTAGGAATGATTTCAAAAAGAATTGGAGATAATTTGACGTTTGGTTGAATACTTTTGAAGACGTATGGAAAATAGAATAGGGTAAGTTTTTTAGGATTTTTTTAAATGTAGTTGTCTTTTCATAGTCTTCAACTGCCTAGAATTAGATGACAATTTGAGTTTAATCAGCTATTTTATGTAATTAAGTGTCGAATCATACAAGGAAAGTAAGATATTATCACTAGATTAGACCTAAATGAATAAAACATCCATGAGTCGAAATTAGAGAAATTCTGTATAGTTGCTAGAAAGAAATCAGATTTGACCTTTAATTTAAGATTCCTGAAGATCCATGTAAAAGAGACGAAACGTATAATACTTTAATGATTTTCCTTCGAGGTAGTTAATCCATTTTGTTGAGCTTCAACTGCCTGGAACTAAAAGGTTTTATTTATTTATTTTATTTTATTTACGCCATTCGACAGATTTACATCCAATTACTGAATGGGAAAAAATACATTTACAATCAGCAACAACAAGAAAATGCTAAAAAAGAAAAGAAATGCAAAAGTGTACTTTTTTAATAGTTCTTGTAATAATTAAGGCAAGTCAATGAAGTTGTTCACTAATTCATAAAAAAAGTGCAAATCAGCAGATCTTCTTCTATCCTCTAAAGAATGAAATAAAAGTCTTTCCAGTGCGTGAGCATGTGGAAAACGAGTTTTTGGGTAGATGATGATGATGATGATGCAAGTTGGTGCTTCTCAACAGGTTTCTTGTGTATTTTAATTCAAGTAACAAAAAATTTATTGATCTCCAATTTTCATTTAATTTCGGTGCGTCATAGTACAATACAATCTAATTCTAAAATCTAATATTTACAAGTAAATTAAAAATATATAGAAATTGATTGACATGAAATATAAAATAATTACCAAAAATAAGTTGGACTAAACTGAAAACAGATACAATGAAACAAAAAAGTATGATAAAATAAATGGCAAAAATTACGATAACAAGATACATAATTGTGCTGCTTGAAAATTATCGCCGATTTACGAATGGTCAGAAAATAATGTGAGTAGCAGATTTCTGGTTAACTTGATTCCATTGCTCTCTTGTATAAATTGATATTTTATATGTTTTTAATGTTGGTGCTTTGTATGCTTTAATTTACACATGGTACTGATGAAATGCTGAGGTCCTGTTTAGATCGAATCTGAATTTCTTTGTTCTGAAATCTGAAAGATGATAAGGTAACATTCTATGTGTATCATGAGGGAACAGGAACTAAAGGGCCTAATGAAGTTCTATCATTTTCTTGACAACAATCCAGAATTCAAGAATATTGAACATTTTTCTGATGCATGTGCTGCTTAGAACAAGAATCATACAATAGTTACACTTTTTTCTGCATTAGTTTCAGCCAATAGATTCAAAAAGATGGAACAATATTATCCCATACGGGGACATTCATTTCTACCATGTGTCCGGGATTTTTCCGTTCTTATAAGGAAAATTAAAAAAATCAGTCAGGATTTACCTGTTAACCGAGTATGTTGAGCTTATCATAACTTCTTACAAAAGTTTGAACTGATTTACTGATGACATATTGAACTTTAAAGGCCGGTGGCCCACTTATTTTAAAAAGAAAATGCTCTCCAATGAATCTTTGGGCAAAAACATTCGAAGAGATCAAAAGATTGCTTTTAAAATATCCAACTTTCGACAGTTTATTCATTCGAATGAACACGATGGAATTGTTTTTGCAAAAGAACATACGAAATAGAAACAAAGATGCTATTATTTTTTCTACAAGAAAAGCATATCCTGAAAGACATATTTCTATTAATATTAAGAAGATGCAAGACTTGAGAAAACTCGAGACCAGATAATGAAGAAGTCAAACACTTTTAGAGTGAAATTTTTAATTTGCTAGAGATATTTAAATGAAACAATAAAACCTGATGAGTGAGTACTACTTATATGCTTGACTATAGCAATGACTTTGATACTCTCAGCTATGATTTTTTGTTGGTTTACGGGAGGAGGCATAAGGATTGCTTTAGAGATAGATATCAAGCTGTTTCTTATAATGGGGTAGATTCTGGTTTTTTAGAAATTTCTTCTGGCGTGCCCCAAAGCTCCATCCTTGGGCCAATGCTTTTTTCAATTTATATATCAAACATGGCAAAAATATTCATATCATCTAAGCAGCACTATTATGCTGATGATACTCAAATATATCTCTCATTTGAACCAGGTGAAAGTTCCCTAGCAGTGGGTGCTATTAATTATGACCTTGCTAATGTTTACGAGTTTTCTAAAAATCATTGCTTATAATTCAATTCTCTGAAATCAGCATTCATGCTGTTTGGGGGCAAGGGTAGCCATAAGAGTTTTTTTACAGTATTATACGGACTTAATTCATATCAATAACGAGCCTATGAAACACGATTTTGAAACCTTAAAAATATTTATCCACATCGTTACGTTTTAAATAGAAAAACAAAAATTCTACTGTGTGATTCGCTGGTCCTATCACAGCTTAATCATTGCGATGCAATGTATGGTCCATGCTTGAGAACTGCTGAAGAGAGTAGAATTCAGAAAATCCAAAATGCGTGCCTAAGATTAATAGGTGGCATAAGGAAGTGAAACCAGGTGGTTGACTATGCATAACAGAAGGATTTTTCACACATCTTTAATGTTTTTTACAATAATTAATTTAAGATTGCCACCTTACTTATATAATAAAATGAAATTTCGCACAGATGCTCACAATATTAATACCCGGTATAAAGGAGGGCTAACACCTCCGCTTCACTCAACCGAAACTTATAAAAGATCATTTTCTTATCAAATTTTACAAATTATAAATAGCTGCTAAACTAATACCGAAAACATTTTTAGATTATACTCTTTAAAGAAATACATTTTTAAGAAATTACTGCTGGAACAATAAATCATAATTTAGTAAGTGTTTCGTTTTTTTTTTTACCTTCTTTTCTCTATTCCGATGATGATAACAAAAGCAATTAATGTAATATACTATATATTATGGTATACATACATATAATAGACTGTATCTTTTGCTTTGTGAAGTATTTTGTTTATGGGGTTGAATCTGTTTCTTTTTCCTTGTGTAGGCGTATATATGCAGTCAGATTTTCTTTTTATTTGCTGGTTGATGTACTCTTTATAATTTTTGGCGTTTGTATTATTCCTATTTTGAAACTTAGCATAGTATAGATAATTAGGTTATAGATGGAAGAATAGGCATTTAGATATCTAAATCTTTGTGCACTGAATTTCGCCTTTAAACTATTAACTTTGTTATTGTATTTCTTTCCTAAATAAAAAGACTTGTATATGAGAGACCCCAAAAATCCATCAATTTAAAAAAAAAAGCTAAAATTCAGTACTTTTTTATGCAAACTGATTCAACAACATTAATCTCTATTATTTTATTACAAAGGAACAACAGATTTTTAAAAAAAAAACTTCATGAAATAAGGTTTTTTTTAAATATCTGAACATTTTGTAAAAACAAATTTATGGGGTTTCTAAAATACGTGGTTCAATTTGTGTATTCGTTTAACAGAATAAAAAGACCACTCTGCGAAAGGGAGTTTTTAATGGATTGGACAAATTTCAGGACGTGTTCAAAAAGAAATTCCATTGCGTTTCAATCGTCAAAACTAATTACACATTTGACATTAACGTTTGCCAAGAACCAAACTAAAACCTGCTCGAAAACGAATTATCCATTTTATTTTCCTATATAAGGAAAAAGAATAAGAACAAAACGAGTAAACAACACACAAAACGCATCATCATATCGAAAAGATCGATACCGATCGAAAACTGCTTCTTCTGTTTTTGCTGCTGACCGCTCGCGTCTTGCAGGACCGGCCCGGCCTCGGGCCAGGACCGTCTGCGGACGTAATAAGCACGTTGCCATGTTATCGCCCCAAGGGAGAACTGGAATAATAGGAGGGCAAGGGGAGTCCGAAGAACGTAGGACGTGTATTTTATGTGAAGCAAATTTATTTTTGCGTGGTGCTAGTAATGGTGGTGCTTTTGGAATATGTACGCCTGAATACGTCCTTAGTTATCCATAATAAGTAGTAGTAGCTTGAAAAGTGAAGATAATCGATACTTATGACCTTAGTCAATTAGGAAAAAAAATCATAATAAAAATGGCAACGAGGAACTGTCGAAAAATGTTTTTAATGGTCGTAAGAGTCAAAATTAAAATACCAAATTTAAAATTTAACCAAATTTAAAATGTAAGTTTGATAATGCCATTAGAAAGCTGAGGAAATTTTCCGTGAATTCTTTCCATACCAACGGAAATTGGTTTTTAAGGGTTTTCAACTAATCGTTGTATTTGGACATTGTTCCACTTTTCGGCTTCATTTTTTTATGTTCCATATAAAAATGGATACAAGCCTAAAACTATGCAAAAAATATAGTAAAAATTATGAAATATATTAATTTTTCAGTTAAATATTGGCATATTATAAGGGAATTTAAAAGATAATAGTAGACCTCACATCATATTTTAAAGTAATTTAATTTATTAAATTAACATTTAGCAAACCTTTTTCTGTAAAATGCTTGAAAAAGAATTACATTCGCAGAAAAAACGATGATTTCTACTAAACCGTTCCAAGTGCATTTTTTCAACTACTTTTTAGTTTTTAATGAAGCGTTTTATCGTTAGTTTCAGTTTCACGTTTTCAGGCCTATATTATATTTTATTCAAATGATGCGTTTTTAAATAACATAAGCAATTTCACACAAAAATAATTATTTGTATGAATATAAAGCCTTATTACTGTGCATTTGAGTTGATTTTTTTAAATTTGAAAATACAGGACTAATATAGTTAGTTAGTAGTTCTCTATAGGCTTGTGTTTTTAGTTATTTCTAAGTAATTTGTTTCTTTTAACGAAGTTGTGAACTTAATAACAACGGTACCCATTGAAGTCGTCCCTAAAATTTGTTTCGCAGACGAATAGGCAAAGTGTGAAGTGACGTAGCGGCTTCTATATTACACAGTTTCTAACGTAGCAAAGGTTTTCATGCCAGTATTGAATTTTTTTTAAATAATGCGTTTTTAAATGACTACAAAACCAGAATAACTAAGAAACGTAGCAATAACTGAATATTTAACAGAAAAGGGGATGAAGTTCATATATATTCAAGTGTTCTGCCAGATTGACCTAAATTTCTTTAATCTTTATATGGAACAGCCTTTACATTTTGATGTTGTCTATTAAGGTCTTCAATTATAAAAAATATATACAGGGTGGTGCGTCGCCGAGCGGAACATGGGAAATCCCATGTAAATTTTAAGGGGGTCAATTATTGGCTTCGCTGTACATTTTGCAGAAAAAATGTAGGATAACTTTCACACACTAATCTGTCAAACCCTTGTGCAAAGTTTCAAAAAAATTTAATAAGCGAATCGTGAATTATTCAATTAAATGTAATTACAAAATTAGCAAATTTTCGGTTCAGGTAAAACCAAACGGGCACCAGTAAAATGAATATTGTCACTGACGTGAGGAAAAGTGTCAATAAATCAGTGACAGTCGAAATTTGAAAACAAGTATGAATTATTCAATCGACGAAAAAATTGCCATAATTAAGTGGCATTATGTGGGAAACAGTTTTAGAGCAGTATCTGAAATGTTTCCAGTTTATTTCCCCACCAAGCCCATTCCGTAAAAAAAAAAAACATTTCTTGTATTCGGCTGTACATCAGATTTGACAAAGCCTTATAACAAATTGTTTCCTGGTGGCTGGTGTCTGGTTTTACCTGAACCGAAAATTTGGTAATTTTCCAATTACATTTAATTAAATAATTCAAGATTCGCTTATTAACATTTTTTGAAACTTTCCACGAGGGTTTGCCAGATTGGTCTCTTCAAAAAGTTATCTTACATTTTTTCTGTAAAATGTACAGGGAAGTCAATAATTGACCCCCTTAAAATTTACATAGGATTTCCTATGTTCCGTTCGGCGACGCACCACCCGGTATATATATGTGTATATAGAGTAGTTCGCGACCGATGGACGTTAGCGGAAAACGAAACAAAACACTTTTCTGCAAATTTGGTAGCCATAACGCAGCACCGCAGCGTTGCCGTTTATATAGAAAAATGTCAATATCTTTGATTTTTTAAATCGAACACTTTTTTAATAATACTTCTCTATATACCTCTCTAGAGGTTTTCGAGAAAAAACTATAATTATGCGTATTTTTTGTTGAAAACTAAGAGCTTATTAAGCCATTAAACTTACTAAAAAGCTCAAATTTTCACTCAAATTTTCTCTTTTACTTATTTTGTAAATTTTACCTGAAAATGTCACATTTTTAGTTATCACAGTGACGGTTTTACTTACAGTATTACCATTATATTTTAAAATAAATTTAATTTAAAAAAAGGAATATTATTATGAAATGCTCAAATGAAGTTTTGATGCGACCATTTATTTTCCACGGACAATATACACTACCGGCCAAAAGTGAAGAAACATTTACAAATTTAACAATAAAATCTTAATATACAAGATTTTATTTTATGCGGACAAAAGTGAATAAACATTCCAAACAAATCTTATTTGGTATATAAAATTATTTATCATTAGTTTGATCTTAACGTTGAGTGTTAAACTGTTATATACGACTTGTGCAAAATGTCTCGCGGAACAGATCTCAGTATTGATCTCCGAAAATTAATTGTTTCAAAATTTCAAGCTGGTGTAAAACAAAGTGAAATTGCTAGGCAAATTAATCGTAATAGATCCGTAGTTTCAAAAACTATTGCTGCTTTTAAAAAATATAATAGTGTGACTACCCGTCCAAGGTATGGACGGCCAAGGAAAACGAATAAAGTTATTGAACATCCCTTTATGCCCGCCACAGAAATTTATAATGAAATACCTGGGGTTTGGGTATCTGTGCGTACTATTAGACGTCGTTTGACTGAATTTGGTCTTTATAGCCGTCGTCCAGCCCAAAAACCATTCATTTCTAAAAAGAATAGATTGGCTAGACTCCAATTTGTACAGGAACATCTTGATTGGACAACCCAAAAGTGGAAAACGGTTCTATTTTCTGATGAAAGTAAGTTCTGCCTATTCGGATCCGATGGAAGGAATGAAATGGGTTCGTCGTCCTGCCAATACTAGACTTAATCCAAAGTACACCAGGGCAACTGTGAAACATGGAGGAGGCAATATCATGGTTTGGGGTTGCTTTTCCGGATCAGGAGTAGGACCATTAAGAAAAGTTGAAGGAAAACTGGATAGATTTCAATTTTTAAGAATTCTTCAGGATCATATGCTTCCATACGCAGAAGAAAATATGCCGCTTCGATGGTCGTTTCAGCAGGATAACGATCCGAAGCATACCGCAAAAGTAGTAAAGAATTGGTTTGAAGACAACAATGTGCCCCTTATGAAATGGCCCGCACAAAGTCCGGATCTAAACCCAATAGGGTTATGGGACCATTTAGATAGGAAAATCAGACAAAAAAATAAAGATAAATTTAGAAACCAGGATGATTTGTTCACAGCTCTTCAAGAGGAGTGGAATTCAATTTCAGCAAATTATATTGACAGCCTAATGAACTCTATGCGAAGTCGGTGTGCTGAAGTTATAAAAAATAAGGGTTTTGCAACACATTATTAGTCCTTGTATGTACAACTAACTAATACATTGTGTATAAAAAATAAATAAAAATAGTGTTTCTCCACTTTTGTCCCAAGTAAAACAAGAATAAGATATATTAGTTGTCACTTGTTTTTTTTTTTTTTTTTTTTTTTTTTTATTGAGGTACTGAAGACTAGAAACAAAATTATATTAAAAAAAAATAAAAATTGAATGATCACATACACCAATATAAAAATAAATACAAAAGACACTTTGTTTCTCCACTTTTGTCCGGTAGTGTATATCTAGTTTTACAAAAATAATTAAAGAAAAAAGTATTATATATAGGAATTTTTTAAAATCACTACCATTACTCTCTAAATATTTCTAAAATCATTTACTGATGGATATATTCGTCGCTCTTCTAATGTCGCTTTCATCTAGCTCTTCAAAACGGGTACTAACTCGCTGACGTAGTTTACTATACAATAAAAATCAAAAGGCCGCCCAATTCCATAGTCCCATACGCCTAAAACATCTATGATGTGTGTGTGTACAGTTCTCTTGTTACATTGTATTGTCTTTTGGCCAGGTTGAAGTCATATCTGTCTGGAAAAACACAGATAAATAAGTACATTTATTCTAGTCCTTTTCAAGTGACTTCTGGGGTTCCTCAGGTTGCCCATCTTGCCCCTTTTTTTATTTATGATGTTAAGATTTTTAGAATGATAGACAGTAACTTGGCACGTGAAAACTTTGATCTTCACAAATTTGAATTATGGTACAAGAACAATAGAATGGTCCTAAATGCTAAGAAATGCAAATATATTCAATTTACCAGGAGTTTTAGTCTACCATTTCATCAGTACCATCTAATGGGTTCACTTATTGAGAAGATATCAGAATTTTTTCAAAAAATATTGAAAATCTGTGTATTAAGGCTTATGCCATAAAATGTTGGGTTTTATTAAGAGGCACACTCATGATTTTAACAGTATTTGATTCCATCAAACTTCTGTATTTTTCATTGGTTCGCAGTTAACTTGAGTCGAATTCATGTATATTGTCACTTTATTATGCTAATTATATAATGTGTCTAGAAAAAGTTCAACGTGAATTTATAAGATAAATTGCTTACAAGTTTAATATTCCTTGTATTGATATGAATTACAATGAAATGTATAGATTGCTGAATATTCAAAAGTTGGAGACTCGACGTAAAAACTGCGATATGGTCACAACATACAAGATTCTTAACAATGTAATATAGTCTCCTGAGTTGTTGTGTCAGCTTAATTTAAATGTTCCTCCTACTAAGCGTCTGCTCAAACAGACTAGATTATTCTACTTTGAATATCGTATAGTGTATGGTCAAAACTGTGCAATAGATAGAACGATGATTAACAAATAGTGTCGGTATAGATTTGTTTCATTGTTCTCTGAGTTCACTTCAACGTGAAATATAATTTTATATCTTGACTTTAATTAAAGTGTGTCTTCTTTTCTATTGTAGTTATTTTGTTTTAAGCCATTGTTGTTCTTATATTTTATTTTATTTTATTGATGTTACCTGTTATCTGTTGTCTGTTTTATATATTTAATGATAATACTAATACTTCAAGTCCTTTAGTACGATATAAAATCTTATTCTATTGAATATTTTTTATACTATATTTGTTTTGCAAATTGAACAGAACTGAATTGTATCCACAGTGAGGCAGTATCAAGTTGAAACCAACAAGTACGAAAATCTAGCAATGGCAGATTTTCCAAAGAATTACTTACTACAACAGTTCTTAAAATTTCTAAACATAATAATTTAGTGACTCATCATACATTTAAAAATTTACTCTATTATCTTTTAAAAAGTAAAATACAATTTTTCTTAAAAACCCATTTCTTTTGTAGCGTGTGGATTTAAATTAGCCCAAAAATTATTTTTTCCTTTACTGAATATTATTTTTCTTAGAAAGTCAGCATTTTAATCATCAATATGGATCAAAATATTTTTACAGAATTCTACCCTTCTGTGATAATCTTGTGGTTTCACAGCCTGAACTTTGGTGAACTTGTATGGATGGATGCGTTTTATAATTGACTAATATTTTTTTTAATTGAATAATAAAACGAATTCAATTTATAAAAAAAGTGAGATACTGGGCATTCTGCTTAACAAATAAAAGTTACTAACGTTTAGATAGAGTCGGAAACGTCGCAATTTTGAAAATATTTTAGACGATAAAAACCTAATTTTCAGAAAAAATCAATGTCCATTTACATATTACGTCAGTAATCACCCTGAATTTAAACGCGTGTAAATGCGAAACACAAAAAAATAAGCTGCCATTGGACCCGTGTACCGATCCCCTATCACTGGCGTTCTTCATATATGAAAAAATATTGTATACTATAGCGTAAGTATAATCTCTTCTTTGGACCTGTACGTTTTCTTTTTGCATTCAACCTAGTGGTGTTTTTGTTCCTTTTCTATAATAATCGTCCATACTCTGTCGGGGTTGGTAGCGTATACCAGTTTTCCATTTTTTTCGTTATTTTGAATCTTTGACACAGCATTTCTGAAAAAGGTCTAACAGACCAAAAGCACTTAGCGAATTATAATAATTTAAAATTTCACTAACATACAAAAACGTTGACTTATGTCTACGGTGTGGAACCTCTTCTTCAAGAAAGAATTGAAGTAAATTTATTGGCCGTAAGCCCTCCATTTTCTTCGTGCCAACGGTAGCAATATCCTTGTTTTGATTTTAGGTTATAAATCGTGAAATTGTGCACAATTAGATTTGTTTTATTGTATAGTAAAGAACATTCGATTTTGCGAATAATAAAACTGATTGCAAATCAAGAGTGAAAACGTTATAGTCTTTCGCGTCGTTATCACGTCCTTTTTCACGCAATACCTCTTCTTTTTTTGTCTGATATTCATCCTATTTATTTTGACCCGGATTTCCTGATGTAAACAAAATACGTTATTACAAAAAAAAATATTTCTGGAAAATCAATTATTTTCATAAAGCCTGTATAGCTCTAATTTGGATGTCCAGACTGGTTCCAAATAAAGTTTTTTGGTTGATTTTCAGCAAAAGTGCGACTTAATCCTTAATAAAGCCTCTAAAGATAATCTCGTGACTTTTTTTTGCTCATTAATTTTTTTCAGCCTTTGGTTAGTGCCAGTTTGTTCACTTTTAGCCGCAGTGTCATTATTACTTACGTTTTTCTCGTTATTTAAGGGCAGCTCCATCCCATTTACAGCTCGGTTGCAAACAATTTGGTTATGTTATATACCAATTTATCATCCATTTTTTTCCCAGTATATGCCTGACTGGACTGCCGTTTCTTCTTTGGCTTAATTTCGTTCCAGGCATCTTTATTGACGTGAAGCCTCCTTCTTCTGCTTCTAATTTTTAATCTTCCTTATTATGTTCTTATCTTTCAGATATTTTCTTCTTAGGGTGAGAATTTGTCTTTTGCACTTCTTTACCATCTAAAAGATATTATTTCAACAAACTTACAGTTGAGCAATTAACTTTTAAACTTACCTGACAACTCTTCTTTATAGTCAGAATTACTAACGTCTTGGTTATCTGGAATATTAGATTCATGATGTAGAGTGTGTTTAGTTTTTAGCTCAACACTGTCTTCTAAAAATTATAAATGAAGGAAACCCACAATCCAAATCTAATTAAGCTTATCAAGCAAACCTAGTTGACTACAAATTAATTAAATAATTATTTCGTTAAATAATAAAAGTTGCCCTACTTATCTACGAACAGATTGGTAAAGGATTTAACAACTTAATAAGTTTCTACTAAGTATCGAAGTTGAATTGAGAAACTTCCTCTTTGTTTCTGTTCACATGGACTAATTAATAATTTTGTTGGGACTGAATGGTCGTCACTTTGATCGACTGGATCAGCATTTTTCTCATCTAAAATTTAAAAATTTTAAATATAAATCACTAATTTTGAACTGAAATAAGCCTAATTGATTGCTTAACTTATCTGTTTTAACTCAAATATCTTGGATAATCTGAATTTTATGATTATTTTGCTAGGGTATTTCATCATAGTTAATTAGCCAATTTTGACTTAATCGAGTTTCTTAAAAACATTTTCTAAAAAAAAAAACAAAGAGTGCATTAGAAATAAATAAATTAGTTTAAAAAATAAATTAGTCTGAAAACTACCTTCACCCTTTCTCTTTTTTTATTCGTCATTCAATGCGTGATCGATTCTTGATTCCGGATGTACGGAATCGGAAAAGTTAGGTTTTGTAGCGTCCTTTATATTATCTGCGGTATTTTCCTGTAGTGGTTTTCCGCTTTCTGCTATTTAGCTTTTTAATTCACCTATTTTTTAGGTTTTTTAAAATGACGTAAAAAAAAATTTTTGCTTTATTTTATTTAAAAATTTGGAATTTTTATATAAAAAGTGTACAAATAATATCAACACTTTGCCTAAGCCCAAAATATAACTAAAGCAACGAAGAAAGAAAATTGCCAAACTCCATGTAATAATTAAAAGGAACAAATTAAGCAAACCTTTAGCTATTTATTTATTATATCTGTATATTATTTATATTATTTATATCTGTGCTTACTATTTTCAACAAAAAAATATTTACGAATTTACCAGTTCACCGTTTTTTCCCTACTTATAATTGTAACACAAAAGAACTACCTAACATGCACACTACAAATTAGAGCCTCAAAACAATATTTCAAATGGCTTCAAGATAATTTTTTTATATGTGAAGAGGAGGAGGAGGAGGAAGATGAAAAATAAAACATTTCATGTGACGCAAGTCGACGGCCAATTTTGGGGCAATTTCAATACCAATTCGCCTTTTGGCGGAATGCAAATCGCACTAAGACGTAGCCGGGGCCAAAGAACGAAATTCTTCGCGAACGGGGCCCATGGTAATTACCGGAGTTTGTCAGGGCGTCACCTCGGGGCCACCGTTTTGCCAACGTCGCGTCGCCGTATCAGATCTTCCAGGGATGGATCTACCAATTAACAAACGTTCATTGTCCATTAGAACAACAGTGTTTCAGGACTCGAGGAATTTTGTTACATTTTTGTCACTTTTATCAAAGATTCAAAGTGGCAATGGTCAAGTTGGACCAACTGTTTTTTTTTTAATTCTGAGGTTTTTAAAAAGTCACAGTCATTTTTTTAAAGAAGTCAATACGCTCGCGTAGGTTTCATCTGAACTTCAGCACTATTTAAATTGTGAAAGGGTCAGAGAACATTATTAAGACTTTTATACTGATGTTATTGTAGTAAATATTTTTAAAAGTTAGAATTTTCCGCCAACTGCCGTATGTATAATACCCTATCGGACAACAGCAAGATTAAAATATCAAAGAATCAGTAAAGCTCAAGAATTCCCTTTCAGAAATTTACTAGTCAAGGAAGAAAGAGTCAATTTCGAAGCAGAGGTTTTTTACGATATTTTCAGATTTACGTTCTTTTAGTTAAAAGTCAATTAATTATTACAAAATTAAAGGCGCCGTTAAATTAAAACCTAAGTAAAACTTTTAACAAGTCAAATCAAAGAGTCTTAGGAGAAGATTAACAAATCAAATGAATAAAATCATAATCCTAATTAGTCAAGGATTTTCTAATCATTGAGTCAAGGATTCCAGTAAAAAATTTTAATAATCAAATATTAAATAGTAATAATGAATTAAAGGTTTTTTAGTTTTAATCTTAAAGAAACGTAAGAGAGTTATTGAGTCGTAAGTCAGAGTACAACGCAAATAAACAAAATTTTCAGGGGATTAAGAAATAACCAATATAATATATCAAAATTTTTTTTGGATTTAAAAGTGTTGAAAATTGAAAAATAAGTCATATTGCTTTTATCATTTGATTAGTTAAATAAATATTTTTTAAATCTTTATAAGGAGAAATTATCAAGTAGCAGTCATCTTCCATATATTGAAACAATTAAATAAATAAGATCTAAATGAATCAACCATTAGCGATTAAAACATTATTTCCTAAAAGTCAATATATTAAAGATTTAAAGCAGTATTCATCAAAATATTGAGTCACCTAGTCACAAGTATTAAAAATCACAAGAGAATCACATCAAACACTTTTTTGTTAATACAATAAAAGTAACAAATGTATAGGAAAAAAAACATTAAATTCAGATCTGATTCCTTAATTCGTCCCTGTAGAATGGGGTCAGTTTATCCACATCCATGCGTGGGTATGCATTATAATTTACCGGCCATCACGTATAATAACAGTGTAATTATTATATATATGCAAGAATCGGACCACGGTAGCCTCTTCTTCGTTTTTTTCCTGCAGCCTTCTTCTACTTCTCCTTTTTCCCGGCAAAGTCTTATCGCAACACGTTATTGATTGCTTTTAATTAAGATTTAATGGGACCCCTTTGAAAAATAAACAACGCTGCGACAATGGTCTTTTGACTCCCGGCTACGTTTTGATGTTGTCATTATATTTTTGCTGCATAACTTTATAGGGCATTGATTGGCGTGTTTTTATTATTATTTAAATTAAAAGGTGAAGCGGCAGGGAAGGAGGAGTGTTAGTGCTATGAATATTTAATGGAACACCCTATAAGATAATAACGTAACTTTGAATATCTATTTGCTTAAATACGCAGATGTGAATCATAATTTTAAATTATGCATTAGAAAATTATGCTTGTTTGACCTATATTTTGCACTAAATTGTTCCTTATTAAATTTCTTTATTTTTTTTTTAAATATTGTCTGCGTTTATACCCTCGATTCGATTAGCCCTTATTAAAATAATTATAATATTAGAAAATTTCGGGTCCCCCATATTAAAATGAGCCGGGGAAGATAATGGTTATTTGGTAAAAGTTTTGGGACCAAAATTTAGGGTTATGCCTGGCAAATTCTATTCTTTATCGAAACAATGGGTCATTAGGAGAATTTTTTTAAATATGCCTTTTCTAGGAAAGAGACTATAGTATATATTAGGCCAGTTAAAAATTTAAAAAGAAAACATCGAGCAGTTAGAAAAGATCAGGACAAGAAATTATTTAAGAGTCAAAAAGTTAATGATTGTTACATTGAAACTTGAAACGTCAAATGCCATCACAGCACTGCCAAACTAAGTGAATGTATCTATTAATGGGGGTAATGCTCTGCTGCTAATTAGTTAATCAAATCAAATGATTAATAGGGAATTCGTTTAAGGAAGGAATAAGTTTTAGGAATACTCATTGCAGATAGATTACTTATGCCAAAACAGTGTTACCAATGAGAAAAGTGTAAACTATCTGCTAAGTGATTTATTAATAAGAATACTCTATCGCAAGTTTAAACGTCATTTGTCAATATAATGCTACCAAGTTAAGTCAGTCTTATATTAAATGTAGTGCTGCGACGTTAAATAGCAAAAAAAATAATCTTTACTCGACTTGATGACTAACTGAATGCAATTGAGTTAATTTTTTTAACAATGAAAGTTAAATGGCAACCTCATCGGGCAACTCCGTAAAAGGTTTTCTAGCGGTCCGGCCCTGAAGAAGCCACAAAGCGGAAACACGTATCGGCGGGTACCATTTTTACTTCTTCTGTTGCCCTTTTGAGTTAATTTTCTTTTTACTTGAACTTCGGTATTGTCATTATTGTTAAGTTCAAAAGCTGGGTTATGTTACTTTTGTTTGGCCATAAGTTTTGCCGAAAAAACGCGATAAACCATTGCATTTGAACGTAAAGAAAACAATTCTGTCATGGAACTTTAGAGCAGTGAATAAAGTTCCTCTACATATCCATTTTTGATAAATAATAGCGTTAGCTCATTACTTAACGTAAAAATATCCTAAGCATTTAGGCATGATTGGAAGCGGTTTAGTGTGCTGCCTATAAGGCACATTTTGTCCTTGTACTGATGAAAGGAGTATAAATACGTGTGAATTTCTGTGTAATTGCGTGTGAATTCCTGTTGTTCCTCACATATTCCAGCACCTATTGTAGGTACGATATTGTAAAACGAAATTTGTGTGTGTGAAAAACTGTGTGTAACGACTCAGCACCATGCAATGGATTTTTTTTTCATATTCTATTCCTAACTGGGAACAAATCTAGGAAAACCTTTTCGTTTAGGAATCCTAAACTAAGCCAAAGATGTTAATTAAAAGGATTGACTTAAAGAAATAAAACTTGAATGACAGGTTCGTTGATCAACCACCATCCAAAAAGATTTTTTTTAGATTTAAAACCTAACTGGGCAACTAAACACCTCTTCGTCTAAAGATCTGAGGCTAAATTTGGTAAAGTGATAATTGGGATTTTACATCGAATAGTCAACTTGGAAACATGAAATTTGGAGGAGAGGTGCTCTTTGCAACCACTCAACGTAACGCAAAAGGATCCGTTTAAATTCTAACTGCCACTGGGAGTAAATCTAGGAAAACCTGCTCGTCCTTGAAAAATTTATGTAAAATAAATCCAGAATTACTAAATCTGACTTATTAATATTTCAATTTTACACATTAACTTTCGATTCGATTCACTTTAATTCAGGAACTAAGAATTAAGTAACATGTGACTCAATAATTAAATATTTCATTAATAATTTTCAAGTTTTAGTTATGACCTTGAAAAAGTCCAATTTATTGGACACCCTTAACTTTTTAAAAGAATAAAATTTAAAGAATTTTTTAAACCGTTAATTTTTTTTTATTTAAATAAAATTTTTTTTTTTAAAATTTTTTTTAAACGTTAATGTATGATTCTTGGACTTGATTGAAATTTTAAAAAACCCCTATTGGTTTTTTGATACCCAACTTGTTGCTTTGCCTCATTACTTTCTGATAAAAATAGTTCAGACTAACAATTTATATATTTTCAAAATCCAAATCCTTAATACCAATTTCCATCCGTTACAATGAGAGATTTTCATATATCATCCAAGGCATAACTTAAATGGACACGAATGTCGTTATTTTATTTCCGACCGAATTACATTTGAACACAACTAACACTCCTGGCAATCTCTCGTATGAGAAGACGAGAAGTAGCAGTAGCAGCAGCATCTTAGCAGCAGGAAATCACGTGACATCGAAACGACGTCGCATTGGCAGGCGTCGCAACGTCGTCCGACCTTTTTGTCGCGGCCATTAAGCAGGACGCCACTAGCGGAGACCAATGGCGTCCTCGGTTATTTGGTATTGGACGTTCGCCTCATCAAAAAATGTTTATTGAATCACAATGAGTCTTGTTTGTCTTTTGTTTTGTCGCATATATACGTCGCAGGAGCACGTTTTCGAGTTTTACTGCCGGTGTGTCGTCGGTTCGTGCGGTCAGGACGAGACCGAGATTTGATTCTTTTTTAGCAAATTTTTCATGTTCCTACGAGTGTTTCTATCAAAGGTTATAGACCAAAAACGAGTATTTTTAATCCAATCATTTTGTAACAGAAAACTTGTTTGCTTAAGAAAGGCATATTCGATGTTCGATCCAATTTATTCATATAGATAATATTTATCGCAGGAAACTAAAGCTATACTCTGTGAAATACTCGTTCATATATGGGTATTTTTTGGACAGCCTGCACATAAAAAGGGTTCAAAAAGTGCTAAATTGCTATCTGAGACTTATATTTGGCAAAAAGGCGTAGACAAAGAACATCACACAAATTGTCCAAATTAAGGTGGTTCAATGTGAAAATTTTAATGTTTTTTTTCGTTGCTCACTATTTTGCCACCATGTATTTCTTTTTTATATTATCTACCTCTCTTTGGAGGCAAGCTGTGTAGTTCATTAAAAGCTTGTATATTTGGGAATAAATAAACGTTATTATTGTTATTTAAAAATTTGTAATATATTTTATTTATTTAGTAAAGGGGAAATTCGTTGTTATAAGCAGTATGTTCTATAATATTCAGTTCTTTAGCAAATGCTTCTTTTGGCAGGGGGATATTAAACAGTCTATAGAAAAGGGAGGCCAATTTTTAAGGATAGGGAGAATTATAAGAGTACTAAATGACGAAATATTTCAAAAATTAATTTACTGTTGCATTTTTTAATTAGAAGATCTAGAAAAGGCAAAGTACCATCTCTGTCTTCTTTCATGGTCAAAGAAATATTTAGATGTAAGGAATTTACAAATATAAGGAAATTTGGAAGAAAATTGGAGTTGATGGGGTCTGTATTAAATGTAAAAAAGTCGTCTGAATCCAAAATATCTGATACCTTTTTGAATATACCCTTCTCTACTATATTACCCTTCTCTGCTTTTGAAAATATCAAATTGTTACTCTTTATTCTATTTTTTATCAAAATTAGGTGCTTTTTATTAATTTTATTATTTCTACTACAAATAATATAATAATATATAAATAATATTAATAATAAATTGATTATTTAATTATATATTATATTTATACGTTTAATAATCAATATTAAACAAAATTGATGAATGAAATGAAAGGCTTTTTTTACAATAGAATTTCCAATAGTAAAATCTTGGGTCACAATATTTTGTTTAGCAGTAGCAGATCTCGATGACCTTAAATAAGGGTCTGGATGCAATAGTTTTTTCAATTCTGACTACTTCCGCATTTTTGATTATTGTGTTAGTTGGTACCAGTCATTGTCACTTTCCAATTTATCCTTTATCCATGTCAGTGCCTTTTTTTCTTTAGCGGTTGTTAGTCGAGCTTAGTCTTACAAATAAATCTCTTTTCTTATGTTCCATTTTCGCATTTTATGAAGACTCACAGAGTTTCTTTTTTGCCGCTGTATATACAGGGTGATCCAGTTTAAACGTCATTAATTTTAATACGTGATAGAGAGTTTAAAAAGAAATACACTTTCATTTTTTCAGGAATGTCTAATAACAAAGATACAGGGTGTTAAAGTATTCAACTTTTTTACAAATCCAAGCTCAATTTTTTTTATAAATTTTTGCAGCATTTTAGAAAATATTTCTGAACAATCAAATTAAGATATTTTAAAAACAGTGCCTTAAATCAAAATTTTGCAAGAGTAGCTTTTTTTCCAAATTAAATGAAGAATCTAACAGTTGACTTCTTATAAAAAAATATTTTATCCCTCGCAGATTTGAGGCAAAAAAGGACCAAGTCCCTCCGTATGTTACGCCACTGGCAATTTTTTTGACAATTCACTAGAATGACCTGCATGCGAATTTTAATTAAAATTGAGCTGGTAAATTAAAAGTTATGATAAATAAACAAATAATTATTCTTAACTTTAACACCCTGTATCTTTGTTACTAAACAGTTCTGAGAAAAATTTTATAATGAAATTCTATTTATTTTTAAATTCTCTATCACGTATTAAAATTAATGACGTCTAAACTGGATCACCTTGTATATTCACACGTTTCTTCGTCTTACTTGTCTTCGTTTTCTTTTTGCTGTAGTTTAGTGTTAATTTTACTATATCTAGTATCGAATGTTCCTCCGGTTTTTTTTTCCTCTTAATCTAAATTTTCACTGAGTTTTCAAGTTCCTGAATAGTGAATTCGGTACTAATCAATATTTTAAAGGTATTTTTTCGGGTAACTTGGATAAAACACGTCCGTACAAATTATACATATAACATTTAAAAAATTATTAGTGGCACGGCATTTAATAATTAGAAATATGGTTTGCATTAATATTATAATGAAAACTATATTTCTAATAATAACCATAATTAACGAGTTTTCAGGTAGCAAATACAAAATAGTCCTAAATTTAAAACACTAAAAATGACGTACTCCTACAATAATTAAAAACCGAGTTAATTAATTATAATAAATAATAGTAGAAACTTGAACAAAAAACAGATATAATAAAATTATGGTTGGTTAATGATATTATTATTATTTTATTAGATAAAAGCCAAGAATTTACATTCTGTATAGCTCTATGAACTAAGTAGGCATTACAATATATTTCAATAAATCTTCAAGTTTTTTGGGGTTTTTGTCGTTTGCTAAATTAATTTCAAAATTTTGGCGGGAATTTTTTATTAAGTTTGTAAGCATTTTCGAAAAACTACGATGATTCGTCAGGTCAATGTCATTTCTTGAACGCTTATATTTTGTCCAGAGATGTTTCTTTCGTTTAACCATGTTAAAAAGATTTTTATTTATCCAAGGTTTCTTTGCTTTCTGTCGTATTGGTTGTTCTTGAGAATTCAAACTAATAGAGTCACAAACAATATTATAAAAATGTTGGTTGTATTTCCTAAGTTGAATTTGAACCTCAATTTTCTGTTGAAAAACAGTTAAAATTTTTTATCTCCTTAAATGGCAATCGGGCAGTTCCAAATATCAGTGCTATTGAAGAATATTTAAAAATGAAATTCCTATCCTTTATTGTGTTTTGTTGTTTTCAGTAACTTGTTGATTTTCTCAGTTTTATGTCTTATAGCCAAAATAATTTTACTGAAAACTGATGGGAAAAGCTTTTCACATGCACTGGGTATACTTAAGTTTTATTGATAAAATTGAGCAGGATGTGGAAAATTAAAGAAACCGAGACGAGTCATATCAATGCTCGCCTTTTCAATGAATGATTTGTTAATGTTCCTACTAACATGATTTGAAAAAAAAATTATTAATCCTTTTGATTTAAATACTAGAGTTGTAAATACCATAAAAAACTTAACTATAGTACCACTAACCAAGTTAATCAATTTGGCAATTTCATCAGAAGTTTTGCGTATTTGCTTTAAATCTGCTTTCTAATTCCTATATTTTGGAAGATCTTTGAATCTTTGCTACTTACTGAAGTGTATTTTTTAAACTCAATTCATTGGTCTATAAAAAACAGTTATGAATTTATGTGTAAGGATACTTAAGGGCTTTGAGTTTATTAATTTAATTTATCGAGTGCTTTTGATTGTGTTTGGCATAATATTCTTCTACAAAATTTAAAACAATTTTGACGCCAATAATCTTCATTTACTTCGCTCCTATCTAACTGATAGAAATCTGTTAGAAATTAGCATTGAAACATGGAGGTCCACAAGTTCTATTTTATTTTTGGTATACGTTAGCAATCTGCGTATTTGTTATACTGGCCCTGTATTTAAAATAATCGCAAAAAATATAAATAGGGGTGCGTCCCAAGCAACAAATCTTTTTTGAGCAAATATCACAAAATTTCAAGAAAATAAGTTTTTTTCTGAAAAAAACACATTTTCAAACAACTCTAAAAATCACTGAATGTTCCTAGCATATATTGTATTTTAAACCATATTATTAAATCTCGATAGGTCTTATATAACTGCAACCCCCCAAACGCGTACATAATACCAGCCCTTATAAATCCATTAAACCACTTATAAACCGACTCCCATTGTTAAAATCTCAGCATCAGGTCGACTGACACATAAAGAAAACAAGAGAAAAAAAAATCGCAAGATCATCGCGGAGTTCCGCGTCTAAAAGCCCCCGGAGTGGTTTCGGGGCGAAATGGAGTGTCGTGACTTGCACTTTCCGAGAGTTTCGAGTGTTTGGACCGATATGTTTTGTTAAATGTTCGGAGGAGGAGGATCTCTTTTAAAATAGACGTGCAGTGGCGGAGGGTTTTCATAAATGACCAGATCAACCCCGATTTTACTTGATTAAATGCCTTAGGAAAAGCGCTAAAAATTTAATTAGTGCTTTTTTATGATCATTAAGTAATATATAAGTCAGCGTTTGGCAAGATTGAAATAGTTCCAAGTCGCATTGCGGTGGTAGGTTTATGATATAGTATTTGTTTAATTATGGACTTTTCCCCTAATCCTTCCTTGATTAGAAAGACTCCTTTAAGCTCTTTCACGTCCGTTTAAATTAGACTTTTTTTCAGGTTTAGGAAAAACTAATGCTAAAAATTGCCATAATTCTGGAATCAGTTCTTTAATATCCTCATGACTCATTTTATAATAATTCTTTTCTTAATTTTAAACTGCTTAACTTGTCGAAATTTTGGCTGTCCTAAGACCTATATCATGGGCGCAGTTTAAAAATAAGAAAATAATTACTATAAAATGAGTGTATTCGTCCGTGTTTGGATTAATTGATGGTGTATGTTTTCATGTACCTTCTAGTTTTCAACTTCCCTGAAGAATTTTGTTTTTATTCCAGACAGTTGATCTCATTTACCTTCAAGTGTTTTCATGTACCTTCACAGATAAAAATGACTTCTTATTACAAGAAAATATATTATCTTGGCTGTTAATTATCTTTAATTAAGGATATACATTTAGTTCAAACTCACGTTATCTTGTCAAAAGAGAATCCACGTTCTTCGCATTATTTTCTAATTATCTTAGCAAATTAAATCCTTGCTATTCGACAACTGTCTTTAAGAATAAAATTGTGAATTTATCGATACTTGTTTAAAGAGTACGTTCTTGCTTTAACGTCACAGGTGCTTTGCGTTGGGTCGCGTAGGTATAACCCCGGTGTTTTCCATTTGGTCCTTACAAAGTTTGACGCGGCATTGTCGACACGACACGACGTATAATCGCATTTTTGTGTGTGAATTTGGTTTTTTCAACATGGACAACATGAATTTTGAAGTTGAAGTAAGTGAAGTTTTCTCTTTTTTAAAGCGGAATGCTTTGGAACACTTGTGGCCTGTGTTTGAAGGTATATTCATATTATAAATATATGTGGTTTTTATTGTTTTTTTTTTAATTTCTTTTTTTAAATTATACCGGTACCTATATGCGTGTGTAGGTTTAAAATACTCAGTAGGGCTATAATGCACTTTTTGCTTTCTTATAGGTATACCTAGATTAGTTTATAAATAACTAAATAAGCATGCATTGATTTTTAAAAGCTTTTGTGTAAATTATTATTGTATCATAAACAAAATGGTGGACGTTTGCGTTAAAATATTCTTTATAGAAGCTAATATAGCTATAACCATTTTCACAGGGCAGTCCTGAACTAGTCCGGGATTGTTTTCCCTAGTTTCGATTGGCCGATGATAAAATGCGGACATATTAAAACCAATAAAAATACAGGAAAACACTCGGAAAAAGAATCCCGGACAAGTTCAGGACTGCTCCACGAAAACCGCTATAAATTTTTCTAAAAGAAGAAAATATAATCTTAGCAAAAGAGAATTTTCTTACTTTAAAATTAAAATCTTGAAGGAAAGGTTATGTACTTTAAATAAGATAATTATTTCGAGCTAAGATCGTACCATTTTAGGACAAAATAAATATCCTTGGCGCAAACATTTATGTAACTAAGTAGTGTGAAAAGTAATCCTTTTTTATAAAAATATACGTTTAATTTTTTTTCTCTTATATCGAAAAATATATGTATAATATACAGTGTGATCGTAATAATAAGGAATAAATTCAATGTTTATATTAACGATATAATATTAGTATGTATTTTGTGAAACTTATGACTTCCATAATATAAAATAAAAGTGTGTTATTAATATTTTATTTTCTTTTCTTTTTTATATCCTCGAAAAAACCTTGTAAAAAACGCTATAAATTTTGCTTCGATATTTAATATTGAATGCGAAAACTTATTTAAGTGAATAAAATATAAAAAGTAAAATCAAAACAATTTATGAAAAATGAAAACATAAGATACATTTTAATAAAAAAATACATAATTATAAAGGGGCTTTAAATACAATAAAGATATTATACTCGTATACGTATTTGGTTGTGAACAGTCGTAATCCACAAAAAAATGTAAAATTGTGTGAAGCTGTCTAAGTACCTTTATAATTAACATTATAGTGTTTTCTGACAGGCTTAACTTAATTTTATATTTTTTTGTGAGTTATATTACGAAATTTCGAAAAGTTATCTTCCGAAACCGAAATAATAATTTTTGGGTCAAGTAAATAATTTCTTAATACAACATATTTAATATTTGACGTAAGAACTTAATGATCTTGTATCCATTAAATTTTTAGATTTTAAGCCATTCATTTATTTCCGTCAAAGAAATGTCTTTTAGACAAGTACATTTATGTACATATGAGAAGATCACACGTTTTGAAGTTAAAATTAAGACTCTTGTACCAAAAACATAATGACCTTGGGGAGAGAAAATTATTATTTTTTCTTCTCTTAGACCAAATAACTAAATAATTTGCTGTTCTTACAATTAGGACATATTTACTTAACAATTCAAAATAGTAGTAGACTAAAGCTAAGGATGTGGTAAGTTTTTCCTAAGGTAATATTCATTTGGCTATATCCAAAGACATGGCGGCCTTGGTTTAAACTCGTTTTACTTTACGTTAAGAGATCCTTTTTATCTGTGTTCTAGTTTTCAAATTTCTTGAAGAATTTTGTCTCTATTCCAGGCAGTTGATCTCATTTATCTTCAAGTGTTTTTATGTACCTTTCTCACGTACCTTCTAGTTTTCAACTTCCTTGAAGAATTTTGTTTTTATTCCAGGCAGTTGATCTCATTTACCTTTAAGTGTTTTCATGTACCTTCTAGTTCTCAACTTCCATGAAGAATTTTGTCTTTATTTCAGGCAGTTGATCTCATTTATCTTCAAGTGTTTTCATGTACCTTTCTCATGTACCTTCTAGTTTTTAACTTCCCTGAAGAATTTTGTCTTTATTCCAGGCAGTTGATCTCATTTGCCTTCAAGTGATTTCATGTACCTTCTAGTTTTCAACTTCCTTGAAAAATTTTGTTTTTATTCCAGGCAGTTGTTCTCATTTACCTTCAAGTGTTTTCTTGTACCTTTCCCATGTACCTTATAGTTTTCAACTTCCTTGAAGAATTTTGTTTTTATTCCAGGCAGTTGATCTTATTTACCTTCAAGTGTTTTCATGTATCTTTCTCATGTACCTTCTAGTTTTCAACTTCCTTGAAGAATTTTGTTTTTATTCCAGGCAGTTGATCTCATTTACCTTTAAGTGTTTTCATGTACCTTCTAGTTCTCAACTTCCATGAAGAATTTTGTCTTTATTTCAGGCAGTTGATCTTATTTATCTTCAAGTGTTTTCATGTACCTTTCTCATGTACCTTCTAGTTTTCAACTTCCTTGAAGAATTTTGTCTCTATTCCAGGCAGTTGATCTCATTTATCTTCAAGTGTTTTCATGTACCTTTCTCACGTACCTTCTAGTTTTCAACTTCCTTGAAGAATTTTGTTTTTATTCCAGGCAGTTGATCTCATTTACCTTTAAGTGTTTTCATGTACCTTCTTGTTCTCAACTTCCATGAAGAATTTTGTCTTTATTCCAGGCAGTTGATCTCAATCACCTTCAAGTGTTTTCATGTATGACATATCATACAGCGAGAACATTACATAACAGATATAATACGATCTGTCGGTCGATAATAAAAGAATAATTATCGGAACGGTGACCACGAGAAGACAAACGTCACAGAGAGAGACCATAAGCACTCTAGAGTAATGACATAAGAAGAACTGCTGGGAAATGGATAATGACTTAAAGGAGGCCTTTATCCTGCAGTGAACAATGACATTTACAAAATAATGAGAAGACTCGACTCTTTAGTCTGCTTGACCGACGTCCGCAAAACGTTTTATAATTCCTATGGCCTTTTGTTTCATATCAAAAAAAACTTCTAATTAAGAAAAAGTCCGAGTATCTCTAACGTTAAAAAAATATCGCACGTGCTTAAATTTCTCTATTGTGTTCACTTCTTTTTTCAAATTTTTTTCCAAGGGCTTAAGAAGTCAAGTAGAACGGTTAAAGGGCATTAATAGTCCCCAAACCACACTCACCTAATCACACCGAATTAACTTAATACACTTCTAGAGAATTAATAATAAAATAAAAAAGAACAGAAAATAAACCAAATGAGCTGGAAACACTTGTCGCACCGTCCCGCTCCATTCCACTTGGCTCTTCCATTTTTATGGAAGAGGGACTGTACGGTCCATTAAACAATTTATCTTTTCAGTCATCTGGATGAGAGCCCCGGGGACATAAAAGTTTCGGTTATAACGGTGTAAGCTTTTTAGCTAATTTGGTTTTGTGTGAAAACGGATGATGGAAAATGTAAAATTCCTTTTGGGTATTAAAAATACATTTTTAGTGATTTTCTAACGATTTAAATGAGCTCACCCAGTCTTTTCCTGTCAAGTTTTCGATCTTTGGATGACTTACTTGATTGGCTTCAGCAAATTGAAATGCAATCCTTCGAAGATCTGTGGTCGAAAGTCTATAAAACAGTTTTTCCAACAAAATTATGTGCTGTTGGTGGGAATTAAATCAAGATCTCTGTCAGATATTTACAGATTTCTAGCAACGACAGTGTAAAAAAGGTCAAAATATGGATTACTGAGTTTGACCTCACACAAAAAAGAATCAGAGTAACCAGAACTTGTGTGGAAGGAAGTAAAGAAATATATTAAAATAGACATCTAAGGACCTTAACTCCAAACATAAAATCCATTAAATCCGTAATAGAAAATCCTGATTAACTTTTGACAGGCCTTTAACGATAGTACTTACAACTATATTAATTTCTCCCATCTACGAATCAGGGTCGTAATCGTTTTATTTTCGGCGTGCTCTAATAGGAAATCCATTACACCTGTATATGAGAAAGGACGGGCCCCCCAGGGGCGGGCTCGCAATTAAGGGACCCAGCATGGGGCTATGACCCATCATGGTCGAAGGTATATAATGTTTGTTTGGGAGTGTTAAATATTAGTTTGTTTTTTTTTTGTTCGAGCGATGATCGTTTGGTATATTATATAGAATTTTCAAGGACATGCATCGTAAATAGGATAAAAATATTATATAGTATAAGTATTATTTAATAATATGCGACGACCAGATGTACCAAAAAAAAAGTAAAAATCCAATTATTTATTGGCAAGATTCTTAGAAGAGCGCTGCAGATTTCATTGGGATGGTTTGAATGCCTCAGGACCTTATAATGCTTTCGAGTTTTTTTGGGCACACGAGTGGGAAAACGGTCAATTCCACTTGGTTTTTATTTTAATACATCGAGATTGTTTTCATATACGTAGGATAAAATAAAAATTCACAATTCACCTCCGGGCCAGATCGTAAAGGAAATATGAGTGTTTTGTATCAAAATGACCACTCACGAAATGGCTATCTCGGATTCATGTTACAATTGAATAGTTATGCATACCTATTCTATAAATGGTACTGTGGTAACGTACTCACTTATTTTAACCCGTTATGCCCAGTAAAATGAAATAAAAAAGTTTTTTAATGGGAATTTTATGGTAATTGGTACTTTTGATAAAATATTACGAAATAAGGGAGTCGGATTTTTATAAATAGAGCCTTTTATTATAGTAGTATTATTAGAAAGTACTTTTTTTTATATCAGAGATTAATAATAGAATATAGGTAGGCTTTGTCCCAAGCAGTGTCTAATTTGTGATTTTTCCATCAAAATGTTCAATTATTTTAGGAAAGTAAACATAGAAAATAGAAAAATTCCAAATTAGGAAATTTATATCTCATGAGATATTTTACCTTTGTTCTAATCAAGAACGTTCTTCTAGTATTTGAATCCTTCTTCAAAAAAATTCAAATTTTTAAGCACTTTACGACCACAAAGAATTTAATAAAAGTTAATACACCGTTTTAATTTTTTTTTTTAAACTGAGGTTAGGAAGTTACTGCAGAATAATAAAAAAACTAGCGGTGATAGTATTCCACCTTACGGGACTTAACGACTTGAGTGCGACGTTAAATGCACAGATCTGGAAAACTTAGATCTTGCGTGCGATGACTATATTTATTAAATTTTTTTAACTGGTAGATTGGTTCAAAAATTAAGTTTATGCTTTGAAACAGGGCGGTCTCGATATATTTGAAATAGGGTGAAAATTATTTAAATCTCTTTTGTTTCCCCGTTGTGTAAATTAAACTAACTTTGTCATATTTTACGATATAATGAAATTTTCTTTACAAAAACGATTTATTTATTATATTTTCTATTAGAGTAGAAATTATATCTGCCCCATTAGCGCCCAGCGTCATCATTTGATGACGCCAGAAATTGATGGGGATGAGAGCGCCCGAGAAGGTTGGCGATTGCCGACACACGCATTAAGCAGGGCTCAAACGACTCGCGTATTTGGCAATTATTTGTCACTTGCGAATACTTGCCAAGTCGTGTGAGTAGTTTACGTGGACAATTATTCGGCACTCGTGTTTTTCCCACTGCCTATCGGTAAAAATACTACGAGTCAAAAGAAACGCGATTAATTGCTTATTTGACGAGTCCGGACTAGTTAAGCACTCACACGGTTCGACAAGTGGGTACGTTAGTTTTGGTCTTATTTACTATTTAGTATTTTTTCGGCTTTTGACGAATCCGGACTTGTTAAGCCGTATAATTTTGCATGCTTCGACAAGTGGTTACGTTAGTTTTGGTATTATTTACTATTTAGTCTTTTTGCGGATACGAATAGATACGAATTCAGTAATGGAGTGGCCAAACGAAGTAATAATGGAATTTCTTGATCTTTATGAGCAAGAACCAGTTATATGGTCTTCCAAACACCCACAACATAAAAATCGCAACGAAGTACAGGATGCATGGAAAAGAATTGAGGAAAAAATTAGTATTGAGTGTTCAGTAAAAGATTTAAAAAAACGAAAGATTCACTAATGGCCACGTTTCAGCCCTTATTCAGTAAAGTAAGAGCTACTTCAGGAACATGTAGTGGAGCTTCTCAAGTTTTTAAGCCAGTATGGTTTGCCTATAAAAAAATGGAAAGTTTTTTACATGGAATTATAAGCCTAGGACTACAGAAAACACAGAGGTAAGTAGATTTTTTTATTTATATTTATGAGTAATTGTCTTGCCATGGTATTTTTCCAACACTTATAAAATAATCAGAAAATGAATTTCGTATGTCTTGCGCTTGGCGGCCAGCTTTTCTTGGTAATTTTTTTAAGTGACAAAAAAGATGAATCCAGCATTTGGTCTTGCCTCCATGATCCTGGAACAGTATGTCCATCCTTTTCCGTATCAAAAGTTCCTGGTGGAGTATATACATGTGTGGAGGATCTGCTTCTTCTTAAAAAATTATGTAACAAAACACAAGTCAAAACTATGTTTGAAGCTTTTTCGGGTTCGAGTTGCATTGGTTTTCTAAAAACTCTAAATATCGCTGCCATTATCCCAAAAACGTTTTCAACTATTCGCCTAGCTCGCGACAAACGATAATTGAAAATTCTTTCTTTGGTACCTTTGTCATAAATTCCTGCAAATGGTTTCATTAAATGAGGTCCTAATGCAAACGCATCATCTGCAACAAATACATATGGAATGGGTATATCTGTCATAGGCAGTGGCTCATCTTCGGGAATCATTAGGTTTCCTGCGTCTAATTTCTTAAATAAAATCGTATTTCTGAAAACATTGCTGTCACTAATTCGTCCTTGGCACCCGATGTCAGCAAATGTAAAGCAGTAATTAGCATCTACTAAGGCCATTAAAACTATACTAAAATTGTGTTTATAATTATAAAATTTAGATTCACTATTCACAGGAGACTGGATAACTATATGTTTCCCATCCAACGCGCCCAAGCAGTGGGGAAGGTTCCATTTTTTTTATTAAACTCGAGAGCTATTGCTTTCCATTGTTGCGATGTTTTAGGCATCTAAAAAAAATTACATTAATAGTAAAACTTAAAAAAAAAAACATATCAATTTTAAATATATTTTTTTTTCAGGATATAGAGGCGATTGTTATTACTACTGAAGATGGAGAAAACTCAACGAATGATGTCAGTAATGCTAAGAAGTCAAAACCAAATCAGTGTCTGCTGTTTGGACAACTAGTAGCTGAGAAGTTAGAAGGCTTCGATGAATTTACACGCGTCACTATCATGCATGATATTGACAATATTTTATTTCGGGCCAAGATTAACCAGCTACGTCAACAGTCACATTACATGATATCCCTTCCACAATCATCCCCTCTAAGTTATACTTCACAATCACCTTCACCAACCACCTATTCTCAGCCACTTTAGGATCAAATGCATATGTCAGTGACCAGACCGAATTCTGGTTTACAGTCAACGTCATTCTCACAACTAAGTTCACCGGCAATCTCTCAGCCATCTCCACTAGGAGGAATTGTGCTGAGAACTTGAAGAGATAGGAAAGGCTTTTGAAACTTCCTCCAGAAACTAGAAACCTAAGAGCAATAGCAAATCTTTCTTGGACGGAGATTGCTTTCCTCATATTCGTATCTTTTTTTACTCTACTCTTTCTTTTATTCTACTCTTACTCTTTCTTTACTTTACTATCAGTGGACCAATTTTATTCAAAAAAAAGTTGAAGTCATCTGCGGGCATCCTACAAAAATTGTCAAACTGTCTAGAAGGTTCGCGGATTAAATCTTGCAACATGTCAGAAGCGTTGTATCTAAAAAAAACACACAGTAGAGTTTCATTATTTTAAAGTATAAAGAAGTAGGTTATTTTTGTACCTGTTTCTACTTTTATTTAAAGACACCATCCACCATCGCCTCTTATTTTTTTGTTTTATTTTTTGTTGTAATTTTAAATAAGCACCGCTTATTACCACATACGCAGCACAAGCAACAACTTTGTCAGTATCACTTTCCATGATAACTGCAGACGAATTAAACCCGCTTATTTTGTACTTTTAACTGAAAATTGACGAGTTACCTTGGCTCTGATATTTCTTCAATTACCGTGTCCAAGTCGTGTGAATTATAATTACCTGCTTACTCGTATACTTGCCAAATATTCAATTATTTGCATATTCGTCAAGTATACGAGTCGTTTGAGCCCGGCTTTAGAGCAATGCCCACGCAATATTCTGCAGGTGGTATTTACTAGTGTTTGTGTTTACTTGTCCGGCGAAAATTACGTTGTTTCTTAAAGATTTTGACTAGAAAGACCTGCTATAGCCCCATGGGTCATATTTCCTTTAGTAGTAGTGGTAAGATACTTTCTTTAGTGTGTTTTACAACCAAAGAGATGTAGAAATATTGTATAAATATTATGATATTTCTAGTTGAATTTTTTTAGCCGAAAACCTAACCTAAATCTCTGTGTCCTCAAATGAGGACAATGGGTTATTACATATTTTTTTAAATTATTTTTAGACTAGCAAAAAATGAATAGATATTGTTTTAAGAACTTAAGAACGATGCGGTGGAATATCTCTATTCTAACCAAATAGATGCTGATATTGCGCTATTACCTCCCGAGGTGGATGAATTGACGGACGTAGACGATATCGACGATGGTGACTTAGGGGCGGTTGATGTCCAGGACGTCCCAGGGGTTGTGGAGATTGGGAATCGGAAGATAATCTACCGCTGTCAAATTTCATAAAAAGGAAAAAGGTTGCGTGCAGCACTAAATCCTGGAAACCAAAATGGACTAAGGAAGAACCCATATATGAAAATATTGAAGAAGAAGGTTATGCAGAAGCTTTCCACAAAATAAAAGAAGAATTACAGGAATTAACACCACTACAAATATTTGAGAAGTTCTTTTATGACGATCTTTATAATCTTTTTCAAACAGAGACCATGAGATACGCCCAAGAGAAAAATATTTTTTTGTAACTTGTAACCTCAAAATTTTTATCAGGTTTTTGATTTTTTCTGGCTATTATGCCTTACCAAGTGAAAGAGACTATTGGTCTGAAAGAGAAGATTTGGGTGTTCCTCTAGTGAAAAATGCATTTTCCAGAAATGCCTACAAAGAAATAAAATCTTGTCTTCACTTTGCTGACAATTCCCCTGCAAATGATAACAAAGACGATAAGTCATTCAAAATAAGGCCATTATTTGTGGCAATAAATACTAAATTTCAGCAATGATGGGGAGTTTTCCATACATTTCTATCGATTGACGAGATGATTGTAAAATATTTTGGACACCATGGCCTAAAGCAATTTATCAAAGAAAAGCCTATACGGTTTGGATACAAATTATGGGCGCTTTGTAGTGATAATGGGTATTGCTACAACTTTGCTTTGTAAACACTTTTGACACAGTTTAAAAATAAGTAAA
Organism: Anthonomus grandis grandis; assembly: GCF_022605725.1. Lineage (NCBI taxonomy): Eukaryota > Metazoa > Arthropoda > Insecta > Coleoptera > Curculionidae > Anthonomus > Anthonomus grandis. The sequence goes on from NC_065554.1 coordinate 27,648,408, forward strand.
GAATTATTATAAAATGAGTGTCATTGTAATAACAAACCACAATAGAAAAACACAATATCAGAATAATTTTAGAAAAATACACGTCAGTTATTAACGTCAACGACTCACCTGAAACATATCTGAACTCGTTTGATGACGAAGATAATATGACAGGTGACATTGACTTTCTTCTTATTGAATACTAGAAGTTCTTGGGAATCAAATGAAATTTCTAACATTTGGAATTGTTAGAAGACAGTCGTCCTGACATCGACAAGTGAGAGTTGCATTAAAGTGAGGTTAGAATATTTAATGTCTAGGTGAAAAAATAATGCTTATACAATTTCACATAGGGTAACCGAAAAATTATGGCTTTTCACATAATACTATAATATCGTTTAAATAAATGGAAAGAAAGTTATAATGGCAACAGTGTAAGGCGTGTCAAGTGTCACGGATTCACAGAATAAGATTTGCTTTTCTACGTGTTCATACTTGAAAACTTCAATGACTGTGGAGTGAAAATAGAGTTGTGCGCATTAATGGTTCGTGTGGTCAACGTGTCGTTGTAACATAATTAATATATACAACGACCTACAGGTACACATCTAGCCACAGGCCACTTACTACAGGAATACTTTCTGACTCTCCTTTTTTTTTCTGTTTATAAGACCAAGAGTCATAGACAATGACTCGGTGCAGATATTAAAAAAATCAAAATTATTTAAAATATAAAACAACATAACCTAGACTTCGTAATGTATCAGATTAATTGGGATGATTTAATAGAGCAACGTTGCATGAGATCTCTCAAATGTCATGCGTTGACAGAAGCTGCATCCAAATAAAACGCATAGAATCTTAGCATGCGTAATATCTTCATGACCGTTGAGTAAAAATCGAGTTGTGCGCATTAAGGGGCGGTAAAGTCACGTAATCAACGTCTGATCTTGACATCACCGGCTATATAAGTCTAGTTTTATTATTATTGTATAGCTTTTTCTCCTAAGAAAAAGAATGCGTAGAAACTGCTCCAAAGTCAAGGATAATTACCCCGGTTTTTCAGGATGTCCCTCTCCAAGCAAGATGCTCAAGAGTAAACCTTCCAGAGGCCAATCAATTTACATGAAAAGATTAATTGACCGAAAAATCTCCTACAAGTAGATTACACCTTAACAAAGCAAATTCATTATCTATCTATTGATATCGTAAAGCCCCACACACACACAGGTCGAACCCAAAATCCCGACAACACCCAAAAAAAAAAAAAAAAATCGAAAAAAAAAAAGTTTTCGAATAAGGGCTCGGCACCCCCGAAGATCCGTGGGTCGCGTGTCGTTATCCGCGCTCGGGGGGCGCGCCCCCCATTGTAGTCTGGTGCAAGTCATCAACGCGTGGGCCCCCTTTTTGTCCCGATCCGATCACCATCGATTTTCGGTTTTCGATGCGATTGTTTAGGACGATAACGAGCACCTGAGTGAATGGTATTGGGACACAGTGGTGGGTATAAGGGTACACATCATTTGATAGAGCCGTAGAACTCAATCTCTATTTTCTATTTTTTGTATAAACTAAAACGAAAAATACGTTATCCTTTTAAAGAGAAATGTTAAAACAAACTAATAGTAATCCTGAAGACCCGAGACAACCGAACAGGAGACTATTTAAAGAAATCAGGAGGATGTAAAAAGCTTCAATACAGAAAGTATAATTCAAACAAAAGTATGAAGATTATGTGAAGAAAACTGTGGAATGAAAAAAGAAAGATTTCGACACTAAAAGACAACTACGGTATTGCAATCGTATAGCAGCAGATAGAGAAAAAACTGGTAAGAAAATGAGACGACCTCTATAATTGACCTATAAAAAAATAAATTAACTAAGGTCAGAGGACATTTCAGAAATGACCCTAGGAGAAATCAAAAATAAGAAAGCCTCAGACGAAGCATTTGCCCATTTTCGAACGTCGTGACTCAATCATAGAAGCTGTACAGTGTTCCTTCGTTATAATATGACATTTAAGTGAGATCTTTTATTTGATATATGTATCTCACCAGTGACCTTCCTCTTGATTTCTTACTTAATTGTTTACAGTCATGTAATACATGTAAAGTCGTGTGATCTGTATATCTAATATCTTAAGAGTATATATTACAGGCAGGTTAATCCTAAAACCAAAACTTGAAGTATTGAAGATCAAGATAATATTGGGTGTTTAAAAGAATATATTAAATATTTCTTTTGGGTACATGAAGTTGTTAGGTCCAGATAATATACCAGGTGCTTTCAATTCACATTTTAATGAGAGGGATGTTAAATCTTTACTTTTTACCCCTTTTTGAGCATATAAATCTTTGACTTTTAATAATTCTTGTACCGTATCATTTTTGAATTCGGAACCATTGTCCATTACTATTTTTCGGGGAATGCCGTAAAATGAAAAATATTTTATAAGGGTATTAGAAATTTCAATAGCAGTTTTTCCAAAAATTGGAATTTCTTGTCCTAATTTTGTAAATGCGTCGATTAATGTTAGAAGATCCTGACTGTCAAATTTAAATACGTCAATATGAATAACTTCGAAGGGTTTTCCTATTGTTTCCGTTAAAACAAGAGATGCATAAGGCTTAGTTCTAGAATATTTAGTAATATAATTACTAACATCAGTTTTCATGGAAGGCCAATAGTAATTTCTTTTAAGATGTTCTAGAGTTTTATTGATTCCTCTATGATTACATTTACCTTCATTTAATTAACGTGATTTTTTGGTCATATTCTTGAACATTATTAACAATCATTGTGCATTTTATTAATTTTAATCCAGAACCATAGACATTTTTTAAATAAACTCTGTTAAAATCTAAATAGAGTGAGTCATCATAAAAATAAAAATGGTAGGTTTTATTTTCGGCAGGTTAATTTTTTAATAAATCAAAAATTAGTTGTTCATTTGATTTAGGGATTTTTATCAATAGGAGTTTTAGGTGTTCAAACTTTTTATGAATTACCTCTAATCTATTAAATGAATTTCTTGAGATTAGTATTTGATTTTGTATATTATTTACAATATCATCCAATATTTTTATTCCTTCACTAAGATTATCAGGGTCACTACATGAATGCGGCGTTGTCAAAGTTTTTGGTGTATTATCTATGATTAAATCATTATATTATTATGATAAAATCTTGTATAATATTGATTTTTTGAGGTTTATTTATAAGTTGATTTTCATTAAGATTATTTGTTGTTATTTCTGGGTCAAAGTATTGAGATTCGGGTAGGGAAGGATGGGTAAAATTCGTTGGATTATTATGTATTTCAAAGGGATTTTCAGCCATATTTCGTAAAAAATCTAGGATATCGTTATTAACTTCACCAGGATTATTTATGATGCTTTCATTCTCTAGAGCTTTAATTTGGATCCTAGAAAGTGCATCGGTATTGGTAATTTCATTGCCTTTTTTACAAATTGGTTCAATTTCGACTGGTTTATTAATTTTAAATTCAACTGAAATTTCACTAGAATTAGTTGCTATTGTATAAGCGTAAAAAATTAAATATTAACTAATGCTTTTTGTATTTCAAAACCATTTTCGAATTTTTGGCAATTTAAAATTCCTAAACCAGATTTAATATTTATAGGTAATTTAATAACTTGTTGACTTCTTGGTCCAACGGTTATTCAGTAGATTTGAAAAATTTGATTGGAATTATTCATTTTTTGTTTTTTAAAAAAGCAAATGCCCGGAACTATCAATTAACTGGCTTCAGTCTTTAAAATTTATAAATACGTGAGAAATGTGCAATTCCATAATGATCCAGAATGTTCCTTAAAGGTGAGATATGGAAAAGTGGACTTTTTACCCCCTTTTGGATGTATAAACCAATTTGAGTCTTATGAATCTTTGACGATCACTATGAAATTATTTCTCCCGTCTGTATAGTTCATAAATACGTAAGAAAAGTGCAATTTCATAATGATCCAAAATGTTCCTGAGAGGTGAGATGCGGTAGAAAGTGAAAAAGTGGACTTTTTATCCCCTTTTGGATATATAAACCAATTTGAGTCTTATGAATCTTTGACGATCACTATGGAATTATTTCTCCCGTCTGTATAGTTCATAAATACGTAAGAAAACTGCAATTTCATAATGATCCAAAATGTTCCTAAAAGGTGAAATGCGGTAGAAAGTGAAAAAGTGGACTTTTGATCCTCTTTTAGATATATAAACCAATTTGACTCTTATGAATCTTTGACGATCACTATGAAATTATTTCTCCCGTCTGTATAGTTCATAAATACGTAAGAAAAGTACAATTTCATAATGATCCAGAATGTTCCTGAGAGGTGAGATGCGGTAGAAAGTGAAAAAGTGGACTTTTTACCCTCTTTTGGGCATATAAACCAATCTGAGTCTAATGAGTCTTTGACGATCACTATGAAATTATTTCTCCCGTCTGTATAGTTCATAAATACGTAAGAAAAGTGCAATTTCATAATGATCCAAAATGTTCCTAAAAGGTGAAATGCGGTAGAAAGTGAAAAAGTGGACTTTTTACCCTCTTTTGGATATATAAACCAATTTGAGTCTTATGAATCTTTGACGATCACTATGAAATTATTTCTCCTGTCTGTATAGTTCATAAATACGTAAGGAAAGTGCAATTTCATAATGATCCAAAATGTTCCTAAGAGGTGAGATGCGGTAGAAAGTGAAAAAGTGGGCTTTTCATCCCCTTTTGGATATATAAACCAATTTGAGTCTTATGAATCTTTGACGATCACTATAAAATTATTTCTCTCGTCTGTATAGTTCATAAATACGTAAGAAAAGTGCAATTTCATAATGATCCAAAATGTTCCTAAGAGGTGAGATGCGGTAGAAAGTGAAAAAGTGGACTTTTTATCCCCTTTTGGATATATAAACTAATTTGAGTCTTATGCATCTTTGACGATCACTATGAAATTATTTCTCCCGTCTGTATAGTTCATAAATACGTAAGAAAAGTGCAATTTCATAATGATCCAAAATGTTCCTGAGAGGTGAGATGCGGTAGAAAGTGAAAAAGTGGACTTTTTACCCGCTTTTGGGCATTTAAACCAATTTGAGTCTTATCAATCTTTGACGATCACTATGAAATTATTTGTCCCGTCTGTATAGTTCATAAATACGTAAGAAAAGTGCAATTCATGATGATGGTATACGTACTGAAATCTTAAAATTAATAGACAGTCAAATCTCATACCCATTATAATAAATAAATGTATAAAAAAGGGATATTTTCCAAAACCATTAAAAATAGGTATTATTTCTCCTTTGCTAAAATCTGGAAGTAGACTGGATATTATAAACTACAGACCAATTTCGCTGTTAACAAACATAGCAAAAATTTTTGAAAAAGTGCTAAAAAGTAGAATCATGAAATTCTTAAAAAAATACAAATTGATATCCGAGAATCAGTATGGGTTCATGGAGGGTAGATCGACGGAGGATGCAATTGCTGGGCTCACATCACAAATATATAAAAATCTTGATGAAAGCAGCCCGACAATGTGTATCTTTGTTGATCTTGCCAAGGCGTTCGATACAGTTTCGCACTCCTTGCTCTTAGAAAAAATCAAAAGATATGGCCTTAGAGGAAAAATATTTGATATCATAAAGAGCTACTTATGTGATAGAATACAATATACAAAAATCGGTGGAGTAATGAGTGAGGCTGGGTCGATAACCTGTGGCGTTCCTCAGAGGACCAGACAGTTTTGGGACCACTACCGTTTGTTTTGTATATAAATGGCTTACTTAAACTGAACATTAATGGTAAAACTATATCATTTGCTGATGATACTGCTATTTTGTTTAAGGGAGAAACATGGGAGGAATTAAAAATTCAAGCAGAAAGGGATTTTTCGCTAGTTAAAAAATGGTTTGATTTTAACTTATTAACTGTAAATCTTGAAAAAACCAAATGCATATTATTCTCTCCCAATGATAAAACAATAAACTGTCAAGGCATAATAGTGGATAATCAAGCAATACCTGCGACAAAGACTATAAAATATTTAGGATTTATTATAGATAACAACCTCCGATGGGACCATCACATCAAATATGTTGTTCAAAAGATTAGATGTGTCATGCCAAAATTAAACTATTTGAAAGACTTCCTGCCAACGAATCAATTAAAAACTCTATATTTTTCATTAGTGCAGTCACATTTGATCTATGGAATAATTGGTTGGGGAGGAGTGCTAAACTCACATGTTACAGGTTTAGAAATAATTCAAAAATGGGCACTTAAAATTGTGTTTAACAAAAGTAGGTTTTTTCCATCGGATACATTATATGGCATAAGTGGTGTCATGGATATTAGACAGCTTTTGCTCTTAAGATCGTTTAAGAAACCTCAAGAAAGTTTAGTTTCTGACGAAACAAACTATAATTTAAGGTCTTCAAATAAAGTTATTATTCCAAAATGCAAAAAAATGTGCGGACAGAGAAGCTGGCTATACCTAACTCCAAGACTATATAATAAAATTCCTGATGATATTAAATGTGAAAGTTTTATTAGTTTTAAAAGAAAAGTGTCAGACTGGTTACTGAGGGTACTATCGCGAGAGGATTTAAACAGTTTTGTGAACCAAAAATAAAACAAATATTAAATTGTATACCCAAAGACTTATATTGAAGTGAAAAAGTGTAAGAAAGTGTCACACAAAAAGCAAAATGATTTTTGCTTTTTCGAAAATACTTATGAACGTTTATTACGGTAAATTTATGGTAAAATATGTACTAATATCGAGATTAATATTGAATTAAAATTGTATTTTACATTTGTTAATTAAACGTCCTATATATTTCATAATGATCCAAAATGTTCCTGAGAGGTGAGATGCGGCAGAAAGTGAAAAAGTGGACTTTTTACCTCCTTTTGGATATATAAACCAATCTGAGTCTAATGAGTCTTTGACGATCACTATGAAATTATTTCTCCCGTCTGTGTAGTTCATAAATACGTAAGAAAAGTGCAATTTCATAATGATCCAGAATGTTCATGAGTGGTCAGATGCGGTAGAAAATGAAAAAGTAGACTTTTTACCCCCTTTGGGCATATAAACCAATCTGAGTCTTATGAATCTTTGACGATCGCTATGAAATTATTTCTCCTGTATGTATAGTTCACACATACGTAAGAAAAGTAAAATTTCATAACGAACCAGAATGTTCCTGAGAGGTGAGATGCGGTAGAAAATGAAAAAGTGGACTTTTTACTCTCTTTTGGGCATATAAACCAATCTGAGTTCCATGAGTCTTTGACGGTCACTATGAAATTATTTCTCCGGTCTGTATAGTTAATAAATACGTAAGAAAAGTGCAATTTCATATTGATCCAAAATGTTCCTGAGAGGTGAGATGCGGTAGAAAGTGAAAAAAGTGACTTTTTACCCTTTTTTGGGCATATAATCCAATCTGAGTCATAAATTCGTAAGAAATTAATCAATTTCAGGCAGTTAGATATATTTATAGGAAAACGAGGTTCAAACTGCTTGGAAGAAATTATTTTTTTAAATAAATAATTTTACTAGAATTTATGCCTATAAACTAAATTTTTTTACCTATTTCATTTTAACCAATTTATACCTAAAAATCATATAAAAAAATGTTTTATTTAGTAAATCAAAGTAACTTAAAATAGCAATTACTTAGTTATCAAATTTTTTATTTTTTTCTACATTTTTCAATTATATTTTTTAAAACGGTTGAACTTTCTTTGTATATTTAGATAAGGAAGTTTGAAAAATGATGGCAGAATTGACAATAAATACATTTTTAAAAAATAGTGTGAAAGTATGTGATAATGATGCAATGAAAATAAATAAAACCATAAATAAATCAACCCAAATATTTCCTTTAATTTAAAGATGAAAGTTAAAATAGAAATGGTAAATAAAAAAAATTTAACCAAAAACAAAAAGAAGAAAATGCTCGCAAAACACTATCTTTGAACATCTTAGGATAAAACAGACCTATAAACGTACGTTTAAATTCAGGTGACCGACAAATCTAGAACAAATATTAATTATTTCAGGCTGTTATTTTATGCAGGTTTCAACTGCCTGGAAGAAAAAAAAAACATTATTCCTCATAAAATAATAAATATTTGACCCATTAAAAATAATAATGCAAACCTAACGGCATTATTTATTAACCAATACACACATAAAAATGAGCCATAAAAAGCAGTAACTCGTGTCAGGCTCACCATCACACCGTAAAGAAAAACAATTATTACCAGCCGAAAGAATTTCCTCCCGATGGTAAGATTGATGGTACCATTGGTAACGTGGTTTTATTGACAGCTCGAGACGCATATACCATTACACCATCGGGTTGATTTATTATATTCCATTTGGCCGAAGTTATTATGGTACATTTATGTCTCCCAATTTGCTTAAAGGTGCCGTATTTCAATTATTACTCGCACTAAAATTTAAAAATAAAAAATATTTACGTGCTTTTTGCACATTTGTCTACAGCGCGTCATATTTATTTCCGCTGTCATCCGAAGACATTTAATCGATTATTTATTATGTAAACCATATCGAAACCCATCTGGACGTCAGTTTTCTTTTAGCAGTGCCGATTCCTAAGGACACAATGCCCCATAACGCCGATAAGGATCTCGCCGATTCTTTGAAAGACCAAAAGTGGTAAAGGCGAAGAAGAAGAAGAAAAGACGAAATGACGTTTCGCGTTAAAAGTCTTAGAAAAAAATCCCTTTTTGATAAAATCTGATGTTTTGGGTCGGGTCGGTGATGAAATGACGCGGATTTTTTCGGGTTTTGATTCGGGTTGGATCCCATCGAGGTTCTAACCAGTAGAATTCTTTAACAGGTTACAGGTTTTGCTTTTTAAAAAAAATCATACTGAGCCTATGGGTTTTTTTGTAGAGCTCGTTTGCTTTTTTTAGAGGTTAGAAAACTGAATGATGAGGAACTGACTTCACTTGCCTCAAATGATTAATATTTTCATTTCGTTTTTTTAGACACCTATATGCAAAAGCATTTTTCTCGCTGCATATTTGAAATCGAGGTTTCGAGAGATCTTTAAATTATTATCTTCTTTTTTAAGGGAATTGAGAACTATATGATACAATGGTTAATAATGGAGACTAACGTCAAAGAAATCATTGCTTCCGGAGTTTATTTGCTAAATAACTTCCACTGTTTAAGTTTATTAGTATCTTGATATGTTTTTCTGCAAAACTAAGAGAACTAAATGCAACTACTAAGTATTGAAGAAAAACTATATTATCTCTTATTGTGAGATGCGGTAGAACGTGAAAAAGTCGATTTTTTACCCACTTTTGGACGTATAAACCAATCTGAGTCTCATAAGTCTTTGACGATCACTATGAAATTATTTCTCTTGTCTGTATAGTTTATAAATAAGTAAGAAAAGTGCAGTTTTATAATGATCTAGCACATTCCTGAGAGGTGAGATGCGGTAGAAAGTGAAAAAGTGGACTTCTCCCCTTTTGGGCATATAAACCAATCTGAGTCTCATGAGCCTTTAACGATCACTATGAAATTATTTCTCTCGTCTGTATAGTTCATAAATACGTAGGAAAAGTGCAATTTCATAATGATCCAGAATGTTTCTGAAAGGTGAGATGCGGTAGAAAGTGAAAAAGTAGACTTTTTACCCTCTTTAGGGCATATAAGCCTCTCTGAGTCTCATAAGTCTTTGACGATCACTATAAAATTATTTCTCTCGTCTGTGTAGTTCATAAATGCGTAAGAAAAGTGCAATTTCATAACGATCCAGAATGTTTCTGAGAGGTGAGATGCGGTAGAAAGTGAAAAAGTGGACTTTTTACCCTCTTTTGGCCATATAAACCAAGCTGAGTCTCATGAGCCTTTGACGATCACTATGAAATTATTTCTCCTGTCTGTATAGTTCATAACTACGTAAGAAAAGTACAATTTCATAATGATCCAGAATGTTGCTAAAAGGTGAGGTGCGGTAGAAAGTGAAAAAGTAGACTTTTTACCCTCTTTAGGGCATATAGGCCTCTCTGAGTCTCATAAGTCTTTGACGATCACTATAAAATTATTTCTCTCATCTGTGTAGTTCATAAATACGTAAGAAAAGTGCAATTTCATAATGATCCAGAATGTTGCTAAAAGGTGAGGTGCGGTAGAAAGTGAAAAAGTAGACTTTTTACCCTCTTTAGGGCATATAGGCCTCTCTGAGTCTCATAAGTCTTTGACGATCACTATAAAATTATTTCTCTCGTCTGTGTAGTTCATAAATACGTAAGAAAAGTGCAATTTCATAATGATCCAGAATGTTTCTGAGAGGTGAGATGCGGTAGAAAGTGAAAAAGTGGACTTTTTACCCTCTTTTGGCCATATAAACCAATCTGAGTCTCATGAGCCTTTGACGATCACTATGAAATTATTTCTCCTGTCTGTATAATTCATAACTACGTAAGAAAAGTACAATTTCATAATGATCCAGAATGTTGCTAAAAGGTGAGGTGCGGTAGAAAGTGAAAAAGTAGACTTTTTACCCTCTTTAGGGCATATAGGCCTCTCTGAGTCTCATAAGTCTTTTACGATCACTATAAAATGATTTCTCCCGTCTGTGTAGTTCATAAATACGTAAGAAAAGTGCAATTTCATAACGATCCAGAATGTTCCTAAGAAGTAAGATGCGGTAGAAAGTGAAAAAGTGGACCTTTTACCCCCTTTTGGGCTTATAAACCAATCTGAGTCTTATGAATCTTTGACGATCGCTTTGAAATTATTTTTCCTGTCTTTATAGTTCATAAATGCGTAAGAAAAGTGCAATTTCATAACGATCCAGAATGTTTCTGAGAGGTGAGATGCGGTAGAAAGTGAAAAAGTGGACTTTTTACCCTCTTTTGGCCATATAAACCAATCTGAGTCTTATAATTCTTTGACGATCACTATGAAATTATTTCTCCTGTCTGTATAGTTCATAAATACGTAAGAAAAGTACAATTTTATAATGATCCAAAATGTTTCTGCGAGGTGAGATGCGGTAGAAAGTGAAAAAGTAGACTTTTTACCCTCTTTAGGACATATAGGCCTCTCTGAGTCTCATAAGTCTTTGACGATCACTATAAAATTATTTCTCTTGTCTGTATAGTTCATAAATACGTAAGAAAAGTGCAATTTCATAACGATCCAGAATGTTCCCAAGAAGTAAGATGCGGTAGAAAGTGAAAAAGTGAACTTTTTACCCTCTTTTGGCCATATAAACCAATCTTACTTTTATGAATCTTTGACGATCGCTTTGAAATTATTTCTTCTGTCTTTATAGTTCATTCGTATATCAATAAATATTTAATACAGAAGGGTGCTCTTAAATTGAATATTATGGACGAAAAACGGTGATTTTTCAAAATAATTTCTCACTGAACAAACGTGGGGGGTGGGTAAGGGTTGTTTTAATAAAAAAAAATATTTTTGCAGAAAATATATGGCCAATATTTAATTTAATAACATTGTTTATTTAAAATGTATCAATTTTATATAGAAGTATTTAATATAAAAACATCATTATTAAATTGGTTAATATGGATGAAAAACAGTGATTTTTCAGAAGAATTTCATCAAATATTTCAGGCGTAGTAATTGAGTTTAAAAACTAAATATGTAAATACCGTGTCAATTACTTTAAATTTTCTCCTATTTGTAAACAGAATCGTATTTGATATACGTATATTGTACAGTTTAATAAATATACCTTGACCATATACGGTTGATAAATATACCAAAACCAAAAATGTACTAAAAACCCGTTGAATAATAATTTGATGTGTTGCTTGAGTTGGTACATATATCTTCTAGAAACTTGCCTAATAAACACATGTTTGTTTTGCATAAGTACATATGACTGTGAAACAGGCATTTCCCATTCATTGTCTAAAACGTTTAGGGATATACTTTGACCAATGCATCATATGGAAAAGTTATATAAAGTGAGAAGTTCTACGAATTAGGAGATGTAGTTTCTTATTCTTTACTAAGGAACTTATAGTGTAATAGCTTCAGATCCTTCTAATAAAAATTTGTTACCATCGCTCTTTATTAAACAAAAGTATGTTATATTAAGTTTCTATCAGCAATTATTTAGAGAGTCTAATTTGCTAAATAGTTCTAGTCTGCCCCAGAACTTTGCATAATGTATATTTATTCTGAAGAATATATATATTTATTATTATTATTCTCCCTCCTTATCCTACAACATTTTAGGACTGTTAACATTCCACTTATGCCTAGCCGGTTCTACATTGATATACTTCACATTGCCATAAAATAATTAAATACATTAAAACAACATCCCATTTTACCATACAATCGTTATTTGATACAAGTGGTACCGCCACCACCGTCAAGACAAATGAACAAGTCGTTACTGGTGACTGGCGAGCGCAGTGCCGCGCCGTCTTAAATCCGAACTAATGCCCTCTTTATTCGCCTCATCAACTAAATTGGATTATTTTCATCTTTACCTTGTTTATATATATATATGGAAAAGTACAGGTTTCGCACTGTCTTACTTAATATTTTACGTTTTTATATACCCTGTATATGTACTATATAATAAATGTGACAAAAGCTCTTTGCGTCACATTACGTCAAATGAGAATTGACTGTGGCACGAGACCTTGTTTGCAAACTTCCACATCGATGGGCGTCACGTGGCCCTTTCAACCCCTTTAAGTCATTAACTGCTATTTGAACTTCGACTGTCAATAACTATTACGTAATAATGAAGGGTTTTGAAAGGCCGAACGTGTTGCCGGGGCTTATTGATATATTTTGATTGCAGAACGAAGGAATAATTAGTTTTGTTTTCAAAGTTGAACTAAGGAGTTCGTTAATCATTGGCGAACAAAGGATACCGATTTTCAGTATTGGGAGTACTGTTCAGAATTAAAATAACTTTGAACTGAAAGGTCTTAAGTTTTATGAAGAGATATTTGTTGTAAAAACGCTAATCTGGGTACTTTGCAGTTCATTCCCTATCATTACTCAAATTCCTTCTACTCCAGGTTTATCCTGCAATGTGACGCACATAATGATGAAACTTTAAATACTACACTGTAACAAAACGACCTCTACCTTTGTACTAGTTTGTTTTATTAGAATTTGGGCTATAATTAATAAAAATCTATGGCATTCTTTAAAACCTACATGTCGTCTCGGATTATTCCTATGATTATCATTGCATTTATCACCATTTAATAAAAAAGTGTGGCGCCTTTGACTCGCGATTCCGTTAAAAGGTCAGTGCTTTTATTACTAATAAGGTAAGTAATTAATAAATAATATGTAACTAACAAATATATTATAAGCTTAAAAATGAAGCTATGAGGATTTAATAAAAAACTACAAATAATTAAATCCATGAAAAGCATTACCAAAACAGTGTACAAACACGCATTTATTTACACGGTATTTATTTCCTACAATTTAAAAATCGCCCCAAATTTAGACTTGTCTGTTTGCAGCTCTAGGTAGGTCAGTTATGTGTGAATTTTTTTATAGGTCCAGACAGTTCTGGATTATAAAAAAATCTATAAATCCAGCCAATTAAGGTATCCCAGATTTTCTTTGCAAAATTCAGGCAGTCAAGCTTTTTTTAATATTCAATATTAGGCACTTAAAAAGATTTTTGTTCTAAATGCCAGACAGCTGAATTATGCGTGAATATTGATCTGAAGATAATTAAAGAGTTTTTTTTTCTAATTTCCAGCTAGTTGAGCTTTAAGTTAATATTTTTCTTAAGTTGGAACTTAAGCAGTTATTTTTTTTGACAGATCTTCTTTGAAAGTTCTAGGTAGTTGAGTTATAAGTAAATATTTATTTAAATTTTAGTCCGTGTACTTATGAAAGAATTACTCTTTTCTAAATTCCAGGCAGTTGAGCTTTGGTGATTTTTTTCCTGGATTGTAGTTTTTAGACACTTAAAAAATGTTTCTTTTATAATTTTAGGTATATGCACTATGATAAATTTTTTTGTCAAAATTCAAGGCAGTTAGGGTATAAAAGCCTTTTTTTTATTCCAGGACATTAGTTAGAACTTATATAATAATTAATTTATTAAGAACTTATAATATTTTATAAGTTTGAAATCTACAAAGAAAATTCAAGAAAATAAAATAAGTAATTAATATAAAGCGACCGTCGAAGATTCATAGGACTCAGAATGGTTTATATGCCTAAAAAAGGGTAAGACAACTTTTCACTTTCTACCACATCTTACCTCTCAGAAACATTATAAATCATTATAAAATTTCACTTTCCTTACGTATTTATGAACTCTACAGACAGGAGAAATAATTTTATAGCGATCGTCAAAGATTCATAAGACTCAGATTAGTTTATAAGGCCAAAAGGGGGTAAAAGGTCCACTTTTTCACTTTCTACCGCATATCACCTCACAGAAACATTCTGGATTATTATGAAATTGTATTTTTCTTACGAATGAACCAATAAAATAAATATAATGATATTAAATTTAAATAAACAAACTGGGTTATTACATTAGATATTAACGACGAAACCAGCTGTTATTCATGCGTATTATTTTGGAAAAAAAATGATTTTTAATAAGAATTTCTTACTGGTAAGTTGTGTAGGGTGGGTGGGGGGCTAAGGGTAGGCTTAATCAAAAACGATTTTTTGCAGGAAATAATTGCCTAAGAAAAAAATTCTTTTTAAGAAAATTATAGGTAATAAAAAAATTTATAGTTTTGGTATCTACAGAAACAGTCGATGCAAATTTTAAAAACAAAATTTACCCAAAAATTAAAAGAAGTGTAGACAACTGGTTGTTAGAACTTAACGAGGACGTTTTGAAAAACTTAGTTTAGTTTAGTTCTTACTCTGTGGTTTCTTATAGCATTTTTCTATAGTTTCTATAATTCTATACTTTTCAAAGGCCGATTTCTCAAAAATTTTAAATGTAACACCCTGTACTTTTTACTTTCGCATGAAAGCCTGTTAAATCCCCTTTCCGAAAATGTATAAATTGTCTTAAATTCATTATTTTTTTTTACAGAGCCAATTTTAGGAATTTTAGTAAATGACACTTTATTGAAAATTTTCCTAGAATACATATTCGGTGATTGATGAACATTTTCTGGTAATTGCCTATGTATCGCTTTTTTTTTCGGTAATTTCTTTATTTGAAGTAAGCATCATATTTTTAGATATATCTGAGAGAGTAAAGACTATTTCAACAATGGAACATAAACTTCGAAATGCAGTGTTTTATAAAATAAATGACTCACTAACTTTAAAAGTAAATTACGACTTGCTTGGCATATGAATTATCTTTTTCACGTGAATTATCTTAACTGATTTTGTATTTTCTTCGCTAATGATATTGGAAAAATCTTAAAAGTATATAGATAGTCATTTTTATAAACAAAAGAGGCTCTTATTATTAAAAAAAAATATTTTTTTACATCTTTCAGGCGTTTAAAGCTTAAAAAAATAGCTGCTTCGAATTCAATTGCCTGGAATAAATAAGATTCTTCTTTTTAAACGGTCAAGATTTTCGAAATTTATTAGTTATTCTTAGAAAGCCCCCATTTCTCTAGATTTCAACCATCTATATTTTATTGACTCTATTCTATTAGTTTCGCATAAAATAATCGGTTTTAAAAATAATTTAAAAAATCCTAAAACGGCAGCCTTTTCTTAACTGTTTAGCCCCGTAATTTTTCCGAGAACCTACACCAAATACAAATAAGTTTGTACGATTAATTTTGTTTTGGGCGATTTTAGGGCCTCCCGACGGGCCGGATTTGAGTCAACTAGACTTTGATAAATAGGCACGCATTCCGATGTGCTTAAAAACCTATAGGAGACTGCCTAGTGCGTTTTACAAAAGAACCTATTAAATTGGTTAATTTGTTAGCTTTTTGAGAGGCAATACAAAATTTATTAAAAAAATTTTATATGGCTGATCTTAATATATAGGTATATATAACTTATAACTTAGATATTTCATGTGATTTGAAAAATAGAGCAAACTCAAAAAACAAGGTTTTCCAGGTAGATCTAAAATTTAATTTGAAGCCAATTTTTTAAAAGAAAAATCTATCCAACATATCTAAAGTGAATTTTATCCTAATTTAATCAATAGAAATAACCTTCTAGGCAGTATTTAAACGTAATTTTACGTTCTGAAATAATAAAGTTGGTCCATTCAGCTGCACTAAACTTTTGATTTTTTAATGAACCTCTTTATTTTTTAATTTAATTTAATTATTATGTTTTTTAATCATCCTCAAAAAATAGAAACTCTTTGCAAGGCATTTTCATATTGGTTCAACTGTACTTGAAGTTTCTTATCCCTTCTAGGTAGTTAAGGTTTGCAATATTATCTAATTTCTAATTCTTATTAAATTAATATAGTTCCTTTGTTGATAAAACTTTAATTGCCTGGAAACTAATAAATCATACTCATATTTTATAATTTCTTTAGGTAGACGAATATTTTTTTACATATATGTAAAGGTAAAAATTATTTGTATAAAAAAAATTAATTTTTTTCAGGTAAACAATGTAATTTTTTAGTTGTTCATTCGATCATCCAGACGATGTTTTTCTAGCCTAAATTATCATTATAAAGGCGAAAATATGTCAAAAAATTAGCTTAATTGCTTTTTTTTTTGTAAACTGCATTGAAAAATTAAATACTCGCAAAAGCAATCGAAATTTTAATCAAATCAAATATATTACATAAAAAAAAATTGCACTGTATCATACTTTTAATTTCAAAGGGTCACTATTTACTTCGTGTGCAATAACTGTATCATCTGCAAAAGCTCAAATCGATCCCTCTGAAGGTATTTTTGGTAAACCGTTGATATAGATTTACAATAATATTGACGCAAAACACTGGACCCTGAGGTAGTTTACAAGTTATTGATCATCTACGTTACTTAAGCTTTCGTTTATTGTCACCCCATGTTTTCTTTCCAATAAATAATTTGGGAAAATCGGATATATAGGGTGTCCAAAATTAATAGTTTGCGCATTAAAAGTCAACTGTATCAAACGCTTTAGCTTGGTCGAAAAATACACATCTTGTTGGCTATTTACTGTCAAAGTTTAGACGTGATTTCTGCTATAAAATTGTTGGTACTCAAGTCTTTGACAAACTCGTACGTACTGTTTTTTAAACAAAACTTTCTGTTTATCAGGAAATATTATCGAACAATTTGGTATTAAGCTTATGGGTCATTATACTTCTATCCTCAATTTTAAAAATCACTTGAATATTGAAATTTTAAACTGTGAAGGTATTTGAACGGTCTCAAAAATTTTATTTATTATCAACTTAATCGGTTCCATCATATAGAGAGAAATCGCTTTTATCGATTTACTTTTCTCATTATATTTCATTTGTAACGTTTATTTTACTTAAGTTTTGTATACCTATATTTGTATTTTGTGTTACACGTATTTATTTTTAATTTATATGCCTCCACAAGCACTTGTTAAAGAGCTTAAAGGCTATATTCATTTATTTTATTCAAGTTGTTCACTTTCGTATTTTCTTGTGCAAGTTTTAAAATAAATATATTATTTATTTATTTTGTATCTTTAACAATATTAGCCTATATCAATTATGATTTATCTGCTAAATCTCGATCAACGTTTGCAAACAACAAGTAAAATATTTTTTCAGATCAAGTAGTTTCATTGGAAGATGTTGTTTTCAAAAAAATGAACTGAAGTCTACTTTATTTATATAAATGACTTCAATTGCTTAGAATAATTATTATTTTAATTTGTTGTTTTCTTTCAGGCAATTAAAGTAATTTCCTAGTTTTTCTAAGCATTTGAAACTTTATGTAAATATAAAAAAAACTCATTTTTTAAGTCATTTATTTGTAAAAAATTTTTTTTTTCAGGCACTTAGGGAAAAGGAAAAAATATTCCAGGCAGTTGAAGTCTGAAGCCTGAAATTTTTGTTTCCAAATCTGTACCTTGGAAAATCTAATTTTTTTTTCAAGTTCTCAATATAATTATTTAATTCATTTTTTCTTATACTTTAAATTCATGACTTCAAATTCGTGTAACAACAAAATATGTAAAAGTTAAGGTTGAAGTAGTATTGGTTTCCCTTTAAAGTAAAGCTTATTGCGACTACCTGAAATATATAATTATTAAAAACAATTGAAGTCTTTGCCTATCACTTCTAAGTAGTGAAGTTTTACAGTATTTCCAGATTGTCTGATTTCGTATTTTTACTAAGTAAATGTAGTTCATTTTATGATTAAATATCAACTGCCTGGAAGGTGTAAATATCCACATAGCAAACATACAGATCGTGTTTTCGTTCTTTACTTATAGGAAACCGCATACAGGCGAAATTTTGCAACGTCGCGCGTGTATGAGTGCCTGCGACGGAGCACCGCCCCGGTCGGCCCGAGGACGAGATTCACGCCAATTCATGGGATTAGTAAACATCTGACTTTTGTGGGAGCTGCGTCGTTTGGCGACAAAATGTCCCAAAATATTACGCAAAAATTCAGGCATTTTTAAAATATTTATTCGAATGCGGGTTTTACAGACATGACAATGTGTAAAACCCGCATAGAATTGTAATCTTAAAATGTTTAATATGCTGTGTTTTGCATAATGAAAATTAAAGCGTTATTCTAATAAAAAATAAAATATCAACTCTGATAAAATATAATAAAAAATCAAAAATAAAACTCTAATAAACAAACTTAACAACATATCATTTTTTAAATAAAAGGCTCAAAAAAACCGCCTTCTTTCGCTAAACAAAAACTTAATGACGTACTACCCTTCCTAACCCACCTCTGAAACTTAAAATATTCAACGACATGACTCACCTGATCGGATGTTTTTGGAATAACTCAGGCGATCGTCACATTCTTTAATATATTTCGCAGGGCGAGATAACAAAAGGGAATAGATATATTGGTTCGACTCGAAGTGATAAGACTTGCATAAATTAAGAATTATTATTTATTCAAAGTTATTGTTTGGGATATTTGTAAATATAATTGTTATTGGGAGATTGTGGCTTTATTCCTACATCGCTTAAACGCTCAGACTACATTAACCTATAGTAAAAGCTATTTCGCACCTCCAAAAGAGTTTCAGGTAAAATGGAATTGGCACCTTCGACAATTTTATTTCGCAACTTCTATAAATTTGTTGGCCTACTAAATTCATGCTTGTAAATTTTCTGCTTAAGGTAACCCCACAGATAAAAGTCATTTGGAGACAAATCTGGAGATCTAGGAGGCCATTTAATATCGCCAGTCCCACTAATAAGGCGGTTAGGAAAAGTATTTGTTAAAAATTCTTTTACCCTAGACAGCCATCTTGCTGAAAATAGACCGATCCCAGGTCTACATCAGGTAGGATTTGAATGGCAGGAAGAACTTGGTTTTGTAGCAACTCAAGATACTTTTGGGCGTTTAAAGTGCCATGAATAAAAAATGGCCCTATAACATTGTGGCCTCAAAATACCTGCCCAAACATTCAATTTCTGAGGATACTGTGTACGAAACTGAAAACTTCTGTGCTAGTTTTCCTGAGACCAATAACGAACAATGGAAGGATTGTGTTTGCCCATGTAATGGAAAAGAAGATTCATCAGAAAACAAAATATTTTTTAAAAAATATTTCTATATTTCTGGTCTACACGACGAGTCATTTTGACGTCCTTGCTACCTTAAAGTTACGTACAAATGTTACTTCCAAGATGAAGTCCTTTAAGGTCATTCAAAATGACCTAAAATAGTAAGTAACTTTAAGGTCTTAAAATAGTTGTTAAGGACTTGAATATCGAGAAAAAAATTTTTTACTTAAATTCCAAATATATGTATATTTATTTATTCATTTGTAAGTATAATACAGTAAAACAGATATTCGTTGGTCAAGGATACCCTAAAAAAGGAGGAAGGAGAACCGGAGGATACATTCGGCACAAAAATACTGACAACTTTTAATTTTATTAACAAGATTAGATCAAGATGTAAACGCTGTATAAAATTTAAAAAAATTTGTATATAAACGGTATATTAGTAATAAATAATAGAAGTAAATATTACATTATAACCAATGTAGTTTTTTACATACACTTAAAATTAAATCAAATAACAAAATGTCAAAAGGATGAGTCCCTTTGCCAAACGGAGTTTGGAGAGTGTGAAGATAGACTTCAACTGCAAAAGGCCATAACAAAAAATTAATTCTTGTCTATATTTAAACCCTTAAAATATGAAGTAATATCTACCTGTACCACCAATTGGATATCTTATTTTAGTCACGTGATAATTTATTTAAAATTAATTGGCTTTGGTTTAAAAAGCAAGCCGTCTTAGTAGGTATTTGTTGTACAAGTGATCCCGGGTAGAATTCTCTACATTGTCTGTTCTTTTTTATTTTTTTACTACTTAAAATTTTGTTTTTTTTTTACGAAGCAGGACGACATAAAGTCCTTTCTAAAATGACGCCAAGAGACGTTATTAGCGATATTAGCAGGCGACGGTAATGTTCACAAAATATATACATATATTATTTATACTTGAACATAAAAAAATTAACTTAATCTCAATGTGTAATATATATATATATACATAGAACATACACGATATTTTTTGAACTTTCTGGACTTTATATAGGTATATACAGTGGATATCGCATGCTATGTGTGTAATAATTTAATTATTTTAAAAACGAATTAGTTTTTCCCTTTGTTTTATACAAATTAGTTTTTTTTAGGTTCACAATGCAATTTTTAATTTTTTTTCCGGTTGCTTTCCAAAAAGAAACCGGTCTGATATTAAATCAAATTTCCAAGATTTTTGAGAAAGTTAAAAAAAAATTATTCCACTCCATCTTGTACATTAACCGACTCACAAAAATAAACCGAGTTCGTTACGCTAACACGACCCATAAAGGCATATAGATTCCCGATCTTAAAAATCGTCATTTGATTTTCCCAAAGCAACAAAAGAGAGGGAGGTGACCGAAACAATAAATAAAACAGATCTAAGCTAACAGTCGTTCGGGGATAAATCATCGAAACTCAACAATAGACCGAGAACCACCCCTAAACGTTGACAGGGCCTTTTTTACCCTGTCCAAGTGATAAATCTGAAATAAAACCGGTCCGTGTAGCAGTTTTTGTTTTCCGGTTAGGGGTGGTTATAGTTCGGGAATCATTTAGGACAAATTAAAGAGAGAGAGAGAGAGTCGCTTGCCATGGGGAACAACATATCGTGACGGGCAGGAAATTAAACGCAAAAAAATACATTGACTCTTACTATATTAGAAAATTAATGTATCCATTTCTGAAACAGTCGATGGGTACGTCAAACCCATCATCAACAAACAGGTGTGCAAGGTACGTCAAGATTTATCTACGAAGTAATGGATTTGACGCCCTTAAACTAAAGGCGTGGCACTCTTATTGTGGTTTGTGGTTTTAAGGGCCTGAATACTTGGTTTTTGTACAACCAAAGCTAATAACTGTGGCAGGTAGTAGTTATATAGGAGAACTTTTGGTCAGTTTACAAGGATATTGCAAGGTTTTATGCCACCGAGTTGGTGGTCTCAAATAGAAAATATGCCCTGAGAAATGGAGACTGATAATTAGCTAAAATGTTTCTTGTGATAATAAAGATGCTAGTTTGTATCATACTGTATTGAAGTATGATACAAACTAAATAAAAATGAAGAAAATATATAGTAACTGGTTTTTAGAAAAGTTTCTTGTAAATAAGAGCACTTTTATACTTGGACTTTTCTCTTCCAGTTGTTTTTCAAGAAAATTATGAAAATAGTTTGTACATCTCAAAAATGATATTTTTCAGACCTGTTTTTTCTTTTAGGCAATTTACACTTGAAATCCTGTAGTATGCTCGGCACATGGACTCTTGTATTATTATCATAAGGGAGCTTGATAATAATATATCCTACTAAGACAGAGCCCCGATTTCAATTTTTAAGACACCGATTCTTTTTACTCCTTTGCACTTCTTTGCTGTAAAGAAAATAAAAGATAATATAAGAGAAACCTGAAAAAAACTCAGATGCAGTTACAGTATCTAAATCGTAGTATTTGAAGCTTTTTTTATGCTTCAACTACTTGGAAAAGCTAAATAACATTGTACAATTTTTAAAGGCAGCTCAAGCTCTTTCTTGCTATTTCCAGGTATAGCTAATAAGGTTTCTTAATTTTTTTAAACCTGTCCAATAATAAGCTGAAAATTTATCATTTTTTCAACGAATTAAAAAGTCAAAGTAGTAAATTTAAAGGCTAAACGCATGTAAGATAAATTGTTTTTTTTTAATTTTAGGCATTTGTTTCAACTTGGAGGAGTGTAACTTGTATAAAGAATTATTTACATTTATTTTAATATTATTTGTTTAAATGTTTTAAAAAATTTTAATCTTATTAAAATGTTAACGTTTGACGTATCATCTGTCAAAAAATTTACCAGAAAGGAAACGAAGAAAAATAAAAATTGGAAATTAAAGGACTTATAGGTGTTACTTTTTATTGTAGTAGTATTTAAATTTAAAAGCATGGAAACGTTGCAATAATTATGACGTAGACCCAATGTATAGATTAATACTTTTTAGATAGGAAACTGCCTATAACACTAAAGCGTCAATTGAATATTGCGCCCTCTGAATGTCGAGGAGTAGTACTAACCGGAAAGGAAAATAAATGACGTCATAACAGCGGGAAATTTAAAATAGGATTATGGCGCCAAGTTTGAATTTCGCTCGACTATACCGTGCGTCTAAAATTATTGGGAAATGTGGGACACTATAGTAGGTAAATTAAAAATCTTGTGGTAAACTGATTTTTTTGCCTCTATTTATTACTTTTTTTATTGACATACTTTAATTTATGAGAGACCCATACATTTCCTACAAGATGATTAGGTCCGGGTTTTAGGAATTAAACAAAAAATATTGACAAAATGTATTAATATGTTATAAAAAGACATTATAGCAAGAAATTATAAACAGTTATATACGTTTGTTTAAACATTAAATAGAGTACAGAAATTCATCCAAATTCTGTAGTATTTAAACTCACGAGTTTATTTAATTATTATGAAAAACTAGGTTTTGCGAAGGCCTGTCAATAAAATCAGGAAATCTGTGTCTTTTGCTGTCCACAGATTTAATACAGAGGCTTCTTCTTCTCAGAATTAATTTCTTATATTAATGGTTTATATTTGCTTTATTGCAAAAATTGTTTATCGACATGGATATGTCGCCAATGTCATTATTCGATTTAATATTTTTACTGTTTATTTCTTATACAGAGTAATTATTTGATAATTCACTGCTTTTTAATAAATTTTTCTTCTAAGTCACACTGAACTAAACAATTGGAAAAATGTTGTGCAAAATATGAGAACAAATCGATTTTGTTAAAATTCGATTAATAAAACTTAGTTTTTCAGTACTAACAAACTATAGGAAATAGCCGCATTATAGACAGATGCTTAACAATCCGTGTATTCTCGACCTGGAAGTCTTTCTTTCTTACTGCCATCTATATGTCGAGGCGCAAAAGCTATTTCTGTCTTCTTTCAATCGCCCTCGACGCTATGTTGTCTTTATTGACATTTTTAACAAATAATGACGTTAGTTGACCTTGTTTGCAAGTATATGTCTCTTGTCCATGGTGTCTGCGACATTAAACCAGTATTTAGAGACGGATAGTAGTATTTATTCTTCAAACTTATGAAAATGGAACAAATGATTAAGAAAAAATAAATTGAAAATTAAATTCTTAGGTTGTTAAAGATTTTTCTTCATTTATACTTTAATTAATTTATATATTATTACACGTAGCTTCGTGAATCAAAGAACATATTAAAAATAATGGTGAAAAAAAATACTTTAGTGAAACGGGAAACCCCTATTATTATAATATCAATTTTTTGTTTTTTTTTTACAAACAAAAATGGAATATCGAATAGGGGAACGTGGAATAGATTTTTGTTTAACTACATATTTTTTAAAGGCAAAGTTTGATATTACCGCACATTCCATGCATTTTAAATCAGGTTAATCAACATATTTGAAACAAATTCTGTAAACTGATCTACAGTTATTAAACGAACGTTGTAAAAAAAAAATAATTTTTACACCGTCTTTGTTCTATTTCATCATATCTCCAATAACACCTCTAAAACCCGACGGTGAACCAGATCTCTACAAGAGAAAAAAAAAGGTACACCGACCAAGTGTTTTCGGCGTTGTTTATGGGGTACAGCTTACCAGGGGGGCCGAGTACCCCCACGGATCACTAAAAAATAAAAACGCCGAAAAAGGTACTTTTATAGACGACCCCGCCACTTTAGCTGCACTATTTCCACCCAATTTATGACCTTAAGTGGGCGGAAGGCGTATTTTTTATTTACATTTTCTAATCAGTCTGATGATCAAAATCAAGCTAGGGCGCAGTTCACACAATAAATTTCCATTTTTATCCACTGTCTAATTACACCGTTTTCATTATGTATATAGATTTTTATCTTGCCATAATATCGAAGCTCCTTGTATTAATTTGAAAAAGCATTTGCATTTGTAAATGACCCTTGATCGTTTTTTAGGGCCTTTAAAATGTCAACGATGCATATTTTAAAGACCTTAAATTTACTAAAGAAGGTGTAAGGGTATCTCTGCGGTAGTACGTTAATGGTGATACACGCTTTCAAAATTTCATCTGAAACCAACCTATCTCAAATATAAAAGACGTACGTCTGATTAATGTTTGAAAAAGACGCAGGTATAACGCTATAAAGGTCCCAGAAAAAAAGGAACCAAAGATTTTCGGAATTTATGGGTTATTCTTAGACAGGTTCTCCACCCTCGTTTTTTGGGATTTTAGCAGGTGCTTTCTATACGTTCGTATTTTATTTATTTTTATTTAAAAGCATCAACATTTTTGTTTTCTTTCGGCAAATTTTAGTCTTCGTCTTTCCTGTGGAAAACTGTCACTGTTCAGTTGTAGCTGGTCGTCATGAAAAGTTCAAATGACCTTCTGAAAACAGAAAGGTTATTAAAAGCTTGAAAAGAAGGTCATCATAATATTAGGTATAAAAAAAATTCAGGCAATACAAATTATACTGTAATAATGTAGGAGGTTAAGGAGTGTCAATTAAAAATGACTTGTCTAAAACATGACAAAAGTATCTTCAAAAATATAATAATTTAGTACAGAAGCACTCAAAATTGCTTAGCCTAAACTATTACACATAAGTCAACAATATAATTATTAAATAAGCATATTACCAAATTGGTTGACATACATAGCGCGTGAACTGGCATGAACCCTTACTAGGATATGGACTAATCTATAAATATAACAACATATCTAAAAATGTAGGTACCTACCGTATGATAATAAAATAAGACATAATTACATTTGTTTTATTCTAAATATAATGCATAACTTAATACTTTTATTACTATAATTATACTACACCTCCTACAAAAATTAAAAAAACAACAAAAAAAAAAGTTAAACCTACTTATCATAATACAATTTTGTTCTATTTTTGTGAACCTCTACTAACCTATTACCTATCTTAATTAACACATTGAGAGACTTTTCTTCCATTACAATATATAGGCCATTAAAAATTGGATCTTTTTTATTCCCAGAATTATTTTTAAGTTTATAAGTTTTGTTTTCTTATCGAAATAAGTCATTCGTTTTTTTTTTTTTGAATATACTACAATACATAACTTGAATTTCTGCTCGAAAGACATGATCACCAAAATTTCAAGAAGTTTTTAAAGTGGTTTTGACTACAGTTGACATTGATGGAGTACCAGCTAATTTTTTTAATGAAAATTTCAAGCACTTTCAGCAACTTGTATTCCAACCTGAACAGCATAAAATCTAAATCTCAAGAAATTAAACAATAAGCACTTGGAAAGGCAATTGAGAGTTAAAGTCTAATGCTGAACTGCATCTGCCTTTAAAAATTAAAAACTTTATTTATTTCTTCCAGGCAGTTAAAGCATTAAGAAACCTTGACTTAAATTGTATTGACTTCTTTCTCAGGTTTAACTTATCTGAATTTTTAATTTATTTACTGCAAACTAACTGAATGGAACTGGAAAAACCTTAAAAGGGATTGGACCCTTGTGAAACAAACAGACTTCATGAATAAAATTAATCGAATATTACGCATTTCTTCCAGGCAGTTGAAGCTTTAGAAAATATAATAAAATAAAAACGTTAGCTTTTTCCATTTTGTTTGAAAAAAAAACAGAAAATTAAGGTTATATTAAGGTTTTCCCGGCCCCCGGCGCGATAAGAATTTAATTTTTCCTAATTATTTATTGAATCTTTATAGGTTTGAAGAATAAATGCTACAATTCGTCTATAAACAGTGGTTTAATGTCGCAGACACCATGGACAACAGACATATACTTGGCAACAACGCCAATGAATGTCATTATTTGTCAAAAATGTCAATAAACACAACATTGCATCTAGGGCGATTGAAAGAAGACAGAAATAGCTTTTGCGCCTCGACATATAGATGGCGCTAAGAAAGCAAAACTACCAGGTCGAGACTACACGGATTGTTAAGCATCTCTTTAAAATGCGGCTATTTTCTATAGTTTGTTAGCTTTTAAAATTTTGCAGACGTTTCCTTTTTGTATCTACCGAAAAAATTAAGTTTCATTAATCGAATTTTAACAAAATCGATTTGTTCAGTGTGACTTAGAAGGAAAATTTCTTAAAAAGCAGTGAATTATCATGTAATTACTCTATATAAGAACTGAGAAATAAACAGTAATGTACAAATCCAAGCATTTGTGGGACACCTGGACTGAGAATGGTCCCCCTGGTACGCGTTATGCAAATACTGCATCTGGTTGGTTCGAATCACAGACATTTGCAAATTGGTTCAGCACTCTCCTATTGCCAGGCTTAAAAAAATTCAGGGAAACAAGGTCGTTTTAGGAGACAATTTGTCTTCTCATGTTAATGATGAAATCCTCTATTTATGTCGAAGACACGACATTGTTTGCCTCCGAACAGCACCCACGTTACACAACCGCTAGATGTCGCATTATTTGCCCCCCATGAAAAGAGCCTGGAGAGACATTTTATCTCAATATAAGGAAACTCATGTAGGGAGTAGATCAAATGTACTTGAGAAACAGCATTTTCCAATGCTTTTACGATCATTAATGGAAAAAATTCAAAAGAATAGCGCTGAGATATTAAAGTCGGGATTTAGGAAATGCGGTATCGTCCCTTGCGATGTAACACCGCTCTTGGAGCGGTTAACAACAACCAAGCAATCTAATATGATAACTGCTAGCGACACAAATAAATCAAGTTCGTCGGATATCGAAAACACTTTCATTAAGTATTTAGAAGATAAAAGACAGGAAGCCACACAGTTTAAGCCACGTAGGAAGAAGAAAATAACGGTTTCAGCAGGATACACTATTGCCCATTCTGAAATTAACTTAACAGATCTAACTGGAGCGTCTACATCCACACCTCTTCAAGCTGTTGAAGCAGAAATCGTAGATGATTCAGAGGAGGACATTGTTTTGGACGACCACTTTGCACTAGGCAGGGATTCATCAGATGATGAAATAAATGAGATGCAAGAAATGGAAGAAGAAAAAGAATTTAATGAAAAACTTGTCTCAGATTCTCTTGGAACAAATATTGTCGAAAAAGTCAAAAACTCTGGATTATATGATGTTAAAAAAGTTGTTGGTGAGTACGTTTTACTTTCCTATGAAGACCATGTTTATCCTGGAGTGATAACAGCAATAGAAAACGATGGAGCGATGATCAATGCTATGGGGCCAGATCGATAAAGTTTTGGAAATGGCCAGAAAGACGTGACGAAATATGGTATTCGTCGGACAACGTAATTGGCGCCATTAGCCCTCCCATGAAAATGTCCAAACAAGGATTGTACATTGTCCCAAAATGCGACAAATTGTGGTGAAATTAGTTTCAAACGTTGTATTTTTACTATTATAATGTTATAATAAAGTTTGTTCCTTTAAATTGTAGCAATTTTCTTTACTTTTATGCTTGTTTCATAAATATATGTAGGTAGGTAGATTTAAATTCACAAAACTTGGCCCACGAACATTTTTTCGCATTTAATTTGTGCAAAGTTTGAAATAATAAGGGGTTTCTATGCACCAGCAAGCATTTAGTAGCCAAATATTAATAAAATATTGAGTGGTGCAAAGTATGACTTTTTTGGGGTATATTTTGCACCACTAATAAAACTAGATTGTTCTCTTGATTAGGCAATATATTTAACAAATAGCTATAATCAGAGTTATATTACAACCTGCTCTATTGATATTTATAATAAAAAGTTCAGATCTTCTTTCGAGTGACGTTACATCCTAACTAATAAAATAAAACTAAAAAAAATGGTGCAAAGTAACCCCGTTTTTACGATACTACAATAAAAATGTAACGTTCTTTAATTTCCAATTTTTATTTTTCTTAAAAACTAAGTTGTAGTAAATCGAATTTTAACAAAGCCGATTTGTTCTCATATTTTACCTAACATTTTTCCAATTGTTTAGTTCAATGTGACTTAGAAGAAAAATTTCTTAAAAAGCAGTGAATTATCATGTAATTACTCTATATAAGAACTGAAAAATAAACAGTAATAACATTGAATCGAATAATGACAAGCAAATATCAAATATAAGAAATTAATACTGAGAATACGAAGCCTCTGTGTTAAATCTGTAGACAGCAAAAGACACAGATTTCCTGTTTTTTTTTTATGGCCTATTTCTTTAATTCTAATTAAATAAACTTATGAGTTTATATACTCAAGAATTTGGACGAATTTTTGTATACTATTCAATGTTTAAACAAACGTATATAATTGTTTATAATTTCTTGCTATAATGTCTTTTTATAATGCATTAATACATTTTGTGAATATTTTTCTTTAATTTCTGAAACCAAGACCTAAATATCTTGTAGGAAATGTTTGGGTCTCTAAGAAATTATAGTACGTCTATAAAAAAAGCAATAAATAGAGGCAAAAAAAAAATTAATTGACCTACTATAATGTTCTACATTTCCCACTAATTTTAAGCGCACAGCGAAATTTAAATTTGCCGCCATAATCCTATTTTAAATTTCCCGCTGTTATGACGTCACTTATTTTCCTTTCCTTTTAATACTACTCCTTGACATTTAGAGGGCGCAATATTCAATTGACGCTTCAGTGTTATAGGCAGTTTCCTATCTAAAAAGTATTAATCTATGCATTGGGTCTACTACATAATTAATGCAACGTTTCCATGCTTTTAAATTTGAATACTACTACAATAAACATGCAACACCCATACGTCCTTTAATTTTCAATTTTTATTTTTCTTCGTTTCCTTTCTGGTAAATTTATTCACAGATGACAAGTCAAATGTTAACAATTTAATAAGATTAAAAAAACCAATGAATATTGGCGTCTAGAACAATCTCCACCTCTATATAAAGCCTATCATGAGTTATGACTATGAATGTTACAGTTAATTATCACGTTTGATAATTAACTGTAATTAGTATAGACAAATTTTATAATTTGTCTATATTTAAGCTCATATTTTTCTATATTTAAGCTTATTCTTGAAAACTAGAGATTATGCTCTAATATGAATAATGAAAATCGTTTACTATATGGCAATAATAACATATTAAGAAAAAAAAAAATTAATAACATCCCTTGCCGTATCCTACGCTCCTGACCAATTCACTTATCTCATATGCGAGACAACTGAGAATCAATGGGGTGGAATGTTCAGGGGTGTGAATCGAACCCGATCTGCAAGTCTAATGTCCTCCTCCTTACGACGTCGAGGATCATAGAAACCGACGTCGGCGTCCTTTTGAGGAGCGTCGCGACGCGCCATGTGTGTGCCGATCTTAAATGGGTAATGTCACGGAAAAAGTAAACTTTTGGGGTGTAGAAATGGTTTTTTACGGGGGTTTTTTGGAGTAGAAATGAGGTTCAGGGAACGGAGTTTAGGTGGGCTGTTCTAAGTATTATTTTATAGTGGTTTATTAGTCCAGGGATTTGTCATATATCAAAGACAATATGTCGATTTACGCTGTCATTTAATTCCGTAATAATTATAGAATTGAAAGGATCTTAAAGGAATATAGTGGTACTTAACCAAGGAAAACATACATACACTTGGCAATATCGTAAGGAAGTTAAAGTGACGCAGCAATAGTCATATTGTGTCAAATGTCAAAAATGTCAATATTATCATAAGGCTTACGTCAATCTGTACAATACTCAAGTTCAACGTTGCCTCATCTAATATCATAGCATTGAGTTGAGTTATTTGAAAATGGTTAAAGGGAATACGCTATTCGTCTAAATAGAATATGATTATTCTGGTCAGAATGGTAATGACACCAACAACTGTCACTATTCATGTCGAATAAATTATTAACCTTAGACCCAAGGTTTCAATGAATTTCTGAACCTTAAGGAAATCTTTGTTTAGAAACCTTGTGATAGTGATATCAACGTTGTCATGCCTAATAACAATTTGGATATAGAGGAAATATTGTATTGGAATAACATCCTGTGTAATTTAATTATGCTTGATACACCACTGACGAAATCCCTTGCTAGCATACATCCAAGTGATCGATCATTTCGCATTCAGTTGCGAAAAACTGTCAATATTTGATAGCTTCCAGATCATTAGGCATCTAAGTCCCTTAGGGGAACATATAAAATGTAATACTTGTGTTAGTTTTAGACATCTTTTATGTGAAAACTCCTTTGTCCGTTTTTAAATTACAAATTGTGGTCTCCGTGGGGGCACCAGTTAAGAAGCCGTAATGACAAATAGAAATAATCAGAGAACGGCTGCCGTGCGCCTCCTCGAGATACCGAGTACGACATTCCTTTACCCGTAATAATTATTCTTAATTTATTTAAAGAGCTATTGATCAAGTTTTTCTTTACGTTAGTTTGTTAGCAAATAATTCTTCAGTACGCTTAACTCGTTCGACTGACTCCAATTCTAATTGCCTATCCAATAGTTGATATTTCGAAACCTCGACATCTTCCTTCTGCCTAAGCACCTACTTCCCTCTATTGTTCCTTTGAATAATAATTGGAGCAAATGGCAAATTCGTTGCGCAACAACTATTCCAGGGACGCTGTTTTTTTATTAATTATGCCCATTAATTAGCGTTTTCGCCCTCGAAATTTCCTCATGGTTTTTTTGTCCATAGAATATTTAATATTTCAAATGCTTCCATGCCAAACAACACTATGGAACAAACTTATTCCGAAATTTTGAATCAGATGAATGAGCTACTCGCATTTTATTAATCTGAAGACTAGTCTTCATATAACCCAGAGAGCCCAACAGCTTTTGGAAGTCCTGCTTTCAGGACGGTGTCATCTGCGTACCGTATATTTGATCCATTTACTTCTGGTGCTTCTTGGATGATTTTTTCAGAGTGAATGTTAAACAGAAATGAAAAGAGGATACAAGGCTTAGCTTTATGGTATCGCTGTCAAATGTAATTGCAGGCATTTGGTTCCAGTACAAGTTTTTAATACAGCCCACATCTTTTTGATCTATGTCATATCGTCTCAGAATTTGAACGAGTTTATGATGTTGCATTCTATCAAATTTCACAGCACTTCTACATTTTGTGAAAAATCTATAGTAAATAATCTTCAAAAACATTTCAGAGTGTAACTCATCAAGTTGATGTTACACTCAATTTTGATTGAGTGTAATTTTGATTGATTGAGTTGAGTTGAAGTGATCTTTAAATCTTATAGCCAAGATATAAGCCATGAGGTTGGGAATTTTCCTGTGTTGTAAATTCGGTTGAAAAAACTTCGTCGTCTCTTAATTCTTTAATTAATTTGTAATTCTTTACGAAATCTGGTTCCACTGCTTTCATATCTTTCAAATTTTTTTTTCTTTTGACAATTCAGATAAATCATCTTTCAGATTACCTTCTAACTGAGATCTATCATCTGCAAAAAGATTGCTAATATAATGATCCAAAGTAGCTAATTTAATTACGTAGACATAAACGTAATTAGAATAAGAAATATCTTGTGCCATTTGTTCTTGTTCAGCTTGTATGTTAAAGAAAGTATGTTTCCTATTTGCTGTTTTATTTTCTTGTGCAGGTTATGCTCATCATGTTGTTTCATTTTTTCGTGTTGTGTCATTTCTTTCAAATGTTCCATTTCTTTGCACTGTTCCTTTAGCCACTCTTATTGCTCTTCTTATAGTATTTTGCCACGTCATATATTTGTCTCGTCTGTATTGGCTCTTGTATGTTCTTCTAAATTCAAACAATGCGTCTACATAGAACCAAAATCAAGAGTAGTAAACTTAGAGTAATAAATTTTTTTTTAAATTCTAAAATTCTAAGAAATAATGGTGAAGGCACGAAGAATGGAAAAGGCAATTCCTTAATTTTTGAGATACCTGTGGCAAACATACCTACTTTTTAGACGTATTTCCAGAAGACGAAATTGAATAAAGTGGAGAAAAAAAAGCTGTTATTAAAGGAAGTTGAGATTCTTTATAGTAATGGTGAAGGCGCAGGGAAAATAAAAAACTTGTAGGAACCCCATTAATCTTTTAAATTCTTTGAACATAAGCGATAATTTTACTTTATTTTAATACTAATTTTAAAGGAATGCTGGTGCAGTAAACTTTTGTATTTTTTTTTAATTAAAATTGTTGAAAATTTTGATTCAGATAAATAAAAAAAGGGGGTTTTCTTTACATTTTTGGATGTCTACTAATAGGAGAACGCGGTCTGGTTTTTTGAAAATCTGGTTTTAAAGACGTTGTTTTCTATTTCTTTCAAATTCAAACTGTTGGTACCAATGGTGAAGGCACCAGAAAAATAAAACATTGCAATAACCTCCTTAATTTTTGAACTACTAGACTGTGTTTTTTAACATAGTTGTCATAGAACTACATATTTTTAAAATAATCTTACATATAGCATAAAATCGAGAGTTAAAACAGTAAGAGTTTTTAAACGAGGATTTGCTTGTACAGTTAAACTTTTGTGTTCACACACTTAAATAATTAAGGAATTAATGGGGTTCTTACACGATTTTAATTTTTCCCGGCACCTTCGCCATTATCACCAAAAATTTGAACTTGAAATGACCTTTCTTTAAAAACATCGTTTTCAGCACTTTCTCCTATTATTTGACTTTTTAAAATACGTCTACAAAATAAGTACAATCTAAAAAATTAAGAAGTAATTTTTTTTTATTTGTCTGGTGCATTCGCCAGAATTTTTGACAACTTTGCCTTCAAAAAATGTAAGTTTTAGTACAGCAGCCTCGTTTTTCTTTTGAACTAGCGAGAATAAAAATATTTATAAAAAACAAACCACAACGCTTTGAATTTGTGTTTTTGTTTTTTAAAAAATCCTTAAACTAGCATTAATTTTTTTTTAATATTAAATATTCATTTTTTCTTTACTCCACGTTCCCCTACTCATTTGGAAAAACAACTCACGGTCTAAAAACAGGACATTTAAATACATATTTGCCTCATGCCTTCGCCATTATTTCGAAATTCCTAGAAATTATAAAAAAACTTGTATGTATGTTTATGATAACATCTTAAGCACTAAAAATAAATATTTGCTTTATAGATTAATTTTCAGGAAGCGCTTACATAAGACTAAAAAATCAAGAGTAGGGGAACGTGGAGTGAACAAAAAGATGATTTTATATCTTAAAAGTAAAATTATCCATAAATAATGGCGAAGGCACTAGACAAGTTTGTTAAGAAATCGACAATTCCTTAATTTTCGGATGTACTTACAGAGGTAAATGTAATGGGAAAATAAAAAAGTTGTAAGAGCAGCATTAATTCTTTAAATGCTTTTAACGTAAGTAATAATTTTATTTTTTTTTAAACTTGTCTTAAAGGAACAATGCTGGCGCATTAAACTTTTTTATTTTTTTAAATTAAAATTGTTGGAAATTATGGCGAAAGTACCAGATAAATAAAAAAAGTGGTAATTCCTTAAATTCTTAGACATCTACTAGTAGGAGAACGTGGAGTAAAAGAACTTGAAATCTGGTCTTAAAAACGGAGTTTTTTATTTTTGTCAAATTCAAATTGTTGGTACTCATGGTGAAGGCACCAGAAAAATAAAAAAATTGCAATAACCTTCTTTGTTTTTTAACTATTGGACTGTTTTTTTTTTAACATATTGATAATAAGAAAAACATATGATAAAAAAAGAGTAAGAATACGTAAAGAGTTTTAAAGTAAGAATTTGCTTGTACAGTTAAACTTTTGTATCAAAAAAAATACTCAAATAATTAAAAAACTAATAGGGTTGTTACAAGTTTTTCATTTTCCCGGCACTTTCGCCATTACTACCAAATATTTGAACTTAAAATGACCTTTCTTAAAAAACAGCTTTTATATAGGTAAGAGTGCGATAGACTTTGACTATGTGTTTATGCTATTTTTTTCAAAAACCTGAGCACTACTATTATTTATTTTGAATGTTCATTTTTTTCATTTTTCCTTTACTCCATGACGTTCTCCTGATCATTTGAAAAATAAAACTGTCACAGTTTAAACGAAGAACAGTTTTGTCTGGTGCCTTCACCATTATTTTTAAATTTTTAGAAATGATGATAAAACTTGTTCGTATACCAGGTGGCGCATCGAAAACATAACAGAGCCAATTACGGGCAGTCCATTAATTTTTTTAAAAAACGCTCGGACATGTCGATTTTATTTTCGAGGGGGACACTTAATAATCACAAAATCACTTTCCCACCTACAACCCCCTAAGCGGGGGTGGCACTACCCCTAAAATCTTAAACGGGAAGGGTGGTCGAGTGATACCTCATTGGAAAGGTCTTTTAGTTTACTTTACAAGGGTACTTGGTTTGATGAAATTTAAGTAAGTACTTTTTAAAATGTTCGCATTTAAACCTTAAAAGTTTTCAATATTTTTACTTTATCATAGATCACTAAAGGTACTTTTAAGAAAAACAGGCAGGCAGCAGGACAAAGCAGTAGAACAAAACCATCAAGTATTATTAAATTATGAGACAAAAAATGAGATAGCTCTATCATATTACAGAATATTTTGACTTTAAGTCTAGTCATTCAAAAAATTATCGCAAAAATAGCTTAAGTGTTAGCTTATAATAAATGTTCAAAATGGCCACCTCCATTCTCCATACAATAAGAAAGATTTTGCTCAAAGCATTGTCGCACGTTCTGCAATACTTCAGGCGTGATTTGAAGATACTCATTTACAATTCTGCCTTGTAAATCTTCTAACGAAGTGGGTTCAGTCTTATAAACTTTGCTTTTTAAGTAACCCCAAAAAAAAAAGTCTAGAGGTGATAAATCCGGCGATCATAGAGGCCATTCAATAGCACCACTTCTTCCAATCCATCGTCCTGGAAAAGTCCGATCCAAATATTCTCGCACGAATAATATATAATGTGGTGGGGGATGATTATATTTTTTTAATTTTGATTTTTTTTAGTGTCAGATACAAACGGAAGTTGTATTTTTATTTTTTTGGACAAAAATTGCAAAAAAAGGATATTTTTTTTTTATTTTTTAAATATTTATTAATAGGAGAACGTCAAAGTGAAAAAACTGAAAATAAATTAGTCTATTGGTGAAGGCAGTAGAAAAATACATGGGGTGAGAAATTGAGGGTAGGGGAACGTGGAATAAGAATTTTTTTTATATTTATAAAATGTTGTTATTTTAAAACGATTTTTAAAGGAAAAATTTTGTATGTATACTAAGAATTTTGTATTTTTTAGAATTTGAAATTGTTAGAAATAATGGCGAAGGCATCAGACAAATTTTTAAATAAACATCGGCAATTCCATAATTTTCAGGTCATAAAGGCAGAGTAATTCTGTTATTTTTTATATTAGAATTCTTAGTACCAATGGTGAAAGCACTAGATAAATATATAAATTGCAATAACCTAGAGTAATAAAATTATTTTACGCTACTTTTAAAGAAAGAGATTTGCCCTAGAATTGATGATTGAATGTATTTATGAACTATACAGAGAGGAGAAATAATTTCATAGTGATCGTCAAAGACTCATAAAACTCAGATTGGTTTATATGCCCAAAAGGGGGTAAAAAGTCCACTTTTTCACTTTCTACCGCATCTCACCTCTCAGGAACATTTTGGATCATTATGAAATTGCACTTTTCTTACGTATTTATGAACTATACAGACGGAAGATATAATTTCATAGTGATCGTCAAAGACTCATGGAACTCAGATTGGTTTATATGCCCAAAAGGGGGTAAAAAGTCCACTTTTTCACTTTCTACCGCATCTCACCTCTCAGAAACATTCTGGGTCATTATGAAATTGCACCTTTATTACGTATTTATGAACTTTACAAACGGGAGAAATAATTTTATAGTGATCGTCAAAGACTCATAAGACTCAGAATGGTTCATATGCCCAAAAGAGGGTATAAAGTCCACTTTTTCACTTTCTACCGCATTTCACCTCTCAGGAACATTCTGGATCATTATGAAACTGCACTTTTCTTGCGTATTTATGAACTTTACAAACGGGAAAAATAATTTTATAGTGATCGCCAAAGACCCATGAGACTCAGCTTGGTTTAAATGCCCAAAAGGGGGTAAAAAATCCACTTTTTCACTTTCTACCGCATCTCACCTCTCAGGAACATTCTGGATCATTATGAAATTGCACTTTTCTTACATATTTATGATCTTTACAAACGGGAGAAATAATTTCATAGTGATCGTCAAAGACTCATAAGACTCAGAATGGTTTATATGCCCAAAAGGGGGTAAAAAGTCCTCTTTTTCACTTTCTACCGCATCTCACCTCTCAGGAACATTCTGGATCCTGATGAAATTGCAAGAAAACCCTGGTATAGTAAAACTAAAATTTCTAGAATTAATGGTGAAGGCACCAGACAAATTTAAAAAAAGAAACAGTAATTCCTAAATCCCTAAGATATCGGCTAGTATTAAAACGTGGATTAAAAAAAACTGAAAATCTCCTATTATCTTAAATTTTTGTTCTAAAAGCCGAATATTTTTAAAGATTCTTTTTAATGTTACGGGAGCATCCAGTAAGAAAACATTTAAATCTAAAACTTATTTGGTACATATATAAGGCATAATGTTAGTTTCAATGATTAAGTTTACGAGAGTCTTTTAAAATTCAAGGGAATTTCTATGATACAGGGCGCCACTATTGTCACCAAAAGTTCCGGGATCAATTTTTTAATTCGTTAGTTAGAAAATCAGCAGACAGACAGACAATGAGTCGAGGAAAATCATATTAATCAAGTCACTTAACGATACATAATTCATAAGCCTTATATGCTAAACGCGCTAAATGGTAATGCTTGCATATAACTCTGGCTGTCACCCCACTTTTTCAAAACTTTTCGAAACGTCCGAATTTCAATTAAAACTATTTGTTTTTGGATCCCTCTGAATAATACAATCGGGGACTCTATCGGAAAAGTTTCATGACAAATCTACTCTATTATTATTGTAATTTATGGAAAAAGTTTTTATTGGCTAAAAGGTTTCTGTACAGTTGCTAAATATTCCGGTGTTATTACCTATACCTGCCTCGTCACATACACCCTCTAAAGGCCTTTTGTTTTCCGAAGGGTCTCTCAATTTGTCATTTTAAAACAAACAGATAGTGCGAACAAGATTTTTCAGAAAGATACACCCTGACACATATTTTTCTTATGTAAAAAGCACGTGTAAAACACGTAGATCCTGAGCCGGCGATAAAACGACGAGAGTTTTTCGAAAATAGATTTTATGTAAAACGTGGGAAAACCTTGTTATTACTTCTATTAAAAATACGGCTACTGCATTGTCACTTCAGGTAAAAAAAGCAACAAGAAGATAATTATCTATACACGTAGATTCCTAAAAACAATAAGAATTCAACCCCCGTTTGGTTGGCACGTGCACCCCTTTACCTGGAACGGTTTAATGTGTCGCGTTTTTTATGACACCATGTATATCAAGAATTATGCTTCCTTCATTTATAAAATACGACCAACGCACTAATCAGGTTTTCTTTCCAGGATGATTAATATCACCCCCTTCCTGTCCCATATAAAGAAAAAATCAATAAATAATAAAACGTTCTTATGAAGTCATCTATCTTGCACTGTACAATTGATACGTCAACAAGACTGTTTCCTGAAGGGGGAAAAAAGACCGAAACAGGAAGTTAAACGATCATAGGCCATTGTATAAAAGTTAATGGTCTATATTAACTGTTTTTTGATAGTTTTTTTAAATGGTAAATGTCTCGTAGACCAGTACAGGGCGTTAGATAAGTTTGTCGCCAAATTTCAAGTGACTAATAGAGCACACATATTTTTTAATTAAGGTGGTTTAAAAATAAGTTTTTTTCAGTAATTAGCCTTAGAATATGAGTAAATATTTTCATTTGTATGGTTAACACCATTTGTCATGCATATCTCAAGTGCTGATACAATTAATTAAAATTCCAGGATGTGGCTTAAGCGATGTTTTTTAGTGCCAAATAAACCGGCGTTTTTGCAGCCTAGTCCAGTAAACTAGAGCATATAAAATTAAACACAATATTTAATTTTAAATGCCTACAAGAAATTCATAATGCGGCCCTGTCTAATGACCCTCTCTCCGGGTTGTCACAGTGATAAGTGACAGTTAACCCATTAATTATCTGTCAATTGTCACCTGATCGACTCGCAGAATGCGACAGGGTCGGACGGATAAGGCTTTTGGCAGTAAAATATTTTTCTATAAATTCCAGATTTTTTAAATAATTTTCAGCTGAATAATTTTTTCGTATTTAATTACTTGCACTTCCAGGCTTCTGGAGTCATTTTTTTTATTAACAACGTTTTTGGAATAATTTCGATTCTTTACCTAGCACTATTTTTTATTTTGTTATTAATTTTTTATTTTCAGCATTTAAAATCAATTATTTATTCTTCCAGGGGCTTGGAATAATTTCGACTTTTCTGTTGGAAATTTAGTTTTTTTAAATTAATATATTCCTTCGTCCAAAAGACAGGTAATTAATATTCCAGGTTTTTGGAATAATTAAAAAAAAATCTATACCAGCTTAACTAGTTTTCGATTTAGGGTTCAAAAGTGCTTTTCCTGTTATTCTAAGATATTCAAATAACTTTTTAATTTTTTTTCTCTAACAGCTAAATTCATTTTTATTGTTTTTCTAATTAATTCTTTATTCCAAGTGGCTGAAGACTTACTTTTATTGGCACGAGTTCTTGAACTAATTTTAATTTTTTCTTATAGCAGCTTAATTAAATGTAATTTTTTTCTTAATTAATTTCTGATTCCAAGTGATAATTATAAGGAATAATTTTCCTGCTCATAGGCAACCCGCTATACCAGTCGCAATAAATGCTACGGAACTATAGGCTAAAAATTAAATAAAACCAGGATTTAATAAGAAAAATTTAGACTGCGTTATAGACTCGAGTGTCTTATATATTCATAAAGACTATATTATATATAAAAGTTGAATAATTTCTACAAAAAGAATATTAGTGTGGTTTGGATCAGTGACCACTGCCAGTTGTCATTAATCATCTGTCAATTGTCACCTGATCGACGACTGTGACAAACGTTTGTAGGCAACCAGCTAGGCTAGCCCGATTTAATATAAGATCAAAAGAAGTTATAACATAGTATAGGTAAATACAACCAAACTTAATCATCATATATTAAAGGTATTTACTCGATTAGTAAATAAGTATTTTTTAAATATAATTAAATACGGTTTATATAAATATAAATGACAATTGATAATATTATATTCAGATTTAACTAGGCAAGTGCCCACATTTGATTTAATCTCATTATTCTCAATTAATTTTTCTTTGAAAAAAATTAAGATACGAGAAGTTATGATACGAATAATTAATAATTCCAGGATGTGGCTTAAACGATGATTTTTAGAGCAAAATAATTGGCGATTTTACACACAACATGCCTACAAAAAATGCGGCCCTGTCTAATGGCCCCATCTCCGGGTTGTCACAGTGACAACTGACAGTTAACCCATTAATTACCTGTCAATTGTCACCTGATGTCACCGACGAGTGTGACAGAGTCGGACCAAGATTTTTGTAACTCCCGGTTTGTAGGCAACCAGCTAGGCTCATTTATTATAAGATTGCAAGAAAATTATAACGTAGTATAAGTAAATACCTACTACAAAACTTCATAAAATCACCGTTTAACATTAATGCTATTTACTCATTATTATAATTACATACGGTATACGGTTTGTATAATTTCGTCTCATTTCAGTTCAATTTGGAAAAAAAGAAGGAAATTTTTAATAAAAATTGGAGTTGAAGTCAGTTCTTGTATATATTGACAAGTGACAAATGTCATTACTCATTTAACCAACATAGTAGGGATGTGTTTAAGGTAGGAATGGGTAAATGGCGCGTCCTTAAAGAAATATTTTCCAACTAATTAAAATTTCCGGTTCTTTATCGACTATCTCATACAAATAAATATCAATCAAAACTAATTGTCACCTCCCCGTTTTCGTGCCCCTATTTCGACAAAAACTTTGTTTACGTTTATTACGACGACCGTTATGCAAATCTCCGGGAGGATTTTACGACTCCGGACGACGTTCGCGCGTTCTCCACGCTTCCGTCTTTTTTTTACGGATCCGGTCAATCGGAAACAATCGAAGTCGCCGGCCACGTGACCGGATCATTAGTAGGAGGGGGCGTGCGACCAGGGCGCGCGTTTTGTTATCGTTTTGTTTTTTTAATAGGGGGGTGGGGCGCGAGTAAGGGATCTTTTTTGACATGTATGGACGCCCTGTCATTATCAGCGTGACTTGTGGAATAGTCTATAATAAATGACTTACGGGTAATAATGACAATGGTGTGTTAAAGTCACTCTCTAACAATTTAAAATGATTCAGTGGATTTTATTAAGTGTACACTGTAAAAGAGGCATGATTGACGAATTTCTAATCTCAAATGCCATTAATTTCTTTAAAATTATTTTACAAGTTACAAATTATAAATATAACAAGTTATTATTTAATTGGTCTCGTAAATGTTAAATATTGTAATACCTCTTGGAGAGCTATTTATTCTTGATATATCGGTGACTCTGCTAGCTAAACTATAAACTATAAATCAATGTAAGTCTATAGATGGCGCCCCTAAACATTTCTTGATATTATGGTGACGGTGCCATATCGATTTAGTAATTCCTGGTTGTAATTAATTAATCCTATGTAAGTGACTAGGGAATTATTGGAACTTATATAAGGTCTAGCAGTAATAAATCCTATATTTGGACCTTTAAGCTAGCGCAGAAGTAGTTTTACATAAGGGAAATTTTAATAATGTTACTGCTAGGCTTTAAATTTTTTATTTAAGATCATTCACTGACAGCTGTCACTCCGCCATTTTGTAAGAAACAGTTGAAAGGACGTACATATACGTAAACAAAGACGCTTTTTTTTACTTCTTGGGTCTTCCTCTAATTTCCCATTTAATTTAGAACATTTCAAGCATTTTATTAAAAAAAAACTTTAAATGGCAGCAGTAGTTCGTATAAAACGTCGTTTAGACGAAGACCCGCAAGAAACGTTAGTTTTAAATTGTAAAAAGCGTCGGACAAACGGTTCACAATCCCAAGAAGATCTCAGTACAGTGCTCACGCTCGCAGGAACATCCCAAAAGGTGAGTTTTATTAACTAAATTAATCCCCATAAAACTATATGTAAATATCTTAGAATGAAAACATTGAGACTCTGCTTAAAAAACACAAAATTCCCGAGTCCAAAGAGCTGAGAGATCAGTATAAGAAGCACACAGTGGATATGTCGACTAAGCTTCGCCTTGAGGCGAAAGAAGCCTCCAAAAACAACAGATATAAAGTGGTAAACTGCTTCAGAAAGACTTTAAACAGCACAGAGGAACCTGAAAATGCTTCAGCTACAACCAGCACTTCCGAGATCACAGTTTTAGACATCGAAACTGATCATAACTGTAATGAGGCCACAATGGAGAACCGCGAGAGCAGCACAGAGCCTCAAGAGTCTAATTATGTATATGATTTTTACTATACAACCTCAGACGACTTTGGGGAGGCAGATATAGATCAATATGTTAGGTTGGTATATAATTTTAATGTGGTTGCCCTACAATATTATTGAATATTCTTTTGATATTCTTCTCTTGCATTTATAAGATAAATTAGTTTTTTTGGAACATTTTAATATGATTTTATACTATGTGTAAATTTGTCAGGTTTCCTTAGATTTAAAGTTCTTAAATTAAAATTGTTTTATTGTCGGAAATAATGTTAATGTACCTGCATGTTATATTTATATGTGTGTGATTAAGTGGACTTTTACAGAGTTTCTATAAGATTGTTTTAAACTTTAAGAATGCATTTCTTGGACTTCATTGAAATAAAGCTGAATAAAATTGACATTTTTGTTTTTAAGTATTTAAAACCGATTTAGTGTTAAAAAAAAAATTGGTAAGTTATCACTTGAATCATAAAAGCCACCATTTTTAATTTTCTTCTTTTAGCATCCGGCCCTTAAATGATCCACTCTTCTTTGGATCTGTAAGGGATAATGGATTAAATGGAGAAGACTCGGAAGATGAAAGTGAAGATTCTAATGCAGAAAACTATTTTACCAATGATTACCCCGATGAAGATGACCTGCAAAGCATCAATGAAGATGATATGGTAAGTATAATTTTAATTTTTTTTAAATTTACAATCTATAGAAAAAAAAATAGTTTTACTAATTGATCAGCAAACTTTTTACTGTAGATGTGTAAACGTTAGTTATATT
Source organism: Anthonomus grandis grandis (assembly GCF_022605725.1). Classification (NCBI taxonomy): domain Eukaryota; kingdom Metazoa; phylum Arthropoda; class Insecta; order Coleoptera; family Curculionidae; genus Anthonomus; species Anthonomus grandis. Next base: position 27,691,412 of record NC_065554.1, read on the forward strand.
ATAAGTTAAATTAGTAGTATTAGAATACCACTTGGTGCTATTTCCTAGTTATATGTCATTGTAGTGTATTTTGTCCCTATTTAGTAAGTATATGTTATTAATATAAATCATAATAATAATAATCATCTTTATTCAAGTATAAGTATATACATCAACAGTGAAAAGGCAAGAGTGCAGTTGAACATTAATTTGTTCAACTGCATTCAACCACACTGTAAGAAGTAGGTATGCACTCCTTCAATAAAATAGGAAAAAGATCCCAAAACTAACAAATTAAAACAAGTAGTAACTTTAACCCTTTCAAGGCATATTTTTAAATTTTGAAGCTATTTCATTTAAAGCCGAAAAAAATGAAGTGATAAGATCTCAAAAGCATTAAAAATAACCCAGATAATTTTTCCATTTGGAGGAAAAGGCATTATACTAGAAGTCGGAAATAATAGTCAGTGACGTCAGTCAGTTCGGAAACGAGAAAACAGGATTAAACTTAAACCGGAAAACCGGCTTAAACTTAATGTTTAACTTAATGTATTAATGTTTAAGTAACTGTTTTAAAATAATAACCTATAACCTACCTGAAAATTAAAGTGGGTATATCTTCATAATGGATAATTTAGGGATACAATTCTTGTACCTAGTACTGCCAACTATAGTTAACCTAGCACTGCAACTCATAGAGAAATATAATAAAAGGCCTTTATTTTAGATAAATATAATAAACAAACCTTTTATTATAGTTCTCTATGCTGCAACTTATGACCTACCTGAGAATTAAAGTGTGTATACCTGCGTAACGGATATTTTAGGGATACAACCCTTTTAGCTAGTACTGCAGACTATAGGTACCTGACCTACCTGAAAGAGTTTTAGGGTTTGCGACGCTGATTATTTACTAAAAATTCTACCCGTAATTAGAATAATAGGAAAGTAATAAATAGGTTCTCGAACTTGCAATGCCTTTATTTTAACATTTAACACGACGTTTCGTCTGGTAGTATCCCCAACCGTTATGAAGTGTAAACTGTATCTATTAATTTATGTAAACTAAATCTATTTATTACTACTCTACCAATGTCTACCACCTTCAAAAACAGAATAATAGGAATTATATATATAATAGGAATTTATAAATATAGTAAAGGTACTAAGCCCATATGTGAAATTCAAATCATTTTATCTTTTAAAACTAGCAATTCTTTGTATGAAATAAGCTGAAGATAGGAAGTACATATTTACCTCTTTATTACTATCACATTATAATAGGCATTATAAATAATAACTAAAGAGAAATTGTTGCCGCCACTGAATTTATTTCCCTCTTCCCTTGCTTCACTCGGCGCGCCCTAAAGCTGAAAATACGTCACTGACTATTATTTCCGTCTCCTAGTATAGTAGGTGGTATCACCATATGATACCACCAAGCACTAAAATTATACAATGCAGATATGTCTGAAACATATATTTAATTAAGATAATGTCATAAAAAGGAGTTTAAACTAAAAACATACAACGTATTTGCTATGATATTTTTCAAAGCAATTTTTTTTGTCAGTGAGACACAAACCGACATTGCAAGTACTGCACGACCATCGTGTACGGTGTTGTTCCGCTTTTGTGCTGCAAAATGCACACAATTTTCTCGAAGACTAATGTTTTGGCATATGAGCAGCTTGGTCTGTGCGCTTTTCCAGAGGAATGTTTACTTTGAATTTGTTAGAGGGCATCTCAGTACCAACCCACTTGCTACACAAACGAAAACTTTTCAAATCTAAGGATTTTTCCTTATTCTACACCTTTAATAGAATAGTATAATAACCCTACCTGGGTCCAATACGGATTCTTATGAAGGACATTGTCAGTCAGTTGATATTCTCAGGCAACAATTTTCAAACTCTGACTTTATTATTTTTGGTGATTTTAATGTTCCGGATGCTCTTTGGGAAAATGATGAGTTTGGAACTGTTGTTAGATGCCCACCTAACTCAAGTGGATTAATACTTGGGGAGTTTTATTCTTACCTTAACTTTTCTCAAAGGAATTTTGTGCCAAATGATAGAAATACCTTTCTTGATCTCACTTTTACAAATAGGAATGATCTAGTTGTGAGTGAAGCTGATGACTGTGTTTTTGATAAATCTGTCTATCATAAGCCTTATCGTTTTGAATTAACTTTTAATAATGGTAAAGAAAAAAGTTTCAATTTTGTGCAGTTCTTCTATGACTTTAGAAATGCAAATTATTTGGGTGTTAATAGTTATTTGTGTGGAGTTGATTGGGACCATGTTTTAAATGTAATTAATATTGATGATGCGGTTTTAGAGTTCTATCATATATTGAATACGGCTATAGCTTTATTTGTGCCTCTTAAGAGATTCAAAACCTCGTCTTTTCCCAGTTGGTTTTCAGGGGAGTTAAAGTACTTGATCCAGCAAAAGAAAATTTCACATAAAAAATATCAGTCTAGTCATACTGTTGCAGACTACGAAGTCTTTTCAGATCTTAGAGCTAGGTGCAAAACTTGTTACCAGAACTTTATTTCAAATTTGGACCAGTTACTTTATACAAACCCCAAAAGTTTTTGGTATAAGTTTAATAACAGGAGAGCAACGAATAGGCTTCCTGATTTGATGACCTATAATGATGGGGAGTTTGCAGGTTGTGAACAAATTGCAGAGGGGTTTGCCAGGTTTTTTTTCTACTGTCTATAATAGAGATAATAATGTCTTACCTTCTCGGCAGGCTGGTGTAAACATGACTATTCCAAATCCTAAATTATCTATTGGATTAATTTTTGATAAGATCTTTCGATTACCCCTTAAACTTAGTGCTGGCCCTGATGGTATACCCAATTATTTTTTGAGAATATGTGTATGTGCCCTCTCTTATCCCCTCTTTATTTTATTCAGTAGGTCTTTAGACTTGACAGTTTTTCCATCCCAGTGGAAACCCAGTTTTATTACGCCTATATTTAAATGTGGTGCTGCTAATGAAATGATCAATTGCAGGAGTGTGTGTGTACAGTCTGCCATCCCAAAACTTCTAGACAGTCTTATTAATTTTTATTGCAAAGAACTTCTGTTAAGTGAACAGCATGGCTTCAGTCGTGGCAAGTCTGCTATATATTACAAACTTGTTGCTGTATCAGGGTGTTCTGTTAAATGCTTTGGAGAGGGGTGAAGAAGTGGATGTAATATATACAGACTTTTCCAAGGCATTTGACAGTGTCAACCATAGCTTATTACTAGAAAAATTGAGACTTTTTGGTTTTTCAGATTGTTTGGTGGCCTGGTTTGCAAGTTTTCTTTCTGACAGATTTCAGCAGGTACAAATTGGGGATGCTAGGTCGCATCTTATCAGTGTGACCTCTGGGGTTCCACAGGGTGGTCATTGTTCTCCCCTGTTGTTCAATATTTTCATTAATGATATTTTGGTTTGCTTTAAAAATAGTAATTTTTTGTTATTTGCCGATGATTTAAAGTTTTATAGGGTGATCAGGTCAGAACAAGACATGGTTCTCTTGCAAGATGATCTGAATAGATTGTGTGAATACATTAGTTTCTACAAAAGAAACAAACGGGTAACTTCCTCCTATACTATTGATAATGTTAATCTTAGGTACACTGAAGTAGTAAAGGACCTTGCTATCTTTTTTGATGAACAATTGAATTTTAATACCCATGTAAATACTATTATAACTAAAGCATCTAAGGTCCTTAGTTTTGTCCTGCGCAATTGTAAGGATCTGTCGGTTGAAACTTGCAAAAGGTTGTACATATCACTTGTTGTCTCTTTGTTGGAGTATGGATCAATAATTTGGTCTCCTCTGTACATGAATAATTGTATGGCACTGGAGAGGGTTCAAAATAAATTTCTACGATTCTGCCTTTATAAACTTCGCATTCCAGTTCCTAATGACCATTGTTATGATGAAGCAATGAACTTGCTGAATATGCGGAGTTTACTTAAGAGACGCACTGAGAATGATTTGGTGTTTATTTATAAACTTGTGAATGGCCTTGTGATTTGTCCCGAACTACTTAATAGGATTTCATTTAATATTCCGCACCGTAATCTGGTAAATCGATTGTTTTCTTTGCCTTATCATCGTACCAACTATGCTATGCACTCGCCGGTCGAAAGGACCTTGAGGCTGGTAAACTCTACTGGAATTGAAGTTTTGGGAATTGCATTTTAGGAGTCTTATTAAGAGTTTGTAGGATTTTGTTTTTTGAATTAATTTTGCTCCATGATTAATAATTTGAAATACATTTGATCATTGTCATTGATAATAATATATTTTGTTTTTTCTTAGCTAATTTTGCATTGTTAATTGTTCTGATTTTGAGAGAATATTGTTACTACTTGTAAAACGGTTTAATTATCCTTGGTATTAAGATTAAGTCTGATAATTATTGTTTATTAGTGGTTAGGTAGTATAGCTTTTATTTCTTTTTTAGAAATATATATATTTTTTGTAATGGGATTGATCCCGTGTTTTATAAATAAATAAAAGTATAGAATATATGCATTGACTATGGTGACATCAACAAAATGCCTCATAATTCTGTGCCACCATTTTCGACTTTTTCTATTCAGTTCATAGGTTGATTTTAGCATATCAGCTTTATCAACATATCCCATATTTGCATTGTAGTCCTTTATAATGATAGGGTATGCAATCGTTTCTCTCTCTCCATCCTTTTTCTTTCCTTCAACGGTCTCTATTATTCCCGGTATGTGAAAATTACTTGCCATTGCAATTACTCTTTTAGTTGGAAATCCAACAAAAAGGCATGGATGGCCCGAGAAATCGTGTCTTGAGTGGTTACTGAAATTCGACCGGAAAATGGGAATCCAAAAAAAGCACGTTCTCTTATTTTTAGACAATGCATGCTCTCATCCTCGTGATCTGAAAATGAAAAATGTGAAAATTATATTTTTACCGCCAAACACTTCAGTTTGTCAGCCCTTGTATCAACTTTAAATTTTATTATAGGCATTTGATTTTAAAACATATTTTAACAAAAATTGACGATGTCCAAACCTTATCTGAGCTTACAAAGTCTATTAATGTGTTAGAAGCTTTGTATTTTATAAAAACAGCAGGGGATAAAGTAAATTCCTCTAAAATTAAGAACAGGCAAAGCTGGATTCAGAAAAAATGGATGTAGCTCAGAATTTGCTGAGCAAAATTATTGCGATGCTGAAGAGGATCTGCCCTTAGCGACAATTGCTCAGTTACTGCGACAAGCCACACATTTAGGAGTAGCAGACCCCCAGAAAGTAGATCATTTGCTGACCTGAGAAAATAACATAACAACAGAAGAAAATGTCATTGACAACTTTTCGAATTTGGATGTAGAAAGCCCAGGCCAACTTAAATATGGTAGTCCAAACGACTCAGAAGAAGAAGTGGAACTGATGGACTCACTAAGAGGTTCAAAAACTATAAATTCATATGGGGAAGCTCTAAATCATATTTCTATATTGAAAAAATTTGCTAAAGATGATTTCACTGCATTTCGACATTTAAAAAATTTAGAAAGTTATTACGAAAATTGTCTTCTTCAGCAAAAGATGGTGAAATTTCGTCAGACAAACTTTTTAACCTTTTTTCAAAAAGCTAAAGAATAATGTTGTTGTTTTTTTTAAATTCTCGTACCATGTATTGAAGCACTTATGTTTTTGTATGCGTATACATACATATAGAGACATGTATAGCATAAATACATACTTTAAAAATGTGGCGAGTTTCTGTTTCATTTTCCTCATGATTATATACCTCGTTATTTATACTCTATACTCACATAATCTCTTTTAAACGGACACCTTTCATAAGCGGACAAAACGGAACCGTGAGTGTCCGCTTATGGGAGCTTTCGCACTGTATTCATTTACGTTAATGTTAATATCACCCATATAAACTTCGATGTTCTTGGATGCTTTTTCTTCAAAATAGGTACTTGAATCATCATAAAAAATATCTAATATAGGTGGAGGATTGTATACAGCTGTTATTCCGTATGTGTCGGCCATTACTGTTAATTTTATAAAAATAATAATCCCATCATTTCTATCCTTATCACAAGTATTATAGCCTAGAAGTTGATAAAGGTCCCCTTGTATTTGGATACATTCTCCCAAGAAAGTTAGTTATTAAAAGTTACCCTTTTTGTCCCATAACAGATCGAAGCAGTAAACAACCTAAAAATCGAAGAGGATCTTCTTTCGAGTGACTCGGGTGAGGAGCAGTTAGTTTACAGTCGTGAAGAGGAAGAATTCCAAGATCGAGAGTGTGAGGTGGACAGAGAGGACGAACTGAGATACGGGAAACTATATGCCAAATTTAAAGCTAAAAATAAAAACGTGCAGACTAGCAGTTTGGCCAAGGATTTTTATTACGGAGACATCGATGAGGATGAATATTATTATTAATTATTTTGTTGTATTTGTGTTTATTCTAACTTGTTATGACTTTAAGTAAGGTGAAATTTCTTTTTTAGTGTAGAATGTAAGTTTAATGTGCAAATACAAGATTACTGTACTAAGTACCCTTTTAAATTAAAAAAATTTGTTCTTTTAATAAAAAGTGTTTTTTTTTTTTTTAATTTATTTATTATCAAAACGACAGAAGAGAATTAGTGTTAATAAACTTAGTGCAACATGACATAATGGGACGAAAAAAAGGACACTGCATCTCAATAATAGACCAAATGTAACAAACGCATTTTCATAAATATAACTTTTATTTCAGTAATAATATTTATACAGAACAAAAAAAAAAAGAACTAATTTTAATAAATATACACTTTGTATCCTCCTACATTTATTTATTTATTTATATGGGATAGTATTAATTAAATAGCAAAAAAATAACACGTTTCTTTTTTCTCCGCAACTAAATAATTCCGAGCGTTACTTTTTGGTGCCATAGTCTTTATTTTACATTCCAAAAAAGCCTTAAACGTCCACAATGGTCATAATATTAACCACTAAAAATCACATTTTTTCACACAAAATAAAATGTAAAACTTTTCCGATAAATAATAATAATCATAAATTGCAACAATGGACTTTAGCTCTATAAAATATATACACCTCTCTCTCAGTGCCTTTTCAATGTATTTTAATAAATCTTTCTTTTCTTAATATTTTCATGCGTTTTTTTTTAATGCATAATATGCGTGCTGGAATTGACGAAATGGGGGGGCTGGTTAGGGCCGCCCTGTATACTGGTTTGAGACATGGGTCCCCCGTTGGGAAATACCGCTGACGTTGGTGGTTGTGGCATGTTGAATGAAGGAAGGCTGAAAAAACAAATCAAAAGTCAAAAAGTACTTTAGATAAGATGTCACAAGTCAATAGACAGTTTTCGAAAGCATTAAAGTGTCACCGGTAACCACCAATATTGACATGCATGACATTTGAAGTGTCATTCATCGTATATCATAGCGAACCACAGGCGCATTAATGTTGTTTACCTTATTGTCAAATAATAATTCATAATTCAAGTTTCTTTAAGTCTCTTTTTGTCTGAAACGTGACCAACCCAAATCTAAATTCCAGGATCTTGACAAAATTCAAGAGAAGTAGGGTCAGATTTAATGATGAACACGACCAAATACTTCAACCACCAAATAATTATTACTTTATTCTTGCAGTAAATGCTCTTTTAAAAAACAAAACGAAAAGTATTTTACAATTTTTGTGAAAAAAGTAACGGGAAAAAAATTATTAGAATTTTATGATTATTGGCCAAAACTAGATGGAAAAGTTAGTCGATTTAAAAAAAATATATTGGAATACATTTAGCTTTGAAAAGTAATTAAAAATGTCTAATGAGAAAATTCTCTTAGCAAAGCCTTAAAAAAATATGATTTCCATAAGAATACATGCATTGCAGTAATCGAAAGGGGTAACACACCCATGATTTTTCTTGAAAAATCACTTTTATTTTTTTTATGCAAAATCTGTGAGTGTGAGAGTAAAATGGTTCAGATAAAACTTGTTGAAAATAATTAGGACCGTCGCTATAAAAATAATTTTAAATATATTTTCAATACAATGGGAGAAAATCTAGAAATTCGTTTAATCAAGAAACGGCATTTTTCCTCGTAATGTATTAGAAATTTATTTATTTTTATTATTTTAAAAGATGCTCTCTTGAAAAACAAAATGAAAAGTATTTTACATTTTTTTCTAAAAACAAACCAAAAAGAAGTTATTGGCGTTTTTTGTTTCTTTTTGCCAATATCGGCTGTAAAATTTAAAAATCTTGAAAAGTTGACGAATCTCCTAACAAAATTATTTGCTATGCGTTAAGTTTAAAGAGGCTATCAAAAAAGTTTTATGACAAGACTTTCTATTTCCTAAAAAAAATAAAGAATTATAATTGCCATAACAATTCATGCATTGCAAAAATCGAACCCATGATTTTTCTTGAAAAAATCACTTTTAATTTTTTATATAAAATCTATCAGTGTGCGAGAAAAATCTCTTAAATAAAACTTATTCAGAATAATAAGGACTGTTCTTATAAAAATAAATTTTGATTATATTTTCTATGCAGTGGGAGAAAATCGGGAAAAAGTCCTAAACCCAATTTTATTGTAATATATTGGAAATATAATTATTTTTGCAATCGATGCTCTCTTTAAAAATAAAACGAATACTATTCTATTTTTTTCGAAAAAATTGACATGAAAAAAATTATCCGAATTTTATGATTACTTATTGGCGTTGTTCGATTAAAAAAAAAATTGTTGCTTTTTATTTAGCTTAAAACGCTAATCAAAAAAGTCTAATGACGACATTTTCTATTCTTAATAGCAAAGCCATGAAAAAGTATGATTGCCATAAAAATACATGCATTGCAACAATCGCAAGGCATCCGAAAAAACCCACGATTTTTCTTAAACAATTTTTCAAAAATAATTTATATTATTTTAAGAGGAATAAAGGAACATGTAAATTACATTCTAAAAAAATATTGAGAGGAGAGAAAAGGACAATTAAAGGACACATTAAAAACAAATTTCTAAGTTGGTAATATTTTTTCTGTAATTTTGATATTAATAAATTTCAGTAAGCAAATGCACTCATATCTATTATTACAACAAAAAAATGTGAGTTTCGCTACTCTATCACCCCTTAAAATCATACTAACTAGGTGGAATATAGGTTCCAACTCTGTGATATCGAAATTTTTTTATATAAATGTTATAACTCTTAAAGAAAAACTACTTAGTGTGGAATTAAATTAATTTTATAATCCGCTGTTGTAGTCCTTATTAATATACTCAATCTTAATTTATATTGGTATGTATCTTCTTAGTACTGCCTTTATTGACCTGTAACTTTTCCCTAGTCTTATTTTTGTTGTTTCTTTTTTATTAGGTTTGTTTGGTTGATTTGGTCTCTCATTGTAATTACATTATTAATGCGTTTTGATTGGAGTTTAAATAAATATACTAATTAAAGGATCCTAAGCTAATAATGCCATAACAAAATAAAAAGAAAAAAATCCTTACCCTTGCTGAAACCTCATCATGTTCTCCTGATCGACCATAGGGGGAAATCCTGGGGGGCCATGCTGATTGGGCGGCTGATTAAGTCCGCCCGGTTGACTGGGCGGTTGCGGCATCCCACTTTGCACCTGAGGGGCGTGCATGCCGCCCATTTGCGGACTAGCGGGCGGCATCATTTGCTGGGGCGGCATTCCGTGCATAGGAAAGGGCGGCGGTCCTGCCATCTGAGGATGGTAAATCAGGCGATCTTGCCCGCTTTGCGGTAGATTTGGCATCATTTGATAATTCATCGGGTGGTTGTTGGGCATGCCCGGTGGAACGGGACCATTATACTGAAATAATGATCGTTGTCCTTAATATATCTAAGCGAGGTGATTTAACCGCTTAACTAATCAAATTAAAAATACAAAACCTGTTAAAAAAATTCATTTTTGTTTATGGTTTAAAATAAATTTTTGAAAAATGTACATGGGGTTGAAGATAATGTTTAAAAAAATATATATTTTTTTTTTAAATTCTCAAAATGCCCATATCTCAAAAATTAGACCAAATACAATTTTGAAAATTTGCATACGCATTCTCTGAAGAATTCCATTAGACACCTATTTCAGCGTTTTTTAAAAAATTTACATGGGGTTGAGAAAAAAAATAAAGTTTAAAAAAAAATATTTTTTTTTTCTAAAAATTCCACAAAATGCCCATAACTCAAAAATTAGACCAAATTCAATTTTGAAAATTTGCATACACATTCTCTGAATAATTTCATTAGACACCTATTTCAGCGTTTTTTGAAAAATGTACATGGGGTTCAGAAAAAAAATAATGTTTCAAAAAAAATAATTTTTTTTCTAAAAATTCCACAAAATGCCCATAACTTAAATATTAGACCAAATACAATTTTGAAAATTTCCATACACATTCTCTGAATAATTTCATTAGACACCTATTTCAGCGTTTTATGAAAAATGTACATGGTGTTGAGAAAAAAAATAATGTTTCAAAAAAAATAATTTTTTTTCTAAAAACTCCATAAAATGCCCATAACTCAACCATTAGACCAAATACAATTTTGAAAATTTGCATACACATTCTCTGAATAATTTCATTAGACACCTATTTCAGCGTTTTATGAAAAATGTACATGGGGTTGAGAAAAAAGATAATGTTTCAAAAAAAAATATTTTTTTTTCTAAAAATTCCATGAAATGCCCATAACTCAAAAATTAGACCAAATTCAATTTTGAAAATTTGCATACACATTCTCTGAATAATTTCATTAGACACCTATTTAAGCGTTTTTTTGAAAAATGTACATGGGGTTGAGAAAAAAAATAATGTTTCAAAAAAAATAATTTTTTTTCTAAAAATTCCACAAAATGCCCATAACTCAAATATTAGACCAAATACAATTTTAAAAATTTGCATACACATTCTCTGAATAATTTCATTAGACACCTATTTCAGCGTTTTATGAAAAATGTACATGGGGTTGAGAAAAAAGATAATGTTTCAAAAAAAAATATTTTTTTTTCTAAAAATTCCACAAAATGCCCATAACTCAAAAATTAGACCAAATACAATTTTGAAAATTTGCATACACATTCTCTGAATAATTTCATTAGACACCTATTTCAGCGTTTTTTGAAAAATGTACATGGTGTTGAGAAAAAAAATAATGTTTCAAAAAAAATAATTTTTTTTTAAAAATTCTACAAAATGCCCATAACTCAAATATTAGACCAAATACAATTTTGAAAATTTGCATACACATTCTCTGAATAATTTCATTAGACACCTATTTCAGCGTTTTTTGAAAAATGTACATGGGGTTGAGAAAAAAAATAACGTTTCAAAAAAAATATTTTTTTTTTAAAAATTCCACAAAATGCCCATAACTCAAATATTAGACCAAATACAATTTTAAAAATTTGCATACACATTCTCTGAATAATTTCATTAGACACCTATTTCAGCGTTTTTTTGAAAAATGTACATGGTGTTGAGAAAAAAAATAATGTTTCAAAAAAAATAATTTTTTTTCTAAAAACTCCATAAAATGCCCATAACTCAACTATTAGACCAAATACAATTTTGAAAATTTGCATACACATTCTCTGAATAATTTCATTAGACACCTATTTCAGCGTTTTTTGAAAAATGTACATGGTGTTGAGAAAAAAAATAATGTTTCAAAAAAAATAATTTTTTTTTAAAAATTCTACAAAATGCCCATAACTCAAATATTAGACCAAATACAATTTTGAAAATTTGCATACACATTCTCTGAATAATTTCATTAGACACCTATTTCAGCGTTTTTTGAAAAATGTACATGGGGTTGAGAAAAAAAAAAAGTTTCAAAAAGAATAATTTTTTTTTCTAAAAATTCCACAAAATGCCCATAACTCAAATATTAGACCAAATACAATTTTAAAAATTTGCATACACATTCTCTGAATAATTTCATTAGACACCTATTTCAGCGTTTTTTGAAAAATGTACATGGGGTTCAGAAAAAAAATAATGTTTCAAAAAAAATAATTTTTTTTCTAAAAATTCCACAAAATGCCCATAACTTAAATATTAGACCAAATACAATTTTGAAAATTTCCATACACATTCTCTGAATAATTTCATTAGACACCTATTTCAGCGTTTTATGAAAAATGTACATGGTGTTGAGAAAAAAAATAATGTTTTAAAAAAAATAATTTTTTTTCTAAAAACTCCATAAAATGCCCATAACTCAACTATTAGACCAAATACAATTTTGAAAATTTGCATACACATTCTCTGAATAATTTCATTAGACACCTATTTCAGCGTTTTATGAAAAATGTACATGGTGTTGAGAAAAAAAATAATGTTTCAAAAAAAATATTTTTTTTTCTAAAAACTCCATAAAATGCCCATAACTCAACTATTAGACCAAATACAATTTTGAAAATTTGCATACACATTCTCTGAATAATTTCATTAGACACCTATTTCAGCGTTTTATGAAAAATGTACATGGTGTTGAGAAAAAAAATAATGTTTCAAAAAAAATATTTTTTTTTCTAAAAACTCCATAAAATGCCCATAACTCAACTATTAGACCAAATACAATTTTGAAAATTTGCATACACATTCTCTGAATAATTTCATTAGACACCTATTTCAGCGTTTTTTGAAAAATGTACATGGGGTTCAGAAAAAAAATAATGTTTCAAAAAAAATAATTTTTTTTCTAAAAATTCCACAAAATGCCCATAACTTAAATATTAGACCAAATACAATTTTGAAAATTTCCATACACATTCTCTGAATAATTTCATTAGACACCTATTTCAGCGTTTTATGAAAAATGTACATGGTGTTGAGAAAAAAAATAATGTTTCAAAAAAAATAATTTTTTTTCTAAAAACTCCATAAAATGCCCATAACTCAACCATTAGACCAAATACAATTTTGAAAATTTGCATACACATTCTCTGAATAATTTCATTAGACACCTATTTCAGCGTTTTATGAAAAATGTACATGGGGTTGAGAAAAAAGATAATGTTTCAAAAAAAAATATTTTTTTTTCTAAAAATTCCATGAAATGCCCATAACTCAAAAATTAGACCAAATTCAATTTTGAAAATTTGCATACACATTCTCTGAATAATTTCATTAGACACCTATTTAAGCGTTTTTTTGAAAAATGTACATGGGGTTGAGAAAAAAAATAATGTTTCAAAAAAAATAATTTTTTTTCTAAAAATTCCACAAAATGCCCATAACTCAAATATTAGACCAAATACAATTTTAAAAATTTGCATACACATTCTCTGAATAATTTCATTAGACACCTATTTCAGCGTTTTATGAAAAATGTACATGGGGTTGAGAAAAAAGATAATGTTTCAAAAAAAAATATTTTTTTTTCTAAAAATTCCATGAAATGCCCATAACTCAAAAATTAGACCAAATTCAATTTTGAAAATTTGCATACACATTCTCTGAATAATTTCATTAGACACCTATTTCAGCGTTTTTTGAAAAATGTACATGGGGTTGAGAAAAAAAATAATGTTTCAAAAAGAATAATTTTTTTTCTGAAAATTCCACAAAATGCCCATAACTCAAAAATTAGACCAAATTCAATTTTGAAAATTTGCATACACATTCTCTGAATAATTTCATTAGACACCTATTTCAGCGTTTTATGAAAAATGTACATGGGGTTGAGAAAAAAGATAATGTTTCAAAAAAAAATATTTTTTTTTCTAAAAATTCCATGAAATGCCCATAACTCAAAAATTAGACCAAATTCAATTTTGAAAATTTGCATACACATTCTCTGAATAATTTCATTAGACACCTATTTAAGCGTTTTTTTGAAAAATGTACATGGGGTTGAGAAAAAAAATAATGTTTCAAAAAAAATAATTTTTTTTTTTTTAAATTCCACAAAATGCCCATAACTCAAAAATTAGACCAAATACAATTTTGAAAATTTGCATACACATTCTCTGAATAATTTCATTAGACACCTATTTCAGCGTTTTTTGAAAAATGTACATGGGGTTGAGAAAAAAAATAATGTTTAAAAAAACGCAACAAATAGACATGCATTTATGAGACTTTGACTAAAGAGTTTAATTTTTCTCCTTGTTTCTTCACTGAACTGTGTGAGATCCTTATGTGGGTCAGTTGGTTCACAAATATTAACCAGTGTGCAGAAACACTTAAGTCTAGACAAAAGATTTAAAGACTCTAATATAAGAATATTGATTATCCTAACATTCTTCGTCATCGCCCCTTTGCCATTAACAGATTAAATTCTCGTAATTCCAGAATGCTTTACTTAACATATCCATGTACAAACCTTTACAAAAACTCAACCCATATATAAACTGATATAGATATTGACTCGACTAGCCTCAATCAATTTAGCAGACTCATCACGAATAAACTTAAATCAACATAACATCCTGTTTTTTAACATCCATCCACGAGTGCCTAATGGCAAAAGGCTGGATCGGATCGATGATCCAAATTACTTTATATTTAGTAAGGTAGTAAAATTCAAGTTTTTAGACACTTACCATTCCACTAGAGTTTGGGGGAGCATATCCATAATTCGGCTGATATCCGTCCTTTCCTAATGTCGGCATTTGTGGTTCTCGCATTAAAGTATGATAAAGTCCTAAAGCCTCCACTAGGTCGGCACTCAACTGAGTTAATTGGGCGTGTTTCCTATCCACCCGTTCCAATTCCGCGTCTATTAAAGGCCCCATAGCGTTCACTTCTCCTAAAATGGCAAATATAAATATAAATTAGACACTCATCTTAAGTGACCCACTTTCTAAGCTTAGTAACTCGTCAGTGTCAGTTTCTGGATTAGTCGGATCCGCTTCATGCAGTAAGTGTAGCAACCGATCGATTTTACCCTCATTTATTTCAATTTCTTCGGGTTCCTTTTCCACCACCTTGACTTCCTCTTTGAACTGGACCATTTTTTTGGCCTTTTCAAACACTGAAAATCGAAAAGTTCCAGGACAACTTGCTAAAATGTTACTTTAATACTCACGAAACTTTTCCGGTTCAACAGATAGATCTGCGGTGACAAAATTGGCCGGGAACAAACCTTCTCCTCTTTGGTTGCTACCCTTCCACCAGTTTGGATCTGAATCATCCAAAACCATGACTGGAACACGGAATATTAACATTGTTACTTAATACAAACAAAACATTAATATTCTCACTTAGTTCCCCAGAAGCGAAAGTGAGCTCGTTATCTTCTGCAGCCTCAAAATCGTATAAAGCCCTAACTTTTCTCGGCTCTTTAACGGGGGCGGTGATGGCCCCAGTGAGGGCCGACATATTGTTGACAGAGGGATAAAGGGATGACGAAGGTGCAGTAGTAGAAGCTGCAGTTGTCTTTGGTGAACCTAAATTAGTATGTTTTACAATTAAGTCACTTTTAAAACCGCTTAATAATTTACCGGAAGTTTCTTTTAATGACAATTCAATGGCTTTCAGAATCTGCTCTTCCTCCTCCTGAGATTCTACTACATTCGGATCATTAGATTTCGGTGTTGCTTTCTTAGCTGACTAAAATATTTATGCATGTTATAAGTCAATCTGTACTTAATATAACATGAACTTACTGTATCTGAGGAGGTAAAATCATATGTGGACCTAAGTTTATGATATAATGAGGGTATAAGACTGAGCTGGCTGTCATTTTTAAACTCGTTCTCAGCCCACCTTTTTAATGACTCCCTAAGTTTTTTGGCTACTTGCGGATGGGCCTTAACCATCAACTTGTGAAAGTCCGTCTCAAATTCCCGCGAAGCGACTTCCATGTGGAATGACCTGCCCGAATTCTTAACACAAGCATCTAGGAGCTAACAAGGATATACTTAGTAAGTTTATTAGGTTAAATGATTGGCAAAAGGCTTACAGTAACTGCTTTTAGTCCCACATGGGGATCAGAGTTGTACAGACGCTTCGTAATGGCTCGCAGCCATGCTTTAGCATCATCACTTGATTTGCCTGCTTTATCACAGATATTCATTATCATATCCCACTTTTCTTCTACAAGTTTATCACTGGTGGCACTCTCTGTATGCATAAAATATGTTTTAGCAAGAATATTGTATTAAATTTTAATTGACAAATGATCCTCTAAGTTGTACAATGGGAATACTTGAAGATTTGAAATTTTAATTATTTATTTACCACTTAAAAGTCTAAGTAATCAGACAATTAATCCCATGGGAAGAGAATAGGGAATACAGTAAGCCCTTGTTTAGAAACCAAGGCATTTGAACTCTATATGGATTAATTGTTCTCGAAACTGCTACAATGATCCATAAATATTGACATAGGTTTCAGTCTAACTATGTCACTCATATGACTAGCAATGCCTCAAAATTGCAGTTACCCATACCCCAGATCTGCAATCATGGATTAGTAATTACAGGAAGTACAATGTTTCCCTAAAAAAGCATTATACCTTGTGCGAATACAGTTAATATACTGAGGGCACCATATACAAAATCCATATTCAAGGTGAGGACAAGCTGCAGTAGAGAAACTTGATTGAATGATCACTTTTTTTATTATATAGATTTTAACAGTAGTCCTAATATGAGAACAAAAAACTCACTGTTAATAAAACCACCTACAAGTCTGTGCAGATCCAGTTGGATTTTGTACAGACTTGATATCTGAAATTAATTAGATTGAACATTACTTAGTCTGACAATCTGCAATCAACTTTCCAGTCATTTAAAAAAACGATGAAACTGGATTAAATCTCATGGGGTGGGATTGATAATAGTAGTACATTTGTGCTTATGGTAGATTTTATTAAAAAATGCCAAAAGTAGGTACTTAATTTCACCATAAATTCTTCCTATAAAATGCCCAAAGACTATGGAATAAAATACCTAATATTTGTATAATAAAACATTATTATTTAATAATATTCAGAGGAAAAGTATAATATTAAAGTATTATACTCAAAAGCACACAATTTCATAAAAAATCTATACAATAGCCTAAAATTTATGCAAAGTCCTCTTTTAGTAAAGCCTGAAAATTTCCATTGTTTCAACAGAAATAACTAATTTTACATAAAACTCGTAAAAAATTAATGTGTTGTTTGAAATTGCCCACAAATGCTAAATTGTAATAATAAATGTTTTTATTTTTGTATTTTTAGATTAAGTAGAGTAGCTCATTGTACACTTGGATATGCTCAGGTGTACTATGCCTGTATATTATTTATTAACTATTACTAGCATTACTATTATTATATATCTCAATGATATCTTCATTGTCTGCAGTATTACGAAACTTAATGACCAAAATGTGAATGAAAGAAATGTAATGGTGAAAATGGGCGGAAAGTTCAAAAAATCATATTATCTGGCTGACATAAAAAAGTATATTATTGTAGGGTCTTCTTTGTTTCAACATATTTCTGCAATATCACTGTGCTCCTATCTTCATTATAATTCTCACTAAAGATAACAAGAAATGTCAAGATATTGGGACAAGTTTCTGTTTGCTTATCAAAATTCTCTTTTGAGGGCTGATAGTTATTTTATTAAACAAATATTGCTGAATTTGGTACAAATCTATGCCACCCAGGCTTAAATATAACAAAGCTATTTAAAAATTAGGATGATACAGTCTCTAAAGAGGACCAGCGAATACTCCCTTGTATAGCTATGAAAGGTAAAACTGCCTTTGGATAATTATGCTTAAACGATTATTAAAACCATTGTAATAAAACAATGAAAAACATTATTATATAGGACCACAGGACGGTTTATAATTAAATAAACAAAAATGACTCACCGACTTCTTCAGTTATAGAACCATCAGTTGTGTTTCCAAACAGCCCCATATTCTGCCGTGTTGGCGGATTCTCGAAACTAGTATGTCAAATAAAAGAAGTTTCAAACTTCGTTTTTGGCTTATTCAAATACGTTGTGAATCATTATTTGGAAGAATAATGGGTATGAGGTATTTTATCAATAAATATTTTATTTTTTTTAGATAAAAATGACAATGATTTTTTTTGACGTAGGATTTTGACAGGAACTTGACAACGTTTGACACCACGGTAAATTTGACAAATGACAGGTGAATTACCAGGGTTGCTTGACTTTAGATCGGGCGAATCAACCTTTGATGGCTTTCTCTTGAATACAGGCAACCCGTTTGACAGAATTTTGAATTTTTTAGAAAAGCGCAAATATCATTCCAAGTATTTTTACACTGGTTCAATAAATGGAAAGTATCATTATTATTTCTACTGGGAATCATTGCACAACCCCATAATAACCTATAATAATTTTATTATTAATATCTCATTGGAGTAATAAAATAGTTATTTATGTAACAAGTGTGTAAAATGATACTTTTTTTAAGAATGGACAATTCCTATGAATAGAAAAAGGGGATTTTCCACACGTGTAACATGCAAAATTTTTTCTACTACCGAAGAAAACATTAAAAAAATGAAAAATACCAAATTACTTTACGAATTAGTGCGTAGAAATTAAACGTCAACAAAATTTGTTACAAATTATAAAATGAATGTTAAATAAACGTCAAGTTAATTTTACGCACTGGTGTGCCTAAAAAGTGAATCTTTATAAGCCCTGGACAGTATGTAAAATGACTATTTTACGCACGGCAGTAGAAAAATTATTATTATAAATAATTATATGCGGTATATAAGAAAAATTTGACTTTTTTAACGGCGGGTTTTGCCCGCCTCAAAATTTTGCATGCCTATTTTTACACAAACCGTTTAAAATAATTTTAAAGAAAAAATTATTTAAAAATCATCATCATCAAATAGTATCATGTAATTGCATTTGAGTTTCTTATGCCTATCTATTAATATATCACTTAACTATAAAGTGTAAAATAAATAACTATATTTAAAGTATAAACAGAGTTTCTACTAACGAAGTACCTAGTTAGCTAATACTTCTTCGACAAACATTTGTCATTTTTAGCAAGTAGAAAGTGTCACGAGTACTACTTGGCATCACTGTACATTTATTAAGAACTGTCAAACCGACATAATTGAGGTTATATGCCTATAACCTCCAAATTGAGAAATGTTGTGTGTTCTTATTCAATGCACGCATAAAACATAGCTGCTTTATAAGAAATAAGCTAAAAGATCTATTCTAGACAACAAATCAGTCGTATAATTATTAACTTCAATAGGATCGCCTATCCGATAATGTCAATTTTAATTATGACGTCATTTCCGGGCGTCGTAACGCATTCGTAAAACGCAGGCGCCGTGACATTTTCACCATTTCCGGTCCAGTTGACGTAGACGTACGTCTTACACTACTGGCCGCCATTTCTTTTTTTCCTTGCCGTTCGTTGGAGCCAAAAAAAAGAAGCGGTTTCCTGTTATAATAAAACAGTATAGCGTTTTTGAAAAAAACGCTAAATTGTTGTGCGAGTGCCTGGGGTGAGTGACTGGCTGGCGGTTTGCCTGAAAGAATGTCGATCGAATACCTGCAAGTGGCCGAAGATGAGGGCGAAGAACCGATCGAGTTGCCCACAGAGGACGACGGCACGTTGCTATTAAGCACGTTGGCGGCCCAATATCCCGGCGCCTCCGGATTGAAATACCGAAACCCTGAAAATAAGTCTGTGAGGGGTGTAAGATTGAGCGATGGAAGGTTGCATCCGCCCCCCGAAGGGGGTTGGGGCTCCCATATTTATTACTGTGTGTTTCCTAAAGGTTAGTATGGCTGGCGAGTGGGGGCTGCTTCGCCCTTTTTTTTTACATTTATACATGAAAGGTGTTTTTAAATGTTTGTCAGGATGAAGTATTAAGTATACCAGATTTGTTTGATCTTACTCCCTAGATTTGTTTCTTGTTGAATTGATGTTTACAAGCATATGTTGCAATTTGATGTTTGAGCCTAATATACCTGACAGTTTACAACTTTTTTTCCAGCAATTAATTATGCCCATAAGAGGCATTCAATCCAATCAAACCAGTTAATTTTTAATTGTGTATGTATAGTAGGTTGTTCCTTCCATCTAGTTGATCAGTTTTCATTATTAATTAGTGGTAAAAGGGACAATATGCTGTGTATGATTGCATCAGGTCTTTATTAAGAAAATATTGTTATGCGGTCAAAGTTATGCTCATTTACTACCTCTTTTCTTTTGGGGTAAATGCATCTCTTTTGCTTGCTCATTAGCTGTAGCATACCAAGTTTATACAACTTACTTTTAATTTAATAAGTTTAATAGGTTTAATCCACAATTTATAACTTTGGCGTGGGTTTATGTAACTTTATAGGGATAATTTTTTTGATGTCTTTTTTTAAATTTCTTTATTTATTTATTAACGGAATCCATTTATAAATAGGCAAAAAATAAGGCAAAGTCTTGGTCTCAAAAGTCATATAGGTAATAAAATTAATTATTAAAATGGTTACATGTTTCGCTCAAAGAGTTAAGCATCATCGAACCTAAAAACATAAAGTAAACCTAATTGCAAGTCAAAATTTAAATGTAAATTCAAAATGTTTGAAAATATTTAAAAGCATTACGTGAACGGCAGAAGACTAATAACACACACCTGTTACCGACCAGCTGTATGATAAACTGGAAGTAAAGTTGTCTAACAAAAACAACATACTTTTCACAAAAAATATAAACAATGAAAGTAAATAAAAATCAGTCAGTCATGAGGTTTGAACTAATGCTTTTAACAGCTTTTGTTATGGGTAAATGCATTATACCACTGCGCCATTGAGACCTGATAATTTATTTAGGAATAAAAGAAAATAAGCATTAAACTTAGTAAGATTATCAAAAATGAGGCCTGGCTCAAAGGTGAAAACATCATTTACGCATGTTTGGATGGTGTTTGTTTTTGACTCTAGTAATTTCCATCTTTTCAAGGAAGTCCAGATTTTTAACTTTGTGGCATTGGTGTATAATCAACACATTTTCAGGTGCTGAAATATTGTGTCCTGTTGATAAAAGATGGGTAGCAAAAGCTGACTTGATTCTGTAATTCTGGGGTCTCTTTGAGAGAAATGGACTAATTTTTTCAATTTGAGAATCTATTTATATTGTAAGAGAAATGTATAAAAAATTACATCTAAGTTTAGTGAAAAGTACCAGACTCCATATCAGTCTATAAAAATTCCATATCATATCACTCAAAATCACAGTAATTATTTAACACAAATTACTGGATAAGTCCTAGATTGAAGAAAGACCAACTTATAAAATTTCTCTTAGTTTTTGCTGAAAAGTATGAAATATAGAATCAAAGACATTCATTTATCCTAGTAGGTCATTAGGACTGGGAACCAGTCATGTATAGTTGGTTCATTCATGCCATAATTAGTGTGATTAAATAGTTAAAAAGCATTTATTGCTTTATGTCTAAAATATAAATCTAGTAGAATTTATGTTGATTGGTAAATTTAGACTATCCCTCACATACTGATAATTTTATTTGTCCCTGTATTCAGGACTTTGTCAAGCTTCTCAATGTAACAATTGTAATACTCCAAAATTGCTCTAACAAGGGAGCAATAAAGCATTTTACAAGTAAAACACCTTCATTGCCCTACTTGTTATATGATTTATGTGACCCTCAAATGAAAATTTTGAATCCATTTATAGGCCAAGTCTGTAACTGCTGTTTTAGAACCAATTGGAAGATTAAATAAAATTTATAAGTTTTCTCTGCCTTGAAAAATTAACTTTATGGCATTTATTAATATTAAGGGATATTTTTTTAAAATCACACCAATTAAAAAAATGATTGCCGATCCTCTTGTAGAAATGCAACATCATTGAAAGACTCAATACTTGTAACAAGTTTGACCATTACCAAGTTCTATAAAAGCACTTTCTTTCAAACACATTCATTTTATACCCATTAAATAAACTAAAATTACACTGTACACTATTAACATGGAAATAATGGATTAGAATTTTATGAGGTAAACTTTCAAGATCAGACTGGAAAGTGCTTCTGATGGCTTATTCTAGCTTGTTTCAATGTAGAATGTGCTAACTTGATCTAGATACTATTTTGTGTATACATACTTAGATGCCTTTTAACATGTTGACTGCCGGGCATATGTCAGAACTTGGGTCAGGTGCTCCGGGAGTGTTTTATTAATTTTGTTTTCTATTAAGTAGATTTTAGATCCAAATATAGTAGCAAAAGACACTTTTTTTTGTATTTGACCTTGTTTAGAAGCACGTATAATATGTATACACGCGGCGCAGCATTATTTTATATCAATCTGCGCCGTGTGTAAAAACTATACACAACCGCTAAAATTTATACATATGCCTGTCCAGGTAAACCACCAATATGTGTTGAATGTTTTTTTTGTAATTCATAAAGCCAAATTAAAGTAATAAAAGGGTTTTCCATATTTTTATCAATTATGTCACTTTTCCATAATGTTTTAAATATTTGGTGTATTTTTCCATTAGTTTGGAAGTAATTTTTAGTTATCACCTTCTATTTTTTTTTGATAAATCATTTTCCAATTTACTTTATGTTACATTTTCTAATCTAAAATGCGGTATTTTCTTACTAAAAAACAAAGAAAATCCTATCCAACTTAGACCCGCATTATTGGACACTTTTTTGCAATACAAATTTTAAAACAGTTATATTTTCAAAAAAAAGAAAAATATTTTCACGCCAATCAGATTATATGTTAGTCCTACGCCGGACAAATAAAGAACCCATAAGAAATACACGTAATGTGTGCGTAAATCGTATACACGCGGCCTGCAGTCATCAATAGAACTATGTATATATTTTATACACATGGCGCCAGTGACACACACGCTGTGTATAATATATATACACATGGCAGTCAACGTGTTAAATTTAATGGAAAACCTAGATAGCTACACTGTGTAAAATTAAGTTCATGCCTTTCACACAATGCCTAATAAAAATCAACTGCACAAGTATATTATATACAACTGCAGTTTACAGTAGCAGGCTTTCTCCTAATTATTTTTGACCAGGTTTTACAACCCATCCATACAGTAGGTTTTACAACAAAATTTATGTTATTTTTATGATCATTATTTTGCCTACATATTTAAATGCTTCATTACCTACAAGGAAATTTTTTTTGTTAGTAATCCCAACCTAAACAACCTAGAAGTATAATGAAATTTTACCCATTGTATTTTGTCATGTTTGTATTTCTACAATATCAAGTGAATGTGTATAAATACACATGTACTTGAATTAGACGTATCTAGTTTTCAGAAACTATGTCCAGTATGAATTGATCCTGTGATGGATCTAAGCGAAGCCACCGTAATATAGAAAGCCAGAACCCTCGAGTCCTGACGTCACGTCGAACGTCTGAGTATCCCGTGTCGTTCGTATGTTATAGCCTTATTTATTCAATACTACCGCTGTTAAAATCATAATATTATCATTGTGTATCGTTTAAATGATAATATTGTTTAATAAAATTAATAGTGTGTTAGTAGAAAGAAGTACAAATAATAAAAACATATTCTTTATTAAAACAAAAATGATATAAAAATCAACAAATTCTTTAATGAGTTATAAATATAAGGCAAATAAGGCCTATATGATACAATAGTTTTTAATAACTACTGAAACATATATATATTTATAACTATTAATTAAAACAAATACAAAACTCTTAAAAAAATAATAAATATAGCCACTGTAAGATGGTTTAAAACAAATTTAATAAAATACTGAATAATTATTTAATAAAATGGATGGATAGTTGGTAGTAGTACAAAAGAAACAAAATAATATTTTTTATTAAAACAAAACAACATAAAAAAAAATCGAAAATACTTCAACAAGCTATAAATATAAGACAAATAACCCATACAAGTTTTTAATAGCTACCAAAGTATATTATATGTATGCACATATAGAATAGAATAAATTGAAACATAAATACAAAACTCTTAGGAAAATAATAAATATAATATAATGTAAGATTGTTTAAAATCATATTTTTTTATTAAAACAAGAATATCATAAAAAAAATATAACATTCTTCAAGGTATAAATATAAGGCAAATAACCCATACAAGCTTTTAATACCTCCCGAAATATATATTTATAATAAATTAAAACATAAATACAAAACTCTTAAAAAAAATAAATATAATTATAATGAAATAATAAATATAATAATATGCAAGTTGGTTTAACACAAATTTAATAAAACACCAACAGAAATAAAACTCAAATAGCTAGATAAAAAAACTCGATAAAAACAGAATAAAAAATTTAATAAATTAATTTTATGAACTGGAAAGTTTTTTATATTTTCTGGTCTTTGGTTCTGGTTTTTGGTTTTCATCTTTTGATTTGGACACATCTTGTTTTTCTTTTCTCTCTATATTTTTTTTTAGTTTGGCGGCATGGATTGTATTTTGGACTTTTCGGTAATTATTTAATAAAATGTTTGAAAACTTAAATACCGCATTTTTTACAAGATCTTACATAAGGATTCCACAGTCACATGTTATTTCAGGATTGATATCTGAATTGTCGAAAATAATTCCAACAGCAAGCTTGGTGAGGACGGCTCTCTGAGATGAGCGTTTTAAATAATTTTCTTCATATCTGTCCGATATTAGAGATTTAAAGATGTTAAAAGTTATTATTAATACTTCCTAATGTCTTCCTACCGAGCGCATACCTAATCCCGGGCCGGGCGAGGAAGTCGAGTCGTTCGGGCAATAGACGTTCGACGTGACGTAGCTGCTGGAGAGTGGGATGATGTTTCTGGCTTTCTATATTACGGTGGCTTCGATCTAAGAGTCTCTGATATTGATATATCTAGACTCACCAATAATCATAATCTTTCCTCCTTTAAAAAAAATTATAAAAAAAAATAGTAACTGTTAACAATTTGTCCAGGATCCTTTCAATTTGTCCAATATAATAATTGTACCAAAATATTGATCAGAACACAGTAAAATTGATATGGGTTATCTAAAGTAAAGCAAGGATCAAATTTTCTACCAAAATCAGACAAAATAACATTTATTTTCATTGGGTAATTCACATTGAAAAATAAATGAAAATGTGGTATTTAAATATTAAATCTTTGCACAAATAAGACAAGAACTCTATAAAACCAGTCAAAGTTACTAAAAATAAGAAAAATTACCCCATGTAAGCTTAGATAAAAATAAATTCTGTCCAGTACCCACCCCTAAACAGCCGGGATATGTTATAAACAGAAAATATAAGTAGCACTCCATAATTCTATTGATCCAGTGATATAATATTCAATAAAACATGATCCTTATTTGAAGGTTTTAATTTATAGTTCTCAATGTCATAAAAATCACCAAATACAGTTAAATGCTCATTAGAATAAATGTTAATTTACATTTGAATGAATGTCTTGAAAAATTATGAAATGTAATGCAGATAGTTTTGTCTATTTACTATATCTTGTCTAGTATAAGTACAAGTTGTCCCTGTATAAATCCAGTCTCCAAGGGAGTGTGTTTTGTTCAGAATGTAAATTTTGAATGACATTCAAAAAATGTGAAAGGTTTTGAAACATTTTAGTGGCAACAATTCATCCAAAGGACAGGACCGACATCTTAAAACGAAATCAGGTATAGCTCATAAAGTTAGTTTTGTAGTATAAACAATATTGGATGTTCCCATTCTGTTTCTCCAAAATCCTATTGGAAATTACAAAAGAAAACATCCAAGATAAAACAGCCATGCTCATAGTACTGCTTGTGATCATTTTAATCACTTGTGGGTTTCCCATGCATGTTACATCAATTTATACTTCAATTATTCAGTCATACTTTTGTGAATTCCCAAGACAAAAGAGTATTTTTATTTTTTTTCAGAGAACAAACGCAAAAGCGACGATAACTTGGAAAACACGACGGCAAAGACGAAGCGTATGGAGACGAAACTGCGCTGTACTGACTTGATAGTATTAGGTTTGCCATGGAAAACGACTGAACAAAACCTTAGGGAATATTTTGAGACTTTTGGGGAGGTCCTGATGGCACAAGTGAGTCAATTTAAAAAAAAAACTGGAAAATTAGGATGTTCCCATTTTGTTTCTTTTTCTTTTTAATATAAAAGATATCAAAAGAAAACATCCAAGATAATGGAACCATGCTCATAGTACTGCTTGTGATTAGTATGTCACTTGTGGGTTTCCCATGCATGTCACAATATTCTTTGTTTTTAATTATAGCTTACACAGTCAATTAAAAGGTAAAATGCAGAATTTAAAATAATTAAAGTAATGAGGTCAAGCTGTTAAATAAAACCTGCAAAAATCACTACAATTTTATTAAAAATATAACTAATTGAATATGTGTAAAATATAATAAGTGATTTTTTATTTAATCAATTACATATTAATTTACAATTATTATGAGATGTAATATTATGCTTATAATATGCATACAGTGGACATAATGTTTCTGTGTGTATGCACATTCATTCATCATATCTTTAATCCATGAGTACAATTTTTTCTTTCCAGTATAATATTTTTTGTTTTTAAATTGTTCCGGCAACATATTTAATAATTTGGGAGTTATATGTTAGACATTTTCAAACTAGGCATAAGTTTGTTACAAATTTTTTCAATTTTATTTATTTATTATTCATTATTACTATACGGGATCAACCCCATTACAAAAAAGAATAATACAACATAATAATTCATATAACCTAACCACAAT
This sequence comes from Anthonomus grandis grandis, assembly GCF_022605725.1. NCBI lineage: Eukaryota > Metazoa > Arthropoda > Insecta > Coleoptera > Curculionidae > Anthonomus > Anthonomus grandis. The sequence goes on from NC_065554.1 coordinate 27,718,210, forward strand.
AATAAACCATTAAATTCTAACAGAATTATTAACCATTTAATTGTCATTAACACTGATCTTAACTACAACCCATAAATGAATATAAAAAAGAACAATGACTAAAAGCTAATAGCACAAATATTAAAAATTAAAATACCTTCCATAATCAAGAGTAAAAAAAAATGACAAAAAGACTCAAATAATTTCTTTAATTTGATGCCTAAACTGAGACAAGGTAATGCCTAAAATATCCACTTCATCTGAGTTTAACAATCTTAAAGTCCTCTCAATTGAAGATGAGTGACGATACCACGATAAGTACCAATTTTGTTATAAGATAATGTTAAGCTGAAAAAAATATGAGTTTTCCATATTTTTTTCAGCAATTTTTTCCATGATGGTCACAATATTCTTTGTTTTTAATTTTTGGATCAGGATTATCAGAAACTATATACAGTGAAGGCTCCCATAAGCGGACACTCACGGTTCCGTAACTTTTGTCCGCTTATGGGGGGTCTCCGTTTAAAAGAGAGTATGAGAGTATCTATAGTATATGAGAGGTATATGAGAGGAATATTTACGGATTTTCGAGTACTCATCAAGTATATTTTACCCAAGAAGGTTCTTTTTTATCATTGCCATATGTTACACGCCATATGAAAAAAGCTGGCTTGGTTGTTACGAAACAACGGAATAAACTCAACGCAGAATCGGCTCGTTCATTGCTGTGCTTAAATTCATGGTACACTTGTAGATTAAAAGATATACTAAAAATTGACTACTGAAACTTAGCTTTTTATTGGGTATTTATTTATGCCTTTTGGTATTTATTAGCAATTTGATCTAAACATTTTACGTACATAGATAAATTTGAACTAAATGTATATTCTAATTAAGTTTATACTTATATCTTATTTGTCGTTATATTATATGTTATATTGTTTTTTAAATGTATTTATTTGTTGTTGCTGTTTATAAAATATATTTATTTAACGTAAACTTAATTTGTTCTCGTATTTTTAAGATTTAAGTTTCAGAATTTATATTATTTCTTTATAAAGAGTGCAATGTAATAACTATAATGTACCTATTAAAATATTAAACATAAATTTGTATATTTGTTTGGCTCTATATTTTTTTATTCTAAAATTTATAATTTATTATATTTACTTTATTCCATAATTAAGTAAGTAATTTATTATAAAGGGTATATACAGCCTTTGAAGCATAGCTTAGAAGGTTCTATAGGAATACTTATTTTAAGACAAAAATTCCAATAATCGTATCGAACATATGACCTGTAGACGTCGACATTTTTCATAGACTTTTTTAACAGATGACAAAGTATCATTCGATTTTGTTTGTTCGAGACGAAAGATAGGTATTAAAAAACATAATATGTATGTGAATATATTATTAAATAGGAGCCTCTTTAAATAATAATTATAAAGCAAATTGCAAAATGTTGCAAAACCAAAACTCTAGGGACAAATCGACACGTTATGAATGCAGTTAAAGTCCAGTGCAACGATATATTAGAATGGTCACCCGTCAAAACACCAGCATTTTACTTCTCAAACAATGTAAATAGAAGGTGGATGACATTGTGGAATGCTGGTGTTTTAACGGGTGACCATTCTAATATATCGTTGCACTGGACTTTACCATTTTTCGGAGGGTTTTGATAGAGTTTTGTAACAGTGACGCAACTGTTCCGTCCGGTGAATTTAGGTAATATTCTTAAATTTTTGGTAAATTCAAAAAATATAATAATATATGGTGTTTGTTTAAAATAAGAAAGCCCACCATTTTATGACACACCTTGTATAAAAACGTTAAGTTGAAAAAAAATGCGCAGCTAAAATAACAACAGACGTGACTGGTCCAAGAGATTTAAATAAACATACCCCTAAATTCTAAGGATATTTTTTCCAATCTACACACCACCTGTTACACAAATCGTAAGCCTATTAGTATAATAATGGGGAATTAAAAAAATAATCAAAACCTATTCCGTGATTTTAATGACAATTTTACCAATTATTGCTGGATGCATTTTACATATATCGAGACGTCTCGTCTCGTCTCGCCTTGTCTTGAACATTTTTATCTCGTCTCGTCTCGAAATTCGAGACAAAATACTTTCGAGACGAGATAAAATGGCTTCGAGACGAGACATCTCGTGTCTCGCGGCATCCCTAATTTTTATATTCTTAGAGAAATTCTTTCAAGAAAAATACTGATTTTGATATATAAGGCTTTAATTGAACCATTACTGAGATATAGAATATTGCTCTGGGGCGCAGCTTACGAAAACAGTATTGGTGCACTTAAAATTGTACAGAATTCAATCATAAAAATAATGTTCAAAAAACCCAGATTGTTTTCAACTAATGAATTGTATAAAGGTGATATAAGTGATACTAAGACAATTTTTATTGCAACATGTTGTTCCTATATATTTATACATAAACATCATTCTAAACAAACAATTACCAATCATCATCATCAATTTACCAGGTGCAATTTAATTGAATTATCAATTTTTTCCAGTTAATTTCTTGGTTTTTGTAGGATAGATATAATGATCTACATATAATAAATATTATCTAGAATGTGATCAAGGGCCAATCTCTAGAGCTCATTATATATACATTATATATTATTAACTTAGTACTGTGTGATATACCTATACATTATAAATTCAGTATTATATTATGTAATTATTAGATACCTATACTAACTAATCCAGCTTTGGTAAAATCAATTTTTACTATATTTCTTTGTAGAGAGAATATTTTATCTATATTTAAGTTGAAGTATTGTTTTGAATCATGTGGCACACACAGATACCTCTGTATCTAGGTGTCATTTATATCTATTGTATTTATATACTGTGCATTATTACCTAACAAATTGAATTGAATTGAGTTAATTTTGATAGTCCTCTGTGATGTCTATATTATGCATAATTTCAAGAGTTAATCCCATGTTAAAAATCACTCCTTATTTCAATTATTAGGTCAAAAAGGATCCAAAGACTGGTCAATCCAAAGGTTTCGGTTTCATAAGGTTCGCCTCGTATGAATCTCAAATGAGAGTATTAGCACAGAGACACATGATTGATGGAAGATGGTGTGATGTTAAAGTACCCAATTCAAAGGTAAACCATTTGTTTTTCAAAATCGTTAAGTAATAATAACGGATGTTCCCATTTTGTTTTTCTTCAGTTCATGAGAGAAATTTAAAGAAAACATCCAAGATAAAACAGCCATGCTCATAGTACTGCTTGTGATCGTTTTATCACTTGTGGGTTTCCCATGCATGTTACAATAATAATTGTTTTAAGAAATTAGTGTTTTTTTTTTGAGACATTCTGATTTTTTTCATAGGAAGGCCTAATCCAGCAAGTTCCTTGTAAAGTGTTTATTGGTCGTTGTACAGAAGACTTGACCGCCGACGATTTAAGGGAATACTTCGGTAGATTTGGAGAAGTAACCGATGTATTTATTCCAAAACCGTTCAGGGCGTTCAGTTTTGTTACATTTTTGGATCCTGAAGTTGCTCAGAGTTTGTGCGGTGAAGACCATATCATTAAAGGTAAGGTTTTTATTTAAAATGTGTTCTTTTATGTTTTTACTTTATTTGTTTATTGCATCCTTTAAAAACTACAAATTAATGATCATTACATGTAAATGTTGGTAGAAGTAAAAATAAATTCAAAAGTAGAAGCAATATACTACATTAATGACAATGCAACTAAAGTATAGTGTGGTGCAATATGAAAAATGCTTACCTTTAAATTATTTATATAACTATAAATTTATTTGAACCTATTAGGAACCCCATTATCGTTACCTACTTAATTATTGCAAACGTTGCTGTGTATGATTTGGTTGGTTTGAACGTAATAAAAGTCAGTCGTATAGTAACAAGCAACTTGATTATTTCCAACCCCTTCGGAAATACGATACTAATTTTACATGGCGATCCTGCCAGCCGTGACGTAAACGCGAAAAATAGTGATAAAACTTTCAACAACATGGGGAAAAGTGCGTCGAAAGAATGTGATGTAACAAGTTTCACCCTGTTTTAACCTTTTTTCACCCTGTATTTTAGGAACAAAAGTAATTAGAATATTTCTGTTTGTGGCTTTAAAAGTTTTACAAAAAAGTGATACAGGGTCGCGAAAAGCGCAAAGCTCTATCTTAAAAAATGACAGAGATACCCTGCAGTCTCATCCAAAATGGGACACAGTGTACAAAAAAAAAGCAGCTGTTTCTCCGGTATGTAACATTTATGTTTGTTATTTAAAACGATGGCTTCTGGTTTCTGATGTCGTTTTACATATTCGTGGAAGTTGCCGTGCTGCCGGAACATGTTTGTTTTCAAAGGAGACACGACGTTACTATATAGTGCAGTTTTTATTAGCATAAATAATTACATTAAGGTTTATTTTATTAGCCTAGGGAAGTTTTAAATTTTATTAGTAGTATTACAAACTAAGCGGTATAAGCATTTTTCATATTGCACCACAATAGATTAAAATATTGATTTTTTTTTTCTGTTTATTCTACACAAAGTTCATAACTCGAAAAATTGACCAGATATCATTTTGAAAATTTGTACACATATTCCAAGGACAATTTCGTTAGACACCTATTTCAGCGTTTTTCCAAATTCGTACGAGAATTTAAGAAAAAAAATTATTTTTCGAAAATATTGATTTTTTTTCCTATTTATTCGACACAAAGTTCATAACTCGAAAAATTGACCAGATATCATTTTGAAAATTTGTACACATATTCCAAGGACAATTTAATTAGACACCTATTTCAGCGTTTTTCCAAATTCGTACGAGAATTTGAGAAAAAATGTTTTTTTCGAAAATATTGATTTTTTTTCCTATTTATTCGACACAAAGTTCATAACTCGAAAAATTGACCAGATATCATTTTGAAAATTTGTGCACATATTCCAAGGACAATTTCGTTAGACACCTATTTCAGCGTTTTTCCAAATTCGTACGAGAATTTGAGAAAAAAAATTTTTTTTCGAAAATATTGATTTTTTTTCCTATTTATTCGACACAAAGTTCATAACTCGAAAAATTGACCAGATATCATTTTGAAAATTTGTACACATAATCCAAGGACAATTTCGTTAGACACCTATTTCAGCGTTTTTCCAAATTCGTACGAGAATTTAAGAAAAAAAAACATTTTTCGAAAATATTGATTTTTTTTCTATTTATTCGACACAAAGTTCATAACTCAAAAAATTGACCAGAAAATTTAACACACATAATCAGCCTAGACAGTAATTACAGTAATAAGTAACCTACACCTATTTTCTTTGTTATACCTTAGTTGAGTATCCACTGTATGTATGTCCTTTTCCAATGCATTAATCTCCTATCTGTAATATTAATTTGCCAATGCTGTATAAAAAAATTTTTCTTTTCCAATAAATATGCCTCCAATATTAACATTTAAAAAAAATCTCTAAATCACTTAAAAATCGATTACTAAGAGGCTTTATAAACGTCAATCTGCAATGGTACCTTAGAACTGTGATTTAATACTGACTGTTATACGTTGATACTGTTTCATACTGCAACAAATAAATAAACGTGTAATATAATCTGATTATGATGGAAATATTACAATTTTTTTTCCTCTCACAATGTCCTTAATTCATGCCCAGAAGTATTAGTCCAACACAGTCAGATCAGGAGGTCTAGGTGGCCATGAGAACAAACCAACCCTTCCAATCCAGTAAAGTCCAGTGCGACGATATATTAGAATGGTCACCCGTCAAAACACCAGCATTTTACTTCTCAAACAATGTAAATAGAAGGTGAATAACATTGTTTGGCAGGTGGAATGCTGGTGTTTTGACGGGTGACCTTAGAAAATCACGCAACACAATTTGAAGAATATGGTGTGAATATTGAGATCATGTTGATACCACATGTTTGGCAATAATACTATTTTCTGACTGTTTGAATGATCTGGTTTCCACATCCAGTGGAACTATATAAACTACCTTCAGCAGTCCATAAAATTTACAAAAGAAACTAAGGATTGTCGTTGCACATTTCTTTAAGCCAATTTTCAATCAATCATTTTCTAATAGCAGCGCAACTATACATAAAATTGATAAATCGGATGTTCCCATTTTGTTTCCTCATAAAACCTATTGAGCAAATCAAAAGAAAACATCCAAGATAATGGAACCGTGCTCATAGTACTGCCTGTGAATCTTATATCACTTGCGGGTTTCCCATGCATGTTACATTACAAACAACAAATTGAATTTTGTACGGGATCTAATTCTTATTTAATCCCCGCTCAGGTGTGTCGGTGCACGTATCAAACGCAGCCCCTAAATCGGAAACGAGAGCTTCGAAACACGGATACGACCATCGGGGCGGCGATATGCGTCTCCACGGCGGAAATCGGGGTCCCCCTGGAGGTCCCGAAGGCCCCGGAGGAATGTACCCACCGCAAAGGTCAGTTTCGTATTATTTTGATTTAAGAATAGCGTGAGAAATGTGGGATTTATTGGAAAAAGGTGCAAAAATATGTGTGGATGTTCCCATTTTGTTTCTTCTTAGTTTCTATCAAAAGAAATCAAAAGAAAACATCCTAAATTAAAGCAACCATGCTCATAGTACTGCTAGGGATCATAATAGTGTCTCTGGTGGGTTTCCCATGCATGTAACATTTTTAATAATTTTTTTTTAAATATTCTGCTAAATGAGTTTCAAAAAAGACATAAACCCTTTTTAATAGTATTCTTTTTTTTCTGTTGTAGAGTAATTTATTGGATGGTGAATATGCTCGACTGTATGCCGTATATGTTTAATTAATTATGAAAGATTGAATCGATATGAAGGTGTAAAATGGAATTTTTTGTTGTTGTATTAAAGTCAAATGTTGTTGCCTAATAAAAATAAAATTCTTATCTTTTTTTTTGTATTGAAATTATTTATATCATGACAGGTGAACTTTTTAGTTCCTATTTAATGGCCCTTATTTCAATATTCTCTCTTTTAGGTTAGCTTATTAGTTTATTGATTTATTTGTTTCTTATAGAAAGGAAAACGTTGACACAAAACGTTACACAAGCTAATCATTCATAATTATTAAAAATTCCGTCCCATAGAAAATAATTTACAAAATTAAATTGAAGTTAATATTTTTGTTAAATGAGGCCAAGACAAAAAACAGAAACCTGTTTCCACTTAAATTAAGTCATCCTCAGTGCCTTAAATGTCAGTTTCTTATGACATGACTTATTTATCACCAAGGTGACTAATCATAAGTTGAATCGTCAACATATAAATATACAGGCTTCGTTTAATGCTTGATTTGTCTCTGTTTCTTTCATCTAATCTTACATACAGTATTGTGCAAAAAGATCGCAACATTGAACTTTCCTGTTATATATCTTTTAGTATCTATTTTATAAGTAAGGTTTATATATTATTTACATTTCTCACGAGACATGACGATCATAACAAGAAACAGAGAAGCTCTTGGAATACCTGCACACGGGTCAGCTTTCTTTGAAGGAAGCCCAACTTCGTCTGGTTGGTCTGCGACAGATTCAGAGCGGTAACTTATTTAAACAGTTGTTACTGTTTATTAATTTAAACAGAGTGTTAAGCGATTTCTTATTAAAAAAAGGTTCTACTCTTTTAAATTCAATAAATAAAAATGTATCTTTATGAATTACAGATTTTTAAGTTTTTGTGTTTATACGGGGTATTTGTTGATTTTAACGTTTTACTTTAGTATTTTATTTATTTTGAAAAAAAATGTTTTAGATCTTTTTAACTTAGGTCATAAGATTTTAATTCGAGTCAAAATTTGTTGACGTTGCTTGGTCTTTTTATTAAGGATTTGGATGGCAATAAAGGAATTTATTTTTATTTATACAGAGGCGTGTACTTAAAAGTAAAGAAATAATATGGAGCAAATAATATTTTTGAAAACATCGCTTGTTGCTATATTTATGCACAATACTGTACGTAAATTGTGTTTTTTTAGCGTTAACTACCATAGTCTGCTTTAGTTGGGTTCATTCATTTAATCGGCGTTTCTTTTTAGTAATTCCTATAATAATTTCCCCAACAGATATAATGGGCCGCCTGGACCCAACCAAGGGAATTGGGGAAACCAAGGGGGACCCAGGGGCAACCTCGACATGCCCAATTTACAAGCCTTAGGTAAGATAATGAAAAAACGACTTTTCTCTAGAATAATTAATAAAAATTCATGCATTAGATTAAATTTGGCACCCCGTGTTTAAAGAATTGTTAATGCAGAAGCTACCACTTGATTTAACAGCTCTATTAAAAATTTTCTGGTCCTGCTTTTATATGTTTTCAAATACACAGTTAACAAGACAATATGGCGATACAGTGGGAAAGTATTGTTTGGCCACATAAACCTCTTAGAAACAAAGTCAAAATATGCTCTATTATCTGAAGAATACTAAATTCTTATAGGCACAGCTTTTCCATATTTAATTATAATAATCTACTACATAAAATGAAACTTATAAATGTAAGAGACAGATATAGGCTCCTCTGAGTAATATTTTCCTTTTGAATTTCATATAATTAGAAATCCTTCTAATGGAAATAGGAAGATGGTTAAACAGTTTGAAAATGATAGCTTATCTAGGTATAGGCAGGTTTATTTTAAATGTAGAGCGAGTAACAATAGTATTCTGAGAAGTAATTGCTGTTGTATATTTTTTATGCATTAATCAAACAGATTCATGTATAAATATTGATTGTCAGGTTAAATTTTTTTCAGAAATAAAATATGCTTTAAGATTCTCTATATCCAATATTGTAGAGGTATCTTAGGGCGCGCTTTTGCAAAATAAAGATAGATCCATACACGTAACCTGAGGAACATCCCCAAAATGGGAATCAGTTAAGACAAAATAAGCACTTTTTGATATTTGTTTATTAAGTTGACTGGCAATGGTTCTAATTGCAAAGCAACCAGAGGCGATAATTGCTCTACATGTCTACAGAACTTTAATTTGTCATCTATTATTAGACCCAGAAACTTGTTATTATTTTTGTTTAAAATAGGCTCTGTATTCAAAAGCTCATTCTCTAGTCTACACTTAAAATTTAAAATATTTGTTTTGGTTACATTAAACATCATTACATTCATTTTCTTGAGTAGAAATTGTGCAACTGTATCATGCCATAGCAATTACTGCCCATGTCTTAATATTGAGGGTAAGTCATTGACATTAAGGAGAAAAAGAAATGGACCCAAAACAGATCCTTGTGGTACACCTGCTGAAATTGTCAACTGATCAGATATCTCCATATATTATCAGTTGCCTTAAAGATATGACTGAAACCATTGTAGCATACTCTTTCTAAACCCATATACTTCAAGCTTCCGCAACAACAACTCACGCAATACACAGTCAAAGGCCTTAGCGGTATCGCAAAAAACGAATGCCGCCGCTTCTCCGTCATTAAGTCCCAAATCGAGTCTTTCCAACAAGTGAAATACTGCATCACTGGTATTTTTTGATACTTGAAAGCCAAACTGAGAAGTATTAAGAAGTTTATTAGCGTCCAAAAGTTCTACCATCCTGTTCTTCATAAGTTTCTCCACAATTTCAGTTAGAATAGGCAGCAACCTATAGTTTGATGGAGTGCCTTCACCTTGCTTATGTATAGGAACCACAATGGCTCTTTTTAGAAGACTGGGAAAGTTAATTAAACTTCATACTCAAGGTCAAATATAAATATGTTATATACAGTGCATCCCAAAAGTTATGTCTAAATTCATTTAAAATTCAGGGGTGTGTTCGAAAAAAAAACGCTCGGACCCGTCGATTTTTATTTCAAGTTGCGCATTTTTGTACGTGAAGTTTGTATATTATACAGGGTTGCTCAAAACTAAATTACGACCATCAACTTAATTTTTTCAAATGAAAGCACCTTTTTTATTACACTTTTGAATTTCGCGTGGAATTCTACGTATGTTTCATGTATCATGTCCTATACCTAAAGTCAACAGTTATCGAAAAAAAGACTATTCATGTAACAAATAAAAAAAGAACAAAAATTAAGTTAAATGTTCAAAATGGTTGCCATTCACGGCTTGACAATATCCAAGCCGATCAATAAAGTCTCCTTGCACATTTTCAATCATTTCCGGAGTTATGGCGAGCACTTCTCTGCGAATTCTCTCTTTCAAGTCGTCTAGATTATTTGGCCTATTAACAAATACCTTCGACTTGAGGTATCCTTACAAAAAAAAGTCCATTGGTGTTAGGTCAGGCGACCTAGCAGGCCATCCGATGGGTCCTCTCCTTCCTATTCACCGATCGGGAAAGGTTTCATCCAAAAATGTACGCACAGTGGCAGCATAGTGCGGAGGAGCGCCATCTTGCTGGAAAATTAGTTCTTCGTCAGGATAGTCTGGGTCCAATGGATTTGGAAATAAAGCTAGTAATGCTGGAACTAATTCAAATTGGAGAAAATCGAGATACACTTGTCCCGTTAAAGTCTGTTCAAAGAAAAAAGGGACCTATTTATTACTGTTCCGCGCACTATTCCACACCACGTATTTAGTTTTTGAGGGTACTGGGTGTTTACCTCCATCATCCAATGCGGATTTTCTGTTGCTCAATATCGACAATTTTGTCTGTTCACACTACCATTCAAACAGAACATGGCTTCATCGGAAAAAATAATATTTGTTACTAAATTATTATTTAGATGCACATGTTTTGGAAGCGTTCACAAAACTCGTTTCGCCTATCGAAATCGTCATCAAATAACTCTTGCACAGGAATAACTTTCTAGGGGTGATATTTGTGCTTTTGAACTATTCGGTGAACTGTAGATTTCGCCATGTGTAAATTTGCCCCAATCTGCGACGGAGGAGTGCATGGATTTTTTTCCAAAGAAAGCAAAACGTCAAGTTGTTCATTTTCATCTCTAGCAGTACGACCAGATTTCGGCAGATCTCTAACATGACCGAATTCTCTAAATTTAGCCTCTATTCTACTCACCACCTTTTGACATATCGGAGGACGATCAGGATGGAATCATTTGAACTGGACATGATTTTTGAACTCGTACATCTCGAACGTGATTTGCTAAAACTCTGCTCATATTTATTATGAGTTGACCTATAAAACATAATAAAAATTAATGTAAAATAAATAGATTAGTCTATGTAACAGGAGTAAGACAAAACTGCATACATCACCTTTTGGGAGATATTTATCTGTGGTATCCGTTATTGGCAATATGCTACTAATTATCCAGTTTTTCCTTGTCACTGCAAACATTCAGACTAGCTGAATTAATGTCAATATTATACAGGTTAACAAAATTTCACAAGCTAGATAAAATACTTTTAAATGACAAGTGCTTATTCTGTTTAAAAGAAGAGTCGGTTACCTACTGAACGGATCTTGGAGCAATCCATTTAGTTTTTCAGTGTTTTTGATAAAGTACCAAAGGTTCCTAACTAGTAGTCATTATTGCAAGCTTTCTGGGGATATAACTATACTAAATTTCTCCATGCTCTGTTCTTACTGCAGAGTTTTCATCATCAATTTGCTATCCAGCCACACTATTTGATCGATCCACTCTATGCATATGTCAGTTTTAAACCAGGCCCAATTAGATATTGTAATGACTGACTTTTTAAGGGCATTTGATAGGGTTGATCATGCAGTGCTAATTGATAAATTGAGTGCATATTTTGATCGAAATTACAGAGGTAAAGTAGGAAATTCTTTTTCAAGATTTTGTCTCCTCATCAGGGTATCAATCTTAGGCCATTGTAATTTTCCAGTTTTAATAACTCATTGCCTAGTTGTGTTCAGTTCTGTCCAAGCCTGACTTTAAATTGTAAAAATGTAAAGTAAGATTTGCTTAACATTGACAATAGAGAAAAATGTTTCTTAATATTTCCAAATGTCAAGTACTTCTTTCATACTTCTTTCACTCTTAAATATAACCCTGGACATGACCCTATTTGTCAAATATCGAATAGGGGACTAAGAAGACGTCGAAAATCATAAAACCTTGCTCATAGTACCGATTACTGCTAATAATGCTGCTGGTCCATTATCAGTTTCCCATGCTAATATTTTATTATTTTTTTAGTTAATCTCCTTACGCCCGAATCCTTTATCCCTCAGACCCCCACCTCGAAAAATCCAGGTAAAGTTCAGTTTTAAAGCATCTAGAGTGCGGATTTTATAACGTACTGTTTACAGGTTATAGTACGAGACCCACAGTGGTACCAGATATTAAAAATTTGACGGCGGCTTTGAAGTGGTACACCGCCAAAGCACCTAATTAACATTAAAAAAAAAGAAAAAGTGCTTATTGAACGCTTAGTTTAGTCTTTTTATTTGTGTCTGTACTGGTGTTTTTTTGCATTGTTAGTTTGGTATTAAATATACATGACCAGAAATGATGATTTTATATGAATTTCATGGTTTTTCAATGATTTTATAACAACATTGAAGGGAACTGGTAATTTCGTCACTGTATCCGAAGACATCGTAAAACAAACAAAAAATATTTATTCAAAAATAATAAGTTAGATATACAGTACGTTGACAATTGTTGGAATATTTACAGGTCGGTTTATGGATGGTTAAGATTTTTTGTAGGAACATTTCGCTTATTCATTGACAAAAATGTGAAATGAATTTAATTAGTTCGTCTTGACACAAAAACGAATATTGACTGCATTAACGCGAGAAAGCGATGCCATATCTCAAATGGATAAAATCTACAAGTGAATAATGAAGTTTTTATTGTTTATTACTATTGGGTCCATACATCTAAATTTGAAGCTTAATGATCTACAAATAATTTTTTACTAAATAATTTTTGTTGATCAGTATCAGACCACAAGATTGCACATAATATAAAGTAGTATATATATAATAGTCCCTTAATGTCCAGAGAAGTCAAGTCAGTGATGTATAGCAAAAATAATATAGGGCCAAGTACAGGACCCTGTGAAACGACTTTAAGTATATAAAAAAATTTAATTTCCTTTAATTAAAAAAAATAAGTCCTGGAATAAAGTGGAAAAGTACTTCATATTTCTGGAATATATAAGAACTTGAATATTTGAATGAAATGAATCATGTTTTTGGCTACCTTGTTAAAATAGCTTCATACAACGAAAATATCTCTGAAATATAAGATTTGAGCACTGATTAAAAGGCTAAGGATACAAATAGTGTGCCAGCATCTCAAATTAAACTAAATTTTGCTTTTTAAATACGAGGAATAAATTTGAACTTTAATCCCAAAACTTAAAACCCCTGGAAGAGGTAAACCCTGATTTCCACCTTAAAAGATAAAATCAGAAATCACTTCAAATATCTGGATTATATTGGAAACGACTTTAAATATTTAAAAGAATTTAATGGCTTTGAATTCCAGGAAATAATGACTCCTTGAATTTGAAACACAGATGCTTTAAATACCTGGTAGAAGTAAACCATTATTATAAATGTTTCATATATCTGGGATATACTACTTAAAACCTAATGCCATTTAAAATATCCATACGGAACCGGACTATATTCCATATTTGTTGCTTTTTACCTATTTTTCAGACTTTGAGCATTAACTCCACGGTCTATTAAGTGTACATCATACATAACAGTTTGTTTTCTACTTGAAGAGTTTATGCATTCCTCCTATCCAATAAAACATCAATATTTATAAATCTTTTGCATGGGTTTTTATTCCTCATTGCAGATGGCAGATACATAGTTATGTAACATTCTAAACTGATTAGAATAACTGTGTCATCGACAACGTATTCACGTTCACAATCTACTTCAGGTACAGTCTTTTTATTAAAAGGGAATTGTTGAGGTTATTTCGTTTTTAATCTGTAACATGTATTACTAAATCTTCTGTACTCACTTCGGGTCGAAAACCACATTGAGAATCTGAGAAAATTGAAGAACTTCGCGTTTTCAGGTTAGTCAAGTTCTCAATGTCAGGGTGTGCTAAACAATTATCAACAAACAAAAGCATCTTTTTCTTGTCACATCTCAATACTGAATTCCAGTTGGGTAAGACTTGCAATTTTGCAAAACGTCGATTTGTTTTTGATCATCAATTTCCGCTACTATTTACTGCCACTAGCATAGTGATTCATTTCTATGCAAGCTTCTCATCTGCACATGTTTCGCCTTTGAACTTTAATGTTTTATCAGGTGTTAATTTGTAAAACAACCCTGACTCGGCTGCGTTAAATATACCACTGTCTGAATATCCCTTTCTAAGTTAATGATTTAAACATTTTTTAACCAATCATTGCAGATATGCTGCCTTGCCGAAATAAATAATAAGTCGAGACGCGAACATTAACAAAATTGTCTTCTAGGCCTAAAAGTCTGCAAGTGCATATAATGAGACCCATATATTTAAATGAACAAAAAACAAGTCAAACGATTAAACAACACTAAAAAAATAAAAAGAAAATATTAAAATAATGATATCCAAACATAAATATCAAAAATATCCTTTTGGGCCTTAATATCTGCATTGACATAATATAATAACATTTGAATGAGAAATAAAAAAAATAACAGTTTAACAAAATACTGAGAGAATAAAAAATAAATGTTACACACTAAAAAAACAGTATCAAAGATAGGTAAAATATGGTATTAAGTATAAATCTAATACTTCAAACCAACACAATCCTCATGGACCCAAAAACCACAAGAAGTACATCGTCTCATATCTGCTACATAGTCTTCGTAGAAATCACACAGTGCCATTCCTCGTTATGTTCTGATGCAATGGAAGACACAGATTCAGATGGCGATTTAGCGGTATTCGGTAAGGATGGAACGGGATCAAGTTGAGACTCCTTTAAAATACGGATCGCTTGACTTCAACTGCTGTGTAATTTATAGCTTTACGTCTTGGAGCAGATTTTTTTTTGACTAGATCTGGTGTTGGTAACACTTCCGCGAAGGAATTATTCAAAGGGATTAATTTTTTACGCAATTCACTTAAAGGCAGGTAGTCATCTGAGTCATATTCAGAATCATCGGCGGCGGCGGTCGTCTCCTGGTAAGGTCTCTCAGTTACAAGACTTGGGGCAAATGCTTTAATGGAAAGAACATCCTTATCATAAGGGCATATCCCCGTAGCTCGAAAGCCGCTTGTAATATTTCTAATGGACATTGCTTTCTGCCATGTAGGTGTAAAAACTTCAGAAAATCTTTCCCTGTTTAAATCACGTGTAGGATGTTTATCCCAGTACTTTAATAATTCATCGTCCCAATAAGCTTCAAATGCTCGAAATATAGCTTTGTCCATCGGCTGAAGCTCATGGGTGGTGTTACTCGACAGACAATATAAGTGAATGTCATGAGCTTCTGCTTTCTCAGCAATGCTAATATCCAAATGGCATTTGGCCCCATCAAAAATTAAAATTACTGGAGGAGGCGACATGTATTCAATGAAATGGTTTAGCCACTTATCAAACGTTTCTATCGTCATGCTCCCTTTAGGAGTCATCATAACTTTTGAGCCAGCCGGTAAGCCACCTGAGTAGGTTGGCTTCATTCTCTTGCCTTTAAAAAGAATGACAGGCATGTCCGAGAGCATTAGCGCAAGCGACAATAGTTGCGTTTTCGGCGTGTTCATGAGAAATAAAATTCACACTCGCTCCTTTGGCTGCTAGAACGTTTTGTTGGTGGTGAAGAGTCAAGCGACAACCCTTCTCGTCCATATTATAAATTTTTGGTTCTTTATTTTCTAACTGAGTGCACTCCAACAAATCTCCTAGTTTTTTTAAATAATCTTCTACGATAAAACGATTTAATTTTTGGGCTCTTGCTGGATTCATGAATTGAGATCGACGTTTTGATATTCTCGGATGATTTTTTAGAAAAGTCCTTATCCACTCCCTACCAGCGAGACGTTCTTCCTGATTGAAGCAATGCTTAATTTTTCTTTTGCTCAACATACCTGAACACGGACCTTCTTAAAGCTTCCGGTCGAAATTCTTGTAAAATATAACACAGCGAAACGTGACACCATAGAACAAGCCAGGAGTCTGATAACCATAGAACAGAATTACATTTCCGGCCACAGTATCAAGTATTATTGTTACCACAGTCAAATATTATTAACAATTGGCGATATAAATATTTTAGGCGCTTTCCATCCGGCAAACCAGCGTTGGGCCTTAATATCTGGTGGGCCTTATTACCCCCGGTTACCTTATATATATCTTCTGTGCTGGTCCCTAAACCATTGGTAATGACTTTTCAATTTCACGATCAGAAGATTTACGACCCTTTTTAATTTTGAATGACTTCCATTCATAACTTATCATGTTTCTTCTCTATTTGTTCATATAGTGGGTATTGCAGAATGTGAAACTTTAAATCCCCTACTTAAGACATTATTATTTTCGCCATCGGTCTGTAATTTATAACACATTTTTTCTTTAATTGTTAATGTTCGTTTAAAGGTTACCCCATAACTTTTACGAAAACCTATATAATTGTTCCAATGATTATTCCGAACTCATATTCTACCAGTAATAGCATGCAGAAGACGTAAACAAGAAGCAATATTAATTTCAGCCAAAAACTCTCGGATGTCGATGTCTAAGGCGTTAAAGCCACGTAATTTATCATACAAAAAAGTAAATCAAAATGAAGAAATTGGTAAATTATGTTGTTATCAACAAGATCATCATCTAGATTCCAAGTCGCTTAAAGCGAAATCGCCGTGAGGTGCATTAAAACCCCAAAGTCCCAAAGATCTATCAGGATAAGCATGATGGAATATGTTTACATTCATGAATGCTTATCCTGCCGGAAAAACCTGAATCCTATCCAGCAGAACTCCCAAGATAAGTAACGTTTCCTTACCTATTAACCTTATGAGTTTTAAAAAACAATTTACCGCATTACATTCGTAATTTCAACGTTTCTCCACTGTCAATTTCAGGAATAACGGGTCAGGGAGGTCAGAACAACAACCAAGGGGGTTGTAACCCGTTAAACTTAGGATTGAACCTGGGCGGACTACCGATGAACCCGGCATTGGTAGCAGCCGCGTTGAATCAGGCGAGCTGGGGCCTCATTGGGAACCTACAGAACCAGCCGGAACCAAATTTCAATCACGGATTTAATAACGGACCTAATAATAACAGCGGTAAGTTCCAACAGAAAGGCTTCATTCATTTTCGCAAAGAGACCAGGTACTACAACATAAACAAACGAAGAAAAATAGTCAAGAAGTCAAAGTCTCACAGACATTTATTATCGACGACACGTGTTTCGCTCTATTATAGCATCATCAGGGGCCGTATTTTTGAAACCATTCGAATTCGATTCGCATACGAAATTAGAGGATTTCGCATGAAAAATCGATATTCGTATTTTCCACCGCATCGTATGCGAACTTTTTTGCATGCGGTTTCTCGAGTGGGATTTTCAATTTGATTCTGTCACTTGTCTTGTTTTGATTTTAAACTAGTTTTTTTTTAATTTGTAAGTTCATTAAGTATTTTCCTAGTGTTTTTTTGTTGTTTATTAAAAATAAAACAACTATAATCAAATGGCAAGATTAAATAATCTTGTGCAAAGACACGTCGTCGATGCACTGTAAGAGACTGAAACGCTGGTAGATAGAAGGTGTCCAAATACTTTATTTGTGCATTTAATCTCAGACGTCGCAACGCCGCCACTTACGGTGGGTATCAGAACGTAATTCAGTTGCAATGGAGCCGTTTTACCGGAGAGCAACGCGCTTTTTGTGTACGTGGATTTTACCAAAACAATAATAATTCAATCGTGACAGCACGCCGTCTATATCGCGCTCATTACCAATTACATGATATTCAATTATCACCTAGCCCCCTAGATGTTATTAGAAAATGGATCAGAATGTTTGAAGCTACTGGATCCACAGTGAAAATTCATAATCCCCACGAATCGTAAGAAGTGCAGAAAACATCGAACGAGTACGTCAATCAGTCAGACAGAATCCAACCTTATTTGTACGGAAGCGAAGTCAGACGACTACTCTCAAGAGAGACATAACATTTTGACCAAAGACTTGCACCTGCATGCATATAAGATACAGTTAGTGCAGGAATTAAAACCGAGGGATTACCGAGGATACACGGTTAGAATTTCTCAATGAAATGATGTAACGATTCGTCGATTTCAATAACATTTTATTCAGTGATGAGGCTAATTTACATGTAAATCGCCGCAGAACACACGAACGTCCACTGCATAGGCCCAAAGTGGTTGTATGGGCTGCTATATCTGCTGATGGCATAATTGGGCCGTATTTTTTTGAAGATCAAAATGGACGGGCACTTACCGTTAATACCGAGCGGTATTGTGCAATGTTACAAAATTTTCTTGCACTATCTCTCCGACAGTTTCAAGGTTTTAACTTAGAAACCTGATTTCAAACGTCAAATCGGGCAATTGAAGCTGTCCGACAATTTATTCTCCAATAAAGTCATTTCAAGAAGAGGCAATACTAACTGGCTTCCTAGGAGCCCGGACCTGTCGCCACCTGATTATTTCTTATGGGGTTACCTCAAAAGTAAGGTCTACGAGAATAATCCAGCTGATACCAATCAATTAAAGCAAAATATCCAGGAGCAAATAAGATTAATATCAAGGGAAATGTGTGGACGGGTTATCAATAATCTTCGTTCTCGATTTGAAGAATGCATACAGCGCAACGGACACCATTTAGACAACATTGTTTTTGGTTCATAAATTTCCATTGACTGTACATTAATTTGCCATAAATAAATGATCATTGAAATATGGTGTATTTGGTTTATGCAAACATCACATTGCTGATACCCTTTTTGGACACCTTGTAGAAGGAATAGGATACTCTTCATTTCTTGACCCTTTTGAAATGTATTCAGATGCTCAATTTATTAAATTATATAGATTAAGCAAGCCTATTCCGATAAAATTGATGTGCTCCAGGGGGACTGTGTAATCTGGTTGCTACTTTTGTCCACAACGCTTGTGCAGTTTTATCTGAGAAATCTTGTGTGAATTTGCCCGACTTTAATTCCGGGTGCTCTGCCATAAATAAAATAAACTCATTCGACACAAAACCGCAATATTTTATATTTTTTGAATCCAACCAAAAAGACAATTCGAAAAACCCAAGAAACGCCATGAAAAAACCTCAAAATTCCCTGACGTTTTAAAACTTAAATTTCAGGTTAGGTTAAAAAATCTTTATCGTTTTCATCCCGTTTGACATGGCCTTCAATAGCACTCGACTTTGCTACGTTGCCACTACATTTGCATGTTGGTATGTGAATGAAATTTCGAATGCTGTTCAACCAAAATACACACACAAAAATGTGATAGTTTTAGACCTAATGATGCTCTCATAGAGCGAAACACGTGTCGTCGATAATAAATGTTTGTGAGAACGTGACTTGGTTGTTTTTTTTCGTAAACTGCGGTAAGTGTCTAATATGGAAAATATTTAGAAGTTTCGACATTCCCATTGTTTCTCTTTTATTTTGAAATATTTCAAAGAGGACTAAGAAAATGTCGTAAATTAAACACCATGCTCATAGTACTGCTAGGGATCAAAGTGTCTCTTGTAGGTTTCCCATGCATGTTACAGTTAAACAAGGATTGTTATTGACCACTTTCTTAAGTGCAATCTATTATGGTAAATATAAATTTAGAAAATTGTACTGGATAACTGGGATATGCTCAATTATTGACAAGAAACTGGACTTATTCACGTATTTAGGAGATGCATGATCTAAAATCTTTAACGATACCTTTCTTCCTTTTATTCCTGTTTGTTTTATCTATTGACCTCTGAGCTCCTTTCTTCTTTTCACTATTCAAAATAAAGTTAGGTAGGATGTTGAAAAAAAAAAATGTGCTCAGAGGTCAATAGATAAAACCTCAGTTCCTGGGTATACAGGGAAACAGGTTAGGATTTTATAAAATCGCTAGGACACCTCAATTTTATTATCGAGGGGAACAATTTTTACGTCACTCTCATAGAATTAAACCTCTTCGAAAATCTTCGATGGCAATAGGGGTTGAGTGATACCTCATTTGAAAGGACTTTTTATTTTGGCACCTTATTTTTTAAATTTGAGTGCTGCGTTGTCAAGTTACGGGTATTTAAACATTGTGAATTCCTTATTATTAGACATTTATCCTGTAAGTGTTTTAATTATGTTAAAGCTAAGATATTGTAAATCTTAATCATTCATTCATTCAATCATATTCATCGTAAAGGTCTTAACAAAAACACGCTTAAAACTAATAAAATAAGTAATTTTTTGCAAATAAAAAAAAAATTAATAATCATTAGCACATAATATAAGGAAGGTTTCTTGGATATATCTGAATTGTGGAAAAAAGTGATTTTCCAGGATCCAATCTGGTTTTTCATGATGCGGTGATTAATGTTTTATTTTTTTCAGGCAGTCAAAGGGAAACTGGATTTTAAGGGTCTCAATGGTTTTTTTACTTTTGATCAATTCGGTTTATGCAGAAACGAGCTAAAAATTCCGGTTCGAAAGGCCAAAATAGTTTTTTTTCCTTAAGACTCTGGATATATTCATCCTTTTTCCAGGCAATTAGATCAAGTGGAATTTTTATTCCAGGCAGTCAAAATCCAAACTGGAAAAGTGAAGAAGTCAGAATTATGCTTGTTTTTGATCAAATAATTGACTAAACGCATTCGGTTCAAAGGACCAAAATAGTTAGTTTTTTCCTTAAGACTCTGGGTATATTCGTCCTTTTTCCAGGCAATTAGATTAGGAGGAATTTTTATTCCAGGCAGTCAAAATTCAAACTGGAAAAGTGAAGAAGTCAGAATTATACTTGTTTTTGATCAAATAAATGCCAAACGCATTCGGTTCAAAGGACCAAAACAGCTTAGAATAACACATTTTATATGCGCTAAGCAATTTTTTATGTCTGAAAACTGAATTTTGACTGATAGTTTTCTCTTCTCACTTTGGATCAATACAGTTCATGGAGAAACGCCCTCTAATAAAAAAAATTAAAATAATCATTTTTAGTACATAATATAAGGAAGGTTGCTTGAATGTGTCCGAATTCTGGAAAAAAAGTGGTTTTCCAGGAGCCAATGTGGGTTTTCATGATGCAGTGATTAATATTTTATTTTTTCCAGGCAGTAAAAGGAAAACTGGGTTTTGACTGTCTGAATGGGATCTTCAGATGGGTTTCCTACTTCCGATCAATTCATATTATGGAAAAACGTGCTAAAAATTCCGGGTCGAAGGGCCAAAATAGTTTTTTTTCCCTTAAATCTCTGGGTATATTCGCTCTTTTTCCAGACAGTTAAATTAAGTGGTATTTTTATTCCAGGCAGTCAAAATCCAATTGGCCCTTTGACCGAAAAAGTGAAGAACTCATAATTATGCGTGTTTTTGATCAAATAAATGATCAAACGCATTCGGTTCAAAGGACCAAAACAGCTTAGAATAACACATTTTAGATGCGCTAAGCAATTTTTTATTTCATTCAGGCAGTCAAAGGAAAACTGAATTTTTACCGATAGTTTTCCTACTTTGGATCAATTCAGTTCATGGAGAAACGCCTTAAAAATTCCGGTTCATAGGACTAAAATAATATTTTTTTTATTCATCATGGTAGAGGTTTAATTTAGATTTGTACAGTCCTGAGGATAACTTCATACGAGTGAAACGTGGATATTTCAATAAATTGATCTAAAATAAGTGATAAAATCGTTCGATTTTAAGTACCTAAATAATTGTTTTCTTTAAAATTCGGAGCAATTTCATCTTTCTTCCAGGCAGTCAGGATCTATTTATTTAAAAAAAAATTATCACATTTTTTCTATATGCTTCTTTCATGTTAATTTATTAATTATATTCAATCATAGATATTTATACCTCTTAATAAGTCTCTAATAGTTTTAGCATAGTACATACAACAATGGTCCAAAGATTGTTTCTTTCTTCCCCATTCACTGCTGTGTAATGTTTCCTGCTAACTGAATATGCATGAAAAAACTTTAAAACGGTCCTTCGAATCCCATTTTTATCAATTTTTCAAGTAATAATTGTATATCGACCGTGTCAAAAGCTTTTTTTAGATCTAAAAAACTGCCACTACATACCTTTGCTGATCTATCTCATTTAAAATAGATTCCACAAGATCTGATCCATACTGTTCATTATCCAATTTGAAGTTTTGTTGTATAATTCTTATTGTTTTTTCTATTAATTTTCAAAACATAGTTAATAGGAATATTGGCTAAAGTTAATAGGTATAACGGCTGTAAGTTTATTTAACAAAATACAGTAAAATTAAAATGTCTGAATAAACAAATGACCCACAAAAGGTTAACCTTGTCAGGGGCTTATAAATCCACAGAATAATAATTTAAACAAAGTAGTTTTTTAGATAAAAAAGTTAAGAAGAAAATCTTAATTTGGTACTATCAAACTTATTACACTAATAGCGATAAAAAAGTACTTATGCTATTCGAGTTTTTACTCCTCTAAGTAGTGCTAAAATACATTTAAATAACAATTTTCAAGTTGATATCATTATACAATAAAGAATTGATGAAGTCTTGGAAGTATAACAGCCAAGTTGGTAGTGATATCTGTCAAAATCAAGATTAAATAGTAATAAATTAGGGTTTATTTATACTACCTTGCAATTTTGTGATAAGAACATGTGTACATCTACTTATTTTTATATTTTATGATATATCTAATATACTCTCTAAATTGGCTTAGAATCCACTCCTTTAATTTTACTTCAAACAAATATATAGAATTTATCCCAAAAAGATCAGCAGAGAGTACTGAATAAATTTTTGGACTCAGATACACGTAGAAACGCTGTCCTAATGTGGTGTTTATTTTTGGTAGGTAGCCAGTTAGGTGTTTTAAGCGAGTAGTATACAGGCGTGTAATTATTGATAGAGTATCTTTCTTCTTAAATTGTCTTATAGATACAGATTGGACAATCACAAGTTTTCCCTTGTCAACTCTAAAAATATGCTATGTTTGTATTTCCTCTTCCTTAAGTTTTACTTTTGTTTGGTTTTTCAATGTTTATTGACATCTATTATTATCAAAAAACATGCTTATAGAATAAAAATCACCAAAAAACACTCTTTAGGTAACAACCAGGGCGGAGGTAACCAAGGTGGCGGAGGCGGCCCGGGATTCCTCAACTGGATGTCGCAGGGCGGCGGAGGCGGCCCCGGGGGTGGCCAGGAGGGCGGCCAGTGGCCCGCCCGACCCCCTCCCGGACAGAACCAGGACAAGGGTTTCCTTAAGTACGACTAGGGAAGGGCGGCCGCTGCGCAGGCGGTTGGTGAGATCGTTAGGAGGGCCATGACATTGTTGGTAAGTTTCAGTTTTTGACTGGAAAATAATTTCTATACTCTTCTTTTTTTTTACATTTAATTAATAAATAATTTATTTAGCACCTGGTTAACTTTACTTAACGTTAAGAAATAACGTGAAGAATAAATATACAAGGTGTCCGGAAAGTCAACGACAATACTGAAGGAGCAACTCATAAGCACCCAGAAACACATAAAATGACTAGTAAAAAATCGATGGTTTTAGAAATATTGACACTTTAGTAGAAGTCACCAAAATCCTACTCTTACATCAGATTTTCGATTGTCACGCCTTCAAAATAGATATTTTTGGATTTTTTTTAGCTTTGCAATACTGAATTGCCATTTTACTGATCAAAGACAAACGTTAAGCTAAACAGCCAAAATATTTAATAGGACAGTATTCTAAAATGAAGTATTGCTTATTTTTATTTTTAATAACTCAATTTTGATCCCTTATACCTACTGGACCAAAAAATGTTAACAACCTGGCTAATTTACTTTTAAAATTACCCAATATGTTTTAAAATCCCTTCAGTATTATCGTTGACTTTCCGGAGACCCTGTGTAAATATATAGAATAGACAAATGTTTCCTTCCGAGAAATATAAAAATAAAGCCGCATTACAAATTGTGGATAACTAAAGGTATCCACAGATCTGCAAAAAATCCCCGCTATTTTCCTAAAAACCTACTTTTTTGAATATCGTAGAACATACAGGAAGCTACTGCAAAAAGCCAAACAACAATTGAATCAATTATTTCTTAAAGGGACTAAGTGATATTAAGAAGTTTTAAGAAAAACAGAAAAATGTTGTTTATTTTTTAACCTCTTGATATTTTAAATTGATTATTCGATTCGTTTTTTTATTAGTATGGTTCGGTTAAAGGTGTAAATTAATAAAATCATTGTAGAATTTTGGATTTTCTTTATTAGACAGATTTTTCAAAAAAATTAAAGAATTTATTATGTGGACGTAAAATTCCTGCTTATCTTCTGGTACCCATTGATTAAGGCTTTGCAAATGGGCTATTTTTGTTTCCAAAATTGGCACGTTCATGTTTTCTTTTTATCTTAGAAACAGCTACTCTTATTCATAAATGTCCTAAACCTCCCTCTAACACTGGTCATATGACTCGCCACGTTAACGATTTTCCCTTACCAATCCCTACATCCTCCCTCAAACACTATTTGCTTTTGCTCATCGTATAGCTTAGTAAAACACTGCATTTTACATCTAAAAAATAACTTATCATATACCTAGGCTATTCAATATATAACTTTTATTAAACTTACTTGCAAGCACCTCTGATTTGCCTGGCAGCAACCATATCGCCTTTATAATCTTTATACGCAGTACCACTGATTCTAGCTTTTTTGATTAAATTTCTTTGATAATTATCATCATTTCTTACATCTCGGCGTCTTTTTCTAAGATTATGATTGAGATAGCTCCTCTTCACTTTCAGTGCTTCTATTTTCGTCCGAACTAGACATATTGCGACAAAAATGCGATTATATTACTCTTAAATGCACACAGTATCCAAGCCAGTAAATCACTAAAAATATTTCGACACACGAGGCTTGCATTTCAAAACAAAACAGAGCGCAAGGTCAAATACAGCACGACACACATTTTAATATTTATTTCTTAACGGGGCTAAGTTAGTTTACTTAGGTCCTTTCTGCACTAAACCATTATTTTCTCACCCAGAAATGCAAGTAAGGAATAATTGAATTTAGTTCTTTTCTGCACCAAACGCTAGGATTTGGCTCAAAATTTGTTTTTATTGTAGTGTATTAAAAACAAAATGGCCGAAACGGCACTTAGGCCCTTTCAGAAATAATCGATTCAATTATATTATTCTAAATTGAAAAAATCAAGTAACAATTACCTTTCATCATTAATAACAAAGCGAAAGAAATGTGTCTTCGTCGTTTTTAAACCTGAGTACTACACGTCAAATATTTGATAAAAATTCTTCTGAAAAATCACTTTTTTGCCATATTCTCTATCTAATAACATTACTTTTATATTAAATATTTATATATAAAATTATACCAAATTTAAATAAATATTGTTATTAAATTACATATTGAATACATATTTTCTGCAAAAACTTTGTTTTTCATCAACACAACCCTTACCTCCCACCCACCCCAAACATTTGCCCAGTAAGAAATTCCTTTGAAAAATCACCGTTTTTCCTCCATAATGTCCAATTTAATAGCACTGTTTTTGTATTAAATATCTATAAATATAAAGAATATGCATATAAAGAATAAAATTTAAATAAACAAACTGTATTATTAAATTAGACTTTAATGACGAAACCAACCAATTCATGGGTATTATTTTGAAAAACAACGATATTTGTAAACAATTTTTTACTGATAAGTTGTATGGGGTGGGTGGGGGGCTAAGCGGAGGGTTAAAGAAAACCGGTTTTTTGCAGAAAATAATTGCTTGAAAAAAATGGAAATGCATTAAAGTGTATGACAAAATAATTATACCAAATAAGATATACAAATAAAAAATACTCTAAATAAACTTTATTCATAGAAAAATGCAGTGGTGCATTTTTTTTATACTAAATAATATTGACGTTAAATCCTTAAATTTCTGTTACTTCAGGTTACCAACAACCTTATAACATGCCCTACGCGAAAATCAAACAGTGTGTCAATTTTTTTAAATTTTTGCACGATTCTTAATATAACAATAGTAGCTTAAAAACATAAGAAACGAAATTGTTTTTACCTGGAACTCCTAGTATTGAAGCAAAGTCCTGTATAGAATTTAGGAAAATTTATTAATTTTACATACAAAACATTAAGATACTACACAAAGTACTACATCAAATCGTTATATTTAAAAATAGGGGCGAGTGGGTTTTTCCACCCAAATTACAAAACAATAGAACGAAAAGAACCAATCTTAAGAACCCCCTTTAAAAATGTTTTAAAAATACTGTTAGTGTGAGACTTATAGAATAGTTGATTCTAATCTATTGAAATTATTCAGCGATTAAAATTAAATGAAAGAAATCTAAAAAGTAAACAAAACTCCTACTTACCCTTATTCTCAAGAAGGCTCATTATTGTTCTGGTTCTGTCACTGGCCATTGTAACTAATAATACACTTTTGTTTATTTAGGCTGGATGCTCTACAGCAACTAAAATTAAACACAAATATTTTTGAGGTTATGCTTTAGGTCAAGCAGTTTTTACAAGCAAAATAAAACATGTTAACTTATACTATTTCGATCGCTGGTTAAAATAGTATAACTTTACTTCTCTTCCGGTTTGTATTATTGGAAGGATAATGCGCAGCTTATTTGTATGACTTATACTCTTTTTACCAAAAGGTGGGCAACACTTTAAAAATTCTGTTTCTTGACTTATCTCATTTTGAGCAAATCATACTCTTTTTCCCTGGCACCCTAGATTTATCAGTGAACATTTCATAGTAAAAATTAACTAATACTATTTTTTTTTCTCCAAAAAAAAAATCTTGCAACAATTAAAATATTGGAGAAATCTGATATAGATTCTAGATGAATTATTTCTTAAAATTAACAAAATATACTTCACAAATCTTTCGACTGAATTTTGGAATATGAATTATATGAACTAATTATTTGATTTTTATTTAAATGAACCGATTTTCTACAGATCAACCATTAGTATGCCTATTCAAAACTTCTTATATCACAGGCAAAGGGTACGGAAGGGTCTGGGAAAGGGGGTTTAAAGGATAGGAAAGGACATACAACAACCACGTGTTGACTGGGTGAAAAATGACCTGAGCCCTTATAATTTAAGCACGATTATAAGTTTGACAACTCAAATGGTATCCGAAAGTAATCGCAAGGTTTTAATTTCCTTAACTGTCACTTAACACGTCGAGTCAAGTCTACCGAATACGCTTCTATGAAGAATTTATAGTGTTCTATAAGGAACGCTGGTACTAATACGTTCAATTAACGATTATAGCACATACAGTAACATTTAACAACTAATCAGTCTTTTTCTTGCAGGTAAACAGGAGTATTACACAAACGTGCACGTCAAATCAAGCATTTCAAGTAGCAGATAATCGTAACTTGGACCATAGCTCACCAGTTCGCAGTTACCCTAATTAAGAGGTGAACAAAATTTATTCTGATATTGTTTCTTCGTAGTATGTCGTGGGTCCTCGGTATTTTGATAAAATTTAAGCAAATTATTTTGTATAGTTGTATAGAGACTTACAAGGAAAATCTGTGCAGGGTATTAAAATGTTTGAACTTGATTTGCTTAAATTTTTAAGTTAAATCTATGATGGAGATTTTCTGATGATCGCTATGTATGTTTCATATATCTTTATATATATATTAAAAAGTAAATTATTTATTAGTATAAGTGGAATAAGTAACAAATATGGGAAGTGTACAAATTGGAAGAAAGTGGGTCGGTTGCGTTGAGCCGCTGGACTTGTATGAAAATTAATTTAAAAAAAAAAGACGTTTGTGGAGTTGTAGGCTTAAGATGTATGTGTATGTCTTTATTTGTCAGAATATATGATTATATCGCCTTTAGAGTGGTTGAGGTTGGTTTTATTTCCTCAAAAGTGTTTTGTAGTATATTCTATAGGCATATTAAAATACGTTTCCTATGGGTATGTGTGGGCATGGATGGGTTGGTAAGTATGGCTTACATGTGCTTTGTATTAATTCATATTATGGTAAATCGTTATTACTGAAAACATTGTACTTGAATATTTAGTAGTTACGTGAGGAAGATTTGGTGATTGGTATCCGCATTATGATGAATATGAGGAACATGTGTCAGAACTTATTGATGGGTATGTTTGAATTAATTCATTTTTTTTTAGATTTAGCTTAAATTTATTGAATTTTTATGATACACTGGGTGTACAAGGCGAGATCTTTACTGTTGTTCGCTTTTTTGCTGTTAATGGAATTTTGGAACATTTAATCGACTGAAAATTAAGTTATTTATTTCGGGGCTTTAGCGTTTTTTTATGACAAGAGAAAAGGGGAGAAACTGGGTTCTAGACTAAAGTACAGTACAACTTCGATAATCCGGACACATATCGTTCCAAGCAGCGCCGGAGTAGCGAGGTGTCCGGATAACTGGATTATTATTTCAAAAGTTTTATTTTAATATACTATCCACATACTAGCTTTTTTTAGGTATAAATAAATCATTGTACCCTAATTAAAAAAGAAAATTATGTTTATATTTCAAATTATAACATACATAATAAGTAAACATATACATACACATGTTGTACACGCAGGTACACAAACATATAACTAGAAATAAAAATACATTATGTAGGACAAAACATAAATTACAAATACAAGACAAAAAAGTGCAAGTTTAAATGGCTTTGAAAAAACTATCAATTTTTTTCTGAACTGCCTTAGAGCTTGCTAATTCAGTCGCTTTCTCTTTGACGTTCTTTAAAAGCAATATTTCGTGCATTGGTAAGTAGTTTTCTTCAGCCCACTGAATTCCCAATGTTAATGCTTTCACAGCATCGCTGTGTTTCACTTTAGTGGCAATAATCTCAGTATCTCCATCTAAATCATTGCTCTCTGCATCCTTAGATTTTAGCGCATCACCTATTACCTCCTCTTCAGTCAAATCAACAATGACTTCATTTTTGCCTAAAGCCCATTCAACAATTTCTTCCCGATTCAAACTGTTTTCAGGATCTATCACAAGCAAGGAAGCGGTAATGGTTTTTAAATCTTCCTCGTTTATTTGACAAAGTCGTCTTTGAAGTTCTGAAAGTGGAATGTTTTCTTCATCAGATTCCTCTTCTTCTGCATCAGTTCTTTGGTTCGGCCATAATGCTATCCAACTTTTTTGGATATTTTTTTCAGATATCAACTTCCAAGCAATATCTAGATTAACAAGTGCATCTTTTAAATTAAATTGCTTTAAAACTGTAACTAAATCGTCACCTTCGTGAGCGATAATGTGATTTAGTAGCCTCTTTCTATATGCTACTTTTATGTTTTGGATTAAGTTTTGATCCATTGGCTGTAAAACTGCTGTGCAGTTGGGCGGCAAAAACATGACTCTGAAATCAGGATCGAAATTTATTTCTGTCTCAGGTGGATGAGATGGAGCATTATCTACAAGTAATAATGCTTTATGAGGTCGGTTAACATCCGATAAAAAACGTTTGACGTCTGGTATAAAGCAAGTCTTAAACCATTCGAAGAACAATGTCCTGGTCATCCAACCTTTGCTGGTTGCCTTGTATTTAACAGGTAAAGTAGCATTCTTAAATGCCCTTGGATTTGCGGATTTTCCAAGAACTAAAAGGGGTAACTTATGAGTTCCAGCCGCATTGCAACAGGGCATGAATGTTACGCGATCTTTAGATATTTTTCGCCCTGGTGCTGATTGTTCCTGACTATGAACCCATGTAGTGTCCGGCAAGGCTCTCCAAAAGGCCGCTGATTCATCAGCATTATAAACTTGGTCACGACTTAGCTTCATTTCATTAACCACAGCTAGAAATTTTTCTTGAAAAGGTACTATAGCACTTACATCACTGGAAAGTTTTTCACCACACACTTTAAGAAAGCGTATTCCGTGCCTTTTCTTAAATTTGTCAAGCCAACCTGAACTCGCTAAAAAATCACTCTTCCCAGTTATTCTTTCATAAAATTGTTTAGCTTTCGTTCGTAAGATATCAGAAGAAACAGGTACATGAGCACTACGCTGCTGTAGAAACCACTTATATAAAGCAGCTTCAACTTCGGGATGTTCTCCCTTTCGGATAACCTGCCTTTTACCTGAAAAGATAAAAATATGTTTCATAATAACATTACCTACAATAAAAATTAAATCATACATACCTGCTCCACTGAATGACTCCGACACAAATCTTCTTATTTTAGTTTTGTTTTTCTTTATATCACTTACAGTTGATTTTGGTACATTAAATTTCTCAGCCACCCTGCGTATGCTTCCCACCTTATCAAGAAAATCTAATATTTTACATTTCTCCGCAAGAGTAACTGTGTTATGCGGTCGTTTATTTGGCGCCATTTTTTTTTTAATAACACATTGACACACGACGCACGGTAACTAAACGATAACTGACCGCCAAAGGCGCCAAACCCATTAGGTTGCTAACAATATTGGTTTTGACAAGTTTAAAAAGGAAAAATCCGTTTATAATCGATTCGTATTGAAAACATTCCTTTATCCGGACTACAGAGGTAAAATATCCCGACACCTAGGAACGCCGGATTACTGGAGTGTCCGAATCAGCGAGTGTCCGAACTAGAGAAGTTGTACTGTACATATAAACTTACTGGGTATCAACGATATTACCAAGCGAATTGTAAAATAGGTGATGTTTTTGGGATAAGACGGCTTTATTTTGATATACTTCAAATAATTCACAGGTTTGAACACTCTGTATATATTTTTTTGAAGTTTTAGAATTTTAAAAATAAGAGTAATTCTCAATTTACATAAACAAATCAATAATATTAATTTATGAAACGAGTATATTAAGGATGATCCATTATCTGGATTTTACCTTTAGTAGTAAATTAATATACTTTTGCAATGTAATCAGATATTTTCAAAGTAATGTCCAACAAATAATAAACAAAATTTATCACATTACATTACGAATGCGTTCTTTGAGAATATCAAGGAGTGTGTGGCTTATCTTGGTACATTTAATGCAATTTAACATAACCTCAAAAAAACTAATCACAAGGATTAAGGTCGGGTGGCCTAGCGCGCCACTTTATTGATCCTCGTCTGCCTATCCACCAGTTTAGGAAAACACTGTCTGCGAATGTTCGTTTAAGTTTATTCATGCTTACAAAAAGATGTTTTTTAAATTTTTTTCATAAAACGGTACAGTCTGAAAGCCATATAATAAAATCAAAAACATTTTACAGCTATACAAGAAATTATATAGTTTGGAGACTCTAATACTTTAAAAATGATAATATATAAGCCAGCAATTTTTTGTACTAGAGTTTTCCTAATCCAGTGTGGATTTTTAGGTGCCCAGTACCTAGAATTATGCCTATTTACTTGTATATTCAAACAAGAAGTTGCCTCGTCTGAAAAGCATTTTTTTCTGCTATATAGACAATCTTCTAGTAGCACTTCTTTTTCATTAATAATTTTGCTACTATGAAAAGTGTTATTCAAAGCACTTGATTTTTGTGTAATGAAACCAGGATATCCAGGTTTTTATCATTAGAAACGCCACTCCTTCCTGGTCTGCCAAGATCCTTAACAGCTCAAGGTTTCCTCCACTTAATCTCAATTCTACTGACTTACAGGTCCTCTGTTCGGATATTTATTTGCATTTACGTGAATTGTAAATGTTTTCAGTCGAAATTTTTTAAAATCATTGAGTATTTGTAAGTTGTTATCAGTCTTGTGTTGTATGTAGTAGTCGCTCAAGAATTTGACATGTTCTTTCATTGCTCTCAATTCATTTATACAGTGGTGGCCAACTAATTAGAAACGATTTTAAAAAAAATACTTTATTCAATGTTTCAGTTCTTTAAAATAAGTTAAAACCAACTTGTTGTAAAATTTTGATTGTTCATCGCAACAGCAATATATAATTTATTTATAGACATTCCACTAAGAAATTTGTAAGGAATGCAGAATATAAACAAAATTTATAGATAACACAGTTGGCCATCTACTTAGAAACGACAAAACGCGCGTATAGTCCATTTCAAACCTTTGTACTGTTAACAATTTGTGTTTCTTGTATCTACAAGTCTTGTCTTTGTGTCTTCCACAGTTTAAAATGGGTAAAAATAAAGTTGTGATCCGTCAATGCGTAAAATAATTTTTACGCTAAAGGAAAGAGGTTGGATTTATAGTAAAATAGCTGACCACCTAAAATGTTCAAAAAAATGGTTTTCTATGCACTCAAACACTTAAAGGAACATAAAACGTACGAAAATATTCCACGCAAGAGAAGATCTAAAAAAACCAGCCAACGAACTGATGAAACTATTGTTCGAATGGCTAAAATGAATCCATTTTTAACCTCCAACCAGATTAAAGAACTTTCTCCAGCTATCGCGATATCATCACCTATTTGGACGAGTATCCCGCAAGAAACCACTGCTAAAGAAGAAAAATCACCAGGCTAGATTAAAATTCGCTAAGGACCATATTAATTGGACAAAGAGTGGAAAAAAGTATTATGGTCTGATGAGACCAAAAAAATAAATTGCATTGGTAGTGATGGTAGAATATTTGTGAGAAGACGAAGGAGTGCGAAAAATAATCCGAAGTATACAACCAGCACAGTCAAACATGGAGGTGGAAATATAAAATTATGGGGATGTTTTTCGTGGCGTGGTGTTGGTCCATTAGTGAAAATTGACGGTATTCTTGACCAAGAAAAATATATTATGGAGAACCACATGTTGCCGTTTGCTAATGAAACTTTGCCGGTGTCTTGGGTTTTGCAACAAGACAATGATCCCAAGCACACGGCTAAGTCTGTAAAAAAATGGTTTGACGATAACCATGTTAATGTACTTGATTGGCCCTCATGTAGTCCGGATCTCAATCCCATTGAGAATCTTTGGAGAGACCTGAAAAAACTTTTAGAACATAAAAATATTAAAAACCTTTAAGATCTGGCGGAAGACAAAGAAGAAATCGGATACCACTAGCGAGATGTCAACATCTGGTGGAGTCAATGCCCAGGAGATGTAGAGCTGTCATTGAAAATAAGGGATTTGCCTATCAAAATATTGATTTATTTAGGGTTTAGAGTTCTTATTTTGTTTTTTTACATTGATAATTCTTTGGTTTCTAATTAGTTGTCCAATTCAATATTTGTATAAAAAATTAACTTTTTTTTAAAAGTATATATGTGAAGACAAATCCACCAAATTTATGGTAATATTACAGGTAAATGTTAGTTACGACAATGGGCGAGAAATTTAAGAATAAACAATTTTATTTACAAAAGATTTATGATTTTTATTAATTTATTCACACTGTTTCTAATTAGTTGGCCACCACTGTATATAATAATTCTAATAATACTTAAAATAAATACATTCTGGGTTCAAATGCCCGGAATAAAATGAAAAATGACTCCAAAAATCTGTAATTTGTAAAAAATTATTTAAAAATACCTGGGAGAAAATTGTATATGGCTTGATATGCCTGGAAACAAATGGAAAAGTTAGTCAAAAGTTTAAAAGATATTAGAGATTACTTGAAATTCCTGGAAGAAATATGAAAATAGCTTTAAGTGCCCGGAATAAAATGGAAAATGGCCGCAAAGACCTGGAATAGAAATGAAAAGATGTCAAACATCTTGGGTAGGAAATGACGTCAAATATAAGGACGAAACTTGTGAAATAAAAATGAAAATAGCTTGAAGCGTCTGGAATAAAGTTGAAAAAAATTGGTTTAAGTAGCTGGAATAGAAATTCTTGAAAAAATCTTTATAATTACAAAAAAAAATGCGGCTCATAACAAGAAATGCCTGGAAAATGGAAACAATTACTTTTGGCGTCATAGTGAATCTGTTTAATTAATTTGAGTGTCGAACAATTACTGATAAATGCTATCCTCCATAAATTGTGTGTGTCCTTTCCTGATTGTCGGGTGAAACTTTGACCCTTTTTCATGTATGCTACAGTAAATGTCTTTGAATTATTTCACAGTTAGGAAACTGTATTTTCGTAGACCTATAAGCGCTGTAGGGCGTAGGCTGTAATAGTATAAACACTTCCAGCGACTAATAAGAGTAAGTAGGTATTTCTTCTTTCGTTTCAGGTCGAATAACAATTTTTTCAAAAAATTAAGTACTTTTTGTTTGCTTTTTTTGTTTTTAGTCCTGGTTGCACCATCGTATTCCTTATGTTTTGTAAAACGAGTATACTAGAATTCTGTGATAATTTTATAATTTTCCAAATCAGCGCCGCCATTTTCTTCCGCTCGGAATCTTTTCGATCTTGATGGACCTGGTTGTTGTTCGGACGACATTATAACCGCCTATGCACACTATAAAAACTCAATCAACTAAACGCAAATAGTAATACCGAACAAACCACTACCGAAATAACAACAAACAAACCCTTATTTCGGCAATTGTATATTTCCGATACTGTCATATATATCAGTCGCTCGGATGCCAGGTACCGTTATCATGACCGATATATCGGTCAACCGTTCATACTGCAAAGAAAATTTTAAACTTTGTCCTATATTTATGTCAGTCGTCTAAGGGGAGTGTTTATTATGATATCATATATATCGGTCAGCCGTCCATGTGTCAATTTATTATCTGACATATATATATGACAGCAGTACCGAAAGGGTTAACAAAGCCATTAAGGTGAAAGTGTGCATCATCGGTAAACAAAATTTTTTTCGAAAAATCGACATTCATTTGTTGTTTTATAATACCCAAGAAGAAAATGTACGGCGCGTCGCATGGTCCACTGGCTTTAATTCTTGGGTCAATTGAATCTTATAGGCATGTAAATGAAGATCTTTTGTTAGAATTCGGTGGGTATTGCTCTTCGAAATGTGCACGATGACTGATAGATGTTCCCGGATTCTCGCCAACACTTTCACGCACTGCGGCAATATTTTCAACAGAACGGCTAGTACGGTGACGCACTGGTGTTTTTACATCCACGACAGAACCATTTTGTTCAAATTTATCAATTAGTCTTTGGACGGACGGTCGTGTGATTTGGTGCATCGTGTCGACCAAAAATGCCCCGCAATTTACGAACTGTTTCCGCAAAACGTTCTCCATTTAGTGTTTTTTAACAATAATAATTCGTTGTTCGACCGTATATCGTTCAGTTTTTTTTTTGACATTCTGCGATAAAAAAAGAATGCTGCGCAATTCAAAACGTGCGTTCCTATTGGGACACCCTATAGTACCTATAAAGGCAAAAAAGTTAGCAACAGTATGCAGAGGTCGTTTAGAAACCCCTGATGTATAATTTGAAATTTTGATTTTATTAGCCACCCAGTTTTTTTCCGTGCCATAATATTCTTATCTTTTTTTTATTTAGGGTGTAAAAAGGTGTCAGAAGCAGCTATGGAGAAGCCCGATCGTTGGATGAAGTAAGCACATTATAAAGAGGATGAAAATAAACACACCATAGATATTAACATTTATTTTTAATACAAAAGTATCAAAAATATAAAGTTTTTATGAAAATATATAATTTTTTTTATTTACAACACCTTACAGATACTGGAGATTAAAAAATCTATTGTAGAGTCGAAAAACCAACTGTTGTATGTATTTTACGAGGAAGACAAATAATTGTAAGGGCTTTAATAAATAAAGCACTTGATAAACACAATATTCTTCTTAATCCATTAAAGTTACATCTTCAATTTTCACGAAATCTAGTTCAATAAACTCGTTTCCCTCATCTTCCTTTGCACAATCGACTTTATGCTTCTCAAGAGCGCTCTTTGTATAAAACCATTTGTCGCATACGGGACATCTCGGTTTCGTCTCGCCATTGTGCATAGTCATGTGAATCTTTAAATTGTATTTTGTCGATAACGTTTTATTACAAATGTGGCACCTAAAAATAATAAAACATCCAAACTAATTGGCATTAAAATCCTCGTTAATGAAGTTTTACCTGTTTTTGCCATTTTTTTCGTGTACCTCCATGTGCTGATGCAAATTGTAACTTTGCACGAACGATTTTTTACACACGGGACATTTAAACAGTTTCTGTCCGGTGTGGGTTTGCAAATGCAAGTTTAAACTGTACTTATCCCTACACTTTTTATCGCATATTTGACATTTGTTTAGTAGCGTGTGGTTATACAAATGTTTCCTGAGGTCTACGTATGAAAAAAACCGTCTTCCTAAAAAAGACATCTTATGGAATGTTTGAAAGGTTCAAAATCAGTGGGATTGCACTTACGACAGTGAAAACAGTCAAAGTGATCCGAGTGTACTTTTGTATGGTATTTAGCGTTTAAAATGCGATTCTTGCAACCGGGGCAATCTTCTTCTTTAAATTTGTTCCTGTAGATTTTAAATTTGTTTCCCTTTTTTAGGTTATTGACAGATGGTAATTCTGCAATTTAAATTTAATAACCTAATATTGTATCAGCTCTTAAATACCTAACAAATTTGTACAAAAAAGATTGAACACTATTAACAAAATCAGTCAGTTTAAATCTTTCTTATAGCATGAATCATGGACAGAATGAGTAAAGAAATGTGAAAACTGCTAGTTTTATAATAAAGGATTTGTATGTATGTTACAAGATCACTGATATAAAAATTAAATATAGAAAATTTGTCACAAAGCACTAAAAGGTCCGGTCACTTTATGGCGATACCAAATCTATAATGAATATGCGACAATTCATAATTTTATGCCGAAGAAAAATGTTTTTACTTAGTTAATTTTATATAATAAATATATTTACTTTTACTGTGCTATTTTATCTATTCAATTTTATTTTAGGCGTAAATTTTTATTGGCTTAGAGCAAAGTTAGTCTATCCCAGGTAAGTTGTTTATATTTTTATCGGTGTGTTTATCGGCTCTATACCAAAATTTTTGTAGAAATTAATTACTAAAATCTATACAATAAAAAGTAAGATATTGATATTTTTCTTACTAGAGTGCCTGGAAGACATAAAATAATTTTTCTTTTATTAGAAATTGAATATCTTGACTTATAGTGGGTAAAATGTTGTAATTATTGATTTTTGGGATACTCCAATGATTTTTTCAACACTTTGGAAAAAATTAGTATAATCTATATATTTATCTCACTGGAGTGCCTGGAAAACATAAAATATATTTTCTTTTATTAGAAATTGAATATCTTGATTTATAGTGGCTAAAATGTTGTAATTATTGATTTTTGGGATACTCCAATGATTTTTTTAACACTTTGGAAAAAATTGCTATAATCTATACACTGAAAATTAAGATATTGATAATTTTCTCACTAGAGTGCCTGGAAGACATAAAATAATTTTTCTTTTATTAGAAATTGAATATCTTGATTTATAGTGGCTAAAATGTTGTAATTATTGATTTTTCGAATACTCCAATGATTTTTTCAACACTTTTTGGAAAACATTACTTTATTCTATACACTGAAAAGTAAGATATTGATATTTTTCTCACTGGAATGCCTGGAAGAAATAAAATAATTTTTCTTTTATTAGAAATTGAATATCTTGATTTATAGTCGCTAAAATGTTGTAATTATTGATTTTTCGGATACTCCAATGATTTTTTCAACACTTTGGAAAAAATTACTATAATCTATACACTGAAAATTAAGATATTCATATTTTTCACACTGGAGTGCCTGGAAGGAGTAAAATAATTTGTCTTTTATTAAAAATTTAATATCTTTTTTAATATGATTTTTAGTGTTGATTTACTTGTTGTACTACAGTAATGGATAGTCCGAACCCCGTATAATCCGAACGCCCCAATTGCGTAAAATTGATTCCATAATCTGAACACCGTGAATTCCGTAATCCGAACTGTCGGTACGTACGCGTGTGTGGGCGTCTAGTACGAAAAGATGATGCAACGTTTAATTTACGTGAGTCGTACATAATTGTCAGTTTGTTCTTGCAGCAAGACGTTGCGCGGTTTTATAGTTGTTTTGACGTATTTTATGGAAAGAGTAGAGATATTTAGTTGTGTTGTGAGTTGCACGCTGCATATATGTATATGTATCTCATACTTCATTTTAACCATGGATTCTAAACGTGAGCATGTCACATTAAGTCTTAAACAAAAGGCTGAAATTTTACGTCTGCTGGATTCCGGATGTTCATTCACGTCCTTGGCGACACGCTTTAATGACGGGAAGTCAACAATATCAATTATTATGTGTCGCGGACTGGAAAAGGGCTGCGAACAAGAAAAAGGATGCGCAAAGTGGAATTTTCTGATGTTGAAGATGCAGTTTTGTGTGTATACATGGTTTTTGCAACAGAGCACGACAGGCATCGATTTTAGAAGCAATCGTACTTCAAAAGGCTCGGCAATTTTTCACAGAAATGAAAAATGACGAAGGAATCAACTTCGAAGCTAGCAGAGGATGGTTTCAAGGCTTCAAACACAGATTTGGGATTCGCTCGTTGAAAGTTACCGGAGAAAAGCTACCGAGTGACGAAAATGCTGTGGAACCCTTTCGTATAGAACTCAAACAAAAAATTGAGCAACTCGCTCTTTCTTCAGAGCAAATCTATAACGCGAACGAATCTGGATTATACTGGCGCTGCCTTCCTGAAAAGACATTAGTAGACGCAGACGAAAAGGGTGCCCCGCCGGGTCGTAAAATCAGTAAAGGCCGAATTACATTTATGCTTTGCACAAATGCAAGTGGCCGACACAAGTTGAGGTTTCGGTAAATCAAAAAATCGAAGACCATTCAAAAACAGCAACCTACCTTTCTGTTACCGATACCAAAAAAGTACTTGGGTTGATCGAGTTATCTTCGAAGAATGGTTCCACAGTAAATTCGTACCAAGCATAAAAAAGTATCTTCGAATCAATCATTTTGAAGCGAAAGCCCTTTTAATACTGGACAATGCTTCAGCTCACAGACCAGGCCAAGAACTAGCCAGCCATGATGGTAATATTCAAGTAATTTTTTTCCACCCAACTGCACTGCACTGCCCTGGTTCAGTCGATGGACCAGAATGTGATCCAAAATCACATATCGAAAAAGGCTGCTGCAAGAGGTACTTGTACAAGATGATGAAAACATTGCGCAATGCTTAAAGGATGCTGTGTTTGCATTAGCCGAATTTTGGAGGCAAGTGCCTGAAAACTGGTGAGAAAATCGTGTTGTCAACTTCTTTCAAGAAGTTGACAACACAACAAAAAAGCGGTGATCTTATTTGATAAGTGTTTTGGTTGGGCGGAAGAAAATGAATTGCCACTACATAAAGTGATACTTCTAAGAAGAATTCGACAGAAGGCTGTCGATCTAGGCATCAAAGAATCTGTTCAAAGAACTCTAGGCAATTTTATTCAAAGAAAATATTAAGCAGCAATGAAGCATGTTCATATTATGTACGCGGTTAATTGGTTTCTTTAAAAATCGTAATTATTATCTTTTGTTTGATTTCCTGTTAAGTTTATTTTGAAATATGCATTTATGTATGCGCATAAATAAAGGTTTTTAAATCCATTATGTCCACAAATATGTTTTATGGTGAGAGTGCATTTGTATGGTGAAGAAAGTTATCTATAAACCGAACGTGTTCGGATTATAGAAATCATTTATTATGAATCCAATAATCCGAAAGTTTTGGTAAACCGGACGGGGTCTGCCAACTTTTTGTTCGGATTACTGTACCTATTTTTGAGATATTTTGTTCATTTCATGACAAATTTTCATTTGTCATCTCTAATAGATATGTAAATTGTTACTTTTTTACTTTGCTATGTGATAAAGGCAAATAAAGAAAATTATTACTTTTAACTCCTTGTTGCAGTACTAACTAGTTGAAATCATTTGGGTACCATATTTTTTAATTTTATTTTGGTCATTTAGAGCTTTTTGTCAACATCATTCCTAGGTAGCTTTTCAGAGCAAAATAAAAAATCATTTATGACAAAGTGAAAAATTGTCTAGATCGACTAGTTTTTTAAAAATTACATTCCACTTTTATGAAACAATATGTCAAGATCAATGATCAAATAATAAGTTCTTCACTAAATATTAAAACAGGTATTTCACAGAGAACAATTTTAGGACCTATCTTGTTTATAACATAATGGATGTGGTAAAACAATGGCTAGATTTAAATAAATTATCGTTAAATGTTGAAAAAACCAATTTTATTTCTTTTACTATAACAAATTTGAAAATATGTGTAATATCTGGGAATTGTGATTGACCAAAATCTGAGTCGACAGAACAGGTAGATTATTGGGACAATTAAAATTCGAAGACTCATTCATAAATTCTACATGCTTAGAGATTTTTTAAGCAGAAAATTACTCATACAAGTATATAAATGATTAATAGAATCATTACTTAGGTATGACCTTATAATATGGGGTGGAGCATACCAATCTAATTTGACACCATTAAAAATAATTCAAAATTATATTTTAAAAATAATCTACAGAGAGAGCAGACTATATCCTACTAGGGAATTTTATAATAAAGAAATCAATGATATACATTGCTATTATCCATAAGAACAAAAATTTTCACACATATTTAAAACACAACCACAACACAAGACCTGTTAAAAATAATCAAACAATTCATCTTAGGTTTCTTAACTATGTATCCCCAAAAATTTATAATTTGTTGCCAATTATAATAACTTAAAACTGTTTAACAAAAGATCTAGAGTATATATCAACACACACAGGAATTCCTTTGTTCAGGTACTTTCTCAATAATTGTCTCCTTTAAAGAATATTGTTTTAGTTTGTTAGTTTTGGGTAAGTGTGTGTAATATGGTGGCGGGTATCTGTTAAACGAGGACAAAAAATAAATCACTATTGCTGTCTAATCAAATATTATGTAACCTCAAGAGTACATATAGGTATATAAGGTATCTAGGTACTCAAAAAATATTTTTTGACCTATAGGAAGTGTAAACTGACAAAATAATTTTTCTGTAAACATGTACTTTTTAGAAGTACCTGCTTTAAGTTGTATTAATATTAGTATCTTTTGTATTATTTTATTTTTGTAAAATTGGTGGATACTGTTGGTGGTGTTGAACTTCGATTTGTATCAAACACTTAAAGTTTTATGAAATATGTGCATTTGAATTAGAAACTGTTGCAATTGTCCTATGACTCATGAATAAACTTAGATGTAAAGTTACATAATAATGATGATCGGAATTAGATTTCCTACTTCCTCAGCATTGGAGCTGTAAGATTCCTCAATATCATAAATGATTGATAGGCATTTTGATTATCTATGCTAAGAAACTCCTTGAATATGAATATAACTTCCTCAAATGCGGTAAATGTTCATGGCATATCCTATCAATATACCTAAGTATCATGTAAGTTTTGATTTTAGTGGTGTAGAGTTTTTTAGGACAAATTATATGATCACCTAAAGTGTGTCTATATTATACTTGTTAAGTCTGAAGGAATTTCTCTTTTAAATTTTATTCAATATCCAATAAATCCATCCTATAGGGGCTTCCACCCTAAGGGATATTTTAGGAATATCTCAAAATACTTATTTAATTAATACCTAAAAGTTTTTCTATTATTATGTTTGTTCTATAGCATATAAGTTGTTTTTTTTTCATAGTTTATGGACGAATTGATAAGGAAAAGTGAATTATAAATATATCATTGGAAAAGAAACCTGCTTATCAGTGGTGAGATATTTTATGGTAAATCTTCAATAATATATTTCATTTTTATTGCGAAATATATTTTTAATTTCTATTTTAAGCCTAAATTAATATTTGTATTTTGCATTTTATTCTGTATCCATTAAAATCTAAGAGTATATAAAGGTTGCTGTCTGAAATACAGAAATATTTCAGACAACAATCCATGTATTTTAGGGGCAATTATAGGATTTGAAAATACATCTATTATACCCAAGACATCTCCATTACCTTCTTTGTTATCCACATTCTCTGGTTCCCCAGCATTAGAACTGCAATCCATACTGTGTTGTGGATTATTAACTTTAAAATCTGCATCGTTCTGATAACATGTACTAATAAAATTGTAACACTGATACAGCTTGTCTAGGCATTGTAAGCATATTATTGATTCTAATGATCTCTTTATCAGGCTCTGCAAACAGGAAACTTTAAGAAGATATTGATGTTACATGAAAAACCTACCATTTGTGGAAGGCAGCATTGGATCATATCAAAAATATTTACGGAATTATATGTCTCTTCGTATATTCGTTGGCAGTTGGTAGGTTCTTGTTTAATAAGGCATAATCTGCAAATTTGTGCGGAAGACATCTTTGGTAAAAATGCACTATATTTACATAAATAAACATAAACAAATTTGACATTATATTTAGAGGTTAGGCAAGTGTCATTTTTATTGACAAATTTGACATCTCATTTATAGGTTATGTTTATAATTTGTGAGGTTCTTTCATTTTTTTTCTTCAATCTTTGGAATAATAATAAGAGTGCAATTTCTTTTATAGCTTCCTAGATTAATTGTATTTAAAGATGTCTTTGCTACGTAAATCCTTTTGTCTAGGTAGTCGATTACTAGCAAGCTCCAAAGCACAACATTTACTCACAGGTAGCACATTATAACCTACTATAGAATCCAGATTTCGAAAATTTCCCTTCAGATTCCAGAAGTATTAAGAGGTGGGTAGCACCAACTATAAGGGAAATCAATAAGAGACGTAAGGCACTCGGTCCAGAACCAGTTCACCGAAGATCCGAACATCTAGAATGGAACTACGATATGGAAGTTAAATGTTTTGTTAAACGACTTAGAGAACCGTTTGATGAGAAACTGCTAAAAGAGGCGTTTGTTCAAAGGGAGTGGGCTAACTTGCAAGAGTTTCAAGCTAAAGAAAAAGGTATTTGTGTCTTATTAACTTAGTATAGTACACATAAACTACCTAATTGTAGGGGATGAGTCATTCTTACCTATACTACACAATCATGAATTAGCCGAAGATGGTCAAAACCTTATTTATGACCACATAAAAGAAGTATATTCAAAGTCATATCCGCCAGACATAGTTAATGCTGTATGCAATTACCTTACCACCGATGAGATGCTCGGCTATATAGCCTTGCATTTGGGATTCAAAGACCTTGTGAAGTCTGTGGTGAGTATCGAATGTTTTAATGTTATAAGAAATAATACATTTAGAAAATGTCTTACAATATTCTTAGATATAACTAAAGCCTTTGACACATGCCCCTCTTGTTAAATTTTTTGAAGTAATCATCCAGACTATATGGTTCTAAAGTAACTAGTAAGTTTTTCACCCTTTGTTTAAACCTGTTTTGATTTCCTATAGTTTTTATTTCATGCAGAAGTTTATTAATACAATTTCAACTGGTTTGAACTAAATGTTGAAGCTTTCTAAAACACATATTTATTCTATTGCTATAAATGAATACTGTATCAAATTCTGCCACATCCTGGAACTAAATTCTCACAATCACTTAAACTTAAAACTTTTAACAAAGATTGTAGGGCAATCTTTTCTTAATCCTCTACTGTTGATTCAATTTATCTGTGCCCAGTAATTTCTGAAAAATTTTATTTTTGGGACGCCTGGACTTGTAAATCAATTTATTTGAACTAGAGGCCAATAGCTACAAAGGTTCTATTTCAATTACTTGAAGCCCTTAACAAAGTTTGTAGAGCAGCGTTTTCTTAACACTGTACTTTAAATTTCATTCATTTACACCTGGTAGTTGTTGAGAAATTTGAATTTTTGAGATATCTGGGTATGAAGTTCAAATTATTCAAATTAGGGGTCAATAACTTCGAAAGTTCTATTCCTAAGTTTCACAAATTAG
Organism: Anthonomus grandis grandis; assembly: GCF_022605725.1. Taxonomy (NCBI): domain Eukaryota; kingdom Metazoa; phylum Arthropoda; class Insecta; order Coleoptera; family Curculionidae; genus Anthonomus; species Anthonomus grandis. The sequence goes on from NC_065554.1 coordinate 27,762,204, forward strand.
GCTCATTAAATTTGGATAAGCTTAAGCATTATTTAGCATGTTTCTTGTATAAGTTATTGAGACAAGGAAGCCACAGTATTTGTATGAAAAGTTCACAATTTATCCAGTACTCAAAACCCCCAGACACCCCACAATTCTCGCTGTACACCTACTTTTCTCACATGTTGTTCTCAAATCATTCAATAGTGAGATGCAAAATGTTTCTGTCAACTTACCCTGTAATTTATTTCCTTAGTTAGGCTTCGGTTATCTGTATATAGATAAATTGTACTTAATTTTTCTTCAGCATTCTCCATTAAGCTGCACTTCACTGTCAAGTAAAACATAACGACGTATTTATTAACTTAAAAGCCATTTTTATTTATAGGATTACCCTCCAGAGCCAAAAACCCTAGCGGACGCTTTTAGGGCAACCGTGGGTGCTCTATCGTTATCTTCCAAGGAGAATCGCGTACCATCTTTTATAAATGATTTTGTAATAGCTCAAATGTGCGACAAAGAGATCTATGACATCTGGACTCCCGAAAAACCTTACGATTATTTACTGAAACTGTTGCAAGAAAGAGGCATTAACGAAGTAGAGCCGAGACTGTGCAACCAGAGTGCGACAAACACTATTTTAGCAAACTACCAAGTTGGGTTGTATAACCCTTCGGATAAGAGTTGTTTAGGGCTGGGCTGGGGCGAGAACATACAAATCGCAAAAGAAACCGCCGCATTAGATGGAATCCAGAGGATTTATAGTAGTTATGTTAATAAATAAGTTGTAAATAAAATATGTTTGTTTGGAGTGTTGTACTGTTTTTAATATATTAAAAAAAAAATCATTATATCTTATGTGCGAACCATTAAGGACAATCATTATGTTATTAAATGCAATGGAATAGGTAAGTAGTAATTTATTTCTTTTTTTTAGATTTTGTGTTGTTTGTGGTCGAGTCTACATCTCTTGCTGGCTGCCAGTTCAGTGGTTTTCTTCTGTACATTGGCCAAGGTGGTATAGTCAGCTAAAAATTTTAAAAAAATCGCTTTTAGAGTCGAGAAAGTAAGATCATTTCTATATCTAGGAAGGATTAATTTGCAATACAAGTATAAACGTTCGTTCTTAAAAGTGCTAAAGGTTTCATCACTGAAATTACTGTTGGTACACATTAACCTTTCTGTTCTGGAAGTTGGGCTTTAATGACCATAATTGGTGCAGTAAATGTTGCATCTGATTATGAGAACAATTTCTCATTTTCTATTTTGTTAGTGTAGGTAATTTCTGCATTATTTTGTGTATTATTTATTTGTCTTTGTATTTCTTTTAATAGCCATTTCATAAGTAAATTTTAGGGTATTTTAAGTTAAGTATCTATAAATGGCTTTCTTTATAGCTGTCGATATGTGTAATGTATAAATAAATAAACACTTACTACTCGCGGCAACGTGAACTTACGATTTTATGAACAACTCATTAATGTGAACACCAATATTTTTCTATGTTAATTCTATAGTGTGAACAAACCGATATTTCGATAATGTGAATTTTAAGAAATCTTTAGTAATCCTGTGTAGACTTGTCTAGGCTTATTAGTGGATATTGGGTTTACGCATTTGAAACGTTGTTTGGTCATTTAGTTGATGCGTATTAGATAAGAGAGAGTGTCGCATCTTGCACAGTGGCCTTTTAAAATGGTTAAAATTAATAAGAAGTGTTTAACTCTTTAAAATTTTGGAAGAGCACAAAAATGGTATGAGTGTTACTGCACTAGCAAAGAAATATCAAATAGCAAAATCAACTATTTGTGCAATTAAAAATAAAGAAGAAAAAATTCTAAAAGTTGTTGGAGAGAGTTTAAGACCTAATGAAATAAAAAAGTGCAGAAAACCCCAAGATGGAAACTTTGCTGTATAAATGGTTTACCAAAGAGCGTGAACGAAATTTGCCAGTTACGGGTGAAATGCTTAAAGAAAAGGCTCTAGATTTACATAGAAAATTAAAACTCAACGATAAATTTAATGCAAGCGATGGATGGCTTCAAAAATTTAAATGGCGATATGGTATAAGGCTGCTTAAAATTGCAGGTGAAAAGTTGTCCTCGCAGCCTCACCTTTATTGAAGGCTTAATCTTAGGCAGCTTAATCTTAGTGAAGATCCATTTTATAATGCAGATGAGACGGGTTTATATTGGAAGTTATTGCCAGATAAAACCTATGTTGCAATTTTTGAAAAAACGGCGCCTGGTCTAAAAATAGCTAAACAAAGAATAACTCTTTTGGGGTTCAAATGCTACAGGATCACACAAACTAACGCCTTTAGTACTAGGAAAAGCAAAATCACCCAGATGTTTTAAAGGATTTGATAATCCAATAAAAGCACTAAAAATACCTGGATGACGCAGGAAATCTTTAAAAATTGGTTTTTTAAGCATTTTGTTCCAGAGGTAATTGAAAGTTTTGTTTGCTTTTTAATTTTTGTAAGACTAAATTGGGTTTTTAGGTTAAATCATTTTTACGAAGCAAAAACCTTCCTTTAAAAGCCGTTCTCTTGTTAGACAATGCCCCTTCGCATCCACCGGCAGAAGAATTAAAAACTTCTGATGGACACATTTTTGTTGTCTACATGCCCCCAAATGTTACACCATTAATTCAACCATTAGAGCAAAAATGTTTTGCGAATAACCAAACTATTTTACAGAAAAGGCCTATTAAGTTCAAAGTGTCAAGGAGTAGCTGAGGCCCTAAAAGAGATGCTAATATGCAATTGGATATGGCCTGGCAAAAAATAGAACCTTCAGTAATTTCAAAATGTTGGAATAATATTTTGGGAAAACATTTGGAGGAGGATGACCTACCTTTAGCTCGACTAAAAGGATGTGAAAAAATGATGTTAGAGCAGCTGCAGTTAATGAAACCATTACATTGCTTCAAACAATTGAACAGGTATTATTTAGTGCTAGTTACTCCTTTTAATTTTCGATTTTTGGAAATTAAAAGAAGAAAGTCTGTAATAGTTTTAGAATTTCATTGAGATATGATTGTTTTTAGATTTATTATAATCCCAAAGACATTGAGGAATGGAATATAGACACAGTGGAGAAAAATCTCGATAGCAATGATTCAGAAGATAGTGACTGCGAGATATTAACTTTTGAAGAAAAAAAAGTTATGCATTTGGAGGCTCTTGCAGCCTTGAAAATTGTCACACAATGGGCCAATCAAAACTATGTCGACATAAAGGACATTATTACACTAAAAGGTTTAGAAGAAAAGGCTGTAGCCTTAAACCTGTCGCAAAAAAAAGTGCAAACAAAAATTACAATCTTTTTTTAAATAAAACTTTTGTATAATGCTAAAAACTGTAATAAATAAATACAAACATAAATAAAGTACAATGTAGTTCCCTTTTATTTTAATTTTAGCTATTTTTACTATAATCTCCATAATGTGAACATTTCAGTAATGCGAACAAAGTCGACATTTTTTGAGCTCACATTAACGCGAGCCTACTGTAGTAAATATAGTAAGTATTCCATTTGAACATGAATGCGTAACTCTTGTTTTCGATGCAATTCTTTCTTTATTATGAATTTAAAGCTAAAATACACTAATCTTGTATTTGTTTAAAAATATAAGGAAAGTCAACAAATATGCTATTTTTCCTCTTCTTGCTGTACAATATAACAAAGAATTTATGATACATTTTCAAGTAAAAATTACATTCCAGATAAAGTATAACTCTCCATTTATTTTACTGTCTTACTATTTTTTTAATTATACTCTCCATTCTTCTTTAAGGATTGTTTAGTCTAAAGCTTATTATTGATACATTTGAAGTTCAGGAAATAAACTATTGTCAGCAGCCATCGAGTAGTAAAACTTTGTTTTAAATATTTTCCTTCTATACCCTGTGATGGCGACACTTTATTAGAGATTTATCTTAAATTTGAGTTTCTCTTCTGGTATTTTTCTTTTTAGAATTTTAAAGTGAAATGTGTTTAACTGTAGATTTATTATTAGATTTTGATTATCAGTACAGATTTATTTAAAATAGTATCACTCTTGCTCCAATTATTGATTTTAAAAGCACTGATTGAAGGAAAAATTTATAAAAATTAAATAATTAAAGACATTGAGTCTAGGACCAATATTTCATTTCAACTAGAACAATTCATCTTTGAGTGTTTTCAAACATCCTAGAAATGGTAATAAAAATATGAATGGGTTCTTTTATAGAGGAATTTATTACTTATGATTTATATGAGTATGGCTTTCTTAAGAATAGCAGTACTTTGAGAATGACAGTCAATCTGATTAACTATATTTAATTTCATTTGAATAAGAGGGAATCTATGGGTTTTTAAGGCTGTATTATCTCCTTAATGAAGCCATATTTGTTGTACTTGCTTCATGTTAATATTTTTAAGGTATCTGGTTTGTATACTTGTTTTCAAAAGAAAAAAAAATTTTGATTTACCTGGGAAGGGCGAAACCTGATTTCATTATTATATTATAGAAACAAGGTTATTGAGTTTTTAACCATTTGAGTTCAATTGATTTAAAGTTCTAGAGACAATTATTTAAAGTTATACTTTAGAGGTGCTCTACTTACAATACTGGCAAGTAAGAACCCTGATCCTAGAATGTAAACAGTTTGCGATAACTGCTGAATGGCATATCCCCAAATTAAGCCTACGATTCCAAAGAGAGCAATTATTATCCTGGACAGTTTTTCTGCTTTATGCTGTCCCTCAAAATCCTAGAAATATTTATTTGTTTTTTAAATCAAATACTAAATAATGAGGTTATATTCTTACCATATGTAAAGGAATACTTTTGAAAAAGTCCATGATTATAACATAGGGCTCAAAAAGTCTTAAATATTGAACCAATTTTTGAAAGTATTTGGAAAATTGTAGCAGTTGACGTGTATGTAACTAAAAGAATTGACACATACATAACCTAAAAAAATTAAATAGGGAGCTGCTACTGCAAAACTGTCAAAATCGTATAAATAAGAAAGTTCTCTGTTTCACATTTCGGACTTAATACAGAGACCACGAATTTTTAGGACTTAATCCTGGTATTACTACTGTGAGTCTATTAATATTAGGGAATTATTGCAAAAGTCAAATAGTGCTAGCAGTATTTAAGGAAAAAATACGGTTTGCTAATCCTAGCGTTATTTGGTGTTGCTACTTTACTATTCTATAACAAAAATTATTGTTCCGAGTCTTCTCAGACATAAAACAAATAAGAAAACCTCATTTTCTCATTTGGTCAGTTCATGTGTCATGATTATGATCTTCAAATGTCAAAACTGTCACAATAAGGAAGAAAAAATACTGAACCATTGTGGCGCAATTAAGCCTAAAAAATTGATTTAGGCAGTAAATGCGTTTTTGTTTGTAAATTTATCAAATATATTGTCCTTAAGTTAAGTTTTAATTTTATGTTTTAAATGCGTTTGATGATTTTTTTTAATTATCTAGGCGTATAAGATGTACAAAGCGAAAACACCATTTATTTGACATTTGACACATTTATCAGCTGTCAACTTTGAAACCTAACCTCAAAAAAAAATTGTATTTTTACTCCACTAACCTCAAACTAAATTAACATTAATATTGTTTAAAAATACCCCTTAAACAGCGATAAAAAGGGTCTCCACGATGTTTCGTTTAGCAACGAGGTTTAACGCCCCAAAAATATCACCGCAAGCGGTAAATACGTACACAACAGTCTTCGGATTCGAGATGAAGTTCGACCCTGCCCTGGTGCCCCAGAAAAAAAGCCACAGAAAGCCCCGATGGATTCCAACGGCAAAAACCAAGAAGTTCAGAGTGCCTACCAGGTAAAGAACTCCAGTCAGCAGTTTTTTTTTTAATAGTTAAGCAACAACACTAAAATTTTTATAATCTAAACTTTAACACAAGAATTATAGGCCATTACAGACATATAAGCGAACCTTGTTTAAAAAAGGCCAGTCTTGTGGCGACCATAGTATGGTGATCTTTATGTACAACAGTGCAATCAGTAATGGCATATTTATTTATTTATTTATGCATAGGTCAAGCTCATTATGAAATATTCAATTAAAATTAAATCAAACAGACCCAACTCTTAGCTAAAGAGACAATATGCTAATAAGTATTTATACAACAAAAAGAAAAATATCCATATAACACAGGACTAGACAACTTACATATCATATGAACAAAACAATAATCTCTACATACCAGTAACATATTACATTCAGAGAGCTGTCATCTAAATATACTCTTAGTCGAAAAATAGTCAAGCTTATCAGTGTAGTAATTTGCAAGTTGAAACCCCCTGGAAATGAATGTGTTGAAGCCATCATTAGTTTGGAGCATAAAAAGAATGGTTATGTCTTTTACACTAATATTTATCCTTCCCATCAACTCAGGGCTAAAATGCAATGAGTGCAATAATTTACAAAACATGTCCCGATCCCTATGCATATGATGAATCTGGAGAGTTGCAATATTAAGAGATTCCTCTACCCGACAATAAATAATGTCATCTACAGCCCTATGTTCCTTAAATAAAATAGATCTTAGAAGCTTATGCTGCACTCTTTCAATAGCTTGAATCTGAACATTGTAATGGAGGCTCCAAACACATGAAAAATAATCAAGGTGTCGACGCACAAGAGAGCACAACAATAATTTGATGGATGTTACATTAAGAAAATCTCTTGGACAACACCTAACAAAATTGAAGATTTGAGGAGACTTTGTGATAATGATAACTGACAATTAAGTTTGAAAAAGTTAACCCCCAGGTCTTCAATTTGGGACACCCTAACCAAAGGATATTCATTTATGTTGTAGGTTATTTATTTTTACAGAGACATAATCTTATTCCAGGCAGTTAATTTTCTTTTCCTAATCATTACAGGCAATTGAGTTCTTTCAAACTGCGCATAAGTTTAACTGCCTGGAAGGAATTGGAAAATAATTACAATCATCTGGAAAACAGATAAAAAGAATCACTGCCAACGAACTGCCTGGAATGTGAAATATAACATTTTTTCTAGGCAGCGTAAACATGAAATGCTTCTAAGGATGAGAAGATTCTTAGATTAGTCAGATTGATTGCCAAGATGTTCCCAGATGGGGCTTCTTGGTAAACTGTCATATTGCTGTTACTTCCAGGCAGTTGAATGATGTCAAATAAAAATTAGAAGTTTCTTAAGGAATTTTGTAGTTCCTCCAAATAATTGGAGCACAAAATAATGTCAAGAACTGAAGTTGAAGAAGTAGTTCATTCTTGCAGTGGAGTTAATAATTCAAGGGGTAACTAAAAGTATTCCGGTCATCCTCCACTAAATTTATTAAAAAACCATCAATCCAACATGTTTCGGACATCAGAACAGGTCAGGGATAACTATTAAGGGATTCTGTTAAAGAAACTTATACATCGAATTCTAAGGCACTAGATGCATAAGTTTGACAGAACCCCTTAATAGTTATCCTTGATGATGGACCTGTCTATGTCTGAAACATGTTGGATTAATGGTTTTTAAATAATATTAGTAGAGGAATACTTAGCATAATTAGTAGAGGAGTACTGGAATACTTTCAGTTACCCTTTAATTCTAGGAATGTTCACTAGTTTAAATAATGATCTATTGAGCCAGTTTCTGAATATTCTGCTTTTTGTTTCATGCATGAGAATATTCTACTACATATTTTTTTACAAAGTAATATTTTCCCGGTAATCATATTACAGGCAGCAATTGGTTTCATTTTCTTCTTTTGTGTCATGATTATCAAAAACACCCTTAATCCTTTGACAATACTCCAAGAATTCTATAACATTGTAGCATAACTGATGAACTGTTAAATTCTAGATGTAGAATCCAGATCTGAGGTACCTCAAGGGTCAGAACTTGGCCCACTTTTATTTGATATTTTCAATGATGATGTGAGTCTCAGACCTAACTCACAATAAGTACTTCTTTATGCCAATGATCTTTAACTTCAAATAAACTCAAGAAATTACTGCTCAATACTCCAAAAAGAGTTTGGATACTCTAATTACCTAGTACAACATCAAAACAAATCTCTTATTATATAACCAAAGTCTTTTCATGATCTAGGATTGGTAGTAAACTATCCTTTTATCAACAATCCACCAGGCAAGATATTTAGCTTTATCTCTAAGCTGAGTATTGAATTTAATAATGTAGCTACTATTAAATGCCTTTTCTTTTACTTTATTAGATCAAGGCTGCAGTATGCCTCAAGGGCCCTGAATATAATCAATACATTGAGGTTCTTTTGAGGGTTTAGAAGAGGTTTCTAAAGTTTCTCTATTTTAAAACTCATCATCAAGGAATCCCATAGAAAGATTTACTTAATCTGTTTAATAATAAGCAATTCCTATGTACATCGTGACTGTCCTGAGCTATTACACAATATGACTGTACTCACAAATTGGCTGCAATTCGGATACATATGTTCATATACAAATAATAAATTCATATTTCAAAGAAGTACTAGAGGGTAGACTTTTTTTAAACTCCTATTCTCTCGATAATTACAGAAACTCAATGATGTGTATAATACAGGACCATAATCTATGTTTCTTATTATGCCGAATGCTTCTCATTATTTTAGGCCACAGATCCCTAAAGATGAGGAACTGGAACTGCTCAGGTTAAACAATAACTACAGGACACAAATCAAGTCCATAAGGGCATTTTTACGGGAAAAACACTCCACATTGTTCCAGAAAAGTTTGGACCCGGAGGAAATCTTGAAACTCTTTAGGGAAGACTTTGACGCATGTAAGGCGATAAACGACAAATGGAACGAGGAAATCCGTGTGATCAGAGAGAAGAGGATGGAAGAGATGTTGCAAAATGGTAAAGTTGCTTTCCTTGAGCGTTTTTCTTATTTATAATAATGGTTGCTTTAGATATTGAGTTCGCGCAAAAAAGGATGGAATTAGAGCTAGAAAAAAGACACCAACTGCAAGAGTTGGCCGAGAGTTTGGTTAGGAAAGAGAAAGATGTTTCAAGCAGTTTTATAACTGCTGAGAATATTGATGAGGCTATTGATAAAGCGTTGGAGTCATTTGTCGATTATAATTTTGCCATTGATGAAACGGGAGAGAAGATTGTGGGGAGAGAAACTCCTGTGCCAGTGATGCAGGAAAAAGCTGCAGCAAAGCAGTAACTTTTTAGATAGGATTCATTGAATAAATTAATTGTTTGTGAAGTAGTACTAAGCATTTTTCTTAAAACCTTATAAAAAACTTGTTGAGCAGTTAAAGAGTCTATTTTTTTCTGGTGAATTTCTTTCATAAAGCACCCTTGGGAATGTTCGATTTTTTACCACTCTCATTATGAAATACCAATTTTTATCTCCTTCATTCAGTTCAAAAATTAGAATAATAATTCACATACTATTTATGCAAAATTAGTCGTGCAGACTGAAATATGCAAATCGCAACTTATTCTGTAGCGCGTTTTTAATATTTAACATAAAAAAAACAGGCCCATTTTCAGCCCTAATCGTTCGGAAATCTGCACTTTTTTCACGCACGACCCTTTCTTATCTTGAGGACTTATATATACTATATACGACGTGGTGGTGGGGTTAATGTTGTATGCACTCCTTAATCAGATCAACATTTTTTTAGATTTATTACATTTAAGTATGTGAGGTGTCGTGTCGGGGTTTGCGCCGCACGAATTTATGTCAATGGGCGGTCGTAAATATGTTGTTTTACAGAATTTTTTTTTTGTTTAATTGTAAGTCCTATTATAGGAGCTTTAAGGTAGCAGCCATAGTAGCTTTAACCTCCTTTATAGGGCTTATTCCATTTCAAATTGGCCGCGTGTTGTTTGTCAACGTTTAAATATGTTGTTCCTTAGTGGTTCCATGAAATTTAAATGTGTTGCTAGTATCAGAGTCTATATATTTCAACAAGTCCGCTTATTATGCCTAGTTTAATAATAATAATCCTTATATTATTTCATAAAAATAATGCAATATGTAGGTACTACAAAAATTATAATAATACAGTGTATACAAAAAAATTATGAACTCAAATATTCAATCAACGCTGATACCTTTTAAAAACTGATATTACGGACCATTATCGCACGATAGCTGTTTTGAATAAAGAAGGAAAACAGACAAGTCAATCATATAATATTTACATAACTGATGAAAACAAACTAAAATGTATTCGGGGGTAATTACACAAGTGCTTAAAAATTGTCGATAATTTTCATATTTTGGCGAAATATTTTACTTTTGGGCTATTTTACAAAATATGAAAATGGCCGAATGTTGCTTTTCAAATAATATACACTTGAATGCAATATTATGTTAAAATTTTGGTAAAAGGTACGAGTTTAATTTAGGGAGAACATTACTAAAATAACGACTAAAACAAATTTCAATCAATCAATGCTTTATTGTCAAGAAATTGTTACAATTTATAGACAAAGCTGTAAAACAGAAAAGACACAAAAATACAAACAAAACACAATTAAAGAAAAGAAAAAGAAAACAAAATTAAAAAAAAATAAATAAATAAATAGAATAGAATATCTACAATATGTACAGATTAATACAATTTCCCACATAGCAAACATATATTATATGTAAATGCTATGTATATTCATAATATCCTGACGTATATACATACAATGTCTATTTTTAATGCTCTGTTTATTTTATGGATATGAAATAAATATACATTTGTCACACATTAGGTAATACATGAAATATACTATTAGTACGTACTGTGAATATCCTGAATATACTAGATATTTAAACTATATTCAAGAGTTATATTCTATGGATGTCTCATAAACATCTATTATATTCTATGTATCTGTTACATGTATCTTTATAGAATATACAAATACAATTTTTAATAAATTAATATTGATCTATAATAAATATTTAATATATATAAAAAATAGCATAAGTAACTTTAAGGTCTTAAACTAGTTTGTGAGGAATTGAATATTGAGAAAACATATTTTTACTTAAATTCCAAATATATATTTATTTATTCATTTGTAAGTATGACAAAATAAAGCAGATATTCGTTGGTCAAGAAAACTCTAAAAAAGGAGGAAGGCAAATAGGAGGAAACATTCAGCACAAAAATACTGCATTACATTCACTACAACTTTTAATTTTAATAAAAGAAAGTTCGCGCCGATGTTTGATATGTTTTTCTGTATTTTTTTTATTTATAAACAAAATTAGATCAAGAAGTAAACGCTGTATAAAATAAAACTTTTTTGTATATAAACGGTATATTTCGGGCGGAGGAACATTACAAATATAAGTAAATATTACAATTACATTAGAACCAATGTAGTTTTTTACATACCTACACTTATAAAACAAATATTTAAAATTATCTATTGTTCTTAAGGCATTCTAAAAGAAATTAATGATTTTATTGTTTAACTTAAAATTAAATCAAATAACAAAATGTGTAAAGGATAATTCCCTTTGCCAAACGGAGTTTGGAGAGTGTCAACATAGACTGCAACTGAAAAAGGCTATAAAAAAAATTGTTTTATTGCAAAATATGGTCGCCCACTTTGTCCATGAATACATGGCAGATGCAAGTGAAAATATTCATTAAAAAAATTCTTGTCTATATTTTAACTCTTAAAATATGAAATAATATACCTCATCTAATCCAATATGGAATTTTCTTAACATGATAAGTAGGTTCAACACCCAAAATGTAAAACAAACATTACACAATACGCCTTTGCCCGGGATCACCTGCACCGTATTTACTGTACAGCAAATTGTTGTTGTTAAAACAAAACAAAAGTTGTTGTACAGCAAATACTGTGCAGGTGATCTTCGGTTGAATTCTCGACATTGTCTGTTCTTTTTTATTAAAGACATCAAAGTGACTTTCCTAAAATGACGCCAAGAGACGTCATTGTCGATGTATGTATCAAAGGTATAGGCGACGGTAATGTTCACAAAATATATACATTTATTATTTATACTTGAACATAAAAAAATTAAGTTAATCTCAATGTGTAATATATATACATAGAACATACACGATATTTTTTGCACTTTCTGGACTTTATAGGTATATACAGTGGATATCACATGCTATGTGGGTTATAAATTGTAAGTAGTCAAAAATAATATTATAAAATATACAATTTAATGTAAGTATACAATGTCAAAAAAAAATCTCTCTATGTTAAAAAAAAATGTAAAAAATCTATAAAAAAGTAAAAAATTATAAAAATCCTAAAATAGCTACACAAAGCAGTATACCTAAACATGTACAGATAGTAAAAATACATAATCAGCTAGTGCGAAATTTCAAATCAATGATTACAAAAAAAAATCGTTACCTGTGTAAAAAGCTCTATCCAGTAAGAATGCTTTGAATGCTTTAGGAAATGCAAAAAAAGATGTGATGGATTTAATTTCCAATGGCAGATGATTGTGCATTTTTTTTGCATTATCTAATATCGAACTTTTGACCAACTCTGAATGTGGAGTAGGCAGGTATAGATCATGTTCCGTGTTTCTAAGTGGATAACTATGGGAAGGCCTATCAGATGCTGAACTGTTTGCGTATTAGACAAACGGACTCAAATATGAATAAAGATGGAAGAGTTAATATTCGAAATTTTTTAAAGAAATGCTGGCAATGACTCCTGTATTTAAGTCTCAGTGTATAACGTAAAGCTCTCTTTTTTAGTCTAAAAATACGGTCAAATTGAGTTGCACTACATGTACCCCAGAATGGAAGGGCGTATCGAAGGTGCGATTTAAAAAGGGCAAAATCTGTTCTGCAAAAACTGTTCTAGAAGTAGACAGGCTAAGCTCCTTAGAAATTGATCTTAATGCAAAACAAGCGGAACTTAATTTTCTTGATAAGGAGTCAATATGTGTGTCCCATTTTAACGAGTTGTCAAGAGTTAGCCCTAAAAACTTTACAGAATCAACTTCGTCAATTGTTGCGTTACCAAGTACAAAAAATTGCAAGGTATTTTTATAGGACAACATTTTAGTTTTGGAAATTTTGAGACAAAGGAGATTAGAGTCGCACCATGATTTGATAGTAGTTAAATAACTTCATACGGTTCTATGAAGTGTAGAAATATCCGGATAACCCCAGGTAAAACTAGTATCATCAGCAAGTAGACAGACTTTACCGTTAATATTTAAATTACCAATGTCATTAATGAATATAAGAAACAAAATAGGGCCAAGTACGGAACCTTGAGGCACTTCACTTTATATTGGCTTGCAAGAAGACATAGTCGAATCAATTCTCACAGCTTGATTTCTGTTATTGAGATACGACTTAAACCATTCAAAAGGCGCTCCTCTGAACCCGTAATATTGCAACTTTTTTAATAAGATGTCATGATTAACCCAATCAAAGGCTTTAGAAAAAACGCAGAAAATTGTTGCTGTAGGGTGTTGGTTGTTTAAGCTAGGATATACATTATTAAAAAGAGAAAACATAGCATCATTTGTGCATTTGTTATTTAAAAATCCAAATTGATGGGAAGTAAGTATTTTATATTTTAGCAAAAATGATAGAAGTCTTTTTTTAACCAATCTTTCAATAATTTTTGAAAGTGTGGAAAGAAGAGCGATAGGGCGATAGTTGGAAGACTGATCTTTATCTCCTCCTTTATGTAGTGGAATTTTTATCGCCAACTTAAGGCAGCTAGGAAAAACACCTTTTTGAAAAGACTGATGAATTAGAGTAATAAGATGACATAATGTACATTCGGGCAGATTTGAAAACATTTTGAGAGTAAGTCCATCAATTCCAGAAGAGCCTTTGTTTTTGAGTTCCCTAATTGAACTGCAAAGCTCTGGTAACACTACGGGCGTAAAGAAAAAACTGTGGAAATTCTCATTTTCAATGGGAAGATATGAAAGTGGATCATGGGAAGGAGTTATGGTACTCATTAAATTATTTGCCACATTTACAAAATAATCATTAAGGATTTCAGATGAAGTGGAGATACTATTCGACAAAGAAGGCTTATTTCTTAAAGCATTAACAATCAACCATGTTTCCTTAGCCACATTTTTAGATTTAGCTACTCTCCTATTATAGTAAATATCCTTGGCGGCTTTTAAAGTTCTCTGATAAATATTTTTGTAAAGTCTTACGTATTCATGAAAAAAAGCGCTGTCTGACAGTTTCTTAAGATGAGATAATAAGCGCATTTTCTTAGCAGATGTACGCAAGTCTTGGGTAGACCAGGGGTTATGTTGCTTCTTTTTAAGAGGTCTCAAAGGAAAGGATTTGTAAGAAGGTTCTATTCCAGAGTGCGATATATTATGATAAGTGATCTTCGTTGAGAGACTTTTTAATTTTATTACGTTTTTTTTTAATAATTTTTTTACTTTGAAAGAAATTCTTGCTTACACACTTTAGGAAACTTCATACGTATTTGAAATATTATGTTTATTATGTATCAACACAAATTTATACAGATTTATTCGTTTTTTTAATTTAAGGTAATCATTTTCCTCAGGTAGATGTCATTAGAAAAAACTGTTTCTGATACTTACCGCATCCTTATATGTTAATGTTTAAAGAAGCACACCTACGCACATGAAATAATATGACAATTGTCAAATAATTAGACAATTATCAATCTTTAGGACACATTTCATTTATTTCTTTACCGTAGATGTAAAAGTTTATTGGGTTACTTTGTAAATTTTATGGAAATAAATATATTTTTACTATTTAGGCACTTGAATTTATTTTAAGCTCCTTCCAGACACCTAAAGGTATTAATCCAGGTATTTGTTAATTAAGATTTAGTTGAACAGTTGTTAGATTTACAATCTGACAAACTGAACCCCACCTTTTTGAATATTTATTTTTATTTTCTTAATTTGATTTGTTAATCTATAATCTGAAATGTGAATGTACTTAGGTATGTACAAGTCCTCATTATTATTTGTTGTAATTTTTTTGTATTCTCCAGACAGTGGAAATAATTTTTTATCAGGAGTATTTATTTCAGTGATTTAATGCTATTTTTATATCTATAAGATACTGGTAGTGACTGCTGGCAGTTTTCAGGTAATTTTTTCACTTCAAATGGAATAAAATTACAAGTTGATCCAAAAGACTAGATGATATAAGATATTAAAAATAATTTACAATGCCAGGAAGGCATAAAAATTCACCACGATATGTCTGGAATTAATTAAAACATATGAGGAGCAACTTTTCAAATCGCATTTTGTCCAAAAAATACTTTTTTGGGTATTGACGAAAAACGATTTTCTGTTAAACCCTGCTATATATTTTTACAACATGGAGTCGTTTTGATAAAAATTAACATAAAAACCCATTAAGTTATCTCAGTTAAATCAATATTTATTAGAAAATCTGGAAAAATCGAAAACATGTTTGGACTTAATGCGTGTTGATTCGTAACAATGTATAAAATTCGTTTTGTTTCGTTCAAAATTGGACATAATACTGTTTGTTCCAATTTATTCGTTTTACAAAAAACTGGTGTTGGTAGTGAAATTATTCGACTTTAAGGATAAAATGTCAACTAAGTACCAGGAATATGTTTTTTTTGTTTTTGTTTAATTTCTTCGAAAAATGCAAACTTACAAAATAAGACTAATGTTAATAACATACAAAGTTCACTTGAAAAAAAAAACCAAATTTGTTCCTGGTTAGGGTCTTCTTCGAGGCAGTCGCACATGGGATTTTCTTCACCTACATCATCTGCAGGATCTGGAATTTCAGCTTCTGGTTCCGTCGTAGTGTTTAAGGCATGATCAAAAAACAAGAGCGAAGAAAGCGGGACTTTAAATTCCCAGTATTGTCCAAATCTTGCACAAAGCAGCTTTCGCACATCAGTTTTCTTTTCTTCTTTGATGGTATTTACCAGTGGTATGTTACAGCGATCCTGCATATCCCTTATCAAAGTTTGGCTTCGTTTTGTTATTGCCATTGGGTGCTTCGAAGCGTCGTCAAACATATAGGTGGGCTCAAGTTTTATCTTAATCTTGTAGATCTTTGTAGTTTTTAAGGAACCAGTCTTCGCCTAAAACCCTGACAATTCCGTATTGTTGGTAAATTTTGATATAAGCTATGGGGCTCAACACCTCTTCAGTTTTTCGTAGATGTTTCTCAACTCGACCGAATACCCTGTCAGCAGGTAAATAGGAGTGGCCGCGAACTGGGAAATATATTACTATTAATCTGTTTTATGTTTCTTGGGGACTTTTTATGTCTTTATGTAGCCGGTATGTTAAGGCATGGATGACGTATTGGTTTTTGTTTTGGCCTGCGCAGCCGTCCGCAAAAAGCCTAATTTGCGTTACCGAATCTTCAATATGTACTTTTTCTAAAAAGTCTATCAAAGCTGAAGAAATTTCTTGAGCACCTCTTGCAGCTTGTGTCTCGTTCCAGACATAAAAACGTGGGTTTTTAGTTGCAACCTCAGTCACACAAAAAGAGTAAAATTAAATTTGTCTGGAATAGAAAGCGGGAGAGCCAAACCCTAGATGAGCCAAAGCTTTGTCTCAAAAATTTTTACGAAAAACATTTTTTTTACTTTGAAGACGAGTTCGAACGGTAGTATTATAAAGGTGACAAAGTCGATTTATGTTCAAAGACGAATGCAAGTAAAGTCCACGGCTTTTATTTCGTGCATAATGACTTTCGCAACCTCGCAAATTTTAAATAAACTCGTACACTTGCTTTCTTTTTGCAGAAAATTTCCGAAGTTTATGATCCCCTCCTCGTTTCTCTACGATCCCGATTCCAGATAAAATTCCGTCAGCAATATTGTGTTTAGTCGTCGCTGACGGATCCCAAATAACTTAGCAAAAAACTTGGAGCATACAGGTAGTCTTTGTTTTTCTGTAGATATCAAGAAATATTTAACTGCAACGCGATGTGGCTTGTTTTTTCTCACCTCACCACGAACTCGGCTGCGTTTTGGTTGAGCAACATCCATTAAAAAAGACAGTTTTTTATCTTGCTCCTTTCTGTCTGGTTTATAAAAAACTTTTCTCTTTGCTTTTGCTAGGATGCTTCTTGAAATACTGAGACAGTTAAATTTTCCTTCTTTCAGTAATTTTCAGAACTTATTTCAGGATTTGACGTAATTTTTTATTTCTTTTAGTCATTTAAAATGCCTGGAAATGATGAAACCAGAAGGTTAAAAAGTATATAAAAAATATCCTTCAGTTATTTTTCATTTTATTTCAGGCTTCTTAATGGAATATTGCAAATAAGTTTTCATGACCTTTAAGTATTTTAAGAAAGTTCTTATTTTATTTCAAGAAAGAAGGAATTATAAGAAAAAAAGTCCAATGGATTCATTTTGTTAAGAGCTGTGTACTCTTATTTTAGTAGATACATAGGATGTTCATCTTTCATATAAATATACAGGACGTACAATAGATCTTCGAAATTTAAAAAGATATTTTGAGTTCATCTATCTATTTCACCACCTATTACTAAACTTATATCTATTTTATAGGTATTCATTGAAATTACAGGATATCTGGGAAGACCCCCATCCATTTTTTGTTTCATAATGATTTAGATACACAAATCAAATTTTTCGAACCATTTGTGGTATATTTCCGCAGCAATTATATCATGTACCAAAGTCATTGCTGGCATGTGTCTATTGTCGCAATCGAACGTTTCTGGCATGTTCTTCGTATGTTTCTGTGATATTAATTAGGGCAGGATAAATGAAATAAAACACAAACAAACCATGTTTTAGAAATAAATAACTTATTGTCTCAAGAACGGTAATTACAGCATTTTAAACGCCACAATCAGGAGGTAAAACCACAAACCCCGTAATAACGAGTTACACCGATGCTATCGATATTATTACGTGTCGGGCCTGGGCTTTGCCTATGAAACCAATTATTATTTTACATATCTATGTATATATATATATATCGAGAAAAAATACATAATAATATTATATAACCATTACTATTTATACAAAAAAAAAACTCAATAATAATAATATTGAAACGTTTACGCTATATAATAACTAACAAAAAAAAAAAAGATTCCAACATTTTTAACCGTTATAGTATATAATAATAGGTACATATTTAAAAATCTACAGACCTCCTTATTAGCTAATTTTTAAATTTATTATTATGGAAAATGCTTTGGCATATTTGGTATATTTATACGGAGTGTATTGCGGACACCCTGTATATATTAATATAAATAAAGATCTAACAGTTGATGGGGCACAATAAACAGTCGCACCCACAGTATAAAAGGTGATTTTGATAAGTTTCTTTGTGTCTCAGGTGTAATACAGCCTCAAAATCGCCCTGTATACTAAGGCGTATATATATAAATTACACGTGGAAAGTCGCAACCAGAAGTTTTCTTGGAAAATCGTATACAACGAGATTTATTAGTTTTTTTGAAGTCTACTTAGTCTAAGTAAGTTAGAGGGTTTGAGTCGGGGGTTGTAGAATTCAATTTTATATATAGGGCGTCCCAGCTCTATTTACACACGATTTTTTTCGACCCTGTATATGATATCTCAAAAACAAAGTTTTCACTGTCAAGTAAGTTCATGTATATTAAACCAAATTTTTACTCTTCATTTAATTCTACTTAAAAAAATGTGTATTTTTTTATGTAGTCAAACATTGACGGATTTTCAGATAATTGCTTATGGCTGAGATAATTGATTATAAAACTGGAATAATTTATTAATTATTTGTGCTTTTTAAATCCTCCAAATTTCTTAGCTCTTCACTGTACACTTGTCCCTTTAAATATCCCCACAAGAACAAAAATCTAGCGGGGTTATGTCAGGTGACCGGGCTGGCCACATGACCTCTATTTCCGATCCAAATTTATTATCAGTCAAGGAAATTTGATGCAATAGAGTTGGGACACCCTGTATAGAGGATGCTGTACAAAGTCATTATTATTGGAACGCATCTTTTTTAATATGTTGGGTCAAGGTTTGTCTTTTGCCAAAAACCAAGGGGCCCTTGAATAATTTTTCCTTTATACCCTATAAAAATAAATATTGACCACTGAAGAGTAAATATTTGTCATATTTCTGAAATGCACTGTATACTTTAAAAAATTTAATTTACCACTCACTGGTATTTCAGAAAAAACAGAACCGCTCTTTAGTTCGTCCATTTTTTTCTAAACAGTGGAAGGGCGGTAATATTACTCACACTATACAGTAATACGAAGGTTTTGCATAAATTAAGGTCTACGAGCACGTTCTTACTTGCTCCACCACTCTCTGTAACACTCAGTCTTGAGTTAGGAACTGTTAACGAGGGTTTTTGTGGTTTAAGGAGTCTAAATATCAATGAAATCCGTTGACTGACCTGTATGGACATAAAAATGCTTGTAAATGCAGTAGAAGTTCGTAGAGGCCGTCATAAAGTCTCTAAGACGTCCACGGACAAGACATTGACGGATATTTTAAAGTATCACAAGGTAGGTACCGCTAGTACTCATTGATGAACGCTAAAAGTGCTCGCAAGTTTCTAGACCCTTACCGGAAAGGGTTTCCGATTGAACTGTTGGTCACAACTGGGCTCGAGACTTAACAAGGTTACCTTCAACAGTGTACGTCCAATTACTCCTAATCTTTAATTAGATATTAATAAACCTTTTCACTAACTGAAGCCATTAGTTTCATTGACCATCTCCGAGTCAATCCTGATTTGGCCTCCAGTGACTAATATTTGTTTCCTATCGAATACCAGCACTTAATGCTGAACTAAGAGCTGAAGGAAGCTGTCCATTACTACCCGCATGGATCGGCGGAAGAATGATATACAACGTGGATATTAACGTTTAATGTATGCAAAAGCACTGGAGACTGTCATGAGTTAGTTATTCCGTTACCAAGTCATGTGAATGCACCTTTAGTACCGATTATTATGTAATAATTAGTGTCAATTGGTTGCAGTTGAGGTTCAATTCACATGATAATAAAATTAAGGCAATCCAAAGTATGGAAATTCCTAAGTGCAAAAAAGATTTGCTCATTTTTCTGAGTATTATAACATATGTTTCTTCCAAATCTTTCTGATTTAACTAATAATTTGAGACCCTTTTTAAAGAAAGCTATTGAATTTATGTGGGAAATAGACACGCAAAAGATTTTGAAAAAAATTTACGTATGCTGACAAAAACCTCAGTTTTACCCTATTTCGATATTAAAAAACTTCTTGTATTAACGCAGTGTCCTACGTGAGCGATCAGTTGCGATGCTGCTTGCGATGCGTCAAAATCAAACGGCTGTCGATCATACGATACAAAGCGATGCGACATAATCAGTTGGGTTGATAACTTCGCGCGATTCGCACGTGATTGTCGTAACTAATTCAAAGCATGGATCTAGAAATTTAAATGAATTTAATACAGGAACGTCCTGTTTTGTGGGACAAGAGAAATAAGAATTACCACGACAGACTATTAACGCACAGAGAATGGGAAAAGGTCGGTGAAGTCATGGGAACGACATGTAAGTACAAAAATACCAACAATAAAATCAAATTTATTCATTCCTATTTATAGGGTGTTGTTCAAAAAATTGTTTGAATTTCTCTCTTACTGTAATAGCTGCCCGGGATGAAGCATTAAACTTTTTTCCTAAATTGTGGTGCGGTGTTTTTGGCAAATACCGGTAGGTCTCACGAAAAGATGTGGTTTCGGCTTCAGTGATGGATTCCAAATCGCGAATTATATTGTGAAGCAAAGTGATTGCTTTCAGTATATGCTCAGCATTTTCTACATTGGTTTCGATAGCTTTCTGTAAAATTCTAAATTTGGATACTATTGAGCCGAAAGAGCATTCCACCACCATTCTTGCCCGAGATAGGCGACAGTTATAGTTGTCTTTAGGGTCACCTTTAATTGTCTTCTTTTCTGGAAAAGGTCTCATTAGATATTCTTTCAGAGGGAATGCAGCATCTCCCACTAAAACGTATGATGCTTCTATATTAGACCCTGGCAAATTTTCTTCTTTGGGTACTTGCAGTCTTCCCAGTTTAAGAGCCTGTTTAAGGGGACAATTGTCAAACACTCCTGCGTCGTTATCTTATCATAGGAGCTTACATCAACCATTACAAACTTATAATTTGCATTAGTTACAGCCAGTAATCCGATTAAAAAGTAACCCTTGTAGTTATAATACATAGAACCAGAGTTTCTCGGTTTTTTTATGCGGATGTGTTTCCCGTCGATGCTTCTAATGCAGTGAGGATATTGCCATCTGTCCCAAAAGCTTTGCGCTATTAATTTAAAGTCTTTTACAGTGGGTTTAGCCATGTGAGCTGGTAATAATGTTTTCCATATGGCTATACAAACTTCTATGACAATCTTGGAAACAGATGATTTCGAAATTCTGAATGAGAAAGCGATTTGGCGAAATTATACCCCAGTAGCCAAGTATCTGAAATCAAAACGTTATTTATTTATACAAGCTCTAAAAATTATTTGATGTAACAGAGTAAAACATTCAGAACAACCCGAGGAATAGCCATTGAAAAAAAAAATATTTCCATTACAGTACAACTGGAGTATGGAATAAAAGCAGGTTTAATTCACAAATTCTTTGTTTCAGATGATACCGTCAAGAAAAAATGGAAACATCTGCGAGATACTTATTGTAGGGAATTGAAAAAAATTCCAAAACCCCCTTTTCAGGAGTTGATGCTGATAGCGAACCAAAATATAAAGGCGCATGGCCTTATTTTGAATGCA
The DNA here is from genome assembly GCF_022605725.1 of Anthonomus grandis grandis. Lineage (NCBI taxonomy): Eukaryota > Metazoa > Arthropoda > Insecta > Coleoptera > Curculionidae > Anthonomus > Anthonomus grandis. The sequence continues at coordinate 27,783,981 of NC_065554.1, forward strand.
TGTCATTTTTAAGAATAGTAATAAAGCCTCGAAAAATTACTGGTAATATCGGACAATCAGAAAATTTACAAGAATTCTCTAACGAAGAAAGCAATAGTACAATTCTATCGGAATCGGCAACTAAGGATGACGAATCACAAAACACAGGTGAGCATAATATAATTGTTGAAGAAATTAGTGAGCTTGAGTCGTGGATGTCTATGGCAGAGGACAGCAGTTTTACAGCAGAAACAGCATGCACGGAAAGCAATGATCACATCACTCTGCAACCAGGGACTACGATTTCCACATCTGGGCTAGACACACAAGACTGCATTATTCTCAAACAGATGCCCTCTAGTTCCATTCTTCAGCCGTCACGTTCCATGCCTCCAAAGCGCGTAGCTCCAGTAACACAAAATCGCTCTTGTAAGAAAAGAAAAGTTTGAAATTGAAAGGGAGAAAATAACTTTTTGCGTAAGGAACAAATCAACGAGGACGATGATGACATATGCTGGTTCTAGTCATTATTACCGTTTATGAAACAACTCCCAGCATTAAATAAACTGCAGTTTAGGACAAATATGCAACAAATATTAATAAAAGAACTGGAAAAAAATGATTTAGCTTTGCCCTCCTCTAAGGTTACTCCTACAAACATGTTAGAGTAGATCATAAGTAATAACCACTGTATTGAGATATTAACTATATTATTCAGAATTTCATTAGATTTTTTTGTGAACTTTTTTTTTTACTTACCTCACGGTCACCATAAATCTTTCTTCGACAATAGTATTGCAGGTTTTATAGCCTTTAAAATGTAATCAAATGGTAACATTCGTGCATACTCCTTAAATTTGGTGGGTTGACTTTTCAACTGTTCATACAGATGATGGAATTCACCATGTAAATGCCTTTCCAAGTATATAATATTGGTTTTACTTCTTTTGCGTTGAAATTTTTTCACGAATTTCTATTTAAAGTAAGAGTTTTCGAGCAAAAAAGAAATGCGTTTGTTCATAGTGAAACCACCGTGAAACGCTGCGGCATGACTGATGTGAGCGACGCGATTCCCACATAGGACAGCGGCATCGAATCGCATCGCTTCGCCCCTCATCGCATTATAGACGCATCGCATCGCGTCGTTAGCTTCGTCGCAACTGATCGCTCACGTAGGACACTGCGTAAAGTGTTGATAGTAGTAGCTTAGGTCTACTAACATTTAGCAGTGGCTTATGCCTGAAAAGCTTTGTTAGAAAACCAAAAATTATGACCACAATTTGAAAAGGATCTTTTGGTCATTGGTTTTAGGTGTGAATATAGCATGTCAGTAATTATTAAAAATGTTCATTGTTTAAGATTGTAAGCCTATTAGCTAACTATTTAACTAGAAGTTAAATACAAGCTCAGAAAAGATTTGTTGGTAGCAGATGCTCTCTCTAGGAATTTTCTTAATGATAAATCTGAGGACAACTCTTTAAATGAGGAAGTTAAAGCTCATTTTTAAAAATCTGTCCTTCAGTGACCATAAGATTCAGCTATTTCAGAATGAGACTGATCTTCAAAAAATAATTAATTATGTGCAACAGGCCTGGTCAGCAGATAAGAATAAACTACTTGTTCATTAACAATTTTTTCCCCATTAAAGATGAATTACTTTTTAAGGATTCTTGTGTTCTGATACCAAAATCTCTTGGAAAATCAATTATTAATTAATCTCAACCATATGGGTATTATGTATAAGCAAGGAAATAGAAGACCTTCTTAGGAATTGTCAAACATGTTTAACATTTCAAAGAACAAATAGGTCTGAACCTTTAATATTAAGAGAAGTCCCAGATGGTCCTTGGAAAGTAGTAGGTACAGAAATTTTATATTTTAGAGGTAAGCCTTACTTATTAGTTACTATTTTAATAAATTTATTGAGACTCACTTATTCAACAGGATACATCTCATATCATGGTAGCTTTCAAGTTACATTTTGATGAATTTAATAAAAAAATGTAAATTTATCGCCAATTCAACGGTATGTCAGACAGATATGAACAAACTTTTAAAAGCCTCTTAAAAAATGTAAGTTTATTGGTAGAGACTCTTATGAGGCTTTGATAGAGTGTGTGAAAATTATCATGATATTAAGCGTAATAACTTTCTAAAAAAATAGAAAAAGGGCGAGATAGTTTATGTAAAAGATAAAAAGCCTAATATGACCTAGATAAAATTGAAAATACAGGTGAAATACCTAATGTCCTATTTTATTAAGCCTCCCACAAGTAATGTTGTAACGTATATGTATAACGCATCTACAAATACAAAATTTCAAGTTAATAATGATCAGCCTGATGTAGTAAATGTAAATTGTCGGTCCTATTATCGAGACAATATTAATTTCGAAACTGACAACTTATTAAATCGTTCTACTTTATCTAATAGACAAAGTATTAATAAAAGGTCACCTGAAAATAAAAATCTTATAACAAATCCTATTTGACTCTTTTGTTAAAAAGGCAGATGTCATGTCGTCGGCTTAAGATGCAAATGGTTCATAAAAATTAACCGCGTCGACTTAAATACGCCTAACAACTGAAATGTCAAAAATGCCGCGACAAAATACCAGTCGAAACTCGCCTATCTCTATTTGATCTATCGATCAAAATTAGGATTTATCTACACTCTTAACTGATAGTACTAATCTAGCAAGCTCCTCAGCATCTAATAACCACTTATTAGCTGACGACAATTTAATTACTGATGATGATTTACTGAATTTTATCTCCTCAAATTTTCCTGAAGATGAAATCAACATTGAACCAGAAGATCGTCAGAATGTCGTTCCAGAATGGTGAAGAAGTCCCAACCTCCATTTTGGAAGAAGAAGTTATTGAAGTTTCTTCTAGTCGTTCAGATAAATCTTATGAACCCAGTGAAAATGAAGTACTAGAAGAGCTACAAAATAACACTCCAATCGAAACCCCTTCACGGACACGCAGAAAGAGACGTCATGTAGATCAAAAGGAATGGAAGAAAAATAAAAATAAGATTTTAAGACAAGAAGGAAAGGAATATTTTGGAAAACAAAAGCAAGAAGAAAAATGGAATTATGATATTAAAAAAAAAGCAAAAGCTATAGGACCGAGATGCAAATGCAGTAACGGTAAGTCACAAAAACCAGTAATGAAGTGCAATGAGATAACAGAAGATCAAAGAACAGAAATGTTTACAAGATTTTGGATTTTTTTGTGGAACGAAAAACAATTGTTTCTAAGGACGCTGGTTGAAAAGAAAAGTACTTCAAGAGCTAGGGACCGAAAAAAAGAGAACGAGTCAAGAAGGGAATTTTCCTATATATATTTTCTTCATACAACATCCAAGATAAGAGTGTCTTTCAATTGCACCAAGAACATTGCATTGGTTGATTGAAAAAAATAAATCACACCACACTGCAAATGATTTGGTGGATGATGACCATAATGATACGCGTGATAATAATTCCTCCCAAATAGTGAATCGAAAAGCAAGAATCGACACACAAAAAGAAAATTTGTGCAATTTCTTTAAAGTTCTTCCAAAACAAAACAGTTTGACAATTTAAATTTAGCACTTTTTTCGCCTAAAAAGGATGAATGTGATACGTGTGTGGGTTACAAGACTGGTAATATCGACGAAGCTACCTATCAAGAACATCAGAAGAAAAATGAGGAGGCACGAAAGGAAAAAGAAGATGTAAAAATTTTTTCAATGGATTTGCAATCAGTTCTACTGAGTCCAAAATCTAATGTCAGCGCTCTATATTATAAAACAAAATTAATAGTCCATAATTTTACAATTATGGACATTAAATCCTTGGATGCATATTGTTTCCGGACAAACTGCCAACACATTTGCTACCATCATTTACAAGTTTTTAGAGACTAATATTATACCCCAAAAAAACTCTACTAGTAAAGTCATTTTGTACAGTGATGGTTGCACTGGACAAAACAGAAATGCAATTCTTGCCAATGCACTTTTCAACTTTGCACAAAAGCATGGGATTACAATTGAGCAAAAATTTTTAGAAAAAGGGCATACGCAAATGAAGTGCGATTCAATGCACTCCACAATCGAGCGGAAACTAAAAAACCGAGTCATAAACGTCCCAGCAGACTATGTCAATATTTGTTAAACTGCTCGTATAAATCCGAAACCCTACGTGGTGGAGTACTTGGATCATACATATTTCAAAAAGTTTCAAGATGTTCAATGCATTAGTTCCATCCGTCCTGGTAGATCGTCAGGTGATCCTACTGTAACAAACATTAGAGCACTTCAGTATAATGAACACTGAATTCTTTTTAAAATCAGGCATACAGAAGAATGGATGCCTTTGCCTTATAGAATGACGAAAGAAGATAAAAAAATCTGGAATTTAGAAGAGTTGCCGTTAATGTATCCGACTCCAATACCAATTAAATCTGAAAATTTCAACACTTAATGGACCTTAAATCTTCAATTCCTAAGGACTTTCATTTTTTTATGATAACTTACCACATTTGTAAAATGCCTCTTGCTTTTTGTCTTTTGCTTGCGTCTTTAAAGTTTTTTTATAATTAAGTTGCAATGAATCAGATCATTGCCTATCTCCTGTTGCGAATGGAACGCATATAACCTAACTCCCAATATTTCAAGAATAAAGCCTATTTTTGACAAGAGCAATAATTTTCTATGTTCAAGCATTAAACAAAATAAAATATTTTGGAAACTTATCTTGTTTTATTATATTTTCTCATTCTGACAAGTTTTTTGCATCTCCTGAATAATTTAAAATTTTGGAGTTAATTAAGCCGACGATGTGTTAGTTATTCCGTTACCAAGTCATGTGAATTCACCTTTAGTAAAGTACGCTCGATATTCGGTTATACGTAATGAGTGGTGAATATTATAGGAGGTGGCGTTGAATTGACATGTCTTATGATTATTACAAATTATGTAAAAAGTTTTCAGTTATTAAAGTGCCTTAGTTAATTACTAGTGTTTTATTTACTTAAAGACTTTAGCGACTTTAATTTATAGAAACCCTCGTACGATAGTGTGAGCAATGGTAAATCAAAGCACCATCTATCATTCACGATCTGAATCAAGGGAGGAAACTAGTGGAGTTGCCTGAAATAAACTGAACTTGAAAAATAAATTCAAAATCCAAATATAAGACTCTTTCTTGACACTTCACTAGCTCTAAAGTCCTAAAAAAATTTCGACAGATGATAGCTGTTGTAGGTGTACTTTACAGATGACTAGAACCATAGAAACTTCTGCCGAACTATGGATGGACAAATTTAAAGTAGAATCATTGTTGGTTCCTAACCTAATGATGCAAATGAATTTTTCGGACTGTGCCCGTATATCAGTCGTCCTAAAGTATACGTTTCTTTTTCCCGTTAATGACTAAGTGAGACAAAAAACTACACCGACAATCGGTTTTTATAAAACCGACGCCTCGGCAGGCCTGGGCGCGGTGTTATTGTTATTATTACTACTGGAAATCTCCCCCGCGTGACTCGAACAATAAAACTTCTTATGGGCGATAAACGAATTCGGGTAAGTGAAGTAAATATTACATGATTTGCAGTAATGCGCCCCCGGTTTCGTTGGCACTTCCTGGACAATTTCGTCGCTCCCTTTCGGACTGGATAAATCCGGTTCTTCTTTGATCGTGACTCCATCTACCGGCGCGATAATTATTTCCGGTTCCATGGCTTCTTTTTTTACTAAAAAACAAAAAAAAACTTGCTCAAATAGACATACTTCGAGAGCTTGAAACACTCACCAATAATCTCCTCGTCCTCCTCCTTAATAATACTACCTCTGGGAGGCTCGCCGTTTGCCTCCTCACTACACTCGTGGACCAACTTGACGTGTCTCACCACGTTGGCTTTGTACGGGGAACTGTAAGGGCAGTGAGGGCACAAGTGGGGATCCGGTCGCGTGTCCAGGTTTGGTGAGGAGGACACCTCGTCCGCCACGACGACGGGAGGCGCGGATATTTCCATACCGGCAGCCACTACTGTGTCGTCGTCCAGGATGTAGGAAATATAGTTTTCTTCCTGGAATTTGGAATAGGTGAGCTGTTTGAGAGATTTTAACGATGTTAGTATGAATCGGTGATTGGCCAAAAAACTAGTGACGTCAGCGGTTTCGAACCAGGCATAACTTCCTGTCATGAGTTAAGTTATTCCATTACAAAGTCATGTGAATCCACCTTTAATAGTAGACGCTTTATACTCGATTATATGTAATGACAAGTTTCAATTATTATAAAGGTTAGGTGCAATTTACATGTGTTATGATTATTACAAATTATATGAAAATGAGAAGTTTTCAGTTATAAAAGTGTCTTAGTTAATTATTAATGTTTTGTTTACTGAAAGACTACGACATGACAGTTCAGAATACAAAACTCTTTAAAAAAATTTGTAGACTTCACTGGTCATCAGCTGCCATGTGTTTTGACAGATGACATTCTTGTCTGCCATCTTTGACGTTGACACAGTTCGGTTAAGTCATGTGAATCCACCTTTAATAGCATACGCTTTATACTCGATTATAGTAATGACAAATGTCAATTATTATAAAGGTTAGGTGCAATTTACATGTTGTATGATTATTACAAATTATATGAAAATGAAACGTTTTCAGTTATGAAAGTGTCTTAGTTATATACTAATGTTTTATTTACTGAAAGATTACGACATGACAGTTCAAAATACAAAAGTCATAAACTCCTTCACTAGTCATCAGCTGCCATGTTTTTGACAGATGACATGCTTGTCTGTCATATTTGACGTTGACACAGTTCAGTTAAGAATATACCAAGTTTATACGGGATATTAAACCACTTTAATGGCTAAACCGGTTTAGAGATAATTAAGTTTGCCTAATGTTTACATAAAAGGATTAAGAAAAGTATTTTAAAAATTAAAAACAAAAAAATTGATTGAGCTGACTAGTTAGTTAATAAGTTATCATATAGTTTAACAAAATAATTGGGAAAAAATGAACATCTAACCTTAAAAAATCTGGTTGTTTACTTTTTTCAAAGAGTTTGCATATTTGTGTTGGTAGCACTGGTAGTTAAGTCGGTTGAGTGGTGACAGGTGTTTACACGTCTACACGGTACTTTAATGCGGTTTAAATACGGATTATTCACTAATTTAAATCAGTTTACTTATAAATTATCTTAAACCGATTTCCACTCAAACACTTTAAGGTGCTCGTATAAACTTGGTAATAGTAAGTCTTTTTTTAAAAGCATATTAAAGTACTTTAAAGAAGACTAAGTACCAAAGAAATAGTGTAGATTTTCTTATTTATTTCTCTCTTTCTTTTGTTCTTGTGAATAATATCCAAAACCGTTGCTAAATGAGTTTTTAGAAGACACTTTCATATGAAAATTGGATTTTTGTAAAGCCTTTGACCATATCAAGCATCCATTGATAAACTACCCAATAACTCCAAAACGGTTGTATTTACAAGAAAAGTTGTAGGGACCTTTTTGGTAAAGAAAATTAACAGCTTTTATATGACACTAAAATCAATAAAATCGGTTCATGACTTTTAAAAATATTTAGATTTTTGTAAAGCCTTTGATAGTATCAAGATTTTTTTTAATCCATTGATAAACTACTCAATAACTCTAAAACGGTTGTATCTACAAGAAAAGGTGTAGGAACCTTTTTGGTAAAGAAACTTATCAGCTTTTATATAAAACTAAAATCAATAAAATCGGTTCATGACTTTTAAAGATATTTAGATTTTTGTAAAGCCTTTGATAGTATCAAGACTTTTTTTAATCCATTGATAAACTACTCAATAACTCTAAAACGGTTGTATCTACAAGAAAAGGTGTAGGAACCTTTTTGGTAAAGAAACTTATCAGCTTTTATATAAAACTAAAATCAATAAAATCGGTTCATGACTTTTAAAGATATTTAGATTTTTGTAAAGCCTTTGACAGCATCAAGACTTTTTTTAAATCCATTGATAAACTACTCAATAACTCTAAAACGGTTGTATCTACAAGAAAAGATGTAGGAACCTTTTTGGTAAAGAAACTTATCAGCTTTTATATGACACTAAAATCAATAAAATCGGTTCATGACTTTTAAAAATATTTAGATTTTTGTAAAGCCTTTGATAGTATCAAGACTTTTTTTAATCCATTGATAAACTACTCAATAACTCTAAAACGGTTGTATTTACAAGAAAAGTTGTAGGGACCTCTTTGGTAAAGAAACTTATCAGCTTTTATATGACACTAAAATCAATAAAATCGGTTCATGACTTTTAAAGATATTTAGATTTTTGTAAAGCCTTTGATAGTATCAAGACTTTTTTAATCCATTGATAAACTACTCAATAACTCTAAAACGGTTGTATGTACAAGAAAAGGTGTAGGAACCTTTTTGGTCAAGAAACTTATCAGCTTTTATATGACACTAAAATCAATAAAATCGGTTCATGACTTTTAAAAATATTTAGTTTTTTGTAAAGCCTTTGATAGTATCAAGACTTTTTTTAATCCATTGATAAACTACTCAATAACTCTAAAACGGTTGTATCTACAAGAAAAGGTGTAGGAACCTTTTTGGTAAAGAAACTAATCAGCTTTTATATGACACTAAAATCAATAAAATCGGTTCATGATTTTTCAAAATATTTAGATTTTTGTAAAGCCTTTGATAGCATCAAGACTTTTTTTAATCCATTGATAAACTACTCAATAACTCTAAAACGGTTGTATCTACAAGAAAAGTTGTAGAAACCTTTTTGGTAAAGAAACTTATCAGCATTTATATGACACTAAAATCAATAAAATCGGTTTATGACTTTTAAAAATATTTAGATTTTTGTAAAGCCTTTGATAGTATCAAGATTTTTTTAATTCATTTATAAACTACTCAATAACTCTAAAACGGTTGTATCTACAAGAAAAGGTGTAGGAACCTTTTTGGTAAAGAAACTTATCAGCTTTTATATAAAACTAAAATCAATAAAATCGGTTCATGACTTTTAAAAATATTTAGATTTTTGTAAAGCCTTTGATAGTATCAAGACTTTTTTTAATCCATTGATAAACTACTCAATAACTCTAAAACGGTTGTATCTACAAGAAAAGGTGTAGGAACCTTTTTGGTAAAGAAACTTATCAGCTTTTATATGACACTAAAATCAATAAAATCGGTTCATGATTTTTCATAATATTTAGATTTTTGTAAAGCCTTTGATAGTATCAAGATTTTTTAAATTCATTGACAAATTACTCAATAACTCCCAAACGGTTGTATTTACCAGAAAACTTATAAGGATCTTTTCAATCAATTAAATCCTTTAACTAATTCTCAAAATATTTAGATGTTTGTAAAGCCTTTGATAGCATCAAGACTTTTTTTAATCCATTGATAAACTACTCAATAACTCTAAAACGGTTGTATTTACAAGAAAAGTTGTAGGGATCTTTTTGGTAAAGAAACTTATCAGCTTTTATATAAAACTAAAATCAATAAAATCGGTTCATGACTTTTAAAAATATTTAGATTTTTGTAAAGCCTTTGATAGTATCAAGACTTTTTTTAATCCATTGATAAACTACTCAATAACTCTAAAACGGTTGTATCTACAAGAAAAGGTGTAGGAACCTTTTTGGTAAAGAAACTTATCAGCTTTTATATGACACTAAAATCAATAAAATCGGTTCATGACTTTTAAAGATATTTAGATTTTTGTAAAGCCTTTGACAGCATCAAGACTTTTTTTAATCCATTGATAAACTACTCAATAACTCTAAAACGGTTGTATTTACAAGAAAAGTTGTAGGGACCTTTTTGATCAAGAAACTAATCAGCTTTTATATGACACTAATTTCAATAAAATCATTACATGATTTTTCAAAATATTTAGATTTTTGTAAAGCCTTTGATAGTATCAAGATTTTTAAATTCATTGACAAATTACTCAATAACTCCCAAACGGTTGTATTTACAAGAAAACAATATAAGGATCTTTTCAATCAATTAAATCCTTTAACTAATTCTCAAAATATTTAGATGTTTGTAAAGCCTTTGACAATATCAAGATTCTCATTTAAAATTTACCTGCAGGTCAGGCGATCTCTTATGAAAATGCATCCTAATATGAGTCTTCATTCCTCTGAGCGTATTTCCTTTATATCTACATATATTACACAAATAAGCCTTTACACCCGTGTGGGACTCCATATGACGCTGCGCAGCGCTAGCGGTGGCACTTATGACGTCACAGCACGGACATTTCCAACCCGCTACAGCTGTATGCGTCACACACTTAAAAAAAAAACAACGTTTTCGTTCGTGTCGAAACTTGAAAATCACGAGGTCTTACCTGGTGTCCGGGCTCAAATAAACCACGACATTTGGCACACCTTTTAGGCTCGGTATCGCCCCTTTTCAGACAGTAGTACTGCTGGTGTGCATTCAAATTATCGGGCGAAGTGAATTTGATTCCGCATGCCAGACATATTAGCTGCTGGTACTGGGTGGCTGGACTGGTAGTACCTCCACTTCTAAAAATGATGCATAAGAAGCTTCACTGTTCCAAGAAATTCGGAAATAGTTACCTGGGACTCACTGGCGGACTACCGCTGTTCTTAGAGGCATCGTCGTCCGCGGACCTGGAGGAACAATAGTGCTTTTTATGAATCAAGTAGTTCTCGTGTTTGCAGAAGACAATGTTGCACTCTTTACACTTGGAGACCCCTTGTTTGACTATCACCTGAGGCATCACCGGGGGAATCGGGGCCAAATCAGAGAGGCGCATCTGCAACTAAAGAAAGCGAAAATGTCAAACGACGCTCGACTTGAGGGTGGAGGATTTGTACCTCTGGAGGAATCAATGCGGAAATATTGCCGCTCCTGAGTAGGAGAGGGTGTAGGGCGGGTGGTATTTCAAACGGAGCCGCTCCGGCAGCCGATACCGCTTCCGGACTGGTCCTCAGATGTTTTTCCAAACTTAACTTGGGAGTTTTGGAAGATCTCGGACTGTTGCTTCTGGATAAGTCGTCTAGTTTCCTTTTGGGACTGTGGCTGAGACCCGGCGAGCCTTTTTCGCAACCCCCACTGGGGGTGGAACACGGCGAGCCTTGTATCGAGGGCTCGCACTCGATTCTCTCCGGAGATGGAGAGCGATGCTTCATGTTTTCTTTTTCCTGGTCCGGGTCGAGAGTATTCAGGCTGCCGGATTTTGAATATTCCGGATCCGGCGATTTGCGCACTGTGAGATCCAACGGGGCAGATGAAGATTCACTAAAAATTATGTGTGAAATAATGCAAAATAATTCGCAAACGGCCGTACTATGCCGCTCAGATCAAAGATAATGAATTATTACAAATTCGAATCTTACCGGTTATTTCCAGTCTCTTTGCCCTTATTGACAGCTTTCAGCACTTGCTCACCCTGAGGTGCTGAATTCGAGCTGACCGCCGTCAGTGCGCTAGTCATCGGCTGCAAGGTACCGTTGGGCATAAGAAAACAGGGTGTGTCCGGACTGGGAAACCCGGTGGCGGTACTCAAAGAGGGCAGCACACTCGCGGATTTGAACAAGGAATATGGAACTATTATTATGGGGTTGGTGGGTAGGGCTAGGAAATGTTGCTGGGGAGCAGAAGAGGCCGTGGGCGAGGGTGGGGTTCGACAGGTGGCGGGGTCTACCGGACTGGTCGGAGAAGAGCCTGAGGTGCAGCTGGAAGGAGGTGCCGTAGATTTCACCACGTGCCTGAAATTTAAATCTTGGTTTAGCATTAAAAAATGTGAACATTTAAAAAAGTAATTAATTCACAAGATTTTTAAGAAAAAAATTGAGAAACCCCTTCGGAGGCTCTAAAAGAGATTATTCAATTTTAGTTTTAACACAGGTGACAGGTATTAAAAAAAAACCCGCAAGTTGATGTAAACATTTCTTAGATCTGTCATATAGTTCTGTAGCTAGTAATTGGTAAACCTATCTTTAATCTTCTGTCATTAATGTCAATGTCATTCATAGATGTGTTTTTTGGGGTTAAAATCTTAGTTCTGCTCTCTACCATGTTTTTCGATACCTTAAACAGACATGTATAATTGTAATGTAAATGTATACTGTCTTATGTAAATAAGACACTGGTCCTCGATTTGATTAAACCATATCTTACTAGACGAAATCAATTGGAAATTCTGATATCTAAAAATTGACAGCTAACTTCGAAATTCCAGAGCACAGCATTGGGACGGTTTTAGTTAAATATCATATAGATAGATCGGCTCCTTAAGGTTACGTGTCACAGTATTCTAATTTCGTACTGGAGCGATACGGTATTATTTTTGTTGAGGAAAAAACCAAAAGGGCAGAAGTTGAAAACTTTGCAAATATAGATTGAGATCCCTGAACGAATAACACTGCACAACAAATCGAAGGTTATTTTATGTTGACTGAAATATTTTTATTGTTGTTTACTAATTCGAGGCATCTGATTTCGAATCTGTCGTCAGTTTTACTCTAACAGCTCGAGTTGTTTAGATATAGCTACGTTCTTCTCATTTATCTTTATTTTTGGTTTTTTATCTATTATAGTCGCGTTTTAGATAAATTATTGTAATTTTCATCATGACTTCGCTAAGAAGGGTCTGCATTAACGATCCGAATTGTTTTTGTTATATTTGTGGTGAATGTTTTTCAAAAATTTCGATTGAATATGTCAGACTTTGTGAAACGAGCGTATTTAGAGTGTTTTGGTTTTCCTTTGGAAACAGATAACAAGTGCTGGGTGCCCAATATTGTGTGCAAAATTTGTGTTGAAGAATTACGTTTATGGGCCACTAAGAAGAGACTCTCTTTTAAATTCCAATCCCCAATGATTTGGCGTGAACCTTTAAATCATCACGATGACTGCTATTTTTGCGTTGTTAATATAAAAGGAATCAACAAGACGAACCGCTCCAAATGGATTTACCCCACATCAACATCAGCTGTGAGGCCTGTAAGGAGCTCAAAAGATACATCTTTACCATAACCATCTACATCTACAGAAAGTTCTGATGAATTGAATGAACTGAGTAGCATGAGCGATGACGAGTTTGTTCCAGAAAATCTCTTTGAACCAAAACCATTCGATCAAAGTGCACTTGATGATTTAATTAGAGACCTTGGACTATCCAAAACTTCGTCTGAATTATTGGCCTCCAGATTAAAAGAGAGAAATCTTTTAACTAAAAAAAATAAAGTTTCTTATTACCGCACTCGAGAAAAAGACTTACTTCCCTTTTTCGCTGAGGAGGATAATTTTGTATTTTGTACTAATATTTCTGGTTTAATGACTGCCATGGGCTTGCAGAAATATGAACCAATCGATTGGCGTTTATTTATTGACTCGTCAAAACGGAGTTTGAAGTGTGTACTATTGCACAACGGAAATAAACTAAGCTTTATACCAATAGCACATTCAACTAAAGTTAAGGAAGAATACCCCACAATAGCACTGGTCATGAACAAAATCAAATATAACAATCATAAATGGGTGATTTGCGTTGATCTTAAGATGGTGAACTTCCTTTTAGGACATCAAGGAGGCTACACTAAATATCTTTGTTTTATGTGTTTATGGGATAGTAGAGCAAAATCAGAACATTGGTCCAAAAAAAGAATGGCCCTCTAGGGAAGCACTACTTCCAGTTAGTCTTAATGTTATAAATGAACCTCTAGTGCCACGAGATCGTATCATATTGCCACCCCTGCACATTAAACTAGGTTTAATGAAGCAATATGTTAAGGCATACACGTGTTTTTTCGAAATCGGTTTTTGTTGGTGATAAGTAGTTTTCCTGACATGGATGAAGAAAATCCAGGTCCTTCTCGGCCTAAACGGAGGCATACAGATTTCAAAATGATGAGACCCCTGACATTATCTGAACAAGAAGAACTTTTGTATTTATCAGAAAGTGAGGAGGACCCGTTCGTCGACAGTGGCAGTGAATACGAGCCTACTGATCATGAGAGTTCAAGCGACGAAGACGAATTGCCCGATGTTGCCGCTTTAGAGGATGTAAGCCTTACCGACATTGAGAATAATGAGACGATTAGTGTTCAAAACAGTAACAGTGATATTCCGACCTGGACTGATGTGCCTAATCAAAATGACTTTTTATTTTCGGGTGTGCCTGGACTTTAAGTAAATTTAACCTCGGACAACCCCATCGATTTTTTTCAATTGTTTATCACAGACGATTTTCTGGAACATATTGCTACCGAAACTAACAACTATGCCGAACAACTCTTTTTAAGTAAAGAAACAAAAGAGAAATCAAGAATCACTGAATGGAAGCCGTTGACAGTGCCAACACTGAAAACTTTTTTGGGTCTGTGGCTTCACATGGGCAATATTCAGCTAAACCATTTGCAGGACTACTGGAAGACCGATGAATTGTATAATCTGTCTTGTTTCAGAAATAACATGAGTCGAAATCGATTTCTAGTCATTCTAAGATGTTTACATTTTTCTAAAAATCCCGAAAGAGGTGACCCAGATTATGGTGACCGTTTCTGCAGGATAAGATGGCTTCAAAATTTCTTCAATGACAGAATTGACAAGATCTATTACCCAAACAAGGAGCTATCACTAGATGAGTCCATGGTGCTATGGAGAGGAAGACTGGTTTTTCGCCAGTATATTAAAAATAAAAAGCACAAGTTTGGGGTGAAACTGTATATTTTGTCAGAACCTGATGGGCTTGTGTTAAAAGCTAGGATATATACTGGAGACGAAAAAGATATGAAGGGAGAATTAGGGCATGCAGCAAACGTTGTTTTAAGTTTGACAAAGAATTATCTTGATAAGGGCCATTCCTTATACATGGATAATTACTATAACTCGATTGCACTATGTAAAGAGCTAATTTTAAAAAAAACCTATGCTACTGGAACCTTAAGGCTGAACAGGAAAGGAAATCCTCCCGAAGTGAGTTCTAAAAAACTTAAAAAAGGTGAATCTATTAGAAAGTACTCTAAAGGCATTGCAGTGGGTAAATGGCGTGACAAAAGGGAGGTTTTATTTATATCTACAGAGTTTAGTGGGGAACTGATCAAGCAACCAAATAGATGAAACGAGGAAAAAGAAAAGCCAAATGCTATCATTAGTTATAATAAAAACATGTCAGGAATCGACAGGCAAGATCAGATGCTTGCTTATTATGACAGCGAAAGAAAAACCATCAGATGGTATAAGAAGCTTGCTATTCATCTGATATCAATGATGCTGCTTAATAGTTACCACCTTTATAACAAATATTCTACTCAGCAAAAGTTAAGCTACTATGATTATAGGCATAATATTATAAAGAATTTGTTGTCTGAAGCCAAAGAAAAACCACCTGAGCCTCCTAAAGTCAAACAAAACCAGCCTAGTCATTTGCCTGAAAAATGTGAAATGGATAATAAAGGTCGTCAAATGAGAAAGAGATGCAGGGTTTGTTATACACAGAAAATGCGCAAGAACACGCCATTTTTCTGCCCGGTTTGTCCAGATAAGCCAGATCTTTGCCTCGGAAATTGCTTTCGAATCTACCACGATGAAAAATAGGTCTTTTTTTCATTTGTTCTTTAAAAAATGTTAATTTTGTTATTATTTTTTGTGATTTACTCCTAAGAAAAATTAATTATTTATGTTTTTTTGCGCTACGTTATGTGTTTGTAAAGTTTTAGTGATAAGAATTACACGTGCAATACATAATATAAAATATACCTGTTAAAAGTTCTTTGTTTTTTATTTTAATTCTGACTTTAAAATTTGATTATTATTGATTTTATATGATAATTGATTTTATATGATAATTTTATATGAAATTTGATATAATATGATAATTATTCTAGGAGAAATATACCTCAGGGGCCGGTGACTCAGCTATTGAGTCAAAGTAGATTTAGGCCCAAAAAGCAAAAAAAAACACAATATTAATCATACAAAGTATTAAAAATCCTATTTTCGAACTACTTTTTGCAAATAGTCCCGACGGCTTCTGAACAAGGGCACAAAATACTTATAGGCAGTCAACGTGTTAAATAAAGATGGTGAATGTTTCAAATATATTTCAAGGAAAATTCCAAGTCTAAGTTCAGAAAAACTCAAGGCAGGTATATTTGATGGTCCACAAATTCGCAAGTTGGTAAACGATCCTAATTTCACCAGCTCAATGTCAGAAATTAAGAAGAATGCATGGGATTCCTTTGTTTGGGTTATCTAAAATTTTCATGGGTAATAGGAAGGGTGATGATTACATTACGCACGTCGAAGAGATGTTGTCACACTTCCAGCGACTTGGATGTAACATGAGCATCAAAGTGCACTTCCTACACAGCCATTTACACTATTTTCCTGAAAATCTCGGTGACATGAGTGAAGAACAGGGTGAACGATTCCACCAAGATCTTCGAACCATGGAGGAACGATTTCAGGGTCGCTGGGATGCACATATGTTGGCCGATTTTTGCTGGAGTATTCAGAGTAGCAGTTCATTCAAAACTAGTAGAAAATCATATAAAAGAAAATTCCTGAGTGTATAGTTCTTGTAATTAAAAATGTTTGTACGTTGAGTGCATTTTTAATTACCAAAAAATACTCCCTCCTTTTAACTCAAAAACTAGAGCTGACACATATAAACTGATGACATTATTTAATATCAGCATTAAAAATAAGCCTAGAATCATAAAAATATTCCATGCAACATACATGCTGTTGGGCGGTGTAATTTGGTGCATCGCAACAATTTCGAGAGAACTTGCTTACAAGATATCCCTATTCCTTTTACTATTCCCTAAACCCTAATATAGGTCTCTCTCCATAAAAATTAAATTTAAATCTATTATATTATTTGATATTTGGTATAGTACAATTTGTTTCATTTGTTTAATTAAATGGTTCATCGTCATTTAAGGGGGTCCTTCGATAAAGATAATCGGTAAATAAATACAGTCCACTAGTGCTCTTCAGTGGCACAATTAAGCAATTGTGTCCCCCTTTATTTGAAGAAGCCAGGACCAGTTCTTCCTCGAATAAATTAGTTACTCCAGAAACTAGAGGCACCTTATTATAGTATTTAAACGAAACCTAACCACACTAAAAGCAAAATTTCTTACCTAGAGTTACAATAGTGCATCTTATGGGCCCTGAACGTCTTCTGCGAACTGAACCGGATATCACATTCTGCGCAGTACCGGTCCTGATCCGGGGCACCGGCGGCATCTCCGTTGGCCAAACCGGAACCACCGGTCATAGTAGCCGGCGCGGGTCCGGGACTGACCGTGTGCATGCGCATATGTCTGTTAAGGCTCACTTTCTTGTCTGCGCTATAGGAACAGTGCATGCACGTGTACTGTTTGTTTACGCGCACATTTTTCGCGTTCGGATCAGAGGGATCCGCGTCCGATTGACCGACGGTACCGTCTGCGCAAACGCTCTGTTGTTTCGGATCGTCTTCCGCGGGCTTATTCGGTCTGAAAAATTACGGTAAACTGAAAGGAATTGTTTTTTTTTTTTTTGGGAGGTGTTATTTAAGAACAATATTGTTAGATTATACGGTTAATTCAATTAATCTGTTATCGTTTTTAGTATGATGGAGATAAGATAAGGAAGCGTAAATACTTCGGAGATTATCTGGTTAGATTTGGTGCCTAATGAGGTTTTTAAAGTAAGTATTAAGGTTCTAGGCAAAAACATTAAAAATAGATTTTGTAATCATTAATGGAAATTTTTCAAGAGTCCATAAATAGTATCACTTAACAAGAAAAATAAGACGATTCTATTAAAAAAATATCTATAATTAATAATAAAAATATAAAATAATGAAATTCACTAGTGAATAACACGAAATTCACTATGATGCTTAAGTCACTCGTGTTGTTAATAATTTTTTACTTCCAGGAATTTCTGTTCAATAGCTCTTTATTTACCGTAATTTCTGTTCTTAAGATTAAAAATAGATTAAATGATACTCCAGATTTAAGAATATGTATAATTTTCCAAACTATAGGTAATGTGCCTGTTCTTATACAGGACGAATAGACGCGATCAATATCTCGGAAACTAATTTTTTAAAAATCTTGAAAATTTGGCAACATGGCACAGTCGATGGGAGCCACACAACTAAAATATTTTGACAGTTGTGACGTTTCCGGTTATACCGGAAGTAGGTGTCAATGTCTTCGTTAATTTAAATGGAATACCCTGTATTTTTTTACGTTTTTAACTTTCACGTGAAGTTCTAGTGAAAGCTAAAAACATTTTCCATTTAAAATAACGAAGACATTGACACCTACTTCCGGTATAACCGGAAACGTCACAACTGTCAAAATATTTTAGTTGTGTTGCTCCCCTCGACTGTGTCATGTTGCCAAACTTTCAAAATTTTTGAGAAATTAGTTTCCGAGATATCAATCGCGTCTATTCGTCGTGAGACACTCTGTATATTGATTAAATAAAATATGTAATGGCTCAGAAAACTAAAGGAGTCCAACCAACCCAACCCAACCCAACCCAACCCAACGCAACCCAACCCAACCCAACCCAACCCAACTCAACCCAACCCAACCCAACCCAACCCAACCCAACCCAACCCAACCCAACCCAACCCAACCCAACTCAACCCAACCCAACCCAACCCAACCCAACCCAACCCAACCCAACCCGGTCCAAGTCCAGGACCCTTTTTAGGGTAAACAAGCAATATTGAGAATATTATAAAATAGCCACGAATAAACGAATAATAATTGCTTCTTACTCGCTTAGTAAGATCCTTACCTATGCGAACAATAGTACGTCTGATGAGCCTCCAAAGTACTCAAAGAAGAAAACCTGATCCCACAAGGAACACATTGATAAATAGGTACCGAAGCCCTACTACCCTCCGAACTTCCGCTGGGCTCAGACGGAGTGGTACTCGCTACAGCCCTCTGAGCCACCGCCATAGCTGCCACAGCTTCCAAATTCAACCCCCCGGGAAACAACAGCCCCCTACTGGCCAACGCGGTCTGTATCGCTGGAGAAAGCGATGACAAATATTCGGGCGAACCTTCCAGCACTTCGTTTTTCACGTTGGCCATCATACTTAGGGCTGGATCGGTGGCTAAAGCGGCCTTAAGTCGGATCCGAGGTGGCTTTTCGTCCTGTTCGGGTTTGCTCGGACTTTTGCGGTCATCTTCGGCCACGGATCGGGGACGTTCGGGTGGGGTCTCGCTTTTGATCGGTTGCGCGTCCAGGACGGTTACCATGGTCGCATCTGCGACGTTGCCGTTTGTCGGAGACGGGGTGTTTGGTGGGCGCGGTTCGGTCCAAGTCGACGACGGTGTGTCTGGAATATAAAGAAATTTGTTTGAGTCGGTTTGTAAAATAATAAGTTGCTATTGGATGCGTTTTACTTAAACTTCGGTTTTTTGACGTTGTTCTAGAGGCTCAGCATCAATATCCATCTTATTTGCCCATTATAACAGTTTTTATATACACGTTAGGCAAACGAAGGTTTTACGTGCAAAACTCAATTTATTAACTTGCAATAACGAGCCTAAGTCATCAGACAAAAGGAAATAGATTAATTATTAATAATAAATTAATTCCTTACTCATGGGCACACGCAGGTGAAGCATTGTCGTTCTCTCTCCAACTTAAGGCTTTGCTTATGATATTCTGTCGCATGTTAATTTCGGCACGCAATAAAGAAGTTTGCCAAAGCTGTATAGATTAAGATAATTTTGATTTTGAAGTTAGTCTTACGTGTTTTTTTGCTATTAGGCAGATTTGACCGAATTTCGATATTTGACAAGTTATTTAAGGCAAATTCATAAAATGTCAAATTATTTTGGGAACCATTTTAAAATTTTTCATCAATTTTTTATTTTTACCAGTGGTACTCAAAAATGCCGTAAAACTGTACGATTTGCCGCGGTCTTGGACTAGGGTTTATAAAACTGCTTCTACCTCAGAATCTTGTAGAGGTACAAGAAACCTTTGTATATGAAAATGTTAACTTTAAACGAAATTTGTATAAAAATGCCTGGAATAGTTTTTAAAATATCCTAGATGGAAGTATACTATGCCTGAAATATAGTTCCAAAACAGGACTTGCTTTACCAAAAATGCTCTACAACATGCAATATTTGAGCTAGACAAATATTTATTATATCAGATGCATCTCTAAAAATCCCTCTATTATCTAGTAAGAAAATTACAAAAATCACTCAAAAATTCTTCCAGTGGTATTCAAAAGTGGCTTAAAACTGCACGGTTTGCCGTGGTCTTGGACTATGGCTCATAAAAATGGTTCTAGCTCAGAAACTTCTTGAGGTACAAGAGACCTTTGTATATCAAAATCTTTATTAAAAAACCCTGTAACTTAAGCGAAATTTTTATAAAAATGCCTGGAATAGGTATTAAAATATCTTGGTTGGAAGTTACCATATTACCTCAAAATAGGGCTTAAGCAAAAATGCTCTAAAGCATTCAATATTTATGCTAAAAGAACATATAATACACCAAATTTATCCTTAAGGACTGTTCTTTAATCTACTGAAAAAATTACAAAAATATCTAAAAAATTCTTCCAGTGGTACTAAAAGTGTCCTAGAGCTGTATGGTTTACAGGTTTTATATATTCAATATTTAGTATGAAAACAGCGTTATTAGGTTGCATAATATGGACGAAAAACAGTGATTTTTCAGAAGAATTTCATCAAATATTTGAGGTGTAGTTTTAGAATATGCCAGAAAGCATAAAATCAGAAGTGGGATTACCCGAAAACGTGTCTTATTACCCATTACGTGAACTATTGTGTCAATTAATTTAAAAATGGCGGGAGGAAGTGCAAATGTGTGTCTAATATTAGGAGTTGCATTTACGCCGGAACAACTTATAAGTCTAATTTGTTTTGGTGTAAAGAATATCACTTTACAATCTTAGACTATGGCTCATAAAACTGCTTCTAGTTCAAACATTTGTTGAGGTACAAGAAACGCTCATATATGAAAATGTTTTCTAAGAAACACTGTAACATTAAGCGCAAATTTTATAAAAATGCCTGGAATAGTTTTTAAAATGTCCTGGATGAAAATTATACTATTCGCTGAAATATTGTACCAAAAATGCTCTAAAACATCAATTATTTCAGCTAAAACAACATTTATTACATCAAATATATCTATAAGCACCCTCCTATAATCTCGTAAAAAAATAGCTCAAAAATTCTTCCAGTGGTACTCAAATGTGCCTTGAAACTGTACGGTTTCCGTGGTCTTGGACTATGGCTCATAAAACTACTTCTAGCTCAGAAAGTTGTTGAGGTACAAGAAACCTGCATACATGAAAATGTTAAGTAAGAAACCTTGTAACTTTTAGTGAAAATTCTATAAAAATGCGTGTAATAGTTTTTAAATTATCTTGGATGGAATATTGCGTGAAATATTGTCCCAAAATATCGCCTAACTAAAAATGCTTTAGAACACCAAGTATTTGGGCTAAAAAAATATTTATTACATTGAATATATCCTTGGACATCTCTCAATAATCTACTAAAAAAATTTCAAAAATTCTTCCAGTGGTACTCAAAAGTGCCTTGAAACTGTACTGTTTTCCGCGGTCTTGGACTATGGCTCATAAGACTGCTTCTAGATCCAATATTTGTTGAGGTACAAGAATCCTTAGTATACGAAAATATTTACTAAGAAACCTTGTAACTTTTAGTGAAAATTCTATAAAACTGCCTGTAATGGTCTTTTAATTATCCTAGATAGAATATTGCCTGAAATATTGTCCCAAAATATAGCCTAACCAAAAATGCTTTATAACACCAAGTATTTGGGCTAAAAAAATATTTATTACATTGAATATATCCTTGGACACTTCTCAACAATCTACGAAACAAATTACAAAAAGAACTCAAAAATTCTTTCAGTGGTACTCAAAAGTGCCTTGAAACTGTACGGTTTTCCGTGGTCTTGGACTATGACTCATAAAACTGCTTCTAGCTCAGAAACTTGTTAACGTACAAGAAACCTGCATATATGAAAATGTTAACTAAGAAACCTTGTAACTTTTAGTGAAAATTCTATAAAAATGCGTGTAATAGTTTTTAAATTATCCTAGATGGAATATTGCCTGAAATATTGTCCCAAAATATAGCCTAACCAAAAATGCTTTAGAACACCAAATATTTGGGCAAGGAACAGATTTATTACATCAAGTATATCCTTAGATACCTCTAAATAATCTACTAAAAAAAATAAAAAAATAACTCAAAAATTCTTCCAGTGATACTCAAAAGTGTCCTGAAACTGTATAGTTTGCCATGGTCTTGGACTATGGCTCATAAAACTGTTTCTAGCTCAAAAACTTGTTGAGGTCCAAGAATCCTTCGTATACGGAAATATTTACTCAGAAACCCTGTAACTTTTAGGGAAATTTTTATAAAAATGCGTGGAATAGTTTTTAAATTATCCTAGATAGAACAAAGCCTGAAATATTGTTCCAAAACAAGGCTTAACCAAAAATGCCCTTAATCAACTATAACCTCAAAACCTGCTGCCCTTAACCTTCAAATTACCTACTTTCTTATGTATGAACCATACAATAATAAATAAATTCTCTTTTGGCAGTATTAAGTCATGATGGGATAGAAGGTAAAACAAAAAAAAAATGGTGTGGGTTGGTTTCGAACACAACCGCTTCATTACCAACGAGCCGTGTTCCTGTCTTCTTTTATCATTCTCGCCATTTGTACCGTAGCAGTAAATCCTCAGATTGCCATCTTTAACTCGGAATTCCTTGGTCAACAATTCCCCGAACAGATTATTTCTATTGCTCTAATGAGTGTGTTAAAAAATGATGGAAAAGATTGGACGTGAGGTGT
Source organism: Anthonomus grandis grandis (assembly GCF_022605725.1). Taxonomy (NCBI): domain Eukaryota; kingdom Metazoa; phylum Arthropoda; class Insecta; order Coleoptera; family Curculionidae; genus Anthonomus; species Anthonomus grandis. Next base: position 27,806,887 of record NC_065554.1, read on the forward strand.
GAGATTGGCTAAAAAAATGCCCGATGAATATCTCCATCTCACTCCTCCCCCTACTCTCAAATACAAAAAAAAAAATAATAATACAAAGTAAACGTCGAAAATGAGATAAGGATCGACGCGGACAAAATTACAGAGGCCCAAAGCTAAAACTGATCATAAAAGATGATAAAACTATGGGCCCGATTTTTATCTTTTAAATTATCTGGGTGTACTATCTTGGCTCTTTTGTTCCTTGGTTCTTTTGAGTACTTCTATAGGGTGGCTTGTGTTTATTTTTAATCTTGCAGTGGAATCTGGTCAGTTTTTGGTTGCCTTGCATTGTGTTTTTATGATGATGACTGAATAAGAAGAAAAATTAATTAAAATTTTTTGGGGAAATTGTGGGCATATTGGCAACGTCGCAGGTTGATTTTATAATCCTGCAGCCTACTTCAGTTGCCAGATTTTTAATGAAATCTATTTGGTTTTTTGGCTTGATATTTTGTACTTTTTTAAGGTTATTAGTCAATTGTTTTTAACACGTTTAGCGCCATATGTCTCAGAAAAAGACTAGAATTCATACTTTTGATTAAAAAAATATTTAACATTATATTGTGAATTAAAAATGTTGCAACACATATGTTTTAATTTAAATAACCAAAATGCAGAAAAAAAATGAAGTCATTTGTAAAAAAAATTTTTAATAATCAGGATAACCCTAAAACTTCCATAAATCACTTTGGTTATAAAAAGCGAGTCAAATTTTTTGCGTCCTAACCTTAAAAGTTGCGCTAGTAACCCAAATATCCTTGAACCGCGTGTACCATATATGCGTCACGAAAAGCATAACCTTTTTTTTAATACTAAAATAAATTCTCTTTTAGCCGAGTTTTTCAAAATCAACCCATATGGTGCTAATATCGGTTAATTTTGAAAAAAAAAATTACGAGCTTACGACCCAAGAGTCGAAAGCGTATTTTACCGAAAGTACTGGGGTGGACCATACAAAGTGATCAATGATGGTCTTTCCAGATTACAAAAACTGTTGGAGTTAAATTCCTGACTCAACTTCCTGGAATAATAAATCCACTTGACCACATGCCTGAACTTATTACTGCCTGAAATTCTTAATATTAATTTTTCAAATTTCCATATAGAGATCATGGGAATGAGTGAGATGAGATGACCCAGTTCAGGAGTTATAGAGAGTCATATACGAGCACTGAATGAGAATCATTATGCCATTGGTTCATTATCATAGAATCAAAAGGTAATTTTCTTGAGAATTCCAGGCAGTTGAGCTAAATCCCTGCCCCAACTGCCTGGGCGAAAAAATCCACTTAAACACTTAAAACTGTTTCATAGATCAACCGTATAATAAATACAAAAATGTAAGTATGAACAATCGTAATAAACGTTCTAAGAAAGCTGCAAATAATTTCAAATACCTGAACGGTTTAAATAACCCGCCTTTTTTAGATCGGTAATATCAATATCTGCTTTATTGATAGAAATCATACTTTTAGTTCCCTAAGTTAATACTTGGATCGCTACGGTCGACTTCGCTGACTCGTTTTTAGTAAACCATTCTGAAAATTTCACTACCTGTGAATCATTCACTGTGAATGACAAATGTTCACATTCAGACAAACGAATGCGCGTTGAAAATTGAAATAAACCGAACGAAGTAATTCATTCATCAGCGATTGGCCGTCGTTAAACAGAGTATCCGACTCCCATCGTCTATCCGTCTCTCTTGTTTGTGAAGAAGAACGAGAGAAAAAATATTTTTTATAAATTATTTTTATTGTATATATATATTATATTTTCATGCTTGTTTAGGTTTTTTTTACTGGATTTTTATTATGATAGAATATTTTAATTTATCTATTTCTGCGGAAGGTCGAATATTAAAATATGTTTGTTTTTTATCATTATTTTAAACTTTTAAACACAATTATTTCTTATTAGGATATCGTTATATCAGCTTTAAAAATGTCTATAAAAATATATATTTTTTCAAATGTGACAACAATGAATCATTGTTATATTCACAGTGAATAGAAAATCGGGTTAACAGTTATACCTGTGAATTCAAATTCACGACTTAGCTCAAGCCTAATAGAGAAGGTAAAATAAGAGAGACGTCAAATGAGCACGTTTTGGATACCTTATTTTTGACACTTGACAGTTCGTAGTTGGTTAAAAAGAGCGTGTTCTTTCCAGATTACAAAAACTGTTGGAAAGTTGAGCTAAATTCCTGGCTCAACTTCCTGGAATAATAACTTCACTTAACCACATAGATCTTAAAAATTGTATGACGTCTTAACTACCTGAAATTCTTAATATACATTTTTCAAATTTCCATATAAAGATCATGGAAATGAGTGAGATGAGATGACCCAGTTCAGGAGTTATAGAGAGTCATATACGAGCACTGAATGAGAATCATTATGCCATTGGTTCATTATCATAGAATCAAAAGGTAATTTTCTTGAGAATTCCAGGCAGTTGAGCTAAATCCCTGCCCCAACTGCCTGGGCGAAAAAATGCACTTAAACACTTAAAACTCTTTGATAGATAAACCGTATAATAAATACAAAAATGTGAACATTTTAAATAACCCGCCTTTTTAAGATCGATAATATAAATCTCTGCTTTATTGATAGAAATCATAATTTTAGTTCCCTAAGTTAATACTTGGATCGCTACGGTCTACTACGCTGGCTCGTTTTCAGTAAACCGTTGGGACACAGAGAAGGTAAAATAAGAAAGACGTCAATTGAGCACGTTTTGGATACCTTATTTTTGACCCTTGACAGTTCGTAGTTCCAATGGCTAAAAAGGGCGGAGCCACCAGGACTTGATATTGACATTGTCGTAATTGACAGTCATACGTGTCAATGTTGTCATTCTTTTGCTCGAAATTTTTGACAAGCATTTTATATTGTTCCCATTTTCATAACTTTTCTAGTCTTGGGTTTCGTATTGTAATCAGTCTTATATTATATTTTACTTATTAGTAACTTAATAAGTCAAAATGTAGTAGTCTGTTTTCTGTGAAAAAATGGAGAAAATCTACAGGCAATTTATATTGATTTTAGATTTTTTAGTTTATTGTCTGTATTTGAAAAAAAACAAAGAAAGACAATTTCAAGAGGAAAATGTTTAATTTGTTATTGTTTTCATTGGTATTTTACAATAATAACTAAAAACTGTGGGCGCGGACTATAACTGAGAAACGACATAATATGCTGCGTTCTCGATTTTGGTTGGTGGATATCGACCGGACATTAGCTTCACACACGTTATTTTTTCGGCGTCTACTGGTTCGAATAAGTGCACATTTTGCCAGATAATAACCATATACTTATAACACATTTTTTTAAATATTTTCCTAAAAAACATGAAGGGAAAATGCTTAATTTTGGTATCCAGTACTCAACATATACTTCACAAATAGGTCGTTTTTTTTTAACAAATTACAACCTGTAAGGATGACACCTAACTCGCTGAATTTCCCAATATATAAGGCCAACTTCAGACTTCTTTATCATTTTCAGCAAAATTTTATTATTAATTAAAAAAACGCACTGAAATCACTCAAAACAGCCTTTTATTACTATAGGAAAACTACACAATCCAAAGGTATAACAACGAACGCAGTTGCCAAATACCTTTATCCAGAGAATATTTCCAGGCGAAATTTACATCGTTGCTGTTCTGTGTGGAAATTTGGTGAATTAAAGAACCCAAATTAACAATTTTGTTTATTATTATAGTGATTACCATAAAGATAGTTTTGGTTATTAAACGAATTTCACTCTTTTATCACTTTATTTTATTCTGTTAAAATTGAGTAAACATTGGCAACATGGAATACTGAGCATGCTTATCAACAAAATATCCATCATGCATTTTTTTTTTATATATTAATATGGCATACAATTAATTTAAACAAAAGAAGATCAAACATCAAAATAATAATTAAATTGCTTAAGTCTAAAGAACAAGTAAAATTTTAAGTCAATGGTTTCACTTAAAATCCAAATGTTTGTTGCTGCTGATTGTATAATACTCATAACGCAAAATTAGAGAAGAGTAAATCGAACAAGGTGTCTTCAAAGTTTTAAATGGTTCTTCTTGTCTCCTGTAAAATTTACCTTTTTGCACTTTTCATATGACGGTAACGATAACAATAACGTCATAAATGGTAATTAATAAACCAACTGTTTAATACGCAGAAAGAATTGGGTTAACATACAAACTGTTAATAGCAAGTCTCGGCCCAATGCTGTTTTACTTACATACTGCCAACAGATATCCACTACAGATAAAAAGTCCCTCGTCTTCTTCTTCTCGCCTTTTATTCCACACACTATCCGTTATAAACCACGAATAACGAAACGAAGAATCTTCTTCTTCTTCTCTTCTCTCGACTGACTGACTGAGTGAGTATAAACGACCGGGTGAACGCACAAATTCGAACTGAAACCGAATTTTGATGCGACTCTCGTAACGCACACGTCGTCGGCCTTCGCCATTGGCCGGAGCCCCCTTTTCGGCCCCCTTTTACGCGCTTTCTGGGGCCTTCTTTCTTATCCGCTCTCCCTTATCTTATCTACGGTCGGTTATCGCTTAAAGTACTTTTGGTAGAGTGTGTTTTGAAGTTCTATAGGGGGGTGTATTGTTTTAACGTTGATAAGACGTTGCCAGTATTCCGATACGGAATAATAGTTTCGGATTATATCAATGGTGTTTCTTTTTTTTTATCGTAGGTCAACGGAACTTTATTAGAATAATGATAACATTTACATATCTGTATAATTTCATGCTCATTTTGATGGTATTGGTTTATTTTAAGATTAAGTGAATTAAAAGCTCTTTAGCTGAATCTATGAAAATTGCTTGGAAATGTTGAGGAATGCCTTGAATGAGTGCAGTTTTGATTGCAAAAAATGAGGTTAATCAACACCAATGCCCTATGACGTATTTTCCTAACAATATACGACTTTACTAAATAAGTCAGTTGAAAGATCTCACTTGTCTCTTTCAAACGTCCTCACTATAGTGATTTAATAAATTACACAGAACCAGATTTGCAAAAAAAATAGTTACAGCTAAGTAAAAAATTAATTTGAACAGTGATTATTGAAATTCATTTATCTGCTTGGGAATAAGAAATTTTTATCTCACCTGTGTTCTTAAAGGCTCATCCATGGTTAACTAATGTGTTCTTGGTCAGAATAGTGTAATAATCTCATCTTTATTGGGGATTATGTATCCAATCCCCTATAATCCAAACATAAGCAGACGAATCGGTAATTTGTGATTTTTTTTCACTGTATTATGCCTGTGTGCAAAATAATTTTTTTTATCGATTTATTTTGCGATGATTGAATCACGTCAGTGATTTAAGATCATCGGCCAGTAAATGTTTTCTTCTTTTATTTATTAAAAAAAATCATTTAAAATCAGATAGTTATCTCAGCAGTGATTTTTTAGGTTCACTGCCACCTGAATAATGAATGGTTTATCTCATCAGTGATGTTTAGGGTTCCTAGATCTAAGACTGATAAAAATTGATATTTCCTTTATAGGTTCAGTTTACTTAATGTTTTCATGACAGGATCATCGACAAGCAATTTTTTTTCCTTTTTCGTTATTGGTTATAATAATGAAAATAACATAAAATATATAAAAAAAAATCATATAAAATGATAGATTTATCTCAGCAGTGATTTCTGAAATTCAGTCATTGTAAGAATCTTTTATAGAAATAAATATTATATGACTAATAAAACATTTATCTCACCGATGATTTTAATGGTTCTTCGATCCAAAACTAGGTCAAAAACCTTTTTTCTTATAAGCTTAATTGCCATAACCTTTGCATCACAGCAGTGAATTCTTCTTAGTGTGTATCTCTCTCTAGTAAAAAGAACGTTGCTTATTGAGATAAATGTATGATCACGTCAATGATTTAGGATCATCGACCAGTAAGTCTTTTCTTATTTCGTTATTGGTTAGTGTAATAAAAATCATATATTTACTGAAAAAAAATGAAACTGTTATCTCAGTAGTGATTTTCAAGATTCACTGGTTTCATAAGAATTTTTCTTCAAATTGAGAATAATAAAAAATTTATCCCACCAGTGACTTTAAAGCCTTCGCGACCCGAAACTAGTAAAAAATGCCTTTTTTACTAATAGCCTTGGTTTACTTCATCCATTCATTCCTTACTAGCTAATCACAGTAGTGATTAAGATACATCGAGCAGTTAAATTCTAAATTCTTATCGACTTGTTACTGGTAAGATCTTGATCACATCATTGATTTTGGATCATCGACCAGTAAATCAAAGCAGTGATTTTTAAAATCGTACACTGATTTGCAATTACCTTAAATATATTATAAGATATTTATGTTAACAGTGATTTTTGAATTTCTTTTCAGGGAAAGCGTAAAGAAATTCTCCTTGGAAATAATCAAATATTTATCTAAATAGTGATTTTAGAACCTGTTCTATCCGAAATTATTAAAAGAATGCCTTTATACCTCTATATTGGCCTTATCACAACTGTGACAATTCATCACCGACCTACATATGTATCACTAGTAATTTTTTTTTAATTCTTCCACTTTTTTGTAATAACATATTTAACTCAACAGTGGCTTCAAAGATCGTTTTTTTTTATTGGTGATTAATTATACCACAACATCATTTCTTGACAGTGATTTTTGAATTTCATTGTTAAAAAATATTAAATTATTTATCACAGCAGTTTACTTGATTGGGATAAAATATTTATCTCAATAGTGATTATAAAAATCGCTTTAATTTTTTTATTCTTAATGGGAATTGGGTGCCATTACATCATCTATTGGCAGTGATTTTATGATTTCTTTGATCAGGAAACTGTTATGAGGTAACATCATTAGCCTCGTGAGTGATTTTTGAAGTTCAAATTAAATTTTATAAACTAATAAATTAATTATCTTAGCAATGAGTATTTAGATGAAGTAAAAAATGTTATGTCCTTATTGGCCTGATTGCCATGTCTTGATCACATCAGTGATTTATGTTTAGTCACTGAAAATCAGGAATTTTCTTCACTATTGAATTGATTATGATGATCAAAAAATTATCACTTCTGTGATTTTTAAACGGTTAAAAATCGTTGACTTGCAATATGTTGGATACAAAAGATATTAATAGTGATTTTGAAGTTTACTTTTCTGAATGTACCCATGATTAAAATATTTATTTCTGGAAATAATAAATATTAATTCCATTAATGATTTTTTGTTCATTTACCTAATATATGTAAGGAAAACTATTATTAAAAGCAATTTGTATCTGTTGTCTTATTTGGGGCAATATATTTATCTTGGCAGTGATTTCTACGGTTCATAGACCAACAAATAATGAAAAAATTACTTTTCGCTAAAATATTGATCTCAACAGTGATTTTTAGAATTTATAACATATAACATATTTATCTCAGTAGTGATTTTTAAAGCCATGCATTGAATAATTATCTGAATTAATGATTTTGAACTGTATTTTTTCATGCAAGCAGTCTATGTATGATATTAAAATTAATAAATTATTTATCTCAGTAGTGATTTTATCGATTTGACAACTTAATTCAAAAATTAAATTGCTCAGAATACAAGAATTAATCAAGAAACAAAATGTTCTTAGAAAGTATTAAATGAAATATGTCTGAGCCATAGCGACCGACTGCCTGGACTAAATTAAAAATTTAATTACTCAGAAATTGCTCAGAGGAGAAGGATGAAATAGAAGAGAAACGATAAAGCAATAAAATGCGTAAATATTTCTCAAGCTCAGAAAGGTTCAAATAAAAACTTCTGAGCTACAAGTGAAGATTGAACATGGTTATTCACGAGTGCCTGGACTATTGGACTATTCAGAAACTGCTAAAAGCAGCAAATATGCTTTTTATAACTGGTTTTTGTTCAGACAACAGTTTTTAACGTTTAGAGAGAATAATCTCATCAATGACTTTTAAATCATTCTCAATTTAATGAAAGTAGTAAAAAACTTCTTCCTATAAGTTCTTGATCACATCAGTGATTTATGTTTAGTCACTGAGAACCAGCAATTTTCTTCACTATTGGATTGATTGTGATCAAAGAATTATCACGTCTGTGATTTTTAAACAATTACAACAACCTTGGATACAGAAGATATTAACAGTGATTTTTCAAGTTTACTTTTCTGAAAGCCCAATGATAAAATATAAAATATTTATTTCTGGAAATAATAAATATTAATTCCATCAATGATTTTTAGTTCATTTACCTAATTTATGTAAGGAAAATTATTATTAAAAGCAATTGTATCTACCGTCTTTTTTGGGGCAATATATAAGTCTTTTTTGGCAATGATTTCTACGGTTCATAGACCAACAAATAATAAAAAAACTAACTTGAATTCGCTAAAATATTGATCTCAACAGTGATTTTTAGAATTTATTTGAGGATACAAAGATATATAATTTTAATGGCGAAAAATGGTTTTTTATTTCTTATCACATATTACATATTTATCTCAGTAGTGATTTTTAAAGCCATGCATCGAATATTTATCTGAACAATAATTTTGAACTGTATTTTTTAATGCAAGCAGTCTATGTAAAAATAATGAAATATTTATCTCAGTAATGATTTTACCGCTGACTTGACCATCTAATAAAAAAATGAAATTGCTCAGAATTGATCCTGCTAATCAATCAAGAAACAAAATGCCTAAAAAGGTTTTTAGAAAGTATTAAATGAAATATGTCTGAGCCATAGCGACCGACTGCCTGGACTAAATTAAAAATTTAATTACTCAGAAATTGCTCAGAGGGGAAGGATGAAATAGAAGAGAAATGATAAAGCAATAAAATGCGTAAATATTTCTCAAGCTCAGAAAGTTTCAAATACAAACTTCTGAGCTACAAGTAAAGGTTGAACATGGTTATTCACGAGTGCCTGGACTATTGGACTATTCAGAAACTGCTAAAAGCAGCAAAAATGCTTTTTAAAACTGGTTTTTGTTCAGACAGCGGTTTTTAACGTTTAGAGGAAATAATCTTATCAATGACTTTTAAATCATTCTCAATTTGATGAAAGTAGTAAAAAAACTTCTTCCTATAAGATCTTGATCACATCAGTGATTTATGTTTAGTCACTGAGAACCAGCAATTTTCTTCACTATTGGATTGATTGTGATCAAAGAATTATCACGTTTGTGATTTTTAAACAATTACAACAACCTTGGATACAGAAGATATTAACAGTGATTTTTCAAGTTTATTTTTCTTAAAGCACCAATGATTAAAATATTTATCTCTGGAAATAATAAATATTAATTCCATTAATGATTTTTAGTTCATTTACCTAATTTATGTAAGGAAAATTATTATTAAAAGCAATTTGTATCTGTCGTCTTATTTGAGGCAATATATTTATCTCGGCAGTGATTTCTACGGTTCATAGACCAACAAATAATAAAAAAACTAACTTGTATTCGCTAAAATATTGATCTCAATAGTGATTTTCAGAATTTATCGATAGAATTTATTGGAGGATACAAAGATATACAGTTTTAATGGCAAAAAAAAATGTTTTTATTCCTTATCACATATAACATGTTTATCTCAGTAGTGATTTTAAAGCCATGCATTGAATATTTATTTGAACAATGATTTTGAACTGTATTTTTTAATGCAAGCAGTCTATGTAAAAATAATGAAATATTTATCTCAGTAATGATTTTACCGCTGACTTGACCATCTAATTCAAAAATTAAATTGCTCAGAATAGAAGAATTATTCAAGAAACAAAATGCCTAAAAATGTTTTTAGAAAGTATTAAATGAAATATGTCTGAGCCATAGCGACCGACTGCCTGGACTAAATTAAAAATTTAATTACTCAGAAATTGCTCAGAGGAGAAGGATGAAATAGAAGAGAAACGATAAAGCAATAAAATGCGTTAATATTTCTCAAGCTCAGAAAGGTTCAAATAAAAACTTCTGAGCTACAAGTGAAGATTGAATATGGTTATTCCCGACTGCCTGGACTATTGGACCATTCAGAAACTGCTAAAAGCAGCAAAAATGTTTTTTGGATAGAAACCTGTAATCTTTATCACATAATTGTTTTAAGATCAAAAGGTTTTCACAAATTTATAACGAAATCGTCAACCTGCCTCGATTGCGGGTGCAGAGGGTGTTTTTCGATTAAATCCGATATTAGCCGATATTATCAAGTATTACAATTATAGCCAAATCACTATAAAACTATAAAAATAAACACAGAAAAAACTTTTAATTAAAACAACAGTTAATATTAATGACATTATCGGGTAACCAGGCGCCGTTATCTACCTTTGGCAACGCTCGCCCTCTCGCTCTCGCCCTTATAGAGCGATTAGAGGGCCGAATAAAGACAATGATTGAGGCGAACGACGTCGGGCGTCGTTATCGGGGGTATCAAGAGACGCCGGCGTCGGCCCTTTTAATCATCCCTTTACCATTCATCTTTCTCACCTTATCTTGCAGCGGCCTGGCTGCAGGCAACCGATCCTTTCTATACATATACACACTACTCGTGTGTGTGTGTGTATATAATAATAATAATAATAATACATCGTTTATTTGCCCAATTTACAATCAAATATTATATCTTAACTAGATACAAAGATAATAAATATCATATGCTTTAAAATAAAAAAAAACATCTTAACCATAATATAGGCAAAAAGGAGGCTAAAGGCAATTTAAAAAAGATTCGTGTTTAACCTCCTTCATTAAATAAGTTATAATTTCTTTTCTGTTTCTTTTGTTGCATCCAAAATAAATTACTAGGTATCCCCCAACAAGTGCCAAACATCCAATAAGCTTTAACATACCCAATACATACATATTTAATAAACGCGACGATCGCCAGATATACCCATTTTACCGCAATAAATATTTTTTGTATTTATGTTTAAATACGCTTGTTGATACATTCTTAAAGTCCTCCGGAATCTGGTTGTAAATTAAATAAATATTATAAGAAAATGACCGCTGATAAAACATAGTGGTATGCAAAGGCGGAGAAATTAGACCTCTATGCCGGAGATTCAAAGAATGTACGTCAGTTCTATAGCGTATTTTATTTAATAGATACGAGGGGCGATTTAAAGTTATTACTTGGTGAAATACAGTAGCAGCATGCAGATTTCTACGATCCTCCATAGAAAGCCATTTGGTTTGTCGTAGCATGTAACTTACAGGATGTCCACGACGAATGCCGTAAATTAATCGCAGGCATGACTTTTGCACTCGCTGAATTCGACCTTTGTCGATAGAGTCTAAGCATGGACCATATACGACGTCGGCAAAATTAAAATGACTCAAAACCAGAGCGTCGCATAAAGTAATTTTTTGAGATGCTGAAAGCAGGTGTCTATGCGGAAACAGTTGTTTTAAATTAGAATAAGCAGATTGAATGCACTTACTTATATGCTGTTTATACCTCATATTGGTGTCAATGTGAAGTCCCAAATTGCGGGAACAAGTAGAATGCAAAAGCTTGTTTGAGGAAGCTTCCAAAGCCATACTCTGATGCAATACTTCGCGATTTTTGCCGAAAATCAAGAAGGTAGATTTAGACGCGTTTATTTGCAGATTGTGTTTTTCTGAAAAATCTATTAAGGCTTTTAGATCATCGTTTATTTTCTTGGCAGCTATTTCTTTACTTTCAGGAAAAAAAGAAAAGTAGAGTTGCGTGTCATCAGCATATAAATGAGCACTGCAATATTTTAAACAACTGGTGAGATTACTAGTATAAATACAAAATAAAACAGGTCCCAATATGGAACCTTGTGGAACTCCACATAACTGAAATGCAGTAGATGAAATGCCCTTATTCGTTTCAACGTATTGATTTCTATCGGTTAAATAACTTTTAATAATATCAATTGCGTCAGAGTCAAACCCATTATAGCCTAAGATCGCGTAGAGTAATGTATGATTGATACGATCAAACGCTTTGCTGTAGTCGATAAGTACTAAAGCAGTGGCCTTACCCTGATCAGTAGCTTCAATAATATCATCTGTGATCTTTAAAAGTGCCGTGGTACAGCTATGACCCGATCTAAACCCTGACTGAAATGCCGGTAAAATATTATATTTATCTAGGTACTCCCTAATTTGGACATTTAATATCTTTTCCATGACTTTAGAAAGAACTGGCAGAATACTAATAGGTCTTAAATCATTAAAATCGGAAATATTTTGCTTTTTTAAAAGTGGAAATATTTTTGAGACCTTCCAGGCATCAGGAAAACATTTGTCTAATATACATGAGTTTACAATATTAGTTACAAAAGGTATAACTCGGTCCACACACAACAACAACATCTCTAGATTTATTTGATCCGCCCCGGTAGCAAGCGATTTAATCTCGAATAAATATTTTCTCACAATATCAGTGGATACGGTATGAAAATTAAATTTTGATAATATTTGACGCCTTTGCTTATTTTGATACAAATTTAAAAGATCTCCATGCACTGAATTGTTCTGCGCTGAGGCCTGTATAAAATGATTATTTATAGAATTGGGGACATTAAGATGATCGGGTAATTCGTTAACTTTGCCATTTGAAAATACATTAAGTTTCTTTAGCCTTTGCCAGAAAATCCTTTTATCTTTAAAACCCATAGTTACTATCTGTGCGAGGTATTGTTTTTTTTCTTCACGTATTGCAATGCTAGCTTGATTTTTAATTTGTTTGTAATAGTCCCAATTCAAATCAGTTTTAGTCTTTTGATATTTTTTGTAGGCTTTGTTCTTCAAACTTATCATTTTTTTAATGGTATAAGTTAACCATGGAGGTTGTTGTTTTTTTATTTTGTGCTGGGTTAGAGGTGCTAAAACGTCGAACAAATTTATCAAAAAATTATTTAAGGCAGCGACTTTTTCGTTAACTGTTTCCAAATAAATTATGTGTTCAAATGGGGTGACCTGTAAAAATTCGTTAAGCAATTCTCTATCAATGTTTTTGAGGTTTCGTGACATAAATTTAAGGTTTTTGTCAGTTTTTTTGTTTATTATGTTGCAATACGTCAAGAAATGGTCAGAAATTTCTAAATCGCTAATACCCGCCTCAAAGCTTGTTTCGTCATTTGGAATCAAAATTAAATCTAGAAGTGCAGATGATGTCCCTGTAACTCTTGTAGGTTCCATTATAACTTGTTGTAAATTTAAAGACTCTATACAATCATAAAAAGTTGACACATAATGATGTTCCATATTTAGAAGGTTTAAATTTACATCACCGCCACATATAATTTCCAAAGGCTGAAAATCAGCCAACCTTTTTTCAAAAGTCTGTAGAAAATTATTGATATTACCTTTGGGAGGTCTATAGAGGACACCAACCATATAATTTTTATGAAAAAATTTTAGTTGAAACCATAACTCTTCACAAGTTTCTTCACTAACAGAAACCATATTAGAAAATTGTAAGTTATTTTTTATATAAAAAGCCAACCCACCACCTCTAGTTTTTCTATCATTTCTTAAAATGTTATACCCATTAATATTAATATTCGATGATAAAATATTCGAATTTAACCAAGTTTCAGAAATTCCTACAATATCATAATCACCCTCATTGATAATTTCCTTTAGTTCTGCCAGTCGTGGCACAAGCGACCGCGCATTTAAAAAACATGTACGCAAATCCACCATATTAAATATTTAACAACAAAAAAAAAATAAAAAATTTGAAAAGAAAAAAAAAATGACACCTACCAAACGGATATAGAAACAAAAAAAAAATTCTCCCCTTTTACCACAAATAAACAAAAAATATATATATGTATATAAGTAAGAAAATCTTAAAACTGCACTGAACTTAAACTATAAAAAAAAGATTTCGATGGCAAATACAAACCCAAAGAAACGTATTTGTTTATGGCCTCAGCTTATCCAATATTATTAACATCAATTTCGGATTTTATGGCTCTTTTCTTATTATTTACGTTGACAAAAATGTTACCACCGATAGTCCAGACAGTCTGTTTCCCAAATTTTTCTTTTGCAAGAAGCATTAACTCATACCTTGTTTTTGTTAATTCTTCTACTATACTTATTTGGCTTCCCTTAAGTTTTTTCTTTTCCTGAAAGATAGCATTACGATCCGTGGAACTGTTGAAATGAACAATTACAGGCCCGTTTTTGTTATTCTGAAATCCTCCAAATTTTTGACAAAAAGCAGGTTTAATATCCTTAATACCAAGTTTTGTTTCAAACATATTAGTAACCTGTGCCATAAGTTGTCCTTGGTCACGAGAGTTTCCGGGTAATCCATATACTCTCAGCTGATTTAGTTTGCTTCGCTGATCTAGTTCATCTATCCTTGCTTTATACTGGTCATTCTCCTTCTCAAGAAGTGTGATGCGTGTTTCCAAGTCATTCACCTTGCTCGATAGCTGCTGCATTGTATCGTTAATTTTTTGCGACACTTTATCGGAAATTTTGTCTATTAAGATATTCAGAAATTCCGTATCCGATATAGTGCTTTTTACAATGTCTCGTACCATACCGTTGGTCAAGGTCTTGAGCTCGGTTTTTTGCCTCTCCGTGAATACCATTGTACTGTATTATGGTAAAACAATAAAAACAAGTGATTGTTAAGGTTTCTGTATCGAGAAATACACCACACTATTGATTGATACTAAATATAACTGTGCAACACTTTTCAATCAAAACAATTAACTTTAGCCCTTTAAAACTTGACTTTAAGCCGGAGCCACGCCAAACACGTTCAGTTTCTGTGGACGCACATTTTTAAACTATGGCGATAACAGTTGGAAAAATTATGTTTTGATATCTTATATACGGTCAGATGCACCCAGTTTATATTTAGGAGAACTGATTAGATTTCTTATCCAGATTGTATTAACATGAGAGTGATAAGTGGTTATCGCATCCAAGCCGTTAAGATACTGTTCACATTTTTACTTATGGACCCCTAAAATCATTTGTGTTCACAGGGAGAAAAAGTCACTATATACTATATTTTCACTGGTTTTACAGTTGCCAAATTTGTAAGATCACTACTGAGATAAATATTTAATATATGGTGTTAAAAATCACTACTTTGTAAACATGTGATCGCTTTCAGTAGATGAAACACAATTTTACAGGTTACAGGAATAATATACTTTTTACTGGTTAATAAAGTAGGTCTGAAAATCACTGATGAGATAAATCTTTGCGTTCTCAAGCTAATATTTTTTTGCTATTGTTATATAAAAGTCTCTGTCGAGGTGCTTTGAACAAAAAAACACAAATAACTCCTACAAGTACAACTCAAGTCCATTTTTATTAAAATAAATTTGGATGTTAGTCCAAATATGTTACATAACATTTAAGAGAAGAAAATTGAAGTAGGTGCCCCTATATATTTTTTATAATATTTTTAAGTGATGTGATATTGATAAAAATTAAATTTTTCATTTTTTCATTTTGTCTCATTATACTAATTGTTCAGAGTGGTCATATTCAGCGTTTGGAGTAACTTCTTCTTTTTGTTCAGACACTTCGGTTTCTGCATCTCACTCTTTATTTTCTTTTAATATATTTATAATATTTTTACCTTCTCAAGCATATATTTACATATTTTATTTTTTTCTTGGAGAACTTAAATATAATATTTAAATTTCTCGTTTTCATGGATACTGTCGTCAAGAGATCTTTACATTTTCCAGTAGTTGGTAGAAGCCTCTTCTATTCCTGTCAAGTCCTTAAGACAGGTGATGGGTTTTCCTTGTAATGACCAAAGGCTTGCCTTTTATTGGACCTTCTTTAATGGTTTTAGCAACCAACTTCTCCTTATTTTCAGCCTAGAACTAAACCATCTTTCATTCATGTCCAGGATCACTTTTTTGTTCCAATAAATACTAATAAAGTTAAAAAACTCAAACACCTTAAAATTAATTTCAAATTGTATCCCTTACTTTACAAATTGTGTTTGTAAAATATGACGAACCTCTAGTTATTTTATTACGGACTCCTATATATTTTTTACAATATTTATAAGTGCGGCTTTTAAAGTGAGTTGTTTCATTACTAATGGCTTAAAATTGTAAAATGAACAGTCTTTTTTTGGTTCATCTTGCACATCTTTTTCTTTATTGCCTTTATGTCATTTATGGTTTTATCAACCAAATTCTCTGGACTGGAATCGTCAATCGTCAATTCATTTTTTTCTGCCTATTTATTTGGACTTTTTCCAAACAAAACTAATCAAAGTATGAATTAAAAAAATACAAGTACATCATATTTAATTGAAAAACGAATTCCAAATATGATGAACCTCTAGTTATTTTATTACGAACCTCTATATATTTGTTATCTTAATTTGAAGTGCGGCGTCATTAAAGTTTAAATTTCCATTGCCCCATTACTAATTGCTTAGAATTGTCATATTCAGCGTTTGGAGTAACTTCATTTTTTGGTTTAACTTCCACTTCTCTTTTCTTATTTTCTTTTTCAATAAGTGCAACATCACATTTCAATTTTCTATGGAAACCTTCGTCTAGGGGTTCTTACATTTTCTAGCGAAGGCTTGGCTTTTTTCACTGGACCTTTTTTTATATATCCTTAATGGTTTTACCAAACAAATTCTCTTCATTTTTAGCATTGGCTTGAAGTCTTCAATCCTTTCCAGATGCACCTAATATTATGTTCCTGGTCAATTCTTTTATACTACTTTTCTCTTTTATTACTAAAGTTTTATAATTTTTATAAAAATTTTCATTTTATATAGAAAACTAGACTTTCCCAAACTGAATAATACAAAAAAAATTAAGTGAATTTAGAAAAATGAAACAAGTTCTTTAATTCGATACAAGGCATTTGAGACAAAAATAATTCAGGCATTTAAAAACCTTAAATTTAAATTGAAATTCAATCTCAAATATTACGAACCTCTAGTTATTTTATTAAAAACTCCTATATTTTTTTATTGCAGTTATTAAAAGTGAAAATTTCACCTCAGTTTTCTTTGTGCATGTATGAAATGAAAATATTCGTTTTGGCATTTTAACCAATACCAATCGAATTCTAACTAAAAAAAAAACTTAAATTTAACCCTTATGTGACTGGAAAGGTACAAGAAAAGTCACATAAGGGTATAGAAATTGAATTCCTAATATGACGAACCTATAGTTATTTTTTTACGAACTCCTACATTTTTTTGTTAAAACTAATCTAAATAAATATCTGTACGTAGAGTTAACCCTTAAGAAATATTTTTTGGGGCAATCCTTGCTATTTAATTGTGTTAACTTTCATGTAAGAGTTTGCTTCTAATATCTATATATATATTAATTTATTTATTTTATTAAATTTTGTATCATGTTTTTGTTTAAGTTTTTTTAATTATATATTTTTCATTTTTGTCATTGCCACGTTATTTATCCCTTATCAAACATTCCATTAACAAAAAAATTCGTTAGATTTTTGAGATAACATAATTGAAATTATACAAGGTTTTTTTGAGACAACAAGGTTACGTAATTAGTTTAATTAAATGGACTTAACATAATTCAATCAATATTTATAAGGATAAAATGTTGCTTTAAGGTAACTTTAGGACAGTAGACGCACAGATTTAACTAGCTAACGCAACGTGCGTTACGTTACTTGCGTTAGCTAGTTAAATCTGTGGTAGACTCAAAGTTTTTGTAAAAATTTGGTTGGACTAAATTTGTTTGAAGATATAACGGTTGGTTTACATTAATAACATCAATTATTGATTTAATTATATGGTATTTAATTATCGTCTTGCACATATTTAAATCAAAAAATACCTTTATAAGATTCCTTTAAATACAGGTCGATGATCTTCTGGGAGAGTATCATTAAATATTTATATTAATGAACGCAAAATTTAATTAGTTCAAATGGTTTTTCTATGTAGGCACAATGTGATAAAATCCCCGTTTTGTACCATTTTGACATTTAACATCTTCATTGTCTAACATCAAACCTCAAATTTGTCAAAACTCCTTGACAGTTGACAGTTCAGCAAGCTTTATTAACAGTGACGTGCCTATATGTTTAATTCAACACAAATAATTATTTTGGGGTTATATATTGCGTTCGTTTAATTACATTTAGCGCATTCTGGTTAAGAAGTACATAAAAAACCGATTAGAATCGGAAATTAAAGGTTGTCAGGCTTTCTTTAAAGATGAAAAAACGACATTTTTTGACATTTGACGTTTTAATTTTCTGAAAATAATTGAGGTTATTATTTGTCTCACTCACACCCGAACACTTGATTGTCAAAACGCCGTGACAGTTGACAGGTCAGCAAACATTACATGCAGTGGCGCATCTATTACGATCTAGTTTTAACGAATATTGATGTTTACTTTTGAGGTTATCTGACAAAACTATTTTCCCATTGGTCCGATTTGCAAATGATATCTATTTACTTGAGTCTGTTTACTTAAAATTAATAAACTTTCCTATATATATTTTTTTATCTTTTATTACAAATTATTTCGAAATTTAAATACGTAAGCCGTTATCGCGTTTTTGCGGACGCCCACGTTTCCGTAAACCCCCCCGAGACTACATGCTTGCATAACGAACCCTGGGAGTTGAGATCTAAATCTGAGATCTCGAGATCTATAGAGAGAGAGGGAGCGAGATAGCGACAGCCCCGAGGGGGGGCCTCGCAATCCCGTCCTAATTAAAGATTCCTTATCGCGCGTATGCAGTTCCTGTCTCGGGGGCCGAATTTTAATTATTAATTCTTAAACGGGTTGAGATAACTGGGTAGACGATAGACGTGACTACGGTTGCGAAATATTTAATACACAATCTAGGGATACTTTAGTAGTGTCTATTTTTTATTTTTTGTAACCTCCAAATTCAGGTGATCAATATCTGTATCACTATCAGCTAATATTTCTTCCACACTTTTTGGTTTCGACTTACGTAAAGTAATGCATATTAACTATGCATTACTTTACACAAGCGTCCAACTTGAAAGAAGTTGATTTATATTATATTAAGTCTTATGACGGATTTAGTATGTTTTAAATTAAAACTGTAGAATATTTACATCACCCTTAAGGTGGCTAATTGAAGCTAAATTAAGTTATGGTAAAAACAGTAAAAAAATTAATGTGCTGTGCTGTAATCACCAAAATATAAGGGCAATATGAACACGATTTGGACTAAGTGACTGTAAAAGCGAAAGAATCCTGGTGGATTTTGGATGTGAGCCAACGTGTGCCAGATTTTTGGGTTTTGAATACAAAGGTGGCTTTAAAAAGTCAAATCTCAAAGGATTTGAAGAGATGGAACCGTATGGATGGCGTCATTTGATTTGGGATGTATACAGTTGGATATTGAATTTTAAAAATTCAGTTAATGGTTATTGCGTTATTGGCATCTAAAGTTATAGTAATTTTTAATTTGCCTGATGTAGCTCTAAAAGTACAAGAAAGATTGATTTCCTCTTCTGGAAAATTCACAAAATGTCCAGGTTTATAGAGTCTTCCCTGGCCCCTAATTTAATGTTTTTTCAAAATTGAACAAAATATTAAGAAAAATTGATTTTTTTTGAAAATTGATTTTTATACCTGATGAATTGACCAAATGTTCATAACTCAAAAACTATATCTCAAAAAAATTTGAAAATTCGTTTTCAGGTTCTTCAATTTAATCCATCGGACACCTATTTCAGGGTTTTTCTAGAATTGTACAAAATTTTGAGTAAAAATTAATTTTTTTAAAAATTGATTTTTATACCTGATGAATTGACCAAATGTTCATAACTCAAAAACTAAATTTAAAAAAATTTTGAAAATTCGTTCTCAGATTCTCCAATTAAATTCATTGGACACCTATTTCAGGGTTTTTCCAAAATTGTACAGAATATTGAGTAAAAATTATTTTTTTGGAAAATTGATTTTTATAGCTAATAAATTGAACAAATGTTCATAACTCAAAAACTATATCTCAAAAAAATTTGAAAATTCGTTTTCAGGTTTCTCAATTAAATCCATTAGACCCCTATTTCAGGGTTTTCCCAAAATTGTACAAAATATTAAGTAAAAATTAATTTTTTTAAGAATTGATTTTTATACCTGATGAATTGACCAAATGTTCATAACTCAAAAACTAAATGTAAAAAAAAATTGAAAATTCGTTCTCAGATTCTCCAATTAAATTCATTGGACACCCATTTCAGGGTTTTTCCAACATTGTACAAAACATTGAGTAAAAATTAATTTTTTTGAAAATTGATTTTTTATAGCTGATGAATTGATCAAATGTTCATAACTCAAAAACTAAATCTCAAAAAATTTTGAAAATTCGTGTTCAGGCTCTTCAATTAAATCCATTGGACACCTATCTCAAGGTTTTTCCAAAATTGTACAAAATATTGAGTAAAAATTGATTTTTTGAAAATCGATTCGAACGAATCGAAAACATTATTATTATAATTAATACAATATTTCACTTTTTGCAGTTAAATTAGTGTGCCAAAATTCAGCAAGTTATACACTGTATACTATATTTTTTTTATAGAAAAAACCATTATACTATTTTATAAATTACAAGAGTTATATTTTTAACCTACTTAACCCCTCTAGATCTCGCTAAAGATAGAAAATAAAATATAGGCATAACTACTGGTCGGTATCAAGGAGCTCGTAAGCTTATACGCGATCTAATTACAAGTACACATTTTTTTTTTTTTAATTGACGGTCTACGTTGAATTTGCCATGTCGCAAGCCCTTTTTTCACCGGCGGTGATATGCAAATTTTTAAGAAATTCGTGACACACGACACCGATTTTTTCAACGCTGAGTTTGTAATTTAATTCGGTTTTAGTTTGGATTATTTTTTTTCTTATATTATGTATATATGGCGGTCATGCGTAGATAACAAACTTTCCAAGCAGGCAATACAATCCCTTACTTATTAATTTCATGTCAAATTTTGCATAAAGTAGTTATAGACAAAATCAGACTTATCATATCTAAAGTCAACTGTCATATAATTTACCGTTCTGTCATAAATATCAGTTGTCAATCTGCTATATTAAATAAGATACCACATATAGGAAGCGGAATCGTATGTCGGCCATCTTGATTGACGAAATGACATTGTTGACATTGATTGACGAAACGTCATTTGTTACAAACGTTATTTTCAATTAATTACTTTTTTTTTCTAAAAATGTCTCTTCAATATCAGGAATATTGTTTTAATTGTTGTATTTGCAGCAATTCCAGATTTCCGGTACGAAAATGTGATTTTAATTATCTTTATGTATTATTAATTTTAGGTTTCAATCCGCTTGAATCATCATAAACACTTACTAATGTTATACTATAATAGGTTGTTCTCATTTTGAAATGTTCTAACTTTTCTTGAGAAAACATAAAAACATCTACGTATTAAACAGATTAAGGTAATTCATCCTCTACTGAATTTCTGTATTAATAATAATTGTATTTTTATTCCAATAAAAAAATTATAAATTACAAACACAAATAATAACGTCTAAATTCGGGATCTAGTTACACAATTTGAGAAAAAGTCACAATTAGGTTCATAGAGATCGAGGTTAGTGTATTTCAATCTAACTCTGATGTATTAATAAAACTCGATTTTTTTTAATAATCTTCAGTATATTTTATTTATTAATGAAAAAATTATATAGAAAATAAGGAGAAAAAAAGTTGAATCCTCATTTATATATCCCTATCTCAGTCCGTTAAATAGAAGAGGATGGGAATAACGTGATATTTTTCAGGTTTAGTCTGACCAATTGAACCCGAAAAACACTATTTCCAAACGATCCAGACACTATTAGTAAAATAACATTTTTTTTTAGAAAATAGGTGGAAAAGTTCAATTTTCATATTTATATTCCTATCTCAGTCCGTTAATTAGAAAAAGATGAAAATAAAGTGATATTTTTCAGGTTTAGTCTGACCAATTGAACCAGAAAAACACTATTTCCAAAAGATCCGGACTCTATTATCAAAATGAAAAAATTATATAGAAAATAGGTGGAAAAGTTGAATTCTCATTTAGATATCCCTATCTCAGTCCGTTAAATAGAAAAAATGGGAATAAAGTGATATTTTTCAGGTGTATAGTCTGACCAATTGAACCAGAAAAACAATATTTCCAAAAGATCCAGACACTATTAATAAAATGAAAAAATGTCATGTAAAATTTGTTTCCTAAATTCATTTTTATTGCTTTGATTTAAAGCGTTTTTCTCCAATTGCATTTTAAAGATCGTATGGAATTATATTAAACGTTTTAGAACCAATAAATGTTTATACTATGAAATGCGTATTTTATATCAACAAAATAATCACATGCAACGTTCACACTGCTTGTATTATAAACAAAAAAATAATTCTTCTGTACTTAAGTCCTGTGTTAACTTTTCAATAATTTTTTTCTTAAATTTAAATTTCATCCCTTGTAGAACTTTGATTTGATACAATTTTGATTTTCCTTGCAGGGTAATCTCCAATATTAAAATGAACCCACTATTTACAACATTGTATTTATATTTTAATGAGTTTTTTTATTAAAACAACAAATCCATCACTTTTGTTCAAATTACCCCCGTTGTAAATAGTGTTATAGGTATGCGTTTTTATGAAATAATTGAATATTCTCCACTTGATGAGTTTCAGACAGAACAATTAAACTGATGTAAAATTAATCTGCACTTATCAAAATTTTGAATAATTCTTCTTATATTATTAATTATCTTGTGTCTATGCTGTGTTTCTAGTATCTAAGACAATAAATGATTTTAATTTTCTATTGTCAGTATTTTCTCTTAAAATTTATATTATTTTTGAGTATTTATTTATTAAGTATTTACGTCTGTGTAATCTACTTGTGTTGCCTCAATAGGAATAATTTGGAAATCTCTTATAAATGCGTCAGTTTTAATTAATAAAACCTTTATACAAACTAAAAACAGTTTAGAACAATATAATTAACATTCTCAACAATTGCCGACATATAATGATGAGCAGAACAAATATATAAGATGCTTAAAGCCATTTATTACCTAAATAAGCCAACAAACATTCATAGATGCCAAAATGCAAGCCGAAAATGCAATGAAAATCAGCTTGAACCCTTGGAATCTAAACATGCCACTGATATACTGTAAATATTCAAATTAGGAAAACCATGAACGCAAAGCACGCGTGGATTTTTTTAACGAACACTGCTTAGACGAATACCGTTACCAATTTTAATAATTATTGATACGGTTAATACTAAAAATAATAATTTAAGATAGTTTGCGTTAAACATTACCAGGATCAAAAAATAGCCTACATACACTACCGTTCAAAAGTATTGGCCCACTATGTATTCTTTTTAATATTTTAAATTAGCTACAAAAATCTTATCTTTATACCTATATTTAAAATGTATCTCTTTTGTAAATTGCATATATGCTTAAACAGCATACCTATCAACTATGGTTCGTTGAAAAACATTGAGTATTTAAATATAGTCTTGCAAATAACAATCAATGTAGTGAAAATATGCACTTCTTCTAAAAAACTAATCTGTTTACAGCTCGTTTCCGATGAAATTTGAAACATTTAAAGGTGTTTAGTCTTCAAGAATTGATTTTATGTGACATTATGTAATTTCGCTTGTTTATTGACGATTGTCACCGTTTCTTTGCTGGTTTTTCAACATTCTTTAAAATGGCTAAAACTAAAGAGTTATCGGTAGAAACAAAAGGTATTATCACTTCATAAGGCTGTAAAGACTAACCGTCAAATTTCGACGGATTTGGGAATTCCAAGGCGGACTGTCGATTATAATGTTAGGAAATTCACCAGAGAAGGGACTATTAGCAATAAACCTCGATCGGGAAGGTCAAAGGCAACAAGTTCAAAGAAGGATTTAAATATTATAATTACAAGCAAACGCAATAGACGCCTTACCGCCACTGAAATCACAGCAAAAATCAACAAGGAGCGGTCAGTGTTTCCACAGTAAAACGGCCACTTTATAATGCTGATCTTAAAGGACGTTTAGCTGTATCAAAACCGCTACTGAAGGATGTTAGTAAGAAGAAAAGGCTTGAGTGGGCCCAATCACACCAAGAATGGACCATTGATGACTGGAAGAAAGTTTTCTGGAGTGACGAGTCGAAATTCGAGGTTTTTGGAACAAAGAGGCGAGTTATGTCAATGAAAGGATCGCTGAGTGTACGGTGGCCTCAGTTAAACACGGTGGTGGTTCGGTGATGGTGTGGGGTTGTTTCGGAGGATCTGCAGTGGGCGATCTAATTAGAATAGAGGGAATTCTTCAAAAAGAGGGTTACAAAACAATTTTAAGCGACAATGTACTTCCTTCTGGTACTCGAATAATTGGGGAAAACTTCATCTTTCAACATGACAATGAAGCACACGTCGAAATTGTGCAAGCAATATTTAAGTCAATTACAAAGGCAACATATTCTGAAAGTTATGGTATGGCCCTCACAATCACCGGACCTCAATCCTATCGAATTACTGTGGGATGAACTGGATAGACAAGTGCGAAAATCATGCAAAAGAAGACTTATGGAGGATCATCCAAGAAGAGTGGCACAAGATACCTCAGGAAACTTTGGGCAAATTAATTAGAAGACTACCGAAACTCTGTGAAGCTGTTATTAAAAATCGAGGCGGACATGTAGATGAATCCAGAATTTGATTTTCTTAAATTTAGTTAATTGACAAATGTATTGTTTATATTCATTTTGTAATAAATAAATCGTTTCATAAGAATAACTGATTAGTTTATTATTTTTAGTTATAACTTTAAAACAGTCATATGTGGGCAAATACTTTTGAGCGGTAGTGTACATCTAAAATTAGCACAAACTAATACTTATATTTATATATGTAACATAAATCCGAAGAGTTTTATTTATCCTGATCAATAGGTGATGCTAATCAAAAAGGCTCTATTTTCTATTCGTAACCTTTTTGATTAGCCGTTTGCCTTAGATCTTGCTAAATAAGAAAATTAAGAGATATTTTGTTAAGTGGAATTTGATTTTCCCGCCGTAATTTGGCCACGCCTTTCTATCATTTTGATTGGTCCAATTAGACACGTCAAAAGTTAGTTACAACAATTTCCGTTGCCAGCGAGAGGACGCTACCAGATTTGTCAGATGCATTTCTATCAGTTTGTATGCAACAACCAGTTCTCTACACTTTTATGTTTTGTGTAAAATACTACGTTAAGCAAAATTTGCTATTTGCGTTTCTAAATTATCTGCTTTCCATCACATCACGTTTTTTTATTATATGATGGGTCAATACAATCACTGGTCCATCATTGTATTTTGGTTTTGATGGAATTGTATGATGGAAATGTTGACGTTGACTTTGACATTTTATAATTTCTTTTTTAATAATTTTTGATTTGAACAAAACAAACAAGACAATTAACTATTAACTGCATTCATTTAATTTAAGATTTTTTTTTACAAAATGCAAGATGCAAGGGCATATGGGTAATATTTTTTTGCACTCTGGCACGTTACGTGATGTCCTAATAAAACATAACAACAAACAGGAAAACTAAGGAGGAAAAATAAATTTGGAAATCCTGCTGAATTTAAAAAAGCGCCCCTTTTAACGTACCTAGTCATTTCTCTGGAAGTCGTATCTAATTTATGGAACTGTTTAAATACTTTAACCGTTAAGACACACAAATTTAAAGCTAAATAACTCGCCTTTCTCGTAATAAATGTTCTAATCGTCGAACCTCGTTAAGGCCAGATCCAAACGAAGAAATGGGGCTGCACGGAGCAAAAAGGATACGTTCGAAAAGAGCGAGCAATGAAAAACGATCTTCATTAACGAGATATGAAGTATGAATGCATTTTCTGTTGAATTAATCTGACAAAAAGTGGGCTTATCTTCGCGAGAGAGAGAGACGAAGGCTCGCTACAGTAGCATTAATCAGTCATACGGATGGGGATTTAAAGGGGTCAAATTCACAGCAGGAACGGATGGATAACGATTCAGTTTTTAGTTTTGCAATAAAAATTATATAATAATAAAAACCTCGTGTTGCTTCGTTTTATATGGAGAGAATTTTCTTCGGGAAAAGGAAGATCAATTTTAGATTCGCAAGGATTTATGGCTTCCTCCAATCGGGCGGCGCGACACGAGATTCCCATCTATCGATCACGCTACATTAGCATCAGACATTGATTTATAATTATGACGTCTTACGCCCGCCCGTTCTAAGTACCGCTCTATCTGAGGGTATAAATATCCCCCAGACTTATGAATTATTTTAGGGATAGAAGATTTTAGTTTTCGTTGGATTTCGGGAGGAAATTCAAGAAAAAGACCGTTGAGTCGTGAAGTTTTATAATTATTATCAAAAATTTTGCTATAGACAGTAAAAGTATATAAAAGTACCCCCCTACCACTTTTAACTTGTCAAAATGGCAGACGGGGAAAAATTATGATAATTATAATTCATTACACAGAAATATTTCATTGCATAACAAAATGGCGGCGTTTTAACTGACATACTTAATTATCACTTCTTTAATATGCGGCCATTTTTGTTTTTTATATGTTTAGTGGCGTAAATTGTAATACCGTACTTTTCAATTAATTTTCTTTCCAAGATGGCGCCTATCGTTTGCCAATGTAGAACTGTGATAAGTATGTTGAAATTCCAAGTGATAATTTTTTTCCAGGCAAGGAAAATTTAGTTTTTTTACAGGCAGTTGAGGCAGTTTTTGCTTCCTTTAGACTCTTGATTTATTAATAAATAAACAATAATATGTTTATTTTCACTTTTCTTAAAATCAACAATAATGATTTTTTTTTTGATGTGAACAAAAATAAACATGCTCAAGCGGTTGTACCACTTATTGTAACTGGAAAGTCTATATCGATTTTAATAACTATCCAAATATTGTTTATATATTTTCTTTTGGGATTTTTAGTTCATGTAAGGAATTTGTCTTGATTAATTGGGTTCATAATCACACAACTTTTTAGCATTCATAAAGTAAATATTGGTAAAGGTTACAATACTTTTGCACATGCAGTTTTATAATCCTTAAAAACCGACTAGTTAAACAAATCTTAAATTTTGTCATTTGATTTGTAAATTCACCTGTTAAGTTCTTTTTTTATGTTTCGATCTATTTCAGTGTTTTAGGATCATATTTTATATTTTACGTAATAGTCCAGTTATATTTTTGATTATTTTGTTCATATTCTATAGAATAGATGACATTTTACTTTTTTTTACGCAGTTGAGACTAGGTTTCTCGTTCTTTAAGCTCTTGATACCTATTTTGTTCATACTTTAAAGAGTAGATAAAATTTCAGCCTTTTTCCAGACAATTTGAGGTTATATATTGCGTTCTTTAGGCTCTTAAGAGCTATTTTCTTCAAATTCAAATTCAAAATACATTTATTTATCAATAAAATTACAAACATAATTATCAATTTACAATAAATCAACCATTATGATAAATAGGACCATGCCTCGATTATGAAACCGTTAGCACAGGTGCAAACCTGTGTAGTAAGGCCCTTTTTTTAAAAAAGATTAATAATAACTATTAACCTGGCCAATAGAAGTACTTTTCTTAATACAAATTTATTTTTTTGTTTTTTTTTTTAACAGTAAAAGAAATATCAGAGGGAGGTAGGTAGACTCACAAGGGGTACAAAGGAAAACGTGGCATATAAATTCCAAGAAGTAGATGCAATTTCAGTCTTTTTCCAGGCAATTGAGGTTAGATATTGCCTCCTTTAGGCTCTTAAGAGCTATTTTCTTCAAATTTCAAGGTGTATATAAAATTTCAGTTTTTTTCCAAGCAATTGAGATTAGATATTGTCTCCTTTAGGCTCTTAAGAGCAATTTTTTTCAAATTCCAAGGTGTAGATAAAATTTCAGTCTTTTTCCAGGCAATTGAGGTTAGATATTGCCTTTTTTAGGCTCTTAAACGCAATTTTTTTCACATTCCAAGGAGTAGATGAAATTTCAGTCTTTTTCCAGGCATTTGAGGTTAGTTCTTAATTCCTATAGACCCTTGAGAGCTATTTTGTTCATATTCCAAAGAGTATATAAAATTTCAGTCTTTTTCCAGGCATTTGAGGTTAGTTCTTAATTCCTTTAGACTCTTGAGAGCTATTTTGTTCATATTCCAAAGAATAGATGAAATTTCAGTCTTTTTCCAGGCATTTGAGGCTAGTTCTTAATTCCTCTAGAGTCTTGAGAGCTTTTTTGTTCATATTCCAAAGAGTAGATGAAATTTCAGTCTTTTTCCAGGCATTTGAGGTTAGTTCTTAATTCCTCTAGAGTCTTGAGAGCTTTTTTGTTCATATTTCAAAGAGTAGATTAAATTTCATTCTCTTTCCAGGAATTTGAGGTTAGTTCTTAATTCCTTTAGACTCTTGAAAGCTATTTTGTTCATATTCCAAAGAATAGATGAAATTTTAGTCTTTTTCCAGGAATTTGAGGTTAGTTCTTAATTCCTTTAGACTCTTGAGAGCTATTTTGTTCATATTCCAAAGAATAGATAAAATTTCAGTCTTTTTCCAGGCATTTGAGGCTAGTTCTTAATTCCTCTAGAGTCTTGAGAGCTTTTTTGTTCATATTCCAAAGAGTAGATGAAATTTCAGTCTTTTTCCAGGCATTTTAGGTTAGTTCTTAATTCCTTTAGAGTCTTAAGAGCTTTTTTGTTCATATTCCAAAGAGTAGATGAAATTTCAGTCTTTTTCCAGGCATTTGAGGTTAGTTCTTAATTCCTATAGACCCTTGAGAGCTATTTTGTTCATATTCCAAAGAGTAGATGAAATGTCAGTCTTTTTCCAGCCATTTGAGGTTAGCTCTTAATTCCTCTAGAGTCTTGAGAGCTATTTTGTTCACATTCCAAGGAGTAGATAAAATTTCAGTCTTTTTCCAGGCAATTGAGGTTAAATATTGCGTTCTTTAGGCTCTTAAGGGCTATTTTTTTCAAATTCCAAGGTGTAGATAAAATTTCAGTCGTTTTCTAGGCAATTGAGGTTAGATATTGCCTTTTTTAGGCTCTTAAGAGCAATTTTTTTCAAATTCCAAGGAGTAGATAAAATTTCAGTCTTTTTCCAGGCAATTGAGGTTAAATATTGCGTTCTTTAGGCTCTTAAGAGCTATTTTCTTCAAATTCCAAGGAGTAGATCAAACTTCAGTCTTTTTTCAGGCAATTGAGGTTAGATATTGCCTCCTTTAGGCTCTTAAGAGCTATTTTCTTTAAATTCCAAGGAGTAGATCAAACTTCAGTCTTTTTTCAGGCAATTGAGGTTAGATATTGCCTCCTTTAGGCTCTTAAGAGCTATTTTTTTGAAATTCCAAGGTGTAGATAAAATTTCAGTCTTTTTCCAGGCAACTGAGGTTAGAAATTGCCTCCTTTAGGCTCTTAAGAGCTATTTTTTTGAAATTCCAAGGTGTAGATAAAATTTCAGTCTTTTTCCATGCAATTGAGGTTAGATATTGCCTCTTTTAGGTTCTTTAGAGCAATTTTTTTTCAAATTACAAGGTGTAGATAAAATTTCAGTCTTTTTCCAGGCAATTTAGGTTAGATATTGCCTTTTTAGGCTCTTAAACGCAATTTTTTTCACATTCCAAGGAGTAGATAAAATTTAAGTCTTTTGCCAGGCAATTGAGGTTAGATATTGCCTCCTTTAGGCTCTTAAGAGCTATTTTCTTCAAATTCCAGGGAGTAGATCAAACTTCAGTCTTTCTCCAGGCAATTGAGGTTAGATATTGTCTCCTTTAGGCTCTTAAGAGCTATTTTCTTTAAATTCCAAGGAGTAGATCAAACTTCAGTCTTTTTTCAGGCAATTGAGGTTAGATATTGCCTCCTTTAGGCTCTTAAGAGCTATTTTTTTGAAATTCCAAGGTGTAGATAAAATTTCAGTCTTTTTCCATGCAATTGAGGTTAGATATTGCCTCTTTTAGGTTCTTTAGAGCAATTTTTTTTCAAATTACAAGGTGTAGATAAAATTTCAGTCTTTTTCCAGGCAATTTAGGTTAGATATTGCCTTTTTAGGCTCTTAAACGCAATTTTTTTCACATTCCAAGGAGTAGATACAAGTCAGTCTTTTTCGAGGCAATTGAGGTTAGATATTGCCCCTTTTAGGCTCTTAAGAGCAATTTTTTTCAAATTCCAAAGTGTAGATAAAATTTCAGTCTTTTTCTAGGCATTTGAGGTTAGTTCTTAATTCCTCTACACTCTTGAGAACTTTTTTGTTTATATTCCAAACAGTAGATGAAATTTCAGTCTTTTTCCAGGCATTTGAGGCTAGTTCTTAATTCTTCTAAAGTCTTGAGAGCTATTTTGTTCATATTCCAAAGAGTAGATGAAATTTCAGTCTTTTTCCAGGCATTTGAGGTTAGTTCTTAATTCCTCTACACTCTTGAGAACTTTTTTGTTCATATTCCAAACAGTAGATGAAATTTCAGTCTTTTTCCAGGCATTTGAGGCTAGTTCTTAATTCTTCTAGAGTCTTGAGAACTTTTTTGTTCATATTCCAAACAGTAGATGAAATTTCAGTCTTTTTCCAGGCATTTGAGGCTAGTTCTTAATTCCTCTAGAGTCTTGAGAGCTTTTTTGTTCATATTCCAAAGAGTAGATGAAATTTCAGTCTTTTTCCAGGCATTTGAGGTCAGTTCTTAATTTCTCTCGAGTCTTGAGAGCTATTTTGTTCATATTCCAAAGAGTAGATGAAATTTCAGTCTTTTTCCAGGCATTTGAGGCTAGTTCTTAATTCCTCTAGAGTCTTGAGAGCTTTTTTGTTCATATTCCAAAGAGTAGATGAAATTTCAGTCTTTTTCCAGGCATTTGAGGTTAGTTCTTATTTTCTCTAGTTTCTTGAGAGCTTTTTTGTTCATATTCCTAAGAATAGATAAAATTTCAGTCTTTTTCCATGCAATTGAGGTTAGATATTGCCTCCTTTAGGCTCTTATGAGCTATTTTCTTGAAATTCCAAGGTGTAGATTAAATTTCAGTCTTTTTCCAGGCAATTGAGGTTAGTTCCTAATTCTTCTAGAGTCTTGAGAGCTTTTTTGTTCATATTCCAAAGAATAGATGAAATTTCAGTCTTTTTCCAGGCATTTGAGGTTAGTTCTTAATTCCTATAGACCCTTGAGAGCTATTTTGTTCATATTCCAAAGAATAGATGAAATTTCAGTCTTTTTCCAGGCATTTGAGGCTAGTTCTTAATTCCTCTAGAGTCTTGAGAGCTTTTTTGTTCATATTCCAAAGAGTAGATGAAATTTCAGTCTTTTTCCAGGCATTTGAGGTTAGTTTTTATTTTCTCTAGTTTCTTAAGAGCTTTTTTGTTCATATTCCAAAGAATAGATAAAATTTCAGTCTTTTTCCAAGCAATTGAGGTTAGATATTGCCTCCTTTAGGCTCTTAAGAGCTATATTCTTAAAATTTTAAGAAGTAGATAAAATTTCAGTCTTTTTCCAGGCAATTGAGGTTAGATATTGCCCCCTTTAGGCTCTTATGAGCTATTTTCTTGAAATTCCAAGGTGTAGATAAAATTTCAGTCTTTTTCCAGGCAATTGAGGTTAGTTCCTAATTCCTCTAGAGTCTTGAGAGCTTTTTTGTTCATATTCCAAAGAGTAGATTAAATTTCAGTCTGTTTCTAGGCATTTGAGGTTAGTTTTTAATTCCTCTAGACTCTTGAGAGCTATTTTGTTTATATTCCAAAGAGTAGATGAAATTTCAGTCTTTTTCCAGGCATTTGAGGTTAGTTCTTAATTTCTTTAGAGTCTTGAGAGCTTTTTTGTTCATATTCCAAAGAGTAGATGAAATTTCAGTCTTTTTCCAGGCATTTGAGGTTAGTTCTTAATTTCTTTAGAGTCTTGAGAGCTTTTTTGTTCATATTCCGAAGAGTAGATGAAATTTCAGTCTTTTTCCAGGCATTTGAGGTTAGTTCTTAATTCCTCTAGAGTCTTGAGAGCTTTTTTGTTCATATTTCAAAGAGTAGATGAAATTTCAGTCTTTTTCCAGGCATTTGAGGTTAGTTCTTAATTTCTCTAGACTCTTGAGACCTTTTTGTTCATATTCTAAAGAGTAGATGAAATTTGAGTCTTTTTCCAGACATTTGAGGCTAGTTCTTAATTCCTCTAGAGTCTTGAGAGCTATTTTGTTCACATTCCGAGGTGTAGATAAAATTTCGGTCTTTTTCCAGGCAATTGAGGTATTGCTTTCTTTAGACTCTTGACAGCTATTTTGTTCATATTCCAAAAAGTAGATATAATTTCAGTCTCTTTCCAGATAATATATATAATAATATAAACAAAAAAAAAAACGGAAATCGTACGCATGCGTACTATACAGAGTGTTCCAGTTTCTAGGAAATTCATTAACCTTAAAATCCAAAAAGCTGATGATGTCCACTCAATGACAAAACGTTGAATTTAAAATCAAATTTGATGGTTCTCGTATGCGGTGGGACAAATTACGTAAAAAAATGATAATTCTCGTTATTCTTGCTCCTGGACTCTTTCGATAAAAGATTCTTACACTTTAGTGTGGCATTGATGACAGTCTTGAAGACAAAAGGATAGCCTAAAGATCGGTCAAGAATCAGTCTATTTTCAAATATCATTGTACTTCCAAATTGCCTCCATAAAACCGTTTAATAATTTGAACTCTTTCGAAAGCACTATAAACAGCCGTAATAAGGTATGAAAAAGTTAGAGCACTTAAAAATTTAACAGTACAGTAAAATAAATAAACAAATGTAATAAAACCGCAAACACCCATTAGATGATCGAAGATGGCAGGTCATCGATAAGAGGAGCCATTATTTGGACACTGCTTAATATTTAATTCTCCAACCTGTATATTATTTTATCATTACGCTTGGCTATATATAAACTGCAGATTTTTCCTTAATGCAAATATGCCAAAATTTTAAAGTTTTTTGTTCAAGGGAACAGAGACGAAAGATGTTTGATGAGGGTGACGTATTAATAATTTGTAATATATTAAGTCGAAGCGTCTTTTTACACGAGTCAGAAGTTCCACCTTTTTAAATATCACTTATCGAACATTTATTTAACTCTTTTGTCCTAACAACTTTTTTGCTTTTGCTCACCACCACACATTCCACCACATTTGCGCATACCTTATCCCAGATAAGAAAAACGAAACTTTCAATACGCGTGTTAAATAACTTTAACGGAAAAACACATGCATTAGTTACACGAGTTAATGCATCAGACATATTCGATAACTCTGAGTGCGTATAACAGGCCTGTATATCAGTTTTAGTCTGTTATCTCGAGAGCGCACGATCTCCCATAACAGCATTGGCGCCCAAGTTTGATTCTAATCTGACTTCAATTAATGCCTTCATAAATAACAGACGCTGGCGATCAAGTAGCCATAGTTTGTGGGTATATAAAGCACATTGTGATGTTTTCTATTTGTTTTATTTACAGGGCTGCTACTACGAACATAAGCCCGTATATACAGGATGTCCCTTTTTATAGGTATTATGTTAAATCTGACGGTCCTTGTATGCACCATACCCTTCACATTAAGTACTACCAACTAGAAGTTCCAATGACCAGCTTCATTTAGCATTATTTTAGGACTTCTTGGTCAACTTTACTTCCAGATAAGCAAAAAGGATGTGTAAGAGATTCCTATGGATGTAAAGGTCATTTCCTAACAAGTAATATGATTCAAAAAGCCAAAGAAAAAGCCTCTCAATGGGATGGATTGATTAAATTTTTTTTGATTTCTGTATGGCATTGTTTTCATTACGTTTGATTTGGAATAGTACAAATATTGGATATAAATGCAAAAATAAAACCTAAAAGAAAAGCTATTTGTTACATGTTAACAAACAATTATAAAGAACTCGCAAAACAACTAGAATTATTAAACGATGACACACACTTGCAATTTGGTCTTGAAAAGTGTTCTAAAGCGAGTTTTAGCAAAGGAAAATTATAAAACAAAAAAAATATCCAGATTAATCAAGAAACCACCAATAAATCACTCGAATAATAAGATGAATTCAACTAGCTCGTTATTGTACGGAATTCAACACAAGAAGTACTACAGAAGAATTAGAGCCTTCCTAAAAACCCAACTAAAGGCAGAAAATAAAATGTCATCTAATACAGTTAGGTATGGCATTATTAAATGGACACAATCTGAACTTGATGGACAAACTACTCAATATTTATGGCGCTTTACACCCTAGGGCTGACAGTGATCAATTATATGTAGCAAGAAAGAAGAGGGCAAGTGAGTTCACTCCCATCCTCTTTTATTTTCAGATAGAGATAGGCATATATAAATGAGAATTCGACCACTTTTCCACCTATTTTTTATATCATTGTTTCATTTTTTAAATAGTGTTTGGGTTGCCGGGAAATAGTGTTTTTCTCTCGTAATGTGTCTAATTATACCCGAAAAACATCATTTAATTCCCATCCTTTTTTAATTTCTGGACTGAGATAGAGATATATAAATGAGAACTCGATTTTTCCACCTATTTTCTATATCATCATTTTATTTTTGAAATAGTGTTTGGGTTGGCTGGAAATAGTGTTTTTTTCCCGTAACGTGTCTAATTATACCCGAAAAAATCATCAATAATTTCAAGGGTGGTTTTGGTTTCCCTTCATATCGTTAATTTATTTTGTTTTCAGTTGTAAATTCATTATTTATCCTTTTTATTTTTCTCATCATCAAATGATGTTTATTTATTGTAATTTAGTATAATTACGCGAGAGAAACACAGTTTTCATATGATCCAGACGGAAATTTAGAAATTTAGTAGTTTTATAGAAAATTGGTGATAAAGTAAGAGGTATCATAAATAATTAAATAAACCCAATCTCTCCTCTTGAAAAGTTTAATCCAACTTTTTGAACATGTAAAATTTCTCTCATCTATTTCACTTGCTTTTTCCTAAAAAATCTAATTTTTGGGTCAACCATTGTTGTCATTTTTCG
Source organism: Anthonomus grandis grandis (assembly GCF_022605725.1). Classification (NCBI taxonomy): domain Eukaryota; kingdom Metazoa; phylum Arthropoda; class Insecta; order Coleoptera; family Curculionidae; genus Anthonomus; species Anthonomus grandis. The sequence goes on from NC_065554.1 coordinate 27,841,983, forward strand.
ACCTTTTCATGAGCTGATCTTTTCACCCTTTTACACTTACTAGTCAGTTTACCAAATAAACTATTTTTGACGCTATTTTAATGTGGGTTTACTATAACCTAGTGTTCACTTTAAGAGGGTTTGCGCCCTAAAAAACGTTAATGATTCCTCAGGCATTTCCGTCAAACCATTATCAGAACCGATCGGTATATGCACCCGCAATAAAACGAATACGCCGCATAGGTACCATGTCCCACACGTTCGAAGTGTCCTAATCTACGGTCAAAATCAATTTGTTGAAACAAAAGAACAAAGCGTGTATGTGCAGGTATTGCATTCCGTAAACCTTTTAATGCGCGATAAGTCGCTTGTAGAGGTGCATTTGGTATGAATACGATTAGTTTTTTAAACACCTGACCGTTTAAATTATAAATAAAAAATCTTTATTTCTCTCTCTCTCTATAAATAAAAAATGTCATATTCGTAACCTGATCCTTGAGTCTTAACAGCAAAGTTGCAACTATACACACAAAGTACGTCCGTCCGATAAGTCGAGACATAAATCCTCAAGAATAAAAGATGCCGTGATCGCTTGTTCTCATCTAAAAATCTCAAAAAGTACCTTTGCATCTTGGGTGTATAATGTTTCGCGAGATCCCAATCTTCTACGAGATTTATTATGGTCTCGCAATGGGCAAACCTTTGGAGTACGTGTGTGATTGTGCTACATGTGTATAAAAGTACTATCAAGAATGTTCACTCGTATCACTCGTAGAATTTTTTTTTCTCAATTAAAAACTGTTCAATTTAAAATAAATTTTAACGAAATCGTGCCAAAATTGGCTTAATTATGGTCATTCTTTTAGGAAAGTTCGCGAATCTAGAGTTGAAACAAACAAATGTTGTTGATTTAAAAACTGCTAATTTTATAAACATTTTCATAAGGACCTTTTTTGTTGCCAATTAAAAACTACTCAATATAAAACAAACTTCAGCAAAATCGGGTCAAAACTGGCATATTTATGGCCATTTTTTTAGTAAACTTATTAATTGTTGAATGAATTTATCCCAAGTGAAGAAAACGTTGACTTGGAATAAATTAATTCAAAGACTATTAATTTTATCAACATTGTCTTAAAGAACTTGTTTTTTCTCAATTAAAAACTGTTCAATTTAAAACAAATTTCAACAAAATGGGGCAAAATTTGGCTTAATTATGGCCATTTTTTTTGGAGAGTTCGCGAGTCTAGACTTGGAACCAACAAACGTTGTTAATTCAAAAACTATTAATTTTATCATCATTTTCATAAGGACCTTTTTTGTTCCCAATTAAAAACTTCTTAATTTAAAATAAATTTCATGAAATTCGGGTCAAAATTGGCATATTTATGGCCATTTTTTTAGGAAATTGGTGAATTGTTGAATGAATTTATTTCAAGTCAAGAAAACGTTGACTTGAAATAAATTTATTCAACCACTATCAATTTTATGAACATTTTCATAAAGAACTTTTTTTCTCGCAATTAAAAACTGGTCAATTTAAAATAAATTTCAACGAAATCGGGCCAAATTTGGCTTAATTATGACCATTCTTTTCGGAAAGTTCGCGAATCTAGACTTGGAACCAACAAAAGTTGTCCATTCAAAAACTCCTAATTTTATCAACATTTTCATAAGTCCTTTTTTGTTCCCAATTAAAAACTTCTTAATTTAAAATAATTTCCATGAAAATCGTGTCAAAATTGGCATATTTATGGCCATTTTTTCAGGAAACTTTTGAATTGTTGAATGAATTTATCCAAAGTCAAGAAAAAGTTGACTTGGACTAAATTCATTTAAACACTATTAATTTTATCAACGTTTTCGTAGAAATTTTTTTCTCAATTAAAAGCTGTTCAATTTAAAATAAATTTCAACGAAATCAGGCCAAATTCGGCTTAATTATGGTCATTTTTTTGGAGAGTTCGCGAATGTAGATTTGGAACCAACAAACGTTGTTCATTCAAAAACTATTAATTTTATCAACATTTTCATAAGGATCTTTTTTGTTCCGAATTAAAAGCTTCTCCATCTAAAGCAAATTTCAGGAAAATCGGGTCAAAATTGGCATATTTATGCCCATTTTTTCAGGAAACTTGTGAATTGTTGAATGAATTTATCCCAAGTCAAGAAAAAGTTGACTTGGACTAAATTCATTCAAACACTATTAATTTTATCAACGTTTAAAACTGTTTAATTTAAAATAAATTTCATCGAAATCGGACCAAACTTGGCTTAATTATGACCATTTTTTTTGGAGAGTTCGCGAATCTAGACTTGGAACCAACAAACGTTGTTCATTCAAAAACTATTAATTTTATCAACATTTTCATAAGAACCTGTTTTGTTCCGAATTAAAAACTTTTCCATTTAAAGCAAATTTCAGGAAAATCAGGCCAAAATTGGCATAATTATGGGCATTTTTTTGGTATATTGGCCAACCTTGACTTGGAACAAATTCATTCAAAAACTATTAATTTTATAAATATTTTCATTCAAAAACCATTAGCTTTATCAAAATTTTCATAGAAACCTTTTTTATTCTCCATTAAAAACCCTTTGATTTAAACCAAATCTCATCAAAATCGGCCCAAAATTGGCACATTTATGTCCATTGTTTAGGAAAATTGGTCAACCTCGAGTTGGAACAAATTTATTCAATAACTGTTAATTTTATCAATATTTTCATAAGAATCTTTTTTTTTCCATTAAAAACCCGTTGATTTAAATCAAATTTCATCTAAAGTGAGCCAAAATCGCACTTTTATGTCCCTTTTTTAGGAAAAATGGGTCAACTTCAACTTGGAACAAATTTATTTAAAAATTATAGAGATAAAAAACAAAATAAATATTTGTGAATATAAAAGGAACAAAAACTAAAAGGTACATACAAATTTAAATTACTCATTTACTTTGGCAAATAAGCTCACAGCATTGTTTTTTCACCGTACACCGACACTTTTAATCCAACCTAACTTTAAAAACAATAATTTCTCTTATTTTCAAAGAAGTATTTAGTTTTAAATACATACAATCATTTACATACCAAGATATTTTCATTTAATACTATTTTGATATGGTCTGAATATAATACTTGTAACAGCATCAATTATTTTTCTTTAATTGTCTCAAACATCATTAATTAAATAAGCTTTAATTTTTATTGGATAAATAAAAAAGCAAACAATCACAGCCTTATTATTTATTATATTAGAGTGCCTTTTCTGTATAGAATGTATGTTGTATGTCTCAATGGAAAAACAAGATGTTCTGACTATCTTCTCAATTCATGTTCTACATTAGTCAAACCGAAATTATTTACTTCTCCCTCAATATGTCTAAAAGTAAATTTAAAAGTAAAAGTAAATATGTCTCTTTCTACCGAACAACATATTCACAAACTCCAGTCAACTAAATTTCTACGAAAAGAAAATCTAAAATTCCTTTAATGAATCAGTAGATTAATCTTAGGCAAGTTTTTTAAGTGACAAATAAGGAGGCATTAATATAAAGAGACAATGTCACACAACAACAACCTGAAATGGAGGAGAACTTGTTTTGGAACAATTCCGTTTATATGAAAAATAAAAAAATGTTTATACTATAGTAGACTTGGCCTAAAATAACCTTCCTTGACCTCGAGGAACTTAAAAACTACAACAAATTTCTCGACGCGCGGTATATCGTTTCCACCTAACTAATGTACTATATACATATATATAAGTGGTATCTCGCCTAATGCACCTTTATCACTCGTGGCCGCGAAAGTATCTTTCCTCTTTAAAGATAACTCAAAAAAGAGATACACCGAAGTGCATTTTAAATTACCGAAGATAAAATGAGATATCGCGCGACGCCACTACTTTGCCTTAAAAGTTTTTTTGAGATAACGACAACGGACGGAGCGCTATCGTATCTCATTCGGGAAAAAAAAACCTGTGGTGCCCCTCTTATCATTCGGTAGAGAAAATGGGTATTGATTAAATTTATGTTCTGTGTTCTTTTTTTTTTGCTTCGAAAGTGTTTTTCTTGACAAAATCTGGGGTCTGGAGCACGCTGGACCCGGTCAACTTTAGATACTCGTACGTTCCTTGTAATGATTTTTTATGAACTTCCCTATAAGTAGTCATGTAAAAGGTTCATTTTAGTAGTTAATCAAAATTAAATTACTTTTATTCTATAATTAGTTCAGTTACTATTATCTATATTCATCTACTTCTAGTAGCTATCTCGATCTCTGGTCTAGATTTTAGCAACATGAAATTCAAATTTCTCTTTTTCTGATATATTTATCAAAGGTGTGATAATAGACATCGATTTCAAAGGCTTTAACGAACATATTTAGTAAAACTTCTCGAATCCGTTTCGTTTCGTTAATACGTCTAAATTTAACGTTTATTTACTATTGGCATTAATGCTCTTCCTGCTACAAAACGACAAACCTTACACTTTTTTAATCCTCCGTACAACATATTTATTTAAAAAAAAACATCAATTTGCTACTATTACAAAAACAAAATAAGTACATTAAATATAAATAAGTATAAAAACAAAGGAGAAAAAATTCAAGAATTACAGGTAACCAGGTCCCTTATTGGCAAAACATTATTGGGGCTCAATGAATCCCACCCAAACAGCTTATTAAAACCCGTATGGTACGCTAGTTTTGTAAATATATCAGTTGTAACAGAAAAATAAAAAAAAAAAAAACACAGTTTTTGTATTTCCTCTAAGCAGTTGTATATTTTCTCCAATTAATTTTATTTTTTCATTTTTATTAAATTTATTACTTCTGATAGCTGCTTAATTATTTTTGGGGCAGTGACAACTACGTTAAAAATTCTTTAACTGCAGTTCAGCTAAGGTTCCAAAGAATTCCCACTATTATTTCATGCAAGTTTTTAGACCCATCTGTGTGTATAAGTTTTCCAGGTAGTTGAGCAGTTATTTACTGATGAATATTCAAAATCCAATTTTTCCAACTGCCTGGAATATTCAAAATGGAAATCATGGATTGGTTTAACAGATTGAATTTTTTTCAAGTGGGGTCATCTCCTGGGCAGTTATTTAATTATTTTTTAATGAGCTACCAAAAATCTTAAATGAGAAATATGATTATTGGTTTAGGTATCCGTAAAAGTCTCTATATTTAATTATGGCCATTCTTTATGGAAAGTTCGCGAATCTAGACTTGGAACCAACAAACGTTGTCCATTCAAAAACTACTAATTTTATGAACATTTTCATAAGAACTTTTTTTGTTCCTAATTAAAAACTTGTCACTTTAAAATAAATTTCATGAAAATCGGGTCAAAATTGGCATATTTATGGCCATTTTTTTGGTATATTGGTCAACCTTGACTTGGAACAACTTCATTCAAAAACTATTCATTTTATAAATATATTCATTCAAAAACCATTAGCTTTATTAAAATTTTCATAGAAACCTTTTTTATGCTCCATTAAAAACCCTTTAATTTAAGCCAAATCTTATCGAAATAGGCCCAAAATTGGCACATTTATGTCCATTATTTAGGAAAATTGGTCAACCTCGAGTTGGAGCAAATTTATTTAACAACTATTAATTTTATTAAAATGTTCATAGGGTCTTTTTTGTTTCCCATTAAAAACCCCTCAATTTAAAATAAATTTTACAAAAATTCAGCTGAAATTGGCATATTTATGACCACTTTTTCTGAAAAATTGGCCAACCTTGACTTGGAACAAATTCATTCAATATGAATGAATATTCAAAATGGAAATCATGAATTGCTTCTTTAGACTGATTTTGTTCAAGTGGGGTCATCTCAGCAATTAATTAATTATTTTTTAATGAGCCACCAAAAATCTAAAATGGGAAATATGATTATTCGTTTAGGTATTCGCAAAAGTCTCTTTATTTTTAAAAAAAAGGCTAAAAAGTGAATCAAGTTTTTCTTAGGAAAAATGGAACGATCGGAATGAAATACTGTCTCCTATATGTAGATGGTTCAATTACGTGAAATGAAAATAAAATATCATTGAAATTCGGGACGTAATGGAGGCGTGAAATGCGGTAGAAATAATCGAAAAAGTAGACTTTTGACTCACTTTTTACCGTGCAAATGAATGTGAGGCCCAACAAACATTGGGGATGGTAATGAAATGTTTTCTTTCGTCTGCAGATATTTCAACTAAGTAATGAAAATTTCATTGCAAATTAGGACGTGTGAAATGCGGTAGAAACCGAAAAATTGGACTTTTCACTCACTTCATCTGAGTAACTTAGTAAAAAATCTTTTGGGATCAAGATTTGCTTGATTCTTTGACTCTGGATAACAAAGAGATTCAGGTAACTTTTGCAACAAAAATCAGGCAAATCCAGGCACTAAAAGCTGAATTATGAGCCAGAGAACCGTGAAGTGTCCAATGACTAACAGTAAACTGCACGTGTCTTTCTAAAACTGTAATAAAAAATCTTCTAGTGGTCGGATTTGATTGAATTTTTAACTGTGGATTAAAGGAGGATTCAGGCAACTTCCGCAATAAAAATCACGCAAATTCAGGTACTAGAAGATGAGGTATGTGTCAGAAAACCGTGAAGTGTCCAATAATTAACAGTAAACTGCACGTGTCCTTCTAAAACTGTAATAAAAAATCTTCTAGTGGTCGAATTTGATTGAATTTTTACCTGTGGATTAAAAGAGGATTCAGCCAACTTTTGAAACAAAAATCAGACAAATTCAGGTACTAAAAGCTAATGTATGAGTCAGAAAATCGTGAAGTGTCCAATGAGTAACAGTAAACTGCACATGTCTTTCAAAAACTTCAATAAAAAATCTTCTAGTAGCCGGATTTGATTGAATTTTAAACTGTGGATTAAAAAAGGATTCAGCCAACTTTTGAAAGAAAAATCAGACAAATTCAGGTACTAAAAGCTAAGGTATGAGTCAGAAAATCGTGAAATGTCCAATGAGTAACAGTAAACTGCACGTGTCTTTCTAAAACTGTAATAAAAAATCTTCTAGTGGTCGGATTTGATTGAATTTTTAACTATGGATTAAAGGAGGATTTAGGCAACTTTTGCAGTAAAAATCACGCAAATCCAGGTACTAGAAGATGAGGTATAAGTCAGACAACCGTGAAGTGTCCAATAAGTAACAGTAAACTGCACATGTCTTTCAAAAACTTCAATAAAAAATCTTCTAGTGGTCGGATTTGATTGAATTTTTAACTGTTGATTAAAGGAGGATTCAGACAACTTTTGCAATAAAAATTACGCAAATCCAGGCACCAGAAAATAAGATATGAGTCAGAAAACCGTAAAGTGTCCAATGAGTAACAGTAAGCTGCACATATCTTTCAAGAACTGTAATAAAAAAATCTTGTAGTAGTCGGATTTTATTGAATTTTTAACTGTGGATTAAAGGAAGATTCGGACAACTTTTGCAATAAAAATCACGCAAATCCAGGTACTAGAAGATGAAGTATGAATCAGAAAACCGTGAAGTGTCCAATGAGTAACAGTAAACTGCACGTGTCTTTCTAAAACTGTAATAAAAAATCTTCTAGTGGTCGGATTTGATTGAATATTTAACTGTGGACTAAAGAAGGATTCAGGCAACTTTTGCAATAAAAATCACGCAAATTCAGGTACTAGAAGATGAGGTATGAGTCAGAAAACCGTAAAGTGTCCAATGAGTAACAGTAAACTGCACATGTCTTTCAAGAACTGTAATAAAAATCTTCTAGTGGCCGGATTTGATTAAATTTTTAACTGTGGATTAAAGGAGGATTCAGGCAACTTTTGCAATAAAAATCACGCAAATCCAAGTACTAGAAGATGAGGTATGAGTCAGAAAACCGTGAAGTGTCCAATAATTAACAGTAAACTGCACGTGTCTTTCTAAAACTGTAATAAAAAATCTTCTAGTGGTCGAATTTGATTGAATTTTTACCTGTGGACTAAAAGAGGATTCAGCCAACTTTTGAAACAAAAATCAGACAAATTCAGGTACTAAAAGCTAATGTATGAGTCAGAAAATCGTAAAGTGTCCAATAATTAACAGTAAACTGCACAAGTCTTTCAAAAACTTCAATAAAAAATCTTCTAGTGGCCGGATTTGATTGAATTTTTAACTGTGGATTAAAGAAGGATTCAGGCAACTTTTTCAATAAAAATCACGTAAATTCAGGTACTAAAAGATGAGGTATGAGTCAGAATACCGTGAAGTGTCCAATGAGTAACAGTAAACTGCACGTGTCTTTTTAAAACTGTAATAAACAATCTTCTAGTGGCCGGACATGATGATTTTAATAAGTGTTATCTCTTATACTGTATACAGATATCAATTTATTATCAAAGTTTATCCGATGATTAAAATCAGAAGAAAAAATCAAAAAGCCTTCATTTGCTTCAATTACAACTTTACTATGTTAGAATAGTTACAAAGAAAAAATAATCCATTTAAACAGGTTATAATATACTAAGAATTAATATGGAACATAAGAAAAATATATCATTAATTGGGGATTTACATCTGGACGTTTAAGTAATTTTTCACTCCAGTTTTATGGATTAAAGAGTCATTTTTCTAAATTTAATTATGTTTGTGACTAAACCCTAAGGGTTATTAAACCTTTATAATCTGAAAGAAATTTAGACTGACTAAAACTTTATATTTAAAACTAGTAATAATGTAATCAGAGTGGTTATACTGTAAAGGTAAAATAATGTACATATGTTTATGAAATAAATATTTTATTTATTTTTTAACTAATAAATTGATTATGCATAAAAATGTTTTTATTGTTGGTGAGGAAATCAAATTTACCCTAAAATCAATAGGGATTATAAAAACAGTTTTAATTTTACGGAAAAGCAGTGAAGTTCCTAATATTAAAAAAAAAAATTTAGTCTACGTTCTTGTACGGACGCCACTGGTTGATCTTCTTCTACATAAAAAAATGGCTGTTGATACTCAGAAGGTGTGTGCTAAATTTCACAAACATATCTAGGAAATTTAAAAAATTATGATGAAGAAACTGCAGCTCAAAAGTTAACATAGCTTTATTTGGACTGTTTTTCTTAAAATCACCTAAGGACTAACAACCTTAAGGATCAACATCTTATTCTGTGTATGCAGACACCTCGATGTTGTGATAGTTCACGACAATAATAATTTGCTCGGTTATAACCATCCAGATCACAGAAGTCAATGTCATAAAACCCCATCCAATGCTCAGTTAAACAACATACTTTTCCAATGTATCTGATAAAAAGTCCGTTGTAATGAAAGGTTTTTCTCTCGTTTCTCGAAAGTCTAATAACTAATGCAAATTGCCATTCAGATCGTAATTAAGAAACTCAAAAAATGGACTTCTGACCCACTTTCTGCCATGAAAATCCTTCTTAGACCCAACCATCTTTAACGATTGTAATCAAGTGCTATCTTTCTTACTTCTATTCTTCTTTTATTTCTTACTTCCTTCTATTGAATATTTTTAGTAGAAAAAATACGACGCCACTGGTTTTTTTTTAAATAAAAATGATTTTTAAAATCCTTAAACTTTTTTTTAGCAAATATGATCTCTTGGTTTTTTTTCGTCCGACACATGGGTTTCGCTTAAAAAAATAAAAAACAATTTTACTTTAACGCAAATAGGCTCCGCGTCTTTATTTGCGTTAAATAAAGACGCGTTACGGCACTTTTTTACTCCCATTTACTTTGTAAACGCCTTAAAAACATTAGTATTTCTTAATTTATTTAAATTTTTTAACTTTTCATACTTCTTGTAATAAATCTGATCCCTTAATTTGCTTGCAATCGACGAACAAACATTTTCACACCGCATCAGATTTTTAGGGAAGTAAAATTGTTTTTAGTTTTTTAAGCGAAAACCATGCGTCGGACGAAAGAAAACCAAGAAATCAAATTCGCTAAAAAGTGATTGAGGATCTAAAAAATAATTTTTATTTTAAGAAAAGGCAGTAGCGTAGTATTTTTTTTCACTAAAAATATTCAATAGAAGACCAGTAGGGACGCAAATGGCCGAGAAAAAAATTTTTTTTGCAGTTAAAAAAAATACATAGAATATATGTACCAAATTTCATAAAAATGTCTAGATAATTGAAGAAGTAGTCCATACTTGCAGTGGAGTTAATATGTCAAAGGGTAACTAAAATAGTTTCGGTCATCCTCCACTAAAATTTATTTGAAAAACCAGTTATCCTACATGTTTCGGACATATAAGATGTCCATCATCAGGGATATACAAAGAGGGTTTTCATCACAACACATAAAAACATGTAGAATAACTGGTTTTTCAAATAAATTTTAGTGGAGGATGACCGAAACTATTTTAGTTACCCTTTGTCTAGATAATTGTTTAAATTATTATTAAAAAACTGATTTTTTGGAAAATGTTAACACCCTGTATCTCAAAAGTTAAGACGTTTAGGACATATGTTCATAGGAACTTTTTTTCTTAAAATGGGTCCTGGGACCTGTTTCATAAACCATACTGATAATATTAGCTATTAATATTAGTCTCATAAATTAATAATATTAGTATGCTTTTTTCTGTTTCATAAAAATATATATTAGACTAATAAAAGTGAAGACTAATAATATTATTTTACTAGTCAGCTGTTTACAAGTTAGTGAGGTTATGTCATAATTTGCGGTGCGGTTCCATTAAGTGGCGTTAAATTTGCATAATGTCTAAAATAAGAAGTAAAAGATCGGAAAAGCAAGTTAAGCAACAAAACTTTCTCCGAAAAATTAAAGACATGAAAGATAGTCTATTTGGACAGTTTTCTACCACACTGACCAAGGAAACAAAAAGATCCGCATGGATGGAAGTTAGGGACTATGCGGTTTCTATTGGATTGATTACATGCGAGAAAGACTACACCTACGTGCGTGATATTATCGAATTTAGCGAATATTAGCGAATATTATATATAATATTCGGAACCGAACAATGGTAAGTAACTTATTACTTCCGCATTATAATCCGTTTGTATACAAACGGATTATTATAGTGTATTAAGATACACTATAATAATCCGTAACCATATAAGTGGTTTAGATATCTCACAAAGTCCTAAAACGTCGTAAAAGTCGGTTTAGAGGAAAAAAATCGTGTCTGTTTTTTCTAAAAATCTAGTATGTGCGTGTTAAGTTATAACTTTTAAACGGCTTAATATTTTGCGTTGCCTATGAGTAAAATCTCAAAAGTGGGGTGAGTCGAATCAGATCCAGTTCATCAGCTTTACGTACTAAACGCAAGGCGCAAAGTTTATGAATTGGGCTTTAAGAGGAAAAGAGGAAAAATTTATTTTATTCATGATAAATAACGAAAGTGATAATACCATTTTTACCCAAAACAAAAAAAAATTGTTTTTTGGTCCAAAAAAACGGGAAAAAACAATTTTTAAGTTATTTTTGGACAATTTTGTATATTTTTTTATTTTCTTATTTTGAAGGGATCGCATGATGGTATTAATTTCATTAGCATCTATTTTTTTTCAATGTAGGCACTTAAAAAAATAGAACTTTATTACTCTTGCTCAGCAATTTTATTAAAAAAATATTCATGCAATTGTTTTATTACGCTACAATGCAGTGCTAACGCTCTAATTTAAAATAAAAACTAATATACTTTGTATTTTAATTGAAGATATTTTTTAGATCAAACTTGATAACGCAAAAAAAACTGGATCAGATGGCGGCCCCGATTCGAAACTTGATGACACCGACAAGCTAGTAATTGAAATAATTAGAAAAAACTCTCCAGTTATAGAAGGAATCGGGGTCGCGGATTCAATGGAGGAAGAGGTTGTAACCCAAACTCTACCGACTAATACTGAGACATTACCTGATGTAACAGAGATAAAAGAGGATGTGGGAAATTGGGAAATACATTTGAAGATGTCGTAAGCCCACCGCTGAAGTCCCAAAAGTTAACAAGAGGTTATTATCGATAGTTTCTAAATTAATTTTCAATTCCAGCTGGCTTTGGATAGAAGGCTACAGCTGGACAAAAATACATTTCCATTAGATAAAGACCTCGATAAAGACTGTCCTCATAAAAAGATTATTACTTATATTTTTTATTTTTCCACCAAAAAACTCGTTTATTTTTGTGCATAGAAAGTAACCTTTCCAAGTAAGTTTTCCAAGCGTGTATTTATCATTCCCTACACTGTCCTTTTTCCATCATTTGATTTGACCTTTTTACTAAAATTAATTGTTTTCGGTTGCAGGATGTCTTAAGAGAAAAATCATTGTCCAAAATTCCAATGAAACAAAATACCTCGAGGACCTCAAGAGAAAAAAACTTGAACTAGAAGTCCGAAAATTGGAGTTGGAAGTGTGGGATAAAGAAAGGTCACTTAATGTAAGTCACTGTAACCTTACAAGCCATATTGAAGAGCAAAAGGACACACAAAATATTACTGAATATATTTTAAATGAAGAAGGTGATGTAATCGGTATTAATGAAAAACTATGACTGATTTAAAAAAAATTGTTATCTATCTAAATAAAAAAGGTAAATAAAGAACAATTTTGCATTTAAAAAAATATATTGTAGTTTCTTTTATACGTCCTAACCTTTCTTTTATTGTCCTATATTTTAATTAATTATTACGAAAATAATTGTAAAAATAGTTAAGTTTCTCCTCAGCTCCTATATCTATTTCATCTTGTTCTTCTGCATCTATGTTGTCATCATTGGCATTTTCTTCCTCCTCTATGTTATATTGTTCGTTATCTGCTTTTGATATGTTGCAAAGAGGGACGCAACATTTTATCATTTCGCAAGCAAACACTGTATTTCTTAGTCGAACATAATTGAGGCAAGGAAATTTTTCTTTTAAAATGCCTATAGCACATTCAACTACTCTGCGAGTCGTTTTATGAGCTCTTAGAAATCGCATTTGCGAAGCGTCACCGTCATTTCGTAAAACAGGTGGAATAAGCCATGATTTAAGTGGATAAATGGAGTCTCCCAGCAATACAGATCCTGGAAATGGTCGCCAACCGTTTTCCATTCTTTGGAATAATGAACTAGTTCGCAGAACTCTCGCATCACTTACGCTACCAGGCCAGTTAGCGGAAACGTAGTAAAATTTTAACGAAGGACCACAAACAAGCATAATATTTAAAGAGTGGTTTCCATGGCGATCAACAAAAGCTGGTTCATGTAAACTAGGTGCATCAACTTTAATAAGTGTTCCATCAACTGCTCCACAAACAAGCGGCATACCAGCAATTTGTTTAAATTGATACATAACTCTTCCAATATCATCGGGCCAACAAACGATTTCTCTAAGCATGGTTCTGTTAATAGATAGAACAACTTTGTGAACTATACGGCATACTGTAGCTTTTGAGATGCCATGCATATCTCCTGCACTGTGATACTGCATGCCACTTCCAAGCCAATGTAAAGCAACCATTAGTTGCTGTTTCGGCGTTAACGCGTAATTTCGCCTTGTATCGTGGGCTAGTTGTTGTTCTATTCTGTTTAAAATTACGTAGAACTTCGCACTAGGTAACCTACATCGTTCATTAAATTCATAAGTATCTTCTATATAAAAATAGGAAATTCGTTCCCTAAATATTCTTGGTCTTCTCACAAAAACTCTCTCTTCCTCGTCACTTGATTCAGAATCGCCCATTTTGTAAACTTTTGCAAATTAACTCTATTATTCTAACTCACATTATTATGCTAAAAACACTCATAAAAATACATCAATTTTATTAGTAAAATTTATGAAGTCTAGGTATTTATGAAACAGTTCTCAAATTATCCTAATAAAATGTACTAATTTATTAACCAATACGCTAATAATTAATAATATTATCTAATAAGTTTATGAAACATAAATTGATAATGTAAACTAATATTACTAGATTTTTGCCAATAATATTGGACTAATATTTTTTATGAAACAGGCCCCAGAAATCACCCCCTTAAATATTAGCACGTCTTTAAGGAACATTATGTATATTTTTTTTTTATTGCCTGAAAAAAGTATGGATTCATTGACTGAAGCGTTGAAGAAGATCATGGATTGCTTTAACCGATTATTGGATTTTTTCCTCTCGAGTCAAGGTGATTTTAGATTTTCTCCAGAACACATTTCCATAAATACAAAAGCCATAAAAAAAAATGAAACAAAAAAACTTAAATTTGGTATAAAAACTGCTATCGAAACCGGATAAATTTGAATTCGTTATATTTTTACAGTTTCCAATCTCCATTACTGAGATTTTCCGATTCCGCTTTTCCGTTCGGAACGTTTCCATTTCCAGCCAATAAAATCCGAGATGGTAATAAGGCCGAGCGGTGCTCAATTTTCCAAAATATACCCCGCATTTGATTTTTACAGATAGTAGCACTTAAGTTTTTTTATTCTGAAAAATTATGTTATAGAAATAAATATAACCTCTCACTTCTCGGTTTTTAGGTTTAGCTTTGGCGAACACGAAGATCCATTAGTCATCTCTCTTCTTCTATACTACGCGCCGGGCGATAAGATAACTTCAAAGTTCTGAAAATTTTTAAAAGTTGGTCCTTAGTAAACATTGGCCCGTTCTTTTCGCGAGATAACGGGCAACGAGTCATTTTTATCTGGCGAATACTTTATGTAACTGCGCGAAAGTCGCATGTATGGCCCTCCTTATCTCGGCCAAGGCAGCACAGCAAGTTTGTGGCAAGGGATGCTACTGCTGCTGTCTCTTATCTCCCCGTTATCGCTTTCCTGCTCGAATACTATGAATATTTTGAAAGCAGGACAACCGCCAATGAGAGACGTTATCTCTCGATCTCTTTTTAGTTTTACTTGTTTTAAATTATGGAAACTATCAAAGTTTTCCAGTAACTAGAGGGAATAAAGGTCAGTCCATCTCAGTGTAAAATAATTTTATCTAGATTGATATTGTAAGGATATTGACAACGCCGCAAATATATCAGCATAGTCCCTTGGAAGATAGTGTAAATAAATAGTATTAAGCTTATATGGCTTATATCGGAATCGCACGGACTTAATATATACCTTGAATAATAAATGACCACTACTAGGTGGCCGCCATTTTTCGATGTTGGCCAATTGCAGTGCTGCCAGTTGAAGTACAATTAACAAAACAATTAAAGTTTTTGGGAGGTTATGTTTACAAAAACCAAATAAAAACTAGAAATTACAATTATAATAAATAATGAAATTATATTTAAATACAATTATAAAAAGGGAAATTAATAATTTAAGAAAGAAATGTTTTAAATAACTCAACTGGAATCGACAGCTTTCCAGAACATGGATAATATCCTCCTGAAAAGTCATATTTGAAAGATATAAATTTAGAGCATGTTAGAATTAAAGTATCTTTGTCAAATTTGAACTATGATTTTTCTATAATATAATATAAGATGGTTTCATTACTTCTGAGTGAAGAAAGTGCACGACACTGTACGAGTCACGACTTTTATATTTAAATTCATGACAGATCTTACCAACTTCATTCCTTTATTTAATATATATTTTGTTGGCAACACCGAAAATGTGCAGAGTGACCAACATCAAAAGGACACAACCACTGTAAAAATGGCGGCCATCAGGCAGCGGTTATTCTTGCATGGCAAAATTGACGTTGTTGACATTGAGTGATGGGACATCATTTGTCATGTCATTTAACTTTTTTCAATGTATGCTGTACTGTTTTTCCTAAAAAAAATAATTGTTTTAATAACAGGAGTAAAGTTTTAATTGATTTGCAGCAATACTAGGATTTCGATAAGAACAAGTAGTTTTTTTATTTATTACTTTCATCCTTCTGTATTGTCAATTTTTACTGTTTAATACAACTTTTAATTTTAACCCTTCATTTTTTTTCACAACCAAAGAATAGTTTTCCTCTAAATATCCATCCTGTAAGAGAATTTACAGTTATAGAATTTTTAATTCGTTTTTAAAATCTGTTTAATTTTCCTTTGGAATTCTTATGTGAAGCAAAGATATTTCATTCAGCAGTGAAATTTAGCTTTTTTACAAACAATATAATATACCTTTTTATAGAATAATTAATATATAATATTTAAAGTATATTTGCTCTGTGTGTTTGGTCTAACATGTTTTGTTTTTAAATTATGGTTACTTTTAAATATTATCCGAAAGCGTTACCTTAATTGTTTGGTCCTTGAATTATATACTTTATAAAACGTTCTTTTTTTCAGATAACAATGTTGAAGACCAGAATCTGTACGGCAGAAATCTGAATTTGCCGGCTTTTTATTTTAGTTTTGTATTTCACTTATAAATATTTTATGTATAGTGTTTTTGCAAATAAAAACCATTTATTATTAATATATTATTATCCTCTATTAAATCCAGGTTTGCCTTAGTCAAATAGGGATATTATTAACCTAATAATGTCTTTAGATATATGATCAGTTCAGTGGTAACAAAATGCCTTTAATTTTTTTTAGAGTAATTCTAATTAATATAATGTCTGTTACAGTAAATCATTGTGTATTGTGTATATGAGTTAAAGTAAGTATTTTCAGGAAAATAAATAACAAATGTTTTAAAGAAAACGATTGTTTTATTTGCTTTAGATATTGCAATTAAATAACAAAATTATTAAATTTTTTAATAAATAAAATTTGATTTTCGCGCCTTAATTTGGCCACGCCTTTCTACCACTTTGATTGGTCCAATTAGGCACGTCAAACGTAAAGGGTTAGTTACAACAGTTTTCGCTGCCAAGCCAGGGGACACTACTAGGAGATTTGTCACAAGAATTTCAGTTTATATGCAACCACTACTTCTCTATAGTTTTGTGCTTCTAGTTGTACATTAAGGCATAACTATAGATTCAATCCTATTTAGTGATAGTTCTCAATTTGTACAATTCAATTCTAATTTTTAGACCTCGAATTTATAATTACAGAGTTGAAAACACAGGACATAGTTACAAATAATCTTGGCCTTAATCTGTTTTATTATGTTTCATGTTCCATACTTACTAGAGATAATCCCACTGGCTTGTGACATCTTAAGTTGTCATGGTTAAGAAATATATATGTTTAATTTTTTTAATTTATCTTAAAACAAAATATTTAAAAGACAAATTAATTATGCTTTTTTTTCAAAATTTGCTCCCATGCCTATATGTTGCTAATTTTTAATTATTGGTAAGTATCTATATCTAAATATCTTCAAAGTCCAGACTTGAATGTCCTTAGTAAGCAATTTCTTAAGAACTAAATTTCATATAATAATATTTTAGTTAATTCCTGAAGAAAATGACGCGGGATGTCTGAGATATGCAATATTAACATTTAATATTTCGCTTTCTTATTCAATGGATGTTTTTAAAATAAAATTCTATTTAAATATGTCTCTTATCACTTTTCAGTTCACGACTTCAATATCGAAATTCAAATATCGCGCAATAGATCGGGTTTGAATTTCCCGCCCCAGGCCCAAGTTGATCGCCCCCGTCCTTGTCATTAACGTCAATAGAGCTGTCAATTGGATTTCTGTCTAATCATTAAGCAACACGCATTTCTTTATATTTTTATTATGTGATCGTGTGTACGTACGTACAGTGAGGGACAAAAGTATTGGCACATATTGATTTTTATTAAAATTCGTATCTGTCCTCTTAAGCTACTAGACCTATTACATTTAAATATTTTCTAATTTAAAATGTATACCCAAGAGCATTCGTTTCTTAATATTTAATACAAATTTAATAAATAAAGGCTTTACAAAAGAACCCATATTAAAATTCTATCAATAATCCCATGGACAAAAGTATTGGCACACATGTTTACAAAGTGTTTAAAAATAGATGCCTTGTATGTCAGAATTTTAAAGCAGTTTATTTACATTCTTTAACAGAATATTTATATGAAGTAAAATATTTCTTTAGGTTTAAAGCTTATTTTAAGTGCATACATTGCAAATATGGGTCGCAAAGGCCAAGAAACGACGGAATCCGAGCGAAAAATAATTGTACAGCAGCGAAAAGAGGGTAAATCGTATTCAGCGATTGCCCAAATTATGAAGAAAAGTCAATTTACTGTGCGTAGTGTCTTAAAAGGGTTTGACACTGCAGAAAATTTCAAAAATAAGCCTAGAACTGGACGTCCGTCAAAGTTAACGGAGAGGCAAGAAAGAAAAATTGTGAATAAAATTAAGCAAAATCCTCGAACTAGCGCTTCTGAAATTGCAGCTATATTCACAGAAGAAGATAGCATCAACCTGAGCTCAAAAACAGTACGAAAAGTTCTTCATAGGGCTGGATATAGTGTCAGAATAGCTCGGAATAAGCCATTTATTAATAAGGTTAACCAAAAAAAGCGTCTTGAATCTACGAATGCACACTTTCATCAAGATAATATATTTTGGGACAAAATAATATTCTCTGATGAAAGTAAATTCAACATTTTTCATTCAGATGGGAAAGTGACTCTGTGGAGGAAGCCCAATTGTGAACTAGATGCACAAAATCTGCATAAGACTGTGAAACATGGTGGTGGTAGTGTACTAGTGTGGGGCTGTATGTCATCGGGAGGGGTCGGAAATCTGGTTTTTATAGATGGTATTATGGACAAAAATGTATATTCTAAAAATAAACTTAAGAGCTAGTGCGGAAAACTTAATTTGGCAAATGATTATTACTTTCAACAGGACAACGATCAGAAACATACAGCCTATATAGTGGCAACAACAACAAGTACAAGCAGTGGATTGCGTTTAATGTTCCTCATACTTTAAATACACCTCCTCAATCTCCAAAAATCTTTGGAGTAAGCTAGGAAAACGAATAAGGAAACACCATATTTCCAGTAAGGAAGAGCTTAAACGTGTTTTGCTGCAAGAATGGAATAGTTTTGAGCCTTTCTATATGCAAAAGCTGGTCCATTCAATGAAAAGGAGGCTCACTCATATTATAAAAAGAAAAGGAGGTCCTACAAAATATTAGAACTGGGATTAAATTTTATTTTTATTTGGTGTGCCAATAGTTATTTCCGTTTTAAATAGAATGTAATTTTTATTTTTTTGTTATGCTCTCGTTATGCTTAAGGAAATCTGTTTTATTTTTCATTATTATTATTGTACTAAATCTTTTATATGTTTTTAGTTAGATAGTTATTATTAGGTTACATAAATAGAGTAAACATTAATAAATTACTTTATAAAATTATGGCGTGCCAATACTTTTGTCCCTCACTGTATATTAATCAGTTGACTATTTTTGTGCATCGCGTAATGTAATATAATATAAAAAAAAGTGCAATATAGGACAAAAACATGGTAAATCCCGAAACCCTGTATAGTTTTAAAAAATGTCTGGGTGACTCAATATGAGTTAAACAGAAGCACAAAAAAAAGAAAGTCTTATCAAAAGAAGGCCCCGAGATCCCATCATACGTCGGCGAGATAAATAAACCCGGGGCTTCCTGCAATATCGGCCTTATCTCAAGACGATCGAAATGTTAAAAGGAATGGTGAACAACCTCTTGTACTTTTATTCTCACACTATTTAGAAATCTGAAACATTAACGATAAAGGAAGTAATGAAACATCGATTAAGTGCTGCTTTAAAATCGAAACATTTTTATTTATTCATGTGAATCTTGAGAGGATGAGGCAGTTCCTTATGGCGTTAAATGTTAATTATGTTGTATATGTATATTATTATTTAAAAACTGGGTTACTGTAAAATATATAAATAATAAATAAACCTTTACAAAAGTACAAAATTGAGCAATTGACTAGAATTACACTTATCTATTAAAATAAAATTTGAAGATTGACGTGAGTCATAATTCTTTTTACTTTTAATTTAATACCTGTAATTTATTCATTTTGTTATTCGTTTTATATTCTTTGAACCAAATTTTATTTAATTCGTTCCAATTGAGAAAATTTCCAATTATTGGCACCCAGACGCCATTTATTGGCATCCCATATCTTCCAGTTATTGGCACCAAATATTTTTAGCAAAATAGCAAGGTACCTAGGTATTACTCAATGGATATTCCCAACAAAAAGATCATTTTAGGTATAGTAACAATTATATTTCTTTTGTTTTGATTCAATAATGCAAAAATGTTGATTTTTTTTAGTCCATTTATTTTATTTAAAACAAAAAATCCAACGCTTTTTAATAAAATAAAACAGAAGTTCTTTTGATGATATTTTAAAGTAAAACAAAAATTATGAAAATACAACAAAAATGTTGAAACTTAGTCCAATACATAAAAAAAAATCATTGGGATTTTGTTTGCTTACCTATGCAGGTTTTACAAATAAAACTTTCTGTATAAATTTTATTTTTAGTTAAGCAACTAACATGATAAGTTCTGGTGCAGTTCTTGCATCTTATTCCTATGTTAGTCCTATATATATTATTTGTGCAAAATAAAACATATTCCGCGGGGAACAACAATATTGTTTTCTGGTAAAAATGGAATTGACGAACGATCGGGACTTTCAGGGAAAAGATTTTTTATGTGAGAGAGATTGGTTTTTAAACTTATAGCAAAAGTTTCTGGTTCTGGAGATTTATGAAAATACTGTCCGGTTGAGTATGGCAAGTCATAACCATTATTATTAATTATGGTACCAAAGCTTCTACTAGGAGTCGACCCAAAATTGGATTTAAAATTAGACTTTGCTTGAGCTGTGTTAGATTTGTTAAAAAAAATTGTTAGATTTTTTGCCTTTTTGTTTGTTCTTCGCGTCTTTTATAGGTTGCTTCTTTTGAGTCTTTTCTTTTAAATTATGTTTTTGTTTTTGCTGTTCTAATCTTTTTTGTTTATTCTTCTCTCTCGTCTTTTCTTTTTCTTCTTTAACTTTTTCCTTTTCTTCCATTTGCTTTTTATAATTAGTTGATGTAAGCACAAATGATGATCTCTCAGTTTGTCTTTTACCTGTCCTTGCGGGAGTTTTTGGGAAAATTAAAAAATCTTTAATGGATGAGTCTTTCTTGCAACTGTTATTTTTTTTTTATATATTTGTGATGTGAGCCCAGCAATTGCATCCTCCGTCGATCTACCCTCCATGAACCCATACTGATTCTCGGATATCAATTTGTATTTTTTTAAGAATTTCATGATTCTAGTTTTTAGCACTTTTTCAAAAATAAATGTTTGCTAACAGCGAAATTGGTCTGTAGTTTATAATATCCAGTCTACTTCCAGATTTTAGCAAAGGAGAAACAATACCTATTTTTAATGGTTTTGGAAAATATCCCTTTTTTATACATTTATTTATTAAAAATGCTAATGGGTATGAGATTTAATTGTCTATTAATTTTAAGATTTCAGTACGTATACCATCAAAACCAGGGGATTTTTTTGTCTTTAATTTTTTTATAATCTTTAATATTTCTTGTTCAGTAACAAAATTAAGAAACATATAGTTTGCTATTTCAGGTTCGTTGACAATAAAATTTTTAGGTTTTTTAATTTTTTTGGCATAGTTTTCCCCTACTGACCAATAGTGTTTATTAAATACGTCGGCTATTTTTTTTTATTAGATATAATTTTATTTTTTGATTTTATTTTTTCAATTTCCTGATTTTTTTGGTTTTTGTTACAAATTTTATTGACTGAATCCCATAGGCATTTGGTGTTTTGTTGGTTACTTAGTAATTTTTCAAATTTTTTCAAATTAAAATATTGTTTTTTTGAGGCGGCGATAGATTTTGCAAGACCTCTTTTACACATGTTGTAATTTTGTTTTAGAGTTAAATTATTAGGAGATTTTTTTAATTCTTGATGTCGTACATTTTTACTATTAATAGCATTTAGTAGGCTTGGACTAATCCAACCCTTCCTTGGAATTTTTTTTTTGTTTATTTTAACTTTTTTTGTATTTTTTTGCATGATTTTTGTTATGTTATTTATAAAAATGTTCGTCATTTCATCTAAGTCCTTACAAGAGTAAAAATAATTCCAGTCTATTAAAAAGGAGTCTTGTATCAATTTTCCATAATTAATGTATTCTTTAATGATTTTATTTGGACAATTTCTACATAAATTGTTCTGATCTCCTATTTCAATGATAGTTGGATAATGATCCATTATCTTGTAATTTAACAAATAAGCTTTAATATTTTCAGAATTTCCGGATTTAACAAAGTAGTGGTCTAGACAGGATTTCTGTAAATTTCTCTCCCAAGTGCAAACATTATTTACGTACGAAACATAGGAGTTTGCATTAAGAAGGTTAAGATATTCTTGAACATGATTTAAATCTTGTTTTTCCTTTAGGATATTAATATTAATATCCCCACAAATAACGTGAATCACTGCACAATATAGTTTTATATTGCTCGTTAGCTTCAAAGTTTAATATATATGGATCCATTTTCCTTTTGTAATTAATTTAAACTAAAAACTATATTTAATATTTACTTTTTTTTTTTTTTGTTTGTTGTATTAATTGTATTAATTGTAATAATTTGTGTATTGCCAACCTTTTCCTCTATTTTCTTAGCGTCGCTCTGGATAATATACTCTGCACTGTTTGGATCGCTGACAACTAGATCCTCACTGTCTAATACACTGTTTTGGTATTTTATTTCCTGGTGAAAATTTAAAAATGTTTCAGGTTCTTCGGGTAGTTTAGGCTTGTCGGGTGTAAAAGAAGCTTGTGCTTGTGTAAGAACTTTATTTTCTAATATGACAATTTTGTTTCTACGAACGTTGTCATTATTTAAGGGTTCGTCACAAAACACAATAGGTATATTTTCTATATTATTTTTGTCCAAAAATATTATAAACCAGGCTGTCATTTGGGTCTTCTATCTGTATATCTATCACATGGTTATCTTCATTAATTTCAGGTTCAGATTTAAAATACGCTTTCGGTTTTTAATAATCAAAAATTTTCACAGCTTTCTTCATATCCAGTAAATGAACCACCAGAATCATCAAGTTCTAATGATTTAGTGGCCCCAATAAGCTCAATAAACTTTTAATATGTTAGGAACTTATTATTATCATCAGTCTTATTTATGTCAGTCTTTTCATTATTGGAACTTGTCATTTTGTGATACTGCTTACCTAAACATTTGCTATAGTCGATTGAATCTGGATTCCAGGGATATAAGCCACAAGCTTTAAATCCGCTACGGGCAACTTCAGGTTTTAAAAAAAGTACAGCTACAGGATTTTTGCAAAGTGATCCTTGCCAAACTATTTCTTCCACATTGCCTTAAGTGGTCTAAAGTTGGAGACATCTGCTGGCTGTAATATTCTTGTCGAGTTTGGGTAAAGGGCTATTAGAACAATGCCAAGTTCGGTACAAAGCATACTAAGCTGATAGCTAAGGCGAGTTGCATATCTGTCTAAGAATAAAATAACTGGGAATTCTATGTTTTTGGTTTTTAAATATGGATGGAGTATATTTTTGATATAATCTATAAAAAGTTCGGTCTTCATCCAGCCGTTATCGCTTAATCCAATTCCGCATGAGTCTGGAACACTATTAACGACTGCTTTTGATAAACGCTTATTGGGGTAGATTATTAAGGATGGAGTGGTATCGCCTTGTGCCGAAAAGGTAAACATAACTGTTAGATTCTTCTTGGCCTCCCCTTGATCAACCTCGTACACATTACGGGAACCTTTTGGTGCTAGTACTTTTCCCATTTTGGGACAGAATTGAAAACAAGTTTCATCCCCGTTATAGATCCTGCCTGGGTCACTTAAAACGGAAAAAAGGTCTTTTTCTTTAAGGTAAGTTTCTATTTCAGAAAACCAGCCTCGTATGTTTTGCTCAGACACATTTGCTGAAGCCGCAGTTACTCCTTCGGGTGTTCGCTCTGTCAGAATTGGATGCCTCTTTAAAAATAGATTATACCAATGGTCACCAGGAATATTATTTTTAAATGGGGTGGTTCTATTATCTGCATCCAAGAAGTTCTTTACAGATGCCTGAACATCTACTTTTCTTCGTGGAAAACCTTTTCTATGGCTATCTAGAATCCATTGAACCAGTTTATTTTCTTCGTCTTTTGTTAGATATGTATTTCGTCCAAGTTTTGAAAATTTGGGGCCTAAACGGTATTGTAGCGTTTGCCTTGTATGCCGTATTTTACAGCAACGGTTTTTTTTTGCTACACCATCCCTTACTAATGCCTTCTGAAGCAGTTCTTCGGTGTATGATTCTGAATATTTTGTGCGTTTCTTTACTTTTGGCATCTGCAAGTAGAAATAAAAAGCAAGTTCATTAAACAGAATATAATTTTGAAGATACTTAAAAATATACAGAGATTATAACATACTTCTGATAATAAATTTTAAATATTTAATTACCCCTTAGTGCAAAAGGATCATATTGATTTAAATTTGTCTTTTATTTATTTAAATATAAAATAGTACAATTTAAAAACGTATACCTACCTACCTAACTTATATATTAAGCAAAAAGTCTTAAAAATACACTTAGGTAGGAATTATTTTTAACGGGGGCCAATATTAGGAACATTAAAATTACCGCCAAATCTATATTTGGGCACCCATGCCAATAATTAGATTTTGTCAAGTTATGGTTTCCAAATGTTGGCACCCTATAAACCGGTGTAAAATAATAGTTTTTATAGCTGAAAACATGGTAACAACAAACGTACAGGGTCTATAAAAGTGTATAACAATTTGTACAATATATATGAAGAGCCAAAATAGCTTACAGAGGATTTAAAAAAAGTAATTTCCTTACGAAAAAGCTAAAAACCTACCTTGTTTAATAACAGCGTCCAGCGTCACTTCTAACACACACAAACACACGAGAATTTAGACATTTTGCATCGATTTCTTATTATTATAACTTTAATTTTAGAGTGCCAATCGATGGTCTGGTGCCAACATTTGGGTGGTTTACCCTATTTACTTATACCTTATGACGCTAGTATAAATTTATTGCATCACAGGATCAAAAATTAATTACAGAAAATAATTTTAATTTTATTATCGAAATTCGTCGCGAATCTTCATGTTTTCCTAGTATCTGTTATTAATTTTTTAGATTTTCCAGGGATATAAAATAATGAACCTTAAAGGAATAATATAATAACGTCATGTTCCTGGAAGATGAAAAATTATTTTGTACTATGAAAGGTATAGGTCTTGATTTTTCAAAAATCCAAAATTAATAGAAGAAAAATATTCAAGAAATTAAATAAAAAAAAGTCCACTTTTTCAGGTAATTGGAAAAAATATCTCAGGCACTTTTTAGGACTTCAGATATTTGTCGTCATTTTGTTAAACTTTATATAGAGACAATAATTTTTCAATAAATCTCTGAAAGATACAAAAATGCCATGAAGTAAAAGACATTAAAAAATAGACGTTGTATTTGGCTAAAAATTAGTTTTCTACTGGCTTAAGCTCTCAAATATCCAAAATTGTTTCCAGTTAATTCAAATAACGTTTATTTTATTCCAGACATTCAAGGTGATTTTTTAGATTTTCCAGGTAATTGGTTGGGAAAAATACACAACATTACATTAAATGCCTTAAAAGGATAATAAAATAACGTTAAAATTGCTTTAAGTGTCAATAAATCATGTCAAGTAATTAAAAATTAATTAATAATGCCTCTCTATATCTGTTGGTGAGTAAGATCTTATCGCCATGGCTGAACACGCCAGAACTACACCCAATCGGAATATACTAATAAAGCAGGTAGAATCAACAGATGTTTTGTGATAATTATGGGGTCTAGAAGTGTCCCGGGACACCTATAAAGGACAGTAGGTTTAGGACCGTTTGTCCCTTTGTCTACATACAATTTTATCATTAGAAAGATCAAAAGTGGTAGGAAAACAATTAAAGGATCGTCGCCCACGAAAGTGTTCAACTTGTAATTTGACGGTTAATAAAAGGGTGAAGTGGAGTATGAAGTGATTTATAAGAAAATTTATCAAATGTTTATGATACATTGAAAGAATGGAGATCTTAGTAAACGTTTCCAAACTTATGGTTTTATTTGAACAATTTTATATTTTTGAATCGGACAAAGCAGAACTACTTATATTGCTTGTAGATGCATATTTGGGTTATGACCTATATCCAAGCCAAATTCTTTTTACAAAAATTCAATTGGCTAAATCTTGATTAAGGTGCCTAAGTTAAAACGCGTTCACAATCAAAAGAGTTTGTCAAATATTGAAATAAATCAAAGACTGAATTACGGGTTTGAATAAATCCGTTCATGCAGTGAATATTATGCCTTTTTTTTAAATTATTTTTTTTAATTTAAACTGACCTAAATTAATTAATGTGTTGAGGGTGTTGAACAAACGAGGGTTAGTGTTGAAAAAACCGCAGCAGTATTTTCGGCACGTTTACTACCTATCAATTGAATTGCAATTGGAAAGATTGCAGCTCCAAATGTCACTATAATGTTGATATTAATTTGAAAACTATAAAAATAAAAAAAGTTAGTTGTTGATTTATAGTAAAAAATTATTAAAGTGAGCATGTGAAGTAAGTGAATTAAAATAATCTTTAGAAATTAATGGCATAATGCATCGACGTTCGATGACATTTGAATTCACTTAAAATTGATTCAATGGAGTAAAATAAAGGACATTGGATATAATACATATTGATTTGAATGAAAAAATCATTAGGTTTAAAGAAAATTGAAACATCCAAAAAAATGTTTAATAATTACAAATTTATGTCAAGGTGATGGATCATGTAAAAAGTAAATTCTTTCACAAAATAAATTTGAATGAATTGAAATAATGAAATTATATATGTCGATAGTCAAGGCACTAAAAACTAATGCAAGAAATGAAACGAGGACTTAGAAATACGGCCGTTTGTTTAAACAAACCTTTATCACCAAAAGAATCAAAAGTGCAGTGGGAAGACACAATTAAAGGATCGTCACCCAAGAAAATTTTCATCTTGTCATCTGACAGTTGAACAAAAAGGTGTGGTTGTTTCAGCTCGGTTATCTTCATCTCTATGCCTCCCGGTTTCGGCTGTTATAATGAATGAACGATCGGGTGATTCCTTAACGAATGCGTTTTGTTTTGTTTTTTGTTCAATAGAATTGAGTGGGATGAGTGTTTTTATTAATAGTTGAGCCAGTTGAAACGAGAACGTATCACTAGTTTGTCGCTCTCCTAGTATTAAAGTTATATTATTCTGATGTTGTAAAAAAGTGTAAGGTTTGTCATTTTGTAGCAGGAAGAAAAGCATTATTGCTAATAGTAAATTAATACGTATTAAAGAAGCGGTTTTCAAGAGTTTCAAAACGATTCTAAAACTATGATCAATTAAAATCGGAAAGCAACAAAGAAATCAATGCCTGGAAGAACCTTCGATATCAAGAAATATATTAGTTGATCCTGATAAACGTCTTGTAGTATCTAGGGAGAAAAACACTGTTTCGGCAAACCGTCTAAAGTTACTGCTTCTATAAATATTGTAAAGGAAAAACAATTTTTTTAAATATTTAAAAAAATTGTTTTAGGTTCACAGGCTTTTTAGGTTCCTCACTTCATTTAGACACATC
The DNA here is from genome assembly GCF_022605725.1 of Anthonomus grandis grandis. NCBI lineage: Eukaryota > Metazoa > Arthropoda > Insecta > Coleoptera > Curculionidae > Anthonomus > Anthonomus grandis. Next base: position 27,869,545 of record NC_065554.1, read on the forward strand.
ACTTTTCTTAAGTTCTATATAGTTAAATAATCTTAGTATACCAAGTAACTGACCATATATTATTTTTTTATGTACCTGCGAAAATGATTTTTTTTGTGTTTCTTGTCAACTCTTTTTGAAATGCAGTGAGTAACCGAAATATTTCAAATATGTAAAAAATGCCTTAAAATATGTGGAAAACAATGTCCTAGCTGAATGGAACAACAAATTATTATTTAAGGATTTACGAGGTTAACAATAACGGAGCAAAAAATTATTAAAACATTTGGTCTAATCAGGTTATAGGTGAAGGGTCAGCATCAGGTGGTTTCATCATTTAGAGCGTCCCGCTTTATTTATAGCCATTTTGGAGGACGTTGCGATACTCCAAAGATTTTATACTTAAAATATTCACTCAGCTAAGGTGATTTTGGTTATCTCTGCTTTTTTTGCAATATTTCAAGTTTTTTTTTTTAGATATTTTCTAAATTATTTGAGATTTTTAAATAAGACCTTCACTCAAAGATTTGGGCTTTCAGGGTGAACATTTTAAGGTATTAACGATTTTTGTATCTCAAACACTTTTGAAAGTAAAGGCATTTTTGTAAATCAGCAAATTTGATTTTTTAAGGAAAAACTTTAAAATTTTACGATTTCACATACATTTCTTACTATACTTCCAAAACTACCAAACATATTTTAAAAAATCTTTGAAGAGTAATATGTGGTAATGTATTTGACACACGAGACGTTGTTGTATCCCAAGATCTTATACCTAAAAAATTCACTCAGCTAAAGTGATGTTAGTAATCTGTGTTTTTCTGCAGAATTTCCAATTTGTTGAGATATTTTCTAAATTATTTGAGATTGTTAAATAAGAGCTTCACTCGAAGATGTAGGCTTTCAGGGTGAACATTTTAAGGTATTAACGATTTTTGTACCCAAAAAATTTTTGAAAACAGAAGCATTTTTGTAAATCAGCAAATTTGAAGTTTTGAGGGAAAATTTTAAGCTAATAAAACGATTAGTTTCGAATTTTTTAAATTTAGTTTACTTTTGCTTTAAGGTAATTAACTAATAAGTTTTTTAAAGGGAATGAAGTAATTGTATTCTTTGTGCAAGACCCTTAATCAATATTTGTAGTTGAATACTTTGATTATCTCAGGCAATTGATGGTATATTTGCTTGGTCAAGCATCTGAGCCAATTTTTATTTTTTAAATTCGAGGCAATTAAACTATTATCTTGTTGCCATAAATTAGTATTCAGGATTTGTAATTTTGATTCCAGAATTTTTACATAGGGCAGTGAACTTTATGTAGTTTTTCAGATAAGGAAGCTGTTAATTTTTATTTAGATTGCAATAAGTTGACATTTGTAGAAAAATAAGCAATAAGTGTTTTTTAATATTATATCGCTAAGTATTTTTCTTATTCCAGGCAATTATGTAATGTTTGGATTTCAGGGAATTGAGGTCCTTCCCTATACAGGCCTATATAGCCACTTTTTAAATTGTGAAATAATGTTATATTCCATGTAGTGCTATATAGTTTTATTATTTCAGGCTCATACATTTGTTTGTTCAGGTAACTAAGCCAATTTTCATTTTTAAATCTTATAATTTTAAACACTAAGCAATTGCAGTTCGGCCATAAATTCGTTTTATTTCAGCTGTTGCTTTTGCTAATAGGAAAAGTGCGTATTAGGCATTTAATTTACAAAAAAATCTCTTAAGTACAACAATTACAGTTCAAAAAGATGTTTAACCAATGTTAAAAAAACGTCTCTATCACGGACGTACCCCATAAATAGCAGCCCCGGAGATTTGCTAAAATAGTAAATATTGTTAGTCCCTATTGTGGTCACGTAGCCCCATAAATCCGCCCTTATCAGCCTGAGACATTCGGTACATTAAATAAAGGAGATAAATCTTCGTTTTGCTTTATGCATATATGCATTTCGGGGCTGTTGGTCTTTTTTCTTTTGTTGCCGCTTTAACTATCCAAATTAAACTTTAACTAATAATAAATTTCCGCCCTACAGAGGGGCAGCGATAAACAAAAACCCATCAAATCAATATGGCTTAATAATAAAAAGGAAAAACGGGTCTCAAAAACGATTCTCAATTCGTTGGCGTTGTGAGATAAGGGCACTTCGGTAAACTGTGAGGTGTGTCGAATCTACCTTTTGGACTGCTTTTCGCGCTGAAAGTGGCTAAATACCGGCCCCCGTTTTGATTATGTCATTACCGCGAGATGACAGATAGATCACATTTTCGTTTTCATCCGACAGTTTGACTTGACGTAATAAACCCACGGATTTAAATGGGAAGATATTAAGTTGGGATTAGGACGGTTTTTTTTTTTGCTCCTTGTGCTTCTTTAATGAGAATTGGTTTTTGTGTATAGACATTTTCTTTCTTTAAATGTTATGTGACATCTAAAAAAAAACATTGAAAGATTTAGCACAAGTAGTGTGAACATTTTTAATTTTCTGATTTCAAATATATATAGTTTAACTATGTTTTATTAAGCCGTTTCGGAAATATCGGGCTCCAAACTTTAAAAAAATAATATATTGAAGATCTTGGTAGGCGCTGCATTGTTATTGTTTGACATTTATTAAAAAGCAAATCATTCAGATGATATTGTCATCTCTTGTTTGTTGACCCATAAATGTTAAAAAATGCCGTACAGTGATGAAGAAAAATGTGACATCGTCCGTATATTTTATAAAAATAATAATAACGCAAATGCCGCCAGAGAGGAATATCGTCGAACCTTTCCTTTACGTGCCATTCCGGCAAAAAATACGTTTAAAAATATAGAACGAGCATTTTGCATCAGGAAAACTCTACGAAGAAAACGTCGGACAGTTCTTGTCGATCCAGAAGAAGAATTACATATTTTGCTATATTTCGAAGGTAGGTAAGTTTTTACTAATTTTTGAATATACATAGATCTACGCTATAATGTTCGGGCCCTTGTCTCCCTCAAATTGCCCATCAAAAATGTTGAATTTCTTTTTAGAACACCCAAATCATTCCATAGAAGATGCCAGAATTTACTTTGATCGATCGGCCAAAAAAAATTATTCAACTTTAAAAAAGTATAAATATTTTGCTTATCGAATATTACCTGTTTAAACTTTAAGTGTATAGCAAAGAAATAAACGAGTGGAATTTTGTCAAGAGATGCTAGTGCTAAAAGAAGAAGATAATAACTTTTTTAAAAAAATTTTGTGGACCGACGAGTGCACCTTTACAACCGCGGGCATTTACAATCGAAAAAATGTTCGTTTTTGGTCAAGAACAAATCCCCGAATAACAAGGGAAATTAAATTTCAAGGGCGGCAATCTTTACATGTATGGTGTGGAATTTTAAATGACCAGGTCATAGGACCTATTTTTTATAACGGCAACTTGACGGGAGAGAGATACCTAGAGATGCTTACTTATCAAATTGAAGCTAAACTTGAAGATCTACCCATAAGGTAATACGAGCAAATAGTTTGGCATCAAGATGGTGCCCCACCGCATAATGTGTTACCTGTTTTGAGATTTTTAAATGAAAGATATAACCTGTGGATTGAACGAACTGGGCCAATTCGTTGGCCACCAAACAGTCCAGACCTGACACCTCTTGATTCATTTCTGTGGGGTTACCTGCAAAATAAAGTTTACGAACAGAGAACTGAAAATATTGAGGAGCTCCGCAGAAAAATTATTACCGCGATAGATGATATCAATCAAAATCATAGACAATTTATAAGGAATACAATACACAAAATTGAGCAGGATTATATAAACTGTATTGATAATGGTGGTGGTCATATAGAGCAGTCATAGTTATAATTACGTCTAAATTAAAGTTTAACAATTGTTAAAATAATGTATCCTTGTCAACAAAAAGATGCTAAATATCACCTTAGTAACAATAAATCTTCTGTTTTTATTGTTTCTACGCAATTCATTTATCTTAAAAAAAAACGCCAAACAATAACAATGCAGCGCTTACCAAGATCTTCAATATATTATTTTTTTAAAGATTGGAGCCCGATATTTCCGAAACGGTTTAATAAAACATAATTAAACTATATATATTTGAAATCAGAAAATTCGGCTCTTTTTCCATAAGAAAAAACTGATCATCTGTCAAAATTTGACGTTTCTAAACGAAAAAAAAATTTTTTGACATCGGATTCAAAAATTTAAAGTAAAACCCAAAAATTTTGTATTAATTTTTTTTTTTAACTTTTCACATTACCCCTGTAGGGGGGGGGTCAATATATGGGGAAAGACCCTGTACAGGAACCATAAGAATGTAGTTTGAGATAGGACATCGACAGTCGAAATGGAAATTTTTTAAAAAAGTCTGCATTTTAAACACTTTAAGCGATTTAAATGAATTTTTTAAGTTCTAAATGATGGGTGGTCAAGTAAGTTTTTGAGGAATTGCAGGTAACTTGTCCAGGGACGGATTTGCAGCACATGTACGTTAACATTTTTATAAAAAAACAGGCACGCCACTATTTTTTTGAAAAAAAAAAATTTGTCAGAATATTTTGGTTATTTAAAAAAAAACACGGCCCTTGCTTTTTTGTGCTCCGACACACCGTTTTGCTGCAAAAAAATAAAATCCCTAGCAGGGTTCTTTATTTTATTAGTTTTTTTTTTATTTTCTGAAAATTTTCGCCAGTTTTTCATGATAATCTCCATAAAATAAATAATAATAATAATAATAATAATAATAATAAAATACATTAGTCCTCATACAAGTCTAGGTTTTCTTTCTTTAATTATAATTAAACCTAGACTTAGGTAAGAGGTGTAATGTATAAAAAATAAATTTTATATTTTTTTATTAATTTTTTTTTTTTAACGGATTGTACTTGAATGTAATTTAAATTATGTCGTGGTTTTTGTTTTTTTAATTTTTGTACACGTAGGGAACATTTATTTTAATAATGTTTTTTATGTACTTGAAATTATTTTGTTTCATCTCTGTGATTACTTGAATGTTTTTTTTTTGTTGAAAAAAACGTTATTCATTTCAGTGTCCTGATGATGACTTAATATAAGTCCAAACGTCGACATTTCAGTAAACAGGTTTCTGTTTTATTTCTGACCCCACCCAACAACCCTCCGCAATATTGAAGATATCGGGTCACAAACACGAAACTAAAAAGAGAAAAATGAGTGACAGTAATAAAACAAAATTAACTTTTATTATTCTCACTAATTTAGTAGTAATTAAATTAATTAATTAATAATTAATTCACTTGCCTTGGGTACGGGCACCTTGGGTCAACAGCTGCAGAAAATATATAGAAATGCACCGAGGATACTTTGAGCATTTGGTTTTAGTTAATTTATTTATTTTTTATTGTAACGATATTAAATTTTTCGTTGTGAAAAAAAATTACAGCAAAATTACTAGGACAAATGGCGTTTAGGGTGATTGAGGTTTTGACCAGTCTCATAAACTGCTCATTTTCTGAAGTTATCTTTCACTTTAAGTAAAAATACTATTTTCCACTATGGAAAGCTCTGGTATAATTTATTGCCTTTAAGAATCCTTGAATAGATGAAAATTTGATATTGTCATTAAAAGAGTTTTATTGAGATCTGCTAAAGATTCTTTCACAGAATTTCTTGACCTATCTATACCTATGTTGCAGAACCCTGATGACTTGTAATTTGCGTGCATATATCTCTAGGTACATTTTATTTCTACTACACCTCTAAGTACACTTGTAATTGTTTGTTATATGTTTATTGTAAATTTAGGAATTCTTTGTAAATTGTACAGCAAATTTGCATTTGAATAAATTTTTGACTTCAAGGATCTGTCAAAGTCAAAGTCAAAAGAAGGATTTTATTTTTTTGCCCGAAAACTGTGCGTCGGAGTGCAAAAATGCAGATGATGTGTTTTATTAAAAATGAACAAGATATTTCGAAAATATTTTTTTTTAGAAAAAACAGTGGCCTAGCTTCTTTCTATAATAAAAAATGTATGTAAAATTGGAAAATTTTAATGTTGTGCCTCAAAAGTTCAAATTTACTGAATTACAAAAATCTCTCTGTTTTTAGAAATTTTTGAGGTACAAAAATCGTTAATATCTTCAAATATTTATCCTGAAAGGCAACATCTTTAAGTGATATTCTTATTTAAAAATCTCAAATAATTCTGAAAATTTTAAAATTTTGCAAAAAAAAAAACAGAGATATTTAACATACTTTTTTCTGAGTGAAATTTATAGGTGCATACATAATATTTGGATATAACAACGTTTCATCTGTCAACTACCTCATCAAATATTGCTCTTGATTGAACTGAAAACTGAAAGATTTTTTAAAATATCTTTGCTGGTTGCGAAGTTATAGTAAGAAATGTATGTAAAACTTTAATATTGTGCCCCAAAAATTCAAATTTGCTGAATTACAAAAATGCCTCTACTTTGAAAAGTTTTTGAGGTACAAAAATCGTTAATACCTTAAAATGTTCACCCTGGCAAGCCACATCTTTGAGTAAAGCCCTTGTCTAAAAATCTCAAATAATTTCGAAAATATTTAAAAAAAATTGAAATTCAGCAGAAAAACAAAGAGATTACCATCATCACTTTACCTGAGTGAATTTTTTAGGTATAAAATTTTGGAATATACCAACGTCATATATGTCAAATACCTCATCAGATATTACTCTTAATACCATTGAAAGATTTTTGAAAATATTTTTGGTGGTTGTGAAGTTATAATAAGAAATGTATGTAAAATTGTAAAATTTTAATGCTGTGCCTCAAAAGTTCAAATTTTACTGAATTACAAAAAAGCCTCTGTTTTCAAAAGTTTTTGAGGTACAAAAATCGTTAATACCTTAAAATATTTACCCTAAAAGGCCACATATTTGATTGATGCTCTTATTTAAAAGTCTCAAATAATTCTGAAAATATCTGAAAAATTTGAAATTTTGCAAAAAAAAGAGATATTCAACATACTTATCTCTGAGTGAAATTTATAGGTACATACATGATCTTGGGATATAACAACATCTCATCTATTAACTACCTCATCAGACATTGCCCTTGATTGAACTGAACGATTTTTTAAAATATCTTTGCTGGTTGTAAAGTTATAGTAAGAAATGTATGTAAAATTTTAATGTTGTGCCCCAAAAATTCAAATTTGCTTATTTACAAAAATGCCTCTACTTTGAAAAGTTTTTGAGGTACAAAAATCGTTAATACCTTAAAATGTTCACCCTGGCAAGCCACATCTTTGAGTAAAGCCCTTGTCTAAAAATCTCAAATAATTTCGAAAATATTTAAAAAAAATTGAAATTCAGCAGAAAAACAAAGAGATTACCATCATCACTTTACCTGAGTGAATTTTTTAGGTATAAAATTTTGGAATATACCAACGTCATATATGTCAAATACCTCATCAGATATTACTCTTAATACCATTGAAAGATTTTTGAAAATATTTTTGGTGGTTGTGAAGTTATAATAAGAAATGTATGTAAAATTGTAAAATTTTAATGCTGTGCCTCAAAAGTTCAAATTTTACTGAATTACAAAAAAGCCTCTGTTTTCAAAAGTTTTTGAGGTACAAAAATCGTTAATACCTTAAAATATTTACCCTAAAAGGCCACATATTTGATTGATGCTCTTATTTAAAAGTCTCAAATAATTCTGAAAATATCTGAAAAATTTGAAATTTTGCAAAAAAAAGAGATATTCAACATACTTATCTCTGAGTGAAATTTATAGGTACATACATGATCTTGGGATATAACAACATCTCATCTATTAACTACCTCATCAGACATTGCCCTTGATTGAACTGAACGATTTTTTAAAATATCTTTGCTGGTTGTAAAGTTATAGTAAGAAATGTATGTAAAATTTTAATGTTGTGCCCCAAAAATTCAAATTTGCTTATTTACAAAAATGCCTCTACTTTGAAAAGTTTTTGAGGTACAAAAATCGTTAATACCTTAAAATGTTCACCCTGGCAAGCCACATCTTTGAGTAAAGCTCTTGTCTAAAAATCTCAAATAATTTCGAAAATATTAAAAAAAAATTGAAATTCAGCAGAAAAACAAAGAGATTACCATCATCACTTTACCTGAGTGAATTTTTTAGGTATAAAATTTTGGAATATACCAACGTCATATATGTCAAATACCTCATCAGATATTACTCTTAATACCATTGAAAGATTTTTGAAAATATTTTTGGTGGTTGTGAAGTTATAATAAGAAATGTATGTAAAATTGTAAAATTTTAATGCTGTGCCTCAAAAGTTCAAATTTTACTGAATTACAAAAAAGCCTCTGTTTTCAAAAGTTTTTGAGGTACAAAAATCGTTAATACCTTAAAATATTTACCCTAAAAGGCCACATATTTGATTGATGCTCTTATTTAATAATCTCAAATAATTCTGAAAATATCTGAAAAATTTGAAAATTTGCAAAAAAAAAACATAGATTTTCAACATACTTTTTGTAGAGTGAAATTTATAGATACATGATCCTGGGATATAACAACATTTTATCTGTTAACTGCCTCATCAGACATTGCTCTTGATTGAACAAAAATGCCTCTACTTTGAAAAGTTTTTGAGGTACAAAAATTATTACCTTAAAATGTTCACCCTGGCAAGCCACATCTGTGAGTAAAGCTCTTTAAAAATCTCAAAAATAATTTCGAAAATATTTCACCAAATTCGAAATTTTGCAAAAAAAAACAGAGATAAACAAATCGGGCCACCTAAAACATCCTTCAATCGGGATTTATATATAAAAATAAAAAAACAAGAAGAGGACTCCCTTTAACTCTCCATCTAAACTGAATAACTTCCGCTTATCCGCGCTTTCTTCTTATCGCGTTTCATGCACGCCCGGGGCCGCATAAAGACCTATCTCTACCCGTTCGGTTATTGTTGCCTTATGAATTATGAAAACGGCCATTTTTCTATACAGAAACTTGCCGCGCCGATAACGCCCGACGTATTAGTAACTTCTTATCGGCTCTTCCACTCTCGAACACCTTTATGGCGTATAAGAATCAGAAGTGGGATATTGCCGTTTCGATCCCCCATATACCATAAAAAACAACCTTCAGTTTTTTTGCACCCTTAATTACTTAATTAATATTTATTAAGTCGATTCATCCGTCAAGTCTCGGGACATCATCAGGCATTCCATTTCCGTTTTTCGTAGACTTGCGGACGCTGCTGCTCATTATTATGCCTAAGGAATCTTATGTAATGTGTACGTGGCAGATATAGAGTTTAGCTAGCATACATAAATACGCGCGGTAATTCGTTTGCAGGGGTATTGTATCTTTAAACATTAAATACAAGGCGATAACATAAGGAACAATCGGGATGCAACGGGAGGTGCGATAAACCGGAATAACGCCAAAGGGATTCCCTCGGGACTCGTGCCAGGTTCAAACGTCGACTGTTTCGTGTGTCATATAAGGGGTTATCTGGGATGCAGATCGATTTCGTTTTATTAGGGATAAGGGAGTCTTTAAATGAAAAGTTTTATTAATAGAAAGTGTCTATGTAAAATCGATGATCTCGCTTCTGATAACTAAATAAAATGAGGTAAAGTGAGGAAGGTGTTATGAAAGATTAAGATAAAATTACTCCTATTAGAGAAAAGACAGTCCTTAGAACAAAAGTTTTATTAAAAAAAAGTGGCTGTGTGGCAAGTGTAAGCTGGAAAACCCCCAGCCTCCCTTTTCTGGGGTTGGGGGGGTATGCAGCAAGCGATAGCGCAAGATACGAGCTGGAAGTAGGAAACGAGAGTAAGTCGAGATAAGAAAGGTAATATGGCGTCTGTGGGGTTGAGATAAGAGGGCCCAGCGTCGGTGCACCGGTGCAGTTTATACGTGTTTCGCACCACCCTCAGGTTTCAGATAAGAGCGTTCCTTAAAGAAACCGGGAAATGTTGTTTTATTTAATTAAGAAGTTTTAAAAATTGGAAAATAAGAAAAATTAAATCGTGTCCATTTAAGTTATGCCTCCGAATGCGCAACATTAATAAAGTTCTTTTAGGTTTAAATAAGAAGATTTTAATTATTTTTTTTCAAAAGTTTCTCTTTTTTAAAATTGTTTTCACAATATTTGATAATATTTATTATAACTATATTATTCTTATATATTATTTTTATTACTTTTCATCTATTAAGTCTGTAATCGGTAAAAGAATGTTAAAAATGCAATAGTTGGATTTAACCGAGTTGCCAATTTGAGCTATATTATGCATCTTAAAAGAAGAAAAATAGGACTGACAACAGTGCATTTTTTAACGTTTAACAATGAATTTTTACGAGTATATCGCGAGAGCCCTAACATTTTCAATAGGTTATAAGGAAAAAAATAGACCCACTGGCAATTGCCCATAAATGTAGATATGCACGTTTAATTATCAATTTATCAGTATATTATAATAGTTGGAAAAAGGGAAATTTAGTACCTATATATTTATAAAACAATTAATAATGTATGAGCTGCACTTACCCTTAATCCTTTTTGTATCCTTTCGAGAGTCTTTTTATTATTAATCAATCGTATCTTAAAGGGCTAATTTGATAACAGTAGGTAAACCAAACATGTTTTAATCTAATTATTTATGATATATATTCATATTGGTAAATGATTTGGGGACAGGGTTAATAATCTCTTTTTTTTAATTAGAATCTGCCAATGTGGCCTTTTACCTACATAGGCACACCTACTATTTTAAAACCGCCCATCTTTTTCGAATCGATTTTCCATCTTGTTCAACGAAAACGGGGATTTTCGCCGAAAAAAGACCCTTTTTATAATCGAAATTTAACTACTAAGACCGATTGTAATCAGGCCAGAATTGATTATAATTTGTTCCTAAAGCTTTCTACTATTCTTCCATGTACAAATCATAAGGTAACAACCTTTGTTTATACCCTAAAACATCTTGTGAAAATGGTCGATTTTGACGTCTATAGGCCCAATTGTAATGGCGTCATTTACGGCGGTTTTGGCGTCATAAGTGGATGAATCGGCTCGGACTTGCTTCCTAAATTCGTTGATAAAATGCTTAAAATAGCTCAAAACTTCCAGGAATTGATAGGGAAATATTCAAGAGACTCTGGACAATCCGAATATGTGCATATCTTTAACCAAATCGTGTTCTTTTACTCCGTGATAATTCGGCAAAGTTTTGACGTTTTAGAATTTACCATTGTGACCACTGACACAGTGAACATTTTGCTAGACAAAAATTACAATACAATGGGTCCTAATGATAAAAAAAATAGGTCAAGATAGGTCAAGTCTGACACAGTATATTTACGTACCGCTTTCCTGTGCCGATGAGTGTATAAAATCACATATTAAACTTCGATGCACGCCATGAAGCGAAACGATACAACGTTGTCGCATCTTACACTCTTTTAATATGAAATTATTAAAAACGCACTGGTAATACCGTGAAAAATAATCGGATTACTGATGAATGCGGTTCTATTGGCAACGTTGCCGACAGATTCACGTTTTAGAGTAAAATAAGTCTCGGCGATTCCTTAAACAGGGGTCCGAGCCAATTTGAAATATTTGAAATATCTGAAATATGACCGGCGCTTTCGCCAATTATTAAGAATTATTTCAAATCGCACCGAGGTGCGGATTTGTTTGTTGTGTTGAAATATGCGCCTTCACCAATCTATTAGTATTATTATTTCAAATTGTCCCAGACATAGGTTTAAGGTTTCTTAGATTCACTCGCCTGGAATGTATATTATGCGATGTGATTTTATTAAATTTTGGTAGATCGGAACTTTGTGTTATTTGAGTGTTGAATGCGTATTTGGAAAGCGGTTTTGTTTGGTTTTATTTGGGTGGCATTTAGTTAGTGTTGTAGTAAGATGAACACGGTGTGGATGTATTTGTGCCTTTTATGTATTGCTGTAAGTCAATTATGTTTAATTACAGTTTGTTTTTTAGTTCAAAGGCTATATACACGGGGCCGGTAAAGTTTTTTTAAAAATTTTTGCATAGAATGTTGAGTGTGATCGAAATATTGATAAAAAAATGAGTATGATTGGAAAAAATACAAAACTTTGGAAATTATGAAGATTTTTCTACATACGTTAAATACGTAACTATTACCGGCTTGTACAAGGTTTTTTAGCTTTTGATTTTGCTATAATTAAAAAGCATATATATTGGGGCAATTTTGGAACTTTATGGGGGCTACATTTTTTTTTCAAAATTTTTTTATCGCTTTGTACCCCTATAATTACATATTTTGTAATTTACACACACGCAAAATAAAACAACAACCTTATTAACAAAAATGTGAGTGGCTTCACTATGTCCCCAGTAGTATTTTTTGGTTTTGTCTGAAACACTTTTTACCACACAGGTTTTGTCAAGCACACCCACACGGGGTGTTTGTTCCTATAATTCCCATTTCCTAACTATTATTCCTTTCCCTAAATAGCGCTCAAACGACTACCTATCCCACTAATTAGCGCCAACACACAGCACATATAATGATTATACAGTGCTTTTCTTTGAAGTCCCCCCCCCATTTATTTTTTGAACGGGTCAAAAAAAAATTTTGAAACTTGGCATAAGTAAATTGGTCTATAGATACTATTTTTCACTGTAAACTAGGTAGTTGTAAATTTACAAAATGGCGGCTGGGCGACATCTTGAGAAAAAATTTTAAATAGAAAGGAGGGTCGTGTGGTACCTCATTTTAAAGGTCTCAATGAGTACTTTATAACCCTGAAATATTAGACCCATATCTTAACTCGTTTCAAAATGGCGGCCTAATAAAAAAGTATTTTTTTTTATTTTAATGTTTTACATTTTTATGATTTTTGAATAGGTAAAAATCAGTGTACGAAAATAAATGCGTCACTATTTTATTTTGACATAAAAACGACAGTTTTAAATGTCAAAATAACACATAAGCGCCATCTTGAATAAATGCATTAAATAGAAATCTTGTGTTACCTCATATAAAAGGTTTTATTGAGTACTTTTAATATTTATTACACGGAATCGGTGGACTCCGTTTTGACCTGTCTAAAAGTAACAGCCAAAAAAATACACTGTTGCGATTTTATTAACGTTTTTAATAATAATATACAAATAATTTATAATTTTTGAATTTTGGATTTAAAGATTAACTTTTTGGTTTCTAAAGACTTACTGAACCGCCCTCGTATGTCACATTTCACGTTAAAGGTTATTGAACATTATTTAGACATTCCAAAAACCAAATAGCTATTAAAAAAACTCAAAAAAAAATTTTAAGATATTTTTCCTTAACCGGTAAATTACTCTTGTATCGGTCATTGTTAGATATTGTTTAGTGTGTTTGACAGCTTGAATTTGTTGTTTTTTTCAAAATGGTTAATTCTCGTCCATTGGAGGAAAAAGTAGAAGCAATTTTTATTTATGGAGCAACGCGTAATTTTCATGAGACTGAAAGGGTTTTCAACGAACGTTTTCCTGATCGTCCTATTTGCCGTAAATATTTAAGGGAACTTGTAAATAAATTTACAACTACTGGTACTGTCCAGGATAAAAAACACCCAGGCCATATGTCTATTTCAGAAGAAAAATAATTGGCGAAATAATAGAAAATTCCCAACATTCTACTCCAACTGCTGCTGATATCTGTGAAGTTTCAACTTCGACGGCATGGAGAGTTTTAAAAAAAAAATAAGTTTCACCCATATAAGATCCAAATGGTCCATCAACTGATTGAAGATGATCCTGACCGAAGAGTGCAATTCTGTGAAATTATGGCAGAGAGAGTAGAAAGGCAACCTACGTACGTGCGCAACATTTGTTTTAGCGACGAATGTACTTTTTTTTAAATGGTAATGTCCACAGACAAAATTGTCGATATTGGAGTGATACCAATCCACACATTTTTCGTGAAACCCGATCTCAGTATCCGCAAAAAATCAATGTATGGGCAGGAATATTAGGGAATCATATCGTAGGGCCGCTGTTTTTAGAAGAAAATTTAACAGGTGAATTGTACTTAAATATGCTGGAAAATGCTATCGATCCTCTCATAACAGAAATTGTTGAGGCTAATGTACATGAATTTGACATGGAAATTACATTTCAACAAGATGGTGCTCCTCCGCATTTTGCCAGGAATGTGAGAAATTATTTAAATGATAAATATTTTGGTCGTTGGATAGGTCGTCGGGGTCCTATTGAATGGCCAGCTCGGTCACCAGATTTAACGCCGCTAGACTTTTTTTTGTAGGGATACCTAAAGCAAAAGGTATACGAAACAGAACCTGCCTCAATTTTTGAGCTACGACAAAGAATCACTAACATTTGTCAAAATATTGAGGCAGATGTATTTGAAAATGTTCGACGTGAACTTTTAGATAGGTTATTTATGTGTCAAGAGGTACAAGGAAATCATTTCCAGCATCTTTTAAATTAAATATTGTTTTTCTTTTGATAAATTGTTTATTTGCTAATTGTAAATTAGTATTTCATTGTATTCTATTAAAAACGTTAATAAAATCGCAACAGTGTATTTTTTTTGGCTGTTACTTTTAGACAGGTCAAAACGGAGTCCACCGAGTCCATGTAATAAATATTAAAAGTACTCCTTTTAAATGAGGTAACACAAGATTTTTATTTAATGCATTTATTCAAGATGGCGCTTATGTGTTATTTTGACATTTAGAACTGTCGTTTTTATGTCAAAATAAAATAGTGACGCATTTATTTTCGTACACTGATTTTTACCTATTCAAAAATCATAAAAATGTAAAACGTTAAAATAAAAAAAATACTTTTTTATTAGGCCGCCATTTTGAAACGAGTTAAGATATGGGTCGAATATTTCAGGGTTATAAAGTACTCATTGAGACCTTTAAAATGAGGTACCACACGACCCCTCTTTCTATTTAAAATTTTTTCTCAAGATGTCGCCCAGCCGCCATCTTGGAATTTACAACTACCTAGTTTACAGTGAAAAATAGTATCTATAGACCAATTTACTTATGCCAAGTTTCAAAAAAATTTTTTGACCCGTTTAAAAAATAAATGGGGGGGGGACTTCAAAGAAAAGCACTGTATAAATAAACAAATACTTACCTATAATTTCTAAAGCTTCCAAACTTAAAAAACCACAATAGAAAATATTAGGAAGATTCTATCAAAAACTAAAACGTCGACAAAATATATAATTGATCGTCTAAAGCAGGTTTCGTTTACCTAAAACCGAAAAAAGCAAAAATTAAGCAAACTCCAAAAAGTCTATCACCTCCTCAAAGCGGCCATGGTTCACCGCACTTAATATAGTAAATGCTTAAAATTTGCTAACGATCTAAAGTTTTGGACATCGATTGAATATATTTCTAATCAAATTCTTTTACAGAATGATCTGGATCGTCTAAATGGTGTGAAAAGAACAGTTTTTTTTTTTGGATGTAAAAAAAGTCTTTTTTATTAGTTTTATACGTATGGAAAATAAATTTGAATAAGTTTACTTTATCATTAATGAGCCACCTCAGATATAGTTCGAGAGTTAGATATTTGAGATTTCGTTTTGATGCAAAGCTTTCATTTGTGGATCATATAAATGAAGTATTTGTTTAAAGCTTGAAGATACATGCTTGCTCTCTTTAGTAGCTAGAAATCTAACCTGGCTCAAGCGTAACGTTCGAGATTGGAGGGAGATCTGATCCTTCTCTAGCACGGCTTAGAATCTCCCCGAGGGAAAAAACCAATAATTTCTTTGAGATTTAAATCAGATTTTTTTTAAAATGATTAGATAAGCTTGTTAATTTCGTTTCAATGAGTACTGGAGACTGTTGTAAAGATGTTATATGCTTCAGTTATGTTGAACCCCGGTACTTGCCGACGGCTTAAGTCCCCTTTCCTCTGGAAAAAAAGGAAACCCCGAACACAGCGTCCACAAGACTCTCAGGTATCCCTTTTCTTCTTCTAGCACTGTTCATGGAGGATATTCCTTTAGGAGAGGTAAGATGCGTTTTGTCGTCTATTGTGCTTCTACCTCCCTTTTCTCATTTTCCTTTGTTTCCACTATAGTTTACACTTCTTAATAAGAAATTGTCAACATTTTTCATTAGAAGCTATAAGTATTGTTTACTGTGCTTGGTGAGATCCATTTTGGCATATTTTTCTGTTGTCTGTCACCTTTGGTAAAAGTACAGCATAGAATTTGGTCATTTAATAGTGGTATTAGAATTTTAGATCATGATTTCAAAATCGGTTAGGACCTCCTCTTATAAGGCGAAAAAAATTTGGGAGAAGAGTTTGTGTATTTATTTCAATTTACTGAACAAACTGATAAAAAGTGACTCGCTCATATTTAGGTTGTTACAGTCGATCTTAGTCTCTGTTGTCAAGATGGAGATGTAGTATCAAAATGGGGTCGCAGTCGCTTATTACAGGTTCAAGAGTTGGAGTATACAGTCGAGGTTAAGTCGCTGCCGATAAAAATGTATGAGTTAATTTGCGACTCGTAGTCGCGGTCACAGTGGTACCTCTAATACCTATGATGGGTTTATCCCTCTCTCTCTCTATTTATGTCTTTAGTGACCTATAGTAAAGACGTTTCACATTTCCTTTCATAGAACAACTTTACTTTGGTTATGCCTGTGATAAATAATTTAAAGATAGATGTTTTTAATATATCTCTTCCCAATTTAACAAGTTCCTTAGCATAAATGTGATTTTTAAGTAATTGGCAAAAATATAATAATCTAACTTTTACAATTAATCTCTATATCTACACTACGTTTAAATCTTAATGTTTTAGCAATTTTTAACAACGCTATCGATACGCCCTTCTCCAGCCCAATCAGAAGCCCGTTTATTTCAACTATTGACAATATCGGATTAAGACAAGGATTCAATACGGCAACTTTCGGCTCACTAGGACCATTCAGCAGTAATTTCTTAATATGAAGATGCCCGATGTGTGACTCATCAGTTTACGGATATTGCAGCGAAAAGTTGTTTCGCGATTATTGTTGCTGTAGCGACCCCAACGACCCCTACGGTAAGAAATGGAACTGTCACA
This sequence comes from Anthonomus grandis grandis, assembly GCF_022605725.1. Classification (NCBI taxonomy): domain Eukaryota; kingdom Metazoa; phylum Arthropoda; class Insecta; order Coleoptera; family Curculionidae; genus Anthonomus; species Anthonomus grandis. The sequence continues at coordinate 27,886,619 of NC_065554.1, forward strand.
CTTGACAATCGACATATTTCATAGAGTTGTCGTTTTTAGATCGGTTACTTTATCAGTGTCAGTATGCTGATTGCAGTTTCCTGCACGCGAGAGTATGAGACATGACAGAAAATTATGATAATCATACTAGTACAGTAGCCACTACCAATAAATAATAGAATAATATTTGTTGACGTAAGTGACATTTGACAGTATTTTTTATTTATGAATTAATCCGTATTTGATATTCCGGATTTGCCTGTGGAAATTTGTATTTATGACTTAAAGAAGAGATGTAAATCCTTTTAAGTTACAGAATTTGGTTACTTAAGGCATTCAATTTAAATTAATAGAATATATAATGATCAACGTAATAGCTAGTCGCAAATAGAGTGTAGTTAAGCCGGGTGTAATTGTGAATTATACGTGAGTATCTCGTAAACCTGCAACATTTGTATAAGACATCATGTTAGGCTCGATCGCCATATTTTGGTGTGTAGTATCTCCAGTTTAGCAATTGCCCAATCTTAATAAATCACCCTGTATATTATTTATTATGTATAAAGTCTTAGATTGTAGTGTTTAATTTTACTAGTGTTTCGTTTAATTTTTTTGCTTTATGACGAAAATAAAAACAATTAAAAAATTTACTTCAAATCGCGTTAAGAAAAAATTTCCTGAGTCCATTAATATAGGTGTACAAAATCAATTGCTTTTATTCTTGATTATAAAAATAAAAAAACCAGGTAAGTAGACAGTAAAAAGGTAAAATATTCAATATTTTTTTAATTGATAGTGTGCGCCACTGAAAATGCCTCAAGACCAAGTTCGAAATGGGTATTTAGGACCTTCTTCCCTCTTTCATCGCGGTTACAGTTACCGCAGATGAATAGTAACATTCGCAGTTTCTTGAACAGCCACATAAAAAAAGTTCCTTTAATAAGTTAACAAATCATCCATCGACGAACAAAGAGAGAGAGAAAAAAGTCCAACACACTAATAACGAATGCTGTCCAACACACCACGATCCTGATACAAAAGCGTTTCCTGTCCTGCCTGCCGCGGCAGCAACAATATTAACCACGTTACAGGCACCACAGGTGTTCGTTCGTTCGATGGTGGTTCGTTCATAGAAGAAGAGGCGGCAAAATGCAAATAAAACAAACACAAACAAACACACACACACAGAAAACGTACAAACGCACTCACGGACGACGACGCACACACGTTGTTCGCGAGCGCGGATCCTAATTGTCTTCGGGATGTTTTACATACAATGGCCTCGGTGGCGAGGCCGTAAATATTTTCGCCGCTACGGCCTTATATAAGGCGTTGATGCGATCACGGGAATCCTACCTACATCGAAATGTACAAATAGGGTTTTGTTTAGATGTATGTATGTGTTGTATACAGGGTGTAAATAAATAGATGTGAACAAATTCAGGGGCTGATTCTTGGGTAAATTTTAAGAAAACAAAATTTTTATATGAACGTATGTCCTAAAAGTCCTAACTTGGTGGTAACCCCTTCAGATATTTTAGTAATATTAGGTATGCATTTTCTATGCATCAAAAGGCATTTTCTGAGGCTCATTAATTTTTTTTTATTTGTATCCGTGACGTTCGTGCAGAAAGTAAATATTCTTGATGAAAAATATGGCTGTTTACTTAACCTTTTAACCTTTTTGGTTTTTTACTTAACCTTTCAAACAATGTATTAACCTTTTATTCTGTTAAATGTCTGCTGATGATTTTCAGTTGTTGCGCCCTTTATAGTAGAAACTTTTTTGTGCAATTTTAATCCATTTCAACAAAATGGCAAATTATTCAAATGCAGAAATGAACGATACGCATTTTGCTTATGGTCTTGCTAACGGAAATTCATTGCAAGCATAGATTGTATGCTGAAATGTATCCACAACGAATCGCATCTTATCATACATTATTTGCACGCCTTCATCAAAGACTACGAGAAACTGGAACTTTTCAACCAAAAAAGCGTGATTGTGGTCGCCAACGCGATATTAGAACACCGGAATTGGAAGAAGCAGTACTTAATAAAATTCATGAATAACCTGACACCAGTACTAGAAAAATTAGTCTGCAGCTACATGTCAATCATATGACGGTATGGACTATTTTAAAGGATCAGCTACTATATCCATATCACGTACAACGAGTCCAGGCTCTATTACCACGAGATTTTCCTAAGGGGCTTGCATTTTTTCGTTGGATGTTAGAAGTCATTGAGCAAAACCCTCAATTTTTAGGGCAGATTTTGTTTACCGACGAAGCTAATTTTTCCAGAGAGGCAATCATTAACTACCATAATAACCACATTTAGGTAGATGAAACCAACAATAATTTTTTTAAAAATGTTTGGGTTGGAATCATTGGAGACCACCTTATGGGCCCACATTTTCTACCACAGAGATTAAATGGGGAACTATACACTCGTTTCCTCCAAGACATACTTCCAGGACTTCTGAAGGCGGTATCCCTAGATGTTAATAGAGTAATGTGGTTTATGCACGATGGGACTCCCAACAAACATATTCAAATCATTGGATAGGCCGAGGCGATCCTCAGTTTTGGCCATCTCGGTCACCAGATATGAATCCACGAGATGTTACCACATGGGGTCATTTAAAAACTTTCGTGTACAGGATTCTGGCACTGGATATCGATGACTTGAGAAATTGAATCATTAATTCATGTGCCGTAATTCAAAATTCTCCCGGAATTTTTTATTGGGTTCTTTGACAAATGCGGCGACGTATAGATTCTTGCATAACGGCAGAGGGTGGTCCTTTTTAACATTTTTTTATAATTATTATTTAATTTCTTTTTCTTCCATTTGGTTTAAAACAAAAATTAGAATCACATCTAAACATTAACAATAAACACGTAACACGTTTAGGTAGATCGATTTTATTTTATTTATCGAATACGCAACCTCGGACAAAAGTCAAGAGATCAAATTTGCTCAGAAATAAATAAGAAGGAATATAAATAATAATAATAATAATAAACCTTTTATCTCCTGATATGTCGGGAATTTTAAATATAACTGAATATTTACTAAATAATTAAAAAATATCGATCAAACACTAGTGTTTAGAATATAAAATAAAAAATTAAATGAGTATTTATATAATTTTTATTTTTCAGATGAAATGCTTATTAAACTAATAAAAAGTAAGCCAGGAATGTATGATTTGCAGTCACCATACTATAGTGACCGCGTAATTATAAAAAAAAAGCGTGGGACGAAATTAAAAAAACACTAGAATTAACTGTTAAGTCAAACAATTATTAGGTAATCAGTAATAATATAAAAAATTGAATATTTATTGTCTACCACAGAATACGGTCTGCTTGCCATGGCACTGAACCTATCGGAGAATTGAAGATTTTTTTTTGAAAATTTACCTCGTTTCAAATGCTCATGAGCCTGTGTTTTTCCGCCTTGTCTTCTCAAGTTTTGTACACAATTTGTATTGGTGCAGGTTGACAAATTTTATTGTTAATAGCTCTGGTGTTCCTAATAATATTATGCAAAATGCATGTTGTCAAGACAATCTAAATTGCATTTTCGGGATAAGCTGTCAATCTTCTCTGGTAGATACGAAACGTTTGCGAAGGCACATTCTACTAATATTCTTCCTCGGCATTATTGAAGATTCTCTTTTCGTTGTTTTACAGATTTTTTAATCCTGGATAGGGCCACAATAAATAGTTTTTCAATGGGAATGCTTCACCTTCCAAACTGACATCGCGGACTAATATTTCTGTTCCTGGTAGTGGAGAGTCTTCGGGAATATTCATCGTTCCATCTTCTAATCCTTTCCCTAATGCAGAATTTCCGAAAATTTCTTCGTCGCTTTTTTTACCATAGGATCCAAAGTCTACCAAGGCCAACAATACAATTGAAAATGTTTTTTAATAATTCAAATATAGTGATCTACTGAGGGCTGAAGCTTGCACAATGACATGCTTACATATTTACGTCCAGTATTCAAAAATCCCATCAATTTCAACATCAGTCATTTTTTACCGTCCTTTCCGCGGCTCATATCCCCCGTTATGAAAAATTGCATTTTCCGCACGCATCGAAAATTCGTGTCGGGGTGGCCCGGATCGCGATAACAACGTTTTTTCCCCCTGCGCCCCCATCCCTACCGGGGCGACTTCCATGTGCACTTTTCGATAATAAAGTCGATCCGATATCGACTTTTTTCCGTGTTGGCGCTTTTTGTACCATTTCGCGCCATATTTCGCTATCTCGCATTGCCAAATTTTCATGTTGCCGTTTTTATCGGGAAAAAATGCATTGCTGCGTGATGGCCGATAGACGTGGAAAATATGGTCGGGGAAAAATGGAATGCCGCCAATCTGTATATACGAGGTGTAAATTGACACTGATTTAGAACAGGGGTGTCGCCGGGTAATTTTCAGGAAAACAACTTGAGAAAGTTCTTTTGTAGGAATATAAGAGAAATTTCTCGTTTGTAGTAGAAAAGGTTTGTGAACGACATTCATTGCTTTGATCGACAAAACCCGTAGAATTTGTGGTGATGTGAGTGAGTTAACCCTCAATAATCATTCAATTCTCTAATCCTCATGTGGCCGATCGTAATCCTCAATCCTACTTTATAAGAACACATAAAAATTGCATACTAAATGTTCGTTCTACAAGATCAATGGGAACCAATTAATAAATTCATTTTTTTTTATTTTTTATGACATAACTTCTTGGTAAGTACTTGGAACTAAATAAACGGACTGGGTCATTTTAGGGTTTCGAGAAGAGCTGTAATTATGATGTACATATGTTTGGACAAGAATTTATGAAATATTTGTTAAGAGCATTCACAATTTAAAGATGATTATTGTATTTATTTCACAAGTTTTCCAATATGGTCTCCTTCTGAATCTTCCGGTCAGTAAGTCAGTAATATTTTTTACAAAATTCCAGGTCTCAGGTCGGTTTGTACATGATTAAAAAAATTATCTGCCATTTTTTTTGCAAATATATATATATTTATTAATAAAGAACCCGTTTACGCTTGTATGAAACTTTTATGCCTTGGGTAATCCATGATTTCAGTTTTTTGTGTCCGTTACATTTCTTAACGAGAAATACTCTGTTAAAAATGTCGAGCAATAATTTAAGGAAAATAAAATAAGCATGATTTACTTAATTATACTGATAAACCATTGACCCCAATCAATTTCTATTTTAAATGACAATTTTTTTTATTTTAATGGCATTTTATCGAGCTGACAAAATTTTACATCTAGAAAAAACGCTTTTGTAATAATAATCATGATAAGAAGAAGGATCCTTGGAAATAGAAGTAAAAGAGTTAAGAACTTGCACGTGATGGTCAGAGGGTGCTGAATTTAGTAGGTAACAGGAGTTTACTTAATTAAAATTTAAAAAATTATTATCTATTAAAGTAGAAGACTCCTTAGTTTCCCTAGTTGCCTTAAAAATAAACTGATTAAATAGATAAACATGAAACAAATCTAGTAGTCTTTTTACTTGATAATTTTCGCGTAATCAGAAATTAACTGTAAAATCACCAGCAAATATTACCATAGTTTCCACGTCTGTAAAGACATACAATTATTATTTTTGATAAGGGATGATTAACGGCAGTCATCTCAATTGTTCCCCCTATACTTACACTGTAGATATTAGCAGGATTCTTAAACGTCATAGACTCCTTACAAAACACACATTCTCTTCTATGTAGCAGCTCCGTTCATTCCTTAGTTTTGAATGTTAATTTGATCATTTCATTCATGTAGTGTTCTCTAAAAAGCACTAGATACTAGATTTTCCAAGAAACATTCAATTCCCAAGGTTTTACTGCTCAAAGATCGTATATTTTGATGTATTAGGTTAACAGTTAGAACAATACTGAATTCTCTGCTTTTCCCTTTCCTGAAGCTTAATATAAATAAGGCATTTTATATCAAAAACAGTATGATTTGTTTCGAGCTTAAGTTTAAATTTGCTATTACTCAGTTTACAATTGGTGATTGTTAATAAATACAAAACGTCGGAATAAATCTATATGTTCTATCTTACCATAAAAAATAGTTACAACCGTAAGTCTGTGTATTTAAGAAAAATTATGGATTTTATTTGTGCCTAAAATTAATATAAATTTGGAAATCAAAAGTAATTCAAAATAATCATCCATTACTCTCAAAGAGACTTAAGTATATGACGAAAGGAGGGAAAAAAGTAAACTTAAAGCCCAAGTCTCATAAATCAGCGTCTATTAAAGGTTACGCGTTTCGCCGCATTAGGGCATCATCAGACTTATCGAAATACAAAAACCACACACTGACTGACTCACACTTTTTTTTTTTTTACACTTTTTTTTTAATTTTTTTTTTTATTTATTTATCATCCATTTGATTGGGTTACAATTTTATGACAAATAATATAAATGTAATCTAAAAATTTTCAAAATAGCTTTTTTTAATCAAAAGTAATTTTTTTCAAGTTTTTTAAGACATAAAATATTTAATTTTATATCTTGTGTTATGAGAAACTTGACAATGAAACATAATAATTTTTTAGCATACTTAAACACCCTAATTATATTTTCACTTTTAGCATTTTTAAGTAACATAAATATATTAAATCTATAACCCAAATAATTTTTTCATTATAAATATTCATCTGCAATATTTTTTTAAATTAAACAAATATTTTAAGTCTCATAATATTTAAAGTATCTAAACAAATAAAATTGTCGCCTGGAATATCAATAATAATTCTTAGACATCAATACTTAAAATAAAAATCTGATACAAAATTGCACCTATAATTTTAACTATTAATTCTTGATTTTCAACAATTTTTGTATCATTATTTATAATTTTCTATACAATTACAGGAAGAATCCAAGGATTTAATCAAATTTGCTTACGACAAATTATAGCCTAATCATATTGGTTGAATACTAGGAGCATTTTTCTCATTTCATACTATTTGATTAATCTATTATAGCTTTACTAATATAAATATTATTTTAATCTTCCAAAAAGTCAATATTTTCTATTTTAATAAATTTAATAAAAATTTTTCATTTAACTAAAAAATAAAATTTATTTATATAATAAGTTTTTTGTCACTTGCAGGATTACCGCCATTTTTAGGTTCTATTCCTAAATGGCTAATTATTAATTTCCTCATTTTAAATAATTTCGATTAACTTTTTTTACATTTTCTTTATTCTACAAAAAAACTAATACAGGGTGATTTTTATAAGAAGGTCATGCTTTTGGGGGATGATAGGAGACGTTCAAATATAACTTTTGATTTAAGACACTATGGGTCGGAAATGCCTCAGAAGCCAAATACACGGGGTTAAAGTTTTTAAAAAAATTAAGAAATTAATTTTTAGTTTTTTGACTGTTTAAGATATCGGTGTCAAATTTTCTCAATAAAGCTACCTAATAAAGATGCTTTAAATGTAAAAAGTAAATGTTTTAGTTGCAACCAGTGGCGTAGATCAGATAGGCATTAGAGTAATTTTTTAATAAAAAATAGTAGGCCACTGATAATCAAAAATTTTAAGAATCCTTGGTTTATTGAACAGAAAAAAGGTAACTTGCATCTTTTTCCCAAAAGGCACCATTTTATCAGAATTTAAAAATAAATAACTTTAATAAAAACTAAGAAAAAAAAATTATTGGATAACGTTAAAAAATACTAATAAATAATAATAATTAATAATTAATTTAAAAGGTGCTCAAAGTGGCCGCCATTTTGTTGGATACAGAGCCTGCAGCGTAATGTTAAATTGTCGTGAATTTTCTGGATAATAATCAACTTATATAAAAACTATTTAATATTTTTATTAATTTTATTAGACTAATAGCTGGAATAATTCAAAGTATATCTTTTATTTAAGTTAACAAAACTATTGACCTTCGAATTCAAATTATAACTTTAAATTCACAAAAAATGGATCCCCATGACATTCCTCCTAGGTCTACGCCGCACAGTGGTCTAAACGTAAAAATTACGGGGACACTAGAATGTTTATGCGATAACTGTCGAAGGAGTTGAGCTGCTATTGATTTAAAATTTGGTACACGTATTTCATTTTATAAACCATTGGTCAGAATTGCTTTTGAGTAAAATGGGTCTACGGAAAGGGGTAGATAATAAGGGATGATTTTTATTTTTGTAAAAAAAAATATTTGTGGCATTGCTAAAATAAAAAAATAAATAGTTGGGTATGAAAACAAACGATTTCTTAAAAATTGTTTTAACCATCTATTAAGGGTGATTTAAAAATAAGGGTTAAAATCGAAAACTGAGTTGTATATCGTTTTTGGGGTTTTTAAGAGTGTGGAATTCAAAAATGCTATTATTTTTACTTGAAAACATTTAATAATGGCTGTAAAGTGAAAAGGGTTGTTAACAAAAATATTGCGTAAATTAAAAATTTTACTTTTTTTACTACTAGTCTTGGTTGGTGAAAATGGTGATATAAACAAAAAAATTGTGCATCTTCCTTTATCAAAGACTATTGTATCGTACGAAGCTAAAAATAAAGTCTAAAATCGCCTAGCATAGTTACAGGACTTTAAACGCTACCATATCACTACAGGCGTCAGCGAATACTCCGTCATTCTGCAATAATTTCCGGTTTATTTTAAAAAAAAATATTAAAAAATCTTTTTGTATAATTGCATCATAATGCTTGATAACCTACATACCTTTAAGGTTTGTAATGGTTATTTTTTAATCAAAGAAATTATTGTCGAGTAAGGAGGGTTAATAATATGTAAAAACCGCATTTTCAGGACGAGAGTTTATTTTCTAAAGCGCTCCATTTAAAAGTATTGGGCGCGGAACTTTTAAAATTTAAAATAAAATATTTTTAGTTGAAATTTTAAAATAGAATTTTGACAGACGATTTTAAAGACGATAAAAAAAAATAACAAATTTTGAAAAACTAACCCCTGACAGCCCCTGCGCGGGACGATTTTTGAACGTTAACTGAATTTTACCTTCTTAAAGTGTAAAGAAACATTTAAAATAAGTTTCAACTTTTCACACGAAAGTGCACAGGAAAATCTTATTTTACCATGATATTTTGTTGCTTAGGTCATCCTCGTCAGCAACAGGGATGCGTTGTTTGATAAAATCGGTAATTTTTTCTCTCATTTCTAAAGAACTAACACTTCCTATCCAGCCATTTTCACTTAAAAGCTCAAATAAGTGCTTTCGAGTCACGCCCGAAACAGTACCTAAAGAGAAAAATATTAAAAATCTCACAAGACTGCACCTACCTGCAGCTCAATATAAATTATTAAGAAAGGCAGTAGTACTCGCTTTAAAATAAATTAACTTTCACGGTGTAACATAATGTAATTTTTTTTTGTGGGGCCTTCCACTTTTCTGGCTTTAAAAAAAGTGAATACTTCTTTGAAAATCGAGTACATCAAAATTAGTGCTATAAAATAAAAAATTAAAATTACCTTATAAATGAGCAGACATGTCCAAATAATAAAAAAAACACAAGAGTATAACATAATTAGTATAGAGTATAAGATAATCGAGAACAAATTCTATATAAATGATTATGTTTATTTGTCTCTACTTTGTCCTCCATTTTATCGCATACCGATCCACCAAAAAAACAAACTCTGATAAGCACTTAAGGTAGACTCTATTCTGTTTGAAAAACCATACATATTATCAATATTCCTTGAAGTCAAGTTTTTCACCTAATGTCCCCGAAATTTTTACATTTGAACCTCTGTGCGCCGCTGGCTAACTACCTCGTTAAAATATTGAATACATTTCATAAAAAAAAAAATATTCTTCACATGTTAAACTTAGGAATTCCCCATATACTATATCAATCTAACCACAATCTGGAGGTCATATCAGTGAAAGAAACTTTAGTCGGCATCTTTTGAGAAACAACAGGATTTTTTTCCCGTTGTTATCTTTGGGAATTTGAAGACGCATCAGCCGCTTTGATATTGTAAAATTGTTTAAAAATTCGGCTACAGATTCTTATCAAATAACTGACTGTCGCGAAGCGCCCCACTTTTTCTCTTTATTTTATTTTTTTTTTGTAGAAGTTTTAAATCAACCGAAACGAGACAAGAGCGAGATCTTTTTTTATATGTTGGCGTTAAAATCTTGCTTGTAAGGTTCGGATATACAAAACGCAAAATTGTAAATAATAATAGAAATCCAGTGTGAGTAAAAATTAGTGTAACAAGATTGATGGTGTCAAACCTTGGCATTTGTGGTTATTAACCAAACTGGACCCACTTTTTTGACCCCTTATTGACTTGTTAGCACTTCTTAAATTTACTAAATATAACACACACTCGTAAAAACATAAGTACATACTTACAGAAGCTGTTGCAGTAAATTATGATGACATAACGTTAAATTGATTGAAGTCTGAATTAGACATCAGTGATGCGAAGACATAACATACCTGAAAAGAATAAAATCAAATAAAGTAGAAGTATAGACAAGTATTGAGAGCTTATTACTTATAATGCTATTTTAAACAATTGCTTGTATAACTTTTTAGAAAACACGAAATTATTACAACCCCTGTACGAAATCAGACAGGTGGACAACTCAACCCCCAACCCAACCCCGCCACGTGCAACTTCACGATAAGGGAGGTGAAGGTAAATTGACGAATACAAATGGGACAGGGCGAGGACAGAAACGTCTTATCAGCCCCTCGCAGTGCCACAGTGGGTCGACGCCGTTTAAGATATTTTGACATCAGTTATTTTTCTTTCCATGTATTGAGTAATACGGAATAAGTAAACATATATTATCGCTTATGTCTCCCTGCAAAAAAAACACCCCATTCTGATTATATTTTAATACAACAACCATTAGCGAGGCGCGGCATTTCCAATTCGAAACTTTTGCAGAGATATGTATGTATATACATGGAGGTTTTTAGACTAAATACGTTTTTATCTGGCTTCAAAACCGTACGTATTTTGGGCCTAATGATGTTTTAGATAAAAGGTGTAATTTACGTCTATATATGTGCCGGTTTTCGCGGTCGTTAATCATCAACCGTTTCCAGATATAAAATCTACTAAGTTGTAATTATTCTGCTATTAATAGGGTTCTTCAGTTTCGCTTTCAGTTGGGTCATATATTTGAAGTAGGGTGCTATAAAGTGAATATATTAAAAAGGCTGTTCGGCGGCAAAATAGGCAGTTTTCGAAACCATTAAAAAGTATCACCGGTAACCACTAATTGACATGTATGACATTTGAAGTGTCATTTATCGTATATCCCTACTGATACCCTCCGCTATCTTACGGATGATAGACATAGCCATAAACATAGCAAAACGCATGCGCATTAATATTGTTTACATTATTGTTAAATAACAATAATTTATAATTTAAGTATATTTAGTCTCCTTTTGTCTGAAACAGTAAGAATAAATTTGTGTTTTTTTTTTATTTTGCGTAATAATGACCACGACCAACAATCTAAATTCCGGTGTCTTGACATAATTCAAGAGAAGTAGGGTTAGATTTAATGATGATGATGACCAAATACTTCTAATGGACATGTCGATCCAGCAAAATAGAACATCATACACAATCATTTTTGTCAATTTACAGGAACAGATAGTACTTTAAGAGGAATGAAGGAACATGTAAATTACATTTAAAAAAATTTTGAGAGCTCTACTGCAACTCTCGCCCGACTCATTCTTGCATTAAATTCCCTCTGTTCTGGATTCAGACCAGCTCGAAATGGGGTTAACAGCAACTACCTTATTCCATATCCCTTATCACCATAAAAAAGTAAGTTTTTACCATTGGAAAATCTTGTACTTTCTTCTAGCTGGTTGTAAAGCTGAGATTCCCTTAGAATGGTAGAATCATGTTTTCTCCCCTCATAGGAACCTTTTAAATTTATAATGATTCCATCTGGACAGGTAAGACCCTAAAATTTGACACAATGATGTCGTTTATGTCCGGAGTAGTATGCTTCTTGATTTTCACTTGGTCTACAGATGCCTCGAGTTATCCCATCAATAAAAACCCAACAATTGGGAATTGGTACGCTTTTTATATTTATTGCATTAGCATACAACCTAAATCTATTAAGATTCAACCATTGCAAATCTCCTAGATTAGACAGTTTTTGCCCAAAATTATCATATACATGATGTATCATATAATCAATTATTTTGAATAATGCTGGAGTGAACGTTTACCAAAGAAGGGTTCTAAATCACTCAGTCTGTTAGGATAGGCCAATCTCCTTAAAAGAATGCAGAGTCCATCTTGACCAGAACAGTTGTAGTGTGCATTATAATATAACTAAATTAAAAATTGCCATAGATATTGGCTCGCTTTATATTATTAATAGGTGGATTAATTATTTCTAACAACAGGGCATCATCTAAGTCGCTGTAAGACCTGGAGGATTCTAGGGCTGCAAAATCCTCAATCATGTTGTAACTTAAGGAAAATAAACAAGACAACAAACACGAATTTCATGGATATAAAGCTTTTTGCTATCGTTAGGTTAGCGGTAAACGTATCACCTGTTTCGAAAACACTTTTTGGGGAGCTGTCAAACAGCAGCTTAGACGTTTATGTCTATGTTAAGCGTCAAAACATATGTATCTTCGAAAACTGCCTAATACTTGGCTTTTTTTCGCAATACTTTTACTGATATTCGGCTAAATTTGTCTAGTTCCTTACCAGATTTACTCGAAATATATAGTTAGTTTGATTTCGAAAAAAATTAATTTTTGATGAAAAAATTTGATACGGGAGGGTATACCTGAAAAATGAAAAATCCCAAACTTTGGAGGTCGATATCTTGGCTTCTATGGCCACTATCGAAAGAATTCCAACGGTTTTGTCTTAGTTTTGTCATTCTAAATTTAACGAGACCATCCGCGTGTTCGTAGCTCTTATATTAGCTGAGATATCGCGTTTTTAGAGCCCATTTTTGGCCTCGAAAACGAGGTCGAAAAATGACTTTTTTCCGAATTTTCAAAGTGCTCTCATTCAGTTAGTTCTGCTCGAATCCCATTATAACCCGGTGTTTTCGTGATGTGTGTGATTAGAGCAAGACGATGGTATAGTTAGTTTGATTTCGAAAAAAATCAATTTTTGGTGAAAAAATTCGATACGAGGGGGTATACCCGAAAAATTCCAAACTTTGGAGGTCGATATCTCGGTTTCTATGGCCACTATCGGGAAAATTCCAACGGTTTTGTCTTAGTTTCATCATTCTGAATTCAATGAGACCATTCGCGAGGTTGTAGCTCTTATGCTAGCTGAGATATCGAATTTTTAGAGCTCATTTATGGCCACAAAAACGAGGTCGAAAAATGACTTTTTCCGAATTTTCAAAGTGCTCTCATTCAGTTAGTTCTGCTCGAATCCCATTATAACCCGGTGTTTTCGTGATGTGGGTGATTAGAGCAAGGCCATGGTATAGTTAGTTTGATTTCGAAAAAAATCAATTTTTGGTGAAAAAATTCGATACGAGGGGGTATACCCGAAAAATTCCAAACTTTGGAGGTCGATATCTCGGCTTCTATGGCCACTATCGAAAGAATTCCAACGGTCTTGTCTTAGTTTCGTCATTCTGAATTCAACGAGACCATCCGCGCGGTTGTAGCTCTTATACTAGCTGAGATATCGAATTTTCAGAGCTCATTTTTGGCCTCAAAAACGAGGTCAAAAAATAACTTTTTTCGAATTTTCAAAGTGCTGTCATTCAGTTAGTTCTGCTCGAATCCCATTATAACCCAGTGTTTTCGTGATGTGGGTGATAAGAGCAAGACGATGGCATGGTTAGTTTGATTTAAAAAAAAATCAATTTTTGATGAAAAAATTCAATACGGGAGGGTACACCCGAAAAATGAATAATCCTAAATTTTGGAGGTCAATATCTCGGCTTCTATAGCCACTATCGAAAGAATTTCAACGGTTTTGTCTTAGTTTTGTGATTCTGAATTCAATGAGACCATTCGCGAGGTTGTAGCTCTTATGCTAGCTGAGATATCGAATTTTTAGAGCTCATTTATGGCCACAAAAACGAGGTCGAAAAATGACTTTTTCCGAATTTTCAAAGTGCTCTCATTCAGTTAGTTCTGCTCGAATCCCATTATAACCCGGTGTTTTCGTGATGTGGGTGATTAGAGCAAGGCCATGGTATAGTTAGTTTGATTTCGAAAAAAATCAATTTTTGGTGAAAAAATTCGATACGAGGGGGTATACCCGAAAAATTCCAAACTTTGGAGGTCGATATCTCGGTTTCTATGGCCACTATCGGGAAAATTCCAACGGTTTTGTCTTAGTTTCATCATTCTGAATTCAACGAGATCATCCGCGAGGTTGTAGCTCTTATACTAGCTGAGATATCGAATTTTCAGAGCTCATTTATGGCCTCAAAAACGAGGTCAAAAAATAACTTTTTCCGAATTTTTAAAGTTCTCTCATTCAGTTAGTTCTGCTCGAATCCCATTATAACCCGGTGTTTTCGTGATGTGGGTGATAAAAGCAAGATGATGGTATAGTTAGTTCAATTTTGAAAAAAATCAATTTTTGGTGAAAAAATTCAATACGAAAAATGAAAAGTCCCAAACTTTGGAGATTAATATCTCAGCTTTTATAGGCACTATCTGGAAAATTCCAACGGTTTTGTCATAGTTTCGTCTGTTTTCATAAATTTTGTGTATGTATTAATATACCTGATAAATTTAGAAAAAGTTCAATAACAAAATCTTATATTCCATTAAAACAGTTTACATCAGAATGTAAAATAATCCTTAAATGTAAGTAACGATTACATTTAAGGATTATTATTCCAGTTGTGTCTATGTTAACCTTTCGCGTCGACTTTATTTTGTAAATTAATACCCTGAAATTACTGTTGGGTCATATATGTCCCATCCAACTTTCAAAAAATACTGATGGTACATTATGCAATGATTTTTATATAGCCCGATGTCCCATCCGCATTCAGCAATGCTTGTCAACAAAATATTCAAGCAGCGCAGTCAAGTGTTTTAGAATAGGTAGTAGTACAGTATACGTAGTAGGTAGTAGTCATTTAACCTCGACAGCGTGCTATTGTTTTTGCTTCAAATTTAGCTAACATCGTGTTATACAGCTTAAAATAATTACGGATATTTTTTCGAACATGTCTAGGTAAGTTTTTAAAATTATTTGTTAAAGTTAAGTGTTTATATTTTACAGGTAAATTAGGAAATTCTTGTGGGACACATATGTCCCATCGACTTTTACTTTGGTTTATTATCGTCACATCAGCATTTTTTATATAACACTCTTTTTTAGGAAACGTTTAACACAAAGAGAACTAGAGGCTTTAGCAGAAGCAGGTTTATCATCAGATGAAGAGGAAGACCCCTTTTAGGAGCAGTGGATCCGAATATGAGCAGGAAGAAGCGGATTCCAGTGATGATTCAGATTTTCTTGAGGTTGAAAAGGAAAATTGATTCTAATGAACCGTCAACGTCATCTTTCAATCCAGATGGTGCCTACGAATCCCCTGATTCATCTAACGGTTCGGACGAAAATATCGAACTTGATATTCCGGCCTCTTCTCCTGCTGACAGTTCAATTGTGATCTGGAAAGAAATTGATAATTTTTTACCCCGGTATAAGGTCCCAGAAAAGGCCAACTGTACAATAATAGCTCAGGTCAATCGTGGAAGTACAGGCTAGATATTTTTCTCAAACTAATGCCACCTTCTTTATTAATTTATATTGCCCAGTGTACCAATGAGCGCCTAAAAATTCTTGTAATAAGAAACAAATTCTAACTAATTCACACGAAATAATGATTATAACAGGGTGTTTTTTTTATAATGGCTTATAATAAATTGCCCCAAAGGCAGCATTATTGGGCTTCCCATAAGTCTTTGGGCAACCAGGCTATAAAAGAAGCTATCTTTAGAGATAGATTTAGACTTCTGGCTAGTAAACTGTATTTTAACCATCCACAAAAGCCAAATAACGCCAGTAAAACTTTTTATATTGAAGATATTGTTGCGTGCCTCAAATCGACGTTCCCAAAAGCAAATTTCAATCCATAGATGAGTCTATGACAAAGTTTAAAGGTCGTTCATCATTAAAACAATACTTACCATTAAAACCACTTAAAAGAGGCATAAAAATTTGGGAACGCTGCGACTCTAATACGGGTTATGTTTATGATTTTAATATTTATTCGGGAAGAGAACCAGGTACCCTTGATGGCACCCTAGGTGAACGAGTAGTAAAAAAATTGACAGAAACTTTAAGAGATAACCAGGTACTTATTTGTTATGACCGTTTTTTTACTTCTGTAAATTTAATGAACACTTTACCTTTCCCTCAAGTTGGAACTTGCATAGGCACTCGAAAGAATATGCCGAAATTTAAGCAATTTGATAAAAAGACAGTGAAAAGAGGAGACATGCAGTGTCTTTGCAATAATTATGGTACAATAGCATTCAATTGGATGGATACTAAAGAAGTAATGGTCCTGAGTAACTGGAGGTTGCAAGAACTGGTAAAGATGGTAAAAAAATGACACTAAGTTGTCCCGAAGCAATACACACATATAATTCCCTATAATATGACATTGACCGCAAGTCATTAAAATGGTGGAAAAAAGTTTATTACAAGCTATTGTTAACCACAGCAGTTAATGCTTGGATAATCTTCAAGGAACTTCGTAACAGAGATACTCCGTTTCTGACATACTTGGTAAATCTGGCAGAACAACTGATAGGAATTGGACGTGAAAATGCTGCTTTAATTCGCAAGAGATCATTTGGTTGGACCACACTATCCTCTAAAAATATAATTAATGTTGAAGACCATCTACCTATCCTTTCAAAAACCAGAAGTAATGCCGCTGTTGTGCCCAGCAAAAAGTAGAAAAAAGGACGGTCATGTTATGCTCCGCCTGTGACGTACCACTATGTAAAAAATGTTTCTCATCTTATCACTCCTAATGTTGTATTTCTTTGAAAAAAAAATAATAATTTGATTTTTTTGATCTTGGTTTATTTTACTATGGGGACATATAAAACCCAAACAAATATACGGCTGGGACATATATAGCCCACACTATACTTACGTTAAAAAAATAAACTTATTTTGTCATTGCGGTAGGTACTAATAAAGAAATAAATTAAAAGACACTAAAGTTTAACAAATAAAAAAAGTCGCATTTTCAAAACCAAATTTTTGATGGGACAAGTATGTCCCAATCGACGCGAAAGGGTTAAACATCCTAGGTATGTTGTCTGTGAACCAAATAATAATGTTTAATGTTTATTTGTTTATTTTTAAATTAAAACATCGTCTGCTACCAGACTATATCTGTGATAAATTGACAATTTTTAGTGATTCAATAGGTTACCAGCTAGTCTTAAATCCTGTGATAGTTTTAACGTGTTTAAAAGACTCTTGAGAAAGTTTGTTCTAGAGATTTAGTATTTGTCTTTTTTATCTTTATTCTGTGTTATGAATTTTTGTATTCTGTGTTATACGTTTTATTTTATAGGTTTAAATTATTTTATGTCATTTTTATTTATTATTTATTTTACCTTAATTTTATTGTGTGTTTGGATTCTGATTTTATTAAATTTTAACTCATTTTATATTTTAAAATTTTATTTCAACTCATTATTTATTTATGTTTAGCTTAAGTTTTTATTTGTATGATTTTATTTTTACATTGTATATGTTTGTATTTCTTACCTTTTTTGTATATTCCCACTCATATGTGAATGCATAATCTTAAACATGTTCATTTGCCTACAATACTCGCACCTCATACCAGCACTATTATTGTAATATCATCCTTATTTTTTGTCTTGTTTTGGTTTTTTAATTTTAGTTTGTTTCTTTTTAATATTATATTAAATGCATACTATGTATTTTATTTTTATGTAGCAGAATTTGCTAAATAAAGAGAGATTATAGATTATAGAAAATAAATTCAATGAAATTTAAAAGAGGATAATTTCTTCATTAGAAGTTTCTAAATCCCATTACGATGTCAACCCACACCAGTTTATTTGGATAAAATTGAAAAAAATCGCGAAAAATGTGATTTTTCTTTGAACAGAATATTCCAAATTGCATAACTACGAGTTTTTTCTGCAACCGAAGTCACCAAATTCCTATTAAAGCAAAAATCATACTTATAGTCACTAGATTACTTGAATAAAATTACAAATAATACGTCAAAATTATTTACCACAAAATCATACCCATAATGACAATTCACTCACTGGTTAAGCAGGATAAAATGATAAAACATTACTCTATAGCATAATTTCCACACATTTCTACTGGTTTTGTTGCCATTTATCCTAAACCCTATCCAGATATAATATACCAACTAACCTGCGATTATCCTACTATTACCATTCCTCTTCAATTTTGGTTCAAACGGACCATACACCTGAAGCCTGGGCCTCTCAAAGTCAAAAATATTAAACAGTCTGCTCGCGGTTAAACTACCACCGACACTCAACATGTTTTTCCGGTTTGTTTCCACGTACGATTCGATCAACTTTGCCTGGATCTCTTGTCGAACTCCCACAATGAAGAAATATCAAAATAATAAACTTTGCAGCAAATTATCCGATCCATGACGTACTTTTTACTATACAACGTTCCGGTTTTCGACTGCAACGTTAATAATTGGGAAAATTCGACCTGAAATCGATCCAGTTTTGTTTTGTTTGCGTTTCACGCGGTTTAAGATACGAAATTATCGTTTATCACTAATTCCAGAGAGATATGCCAAGATTTGCGCTCCATAGTTGATTAGTTGTAAGGCGTATACTAATAGGGCACGAAAATAAGACTGAACTTTTGATAAAATATTCCATTGAGAGTATTTTTTTTTTTAAATAAAACGTTATCTCCCCTTAGATAGATAATACGTGGAGATAACGAGAGATAAAATGCTGATAATCAACCACGAGTGCTACAGTGTTTATTTACTTGCATAGGAATGTTAAAAGGATCTTATGATAAAATATGCTTTTTTGAGTGTTTTTTAGAGATAATAGAAACTCTTTATTTCTAGGGTATGTTTTTTAATTTGTAAGTGATTGGAGTAATAGGACTCTACTTTCCTCAAATCTGAAGTAAAAAAATTAAGTCAAATGCCTGGAATCAAGTGGACTGAAATGAGAATTTATACAGTTACTTTTTTACTTTATATTTTTTTTTGACTTCAAAGTTACAAAAATAGGTCAACTTCTGATAGCCATATTTTTTGTTTCTCAACTAGTTGGATGAAGCCGAGTATACTGGCGTGTACCCTTATCCTTTCGCTATAACTAGCCGCAAACCGCATTGCCCAAGTCAGGGATGCAGCTGAGTTATGGCTATCAGAGTGAGACTAGTTTTCACCATTTAAAAAAAAAAAAATTGACTTTGAGGTCAAAAAAAATATATAAGATAATTTTTTTGGAAAAAATGAATAGCATTTTTGTAATCTACGGGTCGACATCTATAAGAAAACACATTTTCAAGAAGATTTAAAAACAAAATTTTTTTTTCCCTGAAAAAAATGCTCAAAAAAATTATCTTATATTTTCTATGATTAATAGACATCAATAATGGATCACATTGAATGTTTACTAATCCTGAGAAAAAATGCAAATCGTTCATCAGCAAGCAGATTGTTCTCCATATCTCCACCACCATTAATTACTTTGAACCTCCACAGTGGTACGACATTGGTCGAGTGACGAAAATCCGAAATCGGTGTGGTCGAAAATCAGTTAGTTATTCCATCTGATAAAATGCAGGTTAGGTGATATCGGTGCAATGAGACAACCGAACCGGGAACGTCACCGCATACAATTTAACGAGAAATCGAACCGTTCGATCGTCCCTTGTCCCAATGATCGATGGATAAAGTTCGCGTTTTGGTTCGTTAACTGGTGCCCGATAATTAATTATATTCAGCGTTTAATTGGCGCAGGCGTGACGTTCGTAATTAATGCCAGCAGAGTTGCATCCAGATACATGAAATCAGCATTCTGGTACTTCGTTTTTCAGATTAAACAAGATTCATTATCTTCTTATTCTTGATTACTGACAACGCGAAGGCTAATTTAAATAACACTTTTGTGTCAAAACATATTTTGTTCGCACTACATCCATCTTCAATCGCATTTCGCCATCATACACAATTTCCTATTTCTAAATATCAAATTATCAAAATCGCAGTTTAGTAACTCAACACACGTACAGCACCCGTACCTCCCTATCGTTGCTTATTATCTTTCTGTCAAAGGTTAAAGAAAAATGGACGGCGGTGCCGCTCTCGATTACCGCCCTTTCCTCCGCCACCCTGCCGCCCCCCCCCCCCCTCCTCCCCCGTTTCTCTCGATTAGCGACGACCGGCCCTTTAATGAATAAATATGAAGTTGTCATCGGCAAAGGGCCGCAAAAGGATAAATGGACTTTCAGGACCTCGTTTCGGATTCAACGCGTGTCGCTCGCTGCCTGAACTGATGCAAAAGGTCCATTTAGTTTAGTTATTTCGGTAAAGCTCTCTTTTTTTCATTATTATTTTAAGGAAATTGGCGATTTTTCTATTAAAAAATTCTGCAAAGTATTACCTCAGTAACCTCGATCGTAGTCTTCTTAGGTATCCCTTTACCAAGCCCAGATTTTTTATCTAAGTATTCCAGTTGACTTGAGAGTTCACTAGTGCACTAGGTGTAACTTGTATAAATTGTAAATGAACCGAGTCTTCTGTTTGTAGAGTTTTAGCTGGGACAGCATAGTAGTGTTATGGGTAAAGAGGATCTAGTACAGAAACCATATTACTCAAATTATATTTACAACATTTCAGTTGCTTAGAACCATCCTTTATTATCATCTACAGCAGAATTTACAACAAAAACGAAGAACAAATATCAGAAAATAAATTTGGTATTATAAATGCAGTTGGAACCAGAAAGGCACTCTATGGAGTTCATGTACTAATCCAGAGATGCAGAGACGTGTGAATGTGATGTATACACATCTCAGTCTAATCCATTTTTTTTTAGATTGTTAGAATACTCTTTGGGAAAACATTATAAGCATTTTTTAATGTAAGATCATTATTTTCTAATTTTACTTTGGGAAAACATTATAAGCATTTTTTAATGTAAGATCATTATTTTCTAATTTTAGTGATTTAAAGACGTTTATTTTATAGGAGAAGTATGATATGGTGGGTATTTAGGAACCTTGGCTTAATGGAAATATTAAAATTAATGAATTTTATTTTATTCGAAATGATAGAGGTACGCGTTGGTTTGGACGATCTCCATTGAGGTTGTACCGAGAGATTAAAAGAAATAACTGGACACTCAATGCACGAGGCAATACATTTAGCAAAAGATAGAAACAACTAATTGAAACACATACCTAAAATAGTATCACTATACCCTTCAAAGGGTAAAAATAAACGGAGAAGAAAAAGTAATAATGACATGAAATAATAGTTTGTGAACTTTTTAATATTGATGTGAATCACAAGAATCAATAATTGATTATAGAGAATAATAAACTTGATTGGTGATGAAGATGAAAGACCTACTTGGTGTCTTTTTTTTCAATAAACATCCATACTTTTCTTCTCTCGGCTATTACATACAGACAATTAAGGGTTTAGTAACTTCACGCCTTTCAATTTGATCATCGCAATTCAGAAATTATAAAAATCATCAGAAAAGGGTTCTTACATTTTCTGTCACTATTGTTTGTGTCTCTAGTAGAAGTTGTCGATTGAAAATTAATTAATTATTCTAGGCGGTTAAGGCATAACTTTAATTAAAATGCTTAAAATGTAAAATATCTTAAAAATGTAATCTGCCATGAATTATAAAATAAATCAAAATTAATTAATTAATGATTCCAGGTAGATGAGATCTAATTACAATTAAAAACTCTCAACTGCCTGGAATTGCAAAACGATTTCAATCTAAATGTCGATTGAAAATTAATTAATTAAATATTCCAGGCGGTTCAGGCCTAATTTTAATTAAGATGCCTCAACTGCCTGGAAATGAAAAACAATTTTCACCTTATTGTAATTAATATATTAATTATTTATTCTAGGCAGTTAAGGCGTAACCTTAATTAAAATGCTTGAATTGTAAAATATCTTAAAAATGTAATCTGCCATGAATTGTAAAATAAATTTCAATTCAAACGTCAATTAAAAGTTAATTAATTAATGATTCCAGGCAGATGAGATTTAATCACAATTAAAATCCCTCAACTGCCTGGAATTGTAAAACAATTTCAAATTAAATGTCGATTTAAAATTAATTAATTAAATATTCCAGACGGTTCAGGCTTAATTTTAATTAAGATACCTCAACTGCCTGAAATTGAAAAACAATTTTCACTTCATTTTCATTAGTATATTAATTAATTATTCTAGGCAGTTAAGGCGTAACTTTAATTAAAATGTAAAATATCTTAAAAATGTAATCTGCCATGAATTATAAAATAAATAAAAATTAATTAATTAAATATTCCAGGCGGTTCATGCTTAATTTTAATTAAGATACCTCAACTGCCTGGAATTGAAAAACAATTTTCACTTTATTTTCATTAGTATATTAATTAATTATTCTAGGCAGTTAAGGCGTAACTTTAATTAAAATGTAAAATATCTTGAAAATGTAATCTGCCATGAATTATAAAATAAATAAAAATTAATTAATTAAATATTCCAGGCGGTTCATGCTTAATTTTAATTAAGATACCTCAACTGCCTGGAATTGAAAAACAATTTTCACTTCATTTTCATTAGTATATTAATTAATTATTCTAGGCAGTTAAGGTGTAACTTTAATTAAAATGCTTAAAATGTAAAATATCTTAAAATTAATTAATTAATGATTCCAAGCAGTTGAGATTTAATCACAATTCAAATCCCTCAACTGCTTAGAATTGTAAAACAATTTCAATTTAAATGCCGATTGAAAATTAATTAATTAAATATTTCAGGCGGTTCAGGCTTAATTTTAATTAGGATGCCTCAACTGCCTGGAATTGAAAAACAATTTTCACTTTATTGTCATTAGTATATTAATTAATTATTCTAGGTAGTTAAGACATAACTTTAATTAAAATCCTTGAAATGGAAAAAATCTAAAAAATTTAATCTGCCATGCATTGTAAAATAAATTTCAATTCAAACGTCAATTAAAAGTTAATTAATTAATGGTTCCAGGCAGATGACATGTAATCACAATTAAAATCCCTCGACTACCTGGAATTGTAAAACAATTTCAATTTAAATGTCGATTGAAAATTAATTAATTAAATATTCCAGGCGGTTCAGGCTTAATTCTAATTAAGATGCCTCAACTGCCTGGATTTGAAAAACAATTTTCACTTTATTGTCATTAGTATATTAATTAATTATTCTAGGCAGTTAAGGCGTAACTTTAATTAAAATGTAAAATATTTTAAAAAAGTAATCTGCCATGAATTATAAAATAAATAAAAACTAATTAATTAAATATTCCAGGCGGTTCAGGCTTAATTTTAATTAAGATACCTCAACTGCCTGGAATTGAAAAACAATTTTCACTTCATTTTCATTAGTATATTAATTAATTATTCTAGGCAGTTAAGGCATAACTTTAATTAACTTGAAATGTAAAATATCTTTAAAATGTAATTTGCCATAAATTGTAAAATAAATTTCAGTTTAAACGTCAATTAAAAATTAATTAATTAAATATTCCAGGCGGTTCAGACTTAATTTTAATTAACATGCCTCAACTGCCTGAAATTGAAAAACAATTTTCACATTTTTGTCATTAGTATATTAATTAATTATTCTAGGCAGTTAAGGTGTAACTTTAATTAAAATGCTTAAAATGTAAAATATCTTAAAAATGTAATCTGTAATGAATTATAAAATAAATCAAAATTAATTAATTAATGATTCCAAGCAGTTGAGATTTATTCAAATCCCTCAACTGCTTAGAATTGTAAAACAATTTCAATTTAAATGCCGATTGAAAATTAATTAATTAAATATTTCAGGCGGTTCAGGCTTAATTTTAATTAGGATGCCTCAACTGCCTGGAATTGAAAAACAATTTTCACTTTATTGTCATTAGTATATTAATTAATTATTCTAGGCAGTTAAGGCATAACTTTAATTAAAATCCTTGAAATGGAAAAAATCTTAAAAATGTTATCTGCCCTGAATTGTAAAATAAATAATAACTTGACGTCAATTAAAAATTAATTAATTAATTAGACAATTAAGGGTTTAGTAATTTCAGGCCTTTCAATAGGTCATTGCAATTTGACAATTGTAAAAATCATCAGAAAAGAGTGCTTACATTTTTGTCCCTATTGTTTGTGTCTCTAGTAGAAGTTGGGTTGAATTCCAAGAATTAAAAAGTTGCAAGGATCTACTTATGATATTTTAAAACCGCTCACAGTTTAATATATTTATAAAAAAATAAGTTTTCCTAAACCGACTTTTATTAAATTAAAAAAAAAGAAGATCAAAGCAAAGCAAAAGGCAATCAAAGAAGAAGAGGAATAGGAAGAGGAAGAACATCACTCAAATAGAGTTTTATGTGTAAAAATAGGCAATTGTCGAACTTCTCTTTATTTCCACTGTACTTTAAATTTTTAAAAGATTTTACGTATAACTGTAGTCACTGTTCCAAATAATCGATTTTTTTCAAATAATTTGCGCCGGCTGTACCTGTGCTTATAGGCAAAAAAAGTCTTATATTGACTTCAACAATACGCTTCTAAAACATTTGCATCGAATTTAGTAACACCCTGTATATATAATAATTGTCCTGATTAAATCAATTTTTTTGAAAAAAAAAATTTAATCCTTAGACCATAGGCAAAAGATCACAACACATCACCACCGAAACAACAAAACACATTACACAACACCTCTTACTTCTTATCTTTGGCATTCTCTCCTTTAACAGCAATAATTTCAAGTTAAACAGGTGTAAAATAAATATCAAATGAAGTGGAAAATACTTCCTACAAAGCGGTATCGGGACAACCATCTAACGAGTGTATTATAGGCATTCCGTCAAGTACCTGAGTCGTGTCGTAAAAATTAGATGGAAACTGTTCTCTTCGCGCCGATTTCTAGAATATATATATATATATATATATATATAGTAAAACTGGGCTGTCGACGCTTATCTCTGAAGGCGTCCCGACGCTAACATTGACGGGGACTATATCAGGGCGTCTCCAGCGAGCCGAGCAGTGAAGCCGTGCGGAAAAATGATAGCGACAGAGGCTCGCTTGGACTTGGAAAAGTGTTTGTACGCATACAAATATGACTTACAGGGAATGCAACGTATGTAAAGTAATGTATATAGTGCTTTTCCAGATAGAACACATGGAAATAAAGATTCTGTTACAACTTAACCTTGATTGGACAACGATATTTATGTAAAATTAAACACAGATAGATACAAGCAACCACTAAAACATAAAAATAGCCAGAGTTGAAAATCATTCATATTTCTCTTCAACAGTCAATTTAAAATTAATTAATTAATTGATTATTCCAGGCTGTTGAGAGGCTTAATCTTAACTAAAATGCTTGAAATGTAAAAAATCTTAAAAATGTGAATTTTATGAATTCTAAAATAAATTTCAATTAATCATGTTAATTAAAAATTAATTATTAAATTATTCCAGGCAGTTGAGGTTTATAATCATAATTAAAATCCCTCAACTGTTTGGAATTGTAAAATAATTTTAAGTTAAACATCAATTAAAAGTTAATTATTTAAATATTCCAAGCAGTTGAAGGCTAATCTTAATTAAAATTCCCCCAGTATCCCCAATTTTATTTGTAATGTCATAATTAAATTTATTTGTTATTCCGGGCAGTTGAGGTATAATTTTAATTGCCCTAAGTTGTAAAATAAATTCTAACTTAAACGTCGATTAAAAATTAATTAATTAATGATTCCAGACAGATAGGACTTAATCATAATTAAAATCCCTTAACTGCCTGGAATTGTAAAACAATTTCAATTTAAATGTCGATTGAAAATTAATTAATTAAATATTCCAGGTGGTTTAGGCTTAATTTTAATTAAAATTCCTCAGCTGCCTGGAATTAAAACACAATTTTTATTTTATTGTCATAAGTAAATTAAATAATTATACTAGGCAGTTAAGGCGTAACTTTAATTAAAATGCTTGAAATGTAAAACATTTTATCTGCCATAAATTATAAAATAAATTTCAATTTAAATGTCAATTAAAGATTAATTAATTAATGATTCTAGGCAGATGAGATTTAATCACAATTAAAATCCCTCAACTGCCTGGAATTGAAAAACAATTTTTTACTTTATTGTCATGAGTAAATTAATTAATTATTCTAGGCAGTTTAGGCATAACTTTAATTAAAATACTTGAAATGTAAAAATATAATCTGCCCTGAATTGTAAAATAAATTAATAATTAAAAATTAATGAATTAATTATTCCAGGTCGTTGAGGCTTAATCTAAATTAAAATCCCTTATTTGCCTGGAATTGTAAAACAATTTCAATTAAAACATCAATTAAAAATTAACTAAATATTCCAGGCAGTTCCGACTTAATCTTAATTAAAATCTCTCAACTACCAGGAATTATAAAACAATTTTAATTTAAACTTCAACTAAAAAATAGTTAAATATTCCAAGCACTTGAGGCTTAATCTTAATTAAAATCTCTTAACTGCCAAGAATTATAATACAATTCTAACTTAAACGTCAATTAAAAATTAAATAATTAATCATTCCAGGCAGATGAGATTTAATTACAATTAAAATCCCTCAACTGCCTGGAATTGTAAAATAATTTTAATTGAAATGTCAATTAAAAATTAATTAATTAAATATTCCAGGCGGTTCAGGCTTAATTTTAAGTAAGATGCCTCAACTGCCTGGAATTGAAAAATAATTTTTTACTTTATTGTCATGAGTAAATTAAGTAATTATTCTAGGCAGTTGAGGCATAATTTTAATTAAAATGTTTGAAATGTAAAAAATGTAATCTGCCGTAAATTATAAAATAAATTTCAATTTAAACGTCGATTAAAAACTAATTAATTATTTATCCCAGGTCGTTGAGACTTAATCTAAATTAAAATCCCACAATTGCCTGGAATTGTAAAATAATTTCAATTGAAATGTCAATTAAAAATTAATTAATTAAATATTACAGGCGGTTCAGGCTTAATTTTAATTAAAATGCCTCAACTGCCTGGAATTGAAAAACAATTTTTTACTTTATTGTCATGAGTAAATTAATCAATTATTCTGGGCAGTTTAGGCATAACTTTAATTAAAATACTTGAAATGTAAAAAATCTTAAAAATATAATCTGCCCTGAATTGTAAAATAAATTAATAATTAAAAATTAATGAATTAATTATTCCAGGTCGTTGAGACTTAATCTAAATTAAAATCCCTCAACTGCCTGGAATTGTAAAACAATTTCAATTAAAACTTCAATTAAAAATTAACTAAATATTCCAGGCACTTGAGGCTTAATCTTAATTAAAATCTCTTAACTGCCAAGAATTGTAATACAATTCTAACTTAAACGTCAATTAAAAATTAAATAATTAATGATTCCAGGCAGATGAGATTTAATCATAATTAAAATCCCTCGACTGCCTGGAATTGTAAAACAATTTCAATTTAAATGTCAATTAAAAATTAATTAATTAATGATTCTAGGCAGATGAGATTTAATCACAATTAAAATCCCTCAACTGCCTAGAATTGTAAAACAATTTCATTTTAAATGCCGATAGAAAATTAATTAATTAAATATTCCAGGCGGTTCAGACTTAATTTTAATTAAAATGCCTCAACTGCCTGGAATTGAAAAACAATTTTTTACTTTATTGTCATGAGTAAATTAATTATTTATTCTAGGTCGTTGAGGCTTAATCTAAATTAAAATCCCTCAACTGCCTGGAATTGTAAAACAATTTCAATTTAAATGTCAATTAAAAATTAATTAATTAATGATTCTAGGCAGATGAGATTTAATCACAATTAAAATCCCTCAACTGCCTAGAATTGTTAAACAATTTCAATTTAAATGCCGATAGAAAATTAATTAATTAAATATTCCAGGCGGTTCAGACTTAATTTTAATTAAAATGCCTCAACTGCCTGGAATTGAAAAACAATTTTTTACTTTATTGTCATGAGTAAATTAATTAATTATTCTAGGTCGTTGAGGCTTAATCTAAATTAAAATCCCTTATTTGCCCGGAATTGTAAAACAATTTCAATTAAAACATCAATTAAAAATTAACTAAATATTCCAGGCACTTGAGGCTTAATCTTAATTAAGATCTCTTAACTGCCAAGAATTGTAATACAATTCTAACTTAAACGTCAATTAAAAATTAAATAATTAATGATTCCAGGCAGATGAGATTTAATCATAATTAAAATCCCTCGACTGCCTGGAATTGTAAAACAATTTCAATTTAAATGTCAATTAAAAATTAATTAATTAATGATTCTAGGCAGATGAGATTTAATCACAATTAAAATCCCTCAACTGCCTAGAATTGTTAAACAATTTCAATTTAAATGCCGATAGAAAATTAATTAATTAAATATTCCAGGCGGTTCAGACTTAATTTTAATTAAAATGCCTCAACTGCCTGGAATTGAAAAACAATTTTTTACTTTATTGTCATGAGTAAATTAATTAATTATTCTAGGTCGTTGAGGCTTAATCTAAATTAAAATCCCTTATTTGCCCGGAATTGTAAAACAATTTCAATTAAAACATCAATTAAAAATTAACTAAATATTCCAGGCACTTGAGGCTTAATCTTAATTAAGATCTCTTAACTGCCAAGAATTGTAATACAATTCTAACTTAAACGTCAATTAAAAATTAAATAATTAATGATTCCAGGCAGATGAGATTTAATCATAATTAAAATCCCTCGACTGCCTGGAATTGTAAAACAATTTCAATTTAAACGTCAATTAGCAATTAACTAATTAAATATTCCAGGCAGTTGAAGCTTAACCTTAATTAAAATTCATTAACTGCCTGGAATTGTAAATCAGTTATAGGCATAAATTTAATTAAAATGCTTGAAATGTTAAAAAGGAAACCTGCAGTAAGGACTCTATTCTAAAAATGACATTGCTTGGATGTGAGTATATCTGTATTGAATAAATAAATGTCGAGTTTAGACTGATATGATCTAAGAGGACTTAGATATCACTCATCAGCTATTGATATTTTTAGACTGGTTCAGGGTAGTGGTACACGAAAATTGCACTTCCAACGTGCAGTTTCCAAGAGTTCATTACTTTCTACGTTAATTTTCGTTAAAGAGTAAATCATGTTTATAAATAACGCAGACAAATTTGTTTTAAAATTTGTATCGAATTTTGCAACTTTGCCAACAAAATCAATCCAAGTTAAATCTAGACCAGTTTCGTCTTTTGATGGTGAAGGTTTAAATGTTAATAGAGGCAAAACAACTGAGTGTGGTTTTAATAATGAGAGTGGTAATGGTATTTGTGAGGATGAAACATGCACATCATCTAACTGCTGAAGGATAAATTAAGTAGAAGCATCAGAATCGAAGAAGATACAGGAAAAGTTTCTGTCGTAGCGGTATATTCAGACTCAAATCAGAATCAGGATTTGATGGAGATAACAATAATAGTTGAGTTTGCAGATTTCCTTTTAGAAGCTTCGAATGCCATGAGTACCGCACATATACGTTATAACTTACACACATCTAATGTATAATCCGTTCAATAACCAGGGGAGATTTTTAAAACGGTCCCATCGGACATTTCAATCAGTGCGGTAACAAGGTACAAGCAACAGGCCGTGTAAAACATCGGCAACGGCAACATATCCCTGTCCCGATGTCCCGACCGACCGAACTCGACCGGTATTGCACCGGTTGCGATACGCGACGCTTTAATCAGATTACCGGTGATAAATTACCGGCCGGTCAGTAATAGATATCGCGAACGGGCTCACGGAAACGCCCACACTTCTATACCAGACTCTGCAATTGCTTTGCTAGTGATAACGTTATTTTTTTCATGTTTTTCTTTTTTGAGTAATTGATCTGGTTTCGGATTTTTTTTGCCTGCATAAAATACCAAGGCAAAAAACGTACTTTTGGAGTGTGTTCCTTGAGGTATTCCTGACACAAGTTACGGACAGAAGTTACAGTTACAGAAAAGGTCATGAGGCAATGAGACATGGTGTTGGGATTGCCTGGAAATAGTGTTTTTCTGGGATGGTTTAACAAGTTATACAAGAAAAACATCAGTTTGTTCCAATGCTCTTCTAATTCTCTAATAAGACTGAGATGAGGATATATAAATGAGAACCCAGTTGTTCCACCCATTTCCTAATTCAGGAAATTTCAGATCTAATTAAAGTTACGCCTTAACTGCCTAGAATAATTAACTAATATACTAATTACAATAAAGTGAAAATTGTTTTTCAATTCCAGGCAGCTGAGGCATCTTAATTAAAATTAAGCCTGAATCGCCTGGAAAATTTAATTAATTAATTTTCAATCGACATTTAAAGTGAAATCGTTTTACAATTCCAGGCAGTTGAGGGAATTTAATTGTGATTAAATCTCAACTGCCTGGAATCATTAATTAATTAATTTTTAATTGATGTTTAAATTGAAATTTATTTTTTAATTCATGGCAGAATAAATTTTTTAGATTTTTTCTATTTTAAGCATTTTAATTAAAGTTACGCCTTAACTGCCTAGAATAATTCATTAATATACTAATGACAATAAAGTGAAAATTGTTTTTCAATTCCAGGCAGTTGAGGCATCTTAATTAAAATTAAGCCTGAATCGCCTGGAAAATTTAATTAATTAATTTTCAATCGACATTTAAATTGAAATTGTTTTACAATTCCAGGCAGTTGAGGAGTTTTAATTGTGATTAAATGTCAACTGCCTGGAACCATTAATTAATTAATTTTTATTTGACGTTTAAATTGAAATTTATTTTTTAATTCATGGCAGAATAAATTTTTTAGATTTTTTCTATTTCAAGCATTTTAATTAAAGTTACGCCTTAACTGCCTAGAATAATTCATTAATATACTAATGACAATAAAGTGAAATTTGTTTTTCAATTCCAGGCAGCTGAGGCATCTTAATTAAAATTAAGCCTGAATCGCCTGGAAATTTTAATTAATTAATGTTCAATCGACATTTAAATTGAAATTGTTTTACAATTCCAGGCAGTTGAGGGAATTTAATTGTGATTAAATCTTAACTGCCTGGAATCATTAATTAATTAATTTTTAATTGACGTTTAAATTGAAATTTATTTTTTAATTCATGGCAGATTACATTTTTTAGATTTTTTCCATTTCGAGAATTCTAATTAAAAATACGCCCTAATTGCCTAGAATAATTCATTAATATACTAATGACAATAAAGCAAAAATTGTTTTTCAATTCCAGGCAGTTAAGGCATCTTAATTAAAATTAAGCCTGAACCCCCTGGAATATTTAATTAATTAATTTTCAATCGACATTTAAATTGAAATTGTTTTTTACAATTCCAGGCAGTTGAGGAATTTTAATTGTGATTAAATATCAACTGCCTAGAATCATCAATTAATTAATTTTTAATTGACGTTTAAATTGAAATTTATTTTACAATTTAGGGCAATTTAAATTATGCCTTAACTGCCTGGAATAACAAATAAATTTAATTATGACATTACAAATAAAATTGGGGTCACTGGGGAAATTTTAATTAAGATTAGCTTTCAACTCCCTGGAATATTTAGATAATTAACTTTTAATTGACGTTTAAATTAAAATTACTTTACAATTCCAAATAGTTGAGGGATTTTAAATATGATTATAAACCTCAACTGCCTGGAATAATTTATTAATTAATTTTTAATTAACAACTGGGTTCTCATTTCTATAGTTTCTACTCAATTTTTTTAATTGCATTATTCTACGTTAACAAATACCAAATAGAGGAACAGTAAAATTGGCAGCAGAGTTTATTCGATAGGTTAAACGCATATCCATTGATACGGCACCAAAACCAACGATTATTTAAGCCTTCACGATTTCTACGTGCAAAGCACATCAAATCCATCAACATTTTCGACAAAAATTCACCTCCTGATCGCAGGTATATACATCATCCCTTATAAAATTTCTAACGACAATCAGGCAAATTTCCCGAACACTCTCGGGCGAACGTTCGCTACACGTCGTCATATTTACGCGATAAGGGCGTCCCAATGGCATCGCACAATACCGCGACGCAGACAGTGACAAACCTGTCGAATGCACGGAAATTCGGAAACGATCTGATCTATCTCGATGAGTCGATAGCGCCTTTTCTCACGCTCAATTTGACGACGACGACGACGACGTAACGCCTCGTTTTGTGGCCGTTATCGATGATAAACCGTTTCTGTACATTATACTGGATACATAAGTTCTTTTGCGGTTTTTGTTTTCAGTTGGATTTCGGGTATTAGATGGTGCGAAATAAACAAATTCCCACTGTAAGTTCCAAAGTTTTGTTCAGATCCAATCAAATCAGGAGTGTCGCCAAAAACACACAACTAGAGAAAAATGTCACAAAAGAGACGCCGAATGCAAAAGAACACTGAAAATAGATCAGAACAACATTAGTAAGCGCTACAGAAAGAGTCCTAAGCGAAAATTGAAACAACAGAAGAAGAAAACACTAGTAGGACCAAAAATGCCAAAGACCCAAAAAACAAGGCCGTACACACAGAAAAATCCTGATGGATTTTTTCACATTTTGTTGTGTAAAAAAAAATGTTTAATTTTAGTACACAATTGTTAGATATCTCACAGTCCTGTATAAAAATTCTTAGGCATTTTGTATATGTTTTAATGTGTATATTTCATACAATTATTACATATTACATTAATACACCATAAGTGGATATTAATTATTAAGATAATGTGTATAAATATTCCACATTTTTTTTTTAAATCCAATGCAGTTTGGTAAAAAATCTAATAACCAAGTATATTTTTACTACAATTTTTAATTAATTTTTGATTCTGGCTTGTGTTGATTTTATTTACAATTGTGTAGATTAAAAAAGATTCTTGCTAATAGCCCTTCACAATTGTAGAATTTTAAAACATGTATTGTGTAGTTATAATACACAATTGTGTATAAAGGAGGACGCGCCCGACGTCCTTGCCTTTGCCGCTAGAACTTCGTCAATTTCAACGTTCAACGTTCGCGTCAATGTTGCCAGATTCAATATTAAACAGTTGTAAAGGTATGCATCAAAATTTGCAGCCGATTTAAAGTTGTTAATTGAAAATGATTTAATAGGATGTTTAAAAATAAGCCCAAGCATAAGTTTTAATTCTATTTATTTAAATAATATCGTGATAATAACACGCGTAAGGAAAAAGGAAACGTAACTTTTTTAATTGGCGGTGTAATCTTTAAGATACCTTTGATTTGGCAGCATTGCTATAATTCCCAGTGCCAAGGTGTTCAACTGTTCATTCTTCAGTCCTTCAATCAACCGACCGGCATTAATTTGTTTTAAGGTTTTTTCGTTTTGTTGTGTCATTTATTTTTATTAAGTGATTTTAAAATAAATTGATGAAGGGTGATTTAAAACGAAATAACAATCATTTTGATTTCCATGGGATATGAAAATCCGGTATATGTAAACATGCCAAAACGTTACTTATTGTAAACGAACCACCCTATAGTCAACACATTTTTAAATTCTACATAAAATGTTAAAAATTTTCATGTATCATAATGTCATATTTGTTAACTATTTTTTTAATATAAGGTGTTGAAAATGGCACTTTTTATGACTTTAAAAGGGATCTAAAGCTAATTCTGTTATGAAGAAAAAAGATATTTCCATTTTCCATTTCGTGTTTTTAATTTAAACTTTTTAAATGATTTCTAAGGTTTTTTTTTCTATTTTTAACAGAATTAGCTCTAAAGCCTCCTTAAGTTATGAAAAGTGCAATTTTCAACACCATGTGTTAAAAAAAATTGATAGCAGTAAATGATTGTTGTTTTGTTAACAATTACCCGCCTGATATACTGTAGATGTTAAGTAACTACATACATATTATATGTACAGGGTCATTTTTTATATTTGCGAGCCCATATACAGGGGTTAATATTAGTGATATAACTTTGCAATGCGCTTTTGTTTTTTTTTACAAATCTAGAATATAATACGGAAAAAAGTATGCAACTTTTGTATAAAAAGTTTTTCTCTATCACTTACATTACCCCTGTTTATGGGCACGCAAATATAAAAAATGACCCTGTTCATAAATGTAGGTGTTTATTAGCCTTTAGGTTAAAATCCTGTTTTTACAACTAAGAATTTCCATTTTAAGTTCCTATTTGCGTTTCTAATGTGTATTGGTAATACTACTATTAAAGTTTTTTTATTTTGTTGTTCAGGTTATATGTACTTTTTTAAAAGGTATTTAAATAAAAAAATGTTTCTTTAAAACAATTGAATTTTTTTACCCTACCTATACAACTAAAATTTTTACAAAACATAAATGTTAACGTGTTTGGGAAAAACAGTCAATATGGAAAATAAGTCAAATTAGGAAAATACATATTCAATCTGTATTTTTCTAATATGACTTCTTTTCTTACCAAACGTTGGGCCTCACTTATTTGCCATTTTTTACAAGACTTATTTTATTTTAATCAAATTATGACCTATCCTGTTTTTTCCAGGCGCCCTAGAATTTTTTATTACACAGATTTATGACGAAATTCTCTAAAATGTATTTTAAATTTTTACGAATATAAATACAAAACATTGTAATAAAAAACTCCAGTTCTTATGTTAATTTGATATACAAACCTAAAATAAGTAACCTACACTATATTTAAATTTATAAAACAATATATAGTATTAATATACACAATTTGTAATAAAATTTTATAGTTGACATGAAAGAAAATAAAATATATTGTAAAAACAACCTACACTAACTTGTGTATTTAAAATGCACAAATTGTGTTTTTTTCCTGTACATACCATGTTAAAAAAACACTAAGAGTTTGCTTATTTACTGAACAATTATATTAAATAAATATAAAATATTGTCGAATTTAAGTACACAAATAGTGTACTATATATACAATAAAATAAATCAAATTGATACACAATTTGTTTTTTATAGAACCACAGTTGTTTTAACACAATAGCATAGAGAAATTCTACACAAATTGATTCTGTACCATTTCCAGAATCAAATTGTATGTAAAATCTATACAATTGTTGAATTTTTATTCACCTATTTTTAAGAGTGTAACAAAAATGCTGCAGTGTCCAAGTGTATTAGACACATCTAAAGATTTAAGAACTTCGGACAAAAACACTGATAAGAAGGAAAAAAAGAGATATGATGAAAGGTCAAATAATGAATTTTTTCAAATTTTCAAAGTGCTCCCATTCCCTTAGTTCTGCTCAAATCTCGTTATAACTCGGTATTTTTCTGATGTAGGTGAGGCGAGCAAAAATTCCAAACTTTGAAGGTCGATATCTATGCTTCTATCTGCCCTATCGGAAAAATTCTAATGGTTTTGACTTAGTTTCGTCCTTCTGAATCCAAAGAGACCATCCGCAAAGTCCAGTAGCGTAACAAAGTAGCCACGGGCCTGTGTGCGAAAATTTTGCCGGGCCCCAATAAAATCAAAAATCTATTGGTTATTATAAAAAAAAGTAAAACAATTTTTTAGGAAGAGCTATATATATTCTTCATGTACAGCGAACAAACTAAACAGTTGACACTAACTCACTATAATTTAAAAAAATTTAAACAACACAAAATCAAAATAAAAACCAATAATTAATAAAATAAAATAAAATAAAAAACAGATACATAAAATAACAACAAAAAACAATATTTAAAGAAAAAACCACTAAAACAATTATAAATCCTAGCTTTTGAATGCGCAAAATCGGTTATTACATTAGCAATATCTACTTTTCGAGCTTCCTCATTTTCTATGGAAATAATTGCTAAAGCTGATAATCTTTTTTCAGCCATGCAATTCCTTAAGTATGTTTTTATTAACTTTAATTTTGAAAAAGACCGTTCAGCTGATGCAACCGAAGCTGGAATGGCCAAAAAAATATTACAAGCTGTAACAATCTCACCGAAACTCGAAGACAATTTTTAACAACAATAAAATCTAATAAATCAAAAATAGACGTTAAATTATTTAAGTCGTGCTTAAAACATTCTCTAAAAGAAAGCACCTGGGAAGAAATTGTATCCGCAATTTCTTCCGAATATTTAAGGTGCAGAGTTTGACACATTTTGTGAATTTCAATGTCAGAAAAAGAAGGATCTCGTAAAATACTTGGGGTTAAAACACGAAAATAGGAATAAATTTTTAAAATCCCAGAACTTGTTGGTATATTATATCTATTGTTTTGAAAACGTTATATTCTCCACCAATCATCATTTGTTTGAACTTGATAATGGTTGTTTTTATCGTCAAAATATATTTTTGGTCTTGATATTTTTTTATTTTTAAATTCATTAGTGCCCCATTGCCCTGCTAATTGAACAGCTTCGGTTTTAATAAAATCAAAGTCATTTCTTATTTTATTTATGGTTTCATTAGCTGTCGTAAACATTTTGGACGGAGCTTCAATATTTTGATCTTTTTTTTGTAAAATTTTTGATAAAGTATCAATAACTTTTAATATTTTAGTTTGAAGGATAATAAGAAAAACTGTTTCAAATTCTTCCATGTGCTTTCTTAAAAATTTTGCTTCAGTAACTTCTGATCTACTTATTGAGGTTAAAATTATTTTTGCCAGTGCTTTTAAAATATCTACATATCTAAAACGAAGAGCTAATGCATTGTGTCTTGATGACCACCGGGTAGGTGTCAATTTTTTTAAAGTTATTTTACTCTTAGTCACACTTTGCAAAAGCGCCCATCGTTTAATGCTATGGCCAAAAAAACATAGACATTCTCAACCAAATCATAAAAATTTCTGACCTCCTCAACACTTTTTACAACGTCGTTCAAGACTAAATTTAAATTATGCGCGGCGCAGTGCACATATAAGGCGTTTGATGATACTTTTAAAATCTCGGCTTGAACACCATATGCCACTCATATTTGCCGCGCCGTTATAACCTTGCCCACGAAGTCTTTCTAAGGGTAGT
Source organism: Anthonomus grandis grandis (assembly GCF_022605725.1). Classification (NCBI taxonomy): domain Eukaryota; kingdom Metazoa; phylum Arthropoda; class Insecta; order Coleoptera; family Curculionidae; genus Anthonomus; species Anthonomus grandis. The sequence goes on from NC_065554.1 coordinate 27,923,940, forward strand.
TCATTTTTGCGTAGAATGTCTAATATCGTTATGCTTAAAGCCAGACCAGTTTGGCTTTTTACTGGAATAAACTCCAAAAATTTTTCCTGAATTATAATTTGGAATGGATTATTTTCTATAAAATTTGTGGTTACATATCTTATAATTACACTTAGCTGGTCTATTTTAGCAATATCTTGTGTGGTATCGATAATAACTGAAAAAAATGGAGAAGCTTTTATATTTTTAATTTAATTTTGTTTAATTGTGTTACCTAGCAGTTCAATAACCTCGTTTTGAACAACGGGACTTAAGTAAGTGGTAGAATGTTTTTTCTTATTTTCTACTAAATTTTAACTTTAATTGCGTAAAACCGGGTCAAATTTGGCAAGCAGATTTATCACAGATAAAAAAACTCCGGGATTTTTAGAATTATTAGTTTCGTCGTGACCTCTAAATGGCATATTGCAACATGTTAATGTAAGTGTAACTTCTACCACACGCTCCAAAACTTGTCTCCAAACATTAATTTCATGTCGAATTTTCAAATCAAGCTCAACATCGATAGTTTTATTTAAACTCCAGCGACCAAATACGGCGCAAGAAACGTTATGGTTAAGCTTTTGCTGATGCCTGTTGACTGCTTGTTGAAGATGTCTCCAATCATTAGATCCGGCCCCAAGAGCATCGTTAGCCTACCCAAACAACCAACAAGGTAGGCAGTAGCATTTGTCCAGGACTTTCGAGTAGCAAAGCCACAAACGCTCAGTTTTTATTCCTGACATACTCGTTTTAGTGTAGTAAAAAAACGAAAAACTCCTACCTTGTTCATTTTTAGGAAAGGGGCCTAATGGTCTACAGGGTTCATTAGTAACTAAAAACATTTTCTATTCATCCGTTAATGCAGTACTAGGATCGTAATATCCTTTATCAGTGTGTGAAAGTGGTTGCTTTGCCTCAGCCACAGCCGTTGATTTAACTTCTCCGCATTAATACTAGGTTTTGGCTTTTTTTTATAAGAAAATGCTTTTTTATATCGACCCCTCGATTGGTTCTCGGGCCCCTATTGAAGCCGGGCCCGTGTGCCTCGCACACATGGCACACCGGTAGTTTCGCCACTGGCAAAGTCGTAGCTCTCATACTAACCGAGATCTCTGACGGCAAAAACGAGGTCAGAAAATGACTTTTTCTGAAGACAAATGAATACTATACTTTCGTAAAGAACTGTAACCTTTAATATTTTTCCTCTTTGCTGACATATATCCGAACTTCGAACTGCCACTATGAACCTATTAATCAGTTTAAAATCCCTTACCAAACACTTTTTCACTCTAAGGCCGATCGCATACTTATAAGACATTTGTTTCGAACATGTTACTTCAACACTGTTGAACACAAATGTAGGAAACAAAAATCCGTAGTTCGGACATTAGTAGTATACGTATATTTAAAAGTTGTATTGGTGAAGAACTGATGGAAGATCAAGCAAAATTTCAATCTTTAGTACTTTTGGACATAATTGGACCTTCTATCAAGAGATCAGATACAAAATTTCGGGAATCCATTACACCAAAGGAAAAACTAATTATTACAATGAGGTAAGTAACTAAATCAAATTTCATTTCAATTGTGTAAGTAATTATTATGTATTACAAATTTAAATAGTCATAATCGGTATTTGGTGATGTCATGGGTGTGCTTACTTGGCTTGAAGAGTACGTAGTTTGCGCTTGAGAACTGTTTGAGAATGGGTGAAAGTTACTGTTGCTTAAATTATAACAAATCTGTTGAGAATGTGTTCAAAGTGTGGTTTGTAAAGTATTTCACCAATAACCTGCATTGTTTTATATTTAAATTCATGTTTTTGAGCGTTTGTCATTCGCTCTTAATCGGGCAGAAGACTTTTAAGAAATTGCAAGTCAGCATCTTCCGGTTTTTCCGATTGGCTTCGGGCTTTCGATGTAAAATAATCAATGGCACATTTCTTTAGAGGGTCCACTTCTTTGCGCTTTTTTGCAGAACTTTTATTGCGAGTTAGTGACTAATAAAGGTTTATTTGTAGAGGATTCTTCGAATGCATCCCTATTTAGGTCATTTTTGTTATGTATTTCAGGAGGCTCAATATCTGAAGATTCTTCTTGAGTCGAAATATTATTTGTTTCTTCATTTATATTTTTGGGAGATGTAATGCTACTCTTTTGTTGCCTAGATTTAGTGAACGGCAGGAGAAAGTCCAAAAAGTCTGCTAAATAATATTTTTTCTTTGTTTGTGCTGATGATCCAGCTGGTGGTCAAGGCCTTAAATGACGGGTATAAACAGATCTTATATTTTTTCATTTCTTCCTTACATGCAGCTCCTAAAAATAAAATTTTGTTTTAGATACTTGGCAACCGGAATGAGTTTCAAGCAGTTATCTTTTCAATTTATGAGAGGAGACTCTATTAGTTGAAGAAGTTTGTGACAATATTTGGTCAGGTTTGCAAATGGAATTCATGCCTTTTTCAAGTGAGTTGCAATGGATTGAAAAACCCGAACGCTTTGACGAACTTTTGGAATTTACCGAATTGTATTGGTAGTATCGATGGAAAACATATTAAAATACATTGTCCAGCCAAGACGCCTTTATAATTATAAAAGTTTTTTTTCATTGCAGTTATTGGCTATAGCGGATGCAGATAGCAATTTTACTGCAATTGACGTTGGCGACTATGGTGGAAATGGTGATGGGGCAGTATTTAAAAATTCAGGCAAACACACTCAATTTTCCACCACCGCAGCCTTTGCCCAAAGAACCACACGAGCCGGCTTTTCCCTATTATTTTATAGGAGATGCTGCCTTCCCTCTTTGAAAAAAATTATTAAAGCCTTATCCGTCAAGAAATTTAACAAACCCGAAAAGAATCATCAACTATACACAGATAAAAATGACTTCTTATTACAAGAAAATATATTATCTTGGCTGTTAATTATCTTTAATTAAGGACATGCATTTAGTTCAAACTCACGTTATTTTGTCAAAAGAGAATCCACGTTCTTCGCATTATTTTCTAATTATCTTAGCGAATTAAATCCTTGCTATTAGACAACTGTCTTTAAGAATAAAATTGTGAATTTATCGATACTTGTTTAAAGAGTACGTTCTCGCTTTAACGTCACAGGTGCTTTGCGTTGGATCGCGTAGGTATAACCCCGGTGTTTTCCCTTTGTCGGAACTTTGTCCTTTGGTCGTTCCGGTCATTAGCAAGTTAGACGCGGAATTGTCAACGCGACACAACGTATAATCGCATTTTTGTGTGTGAATTTGGTTTTTTCAACATGGACAACATGAATTTTGAAGTTAAAGTAAGTGAAGTTTTCTCTTTTTTAAAGCGGAATGCTTTGGAACACTTGTGGCCTGTGTTTTAAGGTATATTTATATTATAAATATATGTGGTTTTTATTGTTTTTTTTTAAATTATACCGGTACCTATATATGCGTGTGTATAGGTTTAAAATACTCAGTAGGGCTATAATGCATTTTTTACTTTCTTATAGGTATGCCTAGATTAGTTTATAAATAACTAAATAAGCATGCATTGATTTTTAAAAGCTTTTGTGTAAATTATTATTGTTATTATTATCTTAAACAAGATGGTGGACATTTGCGTTAAAATATTCTTTAGAAGCTAATATAGCTATATAGCTATTTTCACAGGGCAGTCCTGAACTAGTCCGGGATTGTTTTCCTAAGTTTCGATTGACCGATGATAAAATGCGGACATATTAAAACCAATAAAAATACAGGAAAAGACTCGGGAAAAGAATCCCGGACAAGTTCAGGACTGCTCCACGAAAACCGCTATAAATTTTCCTAAAAGAAGAAAATATAATCTTAGCAGAAGAGAATTTTCTTACTTTAAAATTAAAATATTGAAGGAAAGGTATATGTACTTTAAATAAGATAATTATTTCGAGCTAAGAATCGTACCATTTTAGGACAAAATAAATATCCTTGGCGCAAACATTTATGTAACTGTGAAAAGTAATCCTTTTTTATAAAAATATTCGTTTAATTTTTTTTCTCTTATATCGAAAAATATATGTATAATATACAATGTGATCGTAATAGTAAGGAATAAATTCAATGTTTCATTATCATTCATCATGTTAATTTTTTCAGGATATTCTATTAAGTTATGCATAGGTGGTTAGTCTGTTAAACCATAAGCCTAGACAATAGTTTTTACCTTCTGGTTTCATAAAATAATTTAAAAAATAAGACTAGTGCAATAAGTGTTACAGATTTTTTTAATTTTTTTCTTTGATGCTCATAGCATAATAGAGAGTTTAATTTTGCGTTGACGTTAAATATTAACGATATAATATTAGTATATGTATTTTGTGAAACTTATGACTTTCATAATATAAAATAAAAGTGTGTTATTAATATTTAATCTTCTTTTCTTTTTTATATCCTCGAAAAAACCTATATCCTCGTAAAAAGCGCTATAAATTTTGCTTCGATATTTAATATTGAATGCGAAAACTTATTTAAGTGAATAAAATATAAATACATTTTAATAAAAAAATACATAATTATAAAGGGGCTTTAAATACAATAAAGATATATTATATACTCGTATACGTATTTGGTTGTAAACAGTCGTAATCCACAAAAAAATGTAAAATTGTGTGAAGCTGTCTAAGTACCTTTATAATTAATATTATAGTGTTTTCTGACAGGCTTAACTTAATTTTATATTTTTTTGTGAGTTATATTACGAAATTTCGAAAAGTTATCTTCCGAAACCGAAATAATAATTTTTGGGTCAAGTAAATAATTTCTTAATACAAGATATTTAATATTTGATGTAAGAACTTAATGATCCATTAAATTTTTAGATTTTAAGCCATTCATTTATTTCCGTCAAAGAAATATCTTTCAGACAAGTACATTTATGTACATATGAGAAGATCACACGTTTTGAAGTTAAGATTAAGGCTCTTGTACCAAAAACATAATGACCTTGGGGAGAGAAAATTCTTTTTTTTTCTTCTCTTAGACCAAATAACTAAATAATTTGCTGTTCTTACAATTAGGACATATTTACTTAACAATTCAAAATAGTAGTAGACTAAAGCTAAGGATGTGGTAAGTTTTTCCTAAGGTAATATTCATTTGGCTATATCCAAAGACATGGCGGCCTTGGTTTAAACTCGTTTTACTTTATGTTAAGAGATCCTTTTTATCTGTGTAGATTATTACGTGCTCGTCGAAGTGTAGAATGTGCGTTTGGTATAATGGGGTCAAAATTTAAAATTCTAGAGAGACCTATTCTATGCTCACCCCAAAAAGTTGATGAAAAGTTGATTTATTTCTTTTCTAACTTCGTTCCAGGCTTTTTCTTGCACATACCTATTTGAGTAATCTTCCATGGTATAGTCATACAAAACATTGTATTTTTCAACGATTTATACAAATTTTACATTAAATGTTGGATTATCTTCCATTTTACTTATTTTTATTAAAATTATTGTGCATTCAGTTGCAGCAGTCGGAAACAAATGACGCTTGAAATTGGAGCAAGATGTCGCAGACATGTCGTTTGAAACAAATGTCTTATAAGTATGCGATCGGCCTAACATTGATAAACCCGTAATAATTTTATCCCTTACGCACCCTTAAGCACTTCCTGTGATCCTGGCATTTGCCACTGTCATTGACTCTTGTTCTTGCGGATGCGAATGATACACGATCCTATCGGAGACGTACGCGACACCGCAACAAAGCGAATCCGTCAGAAGACACGTGCGGGTAAGAACGTGGCCGGTGGCCTACCGCACGTGATTCTCAAAGTTAATAAGAAATTAAGTGTGCGGATATGATGGGCGTTTTTTTTCTTAAGAAAGGATGTACTTCAATAGGTTTTTTCCTTTAGGCTGAATTGGTACTTTAAGAAAATACAACTCTGCTTTACATCGACAACTACTTGGGTTTCTTTATATATCGGAATATTTGTTGCAGCAACAAGTCTATGTTGTAAGTTAAAAAGAGAATGGGGCGGTTTTTGTAGGTTTCCATCATTGAATACGACACCAAGCCAAATTCTAGTAAAAAATGATTCATTTTAAAAACAGTGCTGAACATAATGACGGAATGGCAATAAACAGTAATCTAAATTATTATGCTTCTCATTTTATTTCATCATTACTTTTTAATATGTACATATTTCAAGAATCCTACAAGCAATAACTGGAGAAATTCCACCATCTATAGGTAAATTGGAAAAATTGGTTACATATGCTGAGCAATTTCAAAATCCACTAAATAGTGATCAAAATGTTGGGTTCGGTTCTATGACGTAATGGCCAAAGATGCCAAAGTGTTGCATTTTTTTATCCCAGGCAGTTGAACAAGGGGTGGGTTGTTAATTCCAGAAATATATCTTTGCTTTCGTAAAAAACAGGAAAATTTATGACTTTATTGCCTAAAAACAGACGAATTATTTGCTCGAAATTAAAAAAAAATCATGCCTAAACTGAGATTTCTACAAACGAATTAAGAAATTTTCGAGTCCTGTTTTTGTTTGATAATTTCAATGTTTTTCATGTTTAAAACAAGTGATATTGATTCGGATACAAACCGAGGAGATTCCGTTAAAGCCATTTCGCCGTCCAATTTCAATTTTTAATTAAACCGAATTGCTTTTTTCGCTTCCTCTTTTATAAAATCGTGTGCGCATTAGCGCTTATCTAAGATCCCGGGGCGCCGCTTATCACCGCTTATCGTTCCCGTTTCATTCTACCAAATGGGTGCTCGGGGAGACGAAACAACCATACCGGTTTCATGGTAAAAATCTATTAAAATGCGAATTAATATAGGAACGTCTCTAATTTACATAGATGAAAGGTCAGATCGATGGCATCCATTAAGTTTTAAGGAGATTATCATATTAAGTAAGATCAGTCGTGACTTATTTCACTGATGCATGTGTCTGTTGAGCATTTTTTTTGGAAAAGACTGGACTGAAGCTCTTAAGGGCGGCGTACGCTTAATCCATTATACCAAAGGACCCAACAAAATAAAAGGGAATAAAGTCTGGAATAAATTCCTGGAAAGAGGGGGATCTCAAGTGATATAGAAAAAAGCAAAAACTCTAAGAAGAGTAAAAGAAGAAGCATATGAATTGTCACTGGAGAGAACGAGAGAAAGAAGCAATGTCAACGATTTTGTTAAAATTCTTGATGAGAAAGGACTATACAATAAAACTAAAGACTCGGTTGATAAGTTCGTAAGTCAACAATATCGGGTTAAGCAGTTTAAAGGAACAATATAATATTTGTTGTAAAACAAAAGGAGTCCGACAAGCACGTAAACCAGATCAAGGAGGATATAAGAAGGAAGATCCAATCTAACAAACTCATTAGGAAACAAGTGCCCAATGATAAGAGGGGCTACGTTTAGTGGAGAAATGCTATCTCTTTTAGGGCTTAAGGATTAATCTCAAAAAAGCAGAGTTACTACTATTCACGGGTAACTTTGACATTTGAAAGATTTCAACTGGGCAGTTCGATTTCTCAGAATCACATTAAATTCCAAACTCCTATGGTACGTTTACATCTAGAAGGAATTCCTTTACTGAATCTTTTTACATATCTATTATCAAATCCCTTCTTACATACGGGATTATGGTTGTATTCTAATGCTTTGTATGCCTTAGCATAACGGGTTTCATTCACACGGCCTCAACTAGAGATTTTAAGACTCTATTGAGCCATTCATTCTTGGACCTTGTGGTCCAATTCGAGGAAATGAGAACTACGCATAGACGTTATGTCCTTGGCAATCTACGTGCTGGTCATGCAAAACTCTTGTAGAGAAATGTCCTCTCCTTCTGATGGACATTGGCTATATGGCAGAATTTTGTGACCCATATTGAAGTAAGGCTCCAATGGGCTTACATTGCTAAACAGGGAGAGCATCTGGTATAGGAATTGCTACAGAATGAACTATAAAGCAATTGCAAGCTGTTGAAGTAAGACTTCGCTTACCAGCACCTCATACCTGATAAAGGGCACACTAATGTCTTAGAGACTGAAGTCTTCAGGCTTAGTCAAATGTATAGCTGTTGCATCAATGAAGAATCGGCTGGACAAAGAAGACAAATGGATAGACAGAAGCAACTGGTCTGAGATCTGGCTTAATTATGATCTTTATAGAGGTATAAGTGAGATAAAAAATTACTCGGAAACAAACTGGGTCATATGTGGTATCCTGAATACGACCTTCACACCCGACCTTGGTACAACTTCAGACTCTTCATTAGAAGTGCCAGTAAGAAGAAGCTGCTTTTTCTGCCGTTTACTTTGGCTGTCAATTTTTGTAGCGAAATTCCTCACAAAGTGATATTCCTTAGTTATATCGTTCCTTAGAAGGTCGAACAAAGGAAGAGCATTTATTTCAAATGATTGATGTTCGTGCTGTTCGTTCTATCCCTGCCTAATCTAAACATGACCTTTTTATATGAAGAGGTTCTACGTCAACTATAACTTCCAGTGTTGCTGTGGGGCATGTTTTCGTAGCTCCTGAGATGCATATGCATGCGAGTCTTTGCACATTGTGAAGTTTACCTGAGTGAGTCATGCCATACCACTGCAGGTGATTATGGGTTTTATTATTATCTTTCATAGTATTTTGGGGGAAGTAACTTTTCTTTGCTAGCTTTCTACAAATCATAATGTCTTTATTAACTGTAATTTTCAGATATTTATTTTAATTAAGTTTGGTCTGCAGTAATACTCTGAAGTCTGCCCAGGTAGATTTCCCTGGTGGATTGCATTTTCCTTTTACGAGAAAATGGTGCAATGGTTGTTTTTACCGAGTTGATGCTTAGCCCTACTGATGTACACCATTCTTTCGTATATGCTTTTTTGTTACATAATGTGCCCTCGTGTCTGCCTTTGACTATAATGACGATGTCATCAGCATATCCTATGCAAGTGATTCCATAGTTTGTCAATATTTTAAGAAGTTCATCGACTACTAGACACACTATAGTGAGGGTGCGTGAAGAATGGGTATCCTGTAGCCCTGACATTGGTGTCGTACTTCTTATCTAGATAAGTTAAATTAATTGTTTTGATATTTTATTGAGCTAAAAGCGGTTGAATAACAATAAAATTATATGTATGTTATATATTTTTTTATGTCCTTGATTGTTCTGGTGTCTGGTGTCACAAAATTCATAGAAAAGGCGCATGGTTTCAAAATAAATAAACCTTTAATTCTAATGGTATTTCATTTTTATAATAAAAAAAATTAACCATTCAAAGACATATTAAAGAATTTGAGTTTATTAAAAAGTGTTTTGAAATTTTTAACAGTTTTGTGTTAATGCCTGAAATTAGAAAAACGTATTCACATGAAACACACATTCCTTGAATGCCTAATTTTTTTTTAATGTAGTTATATAGGCCTAGACACCAGCTATAGCCTAAGTCCACCACGTTAAGGGATCTTCTTCTCGGTTAATTAGTGGTTCGCTTAAATATCTATCTAATTAAATAATGGTCATGGCACTAGCATTTTTATTGGTTCTTCAATCATACAATGAGTAGTCATCCTCATAAAATATTAATTATTCTCCGATGTCCAGGCATTCGTCGTAATGCACATAAAACCAACTTTAATTCATTTTTCATCTATCTTTTCTCGCTTCGATTGATACAGCTACTGTACTGAATTATTACTAATAGTCTTTCTTGACGGCATATATGGGCTCTACAATGCACTTTAGTAGTTGCTGGTCAATCACTTTGCTTCCTACAATCGACAAAGAAAACAAATTTCTTGACATAGGCGAAATGCGTTGTAGTGCATTGCTTTTTTGGTATCTTGATTTTGGATACCAATGATTTGAGTACCAATTTCATTAAAATAGTACTATTACCCCCCCTGATACTAGGAATTTCTATAACAACCTTATGTGGTTTTTTTTCTTTATATATTCCAAAAGTTCAGTTCCTGCAGCCTCGGTAGCGTCTTTTCTTGTAGTGCTAATTGTAGGATGTTTCATCTTTATATGTCTATTTAAATTAATCATTGAAGCATTTTTTTGTGGATGAATCCGGCTTGCAATACAAGCACTGCATTTATAATTTAAAGACTCAACATGCAACCATATTTCACTTCTTTTGGGGAGCATTTTTTTCACACCACTACTTATAAATCACCAGAAAGGTGTACCAATTTTAACTTAAATATTAAAAACCAAAATGAACCGAGAAGATTCTAATCTATTAGCCGACGCCAATTAAAGACCGTATCACACTGACGATTGACGCATACGATTTAGGATTTTAACCAATCAGGATTCAACCGTAGGATGCTGCGTTCCGATTGGTTTTTCGTGGCGTCGCCATCGGTCAGTGTGTGTGTGCCTTTAGTTTAAGTGATTTGCTTTTTTAAATACATTTCTAGGTTTAGGCTGCTGTATTTACGAAGAAAGCTGCATGTTATCATGTCCAGGCTTACTTTGCTGAGATCTTCGTCAATTCACTTGTGGAGGAACAGGAATAGCTAAAGCGTCTTCTGAAGAACTTCTGACTCTCCTTAAAACGAACAGGCTACAACACTGCAACAGCTTTTAACGCTTTACAATGCTTAGATTCGTCTATCTCTTGAGTATTAGACTCGCATAGAGAGCTCTGCACTTGAACACTATTTGCGTCTACTTGATTCCATTAAGAAGAAGGCCATAGGTTTTAATGTCAAATAATATCCTCTCTTCCAATCAGTCTGGTTTAAGGAAACATCATAGTACAGCTAGTTCACTTCTAAACGTCACCGATAATATCATGCGAGTTCTTGACAAAAAGATTTCAGCCATTATGAAAGCTCTTGATTTCTCGAAAGCATTTGATGTCATCGATCATGATTTGCTTGTAGCGAAACTGAAATATTATGGCTCTAGTGAGGTTGTTTTGTCCTTTTTTAAAACTAACTTGTATCGTAGAATTCAGAAGGTGAGGGTGAGTAATAAATATTCTGCTTCGAAAAATATTATTTCTGGTGTTCCACAAGGGTCGATCCTAGGCCCATTATTATTTCTTATATATACTTCAGATTTACCCGGTCTAGTTAAAGATTCTGAAATACATCAGTATGCGGATGACACGCAATAAGTACATTATTTTGACTCTGCTAATTTTGATAACGCTGATCTGAACGTAATAAATCAATTTTCAAAAGAGCATAACCTTGTCATTAATCCTAATAAAACAAAAATTGTTTTGTTTTCAAACCGAGGATCACATAAAAATATAATGGAAACTGTTCACATTCAATTGGATAACGAAACTATTTTTTTCTCTGATACTGTGAAGGTTTTGGGACTTAAAATAGAAAATTCTTTAAGGTTTAAGGAACATGTTAATGCTCTTCTGCAGAGGTGTTATTTACGCATGCGTATGCTTTATGCCAATAAACACATTTTAAATTTTACAACTAGGAAAAAACTCGTAGTGGCTCTTGTTTTATCTATTTTAAATTACTGCCTTATAGTTTATTATCCTTGCTTAGACCAAATAAATCGTTACCGACTGCAACGCGTGCAGAATACTTGCTGTAGATTTATTTTTAACCTCGAAAAGTTTGATCATGTATCAGACTCTATATTTCAGTTGAGGTGGTTAACGCTACTTTACCAATTTAAATTCTTCACTTCTACTTTTCTTTATCGATTATATGTTAGTCAAAGTCCTGAATATCTTTTTGAAAAGTTAATACCAAGAAACCATGTTCACACTCGAAATATTAGATACAATATCTTGACCATGCCGCACCATTCCACGGCTCTGTTCGAGCGATCTTTTACTAATAATGCCGTTAAGTTCCAGAAGTTGAATACTTTATTATACTTGTGTCTTTTTTTGTTTTTTTTTCTCGTTTTCTCCATTTAAACTGTGGATGTTAGGGAGGTTAAGAGCTAAAGAGTAGCTTTAAGCTAATCTTCGCCTTCTTTGGCAATGTAGTATTAAGTAATATTGTAAGATTAATATTGCATTTTTTTAATAAAGACATATTATTATTATTATTATTATTATTATTATAGGTCTTTTAGTAGATCCACTAGAACAGTTTGGCGCATAGTGGCGGACTTGCCCGCGTTATATCGATACCATTACGGTAAACATCCTAAACATCACAGGCTATATGAGGTAGATGCGACTCATGAACATTGAGCGTATCTGCAGACTAGAGAGAAATTAAAAATGAATTAAATTTAGCATTTTTTTTATAAAGTCTAACACGCCACTGTATGATAACAAATAACCGAGCTACCCAGGCAGGACGGCAACACCGCCGATCCCGTCGCGATAAGATCGTAAAGCGCGATAAGGGTCGCAAAAGATGCGAGATATCGCGGAATGGGTTCGATGTTATCGCGAGCCGTTCCGCGCCTTAATCCTGGCGGTGATGGCATCAGAAAATAGAGTGGCGGCACAGGGGGAGGGGGCGGAGGTGCCATATTTTCGCTATATTGATTTTTTTTTTGTTGAAAATCCTTTAAGTCAGGTAATAGTGAATGTCTGAGCGAGTGGGCAAAAGAAGCACATTAAAGTCAAATATTTCATTAGGGGTTGACGGGACTTGATAAGGGATCTTTTACCATACACTGGCCAGTCCCCGCCTTATCTAAAATAGGGAAAAGTGACTTAATTAAGGGCCTTTTGAAAGTGGAATGATGATGATTAATATCGGTTCGGGATAATGGACATAACTAAGGGAAAGTTGACGGGAGCATTTTGTTTTAAAATCAATAGCGGTCTTATCGGGAGAGACACACTCGATGGTAAAACCGCAGGCCAAGTCGATTGCGATATATAAGATAACGATATGTAACACAACAAGGAAAACATATAATTATTTACCGTTTAAAAGCCAATACAAACATATATATGGTATCAGTGAGTTACAGAAACAATATCCATTTGGGTTGATAAAACGTCATTTTCACTATCGAGTGACATGCATATCGCATTAGAGGAATTTTAACTACGTATATAGTACCTTTCCTATCATACAAACTTTTTTTTGTATAATTCATTTTTGTTAAATGCTCTGCTTTTGGTATCTGACTTTAACAAAAATCAGACACATTATTTTGCATTAGGCCTAAATGAGGTAAGTACAAGTATTCCAACCAAGAAAACTACCAAACAACCAATTTAATAAAATTGTAAGAATAATTATAATTATAAGAATAATATATTAATAATCTCTCTAAGAAAAAATGAATATCTTATAATGTGGCTAATAAACTACTATATAGTGTCTTTACAACCAAAAAAAGATTCCAGTTTATACAACAGTCCAGTCATTTTAGGACAGCCTTTAGTACGTTATACAACTGATATAATATGACTAATGATATAATTACAATACGGTTTTATAAGCACATTTTTAGGACTCCTTGTACAATATATTTACAAAACTGTGTTGGGACTGCTATTTTATAGTAGTGCTTATTATGTGGTTTAAGTGTGTTTTTTTGTAAAATACTAAATAATTCGCTTATGGCTCATGCGACAATTGCCATAAATAAAAAAGGGGATTTTACCATAGAACATTGAAAGGCTAGAATTAGCATTGCCATGGAACTATGAGCAATTAATTTGCTTGCAACATCTATGATGCAATGATGCTTAATACAATAAAAAATACACTTTATAATATCATAAAAATTTGTCACTGAAAACAGGCGCAAAACAATACTATTCCTCTTCAATAAAATATGAAGTTTTTTTTTGCATAAAATATAATAAGATACTCTATAAAGCACTCAACACAAATGAATGTAGATAACGTATATTAGAGAAAAAAGCAACAACATGGCAACGCTGCTTGATTCCACCGATACAAGTAATCTTTACCAGTGACGTCGTCAAAAAATATTTACTTAATAAAGATTTATTATTTATAGATTATGCTTAAAATTATAAAAAATATTACCATTTATGAACTCTTTATGCGTTTTTTTTCAACGTACTTCAATAGAGTAATGGTACTTATTTAATAAAAGGCATTTGTATGGAAATTAAATCTTTTATATTCATTATAGATTTCTTAATGCGTTTTTATTATTCTACTTTTGAAGTTATTTAATAAAATTTATACTTTTATATTTGACTTAATTGAATCGGTGAGTTCGAAAACCGTACAAGTCCAAAATTTGACATTTGTAAGTAAGATAGTCATTTTGTTTAAAATTTGTCTTTTCATCGATTGAGCTTAAAAACCGTACTAGATACTTAGTCGTTAACGTAGCACGGCTGCTAGTGAGTAGAAAAGCCGTGCATGTCCATGTCACAGCTTAACTACGGAGTTTTGTAGTTAAGCTGTGTCCATGTCGTACGGTTTTTCATCTCAACAACAAAATAGTGGCCAGTTGCTTATTTGCACGCACAACGTTCACTTCGTGTGTATGTTTATCATAAAAAATAGCTTAGTAGCAGCGTTTTATTAACAATTTCAATTAAAATATGTCATCCAGTGATAATGAAGAAGTTAGTGAAACTAGTAGTGCCAGCAGAAAAAGGAATGTTGATAGTTGGAAATATAATGCAATAAAAACAGCACGTTTGCAAAGTTAGGCATATGTTTCTAAGACGGGTAAAACATGTCAATGCAAAGACTGTAGGCCCTGCGTGTAGGTAAGTTAATAAGTTTAACACTTTGACTAGCAGCAATTCGGAAGAGAACGCATTATACGTATACCGTTTGATAACCTAGTGGACTTAATTTTTTTTTATCTTAATTTGTTTATTTATTTTTATTTTTTTATTTTTTTTTTGAACAAATAAATATTTTTGTATAGGAATTTGGGTTAGTATGGTTAGTTTTTTTAGCGCATAATAAGTACACTCAATGTACTTATAATTGGCTTACACCCGAAGTACTGCTAGTCAGGGATAAGTCAGGCTAGTAAATTTTAGCAACAAGTTGAGTTTACTGAGGAAGAAAGAAAAAGTGTGTTAACTAATCTAGACTCAGCCGTACGACAAAAAATGAACAAGATACTTATTTACAAGGACTAATGAAAGCTAAACAAATCGAGAGAAATCGCGTGAGAAGTGCGGAAAACAAACAAGAAAGAAATTCAAACTCTTCGTACTTTGTCTTAAAAGGCTCAAATAGAATTTCCGTATGCAAACAGGCATTTATAAGTCTTCATGCCATATCGCACTGGCAAGTTCAGCGCCTGAACACCTTACTTTTGGCAGGTAAATCACCAAACGATCTTAGAGGTAGGCATAATAATAGACCTCGTACATTATGCGATGAATGGACTCAAAAAATTAAAGAGCACATTCAGGCGTTTCCGGTCAAAGTTTCACATTATTCCTCCAAAACCGTACGTTATTTAGATGCATCTTTGACTGTAAAGAAAATGCATAGCCTTTTTGTTGAAAAATATCCAGAGTTGGAAAACTTAGTTAAATACGAATTCTATTTAAAGTATTTCAACGAAAACTTCAATTTGAAGTTCGCAAGACCCCAGGTTGATGTATGTTCGGAATGCGAAAGACATGGAACGAGGCTTAAAGATGTTAACCTTAAAGATAACGTAAAGAGAGTGGTTGCAGCTGAACTAATAGTTCATAAAAGGCGGGCGAAAAAGTTTTATAACACAATTAAAAAAGTGCAAACCCTTTGTACTGAACGACCAGAAGTGATGGGACTAGCCTTTGATTATATGCAAAACATGCCACTCCCGCATATTCCGGTCCAGGAAATATTTTATTTTAGGCAGCTCTGGGTATTCGCATTCCAAATACACAACCTTAAGGATAATACTGGCCATTTTTATACTTACCATGAAGGTCAAGGTGAAAAGGGACCTAATGAAGCGTGTACATTTCTTAATGATTACATAATGAAACATATACCCCCTGAAATCACTCAACTGCATTTATTTTCCGATGGATGTGCAGGGCAGAACCGAAACCAAAAAATGGTTCGTTTCCTCTTCGCATTACAGGCAACCAAGAGATTTAACAAAATTTATCATTATTTTCCAGTAAGAGGCCATTCGTTTTTGCCGTGTGACCGGGATTTTGGCTGTGCAAAACAAAATTTTAAAAAACATGATCGAATTTACACTCCAGAAGAATATGAGGACTTAATATTGACCTCCAGGAACAAGCAGCCATTTACTCTGAAGCAGATCCGATACACTGATATTACTAATTTTAAGAACTGGTGGCCTGATTACTATAAAAAAACATGTAGTACTCGAGGTACCGGTGCTAAGAAGGAAACGTTTGCTGTGTCAAACTATAGGCAGTTCCTGTAAGTTCAAATCCAGGATATGTTAAAACGTGGGAATATATAGATGGTTTACACTCTCAAACTTTTAAATTGCTCAAAGAACATAAGAACAGCCCACCTCTGCCCAATAATAAGGCATATAAAGAAGCTTTTCCGATTTATGAAAAAAAACTTCTGGACATCAAGAAGGTAATGACTTATACCCAAGGTGAAGCATTCAAATTTTATTACCACATCACTTCATGGAAAACTACAAACGTTGAAAATGATGATTAAAATGATTGAGATATTAGTTTTCAAGTTGTATTTTTCCTCAGTATTGAATAAATATATAAAAAATCAATAAATGTTTACCTATATCTTTTTATATACAGAATTGAGTTCAAAAACCGTACAAGTCCGCCCTTCCTTTTGATCTGTCATTGGTAGTTAATTTTTTTTCTGAAAAACTACCCTTAAAAACACATTGCCAACCATGAGATCTACAACTTTTCTATACATGCCGATAGTCTATGCTAAGTAGTTTTAGCTTTAAAAGGTTTTTATTGATTTTCTCGAAACGCGGATTTTGGACATGTATGGTTTTCGGACTCACCGATTCAATTTATTGGTAAAAGTTTATATGTAATAAATTGGTGACTGTATTGTTAAACATTATGGCGCTGATTAAATAAATGAGATTTGTTAATAAAAATTGTTTTTTTAAATTGTTGTCTTTTGTGACCCAAAAATCTTATATGCTTCATGCTAAATAAGTTGCAGGTGAAGTCAAACAAAACTCAGGTTTTATATTTTAATATTTCTAACATTTATTATTTTTTTAGCACTGTCTTTGTAGTAAGATAAGTTTGTTTAAATAGGATACTTCTGGGTTAAATAATATGAATTAAGCAATCTTTAGGCTGTTAATGCAAGTAAGTTCGTTGGCGATAATTTTAAACTTAAACTTCCTTTCTTAAAAAAAATACGGTAAAAAAATACGAGGACAAAAATCCCTTGATATGATGCTAGACAAGATCGGCTTAAATCGCCTTTTTCCCATGGTGCGGCACAAGTTTTTACTATCGTAACAATTTAGAAAAACACTGAAATGACTCAACACTTTTCAAACACAACTGCTTTACAAATGCCGAACGTAAACAGAAAGCTAAAGTTTGTCAAGATGACATTTCACAAAATGACATCTGTTTTTGCTTGCGGTGTTGCCATTTCAAACTTTTTAGAAGCGGGTTTAACGATAAGAATGTTAATATTTTTTTTTCTTTGAAGGTGTTATTTTTGCGCTTAGAATAACATATATCTATTTCTACTTTTTATTTTTAATCCAAAATCTAATATCAATGAGTTAAATTAATATTACGATATGTGTTGATATATGGCTAAAAATTTCCTCTTTTAAAAATGCGTGTAAACTTGACAACAGAGAATCGATGAATATGTTTGTAAACAAAACACCCCCCCTTGCCCCTGTGCACATGTTGAACTCAAACAAAGTTGTTGTTTACTAGTTCTAGGCCTTTCAATATTCTAAGGATTTTACACACGTGTAACATACAAAAATTTTTTTACATGCTCTGCAAAGTGTGTAAAGTGTGTACTTTACGAAAAATACTTTGAAAAAAAAATACTTCAGCTTTAAATACCTCGAAGAACCATTTTTTTAATTACAACTTTTAGGCATTTCCAGCTAAGAAACCTTCCTGGATTATGACCAAATAAGATGATTATAGCTGGCATTATATTAAAATTATGATAATATTGGCATAAAATAATTTATTACTTACACCAATGAAAAATTATCTAATATCAGAAAATTACCACTTTAAATTCCTAAATAAGAATAAGCAGATTGCACTGTTGACCGAGCTTATCTGAATGATCTGCTATAAACAAAATAATCTCGCTGAGATATCTCAGCTATTTATAGCTGATTAGTTAATAAAGCCAACGTGGGTAAATAAACGAAATAACGAAGAAATGAACAGTCGATATTGATCTGGTCGCACCAATTAAAACTATTTCTCGGTTGCTCCACTACCAATCGACAAGAGAGAAGTAGAAACTGTAGGATGATAAAACAAGAAGAGAAAAGAAACGAACTCGTGATGGATGATGTTGTCTCGCCCGGCCTGTATAAACTTTAGCGAGATTTTTTCTCTCGAATGGCAAAAGCAAGTGTTGCTGTTATCGCGATTTAATAAGTGTACGTTTTGATTACGGTTTCACAGAATTGGCCTTTCCGACTGCTCGTGTGGAGAGTGAGAGATAAAAGATAGACCGTAAGTTGTTAATGCGAAGCACTCGGCCAGATAGAGAACGAGAAATACACGCTGTTGGTTGGTCACGAGAGAAAACTGGCCATTTTTAGAACCGCTGTTAGATATAGGGTAAACCGCCCAGTTATTGGCACCTTAAGGACTTCTCAGGTTTCACATATCATGTTCAAATTGTTTTCCCTGTGTACTTAGACACAATTGCACTCTCTTACAAATATTGAGCACCGCCCGATTAATTTATCATCTACTTAATATGCTAAACTCAATATACATATACTCCTAATAATAGTTAATCATATTTCCTCAATATTTTTAACCCATGTGTCCTCCATAAAAACATGTGTCTAAAACATTCAAATCAGGAGGTCTCGCCGGCCATCTTACAGAACCATTATTTCCAATCCACCTATAGAGTGCCATCTTGATTAAACTAAACTGTATAGTAATCTTCTAAAGGAATTATGTTATGCAGATACTCTTCAAAATTTGATGTTAAAAAGCGGTATTAAGAACCTCAGTTAAAAGTTCCATTAATCAAATAAGGACCCGAAATTCGATTTTTATAAATACTTGCCTTAATCAATGCAAAATCGGTTGTGCTAGAATTTACGGAAATTGGGTTTTTCGGGGATTAGTTTGGGTCCAAATGTGTTTATTATTTCTATTAAAAATGCCACAGGTTGTAAATGTACTTCCATCAGTCTATATCACATTTTCAATAAAAGTAGAGTAACCAGTAATGTCTAAACACTTGTATGAAAGACAATAATATTTTGGGAAACTTGCCGTGCATATTCCTCTGGGTTCATATGCATCTACCTACAAAAATCGTTAATTTATACCTCATTAAGTAAGTTCTTCATACATTCTCTATCTCCATATTCACCTTTAGGCCAATTTTATCTATACACCAAATTTTTATCAAAGTATGGTGCGAATGTATACTTCAATAAATACATTTCTGACGTTCTAATGGCATTTCTATTGTATTTATAATTAATTTTAATCATATCTCGCTTTTCTTCATCGTAAAAATCATAATTGCTTAAATTATTAACAAAATACCTGCCACTTTGTATTACAATACTAAAACATACAAATATTTAAAACATATGATATCTATGGCAGTTTAAATGTTTTCTTATCAGTTGATCACAGCCTATTGTGGCAAATTTAGTTTTTCTTAAAAGTCGGGTTTTTAACGATAATAAATATTCTAATACATTGTTGAGAAAGTAATTTTATAAGGATTTTAAAAATACAAAAAACCAATGTGGCGCCCATTAGAGAGAACAAATTTGATGACGGTTGACATACGACGAAACGTCGTATTAAAAATTTGCATAAAAAATGGCAATGCAAAACATTCCATTAAATTGTTTTAAAATCGAATAAGAAATAAAATCAATTTTTCATTTTTCAGATTTTTTCGAATATCGATAACTTTCATTAAGGTAATAAATAATATTCTAGGACAGTTTTAAGCGGAAAACACACATAGGCGATCGCGATGCAAATCGTGATCGCTGGTGTAAGTGAACAGACATATTGCGATTGCGATCCAGTTTATACCAAAAGTGAAAAATGTGTAGTTTAGAGGAAGAGAGGCACTCATTCTTGCTTTATTATTAGAGGAAGAAAATTGTACTAATGAAATAAGAAAGTAAGTACATAACCTTATCTTTTATTTGTTTTTTTTTTGAAGTAGTGCATATTTTATAACCGCTTAAATTAGACGTCACACGCTAAATAATATAATTTAAATTATAGAAGAAAGAGAAGGGATATTTGGGTATATGATATAAATAAAAAGCGGAACGAAGAAGGAGAATTTCATAACCTATATCCTGAACTCCGTAAGGATGAAAATCGGTTCTATACGTATTTTAGAATGAATTTTAATAGTTTTCAAGAAATACTAGATTTTATTAGAAAAGATATTACTAAAGATCAAACTACATTTAGGGAACCTATTGGACCAACAGAACGGCTAGCAGTTATATTAAGGTAATTGAACGAGCATTTATATTTTACTTCAGTCGACAACTTTTTTACACTTGCTGCGTACCCTTGAAATGTTATATCAATTTCATCTGTAATGTTAGTTTTTTGATTTGCAATGTGTCTCTCATCTAGAAATTTGATAACTTTTTCAACAGATGAAGCTTGTGTGTTGGATGTCGAGTCTTCCATTGATTTTCTCTTTTTTTCTTGATTTTTTGATATTTTTCGATGTTTAGCTTCACTTCCTAGTATACCTTCACTTTGTAAATCTTCGCTTGTATCACTACGTTCTTCGCTTGCAAACTCATGAATTTCTGTTTCGTCAGTTACATTAGTATCAGTCTGAGCAAATTGTAAAAAAGGTCTGAAAACTTCCATCTGTTGCGCCCAAGGCCAGGTTTTGTAGCGGCAGATAGATTTAGCAGCTTGTCCAGTTTTTATGTTTTCGGTGCGGAGATATTTTGAGTAACAATCTCTATGGTTTTTCCAGCGTTTTTTTAGATCGTTACCTAAATAAAAAAATATGTTTTAATAATACCTACAGAAAAAAAAGTTGCAGTAAACGGTGAATAGTTTATGATTACTGCGAAATCGTTGATGGTAATATGTGACACTTTTGTGGACCTCAATGTCTATTTTCAGGAGGAAAATACAACAGAATACTAGCGACATTTATTCCTTAGCAAAAGAAACTTTATTATTTTGAATATTGAATTGAGCATGCCATTTTTAATATTCATTATTTTAAAATATTTTAATTTTAAATTTTTGGCGACAGGCGATTCATATAAAATAATTGGTCATAGTTGTCGGATGGGACTCTCAACAGTTGCTTCAATTGTTGAAGAAGTTTGTGAAGCAATTTGGAAGAGATTGCAACCAATTTGAGCCTACAGTAGAAATAAATATGGGAAAAATCAAATTTGGGTTATAAAAATTTATTCAATTTCCCAATTGTTTGGGTAATATAGACGGGAAGCATATAACTATTAAGTGTCCACAAAACAGTGGAGCAAATTACTTTTCTTATTTGAAAAAGTTTTCAATTGTTCTAATGGCGATTGATACTGAATACAAATTTATTACCATAGATGTAGGTGGATAGGGTAAAAACAGCGACAGAGGTATATTTCAAGTATCGGCTATGAATAGAAAATTTGCAAATGGCACTTTTAATGTACCACCAAATAGATCTATATCAGATGAAGATCATGATGAAATTCCGTGTGTTTTAATAGGCGATGAAGCTTTTACATTAAGTACTTATTTAATGAGACCATTTCCATACAGACAATCCCGATTTGATCGAAATAAAGAAACATTTAATTATCGCTTGTGTAGAGCACGTCGGGTTGTCGAAAATGCATTTGGCATATTGGCACACAAATGGAGACTGTTTTTTAGGCCATTAGAAGTTAAAGTAGATACAGCTAAAAAATTGATCAAAGTAGCTTGCATATTGCACAACCTTCTACGAGTTAAAAATGTTGATCAACAGTTTGTATACTTACAAGAGAATAATGATAGACCCCTAGTTTTATTTAATAGCTTGCCGGTTGATGGAAGAACAGCAGTAAATTTGGCTTTTGACATACGTGACAAATTTGTTACTTATTTTAGTACTTCATAATAACTTGATTAAACTTTTCATTACTTAACTAATTATATAATAAACAAAAATGCTTACCTGTGTGTTTTAATCCCATATTCTTTGCGATTTCGTCCCATATTTTGTTCTTTATACACACATTTTTGTAATCTGGATGGGATAAATCAAATAAAACATGATACGTTTTTACATTTTCAATTAATAATTCCGTAAAATCAGTCATTTTATCTAACCTCAACTCAGTGCGACCTGCGATTAACGTAACCTGTTGCGTTTGATCGCGAATGTTCTTGTATCGCGTTGGACACTGCGATCGGTCGCTGCACAAACGCGAACAGGTCGCAGCATGTATGTGATGATGTATTCGTTTACGTTTGCTAAATCGGATCGCTATCGCGATCGTGGTCGCGTATGTGTGTTCTCCGCTTTAAAATTTAGTTCCTTAAAACACTTATAATCGTGTATTGTAATGAATTTTTGCTTTTACTTTTTAACAGCGAAAGTTTTCCGTATTAATGTTATATGATATCTGAAATAAATTATTCATATTCCAAAGTTTGACCTTTCATCTATTCGCTATAGATTTATATGTATTTATAACTTCTGCTTTTTTTAGTATTAAAAGGGTAGAAATAGAAAAATATGTATTTAATGAAACAGTATGAGGTTTTGATCGCTATGAAAAATATTTATTTAACATATTTTCCCTAAAAATGTTACTCTGCAATAACATTACTAACATTTTTAGGACAATTAGAAATCGTTGATTATTATTGTTAAAATTGTCATTTCGAGGCCTATTTGAAAACTCAGAATCGTCTAATGTTAGCCAAAAGAATAGAAATAATTTTTTTTTTATGCAGCTAAAGATCGCGGCACACTTAAACCCATAAAAGAATTTAACGAGAGGCATCAAGATAAAAACGTGGACAATAAATAGTACAGGAGTTGTTAAGGAAATTTGAGGAAAAACGATCTATTTGTAATAAAAAAACTGCAAAGGGTTATAGATGACTTAAGCCAAGTCGAGTATAACTTTATCTCTTCCAAAGGTCGCAGTGTCAACCAATATTTCCACCAATTTTATACAGAAAGTTTTAGAAAATATTGAATTTGCTAAGTTCCAATTTTTAGGCATTTTAATACATTACACAAATCAGAACCCACGGTCCATCTACTATGACAAATGCTTTCAGTATTAAATAGAAATTCAGCATGTAGCTGTGATATTCGATATCAATTGTATAAATCAATGAGAATCACATACATAACTCTAATCAATAATTTCGCATACTCTAACATGTTTGCGTAGCACCTGTTTGAAACTTGAGAAAAATCTCACCAAGAAGAACGTGCAAGGCTGAAAATTAATTCAGCACCTCCGCCACGAAGCGAGCGATAAATTGACGTCGATAAGGCGCATAAAAACGAAACAACAACAAAAAAAATAAATAAACCCCGGGAAAAAAAAACGCGAAAAACAATCTGCTAATCAAACAGAATGGACGATAAGATCGATCGTCCATAATTTACGAATGCAAATTCTGTTCGGATCTCTTCTTTATCGGCGTCCAAGGCCGCTAGAATGAATATAATCGGCTCCTAATAAGGCTGGTAATTGCATGTATAATTTAGTAGCAGATATGGATTATAATAAATTTAAATTTATGCTAAAACTACCCACGGGTCTGCCCTCGTGTGCCTCTTTCACTCCGGGGCAGACCCGTACCTGATTTATCTATTAACCGCTTATCGTTTTCTGTAATTTCTTTATTAGTTAGGCAAACGCGCGTGTGTGTACGTGTGAGTTTATACATCTCGGGTTTTAAACCCTCATGTTTCTTCACTCCGGATTGAGGTAAATCGTATATAAAACCCGAAGATAATCCAGCTGCTACCCGCCTCTCGTCTAGCCAGATTTCTCGTACGTTCAAAACCTTACGATAACGGAATCACAAACGGGGCCGATAAGGACCACGCTATCGGGCTGCTGGTACCCGTTTTCAGTTCGCGTTTTATCCATATATCAATCGCCACCGGAAAACTGGGGAAAATCTCCCTTATAATATGTGAGAAGGAAATGGCTAGATTTGCGGAAGGAGGTGCGGGCTACTGTATATGAATTTTTTAAATTATTGTCTGGGGTTGAAGAATCCTTAATAAACATAATGCTAAAAAAAAACACTACAGATTAAATATAACCAGATGCGAAAGAGCTGCTAATTTTTTAACTTTGTGCTGCTTGCACCAATGCATGAAAAAAAATGCGAGCACCAATTTTAAAAATATTTATATATTATGCATGTAGGTACTATATAAGTAAGCATATATTATAAAGAAGGTTGAAAAAAAAATCATATTTTGTAAAAGTATAATTATTTTCTTACAGTTTTTAAATATAAAGCAAAATTTTATAATAATTTAAATTAATAAATATTTAATTTTGTCATTTCTTAAATGCAATTGTTTAAATGTTTTTTTTTTAAATTGTTGTGCGAAACGAAAAGTACTCATTACACGCTTTTGAATCACTTAAATTTACTTTTTAATACAGTAAACTTGAAGTAGTAGATTACTTTACACACTAGTGCGTACAGTATTTTATTATTTAAATACATTTTGGTAGTTGAAAAAGTTTTGTGTGCTTTATATGTGCAAAACA
This sequence comes from Anthonomus grandis grandis, assembly GCF_022605725.1. NCBI lineage: Eukaryota > Metazoa > Arthropoda > Insecta > Coleoptera > Curculionidae > Anthonomus > Anthonomus grandis. The sequence continues at coordinate 27,948,783 of NC_065554.1, forward strand.
CCTTTTTGCTACTCATATGATTGCTATAATCAGAGTAAATATAATGACAACATTTACATTCGTAAAAAAGGTTCGCTTTACACACTTGTTGCATAAATAACTATTATGTCCTATTTGCTATGTGTGACTATTGCTATTTCCGAAACTATAGAAGATACGAGGGCAGTTAAATTAGAAAAAAGTTGCCAATTTTGATGCTTGTTCTAAATCCTTTTACAGCGTTGCAAAATGTTTATTAGTTTGTGAATTACAGGGTGATTTATAAAAAACGCCAAATATTATTTTGATTATTATTTCCAAAACTATTGGTTTTAGAAACTTACTTTTAATTACAAAGTTTTATAATTTTTTGTGCTCTACAAAACTTCACCTTTAATTTTTTTTTTAATGAAATTTGGTATCTTGGCAACGACTATCAACTTTTTTCTTAAATACGGACCTGCATTTTTTATAACTCATTTTGAAAGCATTTTTTATTCCCTTTAAACCCAACGTTTCAACGTATTAATATTATTATTATTATTATTATTATTATTATTATTATTATTATTATTATTATTATTATTAATCTGTGCTTACTATACAGACATTTTCCTTTAAAAAACAATACGCCCGTCCCTGTTTTTTTTTTCTATAAAATCCGATACCATCAAGACCGCAACGCTTTCGAGATTCTTTGGTGATATGATATCATTCGAAAAGGGCGGGTTGGGGGGGTAGCAAAGGGACTCCGTTGGGGCCGATGCACGTCCCCGATAACAGCCCGGCCCTGGCCCTTATCTTTGTTCATCAATCAGCCCGAACTTGACGGAGTTTGTTTTCTATGTTAGGGGTTGATAAATTGTCTTTTAAAATGCTTTAAATATTTTCGGATGCTCCATTTTTGGTGGTGACTTAACCGCTCTAAGTATATTATAACTTAATTTTTAGGAGGGTCAAAATGGATATAGGGAATCTAGGCAAAGACAAAGTCAAGAAAAATAGGTTTTTAATAAAGCTAAGAAATAAAAACGTATACAAGTAAAACTAAAAAAGAAGATATTTAATATGAACATACGTATAGAAACATAATCCATAAAACATAGCATCAGTATATACGGTTTTTTTCTTTCTATTGTACTACTCATAATTGCTTTTGGGTGGGTTTACTCTTGTTATATGCATAGTTTGTTAGTTGAGTTGTATTTTTTTTGTTACCATATTACTCATAATTGTCTTTTGTATTGGGATTTTCCTGTTGGACAATAAATGAATAAATAAGGAGCATCATTAAAAAATTCTTCACTCCTTAAGTGTCTTTTAAAAATTCTAGGGAAAGTTAAATTTTTAATAAACAAGGGGAGATGATTAAAGTTAGAAATACTGTCATAAAAAATAAATTTTTTTGTTAAAACTGAAGTAAGTCGAGGAAGGAATAATCTAATTCCTGGTTGGATAACGCATATCCCCGACCGTGAACTTTTCTCTATACCTACGGTTTATCCAAGCAGTATTAAGAATATACAGACATGGGAAAGTTAACATGTTATTTTGTTAAAATAGAGTTTGCCCCATAGATGTATCGAATGGCCCATTTTTGAATAACAATCAATGAAGACGATACCGTAACGATTCTAGCGAATAATAAACTGATATGCCGATTTTTTAACCAAGTACCTGACAGCGTAGCCACCAGACGTTAACTTTTTGACAAAAAGATTTATGTGTGTCAAATTTAAGATGTGTATATATGAAAATTCCAATTAATTTGCTGCCAGGGTTAATCAGAAGCGGATCACATCTTTAAGACTCCATTTTAAACATACCAGTCAATTAAACTCAATTAAAGTCGCATCTTAAGATCCTCCAAGATGACCTTATGGAGAGTGTCCAAAGCCTGTCACAATATTGTACTATATCGTGAAGACTCCACAAATTAGAATACCAACCAGATAAAGTTGACCATGATAGAGAAACGCCTCTGAAATCAAAGCGTTAAAGCTACCGCAGAAAAATGTCAAGACTAACACAGTCAGAAGCTTTTGATAGATCAAAAAAACTGCGCCCGCCATTGATATAAGAGCACAAGTCTTGACGAAGTACACATCATCAATTGTACTGGTATTCTTACGAAACCCGAACTGACACTTTAATAAAAAACAGTCACGTACAGTTTTCACCAATTTGTCTATTATTTTTGATATGCTGGATAGAAGTGATTTTGGCCAGAAATTAAAAGGATCCTCCGTGTCTCCTTTTTTATGGACTGGAATCTATTTTTAGACAAGAGTTTTCGTTGAACGGTTTGCTCTTACGGGAACTCTCAATGCTCATTTAGGAATAGTGAGAAGAATGTTTGCAGGAATCCCATCCTCATCAGAAGTATTTGTATTTTTAAATGACTTTAAGACTCTTTTTAATTCGGCCAGATCAGTGGGAAAAAGCAGAAAGAAGACTGGTACTTTGACAACTGACAAGTAAGACTTTGGACCTACTAGTGTTGTAAAACATTGTTGAAGTTCTGCTATAATGCGACAAAAGTTTTCAGTAAAGATAAGAGTTTTTACTCGTATGACATTTTTAATACTTCAACACGCCATTTGCGAATTTTGGCACTGGATCAGCCTATTAGAATAATAAATTCTTTGGAGAGTCTTACTAGGTGACGAAATATTTAGTAAAATACTCATTGAAATATAGAGATGATGTATATTGCCTGATCATATGTAGGAACCGGAGGTATTTTAGAGAAACAGTTAGACCCTTAGTAAACCATAGTTTTTCAATACTTTTTCGTGTTTCAATTTTTTGATGGGAAAAGCTGTATTAAACAATTTATAAAAAAACAAAACTAAGTGTTCTTATAAAATATAGATATTTGGGTCCTCTGACTCAAGAATCAAATCCAAATTTGAAGAGGCACATGTTGTTAAATACAACAATTAAAAGTGCGAAAAACTCGTTCAAAATATGATACAGATTTTGCGTGCTTCATGGTCGGACAGAGCACCATTTTTAATGGTATATTGGGTCACCTTAGTTCAATAGTTGGAGCGCATATAGTCAATAGTACTGGAGCAGAATCGAGCACTGCGATTTAACATGCATTTTCAAGAAGATTACTTAAACGAGGTGTGCATGCAGAGCTCCTATAATCAAAATTTACATTAATACCCTGTATTTGCTGAAAGGAGTTTTGCTTTAGAAAAGTTTCATCCATCAATATTTAAAATTTAGATACAGCCATGTAATGGGACATTGAAATCAGCTCATCCTGCTTCAGCTAATGTTCCATTAACAGAACAACTCTGGAAAATGTTATGTCTTTCCAAGAAAAGAAAATATTAGATTTATTTCTTAATAACTGGATGCTGAATGGCATAGAAGAGACTTTAGCGTTGGAGCTCTGGTTTGACTTAAAAAAATACTATATGATATAGATTCATGGAGAAAATGAATTTCTAAACATACAACAAATTAGGTATTGGTGGCTAACTAATTTAATTTTTTTGAGCAAAGGATTCATTAGTAGACTCATTTATAACTGGAATTAACAATATTCCATCCTAGTGGATCAATCGCGTGAATCTTCATGTAAATAGGAGCTTTAACCAACGTTGAATATCAAAAAAACCTAATTAATTCCACTATCAGATCGCCGATAAGAATCTTTAAGAAATTCATTAAAAAGTACTTTTATCCATCCATCCGGTCTTGCAGAACTTGAATAGTGTTCTTCATGTGTAGATTTCAATAACGTTTTTATTCTTCTGTTATATTAATAATAAAATGAAACAATTTAATATTGTACAGGGGAAAATCAATAATAAAATAATAGAAATAATTATCTATGCCTCGCCCTACCGAAAAAACTATATACCCACACTGACATTATCCATGACAATAAACCGATTACGATCGCAGTTACGAAAAGTCATGGACACATAAAAAATGGTATCATTACAAAAGTGATAATAAATTGTCGCGTTTTATTAGATCCTTATCGAATAAACTCTCTATTGTTTGTAAAAAAATAATAATAAAATAATCCGTATATGACATTAATTTTTTCTGATATGCTGATGGTTCACTTTGATACGTGAATATTAATGCCATTACGTTTATTAGTGTTATAATCAGCGCGTAAACATTCCCTTTATCATTATTTTAATTTAAATTATGTTTATTTAAGAAACTTGGGCTTGTAAGGGCTGTTAAACCAATGTGTGACGCAAAAAAGGGCTGACGTGCACCAGAATATAATATTAGGATAATAGGTGTAAGGATGCTCAAAAGTATGTTGACATATTGGAGAGTAAATTATTGCCATATGAAAAAAAATTGCATTTTTATGGCTTTCCTAACAGGATCATAGAATGGTAATTAAATTGGAGTATTGGAATGGCCTTCCCAATCACCCGATTTAAACACTATATAGAGAACCTTAAAATGTTTTTTTTTATTAATCTATTTTAATACAAAATTAATTATTTTAGTAGGAATACTGGTAAGACTAACAGATCCCAGCACATTACGCGTTATTACATATACACGTCCTTCGACAATATTCGTATCAGTCGTTTCTACGATGATGGACTAAATGAAGAGGTGGTATGGTTGAATGGCCTCCACGAACACCAGATTTATCAACTCTAGACTTTTTTTTGGGGTCATTTAAAAAGCAATGCGATAATTTTTCCAAATACTTAAACATTTAAAATATTCTGTAGTATTGAAGAAATAGTCCATACTTGCAGTGGAGTCGTATTCTGTGAACAGAATGTAAAGAAATAAAATTAAATGTATACTGGGGCGTATATCTAATACCAATTTTAAACCTTTTATCCCCGGACGATGGACACCACTGTGCCCGAAACATGTAGGGAATTTTAAATCCCTCAATGGTTAATAAATAAGTGGAGGGAGATTGCATGATTTTCATTTTACCTTATTCGGTAGTATGTTAAAGTTATGCCATCTTTGTTTCACATTTAGCAATATAAATATTTGTACGCTATTATTATTGCCATCTTTTTTTCTTAAAAGAACCCTTAACTATCTCTACCGAATTAATTATTTTATATTGCCTTTTAATGTCAAAAAGAAACAGAAAGAAACCTCCAGGTTGGTCTACCCTGCTCATATAAAAAGTGTATAGGAAAATATATACATGTTGGGGAATGGAAGATTATTTTATTATAGCTGTTTACAGACCTTTCGATAGAGCAAGTTTATCTTTGTATAGCATTCAATTTTGTGCATTTTATTAGAGTTTATATTTTAGTTTTTTAGAAGAAACGCTTTAATTTTTATTACGCAATAAACATTTTCAAATTTCGATTCTATATGGATTGGATACTGAGCTATGTGTCTGCATTAGAAATCAATGAACTTGCGTAATATTTTGAGAATTTTTATTACCTAGCAGGCTAGTAGCTTAAGCAAGTCTCTATGCATGGTGCTCGATTACCCAACCTGTATATCCCTTTGCACTGAAAAATTATTCGTCCAGTGGTTCTTCAGTGGCGAACCTCATTTATACTGTATCACGCTATGCATGTCCGATCTTTATATTTCTAAAAAAAAAGAGAAAATTTGGGGATTTATAGCACGCATTTGTAATGTTTGTCAATTTATTTTGAAACTGATTAATAGCTATGTTATTGAAATCTCTAAACTCTCAGTCTTTATCTGGTAGTTTGATATTTTCAAAATACTAAGAAAGAATCTGGAAGATCTGGTACTGATCGGGTCACCTGGAAATTGCGCTTCTCCTACATAGGATTCATTGTTCTAATAAATAAAAACAAGCTTCAAAAAATAAATCATCTCAATCATCTGTGCCTAGGAATTTGTATTGCCTAGCAGGTTAGTAGTTTAAGCAAGTCTCTATGCGTGATGATCGATTAGCCAACCTGTATATCCCTTTGCACTGACAAATTATTCGTCCAGTGGTTATTCGATGGCGACTTTTATTTACGCTGAATTTGTAATCACTATGACAAAATTGGGGACCAAACTTTAGTCTTCATATTTGTTCAATATTATTATTATCTATTATTTCTTCTTAACTTATTATAGCTGTTTATACACCTTTCGAAAGAGCAAGTTTACCTTTGTATAGTATTAACTTTTGCTCCTTTTATCAGAGTTTATATTTTAGTTCTTTAGAGAAACGTTTTATTTTTTATTACGCAATAAACATTTTCAAATTTCGATTCTATATGGATTGGATACTGAGCTATGTGTTTGCATTTGAAACATATTTTAGAAATCACTGAACTTGCGTAATATTATGCGAATTTGTATTACCTAGCGTCACTATGCATGGTGATCGATTACCCAACCTGTATATTCCTTTGCACTGACCAATTATTCGTCCAGTGGTTATTTAATGGCGACTTTCATTTATGCTGTATCATGCTATGGACGTCCCTTGAATCGTAAGAAAGAACCTGAAAGATCTGTTACTGCTCAGGTCACCTGAAAATTGCGCTTCTCTTACATAGGTTACCCAAGGATTCATCCAAAAAATAAATCCTCTCAATCATCACGGTGCCCTCCCGAACGTATCAAATAATGATAATTTTCACCTAATTTCCGACCTATTATTGCCCTATACTCCCGTCCTTTGCCTCTCAGTTGCTCAGTTCATGACTGGAATTTTAATAAAACCATCGCTCACCAGGTTTATCGTTTTACGAACTCGTAATCACGATGACAGGTCGTTTTTGGGGCCAAACTTGGGTCTTCATATTTATTCATTGGACATTTATTCCTTCTCGCTTTAAAAAAAAAAACATTTTTTTAAAATAAAACTAATCTCACTTTGCACCTTATCATCGGTATACGTGTTCTACATCGTTATGTTGAGTCCCACCCCTGAAGTGCCATTACTACCCTTGCTTATCGCAACCGTTGCCTCGTTATCAGGACGTGTGTCGTTCTGTCATTTTCGGACTAGGAAATACACGGATAACGTCACTTACGTTGCCCGAAGCAAAAGCAGCTTCATTTCAGATATACACAGTTAAAATGGATGCCAATATCAAAAGGATGAGATGAGCAGATAAGTGTCTGATATTATTTACTCTTTTAACTAATAGTTATTGTAGATATAAAAATGGGTTTTTACTTCGATAAAAAAAAGGCCACAGACGATTAAATACTTTAATAAGCGTTTAGGTTAAATTACTGTTAACAATTTAAAATGGCTTCTTGGACCCTTCTTTAAAATTATACCACCTGCCAAACTGAATGTCATGTGGCATACAGCCACTATTACCATCAAACTGACGGGGCGTTGAGTTTTTGGGCATTTTAACGCGTTTTTTAGATCAAATCGATTAGGAGACTATTTAAAGTAGGTTGAGTTAACAGATGTTTTTCGTGTGCGACCCAAAACAACCGACCATCGAGCAGGTAGAAGATAGGTCTTGTTGACGGTTGACATGCCTCGATGGTTATTGTTTGTTCTGGGCGTTGTTTCAAGCAAATATATGGCAAAAAGTTGTGCATTTTTAGAGGAGGTTATGTCTTGAAGTTATACGGAAAATAATTATTGGTTTTATTCAAAGTTGTTTGTTCGTTTAATTTACCCTGAGAATTGCTGTAATTCGTTCCTTGGTGCCAAATATACTATTAGTCTATAAAACTCTAAAACTTGCTTATTTATGAAAAGTATACACATATATATTTTTTTATTTTAATAATTAATTGACATTTTTAAATGTTTTATAAAAAGTTGTATAAAATAAAATTTGAACTATCAAAAAAATTACATTAAAAAGTTTTTGAATTGGACTTTAGTTAAAAATCAACAATGTGTGAAATTAATTTTTAAAAAAATTAGTAATTAAATAATAAACTAAGTAATTAATTAACATGTAAAAGTTTTCAAATTCACATTTATTTATTAAAAATGTGATTGAATGCATTTAAATTAAGAGATGTTTAAATATGTTACGAATCAATTGATTTAAACGTCTTTAGGTAAAAGTTAATTAAAAGCTGAACTAAATTTAAACCATTACAAGAGTTAAAGAAAAAAAAAATCATATTTTTTAAATTTTCGTATTTTAACAACTATTTAAATGTTTCAGTATTCTTAATAAATTTATTTAAAATTTCTATAATTTTCCATTAGAGCTTTCATTAGTTGCAATTAAAATTTAATTTTCAGACTTTAATTAATTAGTTTTGATAATTCTGATTTTAAAAAACATTTAATTTTAAAATATTATTTAAAGTTATCAAAATTTAATTACAAGATATATGGAAAATATAGTAAAAATAAGAGGCATTAAAAAAGGAACTCAGAAAATGTTAAATGTTAAATATGAGAAATTGTATTTTTGGAAAAAATTAAATAATAACTAAAAAATTAACGAATGTTTTAAAATTAAAATTTAATCAAAAAACAAACTAGAAATCTTATAAATTTGAATAATTTTAAAAATTAATTAAATTTTCTTGAAGTATGAAAATGTGAATTTAAGATTCATTATATTAAAGAATTGTGAATGTATTTTTAGCAATTTACAAAAAAAATCTCAAATTTCAATTTGTGGTTTAAATAATAATAATAATCTTTATTTAGCATAAATAGCTATATACAAAAACAAAAAATTTCCGCAAAAATTAATAAAAATAACAATACATATAATATTAATAATAATTTTTATAAACCTAATTCAACAACATATTTTGTCAGTATGAGTCAGTAAGAGTAGGACCTATGGGTGGAATCTTTGGTTTGACACTCAAATCGGATTGAATTTTTCTCCTTATTAAAAATCGTTTTTTGATTATTATCACTAAACTTTTGTATGTATTTAATTTTCAATTGTCTATTTTCACTTAATACTGGCCACTTATATTAACTTATATATTAATTTAAAAAAATATATATACAATTAAAATGCTTTGGATTATTAAGTATTTACTTAATTAACTAAGTTTTTTCTTTTCGGTATTTTTTCAAAATTCCCATGTCTCAAAAAACCGAAATTTAGCAATATTTAAGTCCAAATTTATAGAAAAAAAATAAGATTCTTCCAGGTATGTATTTTTTTTTCATTTTTTCAGACTTTAAACTTTACGTGCCTGACATACAAAAATTCTAGATAGTTTATTAAGTGTCTCCTAGATTTTCCAGGTTCCAAAAAAGTTTTTTTGAAATTTTCAGAATTTTCCAGATTTTCCGAGCATTCTTATATTATTCCAGACATTTGGAATTAAATCTTGTTTTATTCTTGGATTTTAGGGTTATTTTCCACGTGTTTCAAGCATTAAATAATTTTAAAAAATCTAGAAAAAAAAATTATATAATAAATTAGTTTTTTGAAATTTTATTGCAATTGCATAATATTTGAAATTAAAACAATATTTAATACAAATATACAATATTTTATTTGAAAAATGTATTGATACTAAAAAATATTAAAGGTTTTAGGAGTAAAATTCATTTAAAAGTCATGGAAAATATTGCTAAATAAACAAAAAATTAAATATTAAAGGATCTCTAAAAAAAAATAAATTTAGAAGGTATTAAACTGAAATTTAATGAATAATATAATAATGTTTGAATCTAAATTAAAAAAAAAAAGTAATTTATTATTAACAATTAATATCGAATTATACGATTAATTTTCGAATTGTAGAAAAACCTAATTTAAAAAATTATTTGTATTTCATAAAAAATTGTAATTCATTAATATTCTAAGTAATTAATTAAGTTCTAAAAATTAAACAGTTTAAATTTTTTTATTAAAAATGTGACTCAAGGAATTTTAATGAAAATTTGGAAAAATTTTGATTACTTATTGAACAAAATGTAAGACAGTTATTTTAAAAATAACTGTAATAATAAGTCCACTAAAATTTAATTAAACGTAACGGAAGTACAATACAATTTCAAAAGAATTTAGAAAATGTTAAATTTAATTTATAGAAAATATTAATTAAAAAAAACCTTTAAGGTTGTGAAACTTAAATATTTGAAAATAAAATTTAAATTATTTTTAATTAAGAACGAAAATATTTAAAAGGATTTTGAAGAAGTTGTAAAAATTTAATAATATCTAGAAAAAAATATTGAAACATTTAGTAATAATTATTCATAATTCCACATTATAGTGGAACATTTAAATAATTTTATTAATTAATTAAAAGCTGACGTACCAAAACAATTTAAATATCGACAAATTTCATTAAATGTCAAAATAAATAACTATGAATGTATTTTTATTCACTTGAACGAGGAAGAATTAAAAAAAAAAACAAATGTTAATAACCTAAAATTTAAATTAAATGTAAAAAAGAAATGTTTAGGTCTTAAAATTTAATTGAGTTGAAAGATGTTTAAAATTGCATTTTAAAACCATTTTTAGTACAAATTGAAGTATTTAATTTTTTTTTAATTATTAAAATATTTAGGAAATTTGTGTTTTTCAAAAAAGACTTAATAATTCTGATGGTCTATAAATTATTAAATATGAAAAAAAATTATAATTCCTTAGCAACATTAAGTCTTTTAAGATTAAAATTTAATTTAAAGTAATAAAAAATATTAAATAATTTATTAAAGGCTAACGGAAATATATGATTATTTTTTTTTGAAAATAATTAATTCTTAATATAATATTAAATTCAGATTTTATTAGATAGACAAAAAATATTTAAAATATTTAAACAAAAATGATAAGAAATGTAAAAAGAAATATAATTTTAAAATATTTGAAATTTCTAAGAGATGATGTAAGCATCGTAAAAAAAATATGAAAAATCAAGTAAATAAAAAATAAAAGAAGACTTGAGCCTCCTATATAAATAAATTTTCTCTCTAGAGATATTGTTTTTGTAATTTCTAATGCTACTAGGACTTTCAAGGATGATCTTTTAGCATCCTAGAAAAAGTGCACTAGAAGACAATTGGCTAATTTCACACCATAAAAACCAAATTATCATAACGACTAGACTGTTCCGTAAAGGTAAATATGACAAAAACCCCCGAGGGATAAAAAAACCTCCTCGCCTTGGAAATAACCATAATAAGGAGGCAATAAACAACTGTGACACTGAAATTTGTTAAACTAATTCGCCGGCCATTATGGGGCCCTAAAAGAGGCACTATCGGCGCTCGTATCTGCGGCATTAAACCCTTTTGGAAGTGGCTAATATCCATACAATGTCACGCACTCGGCTGCTAAGACCTGCCGACTCGTATCGCTTATTAATGGGTTACTTGTGCCAATTGTTATTCAATTTTTTCGTTTTTTTTTTCTTAGTTTATGTGAAAACGCTGTATTTTAAAGTTAGGGCCATATCGCTTCAAAGATGTTAAATATTTGCGATTTAAGATTGTTTTATAGTTTCTTAGCCACTTTTGGAACTTCGTTTATCATTAACCAATTTTCTAGATTTAGTCCATTTCTGTCTTAATGTTTGTCTTTATATGAAAGACTTAATGGACACTAAGGCTGAATAGTTTATTAATAAAGCCTTTTTACTATTTGTAGAGTAGGATGAAAAAATATTATTATGAACTTTCTCATTAGGGATTTTAGGTAAAACAACAAACTTACTATTGTTATTAAGGTAACATAAAAAATTATTTTAAGCAAAAATATAATAATACTATCAGAACTACGCATTCAGATAATTAAAATTTTATTATTTACTTTTTATTTTAAGTTTTATTAATTACAGATACAAAAATCTTTAGATACTTCTTGGCTGTCAGCCTGCAATGTCTCAAATATTCCAGAAATTATTAGATATTATAAGATAAAAAGGTTATATTGGAAAAAGAAAATATTTGTCTTCAGATATATCTTTGCCTAATAGTACATGTTTTTTAGAAATAGACAAAGTAAGCACCAAGCCTCTTTAGTCCTTTTGAATATAAAATCCGTAAGAAACAAACTAAATTAACAAATTTTTCTCGGTACTTTAATAATGCTGCATAAATTTTTTTTTCACAAAAAATCACCCCAAATCACTTATATCTTTACAGAATCCGGGTCGAAGGACCAAACATGACGCGATCCAATTAAACTTTTAAAAAATTTAAAAAACGTGCGTCATGCAGTATTAAATTATGCATTAAAATGACTATAATTTAAGCAATTAGCTCAGTTTAAAATTAGAAAAAGAGAATATCTGTCTCCAGATATATATTTGCCTAATAGTACATCTTTTTTAAAAATAGATAAAGTAAGCACCAAGCCTCTTTAGTCCTTTTGAATATCCAATCAGTAAGAAGCAAACTAAATGAACTAATTTTTGTCGCTACTTCCAGCATAAAAATTTTTTTCACAAAAAATCGCCCCAAATCAGTATATCTTTGCATAATCCGCCTCGAAAGACCAAATGTTACGCGATCCAATTAAACTTTAGAAAATTAAAAAAACGTGCGTTATGTAGTATTAAATTATGCATTAAAATGATAGATTTAAGCAATTAGCTCAGTTTAAAATGGTTTAGTTTTCCCTGGTGTACTGTAAAACTAAGTCTCTATATATTTTAGCATTAGGAGAGATTATTTTATTGGAAAAACTTGAGGTACTTTTATGTAACTTACTAATAAATTGCAAAATTATTACGACAGATATAAATCAAGCAAGTCGGTACACTGCATTTTTTTTTCCTCTCTATTAAATTATTTTTATTTTAATTGTGAATAGCAGGATGTATCCTGCTATATTGCTAGTGTTGTAATATCTGACCACGAAGCTGTTTTGGAGTACTTTAACCTTAATAGGAATCATGAGTTTAATATAGATGCGACAGACTTTACACAACCAAGAATTTTATTAAATTTATCATTATTTATCACAGTGTCTTTGATTCTACGATTAAAGAATTTTGCCAAGAACTAAGTATTATTTTTGACAAAGCATTACGACCTAAAACGAAAACCTTGGTAAGACAAATGGATTAATTAAGTAAAAGCTTCAAGAAAGAAAGAACACAAGAAACGGGTCTAAGGAATATTGTTAACGAACTGAAGAATAATGAAAGACAAATTCAACAGATGTACTGAACACTTTTTACTGTAATATCGCAATCAATAACTCAAAATATATTTCCAATTTTAAAATGGGGATGCACTCAGACTGTTAAATTTTCAAATGAAGTTTAGGTCATATACGTTAATTTTAAGTAATTTGAATCATATTTATCTAAAATATCTATACCAGACAGTGTTTTTTAAATGTAAAGAGGCCCAAAAGCAAGCTGTAAATAAATATTGGTGTACCCCAGGACTGTGTTCTGAGCCTATTATTATTTCTTCTTTAGGTAAATTTATGTACATAAATTATATAAATATTTTTTTTTAATACCTAATGGTGTACGTACGTGATTTTTAAATAAATATTCTTCATTAAAACTGCCTTTTTTTTTTAACAAAATATATTTTTAAAATCCTCATTCAGTTTGGAGCAAAGTTGATTCGTTGCTTTTTTTCTAGAACTGATCTAGAAGGTTTTTTAGTAAAAAAATAAAAGGACCGTTGAAAATAAAGAGTTTTCTCAAAGAAAATTGGCAATACCTACCTAAAGAAATACATTACTATATATTACATAAGGTGCATCGTATCCTTGATTCTAAGACAGAAACTGATAATTCACTATCAAAAGCGATTGGTATGTCAGAATCTTCAGCCCTATTTAAAAGCCTAAATCATTCGTAAAGAAAATAAAAATTAAAGGTTAACGGTACTGTTTCGTCCAAAATGTGACACATCTTACATAAAACCTATGATGAATCACTGGAACTTCACTTAATGTTCTCAGAGGTCAAAGGATTTAAGGAAAATATAATGAAGCGAGCTGTAAAGTGTGAATAAATTCTAAGGTACTGTCATGAACCAGAAATTCACATAAAATTCTTAAAGAGCGTCACCAAGAGAGACTAGAGGCCAAAGAACTTGGGAATGCTAATAAGTGATCACACATTTAATAGATTTCGAAAACGAAGCATTTCCCGATATATGTTTATAGAGAAAACACTACAATTCGGGGCATCCTGTATACAAGGGGTTGAGAAAAATGGGCATTATATGTGCCAAATTTCGCGTCAAAACGTCACATATGGCTCGAAAACCATGAAAAATTCCCCTTCTAACAATGTATTTATGAATAATATAAATAAGTTTATTAGACACGTATTAGTGTTTTTTAGAAACCAACGCAGAAACACTTTTAACAATTTGTAAAGAAGTAAATTGATTAGACACGTATTTCAGCTTTTTTTGAAAGATAAAGAGAGATATATTATTAAAATAAAAAAATCTCTACTTACTGTGAGTTTTACAGGAAAATAATCAATTTTTAAAGAAATTAGATGGATATCTTGGTAAAATCTTTTTTGAGAATATTCCCAATTAACCTTTAGAGTGCTCATATTAGTAAAATCTCTATTTTTAATGATATTTTAAAAATATGCTGTATATTCAATAAACAAAAAGATTTTCTAAATTAGTAGTTTTTCAATTTTGCACTAAATTTCCACCTAAATTCAAAAAAAAGTAAAAATTAGAATTAAAACACCTAAATAAAAGGAAACTTTAAAAATAAGAAAGTAATTAAAAAGTGTGAAGTGTAATTTGAGAAATTCTAATTAATAATAGACTTTTTAGTTATTTTAGGTCTTTTTACTTAGTTGAAGGTTCGAAATATAAATTAAATAAAAATAATCGAAAAATGAAGCAAAAATAAAATTTCGATTAATAATTTTATTTTAGTTTAAAGTTTTTAATAAAAAAAAGACAATTTTCTAAGTTCTACTAAGATCCTAGGAAAATCCTAGAATTTTCCAGTATGGTCCTAATATGTAGTAGGCAGTAGGATCGCAGCTAAATGTTTCGAGGCTTGTTATGCAATATTAAAGAAGATCAATCAATTAAGGAGAAGTAATAATAATAATAATAATAATAATGTATTTATTTAGCTTGAGCTACAAAAGGTAATACATAATATAGATAATATAATACATATAAAATGCAAATGTAAATAAAAATGCAAATAAATTAAAAAAAAAAAACGAATGATAAAACAAAGTATGTACAAATAAAACTTACAGAAAAAGGAAGCCTAAATAGAATGACACACTAAAATGAGAGTTATTAGAAAAAATAGAATTGGTAGCAGTAGGCAAAGTATTCTGTAATCTTTTTCTAGCAGAAATCTAAATAAATGCATTAATAGCACATATTCTAGTCCTGTAGAAGTTTGCTCATGTGCACGTCTAGTAACATAATCCAATTTATCAAGCATCATATAATACTGAAGAAAATCCCACTCCTGACAATTTCATAACTTTTAACGCAGCTATGTTTAGTAAATGTATCAACCAGATTACGGAGAGTTTACGCATTTTCTGTGGTAACTTTAGGACAGTTTAGCACGTAAACAAGGACATTATAGTAATGCAAGCATTAAGATAATTTTTATGCAGTAAAGGTATATTTGAAATTTATCCTGTGGTAGAGCATTTAGACAAGAGAGTACTACATTAAATTTTTGTATAGTAAATATAGCTCTATTATTATGCACCATAACCTTTGTTGAAAATTAGGAAATATAATGAACTAATGTGTGTTCTAATGCAATATTAGTTATGTCAAAAACATTGTTTTAACTTCTTAACATTTTGGGAAAAAATGAGTTTGAATCTGATTTTTGATAGGTAATTATTAATGAATGTCCTTACCTATCAAGGTGACTAAGGGTGACAAGGTTAACTAATTTTTTTCACATTACAAAAACTTACTTTGAAAGCAACTTAATATATTTAAAGTAGTTTGTATAAGAGCTTTGGTTCTGGCAATTTTGGTATCAGAATTAGTTGGAGCCATTTTAGCAGCGCACCAAATTAGGTAAAAAGTCTAACTAATCAAATTTCAGAATAACAATGCAAAGAACAAATTAAAAATTTAAAGCTTAATGTGTTTTTTTTTTTAAATTAAGCTAGGAAGGTCAAGAAAAAGAAAATGTACTTGTTTCAATCAAATTTAAATTCTTTTATGTGTAAAGACCAAATATTTTGTTAAAATAAAAAATATAATAAACTTGAAAACAAAGAATTTTACGCAGGAGTAAAATAGTTAAAAAGAAGTAAAATATGTAAAAAAATATTTTGGTAATAGCAATAGGTTAGATTTTCAACGATTGAAAAAAATAGTAAGAAGCAAAGTAGAATCCTAAAAAATAACAATTTTTGAATATATATCTAAAAATAGAACCAAGTAAAGTAGGAGGATGAATTTAGTCGTAAAAAAGGGATAAGCATAACAATTTCAATGTAAAACCGCAATTTTAAACTTTTACGTATAAAGGTAACAATCACCAAAAATTCGAATCTTTTACAAAAAAAATCATCCCAAATCAATTATACTTATGCAAAATCCGGCTCGAAGGACCAAATATTACGCGATCCAATTAAACTTATTAAAAAAAATTATAAAAAAACGTCCCTCATGCAGTATTAAATTATGCATTAAAATGATTTCCAATGTACGGCACTGTCCTCACCCGCTTATCGTCCTCACACAGATTGAATAATATTTTACGTATTTTTATTGGCCCGACCGGACTGGACGGCGGTGGTCTGTTCCTCATTCCGTTATCGGATCATGCACCAATGCCATTTTTAGCAGCCCGTCAACTCTCGTTTTATTTTATTCTAATATTCTGTCTGTCTGCCTGCTCTCTATCTTGGATCGTGCAGGCTACCCCCGGCCACTATTTATTGGGAATTATATGAATTTGTTCGATTTTTGGCATATACAATTTATAAAATGTTTTTAAGATAAGGCAGACAATTAGTTCGGTGTGTGCTACGTCGAGCGAATCGAATAAATAAAAACAGTAGCCGTTTCTCAACGCTAATTTTCACCAATTATTGTTTATAATTGCACCTGCCTAGGAGCAATAATATAATACCATAAAACCCGTACAATACTAGATATTATTAAACTTAATTTTTTTTTAATGTATTCAGCTTACGGCAAAGACCCGTATACCTGTGCCGCTGTAATTATAATTAACTGTGTAATTTTGTATTTAATTAAATGAAAATTAAGATTTGTGGAACGTTGTTTGGGTTTATCTTGATTTTAACGGAGGCATTACGTGTTTCTTTTTGAATAACACAAAATGCTAGTTGTTGACGATATAAAAAGGCAATAATTGTTTACCAAATAAATTGTTTAAACGTTCCCAGAACATCAGAACATTTGTGAGACATCCGCCTAATATTATTAATAACTCTTTCTAAAAACCCATTACTCAGTATTTAATTTATTATTATCCGCATCTCCTAATCATATAATAATAATAATAAAATTATATGAGTTGGAGATACGTAAGATCAAAGTTGAAATACAAATCAGGATAAGGATTTCCAATCTCAATATTTATCAGTATTTACGAATTTTAATGATCGACTGATCAAATAATTAACGATGTTAATTATAAGTTTTTTTTTATCAGTTCATTGGAAGAAATGTTTTGAAAGATATTGATCAACTCAAGACGTGATTTATTCGTTATTTTACGACTATTTTAAAAGTGTATATTTCGGGAATTTCTAAGCGTCGTATTTAATGAATCGCACGCTTCCTATTTCATTGATCATCAATAAATCATACACCTTAGCCATAAACCATCGACAAATTCCTTGAACATAAAGCAACCGTCTATACCTCACCAGAACTCATAATTATTACCATTACGTAGACTTAATTAATAGTTTCCCTGCGAATCTCGATGCATTTGCAATAACAGATGCAAAAAACGTGGGAAGGACTCGAGATTTTATCGCGAAACGTATATGAGATCTCGTTGTCTGATCGTGCATTAGTCCATTGTTGTTTCGAATATAGTAGGTTATAAATCTATTTTTTCTTTTACTTTATAACGTTACGGTTATTGTTGCGTAAGGCGTAAGTAATTAGGAGAATTTACGCAAGATTTTTACGCATGTACTGTCCCCATACATATGTACATTTTTTATGTGCTAAAAACTTTTTATTATTTTTTTAATATACAACTAAA
Source organism: Anthonomus grandis grandis (assembly GCF_022605725.1). Taxonomy (NCBI): domain Eukaryota; kingdom Metazoa; phylum Arthropoda; class Insecta; order Coleoptera; family Curculionidae; genus Anthonomus; species Anthonomus grandis. The sequence goes on from NC_065554.1 coordinate 27,966,824, forward strand.
GCATAATCTAAAAAGATTTACTTACACTCAAACTAAATATGGCTTAAGAATATGGTCAGGATATTGAAAAATTGCCCTGTTTTGGGGTGCAAGGAGATAAAGTAATAAAGCCAAGGAAATTTGAACCTCTTAACCCTTTACACTAGTATTGAGTATAGTATAACCTAAACAGATATCATAGGTTTATTCTTATTGAACTATAAAACCAAAATAGACTGGCTTATTGTCTTTATATATTTTTCTTTTTCCTTTTATTCGATTAATTTTTTAATATTTATTTGCATTAAAAAAATATATATTTTTCCAAATTGCCTCAAATTCAATTTCTCTTTGATTTATTTTTATTCCAAGTCTACGTATTCTATTTAATTAATTTATTTCATATATGTATTCATTTTTATTATTTAATGTAAACGCTCAATTTTGTTCAAGATCCTTAAGGAGTTTATCCTGAGGCAGGCTTATTGTTTTTGTAATTTTTGGATTTTCCTTTTAATCGATTAATTTTGCAATATTTAAAAAAAAATTGTTTTATTTATTGGCACTTAAATATTATTTGCCTAATACTTATCTAATTTTCAACATTTTATATTATTACTTTTTTAATTTAAAACCTTAATATTGTATTTAGATTATTTAATTTATAAATGTTTTTCATTTAAATTCTAAATGCTGTCATGTTTTTTTTTTAAATAAAGAAACTTCTCTCTATTTAAATATTTTTTCAATTATTTAAAAAAAAATATTTAATTCTATAATTTTTTTTCGAAGAAATGTATAAAATATTTGAAATTAAAGGAAAAACCTTAAAGGAAAATCTTTATTATTTTTACATTTAAAAAAATATTTTGAAAAATTCTACTTAGAATAATTAAAAAAATATAATTTAAATTACATTAATTAATTTAATTACATACATTCATTAAAAAATAATTATAATTAGCAGATTTTCAGCGTTTTTAAATATAATCTTTTGATTCAAACTGTAAAGTTTAAATTATTTTTTAATTTAATTAATGTTATTTCAATTTTCCTATCAATTTCTTAAGTTCTTTGAATTTATTTTAAAATGTACTTTAATACGTTTTTTCAAATACATATTACATATTTATTTTTTTTTAATCATAAATTCTTTCTCGAAAATTAATGAAAAACTTAAAACATTTAAATTTTAAATTTAAAAATAATTCTATACGAAAATCACACATTTCAATAAAAATATATTTTTTGATGAATGACTGAATAAAAAAAAATTACTTATTATTTTTTATTTAATTAAGCTTATCATAATAAATAAATGTTAAACAATTTATAAAAGAAATAAAAAATTCGCGATAACAAATTTGAATAATAATTTTAAAAAATATTTAAGAATATGAATCAAGTTAGAATCTAAATTATAATTTATACATGTTTTTTATTTAAACTGTAATGAAAATTTTTAATTTAAAAATAAATCTATATAAAAATCTCACATTTCAATAAATATATATTTTTTAATGAATGACTGAATAAAAAAAATTACTTATTATTTTTTATTCAATTTATTTTATCATAATAAATAAATGTCAAATAATTTATAGAAAAAATTAAAAATTGCCGATAAAAAAATTGAATAATAATTAAAACAAAATATTTAAGAATTAGAATAGAGGTAGAATCTAAATTATAATTTATACATGTTTTTTATTTAATTTAGTAACTTCTTCTCTCTATATAAATATTTTTTAAATTATTTTAAAGAAATATTTAATTTTATATATTTTTTTAAAAAATGTATAAAATATTTGAAATTGAAGGAAAAACCTTAAAGGGAAACTTTTATTATTTTTACATTTAAAAAAATATTTTGAAAAATTCTACGTACATTACTTAAAAAAATATATCAGCATATATTAGCAGATTTTCAGCGTTTTTAAATATAATTTTTTGATTGAAACTCTAAAGTTTATATTATTTTTTAATTTAAATAATAATATTTCAATTTTCCTATCAATTTCTGAAGTTCTTTGAATTTATTTTAAAATGTACTTTAATACGTTTTTTTAAACACATATTACATATTTATGTTTAAAAATTTATAAATTCTTTCTTAAAAATTAATGAAAAACTTAGAATTAAAAAAAAAACTTCAAACATTTAAATTTTAAATTTAAAAATAATTCTATACGAAAATCACACATTTCAATAAAAATATATTTTTTGATGAATGACTGAATAAAAAAAAATACTTAATATTTTTTATTCAATTAAGTTAATTATAATAAATAAATGTTAAATAATTTATAAAAAAAATAAAAAATTGAACATTAATTAAAAAAAAATACGAATTAGAGTAGAGTTAGAATCTAATGATTAAAGATAATATTAAATTTTATTAAATTAAAAATTATCTTAAATTTTTTAAACAAATATTTAAATATTTAATTATATAATTTTTTTTTAAAAAATATATAAAATATTTAAAATTGAAGGAACAATCTCAAAGGAAAACTTTTATTATTTTTTACATTTAAAAAAATATTTTGAAAAATCCTAATTACATTAATTAAAAAAATGATGAATGACTAATTAAAAAAAAATATGTATTATTTTTTATTTAATTAATTTTATCATAAGAAATAAATGTTAAATAATTTATAGAAGAAATAAAAAATTGGCGATAAAAAAAGTTGAATATTAATTTTAAAAAAAAATTTAAGAATTAGGATTGAGTTAGAATCTAAAGATTAAAGAAAATTTTAAAAAATCCAATGAATATTTTTATAAGAAATGTATAAACTAATTGTTATTGAAATAAAAATATTTTAACATAAGAAATTAAAAAAAAACTTACTAAATCATAAAAACCTTATGTGAATAATTTTATACTTTATTATGATTTTGTACGTTGTTTATTCATTTGCTACTTGTCAACGACCATGCTGATGATCACCATGCTATTTTCGATAATTGAGGAGCGATCAAGCAAAACCAGATAAATCCAATTTATAACATTCCCAGATATTTGCAAAAAACGTGCCAATAGCGAAGGTTTAATATTATAGATCTCGTAGACCATATTTTGGACCTTATTAATTAATTAACATAAGAATAATTGCTAATTAAAAAATGGATTTATCTGTTTTTGCTTGAGTTAAATATATATCGGATATTTTATAATGTAAAAGTGCTTGTTTTATTGTGCGTATGTAGTTATTCACATTTATTAATAACTAAATATAATGTATTAAACGTTAACACGTTTATTTTTTATTTTCTAAACACCACAAAAAAAGGGAAATTTTTTTGGTATTTCTCTTTCGATAGCATCAGCGACTGGTTCAAGCAATATATTTTTGTACCACACTAGACTTTCATCATTTCCCCAGGTTGGTCCAACATGCGAGTTCTTGTTCTGTCCCCCGCAGCCATCACAACATAATCTCATTACTTCAGTATCTGCCAGTTCCAGTGAATCAAGATAATTTAATAGAGCTGAACCTATTTGAATTGAGCCACGCCCAGCTTCTACCTCAGTCCAGGTGTAGAATGTCGGACTTTTTGAATCCATTTTGACGCAACAAAATACATAAAAACTCACTTGGTGGGAATAGAAAGTATCCGAAATTGGGGTGCGGGGCAATGGCTGTACTTGCTGCATATCAAAGCAGAAAGTTATTGAATTTGCAGGATCCTCCTTTGCAAGTTTGTAGAAGGCACCTGCCCTTTTTCTATGTTTTCGACGTTCGATCATAAGATCAGATTTTTCCTTTCTTATATTGTCCTTAAGACGCATGCATAGAGCACAACAATCTGCCGCAGGTGATGAAAATCCAATATTAAACTCTCCACAAAAAATTCTAAAAAACATTGATAAACTTGATTTATATTGTTTACTTTGCTTCGAATTATAAATTTGGTGTAATTTTGCAATATTCAAGTTAGCTGGCAAGCTAACTCTGTGGATTTATCTGGTTTTGCTTCATTGACCTGACTTTGGGCTCCATTTTAAAGGGAATTTAACCGGTTTTGCTTGATCGCTCCTTAATTTTGAATGATATAGATATAGATTTACTGCAATAGTTTGTCTAATTAGTGTAACTAGTTAAATCTTAATATTAAATCTCAATTAAATTTTTAGGAACATGTCAATCAGTAGCAGGAATTCCAAGCAATAGTCACCGAAAGCGGTTAAGTCATATTATACAACTTAAATATGGTTCAATTATTTGGACTCCAGTAAAAAATTTATTTCAGTCATTACTTGAGAGAATACAAAACAAAATTTCGTGGTATTGTAATTACAGGTTTAATTTAGAACATGATTATCCTAGAGGAAACACGGATTATGTATGATATTGCTCTAATTTATAGCAATTTAAATGGAATTGTAAATTTATATTTATGAAACTTTATTATATAATATCTTGTTGTTTTTTGCGCCAAAAAACAATATTCTGCACCTCGCTCTCTCCTATTGTCTTGCCATTTAAATTACTCACTTCACATAATTTGGTATCCCTAGAAAGTTCTTTAATTTCGCTTTAGAGGTTTCTGTTTTCTATGCCAGGCTTATCCACTGTCGGAGCATATACTTGTATAATGGTGATGACTACAGGATACGATTCTAATTTAATAAGCATTGCTTGAAATAAATTGTAAGATTGTGTACACTATGTAGGAGTTTCCAGAGAATTTTCTTCTCAAGCAAACCATTAACACTAAAAGTAATCAGAGCATCTGACAAACACATTATCTATCAAGGCCTAACCAACCGATCCCTCAAACTTAACTCAATACCTCTCCCCCTTCACCCTTTATAACAGCCCTCATCCTTATCGGGTCCATATCCTGTTGACCAAATATGTTTCGAGATCCTTAAAGACCATCGATCAATTCGCGTGGATGCTGGAAATCTGTCCCTTCGAGTGCAGCGAGGCATCGCACGAGGAGAGATGGTCAGGAGACGATAGCGGCGCGCCCTGGTGGCGAAATTCGCAATTGTCTGCTGTGCCAGAAAGATAAGACACCCGACCGGTCTCATACTTCATTGGACAATTGACGCTGTCGTTTCTTTTTCCTCCAGATTTTTTTTTTTTGAGGCTTCTGATTGTTGACTGAACGCTATCGGGGAGTGCGAGCTTCGAGATAGACGGGTTTTGAATTTATTTTTCTTTATTGGGGGGTGGGGTGTGGGAGGAAGGTTATTTTTTTGCAATTTATTTTGTTATGAATATTGAAATTGGGTCGGTGAGGGGTTTGTGGGAATTGACGTGCGGTCAGGTTGATTTTGCATTTTCTTTTTCCCTTTTGTCACTGATATTAACTTATTAAATAAGCTGTATCAAAATTCGAGAACACTTGCCTATTTTAACAAAAAATAGTGTAGAGCAAAACCTGCTCTACGTAGTTGATTGTAGGGTGTTTGGAAAAATTGGTTTTAAAAGGTTCAATTGAATGAAACCTCTAAGTGCCGCCACTAAAAAGTTATTAATATTTGAAGAAAAAAAGCGTAAAAAAGGGTATTTTCAAATGAACACTGATCACCCTATATAAATGATAGCATTAAACTTAATACAGCGTCTTATTCGGAAAAGATGCGGGTTTAATTAATCCAAATGAAATTTTGCACCATAAACATTTTACACAGAAAAAATTAAAAAATAAATAATTATTTTTAGGTTTTTTTAATTTTTCTCCTAAAAAAAACATTTTTTCAAAAAACGTCTCCTAAAAAAAAAAAAAAACTAAATTATACATGTGTTGTTTGCGTCTGTGGAACATATTTAATGTTTCTTTTTTAAAGAAGTAGAGAAGTGGAGAAGTAGAGAAGTAATCACACAGTTATTTGGCATTTTTTGAATAAGTTTTTTTATTAACCAAATTAATAATTTTTTTTTTAGTTACGTGCAAGACGATTGATTCAAATGGCAACACTCAGTTTGTTTTCTTATATAATAATAAAGATGTATTATTAATATTATTATAGTATATTAGAACTTTGTGATGGTATAGAAGGTTGGAGGGTCAATAAATCAGAAAGCAAATGATAAAATTAGGAATAAATATAAAATATAATCATATACATTTCGACAAATTTTTTTCCTATATTTGAACTTTTTACTGACATCTAAAAAAGCAAATTTTTCATTGTTTATCTACCTTGATCATATTTTCCTAAATTATTCCGATATTTTTAGTGAACCATAATATATTTCTAGGCTCTCCTCGAGACCTCCCCAAAGTGATATGTGAGAAAATAAACAACCCTCGTCGAGCCCTTGTCAGCAAAGGGCTGGCAAGTGCCTCTGCCTTCATATCGGCCCTTCGCACACCATTACCTGTCCAGACGTGATAGCTGACGCTGTCAGCGTTTGTTTGCTAGAAACTTTGTGATAATATGGCTGTTTTTTTTTATTTTGTATATCAAAATCTATATAGTTTTATTAATTAATACCTTTAAAACTCAAGAAGATTAAGTATGTTTTATAGTTAATTACTGACTAGGTAGTTAAGCTTTTATTTCTTTTTCAGAAACATTTATATTTTTTGTAATCCCGTATATATTAATTAATAAATAAATAGTTTTACAATCAATATATTTTTTATTTTCAGATTTTATCGTGTAAACGTCTTACATTCTTCATATTACGTCCAATAAATGACGTAGAATAACCTAAAAGTACGTACACATGACATATAATCCTAAGAAAAGGGGACGTGCTATTGTAAAATATCCTAAGGTAATTTAATATATTTAATAAACGTATGTTTTGTAAACACTCTGCGTTCGTATCTATCTATACCCTAAACGTAAATAAATAAATAAATAAATAATAATATAAGCAGAGATTGAGAGAGACCCAAAAGTAAAAGGGTGCTTCGTGCACTTCGGCTTATAAAGAGCCATGTATAGTGGTCATAATTTACCAGGTGTGGTTGTATTTGTCCACTAAGTGAATATTAGACTGGTTATAATTGTTTTGTGCAACGGTTAAAAGGTCGACATGTGAGTAATATTTTATGTTGCTATTGTATAAGTCCATGGCTAGAGTTTTATGATATACCAGAGTTTAAACAAACAATTCTAAATAATTTTGTTTCATGGTACTCTCAATCTCTTGCTGTATCCATGGTGGAGCTCGCTGAATGAATTGCATTGTCAATACTCTCGTAAGTTTAATTTTCAAATACCCAATTTTTACACTATTCAGGGTGTCCAAGATAAGGATCCTAAGCATGGGGATCTCAGTATCTATTGAAGTTACCGCCTAGGTTAAATTAGAAAAAAGTTGCGTACTTTGAAGCGTATTTAAATGCCGTTGAGAAAATTTTCAACGATATTGGGAAAAAACCGAAATTTGCCAAAATCTATTTTATTATTTTCTGACCCTATTTTAAAAGATATAAAAAAACTAACAACACTGTTTTATTGGCACTTTTTAATAGCTACGTAATGGCGTTTTTAGATTTTGTATCCGACGTTTCGTTTTCGAGAAACCTTATCATCAACTTTATTTTTTTATATGGCCCGGAAAAAAGCATACCCTGTACTTGATTCCATTTTCTTATTACAAATTCAACGATGTATCACATATCGCATTTTTTTTTATTACATGCAAGTAAAATGCGATTTTGGTATTATTTTAACATATTTTTAAGCAAAAAAAACAATTCTTTGACATTTTGACATACCTAAATACCTCTCATGAGTCATTGATTTCACATATAGTTAAATATCTAAAAGTAAGTCAACATTTTTTAATTTAATTTAAAGCAGATGTTCAAACAGATTCCCGTTATTTTCCAAACATAAATAAGATCTTCTTACGGTAGAATTTAAAACAGCACGCAACAACATGTCAGGTGTAATGCTATTGTATGCGTTAGTTACACATTCATGTAATTGCTGCACAGTCTGAAAAGAATGCTGGTACATTTGGTTTTTAAGAAACCCCCAAAGAAAAAAGTCCAGAGGCGTTAAATCTGGGGATCGTGCCGGCCAAGCACTCCACTAGAGGTTCCAATCCATTTTCCATCAGGAAAATTTCTGCGTAAGATACTCGGGAACAGCAGCAATCCAATATCCAAGCAGTCTTCCAATTTATTTTCCAACAATTGAAGGTATCGTTCTCCAGTTAATGAATTATGGTAAATGAATGCAACTAGTATTTTGGTGCCGACAATTCCTAACCACATATTAAAGCCAAAGTGTGTACCACTCACAAAAATGCCGTCGTCGCTCTAGATCCCTTGGTTTCAGTGCTTGGCAAATTCTAAATTTACACGGATGATATTTATTTTTACTTAAAAGAAATAGAATTTAAATATATAGAAATAGAATAAAAGCAAATTGTCAATTTGCCTAGTTGAGATAGTAGCTCAACAACTGCTCGTAACACATTATTTTGAGTGTCTTCAGAAGACTCTTTTTTCCTATATAAAACTGGCTTTGTAGATGCACCATATTCTTTTAAATTTCGCGCCAACTCTAAGAAAATTGACTTACATGACTGGTTTCTATTTGGAAATTTATTTAAATACATTGCTGCTGTATTCTGGCACAAAATGTACCAGGTCCGCATGTCAAACTTTTCTTTATTAATATAATGGCCACCCGGCATATTTAACGATATTAACACAACAAAAAATACTCAATAATAAACAATAAAAACTGTAAAAACATTAACACGTCACAATTTACGTCAAATTGTCAAAACATTATTTGTTTGCAAGCCTACTTAAGAATATGATTAAAAAAATAGAAAAATCGCATTTATTCTTGCATCTAATAAAAAAATGTGACATGCGATACCTCGTTAAATTTGTAATAAAAAATGGAATCAGATACAGGGTATACTTTTTTTCCGAGCCATATAAAAAAATAAAGTTGATGATGGTTTCTCGAAAACGAAACGTCGGATACAAAATCTTAAAACGCCATCACGTAGCTCTTTAAAAGTGGCAATAAAAAAGTTTTGTTGGTTTTTTCATATCTTTTAAAATAAGGGCAGAAAAAAATAAAATCGATTTTGGAAAATTTTCCCAATATCTCGGCAGGCAATGAAAATTTTTGAATTATTTCAACCTCATTTAAATACGCTTTAAAGTACGCAACTTTTTTCTAATTTAACCTAACCTGTAACTTCAATAGGTACTGAGATCTTCATGCTTAGGATATTTATCTTGGACGCCCTGTATACGTCCATAGTACGTAATACGTCTTTTGGGGTACATACTGTGTATGTACAGGGTGTCCCATTTTGGGTACTTTTGCGAGATATCTCTGTTATTTTTAGAGATTTAGAGAGTTGCGGTTTTCGCGACTCTGTGCTACTATCCCCCCATCGTATCTCCGTTATCTTTAAAGGTTTTATAAAAGTAAAAACTCATTCTTATAGATCTTTTTCCGTAGAATCTAGTGGCGTAGATATATTTTTTTTAAATAATAGTTTTTGAGAAGAATAAATAAATAAATGTCAACTATCTTTGGGTTTTGATTGACATTTCTCTGTTTTTGATTGAGTTTATGCTCCAAAACCCATTTATTTTCGTTATTTGTGAATTTTGCCAAAAAAATGGCAGCATTTGAAAATGATGAAAAATATGATATCCTTGTATGTTTTATACAAAACAATGAAAATGCTGAAGAAGTTTCGGAACTATATTTCCATAGGTAAGTTAGAAGCCGTTATATGACTACCTACAATTTCTAATGTTGTAATTTTATGCTTGGTAGATATCCAGAGAGAAGGCAACCGTTTTCTCGTATATTCGCTCGTTTAAAGGACAATTTACTTGAGCACGGATCTTTTGTTTAGCCGCGTCCTAAAGCATACAATAAAGAAAATAGGGAAGAAAAAGAAATAGATGTTTTAGGTTATATAGAAGCGATACCCTCGAGCTCATGCAGAAAAATCAAAAAAGAAGTTGGAGTGTTAAAAACTGACGCACAACTAGATGGTACCTAGACCTACTTGAGCAAGTTCTTGCAGAAAGTCTGGAAAATATCCCTCTAGGCTCAAGATGGTGCCCCAAGTCATAACTCTGGGCTAGTAATGGCATTTCTTAAAAATAAATTTGCCCAAAGATGAATTGGTACCAACAGACCTGTTAGATGGCCTCCACGATCTCTCGATTTTAGATTTTTTTTATGGAGGTATATACAAGATCTCACAAACGTCTGAATCATTTTAAAAAGTTACTTTTCTTACTTCATTAATCCATTTACAAACGATGAGGTTAATTTCATAGCGATCGTCAATGATTCCTGGTTCTGAGATAAGGATTTAGGTGAAAAAAGGGTGTAAAAGTCCACTTTTTGACTTTCTACCGCATCTCACCTCTCAGAAACATCGTGAATCATTTTAAAAAGTCACTTTTCTTACTTCATTGATCCGTCTGCAAACGAAAGGCATAATTTCATAGCGATCGTCAATGATTCCTGGTTCTGAGATAAGGATTTAAGTCAAAAAAGGGGGTAAAAGTCCACTTTTTGACTTTCTACCGCATCTCACCTCTCAGAAACGTCGTGAATCATTTTAAAAAGTTACTTTGTTTACTTCATTAATCCGTCTGCAAACGAAAGGCATAATTTCATAGCGATCGTCAATAATTCCTGGTTCTGAGATAAGGATTTAGGTGAAAAAAGAGGGTAAAAGTCCACTTTTTGACTTTCTACCGCATCTCACCTCTCAGAAACGTCGTGAATCATTTTAAAAAGTTACTTTTCTTACTTCATTAATCCGTCTGCAAACTAAAGGCATAATTTCATAGCGATCATCAATGATTCCTGATTCTGAGATAAGGATTTAAGTGAAAAAAGGGTGTAAAAGTCCACTTTTTGACCTTCTACCGCATCTCACCTCTCAGAAACGTCGTGAATCATTTTAAAAAGTCACTTTTCTTACTTCATTAATCTGTCTGCAAACAAAAGGCATAATTTCATAGCGATTGTCAATGATTCCTGGTTCTGAGATAAGGATTTAGGTGAAAAAAGAGGGTAAAAGTCCACTTTTTGACTTTCTACCGCATCTCACCTCTCAGAAACGTAGTGAATCATTTTAAAAAGTTACTTTTCTTACTCCATTAATCCGTCTGCAAACGAAAGGCATAATTTCATAGCGATCGTCAATGATTCCTGGTTCTGAGATAAGGATTTAAGTCAAAAAAGGGGGTAAAAGTCCACGTTTTGACTTTCTACCGCATCTCACCTCTCAGAAACGTCGTGAATCATTTTAAAAAGTTACTTTTTTTACTTCATTAATCCGTCTGCAAACGAAAGGCATAATTTCATAGCGATCGTCAATAATTCCTGGTTCTGAGATAAGGATTTAGGTGAAAAAAGAGGGTAAAAGTCCACTTTTTGACTTTCTACCGCATCTCACCTCTCAGAAACGTCGTGAATCATTTTAAAAAGTTACTTTTCTTACTTCATTAATCCGTCTGCAAACTAAAGGCATAATTTCATAGCGATCATCAATGATTCCTGATTCTGAGATAAGGATTTAAGTGAAAAAAGGGTGTAAAAGTCCACTTTTTGACCTTCTACCGCATCTCACCTCTCAGAAACGTCGTGAATCATTTTAAAAAGTCACTTTTCTTACTTCATTAATCTGTCTGCAAACAAAAGGCATAATTTCATAGCGATTGTCAATGATTCCTGGTTCTGAGATAAGGATTTAGGTGAAAAAAGAGGGTAAAAGTCCACTTTTTGACTTTCTACCGCATCTCACCTCTCAGAAACGTAGTGAATCATTTTAAAAAGTTACTTTTCTTACTCCATTAATCCGTCTGCAAACGAAAGGCATAATTTCATAGCGATCGTCAATGATTCCTGGTTCTGAGATAAGGATTTAAGTCAAAAAAGGGGGTAAAAGTCCACGTTTTGACTTTCTACCGCATCTCACCTCTCAGAAACGTCGTGAATCATTTTAAAAAGTTACTTTTCTTACTTCATTACTCCGTCTGCAAACGAAAGGCATAATTTCATAGCGATCGTCAATGATTCCTGGTTCTGAGATGAGGATTTAGGTGAAAAAAAGGTGTAAAAGTCCACTTTTTGACTTTCTACCGCATCTCACCTCTCAGAAACGTCGTGAATCATTTTAAAAAGTCACTTTTTTTACTTCATTAATCCGTCTGCAAACGAAAGGCATAATTTCATAGCGATCGTCAATGATTCCTGGTTCTGAGATAAGGATTTAGGTGAAAAAAGGGGGTAAAAGTCCACTTTTTGACTTTCTACCGCATCTCACCTCTCAGAAACGTCGTGAATCATTTTAAAAAGTTACTTTTTTTACTTCATTACTCCGTCTGCAAACGAAAGGCATAATTTCATAGCGATCGTCAATGATTCCTGGTTCTGAGATAAGGATTTAAGTCAAAAAAGGGGGTAAAAGTCCACGTTTTGACTTTCTACCGCATCTCACCTCTCAGAAACGTCGTGAATCATTTTAAAAAGTTACTTTTCTTACTTCATTACTCCGTCTGCAAACGAAAGGCATAATTTCATAGCGATCGTCAATGATTCCTGGTTCTGAGATAAGGATTTAGGTGAAAAAAGGGTGTAAAAGTCCACTTTTTGACTTTCTACCGCATCTCACCTCTCAGAAACGTAGTGAATCATTTTAAAAAGTTACTTTTCTTACTCCATTAATCCGTCTGCAAACGAAAGGCATAATTTCATAGCGATCGTCAATGATTCCTGGTTCTGAGATAAGGATTTAAGTCAAAAAAGGGGGTAAAAGTCCACGTTTTGACTTTCTACCGCATCTCACCTCTCAGAAACGTCGTGAATCATTTTAAAAAGTTACTTTTCTTACTTCATTACTCCGTCTGCAAACGAAAGGCATAATTTCATAGCGATCGTCAATGATTCCTGGTTCTGAGATAAGGATTTAGGTGAAAAAAGGGTGTAAAAGTCCACTTTTTGACTTTCTACCGCATCTCACCTCTCAGAAACATCGTGAATCATTTTAAAAAGTCACTTTTCTTACTTCATTGATCCGTCTGCAAACGAAAGGCATAATTTCATAGCGATCGTCAATGATTCCTGGTTCTGAGATAAGGATTTAAGTCAAAAAAGGGGGTAAAAGTCCACGTTTTGACTTTCTACCGCATCTCACCTCTCAGAAACGTCGTGAATCATTTTAAAAAGTTACTTTTCTTACTTCATTACTCCGTCTGCAAACGAAAGGCATAATTTCATAGCGATCGTCAATGATTCCTGGTTCTGAGATAAGGATTTAAGTCAAAAAAGGGGGTAAAAGTCCACGTTTTGACTTTCTACCGCATCTCACCTCTCAGAAACGTCGTGAATCATTTTAAAAAGTTACTTTTCTTACTTCATTACTCCGTCTGCAAACGAAAGGCATAATTTCATAGCGATCGTCAATGATTCCTGGTTCTGAGATAAGGATTTAGGTGAAAAAAGGGTGTAAAAGTCCACTTTTTGACTTTCTACCGCATCTCACCTCTCAGAAACGTAGTGAATCATTTTAAAAAGTTACTTTTCTTACTCCATTAATCCGTCTGCAAACGAAAGGCATAATTTCATAGCGATCGTCAATGATTCCTGGTTCTGAGATAAGGATTTAAGTCAAAAAAGGGGGTAAAAGTCCACGTTTTGACTTTCTACCGCATCTCACCTCTCAGAAACGTCGTGAATCATTTTAAAAAGTTACTTTTCTTACTTCATTACTCCGTCTGCAAACGAAAGGCATAATTTCATAGCGATCGTCAATGATTCCTGGTTCTGAGATGAGGATTTAGGTGAAAAAAAGGTGTAAAAGTCCACTTTTTGACTTTCTACCGCATCTCACCTCTCAGAAACGTAGTGAATCATTTTAAAAAGTTACTTTTCTTACTCCATTAATCCGTCTGCAAACGAAAGGCATAATTTCATAGCGATCGTCAATGATTCCTGGTTCTGAGATAAGGATTTAAGTCAAAAAAGGGGGTAAAAGTCCACGTTTTGACTTTCTACCGCATCTCACCTCTCAGAAACGTCGTGAATCATTTTAAAAAGTTACTTTTCTTACTTCATTACTCCGTCTGCAAACGAAAGGCATAATTTCATAGCGATCGTCAATGATTCCTGGTTCTGAGATGAGGATTTAGGTGAAAAAAAGGTGTAAAAGTCCACTTTTTGACTTTCTACCGCATCTCACCTCTCAGAAACGTCGTGAATCATTTTAAAAAGTCACTTTTTTTACTTCATTAATCCGTCTGCAAACAAAAGGCATAACTTCATAGCGATCGTCAATGATTCCTGGTTCTGAGATAAGGATTTAGGTGAAAAAAGGGGGTAAAAGTCCACTTTTTGACTTTCGACCGCATCTCACCTCTCAAAAACGTCGTGAATTATTTTAAAAAGTTACTTTTCTTACTTCATTAATCCGTCTGCAAACAAAAGGCATAACTTCATAGCGATCGTCAATGATTCCTGGTTCTGAGATAAGGATTTAAGTCAAAAAAGGGGGTAAAAGTCCACTTTTTGACTTTCTACCGCATCTCACCTCTCAGAAACGTCGTGAATCATTTTAAAAAGTTACTTTTTTTACTTCATTAATCCGTCTGCAAACGAAAGGCATAATTTCATAGCGATCATCAATAATTCCTGGTTCTGAGATAAGGATTTAAATAAAAAAAGGGGGTAAAAGTCCACTTTTTGACTTTCTACCGCATCTCACCTCTCAGAAACGTCGTGAATCATTTTAAAAAGTTACTTTTCTTACTTCATTAATCCGTCTGCAAACGAAAGGCATAATTTCATAGCGATCGTCAATGCTTCCCGGTTCTGAGATAAGGATTTAGGTGAAAAAAGGGTGTAAATGTCAACTTTTTGAAAATCAGGATAATCTGTTACTTTTTGGACTTTAAACAAATACAAACTAACTGGTAGAAATGTGAGAAAACTTAAAACGTAAAAACATGAAAATTCTAGGAAAATCCAATTAAAAATCATCGAAAGGAGAGCTTCTTCGAATCTTCAAGTGCATAAAAGGCAATGCAATAATTTAATAGACCTTCAAGACGCAATTCATTTAGCATTTCAAAATCTGAGAAGGAGACAAATTATTAGTTTGAATGCTATTCAAAGGGTTACAAAGATGTGCCAATTTTGTATCAGAGAAGATGGTGGTCATTTTGAACAACTCTTGTTTTGTTATAGTGTTTATTAAGTTTATATATTTATTTTTTTGTGTTCTTTTATTAGAAAAAAAAATAAGAATAATGCAATTCCCCATTCGTCGTTATTAATTTGTAACTTTCTATTTGACTATTATTGTTATTCAATACTAGAAGGCCTACTATTAAATTATGCATTTAACTTAGAAAATTGTTAGTTATTTGCGTATTTTTGAAAATAAGTCCATACTGTTATATATTTTTGAAAAGGTAAAAAAAGGCCACTATTATGAACTATAAAAATACAGGGTGTTCCGTTTAAAAAAACATAAATTGGGATTATAGTAATAATGCCCCATTGACGCAAAGCTCTTTGTTTCATTGACACCCATCAACATGGAAACTGTGAAGCTACTCAGGTGACAAGGAGACCACGAGCAACCCCATGGCCATTTTTTCAGGAGGGAGGTGTTACGTCATGTGACCATCAGCGAAGCCGGATCACAGTTCTCGTTATTTCGCGCTCTTAAAATTGTTATATGCAGCAGTTTTGATATATTTGTTAATTAAGCTTAATATAGTTGATTGTACCGCCGCAGAGTAAAGTCATTCGTTTTGTTTTTCAACTTTGATTTTTGTTACATCAAAACTCATGTGCTATTTGGGATAAATCTCAACTTTAATACAATTCAAATGATGGCAATTTTGTTTGCAGATGACACTTATAAATGTCTAAAGTCTAGCTTCATTGCTTGGTACCACCACCATTTCGAATCCGTGGCAAACGAATCCCGCTGAAAAGAAAACCAACCACGGCCAGATCGATATCGCCCCGAAGCAATAAACAATTTTAAGCACCGGCAATTAAAGTACTCCCATCGAATTAATCTCCGGCACTCATTAGATCGTGGTATAAATAAATTCACGTCTGATTACGGCTTATTATTTGGCCTTGCCCATCGTTTACGAGAGAAAGAGCCGGGGCCTCTCGATTACCATTTTTACTTATGGTCCCCGATATCGCCGGTTCAAATCTCGATATCCGAGAAGTTATAAATTGAAAATGGGCGTGGCGAAAGTTCGTATTTATGTCCACGAGAAATATTGAAGGTAATTATTTCGCGGGATGAAAATATCGATCTGCCGCTTGTTTTCTTTTCATTTTTTTTTGTTGTTGTTCGTGATTTAAGTACGGTCCTGATGCGCGGCCACCGTACAACAGAACAGATCCCATCTCGTATTTCGTACCACATCATATCAAACAAAACAGAGCTGCTCGGCTATAGAGCGAAGCAAAAGGTCCTTATCTCTAACTCGGGTCTATTAATATCTTTCGTCTTTATCTTTTCCGGAAGCGATCGCGTATCTATCTCTCACTCGGCTGGCTCCGGTTAAATGTACACATCATTTATTTTAAATAAAACAAAATGGATATTATTCGCAAATGGGTGACGGAGAGAGAAGAGATAAGCAAAACAAGAACAACTAGTGTTTTATCGGTTAGATTTTTGTTTATTTAAGCAGTAGTAGGAGATTTTTTTGCAAAGCAATAAAATTATAGTCTTATATTGAAAACAGGTCATCCATCCGCAAACCTTTGAAAACCTATGCAATATAAATGCAGACTGGGAATTGCTTGTAAAATTAATAGTCTTTTTATGAGGGTGTGTTTAAGTGAAGAGAAACTGTTGGATTTAGGAGTTTTTAGAACGAGAATTCTTAGATATTAAAAATTGGTAAAAAGCATTGTCAATGATTGAATTTCAGAAATTATTAAATTGACTTAGATTATGTTTTTCTGCATCTAAAATGGGTAAAAGCTTCATTTTCATTTTAATTTTTCGTAGTTTTGCTAAATGCAATGGTCCAGACAATTATAAGTGGTGAAAAAAAAATTTTTTGCAAGTTTCACCATATTCACCGAATTTGGCTCCCAGTAACTTTTTCCTGACGAGTTTTTCTAATTGTTTCTCAATGGATGCAGCAGTATACACCAATAGAGCCATTATATACATATAGGACGAAAAAATTACAATGCTGTAATCATGTCTTCATTTATTTCAATAATTACATGCATTTTTATATCTTACATAATATCAAAATAAATATAAAAATCCCTCTATTATCTAGTAAGAAAATTAAAAAAATCACACAAAAATTCTTCCAGTGGTATTCAAAAGTGGCTTAAAACTGCACGGTTTTCCGTGGTCTTGGACTATGGCTCATAAAAATGGTTCTAGCTCAGAAACTTCTTGAGGTACAAGAGACCTTTGTATATCAAAATCTTTATTAAAAAACCCTGCAACTTTAAACGAATTTTTTATAAAAATGCCTGGAATAGTTCTTAAAATATCTTGGATGAAATATCACCATATTACCTAAAATATTGCCTGAAAATAGAGGTTAAGCAAAAATGCTCTAAAGCATTAAATATTTGGGCTAAAAGAACATATAATACACCAAATTTATCCTTAACGACTGTTCTTTAATCTACTGAAAAAATTACAAAAATATCTAAAAAATTCTTCCAGTGGTACTAAAAGTGTCCTAGAGCTGTATGGTTTACAGGTTTTATATATTCAATATTTAGTATGAAAACAGCGTTATTAGATTGCATAATATGGACGAAAAACAGTGATTTTTCAGAAGAATTTCACCAAATATTTGAGGTGTAGTTTTAGAATATGTCAGAAAGCATAAAATCAGAAGTGGGATTACCCGAAAACGTGTCTTATTACCCATTACGTGAACTATTGTGTCAATTGATTTAAAAATGGCGGGAGGAAGTGCAAATGTGTTAAGTGTTTAATATTAAAAGTTGCATTTACGCCGGAGCAACTTATTTTAAGTCTAATTTGTTTTGGTGTAAAGAATATCACTTTACAATCTTAGACTACGGCTCATAAAACTGCTTCTAGCTCAAAAATTTGTTGATGTACAAGAAACGCTCATATATATAAATGTTTTCTAAGAAACACAGTAACATTAAGCGCAAATTTTATAAAAATGCCTGGAATAGTTTTTAAAATATTCTGGATGGAAATTATACTATTCGCTGAAATATTGTACCAAAAATGCTCTAAAACATTAATTATTTCAGCTAAAACAACATTTATTACATCAAATATATCTATAAGCACCCTCCTATATTCTCGTAAAAAAATAGCTCAAAAATTCTTCCAGTGGTACTCAAATGTGCCTTGAAACTGTACGGTTTCCGTGGTCTTGGACTATGGCTCATAAAACTACTTCTAGCTCAGAAAGTTGTTGAGGTACAAGAAACCTGCATACATGAAAATGTTAAGTAAGAAACCTTGTAACTTTTAGTGAAAATTCTATAAAAATGCGTGTAATAGTTTTTAAATTATCCTGGATGGAATATTGCCTGAAATATTGTCCCAAAATATAGCCTAACCAAAAATGCTTTATAACACCAAGTATTTGGGCTAAAAAAATATTTATTACATTGAATATATCCTTGGACACTTCTCAACAATCTACGAAAAAAATTACAAAAATAACTCAAAAATTCTTTCAGTGGTACTCAAAAGTGCCTTGAAACTGTACGGTATTTCGTGGTCTTGGACTATGACTCATAAAACTGCTTCTAGCTCAGAAACTTGTTAACGTACAAGAAACCTGCATATATGAAAATGTTAACTAAGAAACCTTGTAACTTTTAGTGAAAATTCTATAAAAATGCGTGTAATAGTTTTTAAATTATCCTAGATGGAATATTGCCTGAAATATTGTCCCAAAATATAGCCTAACCAAAAATGCTTTAGAACACCAAATATTTGGGCAAGGAACAGATTTATTACATCAAGTATATTTTTGGACACCTCTAAATAATCTACTAAAAAAATTACTAAAATAACTCAAAAATTCTTCCAGTGGTACTCAAAAGTGTCCTGAAACTGTATAGTTTGCCATGGTCTTGGACTATGGCTCATAAAACTGCTTCTAGCTTAAAAACTTGTTGAGATACAAGAATTTTTCGTATATGAAAATATTTACTAAGAAACCCTGTAACTTTTAGGGAAAATTTTATAAAAATGCCTGTAATAGTTTTTAAATTATCCTAGATAGAACATAGCCTGAAATATTGTTCCAAAACAGGGCTTAACCAAAAATGCCCTTAATCAACTATAACCTCAAAACCTGCTGCCCTTAACCTTCAAATTACCTTCTGTATTTGAAATAAGTTAGTAACAGCCTTAAACTAAACATTTAAAGTAAGAAAGTTGGTCCAAAATGACACAAGAAAAATCTTTACATCAGATGTTTCATTATATCCCAGATAAAAAAAACTTACATAAAATAGATACCAAAACTTGAAAAAAAAAACAACCGGATAATGCCAAAAGTGCTTTTACTTCAGCACGTAAGCATGAAAATAAACCACAAAATTAGCGTTAGTACACATTACATACAAAGCCGAATATTGGTGTTTGCTCTGGTATAATAAAGTCTTAGTCTTCCTAGATATTAATCGTGGTACATAAAAATTCCTCCTTACGCAGAACTCTATGCAACAACGCAACGGCAGCTTAATTTCTCTTTAATTCAAGAGATTTGAAAGGCCAGGACCATCACATTTAAATGATATACAATAATACATATTTAAAAAGCTTTCATTAAATTTTTTCAACAGAATATTTACGAATTGCCTATTCAAGTTACACTACTTAATACTTTGGTCATTCATTCAGAACAAGAGAATGCAATCAAGAATTCAAGTGATGCATTGATCAAAGCCCATGGCAAATGGCATCAGGATTTACCCGCTTTTTTTAATGACTCAGTGCTTTTACCATCCCAGAACTTTAAAATATAACTTGTGACTCTAATTTCTTCAAGATTCCATACAATCACTTCTGATTAAATTATTAGCACATGCAAGTCTTAGAGAATAAACCCACAACTATTTCCAAACAGGTTTATAGGTTCATAAGAAGGGAGATCCCAGGTTATCTGAAAATTATCGACCTATATCAATTCTTTTTAATTTTTCATGCTTTATCGCAAAATTTCTTCAAAATTCGTTTTCAAATTTCACTTGATCAACATGAATTCTTTCTCTGGTAGATATTGTGTAAGTAATCTTAGCTATTTTTCTCAAAAAATTTGCCAAGTTCTTAATGAAAAAGTCATTTAGATGCTATTTACACTGATCTGAGCAAAGCCTTTGACCAAGTCAAACATTACAAAAAAACTACATTAACTCTCTAATCTTTTTGGATTTTCGCACTCATATCCTTTTGATGGAAGATAATTCATATATATTGATGAATTTAAATCACAGCTTCATCTCAATCTTATACCACTTCTTTTCAACCTATATGTTAATGATCTCGTTATATCGTATTATAGAACCAGGATAGCCGTGTATTATACCAGGTGGAACATAGGAAATCCTATGTAAATTTTAAGGGGGTCAATTGTTGGCTTCCCTGTACATTTTACAGAAAAAATCTAAGATAACTTTTTGAAAAGACCAATCTGGCAAACCCTCGTGCAAAGTTTCAAAAAATTTTATACCGGCTAATACCAATAACGGCAATTCTGAACATTTGGTTTATTGGTGAGGGTAAATGTACATTCATCGGCAAAATAAATATTTCTTAAAAAATGCCTATCATTATTTGCTCTTTCCATCATTTCAAAACAAAATGCCATTCTTCGCTCTTCATCTCCTTCCTGCAGCTCTTGATGTTTTTCGAATTTATACGAATAATAATTGTGTTTTTTTAAAGTGCACAATACCGTTGTATGATGTTTATTTACCTCTTGCTCAAGAACCCTCGTACTAACCATCTTGTTTTCCTCCACACTCAGTAGAATATCTCTGTTCTCTCTTTCTTAGGCTCTATTTTCGATATCCTGAGTTGAACATTTACAATTTATTACGGTGCCTTTGGACTCGAACTTATTGACAATACGTTTAATAACTGAAATGGACTTGGTGGGGAAATAAACTGAAAACATTCCAGATACTGCTCTAAAACTATTTCCCGCATAATGCCACTTAATTATGGCTATTTTTTCGTCGATTGAATAATTCATACTTGTTTTCAAATATCGACTATCACTGATTTATTGACTTTTTTCCTCACGTCAGTGACAATATTCATTTTACTGGTGCCCGTTGGGTTTTACCTGAACTTAAAATTTGCTAATTTTGCAATTACATTTAATTAAATAATTCAAGATTCGCTTATTAAAATTTTTTGAAACTTTGCACAAGGGTTTGCCAGATTGGTCTCTTCAAAAAGTTATCTTACATTTTTTCTATAAAATGTACAGGGAAGCCAATAATCGACTCCCTTAAAATTTACATGGGTTTTCCTATGTTCCGCTCGGAGACGCACTATCCGGTATAAAAAAAGGTAAAAAATTTCAGATCTTGCCGTTATATTGAAAATCGAACTTAACTCTAGGCAGCTCAAGTAAAGACACGCACTACTCTCCTCTGCAAGCAAAATATTCTTGCCAAAATGTCATGACAAGAAAACCATATTATACTTGTTGCATAAGAGAATGGTAGTTTACCAGTGGAACTCTTTGAGCTAAATTTCTTTAGATGCAACCATTTGACAAACAAGACTTGTATGTTTTTTAAAAGTTAATTTTTCCAGTCCAAATTTATTTCTAGAAACTGTGTTAGTGTGAAAATTATGTTTTCAATTAACCACAGCTTCTTTTGTGATTTCGAGATCATTGGTTCTTATCATGGAACTGAAATCATCATCTGCATATAGAGTCTCGAAACAGTTCGGCAGAGCCGCTGTTCTATTATTTACGTAAATGAGAAATAACAAGAGGCCCAATAAAAATAGACTTGTATTTAAAGTATGCATGGAGTGGCTTTTTAAGCAACCAGAAAAAAAATTTTAAGAATACTCTGTTCCCAGGGAAATAGTTCTATAGCTTGTGACACAAAAAGCTGGAGTTTAGTACACCTTTTGAACAGTGTTTTCTAATGTGACCTGCTTTTCCACAATTCTCGCACTGAAACTTCCGGTCCTGTTGATTAGGCCCTTCCTTCAACTCCTTAAGGATCCACCTGACTGATTCCTTAAAGTCCTCCTTTCCTGGAAACACTTCCAGACACCAGCCTTTCTTTTTCCTTCTTAAAGGTTAGTCACTCAATTGTTCTGGATCGTATACCGTATTCTTAAGTGTAGGCTTCCTGGGAAATACATGTCTCTTTTTTGGTATCAAAATTCGTATTTATTTATTCAAATTGTCATTTTTTGAGTTCCGTTGCACTTTTATACACTTGACTAGAGAATTAAGGTTGCCTCCTTTATTAGTTAAAGTGTCAGTTAAATTTCTCTTTTATAGTTTTGTTAGATCGAGACTTCAATATGGTTTTATAGTTTGGGATCCTCATTATCAATGCTTTGCAGGAGACTCAGAGAAAGCCATTGATCAAGCTGTTCTTTTTTTTACGATTTGTTGTTGAATCTTTGGCTACGCGTAGAATGATTAACTCAATAATTTTTTTGCGGAAGCTTATTATCTTTCCATTATTCTTAAGTCATGATTTAGGGTAAATCTAATACCCTAGAATGATCATATTTCTGTTATGTGTAAAAACGTTGCTATAGATTGCGATCTACATTACTGCCATGAATTCTTGCTAGATGCAGAGATAGCTCTCATTTAATACTTATACTAGTAGTGGACCCTAAATAAGGTACTTAATTCTATTGTTATTGTCGTTACTTTTGTTTTTTATTTATTCAGGTCATATGTTGTTCATCAATATTTCTAATTTTCCTGTAATTGAGTAATACCTGAAACACTTCTACTTAAATGATGCCTAATAATTGAGTCAAAATAATATTTAAAATAGAAATAGGTATTACCTCTAAACATAACTTCTCTGTAAAAAAAAAACCGTTCTCACATGAACTAGAAACGACATAAAACAAAGGAGCCGCATATAAAGGTAGAAGAGACCATCTCGTTTTCTGCTGAGAGAAGGCGAGATAGCGAGACACCCGACCGACACAAGACGACATACGAAAACAACGTTCCAAGGATGTTCTGGCACGTTGCGACATTGTTTTCGACGGCTCGCGATCGTCTCTTGCTTCCGCCATGGAGATGTTGAATGTACGTCTTTTACGAGGACTTAGGCGGAATTAGGACGTTATGGTTCAAGAAGAAAAACATTTAAGGGATTGAATGATTCAGTTTAATACTGGAACTAGCCATTTCAGTTGTCAGAGAAATCTGATGATTTTTTTCTAAGTTTTACTGTATCATTTCTATAGTACTGTCTTGATTATCTATTAAATGCGTAGATCATGGGGACTGTCACCAAAAATGGTACATTGGATGTACACGACAATGGTTAGACCCATCATTACATACGCAGCACCTATATGATGATGGCATGCGACAGAAAAGAGGAAAAACACAACGAATAGCATGTCTGGGCATAACAGGAGCGATGTCAACAACGCCGACTGCTGCCCTAGAGAACCTGATAGGACTAAGCCCGCTACACTTAGTGGTACGGGCTGAAGCTATATCGGGGGCGGAAAGACTGCTGTCAAATGGCGCAACAATCCTATCAAAAGATGAACACAATGCCTTATTTGACTAGATACAGGACCTTGGGCGCCTGGCCCTAAGAACAGACAGAACTAAGGTCACATACCTAGACAAACCTTTTGTCATCAAAGAGAAAAGGGGACCACTGGACGCAGAAGCGGACAGGCTCAGGCAAAGAGGTTACTCAGTATGGCACACGGCAACCAAACGATCCAAGATCGGGGTAGCTGTGGACATGGTGGAGGACGAACAACAGGGCAGACAACTTATGCTAAACCTGGGCCTGGAAACAACAAATTTACAGGCAAGCATAATAGGAATACAAACCTGTGTCCAACTGATGAGAGAAGGGCTGCCAAGAGGCAAAACCTTCGCAATTTTCACAGGAGACCAGGCTGCAACACCTGCACTACAACAGTTCGAGACTAAGTCAAGGACTGTGCAAAGCTGCTGGGAGGATCTCAGGAACCTCGCCGAAGCGCAAAATAGGCCAGAGATAATCCTAGCAGAGAATATGGGCAACAATAAGGCTGCAAGAAAGGCTATCAAACTTGCAACTCAGAGAGCCAGCAACAGCCTGGTAGGCCCTGAACCAACATGTTGTGTCAACGATAAGACCTGGAAGGGGGAAATCGGTAACTGGCTAACAAACCAGAAGAAATCCTACTGGGAACAGCTGCCAAAGATAGAACAATCCAAACAACTTATAGGCAGCCCACCCTTCAAGAAGGGTGAGAACATACTGGGCCTCTCCAGACAACAACTGCGAAGGGTCGCGGGGCTATTTACATGCCATGCGCCCAGCAGGAAACACCTGCATACGCTAGGGAAATTAGTTACCTCGCTATGTAGGGGATGCAATGAGGAGGACGAAATAACTCTTCACATACTGTGCTTCTGTGAAGCATTTAATCAAACCAGGGCAACATTCCTGGGGGAAGAGAAACCCTCACCAGAGGGTATAAGTTTTAGTGGGTACAGGACGAAACAGACTTGACATTCAGTCCCACACTAGGGGCGGCGCCGCGTAATCAGTGTTCATAAAAAATTTCTCCACCGACCCAAAAAAAAAAAAAAAAAAAAAAAAATGCGTACTCGTTGTCAATAGTCTTGTCTATTTAATGCTATACAGTGCTTTTCTTTGAAGTCCCCCCCCCCATTTATTTTTTTAACGGGTCAAAAAAATTTTTTGAAACTTGGCATAAGTAAATTGGTCTATAGATATTATTTTTCAAGGTAAACTAGGTAGTTGTAAATTCCAAGATGGCGGCTGGGCGACATCTTGAGAAAAAATTTTAAACAGAAAGGGGGGTCGTGTGGTACCTCATTTTAAAGGTCTCAATGAGTACCTTATAACCCTGAAATATTAGACCCATATCTTAACTCGTTTCAAAATGGTGGCCTAATAAAAAAGTATTTTTTTTTATTTTAACGTTTTACATTTTTATGATTTTTGAATAGGTAAAAATCAGTGTATGAAAATAAATGCGTCACTATTTTATTTTGACATAAAAACGACAGTTCTAAATGTTAAAATAACACATAAGCGCCATCTTGAATAAATGCATTAAATAGAAATCTTGTGTTACCTCATTTAAAAGGTTTTATTGAGTACTTTTAATATTTATTACATGGACAATTTTTAAATCCAAAATTCAAAAATTATAAATTATTTGTATATTATTATTAAAAACGTTAATAAAATCGCAACAGTGTATTTTTTTGGCTTTTACTTTTAGATAGGTCAAAACGGAGTCCACCGAGTCCATGTAATAAATATTAAAAGTACTCAATAAAACCTTTTAAATGAGGTAATATTTCTTATCTATGTTATATGTATCCAATATGTAACATATTATGTTTGTTTTACAATACAATTGTATATGCCTTTTATTTTTTTGTTTCTTGTGAATAATTGTATTGCAACAAATTTTATATTTGATTTGATTTGAAAATGTTAAGAATGCTTAATTAAGTATTTAACTAAATTTATGAATGTTTCTACCGTTATTATCCGAAAATGCTGTATATTATTCGTTGAAAAAACCCTGGGATTTTCAATAAAATATCCGCACAAAATAATCTCGCAACGTTTTAAGCGGTTCCTGATTTATTTATTTTAAATTTCAAATATTTATAGCGAGCGCCGCTTATCTCGCCTGCGGGTGATATTGCTTTTTTAAGCCATTTTGCCATCACTATCGTTTTATTTTACCGTATATATATGTATATAATATATAAATAGTTGCCAGTATTTATTTTATATAGAAAATAATATCGGATATGCGCATCCCGGGCCGCGATAACGACTCTCCGTATTAATTTTGTTTAAATTTTATATTATAAATTTTAGGCGGTGCTGACCGGATTTTAAATATTTTAACGTACTTTTATCTAACCGGTCGCTTTATATGTATGGCATTATTAATTTAAATATATTTTTATGACAAATATGCGGACGATCCGTCCCTGTGCTGTTTTCCATCAATAATTTTTAATCAGACATAATCAGCTGGCAAGCAACGGCCTTATCAGGACCGGGTCAGGTCACTCGCTCGCCAACTGATCCAGATAACGAAAATTAAAGATCGAACGATAAGCAGTGCGGCCCAGACCGATTTGTTTGTGGTTGAGGATTTACTTTTATTTTTTTATTTATTTTTTTTTAAATTGCATCGTGCCTGCTATACCACCCCCTGAAATTTCAAAGATTTATTCACTTTTGTTAATGTACGTCGAATATTTGAATTGTCACACAAGAAAAATGACCCCTGGTGGCACAAATAAAAAGTTTTTCATTCGGTAAATTGTCATTGTCACTGATTTTCTGAATCGTCATCAAATAATATCAGTAACAGTGAAATTGACTTATGCATTTGAGTAGTGTCACAAATGACAGCAATGCGTTGGAATCGCAATTAGACAAGGAGACTGAGAAACCGGATTTCAGTCTAAATGGAATATTCATCAATCCTTATTTTTTTAAAGGTTTTCATGAGTATAGAACATTTTTCATTAATGAACAATGACAAATGATTAATTGACACTAAATTACTGTCTTTGTCACAATTGGCAGTTGACATTCAAACTTTTAGAAAGTACATAATATACATTTGAACAATGACAGCTGACATTACGATAGACTCGCAATTAGACAAGGAAAGTGAGAAACTGATTATTATTTGGTACAAGATTATCATAAATTCTCTCTCTTTCTTTATTTATTGTTTATTAAAACTGAACTGTTATTGAACTATTACAATGAGAGTTAACACAGGTATCTTGAATAAATTTATCTCTGCATTTCAGTAATGTCACATTTGACAACTGACGCAACCAGCAATGCTCAAGAAGTTAGACAAGAAAGTTGAGAAACTGATTTGTAGTCGACTTGTCATCCATTTTCTCTCTTTTCCTTGTTAAACTGTCATGAAGGAAAGAAATAAACTATTGTATGATTTATAAATGATTATTAGTGGTATAGTTTTCCTTCTTCGAAAGTTTCTTAAATTGAAATCTCATTAAACACAAAATCATAAAAACAATTTGTCGGTTTCCTCTCTTTCTTCGTCTGTGTAAGTCTTCTTTGAGCTATCATCAGTTTGTTATGTCAGAATTGACAGCTGACGTTCGGGATTTTCTGAACCGTCAACAAATAATAACACTAACAGTGAAATTGACATATGCATTCGAGTAGTGTCACAAATGACAGCAATGCGTTGGAATCGCAATTAGACAAGGAGAGTGAGAAACCAGATTTCAGTCTAATATTCATCAATCCTTCTTTTTTTAAAGGTTCTTATGAGTATAGAACATTTTTCGTTAATGAACAATGACAATGAAAAATGATTAATTTCCACTAAATTGTCAATGCCACTAATGTCACAATTAGCAGTTGACGTTCGGACTTTTTAGAAAGTACATAATATACATTTGAACAATGTCACAAATGACAGCTGACATTACGTTGAACTCGCCATTAGACAAGGAAAGTGACAAACTGATTCATATTTAGTGAATTTCAATTAATTCTCTTTCTCTTTCTTTCTTGTCCTCTAAACCCAAATTATCATTGAACTATGATAATGCGAGTTAACACAGAGTATCTTAAATAAATTTAACTCTGCATTACAGTAATGTCAGATATCGTGAGAACAATGAGTTGTCGGTTTTCTCTCTCTTTCTTTGTCTATGTAAGTGTTCCTTGAGCTGTCATCAGTCATGGTAAGTAAACTTCCTTTCTTAACCAAGACAGTTGACATAATACATATGACTATACATACTTTTCATTAGGAGTTAAATTTATACATTTATTCCAGTGTTGCCAAAATATGTCGAGGTTAGGTACCAGTAGAGTTTCCTTGAATAATTTTTTCCTTAGACTGTCAACCGTTGACAAACGTGTGAAATGATGACACTAAAAGCTGAAATGGGTATGTATATGTACATACCTTCTGATTACTAGCAGCGAAATTGCCTGCTGTTCCTTGAACTGTCATTATCATTGGTTGTCGGTAATGTTAAATTATGGCATTGACAGTTATTATTTAATTAGTGGCTAAAGGTCCATCCATTCCAATGTTGCCAGAGCGTTTTTAGGTTAGATATCATTTATAAATTTTAATGATTCGTGGATGATGGTTTAGTTTTATTCTTTATTGTTTTCTATTCCGGCCATATCATCCCCTGATATTTAGAAGATTTATTTATTGTTTAATGCGTGTGGATTAGTTGGATTGCCTCTTAAGAAAAATGACCTCTGGTGGATAAAATAAGAGGTTTTTTTAAGTGGTCACTAATGCTACAGTTTAGACAGCTGATGTTCAGAATTTCCTAAGGCGTTATCGATACATTGACAGCTGTCCATGTGAGAATGACAGTGACCATCGAGTATGTTGACTAAATTTACCTCTCATTTACGCATTTCAGCTATGTGCTATTTGAGAACTGACGTTATCTTAGACAAGGAGAGTACGAGAGAAATTTTGATCAATCTTTCGTGTCCTTTCTTTTAGATTTTCAGAAGCAACAAAAATATTTTATGTTCATGGCAGTTGAATAATTTTCTTATTGTACTCTTACTTAAACAAGGAACGTGAGAATTGTTGTTATAAAGGATTATCATTAGTTCTGTCTCTGTTCTTTCTTTAAATTATCCTTAAATTGAATTATCATTAAATGATAATAATGACAATGAGAACATATGTTGACTAAATTTCCACAGCTATTCCAGAAATGTCAGAAATGACAGCTGACGTTAAATTGGACTCGCACTTAGATAAAGCTGCGTGAAACTCTTCAGTCTGTTATTGTCATTAATTCTCTCCTTCTTTATGAACTGTCACTGAATAATGATAATGACAATGGCAACATGTATATTAACTAAATTTACATTCATATTCCCATAAGGTCACAACTTATAGTTAAGGTTAAGTTGGGTGTTTTTAGAAAAGAAAGTGGGGAACTGTTTTACTATAAGAACGTAAATAATTACCGGCCTTTTCTCTTTCCTTGTTTTTTCAAAATGTTCCTGAAGTGACAGTTGACAATGCATGTGTTTACCGAACTTACATTCCAATGTTGCAAGACTTTCAAGAAAATCCTGCATGAAACAAAATCAAACTGATAAATGTTTTCAGGTTATGTATAAGTTTAAAGCATATCAATAGAGTGTTTTAATTCAGTATTTATATTATTATATTGATCGTTCCATTCCTCTTTATTGCCTAATATTTTTCTTAGACTAAATTTGTCTTGGATGCTAGTGACTACATTTATATACTCCTTCCAGTGTTGCCAAAGCCTTTTTAGGTAAGTTATAATTCATATGTTTTGAGTATATTTTATTTGGGTCGTGTGCAGTGCTGTTGCCAAATTGTGTGAGAGAATTGATGATTTTACATAAGATTATTATTGACTCAAACAAGATTATTATTTTGGGCACCAGAGGGTTTAGTGCGCCTATAATAGGTAAAAATGTACCTATTACTCAACAATGAAGACCGCCTTATTTTTATTTAATCTAAAGCCTAATGGAAGGCAGCTGTTTAGAATTTCCTAATCAATTTTAAAAGTAAAGCCAATAGAGTTATTTTTGTATTTCTCAAGATACGCGTTGTTTTTTATCGTTTAAGCCAAATGGCTGGTGTTTAGATAACTGACGGAATTTCATCAGCACTTAGTGAATTATTTTCTAGATAATATTTTAATTTTGCGGTTTATAGTCCTTGAGAGGAATAAACAGATTTAGATTCTGGTATCGAGTAGAAAAAAATTACAATTAATGATCGTAATATTCCAAGTGCCTGAAATTTTAACTCTTATTAATTTTTTTTAAGAGGGATTGTATGGCGCTGAGGAATCTGATTATACACTAATTTTTTTTACAACTCTTTTTTAAATATTTCTTATAAAGTAGAAATAAATAGAATCAATAAAACTAAAACTATCTGGTGTCTATATCGACGTTCCGACAAATTTTATTTACCTTTATGCATCTTATTATCCTCAGGATACTAAGAAACCAAACATATTTTTATATTATAGGTATATTATATATTTAAGGGAAGAGGTACTTAACGAAAGATTAAAAGTTTTTTATTTATTAAAATTAATGATAATTTATGACTACTATGATTAGTACTATGAAGAATCCATAGAACCTTTTTGAAGTACATAATATATCGTGTTTTCTCCGTTATTTATAATTAATGTTCCGTCAATAGAAAATATTTTTTGTCTTTTTTTAATTAAGAAAATAATCAACTTTTGATTGGTTTAAACGCAGTTTTGTCTAATATTTTTTCTCTCCCTCAAAATTGCATTTTTCTTTAAACTTTATTTCTTTGCTGATTATGTCTAAGAGTAGCTAAATAGCGTTATTTGCTTCAGACTGTATTTTTATTTTATTTTATTAAAAAAAGCAATATTATTACTTAAAAAAATATATATATTTTTTCACGTCTTTAGAAAATTACTAGTTTTCTGAGAGGAATTTAAGAACTCCTTAAGAAATGTCAAGGGTGTCAAACAAATGGCCGATTTTGTTCACAGTTATTTTATATATTTTTTAAGAATTACACAACATTTTTTTAGGCACTCTTTTTAAAAAGAAATATATAATTTTGTATTGTGTTTCCTAATATTTTTAATAAATTATGTATTTTTATTTTAGACGAATTTATAGAAAATTAAAATTTACAATTTTTTACAGGCACTTTTGAGCTTATTAAATAATTATTTTTAGAATTTCCTGATATTCTAATTGAAGTTTATTTTTAAAGCAATTACCTATTACACGTATACGTATGCATGTATTAGCCTTGGTGCTATTTAAGCTCCGTACAAAGCACAATAGTTAAATACCCTTTATTTACTAATTATCCAAAGATTAATGAAAACCTGCTTAAATTAGAATTAAAAAATCACTCTGATATCATACAAATATATACAGGGTGTCCCGAAATTACATCGCAATATTTTACCAGCCGCATCTTCGTCTAAAAATAAGACAAAAACTTAATATACTGGAATCTTGAAAAGTGAATCGTTTTTAAGTTACAGGGTGTTTTATAATTCCGATTGAAGACGGTTTTTTGTTAATATTTTCGAAACGCCGGGTCGTTATTTTTCGAAATTTTTATCGTATACTTCTGTTATTGTTACTAACTGATTTTATAACATTTTATGCTAAAATATATACAGGATCGATTAAAATTAGTGGTTAGCAAGGTTAAAAATGTCAAAACTTTTTTTCTAGCTACTTTCTAATATTTCTGGTAATAAAATCGAAAAGAATCAATATTTTTAATTTAAAAAGGTGCTCTTGTCTTATTTCGATAGGAGCGCCCGTTTTTGAAATAATCAGACATAAATGTTTTGAAACCTACATTCATAAAGTATTTATGATTACGTTTAATAACATTAAAAGGTATGTTACAAATCATTAGATATAAACATGACATAAGACTATTACAAATACTTAAAATCAAAAAATATTTTGTTTCTTTAAAATTTTATTCTAAAATTGTAAATAGCATGTAAATAATTGAGAAAAATTAAAACAATTAAGTTATTAGCCAAAAACAAAAAACTGAAAATACCATACAAAAGAAAACAAATTATAGCAAATGTTCGAAGTGGTTGCCATTTTGTTGGAGACATAATCTTGCCCTACGCCTTATTGCGCGAGTTTTAAAATAGAAAATGGATTTTCCCTTATCTCATTAACCGCCCAATTAATTCTCTGAAATAATTCTTCATGGGTATTAATTTCTACAGCATATACCAATCCATAAATAGTAATCTACTGAAGTTAGATCTGGAGATCCAGGAGGCCAGTTTAGAGGACCACCTCAGCCAATCACTGACGAACATGCGCAGGCGCTCCGTCGTGCTGAAATATTAAATTCTGTCGTATGTTAACTCTTGAACACCCTGGTAATGATAAGGATGTAAGCCTTGGATTCTTACCATTCTTCCTATATAAAAAAATATATTTTATCTTTTATTATTACGTATGTCGGCATTTTTTTTTTTAATAATTACTATTGAGCGGGGGATATGTGTGGCTGGTGTCACTGTTCTGATGCTTGTTCCAGGATTCTCTTCGAAATAGTTTAAGACGTTTTCCAAGTTATGATTTGCTTGTGGGCCTGCCTTGTCCACGAGCTCTTTGAAAACTTCAATTTTCACATAAGTTACGGTGGATGTTAATAAAAACTTGATGATCTGGAATTCGTCTGAGGAGAAATCTTCGGTGATACTCTCGGGCAGCAGCTCACGAGCTGCTATTACACAACCCATATACAAAATGCATATCGCCCAACTCTTGATTCGTAAATCTATCTATGGTTTTAAAGAAATAATTTACACAAAGAACTATTTAACTTTATCAACAATAATTAAAATGCCAAGCAAAACGTCTAACAAAATTCAAGCAATAAACAAATTGTCAACAAGCACTGCCAACTACTATTTTTTATTTTATAGATAGTTACCTTTTCAATACTAAGTCATGATGATGACTTAAAACTTAATAATTATTTTTCTTAAAACCGGAGGTTTCTAACGAAATAAATTCGAAAAATAATGACCAGGCAATATTAACAAAAAACCATTTTCAATAGGAATTATAAAACACCCTGTATCATGAAAACGATTCACTTTTCAAGATTCCTGTATATGAAGTTTTTGCCTTATTTTTTGACAAAGATGCGACTGGTAAAATATTGCGATGTAATTTCGGGACACCCTGTATAGATAGTTCAAAAAATGAGCAATAGAGCAGGAATTTATATTTTTTCTTTATAGATATTAGAAACCAATTTTAAATCGATAAACATTGCACCGTATTTACATCTGAAGCGATTGCTATTACGGAAGCACTTAATTTTTGTTTAAAATAAAATGCACTAATTTCAAGCAATTGAAAATGGATACACATGGTCACATAAAGTAAATCCTATAATATGGGAAATTAAGAAATTAATTAGACATATAACTTATCATAATAAAAATCTAACGTAACGTTTTGTAACGAAGTTTTACCGTCTGATCAAATAGTTCCAGAGTGGACAAAATATATCCAAGAAATTGAACATTACTATTCAAATTTAGAACAGAATGTAAAGTTGAATATCATATAAGTATTTATATAAGTATTTAAGTAAACAATTACCTAACCATCACTATATGTCTAATCC
The DNA here is from genome assembly GCF_022605725.1 of Anthonomus grandis grandis. Lineage (NCBI taxonomy): Eukaryota > Metazoa > Arthropoda > Insecta > Coleoptera > Curculionidae > Anthonomus > Anthonomus grandis. The sequence continues at coordinate 28,000,210 of NC_065554.1, forward strand.
GTGATTGTGTTTTTATCAATTTTAATTATTAAGTATCATTGTAAAACATAAGCCTTATCACTATTTTAAATGCAAGAAAATTTAAAAAAATATAAAATGAGTATGCATAGATAATACTAAATTTATAATATCTATAAAAAAATGCAACTGGCTGTAAAAAAAATTCTTGGTAAAATTTAAAACATAAAAACCTTTAGGATACAAATAATTATAATATAAAAAACTTACCTTTTCTTTGTAACGAAGTTTTACCGTCTGATCAAATAGTTCCAGAGTGGACAAAATATATTCAAGAAATTGAACATTACTATTCAAATTTAGAACAGAATGTAAAGTTGAATATCATATAAGTATTTATATAAGTATTTAAGTAAACAATTACCTAACCATCACTATGTCTAAACCGTGATTGTGTTTTTATCAATTTTAATTATTAAGTATCATTGTAAAACATAAGCCTTATCACTATTTTAAATGCAAGAAAATTTAAAAAAATATAAAATGAGTATGCATAGATAATACTAAATTTATAATATCTATAAAAAAATTGCCAAAATTGGCTATAAAAAAAATTCTTGGTAAAATTTAAAACATAAAAACCTTTAGGATACAAATAATTATAATATAAAAAACTTACCTTTTCTTTCCTCATTTTCCCCGGAAAATTCTCCAAGTGGAAGCTCATCTGAAACAAATAAAACCAGAATTTCAAATACATATCATGTGTTCTCACACTTTGCTTTAAATATTGTGCCCTTGCAAATGTTGATTTTAATAATAATAATAATAATAAATATCTTGTATTTTGTAAATTTAGAATATTTTGTACAAATTTAATCATTCTGAACTCCTTGAACTCCACTTGTCTAACTCTGAACTAAGTTTGGAATGTACAGTCGGTTTTATTCAGTATTGAATTTGCTTTAGTCCATTTAACTATAAAATTATTATTATACAATGCCAAAATTCAAATAAATGAACGTATGTTACCCAGAACTAGACAGGAAGCCTATAATTTTGGAAGGTTTGATACCTCGCCCTCTATATTGTAGGACAAAAACAAAAGGTCACATACAATTCCAGATGTATTTTCTCATTATTATTTTCCTAATATCAATCTTGGAATCTGCATGTTCTGACAGTACTCCCTGTCCACCTAAGATCTCAGTGGCAAAAAATACCTAATTTGAGGAGAGACGTCTATCGGGATCTATAAAGGAATTTAGGTAACACATTTATTTATTGTAATTTGAAAATGATAATTTTATTAATTATTTTATTTTTAGTAGAGTCTTACGAGAGAATTGCTGTAGGTGTATCGGACTCGCAAGAAAAAAATTCAACTGCAACAATTGCTGCAAGAATAAGATATTACCGAGAAAAAATCTCCAATTCATTTACTCAAATGCAAGCTGCCTTAAGTAAAATTGGAGGTCCTGGAATTATTGTGCACATATTTTATCATATTAAGTTATTTTAATGAGGCTTGGGTTTTGAATGTACTATGTTTTATTAACTTAGAAAAATAAATCGAAGTGAGAAGAGGAATTACAATTGTAGACGTATCATCGAGGGGCATTGGGTATTGGGTATGATAGCAAATAATTCTGACGACTTAAGACTACTTGTATGTCCTGATAAACACTACACTTACCTCAATTATTTGGGAGCATGTAAATGTAGGGTCTATTATTCACACTGATAAGTGGAGGGCTTATAATGCTTTAAAAGACTATGGATACCAATTTTATTCAGTAAATCATAGTGTGGAGTTTGTAACTGAAGGCAATGTTCATACTCAAAGGATAGAGTATGAGTGTAGCAAAAAAGTTTTTACGAGGGCAATATATACCAGAAGATAAGTTTGCTGAGAAATTATGCGAGTATCTTTGGAGAAATCATTGTTAAAAAATAATTTAAATCCTATGGTTGAAGTCCTTAGTGCCATAAGGATGGAATATAGAGATTTTAGAGTTAGAGTGGGGTAAAATGTTATATACACAGTACTTATTGGATGTTTATTTTTTTTGTTTAATATGTTTCGGTTTTTTTTTATGAGAATTTGACTGTTGAATAATGAAGCCAGTTTAGGTTAGGTTGGGTTGGATTTGAGTGAAAATAAGTATTATATACAACCCCCAATCTAATCAAATGATTTATGAAAAAAATGATGCATTTCCGCAGTATTTTTAACATATTTATATTTAAAAAAATATCTAAAAAATAAATCAAAAACATCTATTCATGAAGAAAAATTTTGGTAGTTTTTGCTTAATTAACACTTCCAAATATTAAATAAATCATATTTTTTTATTTAACCGATTTCAGTTATTTTAAGTTCGGAAAATGGACAGGACGCATTTTCGCCAAAATTTTTTTGTCATCATATGATCATAGGGGCAAATTTTGTTTGAAGCTAAAAATGTAAGTTTCACTAATTTAGAGTAATAAGCTCTATCCAGTGTAAACATATCCTATTAAAAAATTCAATTTAATTATGTTCCTATAAGAGCTTCATATATTTCTTTGCTCTAAGTGAAAGTCATTTAGTAATGTTTATATTAAAAAATGAAATGAATGCCTCTGATGACTGATGACCGGTCACAGATACGGTCAAAAGGCATATCGTAACAATCGAATTTCCCTCGGGTTTTTTGGGATCGATTTTTTCGTATTTTTGGCTTTGGAAGCACATTTTTTACCTTTGAAATATTTATTTAGTTTTTGGTCTGGTGGATATTTTATCTCGATAGAAATTGAAATAATTTCTTATAAGGTAAAGGGTTGTCGGTAGAAATTTTAATGTCTGGAAGTAATTTAAAATTGTTGAAAAATAAATTGAAAAATTATTTTTAGGTCTTTCAGGTAGTGGTGTCCAGGTTTTGCTCTATATGAAACCTTACTAAGGGGAATTTTATTAATATTTTTTTTAAATATTTATTCTAAAAATTAATGTTTATTTTAAAATTATGAAAAAAATATACTAAGCTATTAATTCTTAAAATTTATAACTTTTTTTTCTAGTTAAGTTCTCCAGACATGGGATAATTTATTATTTTATTATACCTTTAGATATCACTACTGAAAAAGGCAAATCGCACTTTATATTTTAATTAAGCTACTTTAATGCCATAACAATATTTATAGAAAATATTCCTGTGAATATCCGGCTTTTTATTTTATAAGAATATTCCAGTTACTTCTCGAGATGTTGGACTTAAAAGTACGCAGATATTTTTATTTACACTAGGCCAAATGAAGTTAAATAATTCCAAAATTTAATCGAATTCCAAGTACCAACTGAATCAGAAATTCTTAAATGTCACTATGTTAATTCATAAAACAGCAAATTTGCTTCGTGGTTAATAAACTTAATAAATAAAATTAAAAAAAAAAGTGTTGCTGCTTATTCGACCGCTACCTCAGAACAATTTGTTCTACTTTTGACTATTTAACATAGAAATATAATTAAAAAAATATATAATAAGACTTCTTTCATAAATAAAAGCTCTTTAGCCTCCTTCATAATTAAAGGTCCTAAAATTAAAATTACTTGCATAAGAAAATGTCTTGACCAAAGACACACTTAAAGAGAAAGATGAAATTAAGTCAAAACTTTTACAAATATAAAGCTATCAAAATCAAAGGTAATAATTATGTTTTGGTAAGAAAGATATTGATGATGCAGGTCTAAAGAGTCTTTTTTAAATATTAGAAATTTTTTTACAGAAATTTTCAAATGACATTATGATAATTTATAAAATAGCAACCATTTACCCCAATTTACCGAAGATCCTCGTAAGCTCAATGCAAAGAATTGAAAAGTGTTGCTGCTTATTCGACCGCTACCTAGAAACAATTTATTCAACTTTTTACATAATTTCAATGTTTGTTCCTAGATTCATAATAGTTGAAAATCAATAAATTCCTCACATTAACTCATGAAACGGTTTATATATATCCGTGGTTAATCAACTCATTGGACAAAATCAGGCAGTCAAGTAATTTCATTTTCCAGGACAGTTAGTTGAATTTGGGAAATGATGGTCAAAAGACACAATTTTCAACACAAGTTGCGCAAAAATCTGATAATTTCTTAAAAATGTGAACAGTTGTGTTTGAATTTAGTTTTGTCATTTATCGAAGGGTTATTTAGGGTTACATTAAAAAAAATCAAAAATTTGTACACAAACCACAGTACTAAAAAGGTCAACAGGGGGTGTCAATTTTTCTCGGTTTTTCCATGAATGCCTATAATTTTAAAAGTACTCAAGATATATTTTTTTTTGTATTTTTTTTGAATTCCTGAGAACCTGGTCTATTGTCCTTTATCGGCTTGTCGGTGACGTTTAGAACACCCTGTATAAAAAGCTTCTTGAATTTTTTGCATAAGAAAATGTGTTGAACAAAGACACATTTAGGGGGAAAATAATGGATTTGAGAAAGGTGAAATTTATCAAAAATAAAAAAAAATATCTGCCAAAGTCGAAGGTAAAAATTAGGTTTTTGGCAAGAGGAATATTGATGTTGCAGGTCTAAAGTAAACCTTTTTTATTGAAAAATAGTTTTTTTTTTACGGAATTATTCAGAATTTTTCAAATGCCTTTAGGCCAATTCACTAATCAGCAAATTTGCGTGTGTTGCTGCTTATTCGACCGGTACCTCAAAAAAATTTGTTTCACTTTTGCCTATTAAAATGAGGAGTAGAAAAGTTCAATAAAAATACAATTTTTTTAAACTAAATAAAAAAGACAAAATATTCGTATTTTTTTAAAAAGCGATTCAACACGTCTTTAAACAGCAAATGTCTCTAAATTTAGTAATTTTCTCTTTAATAGAAGATTTCAGCTAAACGAAATCTGAACTAAATTTAGATTGTGGCCTCCGATTCATATTTTAGTCCGTATACAAACATACAAAAAAAAATACAAATTCCTGAGATAATGTGCATCAGCCTGCGGTATCGCGTTTAGCAGTAATCGGTTCGAAAAAACAAGAAAATCCATTTAAAGGGAATCTTGACCGAGTCGATAACATCGCCGAAGAATGTCCCGGCGACTAAACGCTCTGGTGTCTGTGGGTGGTATAAAACTTCTCACTACATATGTAAGAACCAGCGTTAAATTACAACCGATTTGTCCATGTTATAGTTGAACGAAAGTGCCCTTTCAACTGAAGACATTTCAACGGCCTAAAGACAATCTCTAACCTTTAACCTTTTTCGTAAGATTTCCTAGAAAACGGTTCTTTCAATCAATCTTCGTCGTTAATGGTCGTTTCTGCGTGGATTTTTGCGAGCGGTTGCTTCACGGCTCATTGTTCGAAACGCATTGGCGCTCCTTTGGTTTTTACCTAATCTACGACGATCATCAAATACCCTGGAGGGTTCAAAGCGGTATGAGTCGAGATGATTTTTTTCTTTCTGTTTTCCTTCTTATTTTCCGTTGCGGTTATGCAAGATATTGCGGTGATTTATTATCGTAGTTTCTTCCAAATAATAATGTTTAACAAAGTAAAGAAAATGGTGGTAAAGGAAAGTGGAAAAAATTGGGCTTTTGGTAACGTTTTTAACCTTAAAAGTTGAAAAATTTACAATGCAATTTGGGACCCTCTAGGTAAAAAATACAAGTATGTTCTTCCAGGAAATTAAAATAACAATGTAATTTAATAAGCACTTAAAATTTTATTGACAAGAATTAAACTTGCCCCTTTAAATATCCCCACAAGAAAAAAACTAGCGGTGTTAAATCAGGTGATCGGGCTGGTCACCTGACACCTCTATTTCCGATCTAGTATCTACTGTCAAGGAAATTTCATATAATCTACGAGTTATGAGGTGAAGCACCATCTTGTTGAAATTTTTCTAAATAGATAACTGAGCTTTTTTATTTTTGTACATACTTATTTACTAACTTATCTCGAAAACAATCAATATTTGACGTATTACACATTTTTTTTTAGAAATTAATGAAGAGTAAACATTTTGTAAAATATACAGGGCGGTTCTTTTAAAAACAAACTTACTTGACAATGCAAACTTTAATTTTGAGACAGTCGGTACATTTACCAATAATGTCAACAAGATTAGTATTAAACACTCTTCATTTTAACTTTTTGTTCAGATCATATACAGGGATGAAAAAAATCGCTTGTAAATAGAGTTGGGACAGGTTGTATAAATTCTTCTTCAGATAGTTTAGGTATAATCCTACAAAAAAATTATTAGTTATTCAAAAATTCCAAGCACTTGAAGCTTAGCATTAAAAATATTTTATTCCTTCCAGAAAGTTGAATTCAAAAAATCTGAAAATAGAAAATTCCTTGTTAGAATCTTCTTTTAACAATTTTGTTTAAACCAATTTATCGAAAAAAAATCTCAAAAATACTACTAAAAATTGCATGTACCGGGTGTACAACTAAGAGGGGTCGCCGGCCATATCTGAGTAACTACTCATCGCACAGCGTAAGGAAAAAAATATTTCTGATAAAAGCGGCAAAGAGAAATTGCTGGAAATTATTTACAAATTCGTACGATGACCGCTAGGGGACGTAATACAAGATTGAAATTGAAAAAATTGGTTTTATTGAAAATATTCAAAGTAAATCCTAGAAAAGAATGCTGCCATTTAAAAGTATTGTAAATTCTAAACATTTTTTATTTCAAAGTTTTTTCTTTAATCTGTCAAATAATAGGTGGGAGAAGGGTTGAATATTTATATCTAAAATTCTTGATAACTTTGGATTGGCCTAACGAATTTTAACGAGCTTACTTTTATTTTAAGGAATAATTATTAGGCTTTTATGCGGTATAATTAATTAGCCGTTTTAGTTATTTTGTTGAGCGCTAGAGGGCGGTTTATTTTAATTTGTACTTTTTCAGCGATTTTCTGGCAAATATTAAATACGATGTAATTTTTATTCGCGACAATATTCATCGAAGACGAAGGCGAGGGCGCATAGAGACAAAGATTATAAATATTTTGGCCTGTATTGAAATAAACCCTCACATAAGCATCCGAAATATTTTTAGGGAATTGGGAGTGTCCCTCGAAACAGTAGAAAATATTTTGAAAGAGCACAGGTACCTATTTTTATTTGTTACAACACTAATAAGCATCCTATTATCTTATATTTATTGTTTTTTACTTAGACTTCATCCATATCACGTGGTTCTGCACCAGGCGCTTCTCGAAAAAGACTTTTATAACCGAGTCAATTTCTGTTATTGGCTGTTGAACATGGTTAGAGAAGATACCCGATTTATCTCAAAGATATTATGGAGGGACGAGGCATCATTTAGCAGTGATGGTGGTGTAAACCTGCATAATCTGCATTATTGGGCAGAACCAAATCCCTGTTGGATTTGCGAGACTCAACACCAAGGCAGATGGACTATAAAATGTGTGGTGCGGCATTATTAGCGGAAAAATTATTGGTCCTTTCTTTTTCAATCAAACACTTCCTGGTAATGTGTATTTAATTTATTTGCAAAATGATCTCCCGGGGTTACTGGAAGATGTTGATTTGGAAACAAGAGGGCAAATAATTCTCCAACATGATGGTTGCCCTGCATATTTTGCAGTTCAAGTTCGTCAATACTTAACCAGGCAGTATCGTTTGTGGATAGGAAGAGGAAGTATTTTTCCTTGACCTGCTCGATCCCCAGATCTCACTGTTCTAGATTTTTATCTGTGGGGGAGGATTAAAGATTTAGTTTTTGTCACCCCACCCAAAACTCAAAACGACATGCAAGACCAAATACGCAATGCAATAAATTTCTTACCCAAAGCAGAAATCCAGACAGCGGTTCTGTCAACGACGCAACCACCTCGACTGTGTATTGAAAATGAAGGAAAACAGATTTAGCATCTAAGACACTATTAAAAATATAAAACAATTTATTTATTACAAAAATTTGAGTTTTATTTTTATTATTTAAAAACATTTTAATTAATATTTTCGGAATAAAATGAGATATCGAGTTGCGGTTTGCGCCAGTTTTTATAAGCTCTTTTAGCCTAAGTAAAAAAATAAAAGTTAAAAAATTAAAAAAAATTAAAGGCAAAATCACATTGACTACTGACTGAGAGACAATATATAGGGTATTTTAAATTCGTTCCTCACTAATTGGTTCTCGGTAACCATAGAAGATACGAAAATGGTTACATTTGGACAAAGTTACGCATTTCTGAGCTCAAAAATATGCCTTTGAAAAAATTAAAAACTCCCGATTGGTTCCGAAGATAATCGTGAAAAATCGAAATTTTGAAAATGTATTTTACTTTTTTCTGAGCTTATTATCTATCGGATTTTAAAATAATTTACACTTTTGCATTTTCACTTTTTCCTTGCTACATGGTGGCGGAATCTGTTTGAAGTATGGTAAAGTGTAAAAATGTTTGTAAGGCTAAAAAACTAGGTCGGTTGTCTACGATCTCTATCTAGTAATAAAAATAAAAGTAAAACAAATTATTTTATATTTTAATTACACACTTGTATTGTGCGTAAACTTTTAAACAGTCGAAATACAAAATACTTGGATTTTTAACATAATCAACAAAATTACATGGAATGTACAGGGTGGCCCAAATTCGATCCTCATCATTGGGATCTCGGAAACGGTAAGAGATACAGGGTCGATTAAAGCATGCCAAAGTTGCATAATTTGATGCTTATTAAAATTCCGTTTAAAAATTTAATAAATTTCTGATACGTTTGCAAATATCGAGAAAAAAAACGACATTTTAAAAATTCGATTTTATTTTTTCTAAGCTTATTTTTTATCCGATTTTAAAATAATTTGCACTTTTGCATTGCTATTTTTTCCGTGCTACATGGTGGTTTTCAATAAAACGTTTCGTCTTTTGCCGACCATCATTAACTTTGTTTTTTCTTATGGGCGCCATATTGGATTTTTACATTTTTAACTAATTAACCCTAACTGTACAGTGAAATTGATCCCATTATTAACTCCACCCGCTGGCTTGTGATTGGCCGCGCCGGAAGTGACGTAATCAATATTCGATATTATCGAAAACACCATAAATTATTATTATATTATATTATATTATATTATTATGTATGTAGACTTAGTAATAACCAAATGTAGAAAACTATAACAAAATTCAATTCACTTACCAGAATAATATCGTTCAATCCCTTCAATAAAAACGAATAATTCTTAATAGTACCCCTGTTAATTTTTTTAATAATAAAGGTAATGCTGGCGTTGCATTCAAAATTTCGTCGGCGGCTCTTAACATTACTTTTGGCTTTGTTTTTTTCACTGTGCTGGCATTTAAATATTTTCTTGTATAAACATTTCTTAAGATTGGGAAACGTTTTATACACAATCCAGTTTGTTGCAGAAGACTCTTAAAACCCTTGCATCCATTTTTTTATTGCTGCCGAGTAATTTGAATCTTGAAACTTAGTTCTTACAGTAATTTGGAAAAAATTAACGTCTTTTATATCGACTTTGCTCAAATCGATATCTAATAAGTCGTCAAACGAAAATGGTTGTTTTATAACTTCCATTTTTTATGCAATACACTTTACACAACACTTTATGAATACTTTAAAGTACGCCACGAAAAAAAAACAACAGTTTAAAAATGTTAGGTTGGGATGAAACTGAAAATTTAATGTCATAATCATCATAAAAAACAAAGCACGGTATTACGAATCCTAACTTCGTACAGGTACCAGAGAACTGCATTGGGATATGGTTTGTAAATTTCGCTGTCGGCCATAGTCGGAATCGGTTAGCACTGTAACGGGTTAGGGTTGGTAAATACGCCACCCGGTAAATACTTATAAGAAAGTTGATAAAAAAATAAACATTCAAAAATTTGTTCACACAACACATGTTTTTAGGGTGTTTATTAATTGAGTGCCGATAAGACAGAGTCTAAATTTTCGGGTGATTTTAAAGAGAAAAGTTGTTATATATCTCTTGAAGGTCTTAATTTTTGAGCTAAAAAGAGTTCAAATTTTATGGAAAATGTGTGAGTTTTTTTTTCTTTCGAGAAAAATCAGTGGCGAACCATTTTTTTCTTTGAAAATCGTTAGTTCTAACCCTTACGGACGTCAACAAAATTTCATAAAAATGATAAAGAATTGTGATAAAAAATTAACTTTTTCTTTAAATTTTAACACCCTGTAGCTCAATATCTAAGAGGTTAAGGACATATGACAATATAAACTTTTCTTCTTAAAATTAAGCGATAAATTCACATAGGTACTCAACTAACACCCTATATGAACAAATTCTAATATAATAATAATGAACAAATTCAGATGTAAAAAAAAAGAAATTTTTCATTTTAGTCAAGATTTGTTTGTAAAAAGGCAGTTTTTTTCAATAAGAGTTTTGAAAAAACAAGAATTAAATTTTTTTCATTGGTTTTGCAATATATACCCCAATTTCTTTAAAATATAAAAACGTTTGCCATATTTTGAGGTTATTTAATTAAGATATTACAAGAATGTCTACTGTAAAGTCATAAGTTTAATCCTTAAGAAAAAAAAGTGATTTCATACATTAAATACATATTAAGGCTTAAACACTAGACGTTTCTGGAATATCTGCAATAACGTTTCATGAAGTTTAAATATATTAGTACATTGCTGGTATATTTGGATAATATTTCTGTTAAAAAGGGTTAAGATGTCTGAATTAAATCATTTATTCACCGCAGTACTTTAGAGGTATTTGTTATTGAAGTATAGTGACTAGTAGTACGTTTTAAATCTAGATATTCTCATCAGAATAAATTACGAAAAAAAATTGTCATTTAATTATTTGTTTTCATAAATATAAAAACAACTTTAGTGCTTAAAAATCTCTTTTAAAAAAATTATGTTTTGTCATTTCCAGATACATAAACAATGGATTTTTTTAATAATGTAAAGATTAAGTCTGAAAAATGTCTATTTCAGAGTCAGAGTTTTCTCAAGCAAAGTATAGTTTAATTTTTTATGTTTCTTAAACCAGTTTATAGATAAAAGCCAAAAAAGTACAACAATTCTTTTAGGAAATTACAGGATTTCTTTGAGATATTAAGTCGCTTTTAATTTTTTTTAATGTTTCTTCATTAGAAAGGTCAATCTTTTTAGACATATTTGACCTGTATTTTCCAATGCAATTAAAAGAATCATTCTCCAGGCACAAAATCTATTTTCATTATTTTTCACTTTTAAAAAATTTAAAAAAAATATTAAGCACTTTTTTTTTTAAAGAATTATATTGATTTTAAAATATTTTAAACTCACTATTCCAGTACAAAGGCCTTTAAGCCAATCAATTTTTTATCATATGGCAAGGAAAAAATTATAAATTTTAAAACTGAAACAGTCTTTCCAGAGAATTTCGTATACCAAATAGTCTGGAAAAATAGGATAAAGTGATATTTTAAAGGGGATTTTGGTGAAAGCAGAAGTAGAGTTCATTTGTAAATGATCTTTTTAACAAGGGATTGAAGAGGGTTAAAGGAAAAGGATGTGATTGGAAGGCAGGAGAGCCTGGAAGAAGTAAACTTTTTTATTGCAATATGAAAAAATTTTAAACATTAATTTAAAGGATGATAAAAACGCGAAAGGGTTATTTTGCTCTTCAATAGAAAAACCTGGAGATAATAGTTTTAAAGTTTTCTAAAAATTAACATACATTTTTGTGTAAAATATATAAGTTCAAGGGATATCTCGAGTTGAATATTGCAAGAATATGAAAATAATTTTTTTAAATTTTACAATTTAAGAGGCGCAGAGGCTGAAGTAGAATAAGATAGAGAAAGTGGTTTTTTTATTTTAAAATTTTTCAAGGAGATAATAGGAAAATACTAAAAAGTGCTACGAAAAGAAAGTTCAATTAAAGAGATAGTAATTTTTTTTTTATTCTTCATGAAGTTAAAAGTACTTTAGGCCTTCCTTTAAAGTAAAAAAGAAACTAAAGAAACCTTAAAAACCATAATTACTTGCGGGCATTTAAAAACTCGTAGAACTTCCGCAATTTACCCCGGGGCCACACGAAACAATAAAACCGCCCCCCTGCCCTCTCCCATTTTTAAATAAAGTTAAGAATAATAATTATTTACCCGAAACTTTTTCTACTTTTTGCCCTCATCTACCTGGCGGGCATCGCGCGATATTTCACACTTATCACTGGCCCTGATATAAGAGTAGCGTAATTTCTACATAAAAATTTTCCGACCCGCTACACCGTTCCATTAATCTGGAACGTTTTATCTTTTAAACGGGTCTTGGTCTGAACTTTGCAAGGGGATTGTTTTTTTTTTTTTTTTTTTTTTTTTAATGCGGCAACTCTTGGTGGACCGAGGGTGACAAAATATTTGGACAAATTACCGACACAAGTAGATGATATCCAACAAGAAGGTTTTTAAGGCTTTATTGTTAATAATGTTGTGTATATATCTCCTCATATAAGTATTTTGGAACATGAAGAATTTTTGAGTTTTTTTCCAGATGTTGTTATACCACAGACACATTTTCCAGAAACGATAAAACTGATAATCAAACACGCATAATCACTAACTTTCTAGAACTTGTTTGCGCTGAACAGTTGAACAAGGATTTTAATACACTTGAACACAAAAACTTGTAATAAAAACCCCATTTTTCTGAAAAATATTTATTAAACTTCCAGGAAGATAATACAGTTAGTTCAAGAATATTTTAGTTTTAATGTAATCTGTTTTCTCCTTAGGCAATCAATTCATGTTTTTTAGCAATTTTTCATTAACTAATAAATCAACGACAATCATATTCTATTAAATTATGCATCAGTTCGATGTTTAAACTCGAATAACTTTTGAACGATGAGTTCTAAAGACACAAAATTTTTAGTGTGTGACCTACTCTATCACCTCCTTTAACTTATACGCTTTGTATACCCGAAATGAATGAGTTACATCTATAAGTGAAACGATTGGAGACCACATCCCGGGCCACAAAACGACGTTAATAACACTTCAAAACAACTGTTAAAGTGTTAATAGAATCGGCGTTAATCGAAACCGAAAATCTCGTTCGGTCGGAATGATACTACGCGGAGGACCTCTTCGCGAACAATTCAATCGCGCCGTACGATCTCGAAGTCGTGCCTTATTATTCGATTATATTAATTTCAATCGTCGATATTGTTGAGGTCCCGTGGCGATATCGACACCCAAAGGTGTATCGAACAGCGGGACGGTACTTGTAGACTGAAAATCAATTTCCGAATGCTCCGCGGGCGCTTTTTGAAGCGAAAGCGATGACGTCGTTGTTTTCTTGAAGAATCCGCTTGTTTTATGTTGAATTTTGAAAATAGTCTTAAACAATCTATCTAGTCACACTGTGATCTATCTTTAATCAAAGTTGATCTCATAAATTTCTTTTTATGTTTGCTATTTATGTGCCACCTAATTCTCCAATTGAAGATTACAGATTCTTTGATACAAATCCAGAAAGTTTTAATCATGGGGGATTTTAATATCAATAGCCTAGATCTTATTGTTAATACAAAGGTGGCATTGCTGCATGACTTTTTGGCATTTTTAACTTGCTAATCTCTCATGCACTGTTGATGGTGGTATCTTATTTGACCCAGAGAATGCTTATGATGTCTCTATTGCTCTATCATTTAGAGCGGAACCCAATGGAAATTATAACTTTAAATCAAATCCTCAACTATAATTTTAGAAGGGCTAACATTCCCATGCTATATAAGCTTATCTCTGAGGTTCAGTGGAATTTTCTTCATGACTTAATGATGATATTAATGGAATAGCTTGCACTTTCGATAATGTCTTGAATGATGTCTTTGATAGACATTCCTCATTATAGACATCGAAAGAATAATTATCACTATCCCAGCTGGTATATCTGGAACAAAAACAAAGGGTAACATTAAATGGCAAAATTTCCAAAGCCCTGGATGTGATTACTGGCGTTCCCCAAGGTAGTATTCTTGACCCATTGCTCGATACACTTTATACATCACAGATTACAAAACTAATAAAATATTGTAAACACTATAACTACGCTGATGACACTCAAAATTATTGTTCGTTTAAACACACTGATGTTGCTCAAGCCAATCAAAAAATTAATTCTGATTTTAGCTACTGGCGGAATAACAAAAGCTACATTTAAAAATTAACTCAGCTTTAGCTATTCTTCTAGCTATCTTTTTTGAGTAATTTAAAAATTCAACTTAATAACAATAATATTATTCTTAAAAACAGTGCCAAGAATCTTGGTCTGGTAATCGATCATAAATTCAAATTTAAGGAGCATATTATGCTCAAAATAAAAACTGGATATGCTGCTTTAAGATCTATTTTTTTCCCAGAGACACTTTTTAAGTGCCAATATTAAAAAAATGCTTTACGATTCATATTATCACCAACAAACTTCTGCGATCTCACCTATGGGCCCTGTCTTCATTATTATGACTCATATAGAATACAAAAACTCCAAAATTCTTGCCTTAGGCTTATATTTGGCATAACAAGAAGAGAGCATATATCTCATAAGCTAAAGGACGCAGCATGGCTAAATATGGAAAATCGACGATTGCTCCATTCTGTTTTTTTTTTTTTTGATAAGGTGCCTAAATGGGAAACTCCACCATATCTAGTTAGAAAGGTGACTATCGAACAGATGTACACAATTTAAATATAAGAAGAAAAAATTTATTATCTGTATATCCCTCTCACAACAAAGAAATTTTTAAAAAGTCATTTTCGTATATAGTAAATTTCCTTCATTTAAAGTAAAATTTAAGCGGCATTTGTTCAACGCATAAATTTTCTCTTTCTAAACTAATTAAAAATAACTATGAATATTAATGTGCAAATTAATATTTTATAATAAAATTCTTTTTTTTTTTAAATTGATATTATATTTTAACCTTTCCCTCTAATTTTTATATTCCATTCCTTTATTAGGTATATGTTCCCGTTTATTTTTTTTGCATACGATTTTTAAATTCTAAGGCCTCAACAGAATTTGGAGGAACTTCTTGAAAGTCACTCCTGTAAGTCTGAATATAATTGCCTATTGGCCACTCACTTCTATTATTACTATGTATGTAGGTATAAATTCTTACTATGTATGTACAAAATTATATTGTTAAGGGTAAGGAATAATATTCTTATTTTTCTTATTTTCATTAAAATAACATAGTGTTGTTCACTGTCTGTATACCTCTTGTTGTACTTTTTTTTTGCTTTTTGTGTGACTAATAAACGTTTTTTATAATATTATTATTATTATTATTATTATTATTATTATTATACTGCTTAAATTGTGGTAACTCTTAAGGAGAAATATACTAAAATTCTTAATCCAGGATTGAAGACCTCTAAAGATATTGTTTTTTATTCTTTTATTGTTGATGTTAAAATATTTTTAAAATTTTCAGCTCAATAGCTACAATATTGTGATTGCACGTATTTCAATTGGATTTCAAATTGACATTTAGAATTATACACAACTTTTAAAGTAATAATAATATTGTAACGGAATTTAGACATAATAAACTTTGCTGACAAGAAGATAGTAGGCTGCATAGTAAATGGAAAAAACTTCATTAGCTGCCTAAAATGCTTATAAGGCCTTGCGAGCATCCATAAAGTCATATGATGTAGCGTATAGGGTTTATATGGCAAATACTGAAAATTCTATACATCATAATCCGAAAAAATGTTGGAAATTTATATAACAAGCAGAAGAAACACATCACTTATCCAATACTTGGTCTTTTCTTCTAACATAGTAAAATATTTATAGTTTTTTTAAAATATAGATATAAATCGGCTTTCTCAAACGGTATATCCAGTAAGCTAGTAGAGCTATTGAGTTATCATCCCTAAAAAAGGTCTTATCTCAAATTTCGACCATAACAACGGTGTTTTTTTTGCTTTTTAAATATTAAACGTCTTAAATCGATTTAAAAATATTTTTTTCCGATTAAATTTTACATAATTTTTTTAATTGTGTCGACATAACAAAATTGGTAAAAAGGAATTTCTTGCCTTGAAAAAAAGTATCTAATGGAAGTTTTAATGCACTTAAATTTTTGCATGTGCCACTTTGTTCCAATACTCTAATGTCTTGTATTCCAATGTCTAATTCTTAAACTGAGATAAAGATATATAAATGAGAATCCACCTCTTTACCCGTTTCCTCTATCATGGTTTCTTATCATGGAAAAAATTATATTCATGCTAAGTGCGCGTACAAAATAAGTATAAACATTATTAATACTTAATAATAACAAGTGTTACTTATAAATAATAGAAAAAATATCACACCCAATGCGAAGCCTTTACTGAAAAAATCCATGCATGTCCACTGGCCTAATAAATTCTTTTATAAGCGACTTTTCTCATTTTGATTGATTTTTTTTCACACCTGAAAGCTAAGTGCATTGCTAAGCAGTACATTAAAAAAAAAAACAGTTGTGTAAATAAATCCTTCTGCTAAACTTACTTTTATTTTAAGCAGGGTTTTTCGCTGCAAAGTTTTCTAGATAATTTTAAGTCGCTGGAACCCTTAGATTTCGATTTAGAATCTTTGATTCAAATGGGCGAAAGTCGCTAGGATTTCCGTTGTTGCCAACTTCTTTGTGTTTTCTCCTTTTTCTTTTCATGAGGTATAGACAGATAAATTTCTTTCATTTTCGTCAAAACCTACTTAACTCAGTTTCGACAATTTTGTGATACTCATGGTATTCTTCCGAGACCTTTTTAAATTAAAGCATGTCAAGGTTCTCGCTACTGGTTAAGTTTATTCCTTACCCCGATATTTATATACAGTCAAACTAACTGAAAATGCTAGTTTTTCCTATATTACAGTAAATTTGTCGAAAAAAAAAGGCCGTTTTGACGAAAAAGTACCTACACACTTTTTTTTGCGGAAATCGTTAAAACAGCATTCAAAAAGCTTGAAATTTTTGACCTCGACGCCTACTGGGTTTTTAAATAAAAAACAACTAGGTTTTCAAAAGGTAGGTTTTTGGATTTCATTTATCTCGAGGATTTAAAAAAATATTTGCTTTTCTTCTACTTCTATTCAACTATTTTCATTCAAGTCACTGAATATATCAATTTTCACTTCCTGTGCACATTTTCGAACCAATCATGTACGGTAAAAAATAATTTTCTATATAACAAAATTAAACATATTATAAATATTAAAAACAGATTATGCACAACCATTGTCGGAAATTCTTGTACTCTTGGTTACTTCTTAATTATGCTGCGATTCTCCTAAAATAATTGTAAGAATTATGTATGCACGATAATTATCTTTTTTTTTTGTTATTTTTCTTTTATTTTTACGAATATACTTGTATGTACACATGCATATCACCGACGAAGTTTTCCAACTTTGTTTATATTAGTATTACATTATGCACTTATGTACTTATATGTATTATTATCGCAAAAGGGTTTTTTTATTAACGATAATGATCTGTTTTTTTTTTAATTTTTACGTATATCGCAGTTCATCAGGTCATCACCAACTAAGTTAATTTAATTTTATTTAACTTTGTTTGCATTATTATTATATTATGCACTCGTGTACCACTATGCATTACTATCGCAAAAGGGTAATTTACACGTCAATGCATTTAATGAATAAATAAATAAGTAAATAAACAATTGCACCTATATTGTAAATGTGTGAAATAATAAAAAACTTAATCAAAGTGAGCAAGCATAATAATTTCTAAAGTAAGAATTACAAACAACCTTAATTATTAAACATGAATTAATAAGTAATGACAATCAATTTCACTGTAATTATAATCTTGAGTTTAGTTGTGGGATGGGATCGAAGGAATAAAAACAAACGTCACTTTATGTACTGGCCAACGTTTCGCAATAATTTTATTGCTTCATCAGGGCCCTAAGGTAACAAAAAAGACACAGTAAAAAAGGATTATTATATATAAACAAAATTTAATTTTTTGGGGTTATGTTGATACCACCAAAAAAGAAAAAAACAGAAAAACAAAAAAAAAAAACAACAAAATCTTAGATTTGAATTAAAAAAAAAATTACACAACAAAAAAAAAATGATAAAATTGCTTACATAACAGTGTGATTTTGCTTGTCATAAAAAATCATGTTTACAGGACACACAGGTAACATAGAATATATAAAATATTATTTTTTTAACAAAAACGGTTTAAATTGATGGGTTATATCACAGACAGTTGCTTTAAAATTGATTCTACGGTGTACAATAATAATTTAGCATCTAGCCAGAAAAACCGGGTATGCGAGAACACAATAGACGCATTCTTTTTAGTGATAAGAACCAAAACAGTCCCAAAAGTTTACATTTTGATTTGATCTATTAGATTAAAATAAGAAGAACTTAGATTGTCTATATCCGTTCTTTTATTTACCGCATTATTATGTTTTTTTATGTTTATCATTTCGGCTAGAAGTCTCTTTTTAAAAAGCTGCTGTTGGCCCATAATTGTAGTCTTGCCAAAATTAAAATTGTGTCCTGTATTCATTTTGTGCTCAGCTAAAGCAGTAGGGTTTTTTTTAAGGGCTAAATTCCTACAATCATACTCATGTTCGTATAGGCGCTGCCTCAAATATCTACCCGTCTGACCAATGTAACACACATCACACCCAGAGCAAGGTATTTTATAAATAATGTTAGAATGTAAATCAAAGGCGTCTTTAGTTTTAAGCTTCGTAAAGAAATGTTTTCTTACCGAGTTTTCACTTCTTTCTGAGATTTTAATAACATCAGATTTTGATTGTATGGTCTTTTTAATTTTATGAGAAAGTGTGTTAATGTAAGGAATCTTGAAATAAGTCAATTGATTATTTTCATTGTTTCGTGTAATATTTTGAGTAATGTTCTCGGTGTCGTTAATTATTTTTTTAATAATTGATAGGGGGTAGTTGTTTTTCTTTAAAATTGTCTGAACATAATGAAGGTTTTTTTTATGATATTCTGGACTAGAAAGTCTCAAGCACCGATGTTTTAGGTTTTTTATTACATTTATTTTGTGTGTCATAGGATGTTCTGAAAAATAATTTAAAATGCGTTCTGAAAAAGTTGGTTTTTGATACCAATCTGTTTTTATGGTACCATCTGTGGATCTTATGACTTTAACATCCAAAAATGGAAGACTACAGTTAATTTCTTGTTCGATAGTGAATTGTAAACGTGGATGGAAACTATTGAAGACTGATAGAATTTCGTTTTCTTTTTTATTTGGAATTGCCGTGATTATGTCATCAACGTACCTACAGAAAAAAGGTACATTAAAAGATAGTTCAGAAATACACTGATCTTGTAGTTGTGCCATTACAATGTCTGAGCATATTGGGGACATGCAGTTTCCCATTCCTAGGCCAAAAATTTGGATATAGAAATTTTCACCATGTTGGAAATAATTATTCTCAATACAAAAATTAAAAAGAAAAACAACTGTTTCAAGGTCTAGCGATGTATTAGGCCGGATAAGATGCCACTTTTGGGTGATTATATCAGTTACTAGGTCCACCGGTATATTAGTAAATGAAGAAACAACATCCAACGATACAAGAATATAACCTTCAGGGACTGTTTGCTCTTTAATGTAATTAGCGAAATCAAAAGAATTTTTCACATATCGTTCATCTTTTATAAAAAGACAAAAGTTTTGTTAAATTGTAAAGAGGGGAACCAGTAAAAGAGACTATGGGTCGTAGTGGTGTCCCAAATTTATGAATTTTTGGTAAAAAATATTATTACTGTAATTATAACCACATAATAGTGATAAGCGCAACAAGCCGACAGAACAAGGATTAAAGTACAAAACATTTTAAACGAAGATTATCATGAAAGAAACAACTTTCATCGAATTCTTTCACAGTTTACCAACAAGGAATATTCTATCAAAATAATTTATTTTTTTTAATTATAAATGTTATACGACTGCGCATGAAAATTTTTTTATATCTCTTTTGACCAATGAAGTTATATTCTTTAATAATCATATAATATTTTTTAATTTTCTTATTATTGTTCATTATTATTATTATAATTTTGCAATTGAAAATATTTTTTCTTTCTTCTACATTTTTAAATACCTATTTTGAGTATGAAAAAACTTGATTTCATCATATAAAGCAAAATGGTCGTAATTGTACACGCTATAACTAGGGAACGGTTCATAGGCCAAGAAAATTTTTTAAATGAATTTTGTAGGTACCCAAAGTACCCAAAAAAGTGAAAAACACTTTTTTAGGTACTTTGGCACCATCTACTTTTTCTAATTTTCATTGCAGCAAGCGACCTCAATGAGAAGAGTTATAGAAAATGATGTCCCCGTCATTTTTTTTTCTTACAAATTTTTCCAAAAACTTACCATTCCCGAGATAAACGAAATCCAAAAAAACTTTTCAGTTTTTTCAAAAATCCGGTACGCGTCGAGGTCACAAATTTCAAGTTAAATTAGTTATTTTATAAAAAGATACAAGTTACAGGTCCGCAATAACTTAAAATGAGCAAACAAATATACAATATTCGTTAAAATGTTATAGTTCGCCTTGCAGAGCATCATTAAAGAATTCGTAGAAGTCATAATAAGCTTTCCCCAAAAGCAATAAATTTACCGTACATATTTGAAAACCTAATGCCTAAAAGAAGATGATTAAAGGCTTTCTTAGCAAAAGAGGCTTTTTCACCACAGATTCACTGTACTATAACTGAAAACGCCAGTTTTTCCTATTCGAAAAACATTTTCTCATACATGACGACGACGACACATAACCAGGTGTTATTAGCAGCGCTGTTCTCCGCATGAAAAACACGTATCGCGTCGGCCTGATCTCCGCTGAATAATACATCGAGGCTGGCCGGTTCCTTCGTGGGTTTTTCTCTTTAAGATTTAAGGATAAAAGATTCGAATCGGGCAATTCTGAGAGAAGAGACACACAAGCGATGATGGAGACCGACGATAGGGTTGCTAATGATCTCAAATTTTAATACTCGGTGGAGATGGTTCGTACAGATGGAATATGTTTATTTCTACGGATGTATGTGGCGAAGAAGGAGAAAAAAAACACACAAACGAACGAAATCGGTTTAATGTGACGGCAAAACGAAAAAAAAATGCGTTAATGCGTTTCTATTGTGGAATTAAGGCGTACAGGCACGGTAGGCCGGTCACGCATATCGTATTAGGCTCATTAAAGTAAATCGAATTTTCACACTTTTTTTTTAATAATAATAATAATAATAATAACACTATCCAAAACGATAATCGCCAGGGTTAGACTTGAGACGCCGCCACACGGTCATTGTGGCTAAAAGCAAAGCGGACGCACCGAAGATATGACGAGATAACTCCAAACGACGTTTCGGAATTTAATCTGCCTCTTAATGGTATAAATTATTCCCGGGATGATAACTAAATAGGCAAAACTCATTTTATAATCGAACCACTCGATGATAACTTGATGGTACCCGAGTTCAAGTTATTTTAGTTATTTTTTAGGCCAGGGACGGGTTTAAGTAAAACCAAAATAAACTTATACTTTTTAAAAATACTTAATTTGAACCAACATTTCGGTAGTTATATCTACTACCGTTATCAAGGTAATTAAAGTTAAATTAAATTAAAAATATAAACAAATTATCTTTAAAATTTCCTGCTATCTATTCTCCTTCAAAACTCCTTTTTAATTCGACAATACTTTAAATACTTTTTTAAATTTTTACGGTTTATTATAAGTTTAACAAACTGTTTTGAAAGGTAACAAAAAATTCAATTTAAAATTAAAGGGGTGTGATCTTAATGTAATTTAATGATAGAAAATATATGAATATCAAATAGAATGAGAGAATGCCCTGTTCTACCTCTCTTTTTAGCAAAGGAGTCGATGTATTATTAAAATCAACCAAACAAGTAGCTAAGCATTTATCTTCATTTAACATTATAAGTGCACTTTCCTTTAGTTTACGTAATTTTAAAACTGGTTCCTTTGCTAAAATTGAGGAAGCATTCCAGTCTATTCTATGGTTATTGTCAAATGCATGTTGTGTAATTTTGGATTCTTGAAAATCATTGTTTTTTTATGTAAGATTTATGTTTATTAATTCTTTTTGGTAATAGCTTTCACCTATGTAAAATTTACCACAAGTACAAGGAATTTTATAAATTACATTTTTATTAAATTCATTTTTATTGAAAGGTTTAGTTTTAAGTATCGTAATGTGTTTTGGGATTTAAAAATAATAAATAAAAAAAATAAAATAAAATACTAATAAAAATTTCTAAATTGATTTTTGCTATAAGTGACGTAATACCCAATAAAATAAGTAACCCCTCAGAATGTTATTCCTTAGCCGACGATTTTGGGCATAACTTAGGAACTACTTCAGATTTTTTCATAATTCTTTTGACACTAATCAAGTTCCTGAGGATGGTTTTAATGGACAAAACTTGACTTGATGTTAAGGGTTGGGTTGGCAAGCGTTTTTTTTTTAGCAAACGTTCATTTTTTATAAAATAATTGAACTATCCTTAAAAGGGGTTCTGGTACAAGAAAGGGTGTTTCTTACTCAATAATTTCGTGTAAGAACCTTTCTTCTATCTAAAAAATTATTCAAATTAAAGGAAGTTTATCAACCAAGGTCCCAAGAACCATCAGATTTAATGTCAAAGTTAGTGCTTTAAAAAGAAACAGAACATCTTAATAAAATTATGTTTTTCGGGTTTAATTAGACATATTACGGAAAAAAAACACTATTTTTAGCTGATTCAAGCACTCTTTAGAAAATGAAACGATGATATAGAAAATATGTGAAAAAATCGAATTCTCAATTATAAATCCCTATCTTAATCTGAAAATTAGAAGAGTATCGGAATAAAATGATGTTTTTCGGGCTTAATTAGACACATTACGAGAGAAAAACACTATTTTCAGCCGATCCAAACACTATTTAAAAAATAAAACATGAAAAACTTAAATGAAATATTAGTCAATTTGCTGAGAGAGACACTTAATAACACTCATTTAACTGGGAAAAGTGTTACTTCCTAATTCATTTCCTGGATCTCTGACATTGCAGATTCATTCTGGATTGCTTGAAAACGTTGATTTAGATTCGATTAACTTCTATTATAAAAAAACTAGCTGAAAACTACATACATTTTATCATATTAACAGGAAACATTCATAGATTATAACAATTCGATATACGTAGTGCACTAAATCTGTGGCGACTTCCTAAAAATTTCGAGCTGATAGTTATCAAGTGCGTGATAGTATGCCTCTTTATATCCGCTTACGATAGTCGAAATTATGGTGGCAAATTTTTGATAATTCATTAAACTACGCTCGTATCCTAACCTCGTGCCAATCTCGACGAAAAATCTCCTTAAAGATTCTCGGAAGCGAAAATGCACTTATCGAGTCGTCCCATCGCGAAATGCCCATTAAAGAAAACACATTTTTCCTGATAAACGTTCGCCTTGCTAAACAATGGTTCATATAATGACACAGACTGATGAATTCCCGCTTGGTTGTTGATAAATATCTGACTGATTCATCCGGACCTTGATGATATCAACGAATACAGCGTTCTATAGTTGATTATATTCATAATTTATTGTGAAAAATGAACGTTTTTAATTATTATTTAAGTTTACACATAAGGAAGGACGTTTTATGACAATTTTACTTGTAAAATATACAGTGCAGCTGTTAATAATTCAACCTATTTCTAATTAAGTTAATTTGTTACACCCTTCTTAAGCCTATTAACTTTTTTTTTAAGACGCTTAGGAAATTAGATGATCAGTGAATATATAAAAATTACAACTTCTGAATAATAAAGCTTATTGCTAAAGGTTCAAATCAAATGAATGTATACATGTCATATATATATAATGTTTAGTAAAACTTCTTCGTGGCTCAATATATACTCGTCCTAATTAGCTTATGCTAATAAAAAAAATAAATATTCTACATTTTAAATTACGAAGAATAAAAACAGACAAACAGTATACAGTAAATCAACTCAATAACTATACTTAAAGCTAATAAAAATTAAAACAGATTAAAAAGTAAGTGTCAATATGTAAAAAATTAAAAGGAATAAAATAGGTTATTGGCGCAGTTTCGGACGACTGGATATGTATTCAACAACAACAGACACTTGATTTGTTCATTGAATTTCTATATTTGCTCTTTTAAAACTTTAATTTTTAATTTAACCGCCTTAAATAGTTTTCATTCATTTCAATTTAACGAATAAATCAACTTTAAATTAAACTCGATTAAGAAGGAAGTTTAACGAATAAACTTCTGTAACTGCCAAACCATAACCTCTTAAATGAATAAAAGAATATTCAATAGAGATTTACAATTGCCTGAAATAATTAATGTGTCATATTATTATGGTTCTTCCAGATGGTTAAAATTGCTTCTTCAAGGCAATTTAAGCCTCAACATAAAACTTCGAATAATTTTGAAGTTAAATAAACATTTGCCATTAATTGTCTTGAAAATTTTTAATGTAATTTTTAGCCTGAAAGAACATTAAATTTAACTTTTTAAATTGACGATTTAAACAAGGAAATTTAGAAACGAAATTGTAACCTTAATTTTCAAGTCCCAACTTAAAATGTCCTCTATCAAAGAACTTTATAATTGAAGTAAATTGAAATTATTTCCAGAAAATATGCTTCAACTGCTGAAGCCAGTTGTTGAAGCTGCCTGGAAGATTAAATATTTTTTTTTTTAATTAAAGTCAGTTCTTATGGAAGCTTTAACCTAGAAAAAAACGAAATTAAAAGTATTTTTTTTAAACAGTTCAACAACTCCCTGGAAGAAATTAATAATTTTCTTTCAGTGAGTTGTTATTTTATTAACTTTATATGAAAAACAACTTAAAACTGATTCATAAATATTAAATCTGACTTTAGTAATTCAACTTCATCCTGCCTGGAATACGTATCAAAAAACTCTCTGGAAGAAAACAGCATTTTTTAATTTTATGCAGGTTCAACTTCCTTGAAAAATTATTAAAAATTTTATTTTAGATCAATACTTGAAGACTTTATATAAAATTTATTCGTTGACCAATAGGTTTGTTGCACTACGAATGTTGGAAATTATTTAATTTTTTCATAGGGCAACAAACGTTTGCTTATAATTAAAAATTTATTTTGAGGTTTAGAAACGTTTACTGCACTATAAATTTATTACTAATTAATAAGATTTTTCATAGTGCAACAAACGTTCTTCTTCAAGCAAAAGTTTATTACTGTCGTAGATCGTCAAAGACTCATAAGACTCAGATTCGTTTATATGCCCAAAAAGGGGTAAAAAGTCCACTTTTTCACTTTCTACCGCATCACACCTCTTAGGAACATTCTGGATCATTATGAAATTACACTTTTCTTACGTATTTATAAAGTATACAGACATGAGAAATAATTCCATAGTGATCGTCAAAGACTCATAAGACTCAGATTGGTTTATATGCCCAAAAAGGGGTAAAAAGTCCACTTTTTCACTTTCTACCGCATCTCACCTCTTATGAACATTATGGATCATTATGAAATTGCACTTTTTTTACGTATTTATAAAGTATACAAACAGGAGAAATAATTTCATAGTGATCGTCAAAGACTCATAAGACTCAGATTGGTTTATATGCCCAAAAGCGGGTAAAAAGTCCACTTTTTCACTTTCTACCGCATCTCACCTCTTAGGAACATTATAGAACATTATGAAATTGCACTTTTCTTACGTATTTATGAAGTATACAGACAGGAAAAATAATTTCGTAGTGATCGTCAAAGACTCATAAGACTCAGATTGGTTTATATGCCCAAAAGGGGGTAAAAAGTCCACTTTTTCACTTTCTACCGCGTCTCACCTCTTATGAACATTCTGGATCATTATGAAATTGCACTTTTCTTACGTATTTATGATGTATACAGACAGGAGAAATAATTTCATAGTGATCGTCAAAGACTCATAAGACTCAGATTGGATTAAATACCCAAAAGGGAGTAAAAAGTCCACTTTTTCACTTTCTACCGCATCTCACCTCTTCGTAACACTCTGGATCATTATGAAATTGCACTTTTCTTACGTATTTATGAACTTTACAAACGGGAGAAATAATTTCATAGTGATCATCAAAGACTCATCAGACGCAGATTGGTTTAAATGCCCAAAAGGGGGTAAAAAGTCCACTTTTTGCTTTTCTACCGCATCTCACCTCTTAGGAACATTCTGGATCATTATGAAATTGCATTTTTCTTACGTATTTATCAACTATACAGACAGGAGAAATAATTTCATAGTGATCGTCAAAGACTGATAAGACTCAGATTGGTTTAAATGCCGAAAAGGGGGTTAAAAGTCTACTTTTTCACTTTCTATCGCATCTCACCTCTTATGAACATTCTGGATCATTATGAAATTGCACTTTTCTTACGTATTTATGAACTTTACAAACGGGAGAAATAATTTCATATTGATCGTCAAAGACTCAGATTGGTTTATACTTTATACTTTTATATATATTATATGTATATTATATTTTTATACTTTTTTTTTTAATTGGTTTTTTATTGTTTTTTTTACGACACTATACGTACTTTGCGAAGGTTTTTAAATTATTAATTAACAAATTTTAATATGGGACTATCAAATACACCTAACATAAGCATTCAACTGCCTTTAAGGTATTCGCTTACAACTGGATCATTCATCCACTTTATGGTACATTTGAAATCAATTTTTTAATTAATTAATTCAGCTTCAAATTGCTTGAAAAATAAACTTACTTCAACTGGAAGAAAACAAGACATTATTTATTTTTTCCAGACAGTGAAGTGCTCTTATCTTAACATGACTTTCACTGACTGAAATAAATACTGTTTTTCAACTGCCTAGTATACCTTATATTTCCTTCTAATTTTATGTTTCTTTCAAATAGCAACTGCCTGGAAAAATTAGTATTAGGGAAATAAGAAACCAAACCAAAGGTATAATAAAAATCGTTTAAACACAGACATTTTGTGTTTATTATCCTCCAGTGCCACGTTTCGGTCTTCTTAGACCTTTGTAAGTATTAAAGACTTAAATTAATACAGATTTTCCATTATCATATTACCGAATAAAAACAAACATGTCAAGTTGATCAATTTAAAAGCACCTTCAGATATAATATAATAATTAAAACAAAAAGGGGTATCAATGCCTCAAGAAACCTACCGCTATAGATAGAAGAGAAAAAAATAGAGCAATCATCAACTTAAAAAATCGATCCAATATTAATAAGCTGGTACCATTATCTGGTGCCCATTAACGATCAAATACGCAAGCACGATTCTTTCTCTTTTTATTCCCTTTACGCATATAAACGATATTAAAATAAGACAAAACAGAAACAGGTTCTGGCGGTACCCGATCGTCGATTTTTCCGAATCGGTCCGGCCAATCTGAAGGCAGCATCGCCCGGTACCAGCCCGCCCTGTTTGTCAGTTGGTACTGTTATGGACTACCCGCTATGACGTCACATCGATTAAGGAATTTTATATTATGCAGCATTTTGTCCAAATGATACAGATCCCGAATTAATAAAAGAGTTGATTTATCATTTACGCGATAATTATTTATCTATAACAGTGGAGTTATCACATAATAGCGTTCATTTGAAATAAGTGATTTTATTCTAGTAATAATCGACGATTTTGAGGTCAAATTAGTTGGTGCGTTCGCAGAATGGCTGATTAATCATTGATTTGTGGTATTCAATGAATTTATCATCCGGGAATGCACGAGGATAGTTTCAAATTTAAAATAAAAGGAAAGAGAGGAAGCATCTTTTGAAATTTTTAACCTAACCTAAAAAAATTGATTCATTTTAATAAAATGATGGTTTTCTTCTTCTTTTATTTTTCCTATCTTCTTCTGATAACATTGACTGTTCATCGATGGTTGGTCAATTATTATTTTTTCTATTCATTTCCTTAATTTTTTTAACCACGACATTTTCCAATTTCTTGGATTATGCTTGTCCAGGATTTTTTCTCCTGTCTTATGATATGACCAAAATATTCTAATTTTTAAAAATTTTGTATTTAATTAATTTTTTTTTAAATTCTAACGTTTAAACATTTTGACTACTCCTAAATCTTTGACCATGCAACTCTGTCTACTCAACTGATTTTTAGTAATCCTCAATACACCCACCACATCTCGATTCATGAGTGTTGCCAATATACATCTTCAACATACTTCAGATTTTACCCAATATTAGGTCAGTAGTGAAGAGGTTTTTTTATTAGATTTTAAACCAATCAAAAGCTCGTATTGATCCCCTGCACTTGCCTGCAATACGTTATCCCGTGAATTTATTTAAAATTATTTTGCTCCTACAGGAGTAATGAGGAAACCAAAGTAATCAACAAGATAACCACCTTAGTTCAAAGTAATCAGCTTTAGAATCCTACTAATGTACTAATGTTGTCTTTCTTTAGTCGATTTAAAATTGCATAAATATGACAAGGACGGCACCTTTAGAGATAGAATTCCAAAATTCGCAGAGCTCCATCATTATAGGAGGGCTGTATAGGAAAGGGTTTTCTGTATTTTGTTTCGTTGAGTATCTATCAGGTGAATCTGTTGCTACATACTTTGTTTGTTTTGAGATAGTTGACACAAAACAAATTAATACAAATATTTATCAAAAGAAACCATTGTTTTGACGTAATCTCTCCTTAATATCTTTCTTTGATGTTCGTTCTATCTTTGCTCAGAAGGAAAAATAAGGGACACTTCTCAAATTCATCTTAAAATTCTCTTTGAAACACTAAAATTCTCTATTTTTGGTAAAAAATAACCCAAGTTGACAACACTGCGAATGAATCTAGACGTCATTGGTGGATGCTTTGATGAATGCATGAATGGATAATTTTGATGAAGTCACCGTTCGATTATCCGAATCAGCTAATATTTAAATTAATATCGAGGATACTACACAGTAAACATTATTCGAGGAGTTACGTCGAAATCTTGAAAAATATCTTTAAAGAGACCCTTGAAAATGAACCATCTAGGAATTTTGTTGAATGAACAACATTCGATACGCAGATGACACTCTGTGGTTTTAATTGATAACGTGAACTTACAAGACTAATAAACAAATTAAAAGACCTCAGCAAATTCACGGTGATCAGTAGAGAAACTGATGGAAGATACGGCTTTACAATCAATAACACACCAAAAGACAGAGTAAGACATTTATTGGGTTAACAATGATCAATGATAATTAGGAGCATTTACAGGAGATCATGTGTAGAAGAGAGAAAGCAAGAGCCACCTTCTGTTGGTGTTGGTTAAAGTGTTCAAACAAATGGCAAAATCAGACTCCTCCTATGCTATATATTTCTCTAATCTTTTCTAGTATATGGACATGGCAAAACAAAGAAAACTTTAGGCTGAGGATATTATGGATGGATAGAGTGACCATTAAGGCAGCGATGGAGAGATTGAAGAAAGCTTGAATATTTCGGAAATACTGTGAGGAACTAAAGCAAATATCACCTTTTAAAGTACGTTTTCCAAGGGAAAGTTTATGGCAGAAGATAACCAGGAAGTAGGAGAATATCATGACTTAAAACTTGAAGAACATGGTACTCAAAACTTTTACTGAACCTTTTAAAGGATTGGTGAACAAAATGGACATCACATCCAAAATAATTGCCAATATTTGAAACGAATAGGCACTTAAAGAAGAATAAGAAGTCGAAAAAGATGTACATTAATATCAAACAATGCCTCTACAATTCCCAGGCCATTCTAAAAACCAAACTGAATGTACTCTTCCATTTATTACTCTCAAATATATCTCTACGTGACTAATTAGACTAAGTGTTCTATAGTCTTTGCATTTGGTTGATCTATTCTTCCTCGAGATCATGAAATGTTAATTAAGGCCAATTTATCTGTATTATTTTTATAGTTGGAGTTTGTGAGGCTGTTATGAGCCCACTTAATCAGGTCCAGTTGCTTTTCCATTTTGACGACTAGTTTTATCGCTCTTTCTACTTTATTTCTAGTAATTCTAGGCTGTCGTGATGTAGTATCATTTGCATCACATCCAGATCTTTCATAATTCCTTCAATCTATTAAGTTGACCTATATTTTTTAATTTGTTTCCATCTTGGTCTTCTAGGGTTAGTCAATTATTGCCGCTAACTTGATTCAGTTTTTTATTTAAATTAAACAAGTCGTGTTTTTCTCCTCTTCTCTCCTCTTTCAATAATTCACTCTCCTGTACTTCTTTCAATATGTCTCTAGATGTGCTCCACATTCCTTCCCCATCACATTGTTATTCTTTAATGCATTTTACTGTCTCTTCTAAATTACTTGTAATGTTTACTCTAATGGTGGCTTCATCTTTGGGTTTGTCCTTATTCAGTGTAGTTGTTCTGTTGTACTTCCTGACTATGTTGGTGATTATTAGTTGCTTTTCTAATTAGAACGTTGCAAGTATATCTCCTCTGTCATTACGTGTACCCAAGCCATAGGATCCTGTTTTGTTTAACCAGTTTTGGCACCCATAACAATGATAACCTGATCTGTATCATTATTAAAGCCATTGTTCATCATCTTTGATTGATAATGAATAATCTTCATTTGTGTGTTATGGACTGTCTTTGACTACGAAACTACTACTGTTCCAACTTGAGACCAACGCATTACATTTATTCCAAGTTTACTGACCTGATCTCTTTATCTCTTTTAAAACTTACTCCTTATGCTACATGTACCGATTCTATGTATTTTTAATAGATCAAATTTGACACTAGTTTATTGGCCAATTCTTAGCACTAGTTGGTTTTCAATCAATATTTTTCTATATATTCTCTTCATGATCCGAGGATATTTAAACATTTCCTACATTTGTTACACTCAGAGGGAATTCCCGGAAGGGAATCGTCCAACGGGACCGCAGAGATAGAAAGAGGACAGCCGGATCCTACGGGAAATGAGTGCTGCTGCATCCCGAGACACGTCCCCCTTGCTACCGCCATTCCCTTTTCCCGAAAATATCATTTCTCTCCCCCACTTCGCAACCACTTATCACTAGTGGAATACGTTGGCGCGAACCTTTCAATTTACTTTCATAAATCTGGCTTCGGTGCGGATCGGGCCAATCCTGGAAAGGGGTGAGATAAGGGGATGAACGACGAGTTTATATGGATGGAACGACGACACGGATTGTTTCCTTGTTTGTATTTAGTAATGCTCGTACCAGATTTTTTATGATTATTGAAACGTTCATTATTAACGACTATTATTGTGATTCTTCCAGATTCTTAGGTTTACGAACGCACTCCTGTTGTTTCATCTTCTATTCAAACATCATTCTGAGAGCTTCTCTTTTAAACACAAAAAACTTATTTACTTCCCTCCTTATTAGACCTAATCAAAGAAAATGGTCCAATACTGGAATATGCTTTTAATTAATTGAGGATCTCATTCGGGTACTCTTGAATTCCTTCTTTTCCAAGATCTATCCCTTTACGAACCCTGCGACGAATAGATTGCGAGAACCTGGAAAGATTGAGCACCACATTAAACGTTTTACTAAAATCTCACTCCAAAGTTCGCAACTCGTTTCTCCAGACCAAAATACCATCATCTCTGGACCAAACGGAGCTCAAACAAAGGCGACGATTTATTAAGGACGAATTTCAATTTGTTTTGCGTATATAACGGCCGCCAATGTTAACTGGATCGAGATCCTTCTGGAAATGCATTTGGATCGTCCGGAAACGCCGCCTCGTCCCGTGCTCCAAAGCTCGCCTTTGTAATATTCCATTAAGTGTTCGTTTCTTTTTCGTTTCGGCACTCTTTTGTCTCTGTCTTTTCTGGCAGACGGGAATTGTTCGTAAACCAGGAATCGAAAATCGGACACTTATACAACCTACCGCAGACGCTATAGATTTTTCTTGTTTTTTTTTGCTTTTTATCGAGGTACGAGTTAAAATGGCATTTCGAAGATAAGTTTCCTGCTTGGGTCTTATGAATATTCATCGGGAGGAAATAAATCACGAGGAGAGTATCGAAGCGGGATTAAAATTTTCCCGGTTGTTATCGCCGAAACGTTTTGTACTTGTAAAGTCGTCTTAATGAAATTTGTTAAATTTTGCTCTCTCTATTCAAAGGCCTTAATCATTTGTAAGAAAAAGAAAATTAAAGGTGAATTACTCTTAGAACTAAAGTGTGAAACGTCTTATGATGGATTACTGGAACTTTACTGAAAGTTGCCAAACGTCAAAGGAGTTAAGGAATAGCGAACGAAGAGTCCTGGTTTCACGGATATCATGTCTTTGAGAAAGCTGTAAAGTGTACATAGATTCTGAGGTTCTTCTGATTATATTCTTATTCTGATCTTAGAGACCGAAGAACTTGGAAATGGCAATAAGTCATCTTAGATTAGATCTAAAGAACTTGAGCGTATCTCATCCTTTTTTAAAAGACGTTTTTATCAAATAAAGAATTTCCTTTCAGAATATCCACACTTTGAATGAAATTCTAACTAGATCTCACATTCGGGCAACTTAGGAAACTGAAAGTTCACTCTTACAAGAGGATCTTAGAGTTGTCAAAACCCAAAGAACATGTAAATTTTAAAAAATCATTCAGTTACGTTGCAGTTCATTTGTGGAACAATTTGCCTCATTGTGTTAAAAATTATTCTTTTTATAAGAAATATGCTTATGCAGTCACAGTATGATGCCTAATAATTAAATATGTATTGAGATGAATGTCAATTGGATTTTTTCATTCAGGTTGTGTCATATTCATATAGCTGTACTGGGTCAAGTCTACACTTACATTTTCGTTTCGCATTTAACAAGATATACCTGTATCATATTATTTATATACATATATATTGGATGTATTTCCTTTCCTACGCTTTCCTGATTAATTCCACATCTCTAAACTAGTTGTAAAGGAGGTGGCTTATGTTGGCTTTAATGAAATGGAGAATATGTTGGCTTTAATAAAATATTATTTGTTTTTAAAAAAAGCAGTGGCTTAGTATTTATGCCAATTTCCTCTCTAAAGGAGATTTTAGATGAATTGATCTTGACCAACTGACCTGAACCTAGTGGCTTACCATTAATTCATCTTATAAACTTATCAAATCAACCTATCTACTTATACAGGGTGTTCGAAAAATAGACGGAGATATTTCAATGGGTGATTTGTTGTAAAAAAATTTGAGAAAAAATTTCTATAATAGAAGTATATAATACAGGGTATATAAATTATATACCCTGCTGATTCATTAGATGTACAATCATCCTATTACGAAAAGTATTACAAGAAATTGATAATCGATCCAAATAGTGGCTAGATCGGCTAGAAATAGTGTTTTTCTCCCATAATGTGTCTAACTAACTATTTTCAATTTCAACTCTATGTTCTACCCCACTGCGTCCCCTTTATCTGATTTCACCACGTTATCTCTGGCAGACATGTTGTTTATAATGGCCGGGCGCACCGTTATCTTCCAACTTTTAGTTTAGCTTTTAAAACGCCGCCGGGTTTCCGGGGATATTTATTTACCAAGATGGATCCAGGGAACGTTTTTAACTTTAAATTACCCGAGAGAGAGATTGAGATTTTTTAAAACAGAAAAATGCCATTTTTAACCGTCACTCATTACGAACTGGATCCTAAGTAAATCCTCCTTTCCAAAATAAATAAGTTCCGTATACGGCCTTCGAAAATTCCGCACTCGCGGGAATCAAATAAATCCATCTTGTCACAAAGCCGATATTGAAATCCTTAACTTCAATCTTTCATTTCCTTTCATATTCCAATCTTAATAAGTTACCCGCCCGAACGAATACAATTATTTCATTTATTCGCACCAAAGATGGGACGGTCTGATATTTAAAATATCGTCTCGCAGTAGTAGTGAATAGAAATTCGATGGATATGCGTATGGAGAATCTTAGTTTAACGTAGGAAAATGGATTAAATAAGCAGAATTTTATTGCTCTTATTGCTCTGCTAATCTATTTAGACTATTTATGCCTTTTGATAATAGATGTTACTAGACCATACAGACTCTTTTTAATCTTCTGTCTGTCATTAAGTCTACAAATCTAACCTCTTCAAATTTTTCCTCTACCAACATTCTTCCCTCTATGATTGTTTTTTCAGCTAAGACTAAGTATTCTTCTACTCACAGATTTTTTTTATTTTCTTATGTTCATGTCTGTAAGCTTCTTTAAGCCTTTGTTCAATTTGGCCAAAGTTTAGGTTGTGCTTCTACTTCTTTTAGTCATTACTTCATCAAGCAATCCATAGAAGCTTTTGATTACTATTGATTTGGAAAGTAAGTACGATACGGTATTTATTCAGTTATAATTGAATTACACTGTTAACAACTAGTGCAAAAGATCGTGGAGATCTGTCTCCTTTCCACTCATTCATTGCCCATTGTACTTAGTCCATTTGATTCTCCACTTCTATTCACTCCATTTTGATTTAACTAAATAATTAACACCTGATGCAAAAGATAGTCATATTTAATCTCATCCAGTAATTGCATCATTTCAGTCAGTAAATAGATGATCATGACACCGCTAAAGAATTTATTTTTTTTAAGAATATTCTCCTCTTTCATTTGGAATAAATAAATTATACAGAAAGTCGAAAATATTGGCTTTTTTTTAAGTATCTAAAAAGAATATCTTATCTAAAAGTTTCCACTCACTTAAAAGTCCAAAATCTCAAAAAGTAATATTTCTTTAACACAAAAAGCTTAAGACTATGCTCAAGAATATGCTGTACAAACGTCATTTTAAATTCATATGAATTTGAACGAAAATTTCATAATTAATATAAAATAAATAATAATCAATATTTTTAATATTAGAAATCTATTAAGCTTTCAATGTGTAGAATGATTTTTTCAACATTTGTGAATTTTTCCGAAAATAAAAAGATAACTAAATATCTTATCATCATATTTAGTTAAACAATTGAACTTGCTAAAGTATTTAAGTTTAAATGCAAAAATTTCACTGGTATACAGAAAAAAAAAATTTGTTGGTTTAAGGCTCCGAGTATACATTTTTTAAGTTCGAAAATGACATAAATTTGACAAAAACCTCTTAAGGAAGTTGGTAACTGTTAACTGGTAATTGTTGCATGGAATGGTATGTTGCTTCTTCATGGATAATTTTTTTATTAATAGCAGTGGCGTCCTCGTTCTGCAACAGTTTTTTCTGACTTATCTGAAGCATTTGCCCGTGTCAATCATATCTGGTTTCAAAGAATTTTTTACCTTTTTCTGGTTGCTTAATGGAAGTACATTTTCTGGAATTTTCATAGTGTTTTAGTAATTTTAGTAAATTCTGGCTAAACAAAATTTTCAAAGACTAATAAGTAGGATACTGGTTAATTATGAAAGCAAAGTTGTTGCCTCACCATATCATTTGACGTTAATACTCAAATCTGTTAATGGCGTTATCTCTTTTTCTGATGAACTGAACCTATATTACATTCTTAATAATTTTTACTTGAATTGTCGAATCTCTAAATTTAAATTAAATGTGATATTCTACCCAGACCTAGTGACTAAATTTCTTATATAAAGTGAATCTTCTGTATCTTCTTTAGTAGTGAATATTTGTCAATAATCGCACAGTTGTGGATCAAGATGTTACCTATGCAAAACTGATATACGTCAAAAGATGTAGTATCTCAAATTTTGATTGACGTCTAGTGGTTCTTGAATTGTCAAAAATCCGCTTTTTTCTATTTTTAGTAGACTAAGTTTTAGAGGCTTTTGAAATTCATTCAAAAAAACAGCAATTTTCAAAACCACGTATCTTAGAAACAATTTAATAATCTATTATGAGAGACCAACGAAAATAGGTACTATGTATGCGATATTATGAATTGTTTTCATTTTCAAAAAGTTTATTTGGTATTGCAGATACATAATTAATTTTTTTTTAATAATACTCTCTTAGTTTTTAAAATATGTTTAATTTTTCTTTAGGAAACAGAAAGAAATATCTATTAAACAAAGATAATTAATTCAGCAGTAGAATTTAGATTTTTTTTTACAAAGAAGATTATTATACATTTTTATAGAATATTTAATTTAGGTGTAGTTATATTTTATGTATGTATTTTTATTGCCCTTTATGTCTGCTTTTTATTCTTAAATTATTTATATTAATATAGATTATGTATTCTTTTAGCTTGTGTAGGTTTAGTACATGGATTAACTTTATAAAATGTTCCCTTTTTTAGTGTCACAATATTGAAGGGTAGGATTTGCAATGCAGAAATTTGAATTTGTATTTCAGTTATAAATATTTTATGTATTGTATTTTTGCAAATAAAAAACATTAATTTTTAATATATTATTATCCTTTATAGAATCTGTTTGTGTTAGTAAAATAGGGACATTATTAAACTAATGCTAATGTATGATATAAAAATAACACAAAAATCTAAAGTAACTATTTTGATTAGGTTTTTGCTTCGGATATTGCGATTAAATAATAAAATTATGAGATTTCTTATTAAATGAAATTTGAATTTTCCCGCCTTAATTTGGCCACGCCATTTTCTACCATTTTGATTGGTCCAATTAGGTAAGTCGAACTGTCAAGCTAGTTACAATAGTTTCCGTTGCCAATAAATTTATTCTAAGATTCTCGGCAAATAAATTCAATTTTGCAAAAATGAGTGGAGTTTTGGCGCCCAACATGTGAGTATCTCGTATGGACCATATTATATAAATATTCTAACCTCTCTTTCCATTCCTATTTAACATCCTTATCTACTTAAAAAGTCATTGTTTATAAAGCTAGGCCTACTATAGGCTTGGACACATTTTTGAGCTTTAATTTCAAGCCAAATTCTGGAATAATGAATATCTAATAAGTCTATTCCTTTCCTGGCAAAAATTTTAATTTAACAAAAGTGGGTGGAACCTTGGCGCCCAACATATGAGTATCTCGAATGAACGATATTCCACAAATATCCCAAGTAGTATGACAAAAGAATATGCAATATGCAGTATTGAAACTAGAGATTTGATTTGATGACTTGTCTCAAGCATTCGACCGGATCCATCTCTCTTTCTGAAGAAATTATGATAAAATGTACTAGCGGAATCTTCTGAGATGCCATAAAACTGCGCAAAATGTAAATCACCCTCGTTTTGACCGATGACAAACGGCTGAATCGAGGTACGGTTGACAGTCGACCGGGCGTACGATTAGTCGTACCTAATGAACCGTCAGGAGGAACTTTACGACGCGCGTCTTTCAATAGACCGTCAATCTGCCGGCGGTGTGGAGTCGGAGACACAAAACGCCGATTCAATGCCGACCGACTCGCATTCTGGCGCCCTCGATCCTCTTTATTTCGATTCGCTTTTAAATGGAAAAAATTGCGTTTTTATCCATCACCATGAAGGTTGAATGTGGCGCGGAATAGTCTGCCACCCAAGATGGCCGATTGATTCTGATATTATTGACAAATTTTTGACGTATGTCAAATATGACAATAGTGACATTTTAACTGTCGTATTTGACGATTGTCTTTTTTAGGGTCTCTTTGGGTGGAAAACAAACCAAGCCTCATGATGTTGTTCCAATTTAAAGTAATTTTATAGCTTTTTGTAGTTTTTTTTGAGTTATGGGTTGATAAATTATTTAGACTAAGAGACAGGTAAATTTCCTAAGTGTTTTCTAATAATGTTGAGGTGCATCTTGGATGTATCATCATTTTCCAGGCTATTTTTTTTAATATTCAGTTTTAATTCTTGGATCTCCACTGAGAAAATGTCTAGTATTTCCTTTTCCTTGTCTTCATCTAAATTAAGATATTCATGCAAATATACTTTATGCACTAGTTTGTATATTAGGAATTGCCCAGACAGTCACAGAAATCATAGAATTTTTTTAAATTTCCGTTGAATCCATCCTTACAAAAATCTTGGAGCAAGATCTGTCATGTAAGTCTGACTAAAAATGTCACCAATTATCGAGTTTGCTCCAAACACTTTGTCGGTTCTGATTTTAACAACCCGGATAATCCTGTGCGACTTAGATAGAATGCTGGAGTAGAAATGATATTCGGTTAATTTAGATGGAGTAGAAACACCTATTTACCAGTAGTTTAAAGAAAATGATGACATCCGGATTGACATATTCCTCTCAAAAACTGATTTCCCTAATCGACTTAATCCACCTTAAGTCATACACATTTATTACATTTTTTTAAGGACTTTGTTTTTGTGACCAGCAGGACATTGTAAAGTAACAAATTGTTCAAGGTAACACTTGCTCAATAATTTATAAATATTTAAAGGATTGAAATGAAAAGCCAGGTTCAAAACCACAACAACAATCTTTAAGTGTTGGCCATTTTGAAAAACAGAAAAAGTTTCGACAATCTAAAATGTTTTCAAAAAAACCAAAAATCTTGAATATCCTTATTTGATACACAATCAGAATCATTTTATTTTTTTAACTTTTTAGCTAATAGATAGCGCTAGATATTAGATAGATATAGAGCTAGATATTAGTGGATAATAACTTATTTTAAAAAAGTCAATTCTTTAAACAGAAGAATTAGAAAAGAAGAACTAAGAAAGAGAAAATAGAACAATCCGATAAGAATACACAAGGCTTATTAAGTAGGAGCGAAACGAGGCAAACTGAAAATGTTCCAAATTTTGATTTGCCAGAACAAGAAAATAAAGAACATGAGATGATTATTGCAGATGGTATATTTTTTTTTTTAAATACTTACCTTAACACAAAAATACCTAACTTGGACGGTCGGCTTATTAGAAGCGAGTCCATTATGGTTCGGAACCCACGTAAAACTGTAGGTCCGTGAGGAAAAAAAATAGTTACCCCATTAAAAATAAAAACCTTAGTTAATTACGTTAAAATAAAAAAAAACAAAACTAAAACTTCAGAGCCTAGGTATGAGTGTTATTTTATATAATACCTATATCTGAAGTGATAATAAACTTAAAAAGCTTTATGTTTGTAGAGGTCGAAGAAGTTTTACCAACACAAGATAAAACTCCACCTAGTATCAGGAACATCGAATATGAGAAACGTACATAGAATATATATCTCCACCAGAGTACAAGATATATTATTTAACGGTAAATATCTAATTTAAAATGCAATTTAGGTCATAGCATAAATTCTAAATAGCTAAAAAATGTTAGATTCTCTCTCCGGAGATGAAGTATTTTCTACAGAAGATACTTCGGACGACTATAATCCCGACAGTACCCAATCAAGTGAAAGTTTTGAAGATGAGGCCAAGGGGAAGGTATTTGATTTGCCAGAAAAATAATCAAGAATCAAAAAGCGTCGTCCTGAAACATGGAAAAAAATAGGACTGCTTCGGCAAGACATAGAGGCGAGACTTACATTTCATTAAAAAGTAAAAAAGAAGTCCCGAATTAGGATCTTTATGCAAAAAGCAAAATTGTAAAAAAAATTGTGAAAATCAATTTGACAAGGATGATCGGGTAAAAATATTTAAAAAATGTTACTCATTAGATCAAAATGCGAAAAACTCGCTACTTTTTAAATCTGTTTCGATTGCGCCTGTTAATCGGCATAGAAAAAACATTACAAAAGGAAAATCATATATATTTAGGTACACAATAACCTGCAACAAGCATACCAAAACCGTTTGTAAAACTGCCTTTGTCTCCCTTTATCAGATTTCATGTAAGAAAGTACAACTTATTCAAAACCAGCTGAAATCAGGGACTACAGCACCATCACCAGATAAAAGGGGTCGTCATCTTTTTAGACCAAATAAAATATAGAAGAAGATGTGGATGATGCTGTAAAAAAACACATTCTCTCTTTTTATTCACTATTCACGAAACAAAAATGCCAATAAGATGTATTTGTCTCCGATATTAAATATAACGAAAATGCATAAGCTGTATCAAGAATATGTTCAAGAAACTAATATGCATAAACGGTTTTTGGTTTCAAAAAGTTTTTATACGCACGTTTTTTTAACGAAATTTAATTTTTCCTTTGGACTACTCAGGAGTGATACATGCAGTATGAAATGAAATCCATACAGAAAATTTTAAATTTGCTTTTGAGCAGCAAAGATTCGATAGAAAGAGGGCCCTTGAGAATAATGAACTCTGCTATTTGACTATGGATTTACAGCAAACTATGCCTTTACCACTTCCAAATCATTTTATTTAAGGCAGATGTGGTTCTATAACTTTGGAATCCACACAATAATATCTGACGGTGATAAGGCCTATGTTTTTTAATTGGACCAAATAAGGGCTGCCTTGAAGTTGGCAGTAGCTTGCACACATTTGTTCAACTTTTAACAAATAGAAACAAGGACATAAAACATCTTCTCATCTGGTCCGATTCTTGGGCTGGGCAGAACAAAAATTTTAACCTAATATATCATATCTAATTTTAAAAGGATATGTAAAAGTTATAGACCATGAATTACCAGAGGCAGGACACTCTTTCTTGGATTCTTGAATTTTGGAATTATTGAAAAAAAAATTACGAAAAATTGAGAGAATATTCTCTGCAGACCAATAGAGAGATGTTATAAAAGAAGCAAGTAAGAAAAACTCTGTTATTAACTGAGATAGAAAATAAATTGAACTTGTTTAACAGAGAAAAAAATTGTTGTGGAGACAAAATAAATTTTAGAGATTATATTAAATGGATACGCGTGGAAAGCTATGGCGAATATTATTACAAAACCTCATTAGACCCAAACGCACCTTTCCTAAAAGTCGATATAATGCTAGAACAAATTCAGTAAATGAATATAAATTGGAAATAATATCAAACAAAAAAAAACCTTATCGGAAGAAAAAATAAAGAACCTAAAACAACAACTTTACTTTATAGAAGAAACTTATCAACATTTCTATTTTCGTTTATGGGAAAATGAAGATAATGACGACAATAATGAAAGCGCAGAAGTCGAGCAGAAAATTAGGATTTCTTAGCATTTATAAGCATATTCTTGTAA
Source organism: Anthonomus grandis grandis (assembly GCF_022605725.1). Taxonomy (NCBI): domain Eukaryota; kingdom Metazoa; phylum Arthropoda; class Insecta; order Coleoptera; family Curculionidae; genus Anthonomus; species Anthonomus grandis. Next base: position 28,041,327 of record NC_065554.1, read on the forward strand.
ATGATACAAATAAAATATTTGATTTGAATTTATTTGTCCAAGTTTTGTTATACCTTGTACCCTTTATGCATTTTGTATATTTTTTTTTAACTTACCTAGGGAATAAAGGATTCATATACTTTTAGAACTTCATAGTTTCCTTTGATAATGTAATATGCATTATTTGTTAAGACTAGTACACATTGTAGCCTTAGGGTCTAAAACTTTAAAAATGTTATATTTATAAGTTCATTAATTAAAAAGTTCTGATTAAAAAACTTTAAATTCAGTTTGCGCAAAAAGTTGTTTCTGTTACATAAATCCTTTATGCCCTTGTGTCTTCAATTAATTTTAACCCCCAATTAGGATATAATATTGAATACACAATGTACTGCCTTAATCTGTTTTATTATTGTCCCATACTTCCAAAAATCAAAAGTTGTATATATGTATTTGTGTTATATCTAGTCATTATTAATTAATTTATTCACAATGCGATTTATTTCAAGAAATAGGCTCAGTTCAAATATATGTGGATATATATTATTTTGTTACAATTATATAGATAGTTAAAAAATATATGTTTAATTTATTATTTACCTATGTTTGTTACATATTTCTTATATGTTTTTAACACTTATGAGAAAAAGCAGGTAATTTTTTCTTCCAGTTAAAATATGCTTTACACCTCCAACAATTCTATTTTTCATAAAAGGTCTTATTAACACCATACTTACAGTTGACAGTACATATTTAATTTGGAATATATTGTAACATCTTAAAATAGAAAGAGTTTAGTTTTGTTTTTTTTATTTCAAATTTGTTCCCATACCTATCGTGCCCATTTATAATTCTTGGTAAGTATCTATATCTAAATATTTTAAATGTCTCTCAAATTTTAAATAATACATATACTGAATATAAATGCCTGAATAAAACCCAAAAAACAAGCCATTTGCTATATAATATTGACGGCCTGATAATGATATTAAACCACGATGAAAAAATCAAGAAAGCAACTAGAATTAGTAGAAGAATTTGGCAATGAAATACTCATGCAATTTTGTCTTAATAAAGATGCTTAAACAAATTTCATCAAAGGCAAATTACAAGGTGAAGAGAACATCTTAATTAGTCAAGAAACCAGAACAACCAGATGTATACAAGTATCTCAGTATAAAAAATGATAAAATCCAACACAAGCAAATAAAGAATAAAATTTAAAGAGGGTACTGCAGAAGACAACTTCTGCTTCGGCATTCGTTTCTGGCATTATGGATTTACTGAGTTTTTTGAAACTTCCAAGCATCCCTTCCCTTAATACAACGATGATCTGAAAGGGCGTCTTTTAAGATTCACCAGTTTTAAAATCCACAGTTAATTTTTCGCACTGGTGGATTTTAAAAGGCGCCCTTTCAGATCATCGTTGTATTAAGGGAGGTGATGCCTGTAAGTTTCAAAAAACTCAGTAAATCCATAACGCCAGAAACGAATGCAGAAGGAAAAATTATCAAAATATTTTGATTTTCGCCCTTAAAAATGTCTACAACTTTAAAACCAATGCAGGTAGGATCTAGGAAATATATGTACGCGTTGTTCAGATAAAACGATGAGGCACCTACGTCATTCTTTGATTTTCAAGTGCATTTCTTTTTTTTTATTAGTTGGAATAATTGGACCTTACGGCTTTGAGGTCACTAAATTAGCTTTTTTTATTTTCCAGGTAGTTAAAGTAATTCCTAATTTTATCTAAGTGAATCTTATGCCTTCTTTGGCCAATTGAAATAATTAAAATTCACGGCTTTAAAATTAATTGTTAAGGCTGAAAGGCTCAAAATTCTCAAAAACTACCATAATTTACCAACAGAATCAGTGTCTTATGTTTTCCAGATATTTGAAGCAAAGTATAAAGATTTCAACTTGTTAGACTGTGTTTGAAGTACCTATTCTCATTTAAATAATATATCGACAGGGTTTAATTTATAAAATTAATGCGCCGATAGGATTTTTTAAGTGTAATCTTAAATATCCAGGAAATATGAATATTTTAAGAAAACAATTCAAACAAGTTTTTGATGCAAAAAAATCTACTTAGCAAGGGTATATTATATAAAAAGCGCCCTTTCAGATCATTGGGGTATTACAGGAATTTATGCCTGTAAGTTTTAAAAAAATTCAATAAATCCATAGCGCCAGAACCGAGAGTTGAAGGAAACATTGTCAAAAAAAAATTGATTTTTCGCCTTTACAAATCTCCATATCTCTAAAGCCAATGTAGGTAGAATCTAGCAAATTTATACACGCATTGTTTAAATAAAATAAGGCACCTACGTCAGTCATTCTTACAGAATTTACGATTTTGATGTCACTGAATAAAATTTTTCGACTTATTCGGCATTTGGAATATTTTTTTTTGGTTTCCAAGCAGAGAAATTTCTTATAAGCAAGACATTTAAAATAAGCAAATCTTGAGAACTAAATTTAAATCAAAATAATATTTTAATTGATGTGTTTGTTAATTCTTGAATAAAGTGACGAGGGATGTCTGAGATGCAATTTTTTCCCCGCATTTAAAATTAACAATTTTAATAAAATATGGTCCATTTCTAAACTGATAAGCGTATTTTAATAATTTTAAAATAAAATAAAATTCTATTTAAATACATCTCTCATCACTCGTCAGTTAACGCATCAACTTCTGTATCAATTCCGCAAATTACTTCAAATTGAAATATCGCGCAATACATCAAGTTTAAATTTCCCGCTACACGCCAGCCAAGATGGTTGCCCCCTTATTTGTCAACAACGTCAATGGAATTTCTGTCTGTTCATTAGGCAACACGCATTTCTCTATATTATTTGTGTTCTGTGTCAATCACTAAAAGTGGAAAAAAAAACGGCCATAGTCGCTCGTCGTGCGCTTATCTCACTCATCGGTCATAACTCACGTAGATACGTATTTAATGAATATATTATCATGGATATAATATACCCGGGATTTTGATTTATTTAACGGGGAATATAATTATTACGTTATCGGGCCGGAGATCTAAAGGCGGTTGTTGGTATTTTGCGCAGCCACTGGGCATGGGCGTGCGTGCACAGGTGGATAACTACCTCTTGGTGGACGTGATTTATTGTCTTTGTACTTAAATGAAGCAATGAGTATATAACCTGTAGGGCTTTTTTTCTGTTTAACCCGACGTCTATGATTCTTAAAGAAATTTCGGGATTATATGTACTTATTGCGTTACATAAATAATACTTTAAAGGTAGATACATATGAACCCAGAGGAATACGCACGGCAAGTTTCCCAAATTATTATTGCCTCTCATACAAGTGTTTGTATTTTATTAATGGAACTCTTAACGGAGATTCTTAATGCCACTTTTTAAGATCGGATTTTGAAGAGTATCTGGATAACAGCACTCCTTTAGAGGATTTCGATACAGTTTGGTTTAATCAATGGTTTTATTTATTATGGATTATTTCTACTCAACAGAAATATTTGGTGATAGGTGAATTGAAAATAATGGTCCTGTAAAATGGCCGGCAATATCTCCTGATTTGAAAGTTTTAGATGCATGTTTATGGAAAACATCTAGGTTAGAAATATTGAAGAAATACGAGAAACTATTATTAGGGAGTTTATCTTATTCACTAGATAATAAATTAATCGCGCGGTACTCAATTTTTGCAAGAGAGAGTGCAATTGTGTCTTAGTACACAGGGACAACAATTTGAACACTTAATATATTTTATTTTATGTTTTTTTGTTACCAACTCGTGCTATGAAATAAAATTGCTAATCAAGTTTCTCTAGTTTTATTTTAGTAAATAGATTAATTTAGTTGTAAATAAATAACCCTAAAGTCATGTATGTGCACTACTACGGTATCGCATTGCTAGTATTTCTGTCTATTTTAAATTTATAACGTGTAACATTTATTGACAGTTTAAATATTGTCTTGTTAGTTTATCACAGCCTAATGTGGCGGTTAGTTTTTCGTTCGTTGAGAATGGTTTCACTCAAAGGAGCAGTCTATAATGGAGAATATTTTAATACATAATACTTTTTTCTGAGTTATTGACACTTTTATATGTCTACGTGATTCAAGGTTTTTGGAAAGTTACGGTTACACTTTTTTGAGTATATCTTGGACATTTTTTGAGGTACTCAAATGGGGGTTTCACTCAAAGGAGCTGTGTTTAATAAAGATAATTTTGATGTATAATACTTTTTTCTGAGTCAAGTAGTTTCTGAGTTATCCCCACTTTTACTCACCCACCTGATTTGGGGGTCCTTGATTTTTTGAAATTTTTCACTTTCTGACCTTTTCTCTTGTAATGTCCAAACTACTTTAGATATTTTAATAATTCTTTTATTATAATATAAAAGAAATTCTGCAGATGGATTTCACGTGACATCATTTAGTTCTCAATAGAAAATTTTCTGAACTCGAGTAATTTTTGTTTTTTTAAGGTACTAAATTTATTTTTTTTGAGCATAACTTTGACGCTTTTTGAGGTACTTAGGTGAGGCTTTCACTCAAAGTAGAGCAATGTAGGTCAAGGTTTAACAGAGATTTTAAAAATTCAAAAATCCAATATGGGCCCATAAGAAAAAACAAAAAATGGATTTTTGGAAATTTTTTAAACAGTATATTGTTAAGCTAAACAATTCTCAACAAAGATCCGAGATCCCCATGTTAAGCGTCGAATTCGGAACGCCCTGTATAGATCAGACTTTCTGGGTGTTATTGATAATTCCGTATGTAGTTGTTTGTTCCTATGTCATTTAATTAATTTTACAGAATCATTTTTTAAGCTGAAGATATGCCATCAAATTATAGGCCAAACCGCTGATCGATATATTGGAAAGTTGCCTAACTCAAAAGGCAGGTGTCTATTAGGGAATCTGTTGAAAGCGTTACATCTTGCCAATCCATACATTAAATGCATATCAGAATATTTATCAAACGTATACTTCAATATGTTAATATTAATACCTGTGATATTATTATTTTAAATTATGATAGACTCTAAAAGTTTGGCAATAAAAAAAACGGACTCTTGTTTTTCATACTAGAAACCCTTCCTATACCGAGTTTTGTGCTAAAATCTGATGCGCTTTGACGACCTGCATCTTGCAAACTATTAACTTGTGAACTAAGGTTGGTTGGGGTCAATTCCAATATTTTCATCTGCAGTGTCTCCAGTTTCAAGATTGCCCAACCTATCGCAGACACTATTTAACAGTAAATTAACTGTATCTATGTTGGATTTTTCGTCCTAATAACATTTACGACTAGTATCAAAGTACTAATTAATATCCGGGGGGCTCTAACACTCCTAAGATACGATCTCACCAAACCAATCTTTGTCAGGCAAGCGCATATCCATGTTTCCAATTTGTTTTTCGGAATTATCTTTCAATCAGCTTATACGTTTCGTATTTGGACAAGACATGCGTGGGCAGCGTAACCGCTTATCGTCCGCCTGGCCTGTCGAGAAATTAACTTATCTGATATTTTCTGAACAATTTATACTTCGATGCGACGGCCATTTTAAGAAAATGTCAACGGTTTTGTAAGGGGGTTATCTCGTGCCCGAGAACATATGGTACGTACAATCCTGGAAGATACAACCGCCGATATATCGATGATGTATTTGGAACGATTATGATCATTCACGTGAAATTATTTATTGGCAAAAAAATGGTTATTTTATATATTATCATTCTCCTTCATTGGCGAGTTTATTGCTGTTATGTATCACTGGGGCGGGCTAAAGAGAACGCCTTGTAGCAAGTTATGTAAATGAGCTTCGATTATGGCTGATAAATGGATAATGCGTGTGCCGATGAAATTTCAAGAATTTATTTTAATATTACACATATTTCATACAACACAATAATATAGTACAGTCATATATTTATTAATAGTAGTTATTTGATTCGTTTAATGTCTAAGCAATAAGTAAAAACAAGGAACAATGCGTACAAAGTATTTAAAGGGATGAAAATAAATGTAGGAATAAATAATGTATTGATTTTAAGCACAATAAAAAAGATAAGTTTTTAATTCTTCTAATACAAACGATTTTCGACCAATAAGAATTCTATCAGTACTCTAAATCTTCTAAAATTTTCTTTTCCTTTTTTGATAGGAATTATATTTTACAGGGTTATCCAAAGTAAGTGTCCACCATTGGTAACATTTTTATTAGTGAAAATACAAAGTTGCTTAAGTTAGCAAACTAGTAGTATTTTTAACGCTGGTAAAAATGAGAAGAAAAAAAATTATTGAGAATTGTATTTATGATTTTTTCAGTAAAATAACATTTTTTTAAATGGAAACCTTTGGTAAGGCAACCTCTAATCGTTCGTATGGCAAAACATCGTGATGCCAATTTTAGGGATGATTAATTGCTTTATATATTTGTCTAATTTCATTTTGTCATCTATTACCAAACCCAGAAATTTATTGTAGTTCTCTGTCAAAATAAGATTTGTGTTTAATACCACAAGTTTAGATTTAAAATATGAGTCTTGGACACATTAAAAGACAAACAGTTACAATCACACCATTTTTTAATGTCGATCAGATCCGTCCGACGTGAATATCTCTATTATACCAAAAGTGGTATCATCGGAAAGCTAGAAAACTGAAAATTTGTACAAATATTCTTCGATTAAAATGATTAGACACCTATTTCAGCGTTTTTTCAAAAAATGTATAGGGAGATCAAAAACAATTTTTTTTGAAGAAATGTGATTTTTTTCCAAAAAATCCTATCAATATACCCATAACTCAAAAAACAAGAAAGCTAGAAAACTGGAAATTTGTACAAATATTCTTCGATTAAAATGATTAGATACCTATTTCAGCGTTTTTTCAAAAAATGTACAGGGAGATCAAAAACAATTTTTTTTTATCAATATACCCATAACTCAAAAAACAAGAAAGCTAGAAAACTGAAAATTTGTACAAATATTCTTCGATTAAAATGATTAGATACCTATTTCAGCGTTTTTAAAAAAATGTACAGGGAGATCAAAAACAATTTTTTTTGAAGAAATGTGATTTTTTTCCAAAAAATCCTATCAATATACCCATAACTCAAAAAACAAGAAAGCTAGAAAACTGAAAATTTGTACAAATATTCTTCGATTAAAATGATTAGATACCTATTTCAGCGTTTTTAAAAAAATGTACAGGGAGATCAAAAACAATTTTTTTTGAAGAAATGTGATTTTTTTCCAAAAAATCCTATCAATATACCCATAACTCAAAAAACAAGAAAGCTAGAAAACTGAAAATTTGTACAAATATTCTTCGATTAAAATGATTAGATACCTATTTCAGCGTTTTTAAAAAAATGTACAGGGAGATCAAAAACAATTTTTTTTGAAGAAATGTGATTTTTTTCCAAAAAATCCTATCAATATACCCATAACTCAAAAAACAAGAAAGCTAGAAAACTAGAAATTTGTACAAATATTCTTCGATTAAAATGATTAGATACCTATTTCAGCGTTTTTTCAAAAAATGTACAGGGAGATCAAAAACAATTTTTTTTTCAATAAATGTGATTTTTTTCCAAAAAATCCTATCAATATAACCATAACTCAAAAAACAAGAAAGCTAGAAAGCGGAAAATTTGTGCAAATATTCTTCAATTAAAATGATTAGACACCTATTTCAGCGTTTTTTCAAAAAATGTACAGGGAGACCAAAAAGAATTTTTTTTTGAAGAAATGTGATTTTTTTTCAAAAAATCCTATCAACATGCTCACAACTCAAAAACCAAGAAAGCTAGAGAGCTGAAAATTTGTACAAATATTCTTCAATTAAAATGATTAGACAACTATTTCAGTGTTTTTTCAAAAAATATACAGGGAGATGAAAAATAATTTTTTTTTGAAAAAATTTGATTTTTTTTCAAAAAATCCTATCAACATGCTCACAGCTCAAAAACCAAGAAAGCTAGAGAGCGGAAAATTTGTACAAATATTCTTCGATTAAAATGATTAGATACCTATTTCAGCGTTTTTTCAAAAAATGTACAGGGAGATCAAAAACATTTTTTTTTCAATAAATGTAATTTTTTTCCAAAAAATCCTATCAATATACCCATAACTCAAAAAACAAGAAAGCTAGAAAACTGAAAATTTGTACAAATATTCTTCGATTAAAATGATTAGATACCTATTTCAGCGTTTTTCAAAAAATGTACAGGGAGATCAAAAACAATTTTTTTTTGAAGAAATGTGATTTTTTTCCAAAAAATCCTATCAATATACCCATAACTCAAAAAACAAGAAAGCTAGAAAACTGGAAATTTGTACAAATATTCTTCGATTAAAATGATTAGATACCTATTTCAGCGTTTTTTCAAAAAATGTACAGGGAGATCAAAAACATTTTTTTTTCAATAAATGTAATTTTTTTCCAAAAAATCCTATCAATATACCCATAACTCAAAAAACAAGAAAGCTAGAAAACTGAAAATTTGTACAAATATTCTTCGATTAAAATGATTAGATACCTATTTCAGCGTTTTTCAAAAAATGTACAGGGAGATCAAAAACAATTTTTTTTTGAAGAAATGTGATTTTTTTCCAAAAAATCCTATCAATATACCCATAACTCAAAAAACAAGAAAGCTAGAAAACTGAAAATTTGTACAAATATTCTTCGATTAAAATGATTAGATACCTATTTCAGCGTTTTTTCAAAAAATGTACAGGGAGATCAAAAACATTTTTTTTTCAATAAATGTAATTTTTTTCCAAAAAATCCTATCAATATACCCATAACTCAAAAAACAAGAAAGCTAGAAAACTGAAAATTTGTACAAATATTCTTCGATTAAAATGATTAGATACCTATTTCAGCGTTTTTCAAAAAATGTACAGGGAGATCAAAAACAATTTTTTTTTGAAGAAATGTGATTTTTTTCCAAAACCTCCTATCAATATACCCATAACTCAAAAAACAAGAAAGCTAGAAAACTGGAAATTTGTACAAATATTCTTCGATTAAAATGATTAGATACCTATTTCAGCGTTTTTTCAAAAAATGTACAGGGAGATCAAAAACATTTTTTTTTCAATAAATGTAATTTTTTTCCAAAAAATCCTATCAATATACCCATAACTCAAAAAACAAGAAAGCTAGAAAACTGAAAATTTGTACAAATATTCTTCGATTAAAATGATTAGATACCTATTTCAGCGTTTTTCAAAAAATGTACAGGGAGATCAAAAACAATTTTTTTTTGAAGAAATGTGATTTTTTTCCAAAAAATCCTATCAATATACCCATAACTCAAAAAACAAGAAAGCTAGAAAACTGAAAATTTGTACAAATATTCTTCGATTAAAATGATTAGATACCTATTTCAGCGTTTTTCAAAAAATGTACAGGGAGATCAAAAACAATTTTTTTTTGAAGAAATGTGATTTTTTTCCAAAAAATCCTATCAATATACCCATAACTCAAAAAACAAGAAAGCTAGAAAACTGGAAATTTGTACAAATATTCTTCGATTAAAATGATCAGATACCTATTTCAGCGTTTTTTCAAAAAATGTACAGGGAGATCAAAAACATTTTTTTTTCAATAAATGTAATTTTTTTCCAAAAAATCCTATCAATATACCCATAACTCAAAAAACAAGAAAGCTAGAAAACTGAAAATTTGTACAAATATTCTTCGATTAAAATAATTAGATACCTATTTCAGCGTTTTTAAAAAAATGTACAGGGAGATCAAAAACAATTTTTTTTGAAGAAATGTGATTTTTTTCCAAAAAATCCTATCAATATACCCATAACTCAAAAAACAAGAAAGCTAGAAAACTGGAAATTTGTACAAATATTCTTCGATTAAAATGATTAGATACCTATTTCAGCGTTTTTTCAAAAAATGTACAGGGAGATCAAAAACAATTTTTTTTTCAATAAATGTGATTTTTTTCCAAAAAATCCTATCAATATAACCATAACTCAAAAAACAAGAAAGCTAGAAAGCGGAAAATTTGTGCAAATATTCTTCAATTAAAATGATTAGACACCTATTTCAGCGTTTTTCAAAAAAATGTACAGGGAGATAAAAAAACAATTTTTTTTGAAGAAATGTGATTTTTTTTTTCAAAAAAACCAATCAACATCTTCATAACTCAAAAACAAAAAAAGCTAGAGAGCTGAAAATTTGTACAAATATTCTTCAATTAAAATGATTAGACAACTATTTCAGTGTTTTTTCAAAAAATATGCAGGGAGATGAAAAATAATTTTTTTTTGAAAAAATTTGATTTTTTTTCAAAAAATCCTATCAACATGCTCACAGCTCAAAAACCAAGAAAGCTAGAGAGCGGAAAATTTGTACAAATATTCTTCGATTAAAATGATTAGACTCCTATTTCAGCGTTTTTTCAAAAAATGTACAGGGAGATTAAAAACAATTTTTTTTGAATAAATGTGATTTTTTTTAAAAAAAATCATATTTCAGCGTTTTTTAAAAAAAATGTACAGGGAGATGAAAAACAATTTTTTTTTTAAGAAATGTGATTTTTTTTTCAAAAAATCTTATCAACATGCTCATAACTCAAAAACCAAGAAAGCTAGGGAGCTGAAAATTTGTAAAAATATTCTTCAATTAAAATGATTAGACACTTATTTCAGCGTTTTTTCAAAAAATGTAGGAAAAGATTGTTATTTTAAATTAAATTTATTTTTAAATTGTTACAAACAGATTATAAAACATATACAATATTATTATAAAAATTGGATAAATCACGTCATTTCAATCGCATATATAGGATTAAATTTTATTCTAATACAAACAACTTATTAAATGAGGCAAAAACATATGTATGGTGTGACATCACGAACTTATTAATCTATTATATGACTCCTAATTTAATAATAATTTATTTATGAATGCCATAATGAGGATTCCCACAAATTTCGCGATCTGGTACCGCTATTAATTTAATCGCTATAGATCACGCCTAAGATCACGCCTTAGAATAGAATTACCATATTTATTTTTATCGATGTGGTATATTCACATTTTATCTTTAAAACTGTCCAGATAGCTGTCTGTGGCTTGTTTATGAGAATATCTAAACGTGTGAATGTTCACTTGAGTTCAATAATTAAATTATTTCTTCTTTATGTTAAAGTTCAAGTTTGTTAAGAGAATTGCAGATGAAGTTCCAACGCATTCAATGATGGTACTAATCGACGACTAATTAAAAACAATTTCATAATCATCATAATGTTAACTGCTGTAATATATGCTTAACGACTTAATTTTTATCTAGTAAGTTCTAGGATCCAAAGATGACTGAACAAACCCATGAATTATTTTTTTTAATACAATATTTTTTGGGCATTTAACTGTGTTAGTACATCTTAATGATATTGGCTTACTCTTCCAGCAAACCCTTCTTCAATCATCATCATCTCAAATTTGATCCTTCACTAATGTGGTTATAGCACTCGCCTTTCACTAATATAGATCAGGATAGAGACTCATTTTGCTGCTGACAACATTGGATTGGAGGATGATATTATAGTAAGAAAATTTGGAATGAGCATATTAACTACTTACTAAATTTTGACCTCATTAAAAACTCGTCAAACTGGTTCAGTTGATGACAATCTTTTAAACTCTGTTGAATTGAATTGACGAAACAGTGGGCTGCCAAGGCAGTAGTGCATATAGGTCTCCTGATGGACCCGTCATGCCCCACCGGGGGTTACCAGAGCCCAACGGCCTTAGAGAAACCTATAAGGCTCTCTGGTCCGAAGGACTTAAAGTCGTTCGGTACACTGAAAGTGTTACCCAAGTATTTGAACCTGTACCTTACTTATAACGTAAATTTTGGAAGAGCTAATCTTTTAGCAAAGCCTTCATCAAGGAGATAACGGAAAGAGAGATAGAGAGAATATTTCTGGAAATTTCTTCAATTTTATCGACAAAGAGTGTACCCATGAAAAACCCATAAAAAACTTAAAAAAAGATCCTTTCATTACCAGTTATTGCCTATTAATGAAAATGGTAATGAGGGTTTCATGCTTTCATAAGCACTCCAGCAAAACCCGTTTAAAATCTCTCTTCTCTCTTCAGTTGGTAACAAACTATATAGTGAAAGAGCTTAAGAATAGAGTGCTTCAGTTCTGCATCTCACTTTGACTCGATTGGCGATTTTTGCTTAAGTCATATACGTTATTTTGGAATGTCGCTAGTACTACTAGCTGTAATTACTTGAAAGTTCTATCAAATTTTACTATAAGTCAAAATCAAGGTCACGTTGAAATATGAGATAATCAATTATTTCTTACAGGCAGTTCAAAGAAAGTAAGGTCAACTGCCTGGACAAATATTAAAAACTGGATTATTTCATAAGAATTTTTGAGAAATTTCAAGCCTTTAATTGTTTCTTGTATTCCAGACAGTATATATTTTTCCAGACATTCCCTAATAAGTCTGTAAAAATTACTTCAACTGCCTGTAATATGTCTGGTTTATTTTAAGAGCTATGCAACGGTTAAATATATCCTAATTATAGTTCCAGGCAACTGTTAAGTTGTTTCTTCCAGGAAGTTGGAAAAGAAATGACTTCAACTGCTTGGAAAATAATAAAAACTGACTCATTCTTCAAAAATCGTTAGAAAGTGAATTCAACTGCCTGGAATATTTTAAAAAATCTACTTTATTAATAAAAATGTATCATGAATTAATAATCTCAAGCAGTGGGATTCAATTGTTCAATTGAAATTCTGTTTTAAGACTTTTGTCACCTAATAGTAATTGCTAAATAAATGAGACGGGCATAGAGTGAACCAACAATCTCATCTTTCTTTTTACAGACACAGGCTCTTGCATGATCTTAGTAGTAGGAAAGTATTAATTGTGCATCATAACTTGGAAGTTCTAAAAGCAACGAATCTAGTTCTCATTATTAAAAATTGGTTTTCCATAAAATTCATATACAACATATTTGAAATGTTAAATTTATCCAAAAAGGCTAAGTTTTCAGATTATGAAGATGACCGAATAATAGAGGAATCTCTGCCTATTCTGAATCCGTATTGTCTTTCTGATAAGGTTTCTTGTAGATCGAGGTCCATATAAATCCTATATAGGATCAAGTGTTCAAGTAATTTGCCAAGTGGGTCTGTACTTTGTTTGGTCCGAAGGTTTTTTTTTTGGTTTTTCAATCAGCACCAGTTTCGCAACTTTCTGGAAAAACTTTTGATTAAAGAATATTATTTATTGCCAGGGAGAAGGCTTCTGGATTGCTACTTAGGACCTTCTGGACTATTTCGCTTGGTATACCGTCAATTCCCGGTGACTTTTTTGTTTTTAATTTTTTCGAGGCGTTCATGATTTCGTCTATTGTTACTTCTGGTATCACGTTTCCTGCTGCATGATCTTCTGATTTCCACACTCACGTACAGAAAGCAGTTCTCTGGCAGTAGTTAGTGTCTGGACCATCGTTAGTGCTTGGCTCGGATTTCTAAGTTTTAGTTTTCTTGTAGCGATTTTATAACGTTCTTCAACATATTTCCCATAATAATAATAATAATAATAATAATAATAATAATAATAATAATAATAATAATAATAATAATAATAATAAATCATTTTATAGTTCCATAACATTTACATAGTTTATAATATTTACATACATATAATGCTGGAACTAAAGGCTTTTTATTCAGCATCCCTCCCAAGAAAGGGGCTGTTAAAGCCCATGCATTGCTATACACTTTTCATTATAGCACTCAAATAACCTTCACAATAATTCCTCAATTTTTGCCAGTAACCCAATTATATATAAAGTAGGCAAAAAGACCTACATTAAACCAAACTAACAATGTGGACGAATAATAATATTATTATCTACATCTACCCTAGATCTGCTAAACTCAATAATAAAAATCTAAATTTGCTAAAGGAGTTGCTGCCTGATTTTATTTTTTAAATACACAACAGAAAAATTAAATGTATTAATTTTGAATTTATTAAGGGTGGAGGCTATGTTATATGAAAATCCCTTTTTGAAAGACTATTGTGTCTTGGGATTGTAAAAATATGTTTTCTTCGTATATTAAGATTATGGATATCCGTACGGTATACTACTTTCTTATTAAAATAAATAGGACATTTATATTTAACAATGTTATAAAAAAAGCAAGCCGAGTGCAATATTCTTCTATTGTACATAGAAAGCCAATTAAGTTCCCTGAGCTTATGTGATACACGCTGCCTTCGTCTAATGCCGCATATAAATCGTATACAAGAGTTTTGTACTTTCTGCACTCTTTTAGCCTGAGTTGTGTCCAAATAGGGCCCATAAACGCTATCAGCAAAATTAAAATGTGACAACACAAGTGCTTCACACAATTCTATTTTTGTTTTCCTTTCTAAAGAATGTCGGTGAGGAAAAAGGGATTTCAGGGCTGAGTAAGATTTTTTAATACATGAAGTTATATGTTCATCAAATATAAGTTTATTATCAATTATTAAACCTAGGTTCCTTGAAGAGTTTTTAAAAGAGATATTACACTGCCCAATAGTCTGTCTTAATTTATTATAAATTATTTCTCGAAGTCTTTCACTGCAGAAAAGTAAAACCACTGAATTTTGTGGATTTCATTTTAATAAATGATCTTCCGATAGTTCGTTAAGAGTTTTAAGATCTATGTTTAGTCTAAAATTTGCCTCTACAGCATCCTCCGGCTTAAACGAGTATATTAATTGTGTGTCATCGCCGTAAAAATGATATTTACAAAACTTTAAGGATGCTATAAAATTAGACGTATAAATGGTAAAAAGAAGAGGGCCCAAGACACTTCCCTGAGGAACACCAGCAAAAATAGACATAAGTTTGGAAAATGTACTATCAAGCGTTACTCTTTGCGTCCTTTTACTTAAAAACGACTTAACCAAAGCTTGGGCATTAACACCAAAACCACAATAAGATAATATGGCTAGTAAAATATCATAATTTAGCATATCAAAAGCACGAGAATAATCCAGGAGCACCAATACGCTTGCCTTACTCTCGTCTTGTGCACCAGTAAGTTGATCCGTAACATCCGCAAGTGCTGTCGTACAGCTGTGACCACGGCGAAATCCTGATTGTTTTTCTGGCAAAAGGTTGTTGGACCATATGTTGTTATTTATTTCCTCACAAACCTTTCTCCAGCAGCATTGTTTGGAGGCCTTTAATGCTTTCTTTAGTTGCAATTTATCCTCCTGATACAGCAGAATTAGGGATTCATCTCTTGCCTTAGCACGTCTATTTGCTCTGATGAGAAGTCTTCTAGATCTTAGGCATTCTCTTCTTAGCTCAGCAATTTCCTCATTCCACCAGTATACTGGTTTTCTGTGCGTGGAATGATTTTTCCTAAATGGCATTGACTTGCTACATACAGTATTGTGCATAAATATAGCAACAAGCGATGTTTTCAAAAATATTATTTGTTCCTTTATTTATTCCATGTTATTTCTTTACTTTTAAGTACACGCCTCTGTATTATTTATAAATATACCGAGATATCATAAGAATGCCAATGCAGAGTGTTTCGTCATCACATGCTTGTAGCAATTATAATTATTAACTTTAATTTTCTCTTAATCAATACTTAGTGATACTTTAACTTTACTTTAACTTTATTTTTATTTAACTTTACATAATTTGCCTTACATCTTTTTCTTTTCCCACCTTTTGTATATTCCTGAACTATACATATCTTTCCTTATATTGAATACGAATGCGAAAAGAGTGGGAGAAACGGAGAAGGTTGTGCTAAGCTGTGAATTGAGTAGCAGCAATTCTGGTATTGACCGAAAACCGATTTGATCGATAAGTGTCGACACTGTTTTACGCGCTTATTTTTCGGTACGTGACCTACTACACCCATCCCCAAAATATCCAGGGTAAGTTACTTTATTTACTAAGCTACTCTCTCTTTACGTTTACGAATCAGCAGGTGAGAGGTTTAGATTACCGGTTAAATTCGAATATTCAGTCAGTGAAACCTATGACTTAAGGGTTTTACTTAATTCCCTCGGGATATACATATTTCGAAGGAGTTAGCCCACAGAGTAAGGAACTTCATGTCTGTTTATTTAGACAATGTGCATAAATATAGCAACATTCTTGTTTCGCATTTATTTTATCAGTTAAATATCGATTTACCTGCTGTAAAGTTGTTATTGTTGAATCTCAGGATTAACTTAAAATGGGTCGCTCAAAAACCGTCTCTGGTGATGTAAGAAAAATTATTGTGGAGCATTACGAAAATGGTGTTAGGCAGAATGACATTGCAAAAAGCTTACGGCTTCACAGGTCAATCGTATCCAGAGTTTGCAAAAAATTTCGCCTTACTGGAACAGCTGCACCGGCGCCCATTCCTGGTAGACCCAGAAAAACAGATTTGAGGATGGATAGGCCGCTGCAGCGACGAATTTCCAAAGAAAATCCTTTTTTGTCTTCTTGTGGAGGAGTAAACCTTAGTTCCAGTACCGTAAGGAGAAGATTAAGACTTGATGCCAACTTACCTGCTCGTCGCCCCGCCAAAAAACCGTTACTCTCAAAGAAGAACGTCAAGGCTCGTTTTCACTTTGCCCAATCTCATGTCCACTGGTCTGTAGCTGATTGGAAGAAAGTCGTATTTAGTGATGAATCTAAATATAATTTATTCAGGACTGATGGAGTGATGTACGTCAGACGCCCCAGTGAACAAAGATTAAACAAAAAGTACATTTGCCCCACAGTTAAACATGGAAGGGGAAATATTCTTGTATAGGGATGTTTCTCGGCTCGTGGCATGGGACCCATAGTAAGAATAGTGGGCAAAATGAATCGTTTCATGTACAAAGACATATATGGATGAAGTCATGCCAGTAACAGCCATACATAGAGTAATTAAAAGTATTTAATATTCATTTCTCTATGCAGCCATATTTCAGCATGACAACGATCAAAAACATGCCTCTCAATTTGTTAAAGGTGGCTATCCGATGAAAAAATAAATGTAATGGTCTGGCCATCTCAATCGCCAGACCTAAACCCTATAGAGAATTTATGGCATTACATTGACACCAAATATTCTCTTTGAAATAGTGGAAAAGGCTTGGAAAAAAGTGAACAATGACTATATTATGAAATTAATTGAGTCCATGTCAAGACGATGTGCAGATGTTATAAAGGAGAAGGGGTACTACACAAAATATTGAATTGATTTTAATTTAGTTGGGTTATATTTTTTTAGAATCAAAACTATTTTTTTTTTGCTATATTTTTGAATAATAAATTTGCATAAAACAATTTGGTGTTTTGTTTATTATGATACAAAAAATATGGTAATATGAAAATATAAACAGGCTCTAACTATTATTGTAAATAATATATAAACCTTACTTATAAAATAGATACCAAAAGATATATAACAGGAAAGTTCAATATTGCTATCTTTTTGCACAATACTGTATGCTAGTTAGCGTATTGCGAATATTTTGTGGAGTCTTTGTGAGTATTATTGGTCCATCTTTACCAATGTTTTTATTTCTTGTGCGAGTTTTGTTTCATCTAGTTTTTTAAGGTTCCAGCTTTTTGAGTGTTCTTTGTTTGGGTTATAGGCAGGTAACCCAATCCAACCCAACCCAACCATAATGACGACTGATTTCTGTACTGCATTTTTATTATTAAAACCACTCTGCTATGACTGGAACATTTCTAGTGTTCCCTGGTTTATATAAAATTGCCCCTAAAATTCAACAATAATCAGTCGCATTTAAACTAAAGTCTGCCCGCGAATAAAATGAGATTCCCGCAAAAAGATAATAATGCGCCCGGCTTAATGAATGTTTTTCAAAATAATGTGTCCTTTGTGTCATTCGAATCGGTCGGAGATATATCTGTGCAGTCGTTCCGAACCCTTATCTCTCCTATCTCCGTTTTGTTTGTCCTGATACCTAAAACTGATACGGTGGTATATGTGCCTGTTAATAGGTATATTATTGTACGCATATATAACAAACCCAGCCTCTGTTACATGTTATTCATATAGCGAATTGAATTTGTATTGAAAACGTTGTCATGTCGGGCCGGATTAAATTGATGGAAGCTTTATTTATGATTCTTGAAGTTGCATTTTTCTCGCTTAAGTATGAATTAATAGGAATTTTTATGAGGCTTTAGATATAAAATTCAAAATTGTTAATATCTTAAGTATTCTATTAGCTATAACCGTTTGAATTATCACATTAAAGTCAGGAAGTCAAGATATAAAGAAACCTATTGCAGATCTAAGAATTGAGAGTTTAGTTTCGCCATAATCGCTTTGTCTTAAGGATTTTTAAAATTTTCTAGGCACCACCAGACTTGGACATGTCTTGTGTTTTTTTTCTTTAGATAGCACTCTATCGATCATAAAAATACTGAGTTATGATCAAAAACCAAAAACACATCCGGATATCCGCATTATGGAAGAAAGAAGAAGAACTTCCATAGATGCAACAAAATATAAACAGATACTGAACAAAAGAATCAATAAAATGAGGAAATGTATTCGAACGTACAACACCAAAGATATCGAAAATGCTATAGACGACAATACATACATGCGGATTTTAAGATCTAAATTATGTTGCTGAACATATTTAGGAATTCTACACGTCTATCAGGAATCATTCAATAACTCCTCAGGTGACTTTATGCAACGTGGGCTCTGAAGACCTTCCAGATATATCCAGAAAGAAAATACAAGCCGGCCTTAGGAAAATAAAAAATGGAAAGAGCTCAGGTGAAGATAGAATTACGAACTACATTTCCAAATGCTGCAAAATCTTTTAAACACATTATTTTAAACAAGTATTTGCAATTCTAGACGAGTGGCAAAATGCGGCTTAGTTATTCTGCTATTTAAGAAAGAAGACAGTGGCATTATAGGAAATTATCACCTCTCATCTGTATATACTCCTCATCAATAGATTGACCAACAAATCGAACGCCTGACAACCAGTGGAGCAAGAGTTTCAGTACCATTGAGAGTCTATAAGAACATAATTTAAAAAAATCAACAGAATACAACGTACCTCTCGATTTAGCATCTATAGACTTACATAAGGCGTTTGATGCAATGGATAATGCGAAAGAATGGATGAATATTCTCGTTCTACAAACCCTCTGAGTGTCAAAATCAACGAGGATCTAATAACAGATAAAATCAAAATAAATAGAGAAGTATGTCAAGGCGATATAATATCCTTTGAATTATTCACCATAGCGCTAAAAATTGCCTTTAAATCACTACAATGAGAAATTAAGGGCATAAATTTGCCGATGCTACTACGCCGAACTACGTGATATGCTTGAAAAATGTCGTGTTAAAAATGAACATAAATAATGAGTAATACTGTAGAACACATCAGTGGAAGAAGGAGCATAGTCATCTGCTTCAATTGGTTTGAAGATGAATAAGACCATTTATAATACAGAAGCATAATTGAAGATTCTACTAGTGAATGAAAGGAGAGTCATGCTCTACTTCCAGGCAATTGGAAGTTGCCTGCATTAATTGGTTCGGAGATAATGTGCTTTAAGACGAAGAATGATAATTGAAGATTCTATAGGTAAAAGGAGTATAGCAGAATATTGCTAGATGATCTCGTATCTTGTATAGATGGACTGAAAATTTGTATTTACTACTCTCTTATGCATTTTTGCACTTCTCAAATATGGTTCCTATTTAAAAAATACAGATTCACCAAAATTATTAAGAATTGAGTTTGAAATGATGGAGAATTGAGTTTGAATACTAATGGTGTATTTTAAGACTCACAATCCTCATTTCTTACAATGCAAGACAATAAGCTCATAAGCTGACAAATAATTCGAATTAATTGAACTACTTGTCCAACTGATTCACTTTAATTTAAGCTGGCCTTGATATTGTTAGTGACAACTTTACATTTTAAATGTTTATGGTTTCTACAGAGGTTTGTGCTACTGTTAAAGATTTCCAACCTCCGTGTTTTTTGATAGTTAATAAAACACCTCCAGAAGTGCCTCAAATTGCAGAAGACGACTACGAAATGGATTTTCTTCTTCTTTTTTTTTCTTCTTCCTCTTCTAGTATGGATTCTACTTACCTTTCTACATTCTCTATTGCTTTATCGTAAGCATCTCTTTCTCTCCTGCTGTACATCCTCTCTATTAGATGTTTGCTAATTGTTTTTGGTATTCATGTCTCAATGTCTTATGCTTTGTTTAGTTCATGGTGCTGATATTTTTCGTCTTACTATAATTCTTTTATTTAAATAAGAAAATCTCATCCATTTTTCCAAAGAGACCGACGTATACAACAGACGAAAAACAATGAAAAACACAAAGTCACGGTCTCACAACATTTACTTAAAGCTACACGTGTTTCGCTCTATTCAGAGCATCATCAGGCCTTAAAAAGCCACTAACGTTGGCAAAACAGTAAATAAACATGGTTTGTCAAATTTATAAAATCATTGTTTATTTACTGTTTTGTCAACGTTAGTGGCTTTTTAAGGCCTGATGATGCTCTGAATAGAGCAAAACACGTGTAGCTTTAAGTAAATGTTGTGAGACCGTGACTTTGTGTTTTTCATTGTTTTTAAATTCTTTTATTTGTTTTGTTATGGATTTTTTTAATGTGTCTCGTCCTTATCGTGTTTTTCTCTCATTGGATATCCATGTCTCTTTGTAAATGTTTTTGTGCGAGAACATTATTAAGGCAATCGTCAGGTTGTTGGTCAGTGTCCAATCGTTATCGCTTAATAGCGCATGAAAGTCTCGTCCAATCTTGGCATTCAAATTGATGAACATGTCGTTTTTAAGTACCGAAGTTATGGTTTGTTCAAATTGTTCGTAGTAAAAATCTTTAACATCTTTTTCTTTATCTTCGGATAGAGCATATGCTTGAAGAGTCAATTGATTCTCTTATCACCTGTGTGCTAGAAACTCAAATTAATAGAGAGGGGAATTCAGTTTTATGGAAGATTTGTTAGTATTCCAGCAGGACGCTGCTCCACCTCATTGAGAGTAGCTGAACAAGGCATAAATAAACTAGCAGAAGGGGATCAATTGAATGGCCTCCAAGATCACCAAATTTAACACCCTTAGACTTTGTCTTTGGGCACATGTTAAATCCATTGTTTATAAAATATATCTTGCTTATATTGCTAATTTTAAAAGGCAAGTTGCAGTAGAAAGCTGATCTCCAGTGAAGTTCTTCGAAATGTTAGGGAGGAGTTTAAAAACAGACTTTATTGTTGTTTATAAAAAAAGGGACAACTTACAAGATAACCGATAACCGATGCGTGCAAGGTTTATGGGAATCTTAGAGAGAGAACTTCAAAAAGTTGTACAATCTGCTTCATTTTACACCAATTTATACTTAATTTACATTTTTGGTCGTAAATCGTACGAGGTTATAAAATAAGAAGTATGCTACTGAATCAGATTCATTTTGCGACTCGCACGCGCCTAAAACGCGTTAATCAGGAAACATATGATAATTAAAGATACTCGATGCAATCGACATATGCTGCGCTCTGGAACTTGCTAGAAACTGACCGAATATGCTGCGTTCTCGATTTATTTTAAGCATTCGAGTTACAAATATTACCAATGCTCCAGCCCCTAGTAGAAATACCTTGTTTTGGACCCCAATTGATTGCAATGATGATTTTTTACCCAATTGGGAAAACACTGTTGACCCTACATTTAACATCACTAAACAGAATTTTCCGGTTTCCATAATAAAATAATCAAACTAATTGTTTAAAGATTTATTTCAAGGGATCATTATGATTCCAATAATAATATTGCTTTTGATAAAACCCGAGAAATAAACTATAAAAATATCCGAAATAACGTTTAGGGGTCATCGATGCACGAAACAACAAACAACCCGAGCGGCTCGACTCGGCTCAGACTTTGTTTCCATATAACGCTAATTAGTAATAAATTATCCGCACTTATAATGTGTTTTAGCCACTTAATATCTCGAACATTTTATCCGTTACTTATATATCGGGAGAACCTTTTAGCAGCCCAAATATATATATCTTTAAGACCCCTCGTATTTTACGAGATCACTATCGTCGATTTGAAAGAGGAATTATGACTGAACCCCGATAGATCTCGAAGATAAGATAACGAAGAAGGCTAGACCGTTAAAAATGTTAATGATCTCGAACCGATTGGATATGGTTCTTAAGCAGGTAGATCGTAAGTCAACAACTGATCGACGGAGATTACGTGATTCGCTCGGTTTTTGCTTAGGAACGAATCGGTTCAATTCATTTATTTAAGGAAAAAAAAATAACGGGCATAAAATATAGTTCGTTAGATAACTTATCGATCTGAGTATCACAGTCCATGTTTGGTAAGCAGTTCAATTATCATTTTGATTTATTTAAGATGATAAGATGACCCGACCTGACCTGCGGTCCGAAGATAACCGAGATAGCGCCATATACATATCATCATCAGCCAGATAGCCAGTGATAGCTGATTATAGATTCCGTTTAATAGTTGTTTGTTTATTGGGTCCTGATTAGGGTTTATGTGCAATGATATCCAGTGGCGTACTGTCTATATTAATAAAGTATTTATGATTATATCAGGCTTGACTCAAAGGGTCTTTTTCAACGCTCTGATTTTTCACTGGGCTGCAATTTTTTAGGAAAACGTCTAAATCAATAGAGAGTCACATCTTGGTAACCAGCACTTCAATATCCACAAGCAATAAAAATAGCAGCAAAATAAAACAGTCTGCAAATTCATCAAAAGGCATTTAAAAGTTAGAAGTATTAATAAATAAAGTCCTTTCATTATCTGTTATGTTATTTGACCTAAAGCCTCATACTTTGCTGAGCATTGGATGCAGAACGATGATGTTTTTAATGCATATAATGATGATGGCCTTGAGCAAACTTTCTCAAAGGAAACTCAATTCATTGATAATACCCTCTATTGTAAGCAATGCTTAAATGAATTTTTTCAAAACCTGATTGAAGGTACACAGAAAAAACATAGTTACTGCAAAAACAAATTCGACAAAATTAAATGAGACTCTTTTGATAAAACTTGTGCCTCTTGAGATGTTATTAATACAACAACTGACTATATAAACCGCAGGTCAAATTTAGTACCTGACCTAATTATAGATAATGAAATAGATATTACTGGTAGTAAAAATGTAGCAAATAAATTGAATGATTTATAGATGGTGCAATAGTAGAAATGTGTTTGTCATCTGTTAGTCGAGGGATATTAGTCCAAAAGACCCTTGTACGTGCCTGTAATGAATTTCAATTATTATCCTGGGTTATTAAAGAAGGGCACGGAATTAGACACTGCTCTACAGTTTCAGCAATACATCTGCAGGAAAGTCGTTCCGAAAAAATTAGAAGAGCTTGTATCGTCCCCTAAAACTAGACCAAAGAAGGAGGTTGAGAGATTTGGTCCATAGATATTGAGATGTTTATGATGCTGGGACCAAACCAATTTTCTTTTTTTTTAATAAATTACTTAAGTGGAAGTCTCCATCAAATTTACATAGAAAGATTAGATTCCGAACGGATGTAATTCCGAAGGAATTATTTAAAAAGTCATTTTCTTAAATTTAACCATTTTAATAGGTTTAAAATTAATGATTTTACATTGACAGAAACAACTTTTAAAGTTAACATTAAGCTGCTTCTCCTTGGTTAATTATGTGTATGAGTGATTTTTTTATTTAACGTTTTTGTGTATAATATTGTTCCTGAAAGGCTTTGAACGTTGCCATAAATCGTTATATAATTTTCCTCATCTTTCCTTCCCGTCATATTTTCTTTCACATCCTGATCCTCTTCACATGCTCCCGTTAGGTATGTTCTTTCTTTTTTCAGTAGAATATTTATTATTAAATTTTTAAATTATTGTTTTTTTGGCCTCAACAGAATTCAGGGAGTGTATTCCTTTTGTGTAAGGGATATCTCTGTAAATCTGCATATTATGGCCTATTGGTCATCTTGCATTATTAGCTTTTTAATTTAGTTACAAATTCTTCGATTTTTGTTGTTATTGGTAAATTATGAAATACTCAATATTTAGTGGAATTTGGTAATATTTGAAATTTTGTAAAACCCGTGCTGTCCCCAGTAGCACCGCTTTTTGCATGTTTTTGTAGTGGTGCTCACTTAGTCCCAGTTGTTTGAGGTTCTCTACAAGGGTTTTTGGTATAAGTCCAGTTGACGAGATTATTATCGGAATTGTTTGAACATGCTCCATCTCCCATTGCCGTCTGATTTGCCCTTCAAGATCTCGATATTTGATGATCTTTTCGTTGTATTTTCCTTGGAGGTTATTGTTATTAGGTATAGCAACGTTAATCAGCGTGCGGTTCTCCTTAGTCGCTTATCCACCAGGATAAGATCTGGTCTATTGTTGACAGTTCTTTGGTCGGTGAGAACAGTTCGGTCCCAGTACAATTTATACTCGCTCTGGAGTATAATTGTAATATGGAACTTTGTCCGTCCTCAAGAGGTTCAGTTTAACTGCAAGTTCTTGGTGCAGTATTTTTCCCACTATATCTTTCCACACTATATCTTTCCACACATATCTTTCCCACCACGCAGTCATGACGTGCCTTATACTCAGTTTGGGCAAACGTTTGACATCCTCCTCTGCGGAAGTATCAGGAATTTTACAATTTTTTAAACGTCGGACACCCTGTACAGACAAGTAGGCGAAGTAAACTGTACTTCTTTATGATTAAACTAAACCATAAGTATCTTTCTACAAGAGTTCTTGGAAGTAAACCTAAATTTTCGTCTAAATTAGGAAATCCACTAAGATCAGCTACATGCAAAATTAAGTAGCACTGGTGCTGTTATGAGAAGATCGCGACATTATTTATTCATGGACTGCCTTCGAATTTATTACTTTTCTTATGTTCAATCTATCCTATTATATTTTATTGCCTCTCAGGGATCTTCAAAAGATTCACTGCTAGTTTTAAGGGCACAAAAAAGAGTCATTAAGTGTGTTCTGAGCCTTGGATATAGGGAGTCTTGCAGACCACACTTCCTTAATATGAATATCCTTGGAGTACCGCCACTATCTTTCATTCTAAAGCACTAGTACAAGTTTCTCACATTCTAACTCTGAAAATTACAGTGACAGCATGCATCATCATGCAAGCTCATTCTTTCGAAACGCTGGGTTCATTTTCGATAATAAAATGACGCGTAAAATTGGTCAGTCTATTAATAAAGGAACTCAACCACGAAAAAGTACTCATAGGTGCCAAACAGTATTGATTTTTTCAATGGATTTTCTTCAACTCTTCTACATGTCATTTCACTCTTTTCCTATTTGATTTTATTATGTTAAATTATCTCTGGATGCACAAACGTCACTGACTAAAACAGTCCTCTTTAAAATGCACAAGCACATTATATATATATATAAGTATACAAACATTATATTATATATTTGTCAAGATCCCAGGGCTGGTACGTACTTGACAGCCCGTCCCCGTTGTTCCTACTCTCGCTTAATACTAAATGCGGTTATCTATAAACGCGGAAACCCCGATATATCGGCAGATGATATTTAACGTGTTCGCACATTAAAATGTGTACATACATATACATTCTGGAACAGGGCTTTAGAGTCTAGCGGCTCTAAAATGCACAAGAATAACGGGCGCCGACAGATAACGCGCGTTTAACCAAAGTAACAAAGAAGTGACGGGCACCACAAAGAAATTATTGTTTCTTTTCAGTTAGGGAGTTTGTGGTTACGTTTCCAGCATCCAGATTAGTTTAGTGGAGGAATTTTCGAATGAAAGCACTCGAAAAATTCCTGTTTTATTGTGAGAATTAAATTCACTTTTAAGGAAACGATTAAAAGGAGACATAAACAGAACATAGAATTTGAAATCGGGATCAAATGTTGAAGGAGTTTCAATAAATCTTTAAGAATCAAACCTAGAAAGTCACTTAAAAATACCTTTTGAAGACCTTTATATGCTGATGTCATACAACCGAAAGATGTTAGTAACATGTATTCATAAAAACATTGTTTATTTATAATCTAAAGATTAAATATATGTAGTATTATATAAATCCCGACATTTTATTCATTTAATTGTCATATTTCATTATTACAATTTGTAATTCAATAACAGCCAATATAGCAGGCGGTGAGACCGATGAAGCTATTGCTGGTTTAAAGATTGTCCTATCAAGGAGATTCTTGAAGGCATTGACACTTGTGACAATCACAGTTTCTTCGCATAGGTGTTCCATGGATATACTACTCGGTTTGATAAAGTTTCTCTTTTGAAAATTAAGCAGTTTACTCCTTGTCCAATTTTTTTAGTGCCTACGATGATGCCGGCCTTGATTCTGCTTCAGGATGTTTCTAATTTGACAATAATTATAATGCTGCGTATTTTCTTATTGACAGAGAAGGAATTTGTACTTCAGTGATGTAATATTTTATGTAATAAATACTTTAAATTGATATAGTTTCTGTACATATTCAGTATTATTATGATTTGATTACACAATATTATATATTACTAAAAGTATAGGAATTTTCAGAATGATATTTACGATAATATATATTGCTTTATTTTAATTTTTAAGATATTGATTACTGAATATTAGGTAATAATTTTAATTAAAATGTGACTAATAAATAAAATTACTTGATCCAAGCATTTCAGATATACATTTAATTGAGATGCTCAACTTTTGAAAAAAAAATTGGCTCAACTGCCTAGAATTGTAAAATAATTCTAAATTAAATGTCATTATTAAATTAATTAATTAGTTGAAGCAATTTAAATTCGACTTTAGTTAATGCGAATGCAATTTTTAAAAATAGAGTCTGGAGTTCATCAACATCAATAATTAATTAATCTAGTTATTTGAGGTACAATTTTAATTAAAATATCTACCTAATATTTTAAAACTAACTTACTTTTTAATAATTAAATTAAAATTATTTTCAAATTCCAGGTACTTTGTAAATTGTACCTCAACTGCTTGAAATTGAAAATCATATAATAAAATAATTCTAAGTACTTGGAATTTAAAAACAATTTTAATTCAATTGCTAATAATATGTAAGTCAGTTTTAAAATATTAGGTAGGTATTTTAATTAAAATTGTACCTCAAATAACTAGATTAATTAATTATTGATGTTTAGCTGGAATTATTTTATAACTCCAGGCTCCATTTTTAAATTTAATTTAATACATTAATTTTAATTAATATTAGTATTTAATAAATTAATTAAATTTAATATTCTTTAACTAATAGCATAGAATTTCAATTGCCTTGACTTTATATTTAATTTGTTAATAATATTTAAAGTCGAGGCAATTGAAATTCTATGCTATTAGGTAAAGAATATTTGGTATAAAAACATACATTTATTTTACGACTTTAGCACTTCAAATCACTGAGGGCTTTCAATATTCCCTTTTTTCAAAATTCAAATTCAAATTTCTCTTATTTGCCGAATTTATTAAATCATACAATAATTTTTATTTTTATACTATGTATTTACAATGGCAAATAGAGTGTTTCTCAAGTATAGACCAAATGACACGTAAACACATGGTACAGATGAGATTTTTACTATTGCAACACAGAAACAAATGGACTACCTAATGAAATACAACAAAGTAACCATTTTAATATATAAGAATAATTTTTAGAATGTTTAGTGCTAGTTGTAATGAGAAAACGAAAAAGCACAACCCCTTAAGACCAGTTTAAAAAATTGTGGACCAGAATGAAGTACATCAAAAGAACGTTCTTATCTAATAATTAGGAATAACTTTAGTATTTTTTTCGAAAAATTATTTTAAAGACAAATTAAAAAGTTACAGAAGATTTTTTCCTGCAACATTAAATTTGTCTCAATAAAATTTTTAAAAAATGCCTGAGGTTTGAATGTTCTTAGCTATATCAGTTAAAAAAACATCCTTTCTGAGGTAAAAATTAAATGGAAAAATACGTTTATTGTTTTTTGAACATTGAAATCCAGCCATTGCCATTATATAACACGTGTTTTCTACAAAAACGAATATTGGTTCATTGTAAATTTGCAATTAAACATTGCACTAACTTTTTCACTAAAAATACAACAAATTATGGTCTAGACCTGTTGATTCTTATTGATTCTTGGTCAACTGCCTGGAATTGTAAAATAATTCTAAATTAAATGTCATTATTAAATTAATTAATTAGTCGAAGCAATTTAAATTCGACTTTAGTTAATGCGAATGAAATTTTTAAAAATGGAGCCTGGAGTTGTAAAATAATTTCAACGTAAACATCAATAATTAATTAATCTAGTTATTTACATACAATTTTAATTAAAATACCTACCTAATATTTTAAAACTTAATTTCTAACAATTACATTAAAGTTATTTTCCAATTCCAGGTACTTTAATTAAAATTGTACCTCAACTGCTTGGAATTGAAAATCATATAATAAAAAAAAATCTAATTTATATTTAATTTGTTAATAATTTTAATTTAATTGCTAATATTTAAGTCAGTTTTAAAATATTAGGTAGGTATTTTAATTAAAATTGTACCTCAAATAACTAGATTAATTAATTATTGATGTTTAGTTGGAATTATTTTATAACTCCAGGCTCCATTTTTAAATTTAATTTAATAAATTAATTTTAATTAATATTAGTATTTAATAAATTAATTTAATTTAATATTCTTTAACTAATAGCATAGAATTTCAATTGCCTCGACTTTATATTTAATTTGTTAATAATTTTTAAAGTCGAGGTAAAAACACACATTTATTTTACAACTTTAACACTTCATATAACTAAGGGCTGTTAATATTCCTTTTTTTGCAAAATTCAAATAGAGTGTTCCTCGATTTTAGACCAAATGCAACACAGACACAAATGCACTCCCTAATAAAATACAGCAAAGTAACAATCTTAACAATTAAGAATAATTTTTAGAATATTACATTGAATTTACATTCAAATCCAGCCATTATTATTATATAACACACGGTTTCTACAAAAACGAATATTGGTCCATTGTAAATTTGCAATTAAACATTGCACTAAATTTTTTCAATAAAAGTTCGACAAATTATGGTTCAGACCCGTTGACTCTTATTTCCGTAATAATTATTACGCGTTAACTCCAATACCCGACTAAATTCTATTGAACTAGTAATTTCAATAAAAAATTCTAATTTTATAAATAAAAAATAATATTGCATGGCAAGTTCCTTATATTTTAGGAATATATACGAAACTGTAAATTTACTCCTATTTTTTGTAAAGTCGGACGATCGTAAAATGCATTTCTTAAGACTAAATATTTTAAAAGTGCCTAGTTCGTATATCTAATGCATGTCAGAGTCAATAATAGTAATTACGAAACAATTTTAAAATTCATATTTAATTTAATAGGATGCAACGAGTGAAAACAGGGGTGCTTTCTATGGGACCCTGTTTTATAATAAATTGCCATTCCCAGTAAGATGCTGGCCTATTAATTAAAAGGTCATCAAAAGATATTATTAATGAATATAGTACTAAATTAATTAACTTCATAGTCAAATTAAGCGTGTATACCTAATTAAAATTTATTTTTTCTTCAGGCATTTCATCTTATGTTTTGTGCCTTCCTAACATAAATTTTTCATTTTTGTTTTGAAGATTTTGATGTCTTCCAGGCATTTCGATTAATAATTCATTACCTCCAGAGTTATTAATTTATTTCGTATACAGGTTGGGGAATCGATCATTTCACGTCATGAGTTACGATTAATACTGAGAAACAAAATAAAAATATATCTCTCTTCCCTTATTTAATTTCCTTAAGTACAAATTGATTAATAGGGTTTTTCTCATAAAATCATCGCTCCAAACATTTTTCTCCTTTTAGAAGTAACGTTTTTTTTTCAGTTCATTTTAGTCATCCATTGATTATTGACCGTCAACTAATAACTTCAAGCTCTATAGGAATAAATTTTATCAATAATACAATAGTGTTTTCCAAACGAACGTTTACTTACTCATCAAAACTCGCGCAACAGATTGCGAACAAAATAGTTCATGTCATAATGCATACAAAAAAAAATTACTCATATACGGCTTTGTAGTGTTTATCAGAACGTTTCCTAGTAATCTGGTAATCAGAGACTTTCAAGTTTATCGTGAAATGTGCATTAATCAAACAAAATGTATGTATATACAGCGAGGGTATCAATAGAATCCACTAGGATTATACTTTTAAATTCAGTCGATGGCGATACGACCAGCCTGAGTGACACATCAAAGGGAACTCTCATGCATAGTCCATACTTAATTAAGAAAACCACTAAAGGTAATTAAGAAACAATTTGTTAGCTCCGTAGCTAATTAGAAGTGTTACTGACCCAATGTTATTGCTATGTAAATAAAGCCGTCAGTGGTGTCAGTTGGGTGGACAGGTGCATTTACATAACCGCACCTAATGCTATAAGACGTAATGTGGGTGTTTATTACCTGATAGTAGTAGGAGTTGTACGTGCGAAAAGTATATTTTCCGAAAATCCTGGCAGATTCAACTTAAGTTCTGTTACAATAATAATTGATTTCCAAATTTTTACTAGTTATTAAAAGTTATACATATATAGTCTTACATGCGGCTAGTATAAGGTGCTTTATTTAAAAATAAAATTCTCCATGGTATTTGCTAAATTTTTCAATACTATGAACAGCTCTCAAACTACTTGAAAGAATGTTATAAAATGTTGGAGCAAGGCATGCTAAAAATCTGTGTTTCACCCCATACCCCATAAAGATATGAGGTGATAGTCTGGGGTCACTGAAGCAGTGACTCCATCAATGATCGGTAAATTAAAATCAGCAATTCTTCACTTTCCTTTTTCCACGTTCTTCAACAAATTCTGCAGTTTTTTTTATTAACATTATCATCTACATATGATATCAGTGATGCATTATGAATGTTGAGATTAGTCAGAGCATGTTATCTTATCTGATTGTTATTGAAACATGATTTTGATGATAAGGCTCTTTCTTATAAAATGTCGAGCCTTGGGCCAGACCTGACAGCTCATTATTTCGCCTTACCTACTACTCGTTTTTTTTACACTGACAACATAAATTTCTAGATAGGAAACTTCCATAGGAGCAAACAGAACACTGGACGTCGATGGACTGTTGCACCCTCTAAATGTCAAGGAGTGAAAATGTCATATTTAAATTTGATTATGGCGGCAAATTTGAAAGAAATTATAATAGGCAGACCAAAAACATCATAGGTATTCTTGTTTTTTAAATTGGATGAATAAAGTAAAACAATAATGTGCAGGCGTTTTTATTTCATTTATAAAATCTATAGGATCCTTCTGGTGGACTAGAATTTTACTTATTATATTATGGGATAAAAAGAAAACTACTTCCATCTCATTTTGAATTGCTTATTTTCATATATTTCTGTCTTTTCTAATTATACTGGTCTCTCATAAATTATCGACATCTCTCATATGCTTTTTGTGTTTTTATTAAATTGTGAATTGGGTGATTTAAACTTGCAGGACTTGACAAGTATTGTAGATTTTATATAAATATATATATTCCATAGATAAGGTATAACTGATTTAAGTACCTAACTAGAAGAGAGAAGAGAGATGAGAAAAGAGAAAAGAGAGAAGAGAGAAGGGAGAAGAGAGAAGAGAGAAGAAAGAAGAGAGAAGACAGAAAAACGAAGAGACGTGATTCAACTTTAGGCAGTTGATTATTTTTTTCTAATTTCCAAGAAATTAAAAAATCTAAACGTTTTTTTATATTTTATTTCTTTGTCCAGGCAATTAGGTCTGCCATCTATTTCCCTAAGAATCTGCAAGATTTCCCTTTAATTCTGGATTCAGGGCTTCTTCCAGAGGTTTTTGGGAATAATCATGAACTGGGTATAATTGAAAAATGGTGCCTCGGCTACAGCTGCCTGGAATAGGAAATAAAATTATTCTTTAACTGTCTGGACTAAAATAATAATTTTATTTATTCCAGGCAATTGAGGAACAAAATAACTTAACTATATGATTAAAAATTTCCAGTTTTCACTAGCAACTGCTTGATTAGAGACATTTTCTCTTGCATCAACTGCCTGGAAAAGAAGCATTACTTTCATGCAGTTGATTCAGTTTTCAGTTCCAAAAATTAAACATTTTTCTAGGCTATTATGTGAATAATTTGGTTTTTATGACAAAAAACTGAAAGTTTGGTCTCGAACTTATATTAAGATTAAGAGTTGGTTACACGTGTTTCGCTCCTAAAGGTATCATCAGACCTGATTAACACCTTATCAAATTTACGTTCCTCAAAAACAGCAACTTTAAGTTGTGTCCACTACGGATAGATTACGAATGTACTAAAAATTGCTTATCAACTTAGAATAAAAAAATAACGAATTCTTTATCTGCCTTGACGAAAATAATTATTATATTAGTTACATACTTACCTATGCTTAATAAACCCAATAACATGAAGTTTTCCTTCCAAAAATGGTTCTTTCTGAAGCATCAGACCAACAATACTATTAGTGGGTAGTTTGTTCTTTTGTTTCGTTTTTAATAAATTAATTTGTGAAAATTTCCTTTCTGCATCTGCAGATATATGAGGCAAAATTGAAATATTAAGAGCAAAATTTGAGAGCAGAAGATATACCTCGGACTATGAACATACTGCTCAACTTGAATATCAAAACTTGAATTATCTAAAATGGCGTCATTTGGGATGAATGGCATCTATTAAAGCTGTAGATTTTTGATAATAAAAACAAATAATCACTATCTGTTACTAAGTATGTTTGGAAAATTTATTAATAAAGGTATATTTTATAGATTCCCATGTGCCTTCAAAAATACGTTTAGGGTTTATTAATAAGGATTTATCAATGTTTTGTCAATGTCATAGTCATCAATATATATTAATTAAAAAAAAATATTTTTTTGACATATTACGTTCCTCATTGTTAGCTCTGTGATAAACTTAATCTACAAAACGTTAACATATATTTAACAAGACCGACAATTTGTCTATCAAACTATTGACTATTTGTCATGTGCGAAGACGATTTTTTTAAGGCATGAGGGAATTACCGAAACGTCATAATTAATATTTATAAATTCTTCTCTATTTTTTTGTAAATTAATTTGAAAATACGAGTAGAAGTTTTAACGGTAGATAAAAACAGGTTTGCGGTAGACCGGTAGCTAAAGCACGAAAACGGTAGACCTGGCATCGCTGTTGACAACATAAATTAATGCTTTCTAGATAGGAAACTCCCATAAGAGCAAACAGAACACCGAACGTCGCTTGACTGTTGCGTCCTCTAAATGTCGAGGAGTGAAAATGTCATATTTAAATTTGATTATGGCGGCAAATTTGAACTTTTTTTCAGACACTATATTAGGCAGATTTTATTGTTTTTACATTGAGACCAAAAACATCATAGGTATTCTAATTTTTTTAAATTGTCACAAAACAATAATTTGCAGGCCTTTTTATTTAATTTATAAAATCTGTAGGATCCCTCTGGTGGACTAGAATTTTACTTATTATATTATTAAGGGGCAAAAAGAAAAAACCTTGAATAAATGTGCCTTTATAGTACTGGAGTTTCTGATTAGGGTATTTAATAAAATTGACCTTGAGTTCCTGGATGCCCTTTCTATAAACAAGTTTAAATCGCCTGTAATAAGAACCAAAGAAAGAAAGAAAACGTGCTATATTACGTAAGACAAAACAAAATTTTGTATACAAGCATCCTAAAAACTAAAAAGTGTCCCATTTAAAATAAGAAAGTTAGTGTTTCTTCCTGTTAAACCGCAAGTGATGGAAAACAACAGAATAGGTGAACAGATGCTCTTATAACTATTCTATCGATATACCAAATTTCTTATGTTGAAAAATAAAATAGTTATTAAATGTTCCCTTTTATCTGTGTCACCCGGTATATGCCTATCTCAGTCTAAAAATCATGAGAACAAAGTGACATTTTTTACATAATTAGACCAATTATGCCCGAAACTCTAATATGCGACAGCTGATGCGCTACAATGAAGGGAGTTTGTTGCTGCGCCACAAGAGTTACTTCCGTAATGTATATGGTGGTTGTAGTTCCCCCTACCTGTATAGTACTTAGATCAAGTTGCGCTTTTCTAACTTTTTTAGGTTCAGAGATATTTGTATTGAAATTTGCACCCTGTTTTTATTACATCTCAAGTAAAATGTGCTGGTTAGTTCAGTAAAGTAGCTTCAAGAGACGTTTTAAATAGAGATAGAAAGTAAGCAAGCGTCTAAGGTCTAAGATGAACGAGTCCCTCCAATAAATCACGTTCTCAATCATCATATCAAGTTCGAGTACGCAACGTTTCCTCGTCAAATTATCACCTTATTATTACAAAACCTGGTAAAGACAAGACGTGAAGGCAGGCATTGTTTCAACCTTTCTACACACATTTACAGAGTAAATTCCCGAGATAGGATCTCTTTGAGCGAGAAGTGCGCGATAACCGTCCTCCAATAGCCGACCCTAAAACTATTACCGCAATGCGAAATGAGCTGAGCCCGAGGCGTTTAGGATCAGACAATAAATCTGAAAGTTAACAAGACGCACGTCGCGGTTCACGAAGTGAGAGCCCCGCCTGGAGATCACGAACTGATGGGGCCCCGGCCCGCCCTCCCCCTCTCTACGACGTCATATGGGGGGCGATCGATATAGGGCTCGCAATAAAAATATTTGTACAGCAATTACCGAGGGGGCAGCCCGTTATCGCGATATCCTCGGTTTTGGCATGTACGTGGTACCGGTCGCCGGTGGTACTATCGTGTCGACATCTCGCGATCGAAATTGCTTGCTCGGCTTGGCTTGAGAGTCCATGGTATAGACCCGAAATCGTAAAAAAGAAGAAGAAGAAGAAGAAGAGGAGCGTCGTCGTCATCCGCAGTTGTTAAGGGATCTTCAAGATGATTGATACAAGAGATAACCGATCAGAGAATCTTCTTCTTCTTCTTTTTTATTCTTTTAAATAGGTTCTTCCCTCTCGTCAGGTTGTATTCAAATTGTATTGAAATTCCGATGATTTCATACCACACCAACACTCCTCAGACAAATATTGTTTGCTTTCTCATAAAAGCTCTTTTTGCCGAATTTTATTTGTAACCAATAAGTGACATATGCGCTACAAAGAGCGCACTACGCTGTTGGTAACTGCTCGGCCACGCAGTGGCGCCACAAGAGTTACTTTACCAGCCTACATGGTGGTTGTAGTTCTCCCTACCTGTATTATGCACTGTAAAAAATGGCTTTGTATTTTTTACTACAATGTTGCGTCGCCCTTTTTTTTACAAATTGTAGCAAATTTGATCTTACTTGTAGCAAAAAATCCTATAGGCATGTCAAAGTAAATCTGACAGTATTCTAAACTCGTCGAGTGGTAAATAGCTCAATAGTGAGTCGCATATTTTGCTATAATGAAATCAGGAAATGCGTGAAAGTAGTTGGGAGAGTTATTGCTTTTAATATATTAAGTCTACTCTTAGTCTTTGTCCTGAGTTAATTAACTATTTGTAGAAAAAGCCCAAAAGGGGGTAAAAAGTCTAGTTTTTCACTTTCTACCGCATCTCACCTCTCAGGAACATTCGGGATCATTATGAAATTGCACTTTTCTTACGTATTTATGAACTTTACAAACGGGAGAAATAATTTCATAGTGATCGTCAAAGAATCATCAGACTCAGATTGGTTTAAATGCCCAAAAGGGGGTAAAATGTCCACTTTTTCACTTTCCACCGCATCTCACCTCTTCGTAACATTCTGAATCATTATGAAATTGCACTTTTCTTACGTATTTATGAACTTTACAAATGGGAGAAATGATTTCGTAGTGATCGTCAAAGTCTCATAAGACTCAGATTGGTTTATATGCCCAAAATGGGGTAAAAAGTCCACTTTTTCACTTTCTGCCGCATCTCACCTTTAAGGAACATTCTGGATCATTATGAAATTGCACTTTTCTTACGTATTTATGAACTTTACAAACGGGAGAAATAATTTCATAGCGATCGTCAAAGACTCATAAGACTCAGATTGGTTTATATGCCCAAAATGGGGTAAAAAGTCCACTTTTTCACTTTCTACCGCATCTCACCTTTTAGGAACAATCTGAATCATTATGAAATTGCACTTTTCTTACGTATTTATGAACTTTACAAACGGGAGAAATAATTTCATAGTGATCGTCAAAGAATCATCAGACTCAGATTGGTCTATCTGCCCAAAATGGGGTAAAAAGTCCACTTTTTCACTTTCTACCGCATCTCACCTTTTAGGAACATTCTGGATCATTATGAAATTGCACTTTTCTTACGTATTTATAAACTATACAAACGGGAGAAATAATTTCATAGTGATCGTCAAAGACTCATGAGACTCAGATTGGTTTAAATGCCCAAAAGGGGGTAAAAAGTCCACTTTTTCACTTTCTACCGCATCTCACCTCTCAGAAACATTCTGGATCATTATGAAATTGCACTTTTCTTACATATTTATGAACTTTACAAATGGGAGAAATAATTTCATAGTGATCGTCAAAGTCTCATAAGACTCAGATTGGTTTATATGCCCAAAATGGGGTAAAAAGTCCACTTTTTCACTTTCTACCGCATCTCACCCTTTAGGAACATTCTGGATCATTATGAAATTGCACTTTTCTTACGTATTTATGAACTTTACAAACGGGAGAAATAATTTCATAGTGATCGTCAAAGTCTCATAAGACTCAGATTGCTTTATATGCTCAAAAGGGGGTAAAAAGTCCACTTTTTCACTTTATACCGCATCTCACCTCTCAGAAACATTCTGGATCATTATGAATCTGCACTTTTCTTACGTATTTATGAACTTTACAAACGGGAGAAATAATTTCATAGTGATCGTCAAAGTCTCATAAGACTCAGATTGGTTTATATGCCCAAAAGGGGGTAAAAAGTCCACTTTTTCACTTTATACCGCATCTCACTTCTCAGGAACATTTTGGACTATCATGAAATTGCACTTTTTTTAATTAATTTTTTTTCTTAAATTCGTCTTTACTTATAAACCCAAAACCAAAAACACACACCCAAAAAAAAAAGAGAAAAGAGAAAAGGTCGACGTCAATTTGTAAACGGTAACAGTGGCCCATCGATGTCAAGAAGGGGGCCATTGTTATCCTCGCACACCTGTGGCGAGGAGCGCGGCGCCTCCGGATATACATATACCTACACAAGTGTGTTTGTGTTAACTGGGGCCCTTTAAAGCCCCCATTATTAGTTTGGGCACTTTAAATTGCCCATTTACGTCGCCCAGTTGGAGTTTTAATGGGGCTAAATTAACCGGTGATGCCTCATTTAATCGGGCGGGACGGGTTTGTGTGGGGGGTGAAACTCATGTTTTACTTTCGTATATTGTTATACATAATGCGTTCGACGTAAAGGAGTTAAAAGAATAAAAGCGTTTCAGGCATTTCAAGTAAATTTTCATTTTTAGAGTCGTCATGAATCGTGGAAAAATTTGTCATAAAGCTTTTTTACTACTTTTGAATTCGGAGCATATTTTGAAAAATATGGTCATTTTGACCTCGGATTTTGAGCGAAAATCGAAAAATGCAAAGAAATAGGTTTTCCGTTCATTTTAGAGTCAAATCGGTAGTAATATTTTTTTAAGGTACTCTGAAGTAGTGCAGGATAGAAAAATAAAAAATTGAAATTTTTTCATAAGGCTCTTGATAATTCGATATTTGTTTTACAGTTTTTTTCAATTCTCTCTGATTCTATAATAGCTAGAACCGATTCATTTTTATTGTTTGTCTATGAAAAAATCGACTTTCGGTAGAAATAAAAATAAAGCGTCTGCGAAATTCTAGAGAGTTGGGAAAAATGGCTGCATCTTATATGACATATCAGATGCTTGACAGTTCTTACCGCCATCTATATGTTGAGGAGTAGAAGCTTTTTCGGTGTTTAATCAATCGACCAAGCTATCAAGGCCTTGGTAAAAAGAGGCAATTTTTACCAACTTATATTTCGAACCCTTCTACCAAAGCATGAATTCTAATTTAATAGATGAATATAGGGCATCTCATTTAAAATTTAATGAAGTTTCTATCATTGTAACTGAAAGAAGCATATATAATATACTCTAAAATTAAAGTTACAAGACTCCTTTCACCAAAAGAGTAAAACCACACATAGATACCAATCGGCAAATGGTTGGCCCAATTTATTGGATCGGGTTTACCGTGGTGTCCCGGTTGTTTCGTTCGGCCGAGTGGGTGGTACGCCCACGCCCAATCCTTGATTGCTTTATTATGATTTTGATTAGATAACCGTGGATATTTATGATTTTCTCGTTAGAAATTATGTTGGCTTTAGGTTTTATCGTGGTTTTAACCACTTATATGGACGGACGTTGTCGTGAAAAACGTTAAATAATGATACGTCGCAAGAAATTTAATACTCCTTTAAATATAACGTGCGCTTTTTTTTGTTGTTTGTTTGTTTTGCAACAGTTTGCAACAACCTTGTTTCGTTTTTATAACATCAGCAGAAAATGGTTTGTTAATAACCTTATTCGGTAGGTAAATTATTAGTTATGAGAATATTTATGAGCCCACTACATAATGACCAGAAAATTTTAAAAGAATTTCATTAGTAACTTAAAATTACCGCCAAATGATTATAATGACAAATGTCAAAGGTCACCATTTTTGCACATGGTCCAAAAAATACTTTTTCTTATTTCCTACTCATGTATGTAAAGAGTTCACAGCTTTTCTTGTCACCAGAGGCGCTTATTTCCGAAATTAAAGCAGTTTTAAATAAGTTTTTCAATAATAAAATTGGAAGTTACATCCTGTAGCTTAAACATAAATGAATTCACCAAAATTCGAAGCCGAGAAGCGCAGGTTCTTATTGTGTCAAGTGAATTAAGGTGACAAATGACAATTGACATTTAAAATTAAATCGCATTGTTGCCGTTTTATTTCTCATGCCTTAAATTGGTTTCACAGCATTATTTCCTATAAAAAAACAAACAATATATTCTTATAATATTACTTGGCAGTACACTATATGTTTGTATAATAGTTCTTAAATTAACTGTTTTAATAAGTCTAGATTCGAAGACGAAAAGCGCCGTTTTCTATTGTGTCAAATCAGTTAAGGTGACAAATGACAGTTGTGACAGCTGACATTTCGGAAATTGATTTTACAGCATTATTTGTAATAAAAAATATGTAATGTACTCTGATAATATCACTTTGGTAACATACTGTGTATTTCTCTTATATTTCTCAAATTAGTAAATTCACTGTTTCAATAACTCAAGATTTTAAGCCGAAAAGCGCAGATTTTTTATTGTCTCAAGTTAATCAACGTTTTTAAAATTAAATGGCATTGTTGCCGTTTTACTTAATCTGCTTTAAATAATTTTTAAAGCATTAATTTCATTTTTGAAGAACCATATAATATAAATAAAATTAAGAATGTAATGGTTCGTTACAAGCCTTTGTCGACTTTTTTTCAAAATATTATGAGCAATGATATTGTTATATTATTATAAAATATAAATTATATATTAATTATAAAAGAGTAATTGGGGAGAACCTGTGTATTTGTACCGTTTTGTTTGGTACGACGAAGGTATCATTTCAATGTATATGATTCGAAAAACAAAAAGGGCATTTCTTAACCAGTTCGCTATTGACAGTTGAAATGTAGTGACTGACAAAAATGCCGTTGTTGCCGTTTTATTTCTGTCTCAAATTATTATTATTAAATAATTATTTTTATAAATACAACATAATTGAATTAAAATTAAGAATATAAAAATTTGTAGTGGTTCTAAAACTTCGTCTTAAAATGTTAACACTTCTTATATTCATTCAAAAAGTTAGTTAGAATAATAAAGGTATTGTTGGCAAGAAACTGCGCATTTCTATTATACTTCCCACATAACCCTACGGTTTGTTCGAAGCGTCAAATTTATTATTTTAATAACTTAGGACTTGAAAGCAAAAAGCGCAGTTCCTAATCAGTCCTTAATCAACTTAAGTTGACAATTGACGTGACAATGTTGCCGGTTTATTAAATGAGTTTTTAAATTTTAAAGAGTTCCAGGCATCATGCTAATTTACGATTCTGAACTAAAAATAATCAAAAGTATATAACCTCTTTCATGTTTGAAAATACACTGTGTATTTCTTTTATATTTCTTAAATAAATAAATTCACTGTTTCAATAACTTAAGATTGTAAGCCGAAAAGCGCAGTTTTTATGGTATCAAGGTGTTTAAAATTATATGACATTGTTGCCGTTTTACTTAATCCGCTTTAAATTATTTTTAAAGCATTAATTTGATAAGAACCATATAATATAAATAAAATCGAGAATGTAAAGGTTGGTTAGACGATTTTTTTTCACCATAGAATAAGTTATATATTAATAGTGAAAGAGTAATTAGGAAGAAACTGTATATTTGTATAATATATTTCAATCATGAACCGAAGTACCGTTTTCTTTGGAACGACAAAAGTATCATTTCAATATAAATGAACGAGAATCAAAAAGCGCAGTTCTTAACTAAATAACTTGACAATTGACAGTTAAAATGTAGTTTCTGACTAAAGTAATTAATAAATCGATACTTTTATAGATACAACGTAATTTAAATAAAATTAAGGATATAAAAATTTGTAGTGGTTCTAAAACTTAACACTACTTTTATTTCCTTGAAAGGGTAATTAGGATAATAAAGGTGCAATTGGCAAGAAGCTGCCTATTTATATGTGAGAATATTCCGTGCCAGACCAGCTAGATTCAAAACTCAATAGGGCCCTCTTCATGAAATCGTCACCCGAGCCATTAGCCTTATTTATTTGACGTTATGTGACGACGTCTGTGTTAGTTTTAAGTTTTAAAGAGTTTTGCTATTAAAAAGAAAAGGGGACATTCGAATTTTAGACAGCGTCTGCTTATAACTTGCTTTTAAGATTTTTCGTTTTATTAAATCATAATTTAAAACTCCGTGTTTTCTTACATCAGAAGTGGGATTCGACTTACACTAAAAGTACCACTTATTGTTCGATATTGTTTTCGTGGACGGCTTTAAATTAGTAAAATAAAAGAGAAACTTAATCGCGTCTTGTGGATACATGAATTATGGAAGAATTCGCGAAAATTTTAACTGACTCTCTA
Organism: Anthonomus grandis grandis; assembly: GCF_022605725.1. NCBI lineage: Eukaryota > Metazoa > Arthropoda > Insecta > Coleoptera > Curculionidae > Anthonomus > Anthonomus grandis. The sequence goes on from NC_065554.1 coordinate 28,082,681, forward strand.
AAAGCGCTTATAGATGAAAACAAAAGTGCTGTGTCGACGTTAGTGGACATTCTGAGGTTTAATCCGGTGCGGTAAGGCGGTGTAACGAATTGGAAAAATTGGGTGAAACTTTTAACTGGTCTAATCATGAGTTACTTGCCAGAGGTTCGAGTGGGTTGGTTGGAGAAGCAAGGGACTGGTTGTCGACTTGGAAGCCGTTACAGCGAACCTGGGAGGACTTTAGGACTGAGTTATGCAGTCTTTATCCGGCCAAGAAAAATCTAAGCGAAAAGTTGCGAAGAGCCTGTTTGTACATCAGCAATGACGCTACCTCGGACTGTGAGTATGCCAGAAAAAAAATTATTCTTTTAAATTCTCTAGATTTTAATCTAACTGATTAGTCAGTTATTAGAAATTGTCATTGGTGATATCAAATACATTCATGTCAGAACCGCTGCTTTTAATAGCAACCTAGACTCTATAATAAATCTAGCCCGGGTAATTTTTCTGATAAAAGAGGCCAAAAAAAAAAGAAGTTTTCCTTTTCATTTTAAAAATCAATTTGACAATAATTCAAAAAAATGCTACAACTGTAACCAAACTAATGAAAAATTTATTTGGGGTGATGATCAAAAAATAGCAAAAAACTATGTTTGCGCTTTCTTGAGCCAAAGGCCGTTATGATCATTTTTTGACCCAAGCTTAAAAACAGAACTTCACACCGATGCTAGCTCTGTCGGCTTCGGCGCGATACTGTTTCAGCGTCACGAAAATACACAGTTAAAAGTAATTTCATATTTTTCGAAACGCATACCTCTAATGAGGAATCTAAATACCATTCTTATGAACTTGAAACCCTAGCTGCTTATTATGCCATTAAACATTTTCGCGTCTATTTATTGGGAATTCATTTTAAATTAATAAGTGATTGTAACTCACTTATTCAACTTCAACTTATTCCTAGAGTAGCTAGATGGTGGCTCTACTTGCATTGTTTTAATTTTGATATCGAGTATCGAGAAGGTCAATTTTTACACCATGCTGATTACTGTAGTAGGAATCCTATAGGCTTAATAGAAAAAGTGTAGCTGTAAATACTATTGATACTGAAAATTGGTTAAGAAAAGCTCAAAAACCCCAACCAGATTCCTCCTGTATATCGTGCTTTTGTAGCTAAAGGTAGCCGTCTAAGAATGTTATGACGAACAATGCCACATCGGTCCTGATAAGACATTCGCAAAGATAAATCATTTCTTTTGGTTTCCAAAAATGGCAAAATTTGTGAAGAAATATTGCGATCATTGTCTAAAATGTTTAGTGGGTAAAGCTCACATCGGCCCCAAACATACCAAACTACATCCCATTGACAAAAAACCGATTCCTTTTCAGACAGTGCATGCTGATTGTGTGGGTCCGTTTCCTGTGTCTATCGAGGGATTTAAACATTTTTTACTCATCATTGATTCCTTTACAAAATATATGTTCTATATATTTTGTATAAGTATGTTCAGTGTCACAAAAACTTTGATTTGTGATCGAGGCACAAATTTTACGGACAAGTCTGTAAAACAGATGCTAGAATTGGGTGTACGTCAACACTTAATTGTTAAGGGTACACCTCGGGGTAATGGCCAGGTAGAAAGGTATGTGGGCACTGTTTTGAATTTATTACGCACAGAAATTGAAATTAGGTCCGAATGGTCAAAGCATGTTATAAAGTTGCAAACCACTTTAAACACGACGGTACAAAAAACTACGGGATTTTCACCAATTTATTTACTAACTGGGCTAGAAGGTAGTAATGGCGATATACGAATCCTAACTGAGTCTTGCCCTTTAATTAATGCACCGGCGAGTTTAGAGAAAGATCGGCAACTGGCATAAGAACGTATAAGAAAACAGGCGGATTATGCAAAAAGTTTATTTGACAAAACAAAAAGGCTCAATAAAAAAATCTCAATCAGTGATCTTGTCTTTCATCCATCGGGTAACAGTCATTAAGCAAAGTTGGACAAGAAATACGAAGGTCCATTTAAAGTTATTTCTATTTTGCCGAATGACTGCCGGTTTGAGTTAAAAAATCTGTCAACTAATCGGAAAAGAGTTATTGCTAGAGACATGATCCGAGTTTGACCAGGCGAACTTTCAGAATGTTGAGATATATTATTACTTTTCTGCTTGTTTATTTTAGGTAATTGGAAAATATATTTTTTTTGTTTTTGATATGTGGAAGCAAATTGGTTTGAAAAGTTAATATTTCAGTATTTGCTTTATTTTATTTTGTGTTGAAAGCTTTTACGTTTATAATTTTTATAACGTTGAAAGGTCGTACGCTTTGCGAATTATGTTGAAAACTTGTACGCTTTGCATTGGCATTTTTATAACGTTGAAAGCTTGTACGCTTTGCGAATTATGTTGAAAGCCTATACGCTTTACAACAATGTTTGAATTACGTTGAGAGCTTATGCTTCACACTGATGTTACTATAACATTGAAAGCTTTCATGCTTTGCTAAAAAGAATTATTTCTGAAGAGAAATTTGTTCTGTTTTATTTTAAGATTTTTCGTTTTATTAAATCATAATTTAATTAAAACTCGGTGTTTTCTTACATATATTATATTTCTTACATAACGTTACAGCTTGTTCGACGCGTCAAATGTATTATTCTAATAATTCATGATTTGAAAAGAAAAAGTGCAGTTTCTAGTCAATTAAGTTGACAATTGACTGTTAAAATTTAATGGCGGACATACGTGACAATGTTTCCGGTTTTATTAAACCTGTTTTAAATTATTTTTTCTATATAAGACGTAATACACGAATGTCATGAAATTTTAAAGAGTTCAAGGCGTCACCCTAATTTATGATTCTAAACTAAAAATAATCAAAAGTATATAAACTCTTTTACGGCAAAATTCCTTATCAGAAAGATACCTACCTTCATTTAAATTATCGAAAATCAACCGTAGGTATACCTGAAACATAAACTACACATACATATTCAACGTGTATAATATGTATATATATTTTTATTTTTTTTTTGTTTTAACGTCGCTATATCGACTGGTATCGCGGCCTGTAGGAGATAAGCCTTCGCATATACGGGTGATAAGTTTTAAAATTATACACAGCTCTGTTAATTTGTTGTTGATATGGTGCCTACATAATCAGCTATAGTACAGTGGCGTGGGCTCTCGATGCTAAACTATAATATGAGAAAAATCCTTTTCTATTTTATATAATGGTGCCGACCAATAGCCACGAGGGGGCGGTGTAAACGTTCACACTCCATTGTCTTAACAAAATGCCCATTGTTCTCTGGTCAGCCCCGCTTTTCTATCTCGTAAAGATCATCAAACACCCCGGGGACAGAAGAAGAGGAGGATTCCGCTCTTCTCGTCCATTGGCGATTTTCGTTGGGTCGCTTGGTTCTCACGTTTTGCCAACGTTTAATATTGAATTATTGGTTTGGTTTTAAAAACACACCTAACCACACTAAATCTAGTCAGATTTAAAAATGTCACTTGTCAAGAAGTTGTAGTTTGTCATTCCATTCAACAATAATAGAAACAAGCATTGTTACCGAGTTATTTGTTGCAATGATAAGTTTGCTGAAAATTTCATAAAAATCACTGAAAAATTGAACCCTTTGACGCCTGTCAATCTTGTCAATGTTTAAAAGTTTAATTCATGATCTATTGGTCATAGTTTCTGTGTTTTCATTTGGCAATGGATCAGGTCATTATTAACCGATTGAAATGACAAGTAGTGGTTAATAATGAACCACACCCTTATCATTAACAACTGACAGGTAGAATATCAGATTATGTATTTCAAAATCTTTAATTCACTGAGAACATGTTGCAAATACTTGAAAAGCTTTGGTCATGACAGTAAAAAGAGGAAAAAAGAAAAGACCTTCAATTTGCATTGACAAGTGACATTCTGAAATGTGTCTTGTCATTCTTGACAAGAACTGGTTTGTTTAAATTTGATTCATGATTTACGGTTTAGTCAAACTTGCTATTTGACGGATAATTGACGTTACCAGTACTTCTCTGTCCATTCTATTTGTCAAAAAAAATCAGCGAAATGTCAAAGTTGCCTCATTGCCAGATTGTGCTAAAAAAAAATTAAACGAAAATGGCAAATGTTCGCCAGTGTCAATAAAACTAGTTGACAACTTGTGAGTTCACCATTTTCACAAAAATAAATTATGAAAAAGAATGAGCACCACCCATGATACTAAGTAAAGACTCGTTAGTGGTCATCAGCTGTCAAATTACTGAAAACAAACTACACCTTTACTTTTGACAGTTGACAGATACACTATTGCCACGTGTATAGGAAATTTCGATCATTCATTAAATTTTCGAGCGAATAACGTGGCTGAGGTACTCACAAATTGTATAAATTCTGATTTCTGAATCATCTGTTTTATATTTTAGCAATGATAACCAAGTGTTCCTCTGTAAGGAACATTTAAACATTTTGCCAAATGATATAGTCTTACCTACCTGTGATTAGGCCTAACTAGGGATGTGAGCAAATTTTGCTGACACGGTCACGTCACGGTCATATTGAAAATGACGGTCACGTCATTTATTTTTTATCAATTAAAATCTTACTGTTACAAAAATAAATGACGGTCATAAAAAATAAACGACCGTCATTAAAAAATATGACAGTCACAAAAAATAAATTACTGTCACAAAAATATCAGCTGATTTTCAATGTTTACTGCTTAAGACAAGCTGCAACCTGCTTCTTACATTGGCTTGGCTGACTTGCTTGCTTCTTCTCACGATCGGCGCGTCAATTCAGTTGTTCGGCGGCATTAGTACCTTTACAATAAGAGCTATTTTATATTTTCAAAGTTTTTTCCCGTGCCTATTTATTTTTTGTTGTATTTTGTTTTTTAAACATCAAGAAAATGGCTAGAACTAAAAGTATTGTATATAAATACTTTAATACTCTAAATAAGCCAGGACAGAAATTGAAATGTTACGAGTGTACATTTTGTAGAAAACAGGTTGCACACCATGCAACTAGAATGGGCTTACATCTTGTTACATGTGAAATGTGCCCTGACAATGTTAAAAAAAGAACTAAAGCTGAATGAGTCAGAAAAATCAAACAAGAGGAAACTGGATGTGTCGGTGGCTGAATCAGCAGAACAGCAAGCAAAGTTAAAAGAGGTAAGGAATAGTTCATTGGCATCGGGGCCTTCGCCATCTAAAATCCAGAGAACGGGTAGTCGTAGTCAATGTAACTCAATTAGTACCCTAAGCACTCTAAGCAGTTTTATTGACAACATTAAACCCGACGATCAAGATGAAATTTGGTTGATGCTAGCAAACGCAATTTATGCTACAGGTCTGCCATTAAATATAACAGAAAATATATATTGGATAGACCTTTTTAAAAAAATCAGACCGTCCTTGACGTTGCCTTCACGTTTTGTTTTATCAAATTCGCTTTTAAATGCTGTATTTAATCAAGTTAAAATCGAAGTGACAGATAATTTAACAAATGCTAAAGTCCTGGGCATTCAATGCGATGCATGGACAAACGTAAGGAATGAGAGCTTTATAATTAATTTTGTTATAACCACTCCCCAACCTGTTTCTTACAAATCATTGTCTACTGAAGAAAGTAGACATACAGATGAGTACATGGCAGATCAAATAGAAATGTAATGCAATGAGGTGGGAATTAACAAAATAATCGGCTTTTGCTCAGACAATGCCGCTAATATGAAGAAATCTTGGGATTTGCTACAAAGTAGATATCCAGACAAACCAATTTCATTTTACGGTTGCGCAGTACATACACCTAATTTATTGGTTACTGATATAATGAAATTAAAGACCACAGAAACTCTTCTTAGTGCCTCGAAGTCCGTAATAAAGGCAATAAAAAATAAATCGGTTTTAACTTCTGCATTTAAAAGAATTTCAAAGGAAAAGCAAAAAGGTGAATAGATAGAATAAATAGCAACAAGATGGGCTTCCATAGTTACAAGTTTTGAGAGCCTACAAAAAAACAAAAGCACTCTTCAAGCAATGGCAATCACAGAGGAGTATCAGACATTGCTTGAAAAAAGGAATAAACATGATATTCTTGATGATACATTCTGGACGAAAATCGAACATTTTTTAACTTTATTACAACCAATAAAGAAATGGATTTTGCGTTTGGAGTCAGACAAGTGCAACATTAGTGAAGTAGCTGTTGCATTTTATGAAATTGCTATATTGTTTTTGAAAACTAATTGTCTACCTCGCCCTTATTGAAGCTGGAGGAAAAAAAAGTAACAGAAAGCCTACTTGAAAGGCAACAGATGTGCCTTAGAGAAATACACTTTGCTGCAAACATTTTGGATCCTCGATACAAAGGTAATTTTTTTTGATACTTATACAAAACACAATACCTAAAAAAATGAATAAACTTAACGTAACTTTTAAGTATACTTTTATACTTATAATTAAATTATAAGTTAATTTCTTTTTTGTTTTTTAGGAAAGCAACTATCACAAAAGAAAATTGTAGGTGGGTTAACTTACATCCATTCTGTTGCCATGTACTTAGATTATGTTGATGATAGCAAAGTACTTGAAAATTTAGCCTCCTATAGGAGCAGCGAAGGTTTTTGGGGATTAAAATTTGTGCAGGATTGTGAAAAAAAGTTAACATGTTACCTTTGATATACTGGAAAGGTATTTGTACTGAAATGCCACTTCGACATGTGGCAGAAGCTGTACTTGGCATGCCAGCTACTTCAGCAGCTACTGAGAGAACTTTCAGTTCTTATGGATTTATACATTCTAAAACTAGGAATCGTCTAACAACAAAAAGAGCTAGTATGCTAACTTATATACATCACAATCTAAAACTATTTCCTCATAAAAGCGTTATTAAACCGAGCAAAGATATAAGTTTCGGATTAGGATTAGTTGACAAGGAGAGACATGTCAGACATGTGTATTCTAGGATAGAATAAAATCGTTTAGGTATTAACATTATTATTTTTATTTTAAGAAATATTAGTATTATTTTAAAAACTATTCCCGATGCCGATGAGTAACCGTCTGGACCGTCAAAATCACCATTACCCTCTACCTCCACCTCTAAAACCTTACTTGATAACGGAAATGAACATGTAAGCTGTACCAGTGACCAAGAAGGTAGTACCACTGAGGAAAGCATTAGTCTTATTGAAGAGTTGGAAGGTATACTTTCCAAATCTCAAAATGAACTTGATATTAGCTTCAGTGATATCTATAATTATGAGACTGAAGAAGAAGAAGAAGAAAATTACGAATTTTAGTTAAATCCAGAATTTTATTACTTTTATTATCTATTTTTATAAGCATTTAGTTTGAATTTACATATTTATGTTATTTTTTAATAACACAACTTTGCTTTATTTATAAATATTTTTTATTATGAGAATTTAATGTTTTGTTTTACGTTGTATTATATTTTTTTGTTTGAAATGTATGTTTTCATTGCTATAATAAGTACCTAGTCTGATATTGAAAATCAGAAAATATAAATGACCATAAATTACAAAAATGACCAATAAATGACCGCCATTTTACATCCCTAGGCCTAACTCTGTTTAGGTAACCAGTCGAAATAACTAAATTTTGTGTGAATCTTTAGTACTAAGCCATTTCAACCATTGTAATAGTATTTGTTACTTATGTCTTAATAGTTTTGAACAATATAGAGTACGAAAAGTGCAAAATTCGAGTATCAGACTTATTTATGACCTAAATAGAAAAACTTCAATTACACCGTATCTTTGAAGATCTAATTAGCTATATGTATATGAATAGTCGGCAGTATCTAGTAAGGTCTCTAGTATCTAGTAAGCAGGACATGTGGTACCTACCTGCTTATAGTTTTGAAAACATTTGCTCCTTACTTTTGTATTAATGTATTATTATATATATTAGTGTATATATATAGTTATCTAATGAAGGACGCAATTAAAAGCAAGATTTATCCAGTAAACGAGATTCAGGCAATAACTGAATGGCTGCAATTCTGGAGGGCTCATTGTTCAACCAAGAAAATACTATGCTATAATAGTTATATAAATATTATAATTAATTTATTTGGTAAAACAATAAATAAATATGTCACTTGTCAATCTTGTACAGAAGTAGTCTTTTTCATTCCATACAATAGCAACGAAAAAGGTCTATTGATTACTGTTTTGAAGTCCTTATTCCAAACTTAGGTCTTAATGGGATTTTCAATGGAAATATTATGCAAAGAAATTAACAGTTGATGTTAAAGTAATATTTACCATCTTTGCTTGCTAAAAAAAATTCGCTAATTGAAAATGTCGAGTGATTAATTACGATCCACACTCTTACATGTCAAAAGGGAAGAAACGTCAAGTGGGAAATTATTTCTTTTCCGCAGATATTGTTGATCTTTGACAAGTGACATTCTAAGACTTTGATATTCCACCATTTTCACTAAAAAATATCGAGCATCAATACAAATCTTAGGCAAAAACTCGCCGCTTGTCATCAGCTGATTTAATTGTCAAATTGGTTGAAAACTGACCACACCTTTACTTTCCTGACAATTGACAGATGATTGATGTTAAACACTGTTGCCAACGCGTGCACGAATCACAATTTGAAATTGTGGGCAAAAAAAAACGAATGCAAAGTGGTTCGTATTTAGACTGAAAATAAAACCGCTATCGGCAACATACACCTCATCAAGTAAACGCACACTAAGATCGACGACAGATCATAAAGATATCGGGAAAAAAAAGAACGTTTTTAAGTGAAAAATCGCCCATGTGACCCGCGAAACGAGATAAACCTCCAGCCGTATAAAAGTTGATCGTTTCGCATATATCCGAATTAGTTCCAGATTATTGGGTTCAGGTATCGGTATCAGTCAAGGCTTTTTACACGTGTTTTTATATATATGATGTAGACCACTTTGTTTCACCAGCAGTATCTTAAGTTTTTATGGGTATTTGAATATTATTTATAAACAGTTTAATGATCACTCAAAATTAGGTTCTTTGAGCCAAGGATGTACTCAAATGATATGTGCAACATTCGAACTTTGTATATGCTAGCAATATGCAAGTATATACATTCAAATAAGCATCTGAAGAAGGACTATGTTTCCGATAAGTAAGAAACTAGAAGAAATGTTGCCCATTGTCTTAATAATATTCTTATCTTGCTCCAGAATTTTGTAATAAAATTCCCACTGTTATGCAAAATAAGTTTCTGGAATGTTTTGAAGAATTTATGTAGACATAGTTATTTGTATAGATTGGAATTAAATTAAATTTAAAAAAAACGTTTAAAACCCTAAGAATAATTGTCATTTCTTGGCTTTCGGTTTGCTGCACTTGCTTGAGGTCTTCTCTATTTAATTTATTAAAGATTCAGCTATAATCTATGAATTCCATTGAATTTTCTTAAGTACTACAAATTAATTAATTAAAAATGGATTTTTAATAAATGGTTTTTATGTAGGAAGGAACTAGCAAAATTCAACTAAATGATTTATTTCACCCTTTATACTTACTTGGCAGAAAATGGTAAAAGTTCAAACTAATGTAACTTTATTTAGGTTAATCAATGTTAATGAAGTCATGATTTTTAAATTATTAAAGCAGCTATTACAAATTGTTATATTTACATATAAGTTTAATAAATAAATGTGCAGTTTGACCAAGTTAATATTTGTTTATATAACAAGTTATTTCACGTACTAGGTACCAATATTTCATAGTTTGAAACCCATTATAATACCTTATAACACCATCCTCTTATTTTTATAAAACAGTTAAATAAACGTCTGATAATATATATTGACAATCCTGAAGTTTCAAGGAAAAAATCAAAAAATATAGTTAATTTTATTAACACAATCCTAAAAATTAATACAAAGAAATTATAAAAAAAAAATAACAAAATTTGTATGAGCATTAGAACAAATAAAACACCTATTCTAGGCTTTTGGTATAGTTACAGGTACTTGATTTATTAAAAAACGTTACATGCACTTAAATTAACTTAAAGCTTAGTCTAAGCTCTTGAATTATTCAATAATTCATTAATTTAGTATTTATAAATAATCCTATAATAACCTTTTAATTAATTCAAGAGCTTAAAATAAACCCGTTTTATTCTAGTGTCTGTTATAGATAAATAACAACTAATTTGAGTCCCTGAAACTAAGAATTTGAAAAAAATGGTTTTACGTCTTTAAGTTGATAAAATACTTGAATAATTATGAATTAATTCATGGTACTAGAAAATCTTTAATTTTTATTGGAATTTGAATAAATAAAACATTTATTCCAGGCGTTTGAGTTACTAGTAGGCAATTGATTGTTTAAAAAGTCCATTAAAGGTACTTGAATTTAAGCAAATTAAAAAGTCATTCCAAAAATTAAGCCAGGCTTTTGAATTAGTCATTAATTAATTAAATGCCTATAAATATTTTAATTAATCCAAGAGCCTGGAATCAAATGCCTATAATAGACAATCAATAAGTTTTTGATGAAATTTTCTGAATAATTTAAGTGCCTAATAAATAATTCAAAATCCTGGAATAACTTTTTAATTAATTTAAAAACTTGAAATAAGTCCGTTTTATTCAAGTGTCTAATAATAAGTCCCTGGAGGTAAAAATTGAAAAATAATGGTTTTAGGTCTTTGAGTTGAGAACATACTTTAATAATTGAGAATTTACTCATAGTACTAAAAAATATTAAATTTTTATTAGCATTTAAATAAATAAAACGTTCATTCTAGGGTTTTGAGTTAATGCTAGGCACTTCATTTTTATTAAATTTTTTTTGAATTAGTCATTAATTAATTAAATGCCAATAAGTATTTTAATTGATTCAAGAGCCTGGAATAAGTGTCTTAATTCAAATGCCTATAATAGACAATCATTAAGTTCTCGATGAAATTTTCTGATTAATTTAGGTGCCTAATTAATTTAGGTTCATTCTAGGGTTTTGAGTTAATGCTAGGCACTTGATTTTAATTACAATTTTTTTGAATTAGTCATTAATTAATTAAATGCCTATAAGTATTTGAATTAATTCAAGAGCCTGGAATAAGTGTTTTATTTAATCAAATGCCTGTAATAGGGCATAATCAATTCACTCACTAAGTCCCTGGAGGTAAAATTAAGAAAAAAATTATCTTATGTCCTCCATGTAGGCACTTGATTTTTATTAAAAACTTATTTCAAGACCTTAAGTCACGCTTTTGAATTAGTCATTAATTAATTAAATGCCTGTAAGTATTTTAATTAATTCAAGAGCCTGGAATAAGTGTCTTAATTCAAATGCCTATAATAGACAATCATTAAGTTCTCGATGAAATTTTCTGATTAATTTAAGTGCCTAATAAACAACTGAAAATCCTGGAATAACTTTTTAATTAATTCAAGAGCTTCAAATTAGTCCGTTTTATTCAAACGTCTGTTATAAATAAATACCAGCTAATAATAAGTCCATGGAGGTAAAAATTTAAAAATAATGGTATTAATTAAAAATAATGAATTAACTCATAGTACTAGAAAATATTTAATTTTTATTGGCATTTGAATAAATAAAACGTTCATTCTAGGAGTCTGAGTTAATTCTAGGCACTTGATTTTAATAAAAAATTTTTTGAATTAGTCATTAATTAATTAAATGCCTAAAAGTATTTGAATTAATTCAAGAGCCTGGAATAAGTGTTTTATTTATTCAAATGTCTGTAATAGGGAAAAATCAATTCACTCACTAAGTCCCTGGAGGTAAAATTAAGAAAAAAATTATAGAATACTTGAAAAATTCAGACTTAACTCATAGTACTAAAAAAATATTAAATTTTTATTGGCATTTGAATAAATAAAACGTTTATTCTAGGGTTTTGAGTTAATGCTAGGCACTTGATTTTTATTAAAAATTTTTTGATAAATGCCTATAAGTATTTGAATTAATTCAAGAGCCTGGAATAAGTGTATTATTTAATCAAATCCCTGTAATAGGGCAACATCAATAATTAAGAAAAAAAAGATTTTATGTCTCCTATTTGATACAATCCTTAAAAAACTAATTTAAATTACTAGAAATTGCTTGAAAAAAGTTGTGTAATATAAAATAATTTTAACATTAGACAGCATTTTGGTTCTTCAACTTAATTAAGGTAAGGCAAATATTTTTATTTAAATAAATATTAACAATAGGATAAGGTATAAACTAAACTGAAGTTGGTCAACCTAAAATTTCAAAATTTGGAAATAGTGTGTTAATTTTGTTTTAATGCCTACCTTAAAATTAATTAAATATGTCAACTTTAATTGTTAATACTTACTTGGCCAAAATTAAAAACATTCTTCTAGATAAACGATAATAGGCCCCTTGTCGTTCCCTAAATATACGTTATTAGATATTTAATTCATATATGTGGTTATGAAATTATATAATTGTCAAAACAATTAAAATCTTTTTTTGTTACAGTTACACTACACATCATAGCGTCGGCTTGCAGCAAAAACTCACTAAGTCAATATTTTCAGATTTTGAGATTTTGATAAATATCACTAAGTCTAATGTTGTTCTATCACTGAACCAAATATTAAACGCTTAAAAACTCACTAAGTACCAAAAAACAGTCATTAAGCCTGTTTTGAGTTCATGCAAAACTCACTAAGTGACTTAATGAGTTTTATATAATAAATGTGGTGCCATCACTGGGACTTGTGAGTTTTAAACGTCAAAATAAAATTCTGTTTTCTATAAAGGTACTAACAAGATAAGAAAACGCTTAACATAAATAATGGTCCTATTTCGTCAGCTTTTAAAAAGAGAAATTCTTTGGGTGTATTCGAAGGTAAAGATGGAAGAGGAAAAAAGCTTCTGTTAATAAAACTTCCGATTCTGACATAAATAAAGGCCCACATTGAAAGTTTTGCAACAATGGAAAGTCATTACAATCGAAAATCTTCAAAACGACTCTATTTAGATCCTAAGCTATCAATCTCAAAGATGTACTAAGTGTTTAAAGAACAATTTTAAATCAGTTTCTTCCCATGCATATAGACAAATTTTTTGCACATCTTATAATATTTATTTTTTTAAGTCAAAAAAAGATCAGTGCGCAACTTTTAATCGGTATCAAGATTCTAACATTAAAGACCGCTGTAACTTGGAAGATACATACCAAAATCATATTACTCGGAAAAACGAAGCAGCCCGATCAAAAGAAATTGATAAAGCTGCTTTGGAATACAATTCTGCATTTATCATGGTTACGTTCGATTTACAATTTGTGTTACAGATTCCATCTTCCGATGTTTCACCGATGTATTACAGCCAAAAAATTAATATGTATAACTTAACTATTTATGAAGCTCCAGAACCACACAGAGCATACTGCTTTGCATGGACTGAACTACATAGAAAACGAGGTAGCTGTGAAATTGGAACATCACTGTATAATTGGTTTATAGGCTTAAAGCCGGAAGTAAAACACGTAACCTTATATTCGGATGCCAGAATATTGCTGCTCTATTTCTTTATATTGTTCAAACAACTGCGGTTGATATCATAGAGCATAAATTCTTAGAAAGTGGCCATAGCTACATGGAGGTTGATTCCATGCACAGTGCCATTGAAAAAGAGAAAAAATATTAACCAGTTTATGTAGTCCATGACTGGATAAGTATTTTTAAACGAGCTAGATCCAAACGTAACCGAAATAAATTTGGAGATCCATTCATCACCAAAGAGTTTAATGAATTTCTTATTTTACTGGATTTATCCAAGACTTTATTTAGAAATAAGACAACTGATTGTAATAATGATAAAGTAAACTGGTTGAAAGTAAAGTGCTTCAGATTTCAGAAAATACAGCCTGGTATTCTTGAATACCGCTATGATTATTTTGGTGAATATAAAATCATTAATATTGAAAGAAAATCGAGAGCCACTCAAAAAATTGACTATAGTACCTTGAAAATAAGCAAGTTGTACAAAACTATGCTGCCAATATCCGTTAAAAAAAAGAAGACCTTTTAAAGTTATGCGAAAAAGGAGTGATACCTAATGAGTACTACGGTTGGTATAAATCGCTGCCAATAAGCACAACATTGAAGGATGTGATTCCTGGATATTCTGACTCAGACAGGGAGACGTTTTAGTTCTTAGTTACATTATGTTTAACAAAATTTATTATTAGGTTTTGTATTTTTTTTAAATAAAAAAAGGTATATTACCAAAAAAAGTTTACTAGTTTTTCAACATCAAGTTTATTTATAAAAATTAACTTATTAAGTCAATAATTTGACAATATTTCACATAAAATGAAAACTCACTAAGTCACATTTTATATTTTTCTTTTCAATTATTGATTAACAAAATACTATTTTTTTATTATTATTTTGCTGTACATGTAATGGAAAAACTGTGGCAGTAAAAGTTTTATTTAAGATTTTTCAACTTTGTAATTGTCTCCTTATTTATCCCTCATCAATATTTTGTTTACAGAAAAATTAAGTAGAGATTTTCTAATTTATTTGTAGTCTTATTAATCTATCTTTGATATAATTCAAATTAGGTATACTTCGAAGCAACAAAACTACGTAATTAATTTAACTAAATGCCAACTTAACATGACACAATGAAATAAGCAAGAAAAATGTGTTGAAGTAACTTTAGCCTATTTGATTCAAAGTTGTAATAATTTGATGTCTAAATTTAATTAATTAGTTTAAAATTAATTATAACATAATTATTAAATGAATATAAATGAACTATTGATTCAGTTATTATTTTTCATATACACATTTACTTAGACACTAAAAAATGAGGTATTTAAATATATATAGAATTGACAAGGAAATTAGCCTTTTTCTACCAGTACCTTCATAACATTCATTTAATAGGTATAATATCAAAAAGATGTTTATTTCACTGAACGCAAAATTTAACTAGTTCAAATGGTAAAATTTTCTGTATAGAGAGAAGCTGCAGTTGAACTATGTGTTCGCGGGCAATTTTTGAATTTTTTAAGCACTTCCAGGTAGCGCCACAGTCAGCCTAGTAGTGTAAAATAATTTGAAAAAAAAGCGCGAAAAATAGTATTAACAAACAAATAAGAACATTTCATTTAAATTGAGATAGAGTGTGAAAGAAATTGTGAGGAATACAAAATTATTTATTTTTTAGGTCTTAACATCAGTTAAATATTTATTTACGTATGACTTAATATGTCATTGAGTGATTTAAACATATGCCTCATTTAAATTCGAATAAATAGACGATATTCCCAGTTACAAATAAACCACTAAATAACGCACATTTCTCTTTTGCCCTACTAGCAACCACATATGCCAATAATACAACAAAACAAACATTAGCAAGACATAAATAAACAAAACAAAAACTCACTTTTCAGAGGTTTCGGGTTGCTCTGTTTCCTCCTAGACATCGCGCCTCCTCTCTCAAATTCAACGATCAAAAAATTATTTTTTTTTATTTATTTTTTTTTGTTTTAAATAAACGAAACAAAATTAAACTAGTCACATTTCATTTCACGTAAACACAAACATACGACGGTCGAAACACAACAAACACAAAATAATAATAATAATAATAAAAACACAGCGGAACAAAAATATATATATATATAATTAATAAGCAACAAAAAGCGCAATAATTATTATAGCGTTTTAATTGGGTAAAAATTCAAAAAATGCCGGCAAGTTCGGCCAGTCGCGTAATTACGCGGTAGATGGCGCGGCAGCAACCTCTCGCCGTAAAACGCTTTGGTCGACTGGCGGGCCTAAGTCGCGGTGTGATTCACTCGATTTGTTGCTTCTGATAGAGCCCCCGTTGCCACATCGGTTAGTTTTACGTATATTTAGGTATAATAGAAGCGAATAATAATAATTTATGTAAGAGTTTTCTTCTAGTTTTATGGCCTGTAGCATAGAGACAGTAAAATAAGAAGCGCATGTCAAGAAAAAAGGCGGGACATTCGAATTCAGTTTAAGGCGTGCAGGTTCACATTTATGACAATATACATATATGCATATTAAAGCACAATGAGTTCTCAAATTTTTCTTAGAAGAAATGCAATTTTTCTCATAGTTATTTATGCTACTTTTTCATTTTATGAACATTATATGTATACATTTTATATTTGCGGCATGGAGATCATAATAAATAAATTCGAAAAAAGAAAACAAAAAAAAAACAAACTGTCAGGTGACAAAATGAAGTGATTGTGAGAATAAAAGGTTTTAAATGCACTAAAGAGAAATGTAAAGAATAAATTATGTCCGTATAGCTTTGAATATAATAACAAATTTTATTCACACAGTAGCATTTTTGTCTTTGGAATCTGGGTCTATATTACTGATCATTAAAGTGAAAACGCCATATTAAAAACCAAGAGAAAAGTGCGAAAAGGAAGAAACTTTAATAGAAAAAACAAAACTAAAACCTTTTAGGAATAATAGATGTCTTGGAAAAATAAAGCAACATTTATATTTCCTTTAGTTCGAATACATTTGGGCAAATTTATTAAAATATGAGCATAGAATGTTTTCTTTCAGATCATTTATAAAATATATTATACAGGGTGTTTGGCAGAGGGTTAGCCAAACTTGGTGGGCATATAGATAGGCTCAGATAGAAGATATTTTCCTAATAAACTTGTGTTCTAAAAGTCTCGGGTTTTTTTATATCATTGATTTTGTGTTATTTTCAGGATTTTCAAAAAAATTATGCCTTTTGACATCTTTAAATTTTTTCAGCATATTTTTCACGTTTTTTTTACATTTTTATTTAGTCTGTAATGTATCCTGAATCTAAAAAATCAGTATAAAGTACAAATAATACCGAAATAATTCGTTTTGAGCTCAAAAAGTTAATACAAGTAGCAAAAAGAGTTATGAAAGGTAACTTTAACTTGACGCAAAAAAAAAACTAAAATCTATCAAGATGTTCAGGTAGTTTTAAAAACATCTCCAGTTAATACTTTTCAATGATATACGATGTGTAACACAAAGCCGACTAACTTGCCACAATTCATGACTTAAATATCAGAGGTATATTTATTAAAAAAGGAGCATATTAGGGGAGACCGAGGACAATTGAAACAATTTCCAAATATTTATTTTTTTCTCTTATAGAAAATCATATTTACAACCAAAAAATTTTTTACAAGGACAATTATTAATTCCTTGTATATTTTAAATCAGGTTATTTTGCTTATTATATAAGATATTAAAGGAAACATATAGCCTTGTATATTGTTTCAATTGTCCGGGAGACGGGGACAGTTGAAACACCATTAAGAATAAACAAAATATTTATTTTAATACTGAAATAACATTCAATTTATAAATACGAAGAAAAAAACATTGATACATATAATTTTTACACTTAAATGAAACCAAATTTTTTATTCAAAAGTTTATGACAGATATACAAATCTTCTTGACGAGTGCATTCTACATGTGACCATTGGTGGCAATCAATGTATTGCACCCATTTTTCCCCTGAACGGCTATTTCTATACGATTCCAAACATACTAGACAAAAACAGTCTTCGTTGTCACTGCTGCTATCGTCCTGGCTATTCTGTTGACGAGTTTTTTTGGACACTGGTGTTTTTGAAGTAATTTTTGGATCACCAATTTTTTTTTACTTTCTTCTTTTTTTTTGCTTCATATTTTTCTGGTGTGTCCGTATAAATGGTGGATTTTCTACTTTTGCGTTTCCCTGTAGTTTTCCGAGGAAGAGATTTTGGTAACGGCCTTATTAGCTCAGGTGAAAACACATCCAAAGAGAAGTTAGAGGCTGACTGGACACTTGTAGATGCAACTGGAGGCAACGAGGCGGCTCTAACGAAACAGTTCCGCTCGTTGACGTTCTTGGAGAGTTAGAATTTACTAATTTTATAAAGAATCAGTGCTGCTTAAATCTTTATTCTCTCTTGAACCTACTGCCTGGACTGCAAATTTTCGGGAGCAGGTCTGCCAATTACATTATGCCATGGAGCAAAATCTAACGCCGTAAAAATATCTCGATTAAACGGCCATATACAAGTGCACTGGAATCCAGCAACAATATTAGATTGGGTTAAAACCATAGAGAGACTCTGTTTAACGATGTGAACCGTGTGGGGGAAATAAGAGGATAACAATGCCGTTTTCTTTGCAACAAAAGTCCAAGCATGGTATGCTTACATGAGATTGATGGTTATCTATTAAAAGCAAAACTTTATTTTCAATTGAACTGTTGGTATGTTTTTGAAAGTGTCTTAAGTATAGCAAGAATTTATCTTCTTGCATCCATCCACTAGCATTTCCTAAGTAAGAGCAGTGGAAGCTAAGGTAAGTGCCCCTACCTGTTTGCGTCCCTTTTCTGCTACGATTTTAGCAGATTTTTGTACCGTCGTAACACCGGTTTCTTCTATATTATAAATGTCCTTCGCTTGGAATTTATATTTTACCGTGGCAAGATTGTCAAAGAAAAGTTGAACATTTGTTGGGTTAAAACTGGTCGCTCTTGAAAGGCTTGTAGCCTGAAGACAACGGATTGATAGTTCAGGATTACGTTTCATAAACCCGGAAAACCAATCTTCTTCTGCCAGGATTTGGTAGGCCAGTTTACGTATTTCTTTTGGCAATAGACCGTAAAATATTTGAGATGCATTTATTATGTATTTAACAATGGATTTATCCTGCTCAACGTTAAATACTCGTCGTATATACGCACCTATATCCCATTGTTATAGTTTCAGTGGACCCTTGTTAAATTTTCTTGTTTCCACACTTTTTAGATGAAACGTAAAAATTACTTTGTTGACATAAAATAAGAGAGCCGAGCGCAAACGCACCCACTTTGCTCAACTGCTAGTTAACACTATATTTGTGTTCTGTGGTTAACACTGTCGAGCACAGAACACAAATATATAGAGAAGTGGTGGTTGCATACAACTGATAGAAATTCTTCTGACAGATCAGCTAAAAATGTTTAAAAGTATTTTGTTAGCACTGAACAGATTAGAAAACGTTGTCAAAATTTTTGTGCTATTTTCTCATCATACATCTAAAGCCATTCCCATTCGGTTAATAATATCCTTATTTTATTAACACATAGATTCAATAATAGAGGATGAATTATCTTTATTTAATATGTACTTGTATCTGTTTCCTAAAGAAAAATTAAACAGATTTTAAAATTATTTAAATTATAATTTTTAAACTTAATTAAAAGCTCTATAGCAGGGTATTATCGAAAGAAACAATATATCCATCTACAAAACAAAATGAACTCTTTGAAAATTAAAACAACTTTTTAGTATAATCATATATCACTTACTTGGTCTCTTATAATACTAACAATATATTATCTTGGAACTATAATATTAATAAAAACCTAATTCAAGGACAGATGTTTACATAAAATAAAAAGAACTCTTAAAAAAACACAAGTTGTAAGAAAAAAATTAATTCTGATCCATTCCGGGTGCTCAGGTCTCTTAGTCGCTATACCTATGTCTTGTCTCAGTGATCACAGGAAGTGGTATAATAGGACCATTAAATAAAAAAATAAAAATAGGCAGTGCAAACCTTATAAATTAATTTACTAAATGATTCATGTGAAAAAGAGAAAATAAATGTTTAAATAAATATGTATTGTAGTGTAAAGCCAGCATTATTAAAATTTGTGAAGAGAGCTGATTAGAAGAAATTCTTTAGCTCAAAGTCTTAATAAAATTTAAATTGCATATCGCTCTCCATGTTTTTCTTGTAATGGGAACTGAAGGAAATTAAAAAAGTCTTTTATTACTATGTTTCTTAGAACCATTTAAAATATACATACTCTTACATGAAGGAAATTTTCATTGGAAAATTTTAAATCAATTTTTAATTGTTGAATAGAGATTTTCCAGAGACGGACATTTTGTAATATGTATTTATAATAATCAAGTTAGAAATTAAATACTTGAAAAGTGAAACTTCTTCATTGAAATCAACTGAATTTGATTTTATTAAAGACTGAAGATTGACAATACAAAAATATAATAGTAATACCTAAATAAAATCAGATTTTCTTACCGGAAACCTGGAATTGCTTGCTGCAAATCAATTAAAACATTACTCCTAATATTGAAAGAGAACTTTTTAGAAAAAAAGTCATAAATTTAAAATAACATCCTTAACACAAATAGCAAACTCAAATGGTATGACAATGACAAACGTTGTGAGGCTGCGTACACGAGTTTTTACCTTGGCGTCTAAAAAAAATGGCGACTGTTTCAACCGTCCCCTGTTTCAATTGTCCCCGGTCTCCCCTACTTATATTATGTTTGAGCGTGTTTATCTATGAAAAACAGAAAATAATTAGAAACGAGATGGATTGTCTCAGGATTTTATATAAAATTAACATCCTATTTAATGCCAGAAGTGCTAGATCAAGAAACTGATTCTTTATGAATTAAGGATTATCCTTATGTAATACCTTACCTAATATGGTCCTTATTTAATAAATATACATCTGCTATTACTGCCTTAGAACTATGATTTGATCATTGTGTTATCTTTCTCTGCAATTTAAATGAGTATAGTTGCGTTTTATTACTTATAACTGGGTATATTGTTTATTTTTACTCTATTTTAAATTTGATATCTTTTGATTGATTTGCTGTTGATACTATAATAATTCAATTATTAAATTTGTTTTTTAATGGAAAAAATGTTCTTTCTATATCTAGACATTTCAAAAAAGGAAAACAAAATTAGCGAATAATTAGTAAGTGCGTCTATTAGCTGAGTATGCGCATGTTTTAAGTGAAGACAGATTTCAAAAACCTACAGGAATTGATTCTTTAACATTTCTCAGAACATCCTCTGTTTGAGAGAAGACTGATGAATTCTTATTAATTAACTATTTTGACTTTTAGGAGACTGAACCCATGGTTCCCATTAGTATTTTGTATTGAGGTTTAATAAGAGACCTCATTTAAAAACGCACGTCCTTGACTACTTCTACTACTGACCTTCATTACGCCACTAGTTTGAGTTAAAAATATACTTATTTACTCTATGTAGGTATAAGCCTAGAAGCTAGACTAAAAACTCCAATGCTTGATTAATAATTTCGTGCTAAAATAAAACATCTTATGGACGAAACAACGTTGACTAAACTGGGATAAACCCAATTAAGATATGGCAACCTGGTAAAAATGCATCTCGCAGTACATCGCGTTGTTTTCTTCTTGTATACGGCTTATCGGGAACGAGCCTTATCAATCTCAAACACATTAGACATGCGTTTTGTTCCTTTGTAAACAAAACGGACACAGTTGCCCTCTGGCATCGTTAGTTATTTATTTATTTTCACCAGTATATAAGGGTCTTAATATACCTAAAAGTAGATTAGTTTAAATTATACTAAATAGTTGGAAGGTACAGGATATTAATTTAATAAAACAAATATAATTGGCCCTTTTAGGGTAGCTCAGATAAAGGTGAATCGTTTATAGAGGGTTATAAGGAGACCATCAATGTTCACATTAATTTCGTGTACATTCAAAATTCTCATACCGAATATTCATAGATATTTTATAGATTATTTATGATTTTTTCTAAATATATTATAGAATGGAAAACTAAAATTATGAAGTTTCTCTTTTCTATTAATTTTTTCATGTCAATATCATCAGTTTCGTCATAAGCCTCTTTAGCTCAGTGGCAGAGCACTGGTCTTGTAAACCAGGGGTCGTGAGTTCAATCCTCACAGGAGGCATCGTACTTGTGGCAAACTTTTTTTTATTTTTTATTTATTTATCATGTTCTTCATGTACGAACTTTTAAATTAATCGTTTTTTTTTTAATATCTTTTTTTTATTATGATTTTTTTATTGACGAGCAACGACATCTATAGAGCAAAACCAGATGGGAGTGAAATATCAAAAAACGGTGTTGATTTCGTATCGGCATCAATAATAATTCAGTAAAATAAAGATTTTTTTAATGAAAATATCCGGAATATTCCTATACTATAATATATCCGGGAAATTGATTAATTTAATAGGTGTCACCATCTGTACACATAATAAAAAGCTCGTTCGGTAGAATTGCAGCTTTCTGCTTCTTCGGGATTTTGGTTTCACCGCTAAAAGTAGATGGCGAATGTATTAACGTTTGAAACTGTTAATCATTATTTAATTGTTTGATTAAGCATTAATGAACTTTGTATTGAAAAAAATTAATGTTCTAGTAAAGATAATAGAGGGTAAATAACAAAATGTATTACACCTGCTTAACTATACCTGTCCATAATAAACGAATATTTAAAAAGTCTTCTTCCAGTCTCTTCACACTTAGAGGTATGAATATGCCATATAACAGCCCTTTCTTAAGAACAGAATGGAAGCTGAAATTTGTTAATTGGGAGTAATAAATGCTTTATTATTATTATTATATATTGATTCAAGGCTTACACAAGAAGAAATTAATTTTAAAATATAAGATGTATAACTGTGTTCTTGGATCTAATAACTTTTCAACAGCCAAAGATATTTAAAAAAATCTTTCAGTTCAATCAATAGCAATGTCTGATGATGTATTTGACCGACGAAACATTGTTATATCCCAAGATCTTATACCTAAAAAATTCACTCAGCTAAAGTGATTTTGGTTATCTCTGTTTTTTTTTGCAATATTTCACGTTTCGTGAATTCGCAATTTAGGTCAAGAGTACTGCTCTGTAAATAGTGGGAAGTTGCAACCAGCTAAAACAATCCTTAATGCATGCGACGTTGAAAAATGTCGATTTAAATGTGCTACTAAATTTTCCGAAGAGGAAAGGAAACTTTTGTTTGAAAAATTTGGGCATTGGGAAATTTGCACAAGCAGAGGAACTACGTCTTAGGACACATGCAGAGTATAGAGCCATTATCTCGCCGCTTGGTATTAAATCGACTACAAACCCGCACCCTTAATTACTCATATTTTTTTCAAAAAAAATGATGAACAGATACTTGTGTGCTTCAATTTTTTTACAAACACATTAGGTATTTCTGAAAGGTTTGTAAGAACTGTAAAGGCGAAAAATGACAACGGATTTCTAGAGGGGAAAAAACGTGGCCTAAAACCAAGTAATATGCTTTCACAGGAACTAAAGAATACCATAAGAGAGCATCTGGCTTCCATTCCAGTAGTCGAAAGTCATTACGTTAGGGCAAATACACAGAGAAAATTCATCGATGGGGGAAAAAATCTTTCAGATTTGTATAGGGATTATGTTGAGATGTGTAAAGCAAATAACACTTCTTATGGAAAATATTCCATGCACCGCCATATTTTTCTCTTCGAATTTAACATGTCTTTTAACTCACCAAAAAAGGACCAGTGCCAAACTTGTGAAACATTTAAAAACTCAAATCCTGAAGAGAAAATAGCTTTAAATGTCAGTTACAATGCGCATATAAAAGAAGAACTTCACAGAGAGGAAAAAAAAAATAGATAAGACACTGATCAACGATAATTATAAAGTCGCTTGCTTCGACTTACAGGCCGCTTTACCCATTCCAAAAGGGGACTTCAATTCTTTCTACTACAAATCACGTTTAAATTCATATAACTTTACCGTTTGCCAACTGGAACATAAAGGATTGGAACCAGTTCAATGCTACTTCTGGCACGAAGGGGAAAGAAAACGTGGTTCCAACGAAATTGGCTCGTGCCTTTTAGATTACTTAAAAAAAACCTCTGAGGCTGCTAGTGATTTTGAAAAACTGGATATAGTATTATATTCTGAGAATTGTGGGGGCCAAGGAAAAAATTAATTTATCATATCGGCTTTTTTATATGCTATTGCCAATTTTAATAATATAAACAGCATTTCTTGTTGTCCGGCATGGGCAAAATGAAGGGGATGCAAGTCATTCCGTGATAGAAAAACCGATTAAGAAAGCTCTTAAAAATGGTCCCATTTACATGCCCGCATAATATGCAACCATTATTAACAACGCAAAGAAAAAGGGTGCAAGATTTGTTGTTAATGAACTGAGACATGGGGATTTTTATGATCTTAAAAAGTTACAGGAGGGCATTGCAAATAAATAATTTAACCGAGACTCAAATGGTGAAAAGTTTAACTTTAGTGATATTTCTATTATCCGCTTTGAAAAGGACCACGTAGATCGTTTCTTTTTTAAAACATCTTATAGCCACATCAACTTTGGGTATGTGATTATTAATAATGCTACAAAAACTAGAAAATCGATTCAAAAATACATAAAGGGATTTAGTTTATTGCCCGCATATAGACAAAGTATTCCTATTGGAAAAAAGAAATTTGACGATCTCCAGTCTCTTATTAGAAATAAATCCATTCCTCGAGCGCATGCACCCTTTTTTGAAAACCTTCACCACGAAAATTAAAATCTGTACTGAAACAGAAGTCTACTTTTTTTTGTTAAACAAAACAAAATGTGTTATTGATCTCTGCAACTATAAGACTGCTTATTAAATTTAGTTGTTAAGTTGTTAGTCAATACGCATTTATTTTAGGTTTTTTAAAATTTAAATGTGTTTACTTGCTTTTGTTTACCACTTAAGCTACTACTGTTGTACCTACTATTATTAAGAAAAAAATGTTGAAAATGACAAAAAAAGTGATGTTTTTTGAACAATAAAGTTTTTTCATTTTGTTGTTGTATTTTATTTATATTATTTATATCATTGTTGTATAAAGGTTTTTTGGAATTTTCTCATTTAACAATTATAATAGTTTCTTTTTTTCTTTTCATAAGTCATTATTTAACTAAAATTTAAAATAAAAAAATATATTTTTTTGCCATAGTGGCAAAAAAACAAAATCAAAATTTGACCTATACACTTAAATTTTGTCAATTTAATATCCATAATCAGACCACAACAAAACAAGGTAAAAGCAAATTTTAGTTTTCAAAAATTCCCATTTTATGAGCTTAAAATTTTCTTTTAAATAATAATAAATACTTTGCAGTCCATTATCTCAAAATGTGCATTTTCTTACTTTCGCCACTATGGTTCTCAGCAAACGATATATTCCGTACTATAAGGCCATAACCATCAATGATATTTTAAAAAATCTTTCAGTTCAATTAAGAACAACGTCTGATGATGTATGTGACCGACGAAACGTTGTTGGATCCCAAGATCTTATAACTAAAAAATTCACTCAGCTAAAGTGATTTTGGTTATCTCGTTTTTTTTTTTGCAATATTTCACGTTTTTTGACATATTTTCTAAATTATTTGAGATTGTTAAGTAAGAGTTGCACTCAAAGATATGACCTTTCAGGGTAACCATTTTAAGGTATTAACGATTTTTCTACCTCAAAAACTTTCGAAAGCAGATGCATTTTTGTAAATCAGCTAATTTAAACTTTTGAGGAAAAACTTTATTATTTACGATTTTACATATTATTTCGTACTGTAAGACCATAACCACCAACGATATTTTAAAAAATCTTTCAGTTCAATCAACAGCAATGTCTAAAGATGTATTTAACCGACAAAACGTTGTTAGATTCCAATATCTTATACTTCAAAAAATTCACTCAGCTAAAGTGATTTTGGTTACTTCTGTTTTTTTTTCCGAAATATTTCACGTTTTCTGACATATTTTCTAAATTATTTGAGATTGTTAAATAAGAGTTTCATTCAAAGATGTGGCCTTTTAGGGCGAACATTTTAAGGTATTAGCGATTTTTGTACCTTAAAAACTTTCGAAAGCAGAGGCATTTTTGTAAATCAGCTAATTTGAACTTTTGAGGAAAAACTTTACAATTTAAGATTTTAAATACACTCCATACTATAACTCCATAACCACCAATGATATTTTAATAAATCTTTCACTTCAATCAACGGCAATATCGGATGATGTATTTGACTTACGAAACATTGTTATATCTAAAAAATTCATTCAGCTAAAGTGATTTTGGTTATCTCTGTTTTTTTTTGCAATATTTCACGTTTCTTTACATATTTTCTAAATTATTCGAGATTGTTAAATAAGATTTTCACTCAAAGATGTGGCCTTACAATGTGAACATTTTAAGGTATTAACCATTTTTGTACCTTCAAAACTTTTCAAAAAAGAGCCATTTATGTAAATCAGCAAATTTTAACTTTTGAGGAAAAAATTTATGATTTTACACACTATAGCTCTATAACCACCAAAGTTTAATGATGTATTTATCATATGAAAATTTATTGTCTATTTTTTTTTACAATATTTCACATTCTCTAAAATATATTGAATATTATTTGAAGCTCTTAAACAAGAGTTTCATTTAAATATGAAAAAAATTACTATGAACATAATAACATGCTTCAAAACGGCAAGTTACGTAAATTTTAAATGGATAATCTTCACAATCCTTGGGCGAGTACTTAATATTAGTATTAAGGCATTAGACTCTGTGCCTAGATTTTAATTAAGGAATAATAAGCATGTTCTTCAAATTGTCACTGGCGAACTTAGGTTAATTCGTTTTTGGTAAAAATGAATGAACTTGTACACAGGCATTTTTATGAATTCATTGGGCACCTATTTTGAACTGTTATAAACTCGTTTAGGATAAATATTTTTATTTATTTACCTAAAATATTCTATATAGCCTGAGTGAATATATTATGGAATTTTCAATTGAAAAAAATAAATCCCTTTAAGGTATTTTATTAAAAAAAAATCATCTAATTACATATCATAATTTTATTATACATTCAGTAATATTAAAAGGTACTTCGTTACAATTATTACCAACAACAAATCCATTAAATCTAAAAAAAAATCTACCTATATCATAATAAATAAACTTTTATAAACATAACCTATACAGTTTCAACTTTATCCTCTCGCTCCCCAATAAACGACGTCTCTTTCGATCTACTTACGGGTTGACTTTCTATCTCACTTTTTCCCCGTTGCTCCTTCTGCTCGTGATTGACGAAAGTGGAAATGTCACTGCCGCTACTAGTAGTAGTAATGGGTTCCGGATCCGTTACGCGAGGAGTCTGCGGTCGCGGTAAAATGCTAATTTTCGGTGCCATATCGATAATCGACCCGGTCGATTTCTTCATTAATTCCAACGGGATTTCTTCGGAACGTGGACGTGGCATCCTGGGAGAACCGTCTCGCGATTTCGTTCTACCGGACGAACTGTCCCTGGACCGTGAATCTGGCGGTTTTGTCTCTTTTCTTAAGTTGGAGAGTCGGTTCGGACTATCCGCTGAAAATCAAAAGAAATTTATTATATTAACCGCGCAGCAGTTAGAGGATCAATTTAAGGAAGTGTAGATTTATTTCTTTTGTAGAGAAACAAATTTATCGAACGTTCAACCCATCGCACCAATGGTGGAGTGACTCATGATTCAGTCAGATCCAGAGGTATTATTATTAATCTTTAATAGGAGCATATTTCCAAGGATTGCTGAAGATCGATGGTTCGCTAGTTCGGATTTTATAAATTCTACCTAAAAAATGTATGAATCAAGAGATCTTTGAAGTTGGAATTGGTAGATATCTTAAGGCCAGGCATGAACGATTTCAAATTTGGTTTTACCAAAAAAAAAAAAAGGTTTTAATTATTCTGAGATATTAGAAAAATTTGCATTAGTACAAAATAATAACGACCCGTCAAGTGGGACTAGAAATAAAAGGAAAACTAATGTCCTAGCCTGACTAGGATTTAGTCATAGGTATTTAAAGGGCATTTCCAAAGAATTTGGAAAACAGTATAGTCTGGAAAGGTGCATAGACGACAAGTTTTATAGGTGATATCAGTGGTTAGTTAAATAGTGTTCACATTGCATTCAACCTGGCTTATTAAGACTTCTTAAGATTAAGATTCACTGTTGAAAACCTTCACGATTGAAAATTAATAAGAAACATATTTTGGTGCAACTAAAATGAGGGAAGGCAGTTTGGTTTTGTAATAAATATATTTAATATAAAGTCCTGATTATTATGTCCATATCATTTTACAAAATGTCATTGACACTCTCCTTGTGCATTAAATATCAATTGGCACTCGGATTTCAGACAAGTCACCTTTAATGAGGGTCCTACTTTGGCATTTATATCCATCAAATAATTAAAATAACTCAACTACTCATTCACGATAATACATGCCGCGAATCCTCGTTTATGTCATCTATCGGTTGAGGGACTTCCTGGTGACGTGGACTCTTTGCGGAGGCTCTACTTTCGGTACCATGATGCCTATGGTATTGGTCCAACTGAAGTTGAAGCAGATATGTCAGCCTTCAGGTCCTTCTTCTCATCAGAAAAGCTGCTACGCCTTTAAAAAATCAGAGAGAGTCATAGCAAACTCATTTTATGTGGCGACCTAAACATTGCTTTTTCCAGTGTGTGTGCTGCTCAAGAATCCCTCCAGTCCATTTTCGACTCTTTTGGCTTAATCATGCACACTAAATCACCTACCAGAATAACTAAAACCAGCTCTAGTACAATAGATTATGTCGTATCTTCCTTTGAGCCAGATTTCGTCGATTGTACTGTCTTAGGCTCAGGTTTCTCAGACCATGAAGCAGTGTTAACAAAATTTTCCATAACTAAATCTAAAAGTAAAAATGTTCCACGCAAATTAGGCCGTATTTTCTCGGATAAAAATTTTTTACATTTTAGGCACCTTTGTCAATCAACTGACTGGAATATTCTCTCTGACGACGTTGATTCAGAATTCTAGTCTTTCTCACAAATCCTTTCCTTTGAGACCTCTTAAAAAGAAGCAACATAACCCCTGGTCTACCCAAGGCTTGCATACATCTGCTAAGAACATGCGCTTATTATCTCATCTTAAGAAATTTTCAGACAGCGCTTTTTTCATGAATACGTAAGACTTTACAAAAAGATTTATCAGAGAACTTTAAAAGCCGCCAAGGATATTTACTATAATAGGAGACTGGCTAAATCTAAAAATGTGGCTAAGGAAACATGGTCGATTGTTAATGCTTTGAGAAATAAGCCTTCTTTGTCGAATACTATCTCCACTTCATCTGAGAACCTTAATGGTTATTTTGTAAATGTGGCAAATAATTTAATGAGTACCATAACTCTTTCCCATGATCCACTATCATATCTTCCCATTGCAAATGAGAATTTCCACAGTTTTTTCTTTACGCCCGTAGTGTTACCAGAGCTTTGCAGTTCAATTAGGGAAATCAAAAACAAAGGTTCTTCTGGAAATTGATGGACTTACTCTCAAAATGTTTTCAAATCTGCCCGAATGTACATTATGTCATCTCATTACTCTAATTAATCAGTCTTTTCAAAAAGGTGTTTTTTCTAACTGCCTTAAGATGGCGATAATAATTCCACTACATAAAGGAGGAGACAAAGATCAGTCTTCCAACTATCGCCCTATCGCTCTTCTTCCCACACTTTCAAAAATTATTGAAAGATTGGTTAAAAAAAGACTTCTATCATTTTTGCTAAAATATAAAATACTTACTTCCCATCAATTTGGATTTTTAAATAACAAATGCACAAATGATGCGATGTTTTCTCTTTTTAATAATGTATACTCTAGCTTAAACAACCAACACCCTACAGCAACAATTTTCTGTGATTTTTCTAAAGCCTTTGATTGTGTTAATCATGACATCTTATTAAAAAAGTTGCAATATTACGGGTTCAGAGGAGCGCCTTTTGAATGGTTTAAGTCGTATCTCAATAACAGAAGTCAAGCTGTGAGAATTGATTCGACTATGTCTTCTTGCAAGCCAATACAAAGTGGAGTGCCTCAAGGTTCCGTACTTGGCCCTATTTTGTTTCTTATCTTCATCAATGACATTGCTAATTGCTATAATCTAAATATTAACGGTAAAGTCTGTCTATTTGCTGACGATACTAGTTTTACCTGGAGTAATCCAGATATTTCTACACTTCATAGAACCGTATCAAGTGATTTAACTACTATCAAATCATGGTGCGACTCTAATCTCCTTTGTCTCAACATTTCCAAAACTAAAACGTTGTCCTATAAAAATACCTTGCAATCTTTTGTACTTGGTAACGCAACAATTGACGAAGTTGATTCTGTAAAGTTTTTAGGGCTAACTGTTGACAACTCGTTAAAATGGGACACACATATTGACTCTTTATCAAGAAAATTAAGTTCCGCTTGTTTTGCGATAAGATCAATTTCTAAGGAGCTTAGCCTGTCTACTTATAGAACAGTTTATTTTGCCGTTTTTGAATCGCACCTCCGATACGCCCTTCCATTCTGGGGTACATGTACTGCAACTCAATTTAACCGTATTTTTAGACTACAAAACAGAGCTTTACGTTATACGCTGAGACTTAAATACAAAAGTCATTGCCAGCATTTCTTCAAAAAATTTCAAATATTAACTCTTCCATCTTTATTCATATTTGAGTCCGTTTGTCTAATACGCAAATACGGTTCAGCATCTGATAGGCCTTCCCATAGTTATCCACTTAGAAACACGGAACATGATCTATACCTGCCTACCCCACATTCAGAGTCGGTCAAAAGTTCCATATTATACAATGCAAAAAAAATGCACAATCATCTGCCATTGGAAATTAAAGCCATCACATCTTTTTTTGCATTTCGTAAAGCATTAAAAGCATTCTTACTGGAGCTTTTTACACAGTTAACGATTTTTTTTTTGTAATCATTGATTTGAAATTTCGCACTATCTGATTATGTATTTTTACAAACAATCTGTACATGTTTAGGTATACTGCTTTGTGTAGCTATTTTAGGATTTTTTATAATTTTTTACTTTTTTAAACATTTTTTTTAACAGAGAGATTTTTTAATGATTTTTTTTTGACATTGTATACATTAAATAGTATATTTTATAATAATATTTTTGACTACTTACAATTTTTAAATTGTATTAATCTATATATATTGTAGATATTATATTCTATTCTATTTATTTATTTATTTTTTTTTTATTTTGTTTTGTTTTTCTTTTCTTTAATTGTGTTTTGTGTCTTTTTTGTTTTACAGCTTTGTCTACAAATTGTAACAATTTCTTGACAATAAAGCATTGATTGATTGATTGATTGAAAATAGGAAAGCGAAAGAAGTTCTCGAAGTTTACATTTAATTTTTCGAAAAAGAAAATAGTCTACAGGAGCAATATCAAAGGTGAATAAGGTGAATAAGGCTGGTCGATAAGATTTATCTAAATTCTGGTCATAAAATTATTCACAATCCCGGGTGAGATGGTGTATTATTGTGATGTAAAATCCATGAGTTTTCTTTCCATATATCCGTTAATAGGAATTACAGAACATTTATAATTTAATAGGAACTTAATTTAACCTACCAAGGAAATCACATTTTTTTCCAACAATCAACCTTATTCCAAGTATTTTCCAGCAAATCCACGTTTAATTTTAAAAAAAAATGTTCATTAACTTGAAATCCTAGATAAGACTAAATTAAATTAAAGGAGAAACGTAACTTAAAAAGTTAAAGGATATCGTGAGTAACTTCCAAAGAAACTAGAGGGAATTTTAATTAAAGCTATAGAAAATTTACAACTTCTTCTAAAGAAAATTAACCCAATTTGAAGTATTTTCCGGGGAATTGCTTCAGCTAATCTTCGTTGGACAGTCCTCGCAGTTACTATTGTGATGAGAAGTACATGAGTTTTCTATCCATATATCCGTTAATAGGAATTACAGAAAATTTATAATTTAATAAGAACTTAATTTAACCTACCAAGGAAATCACATTTTTTTCCAACAATCAACCTTATTCCAAGGCCAAAGGAGGGAAAAAAAGTAAACTCAAAGTCCAAGTCTCATAAATCAGCGTCTATTAAAGGTTACGCGTTTCGCCCCATTAGGGCATCATTATATGCGGCGAAATGCGTAATAGATTTATGAGACTTGGACTTTGAGTTTACTTTTTTTCCCTCCTTTGGTCATATACTTAAGTCTCTTTGAGAGTAATGGATGATTATTTTGAATTACTTATTCCAAGGGTTTTCTATAAAATGCATGTTTAATTTAAAAAAAAAATGAATGTTCATTAGCTTGAATTCTGAGATAAAACTTAATTAAATTAAAGGAAAAAACGTAAGTTAAAAAGTTAAAGGATATCATGAGTAACCAAAGATATTAGAGGGAATTTTAATTAAAGCTACAGAAAATTGACAACTTCTAAAGAAAATTAAACCAATTTTAAGTATTTTCCGGGGAATTGCTTCAGCTAATCGTCGTTGGACAGTCCTCGCAGTTACTTTGAGCATACGAATTTTAGCAATTATTATTCTCAATCACGGATCTCTTATGCCTAATCCTCTTTATTCTTCTATCCATTCAAAATGCCCTTTTATGCCTTTTTTGGAATTTCTTTCCACATGTTCCCGTTCATTGTATCATTTAAACAATTCTAGAGACACACTGTATTTTTTAGCAAATATTGTACCTGGACATAACAATCGAACGTTTTTCTTCCAAAAATGTGTTTACCAGCATTTGCAAATTGGTGTACCCTTTGGCATACTGCCAAAAATAATGTATTTAAAAAATACTATGTTTTTATTCATACTTGAAATAGCTTATTTGTGTGACAGAAACTAAATTGTGTCTTGTCTTAGCTAATAATTTCATCTTTAATAATTAATTAGTTCATAGATTGGTGATCCAATTAAAAATCTGACTTTTTTTTCAATGTTCCAGCAGAACCTTTGATCCTAAATTAAGCTCGTATTATGCTGAGCATAACGAAATAAGCATTTACCCTTGTTTTTTCTCTCAATCCAATAATGAGAGTATACTAGACACAATTGCCACAGATTTTCATTCGAATATTTAAAATGATTAAGTTAATGAAGAAAATTTCAAATTTCTAGTATGAATAATTAATAGTCTAAAAATCCGTAAAACAACAGATAGGTCTGTAATATTGACCGCGGAATCTACACATAATAGAGTACAACAAGCGCGTTTCTTATATAATAACGTCCGTCGCTAGCCTAAATCTTACCTTCCCGGTGCCTTCTTGACTCGTCCGTCTTATGAATCACTCCTGGACTGATCTCGCGCTTCGGTGCCGCGAATCCCGGCACCCGGCCCGCATTAAATAACGTCCGAGTTTCACGGACATTCCGACCCCCGATTCGGCACCCGTACAACCCTTGTCCGGTAAAGGCGGGACTCGGCGGCCCTGACTGTCCGGGGATTTCCAATAAGCGCGCTATGTGCTGCATTTTCTTTTGTCGCGCCTTTATACGACCCTGAAACGTACGGAATCACGTATTAATTAACATTTGCAAAATAAAATCTTAAAAAAAAGATGGACAATCAGAGAGTTACAACTGTTAAGGTTATATTTTTAAAACAGCAATAGATTTCTGTTTTTTTTTTGACAGTCTCGTTGTTTTATCAGCTTTACCACTACCAAGCTAGTTCACTAGTTAACATTAATTATATTTATCTAGTTCTTAGTAACTATATCGCTATTAACTTTTAATTAACTTAAGAGGTTAAAGTTTCCTAAATTTCTAATATATGTTATAAACGCTCCTATTGGGTCGATATTGCGATCTGAATTTTAGTAATTTGTGACAATTCTTTGATTTCTGTGCAACAAGAGTAGCTTTGTAATCATACGCATATTTTACTAAATATTTTTAAAGTCAGTGTTAATATAGTTTGCCTATTTATTTGGAAACAAACATTTACAAAATCAAATTATATAAAGGAAGGGTAAGTTATTTCGATATATAATTTAGAAGCTTTAACTGTGAAGAAAATCGTGACCTATGTACAAAATTAATTTCTTTTATAGGTCAAGAAAAATGAAAACCTAGTTAACACGAAAAAGTGTAAATCTGGACATTTCTTAAAACACAAGGTTTTTTGGCAGCAAGAACTATTATACAAATCTACAATTTAAAAGAACACCAACAACGAAAGCACCCTTTAATTAAATTACTGGAAACTGATGAATCTAATGACTTTTCAAAAATTTGTTCAAAGTTCTAAGCTCTTACTTTTCATTAATTTATCTTATCTGCTAGCTAGAGGAAGACTTCAATTAAAGGAAGACAACATTTGAGTTTTCTCAAAAAAGTATTGTTGATATACAAATTAAACCAATTATTAGGATACGTTTGAAATCAGTGACAAAAGATTTTCTCTTATTGAGAATGTTCGGTTTAGGGAGTTTCGTTGCCCTTTCAAAGTTTTTTTCGAGGCTTTCAAAGGACTTTTGAAATTTTGTTTATGTTGAATTTCAATATATCAAAGAACAAAAGGTAGTTCAATTAGCTGGAATATTAAAGAAATTACCTCAAAAGCATGAATCATTGATTACTTTAATATACCAGAAATTCCAAATAATTATTGATTTTATTCAACGCTTTTAGAGTGACTTTTTTACGTTTCAGGCTTAAGAAATTTGAATAAACTAAAGAATAAAAATTATTCGATGCATAATAATTTTTTATTTAATTCCACGCCTTTGAAGGCATTTTTTAAATATTCCAAGCATTTGAAATAATTTTTATTCTTCAGTTTATTCTAATTTCAAGTACCTGAATTGTTATTGAGAAAACGCCTCCAAAATCGTGAAATAAAATTGTTCAAAATCATTTCATTTTAATCAATGAATAATTTAATATACCAGAAATTTCAAATAATTCTTGATTTTATTCAATACTTTTGGTGTCATTTTTTTTATATTCCAGGCATGCGAAATTTGAATAAACTAAAGAATAAAAATTATTTGTTTGATGTATAATAGTTTTTTATTTAATTCCACGCCTTTGAAGGCATCTTTTAAATATTTCAAGCATTTGAAATAGTTTTTATTCTTCAGTTTATTCATATTTCAAATAACTGAATTATTATTAAGAAAATGCCTCCAAAAACGTAGAATTAAAAATTTGAATATTTTATTATTCCAGATATTTCAAGTTATTGTTGATTTTATTCGACATTTTTTGGAGTAATTTTTTTAAATATTCCAGGCAAGTGAAATTTGAATAAACTAAAGAATAAAAATTATATCTTAGATGTATAATAATTTTTTATTTAATTCCACGATTTTGGAGGCATTCTCTTAATAATAATTCAGGTACTTGAAATTTTAATAAACTCAAGAATAAACTTTATTTTAAATGCGTGGAATATTTAAAAAATGCCTTCAAATTTGAATAAACTAAAGAATAAAAGTTATTTTATAGATGCATAATAATTTTTTATCTTATTCTACGCTTTTGAAGGCATTTTTTAAATATTCCAGGCGTTTGAAATAATAATGTTTATTCTTCAGTTTGTTTTAACTTCAAACACCTGAATTATTAAGAAAATGCTTTCAAATTCGTTGAATAAAATAAAAAATTATTTGATTTAAACCAGTGTTTATTTTACTATTCCAAAAATGTTAAGTAATTGTTGATATATTGGAGTCATTTTTATTTAATGTTTTAGGCATGTGAAACTTGTATTAATCGAAAAATTATTTCATAAATATCAAATAAATTTTTATTTTTTTATGCGAATTTCAAATAATTTTTTCAATATTCTAGGCAATTGTGATTTAAATAAACTGAAGATTAAACATGATTTTAAATACCAGAACTATTTAAAAAAATGCTTCCAAAAGAAAGGAGTTAAATAAAAAATTCTTCCATCAAAAACTAACATTAATACCTCGTTATAAATACATTACAAATGAAGCATCTCAAATTATATTACTGTTAATATAGTTTACCTATTTCTATTATTGTACTTATTTGAACATTTAGAAAATCAAACTAAATAAAGGAAGGGTAAGTTATTTCAATATATAATTATTTCAGAAGCTTTAACTGTAAAGAAAATCGTGACCTATATACAAAATTAATTTCTTTATAGGTCAAGAAAAATGAAAACCTAGTTAACACGAAAAAGTGTAAATTTGGACATTTCTTACAGCACAAAGTTTTTTTTGCCAGTAAGAACTATTATAC
Source organism: Anthonomus grandis grandis (assembly GCF_022605725.1). NCBI lineage: Eukaryota > Metazoa > Arthropoda > Insecta > Coleoptera > Curculionidae > Anthonomus > Anthonomus grandis. Next base: position 28,118,705 of record NC_065554.1, read on the forward strand.
AAATCTACAATTTAAAGGAACACCAACAAGGAAAGCACCCTTTAATTAAATTAGTAGAAAATGATGATTCTAATGACTCTGTTACTTTATCTAGAAGATTACTTCAATTCAAGAAATACAACAACCCTAACATTTGGGTTTTCGCAAAAAGGTATTGTTGATATACAGTGGCGGCCAAAAATGGCCAAAATTTTAATTTATTTTCCAATCTTATAAGGTATTTAACATTTTTAAGCGATTATGTACTAAAAATGTTTATCTTAGCCTGAGCAATAAATACATACAAAAAATCCAGAATTTTATCAAAGGAATGTGAGTAATTAACGCAAAGTCTTTTTTTCATGTGGACATAAATGGAGAAACTTTTTGTACACAGGTTATTAACTGAGTAGTTCTTGTGCAGATCAGTTCTACATTTTGCTACTTTTTAGTTTGGTTAGCAATTATTATCTTGTTGAAAGCATCTCATATTACCTGGATACTGGTTTTCATACTCTTATTAAACCGAAAAAGTATACTAATTTGATAAATAGAAAATACAATGAATTTACCGTACAATTGAGCAAACTTCTGCTGGCCGTCCGTGCAACTAAAGACATACCCTTTAAAATGTCATTGATCACATATTGTTTTTGAACGTTAATCAAACTCGTGTGTCAGTGCAAATTAAAAAAAATTTATTAATCCTGGCAGTCCTAATAAGGATAATGGGAAACTGTCATCAAATTATTGCAATGTCATCGGTCATTGATACGTGTGCAAAGTTTCAAGTTGATCAGACTTTTAGAAACCAGTGAAAATTAAGCTTAAACATTCCGTTACATACATACATACATATTTAAAACCCGAGCTAATAAAAGCGTGTTAAGAAGAATGATTACTTATTAAGAATTTCAATACGGCATATCATCCCTGGAATCCACAATAATATTTATCAGCTCTGAGAAGCAAATCGCAATTTCTATAGTGATTATGATTTTTAACCAGCTCTAGGAATTGTACAAAGAGTAAAAAAATTATCACTTCACTTTAGCGGGATCATCACCATTAATTCTTAATATATCTTTCACTACTATATAATTCTTAAATCGCTTATCAATAGTGATTTAAGAATTACAAGAACATTGGTTTCAGTAATGACTCCATTGCAGATAAAGCAAAATTTAGTTTTTTTTGAACAACAAAACAGGGACAAACATAACACCGTAGCCTCGAACGGAAAACAACCACAGTTTTTTGAAAAAACAACACAATATTTCATATGGAATTCTCTTGACAAAAAATCATACTTATTCATTCACGTGCTATAATCGAAATTCAGCGATATTTACGGAAGTCTTCATTCGAATGCACAGAAGAAAGTCCTGCTAGATTAAAACTCGTTATACAGTGAGGCTCTTAATTGTCTCTTAATTTTATTTAAAATTCAGGTGTAATTTGTTTGTTGAGTTTTTTTCTGACATTGACAAAAATAAATGTGTGCCAAATTTAAAATTTTTCCATAAACCCATTCAAGAGATAAGAGGAGGGAGGAAAATTAAGAGCCGCACTGTATATCCTAACTTACAGAATCTACTAATACGCGAACAATCAACAATAAATACCTTTTTTACCTACAAAAAAAACAACTGCTACCTAGTTAAAGAATAACTGAAACAAACAATATTATGACTTGACAATACTTTTGTCAAAACTCCAAGTAGAGGATTTTACAACGAGAAAGACCTAAGAACAGTAAATGTATATTAGGCATCAGCCCTGTTATTTTTGTACTTGTTATTTTTGGTTGAAGATAACAGTTGCTTACTGCTTGATTGTTAACTAACAACCCATCTCTAATACCTTTGTCAATCTTTGTTTGGCCGCCATACACCTTATATTATCGTCGAAAAGAAATTTCGCACTTAATAACGGTATACGATTAGTGGCCACTCCCGAAATCGGACGGTGTATGGTGATGTGCAGACATCTAGAGTCGTCCTTGTCACCGGTGACCTCGATGTCTTGCAGGAAACCTACTAATTTGGCAACACCCCAACCTAACCTACAACGTATAGCCAATTAGTAAACTGTTCAAGTCTGGTTTGTGCTTATCAAGTTTGTTTTTACCGTTTATTATCTGGCTCGACTAGTATTAGCTGCATAACGTCGATAACCAAAAATCGCCTCATTTTGGTGCCGTCTTTGTATAAAACGGTACAGGCGATCAGATCGGAGTTATCTGAAAAGAAACCCGGTTTTATGATCAGTTTTATTCGTGCTCTGCTCCGCCACTGGATCAAGCAATCACTAGTGTGCACACATTAATTTAAGTTTCACTTTTTAAAAACTATTTACCCAATAACCACACCGAAAGCAAATAAAAGCCGATTTTCAGCGTGGAACGGTTCTTAGTTGGTGTTTAACACTGCGTTTCTGCGATTCTGGTTTTAACCAAAATATGTTTGGCGTTTGGTATTTACCAATTATTACCCGGTTTTGGATTTGGGTTAAACTTTTAGTCATACAGTCCAGAAGAAGGCTATGCTTAGATTGTAAAAAATTGATTGAGAATTGCGATATGATGTGCGCCCTTTATAAATTAAGAAAAATAAATACCAATTAGTTTATTATCAAAGAAAATACCAATTAGTTAATTATCAAGGAAAACAATACACTACTTAGTAAAAAAAAGTTAAATTAAAGGAGAGAAAATTTAAAATTAATTCAGGCAATCAGGCCTTTGTGGCTTCACCTATACAAATTTACATGACCATTATACATAATTTATTTTAGATCCAATGAAAGCATTTTTATTCGAGAGAAAAGAGTGGCTAAGGCTCTGAAAAATCAAAAAATTGGACTTATCCTTGGTTTTTACCCGCCAAACAACTACATTGAGGTCATAAATTGTGTTCGTATAAACGTTTTGGTTTAACCAGTGTTTTTTGATTGTAAATAGTAAATAATAAACAAAAACAACTTTATTTTGTGTACTGCATTCTCATTTCTTACATAATATTCTTTTATAAATGAAGTATTTTTTTTTACTTTAATTTGATTATCCATATGACCAACTCTATTTGTAATGCTGATATTGCTAATCCAAGAATAAGACTTATCTGCTTACTGGCTGTCGATTTTTTTTAATGAATATTTACGGCAGTCACTTTATTCCGAAACACAAGAAATAATTCTTGCTTTGAAGGAGAAATATATCCCTTCTAATAAAGTGCCTTCAACAGAACTTCGGCTAATGGAGTACAACGTATATAAATTCAGACTTTATTTTTATTATTTTTTTAGAGATGTTTAGACATTTCAAATAAGCACTTAACCAAAAATGAAAAACTACTAGGCAGTTGGGTATTTACCGCTAATGTCGGTGACAACTTTGACAGTAGATTGATGACGTGACTTTTTAAAAACCAACTGCACCCAAACGTTTTGATAAATACCACTCGGAAATTGGTAAAAACCAAAACGCTTTGGTTATTCGCCTAAAATCGTTCGCTATAAACTCTTTAATTCCTAATAACCAATTTATTTCAGCGAGTGTTACTTTAAATCAGAATTTTTAAATAGTAGGGGAACAATACGTCACACTTACCTGTCAGCGATATTACTAAATATAACTTAATAAAATTAACTTAATATAACTTATATAAATATAACTTAATAAAATTAACTTAATAAAATTAACAGCAGCACAAGCTCCTCACAGCCAAGTAACTATACGCCGCGTCAGCACATCTTACTAAATATACACGGTATCAGCGCTCGCTGCCACGCGGCATTTTTTTTCTGCATTTCGCATTTCCGTATTTATAACATTGATGATTTTAATGTTGGGTCTTTTACCGCGGTGTCGTAAACTTTAGAACTTCTTTGGCAGTATATAATATCGAAAATCAACTGAAAAAACTTTTAAATTTGATGGATGAAGACGTGATAATTGTCACCTAATTTATTAGCTTGTCGGATTTTCAAATAATTGCGAGGACGAATTTAAATAAACTGCAGATTGATGCCACCGATACAGTCAAGTGTAATATGTGGATTAAAAAGTTTAGTGGTGCGACGAAAACGCAGTGGATAGTGAGAAATTCTTGGCCCCATTTAAAGACTATAATTTATAGAAAATTGTATGTTTGTCATCAGTTCAACTTTAACAAAGTTAACAATGACGAGAGGGTTCGGTCTCGTACTCGAGTTAAAGGAAAAGGATGCAATGCATCAGTCGATATAAAAATAAAAAAAATTAATAGAGATACTATACTATACTTAAAACATGGACTCTCTGCAGTAATGAATGTAAGTATATTTTTAAATGTATAATATTGTATATGTACATATAGGTACCTTACCATCAAACAAAATATTCTCTGTGTGTATTTTATTGAATAATTTAATAGTTATTTATGTAAGAAAAGTGTGTAAAGTGAGTTTTTTTACCGAATGTAAATATTGTCAATCACATGAGTAAAAAATCTGACCTATTATAGAGTTTTCGGTCGCGACAAAAAATGCCTCCGACTAACGCTAAATGAAATTTTTGACACATAAACCCTATATCATATGTGAAAAATTTCATTTAGCGTTAGTCGAAGGCATTTTTTGACACTACCGAAAACTCCATATTCTTAAAAAAATCAATGCTAACTAGTCAAAAATAATAATTTGTCAAAAAAATGCCAGATTTATTTTACACAGTAGTGCGTAATATGCATTGAAATTAAAAAGGCAAATTTTACAAATTCAAAAGCGTGCGTAAAGCGAGTACTTTACGCATTGCGAAAATTTGACGCAATGGCATAGCGCAAGGGGCCGTGTGATTTTTAGCGGCTCGTATTATTTGCATCAATAATAGTAAAAGTAAAATTATTAAAATAAGGTTATTGCGTTTAAATTACTACCTATAATAAAGATAATTATGTACCTCTTTTACCAGCCTCATTTTGTTTGGCTGTAACACGAGCGCGCCATGAAAAGTATCACTTTTCCTCCTAATAAAATAATATAAAGTGCGCGTCAATTGAAAAAATTACTAAATTTGAGATGTTGCAACTCTGTCAAAAAAAAAACAAATTTAAAAAAAAACTACCATTTCTAAAACATCGATTCTTTGGCTATAAGCTGCTCAAATTGAAATAAAAATATTACATACTGTCAATAATACAGGGCGTTAAAAGAGACAATAAAATTTGTATCATGTAGTCAGTTCTTTAAAAGAAAAATTTGAGAGGATAGCTTCTTTAACTGCTAAATCTCTTAATGAGAGCAACAAAAAACTTATTTGTAAATATGTTAAGACCCTTCAATCAATTAAAACACCATCCCAATTGCTTTAATATTATGCAAAAAAAAAACATGTCAAACCAGAGGAAAATTATTTGGAGTTAAGTCCACAGCAATAAGTCGGCGAAGGACAAAAGGCGGGTCGAAAAAGGTTGCAAGCTGGACGTCCTTGTAAAGAAGTAAGCTTTACAGCCAACAAAAACAAAACAAAAAGGAAGCATTCCTTAATAAGCAATATAAATGAAAATCTTCCAAATGCTAAAATTAATTAATTATTTAATGTTAAACTAAGAATGTTTTTTTTTATTTTTGTTAAACTTTTATTTCATAATAAAGAATATAGGTATGTTTTTTTTTTTCATTATAACAGAGTTTTATTTATAATTCCACATTTTCTATTATAATAAAATCTATTATGAATGGCGCTGATACGCAGTACGTTTAGTAGGACGTGCTGACGCGGCGTATAGTTATTTCGCTCTTCATGATGCTTGTAAGTGGGAGGAGCTTGTGCTGCTGTTAAGTATATTTAGTATACCTGTCAACCAAAAGAGTAACCGCGATTCTTACCAATTCGACGCTGAAAATCGGCTAAAATATCCATGCTGGTGCCATAAAAGTGGAAACAACTAAAAAACAAACAAACACACACACATAATAAAGACTAGTAATTGCTAATTCATGTGGCTTAGGACACACAACGAGATATACTCAAGTCCAGCGCCTGTTCGATTTGTACGCAGCTCTGGGGATTGGTTAGCGGAAGTTGAGACTCGATCTCGCCGTTTAAGGTTAGAACGGTGTTACGCATTAGAAAGAATAAGCGGATGGCTCTTCTCGCTTTTTCGCTCTGAAAGCAATAGAGAAGGAGTGTTGAAATTTAGATGGGATGGGGATGTAAGAATGAAAATGTAACCTTAATTATATACAAAGTCTTGCAGAATAAGATGCTATAAATAATAAATGCTGATAAAGCTATGTCATTACCCTTTCTTTTTCTTTTCAAATTAATACTCTCAATAATTCACACACAAGTGTCTTACCTCACCGCATGGTAGTCTTTTAACAAAATCGATCCCAGTCATGGGCGTGCCTGTAGGCGGCAATAAAATTGCACTATCCATGCATAACCACTCGACATTCAAACAGGATTTTGACATATCACAGTATCTAAAAAAAAATGCATTAACACCAATAAAAGTGCGAACATCCATCTTTCGTGCTACTCACTCGTGTTCGAACATATCTAAAAATATCTCTTCACTTTTATAAAAGTTCCTTAGCAGTGCCATACTTTGGGATTTAGTAGATTCTATCGTGGCCCTGTGCGGGTCCAATAGGATATTTTTACCGTCGCATATTACCAGCTGCAGGAGAAGTTTTAGGGCTACTTCTAAGGTCACCAATCTTACCCTAAAATATTGTTATAAGTTATTTGGGTATTTTTTTTGGGGTGAACGTTTATGATTTGCTCACCTACAAGTAGGCTGACAAGCCAAGGTAATTATAACAAGCAGTTTTTCTACAAGAGGCACGTTATATGAATACTTAACGTCCTTGGTCGAAGATTTTAGTATGAAGGACTTTTTTGGTTTTAGTACTTGCCCTATTAACTCTGATGTGACACCTGTAAGAATAAATATTAGAAATTCAAATGTTGCAGAGTGCTTTCGGCGAATGAGCCATCTTCAGTGCTAACTGAAAGTGATTTTTTTATAAAGGCAACTTAAAATAGCATCAATTAGTTTTTCTATATAAGATGGAGTCTATTGAGGTTTACTAGTTAAACATGACAGATTATTGGTGAGCTCATTAGTGATATAAATAACTTTAAGAAAATTCCGTCAATTGTAATTTTTAGAAGTAACTTATTGAAGGATTAAGTGTGCTCTATTTACATAACTATTTAAAGCCGCTACTCTTTATGTGAAAAAGGATGGAATGACTCATTGTGTATGATTGTTCCAGTGTGGCTAGGTTTTCTATATTTTATGGTTTTATTGATTTCCACCTTAATAAAAATCATTTTCCCTATATTAGCACTAATGATGACTAATATGCCAAAAACCACTCTGCCGAGATACATATAAATAAACACTTTCCTCTGAATAAATCTGGTTTAATAATGTTCATAATTACCTTTATTGTTTGCCATAGCGAACAACAAACACAGAGCTAACAGGGCCGCATAATCGTTTTCCGAACAGTCCAAAGCACTGTACACCGTCTCCAAAAACGGCTTTTCCGACGCGACATTTTCCGAAGGGTTTTTCGCCAATTTCTCCTTTTCCTCGTCGGTGATGTTTCGTAAATCTTCGACGATGGAACTGGCACTCGCCTCGTCGCTCAAGCTCTCCTCGAGTTGTTTTTTCTCCATCTCGTAGTGCTCTAAGAGTTTGTTCACACCTAAAAAATACGTGTGAAGACTGAGCGTGTGTAGTATCAAAAAAAAAAGAGGAATTTTAACCTTTTTCAAATACTGTCCGGTCGGTTTTCAAGATGATCCAGGCGAGCGTTTGTACTAACGGCGAGTGGGAAATGATCAAAAAGACTTGGGATAGTAAAAATAGGGCCACAACGCACGAGACCCTACCGGAAGTGGGGTCTTGTAGTCTTGGCGAGTCCGGACCTGTGGAGCCTAAAGAAGAAGAACAGGTGTTAAAAGTATAACGGGCAAATGGAGGAATCATTTTCTACAACTTTTATCATTGAATCGAATTGCTACGATGAAAAAAAAGATACTAAAAGTAGATGGCGCCAAAGTAACCCAAAACGAGTGTTTCTTTTTTCGCTTTTTCAGCTAGAATTTTATAATTTTAATGAGAAAGTTCGTCTAGAAAAACCCACACAATACACCACTAAGAAAAGTGCAATTTCATAATGATCCAGAATGTTCCTGAGAGGTGAGATGCAGTAGAAAGTGAAAAAGTGGACTTTTTACCCCCTTTTAGGCATTTAAACTAATCTGAGTCTTATGAGACTTTGACGATCGGTATGAAATTGTTTCTCCCGTTTGTAAAATTCATAAATACATAAGAAAAGTGCAATTTCATAATGATCCAAAATGTTCCTGAGAGGTGAAATGCGGTAGAAAGTGAAAAAGTGGACTTTTTACCCCCTTTTGGGCATTTAAACCATTCTGAGTCTCATGAGTCTTTGACGATCACTATGAAATTATTTCTCCCGTTTGTAAAATTCATAAATACGTAAGAAAAGTGCAATTTCACAATGATCCAAAATGTTCCTGAGAGGTGAGATGCGGTAGAAAGTGAAAAAGTGGACTTTTTACCCCCTTTTGGGCATTAAAACCAATCTGAGTCTTATGAGTCTTTGACGATTAGTATGAAATTATTTCTCCCGTTTGTAAAATTCATAAATACGTAAGAAAAGTGCAATTTCATAATGATCCAGAATGTTCCTGAGAGGTGAGATGCGGTAGAAAGTGAAAAAGTGGACTTTTTACCCCCTTTTGGGCATTAAAACCAATCTGAGTCTTATGAGTCTTTGACGATTGGTATGAAATTATTTCTCCCGTTTGTAAAATTCATAAATACGTAAGAAAAGTGCAATTTCATAATGATCCAGAATGTTTCTGAGAGGTGAGATGCGGTAGAAAGTGAAAAAGTGGACTTTTTACCCCCTTTTGGGCATTTAAACCAATCTGAGTCTTATGAGTCTTTGACGATCGGTATGAAATTATTTCTCCCTTCTGTAAAATTCATAAATACGTAAGAAAAGTGCAATTTCATAATGATCCAGAATGTTCCTGAGAGGTGAGATGCGGTAGAAAGTGAAAAAGTGGACTTTTTACCCCCTTTTGGGCATTTAAACCATTCTGAGTCTCATGAGTCTTTGACGATCACTATGAAATTATTTCTCCCGTTTGTAAAATTCATAAATACGTAAGAAAAGTGCAATTTCATAATGATCCAGAATGTTCCTGAGAGGTGAGATGCGGTAGAAAGTGAAAAAGTGGACTTTTTACCCCCTTTTGGGCATTTAAACCAATCTGAGTGTTATGAGTCTTTGACGATCGGTATGAAATTATTTCTCTCGTCTGTAAAATTCATAAGTACATAAGAAAAGTGCAATTTCATAATGATCCAGAATGTTCCTGAGAGGTGAGATGCGGTAGAAAGTGAAAAAGTGGACTTTTTACCCCCTTTTGGGCATTTAAACCAATCTGAGTGTTATGAGTCTTTGACGATCGGTATGAAATTATTTCTCTCGTCTGTAAAATTCATAAGTACATAAGAAAAGTGCAATTTCATAATGATCCAGAATGTTCCTGAGAGGTGAGATGCGGTAGAAAGTGAAAAAGTGGACTTTTTACCCCCTTTTGGGCATTTAAACCATTCTGAGTCTTATGAGTCTTTGACGATCGGTATGAAATTATTTCTCCCGTTTGTTAAATTCATAAATACGTAAGAAAAGTGCAATTTCATAATGATCCAGAATGTCCCCGAGAGGTGAGATGCGGTAGAAAGTGAAAAAGTGGACTTTTTACCCCCTTTTGGGCATTTAAACCATTCTGAGTCTTATGAGTCTTTGACGATCGGTATGAAATTATTTCTCCCGTTTGTAAAATTCATAAATACGTAAGAAAAGTGCAATTTGATAATGATCCAGAATGTTCCTGAGAGGTGAGATGCGGTAGAAAGTGAAAAAGTGGACTTTTTACCCCCTTTTGGGCATTTAAACCATTCTGAGTCTTATGAGTCTTTGACGATCGGTATGAAATTATTTCTCCCGTTTGTAAAATTCATAAATACGTAAGAAAAGTGCAATTTGATAATGATCCAGAATGTTCCTGAGAGGTGAGATGCGGTAGAAAGTGAAAAAGTGGACTTTTTACCCCCTTTTGGGCATTTAAACCAATCTGAGTGTTATGAGTCTTTGACGATCGGTATGAAATTATTTCTCTCGTCTGTAAAATTCATAAGTACATAAGAAAAGTGCAATTTCATAATGATCCAGAATGTTCCTGAGAGGTGAGATGCGGTAGAAAGTGAAAAAGTGGACTTTTTACCCCCTTTTGGGCATTTAAACCAATCTGAGTGTTATGAGTCTTTGACGATCGGTATGAAATTATTTCTCTCGTCTGTAAAATTCATAAGTACATAAGAAAAGTGCAATTTCATAATGATCCAGAATGTTCCTGAGAGGTGAGATGCGGTAGAAAGTGAAAAAGTGGACTTTTTACCCCCTTTTGGGCATTTAAACCAATCTGAGTGTTATGAGTCTTTGACGATCGGTATGAAATTATTTCTCTCGTCTGTAAAATTCATAAGTACATAAGAAAAGTGCAATTTCATAATAATCCAGAATGTTCCTGAGAGGTGAGATGCGGTAGAAAGTGAAAAAGTGGACTTTTTACCCCCTTTTGGGCATTTAAACCATTCTGAGTCTCATGAGTCTTTGACGATCACTATGAAATTATTTCTCCCGTTTGTAAAATTCATAAATACGTAAGAAAAGTGCAATTTCATAATGATCTAAAATGTTCCTGGGAGGTGAGATGCGGTAGAAAGTGAAAAAGTGGACCTTTTACCCCCTTTTGGGCATTTAAACCATTCTGAGTCTTATGAGTCTTTGACGATCGGTATGAAATTATTTCTCCCGTTTGTAAAATTCATAAATACGTAAGAAAAGTGCAATTTCATAATGATCCAGAATGTTCCTGAGAGGTGAGATGCGGTAGAAAGTGAAAAAGTGGACTTTTTACCCCCTTTTGGGCATTTAAACCAATCTGAGTGTTATGAGTCTTTGACGATCGGTATGAAATTATTTCTCCCGTTTGTTAAATTCATAAATACGTAAGAAAAGTGCAATTTCATAATGATCCAGAATGTCCCCGAGAGGTGAGATGCGGTAGAAAGTGAAAAAGTGGACTTTTTACCCCCTTTTGGGCATTTAAACCATTCTGAGTCTTATGAGTCTTTGACGATCGGTATGAAATTATTTCTCCCGTTTGTAAAATTCATAAATACGTAAGAAAAGTGCAATTTCATAATGATCCAGAATGTCCCCGAGAGGTGAGATGCGGTAGAAAGTGAAAAAGTGGACTTTTTACCCCCTTTTGGGCATTTAAACCATTCTGAGTCTTATGAGTCTTTGACGATCGGTATGAAATTATTTCTCCCGTTTGTAAAATTCATAAATACGTAAGAAAAAAGCAATTTCACAATGATCCAAAATGTTCCTGAGAGGTGAAATGCGGTAGAAAGTGAAAAAGTGGACTTTTTACCCCCTTTTGGGCATTTAAACCATTCTGAGTGTTATGAGTCTTTGACGATCGGTATGAAATTATTTCTCCCGTTTGTAAAATTCATAAATACGTAAGAAAAGTGCAATTTCATAATGATCCAGAATGTCCCCGAGAGGTGAGATGCGGTAGAAAGTGAAAAAGTGGACTTTTTACCCCCTTTTGGGCATTTAAACCATTCTGAGTCTTATGAGTCTTTGACGATCGGTATGAAATTATTTCTCCCGTTTGTAAAATTCATAAATACGTAAGAAAAAAGCAATTTCACAATGATCCAAAATGTTCCTGAGAGGTGAAATGCGGTAGAAAGTGAAAAAGTGGACTTTTTACCCCCTTTTGGGCATTTAAACCATTCTGAGTCTTATGAGTCTTTGACGATCGGTATGAAATTATTTCTCCCGTTTGTAAAATTCATAAATACGTAAGAAAAGTGCAATTTCATAATGATCCAGAATGTCCCCGAGAGGTGAGATGCGGTAGAAAGTGAAAAAGTGGACTTTTTACCCCCTTTTGGGCATTTAAACCATTCTGAGTCTTATGAGTCTTTGACGATCGGTATGAAATTATTTCTCCCGTTTGTAAAATTCATAAATACGTAAGAAAAAAGCAATTTCACAATGATCCAAAATGTTCCTGAGAGGTGAAATGCGGTAGAAAGTGAAAAAGTGGACTTTTTACCCCCTTTTGGGCATTTAAACCATTCTGAGTGTTATGAGTCTTTGACGATCGGTATGAAATTATTTCTCTCGTCTGTAAAATTCATAAGTACATAAGAAAAGTGCAATTTCATAATGATCCAGAATGTTCCTGAGAGGTGAGATGCGGTAGAAAGTGAAAAAGTGGACTTTTTACCCCCTTTTGGGCATTTAAACCAATCTGAGTGTTATGAGTCTTTGACGATCGGTATGAAATTATTTCTCTCGTCTGTAAAATTCATAAGTACATAAGAAAAGTGCAATTTCATAATGATCCAGAATGTTCCTGAGAGGTGAGATGCGGTAGAAAGTGAAAAAGTGGACTTTTTACCCCCTTTTGGGCATTTAAACCAATCTGAGTGTTATGAGTCTTTGACGATCGGTATGAAATTATTTCTCTCGTCTGTAAAATTCATAAGTACATAAGAAAAGTGCAATTTCATAATGATCCAGAATGTTCCTGAGAGGTGAGATGCGGTAGAAAGTGAAAAAGTGGACTTTTTACCCCCTTTTGGGCATTTAAACCAATCTGAGTGTTATGAGTCTTTGACGATCGGTATGAAATTATTTCTCTCGTCTGTAAAATTCATAAGTACATAAGAAAAGTGCAATTTCATAATGATCCAGAATGTTCCTGAGAGGTGAGATGCGGTAGAAAGTGAAAAAGTGGACTTTTTACCCCCTTTTGGGCATTTAAACCAATCTGAGTGTTATGAGTCTTTGACGATCGGTATGAAATTATTTCTCTCGTCTGTAAAATTCATAAGTACATAAGAAAAGTGCAATTTCATAATAATCCAGAATGTTCCTGAGAGGTGAGATGCGGTAGAAAGTGAAAAAGTGGACTTTTTACCCCCTTTTGGGCATTTAAACCATTCTGAGTCTCATGAGTCTTTGACGATCACTATGAAATTATTTCTCCCGTTTGTAAAATTCATAAATACGTAAGAAAAGTGCAATTTCATAATGATCTAAAATGTTCCTGGGAGGTGAGATGCGGTAGAAAGTGAAAAAGTGGACCTTTTACCCCCTTTTGGGCATTTAAACCATTCTGAGTCTTATGAGTCTTTGACGATCGGTATGAAATTATTTCTCCCGTTTGTAAAATTCATAAATACGTAAGAAAAGTGCAATTTCATAATGATCCAGAATGTTCCTGAGAGGTGAGATGCGGTAGAAAGTGAAAAAGTGGACTTTTTACCCCCTTTTGGGCATTTAAACCAATCTGAGTGTTATGAGTCTTTGACGATCGGTATGAAATTATTTCTCCCGTTTGTTAAATTCATAAATACGTAAGAAAAGTGCAATTTCATAATGATCCAGAATGTCCCCGAGAGGTGAGATGCGGTAGAAAGTGAAAAAGTGGACTTTTTACCCCCTTTTGGGCATTTAAACCATTCTGAGTCTTATGAGTCTTTGACGATCGGTATGAAATTATTTCTCCCGTTTGTAAAATTCATAAATACGTAAGAAAAAAGCAATTTCACAATGATCCAAAATGTTCCTGAGAGGTGAAATGCGGTAGAAAGTGAAAAAGTGGACTTTTTACCCCCTTTTGGGCATTTAAACCATTCTGAGTGTTATGAGTCTTTGACGATCGGTATGAAATTATTTCTCCCGTTTGTAAAATTCATAAATACGTAAGAAAAGTGCAATTTCATAATGATCCAGAATGTCCCCGAGAGGTGAGATGCGGTAGAAAGTGAAAAAGTGGACTTTTTACCCCCTTTTGGGCATTTAAACCATTCTGAGTCTTATGAGTCTTTGACGATCGGTATGAAATTATTTCTCCCGTTTGTAAAATTCATAAATACGTAAGAAAAAAGCAATTTCACAATGATCCAAAATGTTCCTGAGAGGTGAAATGCGGTAGAAAGTGAAAAAGTGGACTTTTTACCCCCTTTTGGGCATTTAAACCATTCTGAGTCTTATGAGTCTTTGACGATCGGTATGAAATTATTTCTCCCGTTTGTAAAATTCATAAATACGTAAGAAAAGTGCAATTTCATAATGATCCAGAATGTTCCTGAGAGGTGAGATGCGGTAGAAAGTGAAAAAGTGGACTTTTTACCCCCTTTTGGGCATTTAAACCAATCTGAGTGTTATGAGTCTTTGACGATCGGTATGAAATTATTTCTCTCGTCTGTAAAATTCATAAGTACATAAGAAAAGTGCAATTTCATAATGATCCAGAATGTTCCTGAGAGGTGAGATGCGGTAGAAAGTGAAAAAGTGGACTTTTTACCCCCTTTTGGGCATTTAAACCAATCTGAGTGTTATGAGTCTTTGACGATCGGTATGAAATTATTTCTCTCGTCTGTAAAATTCATAAGTACATAAGAAAAGTGCAATTTCATAATAATCCAGAATGTTCCTGAGAGGTGAGATGCGGTAGAAAGTGAAAAAGTGGACTTTTTACCCCCTTTTGGGCATTTAAACCATTCTGAGTCTCATGAGTCTTTGACGATCACTATGAAATTATTTCTCCCGTTTGTAAAATTCATAAATACGTAAGAAAAAAGCAATTTCACAATGATCCAAAATGTTCCTGAGAGGTGAGATGCGGTAGAAAGTGAAAAAGTGGACTTTTTACCCCCTTTTGGGCATTTAAACCAATCTGAGTGTTATGAGTCTTTGACGATCGGTATGAAATTATTTCTCTCGTCTGTAAAATTCATAAGTACATAAGAAAAGTGCAATTTCATAATGATCCAGAATGTTCCTGAGAGGTGAGATGCGGTAGAAAGTGAAAAAGTGGACTTTTTACCCCCTTTTGGGCATTTAAACCAATCTGAGTGTTATGAGTCTTTGACGATCGGTATGAAATTATTTCTCTCGTCTGTAAAATTCATAAGTACATAAGAAAAGTGCAATTTCATAATGATCCAGAATGTTCCTGAGAGGTGAGATGCGGTAGAAAGTGAAAAAGTGGACTTTTTACCCCCTTTTGGGCATTTAAACCAATCTGAGTGTTATGAGTCTTTGACGATCGGTATGAAATTATTTCTCTCGTCTGTAAAATTCATAAGTACATAAGAAAAGTGCAATTTCATAATGATCCAGAATGTTCCTGAGAGGTGAGATGCGGTAGAAAGTGAAAAAGTGGACTTTTTACCCCCTTTTGGGCATTTAAACCAATCTGAGTGTTATGAGTCTTTGACGATCGGTATGAAATTATTTCTCTCGTCTGTAAAATTCATAAGTACATAAGAAAAGTGCAATTTCATAATAATCCAGAATGTTCCTGAGAGGTGAGATGCGGTAGAAAGTGAAAAAGTGGACTTTTTACCCCCTTTTGGGCATTTAAACCATTCTGAGTCTCATGAGTCTTTGACGATCACTATGAAATTATTTCTCCCGTTTGTAAAATTCATAAATACGTAAGAAAAGTGCAATTTCATAATGATCTAAAATGTTCCTGGGAGGTGAGATGCGGTAGAAAGTGAAAAAGTGGACCTTTTACCCCCTTTTGGGCATTTAAACCATTCTGAGTCTTATGAGTCTTTGACGATCGGTATGAAATTATTTCTCCCGTTTGTAAAATTCATAAATACGTAAGAAAAGTGCAATTTCATAATGATCCAGAATGTCCCCGAGAGGTGAGATGCGGTAGAAAGTGAAAAAGTGGACTTTTTACCCCCTTTTGGGCATTTAAACCATTCTGAGTCTTATGAGTCTTTGACGATCGGTATGAAATTATTTCTCCCGTTTGTAAAATTCATAAATACGTAAGAAAAAAGCAATTTCACAATGATCCAAAATGTTCCTGAGAGGTGAAATGCGGTAGAAAGTGAAAAAGTGGACTTTTTACCCCCTTTTGGGCATTTAAACCATTCTGAGTCTTATGAGTCTTTGACGATCGGTATGAAATTATTTCTCCCGTTTGTAAAATTCATAAATACGTAAGAAAAGTGCAATTTCATAATGATCCAGAATGTTCCTGAGAGGTGAGATGCGGTAGAAAGTGAAAAAGTGGACTTTTTACCCCCTTTTGGGCATTTAAACCAATCTGAGTGTTATGAGTCTTTGACGATCGGTATGAAATTATTTCTCTCGTCTGTAAAATTCATAAGTACATAAGAAAAGTGCAATTTCATAATGATCCAGAATGTTCCTGAGAGGTGAGATGCGGTAGAAAGTGAAAAAGTGGACTTTTTACCCCCTTTTGGGCATTTAAACCAATCTGAGTGTTATGAGTCTTTGACGATCGGTATGAAATTATTTCTCTCGTCTGTAAAATTCATAAGTACATAAGAAAAGTGCAATTTCATAATGATCCAGAATGTTCCTGAGAGGTGAGATGCGGTAGAAAGTGAAAAAGTGGACTTTTTACCCCCTTTTGGGCATTTAAACCAATCTGAGTGTTATGAGTCTTTGACGATCGGTATGAAATTATTTCTCTCGTCTGTAAAATTCATAAGTACATAAGAAAAGTGCAATTTCATAATGATCCAGAATGTTCCTGAGAGGTGAGATGCGGTAGAAAGTGAAAAAGTGGACTTTTTACCCCCTTTTGGGCATTTAAACCAATCTGAGTGTTATGAGTCTTTGACGATCGGTATGAAATTATTTCTCTCGTCTGTAAAATTCATAAGTACATAAGAAAAGTGCAATTTCATAATGATCCAGAATGTTCCTGAGAGGTGAGATGCGGTAGAAAGTGAAAAAGTGGACTTTTTACCCCCTTTTGGGCATTTAAACCATTCTGAGTCTCATGAGTCTTTGACGATCACTATGAAATTATTTCTCCCGTTTGTAAAATTCATAAATACGTAAGAAAAGTGCAATTTGATAATGATCCAGAATGTTTCTGAGAGGTGAGATGCGGTAGAAAGTGAAAAAATGGACTTTTCACCCCCTTTTGGGCATTTAAACCAATCTGAGTCTCATAAGTCTTTGACGATCGGTATGAAATTATTTCTCCCGTCTGTAAAATTCATAAATACGTAAGAAAAGTGCAATTTCATAAAGATCCAGAATGTTTCTGAGAGGTGAGATGCGGTAGAAAGTGAAAATGTGGACTTTTTACCCCCTTTTGGGCATTTAAACCAATCTGAGTCTTATGAGACTTTGACGATCATTATGAAATTATTTCTCCCGTTTGTAAAATTCATAAATACATAAGAAAAGTGCAATTTCATAATGATCCAAAATGTTCCTGAGAGGTGAGATGCGGTAGAAAGTGAAAAAGTGGACTTTTTACCCCCTTTTGGGCATTTAAACCAATCTGAGTCTCATAAGTCTTTGACGATCGGTATGAAATGATTTCTCCCGTTTGTAAAATTCATGAATACGTAAGAAAAGTGCAATTTTATAATGATCCAGAATGTTCCTGAGAGGTGAGATGCGGTAGAAAGTGAAAAAGTGGACTTTTTACCCCCTTTTGGGCATTTAAACCATTCTGAGTCTCATGAGTCTTTGACGATCACTATGAAATTATTTCTCCCGTTTGTAAAATTCATAAATACGTAAGAAAAGTGCAATTTCATAATGATCCAAAATGTTCCTGGGAGGTAAGATGCGGTAGAAAGTGAAAAAGTGGACTTTTTACCTCCTTTTGGGCATATAAACCAATCTGAGTCTCCTGAATCATTGTCAATCATAATTTTCTGAGCCTAAATTTAAATATTGATATTAATAATACTAGACTTCCTATTGTAAAATCTGCAAAAAATGAAAGAGAGTGTGTTATTCTAATCTACAGTTTAAAGAATGTAAGGTGTTGACGCAAAAATCATACTCATCGTTAAAGTATCACGTTAAAGAGTCACTTGTGTTGTCTAACCTAAACTACTGCGAGTTTAGTTACGGTCCATGTTTAGATGCTTCTAATAAATATTGCATTTAAAAAATACAAAATATTTTATTAACAAACTCAAAAAATATGACCATATATCTCATACATAACCATTAATAACTTGAATTTATTAACGATAAAGAATCGTAGATATAAGAACTTTCTTTATAAAAATAGTTACTAAACCATCCATGCCTGCTAAAATTAAAAATAATGTTGTTTTTCGTAAATATTCGAAATAATAATGATATTAACAATGCCCCAGCATCAAACTACTATAAATATAAAATGCATAAAACTGTTAAACTCTTTACAATTAAATATAAAAATTTTAAGTGAACAACAATTTAAAAATCAATATAAGAAAACCCTAATGAACAAAGAAAAGCATGAATAATTATTTCTTATATTTACACGATTTGTTTCTAAAAAAGTACCTAGGTTTAGGTTCATTTAATTAATTTTGTATTTTTTTGAGTATTATTTCTTGTTTTTCCTTGACATTTGGATTTATTTGTAATTTGCATCTTAAACGTTATTGTAGATTTAAATACTGAAGTAGATTTTGTAGTAAGATTGTACGTTAGCTAGACTGCGCTCTGTATTACCATGTAACCTTTTTTTTGCTAATATAAGACTTCTATTTTTATCCATGTTTTAAATCTGAATTTTAAATGGAGTTTTTCGTAAATAAGACGCTTGAAAAATGGTGATTATTTTTAAAATTTGACTATTTTCTGAGATCATCATCCCCTTAATTTATTTAGCTTTTATACTACAGTTTCTTCATGAATATAGAAGCCAAATTAACTCGATAAAACATAAGTGTTTTAAAACCGCATTGAAAAAGTTATATCTACCATATTCTGTATATTAGAAAAAAACTTATAAAAAAATACATGAATATTTTTACTTACTTTTACTAAGAATTTTTGCCACAGTTTGATTTACCCCCTCCGGAATCGACGATTTCCTCCGTAGAGCCGCCAACGAATAAATATACAAAGGTATAAGAAGCTTATGCAGTAAATGATCGGTCAAAACGTGATTTAAATCAGTTATATTAAGGCATAAAATGTCATTAAGATAGTGCAAATGATCCAGATGTTCAGCCACAAGATCCGCCAGTCTATTTTGAGAGCTATGACTAAAAAAGGAGCTTAAGCAAAACCCTATAATAGCATAAACAAACTTACTCAGCTTCATTTCTCACACAAGCGTCCAGTTCCTGGATATGTTTCCCAATAAACCAAACGATATTTGAAAAATATGGCGCGGCAGTTCTATCGCGTATAAAAGCCAACATACTGGCATCCTCGACTTTGTACACGTTTAATGTTAAAGTACGCACCGCTATGCGTACCATCGATTCTGGATGATTGAAGAATTTTATCGCTTCTGTGTATAAAGGGAAATCATTTGTGTGCTAAAAAGAATTGATTAAAGAAAGGGTTTTAAGTAGTAATAGGCATAGAATTAAATTAAATTTGCAGTAATTCATTTACAACATTTAAAGAGGTAACTCTCAGTTTGCAAATGTAAAAAAACAAGTTTGTGTTGGTTACACTTACCTCATTGTAGAAAAAATGGATTGTATGAGCGTTGAGCTTCAGGCTCAAGGTTTTTAAAAATGAAATGTAATAGGCCATCACTTCCTCGTCCGAGAAGTCAAACTTATGTACTATTATTGAGTTAACATGGTTGTTCGATAACAAATAGTCTAAAAGATAAAGTAAATGATCTGTAATGAAATATCTTGAATGTAACAATAAGACTTACATAAAGACGTTTCATTTCGAATATTTTCAAACAAAATGTTTAAGGTTTGTAACAGTTGAACACATACATAGTTTGAGCCGCCGCATCTTTGTCTCATTATCCTTAGGAAGAAGGACAACATGTTTTTTTCCAGAAAAAAACTGAAAAGAATAACATTGGTATAGTAGTCCTTTACTGGTAGGTTACGAGATAATATATCTACAAATTTTAATATTAAAATTAACCCATAAAATGGTGTGTTTTGAGATTGAATATGGAGTAACTTTTCTTGGTCGGTAGTCATATTGTGTCAAGATAATAATAAAATAATCAATAATGAAGTTATAGTTACAATTTCCCTCATGTCTTCGAAAAAAATTGATCATTTTTTAAATATTTTCTCTTATTATACGCCTTGAAAAAAGATTCTTTTTAAAAAAATTATGATAACCGAAGGAAAAATCTAAATTTAATTATTTGAAAAGAAATACTGGACCATACAAAATTCGGTTCTTACTAACATAACTTTTCTTGAAATTATAAAAGCTCAAGAGCTTATTATAGTAAAATCACTCAATGATAAGTGGGTTACAGCGGCTTTGAGTTTGGACCTGTCAAAGGCCTCTGACAGTGTTGATCACACCCTGCTTCTCGTTAAACAGGAAAGATATGGCATAAAGGAAACAGCATTACAATTCAAATCATATTTAAGT
This sequence comes from Anthonomus grandis grandis, assembly GCF_022605725.1. Taxonomy (NCBI): domain Eukaryota; kingdom Metazoa; phylum Arthropoda; class Insecta; order Coleoptera; family Curculionidae; genus Anthonomus; species Anthonomus grandis. Next base: position 28,139,210 of record NC_065554.1, read on the forward strand.
AGTAGGCAACAGAGAGTCACTGAAATAAACTCACATTGGGAAGACGGTATTTTTAAATTAAAAAAATTATACAAGGTGTGCTATAAGGATCTATCCTGGGTTCTCGGCTATATCTCCTGTACAATAATAATAAAACACTACCTTTCTTAAGAGTAACTATTGACAAGAGATTGTATTGGGTCAAGTGGCCCTTAGTATTTTAAGATTTTGTTTTGCATTGACTCTTATAAGAAATAAGATTGGCGTTGGTGCTATACAATTGTCATATGCTTTTGTGTAGTTTTTTAGGGAAATAGTGTAATAAGCAGCAGAATTTTTATTCTTCAAAAAAGCTTTTTAGGTCCTTTTTTTAAATATTACCATTAAAAACATGTAGACGAGCTTTTATTACAAACATTATATAGACTTTATCGCTGATATATTTGTGAGAGTATAGTGTTTATTAAATATAATTTCTTTCTTTAAGCAGTTACAATGTGATCAGGAGTACAACACTAGCATAAAAATTTTCTGTATAATATGTCACATATATAAATAGGAACTGTACACATATGGTTATTAAAATATGGAACTGTCTATCTGAATTTTTTGAAAATAAAAATACCAAAAAGATTAAAGTATCTTTAACAAAATTTCACATTAATAAATGCTATTACATTATGTTTTTATTAAATACTTTCATGTATACTTTGGCTATGTCAGAGGTTTGGTATCGGTAATTACCCAAATTTTGTAAAATTTTTGAAATATTTTCACAGAATAATCAAGATATACTTCAAAGGTTTCATGTAAAATCATTTCTTGTTCCTTTCAACATTTTTAAAATTTTAAATTTAAATTTAAATATTTTCTTTTATGTAACCGAGAGGTACTCCTAAAGACAGGCTTGAAGGTAAGTGTGTAGAGTTAAGAGAAATTTCACTGAAGGTGGTTTAGGTTCTTTTGCTAATTTTATTGGTGAATAACAAATTAAAGTTTTAAGCAATTTATATTTACAAAACCCTCGAACTAAAAAAAGAAAAGGCTGAATTAACTTATAAATTCTAACTTTATGATCGATATGAGAAATTTAATTTTCATTTGCTAAAAATAGGAAAACAAGGGCATGACATGGTTATGAATAGGAGACCTTAACATAGAAAAGTGGGCTAAAAAGAAAATTAATATTCAGCAAATGTACCAGGAATATTCAAATCTCTGACACAGACACTTGAATATTCCTGTAATGTTCCCAGATAGGTAAGAAAATTTACAGAAAATTTGATGTGAACATTCAATATAGTGTGACTGTCAAATTATTCTGATTCAATATATTGTGCTATGACAATACTGTTTGGCAAGTTTCTCTTGATAAAAATACACTTATTCTCATTTAAATAAGCTTGTCAACTAAAGGTACTATAACTACTATGTCATCTGAATTTTGAACTGTACATTTTTTTATTAGCAAGTACATTTTGCTCTAAATCTACCATTGCTTGATAAAAATAGTTTTAAATACCATGCCATTAGGTTTTTTTTTTACAAAAGTACCATAGTGCCAAAAAAAAAACTGGGACAGCAAAATCTCCTAAATCTCTTGGTCTATTAGAATAATGTTGTCAAAGTTAATTTTATAAGTAATTTATTACTGTAATAGACCAGGAGACAATTCCCTACTTAAATTTTAATGATTTAATGTTCCTTTTTTTTGGCACTATGGTACATGTTTTTCTAATCATTAGCCAATTTATTTGTTTAGTTTTATTATGGTCTTGTTAAAATGGAAATTTTGTCAATATCAACAGTAAACTAAACAATGATAAAAGTAATACAATTGGCTAAACAGTTAATTTAGAATTAATGTGGGGCAACCCTCAAAGTGTTTACAGTTACTTTGCATACAACCCACTGAACTCCAAGACGTCAACTTCTAAACCTTTAAATATTAAATGCGGTTGATTCTTAAATTCTGACCCATTACAGTACAATTGAGTTTTTAACAAATTTTATATACATTTACTATAATATACACAAATTACTACTAACTATTTCAACTTACTCAAAAACAGAAGAATCATTTTGATCTCCCCAAATCAAAATTTCCGCAATGGACCTCAACGTCTCGACAAGTAATCCTCGATTACTCTCAGACACCGTTTGGTTCCTAGATAGGACATTGTACAAGTATTTGAGATGTTCCAGCGAGTGGGGATTTTTGGGGCGACCCCACCCGCCCCCAAACCAACTTCTGCTACGAAACATCTCGGAAACTAAGACCCACTTTTACAAGGATAAGTGGTGAGGACCTGTTTAAATTACATGGCATCACAGATGTATTTAATTAATATACGCGTCCACGCATGGGGCATCAAACGTGCCTCATAAATGACGCGTTGATAATTCAACTATTTTTCTTTATTATTAAAAATTTAGTTTATTGGGTAAAAAAAATATCAATAAATATAACAGAACTTTGTAGCTGTGTCTGACAAGTGACATGTGTGTTTGACAGTTAACAGCTGACTCTTGAGATTTGTGGGTTTTAAAAATGGCTTTTCCATTTGTTCTGTGCGTGCGATAGAAATAATTTTTTAATTTTAGTTTTATAAATAATTGGGAAATCTGATTCGGTTGGACTCTTGTTACGTTGAACAATGGCTTAATCCCAACTTTTTAAAACTCGGCTTTTTGGAGAGTGTCTATGTGTCCTTAAATTCTGGAAAGTCCGCGGCGGCAGTGTTTTGCGATTTATCCAAGGCATTTGATTGTGTAGATCATGGAATACTGCTGTCTAAGCTCAATAATTATGGCTTTAGAGGTGTGGCATTGCAATGGCTGGAATCCTATCTGTCTAATCGTACCCAAAGAGTTACAGTATCTGGATGTTTATCCGATTCCAGATCCCTTAAAACTGGAGTACCTCAGGGTTCAGTGTTAGGACCACTATTATTTTTGCTCTATGTAAATGATTTGGGTTCATTAAAACTGTAGGGCAAAGTGGTTCAGTTTGCTGATGATACCACCATTTTATGGAATCATAGAGATTCTGATAATGTTAGAGCCCAGGTTTTTAAGAATCATAAGATTTTATCGGAGTGGTGTGCTGCAAACAGGCTTGTATTTAATGTGGGCAAAACCTTTATTATGGGATTTAAGTGTGACGTTCAGGGCCTTATGTTTAGTGAAAACTCCCCCTTGCAAAACAAAGAAAGCTGTAAGTTCCTTGGTATTATTATTGATGGTCGCCTTCGCTTCGAAGATCATATCCTAAATCTTGCATCAAAATTATCCTCTGGATGCTTTGCAGTAAGAATGGCGGGGCATGAGCTGGGAGGGGTAGTTGCACGTTCAGTGTACTTTTCTCTTATTGAGTCCCACCTTCGTTATGGCTTGCCTTTTTGGGGTTTAAGCAACAAGGGATTATTAAACATAATTTTTGTGATTCAAAAAAAGGCAGTTAGATACCTATGTTCCGCTGGGTTAAGAGATTCTTGTAAACCTCTCTTTATATCTCAAAAAATCCTAACTCTTTTTTCTCTCTTTATCTTAGAAACAGCTACTCTTATTCATAAATGTCCTAAACCTCCCTCTAACACTGGTCATATGACTCGCCAGGTTAACGATTTTCCCTTACCAATACCTACATCCTCCCTCACCAAGAACTCACTTATATACCTTAGCAAAAAAATTTACAACCATGTTCCTCTATGTATCAGACAAATTTTAGAAGTTAAGAGATTCAAAAAGGAATTAAAATCACTTTTATTATCCAGGGCATATTATAGCCTTGACGATTTTTTTAATGATACCTTTTAACCTGTGCTCTGACATCATTTTAGTGTTTTAGTTTTGTTTCCTGTTAAATAATTTAATTTACTTCTTCTAAATTCTGTTTTATTGACAGCTTTACTTATTTTTTAATGAAATTTATCAAAAAGATGCTTTTTTTTTCTCAATCTGTTTTGTTATGATTAATTTTGGTAATGTGTGTAAATTTTATGGTAAAGTGTTTTAGATGTTATGTTTGTTTGAAATTTGAAATTGAAAGTGAATTTGGAATTTTTTAGTTTTTAGGATGCTTGTACACAAGATTTTGTTGTCTTACGTAATATATAATATATAGCACATTTTCTAAATGGGTTGATTTTGTTTTTGGATTTTGATCTAAAGATTGTGTTTTTGATTCGTTTTTTTAACATCGCTTTTATATACCGGGCAGGCAAACTTCTTCCTTGGGTGTTAAAACACGCAGGCAAAGCATTAAGTTAAAAAAGAGAACAACATACCAAATAAAGTACTTTTTATTCCCAATTTATATATATAAAAAAACTCTCTTAATTACGATAACATAAGTTGTTTAAGACCTGTTTTGGTTGAAGGGTTTAAGCATTATTGGATTCGCATAAAATTAAAGAGTGTTCAAGCTATTTATAGAGTGCGTCAATACCTTGGATAGTCAATCAATTGAAAACATCTTGTCGAACTTGCATTGTCTTATTTATTTAATGTAACACGACGTTTCGGTTGGTAAGTATCTCCAACCGTTATTAAGTGTAAACTGTTGATGTCGGCGAATTTCTAGAGCTCGTGATGGGCCGCAGAGGCATTTGCTCCTTATGAATCTTGGACAGTCCGTATAGGTGTGGAGGTTTGCTATAATGTGGTGTCAGCCTAAAGCGTACCGCATCCGACAATGTTGAGAAGTACTTTTTAAGTGCTCTGTAAATTCGACCTTCTATGGTTGTCGTCGGATCCTTAGATAGTAGCCTGTATTCGCCTTTGTTCAAAACTTCCTCAACCTTGTTTTCGTAGGTTTCCAGGTCCATAATCACAGTTGCATTGCCCTTATCTGCAGGAAGAATTTTGATGTTCTTTTCACTCTGAGATGCCTGAGAGCTGTTTCCTCTTCTTTGCTGATGTTCTGCGAAGGTTTCTGTTTTTTAAGTGAGTCTAGAGCAACCCTTACCTCGTGTTGAAATTCATCGGCCTCAGGACGTGGTAGGTGGATTGATTTTACTGAAGACACTATGTCTATAAAGGATGGTTTTGAGGATATGGCGAAGTTTAGTCCTCTGTTTAACACCTTTTGTTCAGCATCGGTAAGGGTTCTTTTTGATACATTAATGATGGTGACGGGTGGCAGTTGGTGCTGGTTGAGTCCTGTTGGGTCGTCTGGATTTAAGGTTTTGGAGTTTTGAAAGGTGGCCTGCTCTTTCTCTTAGTTTCTGGCAAGTGAAGTCTATTTTGTCAAAGATTGGTCTTCCTCCAATGTAACTTCTTTGATTTCTTCGAATCGCTGAATGCATTCGAATTAAATCCATTATTGGATTCGCATAAAATTAAAGAGTGTTCAAGCTATTTATAGAGTGCGTCAATACCTTGGATAGTCAATCAATTGAAAACATCTTGTCGAACTTGCATTGTCTTATTTATTTAATGTAACACGACGTTTCAGTTGGTAAGTATCTCTAACCGTTATCAAGTGTAAACTGAGTTAATTTAAGTAAAAGTGTTAAGTTTAATAAAGTGTTAACTGAGTTTACACTCGATAACGGTTGGAGATACTTACCAACCGAAACGTCGTGTTTTATTTATTTAATGTAATAAATAAGACAATGCAAGTTCGACAAGATGTTTTCACTGTACCATTGTCTACCACCTTCAAAAACAGTCAATCAATTGCTGGAGATTTTTTAACTTCCCTTGGCTCGCTTTTGTAGTTAGAGCATTGATGCAAGACTAAAGAGAGTAATACAGAAGAAAACGAGGATGATTATAAAGGACTGAGAAGCCGCCTTTATTTTATTATACATGCGTTGGGAAAAAATAGCATATTTGGCATTTTTGGAAAGTATCGTAAAACGGGGCTACTTTGGCACACGGGGTAACTTTGGCAAAGCGTTATATCAGTGTCCGAGAGTTGTTCAGACAAGTCGGTATGTTCCGCGGTGCGAAATTATAGTAGGTTGCCTGGATCGAGGCCCTATAAAAACTACACTGAACAAAATTTAGCGAATGCATTGCAAGCTGTTAGAGAAGGGAGGATGTCACAAGTACGAGCTTCCAAAACATGGAAAATACCTAGAGGCACTCTTCAGAATAAGCTGTTTGCGAAACATGAGGGTCGTGTAGGTCACCGCATCATCCTTACCCAACAGGAGGAGAGGCTAATCTCAGAGACCATCAACCAGGTAGCAGATTGGGGTTTTCCCGTTACTGTTAGTGACGCCAGAGAAATCGCGCAAAAATATGTTACAAAACAAGGCAGAAATATTCTTGGATGGCCCAACAATAGACCAGGACCCGACTTTATTGAAAAATGTATTACCATAAATAATATTAGCATTCGATTGGCATCTAATATTAAGCGTGCACGTGCTTCAGTTGGGCGCGCCGATATAATGGAGTTTTTTGATAACATTAAACCTGTTCTGGAGTCCATTTCTGCGAAACAAGTGTTTAACTATGATGAGACTAATTTCACAGACGATCCCGGGGCCAAAAAAGTTTTAGTTCGTAGGGGTACTAAAAGGGTTCAAGAACATTCGCGTTCAGCAATAAGTGTAATGGTCTGCGGAAGCGCAAATGAAATCCTACTACTACCAATGGTAGTCTATAAAGCCAACAACATTTACGAAAATTACAGTTTATGATAACAGCAGCAGTGGATGGTTCGATATGAATCTCTTTGAAGTATGGTTTTTTAAACTGTTGCTGCCCCACGTCAAAGAAAATTGTAATGGTGAATCAGTTGTTCTTTTAGGTGATAACCTAGCCTCACATTTTTTTCCAACCGTGGTAAAGGCTGCTAAAGAAAATAATGTTTATATGGTTCCTTTACCCCCCAATTCAACTCACTTTATGCAGCCTTTGGACGTGGCTTTCTTTGCTCCCATGAAAAAGAAATGGAGGGCTATTTTAGACGATTGGAGAAAGACCAGTCGCGTAAAAGGCACTCTGCCTAAAGAACACTTTCCAGATCTTCTGGATCGCTTGTGGATATCTCTACAGGAAAGAGTAGAAGACAATTTAAAATCCGGTTTCGTGCCACCGGAATTTGTCCATATGATCCGCAGCAGCCTTTATCCAAATTGCCAAAAACTCCAATTGATGCATCTACGAGTGATATTTTGAATGATAGTTTATTAGAGTTTCTTCAGGAGACACGTGGACAATCAAGCACTAACCCTAAACGAAAGCGGGAACGAAAAATTATTCCCGGCAAAGAAGTCGATTGTAAAGAAACTAAAGAGGAGCAAGACAAGGAAAAACTAATTGAAAATGAAAATAATGACAAAAAGAAGATTGCGGGAAAAGGGAAAGGCAAAGGAAAAGCAAAATTTTTTAAAAAATCGACATTAAAAGATGTCAATCTACCATCATCCTCAAGTACCCACAATGAAGACGAATGCGGAATTTGTGCTGCTTATTGGTCTGGTTATACTGGACCAGACTGGATTCTATGCAATGGTTGTTTTAAATTGATCTGTGGTATTTGTAACGGGGGATCCAAAGAAAAATATTATACCTGTGAGGCATGTGAAGATGATTATAATATTTATGTTATTTTGATTTAGTTCCTTTCTTTTACTGTGCCACATATTAGAAAAATATTTTTTGTTAGTTTTGTTTATTTTGTTTAAGAATATAGACATTTCATTAAAAATATTGAATGTTTTATTTAATTTATTTAAAAACTAAAAAAAAGCCCAATTTGGTGCCAAAGTAACCCCAGGATGGGCCTACATTATGTTTATTCACATTTCCGTTTGGGTGCCAAACGGGGCTACTTTGGCACCCATCTTTTTAATTTTTTTTTCGAAAACGGTTTATTGCAAAAACCCTATTTTAAGGCAGGTTATAAGTATGACTCGTATTGTTACTCTTGATTTTTTTCAAGTTGATTCGATTATAAATGCAGCGCCTAGAATCAAAAATGCCTCAAAACCTGCACAAAGTAGCCCCGTTTTACGGTAATAAGAATGTAAAAAATATTTGGAAAGCATTAAGGGAACTTGTATTGGCATTTACCAATTGATCCAAATTATAAAATCCAGTTGGTGTTAATGGTATGTATACACTTTGCTAATGTTGAAGCAAAATTCGCATGTTATTATTTTGCATATTGCCCACATTATGCAATCTTAAGATGGGTTCCTTTCGTAGTTAATAAAAGAAATCTATGCCCTATCTGTTGCCAAAAGCAGTTACTTTGAGACCTATGAGTTTGTTCCCCATATCCATTCTAAAATTTTGGAAAAGGCATGTCCAGATGTTTCTCTGTATTTTTTAAAGAAAACTTTCAATTTTGATCCAGCACTAATTGATTATTGGTATTATTAAATAAAGTAACTCAAATGTTAATTAAGAAGTTTTTATTTCACATTATCAAGCGTACATAATGAATACCTATTATTATTATCTTAAATAAGCCCACAAAAGTGCGGAACTATACAATTATTTGCTTACTAGAGAGCGCACTTTCTTAGTATTTACAAATCTAAAAGTCAAATGTATCACAATATCAGGAATATCTCGATTCATAACAAATCCGTTCCAAAAAGGAGCCTTCTTCCCAAAAAAACGAACTTCTAACGACCTTTTTGTCCACTTGATTTGGCCACAGCTAAGAACCCTTATCATTTCAATTTCCGTTCACTTCGCCTTTCTTATGTGAGTCTAGGGAAGCCAAAAATGAACTCGGATTATAACTCGGCTGCTCGCCTCCTAACTCGGCCGGTAAAACGTCCTTATGCACCAGCTCGTGTAACGTACTCAAATTATTCCCATGCTTAAATATCCTCTCTTTGATCTCCTCCTTTAAAAAAGGTTTTATCATAGTTAAGGCCGCGTCCACGTACCAAGGCTGCCCGATAAAGTGAATTCCCTTAAACTTGGCTGGGAAACAGTCTTGTAGCCCTTCGATGATCAACTTTAATATCGCTGGTTTTAAATAAAGACTCTGTCTGTAAGAAAACTCGGTCCAATCAACGATCACTACAAACCCGTTGGCTTGATTGTGTATTTCGTTTGTCAAATGTTCGAGGGCTACCAGGATCGCCCTGTAGATGGTCAATAAGCTGTAGGAACCGTCCCAGTTGGTGGCTGTTAATAATAAGACGCAACGTCCTTTACGGTCTTTATCTTTTAGAACACCTGGTAGGCCTAAAAATACGAATCTAAATTTAATAATAGTGAAAGAGGTGCTTGTGTGGCAATTGTCGTTGCGAATAGTATCGTGCAAAATCACCTTAGGACCAAACTAGTGCAAATATGAGTAACAGCGGAACAAGAAAAATTGTTCTATTTAATTGCCTTGCAAATTAAAGAAAATAAGGCGTTGAGTTTGGAATTTTACCAATTTAAGAATATTTGAGTATAGAATAACATAATAGTTGCTATGTAGTTATAGTAGGCCAAAAAATATACAAGTTCACGTCATCGTTAAGTCAATTTACTCTGGTAGAATGAGACTCAATAAATGCTTAAAATCAAGAGTTATGACGGCAAAAATCTTCTTTTCAACACTTGGCAGGCCTTAAAGTACAAAAATAAGTTAAATAATAGTAAAAAGAGGTGTGAATGTGGCAATTTCCTGAGATAAATATTTTATGTGAAGGTACACAGAACCCTAGTGCAAAGAGCTATACCAACAGAGTAACAATTGATAGCTTCTTTTAATAATTCTATTAATATTTAATATTTTAGGTGCTATACACATATGTTATTATTAAGTTAATTTACCTCGGAAACTTTAGGAGCCAGTGAGCGTTTCTCAGTGTTGCTAGTTTATAAATCTTAGACTATTATGAAAAGAGTTAGTCTGTAAAGTTTTTTAAAGTTACTGCAATAGTTGTTAAACCCCAAGAATATATTACAAGTGCTAAGTTCTCGTGGTATGAATTAGGTGAGTTTACAACGAAAGCTTTAATACCAATATTTCAACTTACCATTTTCCAATGCCTTTCTAACGTCCTCGGAGTATAAATGTAAATTCCGAAATATGTCCGGATTTCGCCTCCTATAGTAAACGTAATTTTTCAACAGTTCAAAACTGTCTTCCAGAACAAAGTTTCTGGCAAATAACATTTTTTGAAGCAGCTTATCGTCTTCTCCTGAATAGCGCCTATAATAAAACAACATTTTTGTTGCACTAATTGACATTTTTATCCAATAAATTATCATTACCTTAATTCACAATCGTCACAACTGATCATAAGATTCCTTAAAGCGTTGACAGCAACTTCCCGGTCTTTCGCTGTGTAATTCTTATATACAGTCTTATTATCGGTTGGCTCACTTAATACATTGTTAGTTCGCCAATTGTATTCCTGATACTCTGCCATAGTAGCGGAATTACTGAAAAATTGTAATAAGAAGGTTAAGCATATGGAGGGATAATCTAATGTGTATGCAAATAAGATGACAAAGATAAGAGGCAGATTAGATTTATAGTAAGTCGGTGCAGGTGAATGTTTTATTATAGGGTTGTGTATACAAATTAAGTGTAAAGCAACTGTTGGAGGTTACAGGATATGTGCTAGATTTATATAACCCTTTATGGAGAACATTAATTTAACATGTTTGCCACTAGTGTTTAAATATTAGAAGTAGTAAAACCAGTTTTGTTTTCTACAAAGTCCATACTAAAAGTTCCAATCCCCCTAGCACTAGAATACATAATATAATTCAATATTTTTTGAATGAATATTTTTGAATCTTTTAATTTGCTTACTGCGGTTTCCGAAAGAACCACACATTTCCTAATAATAGCGAAATTCAAATAGGGCACCACAATCCAATTTTAAATTCTCCCGCTATTATCATGTCACAAAGTTAGTACTACTCCTTGACGTTCAGAAGGCGCTCTCAGTCGGTGGTTCAGTGTTCTATCGGCAATTATGGATTCTTTGTGTCTAAGAAGTATGATCTTAGATTTTGCAATGGTTGCTGTATATATAGTTAAGTCCACAAATTGAAAGTATCGGGTTAGATTACGATTTCATTACGGTAATTTACAATAAAAGCTTTGTTTATACAGAAAGTGTATATTTATACGGGAGGTTTACTTTAAACACAAAAATATGGCGCCAAAAAAATTGATCATTGAAAAGCAAAACGTAACTTAGAATATGGAAATATACAGGGTGACCACGGTAACTTTGACAAAAATTGTAGGGTAGGTAGGGGCTCCATAGGCAAGTATTTTGAGCATAGGAACCCATGTCCGGAAAAGCCCCCATTCGGAGATGGGGCTGTTTTAAAATTGGACCCTTCGCGACAGGTACACGAAAAGTTTTTTTTAGTTTTTCTGAATACCATGTATTTTTTTATCAATGACAACCATAATTTTTTTACGGAAACTTCAACCTGACTGACAGGAAAAAAAATCTGTTTCTTGCACGTTTGTATGAGAAAAAATAGACGATGAACCGGCTAACTTTCCGCGAGCTTGCTGATGTGCATCTAGTTTATGGTGCTACAGGCAGCAATGCATTGGCGGCTCAGCGCTTGTACGCTCAGCGATTTCCACAGCGTGACCAGGTACACCGCAGCGTGTTTGTAAATGTCGACCGTACACTACGGGAAACGGGATCATTTCAAGTAAGTCTTGTTCTTTAAAAGTATTTTTTTATTGCCAAAGTACAAATTTATTGTAAGTCGTTTATACGGGACTGTTAACTAGGTGCAGCAGGAGCGAGGACGACTGCGTCTAGCACGTGATGGACTTGAAGATGCTGTAATGGTACGTATTGCCGACAATCCCCAAAAGAGCATTCGTCAGGTCGCTTCCGAAGTAGGTTGCAGCCATGGGACGGTATGGAATATCTTTCACGACAACAATTTACACCCATTCAAATTGAAGAAAGTTCAACATATCTTTCCTGACGATCCTCCTCGGCGCCTTCACTACTGCCAGTGGTTAAACCAACGCATTGGGGAAAATCCTGATTTCCTGTGGTATGTTTGTTGTACCGACGAAAAGGGCTTTTCTAGAGAAGGTATGTTCAACGCCCACTTCTGGTCGGAAGAGAACCCGCATGCCATGCATGTCCGAGGATATCAAAAGAAGTTTTTTGTTAATGTTTGGGCTGGCATTGTCAGCGACCACTTGCTTGGTCCATACGTTCTACCCGCCCGCTTGAATGCAGAAAATTATTTGATATTTCTCTAAGGCCAGTTACAGGAATATTTTGAAGATTTGCCCCTACAGATTATTAATAACATGTGGTGGCAGCACGATGGTTGTCCTGCGCACTGGCCAAGGCCGATCCGGGACTATTTAGATGAAATTTTCCACAATCGTTGAATAGGACGTGGGGGTCCTATAGCGTGGCCACCGAGGTCTCCTGATCTTACGCCACCAGATTTCTTTCTGTGGGGCACCATGGAACAAATGGTGTATCAAACACCACTGGATTCGGAGGAGGACTTAATTGCGCGAATCGTAATAAGTTCATTCGAGAGCAACAGGGTGTTTTCGCTCGAATGCGAACTTTATGGCACCAACGGATCGATAAATGCATCCAGGAGAACGAGCAGCACTTCGAGCATCTGTTGTAGTGCCCCTGTCCATCACTTTGTTTTTGTTTTATTTTCTTCGTTTTATTTTAATCCTGTTAATTTAAGACTACTTTTACTTTAGTTTTATGAGTTATCTCCGGTATTTTTCGTGGAGAGCTTTACTGCAATTATTAATTATCTTTTTGTTTTTAAACTAAAGCGTTTAATTTGTGGCTCGTGTACGATAGGTTGCCAGGATTGCCTTATTGCTTTCCCATCTGGCGCAAGAATTACAATTTTAAAACAACCGCTCAATTCACAACATTTGATCCGACTAGTGGGGTCTGTGCGGATATGAATCGTGATTACTTCCTTAACCGCCAAATAGGCGATTTCAAAGTCAACCTGATATTTGACAAACTATACATGGTATTCAGGAAAAGTAAAAAAAACTTTTCGTGTACGTTGGGTTGCCTACCCACCTGGGTTGCCTACCCACCTAATTTTTGCCAAAGTTACCGTGGTCACCCTGTATAGTTGTTGCTAGGTAGTTAGGCCCATAATACGTTCACGTGTTTATTAAGGTTGTTTTATATCAAAAAGTTTAGAGGTATGTCAAGGTTTGCCTTGAATATAAAAATAATGATCTTTTAATATTTTGTACCTTAAGAAATAGTTGTTAGGTAGTTAAGCCCAAAAAGTCAAAAATACATTAAGTGATTCTTATGGAAAAACTATCTTAATTACTAAGATTACGTTGCCCCGAAGGTAATTTACACCGGAAGTTTTAGATAAAATAAAGGTCTGCTTTAAATTTTGATATATTTTTTTAAAAATTTGTACTGCATGAAGTTAATACGAAACTATAAAACACTGGATTTTGCTTTGGAGTTTTCTGACAATCCTGGAATGTAAAAATTATATAAAAGTTGCAAAGTAGCTAACCAATATATTTAGAGCCACAAATAAAAAGTATATTTCTACTAAGATCACGTTCTCATTAAGTAAATTTACAACGGAAACCTTACAGCCAATAAAGATTTGCTTTGAATACAAAAATAATTTAATGCTACCATATAAAAATATGATCTCTTAATATACTTTGTACTGTGGGAAATAGTTTTTAGGTAGTTAGTATCAAAAAGTTTACATCTTTTAACAGTCTAAGCAATATAGTGGTTATAAAAAAAAGTATCCTAGTTGAGTGTTTACAAATCTTGGTAAGCAGTTAAGAAAAAAGCAAGGACATTATTGTATAAGCGAGGACAGGTTCTTTATGTAAGAAAATACAGGATTTTTTACAGTTTGAGAATCTAAGAAAATTGTTGAATATGGAACTGTATACTTAAAAAAAACATGCTTTATTGTTATTAACAAAGAAAAATTGTTTTAAACAAAGCTACCTTAAATTACTACTACTAAACTTAACCACTACACCCTATACACACTCGAGTTCCAAAACAAACATCAGAAAACAATACATTAGAACAGCAGAAAAAAAATACATAAAAAGTAAATTAAATTCCATAATTATTATCCCCAGCAAAGAATTCAAACCATACAAACAAATCAAATAAAATTCAAATACTGTAGACTTACACTTAGGGAAAATTAGAATGTGTCGACGAATAGTAACATTTTTCGGTCAAAAGTATTTTCAATTTACGTTTAAAAGTGTCAATACATGTTGCCTCCCTGATTCCACCTGGTAAACGATTGAAAATTTTGATTCCTTCGTAGAAAATAGATTTTTTAGTTAGTGTGGAGGAGGGGATTAGAAGATTTAGATCGTTCACTTGACGCGTTAAGTATCTTGGATTTGGGGTTATAAATTTAAAGCGATTTGCAAAAAGTAAGCAGGCATAAGCACTTCCTGAATGTAGAGGGAGAAGACAGTGTGTATGCCCAGCCTAACAAATAATGGGCGACAGGAATCTGTTGATTTAGCCCCACAGATGTAACGTACAGCACGCTTCTGTAAAACAAGCAGCATTTGTAGAAGGTAGGCAGCTTCATTACCCCAGAAGCAGATGGCATACCTAAGGTGGGATTCAATTAATGAAAAATATACAGATTTTCCAAACTCCATGCAAAACAACCTGTAGACATCTTTTTGCAAGTACCGAGGATATGCTCTTCAAATCTGAGTTCTCTGTCAATGAATATACCCAAAAATTTTGTATTATCAAACTGCTGAACTACTGAATTAGAAAAAGGCACGTGGTCTAGAGCACACTTAAAACAGAATAATTTGGTTTTTTGAGGATTTAGTGACAGCAAGTTTGATTCAAACCAGAGATTTACTGCCTGAAGATCAGTTGCTAATGTAGTTCGCAGAGTATCTGTGTCTGGTCTGTGCCAAAGAAGTGTGGGATCATCGGCAAATAGAGTAAATTTCCCCCGTACATTAAGATTGGTGAGATCATTTATGTATAGGAGAAAAAGTATAGGCCCCAAAACTGAACCCTGAGGAACTCCCAAGGTGATAGGATGGTAATCAGAGTATTTAGATCCTACAAGCACTCGTTGTTGCTGATCTTGCAGATAGGAACCAAACCAAGAAGATGAAACTCCCCGAAATCCATAATGATGAAGCTTCCGCAGCAGAATCCTATGGCAGACACAATCGAAAACTTAGAGAATGATATTCTTATAAAATGACTAAAATATATTAAGTGCTACCTTTACGCTGTGTAAACGATACAGTTGCTATATTTTGAAGCGCACAAATTATTATAGTTTACACTGGAGTTTTTAAATACAATAAAGGTTTACTTTAATTTGAGAAAATTTTGTCAGCTTAAATATCTTGGACTATGAAATATTACTGTAGTGTCAGTGTTCCAGCGGATAAATACAAAGATTAATACTAGAAGAGTTGAAAACTATAAACCTGGTAAATTTAAAGACAGAATGCATTTTCGGTATTGCTTGATAAGCGAGTTCATGGATAACCACGGATTGGATTGAGCATAAATGATAAAATACACAGAATTGTTTTTCAAGAAATTTTTGAGGATACAAAGTCTCTCCCTCAATTTCCCTCATCCTCTACAACTCCATTACGAAATTTCATAATTGTCGCTAAGAAGATAAGAACCAAACGACATAATTATCGTTATTTACGTTTAAAAATATCGCAGTTAATAATACTGCATTAAACTAAAACGATAAAAAAGCGTTGGTAATATAATATTGAATTTTTCCACATAATGGCAAAAATCTTTATCAAAAAAAAATGAAAATTTATGTATGGTTTTCAATTTAGTGATCATATGGGCTATATACGTGTAATAAAACATTCGGTTATTTTAATATTTCATCACGCCAGTTTGTAGGTCGTCAAGGTAAAAAAAAAATAATTGATATTTAAGCTACACTTACTTATGTATGAAGTATATAAGAATACAGTACCTACACCTGCCTTAACCGGTCAATCAACTATATACGCACAAACATTTTAAACACAATTAATAATTATTATTGATATTAATAGTTTGTCAACTATTATACAATAAATTTACACCCCGGATCGTAAATTTTAATAACTAATTTCCGATATGGCTTATCTGATGTTGCGTTCGAGGATAAATGATAATTTTTGCGCAAGATTTTTGACCGTCAATTTGGAGGATTAAGATTAGATATATTTACGATAAATGTCTATGTAATACTTCTCCCAGGCAGTAAACTAACGTCTGATGGCTTTATTTTAGACTGTATGACTTAATTATGACTCGAAAAGTATGTATTCACCTTGGTACCTTTGCTCTTTTGTAATCAGGAAAAGGAGGTGTAAAAGGGTACCTACTAATTATTATTATTATTTTGTAAGTTATCAAATTAATTAATTACATAGTAGTGAGAACTATTAAAGAGCGAACAAATTAATATTTTTAGACCTCATTCACTTCTAACTAAATGATGGTAAATTAAAGTTAAGCTCATGTCAAATTTTAATTAAATTGGACGCTTTTTTTGATTCTAAATGCAAAATAAATCTCAAAACTTTTTGTTTCATTTACTCTTAATTTTAGTTCTTTTATTTAAATAAGATATTTGCAGTTTTGTTATGTTTAATCTTTAGATTATTTCGAATTATCAATTTGTTAATTTAATTTTTTTAAGTTTTTTGTTAATGTGGTATCTGCAAATGACTATTTAGCTATTTAGATCAAGTTTAAGGAGGTCATTTATGTAAATTTTGAAAATGATTAAAGCGATATTATTGTACCTTATTCCGTCAAAGCCAGGGGTTCTTTAAAATATCGTTAAATAATATTCAATATTAGACTATAGACTTTCAATATCTATTTTTTTGACGATCTATCTATAATAATTGTAATTTTTAAAATGTACAGCTTTTTTAAGTAAAAATGCTAAAATTAATACAATTATTACTTGATGAAATCACCACATATAAATAAATATTATTATTCTTAAAATTCATTATTTCAAAACGGAGGGTACCTTAAGCAATAAAATCTCCAAGTTTATTAGTAGATCAGCCGAACCTCGGTTGATCTGCTAATAAACCCACTCAAGGTGAATCAGATAATTGACCACTATTAGTCATCTATACAACAAAAAGTAAATAACTTATTAAACTATTACCTCTAGCAAATTAAAAAAAAAAATCAAAAAACACATAAGCACTAAACCAAATATACTTTAGATATTATTATTTATTGTTGCCACTGTTGTATGTGACTCAGTAACTTTCGATTCGTATTAGGTCGACCGTGGGCTAGTCGTACCAACGCGCGTTCGCGAATGACGATGGTACACGCTCCATGGTACCGGTTAATTGGTCTCCTCAACGTGGTGGGCATAGCTTTTTTCTGTCTGGAATATTAAACCACCTACAACCTATTCGTCTCTATATATGGTACGATTTTTAAAATGTCATTAGTATATATGGCAGTCAATACGAAAATATGCCCGGTTTTTAAATTTGGGCGGAAAAAGATGTTGACAGGTGTCACCTGTCACTTGTCCAAAACTAGCCAACCTGTCACCTATTTGTTACGTGTCCACGACCCACTCAGAACTGTACAAAGCTTACGTTTTAAACTGTATTCATGCAAGGGCCATTTAAATAAAATTGCTTAATAAACTTAAGAGAGTATACAAATCCACAGCGACCAGCTTTAATTTTCCCAAAATATTAATTCTGCAGCTTCAAGATGTGTGACAAGTGACAGATTAAGAACCGACTTGGGAGGTGACAGATGGCATTGACAGCGGTCAAATATTAAGCTAACAGCTCCGTTGGTATATGATGAATGCAGAAAATGCAAATGGTGTATACAGGTCCATCCTCAAATTTATAAAGTTTCTTATATTTTTTTTTGTTTTTAAATTTAGGCGTCAAATCTGTTTTAGAAGTGTCAAAGTCATCCGTCACTTGTCACGTCGGCTATCAAATCTGTCACTTCTTAACAACTCTCTTGGCTTTAAGTCAGTAGAATTATTAATTGAAACCTTATCTATTCTTGTCAGGCAAACTTAATAAAAAACGAGAAAAAAAGTTCCATTGGCTTCTTTGCTATAACAATATCAACGCTATGAGCTTTTCAAAATCATATCAAGTCAGCTATAAACGTCATTTGTCACTTGTCAACGATTAGTTCAGCACCCTTATTCTTGACTTTAGGCTTTTAAGAGAGTAGATGTGCTATTAGAAACATTAGAGGTCTTTGTTACACAAGTTTAGTTCACAACGGCAAAAATTTAGACAATAAAACCCTCCAATGCCTTTTTTTTTACTTCGTATAACTCAAGAATAAGATCCCTGTGAGCTATTCTAACCTGTGATAATAATGTCATCTGTCGCTTGTCAATGACCCGTTCAGAGTGGTTAAAAATTGTCAGAAATTTGCAACGTCAGCTGTTAGTGTGACAGGTAAAAAGAGAATTCTTAAATGCAGACCATTCGATTGTACGATTTTTAAAATGTCATAAGTATATATGGCGGTCAATACGAAAATATGCCCGGTTTTTAAATTTGGGCGGAAAAAGATGTTGACAGGTGTCATCGGTCACTTGTCACTTGTCCAAAACCTGCCCCGTCAGCTGTCAAGTCATCTATTTGTTATGTGGCAACGACCCACTCAGAACTGTACAAAGCTTACGTTTTAAACTGTATTCATGCAAAGGCCATTTAAATAAAATTGCTTAATAAACTTAAGAGAGTATATAATCCACAGCGACCATCTTTAATTTCCCAAGATATTAATACTGCAGCTTAAAGATGTGTGACAAGTGACAGATGACATTAAGAACTAACGTGAGAGGTGAGAGATGACATTGACAGCGGTCAAATATTAAACTAACATGGTGGATGTAGAAAATGGAAAATTTGGCCGTCAAATCTGTTTTAGAAGTGTCAAAGTCATCCGTCACTTGTCACGTCGGCTATCAAATCTGTCACTTGTTAACAACTCTCTTGGCTTTAAGTCAGTAGAATTATTAATTGAAACCCTATCTATTGTTGTCAGGCAAACTTAATGAAAAACGAGAAAAAAAGAGACAAAAAAAGTTCCATTTGCTTCTTCACTTGCTATACATCAACACTATGAGCTTTTCAAAATCATATCAAGTCAGCTATAAACGTCATTGGTCACTTGTCAACGATTAGTTCAGCACCCTTATTCTTGACTTTAGGCTTTTAAGAGAGTAGATGTGCTATTAGAAACATTAGAGGTCTTTGTTACACAAGTTTAGTTCACAACGGCAAAAAATTAGACAATTAAACCCTCCAATGCCTTTTTTTTACTTCGTATAACTCAAGAATAAGACCCCTGTGAGCTATTTCTAATTTGTGATAAAAATCTCTATAATTTTCTTTCCTGTGATAATAATGTCACCTGTCGCTTGTCAATGACCCGTTCAGAGTGGTTCAAAGTTGTCAGAAATTTGCCACGTCAGCTGTCAATATGACAGGTGACAAATGACAGTAGCGAAATCTTGAGAGAATGCTTGAATGCAGACCAGACCATTCGTCTAATCAGACTTGAAGTAAGAATAGAACGATAGTTTTAAAGTGGAAACTGATGGCGATTTTTTTTTAATTGCCCAAGTACCTTTTACTCATAATCAAAGCTACAAATTATAAGCAACGCCCAAATTTACGTAAACGCAGTTCGTGTGCTGTCCTTAAAAAGTACCGTGACGGGCTGCGATGGTTCTGATGGTTTCCCCTGATAGTCTGGCCTGGTAGGCTCCTTCCTGTAACGTATCGAGTTTCCGTTATGGTTACTAATTCTTTTCAGTTTTATATATGCGCCTATTGAATTACACATTTCGTACTTGCGACATATAATATTAAATTTAATGATGCTACTAATTAGATGCTAAATTTAATAATGATTAATTGGAGCAAGGTGAACAAACTAAAAAATTTGCCGTTTGCTGGTACGCACAAGCTTAAATTTGACCAATATCACCGACTTATTGAAGCTTAATTTTTAGTAATTTAATATTTTAAAGTCAATATATTGACTGATACACGTGCGAAAGGAAATATAACGATCATATCACGTTGAATTATTAATTAATAGCGGAAGCACCAGAACGAGGACTGAATTTTAAATAAATGCGTTTTTATAGTGCCCAAGTTTGCTTTCAGTAGTATTTAATGATCAGCCATGCAAAACGTGTATAAAAATATGCGATCGCCATCAGCGAAAACATGAAAAAAGAAAATAAAACCTGTAATGCGCCATCTTTTGATAGCTAGATCTTTACCTTTTGATGGTCACTTACAATTAAATGTCATTTGTCAGAGCTGTCATATCAAATGTCATTTTACCTTCCAAACTATTTTTCGTTAAATTAAACATGGGCGAAACTTTAGCCACTTATATTTTGACAGATGTCAGTGTCAAAAAAAGTAAACATGTCAAAAACTCAGAAATACACAAAACGTGTTCCGCATTTATTATCATCAAATTTTTAAAAATAGATTATTTCGAATTAATTAAAATTTATTCTCGTTTTGGAAGCGTTTTATTTTTGAAACAAGTACAAAGAAAGGTAATAACGAAGTTCGAATTTCATACTGAATTTTCTCAATCTGAACGCAACTGTTACACAAATAACCTTTCAAAAGTCCATACTGCCAATGAATATTTCTCTAAATGAATTTATTTAAAACATCCACTTATGTCCTTTATCTACTGTTGCAGATGTCCACGTTCCATAAAGGTAAAAAAGTGCTGTGGGGATTGGGTGCCGCTACAGGAGTGACCACTTTTTATTATTTTAATCAGGATAAATTCAGGGTTTTTGCATCTTGGACGTCCAACTATGAACCATCTCCTTGTGCCAAATGGGACGATAACTGGGATCAGTAAGTAGTATTTTATATATTTTCAAAAGCTGAATTTTAATTATTATACCGATGTAGCCGAGCCCCACAGTTTATAAGAGGCAAAAAAGTGAAGTACAGCCAAAAAGATGAAAATAACAATGAAGATGTTAATAAATATGCCCCGAAAGCTGCTAGGCACCTCATTCTTATTAGGCACGGACAATATAATTTAGATGGGGAAAGAGATGAGGAAAGGTATCTTACCAAATTAGGTATAATACATTGATTTTAATAGCAATGGTTTGTAATAAAAAGAGGCGTTTTAGGGCGTTTACAAGCTGAGTATACCGGAAAGAGACTGGCAGAACTAAATTTGCCTTATACAGAAATAGTTAAATCTACTATGACCAGAGCTCAGGAGACTGGTAGCATTATATCTCAATTTTTACCTAACGTATGTCCAATTATAATAGTTTTTACTGTTGTAAAATTATTTTTGTTTTATTGAAGGTAAGTGTAACACACTGTGATTTACTTAGGGAGGGAGCACCGATTCCTCCTGAACCACCTTTGGGAAACTATAGACCCGAAAGATATGTAAGTACTCTTTTCTTTATAAAGTTTACGCACAATCCAAAAATATTATATTTGGTATTTTTAAGAAGTTTTTCGAAGATGGGGCCAGGATAGAGGCGGCATTTAGAAAGTATTTTCATAGGGCAGACCCTCAACAAACAGAAGATTCTTATCATGTTTTAGTGTGCCATGCTAATGTTATTAGGTATCTTACTTGTAGGTAAGTGGATATTTATCAATTATTTATTCAAGAAAATGATGTTTTTAATTATTTAGAGCCTTACAAATACCGGGCGAAGCCTGGCTAAGGCTCTCCCTAAACCATGCCAGTATTACCTGGATTACCATCACCCCCAGCGGAAGGGTGGTTTTAAGAGGTATGGGAGATTCAGGATTTATGCCTGCACATTGTCTTTCGTCAACGTAACAAATATTTTTAAATAAAATAAATTTTTTTGATAGCAGTTTTATGCAAAAAGTATTGATTTATGTGTCTGCTTAAGTGTAACTTTTTATAGTATGTAATATTAAGTATTATAATAGTGAACAAATTTTAATAATATTATGTTTATTTAACTTGATTTTTTTTAAATAAAAAGGGAATGATTTGATATTGAGAGCCAGAGTTTGTTTTTTAATGCACAGGAACAATTCTGTGACAAAGTAATTAAAAGTATGACAAAACGGCAGATAGGACTGACGTTGAGTTAAAAGCAATTAAGGAACAGGGTGTCAAAACGGCCGAGAACCTGGCCTTGCTTAATAGAATGTGGTGGATTCCATGGAAAGAAGAAAAAGAGAATCTGAAGAAGTTAGGAAGGAAATCAAAGAAGTAAGAAATGATATGAGTCAAGTAACCAAAAAACTACCAGAAAATCGTCCTAATATTTGGTGTTAAAAGAGTCGAACAAGGATAGCATTCAAGAAAAAGCAAAAGATGACCTACAAAAGGTAACAGGTCTTTTTTTTTGGGATGAATCTCGCTTTGCCAGAAGAGACCAAAATATTTAGGCTGGGAAGAGAAGCTGCAGATAAACGAAGACCCCTTAGAGTGATCCTGCCGACAAAAGAAGAAGCTCTGAAGGCCCTAAAGAGTAGGAAGTTACTTGAGGAGAAACAATCAGGCATTTACATGAAAAACGATCAAACAGAGAACGTTCTTGAAGGGCCTTGATTCTGGCCGACTTAGAGGAACAAAAGCCCCAAGGAAGGACCAATTTAATCATAAAGTACTTAAATGGTATACCTACAATTATCGAAAAGGCCGAAAAAAACTAAATTGCTCCGGGGTAGTTGATGTTTCGTTTTGGTATAGTAATTTGAACTCGGTGGTGAACAAGATAGGCGAATGGAAAACAAGAGTTGCAACAGCGAATCCCACATTTATTATGCTGACAGAAACACGGCTGCAGGGCAGCATAAGTGATAGCCTGATTACCATAGATGGATATAATACATACCGCGGAGACCGTCAAAATCAAAAAGGGGGAGGTGTATGTATTCTGGCCAAGGAAAAAATTAATGGCTTTAAAATAAATTGCATTTTCTCGGATATAGTCACAAATTCCAAACACCAATTGATGCAGTATGGCTGGATGTCCAGATATGTGAAGTAAATGTGTCTGTTGCTTGTTTATACAGACCGGGAACAACTACTAGCGAAGAAGTCAATACCCACATGATAGTTACTATAAAAAAGGCATACACATCATCAAAATGTCCAACAATTGTTGTGGGAGACTTCAACTACCCCAACATTAACTGGAAAAGTCTCTCAATTGCACCACCAGACAAAAAGACGCAGGATTTTATGAACATGTATCAAGAAATAGGAGCCCAGCAGTTGATTGATTTCTCAACAAGATACAGAAAAGACCAAAGTTCCCTTTTGGACCTCTTCATAACCAACGATCTTTGCTCAGAACCGCCCATTGGCCGCAGCGACCATGTCGTAATAAAAGCAAAAACACAACTAAAAATTTCACCCAAGCAAACACAAACAATTGTAAGAAGGAACTTTTACACTGCAAACTATGAAGAAATCAACCACTTCATTCAACTACAACCAGCGCATGCGATCAAATCGATCTTCGAAAACTTTCAAAATGTTGTGAATGGTGCTATCGAACAATACATTCCTACCAGACGTGTGAAAACAAACCCCCAAAAACCATGGATAAATGAAAATATTTTCAAAGAAATTAACAAAAAACGGAAACTATGAGAAAAGTATATAACAAACAAAACTCAGGACAAATATCAAGCCTATTGTGCCAAACATAAGTTGGTTGACGCCAGAAAGAAATATGAAAATGGTCTTGCAAACTCGGCCCCGCCAAAGAAACTATTTAAATATGTAAATCGCAACTTAAACTCGAAAATCTCAACCATAACCCTAAAAGATACAGCAACCCAGCAGTTTCTAGACAGCAAATCCATGGCGGAAACATTCGCAGAACAGCTTGTTACAGCATTCACGAAGGATTCATATCCAATTCCATTATTGCCTAATCACAGCAGGGTGCAACCCTCAATTGTAACTATTCATTTTACAAAAGAGAAAGTCGAAGAAGCGCTTGAAAATATGAAAAGGGACTCAAGCCCAGGACCAGATAAAATCCCAACAGTTTTCCTTCAAAATTGCAGAAATTCTCTCAGTCCCTTGCTTTCGGGGGCAATGCAGGAATGCTTAGAACAAGAAAAGATACCAGAAGAATGGAAACATTCAATTGTGACACCACTGTTCAAGAAGGGAGACCGGAACAAACCGGAAAATTACAGACCTATCAGCCTTACATGCAACCCACTGAAATGTATGGAGAAAGTAATAGTTAAGGAGCTCATAGCATTCTTTCTGGAGAATGGTTTGATACCTGCCTCTCAGCATGGATTTTTGCCTAAACGTTCAACAACAACAAACCTTTTAGAGTGTTTGAATGACTGGACAAAAAATCACGACAATGGCCAGCCAAAAGACATAATATATCTTGACTATGAAAAGGCATTTGATAAAGTCCCGCACAAGCTCTTAATGGCAAAGCTGGAGCATTTTGGAGTCAGAGGAAAGCTGCTTGATCTGATCAAGGCATTACTGAATGAGAGATTCTACTAGGTTATAGTCAATGGGGAGCTGTCCAGTCCACATCGAGTGAGCAGCGGCGTTATCCAGGGATCGGTAGTTGGCCCAGTGCTTTTTACATCATATTTGTTTGATCTAGTTGGACTTATAAAGATGGACACAAGTCTGTTTGTGTTTTTTTTATTTTTCAAATATATGCTAATCCTCTAACCAGCGCAGCGCTGCTCCAGGTAGACCTGTTGAGATGTGGTCAAGGCAATGGGGTATGAAACTAAACACATCCAAATGCACAGTGTTGAGGATCGGTCCAGATAATCCTGATAATGAATATTTTTTGGATGGATGTGCCTGAAAATCAGTGAACGAACAAAATGATCTAGGAGTCCTAATAACATCAGACCTAAAATGGGAACGTTATATAACCAGAATTTGTAAAAAAGCAAACTCGCTAGTCTATCTGATAAAACAAGCTTTTCCATTCTATTGAAATGATATCCACTCTAAACAAAAGTTACATAAGACCAAAAATAGAATATGCATTTGTTGTATGGAACCCATATTATATTAAAGATATAGACCAATTGGAGAAATTACAGCGCAAAGTAACAAAAATCCCTTGCGAATTAAGCGAGGTGCTATATCCAGAAAGATTAATCAGGTTTGGTTTCACCACTCTCAGACAGCGAAGACACAGAGGTGATCTCATCGAAACCTACAAGATTACCAGTGGTTATTACCAGTGCAATTTGGCGAACCTTTTCCACTATAGCCAAAACCATCATCTCCGAGGACATACAAGGATGCTTGAAAAAGAAAGAACGGCAAAACTTCCCAGAAAAAACTTTGTGACAAATCGTGCAGTGCACTTGTGGAACTCGTTAAAACAGGAAACGGTGAAGGCCCCAAATACGAATATCTTCAAGAATCGCGTTGATGTTGAGCTGGGACAAAATTCGGAGAGAATGATCCACTACTGCATGTGAGCAGGTCCACCTACTCAAGCCTGAAACATACGGAAGAAACAATAGCTTCATCGGTCTCACAACCTGGTATTGTCAACATAATGATAATAAAAATTATTTTCTTAAAACAATTAACTCCAAATTTATGTCATTATCGATTTTTCTTTATGCTTACATGTTTCGGTATATTAAAGGCATTATTAGACCAGCATTAATTAAGACTGTAAAAAATTAAAAACCATCAAAAGAGAAAAAAATGAGCCAGAAATAAAACATTTAGTAAAGTTCTCTAAGGTTAAAAGATATCTACTGGTATTTTGGATAAAATACCTAAAATTCATGAAAATAATGTTAAAGGCAAAAAAAATTACTCTGGAACAAAAATGCCTTGAACAGTCAATGATCTAAGTCTTTTTTAACATTTTAGTATACTATATTTTTTCAATTTCATCTAAAATGAGGAATTTCCAGCCTGGAATAGTAAATTTATGTGTTTTGAAGGTTACTCAACTGCCTGGTATAAGAAAATTAAGATTATTCCAGCCTAAGATTAGGGTAAATTTGTAGAAAAGGTAACATTTGATTTTTCTGGTTTAAAATATAAAAAACTAAGTATTTTTTTATATTAAAGTCTATGAAACATATGGTAGTGTCATATTACGGAACAGTAAACTAATTTTTTTGCATTATAACGTACATTTTTCCTAATACAGAATTTTCTTACTTAGATAAAAATATATGATCCTTATGTAGCTTTTCGCATTTTGTACCGTTTTTTAGTCTATTTTAAGGTCTAATTAATTTTTTCTAATTTTTTTTTAGTCTACTCAAATTGAGGAGTATTTTGAACAAAACTCTTTATTTTATGTGAATCAACATGGGTTTAGAAAGAAACACTCCACCACTGGTGCGGTCCAGAACCTGTGTGACGTGGTGCTTGACGGATTTGAAAGTGCTCTGTACTCCCATTCCTCATTTTACGATTTATCTAGGGCTTTTGATTGTGTGGAGCATAATATTCTTCTTCAAAAGCTCAACCACTACAAATTTTGTTCGAGAAGTCTGTCACTGCTACAGTCCTACTTGAGTGACCGAAGTCAGTTTATTTGTTTTGGGAGATGTAGGTCTCAGAGTTTGTCGATTGAGCATGGAGTGCCTCAGGGATCCGTTCTCGGGCCTATCCTGTTTCTTATATTTGTTAATGACCTACTAACTTGTCACCCTGATTGCACTTTCTATTTGTATGCTGATGATACTACATCCCTGTGTACTAATAGGAGTTGCGCAAACATTTCGCTCAAGGCTCAAGAATCTTGTTCTCAGTTTAGAGACCGTTTCCAATAGATTGTGCTTAAATGAGTCCAAAACTCAAAATATAATTTTTTCCCTTCGGGACGTTGATTCCCAGCAACAATCTTTAGGTGTGTCTGTGGATTTTCTGGGTGTTAGATTGGATAGTGGTTTGACGTGGCAAGGTCACATAGATGAATTGTCAACCAAATTATCAAGGTGTACTTTCCTGATTCGCAATTTGTCTGGGTCTGTCTCCGCAGGTACTCTCAGGACAGCTTACTTTGGATATTTTCACTCTCTAATGACGTATAACTTACTAAACTGGGAAATCAATTTCCATATGCCCAGGATTTTTGCATTGCAACGTCGATGTCTGCGAGTGATTGCGCAGATTGGATACAGGGATTGTTGTAGGATCCACTTCAGGCTTCTGAGAGTTCTCACCTTACCAAGCGCCTTCATACTTCTGTGCCTTGTATTCATTAGGGAAAACCTACCCAGGTTTGCGACTCATGCTAGCACTCACAGTCATGACACCAGATATAGCGGCTCCTTGGTGGCACCATTTAGGAGACTCGAGCGTACCCGTAATGGCGTGTCTTATTATGGAATTAAGTTCTTTAATGTCCTGCCGGTCTCCGTTAAGGATTTGCCTCTTAATGCTTATAAGACAAAGGTAAAACATTTTTTAGCCACCAATGCTTTTTATTCATTTGAGGAATTCCTGAGCTCAAATTTCAGTGCTATTGCATAGACTGGGTCTCTTGACTTTTAGTGTTAAGTGTTTTTAAGCATTACTTTTTAGGCTTATATGTGTTTTATTTTTGTTCTTAGGTAAAACGAATTTTACAGTTTAATACTTTTATTTGGAGTTATATTTTTGACTGACTTGTGTAAAAGCTTTATACTTTTTGGCATGAATAAATAAATAAATAAAAAAAAAATAAATATAAGTTCAAATAATTTGCTCATTGCTTTATTCATTTACAGGGTACAAAAATTTATACAATATAGTATAATTTACACTTATCTACTCAAATCCAATATTAATAAAATTAAATTTCAACATTATCTTCCCATTCCTATACAATCTTATCAACTAACTCCATACACATGCCTCTTCTTATGGTTCTCCAAATGATCTTTTCTCTTATATTTCTGCCCGCAAATTTCACACTCGAATTCTGGATCGGCCGTATGTGTTAAAATGTGCTTAGTATAAATCGACCTGTACTGGTATGAAGGAATTTGCTTGAAACACAAGGGGCAGATAGGTCGACAGTCCAGTTCCAGATAAACTTTCAGTTTCTCTTTGGGAAGTTGGACTTTTTTCGTCGGGTGTTTTTCTCTTTTGTGACGTAGCACGTAGATCGGATCGTCGAAAATCGCACCGCAAATCCTAAATTACAGTTTTTAATTAAGTATATAATATGTACCTACTTATTATGATTATATTAGTACATATTATTTAATTTATTCATATTTTAAATTTATTCAGTAATAATTCAATGTTTTCTTAATTTGACTCAATTGAATGAATTAATTGAAAAGGAGCTTAAGTAAGCATTTCTCCATAATTTATTTATGTTATTTACATCAAACCACCTTACAGATAATAAACCCAATTGGAAGTTAGATAAATACTGAAAATTGTACAGAAAGTAACTACATTACAGATTAGGATTATAGGTTTGTGGTTTGTCCATTTTCTGTTTCAAAATCTATTGAAAGCTCTGGATGATGACCATCTTCTTGTAGGAGTAATTCAAGAGATTTTAATACCCAGCAACCCTCATTAAAATTTCTTACTACAACTGCATAAGATTAAAGAAATCCATGATCCACAAAACTCCAATCAACACTACAAACTATATCAAAAAAGCCCCAAATCTTCTTTTTTCACTTGAACCTTATGATTAGAAATTTGGATCCATTTGAAAGATTTAGACAAAGAGTTATATATAATAGCGAAAGGTATGATTTTTAAAGAAAAAATTACAAAACAACCAAATATTTCAATTTTCTACTTACTGACAAGTCCTTTGACTAATTTCCTTTAGTTTCTTTCGGTGCATCTCATCTTGGATTTTCTTCTTCTCATCCTCCTCGTCTACAAAATCGAAAACTGACTTTGTGGTGGTCTCTTCAGTCTCCACTGGTTTGGGCCTTTCGATCACCGAGTACATTTTTTTAACGGGAGTAACTAACTTTTTATTTTTCTTAGCTTTGCTTGCATTAGAACCTTTTTGCTTTGCATAAGTCCTAACGTGAGGTTTTGGCTTTAATTCCTCTGTCGATCTGGGCAGTGGCTTAATACTGATTTGTTCAAGGGGCAACAGTCCCGGCGGTTTTCTCAATTTCAGTTTCCCTTTTGATTTTTTTGCATTCAGTGATTGTTTGAGGGTCTGCAACGGTATTCCTTCCTCACAAGGGGTTTTATTTTTGGGCAAATTAAGCACCCTTAAAATTTTCACATTTTCTTCGTTGGAAGATTGATCAGTGAAAGTTTCAATAATTATGTCTTGTTCTTCAGGATCTTGAATAGCTTCCAGGCTGTCTTCTGTGTTAAGACAATTAGTGGTGTTCTTTGTCGGTTTGGCAAATGTAGAGTCTAATTCGATCAAGTCATTATCAAGTTCTTCTAATATTTTAGACATGTCTGTGTTTGGAGTTGAAAAATGGGTATCTGGAATAACCAGAAAATGTTGTACCTTTGAATAAGCTTCTCTACTCTACAAGTTTTTAAAGGCAAATTATCTACTCACCATTGGTGGCATCATCAGCACCAAACGCATAAGATTCCATTGATTCATTATCATTTAAATTAGGATCAGTCTTTACAATGTTATTAGTCTTTCGACTAACTGTTGGCTCGTCTTCTTCTTCCCTTAAAATAAAACTGACGGGATTCAACAATTTGCTTGCACAACTTTGAATGTGCTCTCGACAAGTTTCCATATCACTGAAGCCCATACAGCAATGCCTGCATTTATATTCGAGTTCTATAAAATCTGTGGGTGATAGTGATTGTTGGTTTCTCAGAGTTCTAACCGGCTCTTGGTAAGATTCCCACGTCTTCTCCGGTTTGGTACTAAAAGACATTGTGGGAAGTTTGCCTTTTTGAATGGGGAAAGTTGCACTTGGAGTGTATTTAATTAATTATTTGATGTATATGTAATAATAACAAAATAAAACAAACTAAATATTATTTGACGTTTAGACTGGATTAAACGTCACCTGTCAGATGTGACAATTATCTGACAGGATTTGATTTCACGGTTTATTACAGGGCGACCTACTTTACTAACATTCTCATAGGTAAATGGGTAAATATAATTTAATTTCTCATTTAAATACAAAATCGTCCACAAATAAATTAAATTATTAAATAAGAACCGAAGTATTGAAAGTTTGTTATCTCAATTAAATAAATCTTACGACTAATACAGTTTTCTGTAATTGATTGATTGTAAGTGCAAATATCTCCATAAAAATCCTTCGTACACTACTAGATGGCGCCATGAGATTCCAGTAATACAAATTAAACTCACTGGGAGGTTATTATTTTACATAATCATTATTATTCTATTAATAAAATTGTTAATTCTATTAATAATATAATCAGACGGTTCTAGAACAAAAAATTTAATATATTGTTAATTTTGACATTTAGCCATTAGTTAAACGTCAACTGTCAAATCTGACAGACATTGTTATAGGCTGTATAGTGATTTCCACTTGTATTATTCGTGCTTTTTACTTATATTTGTTCCACTATTTTAACAAAATTGCAATAACTTTGTAAGAATGAAGACTTTTATACTAATCTAATTAAAATAAATAATTTCCCAATGTTTGCACCTGCCTTTAAAACATGACTATATGAATTGTGCTGGTGTTTGTTTGTATTTATTCTCCCCTATTATAAAAGGGTTTCTAGGGTGATAATGCACACATATATACACACACACCTTTGAACTCTCAACCTCAACATTATTGTGTCATAAGAATCCTAAAAGAAAATGAATAATTCTAGAGCTGCTAACAAGCCAACCGTATGCCCCTGGTACGTTTTTAATTAAAAAAATACTTCCTCTAAAAAACATGTTTTCTATGTTGCAGTCCAGCCCCAAAAAGACTGATAACGTCAAAGAATTGGACTTCAAGGAACGACTCGTCCAAGGTAAACGCCATCTTGCACCCGGAGAACTTTTCGCACTCCTCCGGTAAAACTCAAAGTCAAAAGATCAAAGGAAAAGTGAATGTAAAACCACTTTTGAGTTGTAACACGTGCTACTGCAGATGCAAAAGTCAGATACCGAGACCGACGTTCTTTAAACGACCCAACACTTGCATTAG
Organism: Anthonomus grandis grandis; assembly: GCF_022605725.1. Classification (NCBI taxonomy): domain Eukaryota; kingdom Metazoa; phylum Arthropoda; class Insecta; order Coleoptera; family Curculionidae; genus Anthonomus; species Anthonomus grandis. Next base: position 28,170,279 of record NC_065554.1, read on the forward strand.
TTACAACCTGTCAGCAAAAAGTAAGGTACATGAAGATGTGGGTTTAAAGAGGAAATCTTTAAGGTGTATTTGTGATGGGGAGGAGGATGTGGGGTCTCAAAGATCGGAGGTTGAACAGGTCAGTAAGTCTTCGGGTGTAGATGACTTTGGGCTAGGAAAAACCGCTCAACGAAGGAAATATGAGCAGTACCGAAAGGAGCAAGAAGTGATTCATAAAGAGAAACTGCATGATGAGGGACTGGAAGAGAGGTACAGGAGACAATTGTTGAGTGGTGGAGATGGTGGGACTGTTGATACTTTATTAGGTGAGTTAAGTTATTTATTTTTATTGGCTCCATTTGTTTTACTAATTATTGCTATTGGTGCCATCTGTGGACTATTTAAAAAAGGAAGACAAAAAAAATTCAGGTTTATTATAGTTTCCTGTAATTAAAGTGGAATTATCCATATAAGATAAAATTATTCTTTTCTAGATGGCGCCGTAAGAGGCTCACTCGCGCCATCTATTGAAAGAAGAAAAAAAATGATATGGATAATTGCACGCAATGGCAAACTAATTATAGGAAACTGTATCTTACTGTAAGATTAATTACAGAAAACTGTAATGTACTTTTATCATTTGCTTTTGGCTTCAGCAAGTGATTCCATAGATGGTGCTAGTGATATTAAATCTGGAATATTAATGAAACATTTTTTTATAGGTACCCAATGCAATGATACCGAGACTTCCTTGTCAAACGATGGATTGTGGAAGAAGTTCAGTAATCAAACGAAGTTTTCCAAAGATATTCCAACCGATGAGTTTCCGCGATTCACGGAGTCTGAATGGTCCATTCCAGAGTTTCGGCGCGAACATTACTTCGAGACTCACGATATTGGGAAAATTGGAAACATTACTGGTAAAACCGAGTTTACTTTCCTAACAAAGATGAGGGGTTCCTATGAGTATATCTGGAAATGTATAAGTAGGAACTTCCTGGAACATTTTATGATTTTTAGGTGTTAATTCCATCGATGACCACACCTGCGTACATCAATTTAAACTTGACAAACGTTGGCTTCCAGTGCCAATAAACCAAGACCCTTTCGGCAGAAGCTTATGTAAAATATGCGATAAACCTATGGAAGGTTCTTGCACCAATATGAAATCATCAGGATCAATGTTTTCCGGGTAAATAAACAAATTATTATAAACATTTTTTCATATTTGTTTCTTTAGAAGTAACATCACTAAAGCCGAGTTAAGAAGTTACGCTAACGCCTACAAATCAGGTTTCGTCCCGAAAATTGTGAATTTAGGTAGAGGGAAATCGAAAATTGAAGTTTTATTGGACGACAGTGACGTTTCTCAGTTAAGCTGTTATATTAACCGAGTAAAAAAACCACCGGTTTATACCAACAGTTTGGCCTTAAGGCATCAGAGAATGAGACTGATTTGAAGAAGAAGAATGTTTACAAGTTTGTACATGTTTTTTTAATTAAAATGGAAATATATGTTTGTGTGCTTATAGTATGAAACATAATCTAATTTTGAATCATTCACTCTTCTTAACCTGATCATTACTGTTTCATTAATATTTCTTGTTCAAAGACATAAGTTCACAAAGGCATATTTTAGCGTATACGTACGCTTCGATTTTCATCGCTTTTTTTCTAAAATTATGCAATAATCTGACCCCTTTTCAAATCCGTAGAAAAAATTAAAATTCAATGATTCAGAGGTAAAATGCCAAATAACTTAATAATGACTTAAAACTTTATTGACTATAAACCCCGATTTCGTAATCGGCATTAAAATAAGGATATTAATCACGGTTTAAAGAGGCAAAGTTAGAAAAATAAATAGAACATTAAACACGCTTTGCTGACGGTTTAACTGAGGCCAATCTAAATTTAAGATGTTTCATTTGACAGCTTTATTATGCTTATTGGTTTGTTAATGTTTTTCTTGAGGTTTCTTTGAGAAGTTCAAAAATATCGCGACTCTTTTTCTCTTCATTTGTGAAGACTATTTATTATTGGATAAAGGGATTTTTATAGATTTCAAAGACTTTTGTGATCATTTATACTGCAGGGGATAATGTTTTTAAAATGATACTAATATTGAATTTGCAATTTTGTACAAATTCGAATATTATGAGGGCCTTAAATTTAATATAAGATAATCAATGTGGTGAGAAACGAAATTTAGAGCTCAAATAGACACGAAGATCCTTTACTAAATCAAAGTTGTAACCGACTATTAGTAAGTAGGTAAAGTTCAGTTCAGAGATCTATTAGAATCTTTGATGTGTCGCAGATGCCGCACTAACTAGTCCGTGCGCCTATGTCATATTTATTGTCGCATGATATACATGTTTAAATGGCAAAATTTTATATTCTCTCTATCTATGAAATCATTTTAAATATATGTAAAACCCCGTGTTTTATACTATTTTTTATTTTTCTTTCGAAAATGTCAATTTTTAAAATGTCAAAATTGACCGCGGACTAAAATCCAAGCATCTTACAAAATATTTTCAACACTTCCAGCACTCACAGACTTGTCACCTCTTTTTAGCCAGTCTATTAAACAAAGATAAAAAACCTGCGTTCTGGCGATTCCTACTTTAGGCTGTGCAAGTGATTGTGTATCTCTCTCTATCCCACTGATTTTAAGAATTACGGGGCCGTACCCAAATAAATTTTTGGGCAGTTTTTGTATTACTTTCGACGTGTTTTTAAAGAGATCTGTAAGGATGGATCTATCGCCTTTAAAATAGTTGGGAGGGGGGTCATGTGAGGTTATTATTTGATATGTTTTGCTGGTTATGCTTTTTACACGTTTATGAAAGTAAAGAATTTAGAATTTGGCCTGTATTCGTCTAAATTTTTTGCATTTTTACTGTGAGGAAGTGTGTTTTTTTATTTGTGTTTGTGGATTTGCTTTGGTATTATACCTAAAGACCCTAAAATGTTTCGACCCTGGGAAAATAGGCAGGAAAATTTGGCAAATGAAGAGGAAAGTGTTTGTGCGGGCTTATGGAGACCGTCGGTGTACAAGAAGTCAAGAAAGGCAATAACATTTGTGATAAAAACAATAAGAATGATCTGGACAGTGATTTAGACTTACATAGTTCTAATAGTTCATTTTCTAGTGTTGAGGAAGCAAGGAAAGTAGAAGCTACAGGGGAAATCAAGCAGTTTTAAAACGTAATTGTTTAAATACAGACGCCAAACAAATTTATCTAAATATCTATAACAATTTAAGGAATGATCCTCAGTTCATAAATGATTGTAGTGCTTTGCAAAAAACAGCGTTTTTAACAGGGGTTCCCTATAGTACAAAATGCCTGTAAAAAAAGGATTAAAGGCAGAATAAAAAGGAAACATGCAGGACAATCCAAGGGACTTGACACGGATATTGCCAAATTGCTAAGGAAAGGTGTGTATTCTAAATACAAAAACAATAAAGTTCTGACCATAGAGACACCTTATCGGCAAGGGACAAACATTTCTCAGTCTTAACCTTGCGGAGATACCTGATGTAACTTGGATTTAAGCTTAAGATGGTTAACAAAAGAGCTGCTGTAATGGAATTGTCAGGTGGTGTATAGAATATTTGAGGAAAATTTAAAAAAATTGGGAAGAAGAAAGATCCATATATTTATGATTGACGTATGATTTCCATTCTCTGGGAAAAAGTCCCTTTTTTGCCATAGTAATAAAACCATATTTTTATTAATTAAACAAGTTTAAAATTTTGTTTTTTACAACTTACTGCCCCTGTTTGTCCTTCAGCGACACAATAAAGGATATATAATGTAATTCTTTAGTATCCATATGCTGATGTGCTAGATGAAGTTGGAATCCATGGCGGCAACAGAGAAACTGTTTTCTTCCTTAATGTAAGAAACTGCTAAAGAAAAAAAGGAAAAATTGAGTTTAGAAAATTGTATTAACTTTTTGGGCCAGATTCAAAAGAGTGGTTAAATTTATAAAAGTATTTAGTATCCTCACTGTAGTTTTAGGATCCAGTATACTTAAAATGTAGTGTTTTGTATAGGATTTTTAGTTTTTAGTATAAGCATTTATTTTTGTTAATTTTTATCTAATCTCTCCTAATATGCATAATAACTAAATACGAGGCAAACAAATTAATAAATATTACATTCAGGATGTAAAGTGTGTTTTTTATAAGTAAAACTTGTGTCTTTTAAACGCATAAAGTATAGACAGCTAGATTTTTAATCTAAAAGTTGATGTTAAAAAATATACTTCCAATTTTCTGACTACATAATTACTTTTTATCAAAAGAAGTTGGTACTAAACATAGAGATGGGGGGTTTTCATGAGTATATTATTAAAATAATATATCATAATATGTATTAATTAAAAAAAAATTATAATAAAGGACAGGAATATGGCAGCCAAAATCCCCATTAATAATCACCACCAAGTAAAAATAAATCTCAATTCCCAAAAAAATATATATAAAATTTGAAGACAAATCAAAACATTTTACCCTTTTGTGTCAAAAAGTAAATATTTAACGCCTTAATCCACAGAATAAATGGGCCTAAGTAATTCGTATCTTTACCTTCTATACCTATTCTCTCATCACTTGTTATAAGGGACTGATGGCGCTAAAAACTAAACTTATTAAATTAAAATTTTTGGTTAAACTCATTTTACGTACTTAATAAAACTAAACCCAAAAATCCTGAATAATAAAGTTTTAAATACAAATAAATTTTAAGGCCGGACCTGTGCAACTTTTCACGCTTGAGTGGCTGTGACTAATCTCAGGCGCTTAACAAAATAGTACGTGGGCTCATGTAGACAAATTTTACAAATCAAATGTATAAATTCTTTAAAAAAATGCTTAAAACATTTATTTATTTATTTAATGAAATGATTAAATATCGCTTAGAATATTACTTTATGACTCTTTCCACATAAAATTTTGCGATTTAAACATGCATGTCATGTGACAATACAAGCAACACCGGCACACGGACTATTCGCGGTACATCAAAGATTCTAATAGATCTCTGAACTGAACTATAAAATATAAGTATATATATAAGTTTCCCAAGTCTTCTCCAGTTTGGTACTAAAAGACATTGTGGGAAGTTTGTGTCTTTTTGAATGGAGAAAGTTGCACTTGGAGTGTATTATATTAATAATAATCATTAATTATTTGGTGTATATGTAATAATAACTGAATAACAAAATAAAACAAGCATATTATTTGACGTTTAGCCATGGATTAAACGTCACCTGTCAGATGTGACAATTGACAGGGGTTTTTTTTTGACAATTGTCTGACAGGATTTGATTTAACTGTTTATTACAGAGCGACCTACTTTACTAACATTCTTATAATAAATTTAAATTTCTCATTTAAATAATTGGGCATTTTATAGGTGGTGTCCACAAATAAATTAAAATATTAAATAAGAACCAAAGTATTGAATGTTTGTCACCTCAATCAAATAAATCTTACGACTAATACAGTTTCCTGTAATTTATTGGTTTTAAGTGCAAATATCTACATAAATATCCTTCGTGCACCACTAGATGGCGCCACGACATTCCAGTAATAAAGTAGAAATTAAACTCACTGGGAGGTAAAAATTGATTATTTTACATAATAATTATTGTTCTATCAATAATATAATCAGACGGTTCTAGAGCAAAAAATTCAATATATTGTTGATAATGACATTTAACCATCAGCTAAACGTCAACTGTCAAATCTGACAGACATTGCTTTAGGCTGTATAGCGATTTCCACTTGTATTATTCGTGCTTCTTACTTATTCCACTATTTTAATAAAATTGCAATAGCTTTGTAAGAATGGAGACATTTTACACTAATCTAATTAAAATAAATAATTTCCCAATTTGCACCTGCCTGTAAAACTATACGAATTGTGCTGGTGTTTGTTTGTATTTATTTTCCCCTAGTATAAAAAACTTAGGGCTCAAATAGACCCGAAGATCCTTTACTAAATCAACCTGCATTATTGATTAAGTATTCTACAGGGTACAGACTCCTTTTTCTATTGAATTTCATAAAGCAACATTTTTTATTGTTAAGAGACATGCCATTTAATGGCACCAAGAAACATTATATTAATGACATTTTGCAGAATTTCATTGTGAAAAACTCCTGAAGAGGCATCGAGACAAGCAACCACGAATTAATTAATAACTTGCTGCCAACGATTACTTAAAATATGATTTAATCCAAGACAACAAAACGCCAGTGATATTAAGTTTTGACATTTGATGAATCGAAATCGAATGGTTAAGTTTGTCAAAGGCTTTACTTAAATCGGGATAAATGCCATGCACCTCATGGCTTTCATGGAATGAACTTAACATAAAGTTAGTTAACATAAAAAGGTTGGGATTGACTGACAAATCCTTGTCCTCAATTAAAATGTCTTAAAAATCCTTCTTCAGAATAATCTCGATACATTGCTCAAAAAGCTTGGGAATAGTCGATACGATGCTTTTGGGACGGTAATTAAACACATCATTTTTATTTCCAAATTTAAATAATGGACATCTTCCAATTTTCAAGGAACAGACTTTGATTTAATGAATTACTAAATATTTTGTACAAAGGGATATAAACAAATTGGCAGCGCATTTCAACATCCTGTTTCATCTTTATTTGTATACCAACTTTTGAAAATGCCGTTTCAATATGAGTAGGATAATTACAACCACTTAATTAAACTTATAACTCATATCATTATCGGAATCAAATGAGGCATTTTGGTTTCTAGTATTATATAGAGAAGACACATTTTTAGCAAAGAGCTCAGTTATACCAGAATCACTCTTAGTGCCACCAAGGAGCATTACACTAGAATATTGGAACCCTTAGATTTAAAACAGCATTAGACATGAGTGCCCAATTACATAGTTAAGGAGATAATTATTATTCGAAAGTAAAATCTGCATCAACAACATAATGTAAAAAGAATCAAACACTGGGGCGTATATCTAATACCAATTTTAAACCTTTTATCCCCTGATAATGGACACCACTGTGTTCGAAACATGTCGGGAATTTCAAATTACCTAAATGTTTAATAAATAAGTGGAGGGAGACTGCAGGATTTTTATTTTACCTTAAGCTACGACTCCACTGTGTCTATTTCTTCACTATTAAAATCTGCATGTTTAAAATCACAATTCAAGGTCACAGGTGGAGCTAAATATTTAGGCTTAATACAAGATAGTAGCAGTTCAAAAGAAAGGTGGTATGGATCAGGAATAACAAGACCGTTTTTTCTTTGGGTAAATCAAGACTTGAAAATCGAAGATCGAGAACTGACCAATATTCAATAGCCACCCTATTGAACTGAGACAAACCTGACAACGTAAGTGAATCACCAAAAGGGAATCTTTTCAAAAACTATGTTAGTAGCATAAATAGACCACGTACCTAAATCTTATCCAAGATATATTACGAAGAATAAACTCACTAACCATAAAGACATTTTTATATACGTTTTGCAATAGTTCGACAGTGCTTTTCATAAACAGAAATGTCTATGGTGGAAGGAATATAAATACAGCGGAGACAGCTTTCCTCATGGTCGCCTAAATAAGCTAAAATCCACATTTCTTCAGCAATATCCAGTTTACGACATTTAGTGTAGTCTTTGACGGTAAGAAAAACACCTCTAGGTTTAGTGTTCATTTTGATAAAAGGCGAAAACATTCTTATCTACAGCCCGTGACGTTATTTTATAGACGCCTGCTAAATATTTACTCCAGAAGATAAAGGATTTCCGGAATTCTTTTACAGCAGTACCCACGGACCATAGATTGCCATAGAGGAATCACTTACTTGAGGCTACATCCGCATTTTTGTGAAAGGTTTGACATTTGACATCACTAATACACAGTTGCTTTCACGTGTAATCCATTATCTCCTGTTCGGTGGTGTCAGGGTTAAACTTTTTAAGACATCACTATTAAAAAAAGGCGAAAGTTTAAGTAAAAGCGACTTAGAGCAATATTTAGGTAAAGGGTCTAAGACCATCTTCCTTTAAAGGATAAGTAGCAACCATAGAACTAACAAAGAAGTAAAGATTGTTTGGTGCAACTGCAATATAAGAGAGTAAGTTGATATTCCAAGGTGCTATTTCTGTTTAAAATATGAACGTCATTTAAGAACCAATTGTATCGAATAGCTGCAACGTCATTTCCAGGAAGGAAAAAAGCAGTGTGTCCTAGTAATTTCGCAAACTAATTTTCTACCAACCACCTGCAATTTATCTCCTAAAAACCAAGACTGTGAATACTTAAGTGCTCCCAAAAGTACAGCATGCATGTACTCTGGATGATATAATATAAAATACCAACAAACTTTGGAGAATAAAACGACCTTTCGTTCCATTAGAACGATTTCCGTTTGCTGCTTTTTCTGTATCTTCTCTATGTTGTATTAACGGCCCTATCGCACCTCGATAAACCCTTGCATCTTCTTTTCACATATTTGCGTATACATTCATTGCCTGCACTATTAATACATTCAAAACTTTCATTATGCAGCTCGTTTAACTAATCGACAAATTTTTAAAAAGACACTCTTATTGAGTTTTGAACTGTCTTACCTGAATTGCCCACGTAAAATGACATTTCCAGACCTTTCCTTATAAGGTAACCCTAGTTGTAATCACGAACGATGTTGTAATTCTAATGGAATAATTAATAAATATACACGGACTACCAATTCAACGAAAAGTAAATGACCACTAGTAGGGGGCCGCCATTTTGAGTCGTGATTGTGTCCTTTTCATGTTGCTCCTCTGACAAATTTTAGTTGTGCCAATTGTAGGGAAACAAAACAATTAGGACTTCAAGATGGAAATGCGTATACAACAGAAATGAAACATTCTGTGTCAATTAAATAAAAAAGTCAGATGAAGAAACAACCTCGTTTAGTGTGTAAGAAAGAACTGCAATCCGAATGATTTACGCTTACAGGACAAAATCAACGAAGGCATTAATAGTAGTGGAAGAAGAGTACAATCATATTGTCAATGGCACAGCGGGTTGTATGAAAAGGAAAATACCCAATATAAGACCTTGGGTTAAAAGGCCGGAGGTTGCTTCTCCTGTTATCTAGAAGGAAATATTTTCAAATTTACAAGAGATGTAGTCTAATGACATCGATCTGATGGTTGAGCCACACTAGACGATTTTACTTCGTCGTTAACGCAATTTGTCAAGTTGGGCTAGTCGAACAAGTAAGTTACGTTACTGATACTATGATGTCTCATCCTGAATAGTCTTAACTCATCTCTCTTTTTCACTACGTTTAGTTGCTTTACTAGGTTGGAGTTTAAGAGCTCCAAATAATTGATTTTGTCGTTAAGTAAATTACTAGGTACTACATACGTTGGTTGACGCTTGAAGTGTTAGTTGTAGATATTTCTATACTATTGACACAGTTTTTATGCACAATTTTCCTTTCGCCTGCCGCAACAACAACTACGAAAATAAATTCTTACAAAAACTAACAGAATCTAAAATTAAATTTGCAACAAACGAGTAAATTTTATGACGGGCCTCAAAATTGTTTATTTTTTCAACTGTAGGATGCGGCGTGTGAAGAACGTTTCGATCCGATCGGGATCGTTTTGTTTAAACTTTCCCGGTTTTTCCCATTTAAATTGACCACACATCGAAAATTCATCGGACGAAAAACATTAATTTCTTTCTTAAAATTCCTCAGCCATCCGAGATGCATTAAGAAACCGTTTTGAAATACAAAAGAATTATTAGTCACCGGGAGAGACATTTTAAAAATAAACTTGTAGATTATGCTGTCAAACTTAATAGGATTTTGACGTGTCCCTGTTTATCTTAACTTGTTTATTTTTAAACCGCTGTATTTGTTTCTAAATTAGAGCGGCTTAGTACCTATATAGATACGGGGTGTTCAAGGAGGAAAATCTAACATTTTAGTGTTAAAAAATGTCATTTTAAGGTTTAAAAAAAATTCAAATAGTAAAAGTTCAGAGATATGTAGAGTTTTTATTTTTTTTAATGGTGTTTTGTCCTAAGGCATTATCAGATCGTTTAAACTATTCGTTTAACATCACAATCATTTAGGTTAAAATAAAAAATAAATATATAAAAAATATAGCTGACGTTCACATTATATCCGGTTTCAAAACTAAATAAAATAAAAGTGAGCAGTAATATTAGATAGTTAAAAAAAAAATATTATCTAAGACCCTTGACTTGGTGTCCCTCCAATCTCTGAATTTTTATTTTTAAGAGGTCTCTTTGAGAAAAATGGACTACTTTTTTAAAATCCGAATAAACTGATTAAAATTAATTAAAAAAAATTAAATTATCATACTATTGCCACTATATAACAGTTTATTTTTTAAATTAACTCACTATTCAGTTTTGTGGGTCCTCAAATTTATGATAGTCAGCAATTATTATTGATATAAAAATGTCTTGGAAAAAAAGGTAGAACGAACAAAACACATTTATTTGTATATTTTAAACGATATAATAAGGAAGAGGAAAGCCCGTTAATTTATCGCTAAATTAACGAACTAAAATTACGTTACGTTTGGGTTCTAAAAATATGCAACTAAAGTCTAGACCACCGGCTGCGCTTTTATTGTCTAGTAACATACAATGATAAATGAATGTGGTTTGCGTAGTTGGAATTTTTTACGCTCTATACAAAGTATTAAAGTAGTAAAGTTTAAAATTGAGTTTTAAGGTTATTGGCATACAAAAAATTAGGTAAAAATATATGTAGTTAAAGTAGAGAAAGATTTTGTACCTCAAATTCATCCTTAAAAAATCCTTTTTCTACTATAAAAGAATTACAAGAATCTATTAAATATTTTTTTATTATCTAAAAAAAATTTAATAGATTCTACTTATCTAAATAATTTTTTTAAGTTATCATCAAAAATGCTTGTAAGTGATTATTTTTTTTATTTCATATCCGCACAAAAGCGACTCTAATTTATTACTGTTTTAACTTAAAATTACGTTTCATGCCTCAAGTCTTTTAATTAGTTTATCGTAGTATTATTTTTTAATTAATTTATGTATGGTTTGACTTTTTGTCTGAAAAAATGCTTTGAATTTCTGGAAAAACTACCCAAACTGGACTAAAAGTTTAATTATCGGGAATGTTAAATTAAAAATTTTTTCCAGGCATTTTTTTAGGTAAAAAACTGCTTAAAAATCGATTTTTTTTATTTTTTTTTAATGCTTGTTGAATTCCAGAAATATTTTAAATATTTTCTTACAGGTAGTTGTTTTACAGAAATGCTTGATTTTTAGTTAAATAACCCCCAAAGGGCTCAAGAAACAATTATATTTTTAAATTAATTAAGTGTTAGGACTCCATAAATAATGCTCTTTAAATGCCTGGAAAATAGGAAAATTAATTAAGAAACTTTAAGTGTCGATGAAAATTTTTTTCCAGGCAATAGTGTGCCTAAAAAAAATCAATGTCAGACCCTGGATTAATTATTTTTAGGCTTACGGGAGTTCTTGGAAAATCTGGAAAACATAAGAAAAATACGTAAACTATATGAAAAAAATTATATTCCTCCAGGAAATAAAATGAATTATTTTCTTATTGGGTAGTTCCAGGCAATTAACATAAACCTGTGTCTAAAAAAAACTGGAAAATGTAAGAATTCCTGAAATTAATAAACAATTTCTCCTAGGTGGCTCTTGTTTACGACTACTTAAAAAAATGGAGAATTTTTTGAATGCCTGAAAAATTACCTAAACTGCACTGAAGAAGTCAAGTGTTAATTAAAAATTTGATCGAGGCATTTTTTTAGGTACAAAACCTATAATAGTACAATACCTATAAAAAAAGCGGCTATACCTTAATACTGTTTTAGCCTAGAGCAATATTTTGTACCTCAAATTGAGCCTCCAAAAATTGTTTTTAAACAATGTGAAAGAGTTACAGGAATTTCAAAGTGCTTCTTGAGTTATCCTCAAAAATACTTGACCCCAGAAGGGCTCAAAAAATATAAATATAATTTTTAAGTTAATTAAATTTTAGAACTCCATAAATAATGTTCTTTAAATGTCTGGAAAACAGGAAAATTAATTAAGCATTTTTATAATTATAAAACTTATTATAATTTTTTTCCAGACAATCCTATGCCTAAAGAAAAATCAATGCAAGACCCTGGATTAATTATTTTTAGGCTTCTGTTTCTAGTCCGTTTCTGGTGTAAATGACAGGTGCATTTTTCAATGAAACAACACTTTGATTGAATATTTAAAATTGATTTATTCGATACACGTTAATCGTCACAGCAAAACAAAAAAGAACAGAAAATTTAAAGAATAAGACCCGAACGACAAATCTTGACAGGCACACTTGACATGACGTGGGGTTGTACAAAAAAAAAACGTTATACTTAGAAGTGAAGATATCAAGACTGAAGATAACAAGAACTGAAGATATCAAGTGCCTAAAATGTTTAATTAAAATTTGGTCCAGGCATTTTTTCTAGGTGCAAAACTGCCTATAATAATCAGAAATGCCTAGGAGTGAGGATTTAGTTATTTTTTATATTATATTAAGAAAAAAGCGACTATAACTTAATACTGTTTTAGCCTAAAACGATCTTTTGTACTTCAAATTGAGCCGCCAAAAATTGTTTTTAAACAATGTGAAAGAGATACAGGAATTTTAGAGTGCTTCTTGAGTTATCCTCAAAAATACTTGAAAAGGGGTGTTTTTTTGTCATATCAGGACCTTGTATAATAAAAGTGCCTTTAACTCAAAACGTTTTAAAGTTATGGAAGAATTTAACACATTAAACCATTCGGTAAGAATATGTCTAGTTTCACACAAAAATCCCAATGATAATTGAATAAAATGGAAAATTAAGATGGTCTAGATACAAATTAAAAATCACTTCAAGTGCCTGGAAGAAGGCGAATTATTTAATTTTTCTGATAATTAATTTTAATAATTCTTCGCTTTTTCAAATAATTATTAAAATACGCAAGGCTTTTATCTAAATAGTATTTTTTCCAAAGAAAATATATTTAAGAGACCATAAATTAAAGAGCTTAAGCATCGTGTCCAATTAGGTTATGCATTTTTATCTTTCTCAAATAAACTTCGAATTTGTTTATTTATTGGCTAATGGAAAATAAATAAATGTTTTATTTTTATACTATTAATTTAAAAAAAAAAGTGCACGCATTAGTTTTAAATAAATAAACCCAAACTTCACGTCTATTTAAATTATGCATTTTAAATAAAAATATTTGAAATAATTTAATTCGCTGTTCAAGGAACTTCCATTTAAATTATGTTTTTGTAAATTTGGAATTATTGCTTCCTATTTAATTTTAAATAAAATAATGTACTACTTGAGGACATTTTAAAGTATTTCTTGATAAATCAAGAAATAACATAAATAAGGATAAAAAATTTAAAGGAGTGTAAGCCTTAAGGATTCTAAAAATAAATTTGTATATTAATTTAATTCAGTATTAAAGGCTTTTATTTAAATAATAAGATTTGTTAATAAATATAAATGTATAAATTCATATCGAAATCTAGTTGAAAACTATCCTTAAGTTCTGTCATTTACATTAATTAAAAATATAATTTAAATAAAAGTCTTCATAATTAAAAAATTTTTTCTTACTTCACGTTAATCATGAAAATTGGTATGAAAAATGAACCTAAAATATGACTCTAACAAAAAGGGCCTTTTACAGTAAGTTTTTAAATTAGAGCGATGTTTTGTACCTTAAATCCATCCTCAAAAAATTCTTCTAGATATTGTAAATCAATTATAAGAATATTTCCATATTTTGGACGAGGAGTTTTTGTCCAGGCATGGAGATATTTCATCAAAAATCCGAAATTTTCCTTGGAATTATTAAATTTTTCCAGAAAATTTTAAATTTCAATATTTCTTACATGAAATTTATAAAAGTTCTCATTTTCAAGTCAACGTTTTGGTGAGAAAGCCTGGAAAAATTAGGAAAATCTTGAAAACAGGATAAGTTTGGTACAAATCTTTGTACCTAAAAAAAATTAGAATAAATAATTAAATTTCTTGATTTTTTTCCAGGCACTTTTACATAAATTTTCAATTTTTCCAAATATGCCTGGACGAAAAGAATTGTGAACAAAATTCCAGGCGTGCCCAAGAAACCCAAAATCTTGGTACAAATGCCTGGAAAATGAAATAATGAAACTTCTAAATCTTCTAAATCTGGATTTCTAATATTTCCACATACAAAAATCTTTAAATTATAATTTTTCTCGCTTATCAAAACTTGCTCAATTGACGTCAACTTTGGAAGTAGCTTTGACATAACCATTACAGCGTTGCCAGTGATTTCTTAGTACGTTGCCAAACCGGCAAAACTTCCTCCAATCTACTTAATTAAGCTAAAAATAGAAGTAAAAAATTTTTTTAGTTACCTTCACAAATACATCAACAGAATTTAATCAACTCAATTTTATTGAAGAAGTTTGAACACCACTAATCTAATTTTCCTTCCATCCTGTATACTCCGTATGCCCATAAACAAAATTGATTATCTCATAATCAAGCGCCCTTTTGACGCTATAAAACTTCTAATTAGTGTTCCGAAAATAGATCCAGAAAACAATCTTCTCTTTCCCCACCAGAATGCGTTAGATTTGCCAGACTGATTATGTATTAGTTGCCTTACTGTGAAGATTTGATTACGACTTATACCTTGTATCTGGGATCGGGTAGAGTGGAGTGGTCTTTGAGAATGTTTTAATTACGGTTTGATTTAATTGCAATACGGTATTTTATGTAGGGAGTTGTGTGGTAAAGGAATTTATGTATGAAAGGTGGATGGAGACGGACTGATTCTGGTGGATATGAGTGCTTTTTAGAATACGGTAAGCTGAGATGTAAATGTTTATAGTTACTTTGGGCAGTGATTTTTTCTTTAATTAATTCATAATATAGTTTCCAGGTAGATAACTCGAAGATTTTAAGATTTATTTCAAGGGGGCAAATAATGTTTTTTATTCAAAATAAGCAAAATTAAGGGATTTTCATAGGCGCTTTATTTATTCAGAATGTCAAACAAAAATTATTAATAAATGCCAATTAACCCTAAGTAATTCAAATGTACTGCCTGGGGAGAAAAGCATATTTTTTAGAAAGTTTAAAGGGCGAGATTATAGGGAAAATTCTAAAATTATAGAGAGTTCTGCTTATGGATAGAAAGTACCATTTTAGGGCAACTTTCTGAACTGAAAACATACATAGGTATTTTTAATGTAATCAAAAAATAAACAATTGTGCTCTAAAATTAACATTACTTTTTAAATGATTTGTTATTCTAACGATGGTATATACGTTATTAGTCAATAAAAAATGAATCATATTATGATTATTTCATAGTGAGAAAAATCCCAGTTAGTAAATAATCAGCTAAAAGCAAACAATTCGGTGTGTGTTTCATTGTGGTAACCAGATTCATTTTGTGGGCATTTAAGATTTATATAATAAAACATTATTGTATATGTAAGTATCAGTTTGTTTTTTATTAAATTTACTTGACAAGAGATAAAGCATATTCTCAAAGTTCTGTGATTGCTATGATAACACGAAGTTTTCGTGATTTATGGATGAAATCTTGCCGTTAGTATAGTAAGTTTTATTATAAAAAAAAATCTGTGGTACCTGAAAATTCCAATACTATAAAACATTATTGTAAGAAAACTGTGAGCAATATGGGATATTTTCATCCTTCCGAATCCAATACTGGAAATCCTACCTTTCACAGTTTCCGAAATTTGCCAATTTCAATTTTTAACCAGTTTTTTTACCCTAAAATTCACCTGAAAAAATGGCAAATTTCAGAATCTATGAAAAGGACTTCCAGTATTGGATTCAGAAAGACAAAAATATGCCATAACTGTTGTAGTTTTAAAGAAATTTCTTATAGTTTTCTATGAGATACTGAGAATTGAATACCTCACATTTAAAATTAAATAAATAATGCGGTAGAAACAATGAAAAGTCAATCACATGACCCTCACATCCCACTTCCTTCTATCTCAGACCCAAAAATCATTGACGATCGTAATGAAATTATGCTCATCATATTTAGTGAGACAAACTGAGTAAGAAAAATTTGCCATTCTGCCATTGAATTCGGCACCAAAAGTTTTTCTGATGGAAAAATCGATTGTAAGAACACAACCTTCGAATTTCATGAGCTAAGTAACATATTGCCCGATATAAAAATCGATTCCTATTGGGTAAAATAAAATAAATAATATATAAAAAGATGTTACAAGCCCGGAAGAAAATAGTAAATATTTTAAATGTCTAAACTACGAAAGGACTAACGTGAAATGCCTGAAATAAAATACAATTTATTTCAAATTCCTGGACAGCATAACAAAATTGATTGCAATTGCCTGGAATAACTCCAAAAAGTATTTCAAATGACTGAATTAAAAAAAAAATATCTGACATGCCTTGAATAAGATCGAAAATAATTTCACGCCTGGAATATTAGAATTAAAATTATTTAAAAAATGCCTGGAATAAGATAAAAAATTATTCCAAACGCTTGCAAGTCATGAAAATTTACTTCAAATTACTGGACTAATATTAAAAGTGATGATATATTCCTGGAAGAATTTATTCGAAATGTCTGGGCGTCCTAAAAATCGATTCCTATTGCCTGAAATTAAAAAAAATATATTTTAAAGGTCCGGAAGATTATAAAGAAAATTACTTCAAATACGCGAACAAATACAAAGGATTAACGTGAAATGCGGAAATAAAAAACGTCAAATGCCTGGTGTCTGTTTGCAGACTTCCAAAACCTAAAAAAAAAACTTAATAGCTTAAAGAATAATAAGTTTTACTTTATTACAGGGCACCAACTCTTGAAATTTTACTAACTAACAAATAAAATAAATTGCTTTTGTTGGGATTGTATAAATTTTTTTTTTTAGTCTAATGACCACCTATTTATATATATTAGAAATCGTTGTTAAACACTATTGTGAATAAAAGTTTTGTTAAAGTTTAATCATTTAAAAGAGTAATTAAAAATTTTGTTCTAATTGCTTTATAATAAGTACTATTTTATTATATATATTTTTTTCGCTTTCATACTTATACCATAATATACCTTTAAATGTTTATGTATACAATTACATTATAAATTTTTATTATTTTCTTTGTAGCTTTTATACTAAATAAATATACATTATTATTATTGTATCTTAAATTGAATTTGACATTTTGAATTGGAATTGAACTTAAGGTGATAGTTTTCTTATAATCTTCGGTTAGAGATTGGGTTCTTTCGTTTTACGGGTACCTCTGCGTAATTTTTTCAACATTAAATTTAACAATGACATTAAAATATGGAAATTTGTCACCAAAAAATTGTCCCAAATTTCACATTTTTTCGACTTTATTTACACCAAAATAGATTTGAAAAAATGCAATATATAGAAAACTATAAAAGCTACGACTTTCTGGATAATTTCATTCAACTTAGAAGGATGGTATTATGCAAGAATCGTTGAAACTATAAAAAAAGGAACTGTAGTTATTTTACAATCATCTCCCAAGATTTGACCTTTTTTTATTTTTCAAAAAATTTGTTTTTCGCGAACTAACTACGCTAGTTGCACAACTTCATTCTATAGATCACAAAAACATCTGGTTCTAGAAGGATCTAAAAAGATCGCTTGCAATGACAGCACTTTGAAAATTCTTGAAAAATTTGATCTTCTTAGATCCTACGAGAACCGGAAGTTTTCGTGATCTATAGAATGAAATTGTGCAACTAGCGTAGTTAGTTCGCGAAAAACGAATTTTTGAAGTATTCGAAAAATAAAAAAAAGGGCAAACCTTGGGAAATGATTGTAACATAACTACGGTTTCTTTTTTTATTGTTTCAACGATTCTTGTATAGTTCCTTCCTTCTAAGTTGAATGAAGTTATCCAGAAAGTCGTAGCCTTTATAGTTCCCTGGATACTGAATTTTTTTCAAATCAATTTTGGTGTAAATAAAGTCGTAAAAATATCAAATTTGGCACAATTTTTGGATTGAGATAATTTTTTGAACATCCTCAGATCCCATATTAACTCGAAATTTTTATAATCTATAAGCTACTGTTAGCTCGATTTAGAAAAAAAAATTCACAATTTTTTGATTTTTTGGTGACGAATTTCCAGATTTTAATGTCATTGTTAAATTTATTGTTGAAAAAATTACGCAGAGGTACCCGAAAAACGAAATATACGACAATAATAATAATGTATATTTATTTAGCATAAAAGGTAAAAAGAAAATAATAAAAATTCATAATGACACCGATCAAGGACAAGCTTTCTCGCTTGGAAGACATTCGTCAGTCTTTCAAGCGGAAGTGTTTGTTTGCTATTCTGGAGGTGACCACCAGGGAAAAAGTTAAAGAGACCCGGAGACTGAAATAGTCATTTACACCAACAGCCAAAAGGTGCCTTAAAAGCCACTCAAGCACCCAGGACTAGCTCCAAACTGAAGTGCAGGGATGCGCTAGACACATTGGGTAGGAGGAAGACGGTTCGAGTGGAAAGCAATAAGCGGGCGGACCTTCAACCTATTAACCCCAAACCCTATCTTGGACTAAGTAAGAGACCAATTTCCCATATCCTAGACAACTGGGCATGGGAAAAGACCTGGAAAAATTGAAGTAGAAACAGTCCAATTATCCAATGTCAAAGTCTACAGTTTCATGTGTTCACCATTTCTTATCTGGATACATGCAAATGATATGAGGAAGATTTTCGCTTTTTGCGTTGCATACATAAACATTTAAAGGCATAATATGGTATAAGCATGAAAACAATAGAAAATACATGTATTAAAATAATATTTATTATAAAGCAATTAGAACAAAATTTTTAATTCATCTTTTAAATGATTAAACTTTAACAAAACTTTTATTCATGATAGTGTTTAACAACGGTTTCTAATATAATAGGTGATCATTAGAATAAAAACAGTAAATTTATACAATCCTAACTAACAACAGTAATTAATTCTATTTGTTAGTAAAATTTCTTCATTTTCTCAAGAGTTGGTGCCCTGTAATAAAGTAAAACTTATTATATTATCATTCTTTTTCACCTCTTATTTTTTTAAGAGGTTTAGGAAGTCTGCAATCAGACACCAGGCATTTAACGTATTTTAGTTTAGTTATTTGAATTTTTTTTTTTAAATATTATTTCCGCATTTCACGTTAATCCTTTGTATTTATTCGCGCTTTTGAAATAATTTTCTCTATAATCTTCCGGACTTTTAAAATAATTTTTTATTTTATTTCAGGCAAGAGGAATCGATTCTTAGGTCGCCCAGACATTTAGAATAAACGTTCAGGAATATATCATCACTTTTCATTTTAGTCCAGTAATTTGAAGTAAATTTTCATGACTTGCAAGCGTTTGGAATAATTTTTTATCTTATTCCAGGCATTTTTGAAATAATTTTAATTCCAATATTCCAGGCTTGAAATTATTTTCGATCTTATTCAAGGCATGTTAGATTTTTTTTTTTAATTCAGTCATTTACAGAAATACTATTTCGAGTTATTCCAGGCATTTGCAATCAGTTTTGTTATGCTGTCCAGGAATTTGAAATAAATTGTATTTTATTTCAGGCATTTCACGTTAGTCTTTCGTAGTTCAGACATTTAAAGTATTTTTTATTTTCTTCCAGGCTTGTCACGTCATTTTATATATTATTTATTTTATTTTACCCAATAGGAATCGATTTTTTAGGTCGGGCAATATGTTTATTAGCTCATAAAATTCGAAGGTTGTTTTTCTTACTATTGACCTTTCCATCAGAAAAACTTTTGGTGCCGAATTCAATGGCAGAATGGCAAATTTTTCGTACGTAGTTTGTCTCACTAAATACGATGAGCCTAATTTCATTACGATCGTCAATGATTTTTGGGTCTGAGATAGAAGAAAGTGGGATATAATCATGTGATTGACTTTTCATTGTTTCTACCGCATTAATTATTTCATTTTAAAATTCAATTCTTAGCTCATTATTTCACTAAAATAAAATTAATATGGTAGAGTTAGAGTTGACCATGCCCCGATCATTTTTCAGACCAAGTTTTCCGGGTTAAATCACACTGGTTACGTGATTAGTCAATATTTTAAGAGGTTTAGGCACATTGTGTACATGCTTAGTCAGATTTTCAAGGGAAAACTGCCAAATTTGCTTATTAAATTTCTATATTTACCCTTGTAGAACTTGACAATTATTTTTTATAGCGAGTATATCCGCCAAGCACAAGCTTACATGTTTTACCCCTTTAAAATAATATTTAAGTTTTGAAACCTAATCGAAAGTTTTCAACCCCTTATAAATTTTTGCATGAATTTACCGAATAAATTCATTAAGTATCAGCTTGTACCTTTTCATCCCTTTAAAGTAATATTTAAATTTTTAAAACTAATCAAAGTTTTTAATTCCTTTCAGTATGAATTTAACGAATAAATCCACTAAGAAATGTAGCACTTTTGAATAAACCCATAAAAGAAAAATAAAGAAATATTAATATGTGGCCACCGGGCACTTTCATAAGTTCATGTTTGGAAACCTCTAAAGCGCCAGTCCAAATAAATAGTCCCAGTCTTCCCAGTCTAAGTCTAAGCCTCACTCTCCAGACAGCCATAACCTGCCACATCGCTCAGTTCCATCAACATTTGCTACAATATCCAGAGAGGTTCGATCTTTGAAAACTAGTTCTGATAGGGAGGCCATTGCTGCCTCTAAATCCCTTGCAACAGAATTATTAGAGGTTGATTTTGTCATCGATAATAATTCAGCAGCAAATATAAACCCGTTGACTTCACCAATAGTGCGACTATCAAGAGACTCAGATGCGACTGATGGTCGTTATTTATTGGCCAAACTGAGAGATCCTTCCATCTTAAAACCTCTTAGGCTATTCCTTGCCTATCTGCATGATCAACCCTCCAGTGTGTGTTTTGAAGGACATACCAACACCAGCATCCGATTGGCACTTGCATCAGAGGGACTTCCTGGTGACGTGGACTCTTTGCGGAAGCTCTACTTTCGCTACCATGATGCCTATGGTATTGGTCCAACTGAAGTTGAAGCAGATCTGTCAGCCTTCAGGTCCTTATTCTCATCAGAAAAGCTTCAAAAAATCAGAGAGCAATTATTATTCTGGTGGATCTCCTGTCAGGAATAAACATTTTTAAATGACTTGACGCGAACAAAGAATCCCGATCAGATAACCCTCTGAAATACTGGACAATAGCAAGCTTAGTATTTTCTCTCTAAATATTCAGTCCTTAAGACATAAAACTAATGATTTATTTCTTTTACTAGAAGAGCTTCATTTTCCAGAAATCGTTGCCATAACTGAACATTGGTTGCATGTTGGTGAGCCTGTGATGGTGGATAAACACTACAGTTGCCAGATTTGATGGAACAAATCTAACTCATGGAGGTACTGCGATATTATCTACTAGCAACGACTTTTCAATGCTAACCAAGTTCGATAATTTAGTTTCTGAAAAAATATTTGAATTTTCCATTGTCTACAATAATAATTTTGATCTTTACGTTGTTTGTATTTACAGAACACCTGATGCTGACGTAAATGTTTTTTTCCAAAAATTACTAAGCTTGCTTGAGTCTTTGCCGTTAAAAAGCAGACTCATTTTATGTGGCGACCTAAACATTGATTTTTCCAGTGTGTGTGCTGCTCAAGAATCTCTCCAGTCAATTTTCGACTCTTTTGGCTTAATCATCCACATTAAATCACCTACCAGAATAACTAAAACCAGCTCTAGTACAATAGATTATGTCGTATCTTCCTTTGAGCCAGATTTCGTCGATTGTACTGTCTTAAGCTCAGGTTTCTCAGACCATGAAGCAGTGTTAACAAAGTTTTCCATAACTAAATCTAAAAGTAAAAATGTTCCACGCAAATTAGGCGGTATTTTCTCGGATAAACATTTTTGCATTTTAGGCACGCTATCTAGTCTTTCTCACAAATCCTTTCCTTTGAGACCTCTTAAAAAGAAGCAACATAACCCCTGGTCTACCCAAGGCTTGCGTACATCTGCTAAGAACATGCGCTTATTATCTCATATTAAGAAATTTTCAACTTCAAGTAATACAAACTAAATAACAAGAAACACTAAATATACAATTACGTTTACATTTCCCATCAGTCTCTGGTGAATGACTCCTCAGAGACCACCGAGTATGACCTGCTATAAGCACTTTCAATCAAATCAAATTAAAATACTTTTATTTGCCTAAAGCCGGGTTGACACGATCCAAGTATACTTGATTACAGTCTACTTGGATTATCCGCGAGCAGCACTTGGACGTTACTTTGATCGTGTCACCAGTTCATCCAAGTGCGCTTGGATCAGTAGGTTACATCCAAGTTGAGTAGGACAGTACCTAACTTACTTGGATCCAAGTTGTGTTTGTTTGTCAAATAAAATGGCGTCGGCGTCTAAAAAAAGAAAACTGAAAATAAGCAAAAGAAGAAAATGGTCCGAAAGGGAGAATATTAGATTCATGGAGTTATACGAAGCTGAGGAAAGTTTATGGAATGTGCGTTTAGCGGAATATAAAAACAAACATACTAGGAATTCGGCTCTTAAACGAATAAGAAGAGCCGTTAATTGAAAATCTTTTCTTCGGCTTTTAAGGGCATTTTTCGAGAATATAGCTTCATAAGATATTCTTTAAGAGCAAACCCCTCGTCGCCCAGAATTACACCCCAATTTGGAAAATTAAGCGAATTATCCTCTATGGAGGCTTTTAATGTAGATCGGTTAAAAATTGTACTGTCATTCATTTTTCCCTGACTCCCAAAATCTATAAAAATGAAATTGTAATCACTATCAACAAGTGCCATAAGGACGGTGCTAAAAAAGTCCTTATAGTTATAAAAACCGCTTCCACCACCCTGTGGTTGCTGAATGTTGACATGTTTCCCGTGAATAGCTCCACAGCATCCTGGAAAATTCCAGCGCTCTTCAAACCCTCTCGCTATGGTATTCCACTCAGCGTTAGTTTTTGGTACCTAAAAAAAAGTAAAATTTTAATAAATAAAATTTTATAAAACACTAATAAATATTTTAATATATATATTTATTTCTTTTGTAGCCTAAGAAAGACGTGAGTGACTCAAAAGACCAGGAACAAAGTGAACAAGAATTTGAAACAGAATACGAGAGTGACTATACTGCTGAGGCCCACGCTGACACCTTTATTGCTGAGTCACCTAGTACAAATGAAGCATTTAGTGAGACAGATGATTTCATAAATAAAGCGACACTTCATACTGAAGGTTTAAAATCAGAATGTAGCAGTTTTAAGATTGCGACAAGCGATAAGCGACTCCTGAACATATTGAAAAACGATAAATACTTTTAAATCATTAAAAGAGGATGTGCAAAAAACCCAGGTGGTCGATGAGTTTTCACATTTTGCCAATAACATAGCATCTCAATTACGAGAAATTCCAATTGCTGATGCAATGGAGTGTCAATTAGAAATAATGAAAATAGTCCAAGAAAAGCGTCTTATGGTAATGCGTCGAAACCAGCAAATTAATGAACCGTCAACTTCATGCAATGCATTTTACAATCCTGTACATGATCAGGAATTAATACTCTCTAATAGGAATAACATTCACCATTCACATAGATCTGATACATCAGAACTATCTCATCAATGTCATCAACTTCTGCACAATAAGATGAATCGATCAGCAACAGCCAAGACAGTTTGTCAGAAGAATACATCACTGGCAGTATATTAAGTGAAGCTATCCGCAGTATCGGTGGTTTTGATGAATATGGAAAATAAGTTAAATTTCTTGTCTTGTTTTTTTAGGTTTAGGAATATTTCGTTTATTTTTTTTTAATTACAATAAAAAAGTAACATTTTGCAAGTACATTTGGTATTTATATGTATATTTGGTATGTACGTTTGGAATCTATAGCACAGCTTTCATCATTATTTTTTTTCAGCATGACATACTTATAATTATAATATATAGCACTTTCTATATTTTTAACATAAACCAAAAATGCAAAGACGAAAAAACATACAACTTACCTGAATGTACATCTCCAATGATTTATAATTCATAAATTGCTTCAAGTACTGCAGGTAAAAACTTGGATATTTAAGATTTGGGAACTCTATACAAACATTCTAGCGTACAAAAACAACATCCACTTGCCAAGTAACGAAGGGTAATTTGTAGTTTTAATCTTGCAGGTAATGCAGCTCTCATATTTGTATCAACTTTCTGAATTTTTGGTTTTACACTTTGCAATAGTTGCTCAAACTGTTCTGCAGTTATTCCCAGATGGTTTTTGAATGTGGCTTTATCCTCACCCGCCACTTCTGTAAGGAAATTGGAGGAAGCTCCAATGATGATGATGATGAGTTATTGAAATGCATAACTTTTCACAAAAATATTGACATTTCTTTTCCCATTGGCCCTTCACAACCCGCTATATTATTAGTATTAATATTATTATGACCTTGCCTCTTTGCCCTCAATTATAAACTATATACAATATCCCTATCGGTCCCGATACATATCGACCTAACCAAAAACATATTCCATCCTAAAATTTTCAGTTATATCGAATCCAGGTTATAGCAGAACATAAACCATTTTATACTAACAATAAATTTCCCAGTTATGAAAACGTTTTTCACTGTTTATTTTATCGGTAGCGTTTGTTTTGTAAATATGTCATCTCGCTGTGTTATATGAACCATGTAAGACGGTGTACTGAAAAATTATTTATGAAAATTACAAATAAATCAATTTTCCAGAAAAACTGGATACCATGGGATGCGTGGAGTTCGCCGCGACTCTCGGCAGTGTCATCCTGCTCATTGTCACTCTACCGTTCTCACTTTTTTGGTCTTTTAAGGTAAGATTTTGCGAAGTGAAGTGAATTAGTAGTTCATTAATAAGGAACATAATTTCTTTTAAATATAATTTATGTCTTTGATTATTTGTAATCAGTGAAACTAAGTGTTGAATTCGATGATGATTACTCACATCACTTTTGGCATTTTATTTTATTAAAATCCTTCCTACTAAGAAACTATCTTCTTTATTAACGATTATACAACATTTGTCCTAATTTTTTGGTTATTTTAGGTGGTGCAAGAGTATGAGAGAGCAGTAATATTCAGACTGGGGAGGTTACGTACGGGGGGAGCAAGAGGTCCGGGGATCTTTTTCGTTTTACCTTGTATCGATAGTTATTGCAAGGTCGATTTGAGGACCGTGTCTTTTGATGTGCCGCCCCAAGAGGTACTTATATAAATATTATGAAAAAAATATATATATACAATGTTTAGCAAGTTAAAGGTTTTCGTTTATTAATTTGTTCCTTCGAGTTCAAGGCACATAAAGTGATCTCCCTTTGTTTTTTCTTTACTGCATCTAAGTCAAATTGGTCCTTCGAGTAGGATTTTTCTGTTCTAAAATCATCTAACCTAGTGATTTGTACTTAATTTGTTGCCTACGATTAAAAAATCAGCAAAGGACCAATTGAGCAAGTTACTATAAATTTGTTCACTATTTGATATATGAAGACTTTTTTTTTCAGGTAATCATAAATTTGTTTTCTTTTTCTAGTTTAGGTTTAAGCAGTGGTTTAATTTCAGTGGTAAATAAGTACAGTGTAAGGAGCTCATGTGATTTTCAATCTAAATATTAGTGTTCTTAAGCTTTTTGCGTAAAAAGGAGCTATACATTTTAACTAGTATATTCTGCCCTGGTTTTTCTTTTTCCCCGTTTATTGACACGTTAATATATGTTTTACCATCTAGTCAAGGTGTAAAAGTCGTATCTTTATTACAAATAGTGATTTCAAACTATTATTTATTTGTCATATCTGCAAAAATCCATATTTTACTAGGTTCAAATGTCGTATTGATTGTTACAAAGCCACATTGTCGTATCTGAATAAAAATATAGGAGATATGACATTTTGACTTTGTATCGGGCAGCGAGCGATCTTATTGGTAACAGATTTACGACCTTAGGTGTAAGTGAGGTTATAATTTATGTTTCGTTTTTATCACATGTTTTGTTTATAAATTTTACTTATTAGTTTTGGTGGCTGCAAAACCTTGGTAACATGATATATTTAGTTATTGGTTGTGCATTCTTAGTGTATTTTATTCCACTGTTAATTTAAATAAAACTATTTAAGGTATGTTATTGAACATTACTATTTTCACCTTGTAATATATTATAATG
Source organism: Anthonomus grandis grandis (assembly GCF_022605725.1). Lineage (NCBI taxonomy): Eukaryota > Metazoa > Arthropoda > Insecta > Coleoptera > Curculionidae > Anthonomus > Anthonomus grandis. The sequence goes on from NC_065554.1 coordinate 28,196,647, forward strand.
TGTGCTTATTTATGCTAGATGTCAAAGAGATGCAAAAAGTTGGTTACACTAGCGCTTAATAAAGAGCTGGAATTACAAAAAAAGTCCTTATTTAGAGTAAAAAAATATGACAACGTAAACAGCAAGATTAATAATGGCGATAGTTTAGATGATCCGGATGATCCAGATTTTATTCCAGAGCAAGCAAAGAAAATGAAGATACAAAAACCTAAATGTAGTAAGAAAGTTAAAAAGTATATTAATAAATACTTATACTATTTTATTTATTTGTAGTGTTATAAAAAACTGATCAGCTGAATAAATTTACAAAGGACGGAAAAGTTCAAAAAAGGAAAAGATATAACAGAGTATACAGGCAACATGCATAAAAAAGTGCTTTTAAAAAATTGATAAAGATAGGCAAATAACTATTAATAAAGAATTTTGGCAATTAACAAATGAAGAACAACGCCAATTAATTTTTAGTTCTGCAAAGAGAATCAATAAAAAAAGAAAAACTAAAGATGGAGATTCTAGGCGTAATCACTCAGTAGTTTATTACTTAAAATCTAATACAGGGACTGACGTAAATGTGCGCAAAAAATTTTTTTTGGCAATTCTAGGTTTTGAAGTTTATAATGATCGAATAACTAGAGATGTATTAAATAAGACTGACTCGAAAAGTTTACTTGTAAAACCATTAAAGCGACGACACCCTTCTGAGAAAAAAATTGACAGACAACAGATTATTGATCACATAAATTCCTTTGGTCCAAGAATATCCCATTATAGAAGGGAGCATGCGCCCAAAAGGAAATATCTTCCAAGCGACGTTAATATTAAATTAATGCATCAAGATTTTTTTAAAAAGTACCCTAACATAAATATTTCATACGAACTTTATCGCCAACAAGCAACTGAGATGAATATTTCTTTTGCAACGTTGGGCCATGAAGAGTGTTGGCAATGCGAAACATTTAATCTGCATTCTAAAAATACAAAACATGACAAAGAAAATCTCAACTCTGTCTGTGAAGATTGTGAAAAATGGAAAATTCACTATGAAAATGCCGTAGAGGCGAGAAATGAGTATAAAAAGACGCATCTTTCACTGCAGTAAACTCCGAATCATTATATTTTTTTGCAGATTTACAGAAGGTACTCATGTTATTTTTTATGTTAAATTGTACAATAAATTTTATATTACGTTTGTAGGATATAATGCTACCACGCTGTGATATGTTTAAAGAAATTATTTTTACTCCTCGGATTATTTGTTTTAATGAGAGTTTCGTTACCCTCGGCAAGCAATCTGTAAAAAACAAACCAGTAGCTATTATTTGGCATGAAGGAGTGGCCGGAAGGAGTAAATCTGATATTATCTCAACATCCTACAAATTTCTCTTGTTTCACCGTGATGCAAAAGAAATAACACTTTGGCTAGATAATTGCGCCGCCCAAAATAAGAATCGGGCTTTGTATTGTTTTTTTATTTATTTAATTAATTCAGCAGAGGGTAATCTAAATTTACTAAAAATAAAATATTTGCAAACTGGCCACACTTTTATGTCTGCTGACTCTTTCTACCATCAGGTGGAAAGGCCTTAAAACAAACAGGCAAAGTTTTGGTTTTTGATGATTTTAAATTATGTGTAAAAAAAATAAACAATTTAAGGGTTGAGGTATTCGAAATGATTTTTATGATTTTGCTGATTTTTCGTCTAGATTTAAGATGAATAAAATTATACCAAAGCCTTATCTAGCCAATTTCGTTGAGTTTCAATTTAAAAGGGAATCTAAAAACCTTTTTTACAAAACAAAATTTAGTGGTGAATTAATAGAACTAAATTTTTTATTGGCAAAACAATTTAAAAGTAACCTACCAAAACCCACCATAAGATTGGCTCCCAAAGGTATTAAAAAAGAGAGGAAAGCTAAATTACTGCAAAAGTTGCAAGAAATCATACCATCAAATAGGATGTACTTTTGGCACAATTTGCCAGAATCAATAGAAGCAGAAAATTATGATAGTGAATAGCTTATCTTATTAATGTACTTGTTATACTCATTTTCATTAACTGTTTATTTTAATTTATAAATTAGGTTTATTATTATTTTACAGCAAATTTATTTATAAAAATTATAAGATGTTTTCTTTTACAAAGACCAAATGTCGTATCCAACAAAAGTTTTTTTTTCTGCAAATTATGATTAAACAAAATGCTTAAAACATCTTAAAGTTGTTTTTATAGTTATTTATAAAAATAAATATTAAACAATACAGCAATTGGCAACAAAGAGGGATGGCATATAATTATTTACAAATTGCTTATTATCTCTAAATGTTGTTTTTTCACATACGACTTTCTGTCTTAGCAGGGCAGTATTTCTTTCTTAATTCGCTAACAAAAGAAACACAAAAATTCGAATATACGCGACGAGTTTTCAAGATATTATTTTACCTTGAAACAGCAAAGTACGTGGATCAAATGTGGAAAACATTCCGAGTTATTCAAATGTTTTAAGTTAATTAAAAAAAAGTGTATTTTTGCTGAGCCTCCTGTATTTCAATTTTAAAAAGTGACAGAAAAATCGTAAATTATTGGTTGTTTAGAACCTTTTGTATAGCTTTTATTTGAACTTAAAATATGTCTCTTTCCCATTAAAAGATCTTGTACCATATTGTATATTTCTACGATTGGAGTAGAAATTATCAAGAAGTATTTAAAAAAAAGTGTTTTTTTTTAAAGAGTTGAAGTTGGTTCTGCTGTGAATACACTCAACTGCCTGGAAGGCGTTCAAAGTAATTTCTAAAGCCTTTAAGAGAAATTTCGTAATTTTTTATGTCTTTTAAAACTTGATTACTAATTTTTTCCAGGCAATTTAGGCAATGTCTTGTTTTCTTTGTAATTTGAAGAAAAAAAATTATTGGTATTATTTGTTTCATTAGTCTTTTCTATTAATTTGCACGCAGGTCTTATATTTATAAGTTCATCTTCCTAATAAATAAATAAATAGGTATGAACAAAATCAGTCATAATTTAAATTGCTGTGTTAATTAAAAAAAATTAAAAAAATAAATATATATTAATTTTCGGCATTTTGTTTTTTAAATTATTAACATTCTGTGAATTTATTTATCATAAAAAAAAATTATTTTAAATTAAAGGAAGTAATTTGGAAATTCATAATTTACATGGATTCAACCCCACGTTCTCTCATTTAGTTTTTAAATAATACATTAGAACCGTTGTGTCATAAATGAATAAGTAAAGCAATTTATTTGCTAGTAATAAAAAGAAAATAACTTAAATGTACATAATCTAACTGCCTACCAGGCTCAAGTTCTTTAATTTATTTTCTATTAAATTTAGTAAGTCCATAAAAAGTTTTTTTTAAAGCCTTGTCAAGGTCAATACCCAAAAAACAAATATAAAACAAATAAAAATTACGCCAAATGCCTGAAGTAAAATTTGAACTGTAAATGTCAATTTTCCTATCTCATACTAGAGAATCATGGAGTATTAAAAAATTGAGTTTAAGTGAGAAAAACACAGTTTCTAAAAAAATCTCAGTTAAAATATGAAACAAAAATTAAATCATATAACTAATGCTTTTACAACCTGAATTTTGAGTGTTAAATTTTTAAATAAATTTGCGTGTAATATCGATTTACATTATCTATACATATAATAATTCCCTCATTCTTGAAATAAGGATTCAAACTATTGACTATTAGGAACACTGCATACATTATTAAAAAGTAAATAAACTTGTGTGTCATATCCATTTAAATTGTGCATTTGTAAATTATTTCTGTAATTTTATATAATTTTCTTTATATCTAAAATTTTAAATTATGAAGACTTTTATTTAACTTATATTTTTAATTAATAGTTTCAACTAGATTTCGATATGTATTTATACATTTATATTTATTGACAAAACTTATTATTTAAATAAAAGCCTTTAATACTGAATTGAATTAATATATAAACTTATTTTTAAAATCCTTAAGGCTTAAACTCCTTTAAATTTGTAATCCTTATTTATCAAGAAATACTATAAAATATCCTCAACTAGTACCTTATTTTATTTAAAATTAAATAAATAGATAGGAAGCAATAATTCAAAATTTACAAAAACATAATTTAAATGGTTTAATTTAAATTAAAAGTTTCTTGAACAGCGAATTATTTATTCATTTTCTATTAACCAATAAATAAAAAAATAATAATTCGATGAGAAACATAAAAATGCATAACCTAATTGGAGACGATGCTTAAGCTCTTTAATTTATGGTCTCGTAAATATATTTTCTATGGAAAAAAAACTATTAAAATAAAAACCTTGCGTATTTTAATAATTATTTGAAAAATCAAATAATTGTCAGAAAAATTGAATAATTCTCCTTTTTCCATTGAATGATTTTTAATTTCTACCTAGACAATTTCAATTTTCAATTTTCAGGCTCTCACCAAAGACTCCGTAACAGTCACTGTGGACGCGGTGGTTTACTACCGAATAGAAGACCCACTTAACGCTGTAGTAAAAGTAACCAACTACAGGTACCACCAGCCCTTACCCAAACCCCTTAAAGAAATTCTAATATTTTCTCTGCAGCAACTCGACCCGACTCCTTGCCATGACCACCCTAAGAAACATATTGGGCACAAGAAACTTAGCGGAAATCTTGTCAGACAGGGAGGCAATATCGCATGCGATGCAAGCCTCTTTGGACGTCGCTACCGACCCATGGGGAGTCAAAGTGGAAAGGGTTGAAATGTGAGTACCACCCTTAAGCATGAAGCTCAGCAATAACCGACTTTTTTTTAACATAGAAAAGACGTAAGTTTACCCCAGCAACTTCAGAGGGCGATGGCAGCTGAAGCTGAGGCTTCACGTGAAGCTCGTGCCAAGGTCATCGCCGCTGAAGGCGAAATGAAGGCTTCTAGGGCTTTAAAGGAAGCTTCTGATGTCATTAATCAAAGTCCTGCTGCTCTACAAGTAAGACGGAGTAAGGAAGCATTGATAGGATATTAATTAATTAATGCTCTTTCAGCTGAGATATCTTCAGACTTTGAATAATATATCGGCGGAGAAGAACTCGACCATCATCTTCCCACTTCCAATAGACTTGGTCAGCTATTTTGTTAATATTAGGTCTAGATCTGACTCGTCACAAGTTATTTGATTGTAATAAAAAAGAGTTTTATTGGTGATGTCTTTTTTTTTGAGGTTGTTTTAACAAAAGGTGCAACAAGCTGTAAGTCATAGAGAGGCTCCACAATTTCCCCAGGAAATTTATTATTCTGGCTACTCTCGGAAGGGTTGTAAATTATGTCTGTATTGTCGCAGTTTTTAAAAGGAGTGACCTATATAAGGGAGTAAGAGAAGGGCATGAATCAGTTTGAAACTATTTAAATATATGGTAAATTTGTGGAAGTAGCTTTAGAAGGTTTGTAAATAAAAACCGAACTTGCTGCTAAAATAATGATGTTTTTCAAGCAGTTGAACTAATTTTTTAGAACTTAATATTGTAGCGTTAGGTGTAAATGAAAACCATTGAAAATAGGCAAATAATTTATTTGCACACTTACACTACAAAACGCGATCATTTAAAACTACTATTTTCGCTGTATTTACATACAACTACTTATGTCTAATTTAAATTTCGCGCCAATATTCCGAATTTTAATAACTGACCACGGACTTCCAGCAGCGTCACGGCTCCTTACATACTCTGCTGACCATAATTCCGGAAGATTCGCTGACCTTCAAGGCGTCGTGCACTGTGCCAATTGTGTCATTCTGGAATAAGGGAGAATCAGTTGGTTTCTCCGCTTTTTTGATATACAATAAAAATATTCAAAAGGATAATATAACCTAGTTGCATCGAATGTAGCACTGTTGAAAAATCTGAATTAGAATTATTGGTTAAAGTAGAAAAATTATTAGAAAAAACAGTACATACATGAAAATAACTAGGAATATTACAAACATTATGGAATGTAATTTTCATATTATTCCAGGCATTTGTATTTATATAAAAACCCTAAATCAAACAACATTTTGACAATAAAATTTCAGTTTTTTTAGGCAGTGGATGATTTTCTTTCTTCCAGGTTAACTGATGTGTTTTCTATTTTTAAGCATTTGGAGTTAGGTTTCATCAAAGTCTATATATTTCAATTATACATATTGAAATATATCTAAGTATATAAGTCGATATATTCAAATAATATATAGATTTTGGTTTCATGTTATTCTATAGAAATAAAGTTATTTTATCCAGGAACTTTATTTTACATTTTTTTCTTTTAAGCAATTTGACTTAATTTTTATGATACTGCGAAGGTTTAAAGAAAATGAGAAATTGAAAGACGTAAGATAAGTTGAGAGGAAAAGGCAACTTAAAATGACTTCAAATGCAAGGAACACATAAAAATAACTCGACTTTCCAAAATTGAAAATTATTTGTCAAAATGTGGAAAATATAACAGATAATCTCACTTTTTAGAATAAATAAGACATGGCTTCCAATTTCTAAAACATAATTGGAAATTACTCCTAAAACATAGAGGAATTTCTGGAATCCCTTTAAATTGCCTCAGAAAATGCTTTCAAAAGTCCTGGAATTAACTGAAAATTACTCTAAGTAACTGGAATAAAAACCGACTGTAAATAATTAGGAACACATAAAAACGAAATTATTCAAATTCCTGGAATATAATTATAAATTACTTCCGCAATTTGGAAAATATTTCGACCTTTCAAAATAACTTTCAGTTGTTGGAATAAAATTGAAAATTGCAAGAAGATGTAAAAAATGACTTCAAATTCTGTGATTAACTGAATTACTTCAAATTCCCAGTAGTAACGGTAGAAAATGGATTATTTTAATAAATAAATTAAATCATTCACTGCTAAGATAACTCGTTAATCATTTCCAAACCAATAGAATTTTTTTAAAATTTTTACATCCAAGAAGAGAACATTGATTTCCTAAATCTTCTTTAAAATTTAAAATACTTTAATACATTTTTAATGTCCTTGCTAAGGCTTTGTTTGTTAATATTCTTATCACCTCAATGAATTTTTTTATTTATAAGAGTAGAAATATACATGAAAACAGTGATTTTAAAAGTTTTCTACGAAATCAAATAAAATTGAACATTTTTTTATTTAATTAGATAATTTTCTTAACAGTCATTTTACAGGCTTGTCGTTGCCTTCGAATTATAATATATTGGTTTGGAAGTGATCAATTTTTAATTTCTTAATGCAGTATATTTAAAAAAATCTTTAAATAATAAAAAATAATCATATTTTTTTTAATTGATTAAATATTCAAATCAACAGTTGTAATTTAAAAAAATTATTGATAATAATCCAATTTTTTTTTCCTGAATTGGAAAGAAAATATTTTTTTCTGCCGTGGATTTAAAAATTTTGTTGTTTGATGTTGTTTGTTTCGTTATTTTTTACATAAATATGACAAAAATTATATACAGGGTGTCCGAAAAGTCAACGATAATACTGAAGGGGCTGATGGAACAACTCATAAGCACCCAGAAAAACATAAAATGACCTTAGTAAAAAATCGATGGTTTTCGAGATATTGGCACTTTAGTGGAAGTCACCAAAATTTTACTCTTGGATCATATTTTCGATTGTCACACCTTAAAAGTAGATATTATTTAGAATCTCTTTTTAGCTATGCAACAGTGAATAGCCATTTTACTGATCAAAGACAAACATTAAACTAAACGGTCAAAAAATTTAATAAGAAATCTATTCTAAAATAAAGTATTACTTATTTTTATTTTTTTAACTTTGAATTTGACCGCTCATACTGGACCAAAAAAATTGTACGGCAACCTGGCTAATACCTTAAAAACTTTGCTCATTTAATCTACTTTTTAAAATTACCTAAATGTTTTTTTAACAGTTTACTATTATTGTGTTATAGTAAAAAATAACCCTAATTCACCTTATGATATCATTGTAAAAAAATTAAACAAATTTTTAAGTTATGTTTAAAATGTTTTTATTTAACTTAAAAATTAAAAAAATCAAGAGCGAAGCAAATCGAAATCAAATCAAATCAAAAAATGCTTTATTGTCAGAAAATTTACATTTTATCGACAAAGCTAAAGGAAAAAAAATACAAATATAAACAAATAAACATAAAAAAAATACTCAGACAAAATACACACAAAGTAAATAGGTACATAACAAAACAAAAATTGTACAAATTATCGAAGGTAATTGTTATCACCATAGCAATAAACAACAAACATTTTTGGAATTTAGTTTGTTTACAGTATTCCGTGAACTAACTACTTTTTTGCTTGTATCCTAACGTTTCTGTTACCTTTTCCCTGTGGACTGTGTTCTTTGAGCTGTTTGTTTTATTGGTTAATCATTTATTATGCCCTTGCCGTATACCGCCCAAGAACATGCATCTCATTTATGGTGAATGCAGAGGAAATGCTGTAGCAGCATCTAATCTTTATCAAGAAATATATCCAAATTTGGCCCGATATCCTGACTATCGTGTAATTATTAATGTTCACCGCTCATATTCCGAAGGCAGAATGCCTCATGCTCATGTTCGAGAGGGAAGACCTCGTATTGATTATGTTGATCAAGTTTTAGCAGAAATTGAAAATTATACGACTACTTCGGCACGAGCAATCGAAAGAAGAACAGGGATACCGAAATTGGTAGTAAACGACATCACTAAGCGATTTCAATATCACCCTTATCATGTTCAACGAGTGCAAAGCCTACTGCCTCGAGACTACGAACCGCGCCTACAATTTTGCCGCAGAATGTTGCAAAAAAATCAAGAGGATCCGAATTTTTTAAATAATATACTGTGGTCGGACGAGAGTACATTCAAAAAGGATGTACAATTTGCATACTTATGCGTTGGAAAATCCCCACTCTATTCGAGAAGAAAGGTCACAGTACCGATTTAAAGTAAACTTGTGGATCGGTATCTTGAACGGACGTGTAATTGGCCCATTCGAATTACCAGAAAATTTGAACTGGCAGGCTTATTTAGATTTTTGTCGAAACAATCCACCAATTCTTTTAGAAGATGTTTCTTTGGTCAGTCGCCGAATAATGTGGTTCCAAAATGATGGTTGCCCGGCACATTATGCCCATGAAGTTCGTCGGTATTTAAACCAAACATACCCCAACAGATGGATCGGCCGACTTGGTCCAAGTTTATGGCCTCCCAGGTCTCCAGACCTAAACCCCCTCGATTTTTTTTACTGGGGTTGCATAAAAGAAAATGTTTATGCAAGACCAATAAATAATATTGCTAAATTACGGTAGCGAATAAATGATGCAGCCCAAGATTTTCTAGACAATTGACACTATTGGGAGTCGTTTTTTTATAGATATTTTCTGCAAAAACATTGTTTTTCATCAAAACACTCCTTACCCCCCCCACCCACCCCAAACATTTGACCAGTAAAAAATTCCTTTGAAAAATCACTGTTTTTCGTCCATAATATCCAATCAAATAGCACTATTTTTGTATTAAATATTGATTAATATACATACATATATATAGTTATATCAAATTTAAATGAACAAACTGTGTTATTATATTATATTAATGATGAAACCAGTTGTAATTTATGCGTATTATTTTAAAAAACTATGATTTTTGAAGACTATATCTCACTGGTAAGTTGTATGGGGTGGGTGGGGGGTGTAAGGGTAGGATTAATGAAAAACGTTTATTTTTGCAGAAAATAATTGCCTGTCAAAAAAATGCTTTTGAAAAAATTGACACAAGGCAAATATTTAATAGAATTCTTCTATAAAATCACTATTTTTCCTTCATATTATCCAAAGTAATAACGCTGTTTTTATACTAAATATTTAGATAAAAAATTGTATGAAATTTAAATAAATACTGTTATTAAATTAAATATTGAATATATATTTTTTGCAAAAACATTGTTTTTTATCAACAACACCCTTACCCCCCCACCCACCCCAAACATTTTTTCAGTAAGAAATTCTTTTGAAAAATCACTGTTTTTCGTCCAAAATAGCCAATCAAATAGCACCGTTTTTGTATTAATTATCTATTCATATATATATATATATATATATATATAATTATATAAACAAACTGTGTTATTAGATTAGATATTAACGATCAAATTAATTGTTATTCATGCATATTATTTTGGAAAACAATTTCTTACTGGTAAGTTGTATGGGGTGGGTAAGGGTAGGACTAGTGAATTTTTTTTTAATTAGCTATAAAAGCCTCTATAAAATGAAAAGAAGATATGTCCAATACCTGGAAAAAAACAGGAAATTACATTATACATAAAAAAGAGAGCCTAGAAGGAATTTTAAAAAATTTTTGTTTTTTTGGTCTTTTATGCCTATGATGGTGTATTTATTAAAAGAAAACTAATATTTGAATAAATTTAAATTATTTTTTATTGTGCATATTTTAAACAACCCTGATACGTCTTTTATTTCAACAATAGTATATTAATATAAATGAAAATATAAAATTAAGAAATGAAATCTCGAAGGAGGTTCGAACTTACGACATAGCACTGACTGGTGAAACTTTCGTATTCTAAATCGTAATTTTTTTGAACAAATACTTGTTAAAACAGACATTTAATTAGTTTATTAAAATATTTTATTATTATGCATAACCTAATTGCCTAGGACGCACCTTTTATTAAAAAAATTAAATAGTTGCAATGTTGTTTTTTACAAGTACCTCACTCTTGAAATCATACAAACATGAAAAATTAAAAAAATTACGTCAAAAGTATTAAGAAATCTCCCAAAAGTCTGGAAGAATTTTTTTCCTAATTTCTGGAAGACGTAAAAATGACGTGGAAAGCCAGGAAAAATATATTTATTATTCCTGGAATAAAAGGCCTTTTAAATGACGTGGAATTTTTTCAAAAACTTTTCTTTCTCCAAAATTTGGAAAATGGCTTTAAATTGCTAGAAGATTAAAAAAATAACTAAGATTTTTTATTTGTAATAACTTAGGATGGGACTTCAGTAGGTAAAGTGCACCATTCAAAACTACACTATATTTTTCATTAAAAAAATTTACAAAAAGGTCGAAAACTAGGAAGAAAATAGTGCTGCCAAATCATGTGTTTGATTTAAACATGCTAAAAAGTATATAAGCCTGGAATATTTAAGCCTTGAATCACTAGAGTACATTTCTCATTTTCGTAAAACCAAATGTTGGGTTTCAATACAATTGGATAGGTATTTCATAAACAACAAAAAAAATCATACGAAAACCATATTTCAACCAAAAAAAAAAGGAAAAATAATAAAAAATCAACCTCTTATACGCGTCAAGGAAGACCGCCTCGGGGTGAAAAATCAGTATTTTCCTTTTATACCTGGACGCGTTGCCAGATGCACGTACCGACACTGCATCAGTAATTTTAATCGGGTTATAAATCTGAAGGAACATGAGCTGTCTCGAAAACTAGCAGATCTTTTACAAAAGAAATATGTGCCGGCTCTTTGCAACCAATAAATTACAAGAAGAAATTCCCCGGTTAACACTTTGCCGCCACTTTTTATACGTTATTTTTCGTTGGCGACCATCGTTTATATGGAGACGCATCCCTTATTGTATTATTATTCCGTTTCGCTTTATGAGATGTCTTTGGAGTGAAATACTTGTTCCTAAGGGCACGTTTTTCATAAGTAAACCACTAAAAAACATGCATGGTTGAAGAGGAAATCTTACCTTGATTAAAATGAAGATACATAATAATCACGGATCAACGTTTCGTTGTTTATTTACAATTTATGCGACAAAGAGTAATTATTATTCCTTATATTATCTTATTGCCTTGTAAATTCAAAACACCACTTTATATTTACATTAATTATTTACTACATCTGTATTTGGTGAATATGGATATAAACACGTAAGTGCTTTTAAAATTAAGTACCTTATGTACCAAATTTTATTTAATAGTATATATATTTTTTTAGGGATAATAAATTAATATGTGAAGATTGTGGAAAGTAATTTTCTTCTACTTCAACATTGTATCGGCATATGAGGGATATATGTTACACCGAATTTGTGGAATTGCCGATTTCCTGTATTCAGCAAAATTTTGCCTAATTCGTGAAATAAGCAGTAGAGTTGCCGATTTCTTGTAATAGGTATTTTTGAAATCGGTATTGAATTTTCTAATTACTTAGTTGTATACTTTGTCAAGACTTTTTCTTTAAATAATTATATTTAGATCCTGTTCTTTTTGGAAATTTTGAAAATAAAATCCCTAATTCTTAAATCCATAACAATCTACTCACTATAAAAATGTTAAAATCTCATACATAATCTAAGAAGTGAATATATAATATATTCCAGGAGATCCTCCTGCACGGATCATAAACATGTCAACAAATAAAAATTGGTAACGGGGAGCCACGTGACTCTGGATCTCCCCCGGCGTGTATGCAATCCGCCGTACAATCTCTATCCGGGAGTTCCAGGCCCAACTTGATACGCTCTTTAATAATGCAAAATGCGGCCCTCCATATACGGCGCTCCCTTAGCACAGTAAATACATAAAACCGGGTAAAGAGGGTATGATGTGATTTAAAAATTGAATGGATCTTTTCTAGTTGACCATACAAAGGAGCTACGGCTGATGGAATGAAATTGAATCTTTCGGATGTAGATGTAAAGTGTGTGCAAAACCGAGTTTTGCTCTCGTGTGATCTTTTTTTATTTTCATTTATTAAATGAAGTAATGATAAAGAGCCGTATTATAGTTGAAGTGAGTGAAGGTGTGTAGAGTAAAAAAAAATCAAATTAAATTTAGGCAGTAATCGAGAATTCAAAGGCGCTAAAGGAAAATGAATGGGCAAATATTTTCTCGTATTTCCAGACTGCCGCTATTATTATCTAGTATTTTCCAGGCACTGAAAACTATTGTCTAAGAAGTCTAAATGTCTGAGGCAAAATAATTCTCAATTGCCTGGAGAAAAACTGCCGAAACCACTAAAATTAAAAATTGTGACCTGATCTTAGCTAATTTATTTGCTGTAGATGATTATCATGAATATTTTTAAAAAATTAGAGGAGAAGGGGGCACTTTTGAACATATTTACTAAAATTCAAGTCCTAAAAAAATCTAAATTCCAATATAATAATAATAATAATAATAATACATCGTTTATTTGCCCAATTTACAATAAAATATTATATCTTAACTAGATACAAAGATAATAAATATCATATGCTTTAAAATTAAAAAAACATCTTAACCATAATATAGGCAAAAAGGAGGCTAAAGGCAATTTAAAAAAGATTCGTGTTTAACCTCCTTCATTAAATAAGTTATAATTTCTTTTCTGTTTCTTTTGTTGCATCCAAAATAAATTACTAGGTATCCCCCAACAAGTGCCAAACATCCAATAAGCCTTAACATACCCAATACATACATATTTAATAAACGAGACGATCGCCAGATATACCCATTTTACCGCAATAAATATTTTTTGTATTTATGTTTAAATACGCTTGTTGATGCATTTTTAAAGTCCTCGGGAATCTGGTTGTAAATTAAATAAATATTATAAGAAAATGACCGCTGATAAAACATAGTGGTATGCAAAGGCGGAGAAATTAGACCTCTATGCCGGAGATTCAAAGAATGTACGTCAGTTCTATAGCGTATTTTATTTAATAGATACGAGGGGCGATTTAAAGTTATTACTTGGTGAAATACAGTAGCAGCATGCAGATTTCTACGATCCTCCATAGAAAGCCATTTGGTTTGTCGTAGCATGTAACTTACAGGATGTCCACGACGAATGCCGTAAATTAATCGCAAGCATGACTTTTGCACTCGCTGAATTCGACCTTTGTCGATAGAGTCTAAGCATGGACCATATACGACGTCGGCAAAATTAAAATGACTCAAAACCAGAGCGTCGCATAAAGTAATTTTTTGAGATGTTGAAAGCAGGTGTCTATGCGGAAACAGTTGTTTTAAATTAGAATAAGCAGATTGAATGCACTTACTTATATGCTGTTTATACCTCATATTGGTGTCAATGTGAAGTCCCAAATTGCGGGAACAAGTAGAATGCAAAAGCTTGTTTGAGGAAGCTTCCAAAGCCATACTCTGATGCAATACTTCGCGATTTTTGCCGAAAATCAAGAAGGTAGATTTAGACGAGTTTATTTGCAGATTGTGTTTTTCTGAAAAATCTATTAAGGCTTTTAGATCATCGTTTATTTTCTTGGCAGCTATTTCTTTACTTTCAGGAAAAAAAGAAAAGTAGAGTTGCGTGTCATCAGCATATAAATGAGCATTGCAATATTTTAAACAACTGGTGAGATTACTAGTATAAATACAAAATAAAACAGGTCCCAATATGGAACCTTGTGGAACTCCACATAACTGAAATGCAGTAGATGAAATGCCCTTATTCGTTTCAACGTATTGATTTCTATCGGTTAAATAACTTTTAATAATATCAATTGCGTCAGAGTCAAACCCATTATAGCCTAAGATCGCGTAGAGTAATGTATGATTGATACGATCAAACGCTTTGCTGTAGTCGATAAGTACTAAAGCAGTGGCCTTACCCTGATCCGTAGCTTCAATAATATCATCTGTGATCTTTAAAAGTGCCGTGGTACAGCTATGACCCGATCTAAACCCTGACTGAAATGCCGGTAAAATATTATATTTATCTAGGTACTCCCTAATTTGGACATTTAATATCTTTTCCATGACTTTAGAAAGAACTGGCAGAATACTAATAGGTCTTAAATCATTAAAATCGGAAATATTTTGCTTTTTTAAAAGTGGAAATATTTTTGAGACCTTCCAGACATCAGGAAAACATTTGTCTAATATACATGAGTTTACAATATTAGTTACAAAAGGTATAACTCGGTCCACACACAACAACAACATCTCTAGATTTATTTGATCCGCCCCGGTAGCAAGCGATTTAATCTCGAATAAATATTTTCTCACAATATCAGTGGACACGGTATGAAAATTAAATTTTGATAATATTTGACGCCTTTGCTTATTTTGATACAAATTTAAAAGATCTCCATGCACTGAATTGTTCTGCGCTGAGGCCTGAAAATATAAAAGTGAGGAGCAGCTTTTCCCGTTGTAGAATATGTTTACTTTAAGCTCGGACTGAAAAAACTATTGAAATTTTAGTGTGTTTTGTTTGACACGCAAATAAACAATAAATATCATACTGTTCAAATGTACCCCAGCTGTGGGGTATATTTGAACAGGCAAAGGGGCACAAATAAACAGTACATATATATTGGAAGTTTTATTAATTTTTATTACAAAAAATCTATCGTAAATTAAATTTATTAGATTGCAGCTTAAACTCCAGTAACGAAGATGTCCTCTCAGTACCTTTTTGATGCGGAACAGGCAATTTCTTAATTACATCCATAGACGCTACTGTGCTTATATCTTCGACTGCAGGATAATAAATTTCCGTCCTTTTTTCCTTAAAAATTTAATGATATATTCATCTTCTTTTTGCCCGATAATTTTTCCTACGTAGTGAGCCAATGTTTTCTTAGTGCAAAATCGGACTACAACATAATCGTCAATTTGTACATCCGACGACAAATTTGGCGAATCTTCATTTTCATCAGATGACCTTGACAGCTCGAACTCATTTTCAGAATCATCTTGTAGGGATATGGCATCATCACATGATGAGTCACTATCTGCCAATATTGCTCTCTTCACTCTTGGCTTCTTGGCTAGCGTTTGTACTCTTTTCTTAGTTTCCCGAGCAACTGCTTCGGCTTCAATGGCATCTTTAATCGGTGTATCTGTAAGAAACAGAGACTTTTTGTTTTGCGACTTTGGCGACGCTTTTTGGAAGTCGAACAAATATCGGGAAATGGTCTGACCACCTCAGGAGATATTACTTCAGGTTCAATTAATAAGGTCGTGGAAGCTGATGCTACAGAAGTGATCGAAGCTGCAGTTGAAGCAGACGGTAGAGAGTCATTTTGTTCCTTTGGTATTTCAGCAATATCATTAGTAGATGCTTTTCTTGCTGCAACAAATCTGAAAAAATATTTCTATTTAACGGCCAGATCCCTGTTTTTTGAAAACCAGATATTATGTTTTTTGGAGTGAATGATGCTTGAATAGCTACATTTACCAGTCCAGCCAGGTCATGGATTGTTATGGCTTTTCCGGGATTCGAAATTAAATAGTCATGTTATCTATACCAAATACCATATCCATACCAAATATTTTAGTGTTATGTATTTGTGTCATATTATCTTAGTCGTTTTATGTTCATTGAAGATTTTACGTTGCTCTTTATTAAGTACTATTTTAATTGTGTACATATGTTCTTCATGTAGTTATTTTATTTATACTTGTTATAGTTTAGTTTTTGTTGATTTTATAATTTTATATTTTTAAAATTAATTAGTATAGGTTAATTAATAGGATTACTTAAGATAAAACTTACATACCACTAATTATTGGAGCAATACCGAAGGACGAAGAAACGCTACACGCTGGCGCACTAGTTGCCTTAGTAGATGTCTTCTTTTCCATAGTTGTCACAAGACTTTAAATGTGCTCTAACTGTTTATTCATTTAATAATTTTTTTTTACTTAGTTGTATTTTCAGCAACTATTGAATAAACTATTTTTGAATTTTGAATTTGAATAGATAAAGTGTTGACCCTCTGGAACCCCCTTGGAAGTTGTCAATACTGTGAAGAATTTAGGTATTACATTAAACTTCCAGATTAAATTTTTATCTCATGTTATGTCAGCTGTGTCCAAGATATAAATTCGAAAATATTCATTGGATAGATTTGTGCTGTCTGGGTTGTCAGAAGAAAATCAGCACTAAGGAATCTACTCATTTCTCATATACCGAAGTTTATGGAATGCCAGAGATGCCTCGCAAAAGATGTGGAATGTTCAAGTCTGCTAGAATATTCTCGGGTTGTTTTCCTAACACGGTTGCGTCCCTATTATTCGCACATCACTACAGTACCGACCAAAAAACGAACATTAAAATAAAGACCGTGTCGCTGCTCTATTCCAAAAACGCGAGCAGTATTCCGGGGCACGTTTTAGTCAGCAAAACAAAATTACACTTTGTGCCCGGAGATTGCCGTGCCGGTGTCACCGCCGAAAACGCCGAAAACTATTTCCTCCCCTCAGCAAACCGAAATTACACTCCAATCACTCTATTTTGCCGCAGAAACGTCGACGCAGGAATGCCAGAAATGTGTAAAAGTGGCATCCGAACGGCAAAAGCTTTGCGTTGCATTAAATGAGCCTAATTTCACGAGGTTTATTGACATTCCTTATATTAAACGAAAGTGGGTATCCCTCCATTCGCGATCTTTTTTTGGGAATGAGTTACTTATTTTATTGGGTATTGAGTCACTTATAGCAAAAATCAATTTAGAAAATACCATCTTACATGCTCAAAAATTGAAGAGAAGAAGAAAATTGACTTATTCACCTATTTAGAAGAAATATAGAGTAGAGATTTAGTAGAGACGAGATAAATTCGCCTTTTTAAAATTATATGATTTTTGATGAACATGTTCCCTAGAAGAAATATTTTTCTTAAACAAATTTATATCAATTGAAAAGGCAGGGTGATAGGATCAAATCTAACAGCCTATTAGACTGATTTAGCACAATATTATATTGCTTTAACTTAAAATATGACAAAAATTAATTGACAGAGGTGCTCTTTCTATCCCGCTGGCCTTAATGACTTACATAATTGGGCACATTAAAATCGCCAATTATTAAGAATTTAAATTATACAAAAAATTATTTTTGCTATAAGTGACGTAATACCGAATAAAATAAGTAACTCATTATGAATTCGTCACAACAATACAGATTTTACTTTTTTGGGAAGTGGGATAGAAAAAGTGACATGACAAAAAAGCTGTACAACCAATGGGGACATAATAAAGGTTATTGCACAGGTATATAATATACACCTCTGACAAACAAAGTTCTTGCGTGTAAATACATCCATTTGCTCAAAAACAAGTTAAAAAGTGAAAAACTGCTCCCTACTAGCCCTCTCTACTAGCGACAGTCCGGCCTAATTGAATTGAGTTATCAAGCATTGTCGTTCTCTCTTTGCCCATTATTTTCTGTAGCATGTTAATGCATTAGTATATTTGCAAACGCATTTTTGAAGTTTTAACGACTGACATTTTTGTGCACGGATTTTTTAAAATATCAAATGGATTATACTAATAACGATCTTATATCAAAGTATATTATTAAAGGCCCTCTCGGGTTATTTTCCTGCTACCGTGAAAAAAGAGTGTAAGTTATATATAAAGCCATCGCAGAAATTCGCCGTCGTCTCGGCAAATATACGGGCTTATTCCCGCGGGAGTCTTGACTTATATCTTTTTAGGTTTGATGCTAGAGTTTTCGTAATGAACTTTTTAAAAACGCGCATTTTTTGATTTTCTTCTAGGAATTCAACGTCATTTTAACAACGCCCAAGGATTTAAAGTAATTACTTAAACATTTCATTATTTACGGGCAATTTTCAATATTATTCCAGAATTTAAAGTGATTTTTCACATCTGCAATAAAGGATGTGATGGAATTAGAAACCGTTTAGATGTCGTTCATTTACATTCAATTGCGCATACTATAGTCAAAATCGCTCTTATCGTGCGGGTGTATCGGATTATCAACGACAAACTTTTGTAGGTACGTTTCATTTCAATTTGCGCAACAACGTTTTTTAACTATAACGCGTCAGATAAACGAAACAGATATATGCAGCGTTAATGTATCAAAAGAAGATAAAATGATAAATGGCAGTGGTTCTAAAACAATTACTTTCATAACAAACATGCCTGTCTCGTTTCGATTGACGGATGACATTATTTGTCACAAGATAATTTAAATTTCAAATTATGGAAAAGAAAAAGCCTTTTTGTGGATTTCTAAATCCTCAAGCCAAAAAAATGGTACTTAATGTTATTAATTACTTCGAGAACGAAAAAGAAAATAAAGGGTTGCCTAAGAATGTACAAGAAGAAGTAGCTAAAGCGCTTGGAATTAGTTTAAGAATGGTGCAAAAGGTTGTATATGAAAACAAGAACAATCTTATTCCCAAGAAGGAAAAAAAGTGTAAAAGGAAGAAGCCGAAGACTGAAGATTTAAGTGAATGTGTAAAAATGGAACTAAGGGATAGGATTTATGAACTATATAGGCTAAAAACAAATATAACGCTGCCATTTCTGAGGGATGTTTTAAAGCAACGCGGCACTTTGGAAATTGGACTTTCTGCTTTATTAAAATTAATTAAAAGCATAGGTTTTCGCTATAAAAAAAACTGCAATAGAAGATATTTGTGTGAACTACCAAATATTGTGAGCCAACGAATAGGATTTTTAAGGCAATATACACAAAATGAAAAATCAAAGTTAAGGAAAGTGGTATTCTTATATGAAACTTGGATATTTTCAAACGGGGGTGGAATAAAATCTTGGCAAGATGAATCTGTGAAAAGCGTGAAAAGAAAAAAAGGATGTGGTCAGGGAAAACGATTTATTATTTTACATGCCGGGTCTTCAACGGGATTCGTTTCAGGTGCAAGTTTAATTTTTTCTTCTAAGTCTAAAAGTATGGATTATCATGACAATATGAATTGCGAAATGTTAGAAAAATAGTTAAAGGAACAGTTAATACCGAACTTGCAAGAACCTTCCTTAATAGTATTAGACAATGCGTCGTATCATTCAAGAATTTTGAATAAACAACCAAATGGAAGTTGGAGAAAAAGCGAAATTTATGAATGGTTAGTAAAAGAAAATCAGAATCCCTTGCCATATATGCTAAAATCCGAACTTTCAATTGCAAAATCGCTGAAAAGACCAAAAATATATGCTGTTGACGAAATAGTACGCGAATATGGCCATGAAGTTTTAAGATTGCCACCATACCATTGTCAGTTTAATGCCATTGAGCTTATATGGGCAGGGTCAAAATCTTATTATGAGAAGCATGTGGGTGCTGGGCTTAGATCTGACCAGGTTGAAGCTGTTGAACAAAGGAGTATTGGCGAAAATCAGTGGATTACACAGAAAACATTATTAGAACCTGGTGGAAGAGAGAAAAAGTACTCGATATCCAAGTTGAACCATTGCTCCATTTGAAGAAGATTCAGAAAATGACGAAGAGTTTTTCGACTCTGTTAGTGATAATGATAGTTATAATTAGTTTCTTTTTTTAGTCAAATTTGTTACTTCATTTTTACACATTCAATTAAATCTTCAGTCTTCGGCTTCTTCCTTTTACACTTTGTTTCCTGCTTGGAAATAAGATTGTTCTTGTTTTCATATACAACCTTTTACACCATTCTTAAACTAATTCCAAGCGCTTTAGCTACTTCTTCTTGTACATTCTAAGCAATCCCTTATTTTCTTTTTCGTTATTAAAATAATTAGTTTTCTTGTTGCATTTCATTTATTATTTAGGTACGATTAAAAAGTACAAAATTTTTTTTTAAACAAAGCTAAGTAAATAAATTGGTGAATGCGCTGGAAGATAGAAATGCCCGCCGCATTCGCCAGTTTTTTTTTACTTATTTTTTATTTTTTTTTGACTTTTAACTGATATAAAAGAAAAGATAACACAACTTTTTTAATTTTCTGTGCATCAACGTATAGATTGGGTCGAACGACAAATAATAAATCATAAAATTAAAATGTCATTTTAAAAGTGAGATTGTAACATGAACTTTTTGAACAAAGAAAGTAGTTTTCTGGTCTCTGACTACACTGCATCACACACAATACAAATTAATTGTTTGTCATTATACCAAAATGTATAGTTTCCCAATAATTATTACAAAAAAACACAATCACACATAAACAAAGAAAAAGACAAGATCAAATAATCCTTAAAAATTAGACGCTGTGCCCTGAAATCGACAAATTAGTATGTTATGCGCATACATAGGGTCATGCTAAATCGTATACTAATTTCTCAAAAATTTAGGTTACAACCATTTTTAAATGAAATATGTACAATTTTAATGAGGCTAGGGAGGCATTTTTGCTCTCATAAAAAAATATAAAATGCTTAGATTTAGATATTATTGCGTAAAGAAAAATTGTTATTGACAATTCCGTCTATTTCGGACAATTTTTCAAAAAAGAAAAGTAAATATTATGTCTGGCAACTTAGCAGATATCGGGGATTCTAGGCATATACCGATGAGGCGTATACCCAACGGGCTTTATATAAATTATATAAATCTTGAGTGCTACGACTAGGTGGTACCTAAGGTTGACATAGCCATTTAGTTACAACTTATTAGTACTACTACTAGTCATACAGACTACTAAAATCCTATAAAAATGAAAAAAAAAATGAAATTGTTTCTTTTTAGTTTTTAAGGCCACTTCTATGATTTTATCTTTGCGAATAATTTGCAATATTATTTTGTCAGAAGCTGTTTCTTATTTTTTTGGAAAGTCGGAAGAATTCTTGTATCCTGGGCATTTACTTAAATCATTTTTGACGATTTTCAAGGATTTACACTAAATGTTTCAGTATACACTTTGTGAGTCTTTTTCAGATTTATCTCAAGAATTTTATGAAATTTGTTCTCATTTGTTCTGAGAAATATGTTTAAGTTATTCAGATTTTCGGATTAATTTATAATTTTATTTCAGGAACTTCAGTTTTTTTCTTGTTTGTCACTGGTAATTTTTTATTCCACTATATCTGTATTATATTAATTTTATTCTAGGTTTAAGTTGGCATAAATGTTACATTTTCCAAAAAAGATAGAAAATAATATATCTCTCCATTTTCCGGATTTTCAAAGAAATTGAATGTTTATTACAGGAATTTGAATTAAGTCACTTAGAGGAAAAGTGACACAATTCAATTTTCTTTCGAGTACTATCTAAGAAATGGTGTTTGGTATCCAATCTCAAAATTTCATATAACAGTAACGCATTTGTTCTTTATATAAATTTCACGCAAGTTGAGACTTTTTTATTTTTCCCAGGCACATTTTTACGCTTTTTCCAAGCAACTGAGATGACTTTGATATCATATTAAATTTGACACACTGAGAAAAATATCTCTATATATATAGCTCTATCATGGAAATATAGCTCTAGAAAAAATATAGCTCTATCATGGAAAAAATAAAAAAACAAAAAAACCACAACTACTTGGGAGAATGTCTGTGTGCCACGCCCTTTTCTGTTGTAATAAGATTCTTACGGCGCCTTCACCATTTTATCAATATTCAATTAAATCAATTTGATGTATTTTTTAACGCATCATAAATCATTAAATTTTTTATTATTTTAAGCAGGTCATTAATTAATTTATTGTTTTGTCCAGGCAGTTAAGCCTCTTTCAAAACTCAAATTTTTTCAAGCATTTTTTGGGTTTTTTCAGGCACTCCAATACCATATTTACAAATTTTTAAATAATACGTGCCACGCCCCTTCTTTTAATACATATCAATCAAGATTCTCACGGCGCATTCACCATTTTATCAATATTAAGTTAGAGCAATTTTAAATAAAAGACGTGCATATTATTTAATAAATTTAGTATAATAAATAATAAATTTTTTTATTATTCGAGGCAATTAGTCCAAAAAATGGGCGTGGCACACATATGTTTGCTTTCTATTTAACGATTTATTTACTTTAATAGGCTTTTTTAAAATATTTTTCCTATAACGATTTAATAAATTATCATGCTTTTTCCAGTATATTTTATAATACAAAAATAAGTTCATTATTAAAATAGATATTAATTAATATAAAATTATTACTAATAATTCAATTAAGCCACCTGGATAACACTCAAAATACCACAAACATTTATGGTCACATCTAAATAAAACTCCTATACTAATACTTCACGGTTTTATTTTGATCATTTCAACCACTTCTCCACTACTAGTTTTATCAAAACAGTTGGCGATATCATCGAACGTCTTCCCCAAAGTCTCCGGCAAGTAAAAGTACAAAAACAAAACGCCCACTACATTTTCCACACTGAGTCCGAAAAACAAAAACTCCAACCGAACGTTCTCCATAAGATACGGTGCCAGTTTCACCACTAAGAACATCACCACGTACGCCACTGACACTACGACTCCTCCCAACACTCCTCTGACCTTAACGGGTAATAATTCACCAATAAGAGTCCAGGGAATCACCAGCCAACCAAACGAGCTGAAGCAAATGTAACATAAAACTAAAACAACCGCGATAGTACCATCGGATTCAGTTTGAGATTCTACCTCCTTGTCTAATGTGGATTTATGAGAGAGAAACATGTATAATCCGACCAAAAAACTGGTGACAATCATTCCGACCCCCGAGACAAACATTAAGGTTCTGCGACCCACTTTTCTGGATATCACGGCGAGTACTATGGCCATGACGAATCTGATGCTGCCCAATAAGATTAGGGCAACAAACTCGTCTATTAAGCCGATATGTTTGAAGTTCCCGCCGATTTTTTTGAATATATCTACGGCATAAAAGATGATGACGTATGCGGACGACAGCTGTTGACAGATGAACAGAATGAGCAATATGACCAGTGGCTTCCACACGATCGGCTTCTTATAGAATTTTAGGTCAGATTTTTGGTCCCGTGGGTTCGATTGCGGAGAGTCTAAAATTCTTTGAAATTGTTCTTCATACACCTATAAAATAAATTATAAAATAGTCTTAAGGGGTGAGTGAGGAAGGGTTTGTTTACCTGCTGATCCGTGTACAGCCATTTCATTGCTCTAGCACATTCTTTTTTGTCACGTTTGAACACCAGGAGCCAATAAGGGCTTTCTGGTATAAAGCATAAGCCAATTAAGGAGCCTGTTGCTAGTATAAAGTTTATTTTTGCCATTGCGGTCCAATGAAGGCCGAAACCTGAAATAGTTATGAGTTACAGCCGGCAAAGTCTTATATTGTACACTTCCGTACCTAAAATGCAGGTTAAAAGGATCCCTAAAGTTACGAAAACGCTATTGAAAGTAAGTAACATCGGCCTGTACTTGGGATGTGAGATTTCGCTGACATAGACGATTGCCACAGTACTAATTCCTGTAAGAATAATAAAAGTTAGTTTGCCTACGGTCGAATTAAGAAGTAGCACATGACTCTTTTCCGAATTTTCAAGGTGCTCTCCCGTAGTTCTGCTCAAATCTTGTTATAACACGGTGTTTTCTTGATGTATCTGATGGAGCCGCTGGTATAGTTACTTCGAATTCGAAAAAAATCAATTTTTGGTGAAAAATTTAATACGGAGGGGTATATCCGAAATATAAAAAATCCCAAACTTTGAAGGTCGATATTTTGGATACTAGGGGCACTATCGGAAAAATTCTAACGGTTTTGACTTAATTTCGTCCTTCTGAATACAACGAGACTATTTAGAAGGTCATTGCTGTCATACTAGCCGAAATATCGCATTTTTAGAGCCCATTTTTGGGCTCAAAAACGAGGTCAGAAACTCAGTTTTTTCCGAATTTTCAAAGTGCTCTCATTCACTTAGTTCTGGTCGAATCTCGTTATAACCCGGTGTTTTCATGATGTAGGTGATTGGAATAAGCCGCTGATACAATTAGTTCAAATTCGAAAAAAAAATTTTTTTTTGGGGAAAAATCCGATACGGGGGGGGTATACCCGAAAAATGAAAAATTCCAAACTTTGAAGGTTGATATCTCGGCTAGTACAGGCACTATCGGAAAAATTTCAACGGATTTTACTTAGTTTAGTCCTTCTGAATACAACGACATCATCCACAAGGTCATAGCTGTCCTACTAGCCCAGATATCGCATTTTTAGAGCCCATTTTTGGGCTCAAAAACGATGTCAGAAACTGACTTTTGCCGAATTTTTAAAGTGCTCTCATTCCCTTAGTTCTGATCAAATCTTATTATAACCCGGTGTTTTCGTGATGTACGTGATTGGAATAAGCCGCTGGTACAGTTAGGTCAAATTCGAAAAAAATTTTTTTTTAGTGAAATTTCGATACTGGGGGGATACTCGAATAATGAAAAATTTCAAACTTTGAAGGTCGATATCTCGGCTACTACGGGCACTATCGGAAAAATTCCAATGTATTTGACTTAGTTTAGTCCTTCTGAATACAACGAGATCATCCGCAAGGTCATAGCTATCATACTAGCTGAGATATCGCATTTTTAGAGCTCATTTTTGGGCTCAAAAACCAGGTCAGAAACTGACTTTTTCCGTATTTTTAAAGTGCTCTCATTCCCTTAATTCTGGTCGAATCCCGTTATAACCCGGTGTTTTCGTCATGTAGGTGATTGGAATAAGCCGCTGGTACAATTAGTTCAAATTGGAAAAAAAATATTTTTTGGTGAAAAATCCGATACCGAAAAATGAAAAATCCCAAACTTTGAAGGTCGATATCTCGGCTACTACGGGCACTATCGGAAAAATTCCAATGTATTTGACTTAGTTTAGTCCTTCTGAATACAACGAGATCATCCGCAAGGTCATAGCTATCATACTAGCTGAGATATCGCATTTTTAGAGCTCATTTTTGGGCTCAAAAACGAGGTCAGAAAGTGACTTTTTCCGTATTTTCAAAGTGCTCTCATTCCCTTAATTCTGGTCGAATCCCGTTATAACCCGGTGTTTTCGTCATGTAGGTGATTGGAATAAGCCGCTGGTACAATTAGTTCAAATTGGAAAAAAAATATTTTTTGGTGAAAAATCCGATACCGAAAAATGAAAAATCCCAAACTTTGAAGGTCGATATCTCGGCTACTACGGGCACTATCGGAAAAATTCCAACGGATTTTACTTAGTTTAGTCTTTCTGAATATAACGAGATCATCCGCAAGGTCATAGCTATCATACTAGGCGAGATATCGCATTTTTGGAGCCCACTTTTGAGCTCAAAGACGATGTCAAAAATTGACTTTTTTCCGAGATTTCAAAGTGCTCTCATTCCCTTAGTTCTGATCAAATCTCATTATAAATCAGTGTTTTCGTAATGTGGGTAATGGGAACAAAATACTAATATAGTTAGTTAAAAAAAAAAAAAAAAAAACATTCTTGAGGGTATCATTGCGTTATAACATATAAACAGGGCAGTAGCTTAACCCAAGGTTTTCACCGTCAAATTTACCATCACGACGATGTTTTGATAAGTGATAATTTTAATATTTTCAGGGCTAAAATAGACGCTAATTGCGTCTAAAAAGGCCAGATTGATCAGAAGTGTTTGAATATTGATAAAAGTTCTTGGGACCTTAAATTATTTCTTATATTATCTTGTGAAGTTGAGACATCTTTCGTGTTTCTATGTTTTTTACACAATAGTAATGTTTCACTGTTATATACACTGATATGGAAAAAGCTTTTGACAAGGTAAGGCACAGTGTTATCATAAAAGCCTTATATGAGACAGGGTTGGGTCTATTCTCAAACTTGCTACGATTAACTTAGACAGAATAAACACATAGAAAAGACTGATGATTTAAAAATGATTCGGACAATCTCGAATGAAATTGAGAAAATTAATTTAATATAGACCGGATATATTTTTCATTATGCAAATTTCTCCATGAATAGAAAATTGTTGTTAGTATATTACTTAATACCTAATTCCAAAATAAATTTGAAAAATAGCCAATAGTATATAAAGCTCTTTAAATATAAATATTTAAAGTAATGTATATTTCAACTTCAGATCAGAAAAAGAAATGTAAGAAATAACTTGAAATTTTACAACTTACCAAAAAACTATGTTTAACCGAAACATGATTTTTTTAACTATATTCTGAAAGACTGTGCTAACTTGCTTTTAAATAGTTAATTCCTTATCTAATCGTTGTAATTTGTTTTGACTGTATTGACTGCCATTTGCTAGCGCTATTTGATAACGGTTTTCATTCCTACAATTTATTGGATATTGGACTTTTGATTTTAAAAGAACACGACCAATCAAATGTTGGTTTTCTTCGCCAACAATAAAATTA
Source organism: Anthonomus grandis grandis (assembly GCF_022605725.1). Lineage (NCBI taxonomy): Eukaryota > Metazoa > Arthropoda > Insecta > Coleoptera > Curculionidae > Anthonomus > Anthonomus grandis. The sequence continues at coordinate 28,223,716 of NC_065554.1, forward strand.
TCCTCGATTTTTTGCTTTAGGTAGTATCTAAGAATTTCGGTATTGTTTGCATTCTTAAGTTGCATTGCATGCATATTAGGTTGATTAGATTATCCATATATGTATACATAACATAAATAAAAAATATTTATAGATGTTTCATTTTATTGCCTATATTAGCTTATCAATCAATGGTCAAACAAAGTCAATCTTTTCTTGATCAACTTCTTCAGCCACAAAACATGTTTCTGGCATTATTTCATTTAGTTATTCTGGTCATTGTTGAAACAAATATCTTTAAAATACATATGATTTAACCCTTTCTTATGATAAAATTATTATTATTTTAGAAAGTAATTTCTTTTAAATGATTTTTGACTCTTGTTGAAGCCAGAAATCTTCGATGTGCACGTTTTTCAATTAGTTCTGCAATAACTTATAGCCATTTAATTTCTATTTCTAGTACAGCACCATTTTGTTGAAGCCAGTTTTATTCCATAATAAGTCTGATATCATCATGCTTAAATCTGTTTTCATTCAAAAAAGACGTATGGTTTCCTTACCTGATCCAAAACCAGCAATAATCCTGGCAACATAAATAAACCAAACGTTACTAGCGAAATTATGTAGCAACCAGGATAATGCGAAGGGCACCGCAGTTAGTATGCACATTTTCTTGCGTCCGAATTTGTCCATTAACGGACCGATTGTTAATGCCCCCAGTGGTATGAAGGCAGTTACAATACTGGCTGAAAATTGTATTATAAAAAAATTGATCAAATCAGTGGGTGCTAAATATTGATTACCTATCCAAGAAGCTTGATGAATATCAATTTTTATGTCACTATTTGACTCCCTTAGTTGCGGTAAAAGTACTGCGCTAAAAGCCATATTGATCCCCGCATGAATAACGAGCGAGTGAGCTATGCAAGCAGCTAAAATCTATTGAAAACAATTAAAGGATATACACAATCAAAAAGTGAAATTTACCTGCTTAAGTGATTGTCTCCATGGCAGCTCCAAGGCGGCTTTTCCGTCATTATTCTTTTCTAATAAATCATTTTTACAACCATTTCTCTCCATCGAATACAAATAAATAAATTATCAACTAACCTCGGTATAAATTGGACTTTGTCTTTATGTATGATTGTATATATAGCGGTGTCGCGTGTCTGGAGGTTTACATAGCACTGGCCTAAAGTTTACTAAATTTCTATGGGTCTAGGTTATGAACAACAACGTTCCAAGCAGTTTTGTATATGAAACGACCCGATTGTATATAAATAAGTTTTGGATGCGCAATTAACGTTCAAATATATTCTTATAAGTGATTTAAATTGAAACTAATTTTTTTTTTCTATTTAACTGTTTTGGCTTGATATAAGATGTTTATTAAATATAGGTCGGAGAATAACTAATATTGTTTTTAGTTCATAATTTAATGCTTCTTAAGAGAAGGCAATATTAAAGCGAGATTTGGCATATAGGGTCTGATTTCAAGAGAGTTTTTGAGAAAATTGATAATATTGCCCTGTGAGTTTCAAGGCTAAGCATCTAACAGCAAAAATCATTTATTAAGTGATAGAATCGTTTTATTTGGAAAAAGTAGGTAAAAATGAGTACCTACAATATAGGTTGAAAAGAAATTAAAGAAAATCATGATGGTGTCATTAATAGCCCTCTTTTTGATTCTTGCAGATAAGTGAGTGAAGTAAATAGTCAGCTGTTGCTATTTTTTTCTAACTAAAGCACCAAGTTTCTTTACGGTAAGTTCTATGGCAATTCTAGGCATATCAGAGATTTAATTAAAAAAAATTTGCCGAAAATTAGTATCTACAATATAGTACTAAAAAAATTAAAACAAAATCAAGATGGGCCTTTTTTTTAATATTGCAGCAAAGTGAATCAATTGGGTACTCAATTCTGGCTAATTTATCCCAACTAAACCGATGGTACGGTCACAATTAAATTTAAAATCTTCGTTTGCGAAAAAATCCAATTTTTTTGACAACACATTTGATTAATCAATCGTAAAAGATTAATTTTAATTTTTATAAAAACGATAGGTACAAAATAAATATTGCTCTAAAAACACAAAAAAATGCAATTTATTATTAAAAAAAAAAAAAATTAAATTTACAGCATAAATAAAATAACATAACCCAATATTTCAGCTTTTTATTTAATAATTTAATAATGGCATCATTACAATAAACTTGACTTTACCTCGGTATTACGGTTTCCTTACGTTACAATGACCGAGGAAGCCGTAATAACACACGTCACAATATTACGTCACAAAGCTAACCTTAAAATTTTCCTACCTTGTTTTCTTTTTTTTACAAAACTACATACACACTATACAAAATTAGGTTATAACGTCGATCAAAACAGGCGAACCCTACCGACAACAACGATTTCGTTGCAATTTAAAGAAAAGCAATGTGGGGAATTCGCGATATCGATCGCTCGCGATATCTATTGCTTAACACAGGGCTAGGACATACGTCTTGTGGGACGTCAATTAAGTAGAAAAAGGATGGCAATAGCGGTGCCTTTCCAAACTTAGCACACATATAAGTCACGTGTTGAACTTGACTAACGTTCACGAGAATCTTGATTATTTGGCGGATGATCTGCAAGTAAGTAATCCATAAAAATACGGGTATTGAATATGCATGCTTAACGTTTTGATCCTCTAAATGTAAAATGTGTTTTTTTTTTTAATTAATAGTCAAAATTCTTAATAAAATGACTGTTCCATATACCATCTTGAAAACCTCGGCGGTCTTTTTAAATTGCACAGTCTCCCTTTCTCTCCTACATTAAGTAACTAAAGATAATTGTTATATTATTGTTGCCAAGTTATTCGGTAAATCCCTCCTGTAATACTGTAAATGCGAAACAGACTTATCATCTTTGCACATCCTCCAGCTGTCCTCGGTAACGACAAATTTATGCAAATAATTTGCAAGTTTGTCGAATATTTCGGCATTTCCATGTATTAACACCAGGTGTGCCAACTCGACAAATCCAATTATCGAAGTAGGCGTATACATATATCAGAAGTGGGATCTGCACGTATAATATATCATAAATATACTGAGTGAGCACCAACCTAATCCGACCATTTAATATTTTTATTTATGTTGATATGTAACTAGAGATTCTGGGCAATGGTTAGTGAAATTGATTTGTATTTCAGAAGTGGGATCTGCACATAAAATACTCGGCGTGACACTGAGTTTTATAACCTCAAATTTCAATGCTACCGTTGAGGATCAATTTATTTAAATTAAAAAATAAACATTTTACAGGGATGGAGGGTTCTTTATCCCGATACACTGTATATATTTTAGAGTCTTAGGAAATGAAATCAAACAGGATCATATTTAACAATTTAGACATTACTCATAATTGAAACATGTTACAAGGGCAAACGAGGAGGTTAGATTGGTGAAGAAGATCATACCAGCAATGACAAATTAACATATTTTTTATAACTGAAAAATTTGTTGAAGTGGAAATATAACAACAATAACAAAATGTATAAATATAAAGCATAACGCACACTAAAGTATGCAACTAATATCTATTAGCCGTGACCGTTGTATTTTATATTTATTTGTATTATTGACGGTCCCGTGTGTGTATATATTTGAAGTTTGTTTATATGTTTTTAAGAATTTTAATTCCTTTAGTGTTAATGGTAGTTTTATAATTACCCAACTCGTTCTAGAAATGACTTGTCCATGCCTCATAGCAGGCTACTTATTTCTAAAAAAATTGTATTAAGAATAGGTCCAAAACTATACAACAAATTACGGAATGATATAAAGATTAGCGAAACCGTTTCGATATTTAAAAGAATGTTAAAGGAATTCCTAGCCAATAAATGTTTTTATGATGTAGATAGATCAGTGGCGGCTCCTGACAGTTCAGGGAGATAGGGCCAAACCTTGATCTAATTTTATCATGACCGAACGAGTGATCGAAATTATAACATTTTATTATCAAAATTATAACGCAATAAGTTTTCTATTATTTTTTTGTAGATAAAAATATACATTTTAAAAATTTTGAAATTTAGGGAAATGAACTTACAAAAACTACGTGGAAATGTCAATACTTCAGGTCAGAGGCAACATACAGTTTTCCATTTTCTTCCATTTACAGTAAGGTACACAAATAAGTAATTCTATTGTTTCTAATAAGTCAAAAAAAAATTTCAATATTTAAATCGGGCAACGGTCGCCCTAACTCCTTTATTTCTACTTTTTGTTCCAATGATAAAGTGGAAAATGGATTTGCTTTTAAAAAACTAATTTTATTAATTGTTTTTAATATTCAATAAAAATAAAAAACCAACAAAGCCGAAAACGCCAGCCAAATAAAATAAAAGATCTCTACGGAACCGCGAACGCCCGATGAATAATCAAAACAAACAATATCACGCACGTTTTGCTAGAAAAGATTCTATTGGTTTGGAGCCCGGCCCAAAATTATTTAATTTTTTATTTTATTTATTATTTTATTAATTTTATATTATTTAATTTTAAAATTATTTAACTTTACCACATGTATAACACGCATCAATACGGGGCCTGGCGCGACAACTACGTCTTCGATTTCGCATTAGCGAAATTTGCGGAATCTTGCACTGGCTGCGTTCCAGTATTTTAATTGTATAATTGGTATTAAATATTAATATCAAGATATTTTTTTGGACTGAAGTAAAAATTTAAAAAATAAATAATTTTTTTTTTATTTTCAACGTTTATTAGGTAGAGCCATGGCACTGTGGCTCTACCCCAAAAGCCGCCACTGAGATAGATAGCTATCTAGCCGATTAGGCAGTTTTATCACTTTTTTAACGATGTCACTTTACTTTTGACTATTTTAACTTTTTTTTTGTAATATATAGTATAGGTGGATCTTTTTGAATTTTAGTTATCTAGGTAGTTAGTAATATTTTTTTTTAGGCCAAGAATATAACATGTAAAACTGTGACGAAATCCATACACTTTGTATCCATTTTTTTTTGGATAGAAAGAAAGAAAGAAAGAAAGAAAATGTGCTGTTTCAAGATTTTGTTGTCTTACGTAATAAGACAACAAAATCTTGTGTACAAGCATCCTAAAAACTAAAAAATTCCAAATTCACTTTAAATTTTAAATTTCAAATAAACATAACATCTAAAACACTTTACCATAAAATTTACAAACAAGAAAAAAAAGCATCTTTTTGATAAATTTGATTAAAAAATAAGTAAAGCTGTCAATAAAACAGAATTTAGAGGAAGTAAATTAAATCATTTAATAGGAAACAAAACTAAAACACTAAAATGATATCAGAGCACAGGTCAAAAGGTACCATTAAAAAATCGTCAAGGCTGTAATATGTCCTGGATAATAAAAGTGATTTTAATTTCTTAACTTCTAAAATTTGTCTGATACATAGAGGAACATGGTTGTAAATTTTTTTGCTAAGGTATATAAGTGAGTTCTTGGTGAGGGAGGATGTAGGGATTGGTAAGGGAAAATCGTTAACCTGGCGAGTCATATGACCAGTGTTAAAGGGAGGTTTAGGACATTTATGAATAAGAGTAGCTGTTTCTAAGATAAAAAGAGAAAAAAGAGTTAGGATTTTTTGAGATATAAAGAGAGGTTTACAAGAATCTCTTAACCCAGCGGAACATAGGTATAACATAGGTATCTAACTGCCTTTTTTTGAATCACAAAAATTATGTTTAATAATCCCTTGTTGCTTAAGCCCCAAAAAAGCAAGCCATAACGAAGATGGGACTCAATAAGAGAAAAGTACACTGAACGTGCAACTACCCCTCCCAGCTCATTCCCCGCCATTTTTACTGCAAAGCATCCAGAGGATAATTTTGATGCAACAATAAGGATATGATCTTCGAAGCGAAGGCGACCATCAATGGTAATACCAAGGAGCTTACAGCTTTCTTTGTTTTGCAAGGGGGAGTTTTCACTAAACATAAGGCCCTGAACGTGACACTTAAATCCCATAATAAAGGTTTTGCCCACATTAAATACAAGCCTGTTTGCAGCACATCACTCCGATAAAATCTTAAGATCCTTAAAAACCTGGGCTCTAACACTATCAGAATCTCTATGATTTCATAAAATGGTGGTATCATCAGCAAACTGAACCACATTGCCCTGCAGTTTTAATGAACCCAAATCATTTATATAGAGCAAAAATAATAGTGGTACCTATACCCTGAGGTACTCCAGTTTTAAGGGATCTGGAATCGGATAAACATCCAGATACTGTAACTCTTTGGGTACGATTAGACAGATAGGATTCCAGCCATTGCAATGCCACACCTCTAAAGCCATAATTATTGAGCTTAGACAGCAGTATTCCATGATCTACACAATCAAATGCCGCGGACTCTCCAGAATTTAAGGACACATAAACACTCTCCAAAAAGCCGAAAAGAACGTCATGAGTCCCTTTTTCCGTTTGAAATCCAAACTGATTTGCAGATAAAATGCAATTATGTTGCAAAAAAGACAAAATTCTGATTTTTTCAACTATCTTTGAGAGGGTAGATAATATAGAAATTGGACGGAAATTAAAAGGCTCACTCAAATCTCCACCCTTATAAAGAGGGATAATCACTGCCTCTTTCAAACATGCTGGAAAGATACCATTATGAAAGGAATTGTTTATGGCAGAAACTAAGGCTCTCAATGCTGTGTCAGGCAAAAGGAGTAGTAATTTTGATGATATCCCATCAGCTTCCAGCCAATTTACGGGTTTTTAAGCTTTTAATTGCATCTCTAACGTCAGTAAGGCTAACAGGATAAAAGAAAAAAGAATTTTGAACTGACACTTGTTGAATATAATGCAAAGGATCAATATTAGTATTCACATCATTGAGCAATAAATGAGGAATATTACAGTAATAATCATTTAAACTATTTGGTCTTACTTCTGCTTCTGAAACTTTCTTGTGAGAATGCCTGAAGTCATTTATAATTGACCAACATTCTCTCTGCCTATTTGAGAACACATTCAAGCGGTCACTATAATATTTAACCTTTGCTGCTTGTATCGTCTTTCTATATACACCACGATATTTCTGATGATAAAGAATAAGGTTTGCATTAGTTGTATAATTGCACAACTTAGCCAAAAAACGGAGGTTTTTTAGCTGAAGTTCTGAGGTCTGCTGTAACCCATGGTCTTCTATTTTTCATTTTAAGCCTCTTTTTAGGAAAACACTGATTGATCTTGTCACATAGCACATGAAATAACAAAGTAAACGGGTCAGAAGCCATTTCAACTGCATTCCAAATAACGAATTAACCAAAGCTGTAGTAGAAGAAAAAACATTGAAATTTACTCTGCTGAAAATTCTTCCTATATAATGAGATGAAGGAAATACAGTGTTGCATGAAATCCTAGAGAGAATGGCTTCATGGTCAGAAATACCAGATGAGAGTACTCTATATGACACATCATTTAAATTTGTACACAAATAATCAATAGTAGTTGCAGATGAGGATGTTATACGTGTGGGTGAAAGAACATGCATCTTCAAGTCATAAGATTACAATATACTTAAAAGGGATGTATGATATGATGGCAAGCTTACATCAGTGAAGTTAATATTAAAGTCACCAGCCAATATAACTATGGAGTGTAGAGACAATTGGGATAATAGAGAATCAAGTTTGTCCAGGAACATACCAATATCTCCTGTGGGTGGTCTATAAACACAAAGAACATATAAATTAAATCGCTTACAAAAACAAAGGGAGAATTCAAAAACCTTCTCCAATAGAAAGCTATCATACTTATTAATTTTACAGAAAAAAGCTTCAATTGTTTGTTTAACTAAAATAGCTGTTCCTCCATGTATGGAGGGTTGCCGACAAAAAATTGATATAGGAATATAATCAGATATTAAGAAACATTCGTTGGGCTTTAACCAGTGCTCAGTTAGTAATACAATATCAGGAAAATCACCTGAATCAAGTAAAAGATGAAGCTCATCCATTTTATTTCTTAGAGACTGTATATTTAAAATAAAACTACTGAAACTTTTCGCATGTTTATTTTCAATGTTATTTATAGAATGTGAGTGAGCTTCATCTATAAAAAAGAATCCCTATCACAGTCAGCATCTAGAAGTCCAGGTTGATTACTTGGTTTTATTGTGGACACATTTTTTGATGAAATGCTACTTTTGAAATGTTTTAAAATATGGGTATACAGTAATGATGCCAAATCTGATCCAAAGTTGCTGGCATGATTAGACTCTAAAATTCTATTTAGATTAATATTATTTGCGTGAAATATTCTATAGAGAGCCTTATTGCTATTATAAATTACATTATGGTTTGGATACATGTAAGGGCTTGTCATCAACAATAAAAGTTTCTTTTTTTTTATTTTTATATTCTCATATCAACGCTCAGTGGTATAATTGCAAAACCGATAAGATTTAAAATATGATTTAATAAAGACATACGTGAGTTTTGCTTACTTGAAAATATTTTTTTTTTAAAACTAATTAAAGCCTGGTCTTGCACAGGCAGTTTAACTAGTAGTCAAAATATGCCTAAAAATTATAAAAAAAGTAGGGGTTTGTATTAAAATAACTAGAGGTTTGTAATTAATATTTTTCGGTTTAAACTATATTTTAGAGCATTTTAGAGTAATTATTCTGTTCCAGGCAGCTCCAGTAATTTTGAAATAAATTAGGTACCTTTAGAGTTCAATCAAATTAAATTTTTCTTACACAAACTGAAAAGCTGCATGAAAAAACGCGTTTTAACTAGGAGTAGATAAAAATAACTAGTAGCTTGTAGCATAGTTGCTAATTATTTGACCAACTTAAGGCAAAAAATATATCTTTTTTTTATCAAAAAAAAAAAAAACTATGTAGAAGTGAGAAATAAATAAAAGTAGGTAAATATCTAGGGGTTTGTAATAGATCATCTAGTCTAGGTCCGCATTAATAATAGTAAATTTACTACGTCATCAGTATGTCACCTAATAATGATGGTTCCAGCCACTTATAATCGAATTATAAAATTTTACTAGTTAATTTAAGGTTAGTTTTTATAAATTCCATGCATTTGAAAGAATTTTTACATTTATGCCAGGCATTTGAAATTTTTTAAAGTCTTCCAGGGAGTTTCAATAGTTTTGCAGGAAAAACTTTCAAAAAGGCGGACAGTTTTTCCAAGATTTTTTCAGTATATCAACATCTAAATAAACAACTTAACAAACAGTTTATATAAAGTACAGTTCGGGGGCCATAAAGATGATTTAAATGTTTAATGTTTTTTTTTGTTGTATTTTATATGTTTTATTGAAGTTGTATTGTAATGGAAGCAAAAGTTGCCCTTCTAATCAAAGATGACTAATTAAGGATTTAAGAGAAAAATATTAGTGTTTGTATTGGCCTTGCCGAAAGCCTGATTTGAAACCCATAGAGAATTTTTTTTCAGAAAAACCAACTTCAACGCTATGAAACATTTTATTTAAATGCAAAAAAATTGTTTTGCACAAGAAAATATTTTTGTGTTTATATATTTACACCCATTATTTTCTATATAAGTGTTTTTAAGAATTTAAAACTGAACATAAATTCCTGTTTCAATGTAATTGTGTTAATGGTAATACAAAAACTGATTTCTTCGAAGATCAATATAGCGGAATCTCGTGACTCTTTTTTTAAAATATTTAGATCGAAAAAAAACTGAATTCATTTATTATGCTTTGATTCGGTCTCTAATAAACTATGAATTGGGCGATTGGGGCTGTGTGAGATAGTGTTATTGAAGGGCCTCCGCGATCGCCAGATTTATCACCTCTAGACTTTTTTCTTTGGGGTCCACTTAAAAAGCAAAATTATTAACTGATTTACTGTACAGAATTATAAATGAGTGTCTTCAACCTTAAGCATATTTTATAAATTTTGATTCATGGGGTTAAAAAGAACCAAACTTCATAGGCTGACCTAGTATATTAAATTACCCGCAAATTCCAAAAAACAAACGTAAAATTTAAATACGACCTCAATTAGCCAAAAACGAACAATTTTCACGTAAAAATCCGCTATTTCACCTGACGGAACTTAAACTTAATTTAACCGAAAACGGATCTGGCACTAGCGGAGGAGTCCTCCTCACGCCCTCCCTACGTTATTTATCGTTTTCATTTACCCTTTTAAGTCTGCGAAAGTGCAGTTGTTTGTCAAATGAGCACTCTACGACTTTAAAATATCACTACAACGTAAGGAATTTGCTCCTTAAGTGATACTTAAGTTACTCGCGTTTCCCGACTTAATTTATTTCTCTATTGCGTCGTTCGTCAAGGGCGGCACATCTAATATCGTTATGTAAAATATATACTTAGTGTAGAATTGTATGTATATTATCACAAACAATTATGATTTTCAATTCACTAAATAGAAAAAAGACGGAGAGAAGTCAAGTTTCCATTCTTACATCATTATCTGAATCCGAAGACTTATAGCGCCGCATTTTTCCGTTGATTTCTTATCGATATTCGCCAAGGTTTTGATAAACTGCCATAAAAAACCCATCGATGGCATCTCCGTTATAGAAAACAATACAGATAAAATTTATATGAGCAGCAGCAATAATCGGGATTTATATTCGGCTTCGTTCCTGCAGGCCACGACGACACCATCGAAAACTGTTACGGCATATTTCCTTTTTTATCGCTAATTTATCTGCCGCAGTTTCCCAATTTCGGAACGGCAATTAACGGATCATCATTTTATTGCCCCTTTCTGTCTTTTTTTATTAGGTTTAAGCTTAACGGTGGCTCAGTGACCAGGTGATTTATATTCAGATTCGTGATTTCTTGATTATTAAGTAATTAATTTTTGAATCACCCTGTAGACCCTTCCCTATTATTAGCAAAAATAAGGGCATATTATCAGTGGTTCTCAATTGAAGATTTATGAAATTGTAAAAGAGTTTTCTTACCAAGAATTTCTCTAAGCAAATAACATTTAAGTATGAAATTACAAAGGTACTGATTCAGTTAGTCCAATCATATCTATTTTTTGAAAATTGATACGATTATATACATTTTCCCCAAAAAAAAAATGTGATAACTTTCTTAGTTTTAGAGATATGAACACTTTGTCCCTAGGAATCACGATTTATTTTTTAATAATTTTTTTTTAACTTTCAGGACTGATATCTCAATTCTTAACAGTTTTTGGAGAAAATCCTGAAATAGGTGTTTAATGAATTTGTTAGAAGAAGTTGTGTTTAAAATTTCACATCTCTAACTCTCTTGGTTTCAGAGATATGAACACTTTCTCCTAGGAATCACGATTTTTTTTTAAATAATTTTTTTTTTCAACTCTCAGGACTGATATCTCCATTTTTAACAGTTTTTGGAAAAAAATTCAGAAATAGTTGTCTAATGAATTTGTTAGAAGAAATTGTGTTTAAGATTTCACATCTCTAACTCTCTTGGTTTCAGAGATATGAACACTTTGTCCCTAGGAATCACGATTTTTTTTTCTAAATAATTTTTTTTTCAACTCTCAGGACTGATATCTCCATTTTTAACAGTTTTTGGGGAAAGTCCTGAAACAGGTGTCTAATGAATTTGTTAGAAGAAGTTGTGTTTAAAATTTCACATCTCTAACTCTCTTAGTTTCAGAGATATGAACACTTTGTCGCTAGGAATCACGATTTTTTTTCTAAATAATTTTTTTTTTAACTTTCAGGACTGATATCTCAATTTTTAACAGTTTTTGGGGAAAATCCTGAAATAGATTCTAATGAATTTGTTAGAAGAAGTTGTGTTTAAAATTTTACATCTCTAACTTTCTTAGTTTCAGAGATATGAACACTTTGTCCCTAGGAATCACGAATTTTTTTTTAAATAATTTTTTTTTTCAACTCTCAGGACTGATATCTCCATTTTTAACAATTTTTGGAAAAAATTCTGAAATAGGTGTCTAATGAATTTATTAGAAGAAACTGTGTTTAAGATTTCACATCTTGTTTAAGAAGTCACATCTCTAACTTTCTTAGTTTCAGAGATATGAACACTTTGTTCCTAGGAATCACGATTTTTTTTTTAATAATTTTTTTTCAACTCTCAGGACTGATATCTCCATTTTTAACAGTTTTTGGGGAAAATCCTGAAATAGGTGTCTAATGAATTTCTTAGAAGAAATTGTGTTTAAAATTTCACATCTGTAACTCTCTTAGTTTTAGAGATATGAACACTTTGTCCCTAGGAATCACGGTTTTTTTTTAATAATTTTTTTTTTTAATTTTTAGGACTGATATCTTAATTTTTAACAGTTTTTGGGGAAAATCCTGAAATAGGTGTCTAATGAATCTGTTAGAAGAAGTTGTGTTTAAAATTTCACATCTCTAACTCTCTTAGTTTCAGAGATATGAACACTTTGTTCCTAGGAATCACGATTTTTTTTTTTAATAATTTTTTTTTTAACTTTCAGGACTGATATCTTAATTTTTAATAGTTTTTGAGGAAAATCCTGAAATAGGTGTCTAATGAATTTATTAGAAGAAACAGTGTTTAAAATTTCACATCTCTAACTCTCTTGGTTTCAGAGATATGAACACTTTGTCCCTAGGAATCACGATTTTTTTTTAAATAATTTTTTTTTTTACTTTCAGGACTAATATCTCAATTTTTAACAGTTTTTGGGGAAAATCCTGAAATAGGTGTCTAATGAATTTATTAGAAGAAACTGCGTTTAAAATTTCACATCTCTAACTCTACACATCTCTAATATCTCAATTTTTAACAGTTTTTGGGAAAAATCCTAAAACAGGTGTCTAATGAATTTATTAGAAGAAACTGTGTTTAAAATTTCACATCTCTAACTCTCTTGGTTTCAGAGATATGAACACTTTGTTCCTAGGAATCACGATTTTTTTTTAAATAATTTTTTTTTTAAATTTCAGGACTGATATCTCAATTTTTAACAGTTTTTGGGGAAAATCCTGAAATAGGTGTCTAATGAATCTGTTAGAAGAAGTTGTGTTTAAAATTTCACATCTCTAACTCTCTTAGTTTCAGAGATATGAACACTTTGTTCCTAGGAATCACGATTTTTTTTTAAATAATTTTTTTTTTCAACTCGCAGGACTGATATCTCCATTTTTAAAAGTTTTTGGGAAAATTCCTGAAATAGGTGTCTAATGAATTTATTAGAAGAAGTTGTGTTTAAAATTTCACATCTCTAACTCTCTTGGTTTCAGAGATATGAACACTTTGTCCCTAGGAATCACGATTTTTTTTCTAAATAATTTTTTTTTCAACTCTCAGGACTGATATCTCCATTTTTAACAGTTTTTAGGAAAAATCCTAAAACAGGTGTCTAATGAATTTATTAGAAGAAGTTGTGTTTAAAATTTCACATCTCTAACTCTCTTGGTTTCAGAGATTTGAACATTTTGTTCCTAGGAATCACGATTTTTTTAAAAAAATAATTTGTTTTTTAAGTGTCAGGACTGATATCTCAATTTTTAACAGTTTTTGGAAAAAATCCTGAAATAGGTATCTAATGAATTTATTAGAAGAAACTGTGTTTAAAATTTCACATCTCTAACTCTCTTGGTTTCAGAGATATGAACACTTTGTTCCTAGGAATCACGATTTTTTTTTAAATAATTTTTTTTTTAAATTTTAGGACTGATATCTCAATTTTTAACAGTTTTTGGGAAAAATCCTGAAATAGGTGTCTAATGAATTTATTAGAAGAAACTGTGTTTAAAATTTCACATCTCTAACTCTCTTGGTTTCAGAGATATGAACACTTTGTTCCTAGGAATCACGATTTTTTTTTAAATAATTTTTTTTTTAAATTTTAGGACTGATATCTCAATTTTTAACAGTTTTTGGGAAAAATCCTGAAATAGGTGTCTAATGAATCTGTTAGAAGAAGTTGTGTTTAAAATTTTACATCTCTAACTCTCTTAGTTTCAGAGATATGAACACTTTGTCCCTAGGAATCACGATTTTTTTTCTAAATAATTTTTTTTTCAACTCTCAGGACTGATATCTCCATTTTTAACAGTTTTTAGGAAAAATCCTAAAATAGGTATCTAATGAATTTATTAGAAGAAGTTGTGTTTAAAATTTCACATCTCTAACTCTCTTGGTTTCAGAGATTTGAACATTTTGTTCCTAGGAATCACGATTTTTTTTAAAAAATAATTTGTTTTTTAAGTTTCAGGACTGATATCTCAATTTTTAACAGTTTTTGGAAAAAATCCTGAAATAGGTATCTAATGAATTTATTAGAAGAAACTGCTTTTAAAATTTCACATCTCTAACTCTCTTGGTTTCAGAGATATGAACACTTTGTTCCTAGGAATCACGATTTTTTTTTTTAATAATTTTTTTTTTAACTTTCAGGACTGATATCTTAATTTTTAATAGTTTTTGAGGAAAATCCTGAAATAGGTGTCTAATGAATTTATTAGAAGAAACTGTGTTTAAAATTTCACATCTCTATCTCTCTTGGTTGCAGAGATATGAACACTTTGTTCCTATGAATCACGATTTTTTTTTAAATAATTTTTTTTTCAACTCTCAGGACTGATATCTCAATTTTTAACAGTTTTTGGAAAAAATCCTGAAATAGGTATCTAATGAATTTATTAGAAGAAACTGTGTTTAAAATTTCACATCTCTAACTCTCTTGGTTTCAGAGATATGAACACTTTGTTCCTAGGAATCACGATTTTTTTTTAAATAATTTTTTTTTTAAATTTTAGGACTGATATCTCAATTTTTAACAGTTTTTGGGAAAAATCCTGAAATAGGTGTCTAATGAATTTATTAGAAGAAACTGTGTTTAAAATTTCACATCTCTAACTCTCTTGGTTTCAGAGATATGAACACTTTGTTCCTAGGAATCACGATTTTTTTTTAAATAATTTTTTTTTTAAATTTTAGGACTGATATCTCAATTTTTAACAGTTTTTGGGAAAAATCCTGAAATAGGTGTCTAATGAATCTGTTAGAAGAAGTTGTGTTTAAAATTTTACATCTCTAACTCTCTTAGTTTCAGAGATATGAACACTTTGTCCCTAGGAATCACGATTTTTTTTCTAAATAATTTTTTTTTCAACTCTCAGGACTGATATCTCCATTTTTAACAGTTTTTAGGAAAAATCCTAAAATAGGTATCTAATGAATTTATTAGAAGAAGTTGTGTTTAAAATTTCACATCTCTAACTCTCTTGGTTTCAGAGATTTGAACATTTTGTTCCTAGGAATCACGATTTTTTTTAAAAAATAATTTGTTTTTTAAGTTTCAGGACTGATATCTCAATTTTTAACAGTTTTTGGAAAAAATCCTGAAATAGGTATCTAATGAATTTATTAGAAGAAACTGCTTTTAAAATTTCACATCTCTAACTCTCTTGGTTTCAGAGATATGAACACTTTGTTCCTAGGAATCACGATTTTTTTTTTTAATAATTTTTTTTTTAACTTTCAGGACTGATATCTTAATTTTTAATAGTTTTTGAGGAAAATCCTGAAATAGGTGTCTAATGAATTTATTAGAAGAAACTGTGTTTAAAATTTCACATCTCTATCTCTCTTGGTTGCAGAGATATGAACACTTTGTTCCTATGAATCACGATTTTTTTTTAAATAATTTTTTTTTCAACTCTCAGGACTGATATCTCAATTTTTAACAGTTTTTGGGGAAAATCCTGAAGTAGGTGTTTAATGAATTTATTAGAAGAAACTGTGTTTAAAATTTCACATCTTTAACTCTCTTGGTTTCAGAGATATGAACACTTTGTTCCTAGGAATCACGATTTTTTTTTAAATAATTTTTTTTTTAAATTTCAGGACTGATATCTCAATTTTTAACAGTTTTTGGGGAAAATCCTGAAATAGGTGTCTAATGAATCTATTAGAAGAAGTTGTGTTTAAAATTTCACATCTCTAACTCTCTTAGTTTCAGAGATATGAACACTTTGTCCCTAGGAATCACGATTTTTTTTTCTAAATAATTTTTTTTTCAACTCTCAGGACTGATATCTCCATTTTTAACAGTTTTTAGGGAAAATCCTGAAATAGGTGTCTAATGAATTTCTTAGAAGAAATTGTGTTTAAAATTTCACATCTCTAACTCTCTTAGTTTTAGAGATATGAACACTTTGTCCCTAGGAATCACGATTTTTTTTTTAATAATTTTTTTTTTTAATTTTTAGGACTGATATCTCCATTTTTAACCGTTTTTAGGGAAAATTCTGAAATAAGTGTCTAATAAATTTGTTAGAAGAAACTGTGTTTAAAATTCCACATCTCTAACTCTCTTGGTTTCAGAGATATGAACACTTTGTTCCTAGGAATCACGATTTTTTTTTTAAATAATTTTTTTTTTAATTTTCAGGACTGATATCTCAATTTTTAACAGTTTTTGGGGAAAATCCTGAAATAGGTGTCTAATGAATTTATTAGAAGAAACTGTGTTTAAAATTTCACATCTCTAACTCTCTTGGTTTCAGAGATATGAACACTTTGTCCCTAGGAATCACGATTTTTTTTTTAAATATTTTTTTTTTTAACTTTCAGGACTAATATCTCAATTTTTAACAGTTTTTGGGGAAAATCCTGAAATAAGTGTCTAATGAATTTATTAGAAGAAGTTGTTTTTAAAATTTCACATCTCTAACTCTCTTGGTTTTAGATATATGAACACTTTGTCCCTAGGAATCACGATTTTTTTTTCTAAATAATTTTTTTTTCAACTCTCAGGACTGATATCTCTATTTTTAACAGTTTTTAGGGAAAATCCTGAAATAGGTGTCTAATGAATTTCTTAGAAGAAATTGTGTTTAAAATTCCACATCTCTAACTCTCTTGGTTTCAGAGATATGAACACTTTGTTCCTAGGAATCACGATTTTTTTTTTAAATAATTTTTTTTTTAACTTTCAGGACTGATATCTCAATTTTTAACAGTTTTTGGGGAAAATCCTACAATAAGTGTCTAATGAATTTATTAGAAGAAGTTGTGTTTAAAATTTCACATCTCTAACTCTCTTGGTTTCAGAGATATGAACACTTTGTTCCTAGGAATCACGATTTTTTTTTTAAATAATTTTTTTTTTAACTTTCAGGACTGATATCTCAATTTTTAACAGTTTTTGGGAAAAATCCTACAATAAGTGTCTAATGAATTTATTAGAAGAAGTTGTGTTTAAAATTTCACATCTCTAACTCTCTTGGTTTCAGAGATATGAACACTTTGTCCCTAGGAATCACGATTTTTTTTTCTAAATAATTTTTTTTTCAACTCTCAGGACTGATATCTCCATTTTTAACAGTTTTTAGGGAAAATCCTGAAATAGGTGTCTAATGAATTTCTTAGAAGAAATTGTGTTTAAAATTTCACATCTCTAAATCTCTTGATTTCAGAGATATAAACACTTTGTTCCTAAGAATCACGATTTTTTTTTAAATAATTTTTTTTTAACTCTCAGGACTGATATCTCCATTTTTAACAGTTTTTGGGGAAAATCCTGAAATAGGTGTCTAATGAATTTATTAGAAGAAACTGTGTTTCAAATTTTACATCTCTAACTCTCTTAGTTTTTAAGATATGAGCACGGGGAGTTTGTTTAATGTTTTTCTTAATAGTTTTGGTTTTTCATTGCGTTTTATTCATCTTTAATGTACCCACATGTTGGGCGCCAAACTTTTTATTTATATTTATTTTACATACTATTTATTTAGGATTAAAGGAATAATAGGATTTGAGGAAATTTAGATATATGTTGTATGAATACACTTATTAGATCCCTGTTTTAGCGTTTTTGAATAATAATACAGAGTGTTATTATTCAAAAATCGGAAATAAAAAATCGGAAATATATGTGAAGAACGACTTTTTTCCTAAAAGTCACAAAATGTCCATAACTCAAGAATCAGAGAAAGTACACTCTTAAAAATTTATATGTAAATTATATAAATAAAGTCATAGTTTAGCGTTTTTTTAAATAAATTTACCGGATGTTAAGAAATTAAACAATATCTTATCTCTATCTAAAATTATTAATATCATTAGGATTTAACAAGTGGACAAGAATACAGTGATTAGTATAAGTTTTACACATATTAAACATTTTTAAGGCCTGTTACTGTACTTATATATGCCGATAACTTAACAATAAGTTCCTTAGTTTATCGATCAAAATTAAGTAAGACGAAGTTTATTTCGACGTAATCCGGCAAACTAATCCCAAGTTTTTAATTGATTTCTATTCACATTTGGATCGGCCAAATTCCTATTGATCTGAATTAAAATCCCTATTGACCGAAGAAATTGGTTTTGTAATTCCCATTAACTGAATTACTTTTAAGGAGGAATGAATTTAGGTACAATTTTATTTTAAATTTAGTTGATCGAGTTTTATTAACCCTCGGGGCTTTACGAGAAAGACTAACAAGTCAAGTGAAAAAAATATTTATTTGTGTCATAGTAGCATAAATTATAAAATACAAAAAACAGTTAATAAACTTCAATTGTTTTGCATTTAAATAAAATGTTGCCTATTGGTTTCTAAAACGACGTCAAAAATTCTCTAAGGGATTCTAATCAGGCCATTGGCAAGGCCAATCCAAACACCAAATTTTTTTTTCATTCTTTGTTAGGATTTGAATAAAACATATAAAATGCAACAATAATATAAAAAGAAACCTTCTTTATGACCTCTCTCTGCAATCCAAAAACTCCAAACTAAAATTTAAATAAACCAATATTTTTTTTTTTAAAAATGCATCCCAAATCCCATAACACTGTCAACAAAAAAATTTTAATGAAATTATCGATGCATTCCACATAAAACCGACAAATTTAATATCGCGTGTCCTCCCGATGACACAAAATCCGGGTTCGAACTTATATTCCAGCGCAATGAAACGCTGCGGGGTTAATTTAAAATATTCATTAACCACCCTAACGTAATTATTATTTATTTTAGGGAAATATTTAAAATCGTTTTGCCTCGCATCGCTATATATAATTTACTTATGTGTGTGCGTTAGTACGGGGTTTTTAATCAACAATTTAATGTTAGTTAAAAAAAATTCGGCATATAATTTTCGCTAGATGAATGATACAATTAGTCAGTTTAGCTGCATTAAATGTGATTGATTTTTGGGGTAGAACTAGTCTTATAATAATAATAATAAATGTAGAAGATAGAGAGTAATAAAACTAAATAACAATAGACAATTAAGGTTTGGATCATAATAGATATAACAAATTCGATATGAGTCAAAATGTTATGTTTGCCGAATATTATAATATTTATAGAAATAACTTGGAAGAAACGTAGGATACTGTGGATACAAGCTACCGTAAAACGGGGTGAATTTGTGCCATATTTCACACTTTTTGTGAATCTTCTGTTAGTTTTTTAAAAGGTAATTTTTGTATGTTTATTTATATTAAACATGCGTCCTGTATTTACCACACAACAATATATTTGTTTATAAATAGTGGTCGGAACACTAGATAAATAGCAAAATACTTAACACAATTTGACCCCAGTGCAAGGGGTGACTTTGTGACAGCCATGTAAATCAAATGCATGCACAATTTTGGACATATGCCTGTTGAAATTGTGTAAAAGAATAATTTTTTTGCTCTTAAACGTACCTATAAAAGGTAAAATAATTATATTATCAGGATAGCAATAAGACAAAGAGGGTGTGTCACAAAGTAACCACAAATTATTAAACGCTCGAAATAAAACTATTAAAAGACGAAACAAAACTTTTTTATTTCTCAGAAACTTAATAAAAATTCATATTCTTGCAGATTATAATAAACGAAATTATAAAGTATAAGAAACAAAAAAGTAAAATAAATTATCCATCTCTGGAACTCGAAATATTGCTCTGCGAGAAATTTGAGTAGGTTCAAATTTCTCGCAGTTCTCATAGAACAGTTCGTCTTTTCTTGCTGGCCACTTCCAATATGCCCCACACTTTTCCATCGAACTTAAATATATCCCATCTTGGGAAACATTTGATCTTGGTAACATACTAAGCATAATTGTTAGCTTGTAGTTGAACGTCTTTTGCTGCCATTTGATTTAAGCTTTTTATATCTTCACCGTTAGATATAAGGTCATGAAAGTCTTCCAGATCGGAGTTCGATGAAACATTACTTTCTCTAAAAGCAATGCTAGTTAAATCTTCGCTACTGTCTGAATTAAATCTTCGTCTTTGTTTTTTTACTGGTTTTTAGTTGCTATTTGTTTTTTGAAGCCCCGAAGTTGATGGCACTGGTTCTATATTGTGTTGTTGTTGCTGTGGATCGTTCAATAAGGATTCTGTTATATCTTGTCTGTATAGATTTAGAAGTAATATCTGCAACAATAATGCTTTTCCCAGACAGAACATTAACCCTTTTTCGTTTCTGACGTGGGCGTGTTGCAATTGTGGCTTCTCGTCTTCGTTGAAGTTGTTCTAGGAAAGATTCACTTAGAGCTTGTTTCACTGCGTCATTTTCTTTATCCATAAGTTCATCTGGTAAGCGGCTTAAAACTTTTGCCCGATTTAACGGATATATCCCACATTTTCTAAAACCATTTGGAAGAACCTCCAAGGCTGAAATAGGTGTCTAATGAATTTATTAGAAGAAACTGTATTTAAAATTTCACATTTCTAACTCTCTTGGTTTCAGATATATGAACACTTTGTCCCTAGGAATCACGATTTTTTTTTTAAATAATTTTTTTTTCAACTCCCAGGACTGATATCTTAATTTTTAACAGTTTTTGGGGAAAATCCTGAAATAGGTGTCTAATGAATTTGTTAGAAAAAGTATTTAAAATTTCACATCTCTAACTCTCTTAGTTTCAGAGATATGAACACTTTGTCCATAGGAATCACGAATTTTTTTTTAAATAATTTTTTTTTTCAACTCTCAGGACTGATATCTCCATTTTTAACAGTTTTTGGGGAAAATCCTGAAATAGGTGTCTAATGAATTTATTAGAAGAAGTTGTGTTTAAAATTTCACATCTCTAACTCTCTTGGTTTCAGAGATATGAACACTTTGTCCCTAGGAATCACGATTTTTTTTAAATATTTTTTTTTTTCAACTCTCAGTACTGATATCTCCATTTTTAACAGTTTTTGGGGAAAATCCTGAAATAGGTGTCTAATGAATTTATTAGAAGAAGCTGTATTTCAAATTTTACATCTCTAACTCTCTTAGTTTTTAAGATATGAGCACGGGGAGTTTGTTTAATGTTTTTCTTAATAGTTTTGGTTTTTCATTGCGTTTTATTCATCTTTAATGTACCCACATGTTGGGCGCCAAACTTTTTATTTATAACCATATTTATAAGCCACACTTTTCCATCGAACTTAAATATATCCCATCTTGGGAAACATTTGATCTTGGTAACATACTATAGCATAATTGTTAGCTTCTAGTTGAACGTCTTTTGCTGCCATTTGATTTAAGCTTTTTATATATTCACCGTTAGATATAAGGTCATGAAAGTCTTCCAGATCGGAGTTCGATGAAACATTACTTTCTCTAAAAGCAGTGCTAGTTGAATCTTCGCTACTGTCTGAATTAAATCTTCGTCCTTGTTTTTGTACTAGTTTTTTGTTGCTATTTGTTTTTTGAAGCCCTGAAGTTGATGGCACTGGTTCTATATTGTGTTGTTGCTGTGGATCGTTCAATAAGGATTCTGTTATATCTTATCTGTATAGATTTAGAAGTAATATCTGCAACAGTAATGCTTTTCCCAGGCAAAACATTAACCTTTTTTCGTTTCTGACGTGGATGTGTTGCAATTGTGGCTTCCCGTCTTCGTTGAAGTTGTTCTAGGAAAGATTCACTTAGAGCTTGTTTCACTTCGCCATTTTCTTTAATCATAAGTTCATCTGGTAAGCGGCTTAAAACTTTTGCCCGATTTAACGGATATATCCCACATTTTCTAAAACCATTCGGAAGAACCTCCAAGGCTCTTTCATTCATTTTATCCATAAGCATTTTAAGCAAGACAGGAAATTGATCTTTTGGCACTGTTCCACATCTAGTTCCATATGCAGTATCTTTCCATTCGTGCAGAATTTCTCGCCAGTTGCCCTTCAAGGGCCGAAAGAAAGCTACATGTAAAGGTTATACTAAATGTGTTGCATTTGGAGGTAATGCAAGAAATGATATATTATGTCTATTACATTGGCGCACAACTTCTACATTCAAATGTGAGCTGAGGTTATCCCCAATCAATATTTTTTTGCCCTCCTGTTTTTTTAAAATAATTAAAATCAAATTTATGAACCGGTCTTTAAAACATAGATAGTCAAACCAGCCAGACTTGGTTCTGTTGTAATGCGCATTATCAGGTCCATTTTCAATACAATTTTGCCACAATTTTTCGGACTTATAGACCACGTAGACAGGAGCAAGTTGACCTGTTGCGTTTCCAGCAATCATAATTGATGTACATGCTTTTGTTGCATTTCGAATCTGCTCTGGGTATTTTGTGCCCGGACGGACAATTACTTTTGTAGCTCCAGGATCGTCTGCAAGATTCGTCTCGTCATAGTTCCAGATGTTAGAAGGAGGCACATTTTCCAGTTCATTTCCAAGGCGGTCAAAAAAATATTAAGAATGTCACGATTCACTGCAGCTCTTGAAACGCTTCTGTTTCGTACCACCCTATTTGCAAGCATATCCTTGTTTCTATTAAGAAATGAGGCAACCCACTCATTCCCCGGACAGTTTTATCGAAAACATTTTACTGTTCTTCCCCTCTTATCAAGGTAGGACTGAACTATAAATCTTAAATTCTTAGAGTTGTAACAGGAAAGTTATATATTGAAACTGCAATTATGTGGGCAACTAAAGACTGCTCTTCCTCTTTGGTTAAGTTGGTTTGGCCACCATGTTGCCCAGCCTGTTCTCCATGGAGTTTATTAAGTAAAGTGATGAATTCCGTAGCTATCTAAAAAATTTTATTGAATAATAATGGCTATTAATTCTACTCTACAATTTAGATAATACCTTTCAGCCGCTTGTCGTATTCTCAAAGTTTTAGTTCTTATTTGTCTAACAGCCTCTTGCAAACTCTCTTAGGTGTAGTTTTTGTATAGACAACTCCCAGGAGTTCGTTTGTAGTTTTGTAATTGTTAACAATGTGTCATAAAGTCACCACAGGTTTTGTTAATGTTGTATTTAATATGGCGCCAATAAAAAAACCTTTTTATTTAAATAAATGATTATATATGTCAGGGCCTAAATTCTTGAGAGGGCGTATTATAATACTTCCAGTTATTTTTATTTGATTTTAATATATGTACAACATCTTGTCAGGAAGTATTAATAAACAGTAAACTTTTAAATAGTAGCAAAACGATAAATGTGCTTACAGTAACTTGTGGTGTATATTTAGAACGTGTAAGAAGACAGAATGATAAATGCATTGCTTACGTCAGGATTCGAGATCATGGATATGAGATGATACGATACTACATACCTAAAAAGTAAAAGGTACCTGTGAGCAAATATTTTACCCTAGTTATTGTGATTGTTAAATAAAAGTATAATACGTTTATACAAGGCCATTTCAGGTTTATAGCACCTGTACACAATACCATAAAACTATCAATAAGACTAACATCCTTCAAATTATAGACATCAGTAAAACTTGTTAAAGAGTTGTTCTCCCATCCAGGTAGAACAAAACCTGATGTCCAGCATTAGAAATCATGATGATAGTGCTAGCAAACACTCCATAAAACAACACACTGATGCCAATTACACAGTCTACAAAATAATCCTAGGTGCCACAACACTCTGGGTTGCACTAGTGCCACACACCTACTTACACTAGCTAGCGTTGTTTTACGTACCAAGGTATCAGGTCACTCGCTCATCTCAACTCAGACCTAGCACGGAAGGATGCGCATTTAAATATTACTTTCGTTATACTGATAATAGAAAAAACATAAGGTAAAACATTGCTCAGTGAAAACTTTGACGACTGTTTTTCGAGTAATGTTACTACCGAACTGAATTCTATAAAGGATCATATTAGAAATATCCCTTAAAAGAGTTCTGGTAAATATCTATCCTCGCCTATATTTTTGAGAACTTGTAAATACCAACATTCTCACCGAAGTGACCTTTTTACCCGCATTAGTACTAGTAAGTGGTATTTCTGTTTATTTTGTTATTTTCGAAAACCTCTTAAAACCATAAAACTTAAAGATTCTCACAGATCGTCCTTTCATTCACATTTTTTCGTTTCATTTCACATTTCGATCGGTTATCGTTGCTTTTTTTATTAATTTTTGATGATCGACACAAACCAGATAAAATATAATTTTATTTACCCTTTAAAAGAAAATGTGTCAATTGTATACAGTTTTTGGACAATAATGGATCTAATTCAATGTTACTATGTTTAACGATGCATTTTTTTCAGGTATTTTTGGTTTTCTCAAGGTTTTAGTATTTAGGTAATTTTTGCCTGGACAAAAAAGAATTTTTTTAGTACAATAAATTAAATGAAAACTAAATGGAACTTGAATATTTTCAAACTCTCGCTCCGAATTCCTGGAATAAATGACAAATTTGACGATTTTGCCTAAATTAATTTTTACTTCAAGTGTCTGGAAGATATAGGAAATTTCAAATTTTTTTTTCAGTAATCTGATTCAAATGGAAAACAGGAATTTGAATATTATCATTTTTTTTTATTCTAAATGCCTGAAAAAAATGCAAAATTTTATAGTTCTTTAACTTGTGCCCCAAATCCCTGGAAGAAAATAATTTGCTAAATAATGCTTCTCACAAAGTCATCCCGAGGTCACAAATTCACCCCGTTTTACGGTATAAGATGACAATAAACAATTCATAATGAATATTTGATCACAGTTGGACAAAATATGGTGTAATTAT
This sequence comes from Anthonomus grandis grandis, assembly GCF_022605725.1. NCBI lineage: Eukaryota > Metazoa > Arthropoda > Insecta > Coleoptera > Curculionidae > Anthonomus > Anthonomus grandis. The sequence continues at coordinate 28,248,673 of NC_065554.1, forward strand.
CTATTAAATTCTAATTGTACTTATCCCATAATTAATTGGTTCATGAAACTTAAACCAATCTTTCCAAATAAATAAATTATATACAGGGTGGTCCGGTTTCAATGACGGAAAATTAAATGGCCGACGGAGAACGAAAAAATAATATGTTTGCTATTATAAATAATATTCGAAAAATGATTCGTTAAAAAATTACAGGGTGTCAAAATTCTAATTAAAAAAATATTTTTTTTTTATTTTTCTTAAACCACTTTAGATATTTTAATGAAATTTGGCACGTCTGGATAGTAATTCAAGACGCATCTTTTTGTGCAAAAATGATTAATTTTATTTACCAGTGGCGTGTGTGCGGGCCGATCTTCATACAATTTTAATTAAAAAAATTATGCGCCACTGTTTTTTTTTTAATTTCTTTTTTTTATGAAATCCTTGTTTCATTTAAAATAAAAAACATCTCTTTACTTTTTATCGTACGACACACCGTTTGCGAGTAAAAATGCTGATTTATAAAAACACATAAGAAGATAACACATTTAATTCGTTTAAAAACAATAACAAAATAAAAACAATTAATAATTAAAGAAGTGGTTCAAAATGCAGCCCACCGACCTCAATGCATTTTCTACACCGAGTTATTAAGGAGTTTATTGCAGCCAGTACCACAAAATTTTGATTTTGCATGTCATTACATGCTTCCTGAATTCTTAAGATTAATTCCTCTCTGTTAAATACGGGATTAGCGTAAACTTTATCCTTAATGTTTCCCCAAACGTAAAAATCTAGTGGATTAAGATCCGGTGACCTGGGTGGCCAGGCTATTGGTCCAATACCATTTTGATCATTAATATCATTCCTCCCTAGCCGGCCAATCCACCTTCGAGGGTAATTATTATTAAGCCAGTTTCTTACACCTATTCCAAAATGTGGGGGGCTCCATCTAGTTGTATCCAACTTTCATGTCTCAAATTAATGGATAAATCCTCAATGTAGTCCGGCAGACTATTATTTAAAAACTCCAGAAATAGTTGTGAGTTTAGCCTTGGAGGTAGGAAATGCGGACCACAAACATTATCACGAATAACGCCCAACCAAACATTAACGGAAAATTAATTTTGAAATTATCTTGGCCGAATTGCATGAGGATTCTGTTGTGCCCAAATATGAATGTTATGAAAATTTATCACTCCGCGTCTTGTAAAACAAGTTTAAAAGCCACTGACAAAATCTTACTCTCGTTTCAGCATCACCAGGGTGTAAACCCAGGGTGTAAACCCTGAACAGGCTGTAGGTGATATGCATGTCTGTGGTCAGCGTGTAAGGTTCGCAATATTTGAGATTTAGGAATTTGTAGTTGTTGAGCTGCCTTGCGAGAGCTCAGCCTTGGCTTGGATTATTATCAAAAGTGCGCAGTACACGATTTTCATTATTATTTTTCTGGTTTCGGTATTGTTCATTATTACCACGTAGACCAAAGCTCCTAAAATTTTGATGTGTTCTAATGAACACGCGAGCATTTGGAATTCTTCTATTTGGATACCGTCTTCGAAATTCACGAACTGCCGCTTCCGCATTTCCATCACAAAATCCATAACAAAAATGAATATCAGCGTATTCATTACTTAAAAAACGCATTTTTCACAATACTTTTAACAACACTGTTAACAATAGCAAAATTATTAAGTTAACCAACGCAATAATTTGACTTACTTAAATAATTAACTGTCATAATAAAATACAAACAAACCATCTTTTGTTTTATGCATGCATTGCCTTCTTGCCGGCATGCAAGCATTTCATTATTTATTTGAATTTCGGAATCCAGATTCTTGTGTCTTTTTTAGAACCCAACAGAATAATTTAGTCTTTAATTAAATTTAGTATTTTCATATTTTTTGTTTAATATAAAAATAATCAGCATTTATAAAAATTTATTTTTTTACTCGCAAACAGTGTGTCGTACGACAAAAAGTAAAGAAATGTTTTTTATTCTAAATTAAACAAGGATTTCATAAAAAAAGAATTTAAAAAAAAACAGTAGCGCATCATTTTTTAAATTAAAATTGTATGAAGATCAGCCCGCACGCACGCCACTGGTAAATAAAATTAATAATTTTTGCACAAAAAGATGCGTCTTGATTAACTGTCTAAACGTGCCAAATTTTATTAAAATATCTAAAGTGGTTTAAGAAAAATAAAAAAAATTGTTTTTTTTTAATTAGAATTTTGACACCCTGTAATTTTTTAACGAATCATTTTTCGAATATTATTTATAATAGCAAACTTATTATTTTTTCGTTCTCCGTCGGGCATTTAATTTTCCGCCATCGAAGCCGGACCACCCTGTATATTGCATTTTTACCCCATAGATCAACCCCCCGTTGTCTAATATTTTAATTTAATTTATTAACAAGGAATCATTCTAGATAAATATAAAAAATTAATTGTGATATCTAATGATAAATTTGAAAATAAAGCAGAAATTGCAAATTATAGACTTAATTCATTAAATTATTTGAAAAATGCCTTAAAGATAGACTGTATGACCCAATATATAGCAAATGATTTTGTACATAAAAATCATTTTGACTTTCAGAAGGGGTTAGTACAAATCATGTATTACTTAGACCTACAGAATCTATTATCAATACTTAAAAAAAATATATAATATATTAAAATCTTTCTAGATCTTGCGAAGGCTTTTGACACACTTAAGTAAACACATTTTCGCAACTGGCAGAAGTGAGGATCAGTTTAGTCTCAAATAATTAATTGGAATTTTTTACAATTTTCTATATTATATGCTGATGATACAGTTTTAATTTTTGCTTTCGAGTCTCTAGAGTAAAAGGTTGACTTGATTTAAATGAATTTTATAGGGGATTTATTTTGCAAGAAACAACTATCATTCATTGAAACTATCTCCCTGAAAAATGTCCCTCTTTAGGTCATTATTGCTTATATAAATGCTCTCCACAAGTCAACTGTGAGGAACAGAGTCAAATGCTTTAGTTCTCGCTTGTTCCAATACTAGCGAGTCTTTTACAGCTTCCTCTTTATATCTTAATTAAGTTATACAAAAGAACGTTAATAAATATAAAGAGGGTCAAAGAATGTAATGTTCTATAAAGAAATAAAACCTCTAAATTATGTCCAAATAACGTTCTGTGTTGGTACTCTTAAGGAGGCATTTGCATCACAAAATAAAAGGGAATTATTAGATTTGCAGACGGCGCGATATGTGTGATTTTCAATATTCCTACTTTACTGCCTGCATAAACTTACTTACACACACACGTATTTACTTTAGAGCAAATTTAGAGATTCTCGAATAGAGTGAATATTGGAAAAATGTTCCCTTTTGAACGACATAAACGTCAAAGCGATTTCGAGCCCTTATTTATATAAGATAAATTACCAGGTCGAACATATTATAAAGAAATGAACGAAAGCAGCGATTTTCTTTTTCAAATTAAATGTTTTTAAGCAGCTTTTGGTTGATAATTTGCTTGCTTTGCCCTTTTTTACCACCCCCGATCATTATCGTATATAAAATATTTACGTGGAAAGAAAGTTAAATATTTAGGAAAAAATAGAGGGCACAAAGCCAGTATTCACTTTATTATTTCTTCCGACCCCGGAGGCCTCAAAGGAGGTTTATATGATCCGCACGCTTCTTTTGAATCGAAAAAGGGCCTTTCCTTTTTTTTTATTGAAAAAACGTTTACAATGAAGTTGTAGACGAGTATTTTTTGTTTAGAGATAAAGGAATATGCATGTAGATCAATTTATAAACTGGTGACTTTAAATTGTATACAGGGTGTTCGAAAAATAGACGGAAATATTTCAATGGGTGATTCCTTGTAACAAAATATGAGAAAAAGTTTCTATATACATGGATCCGGAAATGCACAGTTTTCAAGTTACAGGGTGATAATTTTTTTTTTAAATATTAATTTTTTTATTAATATTAAACAAAATAATTACTCGAATCTTTTGAAATTTGGCAGTATTATTTGTTTTATTAAGAGGCTAATTTAGCCCTAATTAGATTAAAATTATAAGGTCCAGTGGCGTTCCGGGGGACATCTTAGCAAATATTATTGACAAAAAAATGTACGCCACTGCTTTTTTTTCAACTTTAATATTTGTTGTTTGATTAAGCATTTAAAAGTACAATTTTTTTGCTTCTTGTATTTTTTTCGTATCTCACTTCGTTTTCGACAAAAAAAAAATACCAGTTTATCTAACATTTTTTCGAATTTCTCCTTTCTACCTCTATAAGACACATTAATAAAGTAAAAGATTTTCATAGTTTCTTGTGAATTAACCACAATTTCATCTAGACTTAAGTCAAGACCTTAACTTCAAAAGCTTCCAAACTTCTTGGAATATTTCTATAAAGAAAAAATGTTTATACCTCAAACTAGCCCAATTTAAACTTTCAAGGTTACCCTGCAATTTCTGCATTAGTGTCCGAAAATACAACACTTCAATATAATCATAAAAATTCCAAAGTCCAAAATGCCAAAAAAGTGGTCACTTCACTTGATTGTGAACCTACTACCAGTATTGTTACCATATCGGCTGTCTGGTTTCAATAGGAGTCATAAATCATGAAAACCAATAGATTTATTGTGTCAGATACACCTAAAAGTGAGGTTAGGAAAATGAAACTGAATGAAAAACTAATGGAGACTCTTCTGGAAAAAAATCATATGAATTTATATTAGATGATCTAAATCTACAAAACACACAAGAAAGACTAAGGTCAAATGGACAAAAAAAGGCGGACAAGAACTTAGTGGTAGCATAAATACTGAAATAAAATAAGGAAATTGGTGCAAAAATAAAAATACAATGGCCAAAAAATATACAAAATAAGTAATAAAGAAGCTGCGTGCATAAAAAAAGATCAAAGAAATGAAGGGACCTAAAGTAAACGTGTGTTGATTAACTGATGGGACAAAAAACAATTTCTTCAATGTATGTGTCCATATGTTTACCAAAACAACAAACAAATGTGACATGTTTCTACCAGAATTGGACAAACAATTACATTGTTTTTAGAATGACGTGAACAAGTTTAGAAATTAATTAAAAAAACAATAAAACATTGATAAAATTGTGCATAAGAAAGAAAGAAAACACATTTTTTGAGAACGCAGATTTATTTGTAGGTGAAACAATTAATCAAAATAAATCAAAAAGCAGGTCTGAATTCTTTATAAAAAATTAAGCACTCATTCATACATTCTGCAAAACTTTAATTTACAAATAATTTAACACCAAGACTGGATTCTATAACAAACACTTTTATAACTTTCTTTAGCATTGGACCATTAAATCTTATATCAATATCATTTTTATAACTTTACAGTTTCCAGAGGAATGAAGTCAACTTTAATTTTTTTGAGTTCCACTATGTACTTAAATTCACACAAAAATTAATTAAGTTGCGGTATTCATTGTATGACTAAATACTAGCACGGATTTTAAAAAAAATAGCACTCTAAAGGCAACTGTTGATCTCTGAAAATCCATATCTAGTAAACCTAACAAACATACATATGTAGCAAGTATGTTTATTGATTTGCAAAAGGCTTTTGACACAGTAAATAGAAAATTGTTATTGGAAACAAAAACAGTATTAAAGTAAAATAATCAAACTTAAAAATTAGTAAAAAAATTAACTGTTAATGTTTGAGTTACTTAAGGTTCAGTGTTGAAGGAGCTTTGGACTTGGAAGTTGTTGAAGGAGCTTGTGATGATACTGTGATAATTTCAGGAAAAGCAGGATACATGGTAATACAACAAACTAGAAACAAAATTGTCATAAAATTTAATAATACAGAGATAGAGAAAGTTCAGGAAATTCAATTAAATAGGGACTTGAGAATAACACAAATTTGTCATCGACTGGCTACATAAACAAACGAGAAAGTATATAAAACAGTATTTTTTTTAAAATTTTATTTTATTTTTCAATATCCTCTCGTCTCTTTTCTTTTAAAGGATCTTAAAAGTGCTGGAAAATAAGTATTTGTCGTCCACCAAGCAATTTTTATAAATTCGGAAAGAGAACAAAGTCACTACTGAGCAAATCTAATAAATACGATGGAATTAACCTACTTTTTCAGTCTAGTCACTACAATACACAATTTTCTAATATTGTGTATTGTAAATTCACTTAAATAATCGATGTGATAATGCCAAGAGTTTTGTAGACTTGACATTTATTATGCAATTTTCATTTGTTCTTATATAGTACGATTTATTAGATTAAGAGGATTTAATAAATGCTGACTTTGAAGGGTTAAGAATTAAGCCGTGTCTTTAATACACGAGGACCTGTGCCGATGTGCAGCAAACTGGTTCGTTGCCTTGATTTATTTAAGTTTTTAGGCAAATGTTTGCAGAATAATAAAAAAAATAACGAATAATTTGTTATCGATAATCGTCCCTAAATTACATAAACTTAAACAAATTGCCATTTGTCTGTCACTTGAGGATAATCCAATCTAACGCTGTCCTGTGAATACCAAAAGATTCAAGTTTCAAAGCTACATATTTGACATTATCTCCCTTTGCATCTAATGCATCATATCACTGTTAAAATAGAGGGAATATAACTTGTCCTTGGATTCCAATTTATCAGTTTCCAGACCTTCCTTGTGATATTTAGGAAATTTTACATCTCATCCAGCTTTTCATGTATTTTCTTGTTAGCTTGATTTTTCTAAGAAAGAAATAATAAAAGACGGCCTGAGATATTGTTATAAAATGCTGAAAACTTTTCGTCGACATCATTTGCGTAGCACACATTGTTAAAAGTTTGGGAAGATCGAAGGAAGAATGTTTAGTCTACCTTAAGGACTTTTAACAACTTTATCAACTGACAACATGCATGTTACAAAATTTGCACTAATAATATCCATACTAAAAACAATGAACTTCGTTTGCAATAAAAAGTTGCATAAAGCCTTATCGTTTCCTTTTATTGCTCAAAGAGAAGGGCGACCCTAAAAAAGTGGTTAAAACTTCATCCCCCTGGCCGATGTCAGATGCGAAATTCTCCCTGTAAAAATGAATAGTAATTTCGGGCAACTGATTCGGAAATCGGAACATGCAGAAAGTCAATATTGCACAGCGGAGGATCCGGAATTGAGGCGCCGATCCACTGCCTTAAGGGTCCTTAGATCCATAAAATATGCAAATATTCTTTTTCAATTCGTCCGCGTTTTTTTGTCGCTCGTTAATCTCGTTTTATACTTAAAAAGTTTGAAGGACAGCAATTACCTTACTTGGGGGGTTATTTGGAGAACTTATTAACATTTTATTCGAGCTTAAAAAAGTGTAATGGAGTTTGGAGTTAACAAAAACATAAGCATAGGTTATGTAGGTATATTAATGAACTGTGAAATCCGTATGTTTAGTAATTGGACAATTTTTTTTTGTTTGAAATTATTTGTAAATTTTATTTCTATGCGCCATACCAGTCTGTAGAGTTGTTTTTGTATTTTCTTTTTTAGTAGCATTTTTCTATTCCTTTTTTTACTTTTTTTGTCAAAGATTTAATTAGGGGGTTGTGGTAGTTCTTTGTACTCGGTTAAGTTAACAGCATTGAATAAAATAAAGTCCTTTTTATTCATTTATTAAAAAGACAAATATGGAAAATTTTTATTTGACTGAATTATTGTGGGTATATTATCTCATTCCGAATAATACTTATACGATTTATTTAATAAAAATATTCCAAGAAGTTTTTGAGATATTGGACCTTCAGTGTGAGAGTGAATGACCAGATCTACACTACATTTGAAAATGTTTAGCAATTACATTTTGATAATATACAATAACTGCAATAGAAACAATAATATACTAGAGAGTATCTTAGTTACTCAGATATATACAAGGTAACATATTCTAAGAAATTAGGACCATGAGGATAAATGTGAATAAAAATCTCTTACAATATATAAGCAGATATTCATAATGATTCAGTAACTGGAGATAAGATTGTGACATTGCCTATGTTATATTGCAGTGTCATAGTTTGCTGGTTATTCCAATAATTCCTGGACTATTAATTGGTTTTAGTGATGACATGGTCACTTTAGGATTGACAGTTCAGATTTCATCTGTCGCTAGTAAGGTAAGATCAATGGAAATCCAGGAGTAGTCCTTCCTTTAAAGACTTCCTTCATAAAATTTTGTTTGAATTTAAAAAAGAAATCCAATGAAGTTATTGGTTTTTACAAGTCAAGTGTATTGTCTTATTAGGAGTAGTAAAGGGAACAACACATTTGAAGATTTATAGAATATGCATTTCTGAATAATATATAATTTACTTAATGCAAATATTCCAACTAGTTTTTGAGATTTTGGTCCTTGAGTGGGAGAGTGAATGGTCAGATTAAAGATCAAATTTAATAATATTTTATTTACCCAAATTAAATAAGGTTTATAACTCTCAGTTGGATTTTTCACATGCTTCTATTTTTTTTTTAAGGAAAAAGAGCCATGCTCATTTATTTCTATGTTGAGATATAAATTATTATCTAAAAACTGTATTTGGATCATCAGTTGTTACAATCACACCTACTTGAAGTTTTGAAAAATCTTTAACATAGGTGAAAATAGTGGTATCATCAGCATACCAGACAACTGTGTACTTTGACATATTAATAGAGGACCCTGTGGTACACTTGTACCAACTGGTAATGCTGATGAGATTCTATTCAAATTTTTCAACATTTGAGTTCTGCTGGACAATTATGAACCAATAACTCTTAAAACATTATCTTTCTACCATAGTATACTAGTTTCCTCAGCAGTATCTGGTGTCACATACAGTCAAAAGCCTTTGAGAGATCACAGAAAATTGCAGAGATATACTCACCCTTTTCAAAGTGATTATGTGACTAACCGCCTCTATAAGAGCATCCCTGCTAAACCTATTTTTATTAAACCTAAATTACAATGGAGACAAAAGGTTATTTATTTCAAGAAAGTTTAAGATTCTGCTACTGAAACATACCTCTATTTGCTTTGATAAAACCGATGCAATAATTTTCTGGATAGTTTTCATTCTCCTTTATGACCATACTAAGCTTTAGCTGTTTTGAAAGAAAGCTCGAGATAAAACATTTATTAATTATTATGAAAAATCAAATTTCTACACCTTCATTTAATTCTTCTACAATTTTATATATTCAACGTAGCACTGTTCAACAGAGTTTGAACACATATTGAGTTGTTATTGATTTACTTTCAAATTATTATTAAAGAATCAATACCTAAGTAATGAAGATGAGCTGTGACAGAATTAGGAACATTTTTAAAATATTCATCAAATTTTTCTGCTGTAATAGAGAACCCTGAATATGATGTTTTTTGGATTTTAGATCAGTGTAGCTTTTGACCTACTTTTATTGTTTGTAATTTGATCAGAACAGTAAGAAAGCTTCACTTCATGAATCTTGTTTTATATTGTTCTTTTTATTAAGTTTACAGTATCAATTAGGTCAACATTCTTATTCTCTTTATCATATGTGGTTGGTAAATTAATAGATTCTTTTGATTGTTTTATATTTTTTCAACAATAATTGTAGAAAATGCTTATAAGGATATTTTCATTAGCTTGTAAAGGTGACAAACTTGAGTCACAGACACTACTTCCTGGATTTGGGAGCGCAATATTTTTCAGCATAAAAACCTGATGTGCTTGGCAAATAAAAATATTAATCAATCGACAGTTACAACGATTATTGTGTATGAACTCAACGCACAGTGTTTGTACAATACATAAATCACGTTGATAAAAAGCAATTGCCTTTTAGGATTGTTCAGTTCAATATAGAAAATATGGAGGTTAGTAAAGTGCTCTATATATACTCTCATAATTTGTCCTATGATTCTCTGGTTGCAATAGCTTAGTTCTCCTCAATTGGAAATACTCAAATAATACCTGGGGTTACTAAGTTGGAAATCATTAACGAGGTAGTCGTAAGTTTGATTATTGATTGAATTAGATTATTGAGAAATTTGTAAAGTAAAATTGCATTTTACGTAATAAAAGTCTTAGAACATTAAAAGACTAGAATTTGTAAACAACAATTTTGTTTGAGTTCAATATATGCACAATGTCAAGGGGGGTGTTTGGTTTATAAACATATTGTCAAATGTACCCACATTTTCAAAAGAAAAAAATATCAGCTATATATCAACGCATAGAATAATTGAAAATATTCATCCATTTTCCCAAAGATACTGGTCATACGTTTTTATAAAAGGCAAAAACACGAAAATCTACAGCATTGCAGACACATTTAATAAAACGATAAAGGTTACATGTTTCGTCCGACTAGAGCATCATCATACCATAACATACATAAAACAACTACGATATAACAAAGCTTAAAAATTCTTTTATTTAACTGTTTATTTATATGTTAGGTGTTTTGTGTATGTTATGTTATGTTAGTCGGGAGGAATATGTAACCCTTGTCGTTTCATTAAATGTTTCTGTGATGCTGTAGATTTTCCTCCTATTCTAAGCGCAAAAATAAGATCTTCAAAGGAAACATCGTTATACGGTCATCGTAAACGTAGAATAATAAAAACTTATTAAGAAATCTATAATAAATATAAAATATTTAATCTTCATAAAAATGCCTTTTATTGGATGTACCTAATGAAGTACGTTAAAAAAAGAGTTCATAAACGCTAATTTTTTTTATAATTTAAAGCATAACCCATAATTAATGAATATTTATCATGTAAATATATTTTGACGACGCCACTGGTAAAGATTCCTTGTGTCGGTGGAATAAACAACGCGTTCAAGCAGCGTTGCGATATTGTTGCCTTTTTCTCTAATGTAGGTTTTCTACATTTATTGAAATTTGAATATTGACTTATTTATATCTTATTATGTTTTATGTTTTATTAAAGAAAATGCTTCATGTTTTATTAAAAAGAAACAGTTGTATTTTTTTTATGCCTGACAAAATAAGTGACAAATTTTAATGATAATATAAAGTGTTTTTTTTTTTGCATTTTTACATAAGCATTTGGCATCATTGCATCAGAGATGTTGCAAGCAAACAAACTGCCCATAGTTCCATAGCAAGGCTTATTCTAGCCTTTCAATAGGCTAAGATAAAAGTCTTGTTCCACATGCAATATCTTGGATTGGGATATATTTGGTCAATTTTGTTTGTACTATCTCAATCCTTTGCATATAATACTATCCATGTACAAGTTAAAGATCTTTTTTAACTTAAACCTGTACCGGTTTTTTTAAATATAAGAGTGCTCCTGTGCATCTGTATTTTTAAAGCAATGATACCCACGTTATTATGTAAGTCAAACTACCTGTCTTACTGTAATGTGTCTACCTGCAAGTGTGACTTAAAGAATCATTACACTTCGGGAGAATCTCTTGTAATCAACCCCATTACAACAAATATGAATATTTCTGAAAAAGAAATAAAAGCTAGACTACCTAACCACTAATTATTAATTAACATTAATTATCAGACTTAATCCTAATAACTAGAATAATTAAACTGTTTTACAAGTAGTAAAAATAATCTCGAAAAATGTAAACAATTGGCATTGCAAATCTTCATCAAGTTGTGAATTGTTGAAAGATACCAAATCAATAGTGTAATTAAAATTATATTTTACGTAACATGTTTCAACTTACTAAGACATCAGTATGCTTAAATCTTTTTCAGTCTTCCTAACCACTAATCCAGTTTTAGTTGCCTGAGGAATATCTATGCTTATTGATAGAATATTGAGAATCCACAACATATTGTCACAAGAGTTCATAATTTAATTGAAATCTGTTATTCAAATAAACTATAATTGTTCAAGTTTATAATGTGCTTCGCTAATTTTATTTGATTGCTCCTGTTTGCTTTTTTTATTGAACAATTCACCAGTATATTTTAGTTTGTTAATTTACTATTTGTTGTTTCATATAGGTGTATTTTTCATTCTTTTTTCATGAATTGTTCAATTATAAGTATGCACTTTAAAATTAGCAAAATAACCATAAAAATTGGGTTCCTGAATAAAAATAGCTAGTATAGTTCAACTGCCAGTTGAACTTATATATTAAGTATATCGAACGGTATCATTACAGATTTGAGTTCATATTTTTTTTTAAATACGTGAATAAGTCTATTTTCCTTTTCTTTTTAATTTTTTGAGCGTGTGTGATAGTAATTTCTAAATTGATTTTTGCTATAAGTAACGTAATACCCAATAAAATAAGTAACTCATTATGAATTAATTACAAGACAGATTTTACTTATAAATATACAGTTTTGATTTTTTTCTATTTGCATGTTTAAAATGCACTTGTATTCATTGTAATTGTATTCAACCTAACTAGTAAAATTGAAGTATAAGTAGGCATGGTTCCCTCCATCAATAATCTATTTTGCTGTTTCTTTTATCTTCATTTATTTTCATTGGCGACCTTTAAAGTGAGATAGTTCCTGTCACACCAGGTGATAAAACTGCTCTCTGAAAGCCCCTGTCTGTAGAAACTGCACTTAAAAATTTCAAGTCATCGGCATATACCAAGTAAAAACTGCCTTCAAAACAGCGAATATCAGCATGATTGATACTATCGAACGCCTTTGATAAGTCTGTATAGAGGGAATCTACCTGACAAACTCTCTCCATTTTTCATATACCTACAGCCAGATTATTAAAAGTAGTATTTCCAGGCAATCAAATGATATTATGTGTTGTCCAGATTCCGTAATTATCCATCATTAAATGTGAGTTTTCCAGTAAACAACGTTCCCTCGAAACACATGGCATGTGCCCCATCATCCCGAATTCGGTCGGCAACGGATCCAAGAAATCCCGGAAGTAGCAAATCGCAAACAAAAGCGAACCCGGAAAGCGGACGTACACGTAATTGTACCCCATCCGTCTGAGCTTTCCGGATAAACGCCTCTGATGGAAATTTCCAGACTTTTTTGGGAATAATATAAATTTAAGAAGCTTGTTTGGTCGTATGTAATAAATTCCAATTTGTAGCGACGTGTATGCGTGGAACATGTTTATGCAAAATGCTTGTTAAGTTCTACGGTATTTAGCAAATATATTTGGAATAAAGCAATTGTTAAATTGTTTAATTTTAAATTATAAGACATTTACCAGAAAATAAGAAATATTTGCAAAAAACCCAAACTGATATAAAACACGCTATAATTTCGTTCAAACATGTGAAAAATGGCTCTGGAAAACCTGGAGAGAGCCTCTAATGATGTTTTTCGGACGCAAACACCCCAAAAGAAAATTTATGGAAAAAAATAAACTTAAGTTTAGCCCCTCGTTATTTCAAAAGTCTCATACAGAAATCAATTTGTAGTCGTCCAGGGCAACATGGATAGTCCAGCAAACGCACAAGGGAGCCATTCCAGGCGGTCGGTGTTTTTTTGTTTGTCATTTTATTTTTCGGCGGCCTCCGGATGAGATAACGTATTTAATATTTTATCAGTCCGAGAGATATAAGGAGAGTATACGACAAGACTTAAGTGTTACTCTGGGAATTAATAAGATATTTAGGAGCTGCTTGCCGGAATAGAGATAGGTCATGTTTTATTTAAGCCAAATCTTTTGGGTTTCTTCAGCTGAGACGACGAGGACAAGGACGAATGCCTCGTTCGTATGGCTCACATTCGAGAGTTACGACCGTAATTTCAGAAGAAACACGATATTATTGTTTTTTTTTTCTTATAATGGTTCCAACATAGAACTCAAGTAATATCAAGCAATTTTGGCTAAACTATTTTAAAAAGAACGCTCTTGACTCATCACTTTACTACAGAAAAAGAGATTCAACAATACCTATAGGACACTTGAATATAAGAGTGCTCCTATGCACCTATATTTTTAAAGAGATGCCAAACTTCACTCTTTCTCCCACTATGTATAATTCCAGGCAACATTTAATGGCAGCTTCTTTCCTTCTTGTTAAAAAAATCTATAATGCTCTCACTTCTTACATCGGGTAACTGGTCTGACGTAGAGAACTAAAGGGGTATCTCTTTTCTTTCCATTATGTCAAAAGTAATGGAATCAATACTTACAGAAGCGCTAATTAATACATACAAATATTACATGACTCTAAATCAGCATGGTTTTTGCAGAGGATGTTCAATTTTATGTATATACCCCAGAAAAAAGGAAAGACTTAATAACTTTTTTACTTTTCAAGATAAATAAATGAAATTTGGTATCGATACAATAGTTATATAAGTATCTTTTGACATATTCTATTGTTTTCCAGCACTTCCCGTTTAACAGGACGGGACGCTAACTTTCTTATTTTAAATGGGATACTTGGTATATTTTTACGTATTCCGAAATAAAATAATATTCTGAAAACAATAATACTCTTGATATTTGGTAATTTTTGTTTTATATACTATATATACTATATAACCGATTTAAAAAATAATCATATCAAATTATTGGGAAAAAGAAACCGCTTTTCAAAAGTGGTTGTTCCCAATAATGTGCTATTTAAAAAAATAAAATAAATGCCAAAATTGATGGTTTTGACATTTTAAATAGGCGTGTACATTGTGTCCCAAATTCGAGGGTGACCATTGGAATCTCGGAAACCGTAAGAGTTACAGGGCCGGTTAAATAAAGGAAAAGTTGCGCAATTTGGAACTTCAACTTTATTTTTTCTTATGGGCGCCATATTAAATTTTCTCATTATTAAAAAGTATTTTTAATTGCCTTTAAAATGAGGTATCGCACTTGCATGCCCGATTACTCCTTCTAGCACTTCCCATAAGAACTCTATGAGTGCAAGAGAGAAAGATATATCAATGGGATTTCCAAATAAATTGGTTTTATATAAACTGAAGCTATAAAATACTCTGTATTTGATATAGTTTTTTTAACTAATTCAATGAAAATGTAAAGTTATTAAATGTTCCCTTTTTTCATCACTATAATAGAGTATCATTGCACTTTTCATCAGCACTCACTGTAATTTCACATAAGAAAAAAAATCAGTTTAAGACTTTAGGTCTTAAATCTATAAAAAAATTACTCATCAATGTGGGTTTACAGATTAAAACTAACTAGCACTAACATTGAAGTGGTTGCCTTACACATTTATCTTACATTAATTTCAATTAAAGTTCGTGAATAAATACCAACCAATAACCAAATTTGCTATATTGCTTTACTAATCATTTCCCCTCTTAGGTGTATAATGAGAATGGCGAAACTAGTAATTTTTTTTTGAGGTTAATGTTTGAACGACGACAGATGTCAAAGATACTATGAAGCTGTCAGTATTGCAAACATAAAGAAATTTATAAGAGAAAGAGTCCAATTCTCAATGTTAAATATTAAATTTAGATGAATAGCTAAAGTGTATACACAGTTCTTTGGTAAATTACATGGAATTCCATTTTGTCAACAACTAAATTGAAAAGTCATTAAAATAACAGTTTCAATTATTTTCTGAGCTGTATGATCCTACACAAAATTTTGAAATACCAATGTTTCAATATATTCTGTATTGGTAAAAATATTGTCGATACAACTTGCACATGTTTTTGTTGTTCTGGTATTTTTGTATATGGTTTGAACTAAATTGAATGACTTTAACAATGACAATAAATTCCTTCCATTTTCGTTATCAATTAATAATTTAATGTTAAAATCTCCTAGAATATAAATTTGTTTATTTTCATTAAATATTTTCACCAGCAGACTTTCAAGTTGTAGCATAAAAACATTAAAATCGCCAGATGGTGGCCTATATATACAAATGATAATTAATTTGTTTTTTGAAAAAATACATTTTACTACAGCACATTCAAATGTTCCATTGATTGATAAATTGTTAATTTTAATTCTAGGCTTACACTTATTTTTGTTTTTTGCAAATTTATGCTGTTCCTCCATGTCTTCCCTCTTCCCTGCAAAACATAGACACTAAATGAAAATTATTTATCGCTATCCTTTTAATTTGATCTTTGGACTTAATTGTTGATGTAAGTGAGTTTAGGCGTATGTTTACAAGGTGTTCCATGTGTTGATTCCACACTACAAACTGGATTTTTCATATTAATTCGATGCTTAAGTTACCACGGTATTTCCGGCAACAAAATTGAAATATCGTCATTCTTATTTGCTATATAGCGAATATCCAAATTTTATAAATAAATCGTATAATTAGGGTTGATTTTTCTATGAAGAATATCACATTTCAGCTATGATAAAATAATGCTATTGTTTATTTACTTTTTTTTAAATTTTTTGGCAGAAACCGATTAATTTTCTTTTTGTCAATCCGTAATAGCATAGTAAGTAGCATAGTAAGAAGGCTGTTGTTGAAAAGACAATTTAATACAGTTACTAGTTTATAAGGTTGAAGCTTAACATTTTTTAATGGGTTATACACAAACTAAATTTATATTCGGAATACCCCACTCTATTAGGGATTTAATTTAATTTTTGTTTATTTTTTTATATACATATGCCTAGCATAGTTTTATGTGTGGTGGCAACTTTTTTTTTAATGTTATTCTTAGTTTTATTTTTTATGGATATGGCTAGGTTAGCTAGTTATTTTTCGGGGGCATGGCATTGGCGTGGGGCTGACGGAGGGTAATAGGAACAATCTTGTTTTTTGTAATGGATGATAATGGCGGAAATGGCCAGTTTGGTCTTAATACGCATCACTTATTAAAATCCAATAATAAGTTTTTATGTGGTCATCTCAATATTCGGTCCCTTAATACTGGATTCGATGAATTTGTAAATTATATAACTGATAATAATTTTGACATTTTGGGATTGACTAAGACCTGGTTGAGGGCTTATACTGATAACTTGGCACATCAAATTGAGGGTTATAATTTCGTCAGGAAGGATCGATTAGGGCGTGGCGGTGGAGTCGGTTTTTATGTTAAAAAATATGTTAATTTTGAAGTTTATCACATTCACAACCCGCCACAGAACTTCGAATTCTTAAGCATAAAAACTCAGATTTCTAGCAAAAATATTTTGTTTACCGTGATATATCGTCCACCTTCATCAGATATTAACAGTTTTCTTGATTCCCTTGAGGATCTATTTACAAATATTGTTTCTTTTTTTGATCATGTGGTTTTTATGGGGGATATTAATAGTAATTTACTAAAGAAGTGTAGACTTTCTAACAGATTTTTAGCGCTCTTAAATACATTTGATTTAAATCAAGTAATAATCGAGCCTACAAGATGGAATATATCTAACAATACAAGTACCCTACTTGATGTTATTATTATAAATAAACATTTCCCAATAAATGGTGTTGGTTCGTTGTCTTTGCCACAAACCATTAGTGATCACAACTTAGTATTCTGTTGTCTTGAGTTTCCTAAAAGTAAAGAGGGACATTTTAAAATGAAATGTAGGAATTATAGTGTTATTAATACGGATTTATTTGAGCATGACGCTTTAAGACTTAATTGGGATAGTATATATTACCTAAATTCCGTTAACGATAAACTTGTGGCTTTTAACAACCATATACTTTGTTCAGTTGATAAACATGCGCCAATTAAGACTAAAATTATTAAAAATAAACCATTTACTCCTTGGATAACAGACAATATTAAATTGCTTATGAAGCTCCGAGATAAAGCACTGCGAAAATATAAAAAAAATAAAACTGAGTTAAATTTAAACTATTATAGGCAATTGCGAAACTATACAAAACATGCTATTCAGCGGGAAAAAATATCATATTTTAACACACTTTCTAAAAAAAAAAAAATCGTGATTTTTGGATAAATGCTAATAAACTACATCTAAGAATACCGATCTGCCTTGTAATTTTAGTAATACAGAAGCCCTAAATAATTATTTTTCTCAATGCGTTAACCAAATTAACAATAATATATCACAAACCAAATTAAATTTTTACAATGAAAATAAATGGAATAATAGTATTTAAGAATTAAATTTAAGTCTTCTTGATGAAGAAAGGGTTAACAGTATAATTAAGACCATAAAATCATATGCTATAGGAGCTGACGGACTTTGTATAAATGATATCAAGCTTTGCCTACCTTTTTGTAAAAAACCACTTCTAAACATTTTAAATACTTGCATTCTTACAAATGTATATCCTGATATCTGGAAAAAAGCACTTATAAGACCCATTTCAAAAATCTCTAATCCAAATCAGTAGTTTCTAAAATTCTAGAAAAGCATATTCACCAACAACTTTATAATTTTGTTAACTCATTTGGTATACTTCCAGATACGCAATCGGGATTTAGGAGGAATTATAGTACAACTACTAGTCTGGTGGGAATGTTAGATAATATAAGACTTAACGAAGAACATAAACAAAGTACTTGCATGGCGGTGCTTGATTTTAGCAAAGCATTTGATACTATAAATCACTCAATGCTCCTTGCAAAGTTGGGATATTTTGGTTGTTCTGAATCTACAGTTTCTTTTTTTGATTCCTATCTTAAAAATAGATCACATTCGGTATTGTTAAAAACCAACAATGGAAGTTTGGAGCACTCAAGGTATCTTGACTTGGAAGTTGGTGTTCCTTAGGGCTCCATATTGGGACCTCTTTTATTTTCGATTTATGTTGCGGATATGCCTAACTGTTTTAAACATTGTAAGTTACAACAATATGCTGATGATTCTCAAATATACATGCCATTAAATTTTTTAAATTTTAATATTTCTGAGCAAAAAATTAAATCGGATATACTAAACATAGTTAATTTTTCCAATGAGCATAACTTAAAAATTAACCCTGTTAAATCTACCATCATTTTATATGGCTGTAAGTCAGGAATTCTGAGACACTTATATGAAAGTATAAATATTGAGATTAATGGAGAAGAAGAAGATTCCAGTTGTCAATGAAGTGAAAATATTAGGATTGACTTTAGATTCTAACTTTTGTTTTGAGACACACATTAAGAACAAATTAAATATAGGCTATATGCGTCTTAGAAATCTGTACAGATTTAAAAATGTCTTAAAGAGTAAAACCAAATATTATCTCTGCAATAGCCTCATTCTCTCCTTACTCGACTACGGTGATATCGTATATTCTAATTCTATAACATCTGAGCTTTCTAGATCTATACAAAAATTGCAAAATAGCTGTATAAGATTTTCTTATAGCGCTGCCTATCGGGAGCATATCACACCTTATTTAAACATAAATTCTATTTTAAATATGGAAAGGAGAAGAAAATTACACATATATGCCTTTATTTATATATTTATAATATATACACATATATATTAAATAATAAAGTCGGGTTAACCGTAGCCAATCGATAGTTCTTCGGCATTAACATTTTTACGAAAAAGTAATACAGCAATGCAAAAACTTTCCCATAGCAAACAAGATAACCCAAAAAAGTGTCAAGAATAAGTTTTTGAAAATTTGTTTTTTTTTTCAATAATCTTCAAAACCACATAAAATATAATATATATATTTTTTTATATGGCATATTCTTTTACAAGTAAATAATGTGCAACTTTGGGGTAAATTATCCATTTTCGTATTTTGAGGGTAGGTGAATTTGAGACACCGTTTATGTTTATTTTTCCAATAAAATAAATAATAAAAAATATTTAAAACATTTATCATATACCTAAAAATACGTAATAATAAAAAAAAAATATTATCTTGTAAAATGTAAAATATTAGGTCCCGCGGTATCTCCACTTAGTCGTTCCACTGTACGGCGTGCGCCACCAAATCTCGGCTTCAATTTTGACGCCACGAAACCAGTGTCACGGCTAGAACTCTCGATCGGCTACAGGTCAACCCTCTTATTTAAATAAGTTATTTACTACTCTCTCGCATTTACACAATACTCGTAATGTTGGAAATTTTAGGATACCTCAACATAGAACAAGTAACTTCCACAAGTCATTTTCGGTTGTCGGAGTTACAATGTGGAATAACTTGCCAAATAATATTAAAGATTTTTCATTTAATAAATTTTACACCGCAAATTCTTCTCGACTCCCAACGAGATGCCTAGTAGTATGACTAGTAGTAGATACACAGTATAAACTGCAAAATCAACTAAGACCAAAGATAAGCTGGCCTGTCCCATCTTTCTTTTGTGGTTCTTTTTTGTCTATTCTTGTTACCTTCCGTCGCATGCCAGCCAAATTGCTTTGCCATTTTTCGTTTCTGCCCTTTTTAGTTTTAGTTTTGTTCTTTTTTAGGTTAATTAGGAATTTTTTTTTTGTGTTTATTTATAATGTTTTCAAGGCCTGTTTTATGCAAATTGCGCTATCGGTTTTATATAATCGCGAAGCAGTTCCTTTTACCAAAAATTGTCAATTTTATTTTCTCATGTAGTTAATTATATTTATAACTATTTTTTTGGTAATAAACATTTTTGACTTTTATATTATACATTTAATTAAAGTTTCGTTATACAATGTTCAAGTTTGTGCAGCAAAGAATCGTCTTTGACGTTAATATATTAATTTATACTTTAGTTAAAAAAGAGGCCTTTTTCCCTTTCATTTCTCTCGTTATTTATAGCGTGTTTTTATGAAAATTTGACTGCCAACTAACAAATCCCAAAAAACAAATGAACTTTATGCAAGATAGCGATATTCACATCCGCTCCTATAAAAAAAAAATAATTAAAAACCCACCGGAGAATAACTTTTATATGCGTATAGAAATAACCGCGAGCAAAATAGTTCTAAAGTTGCATGGCGAATTAATGCGGCAAAATAAAATAAACAACCCGCCGGAAAGTATGAGGAGATATGTGTAGTATATATACGCCGCTCGTTATTTTCATTTTCTATTATGCACGCCTCGTTTTGTCGGGGGCGAAACGGTAGAATTTAGTAATATACACCGAATTACGTTATAAATAAAATATCATTATTTATTAAAATTCTAAGCCGGTCCCGTATACAACGGCAATTAAGCCCCGGATATATTTATTATGCATTTATTTAGGGCCGCAGTGTGTAATTAATTGTCTTAATTAACAGCATTAGAGACACGCGTGGAAATAAGTGAAAAAATACGTTTTTGTTTTAAAGAAAAATTTAAACTTTAGTGATTACAAGAGAGAGAGAGAGACTTTTGAGGAAGAAGTGAAAAGAGCCACTGCTTTCAATTATGTTGTTGTTGGCAAGAAATTATTGTGTTTGCTTGTATGTAAATCTTCAGTGGAGTCTCTCCTTTCTTATTGCATAATAGTATGGGGTGGTACTTACAAGTCTACTCTTCCACCGTTAAAAGTTGTCCAAAATTATATTCCTAAAGTAATTTATAAGAAAAATAGACTTTACTCAACTGAGCTACTATACAACTCTAATATTAGCGATATAAATCATCTTTATAAAAAAAAAGTATTTTCTTTTGTACATAGTGCTGATATTTCAAAAAAAAAAACAAATCACGCATTCCCAAGGCACCAGGAGTAATATGCATAACAATATTACTTTGCCACAGAATCATAAGCAAATTATAGATTATTTAGTAGCAAAATTTTATAACTTAATCCTCTCTGATATTAAGAATATAACTAATCAGAAAGTCTTCAATCGGAAGGTCACGAATTATATTCATGAAAATTTTAATAGTTTTAGGCCATTATTAGGATAATTTTATTACTCAAAAAATAATAGGTTATAGTGCAGATTACCAACTAATTTCTGAATTGTTTCTCTTTTCTACCTTTTATTTAATTCTTAAATTATTTATTTAAAGAACCTTAAAAAAGAGCTGGAATCCAACGAAATTTTTGGATTATAAATAAATAAAAAAAAAATTAAATGTTGAAGCAGTAGAGCAGAACTCAAAAGGAAGAGTACCAAGACAGAAGAAGAAGTAAATGAAGAAAAAGGAGAAGATGTCAAGAGATTTTTAGGTATTACATAAGTAATGGTCTGCCTGTAATATAATCTCTATGAATTAAAAACATTGACGCTGTAAATATTATAAAAAATTAAATAATATTTATTAGAAAACTATCGGGAAGGCAGCCTCTAAATTTTAAAATTAGTCTCACTATTATTCTTTCTTTAAAACGTAAATGCTCCTGGCACTACACTTTTGCTATTTTTTTCTCATCAGTGGTATAATTATCATCTGATTCATTATTTTTAATCTCGCAGATACATTTGGACTGCTAGGAGAATCAGTTTTCACATTTTTATCAGGCCTCTTAGTTTTTGTTTGGGAATTTCTTTGCTTTACTTCTACAGTAGATTTTACATTTATAGTAAACCATTTAACTGCTGAATATGTCGTTTTTTTAATTTAAAATACTAAGAAACTTGTCGTACAGGCGTAGTTCTTCAGTTTTTTGCCACTCGGTAGGCTCTGTAATTTTTCTATTAACGGTGTCATAGTCAACAAGAAAAAATTGTAGTAAATGTTATATTTCCTTAAGATATGCAAGGCAACTCAATGATAAGTTCAAAATCACATTGTCAACAACTATTATCTTCAGGGTAATAATTAAAATAGTCCTTGAACCTATTGGCTTACTCTGTATATACAAAATTTAAAGAGGTAAAAGGAGAAGAGGATAGAGAAGGAAATCGAGGTAGTTCCTAAGTATTACTAAAGCAGTTGCATGACAGTAAGAAAGTCATAATAAATTTAAAAAAATTGAAGAAGAAAAGGAAAGAGACAGAAGTGCTTAGGATAGTATTGACACCGTAGAACATAAGTAAAGAGAAAAAATACTACAAGAGATGAAGACGAAAAAGGAGAAGAGTAAAGAGAAACATATCGATGTAATTCTTAAATATTACTAAAGTAGTTGCATGCCTATCAGAAAATCTTTATGCATCAAAAAAAAATACAGATCCATGAAAATAAGAAGCAACAGAAAAAATGGAGGAGGTGAAGGTCTTGCTTAGGTACTACTTAAGCAATGGTTTGCTTGGAAAGTTTCTTTAAATAAAAAACGAATTAATTTTAAATATTTTACGAGAAATACTGATAAGAAAGAAAAGCAAGCAAAGGAATGAGAAAGATGTCGAGTTATTACTTAGCTACACTGGTATGCCTGGAAAATCTCTATAAATAAAAAAAAATACATAGTAAATATTATAATGAGAAAGCTGACGAGGATAAAGAAGCATGAGAAGAGAAAGAAAAAAAAATGCAAATACTGCAATAAATGCTGTTCTTATATCATCAGACAAAGATACAGTACTTCAACTAATTGAATTTTCAAAATATAAAAAAAAGCCACTATCTGCAGCAATATATTCTTATTAATGTAGGTGTTTACTATAAAGGATAGAAAGAGCCCATATTCCACCTATAGCCTAATAATTTTAAGCTTCCTCTCTATTTGTCTCAATATTTTTCTTAATTATAAACAATTTAAAAGGAAGTTTGATCATAGAGAAGAAGAAGTCGAAAAGGAAGAGGAAAGAGAATTATCTTGAATTGAGGCACTTGACTGAAAAATCCCAAAAAAATATAATAAATACTTTAGGAGAAATACTGATAGGAAAGAAAAGCGAGCAAAAGAAAGAGAAAGATGTCAAGTTAGGTCTTAGTTGCTACCTAAGCATTGGTATTCCTGGAAAGTCACAATATGAAATTGTAAATTAAAATTAAAAAACTGGCGAGGAAAATTAGCCAGAAGAAAGAAAAGGAGAAAAAGGGAAAAAAAGGATGGTAAGTTAGTTAATCTGAATTATTACTTAAGCAGTGGCATGCCTGTAAAAAAACTCTGTGAATCAAAAAAAAAATAAAAATGCAGATAATATAAACGGAGGATTTGAAAGAAAGCCAAAGCAAAAAATAAGAAAATTAAATAAAAGAAACTAGTAATTTTTTTAAAATTTAATATCCTTTAAACTGACTTCTTTTTTTAATTTTCCTTACGATTTATCGCATTTCCTGTATTTTAATTTTTTTGTAGCATCCTTATGCTTTTTTAAAATTCAATTTGTTAGAACTAAATTAAATAAAATAATAAAAACTATAAAAGTTCTTAAGGAATTTGCTGTTCTTCAATTTTTTTGTCTTTTTCAATTAATTTCTTGTTATAGTTTTTATGCTTCGTTACTACCGCGTAATCATTTGCGTATTTTGGAAAATATAAGAAGATCAAAGTGCCCAAAAAACCGAAATGTTGCAAACAAAATTTGATCAACTAAAGCAGTGGAAAAAAATTTTTTTTTCATACTTTCTCTTTTAATTTTTAAGTTTTTCTAAATCATCGGTACCAGTTCATACAATTATCACTAAGTTTTCCATATAATTCAACCGTTTCCTTTAGAAATTAAACGTTCTTAATTAACATTCCGGTTATCTCTGTAGGCCTACGTATCTCCGATCTGTGCGACTGAGAAAGTCGCCTCCCCAGAGGGATTTTAAAATAAAAAGTCATTTTAAAACTACAAAAGCCTTTTTGGCCCTCGTCGTATTCAGAAGGGCTCCTAAAACAAATTCTCTGTTCTAAAAACCTTATCTCTACCGCGAAGCAGTAGCACGGAGGCCCTTTGTGTGTGCATAAAGCCACAATAGAAACCGAGAAAAATTATCTGATTTTCTTCTTGAAATCGAATAAAATACGTAAAGGGTTGAGGATCTGATATCATTATATTGGGAAACTGGCTTATAACCTACTTCTTGACACATTAACCCATCTGAACCATTTGACTGTTCTATAATCTTTTGAAAGACCATTAAGACGCAAAACTTAATATGAAATGAAAATGCCAATATTAAATAAATAAATATTTAATACTTTCACTTAACTGTAATCGTATTTTTTTAATCTAAAGTGAGCTTCCTGAACGATCCTTCGGCACCGCATCCAAAGAGGTCCTGTTGGGTTTGATCCAGCTCGATTTTTTCGGTTGATTTTACGGATAATAATTTCTGGAATAAATCGTCACTTTCTTCGATTTGTTCGCACCATTCTTCTACAAAATAAATTATTAACAGTGTAAGTATTTATTCCGACATTACTTAGGCACTTTTTAAGTTTAATGATAAAGATTTTTCTTCAGTGAAAGTCAGAGCTTCATTCGCTTTATTACGATGAGAGTATGAAATGGTCGAAGTTGGAATTATCATGATTGTCATCTCCTAGTTTTCTTGCAATAAATTTATTTATTTATTTATTTCATAAATTCACATACATAAATATTATGCATAACTGAATATCTGTATGTGCATCTAATTGTTTCTACAAAAAAAGTTTTCAATAAACTAAAATAAATAAATAACCACTATAACAAAATATACAAATGAATACACATCATCCTATCCTTAGCCTTAATTCACTTAGACAAAAATCCAGCCTAGATGAAGTTTTCTGTCATTTTCAAGAATACAGTTTTTACATAATTTTTCTAATGCTTTGAAATTATAAACACTCTTGATGTTGTCTGGAATTAAATTAAAGATTTTTGGTGCAAGACAGTTAAAATATCTCTTGTTCAAGTTTTTTTTAATTTTTGAAGTAACTAAGCGTTTGTTTACGTAATTTTCGGTATTATAAGAATGCATTACATAGTTTCATTAAATTTTTTTTAATAAAGCAACATACCTCTTCCAGGGTGTCCCATATTCGAGGGTGACCATTGGAATCTCGGTCGGTTAAATAGAGGCAAAGTTGCGCAATTTGGACCTTAATAAAATGACGGTTAAAAAATTTTAAAATTC
The DNA here is from genome assembly GCF_022605725.1 of Anthonomus grandis grandis. Lineage (NCBI taxonomy): Eukaryota > Metazoa > Arthropoda > Insecta > Coleoptera > Curculionidae > Anthonomus > Anthonomus grandis. The sequence goes on from NC_065554.1 coordinate 28,274,387, forward strand.
CGGATATCGGAAACCTAAAAACAGATTTTCATTGTCACTTTTTATGTCATACAACATGACGCAAAAAAAAATTAATTCGACGTTTCGTTTTTTTTTCGATCATCATCAACTTTATTTTTTCTTGCGGATGCCATATTGAATTTTTTAATTTTTAAAAACTAATTTTAATTGCCTTTAAAATGAAGTATCGTACTTGCATGTCCGATTACTCCTTCTAGTACTTCTTATAAGAACTCCATGCGTGCAAGAGAGAAAGATATATCAATGGGATTTCCAAATAAATTGATTTTATATATGGTAGAAGGTAAAAACGATTTTGATAAATTTCGGTTTTTTTTTTGGATATCTCCGAAAATATCCGAAATTTTAAAATTGCTCCAAATTGCGCAACTTTGCCTCCATTTAACCGACTCGGTAACTCTTACGGTTTCCGAGATCCCAATGGTCACCCTCGAATTTGGGACATCCTGTACATATCTAACCCTATATTATTGAAATATTCATTGCAATAATTTGCTAGTTTTCTAGGGTTATTAAAAGGGATCTTATTTAAAATTGCTTTTTTGATTGACCATAAGCTAATAATAATCTTGATTACTAATAAACCATTTTATCAAGAATATTCAATTAAAAATCAGGTACAAGATTTGAACAAGATATGAGATACCACGTTAAAAAAATTAATGAAGATTCCTTATAGTGATCAAATTACCATGAAGCACTTCAATAGACTTCTGTTTCCCACCATAGTTTGACGGAAGGTTTTCTGCAGATAAATGCTCTTTTAACTCGTCATACGACTGGTGATTATGTATCTAAAAATCACTTTTATTTAAATCAATTTTAATAAATAACAAACGAACATTCTCTTACCTTATTCACTAATTTACTGGGCAGCAGGCTCTTCAGTAACCTCATTACATAATCCATAAAATTGGTTTGGTTTATAAAGTGGATCGAGTGAATCCTTAAATTTACTGACATCTAGAATTAGAAGAAAGAGCTTTTCATTACAGTGGAGCTTCTGGCTTTTATAGAACATACAGGTGTGACAAGCAAAAGAAATATAGACAAAGTAGAGCAAAAAAAGATGTGATGGCAAATATATGAGTCAGTCTCTCATATTACCTTTGAGTCACTTACTTATAATATGAAAACAAAGCCAGAGCATCTGTACTATCTGATGAAGTGAACATATTAGAGAGTTCAACAAATTGGAAAATGTTTATTAAGTAAATGCTTACCAATATGTCGACCAACTTCTGTTGAACAGTAGGTGTATATTTTAAAACGTTCTTCCAACTGTAACCGTCGAAATCTATAATAATAATATTAGATATAAACAGGTCAGTTATCAGCCTTATTTCGGCCATCATAAGTACTGGTAGTTCGTATAAAAAGGCATCGCAAGCTTCACCGTTCGGATCTGACACTTTGAATATGGTGATTCTGTGCAGGTCTGGGGTCAGATTTGGCATGACAACTGTTTTACTAAGAAACAACAAATCGCTTGTTAAATTAATTTAAATACAGATTACGGCACTTACACAAGCTTTTTGCTTTCTAAATATTCTTTGGTTTTGGGGGTCATTTTATCGAAGATCTCGTTGGAGTATCTGGATCTGATCCGGTAGTAGCCTTCCAGGGATTTTTTCGCTTTTTCCAGGCTCATTTTGCAATTTAACAGTGCTATACGAAACTTGTTGTCGACTGAAAAATATGTCGTTGTAATAAATGTTTGCAAAAAAATTATTCAAGCAACTGATGATAGTTAAATTAACATTTATTTTTAACGTTTATTACTAATGACTTATATTTCCACTTATTTGGGGTAGAAAATTGGTACACCTACTGCAATTTTCATAGCGAATTTTTTCACGTTTTACTCAGAAACCTTATATGTGAGAAAAGTGTAAATACAAAAAGTATAGATATTTTATCACCTATAATTTTCTTAAAGAGCATTTTTTGTCAGGTAATTATTTTTTGCAAAAAACCCGTTTTTAATTAACGCTACCCTTACCCCCCCACCCAGCCCACACAACTTACCAGTAAGAAATTGTTTTGAAAAATCATTGTTTTCCAAAATAATATGCATGAATAACAGCTAGTTTTGTCATTAGTATTTAATCCAATAACATCAGTTTGTTTATTTGATATAATTATATTTATGTATATTAATAAAAATTTAAAACAAAAAACAGTGAGATTAAATTAAATATTATGGACGAAAAATAGTGATTTTTCAAAAGAATTTCTTACTGGATAAATGTTTGGGGTGGGTGGGGGGGCAAGGGTTGTATTGATAAAAAACAATGTTTTTGCAGAAGATATATATTCAATATTTAAGTTAATATTACTGTTTATTTAAATTTAATATTATTTTATATATAAATATTTAGTACAAAACAGTGTTATTAGATTGGATAATATGGATGATAAACAGTGATTTTTCAGAAGAATTTCAACAAATATTTAAAGTCTAGTAATCGAGTTTAAAAACCAGATATGTGAATCCCTTATCAATTTTTAAAATGCCGAAATTTTCTCCTTTGTGCAAAGAGAATCGTATATGATATACGTATATTCTTTAGTTTAATAGACATACCTTACCCATATACGGTTGATAAATATACCAATAGTTTTAATTTAAAAACTGTATTTTTGAACCTAGATAATGAACAGGTGTCTAGAACCAACAAAAACTGAAATTTTTTCAACACTTAATGACCTATCTTTAAAAAACCGAATTTTTACTTATTTGCGATAAAAAATGGCACAACCACTGCAATTTTTTTATAGTGATACATCTTGCTTTCCAGAAATATATTGGATTTTTTTAACTTTTACTCTAAAACCTTAAGGTTATATGAGAAAAGTATAGATACAAAAAGTATAGATATTTTATCACCTATAATTTTCTTAAAGAGTATTTTTTTCTTAAGCAATTATTTTCTGCAATAAAACCGTTTTTAATTCACGCTACCCTTACCCCCCCACCCACCCCACACAACTTACCAGTCAGAAATTGTTTTGAAAAATCATTGGTTTCCAAAATAATATGCATGAATAACAGCTAGTTTCGTCATTAGTATTTAATCTGATAACATCAGTTTGTTTATTTGATATAATTATATTTATGTATATTAGTAAAAATTTAATACAAAACCAGTGAGATTAGATTAAATATTATGGGCGAAAAATAGTGATTTTTCAAAAGAATTTGGTTTGTGTTGATAAAAAACAATGTTTTTGCAAAAAATGTATTCAATATTTAATTTATTAACACGGTTGACTTAAATTTGATATATAAATATTTAGTACAAAACAGTATTATTAGACTGGATAATATGAATTATGAACGAAAAACAGTGATTTTTTAGAAGAGATTCATCAACTATTAGTTGTAGTAATCGAGTTTAAAAACTAGATATCTAAATCCCTTGTCAACTCCCAGCAAACAGAATCGTATATGATATACGTATCTTCTACAGTTTAATAAATATACCTTAACCATATACGGTTGACAAATATACCAAAATATATGTAATGTATTGCTTAGGTACTTAATTACCATCTTCTTTTGGCAAATGTTCGCACTTGTTCGTCCACTCTTTTAACATATTAACGCGTTCATCGAAATCCTCTTCGGATAAGTCGTAATGTTGCAAAATCTTTTTCTTTTCCTCCTCGGTTACTTGTAACAGTTTCGACAGTTTCGACATATTGTAGCTCTAAAAGAAGATATTGATATTGTTTATTGCATAACAAATGTATGATTTCAGGTACAGTATTCGTTTCAGATCCACATTAAAGTCATTAGGGAGTTATTTTTTATTATGTAGTTGTTATTTGGAAATCAAGTAAAACTCAAAGAGTTGTTGGTTTCAAAGGTGGATATTTCAGAAGTTTTTCTTTATAAATGACCAAAACATAAGGTATATAGTTTGAATTGGTCATATATTTTAAAAGATTAACAGTTCTGCATAGTTTTTTTATCTTAGAATTAAGAGATACTATAATTATTTAATAAATAAATTATGTGTTAAAATTTAGACAAGCTTTACGGCTAAAATTTTCGAAAAAAAATTCGAGATAATATTTGTTAAAGTACTTTTTTTTACAATTTTACAATAAATCAGTGCGTTTGGAAAAATTTAAAAAAACAGGCAAATTTTAACAAAAAAAATTAATTTAATTTCTCAAAACTGAAGATAATTTTGAATTATTTTTTAATTAAAATAAAATTTCTCTTTAATTGTTAATAAATTTTAAAACTGATTAAAAATTAAAAAAAAACTTGTTAATTAAATTATTTGCGCATAATTTCAATGATCTATGGTTGTAGAATTTATTATTAATTATTATTTTACAATAAAGAGATTCTGTCATTATATATTAAATAAATTAATTGTATTTTTTATGCTAAAGTTCTATCGAGTTTTATGAGGCAAAAATTATGATTTTAATCAAAATCATGGTTAAAATTTCCAATATTTTAAGACAATTTACCATTAAATTAGTTTAAAAAGTATGCACAAAAGAGACAAAAATAAAGTGATCACTAGGTTTTGTTACAGTTGAAATTTTGATGAATTTTACACCTAACGTTTTGATTTTAGTCAAAATTAGAAATATTTCAAAAACAATTTAAGGTTATCAAAGTTTAGGAAAAACTAGAAGAAAAACACAGAGAAATTTTAATAATTTTTTAATTGAAATAAAATTAATTTTTTATTCCTTAATAATTTTTAGAACTAATTAAAGATAAAAAAACTTAATTTTAATTAAATTAATTATGCATAATTTTAATTCAATGTTGTAGATTTTATCTAGAGTTTAATTTTACAATTAAGAGACAGACACTGTATTTTTTATGCTAAAGCTTTGACGAGGTCTACGAGACAAAAGCTCATTCAAAATCTTTTATTCAAAATCATGGTTAAAATTTGCAATATTTTAAGACAATTTAACATTAAATTAGTCTAAAAAATATTCACGAAAGAAACAAAAATTAACTGATTTTTTCAATAGATTTTTATTTTTAGAACTAATTAATTAATTTTTATAATAAATAAATTATTTGTATTTTTTACTGATTATTTTATAAAGCTAAAGCAGTTAAAAATTTAATGAGTTTTACAGCAAAATTTTCGATTTTAGTCAAAATTATAGTTAAAATTGTAAATTTTTCAAGACAATATAAAATTAATTATTTGAAGCAGTGAGTTTAAAAAAAATTAAAAGAAAAAAACGGGCAAAGCTTAACATTAAAAAATTTAAACTTTAAAAACTGTAGATTAATTTTTAGCAATTTTGTAATTAAAATAAAATTAATTTTTTAACCCTTAATAAATTTTAGAACTAATTAAAGAAAAGAAAACTGATTTGTTAAATTAATCACGCATAATTTCAATTCAGTAGTGTAGATTTTATTTATAGTTTTATTTTACAATTAAGAGATACTGTAATAAATTAATTGTATTTTTTCTGCTAAAGTTTTGACGAGAAAAAAACTCTAATTTTATTCAAAATCATGGTTAAAATTTGAAATATTTTAAAACAATTTATTATTAAATTAGTTTAAAAAGTATGCACAAAAGAGACAAAAATAAACTGATCTGTAGGTTTTGCTACAGTTGAAATTTTGATGAATTTTACAGCTAACGTTTAGATTTTAGTCAAAATTATAGTTAAAATTAGAAATATTTCAAGACAATTTATTATTAATTAATTGAAGTAGTGAGTTTAGGAAAAAATAGAAGACAAAAAGAGACAAATTTTTATAATTGTTTAATTCAAATAAAATTAATTTTTTAACCCTTAATAATTTTTAGAACTAAATTTTTATTTTTAGAACTAATTAATTAATTTTTATAATAAATAAATTTTTTATAATTTTTATTGATTATTTTACAAAAATAAAACAGTTAAAATTTTAATGAGTTTTACAGCCAAATTTTCGATTTTAGTCAAAATTATAGTTAAAATTGTTAATTTTTCAAGACAATATAACATTAATTATTTGAAGCAGTGAGTTTAAAGAAAATTAAAAGAAAAAAACGGGCAAATCTTAACATTAAAAAATTTAAACTTTAAAAGTGTAGATCAATTTTTAGCAATTTTGTAATTAAAATAAAATAAATTTTTTAACCCTTAATAAATTTTAGAACTAATTAAAGAAAAGAAAACTGATTTGTTAAATTAATCACGCATAATTTCAATTCAGTAGTGTAGATTTTATTTATAGTTTTATTTTACAATTAAGAGACACTGTAATAAATTAATTGTATTTTTTCTGCTAAAGTTTTGACGAGAAAAAAACTCTAATTTTATTCAAAATCATGGTTAAAATTTGAAATATTTTAAAACAATTTATTATTAAATTAGTTTAAAAAACATGCACAAAAGAAACAACAACTGATTTTATCAACAGATTTTTATTTTTAGAATTTATTAATTAAAATTTTTATGATTAATTGTTTAATAAATTATTTGTATTTTTTAATAATTATTTTACAAAGCTCAATAAAAAATAACAGTTAAAATTTCAATGAGTTTTACGGCTAAATTTTTAATTTTAGTCAAAATTATAAATATTTCTAGACAAATTGACGTTAATTAATTGAACCAGTGAGTTTGGAAAAAAATTAAAGAAAAACATTGGCAAATTTAATTTTTAAAAACTCTGGATTAATTTTTAATTAAAATAAGATACATTTTTAATGCTTAATTTACCCTACAACTAATTAAATAATAAAAAACCTATTGATTAAATTTATTATGCACAAATTTGCTCCTGTCGTAAAAATTATAATTCTTAATTTTATAAAGTTTAATTTTTTAATTAAGAATTACTGTAAATTTGTTCTCGTTAATCAATTAATTTTAAAAATTACGAGTTTTTTGCCTAAAATTCTTCTGTTATTCTGTTAAGCTAAATAGGTAATTAAAATTGGACCATTTTAAATAATTTTAAGGTTTTTTTAATTTAAAATAAAATTAATACTTATAATTAAAGATAAAAAAACATGTTAATTAAATTAATTATGCACAATTTCAATTCAATGGTGTAGATTTTATCCATAGTTTTATTTTACAATTAAGAGACACTGCATTTTTTATTTTAAAGTTTTGACGAGTCTTACGAGACAAGAATTATTATGTTAATCAAAATCATGGTTAAAATTTCAAATATTTTAAAACATTTTAATATTAAATTAGCTTAAAAAAATATGCACAAAAGAGACAAAAATTTATTACTTTTAACTAATTTTATCAATAGATTTTTATTTTTAGAATTAATTAAAATTTTTTATGATAAATAAATTATTTGTATTTTTTATTGATTATTTTAAAAACTTTTTTTACAGCCTTGATTTTAGTTAAAATTGTAAATATTCCTAGAAAATTTAACGTTAATTAATTGAAGCAGTGAGTTTGGAAAAAATTAAAAGAAAAAAATTGGCAAATTTAATTTTTAAAATCTCTGGATTATTTTTTAATTAAAATGAAATACAATTTTTAATGCTTAATTTACCCTAAAACTAATTGAATAATAAAAAACCTATTGATTAAATTAATTATGCACAAATTTGCTCCTGTCGTAAAAATTATAATTCTTAATTTTTATAAGATTTAATTTTTTAATTAAAAATTACTGTAAATTTGTGCGTTCATTAAATATTTTTAAAAATTAACACAATGAAAATTTTTGAGAGTTTTTTGGCAAAAATTCTTTTGGCAAGCCAAATACGTAATTAAAATTGGACTGTTTTAATACTTAGTTTTTTATATCAAAATTAAAAGATTCTGTATATTTTTATGATAAATATATTATTTTTATTTTTAACCGAATAGTATGTTTTATTTAAAACAGTTAAAATTGGACTTTCTGTATCCAAATCATGCAAAAAATTCAAAAATACTGAAGACAGTTTAACATTAAATCAGTGAAGTTTGAAAAAAACCTAAAAATCAGGCAAATTTCAACCAAAAAAAAATCCGACTGTCATATTCTAGACTAATCATTATTACTCACCTAAAAAATGATTACTATAACACACTAAAGTAAACTATTAAATGTAACGAGCCGATCAGATATAAAACAGTTAAAATGTTCCAAAGCGAAACGGACACAAAAAGTGAATTACAAAATCGTGTAAGGACAATTTAAATACTTATTTAAAAAACAACACAAATTAGACAGTAATTATAAAACCAGTGTTATTACTTACGTACGTTTCATTTGACGAAACACCTCTTGGTCATAAACTAGCGAACTTACAAGTGAATTTGGAGCGTAAACTCTATAATTAAATGGTACCGGGAAATGTTCTGTAGTCAATTTACGTAGAAACTATAGAACATCATTGAAAAATAACGTCTTTAATCCGAACGTTTGTCGTCATACATTTAATATAAGAAATTTTTTGTTCTACTGAAGAATAAGAACCTCGTCTAAAGGTTTATATGGAAAATGTGGGTCAAAATGCGATTGATAATCTTCTGTACGTGGTGTAGTTGCATAATAATTTTTAGTTGATTGAGATTTTCATCTTTGTGCAGGGTCTCCCAAAAGATGAACATAACATAGTCGGTAATTTTGGTGATTTTTTTGTTAGATTAACTTTGAAATTGACCCATATTTTGTTTATTATTGGTCCTTTAAAATGAAGGAATAAATGTGAAAATTGAGCTTTGATGATCATATTGTCTGCATTATAAATATGGTATTAAAAGTTAATTAATTTATTAAAACGTTTTTTATTTGATTGAAGCCGAAAAATTTTAAATTTATTTATAATGACAGGAAAAATGTGTGTATACTATTTTATATAATAAAATGGTGAAAATTTCCATTGTTTTTTCCACTATAACATTGTTTTTCACCACTATAAATATTTTTTAAATTGTAATTACAATACTTACACTCCAGTAATTAGGATATTTAGTTAGTAGAAAATTGTTATTTCTGTTATTAATTGGCTTATTATTAAATTTTCGTAATTTTTTTTAATTTCATGACATTCTCATTCGCACTCCCTCTCTCTAAAATTAAAAAAAAATACAAAAAACCTTTTTTAAGAATAATTATTTTTTATTAAAAAAAATTAATAAACCCTTCAAGAAAATCACAAATTGATTCACATAATTCAATCTCAAAAACATGCAAACATATAATTTAAAATTTATTATTGTCAGTCCTCACTGTTAAATCTATTAATCCATGATTGCAACAACAATTTGAATTTAGACCTTGTAGATTGGATGCCTTGGAGAAGGATATTCAGGTGGATACAATATACACTGACTTCTTCAAGGCATTTGATACAGTGCCACACAATTTACACTTTTCAATTGCACTTTTTGACGTCTTCAAAAATGATATTATTGAATATCTGACTTGCTGCAATTACCTGCTTTTTGCAAATGATCTGAAGTCAAGCTGTATCGTCAAATCATTCCAGAAGTGTGAAAAATTGCAATATAATCTGAAAAACCCGTTTGACTGGTATTAGAGAAATGGTATGTCACTGAATCTCTGTAAATGTAAAACTATGCGCTTTGGTTGCATTAGTCGTAAAGAATGATGAAAGTGTAAAATAATCCTCAATAGTAATTTATTACTTATGCATGGAATATTCTTATTTTCATTAAGTCTAAGACTGATAAATACCTTACAGCTTCCAGGCAGTAGAATATATTTAATCATTGAAAAGAGAGAAAGGAAACGAGATTGAGACACTCTTAATCAACTGCATGTGAGAATATTTTTATTCCTCCCAAACAATTGAGTACACCCATTTATTGAACAGAGATGAAAATACATTCGATTATGTGACAAACAGAGAAAGATACTTTAAATCAACTGACTGGGAAGCAAATTTTATTTCTTCCAGGCACTTGAACGTATTCAATCATTGGATAAATAGAGAAAGGAAACGAAAGTGAGACACTCTAAATCAACTGCATGGAAGAAGTACATTGAAATTCTTGGATAGATAATGATGAAAATGCATTTGATTACCTTATAGAGAGAGAAAGAGAATTTTAATCAACTATATGGGAGAATATTTTTATTCCTTCGAGACAATTGAGTAAACCTAATTATTGAACAGAGATGAAGATACATTCGATTATACGACAAAGAGAGAAAGAGACTCCAAATCAACTGATTGGGAGACAAATTTTATTTCTTCCAGACAATTGAATGTATTCAATCATTGGATAGAGAGAGAAAGGAAACAAGAGTGAGACACTCTAAATCAACTGCATGGAAGAAGTACATTCAATTATTGGACAGATAATGATGAAAATGCTTTTTATTACCTAATAGAGAGCGAGAGAGAGAGAGAGAATCTTAATCAACTACTTGGGATAAAGTTTGTATTTTTTTTTAGAATGTATTCAATCATTAAACACAGAGAGAAAGGAAACGAGAGTGAGACATTCGTAATCAACTGCATGGAAGAATATTTTTATTCCTTCTACACAATTGAGTATACCCAATTATTGAACAGAAAAGGAGATACATTCGATTATGTGACAAAGAGAGAAAGAGACTCTAAATCAACTGCTTGGGAAACAAATTGTATTTCTTCCAGGAACTCTAATGTATTTAATTATTAGATAAACAGAGAAAGAAGACGAGAGTGAGACATTCTAAGTCAACTTCCTGGAAGAATATTTTTATTCTTTCCAGATAGTTGAGTGAACTCAACCATTAAACAAAGATAAAAATGCATTGCTTATCTGACAGAGATAGAAAGAGACTCTAAATTAGCTGCGTGGAAAACAAATTTTATTTCTTTTAGACAGTTAAATATATTGAATAATTGAACATAGATATTAATAAGATTTTTTAATTAATGATGGGCAGTCCAATTAAATACAAGAAAAATCTGTAACGTTAATATTATAATTAATTTTTCAAGCCCCCCACTAATCTTCTATAGTCAGCATCAAAAAAATTCGTCATCAATGAAAAATAATTTTTTTATAATTAATTCCAATAAGTTTGCCGCTCTGGACCCGGATCAATTAATAGCATATTCAAGATATGATTAAAAATTTAGGTACATTTTTTATTGCACACACATGTCTAACTTATATTTAAATATTGCTAATAAAAATTGAGTACATACATAAAAAAACTTAATCAATACACAAACTCCTAAAATTACTCTCAAATAATTCCTCCTCCGCCAAAAAGTCATTTTTACTACAGCTTTCTTGACCTTTTGGGGCCAGTGTGTCCAAATAATCAAAAACCTCTCGATTAGCATCCAATTTCCTAATCCATAAATCTGAAATTAACTATTTCCAATTAATTCCCTTTGGAAAAAGCGGTTTCTTACCATGCAGCTCGTCCAAGGAAGCCTCTGTGCCCCCATAATCTTTTGGTAAGATACTCTGTGTTAAATGTTCATGCAAACTTTCCAGATTTTTATGCACATATATCTGAAAAAAAATTATAGAATTTGTTTCTTATGTATTACAATCCCCATACTCTTTTCCGTATTTTCTCTTTCAGCATAGTCTTCACTAGGTTAACAAAAACTTGCATGGAAGCAGGAAGGTTTATGTAATGTATACCCTCAACTCTACTGGAAAACACTTTCTGAAACAAGTATATTTTATTATATAAAAATGGTGAGAAGGGACTGCTTTTATATTACCTCTAAAACAGTTGTAGACTTTTTTATGGCTCCGATTCTTAATTTCAAAAGATGACTTAACTGGATTCCCTCCATGTCATAGACAATCGTGTCAGTCAAGACTACGTCCTCCCTAATTCGGATTTCCACGATATTGTACGAGTGGGCAAAAAAATTTAACGCCACGAACTTTTCCGGATCCAAATCTTTTAATTTCATAATTGTTACCCTGCTCAGTGACGGAGTTAATTTCGGTAATGGAATAATGTAGCTAAAAAATAAATTTAATGTAATAATTTTTTTTGGAAATTTTGATAAACTTACACTGTTTGAGCGATGCTTCTCATATGCTCTAGGTTCGGATGCTTTTCCACGTATAAATCCGGGATTTCTTTTCTTATGGTGAAATAATTTTCCAGGCGCTTTTTGCATTTTTCCAGGTTGAACTTGTTGACGATTAGGAAGAGCTCTAGGATGTTATCACCTAAAAATAAAAAATTGGTGGTATTTTAACAAAATAGAGATTCTATTGAAAAATAGATATATAAAAAAATATTTTGAAATTTAAAGGCTTTAGGACCTTTAATTTTGAATTATATCCTTCATCTAATTAAGAATTAAGAATTTAGGAATAGTTTTCTATCTTCTTAGTGGTTGCAAGTTTCCAACTGAATATAAATTTGTTTAAAAAAACCATGCTCACAATAGATTTTACTAGAAAAAGCTGTGTTCCAATTATCAAACCTCTAGCTCTCTTGGTTGCAGAGATCTGAACAGTCAAGGAATTACTGACACTATGTTCCAAAATTTTTAATTTTCAAATGTAAATTTATTAATTTTTTAAATTTTGTTGGAATAAACGCTATAATAAATAATAAATTATTTTATTAGAAGAAGCTGTGTTTCAATTTTCAAATCTCTAACTGTTTTGGTTTCAAAGATATGAACAGTCAAGGAATTTCTGAAGTTATGTTTCAAAATTTTTCAGTCGATTTACTAATAATTTAAAAAATTAATAATTTTAAAGTCACTTCTTCACTTTTAGATTTTTTTTGAAAGAAACGTTAAAAGAGGTATCAAATAATTTTATTAGAAGAAGCTGTGTTCAAATTTGCAGCTCTCTAGCTTTCTTGGTATTAGAGATATGAGCAGTCTGTCTCTAAAAATCACAAGCTGTGTTCCAAAATCATAACTTTTAAGTAAGGTTTGTTCACTTAAATTTTTTTTTAAGAAAAATTGAAATTAATTTGTTTAAAGAAGCTATATCCCAATTTCCAAACCTCTAACTCTCTTGGTTTCCAAGATATAAACAGTCAAGGAATTTCTGAATCTATGTTCCAAATTTTTGCAATTTTTAAGTCAAATATATCAATTTTCTAAATTCTTTTAAAAGAAACCCTGAAATAGGTATTCAATGATTTTATTACAAGAAGCTGCGTTCCAATTTTTAAATCTCTAGACTTCGTGGTTTTAGAGATATGAGAAATTTGCCCCTTAAAAATTTCTTTCATGCAGTTAAAGAACCAAGAAAAAAATTAAGTAGTTGATAGCTTCATCTGCCCCTAGACAATTAAAGTAGTTTTCAACTGCCTGGAATAAATAAAATATTTTTTTCTTCCAGGCAGTTGAAGTTTGACGGCGTTTTCACCCTCAAACCAACATCAGGACTCAGTTAAAAAACTCCATACTTGCTCCGTTTGTCTGTAATTCATAAAAATGTAATTTTATTCTTATCCAATGGTATTTTGACTGTTTACAACGGAAAGATCAAAGTACCTATAGCCGCTTTTTTCCGAAGGATTTAGAGAATTAACATTAACGCTACCCCGCAAATTTTTTTTATTAAAAAAGTTTATTTACACTAATAAACCTAAAAATAACAAAGTTATAGTTAATAATTTTGCTAAATTTAGGCAAGTTTCTATCATTACTTTGCATCTCTTCAAATATTTACTTTATAGACTGCGTTTCCACATGTTCTTAAATTTTTTTGGAAAAACGATTAAATAGATAACTAATGATTTTATTAGAGGACGCTGTGTTCCAGTTTGTAAAAGTATAGTTTCCTCGGTTTCAGAGATATAAGCAACACCTAAGAAGTTCTGAGGCTATGTTCCCAAATTTTCAAGTCAAATTTCCTTATTTTTAAAAAATTATCAGAAGAAATAGGGAAATAGGTATTTAATGATTTTATTAGGTGAAGCTGTGTTCCAATTTTCAAATCTTTAGCTTTCTTGGTTTTAGAGATATGGACATTTTATCCCTGATAATTAATTTTTTTCCAGTTTCCAAGGGTAATTTCTTCAATTCTATATTTTTTTCTGGCAAAAAACGCTAAAACAGGTTTTCAATAATTTTATACTAGAACCTGTGTTTCAGTTTTCAAATATCCAGCTTTCTTTGTTTCCGAGATATGAGCAGTCTTTCCCTAAGAAATTTTGAACCTGTGTTCCGAAATTATTAATTTTAAGGTCAAACTTCTTCACTTTTAGAATTTTTTTGCAAGAAACCTCGAAAGAGGTATCAAATAATTTTATTAGAAGAAGCTGTGTTCAAATTTGCAGCTCTCTAGCTTTCTTGGTATTAGAGATATGAGCAGTTTGTCTCTAAAAATCGGAAGCTGTGTTCCAAAATTCATCATTTTTAAATAAAACCTGTTCACTTAAAATTTTTTTTTAAGAAAAATTGAAATATGTATTCAATGGATTTGCTTAAAGAAGCTATATCGGAATTTCCAAACCTCTAACTCTCTTGGTTTCCAAGATATAAACAGTCAAGGACTTTCTGAATCTATGTTCCAAATTTTTGCAATTTTTAAGTCAAATATATCAATTTTCTAAATTCTTTTGAAAGAAACGCTGAAATAGGTATTCAATGATTTTATTAAAAGAAGCTGCGTTCCAATTTGCAAATCTTTAGGTTTCATGGTTTTAGACATGTAGGAAATTTGTCCCTTGATAGTTTCTTTCATGCAGTTAAAGAACCAAGAAAAAAATGAAGTAGTTGATAGCTTCATCTGTCCCTAGACAATTAAAGTAGTTTTCAACTGCCTGGAATAAATAAAATATTTTTTTTCTTCCAGGCAGTTGAAGTTTGACGGCGTTTTCACCCTCAAACCAACATCAGGACTCCTTCAATCAGTTAAAAAACTCCATACTTGCTCCGTTTGTCTGTAATTCATAAAAATGTAATTTTATTTTTATCCAATGGTATTTTGATTGTTTACAATGGAAAGATCAAAGTACCTATAGCCGCTTTTTTCTGAAGGATTTAGAGAATTAACATTAACGCTACCCCGCAAATTTTTTTTATTAAAAAAGTTTATTTACACTAATAAACCTAAAAATAACAAAGTTATAGTTAATAATTTTGCTAAATTTAGGCAAGTTTTTATCATTACTTTGCATGTCTTCAAATATTTACTTTATAGACTGCGTTCCCACATGTTCTTAAATTTTTTTGGAAAAACGATGAAATAGATAAGTAATGATTTTTTTAGAGGACGCTGTGTTCCAGTTTGTAAAAGTATAGTTTCCTCGGTTTCAAAGATATAAGCAATACCTAAGAAGTTCTGAGGCTATGTTCCCAAATTTTTAAGTCAAATTTTCTTATTTTTAAAAAATTATCAGAAGAAATAGGGAAATAGGTATTTAATGATTTTATTAGGTGAAGCTGTGTTCCAATTTTCAAATCTTTAGCTTTCTTGGTTTTAGAGATATGGGCAATTTATCCCTGAGAATTTTTTTTTTTCAGTTTCCAAGGGTAATTTCTTCAATTCTATATTTTCTTCTGGCAAAAAACGCTAAAACAGGTTTTCAATAATTTTATACTAGAACCTGTGTTCCAGTTTTCAAATCTCTAGATTTCTTTGTTTCCGAGATATGAGCAGTCTTTCCCTAAGAAGTTCTGAACCTGTGTTCCAAAATTAATAATTTTAAAGTCACTTCTTCACTTTTAGAATTTTTTTTGGAAGAAACGTTAAAAGAGGTATCAAATGATTTTATTAGAAGAAGTTGTGTTCAAATTTGCAGCTCTCTAGCTTTCTTGGTATTAGAGATATGAGCAGTCTGTCTCTAAAAATCACAAGCTGTGTTCCAAAATCATAACTTTTAAGTAAGGTTTGTTCACTTAACATTTTTTTTTAAGAAAAATTGAAATTGATTTGTTTAAAGAAGCTATATCCGAATTTCCAAACCTCTAACTCTCTTGGTTTACAAGATATAAACAGTCAAGGAATTTCTGAATTCTGAATGTTCCAAATTTTTGCAATTTTTAAGTCAAATATATCAATTTTCTAAATTCTTTTGAAAGAAACGCTGAAATACGTATTCAATGATTTTAATACAAGAAGCTGCGTTCCAATTTTAAAATCTTTAGGTTTCATGGTTTTAGACATGTAAGAAATTTGTCCCTTGAAAGTTTCTTTCATGCAGTTAAAGAACCAAAAAAAATTAAGTAGTTGATAGCTTTATTTGCCCCTAGACCCACTTACCCCAATTAAAGTAGTTTTCAACTGCCTGGAATAAATAAAATATTTTTTTCTTCCAGGCAGTTGAAGTTTGACGGCGTTTTCACCCTCAAACCATCATCAGGACTCATTTAATCAGTTAAAAAACTCCATACTTTAGGGTTTTTTTGCTCCGTTTGTCTGTAATTTTATGCTTAATCAATTGTTTGACTGTTTATAATGGAAAGATCAAAGTACCTAAAGCCGTTTTTATTCCATAGGAGTTAAAGAATTAACATTAACGCAACCCCGCTAATTTTTTTATTAAAAAAAGTTTATTTACACTAATAAAAATAAAAATTACAAATATAGACAAGTTGCTATAATTACTTTGCATCTCTTCATAAATTTACTTTACAGACTGCGTTCCCAAATAATTTTTCAGCTAAAGTTCTTAAGTTTTTTTAGAAAAACGGTGAAATATATAAGTAATGATTTTATTAGAGGACGCTGTGTTCCAGTTCTGAGGCTATGTTCCCAAATTTTTAAGTTTCAAGTCATACTTCCTCATTTTTAAAAAATTATCAGAAGAAATGGTTAAATAGGTATCAAATGATTTTATTAGGTGAAGCTGTGTTCCAATTTTCAAAACTCTAGCTTCCTTAGTTTTAGAGATATGAGCAGTTTATCGCTTAGGATATCTGAAGTTGTGTTACAAAAAGTTTCACTTTTTACGCACATAAAGTAACATAGAGTATGTTTTAACTCTAACTCTAACTCTAATTTTAAAACACCCAAAATATAAGTATACTAAAAATATTGTAAAATAAATTCAGTTAAACATATGAACAATTAAATTAATAATTTTTTTCTAAGGATGTCAATTTTATTTTTTATATTGTCGAACTATTTTAAATCTCAAAATAAATTGATTTTTTATTCTTGAAAATGACCCTAATCAAGAGATCAATAAAACCACCTATCACAACACACCCTTTTTAATTAAAAGTAAGGGTAAATGTTGTGGGGTTAAAAATTTAAACAAAAAATTGTTTTGCTAAAATCAACAATCGGGTGTGAGCGTTTTTGTTTTGTAAATCAAGAACCTCCTAAAATTAAATTATTAAAAAAATTAGTATCTTTCTGGACTGTTTTCGATGGACCATCCTGTATAGTAGAACAAGAATTCCTGGCATACGTTCACCACGTAATATTCACTTAGTTGTATACTACATACTGTAAGAATTACATATAATAATAATAATAATAATAATAATAATAATCGTCTTTTATTCAAAAAGAAACAACAGATTGACAAATATTACCAATGAAAAAAAAGGCGAAATCTAGCCTAAGGCTAGTCAAACTTAACCATAATAAATAATAAATAAATTTCGGTAATCATACATAAGAAAATACTATAAAGATGAAATATTATAATGAAATAATTGTTAACTACTAAACTTACATGGTATCTGTGGCAAATGCTTCTGATATTTAAACCAATTTTTCAACAGCTGCACATCCTTACAAAGTATCTCCTCACTTTTGTCCAATTTTTCCAACACCAGCCTCCTCACGCGCGTTTTATCTGTATGCAATAAACTGTCCATATCCATATTTTGCCTATAAAACACCGCACTTTTTAAAATCTGTTAAGATTAAAGCGATCGCTTGTACATTGAAAAAATCAACTATTGCGGTAATTGTTACAGTAATAATAATAGTGCTCTGACCGAGAAAAAGAATTATTGCAGCACGTTCTATTGAATCTGAGATGTAGGGAAAGTTAAGAAGTCAAGCAAAGTTACGGGCTTGGACTAAGGATTTTGAGAAAAAAAATCATTTTGCGATGAAATTTTAAAATTTTTTTTCCCTTAAACCAATGACTTTTATTTCAATAATATCGAACAACATTTATAACGCTATTATGGTAAAGTCCAGTGCAACGATATATTAGAATGGTCACCCGTCAAAACACCAGCATTCCACCTGCCAAACAATGTCATCCACCTTCAATTTACATTGTTTGAGAAGTAAAATGCTGGTGTTTTGACGGGTGACCATTCTAATATATCGTTGCACTGGACTTTAAATAATAAAAATTTCCATAAGAAACTCGTTCGCTCTCGTAAATCAAGCCTGTAACAATTTAATCATTAACTAGGCAGGTTTCCTTGACCGGTTACGTTTAATGAATAAACTAGTCATGCTATTGCACTTTTTATATAAACAAATATGAAATTATAACAAAGGTAAGGTAATTTAGTTAAAATAACGTAAGAAGTAGTAGAAAAGGTTTTCAAGGTTAATTAATAGGTTTACGTTAGCATTACTATCTTTGATAAAGAGAACGAAATTGCTTTTATTTGGGTACCGTAAACTGGGGCTACTTGCACACGTTTTCAGCACATTTCCCAATGTACCCCCGTACATTGTAACTTTACAACTTTGCAAAAATTACATTGTACCGACCTATTTAAGGGCTACCCATGGCTGGTTATAAAAATTGGAAAAATGCAGCCATTGGTCCCAAAAAAAATTTGTTTGTGGGGTGTGCAAGTTACCCCATGGTTGGGGCATAAATGCTTTTTAAAGCATATTCTGTGCATGTTACCCCTTAATTATATGAAAAAAAACCTATAACAAGGGTCACCGTTACAAAAAAAAATCAATTTTTTAAAAGAAAAAAATAATATATTGTCAAAATATATGAAACTTAAAAACAAACTCTGTTCCTATAAATGCTCAGAAATATTAATAAGCAGTTATTACAAAATACACAAACTTTATCTAGCAAAACTTCGGTAAAATAAGGCACATTTGGAAAAATCAATCACAAAACATTGGCTAATTATTATTGTCAACTAGGAATTCCTTATCGGCATCACTGTCATCGACTGAAGATTGATTGTCTTCCGAATCCTCACACCATTCGCATTCAAAATAAGGGTCTTTGCTGTCTTTATTACAGAGTTCAAAAATCCAAGCTCGACACTTCGTGCATTGTATCCAATCAATTGCACCTCTGTAGTTTTTCCAATTAATCTTGCAGATACCACACTGGGAGTTATTAGTCTTTCTTTCTCTCTTGTTTTTCCTGGTAGGGAGTTGCTGAGTGCATGGCAAAACGCTAGATGAAGAGGGTCCTGGTTCTTCGGCTGTAGTTCGAAATTCCTCAGGAACGGTTAGCGGATTTTCAGAAATATTAGGGTCTGTAACAATGCGAGACGCATTACTTCCAGGTTCGACTTTTTTTCCCCTTTTGCGTGTTTTCTTAACCCCTGTTCCACGGTGCTCTTTAAAAAAATCAACCAAGCTGTTGTCTAAGACTCTTTCGATGTCTGCATCTTCTAAATCTTCTTAAAACTTCGTCGGGATTTGCAGGATGCAAACCAGTTGCTCTAAATCCTGATTTAAGATTCTCTGCTACATTTTGACTGACCCCTTTCCACAATCTGTCCAGTAGGTTCGAAAATTGTTCTTTCGGGATACAGCCTTGGAACCGCGACTCCTTTCTCCACTGATCGAGAATCTCTCTCCATTTTCTTTTCATAGGCGTAAATACGGCCACATCAAGGGGCTGCATTAAATGCGTGGCATTGGCTGGGAAGGGAGTTATGTAGATGTTATTTGTACCACATGCCTCTATCACCTGTGGTGAAAAGTGGCTTGCCAGGTTGTCACCAACGAGAATAATCTGGTCGCACTGCTCGCATATTTTGTTCCTCGTGGTCCACCTTGCGTCCAGTTGTCATAAAGATTTAAAGCTTTGTATACAACCATTGGTGGTAGAAGGTCTCCATTGGCATTTCCACTAACCATTAAACTGATCGTAGCCCGGGAATGCCACTGAACTCTTTCCACTCTCTTCGTGTTTCTTGGCACTACCACCTTCCTGGACCCAGAAACATCTGTAACGTTGGTTTCATCATAGTTATACAAATTTGAGCTTTTCACTTCTCTAATTGCTAAGTCAATATTATTAAAGAAATTTAAAACTTCATTACGATTCGCTGATGCTCTGGATCTCTTTATGTTTGAAGCCATTCTAACGCTTAAATGGTTCCTTTTTATAAATAATTGTAAGAAGTCAGGTCCAGGAAAGTTATTTTTGAATATTCGAACATTTTTTCCTTGTTTGTCCAAGAATTTTTTTATTACGTCACGAATATCAACTTTTGTGAGAGAAAATCCCCAATTTGCTACAACACCCAATGTCTTTGAAATGAGAGCCTCTTCTTGATCACTTAAAACCTTTGGACGACCAACTGACTTCGAGTGTGCACCAAGAAGTCTTCGACCTAACGTAGTCCGTTCTACTTTGAAAGTTTCGGCTGCTAATTTCCTCGACATACCCGCATTTACTGCATCTATTGCTTGGCGTAAGGCGTTCTCTAAGTAATTCCGGTAATTTCTTGCTCCCGGAGTTTTTTGTACGTACGAACCATTTTTATAATTTATTTACCTATAACAACAGAAAGCCGGCGATAAAACACAAAATAACATAACCTAAAAAAAAAGTAAACAAAAATACACGTGGTGTGCAAGTTACCCCGGAGTGGCCCCACAATTTTCGAAAAAATAGTGTCTCTCCATTTTAGTCTAAAGAATCCGTTTTAGAGAAGGAATGTCAGATATGTTTGATTTTTTACTATAGTTAGACCTCCTGTAATCATTCATATACTAGAGTAAATCAAGATAAGTATTAAATTGACAAATTATTTATACAAGAAAGTCGGCCACTAAGAATCAATTTAAATTATATTCCTTAGATTATGGAGACATATATAGCAGACCTCTACTATATTTATTTAGAGATTTTTGCTCCTACCAAGAATAATAATAATATTAATAATTAAATAATTCAGTATCCTAATTTTGAATAAGAAAAAATCTAACTTGACGTAATAAAACCTTATTAGCATTTTTGGTTCAATATATCCCAATACAGTAAACTCTGGTACAATTATTCAAGCATAATAGAAAACATCAAATATGGATTGAACTAAAGAAAAAATGTATCGCTTTTTTATGGATCTAGCGAAGGCCTTTGACACTGTACCACATTGTGAACTACATGTTTTTGCACGATACGGAATCAGGGGTATAGTCCAATTATTGTAAGTCCTCTCTGTCATTTCCAAGATAACAGGCCGACTTTATCCTTTAATAAACATACATTCTTTTCTAGGTATCTATGGCTTCTATAATTAATTTAAAAAAAATTAAATGAATAGCGAAACGGTCAAATTAAACAGAAGCAAGCATATAAAAATCTACGAAATTCGTCGGATAAAAAGGCAAACATTAATTAAACCAGCTTGTTTTTCAATTTATAAAATACAAAAAACTCTCACTTTTAAACCCTATCAGTTATTTTAAAGTTTTTTTCATAATAAGCAATTTTCAATTAAAAGTTTTCCTAATGCTCGATCAGCATAGAAAAGGCAACTGAAAAATAAAAAGAATAGAGGAAATAAGCGAAAAAAGTTTTTATTATTAAAACAGCCGCGGCCGGCTTCCTAAGATTACAATTTAAAATTGTTAGTCCACGTTTAACTTTTTCTAAGTTTCCGTAATACCCGAGCAGATCATTATTTTCGAGTTTAAGAGGCCTTAAGGATACGTTTACTTTCAAAGTAATCAAAGTATCGGATCTGGTTTAATTTTTCCATATATTCCATATGTTCCATAAAACAATAAATTATAACTTCAGTGTACGTGTATAATGTTAAAGTTACCACATAAATATCTTAAAGCATACGACATCTTCATTTTTTCAGGCAAAAGTTGCTTCAAAAATAGTCAGCTAATTCATTACACACATACACACTAAACACATTTATTTAGGATTACTATAAACACTTATTTATTTTCTATGATTTAAAAGTCGCGCCAATATTCAGGCTTAAACTGGCCTCCTAGCGGCGAGTGCCGGAACATTAGCCAGCGTCCTAAATTCTTCCCCAGATGTCGCTATAGGAGGATAATTAATAATCGCTATTAATAGGTGTGGATTGAATATCTTCGCGAATAAGTGCTGCAGCGGCCTTTAAAATTCTGAAACGTTGTTCTTTTTCATCGTATTTTCGATTTTCATACCAGGTTTTGTTCAAGATATCATGACGAACACCGGAGAAGCAAATCATAGTCGAACTTCGACTCTTCGTGGTAATGGCGATTTTTTTACCGTACTTTTCAACGAGTTTTGATTTCACGGTAACATCGTCAGAAACAAAATCTGTACATACCTTTTTCAATTCAGATAACGTGAATTGACAGTCATCAACATTGCTGAAGAGATCCTCATATCTTGGGGTCGATAAAGGTCGCGCGAAAGAGACGTAGCACTCACCATGATATTTCGCATTTACTGCTACTAAATCTTCTTCATAAATAATACGATTCTCAACTAGCCTACCAAGAGAATCATTACGCTTTTGAGCTGTAGCAAGCACTGTCGATTTTAATGTCGATGTGGAGACCTGCTTGATTTTTCGCCGACGACTCATAGGAACTCGTCTTTCATGTTCTTCAGAACACTCCAATCCACAAAATAAACAATTTTTGTCGAATTCAAATTGCTCGCTCTCGGCAGAACGCATTCTTCGCCGAGGAGGGCTAGCAGTCGAGGTATAGTACTAGCGGTACGCCAAAAGATACTGCATTTTTTGATACCAAGGTGCCACTTGGCACTTAGAACCATTTAGACGATTTGGCCTGAAGAACACTCGAGATTTTCCGTGTGGGTAGATTTTAGGGGAGTGGGGGTAAAAATTAAGAAAAAAAAATTGAAAAAAATAAATTTACCATAGAATCTGGCGAAATCTGGGTGTCAATTTCATATAATTTGGACCCAAGTAATTTAATGGTCTTGCCAAAAATGTAGATACCGGAAGTCTGTCAAAAGCCGCCATTTTTTAAAAATGGCCGACTTTTGATTGAATTTTGTCTTTAACCAAAACCGGGTCGTGTAAGGTGTCTAAACTTATGTTTTCCGGGTCAAGGAGTTCATTTATAATATTGAAAATAGCTCACGGGTATCGAAAGTGTATATGAAAGAAAGACTGTAATAATATTTTATTATATATATTTATGTATTTTTATAACAACGTAAAAATACACATTAACAAATAAAAATAAACAACAAATAAAATAAAAATATAAGGTTTAATATAAAAACCAAATATAAGGGACGGTATAAAAATGTAGGTACAGAAATATGAAGTATCTAAATTATAAACTACTAAACTATGAACTATCGCCAAGTACGTCCCTGTCTTTTTCGGCGTTATTCCCACTAAAAAAAATTGCACATAAAAATAAATATAGGAGGTTCGGTAGTAGATTGTATCGGAAATATTCAATAAATTTATCCTTTATTTGAGCAACCCCCATACATCTTTTGGCATGCAGCGGAACATGGCAGTCCCTGTCGCTGGCAGCTGCACCGAAGTGTCTCGCAGCCACATCTATCTAAAGCACGAACTGCCTTCCAAACCTGTGGCAACTTGAACCACAAAACCTTCCAATGATTGACCTCAAGATTAAGAGTCCATCCCCATCCTTCAGGACTTGTGCAATTTTCCTTTACAAGATTTGCACAGCCCCAGATGTGACCAGCGACATACGCTGCTCTCTTTATGTGCTCCTCCAATGCAGCGCGTGTTGGAGGAATTGAAGCTAGGTGTTTACCGTCTGAAGCAAAAATCTGCTTTCACACCTCATTTATACCTGGACGTGAATCCTGAAAAATAAATGTTTAATTTACTGTGTACTATTTTCCCAGTACATTTAAAGATTACGTTTAGAGAAGAAGAATAGTCTTACCTCATTTGATTCCGATGTGCATACGCCATACAGTTTTATGGTAAATTTCTCTAAGTCCGCATATACGATCGGACTAATTTCGGTTTGTGGTTTGGAAATCTCCTTAAAGGCATTAGTGAAAGATTCGTCCCATGCTGCCCATGCAGGACGCTTGCCCTTGCCACCAGTGGCGAAGCGTGAACTTTTCTTTCGGGTAGACAAGCAATAAAAATTGTTAATTAGAAAAAAATGTGTATTCAATATTATTCACTTTAATGAAATAGAGAATGAAAGCGCATGGAATATTAACTCAAAGAGAAAAATATGTAGTGATATAAAAAAGAAAAAAATAATTACTACTAGCATAAAAAGATAGATAGATAAAAATAAATACTACTTACAAAAAAACACAACATAGGTATAACCATAACTTATAAATCCATAATATCCATTATTTTAAAATTAATTAAAGACAAATAAAAACACAACTAAAATACAATTGCCAATATCAAACAGTCGTTCATAAATAACCCCTAAAATATCCACTAAAAAAATCTTTTCTATACACCCAAAATTAAAAATACTAATTATTAAATTACAATAGCACGCGCCCGCACCAAATGCCAAATGCAGATTCATCAAAAAACAAAACTGAAGATGTATTGCGGCCGACCAGATCAAGCGTGTCCAAGTGTCCATAAACAATAACCCTCAAGAGCATAATAAAATAGCTGGTCGACTTCGATAGACAAAAGCTCAAATGTCTTTCCCGCGAGTAAATTTTGCATACGTAATAGGCTGAATACTGATGCGGCTGGATCTCTGTCACCTGCTTGATGCGTATGTATGGTTCGATTAGATGCTCCAAATTTCGGAAGACAAATATCAATGTGTCTTCCTGGGGCTCGTATACATTAATTGGGTGTCAGCCCTGCATTTTTATTTTAATTGGTGCGTCAGGCGGGGCGCGCCTTAGATATTATAGATAGATAGATATTATAGCTGTTTAGATACTATATAATAATAGTAAGGAGAGCGACTACATTCTGTGTTATTTTTTTTTTTTAATTTGAATTCAACAATTACATGAAATAATTACGTAATAAATTAATGAGAAATAACTGGATAATTTTGGGTAGACAGTGTCTACCTTGTCTACTCGTACGCTTCGCCACTGCTTGCCACAAAAAAAGGACGTGAAATCACTACCCGAAAAAGCGTGGAAACCTCGCAGTGCCTCAGATTTGTCGTCTCCAAGAGTCTGCGAAATTTGGTGAACACTAATATAGCGTTGTTTAGATCCTACTCCATATTGCAGCCACAGATGCTTTAAACCTTTCTGACTGAGCTTTGGAAAGAAAGATACTAGAAGTACAAGAACATCTGTATCAGAACTTCGAACAATTATATTATGTAGTCCCGCATTCTCGATGGCGTTCTGCAATAATAAGTGGGTTATGCCCTTTTTTTCTTACCTCTTTAGCTTATATTTTATTGTGAAACTTTTTTGATAATAAAATGAACTCACTTGCAAGTGTAACACTATTCTTCCCTCAGCCAAAATGATGGGGGGCGACGAATCGCGTAGGGGTCACGGAGCACTGTCAATGTTTTAAAAGGGTATCACAATATTATTGTTTGATACTTTTTCGGCCGTTTCGCGGGAAATTTTACCGGGGTTTGACTCCACGTGATAAAATTTAACATTTTGCATTGGTTATAATGCATGAGTTATCTAGCTGAAAATCGCTTATTCGGTACATGTAGCGTCCATTTTTTAATGCCATAAATGAATTTCCTGACACCAAAAACATAAGTTTAGACTCCTTACACAACCCGGTTTACGTTAAAAATAAAATTCAATGAAAAGTCGGCCATTTTTTAAAAATGGCGGCTTTTGACAGACTACCAGCATCTGTATGGCATTTTTGGTACTACCATTAAATTCCTTCGGTTCAAATTATATGAAATTGACACCCAGATCTCGCCTCTAGAGTAAATTTAATTTCTTGATTTTTTTTTTAATTTTAACCCCCCACCCCCTCTAAAATCTACCCACACGGAAAATTTCGAGTGTTCTTCGGGCCAAATCTTTTAAATGGTTCTAAAGAACATCTGTACCAAGTGGCACCTTGGTATCACAAAATGCAGTATTTTGCAAGAATTGCCGTTATACCGCTAGCACTAGTACTGGGGATAGCATCTCGCTCCCTTTTAGCCGCAGTAATACTACTTGCACGAGTATATTTCTTGCGATACACCACGTGTACTTTTATCGAATCGACACTCGGCAAAAATGCAATTTTTCCATCATTTCGCTCGATACTGGCGTCACGTAAGGTTTTAATACCGCGCTCGACACAAACAGTCGCTCCGTCTGACAGCGATTTGTCGGAAATTATGCAATTTTCGGCCATTTCTCGATAATTAGGTGAATAATATCACGAAAAAACTGTGAGAAATTATTCTACACGTCTGTTTACAACTGAGAATAACAGGATACTGGCCTGAAGACTGGCCAAATGACGTCAATGTCCCACAGCCAGGTATACAGTGACGCACATACGACCATAGAAAAAAGGGGCCAGCTGTGCTCTAGGTCATAAGGGGGAATACCTGTAGAGCCCCTACCATAAATATTCAACGAGAAA
Organism: Anthonomus grandis grandis; assembly: GCF_022605725.1. Classification (NCBI taxonomy): domain Eukaryota; kingdom Metazoa; phylum Arthropoda; class Insecta; order Coleoptera; family Curculionidae; genus Anthonomus; species Anthonomus grandis. The sequence goes on from NC_065554.1 coordinate 28,300,957, forward strand.
ACGATTTCAAAACACGTTTTAACTCGAATTTTATGATTTTTGACAGTTACGACACTTTGACCGCAATTTTCTGCAAATCGAAGGTCTCTACGAAAAAAATGCATTTGACCTTTTTTGTGGAGAATTTCATACTGAATAAAAAAGGTAATAACTCATTTTATCGTAGGATTGATAGTTTCGACGATATTTGTAAAAAAGTGTTTTTTGTGACCTTCCTTTTGACCCCCCTTCACTTGGATTCATGGGGACTTTTGAGGGATGATTTGTAATGTCGAAAAGACGCTCTGGTAAAAAATTCAGCCAGATGGGATTTTTTCAGCAGATTGATCGTCTTTTCGTCTAATAGTCCTGGACTACTAGGTGAGCCCCAGTTCGGTCCATCTTTGTCGCACCTGACAGGTAGAACAGCTCACTAGGTAGTTGTTTATTGGTTTAACTTATGTATTAATAAGAAAATAAATAAATAAATAGACTTTGTTAAAATTTTTGGAGAAATTTACAATGTCTCTTATGTAAAATTAGTAATTTGTGACGTAAAATATTTATTCTTCAACTGCATTTGACAATAATGAAAATGAGATCAAGCAGGGGATGCTCAGTAAGCGAGGTGTCAGGAGTAAAATAAAAACACCAAGAAAATGTATTGATTGTATATGGTTTTTGATGCATGTGCTTTTGTAGAAAAAGTCACCCTCGTACAAAGAGATAGATAGCGAAACGATAAAGAAAAATGCTTAGGAGGAATTAAAAGAGAACTGTACTCAATAGATACTAATGGGAAAAAGGAAAGAGACAGAAAAAGCACCACAATTCATTAATCTTCTTACCCTTTTCAGTTAATAAACATTTGACTGATAAATAACTAAAGGCATTTTGCTGAACAAAGAAGATAAAAAAGGCAGAATTCAAAAATAGTCACAAAAACACTAAGCACTATGATTATAAACACTTATTTACAATGTTTTGATTTTCTACGATTTAAAAGTCGCGCCAATATTCAGGCTTGAACTGGCCTCCTAGCGGCGAGTGCCGGAACATTAGCCAGCTTCCTAAATTCTTCCCCAGATGTCGCTAGGTAGGCCCCAGTTCAGTCTACCTTTGTAGCACCTTCGGTTCCCTTATGCCCAAGAACAGCTGATAAGGTAGTTATTTATTGGTTTAGCATATGTATTAGTAAAGAAAAAAAAATAAATAGACTTTATAAAAATTTTCGGAGAAATTAAAGATGTCTTTATTGTAAACTTAATAATTGGCGACATAAAATATTTCGTCTTTTATGAAAATTTCATGCACATCCGACGCCTCTTTTGTGATTTCCTGCGTACCACCTATTTGGTGCTAAGTAAATATTTTGGAAATAAAAAAGAAAATCAACTAAAACTCAATTGTATTTTATCATGAACCATTTACAATTTAGTCTAAATTTAACTTCTTAAAATTTCCATAATAACCCAGAATGTCGTCGTTAATAAGTTTTTCAGGCCGAACGGTTTCGTCCACGGTCATACTCGTTAATTTTAACAACCTCTCCTTATGCTTTTCATACTTTTGTACAAACAATTCTAAAAAAAAAACTATTATAACATAAATTAATAAGATAGGAATATTTAGCACCTTGTAACTCCACTGCGGACTTTTCATTTCCCCCAACATCTTTGGGTAGTCTGTCTTTTCCAAACTTCTCAAATAGAACCTCAGTACCACTCTGTATTTGAAGCTAGAAAAACCACAAAACATATATTAAGGCAAGCAAAATGATTACGTAGTACCCACCCTATCACGAATCTTGGGATTTAACATCGGCTTAATTATTGTATTGGCAATAGTCTCCATCCAGGAAGGGAAGTTTATCATGTAGAACGATGAGATTCTGCTAGAAAATACTTTCTGAAAAAAGTTTTTTAATTATTCAAAAATCCTATCAGTAGCAATAATGAACACAGTTTTATATCACAATCCAGGAATAGGAGTGACATAGAGGTAGACCTAAAAATGATATTTCTGGAATCGACTTACCTCCATAATAGTCGACGCTTTTTTAATGACCATCGGTCTTATATTCGTCGAATGTCCGGCAACAAGGCCCTTACAATCGAAAATGTAATGAAACTTCGAAGACAAATCCTCCTCAATCAGTATTTCTATTAAATGGTAAAACTGAATGATAACCCTCTCGTGAACAAAATATTTTGGATCGGCATATTCTGGAATCAATCGGTGATAAAGTATCCTGGAATGGTCGTCCATTACTTTAGGCAGCGGCACTAGACACCTTGAAAAAATTAAAAAAAAAATTATTATCGTAGAGTTTTAGTTGATCCGGTTGCTGTACCAAACTTTATTTTGCAAAACCATGTCTGGAACGAACGGGGTTACGGCAAATACTTCTGGCATAAAGTTGCGCACCGTATAATACATATCCAGCCTTTGTTTGGCTTTTTCTATGCTCAATTTATTGTAAAGTAGCAGGAAACGAAGAATTTGGTAAGCTAAAAAAGATGTTTTTTAACGGTTTTATTTTATGGTGTAAGCGATGGATTTTACGAGGTTTTTCTGGTAAATGTGGTTGAGTTTCTGCCCATTTTCCTAAAATGTCAATATACTCATCCAGTTCCTCCAGGCTTTTATTGAACTCTGTTTTGATATAGTTCTTATACTTTTCCTCATCGTTCTGGATCAGTTCGAACGTCATTTCTATTCGCATAAATCACTTAGGTATATTAATTTAATTTGATCAACACCTGTTAGCTTACCTATGCACACTGCACTACAAACTTACTAATAAACACTGTAAAGCAAATACGAATATTGTAAAATATGTTAAACTCAATTAGTAATAATTAATATAAATTTCCCGGGGAAATTAGTTTATATTGAAGTTTAAATTAAATACTGTTTTCCGCTATTTTAAACAACCCACCGTTCGATTCAATTATAACTACATAAAAATAATTTTTTTTCCAGAAATAAATTAGTGAGGTGGGCACAGTTCAGATAAACTGGCTTGTCAAGTTGACTTTTAAATACTAAAATTAAAAAAAAAAATAATTAAATTTATTAGTTAATTTCTTTTAAAGTATCATAAAATAATACAGTTAAAAGCTTAGAATATTGCCGTTTTTTTTTAATAATTTATCAACTTGTTTTTCTGCAATTTGACTTTTAATATGTTAATTAGGGTGCATAGCTCACGGACATTTAGTTTTATATGTGTATACAGGTTGGAGCATTAAAGATTTCTCGTCGTCTAATTGTCTATTAATATGCGTTTTGATGAAAAAATACCTTTTTTGAGAAAACCATTAAAAGACCATTGAAAAATATAGTTGAAGTGTACTTTTTGAATTTCAGAAGATTTCAACCAATTTATATAACTTTTCTCATTGAGTCGACAGTTGCAACAGTGTCAATGAGAAAGCTATTCATATCAAAAATCCAACAAAATTCATCCAAAAATTATTTTTGACTGATCAATCAGTTATAGTGTGTAAAATTATGATGTTTTATTTCTTACGAGTCGAATAGTTGAAATAAGAAATGCATAAATAATAAAAAAATAAAAAATATTTAAGAATATCTCTACTAAAGCTTGATATAACTTATTAATCCAGGAACATGGCAGAGCCCTCAGGTGATTCTATTACACCAAAAAGGTGATAAGTTGAAATAAAAAATCAATTGATAAGTATACTTTCACATTCATGATATTTAATAACAAATAGTTTTACTAACAAATCATATGATTAGCAAGTTCCTGAATAAGCTGGATTACCTAAAGGCTTTAGTACAATTTAACATACTATTGTTTCAATCCGATTATTAGTAGAAAAATGTACCGAATGCAACCATTACACCATGAATATTGAAAATAATTATATATTAATACAATTTTGAAAATTTGCATACACATTCTCTTAATAATTTCATAAGACACTTATTTTAGCGTTTTGTAAAAAATGTACATGGGGTTGAGAAAAAAAAATGTTTCAAAAAAAAAATATTTTTTTTTTCTAAAAATTCCACAAAATGCCCATAACTCAAAAACTAGACCAAATACAATTTTGAAAATTTGCATACACATTCTCTGAATAATTTCATTAGACACCTATTTTAGTGTTTTGTAAAAAATGTACATGGGGTTGAAAAAAAAAATGTTTCAAAAAAAAAATATTTTTTTTTCTAAAAATTCCACAAAATGCCCATAACTTAAAAACTAGACCAAATACAATTTTGAAAATTTGCATACACATTCTCTGAATAATTTCATTAGACACTTATTTCAGCGTTTTGTAAAAAATGTACTTGGGGTTGAGAAAAAAAATAATATTTCAAAAAAAAAATTATTTTTCTTTCTAAAAATTCCACAAAATGCCCCTAACTCAAAAACTAGACCAAATACCATTTTGAAAATTTGCATACATATTCTCTGAATAATTTCATTAGACACCTATTTCAGCGTTTTGTAAAACATGTACTTGGGGTTTAGAAAAAAAATAATGTTTCAAAAAAAAATAATTTTTCTTTCTAAAAATTCCACAAAATTCCTATAACTCAAATATTAGACCAAATACAATTTTGAAAATTTGCATACACATTCTCTGAATAATTTAATTAGACACCTATTTCAGCGTTTTGTGAAAAATGTACATGGGGTTGACAAAAAAAATAATGTTTCAAAAAAAATATTTTTTTTTCTAAAAATTCTACAAAATGCCCATAACTCAAATATTAGACCAAATACAATTTTGAAAATTTGCATACACATTCTCTTAATAATTTCATAAGACACTTATTTTAGCGTTTTGTAAAAAATGTACATGGGGTTGAGAAAAAAAAATGTTTCAAAAAAAAATATTTTTTTTTTCTAAAAATTCCACAAAATGCCCATAACTCAAAAACTAGACCAAATACAATTTTGAAAATTTGCATACACATTCTCTGAATAATTTCATTAGACACCTATTTTAGTGTTTTGTAAAAAATGTACATGGGGTTGAAAAAAAAAATGTTTCAAAAAAAAAATATTTTTTTTTCTAAAAATTCCACAAAATGCCCATAACTTAAAAACTAGACCAAATACAATTTTGAAAATTTGCATACACATTCTCTGAATAATTTCATTAGACACTTATTTCAGCGTTTTGTAAAAAATGTACTTGGGGTTGAGAAAAAAAATAATATTTCAAAAAAAAAATTATTTTTCTTTCTAAAAATTCCACAAAATGCCCCTAACTCAAAAACTAGACCAAATACCATTTTGAAAATTTGCATACATATTCTCTGAATAATTTCATTAGACACCTATTTCAGCGTTTTGTAAAACATGTACTTGGGGTTTAGAAAAAAAATAATGTTTCAAAAAAAAATAATTTTTCTTTCTAAAAATTCCACAAAATTCCTATAACTCAAATATTAGACCAAATACAATTTTGAAAAATTGCATACACATTCTCTGAATAATTTCATTAGACACCTATTTCAGCGTTTTGTAAAAAATGTACTTGGGGTTGAAAAAAAAAATAATGTTTCAAAAAAAAATAATTTTTTTTTCTAAAAATTCCACAAAATGCCCATAACTCAAAAACTAGACCAAATACAATTTTGAAAATTTGCATACACATTCTCTGAATAATTTCATTAGACACTTATTTCAGCGTTTTGTAAAAAATGTACTTGGAGTTGAGAAAAAAAATAACGTTTCAAAAAAAAATATTTTTTTTTCTAAAAATTCTACAAAATGCCCATAACTCAAATATTAGACCAAATACAATTTTGAAAATTTGCATACACATTCTCTGAATAATTTAATTAGACACCTATTTCAGCGTTTTGTGAAAAATGTACATGGGGTTGAAAAAAAAAATAATGTTTCAAAAAAAATATTTTTTTTTCTAAAAATTCTACAAAATGCCCATAACTCAAATATTAGACCAAATACAATTTTGAAAATTTGCATACACATTCTCTTAATAATTTCATAAGACACTTATTTTAGCGTTTTGTAAAAAATGTACATGGGGTTGAGAAAAAAAAATGTTTCAAAAAAAAAATATTTTTTTTTTCTAAAAATTCCACAAAATGCCCATAACTCAAAAACTAGACCAAATACAATTTTGAAAATTTGCATACACATTCTCTGAATAATTTCATTAGACACCTATTTTAGTGTTTTGTAAAAAATGTACATGGGGTTGAAAAAAAAAATGTTTCAAAAAAAAAATATTTTTTTTTCTAAAAATTCCACAAAATGCCCATAACTTAAAAACTAGACCAAATACAATTTTGAAAATTTGCATACACATTCTCTGAATAATTTCATTAGACACTTATTTCAGCGTTTTGTAAAAAATGTACTTGGGGTTGAGAAAAAAAATAATATTTCAAAAAAAAAATTATTTTTCTTTCTAAAAATTCCACAAAATGCCCCTAACTCAAAAACTAGACCAAATACCATTTTGAAAATTTGCATACATATTCTCTGAATAATTTCATTAGACACCTATTTCAGCGTTTTGTAAAACATGTACTTGGGGTTTAGAAAAAAAATAATGTTTCAAAAAAAAATAATTTTTCTTTCTAAAAATTCCACAAAATTCCTATAACTCAAATATTAGACCAAATACAATTTTGAAAAATTGCATACACATTCTCTGAATAATTTCATTAGACACCTATTTCAGCGTTTTGTAAAAAATGTACTTGGGGTTGAAAAAAAAAATAATGTTTCAAAAAAAAATAATTTTTTTTTCTAAAAATTCCACAAAATGCCCATAACTCAAAAACTAGACCAAATACAATTTTGAAAATTTGCATACATATTCTCTGAATAATTTCATTAGACACCTATTTCAGCGTTTTGTAAAAAATGTACTTGGAGTTGAGAAAAAAAATAACGTTTCAAAAAAAAATAATTTTTCTTTCTAAAAATTCCACAAAATGCCCATAACTCAAAAACTAGACCAAATACAATTTTGAAAATTTGCATACACATTCTCTGAATAATTTTATTAGACACTTATTTCAGCGTTTTGTAAAACATGTACTTGGGGTTTAGAAAAAAAATAATGTTTCAAAAAAAAATAATTTTTCTTTCTAAAAATTCCACAAAATTCCTATAACTCAAATATTAGACCAAATACAATTTTGAAAATTTGCATACACATTCTCTGAATAATTTAATTAGACACCTATTTCAGCGTTTTGTGAAAAATGTACATGGGGTTGACAAAAAAAATAATGTTTCAAAAAAAATATTTTTTTTTCTAAAAATTCTACAAAATGCCCATAACTCAAATATTAGACCAAATACAATTTTGAAAATTTGCATACACATTCTCTGAATAATTTAATTAGACACCTATTTCAGCGTTTTGTGAAAAATGTACATGGGGTTGAAAAAAAAAATAATGTTTCAAAAAAAATATTTTTTTTTCTAAAAATTCTACAAAATGCCCATAACTCAAATATTAGACCAAATACAATTTTGAAAATTTGCATACACATTCTCTGAATAATTATATTAAACACCTATTTTAGCGTTTTGTAAAAAATGTACATGGAGTTGAGAAAAAAAATAATGTTTCAAAAAAAATATTTTTTTTTTCGAAAAATTCCACAAAATGCCCATAACTCAAATATTAGACCAAATACAATTTTGAAAATTTGCATACACATTCTCTAAATAATTTCATTAGACATCTATTTCAGCGTTTTGTGAAAAATGTACATGGGGTTAAAAAAAAAATAATGTTTAAAAAAATATTTTTTTTTTCTAAAAATTCCACAAAATGCCCATAACTCAAAAACTAGACCAAATACAATTTTGAAAATTTGCATACACATTCTCTGAATAATTTTATTAGACACCTATTTCAGCGTTTTGTGAAAAATGTACATGGGGTTGACAAAAAAAATAATGTTTCAAAAAAAATATTTTTTTTTCTAAAAATTCTACAAAATGCCCATAACTCAAATATTAGACCAAATACAATTTTGAAAATTTGCATACACATTCTCTTAATAATTTCATAAGACACTTATTTTAGCGTTTTGTAAAAAATGTACATGGGGTTGAGAAAAAAAAATGTTTCAAAAAAAAAATATTTTTTTTTTCTAAAAATTCCACAAAATGCCCATAACTCAAATATTAGACCAAATACAATTTTGAAAATTTGCATACACATTCTCTAAATAATTTCATTAGACATCTATTTCAGCGTTTTGTGAAAAATGTACATGGGGTTAAAAAAAAAATAATGTTTAAAAAAATATTTTTTTTTTCTAAAAATTCCACAAAATGCCCATAACTCAAAAACTAGACCAAATACAATTTTGAAAATTTGCATACACATTCTCTGAATAATTTTATTAGACACTTATTTCAGCGTTTTGTAAAACATGTACTTGGGGTTTAGAAAAAAAATAATGTTTCAAAAAAAAATAATTTTTCTTTCTAAAAATTCCACAAAATTCCTATAACTCAAATATTAGACCAAATACAATTTTGAAAATTTGCATACACATTCTCTGAATAATTTAATTAGACACCTATTTCAGCGTTTTGTGAAAAATGTACATGGGGTTGACAAAAAAAATAATGTTTCAAAAAAAATATTTTTTTTTCTAAAAATTCTACAAAATGCCCATAACTCAAATATTAGACCAAATACAATTTTGAAAATTTGCATACACATTCTCTTAATAATTTCATAAGACACTTATTTTAGCGTTTTGTAAAAAATGTACATGGGGTTGAGAAAAAAAAATGTTTCAAAAAAAAAATATTTTTTTTTTCTAAAAATTCCACAAAATGCCCATAACTCAAAAACTAGACCAAATACAATTTTGAAAATTTGCATACACATTCTCTGAATAATTTCATTAGACACCTATTTTAGTGTTTTGTAAAAAATGTACATGGGGTTGAAAAAAAAAATGTTTCAAAAAAAAAATATTTTTTTTTCTAAAAATTCCACAAAATGCCCATAACTTAAAAACTAGACCAAATACAATTTTGAAAATTTGCATACACATTCTCTGAATAATTTCATTAGACACTTATTTCAGCGTTTTGTAAAAAATGTACTTGGGGTTGAGAAAAAAAATAATATTTCAAAAAAAAAATTATTTTTCTTTCTAAAAATTCCACAAAATGCCCCTAACTCAAAAACTAGACCAAATACCATTTTGAAAATTTGCATACATATTCTCTGAATAATTTCATTAGACACCTATTTCAGCGTTTTGTAAAACATGTACTTGGGGTTTAGAAAAAAAATAATGTTTCAAAAAAAAATAATTTTTCTTTCTAAAAATTCCACAAAATTCCTATAACTCAAATATTAGACCAAATACAATTTTGAAAAATTGCATACACATTCTCTGAATAATTTCATTAGACACCTATTTCAGCGTTTTGTAAAAAATGTACTTGGGGTTGAAAAAAAAAATAATGTTTCAAAAAAAAATAATTTTTTTTTCTAAAAATTCCACAAAATGCCCATAACTCAAAAACTAGACCAAATACAATTTTGAAAATTTGCATACATATTCTCTGAATAATTTCATTAGACACCTATTTTAGCGTTTTGTAAAAAATGTACTTGGAGTTGAGAAAAAAAATAACGTTTCAAAAAAAAATAATTTTTCTTTCTAAAAATTCCACAAAATGCCCATAACTCAAAAACTAGACCAAATACAATTTTGAAAATTTGCATACACATTCTCTGAATAATTTTATTAGACACTTATTTCAGCGTTTTGTAAAACATGTACTTGGGGTTTAGAAAAAAAATAATGTTTCAAAAAAAAATAATTTTTCTTTCTAAAAATTCCACAAAATTCCTATAACTCAAATATTAGACCAAATACAATTTTGAAAATTTGCATACACATTCTCTGAATAATTTAATTAGACACCTATTTCAGCGTTTTGTGAAAAATGTACATGGGGTTGACAAAAAAAATAATGTTTCAAAAAAAATATTTTTTTTTCTAAAAATTCTACAAAATGCCCATAACTCAAATATTAGACCAAATACAATTTTGAAAATTTGCATACACATTCTCTGAATAATTATATTAAACACCTATTTTAGCGTTTTGTAAAAAATGTACATGGAGTTGAGAAAAAAAATAATGTTTCAAAAAAAATATTTTTTTTTTCGAAAAATTCCACAAAATGCCCATAACTCAAATATTAGACCAAATACAATTTTGAAAATTTGCATACACATTCTCTAAATAATTTCATTAGACATCTATTTCAGCGTTTTGTGAAAAATGTACATGGGGTTAAAAAAAAAATAATGTTTAAAAAAATATTTTTTTTTTCTAAAAATTCCACAAAATGCCCATAACTCAAAAACTAGACCAAATACAATTTTGAAAATTTGCATACACATTCTCTGAATAATTTTATTAGACACTTATTTCAGCGTTTTGTAAAACATGTACTTGGGGTTTAGAAAAAAAATAATGTTTCAAAAAAAAATAATTTTTCTTTCTAAAAATTCCACAAAATTCCTATAACTCAAATATTAGACCAAATACAATTTTGAAAATTTGCATACACATTCTCTGAATAATTTAATTAGACACCTATTTCAGCGTTTTGTGAAAAATGTACATGGGGTTGACAAAAAAAATAATGTTTCAAAAAAAATATTTTTTTTTCTAAAAATTCTACAAAATGCCCATAACTCAAATATTAGACCAAATACAATTTTGAAAATTTGCATACACATTCTCTGAATAATTTAATTAGACACCTATTTCAGCGTTTTGTGAAAAATGTACATGGGGTTGAAAAAAAAAATAATGTTTCAAAAAAAATATTTTTTTTTCTAAAAATTCTACAAAATGCCCATAACTCAAATATTAGACCAAATACAATTTTGAAAATTTGCATACACATTCTCTGAATAATTATATTAAACACCTATTTTAGCGTTTTGTAAAAAATGTACATGGAGTTGAGAAAAAAAATAATGTTTCAAAAAAAATATTTTTTTTTTCGAAAAATTCCACAAAATGCCCATAACTCAAATATTAGACCAAATACAATTTTGAAAATTTGCATACACATTCTCTAAATAATTTCATTAGACATCTATTTCAGCGTTTTGTGAAAAATGTACATGGGGTTAAAAAAAAAATAATGTTTAAAAAAATATTTTTTTTTTCTAAAAATTCTACAAAATGCCCATAACTCAAATATTAGACCAAATACAATTTTGAAAATTTGCATACACATTCTCTGAATAATTTAGTTAGATACCTGTTTCAGCGTTTTTTGAAAAATGTACATGGGGTTGAAAAAAAAAATATTTTTTTTTTCTAAAAATTCCACAAATCTTTCTCAATACCTCAAACTGGAAACACTGAATTTATAAATTTAACCAAATGCCCAAAATACCCAAAGCATTTTATGACCTGTAGCAGGAAACCCACCTTAATTGTCAACGTCTACAGAATCGAATTCAAAAATAAAAAAATTATGGAATTCTTTAGAGATCGTAGGCAAAGGCGCGAATTTCTGCAAAAACTTTGATAGCTTGAGAATTAAATAAGTCGAGGTAAACATACTTATATACCGGTCTGGACAGCGAAGGCCTTAAGTGCGGAAATCATTATATAGTTTGCAATAACTTGGATTTATACTATTAGATTTATCAGTGTTAAGCGGATCAATTTGTTGAACAGACTTCAACTAATTTATTTTTAATTCATTTTGTTTTAAAACTCACTTATGTATTGGCAACGTCGCAACATATTTTTATCATACACTCCTTAACTTGAAAGTAATTGGAGCGACGTTGCCAATATATCAGACCAAAAATCTTTGTGTTTTCTTGTCTTAATTATGTATTTCTCAGCAAACTGTTACTCCTTTCCTCCAATGTGGATTTGTTTAGAGAGAAACAAAAGCAATAAAAAGTTTATTGTTTTCTTTTGTTATAAAACATTTACAATTTAATCTAAGTTTAACTTTTTAAAATTTCCATAATATCCTAGAACGTCGTCGTTTTTCAATTTTTCGGGTCGAAGGGATTCATCCACGGTCATTTTCGATAATTCCATGAACCTATCCTTGTGCTTTTCATATTTTTGCAAAAACAATTCTAAAACATAATTTTTATTTCAAGTCAACAACATAAAGAAATTATTACCTTGTAACTCCACCATAGGCTTTTCATTTCCCCCGATATCTTTAGGTAATCTGTCTTTTCCAAACTTCTCAAATAGAGCCTCATTTCCAGTATGTATTTGAAGCTAGAAAACCCATAAGACATATTAAGTCAAACAAAATGATTATATAGTACCAACCCTATCGCGAATCTTAGGATTTAATAGCGGCTTAATTAATGTGTTGGCAATAGTTTCCATCCAGGAAGGGAAGTTTACCATATAGAATGATGCCATCCTGTTAGAAAATACTTTCTAAAAAAAAGCTTTAATTATCTAAAAAACATACAAGCAATAACTTGTATTGGAGTCCAGATGTTTAGAGTAGAAATACGACCTAAAATTTTTATTCCTAAAGTTGATTTACCTCTAAAACAGTGGATGCTTTTTTAATGACCATCGGTCTCAGATTGGTCGAATGTCCACCAATAAGACCCGTACAATCAAAAATATAATGAAAGTTCGAAGACAAATCCTCCTGAATCAGTATTTCTAGCAAATGCGTAAACTGAATGATAATCCTCTCGTGAACAAAATATTTTGGATTGGTATATTCTGGATTCAATCGGTGATAAAGTATCCTGGAATGATCGTCCATTATCTTAGGCAGCGGAATAAGCCACCTTAAAAAAATAATTATTATTTACTATCAAAGGATTTTAGTTGCGCCTGTTACTTTACCAAACTTTATTTTGCATAGCCATCTCTGGAGCGAACGGGGTTACGGTGAATATCTCTGGCATAAGGTTTCGCACCGTATAGTACATATCCAGCTTTTGTTTGGCCTTTTCTATGCTAAATTTATTGTAAAGTAGCACGAAACGAAGAACTTTATAAGCTAAAATATAGTTTTTTTTTAATTGGTTTTGTTGTGTGGGTTAAGTGGCGGGCTTTACAAGGTTTTTCTGGAAAATGCGGTTGAGTTTCTGCCCATTTTCTTAAAATGTCAATATATTCATCCATATCCTTTAGGCTTTTATTGAACTCCTTTTGCATCTGCTTCTTATACTTTTCCTCATCGTTCTGGATCAGTTCGAACGTCATGTCTATATGAAAAAAATCTTTATTTAATTTAGTCTCGGGGCTTAAGGAACTCTATAAATAGAGTAAAAACAGATTCATAAAGCATATTGGATGTAACTAAAGCCTGCAGGTTTTTTCCACTAAAGTCCAACTTAAAAAACTAAAAAATAGAAGTATTCGCAATAGACCTACTAATTAGTAGGAGTATTACAAAGAAAAATGACCTCAACTGCTTAGAAGAAACCAGAAACTTTGATTTGTGCCTGTAACAAGTAAAATATGACATTAAGAGACTGGAGGAAGGTAGAAGGCCCAGAAAATAAAAATACCACTAATATCCTTAGAGATATTGAAAGCAAGAATATGTTACATGAAAAAGAAATCCTTGGATCATAGTTCAAATACATAAATAATCTGTTTGATGATGATAAAACGAATAAATTTAACATTAATGATCACACTGATATAGACAGAGGACCAGACATTTTCAAAGGTGAAAGTTTACTTGCAATAAGATCTACAAAAAACAAAAAAGCCATCGGACCTGATGACGTCCCAATGCAGCTGTCACAAATGATCAAAAATTGGGTAAATTTTGTATTAATTCCAATTCCAAAGAAAAAACGAGCAAAACAATACAGTAAGTATAGACTAATAAGATTTACGAGCCCCGCCTCGAAAAGATTTTTCAACATGATTTACGGAAGAATACCATCCAAATATGAGGCAAATTTGGATGACTTAGAAACGGTTTGGGAACTAGTAAGACACTATTTGCTTTTGACTAGTACGACACTATTTCATTAATTATCAGAAGGCCTTCCATAGAGTACAAAACCTTAAATAACATGAAGGTAGATAGCTTAGAAGGAAGTTTAATAAATTATCTAAAATTTTACTAGAAAGCTTATAAAAGAAAGATTAATTCTACGAGGCGTCAGACAGGGCTGCATACTGCGTCACTGCTCTTTAACATATTATACTCAGACAAAAACCAAAAATCCGCTAATCAAGATCAAGAAATTGGAGTAAAAATTAATGAAAATTGTATAAAATGATACGATATGCCGACGACAGAATTATTCATTTCTATGTGAAAAAAATCTTTATTATATATTTTAGTCTAGAGGGTTTAGGAACCGTATAAATACAGTTAAAATAGATCCTAGAGCAGACGTTAGAACTGACAATCACCCGCTGGTTTTTGCCACTAAAGTGCAACTTAAAAAACTAAAAAATAGCACCCAATACATTGAGTTTAAACTGGCAAAAGACATCAACTGCCTGGAAAAAACCAGAAAATTTGATTTGTGCCTGGAATAAGTAAAACATGATTTTAAGAGCCTGGAAGAAGGTAGGAATTGCTTTAAATCCCTCACGGAAGAAACAGAATTGAAAGAATATAGCAATTACTTCCTACAAAGGCAAAAAATACGCTTAAGTACGAATGGTTTAAATTTTATCAAAGAAATTAGGAATTAATTCATATTAGGGACGACATTTCATTTCAGCAGTATAATTATTCAGCATAGACGAAATAAGCACGACATTGTAAATTCAGTTTGAAAATCATTCAAGAAAATAAGATATTAACTAATAATAGCTGAACGGTAAGAAAAGATTAATCGATGAAATAGAGTGATATACGAGATATTGGATCTCATGGAGTAAAGGCTGCAAAATAAAACATTGAAATGCAGACAAAAGAAAATTAAAAAAAAAACGTATCGTCAAAGAACAGTGTAAGGAAATAGCAGCTTTGAAGAATAAAGGTGTCACTTTAAACATGTCCAATAACAAGTGGTAAGCTTATGCAATAAAAATACCACTCATATGCTAATAGATACGAAAGGCAAAAATATATTAGATAAAAATAAAGCAATTTTTAAAACATGAGTCAAATACATACATGAACTGTTTAATGATAATGAATCTACTAGCAAGGACATTTTTGTATGTTTCATTGATTACTACAAGGCATTTGACAGAGTAAAACACACATAGCTCATAGACATCTAAGAACATGAAGGCCGACAACAGGAAAGTTAAAATTATCTAAAGTTTTTACTAGAAAGCTTATAAGAGAAAAATTAATTCTACGAGGTCTTAGACAGGGCTGCATAATAAACTAATCAACAGAGAACATATAAATATGATACGGTATGCTGACGACACATTCATAATAAGCAACAAACTAGAAGACCTGCAACATTGCAGAAGGACAAGACTGTACTACTACTAATAAAATAATTTGTCTTTATTTTTTAATTAATATCTTGAGTTCTAGTGGTTAAAACGTTGCAATTTTTAATTTCTGAGAGACTCCAAGGACATTTTATCCATTTTCTAAGAAAATAATTAAAATATATAAACTGAAAATCAATATATTAAAATTATTCCCACTGGAGTGCCTGTAAGCAATACAAAATTATTTGTCTCTTACTTGCAATTAAATATCTTGATTTCTAGTAGTTAAAACGTTGTAATTATTGATTTCTGAGAGACTCCAATAACTCTTTAAGCATTATCTGCAAAAATTATTAAAATCTATAAACTACAAATCAAGATATTGACATTTTTCTTACCGGAGTGCCTGTAAAAAATAAAATAATTTGTCTCTTATTGGCAGTTGAATATCTTGAGTTCTAGTGGTTAAAACGTTGTAATTTTTAATTTCTGAAAGACTCCAAGAACACCTTAACCATTTTCAGAGAAAATAATTAAAACTTATATACTATAACTCACAATATTGACATTTTTCTCACCGGAGTGTCTGTAAGAAATAAAATAATTTGTCTCTGATTGGCAGTTGAATATCTTGAGTTCCAGTAGCTAAAACGTTGTCATTATTGATTTCTGAGAGACTCGAAAGATTCTTTAATTATTTTCTGAAAAAATTATTAAAATTTATACTATAATCAAGATATTGACATTTTTCCCACCGGAGTATCTGTAGGAAATAAAATAATTTATCTCTTAACGGAAATTGAATATCTTGAGTTCTAATAGTTAAGACGTTGTAATTTTTGACTTATAAGAGACTCAAAGGACTCTATAATTATTTTCTGAAAAAATATTAAAATCTGTATACTATAAATCAAGATATTGACATTTTTTCCCCTGGAGTGCCTGTAAGAAATAAAATAATTTGTCTCTTATTGGCAGTTGAATATCTTGAGTTTTAGTAGTTAAAACGTTGCAATTTTTATTTTCTGAGAGACTTCAGAGACATTTTACCCATTATCTGAGAAAATAATTAAAATATATAAACTGAAAATCAATATATTAAAATTATTCCCACTGGAGTGCCTGTAAGCAATACAAAATTATTTGTCTCTTACTTGCAACTAAATATCTTGATTTCTAGTAGTTAAAACGTTGTAATTATTGATTTCTGAGAGACTCCAATAACTCTTTAAGCATTATCTGCAAAAATTATTAAAATCTATAAACTACAAATCAAGATATTGACATTTTTCTTACCGGAGTGCCTGTAAAAAATAAAATAATTTGTCTCTTATTGGCAGTTGAATATCTTAAGTTCTAGTGCTTAAAACGTTGTCATTATTGATTTCTGAGAGACTCGAAAGATTCTTTAATTATTTTCTGAAAAAATTATTAAAATCTGTATACTATAATCAAGATATTGACATTTTTCCCACCGGAGTATCTGTAGGAAATAAAATAATTTATCTCTTAACGGAAATTGAATATCTTGAGTTCTAATAGTTAAGACGTTGTAATTTTTGACTTATAAGAGACTCAAAGGACTCTATAATTATTTTCTGAAAAAATATTAAAATCTGTTTACTATAAATCAAGATATTGACATTGTTCCTCCTGGAGTGTCTGTAAGAAATAAAATAATTTGTCTCTTATTGGCAGTTGAATATCTTGAGTTTTAGTGGTTAAAACGTTGCAATTTTTATTTTCTGAGAGACTTCAGGGACACTTTACCCATTTTCTGAGAAAATAATTAAAATATATAAACTGAAAATCAATATATTAAAATTATTCCCACTGGAGTGCCTGTAAGAAATAAAATAATTTGTCTCTTATTGGCAGTTGAATATCTTGAGTTCTAGTGGTTAAAACGTTGCAATTTTTAATTTCTGAGAGACTCCAAGGAGACTTTGACCATTGTTTAGGAAAATAATTAAAATATATAAACTGAAAATGAATATATTAAAATTTTTCTCACTGGAGTGCCTGTAAGCAATAAAAAATAATGTCTCTTACTGGAAACTGAATATCTTGATTTCTAGTGGTTAAAACGTTGTAACTATTGATTTCTGAAAAGCTCGAAGGACTCTTTAAGACATTTTTGAAAAAATTATTAAAATCTGCAAACTATTAATCAAGATATTGGCATTTTTCCCACCGGAGTGTCTGTAAGAAAAAAAATAATTTGTCTCTTATTGGCAGTTGAATATCTTGAGTTCTAATCATTAAAATGTTGTAGTTATTGATTTCTGAGAGACTCTAAGGACTCTTTAAGTATTTTTTGAAAAGATTATTAAAGTCTGTATACTTTAAATCAAGATATTGAGATTTTTCTCACCGGAGTGCCTGTAAGAAATAAAATAATTTGTCTCTTATTGGCAGTTGAATATCTTGAGTTTTAGTGGCTAAAACATTGTAATTATTAATTTATGAAAGAATCGAAGGCCTCTTTAAGTATTTTCTAAAAAAAATATTAAAATCTGTATATTTTAAATCAAGATATTGGCATTTTTCTTACCGGAGTGCCCGTACGAAATAAAATAATTCCAAAAATAAGTTCCAGAGTAGCCTTATACTTGACCGCGTAAACACACGAGGATAAGAAATGCTTTATTCAGTCTTGATGTTGCGCTACAGTTTGATAAGAAAAATATAGACAAAGTAGCTCAGTTTGCATACCTTGGATATCACCGAACATCTAAATCCAGATAGAGAGATATAAGGTGCACAGTAGAGACAGTCCCTAGAGTAAAATTCCATCAAATGAAACCACTCTTTTACAATGATAATCTGAACCGAGGAAGAATGGTCATTGTTGGTGTGCAGGAAAATCTCATATCTTGAACATGTTTTGGACAGAGGACAATCTACAAATGATCATGATGGGAAAGTAAAAAGACATAAAGGAATGGCAAGAAAACAGGCTTCTTATCTAAGGAATATCCATGAATTCGTAGAAGAACTATTCCGATTGGCGCAGAGTCAAGAAGTAATCGCTAATGTCAAGGTGACCTGATCTTTGACTTGAAGCATATGAATCTAAATTTATCTAGAATTAATACCTGTTTGCTTACCGGTTTTATGCACAGAGACACTGCACTATAAACTCAGTAACAAATACGAATAATTTAAAAGAGATTAAACTTAATATTTTAACAAAATAAAACCACCTTTGGATCCCATTAACTACAATAAAATGTGTACACGGTTCAGATAAACTGGCTTATTGATATCGCGTTGACTTGCAGATAGGGAAATTAACAATTTCTATTTATTTTGTTAGTCAATTTTTCATAATCTTTTAGCGTGTCATAAAATTATATAGCTGAGAATATTGCCAGTATTTTATGAGAATTCATCGACTTATTTTTCTACAATTTTAGTTAGTTGTGTACCCGTATGATAATATTTAACGTAGATAATAAATATGCCATAGAAAGACAAATATTTACAAGTATGGCCATTTAAAAAATTGTAATTTTTAACAAGCAACGAAATTTTTAAATTCTTCGAATTTGATTGAAAATCTAGAAATTATAAGAAAGGCAACATTGCATCCAGTAATAAATAAACCTTAAAGCAACTTACAAGTAGAAATTGATTCCGAATATAGTCCATTTAAAAAAGGACTATATTATATAGGCAAATTAAAATTTACATATTAAATATTAAAACAGGCTTATTTTTATCAGCTTGCTTAAGTCGACTAACTGAGTAATTGGAGCGACGTTGCCGATATGACAGACTGAAAAATATCAGTTATGTCGCGCTTTGCCTAATAAATAAATAAAATTATAAAATCTAGTTGTTATTTAAAAGAACTGCATAAACTAAGTCAGTTATATCCTCAGTTAAATACCTTTTATATTTTGTTTTGAATTTTTAATGATTTTTGAGAAATTTATTGCTATTTGTATGTTACATTTTTATAGTAAGGAAAAAAATATATTTTTTTATGACATCAATATTTTTTCTAATCTTAAGAAGTAGAGGTTAGAAATGACTGAAAAACTGGTTGAAAATAATGGAAAAAATTATTTTCCAGGCAAGTAAATTAAAGAAAAATTGAAATAAATAAAAAATAAACTTATTTCAGGCATTTATGATACAAACATTATTGGATGCCTGGAAAAAAAAGATAGACTTTTTTAACGTAAAAAAAAGAGACAAAATTAAATTTTCAACTGGAAAAAATTCTTTTAAACCATTAAAATTACGTGAAGGTTAGGGATCAATGAAAAAAAATTAAAAATTGGTATTTTCAGGCCCATGTATGCCTAAGGCAATGCAAAAAAAAATTATTTATCTATAAAATAATAAAAATAAAAAAATTGCCTAAAAAGCCAACAAAAATAAATTTTTTCTAATTTTAATGAAAAAAAATTATTTGTCAGTGAATTAAATTTAAATAAAAATATATTATTAGGTACTCTTAAGCTAAAGAAATATAATTATAAGGTGTCTAAAAAAATGGACCTATTTTATTTAAAGAGAATAACATGTAAATTTTTTAATTTCTGGAAAGAAATTTGCCAATAAGAGACAGATTATTTTTTATTGCTTACAGGCACTGCATTGAGAAAAATTATAATATATTGATTTTCAGTTTATGTATTTTAAATATTTTTCCAAAAAATAGTTAAAGTGTCCTTGATGTCTCTCAGAAATTAAAAATTACAACGTTTTAACTACTAAAACTCAAGATATTCAACTGTCAATAAGAGACAAATTATTTTACTCCTTACAGGCACTCCAGGGGGGAAAATGTCAATATCTTGATTTGTAGTGAACAGATTTTAATAATTTTGTCAGAAAATAATTAAAGAATCTTACGAGTCTCTCAGAAATCAATAATGACAACGTTTTAGCCACTAGAACTCAAGATATTCAACTGCCCATCAGAGACAAATTATTTTATTTCTTACAGGCACTCCGGTGAGAAAAATGTCAATATCTTGATTTATAGTATACAAATTGTAATAATCTTTTCAAAAAAAAAATTAAAGAATCCTTCCAGTCTCTCAGAAATGAATAATTACAACGTTTTAATTACTAAACCTCAAGATATTTAACTGCCAATAAAAGACAAATTATTTTATTTCTTACAAGAACTCCGGTGAGAAAAATGTCAATATTGTGATTTATAGTATATAGGTTTTAATAATTTTCTCAGAAAATGCTTAAAGAGTCATTCAAGTCTCTTAAAAATCAATAATTACAACGTCTTAACTACTAGAAATCAAGATATTTAGTTGCAAGTAAGAGACAAATAATTTTGTATTGTTTACAGGCACTCCAGTGGGAATAATTTTAATATATTGATTTTCAGTTTATATGTTTTAATTATTTTC
The DNA here is from genome assembly GCF_022605725.1 of Anthonomus grandis grandis. Lineage (NCBI taxonomy): Eukaryota > Metazoa > Arthropoda > Insecta > Coleoptera > Curculionidae > Anthonomus > Anthonomus grandis. The sequence continues at coordinate 28,321,740 of NC_065554.1, forward strand.
TCAGAAAATGGGTAAAGTGTCCCTAAAGTCTCTCAGAAATTAAAAATTGCAACGTTTTAACTACTAGAACTCAAGATATTCAACTGCCAATAAAAGGCAAATTATTTTATTTCTTACAAACACTCCAGGGGGGAAAATGTCAATATCTTGATTTATAGTATACAGATTTCAATATTTCTTTAGAAAATAATTATAGGATCCTTTGTAATAACATATAAATTTTTAAATTTCTGGAAAGAAATTTAGTCATTACAGAAATTAAGTCAGAGATCTGTAGAAAAATTTATTCAGTAATTTCAAATAAATTTAAAAGTACTTCCAAGCATATACAAGATAAGCAAATTATGAACGTTTACTTACAAACTTCTTGTTTGTACCTCAAAAAAGTAAATACAATTAACTTTTTAACTTGGGGTCTTTAAGTAGGCTTTGATTAAGATAAATCAGTTAATAATCTTTTTTTAATCAAGCCTTCTTACATCTTTAAAATATATCATCTAAGGGCCTTTCCAGATAATACAGTATTCAAACTTCTCTGGAAAAGCCCTTTGCAGTTCTCTGACTTACTATATTTAAGGCAAGACTTTAATTTGATTATTTCTCTTTCTTCCTCTTAAGTGCTCTCAAAGATATTCGGCTCACATTCTTCTACACATTTTTTAAAAACTCTTCTTTGATCAATTATAAGTTTAAGAGGTATTAAGCACCACAGCAGCTCCATTATTTTGGTAATGCCACTAGAGATTTTAAAAAATTGTCATTTAATCTATCCAGATAATTTAGTATTCCAGCTTCTCTGGAAAAGCCCTTTGCAGTTCTCTGATTTAGTCCATTTAAGCCAAGACTTTAATTATTATTTATCTTTCTTCCTGTTAAAGCTCTCAAAGATATTAGGCAGACTCTCTACAGATTTTAGAAAATCTTTTAGACAATTATAAAATTATAGGTAGCACTGATCCCAGTTTTCTCCCAAGTACTCTTTTTTAAATCCTATTAAGTAATTTTTTAATAAATACAAAACTGTGTCATAGAAATATAAAACTCATTAAATAAATTAGTTCTCTTATTAATATGTTTGTGTGTTATCGGTGTTTACTGTCAAAATGTTTATTATCTCTTAAAATTATTTGTTATATTTCATATATGTTTTGTTTTCTAACTTTGATTAGAGTTTAATCTTTTTATAGATAACTTAATTCTATTTAAATTCTTTCTTTTATTGGCGCATTGAATACATATGAATTATATCTATTGGAAATAAAGGATTTTTAAACTTACTTGGAATATACAATAAAACGTACTAAAAAATCGTACTAATGAGTTCGATATTTCTCTCAATTCAGATCTCCAAGTCGCAAATTAATAATAATAAAAATAATTTGTTAATAAATGGAACTTTTCATGCAAATTTTATTAGGATTAATAAAAATATTACAAGAAAAGAACAGGAAAAGGATTTATGATTATAAAATATTCCAATAAATTGTAGATACACTAGCAACGTCGCCATTAAGTTTTTACTTAAATTGTACCAAACTTTGCTGCCACACATCTCGACTCAACAGTTAACTGAAAGTAATCGTATAAACGCGATGTTGCTAATTTAATATATTTTTTCATTTTAATCATTTGTTTTCATCATAACATCTAAATGTTTTAGATAAACTAAAAAGATATGTTAATAAAAGACACTGTTAACCTAAAACTAATAGGAAAACTTCTTAGAAATTGCGCATATGTTGACAACGTCGCATTATAATTTCACAGTTTATATCCATCACTGGTCCGGTGTTGCCGATATGATAGCCAGGAATTTTTTAATTGAATTATATTGAAAATTTAAGGTTAATAAAAAATTAATGAATTATTCTAGGCACTTAAAGCTTAAACTTAATTAAAATGCTTTGATTCCCTGTAAATTTATTGAATTTTATCTTAAACTTTAATCGAAAATTAATTAATTATTCGAGGCTCTTGAGGCTTAATCCTAAATACAATGCCCCGATTTCCTGGAATTGTAAATGCATTTTAAATTAAACTTTATTTAAAAATTAATTAATTATTGTAGGTACTTAAGGCTTAATCTTAAATAAAATGCATCGAGTGTCTGCAATTGTAAAAGAATTTTAACCTAAAGGTTAATCATTAAATTAATAAATCATTCTAAGCACTTAAAGCTTAAACTTAATTAAAATGCTTTGATTCCCTGAAATTTTAAATGAATTTTATCTTAAACTTTAATCAAAAATTAATTAATTATGACTGCCTGGAATTGTAAATGAATTTTAAATTAAACTTTATTTAAAAATTAATTAATTATTGCAGGCACTTAGGCTTAATCTTAAATAAAACTGCGACTATCTGGAATTGTAAAAGAATTTTAACCTAAAGGTTAATAAAAAATTAATGAACTATTCTAGGCACTTAAACCTTAGCCTTAATTAAAATACCTCGATTTCCTGAAATTTTAAATGAATTTTACCTTAAACTTTAATCAAAAATTAATTAATTATTCCAGGCACTTGAGGGTTAATCTTAATTAAAACGTAAAACTAATAGGAAAACTTCTTGGAAATTGCACATATGTTGACAACGTCGCATTATAATTTCACAGTTTATATCCATCTCTGGTCCGGTGTTGCCAAAATGATTATAAGCCAGAAATTTTTGAATTGAATAATATTGAAAATTTCAAATTTAATGCTCTTTTCAGAAATTGTAGGCACATTAGCAACATTGCCAACAAAATATTTCTTATATCGTATGGGCGATGTTGCCGATAGTTCAATTGTATTCATTCTATAAATGTTCCTCTTTTTGTAGCATCAAATAAAAAAGTGTTTTAATAAAACAGCTTAATAGTTTTGAAGTAATAGAAACTTCTTGGAAGTTGAAGGAATTGAAGGTTGGCAACGTCCCATTACGGTTACTGCAAATTTTACATCATTGACGCGACGTTGCCGATATGAATGACCATAAAATGGGCGTTGATTTTTAAGTAATCCTAGTCCTTCAACTCTAACTTTACTTAAAAGATCGACCCTTCACGGATAATCGAACTGGGTATACAAAATTTAACAGCGTTGCCAGACCTAAGAAAAAATACAATATACCCAGAAATTTCTACTATCAGAAACTACCACTTTCCTGATTAGTCGTGGCCCTATTGAATTTTATAGAAAAGTTATTTTTTATGAAAAATAAATACATACAAAAATTAAATTTCTGCTATATTTTTAACGCTTCTAAAATATTGAATTTAATATCATACTTCAGCAACAATTTTTTTATTTATCAAATTAAATACAAAAATAGACATATAAACATTAACAGTTCATTATCCGATAATTTGCTTAACAAAGAACCCAATTAGTCCACGTCTAACTTCTTAAAATTTCCATAAAACCCGAGGAGTTCGTCGTTCTGTAATTGCCCGGGGCGCAAAGACTTATTAACGCTCAGTTTTGATAATTTAGTCAGTCTTTCCTCGTGTTTCTCGTATTTATCCCGCATTAAATCTTAAAAGAATACCATTTAAACTACTGTAAATTAAAGAAAAAAAACATCTTGCGCCTACCTTGTAACTCTTTCAAAGATTTCTCATCACCACCAATGTCTTTTGGCAGCCTCTCCTTGCCAAACCTTTGAAATAAGGCCTCGGTTCCAGAATGAACTTCAAGCTAAAAAATAAATATTTTATTAATCACTTTATCACTGTTTAAAAATACTTGCTTACCCTCTTTTTTATTTTAGGCTTCAGCAAAGGCTTAAGCATATTATTGACCACTGTCTCCATAAATGTTGGAAAATTCACCATGTAAAACGAGGCCATCCTATTGGAAAACACTTTCTAAAAACCAGAGCAATTAATTTGAAAAAACATCCTCTAGGCATCTCCTCACTGGTCCTACCTCTAAAATAACTGTTCCCTTCTTCACAGCCATTGGACTTAACTTGGTAGCATGTCCCAACTTGAGATCACTATGATCACAAACGTAATGGAAATTAAACGACAAATCTTCCTCTATCAATATCTCCATAACATGAATTAGTTGGACTAGAGTCCTTTCGTGGTTAAAATGTTTCGGATCATCATAGCCTGGATTCAATCGGTGGTAAATTATCCTCGAATGGTCGTCCAGGACTTTTGGCAATGGCACTAAACACCTAAAAAAGTCAGTAAAAGCAGATTGTAAAGGCTTGTTGTGGTTTTTCACCAAATTTTATTCTGGAGAAGCATTTCTGGAGTGAATGGGGTCATGGCGAAGAGTTCTGGCATCAGGTTTCGTACTGTGTAATACATGTCTAGCTTTTGTTTGGCTCTCTCTATGCTGAATTTATTGTAGAGGACGGCGAATCGTAGGGTTTTGTAGCCTATAGTAAAAATATTTTATGGGAATTTATATAGGAAGAGTGTCGTAATCTGTAGGATGAAGTACGATACTAGCTAGAGAATATTAGGTGTGAAGATAATACTGCAAATATTTATATAGGTCAGTTAGCTCGATAATATCCGAAGAACAAGCAACTGCATAAGAATGAGAACCTGGGCTTTTATCAAAAGTATGTTCAGTGAAAAATCCCTAATTTTGAAGGTCGATATCTCCGCTTCTATGAATACTATCGGGAAAATTCCAACGGTTGTGTCTTGGTTTCGTCATTCTGAATTCAACGAGATTATCCACAAGGTCGTTGCTCTTATATTAGCTGAGATATCGCATTTTTAGAGCCCCTTTTTGGCCTCAGAAATGAGGTTGAAAAATGGCTTTTTACGAATTTTTAAAGTGCTCTCGTCCAGTTAGTTCTGCTCGAATCCAGGTTGGGTTGTGTTCCTCGGGTTAACATGAAGGCTTATTACATGTTCATATTCTATAATTATTATTTCATAAAAGTTGAACGTTTAAGTATGAAAGAATTTGGGTCAAAGGTTAATAAAAAAATAATTAATTATTCTAGGCCCTTGAGGCTTAATCTTAAATAAAATGTATCGATTGCCTGGAATTGTAAAAGAATTTTAACTCAAGCTTTAAGTAAAAATTAATTAATTATTTCAGGCACTTGAGATTTAATCTTAATTAAAACGCATAGACTGCATGGAATTGTAAATAAATTTTAAATTAAACTTTATTTAAAAATTAATTAATTATTGCAGGTACTTAAGGCTTAATCTTAAATAAAATGCTCCGACTGTTTGGAATTGTAAAAGAATTTTCACCTTAAGGTTAATAATTAACTTAATGAGTTATTTTAGATACTTAAAGCTTAATCTTAATTAAAATGCCTCAATTTCCTCAAATTTTAAATTAATTTTACCTTTAATTATAATCAAAAATTAATTTCCAGGCTTTTGATGCCTAAATAAAATGCCCCGATTCCCTGGAATTTTTAATGAATTTTAATTTAAAACTAATTAAATATTCCAGCAACTTAATGCTTAATCTTAATTACAATGCCTCGATTTCCTGAAATTTTAAATGAATTTTACCCTAGACTTTAATAAAAAATTAATTAATTTTATTATTCCAGGCACTTGGGGCTTAATCCTAATTAAAACGCTCTGAATGCCTGGAATTGTAAATAAATTTTAAATTAAACTTTATTTAAAAAATTAATTAATTATTGTAGGCACTTAAGGCTTCATCTTAAATAAAATGCTCCGACTGTCTGGAATTGCGAAAGAATTTTAACCTAAAGGTTAATAAAAAATTAATGAATTATTCTGGGCATTTAAAGCTTCACCTTAATTAAAATGCCTCGATTTTTTGAAATTTTAAATGGATTTTACCTTAAACTTTAATCAACAATTAATTAATTATTCCAGGCACTTGAGGCTTAATCGTAATTAAAACGCATCGACTGCCTGGAATTGTAATTAAGAATTAATTAATTATTGCAGGCACTTAAGGCTTAATGTAAAATAAAATGCATCGATTGCCTGAAATTGTAAAAGAATTTTAATTTAAGTTTTAATTAAAAATTAATTAATTATTCCAGGCACTTGAGACTTAATCTTAATTAAAACGCATAGGCTGTCTGAAATTGTAAATGAATTTTAAATTAAATTTATTTAAACATTAATTATTATTACAGGTACTTAAGGCTTAATCTTAAATAAAATGCTCCGACTGTTTGGAATTGTAAAAGAATTTTAATCTTAAGGTTAATAATTAACTTAATGAGTTATTCTGGATACTTAAAGCTTAATCTTAATTAAAATGCCTCAATTTCCTGAAATTTTAAATTAATTTTACCTTTAATTATAATCAAAAATTAATTTCCAGGCTTTTCATGCCTAAATAAAATGCCCCGATTCCCTGGAATTTTTAATGAATTTTAATTTAAAACTAATTAAATATTCCAGCAACTTAATACTTAATCTTAGTTACAATGCCTCGATTTCCTGAAATTTTAAATGAATTTTACCCTAGACTTTAATAAAAAATTAATTAATTTTATTATTTTAGGCACTTAAGGCTTAATGTAAAATAAAATGTATCGATTGCCTGAAATTGTAAAAGAATTTTAATTTAAGTTTTAATTAAAAATTAATTAATTATTCCAGGCACTTGAGACTTAATCTTAATTAAAACGCATAGGCTGTCTGAAATTGTAAATGAATTTTAAATTAAATTTATTTAAACATTAATTAATTATTACAGGTACTTAAGGCTTAATCTTAAATAAAATGCTCCGACTGTTTGGAATTGTAAAAGAATTCTAACCTTAAGGTTAGTAATTAACTTAATGAATTATTCTAGGTACTTAAAGCTTAATCTTAATTAAAATGCCTCAATTTCCTGAAATTTTAAATTAATTTTACCTTAAATTTTAATCAAAAATTAATGAGTTATTCCAGGCTTTTGATGCTTAAATAAAATGCCTCGATTCCCTGAAATTTTAAATGAATTTTACTTTAAGCTTTAATTAAAAATTAATTAATTATTCCAGGCACTTGAGGCTTAATCTTAATTAAAACGCATTGACTGCTTGGAATTGTAAATGAATTTTAAATTAAACTTTATTTAAAAATTAATGAATTATTCTAGGCACTTAAAGTTTAACCTTAATTAAAATACCCCGATTTCCTGAAATTTTAAATGAATTTTACCTTAAACTTTAATTAAAAATTAATTAATTATTCCAGGCTTTAGATGCTTAATCTTAAATAAAATGCCTCGATTTCCTGGAATCGTAAATGAATTTTAATTTAAAACTAATTAAATATTCCAACAATTTAATGCTTAATTTTAATTAAAATCTCTTTAAATTTATTGGCATCATGAAATTTATTAATTATTCCCGGCAGTTAAGGCATAATTTTAACTGAAACGCCTAAAATTCTACAAGCAGCTGCCTGGAACTGTAAAATAAATTTTAACTTAAAGGTGATTTAAAAATTAATTAATTATATTGACTCTAACCATAATCCACGGGTGGCCAATATCAAGGTTCAGTTAAAGAGACTCACAAGTAGCACGTATTAAGCTAAAATCCATTTAAATGCACTCAGTAAGAATGTATTGGAAACTACTTTAAGCAATATCTTAAGAAACATAAACACCGATGATAACGTAAATGATTTAGAGACTGTTTCAGAGTCAGTTTAGTAAAGTCAAAAACATTCAAGTACAAATGTCAGACCCAGAAAATAGTCATGGATTACTAAGTTGAACTTATGAAACAACCAAGAGGACTTGAACATTTGAATGATGAATAAACAGGGAGAAATTAGGAACAAGATCAGGGACGCTAAGGAAAAATAAAAGAGCTAGAATGGAAACACGACATGTTTAGTTACTGGTCTATTTACTAGGAAAACTTGTAATATCCTGGTTGAAAATAGAGGCAGATTTATCAGTGACAAACATAAGGTTCTTGAATGTTGAATGAAGTTGTGATAATAGATCAGATCAACCAGGGATCTCGTGGAAGGTCCAGAAATCCTAAAATCGTACTACATAGCAGACCCAGACAACATCAGGAGGACCTAATACAGTATCAGAAGAAGTCATTTAAATAAATATCTAATATACTTAAGATCCTCAATATTTACTTGGCTTTTCTGGAAAATGAGGTTGCGTCTCGGCCCACCTCCCTAATATCTCAATATACTCCTCCACCTCCTTCCTAGACTTTTTAAACTCAACCCTTATCTGCTTATACAATATCTCCTCGTTATTCTGAATTAACTCCGTCATTATTTTTAGCACAATTCACCGAACCGCTTTTAAAAGAACGACAATCGAACTGTATAAATTCAAACACGAAATATTTATCGAATGCATATTGAACTGATGATTTGAACCTCCATTGATAAACTTATTTTATGGTCAATAATTTCATTTTAATGTAAGGTTTTGTTTACGTTGTATTCAAAGCGCATAATTATTATAAATATGTACAATAATGGACGTCACACAGGGGGGGAGACGGACGGGGGGATATGATCTCAATTATATATTATTAGGTTTAAAAAGTTACATGGTGATCGTCTAAAAAAAAAATGAAGAAATAGATTTTAAACAGTTTTATATCAGTTGTAAGTCCCTCTCGTACACTACCCCCTAAACGAACTCCGTATCTTTTTAGATATTGGAAAAGTTCCTAAATAAAAGTTTTGATTGGCTAATGAAAGTTTTTGAGAAGTTCTTCTTATTTTTTTTTTAGGTGAATTTTATGGCGGTCCAGATTGAGGATGTCTAGCGTGTCTCACAAGGATTCGTTACTCTTCCCCCGCACCCCAGACCCGCCCGCGAACTTTATGGGGGAATATTCGACTTTCGTTGGAGTGGGAATTTAATGCGAGTTAATTTTATGAAATTTTTAATGTTTATGTTATCGTAAAGTTTAAAAAAGGAATTTTATCTTTATGCAGTTTATGAGTGTGGTTAATTAGTTTTTATTATCAGGAATTCGGGAGCCAAGTTGGTGCGTGCGGTATAAAAGATCTTAATATAATGATGGTATTTTAGAGTTAAAAGTTTATCATTTGTTTTATCTAACTTTTTCATTTTAGTTCCGTTTATTATTATATCTTTGTTTTTTTTTAAGTATATAAATTATATTGGCAAAATAGGTTTTTTAGAAGGTTCGATAGGCAGTAGATAAATGAGATGGGAATATGTGTCACAAAAATTCAAGAAAAACTAGATATTAATTTTTTTTTCTAATTTCAGAGTTATATTCTCACTAGAGAGAGAGGTATTACCAAGAATATATATACAGGTTGGGGAGTCGATCATTACCTTTACCTAAGCAACACGCAATAGTTAAATAAACGTTTATTTTTGGTTTACACCTAGGGTACGTTTTACTTCAATTAAAAAATTCCCGCGTGACATACGTCGAGATATTTAATATCATGATTATGTTAGTCACGTTTAACAAGAAGCTTTATTACATGTTAATAATATACAGATATTGTTTCATAAAAGTTAAACGTTCAAATATGGTATGTTGTATACTGTTTAAAGACGTTTACAAAATGCGTTTAATAAAATGAGCGGAAAAAGTTAAAAAAAGTTAAATATGGAAAATCATTACAAAAACTTTAACCTTAAACATTAACCAGGAATTCAGACTATCGACAAACTTAACTGGCTTGACCCTGAGTTAACTCTGGTAACTTTGACTTGACATTCGAGCTTTGTTATGACCCTCGACCTCTCCTTGACTTGACTTTTGACGTTACCTCGACTTGATCTGGCTTGACCTACTACGTGACATTCACTTAACCTTAAAAAATGTATTTTTGAACCTAGATAATGAAAAGTTATTTAGAACCACAAAAAAACTGAAATTTCTTTAACACTTATTGACTTATCGTAAATAACTAAATTTCCACTTATTTGCGATAAAAAATGGCACAAGTACTGCAATTTTCATAGCTATACGCTTTTTTTTTCGAGAAATATAATTGGGTTTTTGCACGTTTTACTTGAAACCTTAAAGTTATGTGAAAAAAGCATAGATACATAGACTATAGATTTTTTTATCACCTATAATTTTCTTGAAAATAATTTTTTTCTCAAACAATTATTTTCTGAATAGAAACCGTTTTTCATTAACCTTACCCTTGCCCCCCCACCCACCCCACACAACTTACTTGTAAGAAATTGTTTTCAAAAATAATTGATTTCCAAAATAAAACTCATGAATAATAGTTGCTTTCGTCATTAATATCTAATCTTATCAAAGTTTTTGCAGAAATTTCATATGCAATATTTATTTTAATGACACTATATAAATTTTAGATAATTTTATGTATAAAAATTTCGTATCAAAACGGCGTTATTAGGTTGGATAATATGGACGAAAAACAGTGATTTTCAATCAAATGAGCATCAAATATTTGAGGTGTAGCAATACAGTTTAAAAACTAGACATGTAAATCTCGTGTCTTTTTTAAATGCCTAAGTTTTCTTCCTTTTATAAACAGAATAGTATATGATAAACGTTTATCCTACAGTTTAATAAATATATATTTAACGAAAATATATGATATGTCGCTTATGTAGTAAGATTGCGATTATTATTAGAAATAACTATATTATACAGTACGTGAGTAAAATGAAACTTTCTTCAATTATGAAAATTAATAAATATTTTCTCCTGCCTCGGACGAATGTATTAAATGGTGACCACTTAGTTTAAAATCCAAAATCTCAAAAACTAATAGCAATATTTTTATGAAACAAACGACAAAATATTCTTCAGAATATTCTACATAAATGTTCTTTTAAGTTCGAGTTAGTCCGACAAATAATTTTGCAATAAATTGCATTTTTCAGTCACTGTAACAAAGGATGCTTGAACTGGAGGTGACCCTCACTTTTAAGCCCGAAATCTCAAAAAATTGCGGAAATATTGTTTTGAAACAAAAATAAGATTATTCTCTACAGCCATTATTTTACGTTTAAATAAGTTTCTAAATTAATTTTGAAAATATTGGACAATTTTTAATAGTAATAGTGGAGCCTAAGTAAAATTCAAAATCTCAAAAACTATTTGGAATATTCTCATGAAACAAACACTAAAATATTCTGTGGAATATTTTATATGAATGTTCTTTTGAGTCCAAAGTAATCCGACAAATAGTTTTGGAAAAAATAGCATCCTTAAGATTTTACTAAAAATAGACCTAGGCATATCTATTACCAGCAACTACGCCCTACTACAAAAATCGACTATTAATGAACTAGGGTCAGGATTTACGACTTGTATCAAGTCACATACAAAACCTGAGTTTACCAGACCGGTAGATGATTCCTTAAATTTTGCTTGGAAAACTTTGATGTTCCAATTAACGTTTTTTTATTTATACAGGATGTCCTATAGAAAACTATTAGTAAGGTTTATGATCCGGAAAGTGAAAATTCAAAAAAAGAAAACATTTACCGATGGTTGGACATCATGCTTACTACAAAAAAAAACTTGGACTGTATCATTGTCTCAAATTCTTTAACCACGATGTCCTTCTTCTTCTTTATATTAAGATGCGAGATCTCATAATTCTTTCAGTATCTTATGATATGATCAAAATATTCCAACTTGCATTGTTTAATAGTACTAACTACTTCTAAATCTTTTACCATACCATTGATAACTATGATGTTTATAATTATGTCTATCTAACTGGCACACCTATATCTCTAATGATTCTAGATATTTGAGCATTAACTTGATAAGTATTCATGCCTTTAAGCCATACTGGAAAGACATAAACACTTTCTTTATCTTAACAAAGATGGCTCTAGCTCTCTCTATTCTCATCTCCACAGTTAGATCTCACTAAGCAATGGTATTGCTAGTCCAGTTCAGAGATCTATTAAAATCTTTGATGTGCCGCGAATAGTCCGTGTGCCGGTGTTGCTTGTATTGTCACATAACAAGCATGTTTAAATCGCAAAACTGTACGTAGAAAGAGTCATAAAGTAATGTTCTAAACGATATTTAATCATTCCATTATATCTTAAACATTTTTTTTTGAAAATATATAAATGTGATTCGTAAAATTTGACTACATTCGTCCACGTACTATTCAGTTAGACGTCCGACCTCAGTCACAGTCACTCAAGCGTGAAAAGTTGCACAGGTCCGGCCTTAACATTTTATTATTCGGGATTTTTGGGTTTAGTTTTATAAAGTTCAGGATAGTTGGTAGCAGGATAATATTTAATTTAAAGAAAAGACGTAAAATCAGTTTAGCAATTAGCAATTTGGCGATATTCGTGTCAAGTCCCGTTGATTGTCCTGCATCTTTCTTTTTTTTTCAAAGTACTACAGTCATTTGTGAACTAAGGATAATTCGTTAAACGTTTAATTATAACTTATAATTTTAATTAATTATTACTTATTATTTTATTATAACGTTATAAGACTCTGCTTGATTTTTCCCTGTAGCTTCTACTTCCCTTACTTTTTCCTTTTTTTTTGCCTTATTTTTCTAGCTATTTTTCCAGGGTCAAACATTTTAAGGTCTTTGGGTATAATACCAAAACAAATCTTCAAACACAAATTAAAAAAAAAAAAACACTTCCTAACAGTAAAAGCTTCAAAAAATTTAGACGAATACAGGCCAAATTCTAAATTTTCATAAACGTGTAAAGGGGAAAACCCATAATAAGCCTCTCTCCCAAATATTAAAGGTGATAGATGCATCCTTAAAGATCTCTTTAAAAACACGACAAAAGTAATACAAAAACAGCCCAAACATTTATCTGGGTACGGCCCCGTAGTCCTCAAAATCAGTGGGATAGAGAGAAATACACAATCACTTGCCAGCCTAAAGTATTTTAGTCCGCGGTCAATTTTTTGATAATATTTCCTTTATAAAAATGGATATTTTCGAAAGAAAAATAAAAGTGTAAAACAAGGGGTTTTACATATATTTAAAATGATTTCATAGATAAATTATATAAAACTTTGCCATGAATATCATGCGACAATAAATACGACATAGACGCACGGACTATTTAGTGCCGCATCTATGATACATCAAAGATTCTAATAGATTTCTGAACTGGACTTTACTCAGGTACACCATCATTTCTAATATTAAGCCCTTTGCTAATTATCATGTATTTTGTTTTGCTGGTATTGATATTGATATTTGGCTGATATTTATTGTGGCATTTATTCACGTAGAACTTTATCAAAAACCTTTTCTAAATCGATTGAACCAAGAAACTCACTTTGATTATCATCTTTAAATTTCTCCGTTTCCGTGTCTCTGAAGACCAAATTGACTATTTTCACATTCTTTCCTCGACTTATTATAATATACCCTTATATAAGATGTGACCCATTAAAACAAACTAATTGTTTCATTGCTCTTTGGTTATTCTATTTTTCTAGCAATCAAGACAAATGTTGACTTTACCCAATCCGTCTTTTATAATGGAGTTTTGTAAGAGCTCTTATTCCTTCACTCTACTTCATTTCTAGTAATTGGTACATGCTAATAAACTAGATTTCAATTAATGCTCCTTATCTAATCCAGGCGCGTCAATTATCCAACAATGTCCTACACACACACGATCTTCGAAACAAACAGTAAATTCTCCCCGATCGAAAAACGAGCAAAAGTTATCTAAGAGCCATAAATACATCGTCGTTGTCAGATAAAGAAACTTAGCGAAAAAAAAAAACTATGCCAAAGAGTAAGACAACGGTCGCGAACAACCCGGAAAACAAGAAGAAGCGGAACATGAAAGCTTTTTACTTAATTAGCTTTGGTGGAGCGGCTTTCGTCAAAAGACATCCTTACTTCAATTTGCGGTTTTTTTTTTACTTTTCTGCCTAACAAGAAAGCCCTGAGTGGATCTTTATTTTTATATAAGATCATTTTGTACACTCGTGAACTGTTAAAAAATACACAAACAATAATAATTCTATTAGCAGCTTTCGCCCTCTCTTATTCAAAGCCAAATCTATACATTTAGTTTTTTCATGATATTTAGTTGTGACAAAAAATAAAAAGCACTTAAATATGTGTGATGATTACTGTAACCTTCAATATAATGAGGTAGTAATTGAATATCATAAATACGATCATTAAAATGAATGTTAATATGTAATTTAAAGTAATTTTTTTTATATGATACGAGACTTATTTACACTATTTTTTATTGAGGCCTTCAAAGTCCTCGTATAATTTTTCCAGGCATAATTTTCTACAAGGCTTTAATAAGTTTGAATACCAATATAGGCAAGTTTTCAGTAGTCATGCCTAGGACGAATGTCTTATTTGCAGGTGACCACTTAGTTTAAAATCTAAAATCTTAAAAACTAATATCAATATTCTTATGAAACAAACGACAAAATATTATTTAGAATATTCTACATAAATGTTCTTTTGAGTCTGAGTTAGTCCGACAAATAATTTTGCAATAAATTGCATTTTTCAGTCACTGTATTAAAGGATGGTTGAACTGGAAGTAACTTTCACTCTTAAGCCCGAAATCTCAAAAACTTGCGAGAATATTGTTTTGAAACAAAAGTAAGATTATTCTCTACAGCCATTATTTTACGTTTAAATAAGTATGTAAATTAATTTTAAAAATATTGACAATTTTTAATAGTAATAGTGGAGCCTAAGAAAAATGTTTAATTTGAAGGTGAGCCCTTGGCTTAAAATTGAAAATCTCAAAAACTAATAGGAATATTCTCATGAAACAAACACTAAAATATTCTGTGGAATATTTTATATGAATGTTCTTTTGAGTCCAAAGTAATCCGACAAACAATTTTGGAAAAAATGGCATGCTTAAGTGGTTCTAGTAGCGGGTGTTTGATTTAAAGTGACCACTCATTTTAAAGTCTAAAATCTCAAAAACTTATAGGAATATTCGTTTGAAACAGAAACAAGTATATTGAACATGTTTTTTTTTTCATTTTTGTTTTAATCGTTTTCTTATTACATTTTCTACAATTATTTTTTTTTCTTTTCTTGCTTCTGCTTCTTTTTCCTCGCCAATTTGCTCATTTATATAATTTAATTTTCTTTTATCTACATCCTTCTATTTATTGTCCCTTTACTTCTTTTACTTCCGTGGCGCTCTTTTCTAACTTTTACCATTTTTTATTTTTATAAAAATTTCTTAACCTGTCTTGGCTGAAGTACTCCCAAAGATGTAACTCCTTCAATTTTTCTGATTATTCCTCTCTTTTTTCGATTATTTTTTCTTTAGCTTCACTAATTCCTCTTATTGTATCTTTTTAAATTTAAAAAATACACATTTGCAAGAAATTCAAAAAAAATCTTAGAAGTTTATAAATTTTGATGAAAATTATAACGATAAATAAGATATTTATTAAAAAAAGATGCAAAAAAAAAGAAAAAAAATAAGAACACATTAAAACTGTGTCTTCTGCTGGTTTTTCAGCAAACAATAATATTTTTAGTTTTTATTAATCTGCATAAGATGTCTCTATTTCTGCTGTGAAAATAGTTAATAAAATTAAGAAATTTAAAGAAAATTGAACCAAAATAAGAGAATACAAAAACATATAGAACAAAAAAAATAGAAAAATACAAAAAATTATTTTTTTATATATTTTATATACTTTTTTTTTAAATTTTCCCTTAAGAAAAAATGCAATTGAAAATATATCGTTATATAAAAAAATCAATGAACTAGTTGTTAATTAATCTATAGACAATCAAAAACATTAATTAATTATAGCAAAAAAACAGAATAAAGTATAATATCTTTAATTTATCACTAGGACTTTGTTTTATTTTATTTTTAATTTAATAAAAGTGCAATAATATGAAAAAAATAAATAAAGTGCATTATACAAAGTGTGCGAAATTAAAAAGAAACCAGATAGCTTAATTTATATAAGGTATACACAAAATATCAAAATAAATATTAAGAGATTAAAATGTTTTTTTTTTTCAGTTTTAAATAATAAATTTACATAAAACTCTCTTGGAATTTTTATATTTACTAGATTAAGTTCTTTTTTTCAGAATTTTATAATTTTTTTGAAAAGAATCGAAAGAGTTCCATAAAACCTAAGAAAAGTCTAAAAAGGGAAAAAAATTAAAGAAGACAAAATTGTTATAATGTTTCTCAATCATTGGTTCTAAAATTTCAAAGGATTTTTTTAATTTGTTTTCTTTATTTTTATTTTCAATAAATTGCCTTGCCTTACGAATTTTTACTATTAAATTGACAATAAATATGCTAAATAAATCAATAAAAAATCAATAATAATATAAATTCTACTAATTTAAAATAAAAAAAAAAATGAAAAAACCGAAGGGAAAAAAACTCTTTAACAAAATATAAAAAATTGCAAAAAGAATTAAAAATTACAAAAAAAATAGTTTTCCTTAAATTTCTTTGATTTTTTATGGTCCTTAGTTGCCTTTGATAGTTATTTTCTTACAGACTTTCTCTCTTCAATTTTTTCGTCTAAAAATATCTAAAAGAAGTGATAAATACGTAAAGAAATGTAAAACTTATACGTAAAGGAATAATTCAGATGCCTGAAATAAAATTAAAAATCCCTACTCCAAATATGTATAAGATCTAAAACATTACCTTAAGTATTAAAACATAATTTGACATAAACTTAAAATTCTGGAATAAGCTTGAAAAAAGCTTTAAAAGTCTAGAATGCTCAAGAAAGTCGTTGAAATGCCAGGAATAAAATTGAAAATTATTCCAAATATTTATAAGGAATTTTCACTTAAATTTGTTAAGTGCAATATTGGAATAAAATTGAAAATTATTTTACATGCGTACAAAATAATATTTAAGTCCAGGAATACAAAAGAGTGGCAATATACTAAAAGGAATAATAAATTACTGTACATGCGAGACAGAAATTTAGAATTACAAAAACCTGGAATTAAAATGAGAATTATTTAAATATAAAAAAACTAATTATAGTGAAAAAATATGATTTTTGTCTCATTCCTTATCACACCTCCAACTGAGATGGTGAATTAAAAATGAAAATTCATTTTTTAAAAAAGTAATAAAAATTTACTAAAAATATATATAACCAAACAGCAGCAAGCATTTTCCCTCCTGTATCAGATAGTAATATTTAGTAGTAATAGTTGTAAAGTAAAAAAGAATGCTTAATGATTTTTTACATTTGTGATAGTGTTAATTACTTCATCAACGTTCATGACTATTATACTAGATACAATGGATGCAATACTACACAGCTGTTAAATATTAATTCTAAACAAAGATTCGTTAGAGTTTAATCGGCTGCCAAATATAAAAATTTTAATGCATTTAAAAGATTCATTAAAAAATAATTATGTTGTATTCTAAGTGCTTTATAATAAAAATTCTTTTGTTGTATGTATTTTTGGAGCTTCTATGCTAAATAAATATACATTAATATTTAGTACAAAATCTTCAGATACTCCTCAAGCAATAAAAAACCACGGTAAATTTCTCCTTCCTACCGAAGATAGGAAAAAACTATAGTAGATGGAAGTGCGGAAAGTTTTTAAATAATTTTTCCTCCCAATCCTCTTCAGCGGGAGCGGTTTCTCCGTGTTTTTGGGAAAGTTTAAACTTTGAGGGTAAATTGAATGAAAGTTGCACGTTTGCAGGGTAAAGTTTGTTTTTGGAACCGTGGGGTAAAACTGAAATACACGTACACGTAGTAGATTATTTGTTTTTCGAAACTAATATGACAGACAGCCCCGGCTGGCTACGAATTAAGTAAATAGACGTTAAAATGTTCCGTGAAGTTGAAGACGAGAGTCGGTTGGTAATTTAGATGGGGATTTGGGAGTGGTAGAGTTTATGCAAATTTACTAATAAAGATATTAAGTGGTCGAGTGAAGAGATGAGATTTTTGGGGAAAATGAAGGAAATTAAACAGGCGGGACATGAGACGATTTTAAAAGAAATGGAAATATAAAATTATCATCCAATTTTTTCACCATACAAAATGTAAACAAACAAACAAAAAATAAAGCCATGGTCTCATAAGCACATTTTATTGGTTACACGTGTTTCGCCCTGCATAACGTTTTTTTTAATATAATTAGTTAAACCACACAAGTAATTATTTATACGTTATAGAAATTAAAATAATTTAATTCCAGGCTGTTGAATTTATAATATGTATTAATTTATCATTCAACATAGGTAGAACTGCAAATTAATAAATAGTCATGGGGTTCGTAGGGATGAAGTTAAAAGAGTAAGATAACGAAAAACTTATAATGTACTAAAATTAAAATTTTTAAAACAATATAAAAAACATGAGGAAAATTACCAAAAATAACGGAATTTAAAAAAGCACACGAAAAAGCGAGAAAAATATTTTTTTAACAAAATAATAATTGAGCATACTAAATAAACCATTTGAGCTCTATTCACACTTATTGTTCATAAATAGGCGTAGTGCGAGTGCAACTTGATAAATTTAAATAATTTCATTTTAATATGCCCGAAATATTTACCAAAACCGTTAATTTTTACTGGAAAATATGATAAGCCGCGCACACACACATATACAAATATAATTTGAATAATTCACCCGCAACAGAGATAAAATGAAATATTAATTATTATGAATTTCGGGCAAAAGTACGGGGCGTGGCTATAAAATAAAATGCGAAACATTTTAATATTTTATCACGTTTAAAATTTATTGAGATAAAAGTGCTTTATAATAAAGTTTTGGACGATCGTAAAATCAATATAGTAAATGAAAATCACTTTATTTATTATATCATAGAAAAGCTTCATATGTAAATTGTATTAGTGAAATAGAACTTATATGATGACGAATATAATATAAAAATCTTCCACTGCTATGTGCACCTTTTTCCATAATGTTTCAACTAATAAAAATGTATTTTCTTCTAGCGTCGCAGTGTTGCTTGTATGCAGGCAACCTAACAAATATAAACAAAAATATATTTGTTCAATCCATTTGGGCGAAATATCGCGTTTGCTCACCTTATTCTGTTTACGTTTTTACACATTTTTACCCTCATGCAATATTAATGGCTCGAGATACATTCGTTTTCCAGATAAAAGGTCCAAAGTCTGAGCTATATTTTAGACTTGCAGCGCCGAGTTTGCCGACTTAAATTCACCATCAATCTACGTTTAACTTGGTCGGAGGTTATTTTTATTCATTAGAAAAAGAACGCGGGTATTTATATTACTAATGTGTGCGAACAAGGTTCTTATTTTGATGAATTCAGGGAAAAATGCTCATTCTATTCAGTGGAGTAATTCTCTATTTTATTCCAGATATATTTAGTTTATTTCTAAAAGATTTAAGACGTTTTAAGTAATTTTCAATTTTATTCCAGGCATTTAAAATGTGTTTTACTAGATAGGTTATAATTGGGACCTGTTAGATATTCAATATGTTTTGTAAATAAGTTATTCCATAGATGGTGCAGAACATGTTAGGATTGTAGCAGTGATCCTGGTAAAGAAGAAAAATGAAAATCCAAGAAATTTCTTGAATAATTATTATAAAACTTATTATAACGTATATATTTTATATATCAGCGTTACCTTTTTTAAATAGTGTTTGGATCGGCTGGAAATAGTGTTTTTGGTTCGTAATGTGTCTAATTATACCCGAAAAATATCATTTCATTTCCAACCTCTTCTAATTTTTAGACTGAGATAAGGATATATAAATGAAAATTCAACTTTTCCACCTTTTTCTATATCATCGTTTCATTTTCTAAATAGTGTTTGGATTGCTTAGAAATAGTGTTTTTCTTCCGTAATGTATCTAACTATACCCGAAAAATATCAATTAATTGCCATCCTCCTCTAATTTGTAGACTAAGATAGGGATATATAAATGAGAATTCGATGTTGGGATCTCCTGGGAATAATGTTTTTCAACAAATTCTTGTCATTTTAGACATTATTATAATTGAAATATTAATTTTCATTATCTTTGTTGAATTTTTTTGCTTTACTTACATTCCTTTCGTAAACAAACAAACAAACAAACAGGGCCTCATCAGGCCTTAGGACCTACACATACACTGTAAAACCTACAACAAATTTGCACTTAAGTATTCTACAGTCGTTAAGGAAACTAAATGTCTAACAAAACATATAAAAATCAATATAAGCTACTATAATAAAAATTGAAACTTTTGATTCTTACTATTTTTCTATATATCCTCTTTTTTTTGTTTCATTTATATATTTTCTAAGTTTCTTGAGTTTATTAAGAAATTTTGATTTGTTGCTCGTTAATTATGTAAATTTTATATAAAAAAATTAACTTAATTTCTAATTTATAATGTGTTTAAAATTGTTTGCACATGAATTATTAATTCACGATTTAAAAAAAAAATCAATTTTTATTATTTGCCTCTAAAAAAAATTAAGAAAATGGACAAACCCCTTGAAAAAAAATCAGTAAATTAAAGTGGTAAGAAATTTGTCTATTTTTTGTTTTACATCCTGCTAAGTTACTTTTTCATAATATATTTGTGTATTTTTTGCCTTGTTTGACCTATAAGGGTTATACTGTAAAATATATAAATAAATAAAAAAAATATTGCATAAACTTGAGAAATTATATTTTAGCCAAATTTATGTCAAGAAGCGCAAGAAATTTAGTTTTTAATATTAATATTTAGTTAATTATTTAAAAAAAATATATATATAATAATAATTATTTTCCTTGCTTTTCCTGGTGCTCCCTTAAAAAATATTAAGAATATTTATTTTGGAAATAAATTATTTGCTGAAAGAATTAAAGATCCGTAGGAGTCAAAAGAGTAAGATTAATAAGAAAGAGGTAAAAGGAAAAACTTATAATATATTGAAATAAAAATATTTAAATACTATAAATAAGAGAATTCAAAAGTTAATTAAAAAAAAATAAAAAAAAATCAAAATCTCCTAAAATAATTCAATATAATTATTTAAAATTAATTTATTTTGGAATTCTTGGGATTTTCTTTTTATTAACTTCTTCGGCAAATTGGACTTTTTTTGTTTTTTTCTTTAAAGATTTTTTGTATTTTTTCTTCAAGGGACTTATTTATTGCCAATATTTAGCCATGATATGCAAAAATATTTTATTAAAATAAAAAAAAAAGAAAGTATATTACGTATACTACAAAGTATACTACAGACAAAAAAATTCGGAAGGAAACTAAATGTAATAAAATAAAAAAATCAATACAAAGCTACTATAATTAAAATTAAAATTTTGTTATTTATAATATTTTTCTGTCTGCAATTTTAAATTTTTGTTGCTCGTTAGTTATGTAAATTTAATAAAAAATTATATATAAAAATTAACTTCTTAACATAACTTTTTAGTTTATTATGTGTTTAAGATCAATATAATCAAAAATTTCTAAAAAATTCGAGAAACATGGGGTCGAATTTAGAAAAATTCACTATGCCTATTTATGCCCAATAAGTTAAATATATATAATGTTTTTGAGTAGTCAAGAGTTTTTATACATATAATAGTAGTAAAGATATTTGCTAAAAATTTTGGGAATATTTATTCCAGTAATTTAGAAACTAACCATTTTTCTACAAGCAATTCATAAAATTTAAATAAATTATGTTCTAGATGCTCTACTGAATTTGATACTATATCAATTTTTTTAAAGTTTTTCTGAATTTCTTAGTTCTCCATTACTACTATTAACTTCTGCCAATAACTTTGCGTAAATATTAACATAAAGCAATGTAGCAAGGTAAAAAATTGCATTTCTCCAAGACATCTTTATTCTAAGAGAACAAACGGATTTCATATATAAAGACTTTCAAAAAGCTTTTAATAAAGTGTCTCTTAAATTAAAATTAGTTAGATTAAAAATTATTTACTTAATGAATTGTCATAATCAATTTCTAAGTGTGTACTTTGTTATAGAATTAGTTGCTTTACGTGACTTTTCTATGAATGATTGGAATGAAAAAAAATGAAAAAACTCAATTCTTGTTGTTATACCACCATCTCAGTCTAAGATATCATAAATAATGAGAGGAAAATAATATTTTAATAATTTAATTAGTTAAACCATGCAAGTAATTTATTATATGTTACAGAAATTTGAAATAAATTTTAATTTAATTCCAGGCAATTGAATTGGAATGTACCTACATATTTAATTTTTTTCTAAATTCTTCCTGGAGATTAGTATCAATTTAAAAAATGGAAACAAGCTTAGTACACAATTGTCAGGACCAAAGAAACAATATTTTCAAGCGCTTCATTGATTGTGTAAAACACTTTGATAATGTAAAACTTGCCCTTCTAATATAGCGGGTTTAGATAGCAATTACATTTAATTAATAAGCAATCTCTATAATCATCAATCTTTAAATGAAAAGGGTGTTTTTTAAATAGGTTTTAGATAACCTTATGGGTAGTAAATTGGATACATATCGATGATACTGTAATAATCATGAAGAGGCAAATACTGAATCACGTAAAATGAACCAATTACAATATTAGTTCTGAAAAAAACTGATATTCTTTAACCCTTACAGTACCGAGATAAAAAAAATTGAGTTTGGGTATTATATTTATTTTACGCCGATAAAGTTGGGTCAAAAGGTACGGAAAATTATTTAAAACAATATTCGAAAGGGTTAAGGGAGGGATTTAGGGAGTACACAATTGTGTGTCTAGGGAGCCATCATTAGAAAAGCAGAATTGTGGGACAAAAAATTTATTACTTTGTATGGAATGAAATAAAACAGTTTTTATCTTTGGTTAAACAAAGAAAAACATTACATTTTGGGCAACGCATTCTGGACCGACTTTTGCACCCTTCTAACCTGCATTTAACTGGGTTCTTCATTTCTTCATTGTTTGGCCAGTGTTCAAAACCATCAAAGCGTTTGTCTGCACAGGGCAAACTGGAAGGCATTCTTCTCTTTTTTATTTCATTTCCTTCAACGCTAGTCTCTTCCTCTATATTTTCTTGGCATTATGTTTCCTCCAATACACGCTTCTTAGTACCGGCAAGTTTTGACTATAACAATCCCTTGGCTTTACATCTATTGCGAACCAAATCAATTATCGGCTGTATTCTCCACAATCTATTCTTTTTTTGTTCCTCTTCTGATACGCTAAGATTGTCAACGACATGTAAATTTACACATATCATGTGAAACCTTTGTCGGGTCATGACCTCATCAATTAATGGGAACTTATATTTTCCATTCCAATACATATGTATCCTTGGAAGATAAATACATTCATTCCGAAAAATTTCTTTATTTCTTGAGAGATAAAGTTGATTTCTTTTGCATTTTGTTGCAAGAAATACTGGGAAGTGAAATTTGCGGCTGACTCAAAAAAATCATCATCCAAATATTTAGCAAAATATTCGTTTGGAGTTTTTACGATGGATGGAGTATAGTCCTTTTTTACATGAAAATCCTTGCTTCCAAAGTTTCCATGCTTCCATTGGAGAGTCTGGAAATGTATGAGGGGTAAATCATCTTCTGAATCTGAAAAACTATCAGCTTCATTTGGTGCTACAATTGGGATCTTTTCGTAAATTTTAAACTCATCTTCTTCATCCTCGGACTCTAAATACGACCCAACTTCGTCTAGAAGTTGGAACAATGCCTCCTCGTCATCCCTTAGATGGTCCAAATCAATAATTTCCTTACTTCTTCCTGCAACAAAGAATTAATTGTATCCAACTTAATTAAAACCAAACCACGTTAACATTCGTGGCTCATAATGTGATATACATAACAAAACCATTCTTGGAATCAACAATTTTAAAGATATTTTTAATCTCTAAATTCTATAAATAAATAATAACTTACCTGCACAAGCCATTATTGAAAATAATCTGAAACTTTTCAGGTTATGACAAGAATGCACTCTCAACAAAATAAAGGATTTGCGCGTGCACACCTATAAAATGCACTATTCACAATCATGTCGTACGGTTCTCCACCCAGATTAAATATTTTTTAATCCTGAACACTAGTAAATAATGAAGTCACAATTGTGACATCGGGTAGCGTAAGGGATAAGTCATAATTCAGATAAATAAGAAGAATATTAAATAAGTGACACAATTCAAGTATATGGGGTTTATGTTAGACGAAAATTAGGACTCAGAACAAGAAATAAAGTGTTGAATAGAATAACAAAAAAAACACTCTTATTAAATTAAAAAAAGTCCTCAAAACTAACATACCGAACACTAAAATTTTACGTTTAATCAGTTCTTTTGTACGGTGACACACACAATAATATTTTTTTTACTAACCAGTAAAGCCACATAACAAAGTTAAAACATTTGATTAAAATTGTTTAGCTACACTGACCGTATCCGAATATAACCAAACTTTCACATATTATATAAAGCCAAACAAAAACTTTTCCCAAAAACTCTCTTGATACAGCATATCATGCAGCGGGCGAGTATAAAATTTCCGGAATTATTTGATGAAACTTTTTCTTCATTAAAGCAACATAGAAATATACGTACGAAATGAATGGTATATTAAATAAAAAGAAAAAAACGTCCCTAGAACACCGAGTTAAATAAATAAAAAGATTGTTTTAAAAAGTCCCTGCTGGCACCTTCAGCGATATTTTATCTGAAAAGATAAACACCGTAGCAGCAGCACGCAGTACCGAGCTGAACACAGTAAAGAAAATGAAAATGGGAAAAATGTTCCTGTAGTAATATTTTCCTTTTTGTGAGTTACACGCTTTTAGGGCTCCACTAAAAATAATGGAGAATTTTAACGTGGAAATATGCCGGATTTATATTTGGAATACGTACGGCTATAAGTCGGGTTCTTATTTTAAATTCCGTGTTGCAAGTAAAAAAGGAAAATAATGAAATTTCCCAAACAAGCCGAACTGTAATTAGATAAAGTAATCCAATCAATCCGCAAATTGCAAAGTTAATTCCAAAAAGGCACTTGCGCATACCGAATCGCGACGGAAACTTTGTCGCTTTCCGCGCGTTTCATTAGCCGCGAGACTTGCAAATGATCAAATCGCTAATTTTAAATTTTCAAAGTTCCTAACTGACAAAAGAAAGTTCGAGAGTGTAGTACTGTTTTAAAAATGGCTTTGAGAGAATGCTTGTTCGCTCGAGACTTTTTAATTTTCTTAAAAGTGTTGTCAACTTTAATATGAATAGTCTTAGAATGCTGGTGAAAAATATTTAAGTTTACAGAAAGTACGTACGTATTTTTAGTGTTTTATTTTATGTGACTCTTTCATTACAACTCCTATGGATTTTGGTTAGTTTTGTCGTTTTGAATTTAACGAGACTATACGCAATATCTTGGCTCCATTATTATGCTGTGAATTTATTTTTCGACTATAACTAGACACATTACGAGAGAAAAAACACTATTTTCAGCCGATCCAAACACTATTTAGAAAATGAAATGATGATATAGAAAATAGGTGGAAAAATCGAATTTATAGATCCCTGTCGGCATGTTATATTGCAGCAATAATTCTTTTGATATATTATTTATGCAATATTGTTACAACATTACAGTAACATTGCATTAAAATATAATAAATATAATATTACACGTTTATTGCTACAATATTATACAAATACCATAGCAAATGCAATATTGCACATACATTTCAAAGTTAATTATTCACATATGTAGTAATTGTAATATTGTTGCAATATTTTATTATTGTTGAAAATGCAATATATCAGTGAAATGCTAGTGTAGTGTTGCGTCTGTATTGCAAGCACACTATTTCTGTAATATTGTTTATATAAAATTCCAGTAATATTTCATTTCAATTTATTTTTTAATATTTCATCTGCAATAAATAAAAATTCAAGAAATAAAAATAAAATAAATTATCAATACAAATTTAATATTTGCTTACCTAAAGTGAACTACGTACGCGATTTGGGAATTATATTGGACTCTAAACTGATGTTTGACATTTATATTGATCTAATAGTAACATAATCTTCTAGATTGTTGGATATTTTTCGTAAGTGTGAAATGTTTTCTAGTTCTCGAGCTATTAAATGATTATTTAATACTTTTATTCTTGGCAAATTGAACTTTGGAAGCATTATTTGGAACCCTAGGTATGGAATTTACATTGACCGATTGGAGAACATCCAAAACAAATTTTTAAGATTTCTTTCTTTTAAAACCCGCTTCGGTTCATATCAAGATGACAATTCAATTCGAGAGCATTTTGACGTGATTTCACTTCTCGACAGACGTTTGATAACTGATGTTTCGTTTTTATATAAAGTAATATGAATTCAGTCAGCTGAACACTCCTCCTATTTTGTCACTTTTTAAATTCAACATTCCTCAAGTCAACATCAGATCGAGCGAATTATTTTTTATTCCATTCAGGAAAACAAATCATGGTCAGAACTCTCCATCATGTAGAATAACAAAAAGTTTGTTTGTTTAATTTGTATTGGCGTTCATTGGACGTTTTTAACATGTCACTTAGTACAGTCAAAAATACTTTATAACCAAATTTTGTATTTATAGGTTTATAAGGCTAATGTAGAAATTTAGCATTAGAAACTTGTTTTTTTAAAGTATATTCTTATATATTCCAATTATTTTGATTTTTGTACTTAACCATTTAGTCATTTAGTCACAAATGCGATATATATCATTGAAATTCGATGTGTAATATTGCAGCCATATTGCTATTATGTAAGATATTTAATGATTAATTAAATAGCTGATTAATTTCACAGGTATCTGCTACATTTTGCAAACAAATGTTTATTAAGTGGGTTTCAATGAAATATAATACTATTAATCAAAATATAGAGATAGTACAATTTATACAATTATCCAGATGTATAAATATATATATATATATATATATTCAACAAAAAACGCAATTACTTTTATTACACAATTTACAAACTTTATTGCTAAACTCATAGAACTTAATTCATGCTCACTGTGTGAAGAATGGAAAAAGTGACGTAAGTTGTATCACTGTAAGGCAGTTTTAAAATTTTACATTGTACATTTTCGCAGGTTTATACATGTATTTCTTAATTTTTTTTACATACCTCGATACCAAGATCAGAAGATTTAAGACTGCCAAGTTCGTATAAATTACGTTAAACTTCAATTCTTTGCCAAATACAAAATTTTTATCTTCTTTACATGCATTCCTGTATATTTTACTCTCTTATAATGAATGACTTTATCCCAATATATAATATTTCCTTTAACTTATTCATTACCTTTCATCAATATTATTATTAATAAGATTGGAATTTTAATTTTGTTATATTTTATCAATATGGCAAATTCAAAATAAAATTATTATAAAATATAGCAGCAATATAAATGAAAGATATAAGTAATATTACGTGAGTATTACTACAATACCGCACATACATTAATGCAATATTACAGTAACATACCCCATGAAATATTGCTATAATATTTCAGCAATGTTGCGATACAATGAAAAAAGCGGACATTAAAACATTGCTGCAAGGCGCAATATTGCAGATGTAATATTCCTGCAATATTTCTGCAATATAATTTGCCGACAGGGATCCTTATCTCAGTCTAAAAACTAGAAGGGGATAGGAATAAAATGATGTTTTTTGGGTATAATTAGACACATTAGGGGACAAAAACACTAATTTCGGCCGATGCCGATGCAAATACTATTTAGAAAATGAATCAATGATATATAAAATAGGTAGAAAAAATATAATATTAACAATTTGTTATTTTGTAAATCATATAAAATAATCCGATACATAAATATATATAATATTAATTTTGTCATTGATTTACAAAAGGGAGCCAAAAACAATTAAAAGAAAGATCAAGTCTGACTCCGAAAACAAAAAAAAAGAATTCAAAAACAAATATACAATTGAAAAATATTATATACTAACACTGTTGCCCGCAGAAAACTAAGCGAAACGTACAAAAAGCAATACATACATATTATAAACCTTGATCAAAGCATCACATAAGACGTAACCAAACACCATGCTACTAAAGCCAATATATCCTTACCTCAGTCTACAAATTAGAAGGGGATGGAAATAAAATGATGTTTTTCGGGTATAAATGGACACACTACGAAACAAAAACACTATTTCCAGCCGATCCAAACACTATTTAGAAAATAAAACGATGATATAAGAAATAGGTGAAAAAATCGAATTCTTTAAAGTGTTTATATATAAAATATAAATACACCTTAATTAAACATTGGTGTATATGTATTTATAATTGGCGCTGCGAACATGATAGTGCTATAAGTCTCTCTTTATTTTCGGGTATAATTAGACAAAAACACTCATTTCGGCCGATGCAAACACTATTTCGAAAATGAATCAATGACATATAAAATAGGAGGAAAAATCACATTCTCATTTATATATCCTTATCTCAGTCTACAAATTATAAGGGGATCGAAATAAAATTATGTTTTTCGGGTATAAATGGACACATTACGAAACAAAAACACTATTTCCAGCCGATCCAAACACTATTTCAGGTGAAAAAATTGAATTCTTTAGAGTGTTTAATTAAGGTGTATTTATATTTTATGGATTTAATTTATTTTGCTATTTTATGTGTCTCTTCTCTTGACAAAGAAGAGACAAATGCATTCCAATAAGAAAAATATAAATATCTTAACTTTTACCTTATAAATTTCAATAATCTGTCGCCTATTACTAAATGTTCACATTTAATTTTTTGAAAGTCGAACCAAATCCATATTACCTTATACGTACTCAAAAGCTTATTGTATTTACCATTTTCTATATTTTTGTCCTCATACAATATTAATGGCATACGATTTATCCTCTGGAAGGATAAGACGGGGTCCACGGACTAAGCAATATTTTACCTTGTTAGAAAAGTCCTTCGTATCCAAACTGGCGATAAATCCAAGCATCCTATAAATAAAGAAACTTTCCATCTATTGTGTACACCGTATAGTTGAATTTTGTGTCAAGGCGTATTTACATAAAATTGTGAAGGCAAATAGGTTTGAAATTTTATTGGGTTTTATTTATCTTAAAAGTAGAAGTGGGACGGCCATATTTCAGTTTATAGCAAAACCATACAAATTTAGGAAAATAAATTAGAACCTCTTTCAGGTTCAACTGCTTGGAGTAGACAGGTTTTTATCCTCATATGATTAAATTAGGTAATATTATAGATAAATCAGGCGTTTTGCTTAACAATCAATCAATGGAACCAATAGAAAAAAGGATATTTTTTAAAAATTTTAATACAAAAAAACATCAATCTCTAAAATCTAATTTTCCCCCCTAAAAACACTCCGTAGTCTTGCCTACTAGGTCCTGGACCCCCAAATGTTCTATCGTACCTTCCAGATAAGCCCACTTCGGCATTTTTCTGTTGAATGAAGTTCCAACCAGCGGTAGCACCAACATTGGTACCACCATGCCTTACATGGTCAGCCGAGACACCCAGATTTAAGTTTGAGGGTTTATTGAGGTAGTTTAGTGCTCCACCACCGGCATCGGGACTTAGACCATGCCCTTTGACATTCTTAACGACATACCCTTGCCCGTCCAGGCGATGGTTTTGGTTGTCTAGGATCGTACCTTTGTGCCCCAGAAAGAGATTGCCTTTGGAATCTAAACGGTAGTTGGTTTGTTGTTGTCTTCTCACTCTGTTTAATGGTACTAGATGGTACTGCTCTCCATCTTCGTCTTCTGCTAGTGGATATGGCAGCGAGAAGGTTGTTGCTATTAGTGCAAATAGAACTAATAATTTATACATTTTTATGTGTGTTTTAAGTCAAGTATGGTACTGAATATTAAGTGGAACTATTTAAGGCTTTTATACAGTGTTTGATTTTAAAAAAAATACTATAGGGACTTTTCTATAGGCATCTGAAAAGGGGAAGTACCGTGCAATAAAGCAACCGTCAATGCTTTTATATCTTTACGTGCATATTTCACAATACGCGGATTATTAATAGTTTATAAGCGATAACAATGAGTTGAATAATTATTTATATTTCATGAGCACAATGATTATTGTTACGTTAAAGCAACAATGAAATTTTGGTTCTTTTGCGGTCTTTTAAAATTGCGGTAAAATTATGATTTTAAACAAGGATTTTCAGTTATTTTTTTAATTAGTTCACGGTTCAAATCTGACTAATTTTGCAAGGGTAATTGATAAATTATTTTCCTCAATTTGCCCCTAAAAGAGGGCCAGTCATTTAAATAACAACATGCTTTGGAAATATAATGAAAAGTTTTGGTAATTATTAAAGGTATTTTAAAATCGCCCCAATCACATACTACGAGAAAATCGAGGAATTTTATGAAGAAATCAATAAAACTCCAAATTATTGCATTGTACATTACGTCCTTTTAATAGGAGATTTAATTACAAAGGTCGGAAAGAAACTAAGGAAATAATGGCCGGTTCTGACTTTTTTTTACTTGATTGAAACGTTTTTATATCTCAAAAACTAGTCATAATTTTTTTTAAATTTTTCGATAATATTTATAAAATAAGCTTGAGCGCAGACTCCTAACAAGTTTTTAAGCTTTTTTTTATAAGAATTACATTGACAAAAAGGGGTCACACTTTGAAATTTCCAATAGAGCCTCTTCTTCCAAAAAATGATTTTACTTTAAAAATACTGAGTTTATAAAAATTTTTATAGATACATTTTTTGTTTGAAATTAAAAATAATTAAACATGAGCTATACCTCATAAAAATCGGTAAAAAAAAGGCCAATTTTGTATTTTTACAAACTTTTCTCTTACCCGTGTATCTTTTTTTGCATACCAGGCCATAAATTTTATTCTCCCTTAATATAACATAATTGCCGTGACCCAAGTACGATACACACCTTAAAAACCCAAACATGGCAATCACCATTTTCTGTTTTTGTATCAGATTAAGCATGTTACTCCCCCATAAGATTCTATAGCCGGTGTGACATGTATCTGGGTCACCAGGCCTGAAAAACCAATTCTGCTAGCAAAAGTGATTGATGCTATAAATCAAATTACTTATTTAATAAAAAATTAAATTAATTAATTACTACCTGGAATAGATAAAAATCGTGTTTACTTCCAGGCAATTATAAAAAAATATTTCTACGACTTAGTCCAGGCAGTTGAAGAAAAATCCAAATAAATTCTATATTCTAGAAAACAATGGACATCTTTTTATTCTCAACTGCATGGAATAAACAAAAATTATGTTTTCTTCCAGACAGTTGTACTCTTTTAGCCATAAACTGCCTGGAATAGTTATGTTGCAAGGACAATGATATACGGATGATAATTTAGGGAATTATTTAAATATTCCGGGCTTTCTAAGAAATCAGCATCATTTTGCAACGGACTTTTCCTTCCTTTTACGTTTTTTCTTCTCTTTTTATTACACTGTATCCCTATCGAGTTACTCTCCGTTTCTTCAAACGTATCCATCGCTATACCGGTGTGCCAAACGAGGATATTACGTGTAGGCATTAACATGCAACAGACAAAAAAAAAGAGCACCATAGACATTTGTGCCAAATGAGCACCAAAGGCAGTGAGACAGTGGTATAGGAGGGAGGATAATTTAGAAAATTATTTAAATATTCCAGGCTTTCGAAGAAATCAGCATTATTTTGCAACGGATTTTTTTTTTCTTTCACCCATTTTCCGTCCTTTCTATTACACTGTGTCCCTCTCAAGTTACCCTCCATTCTTGCAAACGTACCCATCGTTATACCGGTGTGGCAAACGAGGACCTTGAGTGTACGCATGGACATATCATCAAGCGAGTACCATAGACATTGATTTGTTCACTCAAGATCTTCGTTTGCTCGACCGGTATATTATGGTGCTATATAAGAAGTATAATTTCCTAATTAATTCCGAAAATTTAAAAAATTATTAATTATAGCAGAAGAGCATTGGAACGGACTTCTTGTGACTTCTCTGTGTATTTTTTTTTGTTTACCAGGCCATACATTTTATTCTCCCTTAATATAACATAATTGTCGTGACCCAAGTACGGTACACACCTTCAAAACCCAAACACGGCAACCCCCATAAGATTCTATAGCCGGTGTGACATGTATCTGGGTCACCAGGCCTGATAAACCAATTCTGCTAGCAAAAGTGATTGATGCTATAAATAAAATTAATTATTTAATAAAAAATTAATTAATAAATTTTCCTTAGTCGTTAAAAGTTAAGCTGTCAACTACCTGGAATAGATAAAAATCGTGTTTACTTCCAGGCAATTGTAAAAAAATATGTCCACGATTTAGTCCAGGCAGTTGAAGAAAAATCCAAATAAATTCTCATCTTCTCTTCTAAATAAATTTTTATTCTCAACTGCCTGGAATAGATCATGTTTTACTCTAGGCAGTTTAAGAGGAACCCTAACAGTGACATTCTTTATCAGGTAGTTGAGCTGTTTATTGGTCTTCAACTGCCTGGAATAAACAAAAATTAGTTTTTCTTCCAGGCAGTTGTACTCTTTTAGACATAAACTGCCTGGAATAGTTATGTTGCAAGGAAAATGATATAGGGAGGATAATTTAGGGAATTATTTAAATATTCCGGGCCTTCGAAGAAATCAGCATCATTTCGCAACGGATTTTTCCTTTGTTTCACGTTTTTTCTTCTCTTTTTATTACACTGCATCCCTGTTGAGTTATCCTTCATTTTTGCAAATGTACCTGTCGCTATACCAGTGTGGCATACGAGGATATTACGTGTAGGTATTAACGTGCAACAGACATATCATAAAAGGAGCTCCATAGACATTGATTTGTGCACTGAAGATCTTCGTTTGCGTGACCGGCATAGAAATAAGAAGGAAAATTTCTCATTTAATTCCGGGAATTTAAAAAATTATTTAATTATTACAGGAGAGCATTGGAACGAACTTCTTGTGGTAAACGAGGGTCTTGAGTGCGTGAACGCATTAATGTGTAACATACGATAAAATCATGTTTTATTTTAGGCAGTTCAATGGTCAACTTTGAAATTCTTTTCCGGGAAAACTAATATTATTCAATACTTTTCAAATATTTAGAACCTCCTGGATTGGTACTAATATTTTTTTTTGTTAGAAATTAAAAAAAAGTAATAATAAATAAAGGGTTTTTTGATATGGACTCAAACTGGTGTGTAACACTTATAATAATTTTAAATGTTTTATTCCCTGATGATGAATATTGCTGTGTCCGAAACATGTGGGAGATTATAAAAACTAAATAGTGTTTATTAAATAGGTGAAGAGAGCCTGTAAGATGTTCATTTTCCTTATATACGACTCCACTACAAGTATAAACTATTATTTCGCTATATTCTAATTAGTTTTTGACATTTTCGACTTTAAAGGGAGTGGTTAGATAAAACATGGTCCTGAATGCATAAAATGTTGGATATCTTCAAAACTGTTATTTGGATTAACTTGAACCTTAAACTAGATTTGTAGTAAATGCTTTTGTAAATAGTACTCTTTTTATTTAATAAAGATATTCCAACTAGTTTTCGAGATTAAGGACTTTGAAGGGAGTGGTTAGCTTAAAAATGAAACATGATCCCTGGACACTATTAAATACATTTTTCAATACTTTTAAATAGTTTCGGCTAATGTAGACTTAAAACAACATTTATATAAAACATCTTTCAAAATACTTCGCTATTTATTTCATAAAAATCTTCTAATTTTTGGGATTTTGATAACTCGAATATTCGAGTATCTTTAACAACATTAACATCTTCGAATTAATATTCCTTAGCAGCCCTTCAAGTTTTTAAGATATTGAGTCAAGTAATTACCTAATCAACTTTTGGACACTATCATAAGGCTCGAAACCCTACGAGAAAAAGAAAAAAATAATTAATTCCAACCTAAGAACCTCCACGTTTCATGGCAAATCGAAAATCCTTTAAAAATCTTTTTTAATTCTAGTAGGCTTTATGAAATCAAAATTCAAGGGGATGCTGCTTGACGTAGCGACGCCTTTTGTGCCGGTTACAGGAAAATGCTATTATCTTCTCTCCCCTTTGATCTTTCGCCGCTGCCAAAGAATATTTTAATTTAATATGGTTAGCAACAAAAAATTCCCAAAGCGAAATCTTTGCAAGACTCCACTTGCGAATATGTAGCTAAAATTAGGAAAGTTAAAATCTAATAACAAGTTCGTGCATGCTAATGTAATTTTCGGCTTTTTTTTTGTCTGTTTTGACCTCGTTTAAGGGCCCTTTTAGGGCGTAGTAATTTCGTCACGGGCTTAAATTTGATAAAAGTGTTATTTTTAAGGGACAATTTGGGGGAGGGAAATGTTTTTGCAACGACCCCTGTAAAATATTAGGTTGGGAGTTTCTCTTGGTAATTTATTTAAAAAAAAAGTGCATTCCAGAAAGTTTTAAGTCATAGAAATATAATACATAACTTGTCTCATTGACTACTTAAATCGTCGTTAAACTCTCTCATGTTTTGACTATATATCCCTAAAAAATTAAAACATAAGTACTTAAAAAAGTAAATATTCTTTAAGGTCAAAACTCCCTTCTAATGAGTCTAAAGTATTAAAATCTAATTAAAATATCCTTATGGAATGAAAACGATAATAATAAGAAAAGTATCTACTATAAATATTATTTTTGGACTTTTTTCCAGGCTGTAAAAACCAATTATGTTTTGACTGTCTCTCTTAAACTGCCTAAAACATGTTTTTTAGGTCAAATGCCTCCATTTTGAATTATTCCAGAAAAAAATGACAACTGACATATTTTTTTCCAGGCATTCAAGGCAGTTAAGGTCAACCTATTAATTAATTAACAGCTTAAAAACAAAAACACAGACCTACTTTGGTTGCCTAAAAACATTTTTTCTAGGCAATGAAAGTCATTTTTGACCATTTATCCTTTGACTGCCTATAAAAACTGCTAGACTTCAATTGCCTAGAATATTGTTTTTCCTGTTTTATTTGATTAAATAAAAAAAAGAAAAAAAATTATAAGACTGAAATAATTATTTTTTTAGGTTACTGAAGACTTTTTTGGCTAATAATTCTTTAACTGCCTAAAAAAAATATATTTTTTCAGTCAAATGCCTCTTTCTTGAACTGTTCCAACATTAAATGACAAATGACATTTGTTTTCCAGGCACTTAAAATATTTTTGTCATCCATTCCAGGCATTTGGAAACTTTTCCAATTTCATTTTAGATTCTTGAATTATTTTACTTATTCATTCTATGAGAATAAATCAAATTTTTCTGTTATATATCAGTCTCATTTA
This sequence comes from Anthonomus grandis grandis, assembly GCF_022605725.1. Taxonomy (NCBI): domain Eukaryota; kingdom Metazoa; phylum Arthropoda; class Insecta; order Coleoptera; family Curculionidae; genus Anthonomus; species Anthonomus grandis. The sequence continues at coordinate 28,356,992 of NC_065554.1, forward strand.
TTTGCAATAATTGTGGTAATTGTTCAAGATATTCCAGGAATTTTAAGCCATTTTTAAATTTATTTTTAAATTTATTCAAAATTATGGTTTATTTCTTCCAGGTACTTCAAATAATTATTTTTGATATTCCAGGCATTTAAAAACGTTTCCAATTTTTTTTTACATCTTTAAAATAATTTTCCTATTTATTCCAGGCATTAGAAATCAATTTTGATATTATTCCAGGCATGTACTGGCCTGCTACTTATAGCCATTTATTTAACGTAGTCAAAATCATAATTTATATCTTTCAGATACTTGAAATAACTCTATTATCTATTCCAAGCATTTCAAAACTATTTCAATTCTATTTAAGATTTTTAAAATCATTTTCTTAGTTATTCCAGGCATTTACTGGCCCGCTACTAAAAAACCATTTATTTAACGTAGTCAAAATCATGATTTATTTCTTTCAGATACTTGAAATAACTCTTTTATCTATTCCAGGCATTTCAAAACAGTTTCAGTTCTATTTTAGATTTTTAAAATAATTTTCCTAGTTATTCCAGGCATTTGAAGCTATCTACAAGTTTATTTTAGGCATTTGCTGGCCTGCTACTTGAAGTCATTTGTTAAACATGATCAAAATCATGAATTATACCTTCCAGGCACTTGAAATTTTCTTTTTTATGTATTTTAAGCATTTCAAAACGTTTCCAGTCTTATTTAAAAAAATTTGAAATAATTTTTTTATTGATTCTAGATATTTGAAGCTATTTTCGATTTTATTCCAGGCTTTTACTGACCTGCTATTTTAAGCCTCTTTTGCAACGCAATCAAAATCATGACTTATATCTTCCAAGCACTTGAAATAACATTTTCCTCTTGATTCTATTTATTGAAAGCCATTTTTCATTTTATTTCAGGCATTTGAAAACGTTGCAAATTTTATTTCAGATTTCTTTTTCTAGTTATTCCAAGCATTTGAAGTCATTTTTGATGTTATTCCAGATATTTACAGACCTGCTATTTAAAGTCACTTCTTCGACGTAGTCAAGATCATGGTTTATATATTCCAGAATTTTGTAAATATTTCTATTTAGGAACCTTTATTAAAAAATACTTTACGGAAGTTTGATAGAAGTAATTGAGGCGTAATCAAGTCAAACTTTGACGGTTTATATCTCGTGAACGGTTGCTCTGACAGAAAAACTTATTCTTATTATTCTTATAAGGAATCTTCTGGGCTACAAGAAAGCTTAATACATATTTTTTCATAAACGGTAATGTTTTTGAGTTATTTGCCATAATAGCTGAGGGAATTCTTGAAATAATTCTCGTAAAGAAATTATGGTCTTCAACTTTGAGGGTCCATATCTCGTGAACGGTTGCTCTGACAGAAAAATTTATTCTTATTATTCTTATAAAGAATCTTGTAAGCTTAATACATATTTCTTCATAAACGGTATAGTTTTTGAGTTATTTGCCATAATAGCTGAGGGAATTCTTAAAATAATTCTCGTAAAGAAATTATGGTCTTCAACTTTGAGGGTCCATATCTCGTGAACGGTTGCTCTGACAGAAAAACTTATTCTCATAGTTTTTATGAAAAATCTTCAGAGCTACAAGTAAATTTAACACGTATTTTTTGCGGGAATTCTCGTGAAAAATTATGTTTTGCAACTTTAAGGGTCCATATCTCGTGAAAGGTTGCTCTGATCGAAAAACTTATTTTGTACCATTTTTATTAAAAATATTCTGGGCTTAATACTTATGAAGGTCCAAATGAATCTATTATCGAAATTATTTTATAAATATCGAACAATTTTTGAAGTCTCGAAGGACCATACCTGTATTTTTCAACAAGAACACTTATTTTTAAATTTATTGGAGGTCATAATATTCATAATTAGTAGTAAAGTTTCTATAGAATAAAACGAAAATTATTAGGAAAATGTTATAAAAGTAACTGACTATAAAATCTCCTTAGAATATGATGAGCAGAAGCTCTTTTCCAAATATGAGACGTTACTTACGTTTACTCAACTTCTTCATTTCATAGGGATAAACAGGGACAAACAACATTGCAATTGACCATAATGCATCGAACAAATTCCGGTTTCCTTAAAATAAAACCTTCGTTTAACCTCAAAAAACAGGTTTAAAAAAAAATACCAAACCCTCTTGATATAAACAAGAAGTAGTAGGCGACACTAAAAGCTTATCTTATAGGAGACGCGTCTCTCATCTCAGCCCGCCGTTTCTAATCCTGCTCCAGCAGCAGGATCCCATTATGCCTCGCCAGTTTCTTATTTTTGTAATTAAACTGACAACAAAACGCCTGTATCTCCTCGTAGTTAATTAGGATCGGGACCGAATATCTGATGGTTGTTAATTATGAAAGTCAATTATATTGGGGGGAGGGCAGGGTTAAGTGTTTCTTAATGATTTTGATGCCTCGGGGGTTTTTTCATCGAAGTAGGAGGTGAAGGTGACTTTAAGGTCAAAAGGTTGTTGTATCTGTAATAATTTTATGAGGAATATGCCATTTTTTTGTAGTACTATTGGATTTATCATTAAAAGGCCTTCAAAAATTACTAGAGGTTATTCATTTTTTATTTTCTTAACCTATTATCTTGCATTTCTTGATTTACAGTTTATTTGGGATTAATGCATCAACTTTTACAAAATTTAGATTTTTGTTAAAACCTGGACAGCACCAAGTAATTTCCAATCCATTGAAACACTATTCAATCACTTTAAAATCAAAATCGTTAAAGGATTTATTAAAATATTGGGATTTTTATAGAGCCTTTGATAATATCAAAATTTTGTCGTTCTTTTAAAAAATTACTCAGTGACTTCCAAACTACATAAAAGCCATTCCACTCTACATTTTGCAGACTTTATGAGTCCACAGCCAAGTAGATAAAAATTATGTAGAACGTTCATGCTTGAATATTGTATGCATCTACAGTATTGACATTAAATATAGTGGAACTATGCAGTTCTAAAACTAATAGTCAAAAAAAAATTTTACATCTACAGGTGTTGCCACTATTAGCTCCTTTAATTGCTCTTAGGATCCTTTCGTGTGGTTCCTTGTCTTTTGCATTATCCCTGTTAATGTGTTGTCTTGTTTCTTCCATAAATTCCAAAATAAAGTGTATCATTAATTCTTGTGCTTTGATTAGTAAAATGAAAACTTGATAGTAAAACGTCCAACTATTTTCAGTTTGTATTAAACCAGCACATGCCAACAGCAGATATCAAGAGATGAATTTTGTTCTCAATGGAATCCATATAAGTTGGAAACGTCATATGTATTTCGCTTCTATATGTATCATTCTATTACCAATTTAATATGAGCACCTTAAAGTGGCTTAGTGAAAATTGGCTTAAGATAATTCGCATGTATAAACACTTGTGAACCGCTTTAATTGATCGTGTAAACACCTGTCACCACTCAACCGATTTAACTTTCAGTGCTACCAATACAAATACTTTTAAGAAATAAATAAATAGATATTTTAACTAGTCGTTTTTTCAACTAGTCAGTTAAACCAATTTTTTTCTTTTAATTTCTTAGGTTGGCAATGGCAAACAGCTGTTTAATATTAAGGTAGAGTCCCTTTCTTCTAAACAAACTAAATTATTTCTAAAGTGGTTTAATTTCCCTTATAAACATAGTAATTAAGTCACTTGAGACCTGTCTCCACTAAAACTTCACTAACTTCTCAATAGGGCAACGGGTTTCGGGACATCTGGCGCCATCGTCAAGGTATCAGCAATTAATTCATCGTAAATATTTGTTTCATACTGACTGACATTACAATAAAATGTAATGTACTGTTTAGCCAGAATAGATTTGCAGACTTTAGGAGCCTACGGCTAAGCGTGGAAATTTAATTTTAATTGATAGCAGGTTGTGTAAAAAATGATGAAGAAACTTCATGGTTAATTATTGTCTGGATAATGAGTATATACTATTAGAACTGTGCAGTTCTGAAGATAATACTCAAAAACCCAACCTGTGCCACATTTTGCAGACCTTTGAAATTTTCTATCAACTTTTCCAGACTATAGGACTCAAGTGTCAATGTCCTAAATAATTCATTTGACGAGGAATATGCTTGACCATGATAAACTTTTAGAATATACACCATTGTCAAGTTCTTGCCTTAAGTGCGTTGAAATACCCATACAATGAATGGATTTAGACTGTGAAGTTCTGAAGCTAATAATCAAGAAATAATAAATTCCGAGGAATCTACAGCCAGCCGTAAATATTTTAAATTCATGTATCGAGCATCACTAGAAACCTGCTGCCAAAGGGCACTTTTTAAGATAAACCCTTTAGAAGTCGGAGTTTTCTGTGAATGAATTTTGAACTTTTTGCGCGGTACCTCGCCGACTTAAACGGTTGTGGGGCCTAAACGGTAACGTTTCCGATAATGCGGATAAAACAGCCCCTTTCTACGTAAACGTAGCTTTCTTTTTTGTAGAAATAATTTTTTTCGAAAACCAACTGGTTCCGAGATAAACGAGCTCAAACTTTTTTTTTCAAAAAAAAAAGTAAATTTTTCGAGAATTAAATTTTTTCTACTTCTGAAAAATTTTTTTATTTTTTTTCTGTTTACACCGTTTGAAAGCTTGATCCTTTAGGATTAAATAGAGGTATTATTCATGTCACTAGGTATTATACAGGGTGAGCTGTATTAACAAATATGAACCCCTTTTTGAGCCTTTTTTTAACTCTTTAATGGCAACATCGCAATTTTTGCTGACTAAAGGAGTTCACAGCCAAGTGTATATATTTTAAATTCATTTGACGAGGATCATTACTAGCAAGTTTCATTAAAATATAACAAGGACATTCATGTTTGATCATTGTCTACATCTACTAGTGACAAGTTTCTGTCTTGAGTGCGCTGCGTTAAACTGATAAAAAATATAAAATTAATAATTAAGAAATCATTAATTTCTAGAATCATACTCAACTTTGAAGCTACATGTGTAGCCAGCATTCAAAATAATTGTCGTTTACTTACTATCCTACTTCTGTCAAGGGAGATTATAAGCATTTTTACTTTATTCCACAGGTCTTCTATTTCTATTTCGTTGTTGCTGTTTTCGGATATAGTTTTGAGTTTTTTGTTTAGAACCTCTTTTGATTCTTGCATATTTTCTTTAGTCCAAGTTTAGTAAGAGCTAGTAACAGCGATTACGACTTACAAGAGTCGATATTGTGATGTTTATCATCACAATATCGACTTGATTCCTCGGGATTGTATCGTTGTTATTAGCTTCAAGTGAAGGTCTTCTAGGAAGTATTTTAAGAAAGATGTACACAACTTTGATTTTTTTTTTTGGCCTCAATTCTATTAAACTTATTCCTCTCTCATTTCTCACTCTCAGTCCAACTCCAACAATCACATCCTTAATTACTTAGTAATTCTAATACTATAAGAAAGTAAGACATAGGAGCCCACTCACTCTATATTTTGCAGACTTTAAGAGGCTACAGCTAAGTATTGATAATTTAAACTCAATTAGAAACAGGTAGTCGGACTGACATTGTCTTTGTTTTCGGTCGATAAGTAAAATATGTCTCCGACCGTTATCAAGTGTAAACTGACAAAAATAACGGTCTGAGATATATTTTACTTATCTAGCGAAACGTCGTGTTGTACCAAAACAAAGACAATATCAGTCCGACTACCTGTTTCGACATTACCATTGTCTACCACTTTCTTAAACTCAATTGACAAAGAGCCGATTTCTATAAAAAAATATGAAGGAAAATTATGGTTGATAATATATACAGCAGTGGAACTGTCCAGTTCTGAAAACAATGCTCAAGAAATTATAAATTTGTTAAACCCAACTCATGCTACATTTTGCAGACATTAAAAAATGTTTGGCAAGTCAAGTGTAGATATTTTAAATTCACTTGACAAGGAGCATCAGCATCAGCAGGTTTCTGTAAAACATGATAAAGGACATTCATGTTTCATCTAGCTTGGCAAACTTCTGTCTTAAGTACGGTAAAATACACAGGGATTAAAATTGTGAAGTCCTAAAGCTAATACTCATGAAATAGTAAATTTTTAAAAGCAAATCCACTGTACGTACATTTTTGAACCCCTAGGAATATACAGTCAGGTGTAGACATTCGGAATTTATTCAATGGCAAGCACGCTATTGTACAAATTGATGAAGGACATTTATGATCTTTGTATTGTCTACCTTTAGAGAATACACCTTTGACAAATTCCTGTCTTGATTGCGCTAAAATACACATAAATTAAATGCACTGAAACCGCACAGTTCTGAAGCGAATACTCAAAAACAAGATATAAAACTTTTTAAAATATTTATGTTTTATCAGCTATCATATGATATCTGATATATTATACAATAATTAAAAAAATATATAAACTAAATGTGGTAAAATAAATAAATCATATTAAAAGCGTAGTTCTATAATTAATAAAGTAACAAACTAAAGCAACTATCTAAAAATCAAGTCGTCCCCCCAAAAACACTCCGTAGTCTTGCCTGCTAGGTCCTGGACCTCCCGATATTCGATCGTACCTTCCAGAAATCCCCACTTGGGCATCTTTCGTTTGAATGAAGTTCCATCCCGCAGTGGCACCCACCTTGGTACCCATATGCCTCATATGGTCAGCCGACAACCCCGCAGTTAGTCCTGTGGGTTTGTTGAGGTAGTCCAGGGCACCACCATGGGCATCGGGACTTAGACCATGCCCTTTCACGTTTTTAACCAAATACCCTTCTCCATTAAGACGATGATTGTCGTTGTCCAGGATCGTACCTTTGTGCCCTAGGAAGAGATTGCCCTTGGAGTCTAGTCGGTAGTCCGTTTGTTGTTGCCTTCTCACTCTGCTTAATGGCACTAAATGGTACTGCTCGCCATCTTCGTCTTCTACTAGTGGGTATGGGAGCGAGAAAGCCGCTGCCACTAGTGCAAATGAAATTAGTAGTTTATACATTTTGTTGTATTATGATTGTGCTAAATCTGGTGTTGTACTGAATTATTTGAACTAAAATAGGCTCTTATATACCATATAGGGATTTTTCTAGAGACGCTCATATCACACAAAAAAAGGGAAGTACCGGAATATAATGTAACGCAGCGATCATATCGTAGTGTTCGTAAATTGCTTCAGATGTATGTTATGAGTTGTTTTATCTCGGAATAGGGGGTTTTACTTTGTTTTGGAGAAACAAAATGAGGCTAATTAATTTGATTTTTTTTGTTTAAAGAAAATGTACAGATAGCGGCTTTGTTTCTAAATAATAGAATGTATATACAAATTACCAACATAATTTTATAGAGATCGTTTATGCTAGTTTATATGCCAAAAAATTACCCCGAAAAATCGATCCAATTTTGGCATCTCCTTGCATCGCTTTAGAATGTTATTTGCCTTATGTAAATTAGTCAGTTCTAGACGCAAACCTTTTCATAAATCTCAAACGATCACATAAACGTTTCTGGGGTGTTTTTTGAAACGAGTTGATGATTTTTCCGAAGTTTGCTTTATTAAAATCATGAATTTATCCAGAATAGACCCTTTGTAATACATCCATCTTAGGATAATAGTATACAACTAATTCCACTAGTTCCCTATTGGGTGGTAGAGCTTTAGCATCTATTGACAATGGACTAAAGAAAATCATTGACATAAATAGGAAATAAAAATTCATTTTAATAGTTTGTGCATATTCGGGCCTAGAAAGGGTTTTATAATTGTGTATTTATTTAGTAAGCAGCTAAGAATACATAATACAAAAAATAAAATATATAAGTCTTTTTAAAATAGAATGTGAATGTATGTATGTCAAGTTTTAAATATTATAAATAAGAGAATGAAAAATATTAAAATAACAAAAACGACAAATATAAAATTTATACTCTAAAGTCCAAAATATGAAAATTTACTTACAATAAGAACTAACCTGAAAATAGCAGAAATGGAACGAGACTAGAATTAAGATTAAAATGATAAAGACCGAGAGAAAATCTGAAAATTTGGATAATTGATAGAAAACTGGGGTAGATAGAAAACAAAAGAAACCGCCAAATAGACAAAATTATGCTATTTTATGTATAATAGAATAAGTGATATTTGTAAATATGATGGAGCTATAAGTAATATAAGGCATATATGTATGTAAACGTAAAAACTTATTTATTTTTATATAAAATATGTAAAAATAAATACGTTTCTAAAATTGGGTATTAAAAAAAGTAATTAAAATTTGTCATCATGGTAGGTATATGTTTTTCTTTTATTGAGAAATTTGTTCTTTTCCATACTTGTAGGTATCTAAAAGAAGAACGCGTTTCACTGCAGCATAGTACCAAAACAACATAGAAGATATAACGCAATTTTTTAAAAGACATTCTATTTACTTCTTAACAATCAACCAATAGTGAACACGAAAATATATCAAAAGACTTAACCTAAAAATGGACGTTCTAAAGAGCAATAAAGAAAATGACAGTGGTAGTGAAGTTCAAGTTCAATAGACACCTGCCGGTCCTAAATTTATGCAACAAGAATGTAGATTATTAGCAGATAACTCAGGAATATGGACCCTATTTTATCTTATAAAATCAAAAAGTTTGTGTGGCTTATTTAAAGACCTAACACAAAATATATAACTGGTACCTCTCCCTTATAGTAAGCCAGCCAGTATATGATCAAAGTTATGAGCACCATAACCAAACTCAAGCATTTTGCAAATACAATATATTATATTGAGTTAAACAAGGCACATAAATAAAATTACATTAATTCAAATGTGTAAGTTTTCCAAAACTTACACGCCTCGAGAATCTTTAATGTCGATATTAAAGGCAAATAATATATGACTTATATTGATACAAAACTCAAGGTTCACGTGGGAGTTCGATACGAATGGCAAATCTCTTTAAAGGAGACAAAGTTTTACGTAAGCCATTTAATTAATTTTATTCACTCTCACACTCCTAGATTAAGAAATAAGCATGTTAAACGAGGTACTAATGCATCGTATTATTTAACACGCAATCATCTAATACATGATTTTTTTTTTCAACAAAATGCCCATAACTCAAAAACTAAAGTAAATACAACTTTGAAAATTTGCAGGCATATTCCTTGAACAATTTTATTAGACACCTATTTCAGCATTTTTTGAAAAATCTACATGGGGTTATGAAAAAAGAATGTTTGAAAAAATAATTTTTTTTCCAAAAAATTCCACAAAATTCCTTTAACTCAAAAACTAGACCCAATACAATTTTGAACATTTGCATACATTATCATCAATTAGTAATTTTATTAAACACTTATTTCAGCGTTTTTTAAAAAATGTAGATGGGATTAAGAAAAAAAATTATATTTAAAAATAATATTTTTTTTTCCAAAAAGTTCCACAAAATCTTCATAACTCAAAAACTAGACGAAATACAAATTTCAAAAATTGCATACGTATTCCTTGCATAATTTCATTAGACACCTATTTCAGCGTTTTCTGCAAAGTATACATGGGGTTGAGAAAAAAAAATTAAAAATCAGGCCAATTTTTAGATTTAATTAGTCTTTAAAATGTTAAAAAATCATAAACATAAAGTCATAAACTACAGAAAAGAAATATAATTTCAAAGTAATTGCTTATAAAATATGGAGCTTAAAAGGTTTTTTTAAAATTATTTATATTAAAAAGTGTCCTGGAAGCCAATTCATTTTTCTCACAACACAATATACGCGATGGACTTATTCCTCATTTTTCACATTTTTCTTTAATTTTACATTCGTTTTCTAGAAAAAAAAAAGTCAGTGACGTACTTATATTTATTATAAAGTTTATTTTAATTTTTAAAATGGTATACGTACAGATAGTCTCTTTGTTAGTTTTTCCAAAAAAGTGATCTTAATGAGATGAGATAGTACTGTTGTAAACTGCCTGAAAATATATCAGAAAATTTAAAAACATCCTATTGCTGGATCCAGAATGTCCATTTTAAGACCTCTCTATAACAAACTTGATAACAAGGAGCCACTTTTTTTAGAAAACAGTGTCTTTCATAAAAAGTGCATCGTTCCTTTTAAGCATGTATTTGTCCCCTAACAAATTCAGACCTATTTTTTTACCAAAATCAACTTTAGGCACCCACTCGCTTTAAATTTTGAATTTTTCTTCTACCAAACCCGCATTCGGTATTTTTGACAATCGTTACGTCGGTCATTTTAAAATTAGACGGTAAACCAACACGAGAGATCCGAGACATAAATCGCTGATTGCGATGCATTGAAAAGAAATCGATATTTAACAGTAAAAGGCCAGAAAACCGTTTTGACGGCCGCATAGCATCGAAATCACTCGATTTAGGAGCTCTATTGATTACTTTGACTTTATGGTTTTTTGATGAGTAATTTGTGCAGTTCTAGCAAGGGCTTATAATGCATTTTTCATGATAATAAATAAGGTCAGTCATCATTACTGTTTCAATGTATATCCAAAAAAAAAAATTAACAATAGAACGTAAAACCCCCTATTCCAAGATAAAATGATTCATTAACATACATCTCAACACAAATAAGCGATCCGCCGCATTATATTGCGGTATTTCCCCTTTTTCATGCTGATATAGACGACCATATACTTCTGCTTTTATTTCTTAACTCGATATAGTATATAAGAGCCTGCTTTGCTCCAAATGATATTCAGTATCTCACAAGATTTAGTACAATTATAACGCAACAAAATGTACAAATTCTTTATTTTCTTTGCACTTATGGCAGCAGCTTTCTCACTACCATACCCACTAGTAGAAGACGAGGATGGAGAGCAGTACCATCTAGTACCATTAAGCAGAGTGAGAAGGCAACAAACCGACTACCGACTAGACTCCAAAGGCAACCTCTTCCTAGGACACAAAGGTACGATTCTGGACAACCAAAACCATCGTCTAGATGGGCAAGGGTATGTCGTTAAAAACGTAAAAGGGCATGGTCTAAGTCCTGATGCCCATGGTGGAGCTCTGGACTACCTTAATAAACCTACGGGGTTAAATTTGGGGGTGTCAGCCAACCATGTCAGGCATGGTGGTACCAAGGTGGGTGCCACTGGGGGATGGAACTTTATACAAAGGAAAGATGCCGAAGTGGGGATTTCTGGAAGGTACGATAGAGTTTCGGGAGGTCCAGGCCCCAGCAGGGAAGACTATGGGGTGTTTTTAGGTGGAAAGGTTAGATTTTAAGGTGTACGTAAATTATTTTATATTTTTATAATGAAAATAAAAGTGAAATTAAATTTTTTCTGTAGTTGATTAACTTTTCCTCATTCATTTTTCCTTAAATATAAAAAATAATATTCTTTCCGGTTTTTTTCACATAAACCTATTTTTGTTACTTCTCTAACCTACTTAAAATTTCCTTCATTTTCCTCACACTTTGCAATTAATCCCACAAGTAAGACATTCTTCAGGAACAAACTCGTGTTCGCCAAAAATCAATTTACGATTTAACTTCCGCGTATTAATTGCCCGCGGGGGAAAACCACAGGTGGTTAAATGAGCGTGATTAATCTGTTTTACATGCCGCAACGTTACGCCGAAATTTATCTTGAGAAAATTATCGCGTTAATCGCTCATTTTGGGAAATATCGTGAAAAAAATTACTAGTGTTCATACCCATCTATCTTCCTTTTCTCTTTTCATTTTCTTCATATATTTTTTTCTCTATCTCAATTTTTCTGATTACATGTATCTTTTTTTTTTTTTTTTTTTGAATGAATATTATAATATTAATATTTGAATTTTATGAAATTTGATGGGTCGATTAGAGTTCACGAAAACTTGAACTGCATAGTTTTTGGTTATTATCGGCACATGGGTTTTATTTTTTTTAACGTCGAAATTTGTGATATGCTAGTCCCACTGACGGTTAACGGTATATTCGCGAAATATGAGGATCTCATTGAGAATTACAATTTTTATTAAGGTTTTATCTAAAAAAATTTGGGAGAAAAATTTAAAAAAAAAACTAAAAAAATAATTTTTTTCAGTTTTATTGGTGTAAAATTTTTATAGTACCAAAATTAAGGAAAAATTGTTTAAATTAAATAAATCTGCGTTTATTTACAAATAAAACTACGCATCAACCTTATTGCTATCATTTATACAGAATGAGTAATGTTGATTTGAAAACACCGATTTTTCAATTTTTTTTTATAAACTTTAATAAATTTAACTGGCGTCACTTTGGTTATAAGGCTTTTTGAATGATTTTTAGGTCTTAATAGGGAAAATATATTCCTATAGCCTAATTTTTCCACTATTTTTACAAGTACCTCAAAAATATTTATTTTCTTCCATACAGTACAGGTTTAAAATATTGCATTTTTCTTCAATGTTTAAAGCTATAGGTAAAGTTTCTTGGAAATAATTCAAGAAATTGGAAATAGTTCAAATATGCTACCCTCTAGATATGTCTTCTAAGCACTCTATTGTACTTATTTTTATTTTTGTTTTAAGCAATTGTACCTAAAATAATTTTTCTATATAAGAATTTTCATATTTCCAGGCAGTTATGCCAAGAATTTATTTTCCTTCTTAAACATAGATAATATTCTTTAATAACCTGAATTGTGTAAGAATATATAAAAAAAATACTGATTTTAGTTGTAACATTGGGCACTGTTCTAAAAAAAAATCACCTAATAACCTGAAAAACAAATTTTTGTTTCCAGGCAATTATACCTATAATTGGTTTTCCATATCGATAATTAGGGTTTTTTAATATTTTGAATTATATAAAAACAAATAAAAAGTAATATATTTGCCTGTGAAGTGTTTTTATTGCAGGCATTATTTCAAAAAAAAAAATACATAAAAGAGTTACGTGAGAAAAAAATTAAAAATATTCTATTCTAGGCCATTATGCTTAAAGTTTGCTCTTTATAAAAGTAATTTAGATTTGAAAATTTTTTATAATAATAAATGTGTTTATTAGGACCAATTATGCATTTTTACAAATTTGCCTAAGATAACGTATCTATAATTAAAGAAAAAATTTAAGTGTCCTAAAAGGCTCTTCCGACGCCCAATAACAAAAGAGTTTAACTGGAAAAAATATTATACTAATATTTAGCATGTAAGCTCTTACTTTCTGACCTAACTTAACTTAAATTTTATAATACTAAATTTTAAGTGCCTAAAATTCCAGAATACAACAAATCATTCTAATAGGAAAATATATAAGTATAGGTACTGCTCGTTATTACAATTTATAATCAATAACAAATCCTTAAAATTGGGCAACAGTACATAGGACATTCTAAATTTTTATAATTAATGTAAGATAATTAAGAAAAAAAAAGAAGAAAAAAAAACTAAAGTAAGGATTAAGAAGTAAGGTCATGATCATTTGAAGTCATAAAAAAGAAGTCAAGATCACTTACCAACTTTAGCTAGTGGCCTATTTGTTTACGGATTTAAAGGTTTTTAAAGTTTTTTTTTTAAAGTGACTAAGAAAGAACCATGTAACGTTTGCGGTAATAAACTTATAGCGTTGGCAGCATTATGTGAAAAAGATCTTTTAAAGATTTCTTTACGATACCTAGCAACAGAAACTCTATGATTAAAACGGAGAGGACGACCGCGCACGTCTACCCTAAATTCAAGCTTCTTAAATAAATAATAATCAGGTGTTTTAGTTTTAAGAATTTTAAAACAACTTTTTACGATTGTATGTACATATTTAGCCACTTTGCTTTGCGTAAAAACGGTGTAATATGTTCATGCCTATGGATTTCATAAATTAGACGTAAACAAGAATTTTAAACTTTTTGAATATCAGGACATGTAAACAACATCATAATGGTTAAAGTGGCTTAGCACTACAGAATCGCATAATACAATTTTTATGTCCTTTTGCAGATGTCGACTAGAGTGAATAAGGCGAAGCGTTAAATATGCATTTTTTAACTTTTAAGTAATGTGATCCTGGAACAGCAAATCTCTGTCAATACCCAAACTTAAACTTTTCGCATGAGTCACACAAGGAATAACAACATTGTCGATTTGGAGATCCAAGCGTTCTTGGATGGCTTTTCTTGAGACAAAGCGCAGAATAACTTATATTCAAATTTTTAACCTCCTAGGCTTATTTGTGCTTACAATCCAAGCGTTTAATTTCAAAGGACTATAAACAAAAACGTGTTTAATAATTGTCTAATTTTGTTCAATTAATGAAAGCTAAATTATTTATTTTTTAGTTCCGGGACACTATCTTTTCTTTTTTTCAAATTCAATTATATAAGTTCCTGGAATGTAGACTTTAATTCCATTGAATTAACGTCAATTTCTTCTGTTTTGAACAAAGCGTAGAATAACTTATATCGGCTTATTGGTTCTTAAGATCCAAGTGTTTAATTCCACAGGACTATAAACAAAAACATGTCTAATTGTTTAAGTGCCTAATTTTGTTTAATTAATGAAAGCTAAATTGATAAATTATTTATTTTTTAGAACTAGGACGCCTGGACTATAAGATGAGTATGTATCTCTAATAATTTTTCGTCAAGGGTTTTCTTTTAGTACATGCACACCTGGACTATAATCATAACTTAAGTGCACAGGTAAATTGATGGAAATTATTAATTTCTTTATTACTGGCACTCCTGGATTATAGCCATAAGTGTTTTCCTGACTTCTATATTTAGTTTTGTGGCATTTATTGAAATGATTAATATTTTTATTATATACCTAGTTTGTCATTTTGATATTGCTATTTTTCAATTCTCTATATTGACTGATTACAGAAATCCAGACACCTAGGGAACCTAAATAACAATAAAAGGATAAGCATTAAAAATTTTACGTTGCTTCTTTCTCTCTTCTCTTCTTTCATTCCTTTTTATCTTTTTCTTCTTCTGTTGTTCCTAAGAGCTCTCCGCTCTCTGCTACATCTATTTATTTGTTTAAATTTTTACCCTTTAAAGCTAAACAAATTCTTCTAAATATTTACAATAAAATAGAAAAGGAGAAATACTGACAACCTAAAAAAAATTATTATTGTTAATATTTTGAAACCAAATAAGGACCCAATAAAAGAACTTGATGACCTGAAATTTTCAAATAAATAGACAGGTTTCTAGTAAGAGAACGGGCATATATGACAATATTTATTTATTTTTTTATAAACGGGCAAAGCCCAATTACAATTCTGATAAACTTTTAAATTCATAATAAAAATACATAGTATGTAATATACAGAAAATCATTAAGTAATAATAATTAATAATATCTAACTTAAGCTTACTAAACCCTGACGCAAGTTTCAAAAGGGTCAATATTATGATGTTGGTTTGCTAATCTCATTGTTTTAGTGAGGAAATTATTAAGACCATAGTTAGTACGGTAGATTGGGTAATAAAGGCTATCAGTGGCTCTAGTTCTTCTTAGTGGAGGATGAATATTGATTTTTTGAAGTAGCTCTGAAGCTCCAGATTTCCCATGTAGGAAAAATAAACATCCATGAAAGGTATAATAAGTTAGCAAGAAGTTAAGAATTTAGTTAGTAAGAAAACCTGGAAGTATCTGGTCAGATGTGCAATGTAATTTATAAACTCTTTACAGACCGACTATTGTATTGTAAGAGTAATAATGGACCATTGGTCCAGTGTTAACAACAAGTTTGTCACAAAGCTCCCCCTTGAGTACCATTTTATTTGATACTTAACTCAAGGGATGTTTTTATAATAATGATTGATTTAATAGCAATAATTAAGGGCAAAAATGTAGCTACCCTAGTTAATAAAATTAATATTGCTCTCGAACGTATAGTTTTAATGTTCAATACCTTATTATTTAATAAGTGTCAAGCAATATAATGAGAAAAAGTATCACCCTACTTCCCATAAAAATTAATAATTCAGGTTAAAATTTGAATTAGAACAATGGTCTTTTGTGGATATAAAATAGTCCAAGGCCATTTTTCTTAAGTGTAACTTCTTTAAGGTTTTTTAGTAGTTTTTCTTTTAATAATAATTAAAGTAGTTATTACAGCCTTATTTTGAACATCTTGCTCTAAATTTATCGAGACGCGATGTTTGTGTCAATTTTTAAGAAATTTTCTTGAATTTCTCTTGAGTTTTAGCACTTTTCAATTCCGTTATAACCACACCAAAACTATAAATAAGAGGTAAAAAAAGATCCTAAATTATTTTTAAAAATCTGGCCTAAAACTGCAAACGAACACCAATTTTCCGGGCAGCCCCTATAGTTAACTTCGCAGTAAGTGAAATAAATGAGAATGGATGTAGTATTAGGGAAGATTTTCTGTTAAATCAACCTTTATACCCCTTAAGAAGAACTTATGGAGGATTTACTTTTGGAAGCTTTGTCGGAAAATAGGTAACTTTAACCCGGATATTGTGACACCTTTCACGTTGTATTTTTCTGGTGAATTTACTAAATGTGTTAATTTTATTTTTTAAAACAATAAAAACCATTAAATTCAAGGAATATAAAAGTTATTCAATATAATAAAAAAATAATTTAGTATCCATTGCATTTTTCATTTATAGTGTGAATTAATCATAAATCATACAAAGCTTCTATCGCGTTTAACACACAAACTACAGGCTTCCAATCAGCCTTACTTTGCACCAAAAATCAAAATTACTTGATTTTTCAAATTTCAATTTAAATAGGGCATTTTTCAATAAACAAAGATATTTCTCACTCAGGGCTTGTAATAGAGTATTAGGAGCGGAGCAACGTAATAAACTAGAAGCGGCTTAATAATAAAATTAATATTTGACGGTCAGTACAATTAGACCCATAAACTTGGCACCGTATGCACTTTAAGACTTTAACAGTCTTCACCTTTGCCACTTTATTACATTTTCCGGTTTCTTAAATTGCACCGTCAGTTTTATGTTGCAAAATAAAAAAATAATTTACACTTTGTTTAATGTGGAAAAGAGACAACAACTTGTGATATAAAGAGATCGACACACTAAATTTCTATAGTAAAATAATAATAATAGCAAATCTGGTGATATATAAAATTAGTCTCAAATACTTAATAAATAAGTGAACAGACCTGGAAATAAAGTACTCGGATCTTGCAAATTTAAATTGGCCGGGACGCTTTTATCGTAAGATTTACACTAAATTTATAATTCCCGTTTTATCTTTTAATACTTGGGAAAGAGAAATTAAGGGCGTCGCTTAGTTTTTAGTGCTTTCGCGGGGGGTATGAACATTTAAAGAAAATTTCTATCTTAACCGCCTCGTTTTCCGGAACATTTGAATTTTCTCCATATAATTGCTATACTGGTTAATCAACGTGATAAAAAATTCAAAATTTTATAATACACTTACAATAAGAATTGACATAGAGCAAGATAGTGATTTTTAACCTGTTATATTTTTACAATATTCCACGCATTAAAACTGTTCAATTAAAATCAATTTATAAGTGATACCTCGTTTTAAATTTGAACTGATTTTTTTTGTTTATTTGTTTTTTCCTATTTCATCATTAAGAGAGAAGCTGGCCAGTTGGTTTAACCAGTGCCAAAAAAAAAGTGATACCGAAAAAGAGAAAGCATACACGCAGGTTAAATCACACAAAATACAAAACAAACACCACAAGTTTAGTTTAACAACAATTCAATATAAAACTTAAACTCTATTAATTGAGTCAAAAAAATAGATCATGTTATTATTTTTTACTATAAATTCTGCCAAATTATTATTATTATTTTCTGGAAGATCTTGAAAACTACTACGAAGGTTCGGAAAACGTCCAAATCATAGAACAATTTTATGTATAAATGTCTTTAAAAGCTTCGAATAAGAATTAATTTTAAGATCGTAAAATTTACTTAAAATGCGTAAAATACTTCTATCCATGATTTTGAAAAATTTAAATATGAAAAAAATTATTATAATAATCATTTCTTAATTTATTAGAGAAAGACACTAAAATATAAATTTAATTTTAAATGCTTTTAAACTTAATTGCAATTTATTGCATAATTTAAATGGATACGATTAATATTTTAACTCTTTCAAGTCAACAGAAAAATTTTCGAAAACCTTCCGCATTAAAACTTTCGAAAGCATGCAGTTTGTGAAGAATTCATTGCCTTAATCGGTCTATATAATAATTAGGATATTTGATTTTTGAAATTTAGACCGAAAACGTTATCACATTCTCCTGGTATTATTTGAAAACTTAATTTAAATTGGAATTTTTTGATGCAAGAAAAACTGAAATATCCATCATGAAATTGAATTTTCTTAAGTTTGCATTAATTTGCAACCTCATATAAGCGATCAAAATACAAAAAATATTTTTTTCTATGTCGATGGTCAAACATAATCTATTTTTTGTGGTTCATTTGACAAGATTGAAATATATTAAACTGTTGTTATAACATATATTAAAAATTGGATTTTTTTATTATTTAAATTTTTAAATTTTATATTCCACAACTAAATTATCAAGCGAGCAGTTCAGTTTTATCAAAAACTAGTAAATTAGAAATAGAAATAGGAAAATATAAAAAATATTCATGAAATCCAAGATAATTTCCATAAAAAATATAAATATTTCCTTAAGATGATTAGCAAAATATTAGAAGATCAAGTAAATAAAACTAAATTAGCACTAAAGAAAATTAGAAAAAAAACACATTGCGCACAAATGTACTAAAAATTTAAAGGGTTCCTGATAAGAGTTTATTAAAAAATGCAATTTATCGAAAATGCTAAAAATTTAATTAACTCAAGCAGTCACAAAGCACATCTCATTAAGTGACTAAAATCCCAAAGTCCATACTCGTTATGGAATAAATCCTTTATTTTAATTTAGGACCAATTATGTTTCTTAATCTTTAACAAGAACCGTAGACTGTAGACTCGGAAACTCGGAAAACCGCGGTAAGAAATATCTAAATAGTAGATTAGATTCTCCGAGAGGCGAATCGCAAAGAGAATTTAATCATCTTTGCTAGGGCAGAGCTTCTTTATTTATTTGCTTTTTTCCATTAGTTAATAAACATTCTCGTAGTAAAAATAGTGAATAATTTTTACATTAACTTAAACCGACCGAATTACAAAGTCGGGAATAAATTAAATACGCTTTCCCGACGTCTTGCAACCCAATTTTAACCTCCGTCTGTAATATTAAAGCCATTCCGGAATATTAACTCTCGGGGACAGATGGCATCTAACTTCAATAAGTTACGATTTGATAGTCAAATATATTTAGATCCACGGTCTTATTTGGCGAAGTGATTTTCGTATAATCGCTCCGGATTATGCATTAAGAGGTGACGTGAAACGTTCGTGTTATTATTGTAAGTTTAGGTAACGCATTATAATAAAATTAGCATTTTAATGGGGTTCAAATCGATGAAAGTCAGTTAGAATGCCGTTAAGGTTCATACCCTAAAACAAGGCTGTAAGTCTTGTTGGAAGAAATTTAATGCACACTTTAGAAATTTAAAGGATTTTTGGAAAATTTTATTAAAATGCCATGTAATTGACCTGATTCATTTATTTAGACAAATTAATATTTCAAGAAAATCTTTGAAAGAATGAAAATTATTGAAAATTCGTTGCCCTGATAAGTCTATATAATAACTAGTATAACCTAAACAAATTGGTGCAATTTTTTAATATGCTTAAAGCAGATGACCTTAATTATTATAATTGACCTCGTACATTTACTGAACGGTTTTAAGTAAAGGGAAAAACGATAAAAAATGTAATAAGAGAAAAATCAAAATTGCATCTTCATCCGGTCTAATGCGTTCGCTCGACTAGCGAGCAGTAAACGAGCCCGCGAACCGCATAACTCTAAAATTTTCCCCGGCTTTTCTTATCTGAGATCCCCAGCCAATCAAGGAAGGCGGGATTTTTACAATTTCGGAATTAACTTTGGCGAATTTATCGCGCCCCGACTCTATTCTTATTTCGCTCCTTCTTTCAGACCACCCGGGTGCCGGAAACGCTGGTTCACTTGAATAATATCGATATAGCTAATTGAAAATTATATTTACAGCCGACGCTGTTCTGCTGAAATTTATTTTTATAGTGCTGATTATCAGTTTTAATATATAGAATGTTTGAAAGTTATCCTATTATAAAATGGTTTGATTTGAAGTTAGTAGGAAATTCAGAAGCTAGAGTTTTGAATTTTTTTGACGAAGTAAAAGTTTCCTTAAGTAACTTTGAAATATGGATGATTGGGATCCCATTAGAGGTGGATTTAAGGATTTTTCATATTGCTCCTTAATCTATGAGATATTTTTATATTTTCAAGACTCTTACTCATCTAAGATATAAAATATGATTGTAAAGGATAGTGAATGAAGTTTTAATTATCTAAAATAATACAGGCAATTGAATTAAACAATTTAAAAAATCTGCGAAAAGAAAGCTTTAATTTTAAAAACGGTTGAATTTTATGCATAATTTAAATGGTCATGAAATTTAAATAAATTAATATTTTAAGAAAACCTTTGGAAACATGAAATATGTACAAAAAATAATTATATTGAAAAGTCTATATAAGAATTACATAAATTTACACCAAAAATTATTTCCAAAACGTATTCATGTTCTTCTGCTTTTGGTCATATTTATTATCTGAGAATTTAAATTGGAATTTCTTAAAAATAGAAAAGCTAACCTAGTCAATAATTAAATAGAATTCAATTTCCTTTAGTTTTCTTTAATTTAACTTCTCATTAAAATAAGCATTTAAGGTATTATTACAATGTATGAAACATTAATAGAAACTATATTCTTTATCAAATTATAGCTCAATATATAACAAGAAACGGCGATTTTTTTTTACTCTTAGTCATGAATTTAATATTCCATGAATTAAAGAATTTTTGCAGAAGTCAAAACAAAATGAGAGGAATAAATTACAAATTTATAATGCAAATAATATCATAATTAAGTATATAGCCTGCTAAATAAATTTATTATTAGTTATGTAAAAATCCTTTAAAAATTCTATCCAGTCGACCAGACATGTATGGTACCTTTGCAAGAACGATTGGTTTTCGACCATAATCCATGTCTATTATGGATTATGGTCATCCACGATCTCCTCATTTGACCATTCAAAGAATCGATGCCGCTTTTCAACCTATCAGAAAAGAGATGCGACTTCGCCTTACGACAGTAGAAATGCGACGGCGATGTAGGGCATGTATAAGAGCCAGGGGCATTTTTCAACAAAATTTGTAATTTTGAAATAAATACATCAAATTTAAAAAATATTTTTTTTTACTTTATTTTCCTTTAAAGTCATGAATTGTGGCAAGTAAGTCGGCTTTGTGTTACACATCGTATATCATTGTAAAGAGTATTAACTGGAGATGTTTTTGAAACTACCTGAACATCTTGATAGATTTTAGTTTTTTTTTTGCGTCAAGTTAAAGTTACCTTTCATACCTTTTTTTGCTACTTGTATTAACTTTTTGAGCTCAAAACGAATTATTTCGGTATTATTTGTACTTGACATTGATTTTTTTTAGATTCAGGATACATTACAGACTAAATACAAATGTAAAAAAAAAATATGCTGAAAAAATTTAAAGATGTCAAAAGGCATAATTTTTTGAAAATCCTGAAAATAACCAAAATCAATGATATAAAAAAACCCGAGACTTTTAGAACACAAGTTTATTAAGAAAATATCTTCTATCTGAGCCTATCTATATACCCACCAAGTTTGGCTAACCCTCCGCCAAACACCCTGTATAATGCCATTGTGTTCCCACATTTGCAATTCTGCCAATTTTGATGAATTTTCTGCCAATTCTGTCAAAATTGAAGCAGAGCTATGACAGGGCTGATTTTAAAATGTAATCGTTATACTCCTATGAAATCTAAGTTTCTGTCAATTAAAAAATTATGTTTAGTATTTAATTGTTTATTTTTGTAATTAACAACATCTTTTCCCTAACTACATTTGTGATGAATTAAGAGTTTTTGAAGATGTACATAATTATACTAAAAATCGTACAGATTTCAAACGGACAAACAGATGTAACACAAATCAGTTGCTCAACTATGGCCTGTATAGAGGCTTAATAGAAATCCATAAATTACCTGTGATCATTAAAATACATACATGTTTTAATATTATTATTTTAATTATAAATTATATTATATTTTTGAAGATTTTTGTAACTACACTAAGAAAACTAATCGGTCTGTATTTCCTTTTTTTTATAAATAGTATACTATCTATATCATTAGAATCTCACACAAATCGGGCTGGCAATTACCTTGCAACAAAGCCATCAAGACTTGTTTATTGTTTATAATACGATTATTGACAGACACTCGTCTTTTAATACTGCGGTTTTTTTTACTAATATTTTCCACATTTACGCACAGTTGCCAACATTTTCTGTTCTGAATTAATTCTTTTTTAGCTTCAATTTGTATTAATTGAGGATCTTAAGCGTACCGAGTCCTAATATAATTAAAGATCAAGAATTTCTGAATAAATTTCCCTTCAGGAGCACAGGAGATTTTAGAGCGAGAGGGTTATTACTGTAAAGCCAGGAAACCACCTGTCAAAAACCCTTTGTGGTCTGGCTGTGACGTCACCCTTGCACCCCTTCACCATACACCCCCGTCTCTTCCTTGACAACTATTTGGTTATTGTCTTGCCGCAGAATGGATCCCTTTTGGACCTAAAGCGTATTATAGTTTCCTGCATTCCTAATAAGGAAATCCTTTTATAAGAAGACCACAAAGACTCTCTGGATTTAATAAATTTTCCTTGTTCAAAATGGAGTTTTTTTTGGGACTTTTAACAGCTTAACAGGCGTTATAATGTTTTTCTCGTTCTGAGGGGGATAAAGTTTCACCCTAACAATGTTTCGAATGGTTACTTATTTGCGGCAAAAGAAACTTTTTTGGGACATGAATTTCGTGAGTATTTTAATTCTACTTGCTGAAAAATCTCCTTGCTGGAAATTTAAATGAAAATAAAAGAAATCATTTTTGATTTTTAATTATTTACGTCAGGAACAGAAACGGGAAAATATGTTAGGGTCAAAAAAACTTTTCTAACTTTAATATTTTGAGGCAACAATTTTTTACGAGCGATTTCCTGTATGTTCCAGATTTTTTTAAATATTTTCAGTATTTTTTTTTGAGATTATACCTTTTCGGCATTTTAAGAGAGATTTTAAAAATCAATTTTTACACCCTCTAGTCAATTGACCTAATATTAACAACCTGAAATAAAGATTCCGTTCGAATTATTTTATTTGTTTCATAAATAATTTTTCACATTCACGTTTTGAATTAATTTATAATAACTTTAAATTTCCAAGAAAATATTTTTTTTTGAATATTAAATGTATTTCAGGCATTTGACGTAAGTAATTTGCATGGTTTCCAGTAGATGTAAATCATCTCTTATGTTTTAAAAACTATTGGAGTCATGTTTTAAGATAATAATTATATGTTTACAATACTTATTAATTTTTTTAATAATTAAGTCAAGCAGTAAAAATTAAATAAAGTTATTTATTTTTATGTTTATATAAAACGTACCTCTTGAAATTTTATAATATAACTTTTAAATTATTTTAACAATAAAGTTCTAGATTTCTATTTTAAATTTAATTGCAAATAAATAATGCAAACACATAGTTTAAAGGAAAATAAACAATTTTTTTTAAAATTAACCAACGCTTATAGAAAAGTCTGTCATTCTAAATTGGAACTATATATTAAGGAAAGTACTTAATTCTTTAAAAATAATTAAGAATTACTTATTATATATTTTTACTTATATTTTAATTTTTGTTTTATTTTGAAATTGTTAACGAATTTTGAAATTTTTTTTTCCAGGAATATATATTTTATAGGCACTAGTTCTTGGAAAATCTATGTGAATAATAAGCAAGTTCCTGAAATGTCTTTGCTATTAGGACCTATAACCTACAAATTAAAAAAATTTTACTCTTTTTTTTTTGTTTTCACCTTATAGCATCTGTATTCATCTTAATACATTTAAAATATTTTGCAAATTTATTAAAAAAAGATTTGTTTACATAATTTTTATTTTTTTTATCACTTTTATTTATAAATATACATTGTTGAAAACCAACCGTTCTTGTAAAGGTACCATAAATGAAAGGAAAAAACCTGGTCTTAATAGAATTTTTAAAGGGTTTTTATATAATCAATAATGAATTTATTTAGCAGGCTATATACTTAATTATCATAAATATTGCATTATAAATTTGTTGTTCATTTTCCTTATTTTGATTTGATTTCTGCAAAACTTCTTCAATTCATGGAATATTAAAATCATTACTAAGAGTAAAAAAAAATCGCTGTTTCTTATATATTGAGCTATAATTTGATAAAGAATATAATTTTTACCTCAAACGCTCGTTTTAATGAGGATTTAAATCAAAGAAAGCTAAAGGAAATTGAATTCTATTTAATTATTGGCTAGTTTAGCTTTTCTATTTTTAAGAAATTCCAATTTAAATTCTCAAATGATAAATATCAATAGCAAAAGAACACGAATACGTTTTGGAAATAATTTTTGGTTTAAATTCATGTAATTCTTATATAGACTTTTCAATATAATGATTGTTTGCACTTATTTCATGTTTTCAAAGGTTTTCTTAAAACATTAATTTATTTCAATTTCATGTCCATTTAAATTATGCATAAAATTCAACCTTTTTTAAAATTAAAGTTTTCTTTTCGCAGATTTTTCAAATTATCCAAAATCCTTTACAATCATAAAAAATGTTACAATTAAAAAATAATTTAATTTGATCGATGTCGTATAGATTTATGTTGAAATCCCTCTATGTTATTTCTGTAAATTATTGTTAATAGTTCGGTAAATATTAAGGTACTTTTAAGAAATTTCTGTTTAATTGTACTAGCTTTTTTTTACAAATAAAAAATTCAATATTTCAATATATAAAGTCAACTAATGAACGCAATTTAAAATCGTCCTAGATCCAAAAATAGGTTGGAATAAACTTCTAAATGCTCAAGAGTTATATCCAAAAACAACGTGCATGCATTTCAAACCCGATATGCGAAGAGAAATCGCTTTCAGCGCCCATCAATAATCACGTTTTAACTGATCGACGTAAACGCACTAATCTTGAACAAAGCTGGAGCTTTTGATATATGGACGAGTTACAAGACAGCGAGCGATGTACGTTTGACCTCTCTTGAAATGTGACGAATGTAGTAAATTTATTAAAAAAATCCATGAAAGGCAACGTAATTATAAATGTCTTGAAACTGACATAAATGAAATTAGAGAATTAACTCGAGTGTGCAGAGACGGTTTACTTATAATCTTAGTATTGTCAAATATAATACATCCCACTTTTAAGGTAGTATAGTGTATATGATAATAAGAGCCTATCATAAACTACTAAGCCATATAAAATCTATTAAAATGTTGTAAATTTTCAAATTAATTATAGAAAGTTTTCATAGAAAATCCTCTTTACTTGCATATTAATTAATTTAATTTAGTGTTAAAATAGTATTTAAATATTCAGAATTAATTGAATTTATGAACATTTTTTAACAATTCTTGCTTCATTATTTTTATAGTTTAGTAATAGTTTAGGTAAGCCTATGTTGATGCAGTGACGCGCACTATAAATCCTGTGACATCTTTGTATTAGGTTTATCAAATAAAGGCTGAAACTCGTTTGAAACCTTAAAGACATTTAAAAATTATGAGTTTTTATGCAAAAAAGCAAAAAAAATCTAAAGATATTTTATTCATTAGTCATTTCTCACATTTACTTATTTTTCTCCTAAGCTTATTAATTTTTTTTTGGATCACCTGAAGAGTTTTCTTAGATACCTTTATTTTTTTTCAATAATTTGCAAATTATATTATATAGGTTTGTATTATTTAATTTATTATGGATATTATTTATTCTTCTTTATTTGATTGTTGCTTTTTGCAGTTTCTATCAATATTTTTTTGTTTTTATTGTGTTGAACTACTATCCTTAGCTTTTACAGAATATTCACGGATTTATTTAATCTTTTAACAATGTTAAAGGACGTGAGCATAAATAAGGGTATATGATTTTCTTAAAATTATAACATTTCATGCGATTTTCTTATTTTATGTGTGTTTTGATTTCACTTTTTTTAATTTTTTATAAATTTTCTCATTTGTCTTAGTATTTTTACGCATGAATTTTTTTGTTTTTTTAGCTTCCTTGTTTTATATTTTTTTAATATTTTGACTGTTTTAGAACTCAATTTCTATTGATTTTCTTAAATTTATAATTATAGTTTTCTTTAATTCGTCTAGATTTTGTTACGCTATATTCTTATTCTTATTTGTTACGTTATCTTCTTATTATAGGTTAACTGCAATTTTTGTAAATTTACTTAATTTTCACAGGGTTTTCTTATGCTTATCAACGTTTTTAATTTTCTGGAAATGACTTTTTTAAGTTTTTGAGTTTTGAGCTTTTCCTTAATTTAATAGAACGATCTTAGTTCCTTTGAATTGGCTTATTTAAAAATTAAAAAAAAATACATAGAACTAAATGCTTTTAAAAAAAAAATTGTTAGTTTATTCATCATTGAATGCATTAAAGAATTCACATATATTTCCTTTTATGTTCTTTTTATTTCAACAGACAAAAATTTACAAATACCTGGAATAAATTAAAAAATATTTTTGAAACTCTGAAAAGAGAGTTGATAGAACAAAATCAATGTAATAACTAAATTAAACAATTCAATTTAATAAATCCAGGAGAGATAAAAAAATTAAATAGTTTTGAGGCCCAAGTATAAAAAATTTAGAAATATCAATCAACAAACCTTAATATTAAAACAAAAAAAAAACGATAATTTTTAAATTGGAAGCTTGAAAAAATACCTATGATATGAAGTACAAGAAATTAATGAATTTTTAGCAAGTAAAATCCAAGAATTTAAATCGCATCTATTAGAAAGTCGTGCGGACATTTTAAGGAGAAAACCGGGTTTAACAGAATGAAAAAAAAACATATTAAAAAATCTAATCCCAAAGTTTTTCAATTAGTCTGGCGCTATTTTATTAAAAATTAAATCCCCTCTTGTACCCACGAGTTCTAAGAACAAAAATCCAGTTTCCCAAAGTTGCGCTTTTTTACAAAAGTGTTTGCTTAGCAAATTTCAAACGCGCCGTTCCTTTGTACTTTTTAGTTTCTTTCATTCCGCCCATTTTCCTATTACGTCTTTTTTTTTTGGAAAGACATACCACTTTGGAAAAGTGCCATATTACTCTCCTTTGAACCGAGTTTTCTACCGTTTTCATATTCGAAAGTTTCATCCGGAGTTTTTTTTTTCCAATATTGAGATTAAACATATTTTTTTATATTAAAAAAGGAACAACTCGTATTTCCCTTTTGCATTTATGTAAATGCAATTTGTGGCAGCATAAAAGAGTTTCTGAATATTGAAAAAGAGCCCTGCACGTACGTACAAATATGTATATACACAAATGTAAAATATACCAGACATCGAGTCTAGTTTTCAATTTGGAGAATACGTAGAGTAATTTTGGGTTTATATTTAAGCATGCATCCCTATAGAACAATAGTTTTCTATAGATTTAAGACAGTCCAAGGCCATTTTTCTTAAGATTTTTTGGGGTTTTATTAGATTTGTTTTACTTTTTTTATTCTCATATTTAAAATAATTGTAACAGTCTTTTTTTGATAATTTTTCCTTTTATTTTTTTATTAGGTTTTCTTATGACATCCTTGTTATTAATTTTTGCGTAAATCTCAGAAGACTCATTATTAAAATATTTCTAAATTGTATTACCTTAATTATTGATTATTTATTTTCCAAAATACTTTAAAATTTTTTGACTTGACTTTTCATGTTCTCATGTCATTTTCTTATGTCTATAAACTTATCACATAATTTTTGAGCATCATAGAAATATGTACCTGCTAAAAAATCATTATTTTCAATAGGTACATCTAGTTTTATAATACATTATTAAAAAGCTCTTTAATTTCTGTGCTTTTCCTCTAAAAAAGCATACCGAAGAAAATATGAATATTAATTTTCATTTTCTTTACGATCATTGAATTTTTATACACTGACCATATTTAGATAAGAAAATCACATTTGGTTGATTCCGAAAGTCTGGAAAACACCCGCATTTAGACAGACTATAAGAAACTATGTTGCGTATTAAATAATTATATTTATCCCACAAGTTTTTAAAATTCTTGTCACAGTTGCTTTATGTGCCAATCAAATATTACACGACTAAAAAATAATTCACTTATTACTGAAAAGTTATTCTGTAATAATCACTTGAATCACTAGTGTTTTCACTGCCTGCTATGAGGAGTGATTTACCAGTGAATCTCCTTGACATTGAAATTTTATTACCTCAAATAAGTATTTTAGGGTGTGAATTACTAATTTCTTTTAGGTCTGTATATCTTTAATTAAAAATACTACAGTTTTAATACCAACTGCTGGGGACATACTGGTAATTCTATTTTTCCTAAAAATGAAAAAAAAACACTCAACAAACGAAAGGAAAAAGTTGCAATCCGTGCAAAATGCACTGACCGGACACTCTCTGCTTTCTCTAAAATAAGCCGAAAGCTTAAGTTAATATTATGCCGCTGTCGTGTTGTGATTTCAGGGAAATATGGCGCGGAATAGTATATTAGGTGCCAGTCAAGCGGCTTAATAAAATTCCATGTTAAGTAAATTTTATTTTTTGAGACTGGGCAGTATTAGAGCCCTTTTAAATTAGAAACGTTCGTTTACAAACTTAACATTTTGCTTTTAAAAGTTAAAAATTATACTGAAAATTAAAACTAGCCTGGTTTTTGGGCTCAAGATAAATTTATTTTAATGTTTTTTAATTATTAAAAAAGAACCCTAAGTAGAATTTATAAACGGGTAATTTGTTTACTAGAACGGTACTTTTTAGGAGCACAAGTGACTGGAAAATTAACATTTTTCCTAGAGACAGTTTTTCAGCCGATCTAGAAAATAGGTGGAAAAATCAAATTCTCATTTATACATCCTTATCTCAATTTGCAAATTACAAGTAAGTGGGAATTAAATTATGTTTTTTGGGTATAATTAGATACATTATAAGAGAAAAACACTATTTTTAGCTAATATAAACACTATTAGGAAAATGAAACGATGACATATAAAATAGGTGGAAATCAAGTCGAATTTTCATATTTATATCTCTAGAGTAAATTGATCCCGAGGATATTAAAAACCTGGCCATATGTACGAAAAATCGACAAAAAAGTCGAGATTTTGGCTTTTCTATGTCTTAAAAAATAAGCGAAGAATTATTATAAAATGAAAATTTTTTTTAGAATAAAGAAAAAGATTAATTACATAGTTTTCTGTAATTTCCAAATATTTAAAACAAAATTTATCAAATTCTAAATTTCGTATTCATTCTTACAGATAATTGTAATTAAAAATTAAAAATCATCAACTTTTTCAGGCATATCAGATATTTGACCAAATGTATATAAAAAATGTAAAATGTAAATGTATATAAAAAAAGAATTCTTATTTCTAGGCAATCAATGCTAATAATAAAAAAAAGATTTTTTTTTTAAATTCTATCCTCTAACTAACAGTAGTTCCAAGCCTTAATTAATTAAAAAAAAATATATATACTTTTTATACCTTTAGAACCAAACCATATTTTCTAGAAGTCACAATATTTAGATTTCTTATAATTTCTCCAGGCATCTGTAGTAAAAAATTCCGGCAACAAATATTGATAATAAAAAAAGCTAATATTTCATTAAAATTTTAACCCCTTGCTTATGCTCGAATAAAAGAATATTTTTATATAGAAAGTACGTTTCTTATACCTCTAAACCCAAAAACCCCAGGTTAGGTTATAATTATTATTAATATATTTCCAATAGATCCTGTTATAATTACAAAAAGTTTTAAGTAAATTATCCTTGATTTGAATTTTTTTAAAATTTTTAAATTTGAACCGAAATAATTTTTCGACTTCTTTTAGGAAAAAAAATCATAATTTAAAAAATATTTAACCAATTAACTTGTAACATTTTTTTATCAATTAATAATAAATCTCTTAATGATTTGAGGAAGTTTGCAGTAAACTGCCCTTTATTTCAAATTTTCATGAATTTTTAAAATTAGACTAATAATTTTTGGACTATTTTAAGAAAAAAAATCATTACTTAAAATATATTAGACCTATTTACTTACGACCATCTTTAGTAGATAAGCAATATATTTCTTAATAACTACAAGATGTTTTAAGTAAATCATCTTTGATTTGAATTTTTTATAAATTTTTAAATTTGAACCAAAATAATTTTTGGACTTCTTTTAGGAAAAAAAATCATAATTTAAAAAATATTTAACCAATTAACTTGTAACATTTTTTTATCAATTAATAATAAATCTCTTAATGATTTGAGGAAGTTTGCAGTAAACTGCCCTTTATTTCAAATTTTCATGAATTTTTAAAATTAGACTAATAATTTTTGGACTATTTGAAGAAAAAAAATCATTACTTAAAATATATTAGACCTATTTACTTACGACCATCTTTAGTGGGTAAGCAATATATTTCTTAATAACTACAAGATGTTTTAAGTAAATCATCTTTGATTTGAATTTTTTATAAATTTTTAATTTGAACCAACATAATTTTTGGAAATAAAATTATAATTTAAAAAATATTTAACCAATTAACTTGTAACTATTTTTTATCAATTAGCAATAAATCTCTTAATAATTTGAGGAAGTTTGAAGTAAACTGCCCTTTATTTGAATTTTTAAATTTGAACTAAAATAATTTGTAAACCTTTTTGTGAAAAAAAATCATAACTTAGTAGATATTAAACCCCTTAGCTTATAACGTTCTCGTATCGATAAGCAATATTTCTCTTTATAACTACAAAAAGTTTTAAGTAAATTGGTCTTAATTTTAATTTTTTATTAATTTTTAAAATTAGATTGCAATAATTTTTGGACTATTTTTTAAAAAAAATCATAACTTAAAAAATACTAGACCAATTTACTTACGATCATCTTGCGTGGATAAACAATGTATTTCTTTATAACCTCAAGAAGTTTCAAGTCAATTACCGTTGATTTGAATTTTTTATAAATTTTTAAATTTGGACCAAAATATGGTGTATAATACTATTATATTACTGTAAAAAGATTTATTCATTATAGTAAAATCATATAGGAACGTTTCCTCACATCTAATGGTCTAAACTAAAGACCCTATTTTCCTATAAGTGCGGTTTTAAGAACAATTGAGTTGGGTTATGTGCATAATTTCAGGTACGATTAAAATACATAAATGTGAATATAATTTGTTTGTTTTTCTTATTTTGGAAAATTTATTAAAAGTTAAGTAAAATTACTCATATTTTAAGCCTTTGCCTATAATTTAGATGCGATTTTCAGTTAAGTTGACCTTTACTATCCCTGTAATTAAATCAACTTACTTTACATTAACAGATAAAAAATTAATCAAATCTGAATTCACTTTATTACACACTAAAAACGCCTCTTAAACGCGCATTTAATACTAAAATAACTTATGAAGTTATCAACATTATTAATAAATAAACTTAAGATACCTTAAGCCCTCGAACCATCTTTAGTACAAATTAAATAAATTGACGAAGGCGCCGTGCCGGGTGCTTTTTAGCGATTTAAAATTAATTGTTTTAATTGGACAATTTTTGATGAATAAATTCGATACGGGAGGTATACCCGAAAAATAAAAAACCCAAATTTCGAAGGTCGGGTCTATTCTAGGGCTCAAGCACGAGTATAATGATACGGGTATAAATACTTTTTGGAAAATGGAACAATGATATAGAAAATAGGTAGAAAAATCTAAGTCTCAAACTAAAAATGAGAAGAAAGTGGGAATAAAATGATATTTTTCAGGTTTAATCAGGCAAATAATCAATACACCGAATATTTGCTTATTATTATAGATTGCCCGACTGATGTTGATGCTGTCTATAAGAATTTCAGTAAGACATAATTTTTTAATATGTCATATTTTTCTTCTGGGATATCCAGGGATTTTTTAAATTATTTATCATCGTTCCATAAGGATTTTACTTTATAAAATTACTTTTTTTTCTAATTAAGTTGGGTTAGTTGATTTAGTTAATTGCATGCTTCTGTCAATAGAGTGATTTAAAGTGAAAAAATTTCTAGACGTTTATTTGAATTTAGATTAGTATTGGTCCAAATTGTGGATGTAATTTTGGGTTTTTTTACCTGTTGTATCCTTTGTATGATCAGCAATAAATAAACAAATAAAAATCTGTTAATTTTCTATACATTTATCGGTTTACTAACGAATCGATATAAAATTTTCAAAATTTTCTTTTGCAATTTTCCAACCATATTCAAAAGAAACCCCGCTCAGAAGCAGAGTCTTGATTCGAAAACACACAGTTTCCATAGAGCAGTAAGGAAATCGATCAGAATGTAGAGAGTCCCCACCACGGGCTCCAAGGTTCCATCCCCACCGTTTTTCCCCTCTATCACGCCCTCCAGCTGAAGTAAGCGAGTAGATTTTCCGACGTTGCGACGTACACGCGTGCGACTTTTCCGATTTTCCTCCCGGTTGTTTTTTACGGACACGATTTTCCGGACAGTTTTTCCGGAAACGGGAATTTTTGGTGAGAATAATTTTTTTTGTGGGGTTTTTAAAGAGATCTACAGTTACTTAGAGAGATTTTTTCAGTGTTTTTGTGTAGTGTAGACTTCCGGAGGATTAAGGAAATTGAGTGACATAACTTTTGATTTGAAAAAAACAAGTGTTTTTAAGTGATAATATTAACGTTTTTCAAAGGGAATTTGGAACTGTTATTTATTGTCGTTCTAAGTGGTAAGGTAATTTTACTAATTGACTATTTGCTTAACAAATTGGTACATACGTAGTGATAAAGTACATAATGTCAACGAGAGATTTTTAGGTAGACTAATCTTCATTCCTCGGTATTATTTAACATATTTCAGACGTAGCTTTTCATACAATGCCGTCATTATTTACAACAAGATCCTGCAATTATAAAGCATTTGACAGAAAGTGGATCTTTAAAAAAGTCTACAGCATTTTATTTCAACAAGCAATTAAATATACGAGTAAACTAGTGGTGTTTCTTTTTATTTTTTAATTATTTTTATTATTATTTTTCTTTTTTTTTACATCAGTAAACGTCAGTTTACGTATTTATATATTTTGTTTGTACCTTAGGTTAAGTAGAGTAGTCTATGGCTAGATTTCACCTATTTAGCTTTGTTTGATACTGATATAAATTTATTTATTATAATTACTATTATTATTACCAATATTATTATTATAAAATAATGTAATAATATGCTCACTCTGGAAACTGACTATATAAGGAACCATCTATAGAACCTTAAATGATTCCTATTATCCTAAGTTGCCTAAAAAGGCTTTTATGTAAAGTTATATTATACTTTTTAATTTATTTTATAGGTTTAAATCATTAACTAATATAAAATTTAAAGTTAAAATTAAATTCTTGAATATATTTTTATTGAACTTCACTGGTTTTTCTATGATTTTCCCAAGCTTTACTTCAATTTTCTCGAGTTTACGCTAGAGAGTAAACGTTATTTTACTCCTTAAACATATTATATTCTTATACCTATTTAAAGGTTATTCTATGTTCTTTGAAAATTTTCTATTTTCTTTGCGTTTTTTATTTTAAATTTAATACTTGTTTAATATTTTTCCTGTTTTTCTTTAAGGTTTCTAGAGTTTTCCCATAAAGTGCAAGGTTCAATAATATTCACGCCTTTTAACTCCTAAACTTCAGCAATGATTATTGATTCTTTACACATTTTGCTGATGTTTTTTTTTTCTTACATAACTCCTTTGACTTTGTTCCTTAATATTCTTGACCGACATTTTTAATTGCAATTTTACTATTTTTCTTATCCCTGATTTTTACAATTTTCTTAAAGTTCTCTTGATTTTAGAATAAATAATTTTCTTCCCGACTTTTTCTAATTTTCTTGATTTCCCTTAGTTTTGATAATACTTACTACAACTTTAATATTTCTAATTTTTATCAGCTTTCTTTATTATTTTTTCCTTACTTTATTATTTTTTCTTTACATTTTCAAAATTACTATTAAAAAAAATATATTTAAAAACATTTACTTATTTTTTTAGGATTACCGAAGCAAGCTCTAATTAAATTTTTCTTAATTTTTAGGCACCTAATTTCTGGGAATTTAATTTTCTTGGTTATTTGTATTTTTTTCCAACCTTTTATTCCACTTTACGTTGGTTTATAAAAAATTTGCACCATTGTCCAAGTTTTTAGGGAAATTTATTATATTCTTTCTTTGAGTTTTTCTTTAGTAGTAATTTTTTTTTGAGTTTTCTTAGTTATTTGAAAATTGTAAGTTATTTACGACTTTCTTGGGTTATTTTTTATAAATTCTTTAGATTATTTTAAACTTTATTGGTACTTATAATATCCTTATTTTTTTTAAAAAGTCTTATGCGTTTTATAGAAATTTTTCGTATTTTTTTCAATACTTAATTCAATATTTTACTGGTTTTCTTTGATCTATTCCCTGAACTATCTCTCTTTTTAATTTAAAAAGCATAAAAAAATTATTACCCTGAAATATATCGAATATTCAAAAACTATTAAAAAAAATAATAAATTGTAAGCAATCGGACGGAATAATACGATTAATATCTAAAAATTAATTTAAAAATAAGACATACATTGAAAAGAAAAATAAACACAATATTCAAATATATTAAGTGTATATTTAATAAGTAATAAAAAGACTACGAGTCCTAAAAAATGAAAAAATTGGAGTAAAAATAGTTTAATTATTTTTCAATCATCCATCAATTAAAAATTAAAATTTTATAATAATTTCTTTCATATATTTTTACTGAATTTAATTAAAAATTCTTAAATTTTGTTGAATTTCCGTATATTTTTTTAAGCTCTTCTTCTTAGTTCATATAAAATTAATTACTTCTTCATTATTTTTCATACTTCTCTTTAAGATGATTTAAATTTAATTATATTTCTCTTGATTGAATTTACATTTGAATTAAAGCTGAATTTCTTTGTTAATATTTTCTTTATATTATTTTTTGCTTTTTTTAGGATTCTCTAAGATTTTCTTCACATTTAAAGCTTTTGTTATTTAAAAAAAATCCACATATTTATTTTTTTTTAATTTTAATAATTTTCTAAGGTTTCGTGAATGTTATATGATAATGATTATGTGAATATGTTATGATTTATGATTGAAACTCTCTTTTTTCTAATTATTCTTGAATTTTCGGTATATTCAATAATATTTATTAAAACCTTGAATTTCATAAAAATTTTATGTTTCATTGGCATTTTAACTCCCGTTTATAAAATTCATAAATACGTAAGAAAAGTGCAATTTCATAATGATCCAAAATGTGCCTGAGAGGTGAGATGCGGTAGAAAGTGAAAAAGTGGACTTTTTACCCCCTTTTGGGCATTTAAACCAATTTGAGTCTTATGAGTCTTTGACGATCACTATGAAATTATTTCTCCCGTTTGTAAAATTCAAAAATACATAAGAAAAGTGCAATTTCATAATGATCCAAAATGTTCCTAAGAGGTGAGATGCGGTAGAAAGTGAAAAAGTGGACTTTTTACCCCCTTTTGGGCATTTAAACCAATCTGAGTCTTATGAGTCTTTGACGATCACTATGAAATTATTTCTCCCATTTGTAAAATTCATAAATACGTAAGAAAAGTGCAACTTCATAATGATCCAGAATGTTCCTGAGAGGTGAGATGCGGTAGAAACTGAAAAAGTGGACTTTTTACCCCCTTATTCTTCTTTTAATTTATTTAGGGTTTTGCAAAAATAAATTAATGCTTCCTTAATTTTTAATTATTTATTACCATATTGTTGAGTTATTATTTCTAAATTTTCCAGATTTCCTTAAACTTTAATTATTAGTATTTATAATATAATTTTCAAAAACTTTAATGATGCATGGATTTCCATGTTTTTTTCAATGAAATCTGACGAACAGTCTAAAGAAACTTTTAAGTAAAAATAAAGGTAATCAAAAGTTATAATTCTAGTTACCTGAAAGTGTCTTTTCTCGTCTATCAAAAACTTGCATAATATAAATTCTTATGCATGAATTTTCATATTTTCTTGGGAGTATTATGGTTTTTTTAAAACTTTCTTTGCTTTTCTGGAGATTTTGCATTTTCACTCTATAAGTCATGCATCAAGAAAAAATAAACAAATGAAATATTTTAAATGTGAAATATAAAAAAGGTAAACATTTCTATAAAATTAACATAAATTAGAAAAAAGAAAATATATTTTAATATTCGATTTTTATTAATTCTCTTAATTTAATGGGAAAAACCAAATTCGAAATTATTTGAAAATTGACAAGTTGGCGCCCAACAGAAATTTTGCATCATTTAAATTCTGAGTGAAAAAATCTGTCTAACTTTGACTTTCTATATTAATTTTAATCTAAATTAAATTCGATTTTTACGTAAAAGGACAATTATTTTGCTTCTTCTTCAACTGAAATTTTGTTTTAAATCAGAAATAGACACAAAAAAATAATTGCTCCTCCTAAAATCCGATGATATTAAATCAAACTCCCTATTTTTAAAAGACAATAATCCTTACTTCCTTAAACTGTTTAATAATCATAAAAACGTCGGTTATATATTATAAAGGCAGGCAAGCTATCATATATATAACCTTTTTGTCCCACTATACTCACGTCAAGATTAATTTCCCACCGAAAACAAAAAAGCAAAAACCAGAAGAAAAAAAAACAAAAGAGCACGAAAAGAAAATGGAATTATTAAAGCAAAAAACTAAAACAAATGGACTTTTTTTCGGTGTTCCCTCGCCGCATAAAATACTTTCTGTCACCCCCTCGGGGGGGGGGGTACCGGCAAGCAAGATAACAACGAGAAAGACCAGACGTTAATTTATGAAGATAATAAATTACTAATAAAATGTGTCTAGTAGTTCCGCTGACGATATTTGCAGTTCCCTGTAATTTCGCAGTAAAATGCACCTGGTTTTCTAGTCGTCTAGACGCGGCCAACTGATGACTTACCGTTTGTCATTTTACACGTAAAAAGCGATTTTACATTTACAGGGAATGGAAATATTTTACCCAAGAGGAAGGGGAGTAATTAGAGAAGCTTATACAGTGTAATTATGGTGTTACAACTAAATTACTTAATACCATTTATAAAGAAAAAAAAATATAAGAATTATGATAAATAAAGAAGGAATATTTAGTGCCAATAAAATTGTTGCAAGCAGAAAATCTACACTAGGTCTGAAATATAAAAATTAAACTTAGATATAATATAATAATGTTAAAATGACAAGACAGTGGTTTGTGATAGAAATGTTGCTACAGATACAGCTACAGGAAACAGATAGGCTCTGAATTTTAGCTGATATTATTCGTCCTTGCTTAGTTGAATTTTATTTGAAATTGCGAATAAACAACACATCATCGTTTAGGCTTATGAAGACTGGGAAAGACTTCTTTGGTCAGATTGTCCTTATAACTCGGATAGACTAAGAGTTTATTAAAGACTAAATGAAAGATATGTCCAATGTACGCTTCAGAGACACCAGAATGTTTAATGGAGGGTCAGCTATGTTTTAGCGAGGAATCTTTGTAAATGCTTATACTCACTCAAACATTAGTAATAAATTCAATTTACTTAAATAGGTTAAAAAATTTAAGGAATAGGCGAAAAAAAATAAAAATAAAAAGCAAAAAAAATAACTAATAA
Organism: Anthonomus grandis grandis; assembly: GCF_022605725.1. Taxonomy (NCBI): domain Eukaryota; kingdom Metazoa; phylum Arthropoda; class Insecta; order Coleoptera; family Curculionidae; genus Anthonomus; species Anthonomus grandis. The sequence continues at coordinate 28,394,942 of NC_065554.1, forward strand.
ACAAAATAAGAAATTTTACCTTTTAAGCTCAAGGGATTTACCAAATATATCCGAAGGAACTAAAGGAACAATATTGCAAGGCCTCGAGAATCCAAGGAAACCCTTAATTATAAAAATAAAAGAGAAATGCACGGACATATTAAAGTGTATAACACAGAAAAAAAAACATGAAAATTAAGGAAAATTCAAACTAGAAATTAAAATTTAATAAAGCTAGCTAAAAGAAAATACAGAATCAAAGCGTTGACTGAAAGAGTCTGAAAATAGTTCCGAACTCTTTCAATCAACGATCAGAGCCAAAACGTAGTCAAAGTTAACTTCGATTACAAAATTAACTTCGATTAAAAACCAATGCAACCCAATGAATTTAAAGTTTATAAAAAAATACTAGGAAAGGCTCACAAAATATTCAAATTGCCTGTGAGAATAAAAGGACAAATTCCCGGAGTTTAGTAGCTCAATTGCTCTTAAATATTTAATTGATATTTTTGATATTATTGAATTGATATATATTGACACTATAAAAAACAGTGATTTAATCGACCAAAGGAGGGAAAAAAGTAAACTCAAGTCCAAGTCTCATAAATCAGGGTCTATTAAAGGTTACGCGTTTCGCCGCATTAGGGCATCATCAGACCTATCGAAATACAAAAACACACTGACTCACACTAACATAAATAAAAAAATATAAAATAAAATACATTTACACCATCGTGTATCGTTAGTGACTTCTATTGTCAATAACGATATTATAATAAACCCAAAAATTAAAGAAATTACCGAAAATAATTTAAAATAAAAATTAAAGAAAAAACTAATAAACAAAATAAGAAATTTTACCTTTAAGTTCAAAGGATTTACCAAATATATGCGAATGAACCAAAGAAATAATATTGCAAAGCCTAAAAAATCCAAAGAAACCCTTAACAATAAAAATGAAAGAGAAATGAACGAACATATAAAAGTGTAAGACACAATAAGAAAAACATGGAAATTGAAGAAAATTCAAACTAAAAATTAAAATTCATTAAAGCTAGCTAAAAGAAAATACAGAATCGCATAAAAGCCAAAGCGTAGTCAAAGAACTTCGATCAAAAACCAATGCAACCCAATGAATTTAAAGTTTGTAAAAAAATACTAGGAAAGGCTCACAAAATATTCAAATTGCCTGTGAGAATAAAAGAACAAATTCCCGGAGTTTTTTTGAGCAATTGACCTACTCAATTAAATCGAAGTAATATTATACGAAGAGTCACACCGTCTCAAATAAATTTTCGAAAGCGATAAAGGCTCGCTTTCCTTGTTCTCCAATGCACCGGAAATTGGCTGTATATATTCTGTTTCGCATAAAAAGTTTCACGCGGGAAACTTTGCCGAGAAATAATCGCCCTAATTTTAAATTAACGATTTTTGAGATAACGAAATTCGATTTTAGGTACATACTCATAATTAAAAATCCCATTAAAGAAAACCTATTTATTTTTCTAAAAGTTGCTTCATTCTATTTCTACATTATTTGCTTCTCTTTTCCAATCGTTTATTGGCTCTTTCTTATTCACATTCTAATAATTAAACTTGTTTACTCCAGAACACAGTTAGCACGACCATGTTCAAATAGTCTCTAAGGAGTTACAAACACCCTAATATTAACTTCATTGGATACTCACAGATGGCTAAATAAAACTCTAAAAGTCGACATTTACCTCGATAAGTTCCGGTTTGTTCTTTGCAAGAAAAATGAAAATAATTACTTTTATAGCGAATCATTTTTTTACGGTCAAATGACTGGTCCAAACTGGCATTTAATTTCCTCGATAACGGTAAATCCCATTTGATGGAGCGAACCAGGCGCACAATTACAAACCAAACGAACGTCTCCTAGTCTTCGGAGATCAATTAGGATTTAGCCCGACCGAATGTGAATAGAAATCAATCGACTCTGATAGGATTCGAAAAGAGTTCGGGGCTTAAGGATAATATTACAAAATTATAAATTGATTGGGACGTGGATCTTTATGGGGAGGATGAAATCTCTCTTATAGGAGAAAATATTATTTTTCTTTTACTTAAGTTTACATTTTCTATTATCAACAAATACTATACAGTGTGGCCCAAATTGGGTGTATATGTACGGGTATCTTGGAAAGTTGTAAGGCATTTAGTTGCCAATTTATTGCCGCTTTTAGAACGATTTTATCTTTTTCCGATTTTCAAATATTTAAAAAAAATCAAAAAGTTGCATTTTTGAAAATGGCCTGTATTTTTTTTGTTTCAACGTATTTTTAAAATCTGTAAACATATAGTTTCTTTACTAAATTAAAATCTTGTTTTTTCCTTAAAAATTATGTATAACACTTTATGCAAATATTTCATTCTTATGTCAAAAAATGACAAAGTTCATTTTTCGCAAAGTTGATCATGACTTGAACAGGCCATTTATCGTATAAACAATTAATATTGTTTAATAATTTAGCATCATGTACTGACAATTCTGCAAAATATTATTTATTTGATTTTATTTGTTTAGTAGTTCTTATCTTGTTATTGTTTTGTTCTTGTTAGTGTTAAATAGTTTGTCGTATCTAGTTGCTTTCGTTTGTATTTAGAAGTTTTGTTCAAATTTTTAAATTTCTAATTTGGGGATATGTTAAAAATGAAGTTTACGAGTTTGAACCTCCTACGCCTCTCGAAAAACTAGAGGACAGGGTTTGGAATGTCTTAAGTAATATAAATAGAAACACCCTGCGAAAGGTAACTAGAAGTGTCTAAAAGAAATGTGAAAAATGTTTTTAAAAAAATGGCCGTCGTTTTGAATAGTTTTATTTAAACTATTTAATTTTTTGACGTAAACATACCACCTTCTCTAACCCTTTTAATTTTAAGACGAATTGTAAGAAAAGGTGCTGGAACAGGATGAACAGTTTACCCGCCACTTTCTTCAAACTTAGCCCACGAAGGAGCTTCAGTTTTTCAGATATTTTCATAAAGTATATTATACATTATTTTGAAAGGAAAAAACAGGTCTTTTTAATTAAGCAAAGAACAAAATGGCCGCCATTACAAAACAGAAGTTGAGGACGGAATCTCAGAACCGAAACGTCGAAACAAAAAATAAATGCAGGTATGCGTTGTCCTTAAAAATGTAAAAATACGCCGAAATAAAAAAAATACAGCCCTTTTTTAAAAATGCAATTTTTTTATTTTTTCCAAATATTTCAAAATTGGGAAAAAATTAAATCGTTCTAAAAGCGGCACTTAACTAGTATTTAAATGCCCTACAACTTTCCCTATTTAACCAGTTTTCTATCTCTCCTAGTTTCCAAGATACCCATACATGTAAACCCAATTTGGGCCACATTGTATATCATGTAGTGTGGAGAGGAGTATAAAAGTACGAAATGATTATATTTGAGGAGCAACTATCCAAAACGCATTAAATCCATTTTTTAACATTTTTCAGGTGAAAATTTAAATTTCCTGTATTTTAGACAACCTATTATCCTGACAGTCCAGTTTCATCAAAATGATTTAAATCCATTAGAAACAGCTTTAGTGAAATCGGGGAATTAAGCAAAATGCATTAAATCCATTTTAGTATCGCGTGAGAAAAAAACCAAAATAAATTAATTTAATGGGATTTTAAAGGGATGTGAAAGTCAATACTCCAGAACAAAATCAAAGAGAATATATTTGCCTGCAAACCTAAGTATTGCAAAATTACATAAATTATATAATACAAAATGCACAGATGTTAAAGATCGTTGCAGCCTAACTATGTTCAGTGTTTTATTCAGAACAAAATTCAATATTGGGCTTTCATCGCCGACCACAGATATCTGTGCATTATGTAACCGTTTAAAACACAAAATTAAACTTTAAAAGGACCCTTAAAAAAATCTGACCTAATACTTGAACATTGGATTCACAACAAAAGAGCTAAAGCATTTTATGAGTTAGCCAGAGAATCTCCACCAGATTCTTTAACGTTTTGTTTTGATATTATGCAACAAGTTCAGCCACTCCCACGTACACCAATAAACGATACCTTTTACGCCCAGCAAGTAAGTTATTATGGATATGAATGCAAGAAAACCCACGTTTTATACATGGACCGAAAATATGGCCGGTAGGGGGGCTGTTGAGGTATCATCTGCACTTTTGACCCATCTGAATTACCTGGACCTCCTAAATATACAGAAACTTCGCCTTTTCTGTGACGGATGTAGAGGGCAAAACAAACATGCCCATGCCCTTTATTACTTTTTAAAAAAACAATCACCCGAGAGTTTAAAAGAAATAAATATTACCTTTCCGGTAAGAGGACATAGTTTCTTATCTGCCGATACATATCCGACATGAAGAGGGCCGTGTTGCGAAAGAATCAAGCTTCACCCATCTCCATAACCCTTTTCGCAAACTTTAGATATGAAAGTACTTCTGAAGTTCCAAAAACTCTGCTTAAAAAAGGTAAAAAGGACTCTCAGCTACAAATGGAACTACTTGTACTTACAAGACCTCTAAACGAAAAAAAAGAAAAAATCTTTAAAACATTTATTGGTTCAAAAGTTTGGTGCTCAAGAATGGGAGCAAGAAGATGAACTGAAATGGTACAAAAGTATTTTGGAAACTAGTGGAAATGAAATAGAGGAAGAACAACACGATAATGCTGGAGCTACCTGTGACTGCTTAGAAGAAGATGTCGGTTTACATATTTGATTTCTTTGTAATTTTCTTAATAAAATAAGTTTTTCACTAAAATTTCAGATTTTATTAACCTTGTAAACAATATGAAATATTTGTTTTGTACAAAACGCAATAAATCCAAAAAAGAATTAAGCACAAAGAAATACATGTCAATTTCATTTACTTTATTGTTTGAAGACTAAAGCAGCAATAACGTATTTAAGTGATTAGTTTCACTTTGTTAAGGGATTGTTTGCAGGAAACCAACATTACTGGAGCAGTCATGATATAACACATAAGTTTGTACCTGAGAGAGATAACACCTTTTAACTGAAACAGAAAATGTGTACACTGATCACATGATTCGAAAAGAATTTGTGACTCAGGTAAGAAGCATTCTGGATATTCTTTAAAGGCTCTAATTATACAATTATTTATAACGTCTCTATTGTGATATTACGCTTGTCTATAGGGAATTAAATGACTTTTTGGATAGGCATCAATATCGGAAAAAATCTCTTTGACATTATATTTGATGCAACTATTAAAAGCTTGCAGCATAGCTCTAAATTTCATTTTAATCGTAAGATCAACCTTGTTTTCTGGATTTTCTTCATATTTTCTTGTTTCTGGATGCTTAATCATTTTCTAATTTTTTTTGCAAAGAAACCTGTGTTGCTGACCAATATATTAATTTCAATATCATCATCGTCGATTTATTTGAATGACGCTGAACTACTTTAAATCGGCAAAATAGCATCGACGGCTTTTAATTCTTTGGCTTCTAAGCTTATTATTAAATATCAAAAGAATAGCTTTATTTTCTGCGGTGTTTCTACTTTATAGCTTTATCAGAGCAGGGCAACCAAAGAACTAAACAAGAAAAAATTAATTAAAAAAAACATATGGAATTACGATCAGGATTAAAAAACCAATTTGTATAATTAGAGTAGTCCGGTTTTGGAGCAACTAAGGAAGAATAAGGTACTTGTGTGATACAACCTTAACCCGAGTCCTTCTCTGGTTTCTCTGCCTTGAAGAAGCCAAAAAAAAGCAGAAACACGTGTCGAGAGATACCCTCAATACTTGTTCTGCTTCCCGTCTTACGGAGTAGCCCGATAAACCTCAAGCATTTAATATTTTGAAATATGCACCTAATATGAATAAATTTTCATAATTTGAATATTGCCAGTCATTAACTGTACATTTCTACTTATTGTGGCAAATTTCACACACAAAATTTAGAACGCGAAGAATGTATAGCGAGTATTTTAAGTTGTACAATCTTCGCATTGAAACTGAAGCAGTTTAGAAATTTCTTAGTGATGCGTGGCCTTATGTGTAGCCAGAAGACACTCGTAAGCTGTTGGATAAGAAATAGTACAAAGTATTCAAAGATAGTTGTACTATTTAAAATTTGTACTAAAAAAAAATTATGCGTGTTAAATTTGCATCACAAAGAGATCTCTAAACTGTTTTAATTCTGCAAAAATTGTACAAATTGAAGGAATTGTATGGAGCGAGACCTCTGGTCATGCACAAGGTGTTTTTAGTACAACTTTTCAAATAGTACAAGATTTTATTAATATATTATACTAAATTACCTACCTAAACGTTTGTTTAACTTGGATAACTTGGATTTGTTAATTAATTAATAGTCAAGATCGATTAAATTAAAATTATGTTGTAGAATTGATTAATTTGCTCTTATGCAGCTTCTCTCTGCAGAGAGATTTCCAAGAGTTTGAGATTTTTACATCGGTTTAATGTGGGAAAAAAGAGGAAGGAAATGTTCACTATTTTATGCATAATTTAATTGGATATGATTTGCTTATTGCGTATTAAATATTTTTTATACAAATTTAAATTTTATTATTTTCTTGTTTTTAAGACAGTTTTTTTATCACCTGCTTGAAATATGTAAAATTATGTTTTTTCCAGGCACCCAAAGCAATTTTGCCTTTCTTAAAGGGAGTTTTGCAAAAATTTAGGTAGAAATATAGATAGATTGAACTATTTTAAAAATAATTAAATTTATTTTAACTGTCTGGAAAAAATTTTAAATTATTAACTGCCAACAGTGCCTGGCATAGGTTTTTTCCAGGCACTTAAATATATTTTTATTATTAACTACCTGGAAGGAGGCAGTTAAACTTACTTTATCTTTAATTTCCGGGAACAATATTTTGGATTTTTTTTTCCGATTTCCAAAGAGGAAAAATTAATTGTATTTATCACAGGAAAGTAAAGATAGCGTAAGTTTAACTGCCTGGAAAAAATTAAATTAAAATTTTAATCATTATATCTTAACTCAGCTCTATCAAAAAAAATGTACTAAAAACGCCCTTTAAATGGAAAATGAATTAAATTGAATGTAAAGTTTTATAAGTTTTTTTTGAATAATTTTCATGTCAACAAAAAACTTAACGTAATTAAAAATTATTAATTTTAAGTAGGAAAATAGCACAAGTTTCGAATTGCCTCGAGGGGTACTTAGACAAATACCGATAAACCTTGTTTACACTTCAATAAAATTAAAACGTTTTTAAGTATTTATCTAGACAGCTGTTTATTCATTTTCATAAATAGATATTATTCAAAAAATTCAAAAATTAAATTGTACAAATTGAAGGAATTTTATGATGATGCAAGTATAACGTTTTATTAATATATTATACTAAATTACCTTCCTAAAGGTTTGTTTAACTTGGATTTCACTTGGATACCTTGGATTTGTTTATTATACATTAAAATTATGTTGTAGAATTGATTAATTTGCTCTTATGCAGCTTCTCTTTGCAGAGTTTTCAATAGAACCGCTTGAGATTTTTTCGGTTTAATATGGGATAAAGAAGAAATGAAATGTTCACTATTTTATGCATAATTTAATTGGATATGACTTGCTTATTGTGCATTAACTATTTTTTATACAAGTTTTTTAAATTTTCTTGTTTAACAGACAGTCAAACATAAAGCATTTTTGCCTTTCTTGAAAGCATTAATTTAAAAAACTAGGTAGAACTATAGATAGATCGAACTATTTTAAAACTAATAAAATTTACTTCTGGAAAAAATCTTAAATTGTCAATTGCCAACATTACCTGGAATAGGTCATTTCCAGACACTTAAACATATTTTTAGTTTTAACTACCTGGAAGGAGGCAGTTGAACTTACATTCTCTTTAATTTCCTAGAATAATATTTTGTATTTTTTCCGATTCTTAAATAGGAAAAATTAATTTTATTTATCACAGGAAAGTGAAGATAAAGTAAGTTTAACTGCCTGGAAAAAATTAAATTAAAATTTTAATTATTATATCTTTACTCAGCTCTATCAAAAAAAATGTACTAAAAACGCCCCTTAAATGGATAGTGAATTAAATGGAATGTAAAATTTATAAGATTTTTGTTGGATAATTTTTATATCAACAAAAATCTTAACGTAATTAAAAATTATTAATTTTAAGTAGGGAAACAGCAAAAGTTTCGAATTGCCTCGAGGGGCACTTAGACAAATACCGATGAACCTCGTTTTCGCTTCAATAAAATTATAACGTTTTGAAGTATTTATCTAGACAGCAGTTTGTTTATTTTGATAAAAAGAATTTCATCTAAAAAGCTGTTCCTCAGGAAAAAATCTAGAAAAGTTTATGGTAGGTCCAGAATGTTTCCAAATGGTGCAACATAACCTGGTAAAACGGCATGTTTTAGATATAAATAGGCCAGACGGACTTTCTCTTATCATCGATTAATTCAGCAAAATTAAAATAAAAAAATCTATGAATGGCTAAAAGACTGCTTTTAATTTACCTCAAATTGCCTTTTCTACAACCAGAAATAAAAAATGTTCATCTTGACTAGTGGAAATCCGATTAAAAAAAATAAAAAGACTTTCCTGGAATGCTTTTAGGGTCAACATTACATGCACTGAACTTAAACAGCTTAAAACGAAATTGATTCGAAGTTCGTCATTGTTTCGAAGGGTCGCAAAGCCGCTTTATAAAAGCCGTCCTCGGATCCGATATCGAAAGAACAATTTTCCGTACTTACCTACCACTGTAGTTTCATTTTATTTTCCTTTACTCGTAGAATATGCCATTAAGAAATTATAGCTTTTCCGGTAAGTTTTGTATGAACAAAAGCGACAATTTTAAAACTAGGTTTGATGATTCCCTGAATTTGACGATAATCAGGAATGACATGGAAAACCTCAATTTAACTAATTCAACCTTATTTATTTCCATTGTAATTAATGAACTTTCCCATAGGGAACTTGCGTGATTGATTGTTACAAATGCATTTAATTAAGGGCAACAATCTGAAATGCAATTAGTCTAAGACATTTGGGAAATTTCATTAAGTTTTATTGAGCGGCTCACTTCCCGATGCCATACTATAGAAAATTATTACATATGCATAATTAATTTAATTTATTTGAGGTGCAATTAACAAGAACATGTTTTCTTATTTAACGGTGCTAAAAGAGGAAGGTTTAATTAGCTTAAAAGAATTTTTAGTAATAATTCTTTTAAACTTATTTACCTGGGGATTTAAGCGATGCTATTATTCACGTCTATTCACAAATAATCACGTGACAGTTCTGTCAAAACAAAGTTACTTCTACGATATGACGTGGCGATCCAAGATGGCGGCCCAATATATCAAGGAAAAACAAAATGTTGGCATTTTTGGTTCTTCATTTAAAAATTTACAATTTTTTAGTTTCTTCTGGGCACTACAACTTGTTTCTTATTTCGCACTTATTGGAACAGTTAAAGTAATTAATTTAAGTAACATGAAACTAAGAGGCTCTTTTATCAATAATCTGGTCACAAAATGAAATAATTCGAATGGGGCTTGTAATAGACAAAAATAGCCTCGCGCTTATTCACGTCACGTGATTCATCGTATCTTAATAAGTAAATAATCTTGTGACACTTTTATCTGTGGCAATTCAAGATGGGGGGAGAAGAGAGGAAAAGAAGAGTAGAAGGAGGGAAAAGATTTTAATGCACTTACGTCTCAGATGCCTCTTTAAATAAAAAATTAGTTATATTTCTGAAAAATACTGTATTTTTTTAATCTAAAGATGTTTCAGGTGGCTTTCAAAAATATGAAAATTTAATATTTAGGTAAGTTTTTAAAGTTCCACCAAATCAACTCCTTAAGTGATCCGTTTCTCAATCAAAGCACGTTTAAAGTAAAAAATAAACAATTTTTGAATTAAATACACGTGATTTATTTGTTCAAGCGTGGCACCATCTACTATCATGAAAAAATAGAATTGTGACTTTCAATGCAATAATAGTCAAGTATTTTTGTTGAAAAATATATCAAATACGCTCGGACTATAAGGCGTTACAAGGCCAACTGTCAATTCTGATCTGAGCAGCGGCATGCGCTAGAGCGAGAGAGCGACAATAACTGATTAGTCCAAGCGCCTTGAATAAAAAAGTCAAGCCACATTAAACCCAATTTTTGATTCAAAGGGAACAAATTAGCTAAAATACAATAGTTTATGTAATTCTAAATATTTATATGCATCTAATAGACCATTATCATTTTACTAAAAAAGCGTCTTTTTCACAAAAGGAGTGAATCAAGCCTGAAATGATATATGGTAAAAGTAACAGTTCTTGGGTTCTTTTAATTACTCAGAAAAATTAGTAATTACTTTTCTAAAAAAATACACTTTCTTTGAAGTCAAAATGCGGCTTTAGTAAGCCTTAATGCCTTTAAATACCTCAAAAAAATCTCAAAGTTATATAATTCTTTTACTAAATCTACTAGTACCAAAATATTTATTTAAAAGAACGAACCATTACCATTTTACTTTAATTTTAACTTGACTCATTAAAAGAAACCACCCTGACCCATTTACACCGAGATGATACTCACGTTTAAAATTTTAAATTTTAACGTGGCATTTAATTTTATGCTTTAAAGTTAGAAAAGAGTCGTTTTCGAGCCATGCAGTTTCATTGTAAGTGAGTTTTAGTAATTTTTTTCTTAATTAAAGAAAAAGGTGTTTTTTAGTAAAAAAATTTCTATTTAATATTAATGACTAAAAATATCCTATAGTGACTTGCTACCTTATGGATATAAATTGCTACCCTAAAACAATTTATTTGAGAGAACACACGTGTGGTGCGAATATTATTTACCAAAGTGAGTTTAATATGTTTGAAGATCGATAAGTGTCTGAGGGTTATGTAAATGGAAAGCAATCAGGTTTTGTTTAAGTTTTGCTAAAAAAAACTTGGGATTAGGTTTCTGGATAGTATCACTAACAATTTTATTTTAATCCATATTATCACGCATGAATTTAAATCCTATTTAAATGTATGAATGATTAATAGATATTTCTTATAAAATATACCTGAGAAACACTTTTTTTCAAGTACAAATGATCCTTAGTAGCGGTTGAATAAGCAGCAAAACTTACGTTCTATATAATTTGACATTCATTTCAGCTAAAAAATTCTAATTAATAAATATTTTCCTTAAAAGTGTACTTTTTTATAAAAACACTTAACCTTACTAAAAAAAATCCGCGGTGGAAATGTCTCAGCATGTCACCCTTACGGTTACTTCTCTACGGTTTTTCTGCTAGAAAGGAATTCAAGTTCACTTTATCGGGTCAACATTTATTTTCCTACCGTTTCACGGGTTGATGCGAGGAATTTAATGATTTTTTAGGACTTATAATGAATTTGGGAGCAAAAGTTGAAATAAGATAAGAAGTGAAATAAGGTGTCCCTGGGTAGCGGTTGAATAAGCAGCAACACTTTTCAATTTTTTTGATTTCGTATTGAGGTTACGTGAATCTTCGGTAAATTGGGAGCAATTTGCTGTTTAATGACGTGCCGAATCGTTCTTTAACAATTACGAATATCTTATCTTTTTTATTTAATTAAAAAAAATGTGTTTTTATTGAGATTTTCTATTAACTGTTCTTCTTCTCATTTTAAGAGGCAAAAGTAAAACAAATTTTTCCGAGGTACCGGTCGAATAAGCAGCAACACACGCAAATTTGCTGCTTAGTGAATTGGCAGCTCAAACAGTAGCTCACAGGGGATTCAAACACTTAAATCTAATCTAGAAATAATTTATATAAAACGACCTGAAAAACATCTATTTATTTATTCTATACAGTTGATAGAAACAAAAAGATTTAATTACCTTATATGTAAGTATCATATTGAAACAATTTTTTTTTAACTGTCAGAAAGAAAAACATTGTTTAATTATTTCAGGCAGCTGACAAAGAAAATATGTTGAATAGTCCTTAAACTTTATGGAACATAATTGAACACATTCTTCTTTAACTACGTGGAAGAAAAACAGTATTTCATAATTACAGGTCATTAATAAATAAAATAGATATAAGTGCCTAAAATCTAAAGAAATAACATATGTTAAAGTGCCTAGTTTCTATGGAACATAATAAAAATATGATTTTAATCTTGAACTGCCTGAAAGATATACGTTATTATTTAATTCTAGAAGAACAAAATATGTAGTGCCTGATATCTAAGAAGCATATTTTTCTCTTCAAATGCCTAGAAGAAAAACATTATTTTATTATTACAGACAATTGAGAAACAAAAAGTATATTGAGATGCCTAATTTCTATGGAACATAATATCATTCTTCAACAACCTTGAAAAGAAACATCGTTGCATAATTTCAGGCAGTTGAGAAATATTATATGTTTAAATGTCTGATATTTAAGGAACATATTTGTTTCTTCAATTACTTGAAAGAAAAACAATATTTTGTTATGAACATTATGAAAACATAAATATCGTTTATAAACTGCCTGCAAGAAAAGCAGTTAAGCAGTTGGGAAACAAAACATTTTGAAGTGCCCAGTTTTCATTATTCAATTGCCTGGAAGACAAACATTATTATATAATTCTAGGCAATTGAAGAACAATATATGTTTCAGTGCCTGATATTTAAGGAACATTTTTTTTTCTTAAACTGCCTAAGAAAAACATTATCTTATTATTACAGGTAGTTAGTTATTACAAGATACAAAGGCCTAGTGTCTAAAGAAAGTAATGAAAGTAATGGCAATTCGCTTAATGTTAAAAATTAAGCGAAGAATTATTATTAATTTTTTTTCTAGTTTGTTTCGACATCTTAATTGGCAAATTCATCATTAATTTATTTTGCTTTTTTTATCCAACTTTTTCTTTGGCACCATTTCCTTTAAATACGAACCCCTAGTTATTTTTTCGGCACTTTATTGCAGAAAGTTTGCCCGGAACTGAAAATCGCTGGGTTTTAGCAAAATTTCCTCAGAATTCAGCAATTTTCTCTCCTAAAGTTTGTTTTCGCCTATTTCGGTGTATTTATGGGAAAACGGAGATTTTAGAAGCGTGAATAAAGCAGTTTCTTTTAATCGTTCGTAATAGGCTTTAAATTATAAACATAATTTTCCGGTAAATTTATTACTTTAGATTGTTAAAACTAATTTAACTAGAAGTATTCATTAAGTGCGAACCAAGAATAATTTGTTCGGAAATACTATGTTTTTCAAAAACCAGGTCGATTATTGGAGACTATTGTAGAGATTTGAGACTATTGAGACTAATTGTAGAGTTCCACTTGACTTATATTTGTCCTTTAAATATAAAGTTTCTTTTATGTACGTAAATATACTAATTTAGGGTGAAATATGTAAATTTTTATAAAATAACCTTAAACCGCATTCGCTTCACATAAACTTTATGTAAATTCTTAGCCAAATACAGTATTACAATAAGATTTGAATTATCACCTTAAATTCTTCCATTTATTCATGCTTCTTCCTCTTATGCTCTAAATTTAAATTATAAAAATGTCTTAAAATCATATAAATAAATTTAAAAAAAATGTCGTTCATATCCATTTACGTTAAGCATATTTTTTTTAATGACGAACAGTAAGAAACATATAAGAAAAATTCATAATTAGCACAATATGTATAGAATGTCTCAAATTTAAGATAAATTGATCACATTTAATTATCCTTTTTTTTCTCAATTGAATTTATTATATTTAAGTTTATATTTTTTACCTTAAATATTTCCTTTCTATAAATATAAATTAGAACTAAATACCATAAGTTTTTATAGCTTAAAATATCCATCAACCGTTAAATGTCCCATAAATTATTCCCTTAAATTTACTTTAAAAATATATGATGGGGGAACACAAAAAAATCCACTTATTCGAGATACACCCATTATTTATTTAAAGCCTAAGTACATTGCAAGCGTATTAAATATATATATATACATATATATATATAAGCCATTATACACTCTAAAATGCATTTTTCGGTAGTGGATTTTAAAGCTTATATTTTTGGCACGTTGCATGAGAGAAAACCGGTTAATATTTTACCGTCATGGAGTAGGTAGCTGCAGGAATTGCGGAAAATACTGGTATGCTGTACAAAATGTCTCTTAATATTTAAAAAGTCATTTGAAATTCATCTGGGATTAAATTTAAACCATGGCAATAATAATAGTAAAGAGAGAACTTTGATGCATTGACATTTTCGTAAATAAAAAATTACTTCATGTCATGAGGAAATCATTAGTGATATTTGTTGTGATATTGTGATTTTTATAGAATAGTTCGAGAGTATGTAGCAGTGATGGAATAATGTGATTGAACTCGAAAATCATTCAAAAGAAAGTTGGATAATGAAAGCTCCGCTAGCTAAAAACATTCAAGTTTATAAAACGATTTTTATCCAACGACCTTGGTTCCTTAAATACATTTTCTGATATTTTAAATGTATTAAGGAATGTTTTTTGCCTAAAATGTTATACTAAGAAGTTCTCAGTATAAAAGGTTTCTCTGTTATTTGAGCAAGAAAATGGACCCCAGAAATTCTAGAATTTATCCCTAAGAGCATCAATAAAACCCTATTTGTAACCTAATAGCAGCTTAACCCTCCGGGAAAAAAAAACAATTTTAGGTGTTTATTTTATTATTTAAAGGTAAATTGAAATTGTTTTACAATTCCAGGCAGTTGAGCAATTTTAATAGTGATTAAATCTCAACTGCTTGGAATCATAAATTAATTAATTTTTAATTAACGTAAATTGAAATTTATTTTATTATCCATGGCAGATTACGTTTTTTAGATTTTTTCCATTTCAAGCATTTTATCTGCCTAGAATAATTAATTAATTTACTAATGACAATAAAGTTAAAATTGTTTCTCAATTCCAGGCAGTTAAGGCATCTTGATTAAAATTAAGCCTGAGCCGCCTGAAATATTTAATTAATTAATTAATTTTCAATCGACATTTAAATTGAAATTGTTATACAATTTCAGGCAGGTAAGAGATTCTAATTGTGATTAAATGTCATCTGCCTGGAATCATTAATTATTTAATTGACGTTTATATTTAAATTCATTTTACAATTCAGGGCAGATTACATTGTTAAGATATTTCACATTTAAAGGATTTTAATTAAAGTTACGCCTTAACTGCCTAGAATAATTAATTAATTAATTTTCAATCGACATTTAAATTAAAATTGTTATAAAATTCCAGGCAGATTACATTGTTAAGATATTTCATATTTAAAGGATTTTAATTAAAGTTACGCCTTAACTGCCTAGAATAATTAATTAATATACTAATGACAATAAAGTGAAAATTGTTTTTCAATTTCAGGCAGTTAAGGCATCTTAATTAAAATTAAGCCTGAGCCGCCTGAAATATTTAATTAATTAATTAATTTTCAATCGACATTTAAATTGAAATTGTTGTACAATTCCAGGCAGATTACATTGTTAAGATATTTCATATTTAAAGCATTTTAATTAAAGTTACGCCTTAACTGCCTAGAATAATTAATTAATATACCAATGACAAGAAAGTGAAAATTGTTATTCAATTCCAGGCAGTTGAGGCATCTTAAGATGTAAAACGTATTTAAATTTACTCTAATATGACGGTAAAAAAGTGTTTTTAGGAATAAAGTTTTTTTTTTCTTAGAGCAGCATAAGTCTAAAGTAAGGAACAGGATCCTAATAATTGCTTTTTTTTATATTTAAAAAAATAATAAAAAACCTATTTATTTACAATTTTAAAAGTAAGAAAAAAATAAGAAACTGTATAGACTTTCCATACTTTTGTGACTAAATTGCTTTAAAGATTGTTCTATTTTACCCACAACTTACCACTTTTGACTTATGAATAGTATCAATCCTAGGCAAGCCAAATAGTGCATAAGAAATATATTTTTTTAATGAAAAGTGATTTTCACACTAAAAATTTTTCTATTTTGCACTCTTCACGAACAAAACCTGGAACCATATTCCAGAAATTCAGTACAACTTCGTCATTTTTTGAAAATGCATCCCTTGGTTTGGTTTAGTATTTTGGGTTAGAAAAACTGTTATAAAACCTAAGCTTTTTAATGATCCAGCATGTCAAAGGCCTTTGGCAAATCAGTCTATATTGGAAAGTGCCAGAATGCAGTGCAGAATGGCAATCATCACTATCTTTCTCCAAATATGAATTTTATGTCGGAGCAGAGGCATAATATTCATGAACAGACCAAGAGATGTTCTCAAATAATTTAGAGTAATGTGAACTTTGTTCAAAAAACAATTTTTTCACAATCACTGTCTTTCTTTGTTTTCTCTACGCTCATTTGTATGCATAAGAAAGAAAATCGTATAAACGTATTTAAAAGAGGATAAGCCGAAGATCCTCGGAACAATTTTCTGCACTTTACCGATAGTGCTGTCGTAATACTGCTGCTACCGAACAAAACACCGCTTGTCGTTTATCGTTTTTCTAAATCGAATTTCATTGAAAAAAAAACACTAACGTTAAAATAGCCGAAATAAAACTTCTTTTGTTACGTTCTTTAAATGAAAGTATTGTTGCTTATTTTTATGTTCCCGGACTATAAAAGCTTAACAATATAAATAAAATTATAAATTAAACTTAAAAATTTAAAAGGTGTCCAACTAGAAACTTGTAAATTATTCTGTTGTTTTTTTTGCAAGCAGTAAAATGCGCTAGTCTATACCAAAGTTTCCCATTTCGAAGCGGTCGAGTTTAGTGCTTTAAGTGCTAAGTTTGGCAGTTTTAAGGTACACTTACTAAAAGCTCCTTTCAGTTTAAGAGTTGAGTAACTTGTAAATATTGACTTGAATGCACGGAAAATTAAGGAGAAGTAGACAAACTTTATATTTTCGTTACTTGCTGGTTGAGCGAAGAATTCCTTGAAATTTTCATTAAATTTTAGGTGGACTGCTACATTTATTGAGTCTGTTTAAGTATTGAATCATATTGTTTCTTTTTTTTTAGTTTTATTCCATTTAGTTGGGGTTTTTTAATTTCAGAAATTTCAGAAAATTATTTATGACTTTAAGGCATTAGAAATAAATTTCTTTGTTTTTTTAGAAAGTTGAAATAATTTTTTACATTATTCCACTAATTCGACCTCAATTCCAATTTTAAATTATATTTCATGATTTAGGAATTTGGTGTAATTCTTATTATTTTAATCCACACTTTCGAGTTGATTTTCGTAACTTTTAGACATTTCACGCCACTGGAAATATTTTTTTTTTTTAGAAATTTATGAATATTTCACAGGCCTGAAAACATTAAAAATTATATAAAAGGTAAAAGAAGTGTCACTGAATCCCTGGAATAAAATAAAAATGTATTCCATGTCAATAAAACATAAAAAATACAGTCTGGAAAACATGACTGTAAGATGATGTCGATATTGTGGGTATATTTTTTTTTATTTTAAGAGTTACGGTTATTAAGGAATGGAAATATCCTGATATTTATAAATTATCTTTGAACGTCTAGAACTAAAAGAGAAATTTATAAAATTTCTAGAAAACGACATTGAGTTTCTGGAAAAAATTTAAAGTAACGAAGTCATAATTAACAACTCAAAAGACTTTTAATAAAATAAAAAAATAATAACAAATGCCTAGAACATATAAACATTTACTCGATAAGCCTGGAAAATTTAAGAAAATTATCGTAAGATCCTGGAATACTTATAACGCACTTATTCCTATGATATCATTAAAATAGGCAAATGTTATCTTAATCCCTAAGACCGCTTTTATTAGGAATTATGTGAAAGGCCTTTATAAATTATAGTTTCTAAGTTTACAGCTCTAGACTTCCCATGAGTAAAGTTGAATCAGCCTTTGGTCGTTTTAAGTAATACAATTATAGTAAATATCACTTTATACAACAATTCTTTAAAAATATACTAAGCGGTGATGCCCATTATAGGTTACTTTATTAAATTTCTAGAATACAGTCAATCTTTGTTAAACTTAAAGAAGTGCTAAAATCTGACAGCAAAAGTCTGAAGTAAAATAACAGAAATGATTTTTTTTCTATAAGAATTCTTGAACTAGGGATTTCACTAAAACCCCTGTTTCATTAATTATAACATAACCGAATCCCTTTACTAAGCAGGATTATTAATATTAAGCAGTTAGAATATTCACGTAATGTAATAAGATCGTACGCGATTAATAATTAGCAACGTCTATGTGAGTTTCACTAGTTTGAAGTAATACGCTCTCTCGAGTGCACCCATATTCTATTAAACAAAATAATTTATTTATGTTCCTATAGGAGTTTCATATATTTCTTTGCTCCAAGTAAAAGTCATTTAATAAGAAAATTAAATGGATGCCTCTGACCAATGAGCTTCAAAAGTGCTTGAAACAATTATTTTGATGTTTTATATTGACGTAGTTTATACGAGCGGATAAAACGACCAATATTGAATGGAGAAAGCGTGTCAAACATGTCACAGATACGGTCAAAAGGCATATCGTAACAAACGAATTTCCCCCGGGTTTTTTTGGGATCGATTTTTTCGTATTTTTGGCTTTGGCAGCACATTTTTACCGATGAAATATTTATTTGATTTTTGGTCCGGTGGATATTTTATCTCGATAGAAATTGAAATAATTTTTTATAAGGCAAAGGGTTGTCGATAGAAATTTAAATGTCTGGAAGTAATTTAAAATTATTGGAAAATAAATTGAAAAAATATTTGTAGGTCTTTCAGGTAGTGAGTGTCCAGGTTTTGCTTTATATGTAACCTTCCTGAGGGAATTCAGTATTTAATGAATTACTTATTAACTTCAATATTTATCCTGAAAATTAATGTTTGTCTTAAAATTATTTATACCAAGCTATTAATTCTTAAAAAACACTTTATTTCAGTTTCTATAGAAATTTAAAACTTTTTTTCTAGTTAAGGTTTCCAGACATGAGATAATTTATTATTTTATTATACTACCTTTAGGTATCACTACTGAAAAAGGCAAATAGCACTTTATATTTTAATTAGGCTGCTTTAGAGCCATAACAATATTTGTAGAAAATATTCCTGTGAATATCCGGCTATTTATTTTATAAGAATATTCCAGCTACTTTTCGAGATGTTGGACTTTAAAGTACGCAGATATTTTTATTTAGTCTAGGTCAAATAAAGTGAAATAATTCCAAAATTGAATTGAATTCCATGTACCAATATTAGAACTTTTTAAATGTCACTATGTTAAAAAAAAAATTAATAAAAATTTTTGTTGCTGCTTATTCGACCACTACCTCAGAACAATTTGTTCCACTTTTGAGTATTAAATAAAAAATATAAAAAAAAAATATATAATAAGACTTCTTTCATAAATAAAAGCTCCTAAGCCTCCTTCGTAATTAAAGGTCCTAAAATTATTTGCATAAGAAAATGTGTTGAACAAAGACACGCTTAAAGAGAAAGATGAAATTAAGTCAAAAGTTTTACAAATATAAAGCTATCAAAATCAAAGGTAATAATTGTGTTTTAGTAAGAAAGATATTGATGCTGCAGGTCTAAAGAGCCTTTTTTAAATATTAGAATTTTTTTACAGAAATATTCGAAAGCAACCATTTGCCCCAATTTACCGAAGATCCTCCTAAGCTCAATGCAAAGAATTTAAAAGTATTGCTGCTTATTGGACTGCTACCTAGAAACAATTTATTAGACTTTTTACATAATCTCAAATTTTGTTCCTAGATTCATAATAGTTGAAAATTAATAAATTCCTCACATCAACTCATGAAACGGTGTATACATATCCGTGGTTAATCAACTCATAGAGATTTCCAACAAGAATACATACAGTGCTTTAATTTCAAAACAATCCACCCTTAGTAACTTTCTTAAAAAAAAAAAAAAAAAAAAAAAACACGTCAAATTATATATACAGGGGGACGTTTAATTATGCATTTACTGAAGTTCTGTCAAGAAAGTTATTAAGGGTGAATCGTTTTAAAATGAAAGCACTGTATAATACCTTCGGTATCATTCTTAAACAATTTTTTCCTATTGTGGCTTATCCAATTAAGTATACACTCATTTTATAATAATTCTTTGCTTATTCTTAAAGTGCGTCCATGATATAGGTCCAGCAGCCAAAATCTCGACGTATTCAGTTCTATAAAGAATATCTTCTTTTTCTTCTTGTTCAAATAATACTGACCTTAACCCTAACTTGCTGAAACCCGTTTTTTCTTTCAAATTAAACATATAATCCTTTTTTCCGTTAATCTAATTCAATTCACCGATAGTATTTCGGATCGATATTAGTTAACAAATTAGTAGGAAGGAATTCGGTAGAGGGTATTGCAGCTCTCTCGGAGCGTTAAAACAGGCGAGTGAGATCCCCCAGGAGGGCCAACCGATACGAATAAAATCCCCGACCGAAGGGCATTAGTAACTAAATTCTAAAGGCGAACTGGGGCGGCCCTTAAACAAAGCTACCACAATTTTCAATTAAGTTACAAGTACGGCGGGAGTAGGATTTATCAAAACGGCAAAACGGAGAATAAACTAGACAGTCTGCCACGATTGCGAAAATAATGCTGCCGCTGCGAGCTTTCTCACAGCGCTTAGCGTTTCTTTTACTGCGATTATTTATTGAAGTAAAACAACTTTTTTGTTTATTTTCGCCTTTTTATTTCTACCAGTAACTATATCGTACTTGTGGTGGTGTTTAATCAGCTAGCACAATTAATTACGACTAAACTGATTTGCCCTACAAATTGAGAATCGATTAATCAATCTCATATTAGATAATAATTAATAATTATTAGTTTAGTTGTGCCACGCTATTACACCGGTATTGACTAATTAATAGCAAGGGATTTGCGGCTAAATCCCCAAACGGGCTCTCCACGGGGCATTCCGACTATTTAATGACGCAATATTAGTTTTATTTATTTTTTTTTTAAATTTAAATTGTCTCTAGCGTATTGAAATTCTTGCGTTTTGTCGCAACCTCTAAATCCAGTATCGAAAAGAACAATTTCCTAAACTTCGCCGCCGTAATTTTATTCGTTTTACGCTATTCATAGCCCGCCGAAATCGAGTTTTCCCGGATTGGGTTTTAAAAATGCAAAGAAAATGGAAACGGTTTACGAGCGGTACACATATAATGTTTTTTAAACCGAAAGTGCCTCGTTACTGTCCTTTTTTATCAGGTAATACATTTAGGGATATTTTTTTATTTATATGGTACGTTTTTATGTAGTAGTTGAGTATCCCCACTATTAAAAAATATATAATTAATTTCAGGAACTAGTGGTTACTTTTTTATGCATAACTTAAATGGATATGAGATGCTTTTTGTTATAGCAATAAAAATTCGGGTGAGCTTTAGACGTGCAAAATCCTCTACATAACTATTAAAACACTTAATTTATGCATCGGAATTAACAATTTAATAAGAAGTATACAAATTAATAAAAAGGAAAAAAAAAAATAAAAATATATTAACATTAACGTTAAAATTAAAATGACAAAAGAATAAATTTTGGATTAAGAAGTTTGCTTCTTGTAAACTTTCAGAATATTTTTTTTTAATTACTTAAGAATGTACTGTAGCATATTAAAAGGTCTTGGATGTATAAGTAACATAACTTTAATAGACTTATTTTTAAAAATTTTTAAAAGTTTAGAAAAAAAATTTAGTATTTAAACAAAAGGTAAATATTAGGTTGATACATAAGTAAGTCATGAAATATTATATACGCTGCTACTAATTTTTGATTACTAATATTATTTGAAGAACTCTTTACTTTTTATGCATAACTTAAATGGATATGAGAGAAATAAATTAAAGAAATAGAATCGGTATTTATTAATTTCTTTTAGTATAAATTTAAAAATTATTTTACTGGTTTTATACTAAAAGACACAGAGTGTGTTAATTTAAACCAAAATAATGTCCTCACTATTTCATGTATAACTTAACAAAATATAATTTGGATATATAATTTCAGTAAAAAACTCTAATATTCAAACAAAAACTGAAATTAGGCTAAAATAAATTAATTAATTAAAAAAATATAACACAACCCTAATTGAGATTTTTTGTAAATAAATATTAAACGTTCTTTTTTTGTTTTCCTTTACTAATATTTATAATAGAATTATTTGTTTGGTATGCATAACTTAAGTAGATATGATGTGACAAAAAAATTTTTTTTAATATAATAATTTATATATAAAGTACTGTTATTGGCTAAATTATGGGGCATACATGATAGTGATGATTTTCGGGCTTAGAATAGCGTGGTTATTTTTGGTTTGTAGAGTTGTGTGTATAAAAAAAAATCAATATTTTCAAAAAATATTTCTTTTCTCAAATTTTGGTACGAATTTGGAAAAACGCTGAAATAGGTATATAACAAAATTATCCATGAAATATGTGTACAAATTTTCAAAATTATATTCGGTCAATTTTTTGAGTTCTGAACTTTCTGTCGAATAAAATTTTAAAAAAATCAAAATTTTTAAGAAATATTTTTTTTCTTAAATTTTTGTACGTATTTGGAAAAACGCTCAAATAGGTATCTAACGAAATTATCCATGGAATATGTGTACAAATTTTCAAAATTATATTCGGTTAATTTTTTGAGTTATGAAATTTCTGTCGAATAAAATTTAAAAAAAATCAAAATTTTTAAGAAATATTTTTTTTCTTAAATTTTTGCACGTATTTCGAAAAACGCTAAAATAGTTATTCAACGAAATTATCCATGGAATATGTGTACAATTTTTCAAAATTATATTCGGTCAACTTTTTGAGTTATGAACTTTCCGTCGAACAAAATTAAAAAAAATCAAAATTTTAAAGAAATATTTTTTTTCTTAAATTTTTGCACGTATTTGGAAAAACGCTAAAATAGGTATCCAACGAAATTGTCCGTGGAATATGTGTACAAATTTTCAAAATTATATTCGGTCAACTTTTTGAGTTATGAACTTTCTGTCGAATAAAATTTAAAAAAAATCAAAATTTTTGAGAAATATTTTTTTTCTTACATTTTTGCTTGTATTTCGAAAAACGCTAAAATAGGTATCCAACAAAATTATTCTTGGAATATGTGTACAAATTTTCAATATTATATTCGGTAAATTTTTTGAGTTATGAACTTTCTGTCGAACAAAATTAAAAAAAAATCAAAATTTTTAAGAAATATTTTTTTTCTTAAATTTTTGCACGTATTTGGAAAAACGCTAAAATAGATATCCAACGAAATTATCCATGGAATATGTGTACAAATTTTCAAAATTATATTCGGTCAATTTTTTGAGTTATGATTTTTGTGTCGAATAAATAGAAAAAAAAATCAATATTTTCAAAAAATATTTTTTTTCCTAAATTCTTGTACGTATTTGGAAAAACGGTGAAATAGGTATCCAACAAAATTATCCGTGGAATATGTGTACAAATTTTTAAAATCATATTCGGTCAATTTTTCGAGTTCTGAACTTTCTGTCGAATAAAATTAAAAAAAAATCAATATTTTAAAAAAATATTTTTTTTCTCAAATTCTTGTACGTATTTGGAAAAACGCTCAAATAGGTATCTAACGAAATTATTCATGGAATATGTGTACAAATTTTCAAAATTATATTCGGTTAATTTTTTGAGTTATGAAATTTCTGTCGAATAAAATTTAAAAAAATCAAAATTTTTAAGAAATATTTTTTCTCTTAAATTTTTGCACGTATTTCGAAAAACGCTAAAATAGATATCCAAGGAAATTATCCTTGGAATATGTGTACAAATTTTCAAAATTATTTCCGGTCAATTTTTTGAGTAATGAACTTTCTGTCGAATAAAATTTTGAAAAAAATCAAAATTTTTAAGAAATATTTTTTTTCTTAAATTCTTGCACGTATTTCGAAAAACGCTAAAATAGGTGTCCAACGAAATTATCCATGGAATATGTGTACAAATTTTCAAAATTATATTCGGTCAATTTTTTGAGTTATGATGTTTGTGTCGAATAAAATTTTGAAAAAAATCAATATTTTCAAAAAATATTTTTTTTCTTAAATTCTTGTACGTATTTGGAAAAACGGTGAAATAGATATCCAACAAAATTATCCGTGGAATATGTGTACAAATTTTCAAAATTATATTCGGTTAATTTTTTGAGTTATGAAATTTCTGTCGAATAAAATTTAAAAAAAATCAAAATTTTTAAGAAATATTTTTTTTCTTAAATTTTTGCACGTATTTCGAAAAACGCTAAAATAGTTATTCAACGAAATTATCCATGGAATATGTGTACAAATTTTCAAAATTATATTCGGTCAA
Organism: Anthonomus grandis grandis; assembly: GCF_022605725.1. Lineage (NCBI taxonomy): Eukaryota > Metazoa > Arthropoda > Insecta > Coleoptera > Curculionidae > Anthonomus > Anthonomus grandis. The sequence continues at coordinate 28,419,300 of NC_065554.1, forward strand.
TTTTTTGAGTTCTGAACTTTCTGTCGAATAAAATTTTAAAAAAATCAAAATTTTTAAGAAATATTTTTTTTCTTAAATTTTTGCACGTATTTGGAAAAACGCTAAAATAGGTATTCAACGAAATTATCCATGAAATATGTGTACAAATTTTCAAAATTATATTCGGTAAATTATTTGAGTTATGAACTTTCTGTCGAATAAAATTTTAAAAAAATCAAAATTTTTAAGAATTTTTTTTTTCCTAAATTCTTGTACGTATTTCGAAAAACGCTGAAACAGGTATCCAACGAAATTATCCATGAAATATGTGTACAAATTTTCAAAATTAAATTCGGTCAATTTTTTGAGTTATGAACTTTCTGTCGAATAAAATTTTAAAAAAATCAAAATTTTTAAGAAATATTTTTTTTCTTAAATTTTTGCACATATTTCGAAAAACGCTAAAATAGGTATCCAAGGAAATTATCCATGGAATATGTGTACAAATTTTCAAAATTATATTCGGTCAATTTTTTCAGTTATGAACCTTCTGTCGAATAAAATTTTAAAAAAATCAAAATTTTTAAGAAATATTTTTTTTCTTAAATTCTTGTACGTACTTGGAAAAACGCTGAAATAGGTGTCTCACGAAATTATTCATAGATTATCTGTATAAATTTTCAAAATAAAAGTTGGTCAGTTTTTTGGGTTTCAACATTTCCAGTATGAAAATCAAAAAAAACAATAAAATTCATACACTAAAAGATGAAAAATTACAGGAGTGCCTGGACTAAGCTAACATCTTAATATTAAAATACTTTTGTATAAAGAAATATTGAATATAAGTCTATCAAAGTTTTGACGGTTACTGGAATTCGCTATAATCTGTCTCTTTTTGGCTTATATTAAACCGATCTATTATTATTAATTGTTAAGGTGTAAATCAGTGCTGCTCAAACATTTTTTTATTTATGGAATATTAATAATGCATATAGAAAAGGTGTAAACATTTTTTTCTAAATTACTGTATAAGAGGGGCTTAAAAAAATAACAATAGATAAACAAAAAAAAAAGTTTCTTAGAACCCTAATTTTTAAACGCCGTGTATCAAATTCACTATTTCTCAGACAATTTTAAGCATAACTTTAATAGCTATGACTTACATTTTATTATGTAAGGACTAACATTGAACTTGAATTACTTACATTTTATATAGAAAATTTTTATTTACATCTTCCAACTCTAAATCCGCAATTCTCCTTTTAAAATTCATACCAAATCTCAATAGATGAATATATTCCGCACATTTCCAACGACTTTTCAGAACTTACGCTACAGCCATTGTAGGTTTATTTGCGTCTGAACGTTACTAGGAAAAGCTGTTTGCTGCTTGAGAACTAACTTAACATGCCATAAATAGCGTTTTATGTGTGGAGATTTGAATTTTATATATAACGTATTTCTGCAACTGCCCGATTTCAGAAATGTGTTTGCTTTGAAGTATTTTTATTGGTTATTCCTAATAGATAAATGATAAATTTCCGCTAATTTGAAAGACTATTCCAACAAAATTCATCTTTTTGCTATAAATCCCGTAATATGTTTCTTTCTATTATTTGGTGTGTAAAGATAAGCCAATAAAATCCCTGCTGCTGATCAGTCGAGCTAATTTATCATTTAGTTACTTCCAGTTCAATTATTTTCCGCTTTACCTAATACAAGCTTATTGGGTCTTTTTTTATGGATGAGGAGTTATTTCTGGATTAAAGCTAAGACATAAGACGCTGTGTTTAAGGCATAACTTTTTTGGATATGGCTCGCTCATTTTTTTGTTCTAAGCAATTTACACAAAAAGGTCGAAGTGGAGCAGCAAGAATGACGAAATATGAGTGACCGAGAATAACCGGAAAGGAAGCAAAAAGGAAACTCGTCGTATACGTCGTCGGCCACCACTATCGCCATATTGCTGGGAACTTTGGGTGCTTTTTTTTCGGTTTTCGTAATATCCGATGGTGCATGTGACGTTAAAACTTACGGTTTTTAATGTTACGGTCGTGTTACGTGTGGTAGACGACGGTCTGTAATTAGTTATTTTTCTGGATACGGCTATTGGGGGTTAACGTTGGAAATATCGTTTTATCATCGATTTTAGTTTTTTTTATGGTTTAGTTGAAACAGGGGTATTTATTCAGAGATTTTGTGGGTTCTTAGGAGTGATTCTCTTAGCACGTTTTTTTTAATCAATAAAATAAATATTGAAACAAGATGCCATGCATTACCAATAATAAGAGTAAGTGAATACAAAATAAATTAAGTATAATCTATATTGTGAGAAATGTAAACCAATAAATTATTTAAATTGAACGACCTCTTAATATATCCATTATTTACAATTAATAACCAAAATCATTGACCAGTTATTTTATCCAGTTTTACATACATTTTGGATAATGTAAGAATTATGCAAAGCAAAATAATAGACGAAGGGTCCAGTTTACTTCACAATCTTTATTTCAAGAATCCCGACGCGTTTCTGTTGTTAAAGCATTGTCAAGGAAAAACTATGTAAGTAGAATATAAAAGGTTGCTATTAAACTAATAAATTATTTAAAAATATAGTACAACTTACATGATATTATTACAAAATGTCCATAAAAAGGTCAAAAAGCGGCACACACATAACATGACAATACATCAATTTAAAAACATGTCATCACATCATATTTACAAAAAATAACGGATTAACTTATGTATTTATTTCTAGTTTTGCTATTTCTAGATTTTCTAATATTTTGAATTTTTTGCTTTTATTTAGATTGTGAAAAACTTTGAAATTGTCGTCTGTATTAAATGAATGACCTGTTTCTCTTAGGTGCAATCCAAAGGCAGATCTTTTATCATAAGGCGACTTCTGAGAATTTAAATGTTCTTTAATTCTTAAGCTGGATAAGAGTCGTATGGTAAGAGGTAAACGCCACTGCCTTCTAATAGGCTTACAAAGTCTTTTAAATTTGAACAAAGATTTCTTATATTTTGCAAGGACTTATACACAATTTTTATTTTGTTGTCTAAGGACTTAAGTAAATTACCTATTCTTAAAGAAATCGGACCAATAAAGGAAATTTGTACACATTTCGGAGGTTGGTAAGGATGGATGGTTTGATCAAGGGGCTCACTAGAGAGGGACTGAAATAATATTTTATTGAACTTTTTCCTAATCAAATTATCTATTAAAAACTTTTTGTATCCATTGTTAATTGCAATCTGATAGATAGTGTTCTGTTTCTCTAAGAATTCCAAAGGTGAAAGAGGGATCGTAAAGAGTCTTTTTAAAAGTCAAATTAATGCGTTAAAATTAATGCGTCCAAAGAAATGGTTTGATTTTGCAGGAATGATATTGTCGATTTGTGTTGGTTTTCTATATATGGAGTATTGTAAGCTCTTACTTATCCTATTAATAGTTAGATCTAAAAAATTTAATTTATTATTGCACTCTATTTCGACCGCAAATTGAATTTTCGGATTTAAAGAGTTGAGAAAAACGTGAAATTTCTGCAATTGCGCTTTGGAACCTGTCCAAATTTAAAAAAATATCATCCACAAACCGTCTCCATATTAAAATCTTGCTGTTGTATTGTGTTAAATAGTTTTTTTTCAAAATCTGACATAAAGATATCAGCCAGTAGGGGAGACAAACCAGAACCCATTAGTAAACCATTCAACATTCTATAATATCTATCATTAAACCTAAGAAATCTAAATTAAGGCACGCACGCAACAAATGTATAATTCCCGTTTTAGTTCTGAGTGTTAGATTTTGATGTTTATATAAGCCATTTTCTATTATAGCTATTAGTTCGTTTCTGGGTATGCTGGGAAGAAGATTAACTATGTCAAAGGATACAAGAAGATAATTGTTTGGTAAAGAAATTGTTTTAAGATCGTCAATTAGTTCATAAGTGTTTTTAATGCTAAATTTACTAGATAACAACAAAACATTTTTTAAGCAATCTTTATTATTAGTTAATTTATAATTAATTTATTAGTTTAATAACAACCTTTTATATTTTACTTACATAGTTTTCCCTTGAAAATGGTTTAACAACCGAAACGCGTCGGGACTCTTGAAATAAAGATTGTGAAGTAAACAGGACCCTTCGTCTATTATTTTGCTTTGCATAATGGTACTTCACCCTGGAGAAATTTATGGTAATCTAATGTAAGAATTAATTAGTTGAAATATCGTCTATATGTATTTTTGTCAATTATAATTTGAAATAGGGAATTTTTAAAGGATTTTTTCCACTTTCTATTGAATTCAATTAATCAATTTTTACATAAATTTTGGATTAATTAAACTCACTAATTTTAGAAGCTAAATTGTCCATTTTTCCCTAAACCAAAGACGTATAAGAGGATAAGAAGTCTATTTTCAAGAAAACCAAAATGAATTATGAAATTAAGAGCAATTCTGTTTTTTCTAAGGGAGTTAAAATATATCTAGATTGCCAACTTATTTTCTCTTTTTTCCAAAATAAACCATTTTCTTTTTCTTACAGATAGTTGAAGTGAATTAATAATTTTTATAAGCAGTTGTGTCTTATTTCTTATAGTATTTTTTCCAGATACCCGATATCATATTCCAGTTATTCTAATTAAGTTAAAATTTTGGGTCTTTTTTTCCAAATAGATAACGCTAATTTCAGGCAGCTGTTTTCATTTGTTTTAGTCCAAATCACAGATTTTTTATTTAATTTTTAAATAGTTAAATAAGAGCTTTGATCATACATCTCCTATACGTATTTTTGTCAAATATGATATTAATTGAGGAATTTTTAAAGGCATTTATCAACTTTTTACTGGACTCGGTTAATTAATTTTTACATGAATTTTGAATTAATCACATTTAAATTTTGTAGGCAGTTGAATATAATTTTTCTAGGCATTTTCTCCAGTTAAGAGCATTTTTTGCAATTTCATTAAATTAATTTTTTACGTAAATGCTAAATTAATTCAACTCACTAATTTTCGGCGCTTTAATCTTGGGCGCTCTGTAATTTGATTGAGCCTAATTTTTTTAACGTTCCAAATAAATGGTAGTAACGGTGGTAGTAGTGGAAGGTAACTTTTCAATTAATTAGACTCGGTTTTCATTTATTCTGTTCAGGTTAAAGCATTTTTTCCTATAGGAAGGTAAAGCCTGTTTTCTATATTGCCAGAGTCGTTTTCCAGTTATTTTATGAAATTTATACTATGTGTTCTTCTAAATCTTAATAAAATTTAAAGTTGTTCTCTATTTTTTGTAGGCTGTTAAAATAATTTTCTTTTTTTTTTACAGGCATTTGAAGGCAAGTTCTTAAGCAGTTAAGTATAAAAGCATTTATTTTATCTACTCGATATTATTTGCTAATTATTCTAAGAAGTTTTCTATATTTCTCTTTTTAGATAGCTGATACCTTTTCCAAACATCAATTTTACATTTTTTTAAGCCAAATTTTCGAGTATTTTCTAAGGTATTAAAAGAGACAGTTAAATTACTTTTTTATAAATTGCTCTGAATTAATTCAACTCACTTATTTTGGAATTTAACTTGAATAATATGGATGTTATGTATTTTTAATTTTTCTGACAGTTTGAAGTATTTGTCAACTTTCTATTAAATTCAGTTAATAAATTTTTATAAAAATTTTGAATTTGGACACAATTAAGCAATTTTCTCTTTCTTACAGATAGTTGTAGTGAATTTATAATTTTCATAAGCAGTTGTCTTATTGTATTTTTTCCAGATGGGTCAGATTAGGTCAAAATTTTGGATCCTTTTTTTTTCAAATAGCTAATGCTAATTTCAGGCAGCTGTTTTTTATTTATTTTAGGCTAAGCCACTGAATTTTTACTAATTTTTTATAATAGTTGAATAACAGCTTTGAAACATCTGCTATATGTATTTTTGTCAAATATGATAATAATTGAGGAATTTTTAAAGGCATTTATCAACTTCTTATTGGATTCAATTAATTAATTTTTACATGATTTTTGAGTCAATCACATTTAAATTTTTCCATTTTTGTAGGCAGTTGAAAACTATTTTTTTTGGGAATTCTATCCGGTTTAGAGCACTTTTTGGACTTTCATTAAATTAATTTTTTACGTAAATATTAAATTAATTCAACTCACTAATTTTCTGAATTACATTGTGTAATTTGTCATTTAATTTAATTTTTTCGTGACAGCTCCAAATAAATGCAATTTTTTTTAATTATATATTTTTGTTCGTTACTCAGGGTATTTTTTCGTTTTTTTTGCAGTCAATTAAAGACTTCAATTAATTAGAGTCCGTTTTTATTTATTCTGTTCAGGTTAAAGCATTTTTTTCCTATAGGAAGTTAAAGCCTAATTTCCAGATTGCCAGAGTCGTTTTCCAGTTATTTTATGACACTTTTACCACGTTTTCTTATAAAATCCTAATAAAATCTAAAGATGTTCTTTATTTATTCTAGGCTGTCCGAAGTAATTTTCTTTTTTTTTTTTTACAGGCATTTAAAGCCAATTTTTTAAGCAGTTTTCAGTTAATCTTATAGCATTTCTTTCATATACTCGATATTTTTTACAGTTTTCTATATTTTTTTTTTCAGGCAGCTGATGCCTTTTCCAAACATCAATTTAAATTTTTTTTAAGCCAACTAGAATATTTTTTTAGATATTAAAAGAGAGTTGAGAATTGCTCTAAATTAATTCAACTCACTTATTTTGGAATTTAACTTGAATATTATGGACGTCATTAATTTTGTATTTTTTCTGGCACTTTAGAATATTTATCAATTTTTTACAAGCAATTAAAGTCTATTTTTTAAGGCATTTTATCCAGTTTAGAGCATTTTTTATTGTTTTCTTACAGGATATTGAAGCTTATTTCCTAAATAAATGTAGTTTTTTCTTTTTTTTTTTGTTATAAATTTTTTTAGTACCTTGGAGTATTCATACATTCTGATTTTTATACAGACAGAAGCTGTTTTTTATTATTTCTCCTTAGTTTAAAACATTTTTTCTTATGTGTCATAGTCTATTTTTAAGATTGCCAATTATCGAGAGTCGTTTTCTAATTATTCCATGTACCTTTTTTTAATTCCATGAGCAATTTTTAAGCCAAAATTATTTTCCATTTTTTTATCAACCATTTACAGAAATTTCTTTTTTCTTATAGATTGTTGAAGCCTATTTTAATTTTTTTAAGTTTTTGACTTATAACATTTATCCAATAACTGAAAAATTTTTCAGTTATTCTAAGCTGGTTAAAAATTCCTTTTTTTCCAGTTAATAATTTTTTTGGGCTGTAAAGAGTTTTGTTTTAAGTAGCTATATAACAGGTAATTTACCTTTCTATAAATTAATTTTTCACTTAGGCATTAAATAAATTCAACTCAATTAAATTATATATTTTGGACATTTTTAATATAGTATTTTTCTTGACAATTCTATTTTCCAGAGTAATTGTTGTAAGTGTTGTTCTAGTTATTCCATGCACTTTAGAGCATCTTTTAAGACAGTTAAAATATACTATTAGGCTAAAATTATTTTCCATTTTGTCCAGACTACTCAGAGTAATTTTATATTCCTTTAAGTGTTATTTTTTATAGCATGTTCTTCAGATATCCGATATCATTTTCCAGTTATTCTGAGCAGCTGAAAAATTTTACATGTTTTTCCAGTGTTTAATTAATTTAACTCACTAAGTCCTCTTAAGGTATTAAATTATAATTAAATATTTTTTAAATACATTTAGTACCTCCAGTCACATATTCTTTATATATTATTAACTATCATAATTTAAAACTCGAACCCAGGGCTTTTATAACCCTAAATAATGAATTTTTACTTGTAATTGTAATTTTTTTAACTCGCAAACCTACTTTATATATTAAATTTAAAAAATATAAGTTGCTTTTGTACTAGAAACATTGAGATACAACCTGAGTAAATTTCAACACTGCAAATTTCTCCCTTGTCATACATGTGAACAATACTTAAAGACCCAAAAAATAAGATACCTCGCATCTTAACACCTTTTTCATGACTTTTTTCCATCTAAAAACTATAATGACATGTCACCTTAATGATACCTAATCCTTAATAAAATATCACGTATTCTCCGTACGTCATATCCTCAAACAGTAACCCAATTAGGCAAATAAGCACAAACGAACCAGTTTAATTGCCTTTCAAAAGTTTGGCGGGGAATGACAGATACAACGGGGGAAATTTAAATTACCAGCGAAAGCTTTTAATACCAATACGGCACCAGAATCAACTGGATTTTAAATAATTACCGAAACTGTTTCGGTTCGATACCGATTGATTGTTTATAACTTAAATATGCATTAGGCAAATGAGTGGCTTTTCATGTACAATTAAGTTATGCATATTTTTTTTATTTTTAATAGTTTACTTGGTAGCAGTGTATTATTTGAACTGTAAAAAAAGGTCAAAACTAGAAAAGATCTAAATTATGCTATACTTACTTACTACTTTTATTCCGATTTAGAATGACAATTGACGTTTAGTCTATTGATTATCAGTTGATGTCACTCCTTGATTAATTCCCTAATATGAAGCATAGGGAGGGACTGTTTAATTTTGTGTGTTTTAGGTAGTCGATGCTTTTAATTTTTATTCAGATTTTCCTGAATTCATTTTTTTAAGCAAGAATTTACCCTTTTTTTACTAGACACTTTAAATTAATTTTCTTAAATTTTTGGAGTAAGTACTTATGTTTTTACAGGCGCTTGAATTTATTCAGGACATGTATACCTACTCTAAGAGGGCGTCATGTAAATTATCTGTAATCTAGATTATTCTTGCATATGTTATAGTAATTTATACCTATTTCTAAATCCTAGTTTCAGTTATAATGAAAGTTTTTATAACCAAAAACTTAAGATATTTCATTTTATATAGTGATTATTGTAGTAATACCAGGATTATCTGAATTTTTTTTTAAAAATTCCTCATCTCAGCACTTTTAGACATTTGGATCTATTCTGGATTGAAACTTACATATATGGGCTTAAATTAATCCAACATATTTGGATAACTTAGCATCCTATTCCAGCCATTCCCATTTAAAATCCTTATCATTTATTCTTCATTTTCCTATTTTATTAATATTTCTGAAATATTCCAAAATTAATACTGCTATTATATAATCAAACAAATTATTTACTAATTTATATGTCCCTGCCTAATTTTTCGGAAAAACCATCAATGGTATTTTAATTGATCTAGATAGCAAAAATTTAGGCCTTGACCCTAAATATTTAATTAACTTTTCTATGTGCATACCTGCATTTTTGTAGAAAACCAACAATCGTCAACTTGCTCCTTTGATAAAGCACCTTTAAGCAAATGTCATTAAACATGTACAAGGTGTTTTTTGATATTAACTATAATAATTGATCATTTTTAGCTGCTCCCTGCTTTTACCTCAATACAGCCAAAAAATATTAAGTATTATTTTTGAAAATTGTTGAGGAGGAACCAGAAGTGTGGTTAACAAACTTACTATACATACACCCGAATATTTGCATTAACAAGCGATATTTCTAGTCAAATAGAAGTGAAATTGAGTGAAAAAGCCCCCCTGTCAAATGCACCGCATCCTCTGTTATCCAGATATCCACGTAAAGCGTAGCCCGTAGGGCGGTGGAGGGATGGAAAAAGCCTCCATTTGTACCTGTTATGTTTCCCGTTAAATGTTGCGTTCGCAATTTCGGTCCCGCAGGCAAACTTGTTCAATATTAATTTTCTTTGTGGTCCCGACGTCGAATTGCGGTTGCGGGCACACGGTTTAATTTACGCTTGTCCCCCACGTCTGTTAACTGATACAAATGAGAGAAAAACCCCCTTTTCGGTGTTTTTGTTTTGTTTAGTTTATGCTGGACAAGCTGGAACTGGTGGAAACTCGATACTATGTAGGGTCTCAAGTTTAATTCAAAAATTCCACTACTATTAGATCTAGAAAGTCAAAATTTATCAAAAATTAACTTGCATTACTCGATAACCATTTTCTCTTAATCTAATGTAGTTTGATTTATATTAAAAGGAGGTTTATAGCATCAAAAATTATAAAAAATTAGATCCCTATATTAACTTCAATACTCATCAATATTTGCTAGGATGTCACTTTATAATCAATAATGTGTTAAATACGTGAAAACGAATTAATAAGCCAAAACCAGTAGTGCGGTCATTTAAAACGCCATCGACAACAATTTAACATCAAATTATTATTGTTTGACGCAGAAAACCGCGTCGGGAGTTAGTAGTGGAACAAAACCGCGACGGTTTTGTTCTTTTGGGCTCAAAATATTCCTTAAATTTCCCAACGGTGCGGTATTTCTCTCGTAGCTTTCAACTCTTTTTCTTAATAAGCGGGAACAATAAATTCCCAGTGCATTTTAAGAAAACGGAACGGAAATAAGCCAAAGTTTGAGAACGCCTTATAGACGACTTTCTTCTTCCAAGAGTTTTTCCACTAAATAGAGGGGGTTGGGTGAAAAAAGTTTTTAATTGAACGTGGGCCAGGCACAATAATTAAGGAAACGTTATGGATTTAAATAAAAAAGGCTGTTGTAAGAGTTTGATTTTGATAAGCTATAAAAAAATAGTTATTATTATCATTCCTTATAATAGTTCAGGCTGAAAAGATGAATCATTAATGAGAATTTGTTATCTAGAATTCTTTCTGGAAAAAAGTCTCTTTTAATTAATAATTTTTTCATAAAATACCCGGAGGGTCCCAAAAACATTCCAGATATTAATAATGACAACATTTTATCCACTTGAAATCAAGATGTTCAGTTGTCAATAAGACACAAATTATTATTTTAGGTTTTCCAGGCACTTCAGTGAGAAATATGTCAATATCTTGATTTTTAGTTCATGGATTTTAATCATTTTTTTATATTATCTTGAAAAACCTTTAAGCTATTGCAGATATCAATAATTACAACGTTTAAGCTACTTTAAGTCAAGATATCCAGTTGCAAATATGACACAAATTATTTTTATTTCTTTCAGGCACTTCGGTGAGAAAAATAACAGTTTCTTCATTTTTAGTGTATTGATTTTAGTTGTTTTTTCAGAAATTACTTGAAAATCCCTAAGAGTATCCCAAATATTACAAAATTGAATAATATATAATTTTTATTTGGTTTTTCTCTTTTTTTATTTTTTTTTGTTAACTAACTAGAACATGCAGAGATGAAGACAAATTACTTTAATAATATAGGAGATTGTCATTTGTGGAAATGACAAAAAAGAAAAAAATTATATTTTCCTAACTTCTCGACAAGGAAGACTTTTGATACAAAAATTGTGAATTCTCTTACCAGGATCTTAAACTTGTTACCGAAAATTTCAAGTCGTAGAAAGGATGAGGTGCCGAATTAAATGACAGAATGGCAAATCGGGCTCAAACCAATCATATGAAAATTAGGCAAAATACTTTAAAGGCCATTTAATGGCTTCGAATGCCATTAATTAACTTAAAATGACTTTATAACTATTAAATGACGATGTCGCACTTGAATTGCCATGGAATTCGGCACCAATTGTTTTCCTGCTCTATTGAAAATTTTGTTCTAAATTTAAATTAACAGCGAAAAAACTTCACTATAAGGTATAATTCACCCAACACATTATCAAAGTTAATTAATTATTTAATATAAGATTGTTTAGGAATTTTTTGATCGGGAATTTTTAATCAGGAAATGAGTTTTTTAGTAGCGAATTTTGATTCGGGAACTTTAACGTGTTCAAAGCGTAAAAAGGACAAGGTGCTAAATTGAATGGCAGAATGGCATAGAGATTTTATACACAAATTAATCATTTAAACTCAATACATATTATAAGTGAACATAAAACAATAAAAAACTGTTACAAAATATAAAATCTTAATTCTACAAATTGTTTAAAAATATAAAAATAAAACTTTTATATAATATAATAAAATAATGTTATTATAGTAAAAATAAATTATAATATTAAATGAGATATGGCTAGAGTTCAGGTTAAAATAATATGTTAGTATAGATAAAAATTTAAATTTTTATTGAGGGTTATTTGCAAAAAATGCGAAAATTTAATTAAAAGTTAAGAAAATTATTATTAATAATAATAGTAATAATTTTAGGAATTTTTTAGTAGAAATTTTAAAAATTGTAATTTTTTTTATCGAAAGATTTCTGCGAAATACTACATTATAAAAGATTTAAACATGACTGAAAAGTTTATGTGCATTTTTCAAAAATCTTTTTTTATTGTTATGTGGAATTTTTCTTAAAAATTAAAATAAATGTCCCAATTTCTTGACAATTTTCTGTTTTTTATTAAATTTTTTTATAATTTTAATTTAAACTAATTCGACGGACAAATTAACAATTTTCTTTTTTAGTTATTCCAGGCATTTAAAGCTATTTTTAATTTTATTTCAGGCATTTACTGACCTGCTGAGAAAAAAAATTAGATTTGAACTACCACTTTTGAGCGTAACTCAAAAACTTTTTAAGGGATTTTTATGATTCTTTTAAAAGAGTTTAGAGGCGCTTTTGAGGATTATTTTTATATAAAAGAGATTATTTAAGGTAAAATATTGATTTAGTTAGAGCAATTTTTGTTTAAAAAGGTTTTTTTCTCAAAACTGTAGCTTTAACGCACAATAGCTCGAAAACTATTACAGGCGTTTGAATGGGATTTTCACCTAACATTCAGGTGTTTTCTACTAAACAATTTTATATGCAAACAATATTTGGAGCTTAAGAACTTTCTGAGTTAGGCTCAGATTTACCAAGGACGGACCGTGCCCAGACTAAGAATGAGATTTGACATATCACTTTTGAGCATAACTCAAAAACCTTTTGAGGGATTTTCATGATTTTTCCAGGAAAATAAAAAGGCATTTTCAGGAATCATTTTTATATAAAAAACAATATTTTAAGTGAAAAATGTATTTAAAGTTTATCTAATAATAATAAATTTGTACCTTTATTAGTATAATTCTAATAATACCTTAGAAATTATTGGTGATATAAAATTAAATTTTTCTATGTTCCTTTTTCTAAACTATCCTCTTGGTCAATTAAAAATGATGTAATTTACTTTAGTGATACATAAAAACTCATTTGCTTCATCGAAGTATATCGCTAAGTCAACTTGAACCATATTGAGATATTTTTATTCCATCAAACACCCTTCCTCTTGATCCAGTAAATATTTAGTAAGCACACACGACATTCATTAATTAAATTAGAACCCAATTACGTCAAATGAAGTCGTTTAATTGCACTTTGGGAAGTTTGACGGAAGACGGACCAAACTGCACTTCCGAAATTCAAGACCAATAGTAGAGAATGCTTTTGATAACGCCAAAGTCCGACACAACTTGACGGTTTGCTACTTCCTTGCCGAATTACTCGACAGGATAATAATATGGGCATGTTACAAACAGGAGGAAATTACTAGTCAATTAAGTATATTGAAAGTACGATTGTGCAACTCATCAATGCTATTTTATTACGAAAAATTGTCCTCGATTTCATGTCCAATTAAGTTATGCATGTAAAGCACATCAATTTTAATTAACTTCTATGCGAATTTAGAAATAATTCTTAATTTAGTGAACAGTAAGAACTAGCTAATGAATACGCCAAAACAAATATATTTAAACAGATTTAATTTCCCACTGAGTCCTATATCAAATAAATTAACATACAAAATAGTTCGTCTCGTCCATAAATAACGATTTTGACATTAAGTGTCGTAAAGGATTCATGCTCGAAAGCATTACACGAATGCGTCAAGAAGATCTCTCTCAGGCAGCCTAATATATTTTATTCCTCTGATACCCACTTCTCGGCGCGAACTTTTGGCGTTTAACTTTTGTAACTTTACCGTATTTGGAAACTTCGTCTTGTAAAGGAGTCGAGGGTTTAAAATAAAGTGCGCAGCCCTGGATGTATATATATATATATATATATATATATTAAAAATTTGTGCATAATGACGTATGAAATATTAAGTTGCCATTTTAAAGTTTCTTAGAGTCGGTAGAGTCAGGTTCGCTAGAGTTGGTTTTTGAAATAAAAATGGGGGTATGAGGTGTATTTAAGTTATGCATTATTTACAGTAAATTTTGCCTAGGGTTCCTATTTGAATTTTAAAAATTGTAATTATGTTAAAAATTTCATTCTTTTCATGCACGGAATGCAAATAGTTATTTTTTTTTTATAGTTATTAATTTTATGGCTCTTGTTGGTATCCTCTCCACTCCTGGTGCAGAATTATGTTTCAAATAGTCTAATGAAATACTCACATTTTTTAGGCATTTTGCTTAATGCTCTTATTTATTACCGGCATTTAAAAATACTCGTAAAGAAGTAATTTTTTATTTAAAAATATATTTCTTTTTCCTACTTGCTCTCAAGGGTATTTTATATTTTTTCAAATCTTATGTTCATTTGTTATGTGTCCAGGTATTTAACAAAATCTCGTTATTTTAATTAGTGATAGTTTTCTTAGTCTTTGCTTTTTCTTATTCAATCTAGAAAATTGACAAATTAAAAAAAAAATCGGAGAACATTAGAAAAAAATTCGCTCTTTCTTGATAAAAAAATAAAGATTTCATTTAAATTCTGATATAGAAAAAAGAGTGTAAAAATTCAATTTCTATTATTATTATTGGGTATTTGTTAAGTTTCCAGGGATATAGAAATGCCCATAATGCGAAGAAAAATTTTCGGTTTTTCTCGATGACAAAAGTGAACAAAAAATATTTTTTTGTTTTTTTTTAATTGAAAAACAGATTGTGTATTTTAAAATTAAAATAACTACCAATACAAGTTACTGTAATGCCCATATACTCATAATTATGTTCTCTTCTACCTGTTTATGATATAAAATTAGAAAAAGTACTGCAGATGGTGACTTTTATTATATGAGGAATCTACTTCATTCTCTGAATAAGTGAATGTCTTCTGCAGCAGTATTCTGTGACCTGTCAAAAGCGTTTAACTGAATCAGAAAATAATGCTGCTAGAGCTTAATAAGTCTATATTGCCAAATTCTTTCTGACGACCAAGTAAGTCTCTAGAAAAGGCAGATCATCAAATGAACAAGTAATTTGTGTGATTTTCATGAGTGTGATTGAGCCCAACACCCTTCCTTATTTACGTCGTTTATGGATAATATAAGATTAGATATGCACAACATAATGGTCCTACGATAACTCTATAAATTTCTAAATCATTATCGCCGAGGAAAAGATTTTAAATTGTTTTTAGAAAATTTATTTTTTATTCCACGATATGTTTGCTTTTCTTCCAGGCTCTAACTTGAATTTTTTTAAAGCTTTTTAAGTATTTGTTATGTCTAGGGATTTTAAAATGCCTATTTTTAAACAAAAATGTAATATTGTTGTCGGTGGTTTTCGATGCTAAAAAAAATGTTTTTTTTTTTAAATTTTCACAATTTTTGTTATGGCTAATTTTTTTAGATTTAAAAAAATATTTTTATGCTCATGGACGTACCTTGGCTTTTCTTTTTCGACTTCGAAAATTAAGAAAGAGGAAGAAAACTTTGAAATTTTCTCCCTCTTCTTTTATAAAAACAAAGACTTTCTTCCGTAAGAGTATTATAGGAAAAAAGTGAAAAATTTTTTTTATTTTAATTGGTATTTGTTATATATCCAGGGATTTAGAAATGTCTATTTCACCGCGAAAAGTCAATATTTCTAACTGTTATTTTCCTTACTGCTAAAAAAAGGAAATTTTTTGTTTAAAATTTGTCAAAATATTAATAATAAAAAAAATTAATTTATTTTAAAATTTCCATAACTTTTGTTGTCAATTTTCCTAAACTAAAAAAAAATATTTTTATGTTTATGAGCGTGACTTTTCCTATTCAACCAAAAAAATTGAAAAAAATATCTTTTATAAAAACAGAGCTTTTTTTCGATAAAGCTTTATAGAAAGAAAATAGTGATACAAAAAAAAAACTAAAAGAAAAATCACTAACTAATTATAAGGAAGAACAATAAACTATCCTATAGTAAGCTGCTTAAAACTTACGATATAAATGCTTGATTTAACTAACTCCCAGTTAACAAATATTAATCCTAAATAGCACTTCATTAGCCTAAATCGCTTCTTTGCACAAACTGCCACCAGTAAATCGCTTCGATTTACGGGAAGCCGTTTCATCCACATTATTACTCCATTTTAACTGATGAAAGTTTTAAATTGGCCATTAATTATTATACCCGAGCAAAAACGGTGACAATGATTGATCTTCACGTTTGAACGCATTACATATAGCCTCCATTATAATTGTTATTAAGCTCAATAATAAACTTTTTAATACATGTACATATGCTTAAAGCAAAACGTGACTAATGTACGGCTTTACTACTGTTCTAAACACGGGAAATAAACATAAATATACTCTATACAAAACAACTAGTTTAAACACACATTACATCTACCTCTTTACACAGAAATAGCGAAGTACAATAAAATAATGGCGAACCCTACTTCGGTTGTTGAATTAGGGCCCTCTAATGTTTCGCAGAGGGATGTAGAATTAGATTTGTTGGGATCCTATTCGGTTTGTTACGCTTGAGGGTGAGAATGTTATTTAAAAACCATTCCGGGTCTTCACTGCGACCTAATCGGATCTTTGTGTAAATATTTTTTTATGAGTAGTTTGTTTGATTTTTATTTTTTTTTTGTATAGGCATTATTTAGGCATATTTAGGGTCATTTTTTATTTCGTCAAGGCTTTTAGAGTAATTTTCAAAAAAGTTTTTTGTTTTATTTAAGACATAGCTAAAATTTTCTTTGTTAGGTTTCCTGTGGGTTCTTAGAGATTATCCTCAAGATTTCCCTAGAAATTTCCCGTTTTTTCTCTCGATTTATATTTGTCCAGTTAAATATTTATAAAGAATAGTACAATTTCTTTCGAGTTACTCAAATTTTTTTTACTTTTGGGTTTTTCCAAGGAATCTCGACTTACTTGTTCATCTTTAGGCTAATATTAATACGCAAAATACTACTAATGTTGAAAGAAAGAAGAAAATACAACAACCAAGACAGACAAGCTAAATGTATAAGAAATGCAACATTTGCAAGAATACCATGATGAGTATAATCATAAGCATAAGAAAATTAACGAAACAGCTATAAATACAGAAAATAGATTTTCTCTAATATGAACAAGAAAAAATGGCATAAGATAACGTACAGAGAAAAACTATAGATAAAAAACGGTTTGGCCAGGTTCAGTGCATGTTGAGTTCTTTATTTCAAGTACTTCACTTAATTTGATCTATTTAAAAATTAAAAATTTCCAAAACTAAGTTTTTTATTAGTACAGTCAATCTGTCATCTGAAAAGTATAATTTTCGGTAAAAATCGGCGAAATATCGATACTTTGCCAAAATTTAGTGCTACTTTTTTGGAAAACTGGAAATTTCTTTGTAATCAATTTTTTGTAAAAACCGTGGGTTTTAGGGAAAAGTGTCTGAAACAAAAAATGTTTAAAACTAAATTGCTTACAATTTTAAATTTAGGATACTTTTTGCAAAATCTATGGCGCAGAAGATAGAGAGCGCCAAAGTCACTTTTTCCAAAATTTCGTCCTGAACTAATTTTTTTTCACTGTTTCAAACATTTTCAACGTATAAAATCAAAATCGCATTATATTTATATGAATGGCACGTAATAATTTACTGAGTCTATTGACATTCCCGGAGCATGTAATTTATTAAAAAAATTTATGTTATTCCCGCCTTCTTGGGCGATTTTTGGTGTACTCAAAAATGTTTTGGATTCCATTTCTTAGGAAAACTACTCAAAAAATGTAAAAGATGATTGTCTACAATTAATACCCATGCGAGTCAATGTACATGCAATAAAACACAAAATAATGGGCGTCAAGATCACCAACTTTATTTTTTACATTTTAAATGAAAGACTTATACAGACTAAGTTATACAACTTGCTTTATTATTTTTTTAATATCTAGGACGTACAGTAAGCGTAACAAAAACTGTTCATCCTCATTTAAAATCACTAAATTTATCCTTCCGAACTTTTATACATTCTTTCTATAGTTTTTGTTTTTATAGTTTCTGAGTTAGGCTCAGATTTATGAAGGATGGACCTTGCCCAGGCTAAGAATAAGATTGAACATACCACTTTTGAGCATAACTTAAGAACCTTTTGAGGGATTTTCATGATTCTTTTAAAGGAATTTAGAGGCGCTTTCAAGGATTATTTTTATAGAAAAAAGATTATTTTGGGTAAAATAATTATTGAGTTAGAGCAATTTTTGTTTGAAAAGGTTTTTTTCACAAAAGTGTATTTTCAAAGCACAATAACTTAAAAATTATTGCATGCATTTGAATGGGATTTTCACCTAAAGTTCAGGCGTTTTCTATTGAGTAATTTCATATACAAACAACTTTTGTAGCTCAAGAACTTTCTGAGTTAGGCTCAGATTTACCAAGGAGGCTCAGAGGCTAGACTCTAGGCTCAGAGTGCCCAGACTAAGAATGAGATTTAACATATCACTTTTGAGCATAACTCAAGAACCCTTTGAGGGATTTTCATAATTTTTTCACAATAGTGTAATTTCAATGTACAATAATTCCAAAATTGTTACAGGCATTTGAATGGGATTTTCACCTGAAGTTCAGGCGTTTTCTGTTGAGCAATTTCATATACAAACAACTTTTATACCTTAAGAACTTTCTGAGTTAGGCTCAGATATACCAAAGACCGTGCCCAGACTAAGAACGAGATTTGACATTTGAGCATAACTTAAGAACCTTTTGAGGGATTTTCATGATTCTTTCAGCAGAGGATAAGGGCACTTTTGCGAATTATTTTTATATATAAAATATTATTTTAAGTGAAAAATTTATTGAGTTAGAGCAAACTTTGGTTGAAAAGATTTTTTCCATAAAGACGTAATTTTAAGGCAAGATAACTCAAAAAGTATTTCAGGTATTTAAGTAAGTTTTTTACTTGAAATTGACGCGTTTCCTACTAAACAATTTCATATACAAAAAACTTTTATAGCTCAAAAACTTTCTGAGTTAGGCTCAGATTTACCAAGGACGGACCTTGCCCAGGCTAAGAATAAGATTTGACATACCACTTTTGAGCTTAACTCAAAAACCTTTCGAGGGATTTTCATGTTTTTTAAGGAGAGTATAATGGCATTTTTAAGGATTGTTTTCATATACAAAAGATTATTTTAGGTAAAAAAACTGATTGAGTTAGAGCAAGTTTTGTTTGATAAGGTTTTTTTCACAAAAGTGTAAACTTAATGCATAATAGCTCAAAAACTATTACAGACATTTAAATAGGATTTTCACCTAAAGTTCAGGTGTTTTCTATGGAGCAATTTTATATACAAACAACTTTTGTAGCTCAAGAACTTTCTCGGTTAGGCTCAGATTTACCAAGGATGGGCTTTGTCCAAACTAATACATTATTATTAAAAAGTAAAAGTAAATAATTTGCACTTTATCAAATATAGACAGTGGCTCATATGAAAAAAAAAACAGAAGCACATGTTTCTGCTTAAGTTTATTGGAATAAAATATTCCGCTTTAATGCAACAAAAAAAACGGAATTAGAGCAAAAACATATAAAAACGTGACAGGAACCTTTAGTGTCCTTGGTGCCCACAATCTCGTGCAATTATTGATATACACAATTAGTAGTACACAATAAGTAGACAATTATATTTAAAACTTTTTTTGTGAACTTCTTAAATTTTTTTTTTAATTTGAGTAGATTTTGTAAGAAATAGAATCCAGAAAATTTTTAAGTTAACTAGAATCATCCAAGGGGGGGGGGAATAATAAAAAAATAATAATAAATTACATGCTGCATTCACGTATATTAACGTTATGTACGTGAATTAACGTTGAAATAAAATAGCTTCAGTTAATTATTACGTGCCATTCATATCGATATAATGTGATTTTTGGAAAAAAGACGCTCTATCTGGATAGTGGATCCGTTTTGTAGGCTTTTTTCAGTACTAAACTTTGAAAATGTTTAAAAGAGTGAGAACAAATTGTTTCAGGACGAAATTTTGGAAAAAATAATTTTAGGTAATTTTAAAGCCTTCTATCTTCTGCGCATTTGATTTTACAGAGATAGTCCTGGAATTAAAATTTTAGATAGTTATTTTTTGTTTCGGACATTTTTCCCTAAAACCCACGTTTCTTACAAAAAATCTACTACAAAATTTTCGTTTTTTTCATAAGGAACACTATTTTTTAGCAAAGTATCAAGATTTTGCCTAATTTTACCAAAAAAAATTACTACATAATTTAAACGTACATTTTTTATTGTATTCCCTTTATATTATTACAAACACTTTAAACTGGAGCTTCCTTTTAAACAATTCAAATTAGCAACAAAATGATGCCGGTTTCAACTAATAAAGTTCAAAATATGTCCGACAACTAATTGCCTCCCCAAAATCTCTGACTGAACCTAAAATTTCTAACAAGATAAGTTTTCACCAGAATCAATTTGACAAAACTTTTAGCCACAAAACCATGGAAAGTTAGTCGAAACAAACGGGATTGTGTAACTTTTCGTTTATCAGGGAGTTTCGAACTCTTGCAGGTTCGATATGTGGAAATTTATATAGGGAAGATGGACGAGGGTATTTTCGTTTTTTGACCAGTAAATTAATTAAACAATTTAGGTGTTAATGAATAATAAATATAAGAGAGTTTTAAAAGTTAAAGCAAGGGAATTTTTTTTATATTATCCTTTTAGTTTTTGGAAAGTTTGACCCTCATTTCTCGTCCCGGATGTCGCATCTTTTCATTTTATTGCCCAAAAGTTTCACGGGTTAAACTCGATAAATTACAAAGTGAGAATGTTTTGGTGCCACTTCATGAGCACCAGATAAATCCCCTCTGTCCTAAAAAAAACTTTTTCCGGATTAACTTTATTGATAAATAAACGAGAGCTGTATCCATTTAAGTTATGCATAAATCATGTTTTAGTTGAATAAATCCTTGACTTTCCACACTAGTAACATAACAACTGCTTACGTTTTTCTTATTAAATATACTCAATGCATTTTCCTAATTATTTGAAAAATGTCCTACATAAAATTCGTGTGCAAGATTGATGGGTTAACTTTTCCGTAAAGTTCGCCTTAAGTGCGTGCGGCCCCGTTCGGGGTCAGCAAAAGATTTAGCCAATATGAGAAAAAATCGTGTGACGTTAAAAGCAGATGCCACCAAAAGACCGTATAGAGAAAAAAGACGGCCTGCGATCCCTCAAGGGGAGATTGAGGTTCTTTATTGGAGAGTATTTTTCCGGGATTTTTCTCGGTTACTTTGGCTGTTAAACCTTTGGGGTTATTTATATTGACGGTGGGTAAACCTTATGACTTGTCTTTTTTTCATTTTAATAGAGGATTTTTATTAATTTTTTAAGCGAATAAATGTTTATGGTTCTTGAAAACAGAAATTATAAGCAGACTTATTTTTCGTTTTTTTTTTTTAATTTCTGAAGAAAAATAGCAAGATACAGTCACCTAGAAAATAACTAGGCATTGTTTTTTAATTGCTTCTACAAAAACTTCTTAAAATATATGGAAAAATCAACATTTTGGATTACTCAGGAATTAAAAAAAATAATTCCAGGCAGTTGATCGGCTTATTTTTCTAAATTTCTCTGGAATTCTTAAGAAACCTGATAGAAAAGCAAAATTATTCTTAGACAACTGATTTTTTTATAATTACCCAGCCTTTTTTAAACTCTGTATTTATCTAAAAAAGAAAAATTATTTAAGGCAGTTGTGTACTTATTCTGGAATTAAAAAAAAGTTCAAGCACGTGTAGGAAAAGAAAAACTAATTCTAAGTTAACTGACTTTTTTTCAGCTCTGTCTTAGTTTTCTGAGAGATTTAAACTGCCTGGAAAATAAAAATAGTTGAAGGTAGTTAATAAGTAATTTCCCTGGATTTCTCTGAAATAAAAAAAATGTTTAACTATCTAGAAAAAAAAAGAATTTTAGACTTTTTGGACTGCTCAGATTCTTACTGTTTTTCCCCAAAAATTTAATTTTTTTACCTCCTGAAACAATATAAAAAATTTTTTTGTCCAAAGAATATGTGTACAAATTTTCAAAACTATAGCTGTTCAAAATATTGAGTTATGCACATTTTGTCGAATTTTTAGAATAAAAAATTATTTTTTTTATCAAAATATTTTTTTCTCAAAATCTTGTACAAATTTTGAAAAACGCTAAAATAGGTGTCCAATGAAATTATCCAAAGAATATGTGTACAATGTTTCAAAACTATAGCTGTTCAAATTTTTGAGTTATGCACATTTTGTCGAATTTTTAGAATAAAAAATAATTTTTTTTTATAAAAATATTTTTTTCTTAAAATCTTGTACAAATTTTGAAAAACGCTAAAATAGCTGTTCAATAAAATTATCCAAAGAATATGTGTACAAACCTTCAAAACTATAGCTGATCAAATTTTTGAGTTATGCACATTTTGTCGAATTTTTAGAATAAAAATTTTTTTTTATATAAAAAATATTTTTTTCTCAAAATCTTGTACACATTTTTAAAAACACTGAAATAGGTGTCTAATGAAATTGTCCAGAGAATATGTGTACAAAGTTTCAAAACTAAAACTGATCAAATTTTTGAGTTATGCACATATTGTCGAATTTTTAGAATAAAAATTTGTTTTTTATTATAAAAATATGTTTTTCTCAAAATCTTGTACAAATTTTTAAAAACACTAAAATAGGTGCCTAATAAAATTGTCCAAAGAATATGTGTACAAAGTTTCAAAACTAAAGCTAATCAAATTTTTAAGTTATGCACATTTTGTCGAAATTTTAGAATAAAAAATTATCTTTTTTTATAAAAATATGTTTTTCTCAAAATCTTGTACAAATTTTTAAAAACACTAAAATAAGTGTCCAATAAAATTGTCCAGAGAATATGTGTGCAAAGTTTCAAAACTAAAGCTGCTCAAATTTTTGAGTTATGCATATTTTGTCGAATTTTTAGAATAAAAAATTGTTTTTTTATTATAAAAATATGTTTTTCTCAAAATCTTGTACAAATTTTTAAAAACACTGAAATAGGTGTCTAATAAAATTGTCCAAAGAATATGTGTACAAATTTTTAAAACTAAAGCTGCTCAAATTTTTGAGTTATGCACATTTTGTCGAATTTTTAGAATAAAAAATTGTTTTTTTTTTTATAAAAATATGTTTTTCTCAAAATCTTGTACAAATTTTTAAAAACACTAAAATAGGTATCCAATGAAATTATCCAGAGAATATGTGTACAAAGTTTCAAAACTAAAGCTGATCAAATTTTTGAGTTATGCATATTTTGTCGAATTTTTAGAATAAAAAATTATTTTTTTTTATAAAATTATGTTTTTCTCAAAATCTTGTACAAATTTTTAAAAAAACTAAAATAAGTGTCCAATAAAATTGTCCAGAGAATATGTGTACAAAGTTTCAAAACTAAAGCTGATCAAATTTTTGAGTTATGCACATTTTGTCGAATTTTTAAAATAAAAAATTATTTTTTCTTATAAAAATATTTTTTTCTCAAAATCTTGTACAAATTTTTAGAAACACTAAAATAAGTGTCCACTGAAATTGTCCAGAGAATATGTATACAAAGTTTTAAAACTAAAGCTGGTCAAATTTTTGAGTTATGCCCATTTTGTCGAATTATTAGAATAAAAAATTATTTTTTTTTTTAAATATTTTTTTCTCAAAATCTTGTGCAAACTCTGAAAAACGTTGAAATAAATATCAAATAAAATTATCCGAAGAATATGTGTGCAAATTTTCAAAATTATAGCTGTTCAAATTTTTGAGTTATGCACATTTTGTCGAATTTTTAGAATGAAAAATAATTTTTTTTTATAAAAATATTTTTTTCTCAAAATCTTGTACAAATTTTGAAAAACGCTAGAATAGGTGTCCAATGAAATTGTCCAAAGAATATGTGTACAAAGTTTTAAAAGGTGGTTGATTTTTCCCTGAATAAGGATTCTAAGAACCTGGAAAACTAAAAAATTAACTGAGATACTTAAGCAGCTAAATTTTCTAAATTCTCTGAATAAAAGAAAGATCAATTTTAGGCAGTTAATTTTCAGAAATAAATTTTAGGCAATTCTAGGTAATTTATTTTTTTTCAACTGCCCAGGTTTTCCGAAAACTTTCAACTGAATGAAAAAGAGAAACACAATAAGGTAGTTGATTAGCTAATTTTTATAGATTTATATAAAATTTATTAAAAAAAAATGTATTTTCGCAAAAAACATTAGTTTCAGTTACCTGGAAAATAAAAATAATTTCTGGCAGTTTATTAAGTCAATTTTCTTAAGTTCCTGGATTGTTAAATAAATTCAATTTTTTACCGCCTTTTTTTTTAAAAAAACAAATATCTATTGTAGGTAGTTAATTTTTTTTAATTGCCTAGGCTTTTTCAAATTGCATTAAAAAGAAAAATCATTTTAGGTAGTTAATTGGGTAATATTTAAATTAATTTTAAAATTAAAAAGAATCATCTAAATCTTCTGAAGTTTAAGGAAAAATATAAATTAATTCTAACCGTCTATTTTTTTTATTTTTGGATTTTTTTGCAATAGTAACCAGGCATTGGGAATTATTTTTCACTTGTTCCAAAATTCCCGATTTTTTCGAAAAAATAATTCCAGGCAATTGGTTGATTACTATTGCATAAATTTGCAAAATTTATTTTAGGCAGTTGACTTGGATTCTGGAATGCCTGGAAAAGCAAAAGAATAGTTACAAGCAGTTTATTTTTTTATAATTACCAGACTTTTTTTAAACTCTGTATTTATCTATAAACGAAAAATAATCTAAGGCAGTAACGTAATTTGTAAAAATAAATTTTAGGCAGTTGACTTTTTTCCAGGTCTCTCCTAGTTTTCTGAGGGATTTAAATTGCCTGAAAAAGAAAAATAGTTGAAGGTAGTTGATGGGTAATTTCTCTGGATTTCTCTGGAATGAAAAAAAATTTACAGCCTATAAAAAAAGAAAAAATAAAACTTTTTGAACTGCTCAGATTTATACTGTTTTTCCTTCAAATTTTATTTTTTTACTCCCTATAAGAATATAAAAATTATTTTTAGGTAGTTGATTTTTTTGCTAACTAAAATTTTTAAGAACTTGGATAACTAAAAAATAAGCTGAGGTACTTAAGCAGCTAAATTTTCTGAATAAAAGAAAGATTTATTTTAGGCAGTTAATTGGGTAATTTTTTGCCTGAAGAAAAAGAAAAATATTTTTATGCATTTGATTTTTTTAACGCTTCTCTATAAACAAAAATTGAAAAACAAATATACTTAAAGGCAATTGATTGGTTTTTAGCTACTCATACATTTCCAAGAAGTTAGAACTGCCTGGAAATAAAAAATTTAAAGCAGTTGCTTATATGTAGTTTTTCTGGAACTTTTAGAAATAATGTTTTAGGCAATTCTAGGCAATTTTTTTAACTGTTCAGGTTTCCTAAAGCCTTAAACTCCATGAAAAAGAGAAACACATTAAGGTAGTTGGTTAGCTAATTCTTCTAGATTTTTATAAAATATATAACAAATATTTTTTTTCAAACATTAGTCCTAGTTGTCTGGAAAATAAAATTAATTTCAGGCAGTTGATTAAGTCAATTTTCTTAATTTTCCTGGAATGTTAAAGAAATTTAATTTTTTACTGCCTTTTTCTTAAAAAAACAAATATTAATTGTAGGTAGTTAATTTTTTTTAATTGCCCAGGCTTTGTCAAGTTGCCTAAAAAAGAAAAATTATTTTAGGTAATTGATTGGGTAATATTTTAAATTTATTTCAACATTTACAAAAAATACAAGATATACATATCTTAATAAATTTTAAGCAATATTAAGGCCTCTTTAAGAGTCATAAATTACCTGAAAAATAAATCTGTTTTTAATAGAAATTATGATTGTACTGAATTTTTCTAAACTATAAGGAAAAATTTGAATTAATTCCAATCATTTATTTTTTATTTTTGGATTTCTTAGTAACCAGGCATTGTGATTATTTTTCACTTATTTCAAAATTCTCAATTTCCTCGAAAAAATAATTCTAGGCAATTGGTTGATTAATATTGCATAAATTTGATAATCAACGCTCTAGAGGTAAATTTTAAACCACTTATCTTTTTAAAATATCTGCATATTGATTTATTATACAGGTCAATGAACATTCGATCTCTCTTGGCTCAGACATCCTTTTTGCGACCATTTCACCATAAATTTTTCTTCGTTTTAACATTCAAAGTAACGAAAGCAACTTAATTTAAAGACGTAATTGGCACACCGATCGAAATCCAATTTAATTCCGTAAAGTTGACGTTCTATTTCGGCATGAGTTCAATTAAAACTTGGGGAGGAACGGTTTTGAATTTTGAGTTTTGTCATTCGATAGTACTTCCTTTGTTATAAATTCTTAACGGCGTAAAGTGAATTTAGAGTTTATTTGGTTGAATAAAAAAAACCGACTGAAAGCCCTAATTAATTTTTAAATTTCCAATTAAAATGTACTTATGAAAATTCTTCGAAAGGACCGCTTCGAAAACCCCGACTGGAAAAAAAATAAACAAAAAGACAAATAATCGGGACCTTGGCTTAGCGTTAAAAGTAGATTTTAATAATGAAAAGGGACTAAAAGGGAAAGTGCGTCCCCAGCAGACGGGGAAATATGTTTTTTTTTGTGTTTTACGGCCAGTTTTTATATGGTATAAAGGCAGGATTAATTGGCAGCTAGATGTAATGTTTATGGTTCCCTATACGAATTTATATACAGTATATAGGATTTATGCTAATACATATATTACAATTGATGGAAGTTCAGTTTAATTGAAGAAATTGGGTACGAAAATGTCAATATTTATTACCAATCTGCAGATGATGTATAAATGTTCTAAAAATGGCAAAGTTGGAATTGGTCAATGATAATGTAGATATTTAGTGAAACAAAAAATTATGTTTTTCTTCAAAATATTCTGTCCTTAAAACCTTAAATTATTATAACAATATTCTCAATTTATAATATTTATTAATTTATTATGTTTTTATGTGCAATCTGTTTTGTGATTTTTTTTTGTTCTTTTATAATATTTTTTTAATTTTGCTACAAATTTTACAATTTTTTTTTTAATAATGAAGCAAATTATTCATATAAGACAAAAAAATCCATGAATGAAAAATTCAAAATAATATTAACCATTTTATCTATATTTTGTCATATTTAATTAAATCAGGCAGCTGAGGTGTCTTTGGTTTCACGTTTGACAACCTGAAAAAAATTTTAAATAATTTGGTTTTCTTGATAAAATTATTGAATTTATTTATATTATGTAAAGAAATGTTTAATAACCCTAAATTACCCTTTTAAAAAATTACAAGAAGTTTTTTTTTGGTATAATTATTGATTCATACACCTCAATGTATTTCCTATTTTTTTCTAGATTTCTTTGTGTTTTAGATTCTATTATTACACTATAAGATATATACATTTATGAAAAGAATATCGCATTCTACACAGTTGCATATATGTGATATCGGGGTCATTTCATCACATATTTGAGGTGTAGTGATGTAAATCCCTTGTCAATTTTTTTAATGCTGAAATCTTCACCCATTTTTAAACAGTATATACGTATATTCTCACCTATAATTTTCTTATAAAGCATTTTTGTCTCAGACGATTATTTTCTGCAAACAAAAACCCGTTTTTCAATAAACCTGCCCTTACCCTCCCACCCACCCCACACAACTTACCAGTAAGAAATTGTTTTCAAAAATCATTGTTTTCCAAAATACGCATGAATAACAGCTGGTTTCATTATTAATATCTAATATATTAACACAGTTTGTTTATTTAAATTTGATATAATTATATATATATGTATATTAATAAATATTTAATAGTAAAACAATGTTATTAGATTAAGTATTATGGACGAAAAACTGTGATTTTTCAAAAGGAGTTCTTACTGGAAAAATGTTTGGGGTGGGTGGGGGGGTAAAGGTATGTTTAATGAAAAACGGTTTTTTTGCACTAAATTGTTGTCTAAGATAAAAATGCCTTTTATTATTTTTATTAATATTTTATTTATATTTTATCGTCATATTTTACTAAATAGTAAGGATTGTTTTGATATAATTTTATATCTAAATATTTAGCTTCAAAACAGCATTTATGTTGTTATGCATGTATACCAAAAATTTTTATTTAAAATATTTTAATAAACATCTCATGGAATATGTGTTTTTTTATATTCCTTATATATATGTGTATTTATTTATTATATTATATTTTTTATAATATTTGGAATGTTCTTAAATTTTCAATTAAGGAGAAATTCCTTAAGATTTCAAAAATATGTGGGAAAAATGTAAATGTACAAGGAATATTCTGACTACATAAATTTTTCCCTGGACAATATTTGTCTATTTTTATTGGTAAAATTCGCTCTTTCTTTCAGGGACTTTTTTTTAATATTAAAAATATAAAAAAAATTATACTAGTAAACACTCAATTATATTAAAAAATTTTTGACCATTTTTTGAGATACGGACAGATTTGTCCAAAGGATATAGTAAATAATGTAAAAAAAAGTATAGAGATCCTCTCTAATTTTTAGGGATATAAAAACTGGTTACTAGTAAGCATTGTTTTATTGGTTAAAAATACCTGATCAGCCAGAAGCTAATAAATCAATATTTAAAAAAGAAAAATATTATTTGTTAATATGAAGAATGTTACATTATACTGCTGAAACTCAAAACCATTGAAACATTCAAAAATATTTTCCTAGAATATACTTATTGCATTTATATTATATTTAAAATTAAAGAGAAATTTAACAAATAATTCCTACACTTCCCTAAGGATGATAATTTTGAACAAAAAAGTTAAATAACTTTTACTGGATAAGAAAATTCCTTAAGAAATCTTTAGAATATCCATTAATAATGAAGGAACGGTGTGTTTCTTTTTAATTATTTAAAAAAATATTTTTTTAAGAACATTTAAATGAAAATATCAAGAAGAAAATTTAAAGAGTCACAAATAGTAACAGTACAAAATATTCAAACCCTTTACGTTTTGATGACCTAAGATCGACATTTTCAAAAATATCCATAAAGTAATAAGAAAAAACGTAGAAATAGGTAATAAAATTTTGTGAAAAAATAATTATTTTAGGATGGTGTCTTTAATTGACCCTCTCTGTTTCCTGCTTATTTGGTCCTAGAGTAGTGGATCTTTCAAAAATAAAATAATAGTAAAAATTATTTGCTTTATTGGAAACAAAAATTTTAGATATTTTGTAGACAAAGCCAGTGAAATTAAAAAAAAAACATACAAAAGAACAAACAAAAACACACGTCATAAAAACATAAAATATAAATACTTAATTAAAATCTTTGATATTGGATATCAGCCCCAACGATGGCCATCTCGTCCTCCCGATTTTAGCTCCTGGATTTTTCTTATCAAATAAGTACATTTTTAAATTTTTACTAACAAATAACCTTCCTCATTAATTAACACAACAAATTACAACAATACAATAAATTCTCAGCATGCAATCAACACCAATTCAATTAAAAACACATTAGATAGTTTCTCAAATTAACAGGGAGCACGCAATTTAACTTAAACAATTTCGGATTAGTTATTCCTGAAATTTGCTCACCTATTTCACACATGCAGGCGAAACTTTTACTAATTTTCCTGATGATATATAGAACCGTGTTATAAATTGAATTAGAACAGTATGTAGTTGCATTGTTAACAAATTGAATCAACTGGAGCTACGACACAAGAAACTTTTCACATAAATTTAATGGCTTTCATAAAAAAAATAGGTAAAGTGGCACCCAAAATGTTCTTATCCTAATTTCAAAAGTTTTTACATAAAGCAAAGGGTGTTTACAAAGTTTCACCTGTTCATACTTACAAAGTAAAGCTAGTTAATTAACGGTGAAAAGGGGAGTGTGTTATGTCTTAAAGTATGTTAAGGTTAAACGTGTGCTGTTTTATTTAATTACTTTTAGGCTCAACTTTGAACTTAATATTACTCGGAAAGTTACTTGCTTAACGTGCTTATTTTAAATAATAAATAAGCGTTAGTCCTGTACATTTAAATTATGCTTAAGCATCACATTATAAAGTGTTTTTGTATATATAATTAGAAACATGTTCATCAGCAAGAAATTCCCCGAGAAAAAGCAGTTTATTCTCGAACCTTTGGGGATTTAATGGAGTATAAGGGAGATAAGAAATATTTCTCACAGAATCGGAATTAATGGAATTTTGCAATCGCAGTGCGGAATTTCAAATATTAAAATGTTACGAGATTAAAAGGGCGGAGCGGTTCGAATTCCCTATTGGGGAACGTAACGTTATATTGCTGGGTTGATAATTTAGTTGTTGCATATAAGATTTATGTAATTTGGCTTAATTTCGATTAATCGAACTCTAGAGACAATTGGTTTTATCAAAAAAGTTAGTTATTATATTATGAAAATCTGTCAAATGAACTTGAAACGATATATGATGATTTTTTGTTAATAAATGTGTATAAAAAAACAATTATTATATAAACCGATCAAGGTAAGGAATTTTCTACAAAATCTGTAATTCTAAAGATTTGATTATTTATTGAAGAGTAAAATTTTAAAATCTCCGTATAGACTTATATGGGTCAAAATGTTAGTCATGTTCATTAAAATTATGCATGGGCTTTAACTGGATTAAGCCTTAATTAAAATGAATATAAATGAATTTTTCTGCAGGGTTTTTAATTTCTCACGTGCATTTATTGTATTTTTAGATAATTAAAATATTTTTTTTTTTTTAAATAATTAAATTTAATCGACACTGTATACACGTCTGAATTCGGCATGTCTCTAATCCTTATAATTTTTTTCCTATTTAAGTTCAATTAGCTTTTTTTATTGGCTGACACTGTCGCAACACCGCAAATTATATTTTTAATGAGGTCTTAAATTATTCATGGAAATTGAATTTTATTTAATATTTGGGTATTTTAGCTTTACCTGCTTCAAAGGAATTCTAATTTAAATTGAATTTTCTGTTAAAAGATATGCACAGGCGCAGGAAAACGTTAATTTGAAGATTTTAAATTTTTGTGGTTTTCTTTCTTTTGCCCATGATATTGCTGTGAAAACAAATAGCTATCACAAAAGTAAGTATATCATTGGAAAGCATATTAAATTCAGTAGTTTGTTCTGAAAAAAAAACATCCCTATTTACCAAATTTTAGATAAAACGATAACGAAGAAGATACCACTAATCTTGCACATTTCCCAAATGTTACATTTAACTTCTGATAACACCCGGTATACAAAATTACTCAAAAACTTAAATATACTCATCTTATAGCAAATTTAATTTTCTTTCAGATGGTATATCTAAATTTTATGTGGTTGTAAGATAAACGGAGATATTGTTGTTTATATAAAAAAAACAAAGAAATTTGATAAAGTCAAAAAATGTTAAATACCAGAAGAACTAACAACTTTTCGAAAAAATGTTATACGACTTTTTTGTTGCAAATGACTTGTATAATCACCTCTTAAAGTTTGGCGGTTTTTATAGTAGACACCCTGTATAGACTGATGAGGATAATGAATTTCCCATAAACTTCAAATGTATTGTATTTTGGTAAATTATTTCAATCAACTTCATTTGTTGTTATTTATGATTATATTTTATATATAAGGCAAGTAGTAAGTTTTTAAACAAATTAGTTCCTCTAAGGGGGTGTTTAATTTAGTAAATTTTGGTAAACATAAAAAGTGTTCTGGAATAATTGCGTAGAAGTATTCAAAATTTAGATTCAACTGCCTGAAAGAAAATACTAAGCACAGAATATGGAGTATTTCCTAGCAAAACTGCTTAAAAGCTATTTTTGAATTTTGATATCTTGGAAAAATTAGTTTACAATCTAGAATCTCTTAAAAACAATTAAATTTTTTGTTTATTCCTATATATTAAAAACCCAACTGAATAAAATTTCCTATTGAACTTAAAAATAATCCTGGAAAAACTACTTGGAAATATTTTAAAACTAATTCAAGAAAAAATATTTATTCAATCCTGGAAGTTACAATATATTTTTTTTGGGTGTTCTAGGATAACAGGAAAAATTACTATAAGAAAAAATTGAGTTATTTTTGATTAAAGTGCCTAGGCGAAAATATTTATTTCAAAGACTTAGAAATCTAAGATTTTTCCAGATAACACATGAATAAAGATGAGACAAAATTTCTTAAACTTCCTGGAATGTAAAAATATTCAATTCTTTAAATTTTAATTATTCAGTTACATTTTAATTAATGAGATTTTAAATTATTGGACATTAAAAAGGAAAGTGAATTTTAGTTATAAATGTATTCACAAATAAACTAATACTAATTATATAGACTGATCGAGGTAACCAGTTTTCTACAAAATCTATATTTCCAAAGATTTTATTAATATATTAATTTATTGAAAAGTAAAATTATAAAATCCCAAACGTTAGTCATGTCCATTAAAATTATGCATAGGCTCCAACTGAATTAAGCCTTAATTAAAATAAATATTTTTTGTGGCAGGTTTTTTATATTCTTACTTGCATTTCTTGTACTTTTTTAGATAATTAAAATTTTATTTATAATCATATTTTATATAATATGTAAATAGGTTTTTAAAAAATAACATATAGGATCATCTCATTAAATCATATGTTATTATATGTATTTATTTAACGATCTCTTAGAAAATTTTTGGTTTTGGTATAATTATTAACCGGATAAGGTATCTTTAGTAAACTGTAGAATATACGTATGTCATATACTATTCTATTAAAAAAAGGGAGACGATTTTGGCATTAAAAAAAATGACATAGAATTTACAAATCTAGTTTTTAAACTCCATTACCACAATTCAAATATGATGAAATTCTTCTGAAAAATCACTGTTTTTCGTCCATAATATCCAATCTAATAACTTTGTTTTTATACTAAATATTTATACTTGAAATTATGTCAAATTTAAATAAGCAGTATTATTAAATTAAATATTAAATAAATATTTTCTGCAAAAACATTGCTTTTCATCAACACAACCCATACCCCCCCCACCCACCCCAAACATTTGTTCAGTGAGAAACTCTTTTGAAAAATCACTGCTTTTTATTTATAATATACAAGCTTATAGCAATGTTTTTGTATTAAATATTTATTAATATATAATAATATCAAATTTAAATAAACAAACTATGTTTATTAGATTGTATATAAGCAACAAAACCAGCTCTTATTTATGCGTATTATTTTGGAAAACAAAGATTATTAAAAACATTTTTTTCAGGTTTTTTTGCAGAAAATAATTGTTTCAAAAAAAAATCTTTTTAAGAAAATGATGGGTGAGAATATACGTATATCATAAATGAGATGATCTTTTTACAAATGAGAGTAGATTTTGGCATTTAAAAAAATTACAAGGGATTTACATATCTAGGCTTTAAGTTCGATCACTACACCTCAAATTGTGATAAAATGACCCCGGTATCACATATATAGCATACGATATACTATTCAATTTACATTTTTGATAAATTAAATTTCTAGTGAGGTTTTAAATTATTGAAAACTGAAGGCAATTGAATTTAATTTAATTATTGGGTATTTTGACTTTTCATACTTCAAGGAATTCCAATTTCAATATCATTTTCAGATAACAGATATGCACAGTTACAGCAAAAACTTTAATGCGTTTTGGATACGAGGTGTTTCAACTTTATTTTAAATTTGTGTATGAAAGCCTCTAATATATACACTGATTAGGATCACGAATTTTCTACAAACCCCATGTCAATTATTTGTGGACGTAAAAGGTTCCAAATGTCAATCGTGTACATCTTAATTATGCATTTAAGTCTTAAGTATATTAGTAGAAATCTACCAGCAGCAAGTCTTGTTAAAGGGTTTTGTTTTTGTTATGCCGATAAAGTAGTTTTTCATTTTTTGACTCTGGAAAACATATTTTTTTATATTAATTTTTGCACACCAGATCCTATATTTAAATACTACTAGTGGAGATAATATGGCATCTGTATGCAAATTAAATAAAGTTCATTAATACTACTATTTTTTTCCAATAGGAAAAGACAAATCTATTCTATCTATCTTCGAAGACTGTATCTATCTTATTGATACAGTCTGCTTTTAAATTTAAAAATTTGGATTAGATAAGAATCATTGCAGAAAATAAGGAGTATTTATTTTGAAATCCCTAAATATATTTTTACCTTATTTTAGCCTTTTCTATCCATAACACTGAATTTTTATTTTCTTCCAAAAATTTAAAGGGAATTTTCGAATATAATTTCTTGTCGTTGTTAATTTTACATATTAATTTAAAATTGACGATTTTTCTAATATCCCTAAATATACATGTATAACACGGACCTTCTTATAAAATATTCAAAACAGCAAAAACGTGCCGTCACATCCCTTTAAATCCCTTGCAAAAGCATGTTTAACCTATACGACTGTTTTTCCTGTTCTCGCCCTTCAGAATTCAGGAGTCACGTCTGTTAGCCTTCCTCTCGTCGAATTGCCTTCCTCCATTGAAAAGGAGAAGAAAATAAATATACCGTTGAGGTTAAATGGTGCCTTTACAAATAAAATTAGGAGACTCCCGATAGATTCCCATTTGTTGCTTTAGACCGAGATAGAGAGACTCACTGATCATAATATTAAAAAAAAATTAAATAAATCATAGTGGGGTTTTTCGACACCCGATCCATCACCGGGAGAAGTTCGTCTCCCCCACATCGATTTTAACCTAATTCTATTAACTCTCGGCAAAGCCTTTGGGAGTTGGCGTTTTCACCGGGTGGGCCAATTTGTAATCCTCCTATCTATCTCTCGCAAGGTATACGGAATTGCTATTTATGTAAATCGAGACAAATGATTAATCGATGGCAACCCATAAGCTTTATTGCCAAGAAGTGTAATTCTGTTTGGGTTTGCCTTAGTTTAATTACAATAATTTAAGGCTTGTGGCTGCAATGAATTGTAGAAATAAATAAATATTTTGTAGCATTGTATCATGTATTAAAATATTTTTTAACAATGGTGAAGGAGCTAGATAAGTATAATTCTTATATTTTATAGCTTTCAAGATTTATCAGAAGTTATTATACTTAGAGAAGCATTTTATTTGTAAATAGATGCGAAATTAGGCTAAGAAGTCATGATTGAATGGTAAAAATTACATAAGTGGCTTAAGACTTAAAAAATCAATAAAATATCAAACTGAAATTGTGTTGTGAAAAAGCATAATTTACTCAAGAAGATACCAAAAGAATAAGCGAATTTAATTACGTAGCTAAGGAGTTACAAAGACTCATGTTTTCAAATTGGCGAAGGAACCAGACAAATAAATTTTTAAAGCGCTATGGTTTCTATTTTTCTTAAGATGCAAGAAATTTTTTTTACACTGGTAAATACGAGATGGCGCTAAATCATGATATTTTTATTAGTACTTGTGACTGTGATGAACCATAGAATTTTAAATTAATGAAGTTTCTTCTGTTTCGTATGAATGAATCTTCTTCTTTTTATTAGCAATCCTTAAGAAAACTTAAATATTTTTTCTCGTTAATCAACAAAATAAACACGAATAAATAACATAGAAATAACTTTTTTATTGGTGAAGGAACCAGACAAATGTATTTTTGCAACTTTCCAGTCTTTGGAGATACTAAAGTATTTTTTTTTTAATAAATTTGTAAAAACCGTGTGTAATTCCTAAAAATAAGATAAGTGTTAACAGGGTTTATGATCAGAAGGTATATATAAAAAGAATTAATAAAACATTAAATTGATATCGTATTGTGAATTAATGTTAATGTACTAAAGACCCTTAATAGGATACCGAAGGAATCTTTACAGTCAAATAAGTAGCTTGAAAGTTACGACGATATTTTAAAACTGGTGAATGAGCTAGACAAGTAAATTTTTTGAAGCCTTACAGTTTCCTTAGTTTCAAAGGTACAAAAAATTTTTTTTTGCTTTAGTAAATACAAAATAGCGCTAAATTATGCTGTAAAAATAATACAAATTAATTAAATGATTAAGGATATATTTAGGATTTAAAAAAATATATATTTTTTTACCTACAGCGGTTTTTACTTTTAAAAACATAATTTACTCTGCAGAATGCTGAAGAAAGGTTTTAAATTAATAAGAATAATATCAAGAATTATACCGTAAAATTGATGAAGGAGCCAGACAAGAAATTCTTTGACACGTAATAGTTTCCATGCTTTTAGAGAAATAAAAATGGTTCTTGTTGGACTTAAGTAAATAACGTAGAAATATTTTTTTTATAGGTGAATGTGCCAGACAAATGTATTTTTTAAATATTGTGACTGCTTTCAAGTCCTTGGAGATATTAAAGTAATCTTAAATAAGTGCGTAATGAGTTTGAAAAATAGTAAGTAAATGCTAAGAATTAAAAAAGAGTTTTTGAACGGAACATATTTAAAAAAAAATAATAAAATATTTAGGTGATATAGTATTGTGAAAAAACGTTAAATTATTTAAATTTACGTATAAATTTACTTAAAAGGATAACGAAGGAATTTTTGAGGAGAATCGTTTAGGTAGCTTGTGAGTTTCGGTTACTTATAGTTTAGAATTGGTGAAGGAACCAGGCAAGTAAATTTTTAAAGTGTTATGGTTTCCATGTTTTCAAAGTAAAAAAAAATTTTTTTTGCTACTAGTAAGTACGAAATTATGTTAAACAATGCTCTAATAATAGTAAAAAATTGTTCAAATGATTTAAGATTTAAAAGAGTAAATTATTTTTTAACTACATCACATTTTACTTTTAAAAACATAATTTACTCTGCAGGACTCTGAAGAAAATTTTCCTAGTTTATAAAGTAAAATTGGTGAAGGAGCCAGAAAAGCAATTTTTTGACCCATTCTAATTTCCACTTTTTTAATGATATAAAAATTATTCTTTTTACTACCGGTAAACACGAAATGACTGTAAAGGTAACATCAATTTTTAAAATGGTTTAGGAGATATTTAGAGTTTGAAAAGTCAAATTATTTTTTTTCTAACTAGTCACTTATTCCTTTAAAATATATAATTTACTCTAAATAATGCCGAAAAAATATCAAGGATAAATAAGAGAGTTATCGGGGTTTATATTTTAAAATTGGCGAAGGAGCCAGGGAAGCAAATTTTTGAAGCTTTATAGTTTTTATGATATCAGATAATATAAAAATGTATCAAACCAAAAATTACAATTTATTACAGTAGTTAATAGAAATATTTGTTACATTGGTGAAGGAGCTAGATAAGTGAATTTTTAAAGCGTTTTAGTTCATATATTTTTACCAATTTAAAAAAGGTTTTTTTTGCTGCTAGTAAATACTAAAATGCGCTAAATGACACTGAAAAAACAACAAAAATCGCTTAAGTGATATTTAGGCTTAAAACAACCAAATTATTATTTTTTAATTACATGATTTGCTCTGGATAGATGAATTAAAGAATATAAGAATGTTTAGAATAATAGAAAAGTTGGTGGGGTTTATAGTACAACATTGGTGAAGGAGCCGGACAAAAAAATTTTTTAAATGTCCCAATTTGCATATTTTCAGAGATATATATTTTTTTTGCTACTAGTAAATACGACATGACTATAAATATCAATAGTGTTTTTATTATTAATACTCGTGACTAATATAAACAATAAATATAGGTAAATATTTGGTATCACTGGCGCCTTTACTCTTAATACTAGCATATCCTATAAGAAATATTAATATATTTTCAAATACGAAATCAAATATTGCGTTTGATCAAAAAAAATCAAATAAGATAGAATTTTTTTTTATTGCGTTGGTGAAGGAGCCAGATAAATGTATTTTTGGAAAATAATAGCGTTCAAGTTCTTGAAGTTACTGAAATAACTTATTTCTGCAAATAAGTATGTAATAAGCTTAAGAAATAGCGGATTAATACTAAAAATGTAACAAGTGGTTTCAGAGTTTTTAAAGCGCATACTTATAAGAAATTAATAAATTGTTCAACTGAAATTATCATTAAAAATAATATGGTTTACTTAAAAGGATACCGTAGAATTTTTAAACTTGATAAAGTAGAGTTACAGAGACGTTTATTTTAAAATTGGTGAAGGAGCCAGGTAGGAGCATTTTTGAGGCCTCATAGCTTCTACACTTTTAGAGATATCAAAATAGTTCTTTTTTCTACCTGTAAGTATGCCTTAGCACTAAGTACCACTGCAAAAAAAAAATAAATCATTTATAATCATCAATGGTTTAAGAGATATTTAAGATTTGAAAGAGTCAAAATAACGTTACATTTCTTAATACATAAAAAATACATAATTTACTTCTTTAAGAAAACTAAAGACTTATTGCAGAGCATCAAGAGAACTATAAAGAATAACGTTTTAAAATTGGTGAAGGAGCCAGGCAAGCAAATGTTTAAATTGTAATGACTTTTATGTTTAAAAATTTATTGAATTTTTTTTTATGATAATTATAGAATGGTACTAAAAAAAATAAATGTCAAATATACATATAGTAAAAATTACTAGTTAAAGTAAGAAACTCACAACATAATTCCTTTAGCCACAAATTAACCATTTTATATTTAAAAAAACTATACAAATTATTTTAAGTTGATTTTATGCTTACTTTAACCTTTTTTGTTTAAATCCAAAATATAAATTTTTTATTACTCATTTTCAATAAAAATCTCATTTTAAAAGATTTTCTTAACAAAAAATTCACAAAATGCCTATAACTCAAAAATCAGCTAAC
Source organism: Anthonomus grandis grandis (assembly GCF_022605725.1). Taxonomy (NCBI): domain Eukaryota; kingdom Metazoa; phylum Arthropoda; class Insecta; order Coleoptera; family Curculionidae; genus Anthonomus; species Anthonomus grandis. Next base: position 28,458,296 of record NC_065554.1, read on the forward strand.
CTATAAATTTGAAAAAGTTTAAACATACTTTAAATTAATTTAGGTAATTTTTAAAAAAATAACAAACTACTAATATCAGTATATTTAACAAAAAAAAATTCTTCGAAAAATTTCTGACTGGCAGAAGTGCCTGGAATTATAAGCAATTTAAATTTAAACTACTCAGAAAAAAACTATTTATATTGGAGACCTAAGAGGATCATGTGTTCTGAATTCTTTAATAGTAATTATTGTTCTTAATTTTTTTCCTAATTCTACTGAAAATAATAAGTTTTACTCTTTCATTAAAACAAAAATTTATTAATGGTAGAAGTGCCTGGAAAAGAATATAATTTTTTTAAATTTAATAAATAAATAAATGCCTGGTCTTGAAATTAGACTTTTTTTTAGTACAACTGCCTGGAAAGAATGCAAAAACTCAGATTTCAATTGATTAGAAAAATTTATCATCAAAAATCAATTTCTAAAGGGTTTACCTGAAAAAATAAGACCATTACCTTAACCTCTTGAGAAAAAAATTAAATAATGTGAGAAGAAACATATATACAAATTAAAAAATATTTCAAACTATTAGTTCTTATTTTTTCATAATGGTTTACAGTATGATCTAAAATAGTCCTAAAAAGTGAAATAAAGTAAACAAAAGTCCTATATTATTGCACTCTAATAAGCAGTTAAAGTCGAAAAACTATAAGAATCAATTACTCAAAAAGCAGCACCGTAAAATACGAAAATTATAAATGATCGCAATATTCTACCTTGATGCCCGTTGGGCTGAACTCTAAAATGATCGGACGGTCGGCTATTGCTCAAAATAATTAATTTTACTTTCTCACTGACAGATAAAAATCGGACGATGAGAGCGGAAAATTTTAATAACCGTCCGCTATTTTAGGTCAGCGATTTTTCATTAGTGCAAAAAAAAAACAGCGCACACATAAAAAACCCTCCATTGCAACAAGAATTTTTTAATTTGTATTAATGTGTGTGTGAAAGGATTTATTTGGTTATAAACAGGTGCTATCGATTGATATTTTTCTTCGGAAATTACTCGATCTTTATCTGTCCGACAAAAGGAAATTAATTGTTTTTAAGCTGCCCCTCGAAATTCCAGATCAGAGGGTTGAATAATTGCTATCATTTGTTATTTCTTGTTTCTATATACAATTGCCTTTATTAGTTTATTGTCGGAATTAATGGAATGTTTTGTTTTCAATTTATATAAGAAATTGACTTGTTTATAATTAGTGGCTTATTATTTAAAATTTATTAACATTTCTGACGAAATTGGCTGTACCAAGCAAGAATCTGCGAGAAAAATATTTATGTTTTGCATATTTCGAGTCATAGAAAATCATCAGTGCATAGAAAATCATGAACTTAATAGGAAAAAAACCCTATTTTCAAGGCAATTGAAATTCACATCTTGAAGTACTCAAGATTAACACCCAAGAAAAACTGGAAAAAAAATTGCCTGTGAGGAAAAAAGTTAATTATTCCAGGCAATTGAAATCCACGTATTTAATGTTTTTCAGCACCTAAGAAAAACAGCGAAAAAAACATCGATATGAAAGGTAAAAGAATTGAATGAAAGGAAATTCCATACTTAAATTGTTTATTTGCACCCAAAAAAAATCGAAAAATAGAAAAACCCAGAGAAGACAACTCTTTGCATAATTTCAATAATTTGAAATTTATTTATGCATCTTGCAAGTTTTTGGAATATCTTGAAAAACAAAATGGGTGTTATATCTTATTAAGTTATGCACAGTGTATTAATTTTATTACATAGAACTATTAGAATACTTACATAGAATACCTCAACATAGGAGTACCAACAATTATATTTGTTCGAAAATATTAAAAATAAAATTAAAGACTATATTGCTATCATTTGTTATTTCTTGTTTCTATATACAATTGCCTTTATTAGTTTATTGTCGGAATTAATGGAATGTTTTGTTTTCAATTTATATAAGAAATTGAGTTGTTTATAATTAGTGGCTTATTATTTAAAATTTATTAACATTTCTGACGAAATTGACTGTACCAAGCAAGAATCTGCAAGGAAAATATTTATATTTTGCAAATATTTTTCATATTTCGAGTCATAGAAAATCATCAGTGCATAGAAAATCATGAACTTAATAGGAAAAAAACCCTATTTTCAAGGCAATTGAAATTCACATCTTGAAGTACTCAAGATTAACACCCAAGAAAAACTGGAAAAAAAATTGCCTGTGAGGAAAAAAGTTAATTATTCCAGGCAATTGAAATCCACGTATTTAATGTTTTTCAGCACCTAAGAAAAACAGCGAAAAAAACATCGATATGAAAGGTAAAAGAATTGAATGAAAGGAAATTCCATACTTAAATTGTTTATTTGCACCCAAAAAAAATCGAAAAATAGAAAAACCCAGAGAAGACAACTCTTTGCATAATTTCAATAATTTGAAATTTATTTATGCATCTTGCAAGTTTTTGGAATATCTTGAAAAACAAAATGGGTGTTATATCTTATTAAGTTATGCACAGTGTATTAATTTTATTACATAGAACTATTAGAATACTTACATAGAATACCTCAACATAGGAGTACCAACAATTATATTTGTTCGAGAATATTAAAAATAAAATTAAAAACTATATTGCTATCATTTGTTATTTCTTGTTTCTATATACAATTTCCTTTATTAGTTTATTGTCGGAATTAATGGAATGTTTTGTTATCAATTTATATAAGAAATTGACTTATTTATAATTAGTGGCTTATTATTTAAAATTTTTTAACATTTCTGACAAAATTGGCTGTACCAAGCAATAATCTGCAAGGAAAATATTTATATTTTGCAAATATTTTTCATATTTCGAGTCTACGAAATAAAATGTTAATTTAAATGATTAAATTAAATGATCAACTCTTTGCATAATTTCAATAATTTGAAAATTATTCATGCATCTTGCAAGTTTTTGGAATATCTTGAAAAACAAAATGGGTGTTATATCTCATTAAGTTATGCACAGTGTATTAATTTTATCTAACTAGTGGTTTGAAAACCAGAAACCATGTTGTCTGAGATACATTATTCTTTGGCCTCGACATAGAAGTACCAGTACCATTTGTTCCAGAGTATTAAAATGGATATTAAAGATATAGCTCTATTAATAAAATGTTTAAGATTACACACATCAAACAAAAATAATAAAACACATAAAATCTTAGAAAGAGCAAGTAAAGCGTTATAAAGAGAAATTATTTAATTTCATAGATATAATAAAAGTAATTTAAATAATGAAATACAAAAAATAACTTATTTAATTTAGTTAATCAAAATCATTTCAATCGTATATGCTTTTGTTTAAATAATAATTATTTAAATAATTCACATAAATATAATAAATCTACTTTATAATGAAAATATAAATCAAGAACTTTTAAACACAAATAATAAGAATAATATACAGAAAAACTTGTTCTTTCTTAAGGTCCCAATTACTCCAAGGGATCAACAAGATGAATTTAGAATAAGGACAAAGATAGAAATTGAAAAACTAATTAAAATTAAAGAAAATATAAATTTAAATGAATTGGTTCAAATTAGGTATTTTAAAAAAAAAAGTAGGTCTTCTCATTGCTTTTATGTTTTTTAAATTTAATTATCATAACAAAGTTAGGTAGGATATTGAAAAGAAGAAACTAGGTATATAAAAGAAAATCTGATCTCAAGTAAATTATTTTATTTAAAACTTATTAGACTTGAATTAAATTAAGTATATCGAACGGTATCATTATAGATTTAAGTAGAGAGAGTAAGATAATAAAATATTCCTGAGTGTAAATATTCGTAGCGATTCTGCCTAGAACAATGTATTAGATGCTCCTAAAGATACAAAATCTCTTAGACGGATTACGTTTTTTGTAAATTGAAGAAAATATGATTTAATTAATTGAAATCTAAAATACACTCTGGAAAATTAGAAAAAATAAAATTGCCTGAAAAAAATTATATATTTATTAGGGGGGAAAATCAACAATATTTTAATAAGACAATTTTAAAATATCTTGAACTTCCTGGAAGAAAACTGTTCTGACTCCAGAGGCTGTAAATTTTTGTCTTTTCCAGAATTTAGAAGAGCTAAAATTATATTTATATATTTATGTATTTATTGTTCTGGAAACTCAGAACATTTTTGGCAATACTGCCTAATAAAAAATATATTTTTTCTCAAGTTCTCTGTGGATCTTTTTTTTTAATACTAAAAACTCATATTTCAATTGTAACAAGTAATATAACAAATTAAAAATCTGGATAAAAAATTATTTATAGTATAACTGTTTTTTTCCAGGACATTGAGAAAATGTCCGATGTGGAAGATGCATAGGAATTTCAAGTTCTTGGACAAGAATACTTATTTCAGACATTTCAATTTTTTTTAGGAATCTTTCTGGCATAAATTCATTTTTTTTTAACATTAAAATTTAGGGATATTTAAGGAATATTCCCAGATAAAACTGCCTAAAAGTCTTACCTGAAATGAATTTTAATTTTCCAGAAACTCTATTGAAAACAGGTTTTCCTAGACAGAATTACTATAAGGGCAAATATTGGCACAAGAAAATTTTAAATTTTAATGATGAAGGAACGTACTTCTTGTAATGTTATTTTTGTAATAATATAATGAATGAATTGTTTGTTTTTTTAAATGGGATTCTTTGCACAACAAGGGTGTCAGCACCCCTGAAAAATCCCTTGTTTTTCGTTTTCTTTTAAAATTTATTTTCGTGTTTTTTGTTCAGAGAGGTTACTCGGGAAAAAAGGGTATAAATATTTAGGAATAAAATTTTATTTGTTTCTATAAAATAAAAAATAAATCCGGCTTGTTATCTTATTTATGAAATGTAAAGCCTTTTTTTATTTTTTGGGGGGTATTGTAAGATATTTGGTTTGTCTGATAATAGGATTGTTCAAAATTCAATTAATATATGGTATTTATGAAAAGAAGGTTCTTAAAATTAAGTTACAACAAGTTTCAATTCCTTTGTGAAGTATTTTTAGAGTATTTACTGATCTGTCATAATACACCAACTCTTTAAAATAGTCCTATAGATAAAAATTGCAAGGCCTTAAATCTGGCGAGCAGCAAGGCCATAACATGGGTCAGAATATTCGGAAATTCATTATTTAGGTGTTCATGAACTCCTGGTCTAAAATGTGGTTCAGTTCCATCGTGTAGAAAGCGCCTTAAAAACACCCTGTATATTTATTTATTGGATTTTTTTCTTATTTTTATTAATATAACTGATCTTAAGGTCAAAATATCTTTGAGAAAAAAAATACGTTTTCTTCAGAAAATTTTGATTTTTAGCTTCTAGTCTTGGTTTTTAATTTGAGCTTTTAAATGAATATTTTATATAGATATTAAAAATGTAAGTTTTTTAATTTTTTATTCGTAATATTCCTACATTCCAAAGATTTCAAATATATTTTATTATATAATGGATTAAATATTCAGAAAAAAAACTTCAATATTTTACCTGGATATTTTAATATGGGTTTTTTAAGGCAGTTTTTTCACGAATAGTAGAAAGTAAAATGGCTGCAATAGGGTCTGGAAGAACTAAGAATTTAGTACTGCCTGGAAAATTATTAAAATAAGTATTTTTTACTCCTATAAATGGATATTCTGAAATGAATATATACGTGAGATGAATTTTAATTTTCCAGAAATTCCATTGAAAACAGGATATCCTGGACAGAATTACGTTCCTAATTGTTTAAAGATGTCAAACACCTTATTGAAGAGAATATATTTTAATTTATTGAAATGTAAACAATAATCTAAAAAACCTGCCTGGAAAAATATATTTTTTCATAAGTTCTTCTTTTTAATATTAAAAACTCATATTTCAATTGTAAGAAGAAACTTAACAAATTATATTTGTATACAAAAATATTTTTGGTATGACTTTGTTTTATCCAGGATATTAAAAAAATAAACCAACTGGAAGATGCATAAGAACTTCAAGTTCCTGGACGAAAACATTTATTTCAAGGTATTAGAGTCATTTAAAAATTCTTTTTTTAGGAATCTGAGAATATTTCCGACAAAAATTAGTACTTTTTTAACATTAAAAAATAAAGGATATTTAGGGAATATTCCCAGATAAGACGGCTTAAAAATCTTACATGAAATGAATTTTAAGTTTCCAGAAATTCTATTGAAAACAGATTTTCCTAGATAGAATTACGTTCTTAATTGGCAGTAATTCTTTTTGGCAGTAAAACAAAAAATATTGTTTAATACATGTATGTTTGTTTTTAAATTAAAAAATAAATTGCTACCAGAATATATTTGCGAAAAAATCACAATATTTAGTGATTTGCATAACTATGCTACCAGACAGCGAGGGGATTTTGTACTAATGGGGAGACATACTTCAGACAGAATGACAAATACCATTCTCCATAAAGGCCTCAAATATTTTAACGAATTGCCAATACATTTAAAGAACAGTGAAAGCCTAGTCACATTTAGAAAAACATTAAAAAGATATATATATTCCATCCCAAGAAATTAAATTAAATTATATTATATTGTATAGGTATAAGGTATAAATGTTTTATTTTGGTTGTATTGCTTTGTGTTTTATTATTTTATCTTTACTCTTTTAATATAGTTTAAGGTTTTATATTTTTAAATTTTAAATTTTTTAGGCTCTAGATTAGGTTTTAAATTCTTTATATTTACATATTTTTTTTTTTTTTTTATCTTAGTTAAGGTCTTAAATTTTATTGTTTCAAATTTATGATAGTTTTAAGTTTTATATATATATTTTTTAAATTATCTGTTGTCATTTGTTGGTATAATTTATACTTATACCTATAATACCTATTTGTTAGTTTACTATATGCCATTTAAATTTTCCTTTTTATTTTTAGTTATATTCTAAAAATTTTCTTTCTTTGTAATTTTTTGTAGCATGATGCTAAATAAAGAAACATTATTATTATTATTATTGTTTTAAGTTGTCAAACACCTTATTGAAGAGAATATATTTTAATTTATTGAAATGTAAACAAAAAACTAAAAAACCTGCCTGGAGAAGAAAAACCTAAATTTTAATAGAAAAAAAGGGAAATTTATTTAAAAATAATTAAAATAATAAAGACATTAATAAGAAAAATAAAAAACAGACGATTATAAGTTTTAGCAGAACGAAGAATGAGAATTGATAAAAGTGTCAATTGAGTAAAATTAAAATAAATAAAATGTAATGTTATAAAAAAGAAATTTTTTATATCAAAGTACACAATATTAAGAAAAAAAAAGTTCTCAAATAAAAAAATTTTAATTAAATGGTTAAATGTCTAGTAAGGTTTTGGATTTCAGGATCAGAGAAATAAGAATCCAGTTTAATTTAAAATGACCGACGTTTCGTAAAATATATTTGCTTCCTCAGGACTATTTTCACATTTCTGAACCGAGTCATAAAAATAAATATAAACATAGATGGAATAAACCATTTTAAGTTAAACTGGACTTTTATTTATCTGATCTCAGAACTCAAAACCTTACCAGAAAACTGACAAAATTTGGGTCAATAAAAGATAAACCTAAATGATTAAATTGACATTTAATTGACAATAAATTAAAAAATATTGGCCATGAAATTAGGGAAGTTTAAAAAAATATATATTTCTACTGGAAAATGGAAGATACATTATTTAAACTATTTTTCTTTTTTTTTCAGGTTACTGAAGAATTTTTAAGAATACTTGCGGCAAGAATTTTACTGATAGGAAAAGGTAAGATATTTTTTCTTTTATTCTTGAGTATTAGATTAAATAAAAGATTAAAAAAAAATAAACCCAATGTAAACTGAGAATATTCCTAGCAAAATTGCCTTGCATTTTAAATGCCTGGAAGATAATATTCATTTATGGGAGTAAAAAATACTTCAATATTCGAGGCAGCACTAAATTCTTAGTTCTTCCAGACCCTATTACATCAATTTTACTTTATCTGTTTGGAATATTCGTGAAAAAACTGCCATAAAAAACCGATAATAAAATACTCAGTTAAAATATTGGAAGGTATTAAATATTCAAGTTTTTTTTCTAAATATTTAATCCGTTATACAGGGTCCTGCAACAGTGCGTCATCTTCCATAAAGCCTAAAAAAATAAGGTTTAAAATTTCTAACCTCTTAAAAAAATGTTGGGACCTGATATCTGACCGCATATCTGGAAAATATTTTGAAGTATACAGGGTGCTTCAAAAAAGTAGGGCGATATAAGCAGCATTTTTTTTTTAATAGAATGCCATTCTTTTTATTTTATTTTTAAGACCGCCTTAGGCTACCTAGTATACGAGCTATGGCTGCTTTGTCATGCGCAGTTTGACTGCAATAATTTTTTTTATAAAAAAATTCTAAAAATCTTTACATCATTTAATTTCATCTTGATACTAGAAATGTTAATTCAATGTCAATATTGGACTTAATTGGGATTCTAGAAGAATGGAGGATCACTTGAACTGAACCACATTTTAGACGAGGAGTTCATGAACACCTAAATAATGAATTTCCGAATATTCCGAACACCAATTTCATGACCTCCTTGCTCTTCAGATTTAACGCCTTGCGATTTTTATCTATAAGACTATTTTAAAGAATTAGTGTATCATGGTAGATCAGTAAATACTCTAAAAGTACTTTATAAGCGAATTGAAAATTCTTGTGACTTAATTTTAAAAATGTCCTTTTCATAAATACCATATTATATCAATTGAATTTTGAACAATCCAATTATCATACAAACCAAATATCTTACAATACCCCCCAAAAAAGGCTTTACATTTCATAAATAAGATAACAAGTCGGATTTATTTTCATTTCATAGAAACAAATAAAATTTTATTCCTAAATATTTATACCCTTTTATCCCGAGAAACCTCTTTGAAGGAAAAACACGAAAATAAATTCTAAAACAAGGGATTTCCGAGGGGTGCTGACACCCTTGTTATGCAAAGAATCCCATTCAAAAAAATAAACAATTTATTCATTATATTATCATAAAAATAAAATAACAGTACAAGAAATACGTTCCTTCTTCATTAAAATTTAAAATTTTCTTGTGCCAATATTTGCCCTTATAGTAGGAAACCTCGTTAGCCCAGTTTCAATTTAACTTATTAAATGAATAAATTAGATTTTCAGTTCCTTGCAGATGCAATTCTCGATTTACATGAGGCGTAACAATTGTTATAGAAATGAAATGAAAAATTTGATTCTGAATTAAATATATTTACGCTTTATTATGTCATAATCATATATTGGTTTACTACAAATAAGGGAAAATTGATACACAAAAAATGCGATTATGAGAAAAACACAGATTGTTTCTTCAGAATTTTAATGGTTATTGCATATTCTAATTCTTCTGAATCTAATGAGACTATTTCGAAAGTCTTAGATTGTTTAGTTGAATTAGTACAAATTAAAGGAACTGAATGAGATATCATCAACGCATATTTGAGGGATAGTGATCGAGTGTAAATCCCTTGTCAATTTTTTTCAATACCGAAATTTTCTCCGTTGTGTAAACAGAATTGTATATGATGTACGTATATTCTCTAGCTTAATAAATATACTTTGACCATAGGCGGTTGATAAATATGCCAATAGTTTTAATTTAAAAACTGTATTTTTGGACCAGAATAATTAAAATTTGCCTAGAAAAAAAATTAATTGTTTGAGAATAATCTTAAAAAAACTGAATTTTTACTTATTTGCAATAAAATATGGCACATTTACTGCAATTTTTATAGAGATACATCTTGCTTTCGAAAAATCAAAAATAGGGTTTTTTTCACGTTTTACTTGAAACCGTTAAAGTTATGTGAGAAAAGTATAGATACAAAAAAAATTGATTTTTTATCACTTATAATTCTCTAAAAAGCATTTTTTTAGGCAATTATTTTTTGCGAAAAACATGTTTTTCATTAACCCTATCCTTAACCCCCCACCCACCCCACAGAGGTTACCAGTTAAAAATTGTTTATAAAAATCATTGTTTTCCAAAATACTACGCATGAATAACAGCTGTTTTCATCATTAATATCCAATCTAATAACACAGTTTGTCTACTCAAATTTGATATAATTATACATATTTATATAAATAAATATTTAATACAAGAACAGTGCTATTAGATTGGATATTATGGACGAAAAACGGTGATTTTCCCAAAGAATTTCTTACTGGATAAGTGTTTGGGGTGGGTGGGGGGGTAGGTATAACCCTTAATGAAAAACAATGTATTTGCAGAAAACATATATTCAATATCTAATTTAACAACACTGTTTATTTAAATTTGATATAATTTTATATATAATTATTTATTATACAAACAGCGTTATTAGACTGCATAACATGGACAAAAAACAGTGTTTATTAAGATGAATTTCATCGAATATTTGAGGTGTAGTAACCGAGTTAAATGACTAGATATGTAAGTCCCGTATCAATTCGTATATGATATACGTATATTCTACAGTTTAATAAATATACCTGGACCATATATGGTTGGTTTAAATATACCAAAGCCCATAATGTACCAAGAAAATCGTTGCTACTATATGCGACTCCTAATCGTTGCTATATGCTTGTTAACCAAACTTCCCTTTAACTTATTAAATATACAAATTAATAGATTTTCAGTTCCTTGTAGATTCATTTCTCGATTTACTTATCTATTTAAGAAATAAAACAACAAAATTAACACTAAACTAAATTTATTTAAATTAATATTCACGCTTAATCATATCGCTTAATTTTTCTCCCAGCATCATACATGGGGCATTAGGGTGGTTTGCCACGAATGAGGGAAAGATGCTAGCGTCTGCGACCCTTAATTTTTTAATACCATACACCCGGCATCTGGAATCGACTACGTCACCTTTCGAAGGGTCTGGACCCATACGGTTTGTTCCTAAAATGAAGAAAATGGTGTTTACATTTTTTGTAATTTTCCAGTTTTAATTAAAATTGAGGAATTTTGGTTGTAGGGAAACTAGGGGTTCATTTGTCTGTATTTTATCGATTATTGTTAGCTCTGTAGAAAGTGTTTAACCCTCATAGTTTTTGAGATCGGGGGGTAAGAAATTGTGAATGAAGTCCTGTAATCCTATAGATTTTCTAATATTACTCTAATAACTTGATAGTATTCTGATTAAAGTAGTGATCCTAAAATTGTACTCGATTTTGGCCAACAAAATTACCGAAAAATTTCTAACTGCATTTTTTTGTATACAATATTTTTCAGGCATATTTGTCATTATTTTGTGTTTCCAGGCAATTAATATTTCCATGTTTTTCATTGCAGCCTAATAAACTCACGTTATTAGAACCCGTATAAGTATGCTATAAAATAGAAATATTTCAAAAAAATTTGCATTTTTCAGTGATTAAATGAGCATAGTTTTCCGGGCTTTTAAATTCAAAATCAGAGATTTTAATTTTTTCCAGACTTAATATCTTTAGACCCCCTTTAGCCTAATATCCTGGAAGAGGTGAAAAATTGAAAATCTATTGGAACCTGATGAAAACATTTGACAAATTCGAAACTGTGAAAGATGATTGTGGAGATAGTAAAAGCTCTTCTTCATATTTATCTTCTATCTGGTTAATTAATTGAATAAAATAAAATAAACACAAATATGTCCCTAAATTTTGTATATAATTAACAGCAAATTTAGAACTGTATTCTCGAGAATAAAATCGAAGAAATCCAAATGCTGTCTGACTTCAGAATGACTGTGAAATATTGAAATGTTGCGCAACATTTTTTTACATAATTTTACACGATCTCTAGACTTCTGATCAAGACTAAGAAATTTACTTTTTCTTCCAGGCAGTTGAAGTAACTTTCATTACTCTCAGTCATTTTTTGAGTTTTATCTAAGAAAAATGGTCCATTGTGATCATGCAATTTTTATCCAGGATATCACTGTCGAATAATAAAATGCTGCGCAACATTCTTTTAGACCCTAAGATTTTCTAGACTTCAGAGTATGCTAGAAAACCACAGAATTAATATTCTTCCAGTTTACTGTTTTTTTTATCTATGCTTCAGGGTGCCTAGGACAGTTGGTTAAAGTTAATTTTTTTCTTACAGGCATTTCAAGCTAATTTACTAATTACTTTTAAATATTCTGTGATTTTTATCTGAGAAAAATGGTTGAGTATAGTTCCTCCTGTTCTCACCCCTCTAAATCCATTAAGTCTACCCAGAAAACTATAGATCTTACCATTTTCTATCTTTCAGTAATTCAAAACCTAAATATACTCTTACCTTGTTGATGGTTATCAGGAATAGTAAGATGCCTAATATAGCAATACCAATAATCCTTTGACTTGTATTCATATTGAGAACACGCAGGCAAGGGTCGATCTATGAATTTAGTATCAACATCTTTAAACGGTTTTGTTTCGACCAATTTTAACGCCAACTGTATTCCTTGATACAAATTTTCCACGTCCTTTTCTACGGCAAGTGTACTAAAAAATTTTGCATTTTAATTTAAGACGTCGAAACCCAATCTTTAATAACACCTACTTTACGTCTATCAAAGGATATTCAAAAGGGTCGTTGCTCTTCACCCTAATAGTACCCAGGGATTCAGGAAACAGTAAAATGGTCTGAAGTGTAAACGATCTGCTTCCATCGTCGTCAGTGTTATTCCAAATGGCATTCCAAGTCTCGTTATCATAATTAAAAGTGGTTTTATAATAATCTCCTGTTAAATATGTCATTTCTAGTTCCAAATCTGGCTGCTGAACTCTCTAAAAATTACCATAAACTTATTATTTTTGTAACAATTTTTTTATAATTAACATACTTCTTCTAAGCCAGAAAAGAACACCCCTTCACTCCCAGTAGAAGTATACGCTCCAAAACCTCTAACATACTCAGCAACTTTCTCTCTCTGGCTCTTCGCCACACTGGGATCCGAGTAATTGGTCATAAAGTACATCCCAAACATTCCTGGCTGTTCATTTAAAGTTCCCACTTGCAAATCCTGGATCACTGGAATTCCGACCTTCTCCAAATGATCCTTTGGACCCACTCCACTTAGTTGCAAAATCTGTGGGGAAGCAATGGCACCAGCTGACAATATCACTTCCTTGGAAGCTTTTGCTTCATAGATTTTTCCATTTTTGGTGAACTGAACCCCTTCAGCCGTTTTAGTAATTGAGTTAATAAGGATTTTTGTCACGTAACTATGAGTGGAGACGAACAAGTTGCGTCTACGTAAAGCCGGTTCCACGTAAGCACGTCCAGCGTCCCAACGTTGACCCTTATGTACTGCCGCTTGTACAATCGATGCTCCAAAGGGACTTCTTCCATTGTAATCTATGGAGGGATGCCCGAGTTCTTGGGCGCCTTGCACAAAGAGCTCTGTAGTATATCTAATATATATATATGAATTAATAATTATATTGTACACTTTTTTTGTTATATTTTACCTGTGAGTGGGATAGTATTCTACATTAACAGGTCCACGTCTTCCATGGTATTCATAGTCCACCTGAACGTCCCGGATGTTTCTGAAGAAGTTTTCCATTTTTCGGAAGTAAGGCAGTACGTCCCTATAAGACCATCCAGGGCTACCGTTGGCTGCCCAATTGTCGTAACTGGCGGCGGTCCCTCTGGAGTAAACCAATCCGTTGATTAGTGAGGATCCTCCTATGCCTTTACCTCTATGGTATGCACAAACTTTGTCAAACATTCCTGAAAAGGAGAGTTTATTGAATTCGATTTTTGAAGACTATGGAACATTTGGAAAAGGGAGGATATCAGTTTAATTGACATGGAGTTTTTTTTTGTATGCAGATAGGGTTTGGAAAACTTTTTGTAAATTCAAAAATATTTCAGGCAGAACATTTGCTAGAATATTTAGGATACTAAGGAATCCTAACTGCTTTTAAGGAAAAAATATTTTAGGCACAATTGTCTCGAAAATACTATTTTATCTGTTAGAAGTTTATCAAAAAGATGTACAAGGATATTTATTGTCTTTTGGAAAAATACTTAAAATAGGAAGAATTTCCAAAAAAAAATAGTATTTTTTTTTAGTTAATTTAGAACATTAAAGAACCCTAATTTATAGAAAATAAATAGCTAGAAAAATTAATTTATCAATTAAAACTTTTGTCAAAAAAATAATTTTCTAAGTTTGTTTGTCAGATAATTAGTGAATTTCTTGTTTTTTAAATTGTGCCCAAAATATGAAACTTTCTTAGGCAAAATTCAAGATATTAAAGTTCTCTCTTAAGAAAAACAAATTTTAGGCCTGGAAATATTTATTTATCTTTTTTTCCAGGTACTTTTTTGGAATAGTGTCAAAATAAGAAAATATTCCAGGCAATTCAGGATATCACTTGAATATCCCCAAAAAAAAATATTTTTTTTTCAAGGTATATTTGCTTGGAAGAAACTATTTATTGTTCTTTTTCTTGTTTATAAAGTCATGTTTATTTATTAGAATAATGTCTAAAATAAAAAAAAAATCCAGGCAAAACTATTATATATTGCAAGGCAATTTAGGATAAAATAAGAGGCTTAACAATGTTTACGAAAATCAAATATCAGACACAATTGCCTCGAAAACATGACTTTTGCAATTGAAATTTCTGCCAAAAAATTACATTTTTTGCCTTTCTTTTTGCAACTAATTAGGCAATTCTTTGTTTTTTAAATTGTGCCTGGAAAAATAAAAGAATTTAGGAAAAATCTAAATTACCTTTATAAGGAGCAAACTTTAGACATAATGGCCTATAAAAAAATATTTTTAGTTTTTTTTTTCACGTAATTATTTTATGTAATTTTGTATATATTTGCCTATAATTGCTGGTATAATTGCCTGGAAAATAAAAAATTTTTTTCAGGTAATTAGGTGATTTTTTTGTTTTTTAATTGTGCCTGAAATAATAAAAAAATTTAGGCAAAATCTTAATTACCTTTACAAAGTGCAAATTTTAGGCATAATGGCCTCGAAAAAAATATTTTTAATTTTTTTTTTCACGTAATTATTTTATGTAATTTTTTATTTATTTGCCTATAATTGCTGGTATAATTGCCTGGAAACTAATTTTTTTTTTCAGGTAATTAGGTGACTTTTTTGTTTTTTAATTGTGCCTGAAATAATAAAAAAATTTAGGCAAAATCTGAATTACCTTTATAAAGAGCAAACTTTAGGCATAATGGCCTAGAAAAAAATATTTTTAATTTTTTTTTTCACGTAATTATTTTATGTAATTTTTTATATATTTGCCTATAATTGCTGGTATAATTGCCTGGAAACTAAAATTTTTTTTTCAGGTAATTAGGTGATTTTTTTGTTTTTTAATTGTGCCTGAAATAATAAAAAATTTTAGGCAAAATCTAAATTACCTTTACAAAGAGCAAAATTCAGGTATAATGGCCTAGAAAAAAAATGTTTTTTATTTTTTTTTTTCACGTAATTATTTTATGTAATTTTTTATATATTTGCCTATAATTGCTGGTATAATTGCCTGAAAACAAAATTTTTTTTTCAGGTAATTAGGTGATTTTTTTGTTTTTTAATTGTGCCTGAAATAATAAAAAATTTTAGGCAAAATCTGAATAATCTTTATAGAGAGCAAATTTTAGGCATATTGGCCTGGAAAAAAAATATTTTTAGTTTTTTTTTCACGTAATTATTTTATGTAATTTTTTATATATTTGCCTATAATTGCCTGGAAACTAACATTTTTGCTTCAGGTAATTAGGTGATTTTTTTGTTTTTTAATTGTGCCTGGAATAATAAAAAAATTTAGGCAAAATTTAAATTACCTTTATAAAGAGCAAATTTTAGGCATATTGGCCTGGAAAAAAATATTTTTAGTTTCTTTTGAGGTATTTATTTTATATAATTTTTTTTTGGAATAATGCCTTGAATAAAAACACTTTAGAGGCAAAATTATTACTTTTTATTTATTTTTATATAATTCAAGATATTAAAGAACCTTAACTATTTATATGGAAAACCAATTTTAGGTATAATTGCCTGGAAACAAAATTTTTTTTTTTTGGGTAATCAGGTGATTTTTATTTTTAGAATAGTAATAATAATTTTACTAAATTCAGTGTTTTATAAATTTTTACATAATTCAGAATTCAGGTTTTTGAAGAATATTATCTATGTTGAGGAAGGAATATAAATTCTAGGCATAACTGCCTGGAATTTTTTTTTAATTATCAGAATTCCTATATAGAAAAATTAAGTACAATAGAGTGCTTAGACGACGTATTTAGAAGGAATTTTATATTTTTAGGCATTTTATTTAGAACTGCCTAATTTCTTTAACTTTTTCCAAGAAACTTTACCTAAAGCTTTAAACATTGACCAAAAAGAGCCATATTCTAAACCTGTACTATCTGGAAGAAAATAAATATTTCTTGCAAAAATGCTTAAATTTCAATTAGAAAAATGCTATAATTATTATCATTATTAATTTCCATAACTTTTAGCTATTGGTACCTTTTTGAAAATAAATATTTTTAAGATACTTGTAAAAATAGTGAAAAAATTGCGCTTAAGTATACTGTAGCAAACTCAATGACGCATTAACTTTATCGGTTTTGGCACATCTATGACATACAGGATACGAACAATTAAATTTCAAAATGTTCGAAGAATCTCAACTCAAAAAGTATTTTACTTATGAGAATGGTTAATATGGGAAAATATTCTTTTTATTAAGACTAAAAAAATCGTTCAAAAAACCTCTGGTTTTAAATTATATCAGTAAAATTTATTAAAATTTGTATAGAAAATAGAAAAATTGGTATTTTCAAATCAACATGACTCACTCTGTATAAATGACAGTATTAAGGTTGATGCGTAGTTTTATTTGGAAAAAAACGCAGATTTATTTAGTCTAAACATTTTTTTCTTAAATTTTGTACTATAAAAATTTTACACCAATAAAACTAAAAAAAATAAATTTTTTAGGTTTTTTTTTTTTAATTTTCCTCCCAAAAAAAATCAATTTTTTAGATAAAACTAATAAAAATTGTAATTCTCGATGAGATGCACATATTTTCTGTATGTAAGTATTTTCGCGAATATACCGTTAACCGTCAGTGGGGCTTTAAATTTCGACGTTAAAAAATACAACCCATGTTCCAACAATAACCAAAAACTATACAGTTCAAGTTTACGTGAACTCTAATCGACCCCTTAAATTTCATAAAATTCAAACAATCATTGCGACCTGTATTGAATCCCGTATATAAAAATCAGCATCTAATACTATTAGATTTAGAACAGAGGGAAGAAGCATTATTCCAAAGTTCTGCAATTTAAGAAAGTGCCCACAAATCCTGGAATAGAACAAAAAATGTCTGGAGTACAAGGAGCACTTATAGATATGCTTGGAATACTTTACTTAAATGCCTGGTATGGCATTAAAAATGGCCTGGATTAATATGACAACTCTAAAGACCTGGAACATATAAGAAACGAATGCCTGGACGACATATAAATAAATAGTAAAATATGTTTTAAAATGTCTGGAATAGACTGATAGAATAGAATAGACTGTATAGATTTTTCAAAATTATGTCAAAATTATCAAAGTTAGAATCTTGGGAAAAAATGATTTTGCAATCCCTGGTATATAAGGAATTATCCTAAAACCATAAAAAAATTTCGCAGCCTAAAAACTAAAGTTTTTTTTTAAATTTCCTGAAAGAACCTACCCTATACTAATTAAACCTAATTAGTTAAAATATTTTTCTTAAATTTTGTACTATAAAAATTTTACACCAATAAAACTAAAAAAAATAAATTTTTTAGGTTTTTTTTTTAAAATTTTCCTCCCAAAAAAAAATCAATTTTTTAGATAAAACTAATAAAAATTTTAATTCTCGATGAGATGCATATATTTTCTGTATGTCAGTATTTTCGCGAATATACCGTTAACAGTCAGTGGGGCTTTAAATTTTGACGTAAAAAAAAATACAACCCATGTGCCAACAATAACCAAAAACTATACAGTTCAAGTTTACGTGAACTCTAATCGACCCGTTAAATTTCATAAAATTCAAATAATCATCGCGACCTGTATCGAATCCCATATATAAAACTCAGCGTCTAAAACTATTAGATTTAGAACAGAGGGAAGAAGCATTATTCCAAAGTTCTGCAATTTAAGAAATTGCCCACAAATGCCTGGAATAGAACAAAAAATGTCTGGAGTACAAGGAGCATTTGTAGATATGCTTGGAATACTTAAAAAAATTACTTAAATGCCTGCTATAGCATGAAAAATGGTCTGAATTCAGATGACAACTCTAAAGGCCTGGAACATATAAGAAACGAATGCCTGGACGACATATAAATAAATAGTAAAATATGTTTTAAACTGATGGAATAAAATAGATAGTACAGATTTTTCAAAATTATGTCGAAATTATCAAAGTTAGAATCTTGGGAAAAAATTATTTTGCAATCCCTGGTATATAAGGAATTATCCTGAAACCTTAAATAAATTTACAGCCTAAAAACTAAAGATTTTTTTTTAAATTTCCTGAAAGAACCTATCCTATTCTAATTAAGCCCAATTAGTTCAGAATTAATCACCTAAGCCATATTTCTAAAAAATCTGGATCTTTTTAGAGGCACATAAAAAATATATATCTTATTGCCTGAAGTAATGTGAAAAACTCTTCTATCTTTCATATCACACCCCTTTGAATGCCTAAACTATTATTTTGCTTTAAATTTGAACTAATTTAAATTAAACTTAGGACTAATTGAACTAAAACTTTACCTTGACAAGCGTATTTCTGCGGTACCGACCGGTAACCCCAATTAAATTCAGTCAAAAGGGTAACCGCTCCGGCATTTCCAGGCATCCTCACGAAATCGTTGGCAAATCCGCCGGCTTCCAATAAAAGAACTTTGAATCTCCGCACTTCCGATAGACGGCCTGCCAGCACCGATCCAGTCGATCCAGATCCGATTATTATGAAGTCATAGGTACCAAAATCTAAAGGGAAAATTAATTACATCTTTAATATCTGTCCCTTTTTAACTCAACCATCCAATACTTTACAATAGTTTCAATTAATTTTTAACACTTACCATAAACTGTGTCATTTTCGGGCAAATACTCCCTGGCATCGGTGGGATACTGAAAAGAGTCAGCAATGTCGGTATATTTTGTGACCAAATTATCATAATAAGTAATTTGGTCTACGTCAACGCTTTGGGAGGCTACGTCCCTTAAAGCCAAGACAGATAAAATAAGATATAATAGGGACATTCTTGCGACTATGCTTAGGTGTTCTCTAATGTCGTTTTTATACTTTTTTTTCCTCTTTAATAATAATACACAAGACTAAGATAAGATTTGTATCTTTTTATATCCGGGCTAAAAAAAATGTAGTGTTATTGTTGAAAATTTTTTACACGTGTCTGGAATTTCGCTAATAGGTGAGATTATAATCGGCAAATGTTCTATAAGCATAAACAAGATTGGAATTTTTCAATTAATTTGGGAATTTTGGTGACGATTGGTTTTTTCCATCCACAGTATCAATGCAATTATTTAATAATTTTATTTATTAATATTAATAAGTATAAATACTTTGAAGCATAATTAGTTAAATGAGGTTGTGATTTTTAAAATTTAATTCTTATTTGAAGCTTATTGTATTATTTTGGAGAAAATGCTTTTTGACCTACTAGTTTAATGTCTTTCTTAGATAGGTGAATTTGGCACCTTAATTTCAAGGTTCACTATTAATAAATTCCTAATTTTTTCTTAAAGTAAATATAATCTTATATGGTTTGAAAATAATTGATATTTGATATACTGCTCTAAAGGTTTTTTTAGTCCTTTCTGAAAAAAGGATTACTCTAAAGGCTTTTAAGTCTTTTTTGGAAAAAATAACTTAAATCTATTCACCAAAAGTCAAGAATGTGATATTTTTATTCCAGGAATGCCTGTAAGTAATAAAATAATTTATCTCCTATTGGCACCCCAATATCTTAAGTTTCAGTGGTCAAATATTTGCAATTATTGATTTATGAAGTACTCTGAAGGCTCTTTAGTTTTTTTTTTTTAAATTACTAAACTCCATTCACTAAAAGTCTAGTTCTAGTAGTCAAAATTTTACAATTATTGAATCATAGACTACTCTGAAGGCTTGTTAGTCCTTTCTGAAAAAATTATTAAAATCTGTTCTCTACAAGTCAAAAAAGTGGAATTTAAATTCCAGGAGTGCCTGTAAGTAATAAAATAATTTATCTCTTATTGGCACCCCAATATCTTAAGTTCCAGTAGTCGAATTTTTGCAATTATTGATTTATGAAGTACTCTGAAGGCTCTTTAGTTTTTTTTTTTAAATTACTAAACTCCATTCACTAAAAGTCAAAAAAGTGGAATTTTAATTCCAGGAGTGCCTGTAAGTAATAAAATAATTTATCTCTTATTGGCACCCCAATATCTTAAGTTTCAGTAGTCAAATTTTTGCAGTTATTGATTTATGAAGTACTCTGAAGGCTCTTTAGTTTTTTTTTAAATTACTAAACTCCATTGACTAAAAGTAAAAAAAGTTGAATTTTTATTCCAGGAATGCCTATAAGAAATAAAATAATTTGTCTCCTATTGGCACGTTAATTTCTTAAGTTCTAGTTGTCAAAATTTTACAATTATTAATTCATAGACTACTCTGATGGCTTGTTAGTCCTTTCTGAAAAAATTATTAAAATCTGTTTTCCACAAGTCAAAAAAGTGGAATTTTAATTCCAGGAGTGCCTGTAAGTAACAAAATAATTTATCTCCTATTGGCACCCCAATATCTTAAGTTCCAGTGGTCAAATGTTTGCAATTATTGATTTATGAACTATTTTGAAGGCTCTTAAATTTTTTCTAAAAAAATCACTAAAATTCATACTAAAAGTAAAAAAATTAGAATTTTTATTCCAGGAATGTCTGTAAGTAATAAAATAATTTGTCTCCTATGGGCACGGTAATATCCTAAGTTTTAGTAGTCAAAATTTCACAATTATTGATTCATAAGGTGAGATTATAATCGGCAAATGTTCTCCATAAGCACAAACAAGATTGGAATTTTTCAGTAAATTTGGGTATTTTGGTGAGGATTGTTTTTTTTCTTCAATTCTTCTTCAGAGTGTCAATGAAATTATTTAATAATTTTATTTATTATTCATGACGATGATAAAACTAATATAAATATAATAATTTATTAAAAAAAAATACTGGGGAGCATAATTAGTTAAATGAAGTTTGATTTTTAAAATTTAATTCTTATTTAAAGGTTATTGTATAATTTTAGAGAAAATGCCTTTGTGACCTAATAGTTTTATGTTTTTATTGGATAGGTGAATTTGGCACCTTAAATAATATTTTAAAAATAGTTTTTATCAATTCTATCAATAAATTTATTTTATTTTTATAGGTAGTATCGCAAGGTTAACAAAAAAAATTCAAATTACGTTACAGTTTCATTTTGATCCAACTAAAATGTGGCCCTAAACGAAATTTGGTGGTCTTTGGACCTTGAATGACCAAACTGCCTTTGACTTAGAAAGTGTTTTGAGGTACTTAAGATATTTGTATCTGAATTTATTTAAAAATAAATGCCTCTATGTATTCCAATTATTTTATAAAAATGTTTGCAATAACAGTTAGGAATTGGTAAAGAAATTGCAAAAAAAGTGGTCACAATAAATATCTTCTAACTGTCAAATTTTTTTAATTCAGAGGAAAGTTTCTACCCTTAAATCATCCTCAGGGATTTCGTTGTTTTATCGTGAGAAAAATTGTTAAAATATTTGCAGCGGTTCTCAAGTTATGACCTAAAATGTCCGTTAAAATAATCGTAAAATTACAATTCCGTTTTAAATTCTTCAAATTTGATAACTCTTGGACCTTGGATGACCAAATCGCCTCTAACTCAAAAAGTTTTTGAGGCACAAAAAACTTTTATATATAAGATTTTTCCAAAATGATTGGACTTTTGCATGTGTAATTTTTTTAAAAATATTCTAATCTTTTCATATAAATATTTGCAATAAAAATGAGAAATTGGTAAAAAAATTAGCAAAAAAAAGTGGTCTAACAAAAAATTCGCTCTCTATTTAAAACTTAAATTTTAAGTGACGTTTTCACGCTCAAACTCATTCCCAAGAATTCCACTATTTTTTATGAAAAAATTATGAAAATATTTCCAGTGGTTCTCAAGTTACAATCAAAAATGTACATCAAGTAATAAAATTATAATTTGGTTTTAAACTCTTCAAATTTGGTGGACATTGGATGAAAAAATCGCCTCTAACTCAAAAAGTTGTTGAACTACAAATAACGTTTATATAGAATTGTTCAAAAATAATTGGACTTTTTTATGTGTAATTCTTTTAAAAATGTTGTAGAATATTTGCAATAAAAATAATAAATTGTTAAAAAAATAGCAAAAAAAATGGCCAAATTAAAAATGCCCTTTTTATTTAAAACTTCTGTTCTGAATGAGGTTGTAACTTATCCTCAAGAATTTATAGAAATATTTTAAAAGAAAATATTAGAAACATTAAAATTGCCCTAACCAAAAATGCCTTTACTATCGAAATATTTAATTCAAATTGACGTTTCTAACCTTGGATTTATCCTCAGGAACCCTTCTATTTTCCGTGAAAAAACTATGAAAATATTTTCAGTGATTCTCAAGTTATGACCAAAAATCAAGCACAACACTGCTACTCCATCTAACTAAAAACATCTTTAAAAAATCATACTTCTAACTTAAATAGAATTCTAATAAGTGAGGTGAAACTAATACAAGGCAAAAATTAAATAATTCCACAAAATAAATAATTAAAAAGGTTATTTACAACTGTAGCCAATATAACGAGAGTAAAAGCAGTTACGTGTAAGTTGACCATAAATGGTGGCCTATTTTTTTGGCTTTAAGTGAATGAATTTTAATAATTTCTTTAGAACATACTAACAAGGACTTCGGAGTAGTCTACAAATCAATAATTGCAAGATTTTAACTGCTTAAACTTGAGATATTGTCGTGCTAACAAGAAACAAATTATTTCGTCTCTTACCGGCAGTCCTGCAATAAAAATTCAAATTTTTTAAACTCTCGTCAACGATTTTAAATCACTTCTTTAGAAATTATTATAAAACTGCTTAGAGTAGTTTGAAAATTATTATTAGAAAAATTTTGACTACTAAATATATTGGCAAGTTAATAAAAAGTGACAAATTGTTATTTTTTTCTTACAAGCCTTCCTTGAATAAACATTTCACTTTCGTCACCTCTTTACTGACTCTTAAAAAATAGGTTTTAGTCATGTCTTCAAAAAAGACTAAAAAGCCTTTAAAGAAGTCGATAAATGAATAATTGCTAAAATTTTACAACAACTCAAAATATTGGCGTGCTAATAAAAAATCACTTTCGAAATGATTATAAAATTGTGAGAGTAGTCCATAAATCAATAATGGCAAAATTTTGATTACTAGAACTTAGGATATTGATGGGTCAATAAGAGATAAATTATTTAGTTAATTACATGCACTTCTTGAATAAAAATTCCACTTTCCTGATTCTTAAAGAACAAATTTTAGTAATTTTGCCAGAAAAGACAAAAAAGCTCTCAGTTTATTTTATAAATCAATAATTGAAAAATTCTGACTACTGGAACTTAAGATATTGGGGTGCCAATAAGAGGTAAATTATTTTATTTCTTACAGGCACTCTTGGAATTAAAATTCCACTTTCTTGACTTGTTGAAAAAAGATTTTAGTATTTTTTTTAGAAAAGACTAAGAAACCTACAGTTTATGAATCAATAATTGTAAAATTTTGACTACTAGAACTTAAGATATTACCGTGCCAATAAGAAATAAATTAATTTATTAGTTACAGGCATTACTGGAATAAAAATTCTACTTTTTTGACTTTTAGTCAATGGAGTTTAGTAATTAAAAAAAAAACTAAAGAGCCCTAATAGTAGTTCATAAATCAATAACTGCAAAAATTTGACCACTAAAACTTAAGATATTACTTACAGGCACTCCTGGAATTAAAATTTCACTTTTTTGATTTGTAGAGAACAGATTTTAATAATTTTTTCAGAAAAGACTAAAAAGGCTTTAGAGTAGTCTATGAGTCAATAATTGCAAAATTTTAACTACTAGAACCCAGGATATTGGGGTACTAATAAGAGGTAAATTATTTTATTACTTACAGGCATTCCTGGAATAAAAATTCTACTTTTTTACTTTTAGTGAATGGAGTTTAGTAATTTTTTTAGAAAAAACTAAAGAGCCTTCAGAGTACTTCATAAATCAATAACTGCAAAAATTTAATCACTAAAACTTAAGATATTGGAGTGTCAATAAGAGATATATTATTTTATTACTTACAGGCACTCCTGGAATTATTTAGTAGTTTTTTCAGAAAAGAGTAAAAAGCCTTCAGAGTAGCCTATAAATCAATAATTGCAAAATTTTGACTACTAGAACTTAAGATATTAACGTCCCAATAAAAATCAAATTATTCTATTAGTTACAGGCATTCCTGGAATAAAAATATCAGATTCTTGACTTTTAGTAAATAGATTTAAGTTATTTTTTCCAAAAAAGACTAAAAAGCCTTTAGAGTAATCCGTTTTTCAAAAAGTACTAAAAAACCTTCAGAGTAGTATATCAAATATCAATTATTTTCAAATCATATAAGATTATATTTAATTTAAGAAAAAAATTGGAATTTATTAATACTGAACCTTGAATTTCTAAATGAATAATTTGGAAATTACGAAGACACTTGAAACCATTTTTTTAAAGCATTGCTACATTAATTTCCTGAAATAATAAAGTTGTAGAACTTCGAAAATTTAAAATTTACTGTGTTCAAAATTTGCTTCGTAGAAATAGAATTAACCTTAGAAGTAATTTAAATTTGGAAAAAAAATGAAATGAATTAAATTGGAAAATGAATGAAGTTTTGTAAATTGATATTTGGAAAATTTTAAAGAATGCAGAAAGTCCGAAATTTTTTTTTTTAAATATTAAAATTTCACCGGAAATTTGCAAAACTTCAAAAAATTTAACTCAAACATATATCCGAAAATTCGTAAAATAATCAAAAAAATACATTCAACAATTTTTTGTCTGGAGTCAAAACAAAATCAGTTTTTTTTTAAACTGAAAATTATTGAATTTTAAAATCTCTATTGAGATTCTCAGATTTTCTTTATAAGTTCTGGTAGAGGGGAGAGAAATTTTCAAATTTATTATACTATAAAACAATTTTTAAAAAATCAAAATTTAAAGAGAAAAATTAAAATACTTCAATTTTAGGAAAATATTTAAAATATGAATCTAAACAGCTTAAATAATTTAATATTGTAATTAGTTAATCCAAAACCTGAATATTATCGAATTTTGACATTTTAGGTTAAAAATATTTGTATTTTGAATTTGAAAAACTCTACAGCACATAGGAATAATTCGTCTAAATTTTCGAAAAATTTGGAAAAAATGCCTTTTACTGAGTATACTTTTATTGAGGGTGTTTACGCAATTTGGCACCAATGGATTTTCACTATTTTATTCTTTTTTTTTTTAATAGAAAGTTTTCAAAATATTTGACAGTATTGCCATACTTAAAGTTAATAGTAAATCTAGTTTCCATCAGGAATTTCTTGTAAGTGAATTCCCTACTATTCAATGCCAAAAAAAATCGTTGCTTAAATCACCCAATTTCACTTAAGCATAATAATTAACAACCACTCGTAACGCTTTGTATACTATTACATAAGCTACCTCATTTACACCATACATCATATCTTAAGTTTGACTTTTAACAATTGAAACTAATCAAATTAAGGACGTTTGGTCCTTTTTTATTAACATAATATAATATCGTTTTTATATTTTGTTAAATCTTAACATTTAGTTAATCCTAATGATTAACGACACATGGGTGTTTAAGAGATCAGTTAAGTTATTAAAAATAAAACCCCTATACGTATATTAATTCCATGAGATATCAGACAATAATATTTGTTTATTGTCCTTCAAAATTTCCAGTGCAAGTCCAATCTAGATAACACCAAGCAGTAATAAGGTATATCACTAGACTTATCCAAAATGTGTGCATTTAAATAAACAGTAGGATCAAATTTAATGGCAATGTCAATTAATACATATGGCTTGGTATACTAGTTGATTAGGGTTATATTTTTTAATAACGGGATTACAGGTGTTTGGTCTGTGCTAGGCATCATCAGATCTACTTGTTTTTTTACCAATAAAATGAGAAAAACAGAAAAACAACTCTACATCATACGTTAAGGGTAGAAATTAAAAATTTTAAAATGGGACTGAGATTAGTTATTACATATTAAATATATCCTATCACGGTTTTGCAAGAACTCTTGACAATTTAAATTCGAATAATCTCTATATGTTTAATACGAGATGAATCGATTAACCTTAAGTTCAGATAATAGCAAGCGGTGATCAGGCATACCAGACATTTCTATCACACACGTGTGTATGTACGTATAAACAAATAGCAGGATCATATTTGATGATATCGTGAATTAAAATAATAGATGTCTGCATTCTTTTACTAGCTGATAAGGGTTATATTGTTTTTTTTTAATACACTCGTGAGAATAATAGAGCCTAGATTATATGTTAATAAAATATTGACGTCAGCACCAAAAAATAGATAATCAAAGTGAGGTGAAAAGCGTAATTTTTTTTTCTGAAATTCCTGTAAATGCTTGAAGATGCGTGTTATCTTTGAATTTTTTGGGAAAAAAATGAAAGCTGTTAAATATTCAAGGGATATTTTAACTTATTTTTAACTTGAAATCCAATCTTACTTCCAAAAAAGGGACTGTATAGATAACAATATAAGCCGGATTTGTTCGGATTTATTAGAAACTTAATTAGTAAAAAACAGATTAAAAAATTACCTTAATTATTTTAAAATTGCCTAAAATGGCAACTGACTATTCCAGGCAGAAACTTCTTTCAGGCAATTCCTTGGAAACAACTGATGCATCAATTGCCTGGAAATGCCTGAAAATGACTCCCGATAGTATCAACTTCATGATCCTATCACTAAAAAATGATTGAAACTACTTTAAAATGGCCTTAAATACCTAAAAAAGTTGCCACGCAATTTCCTGTTAGAAATTAATGCTTTAATTACCTGGAAGTTCCGGAAAATCTTTCCTGGTAGTATCTATAGCCTGGACGTATCAAAACATGATTTAAATTAATTCAAAAATTGCCTGAAATTCCTAAGATAATTGCTGTGACTACTTAGAATTCAAGTGACTATTCTAGGCAGTTGAAACATCTTCAATACAATTTCTTGCAAGAAATTGATGCCTTAAGTGCCTGGAGGTACTGGAAAATGACTGCCGATTTTATCAACTGTCTGGACGTACCAAAAAATGATTTAAATTAATTTAAAATAGCCTAGAAAAGTTGCCTCAACTATTTGGAATTCAAATGCCTATTCCAGGCAATTTCCTGCAGATGCTTCAACTACCTGAAAATGGCAATAGATTAAAAAAAATAAACACTTTCATAAAAAAAATTGATTTTAATTATTTCAAAATTGCCTCAAATGCCTGAAAAAATTAACTTAACTAATTGGAACTCAAGTGATTATTCCAGGCAGTTGAAACTTTTGTCAATTATTGCCTCGAAGAAACTCATGCATCAATGGCCTGGAAATACCGAAAAAAGACTCCTGATAGTATCAACGTCCTGACCCTATCACTAAAAAATGATTGAAACTACTTTAAAATAGCCTCGAATGCCTAGAAAAGTTGCCTTAACTATTTTGAATTTAAGTGACTATTCTAGGCAGTTTAGATCTCCTCCATACAATTTCGTACAAAAAATTGATGCTTTAAGTGCCCGGAAGTACTGGAAAATTACTGCCGATAGTATCAACTGCATGGACGTACCATAAAAAATGATTTAAATTACTTTAAAATTGCCTTAATGCCTAGAAAATTTACCTTAACTACTTAGAATGCAAGTGACTATTCCAGGCAGTTGAAACATCTTCAAAATTCAAACATTCTTGCAAGATATTGATAATGCTTTAAGTGCCTGGAAGTACTGGAACATGACTGCCGATAGTGTCAACTGCCTGGACGTACCAAAAAATGATTTAAATTACTTTAAAATTGCCTTAAATGCCTAGAAAAGTTGCCTCAACTATTTAGTATTCAAGTAACTATTCCAGGCAATTGGAATATATTACAGGCAATTTTCTGTTGATCCTTCAGCTACCTGAAAATGGCCATAGATTAAAAAGAATATATTTTCATAAAAAAATTGATTTTAATTATTTTAAAATATCCTTTTATGCCTGAAAAAGTTAACATAACTAGTTGGATTTTAAGTGACTATTTCAGGTAGTTGAAACTTTTGTCAGGCAGTTCCCTGGAAAAAACTGATACATCAATTGCCTGGAAGTGCCGAAAAATGACTCCCGATAGTATCAACTTCATGATTCTATCACTAAAAAATGATTGAAACTACTTTAAAATGGCCTTAAATGTCTAGAAAAATTACCTTAACTATTTTGAATTTAAGTGACTATTCCCGGCAGTTAAAACTTCTTCCACGCAATTTCCTGTAAGAAATTAATGCTTCAACTGCTTGAAAGTATCAAAAACTGATTCCTGATAGTCTCAATAGCCTGAACGTATCAAAACATGATTTAAATTATTTTAAAAATTGCCTCAAATTCCTAGGATAATTGCTATAACTACTTAGAATTTTAGTGACTATTCTAGGCAGTTGAAACATCTTTCATACAATATCTTGCAAGAAATTGATGAGGCTTTAAGTGCCTTGATATACTGGAAAATGACTGCCGATAGTATCAACTGCCTGGACGTAACAAAAAAATATTTAAATTACTTTAAAATTGCCTTAGATGCCTAGAAAAGTTGCCTCAACTATTTTGAATTTAAGTGACTATTCCAGGCGATTGAAACAACTTCCAGGTAATTTCCTGTTGATGCTTCAACTACCTGAAAATGGCGATAGAAAAAAAAACATTTTCATAAAAAAATTGATTTTAATTATTTAAAAATTGCCTTAAATGCCTGGAAAAGTTAACTTAACTAGTTAGAACTCAAGTGGTTATTCCAGGCAGTTGAAACTTCTGTCAGGCAATTTCCTCGAAGAAACTCATGCATCAATTGCCTGGAAATACCGAAAAGAGACTCCTGATAGTTAGGGTCAGGACCCTATCACTAAAAAATGATTGAAACTATTTTAAAATAGCCTCAAATGCCTAGAAAACTTGCCACAACTATTTTAAATTTAAGTGACTATTCCAGGCAGTTGAGATATCTTCCATACGATTTCTTGCAAGAAATTGATGCTTTAAGTGCCTGGAAATACTGGAAAATTAATGCCGATAGTATCAACTGCCTAAGCGTACCAAAAAATGATTTAAATTACTTTAAAATTGCCTTAAATGCCTAGAAAAGTTATATTAATTACTTAGAATTCAAGTGACTATTCCAGGTAATTGAAACATCTTCCAGGCAATTTCCTATTGATGCTTCAACTACCTGAAAATGGCGATAGATAAAAAAAAAACATTTTCATAAAAAAAATTGATTTTAATTATTTAAAAATTGCCTTTAATGCCTGGAAAAGTTAACTTAATTAGTTGGAACTCAAGTGGTTATTCCAGGTAGTTTAAATGTTTTCCACGCAATTTTCCTTAAAAAAATTGATGCCTAAACTACCGGAAACTGACTTCTGCTAGTATCAAATTTCTGAACCTATCACTAAAAAATGATTGAAACTACTTTAAAATAGTCTCAAATGCCTAGAAAAGTTACCTTAACTATTTTGAATTTAAGTGACTATTCCCGGCAATTAAAACTTCTTTTACGCAATTTTCTGTAAGAAATTAATGCTTAAACTGCCTGGAAGTTCCGGAAAATGAGTTCCGATAGTATCAACAGCCTGGACGTATAAAAACATGATTTAAATTAATTCAAAAATTGCCTCAAATTCCTAGGATAATTGCTATAACTACTTAGAATTCAAGTGACTATTCCAGGCAGTTGAAACATCTTCCAGACAATGCCTTCCAAAAAATTGATGATGCTTTAAATGCCTGAAAGTACTGGAAACTAACTGCCGATAGTATCAACTGCCTGGGCGTACCAAAAAATGATTTAAATTACTTTAAAATTGCTTAAAATATCTTGAAAAGTTGTTTTAACTACTTAGAATATAAGTGACTATTCCAGGCAGTTGAAACTTTTTCCAGGCAACTCCTTGCAAAAAACTGATGCTTCAATTGCCTTAAATTTCTAGGATAATTGCTATAACTACTTAGAATTCAAATGACTATTCTAAGCAGTTAAAACATCTTCCATGCAATGTCTTGTCATCTCAATGTCAAGAAATTAATGCTTTGAGTGCCGGGAAATACTAAAAAATTAATGCCGATAGTATCAACTGCCTGGACAAACAAAAAAATGATTTAAAATCGCCTTAAATTCCTAGAAAAGTTGCCTCAGCTATTTAGAATTAAAGTGACTATTCCAGGCAATTGAAACATCTTCCAGGCAATTTCCTGTTGATGCTTCAACTACCTGAAAATGGCGATAGATTAAAAAAAAACATTTTCACAAAAAAAAAATGATTTTTCATTATTTTAAAATTGCCCTAAATGCCTGGAAAAGTTAACTTAACTAGTTGGAACTCAAGTGACTATTCCAGGCAGTTGAAACTTCGTCCACGCAATCTCCTGTAAGAAATTAATGCTTCAACTGCCTGGAAGTTTCGGAAAATGAGTTAAATTAAACAAAACATGATTTAAATTAATTCAAAAATTGCCTCAAATTCCTAAGATAATTGTTATAACTACTGAAAATTTAAGTGGTTATTCCAGGTAGTTTAAAGGTTTGCCACGCAATTCTCCTTTAAAAAATTGATGCCTAAACTACCTGGAATTACCGGAAACTGACTCCTGATAGTATCAACTTTCTGAACTTATCACTAAAAAATGATTGAAACCAGTTTAAAATAGTCTCAAATGCCTAGAAAAGTTATCTTAACTATTTTGATTTTAAGTGACTATTCCCGGCAATTAAAACTTCTTTTACGCAATTTTCTGTAAGAAATTAATGCTTCAACTGCCTGGAAGTTCCGGAAAATGAGTCCCGATAGCAGCAACAGCCTGGACGTATAAAAACGTGATTTAAATTAATTCAAAAATCGCCTCAAATTCCTAGGATAATTGCTATAACTACTTAGAATTCAAGTGACTAATCCAGGTAGTTGAAACATCTTCCGGACAATGCCTTCCAAAAAATTGATGATGCTTTAAATGCCTGAAAGTACTGGAAACTAACTGCCGATAGTATCAACTGCCTGGGCGTACCAAAAAATGATTTAAATTACTTTAAAATTGCTTAAAATATCTTGAAAAGTTGTTTTAACTACTTAGAATATAAGTGACTATTCTAGGCAGTTAAAACTTTTTCCAGGCAACTCCTTGCAAAAAACTGATGCTTCAATTGCCTGGAAGTACCAAAAAATAACCCCTGATAGTATTAACTACCAAGACATACCAAAAATAATTTAAGTTACTTCAAAATGGAATAAAGTTACTTCATATTTAAAGTTTAAGTGACTATTTGAGGTAATTAAAACTGCTTCTAGGAAATGTCCTGTAAGAACTTAATGCATCAACAGCCTGGAGGTACTGGAAAATGACTCTTGATAGTAACAACTGCCTGGACCTGCCAAAAAACTATTTAAATTTCTTTAAAATTGCCTTAAATAGATAGATTTAAAAAAAAAACATTTTCATAAAAATAAATTGATTTTAATTATTTTAAAATTGCCTTAAATGCCTGAAAAAGGTAACTTAACTAGTTGGAACTCAAGTGATTATTCCAGGCAATTGAAACTTCTATCAGGCAATTTCCTGGAAAGAGCTGATGCATCAATTGCCTGAAAGTGCCGGAAAATTACTCCCGATAGTATCAACTTCCTGGCCCTATCACTAAAAAATTATTGAAACTAGTTCAAACTGGCCTAAATACCTAGAAAAGTTGCCTCAAGTATTTAAAATTCAAGTAACTATTCGAGGCAATTGGAAAATATTCCAGGCAATTTTCTGTTGATGCTTCAACTGCCTGGAAATGGCGATAAATTTCAAAAAAATATTTTTATGAAAAAAAATAATTTTTTCTTGATTCTGATGAATGTTGTTTGATTTTAACTTCGGTTTGTTATAAAATCTGATTTAAGAATTAAATTCTTTGAAAAAAAAAGAATAAAGCTATAAGACCAAAATGAGAAAATATTCTTTATTCCTTAAAGTTTCTATCACATGGAAAAAATTCAAAAAAATTAATTCCAATGCCTGGAAGATAATTCCAGGGGTCAAAAGTCTGAAACATATAAAAACTGACTTTTAAAAAAAAATGAAAAATTGGTCCAAGAGCCTTTGACATATAGAAAACGCCTTAACTTATACTGGGAAAATCAATAAATGCCTGGAAGAAAATCTTGAATTTTTTAAAAAAACTGTAAACTTATTGAATAAAAAAATTCCTGAAACTCTTTAGAAAGATCAAAAAGGAATCAGATTAATTGATTGGCCTGCAAGAACTTTAGATTTAACACCCTTGGACTATTTTTTTATGGGATCAACATATTATTAACACACAGCGTTAAATCCATATAATTAAGTCCATTTATTTGCCTAGGTTCCTTTTTCTATAAATCATAATGTTCCTTTTACACTTTATTACTCGACCCCAAAATCGATCAATAGAAATCGAACAAAAAAAATAAATAACGTTATAAGAACTACGTCCTGCTCCTTTCTCCGTTAAAATTTACAGTTTTCTTCAATATTTGCCCTTATAGTCGCAAAACTCGTTAGCCTAGTTTGCGCCTTAAGTTATTAAATGAATAAATTTGATTTTCAGCTCCTTGCAGATGCAATTGCCGATTTATTTGAAGTGCAATAATTATGTTAGAAATGAAATTAAAAATTCAATTTTGAACCAAATTTATTTACGTTTTAGCAGGTCAGCATCAGTCACAAATAAGAGGAAAATGCAAGGAAAATCTCTGGAATACTTATTTTTTTTCATAATTTGAACAATTGTTGCTAAAGATATTTCATTCCTTGTGAATCTAAGAACACTATCTAGAAATTCATGGATCTCATAGTTAAATTGATACAAATTTAAGAAATCAAGTTAAATATTTGTTTCGCTACTATAGCCTTGTTAGGCTAGTTTTCTTTTAACTTATTAAATGAACGAGAATTCAGATTTTCAGCGTCTTGCAAACGCAACCTCCGATTTACTTATCTATTTAAGAAATAAAACAAAAAATTTCTTTTAAGACGAATTTTATTCTCATTAATATTCGCGTTTGATCATATCGCTTAATTTTTCTCCTAACATCATACATGGGCCATTCGGGTGGTTTACCACGTATGAGGGAAAAATGCTAGCGTCTGCAACCCTTAATTTTTTAATTCCATATACCCGGCAGTTGGAATCGACTACGGCACCCTTTGAAGGATCTGGACCCATCCGGTTTGTTCCTAAAATAGCAAAAAAAATTAAGTTTTTTAGTTTTATTGCATATTTAAAGGTCCAATTAGGCAAATTTTGATTTTTGGGTATTTGAAATATTTCCTACTTGTTTTGTACCAGAGCCATCGTGTCATTCGCGTATCGTAAGTTTGATCCTTTTTTTTTCAAATAATCCATTTTCCGTTTATGGATTTCCCTTCTATTTGTAAGTGTACTTAATTCTTGTTGTAAAGGGCTTTTATGATATATATAAGATGTTTCAGGATACCTATCTCACTCAGGATACTCTATTGTCCTGTGTCAAAAACTTTTGTGATGTACTCATAATCTTTTTTCAATAATTTGTCGTAAATTCATAAATTCCTGTTCTGTGAGACCGAGGTTGGATGTAATTCTGTAAAGGTTCCTGTATGTTCCCACATTCATATGTAGCTCCCTTTTTCTGTAAACTAACTTACGTCCATCTTACAACCAGATCAAGTGCTATCAAAGAATTAAGGTCAAGTTTATTATCAAGAACCTGCAGTATCTGATTTCTGACATTTTTACTATAAAAATGTATAGAAGCTGATTTAATTGGCTCCGATGGTGTCATTGGCGTATAAATAATTATTGAATATTTCCAAAGACTTAATGTTGAAGAATAAGTCTAAGAATACTGCCTCGGGGTACCCCTTAAATAAGATCTAATAAGTCGGACATGGAGCCTACTTTTTCTTGGATAAAAAGGATTTTATTACCATTAAAACCAAGAAAGTACGTTAGTATGTCAGAGGCCTTCGTAAAGTCTAGGAACATTTAAACAGTCTTCAAATTAGCGAAGAAATAGTCCATACTTGCAGTGGAGTCGTAGGTTAAGGTATTTTTTTTTTCATTTAATTTTTTTTTATAATTTTGTTTATTTAAACGTCGTCAATAACAAAATGTAAATAAACAAAATAAAATAAAATAAAAAAAACAATAATAATAAATATAGGGTTTATTTGATATGAAATCAAACCCTGGAGCACCCTGGTATATCTGATACCAATTTTAAACCTTTTACCCCGTGATGATGGACACCACTGTGTCAGAAACATGTGAATTTTAAATCACTTAATGTTTAATAAATAAGTCGAGGGAGACCGCAGGATTTTTATTTTACCTTAATTTTCAAATTGTTATATGTGCCACTCAATATATCATCATTTATGCATGATAGTTGAGCAACTACATCCCTCCTTTATATTTTCAAAAATTCTGCCTGTACCAGACCCTTAAATAAGCATATTGTTCCAGGCATTTAAAATAAGAGATTTTGATTTTTCCAGGCATTTGACTGGAAATGTATTTATTTTTTATTTAAAAAAATCTTACTGAACCTTATGACAGAATCACTTATTCCCTGAAGAAGCCAATATATTTAGCGAAACATCGGTCAATTGAAATATATTTAGACTCTTACCTATTGAACCAGACCAATCTGTAAAATGATTGCATCATTTAAGGAAAATAATAAAAAAAATCCAAATTTTGGAAGATAATTATAAGGAAACTAGGGGTTTGTCTTTCTTTATTTACTTGCTGATTCTTGCCCCTTATAAAGCCCTTTTATGCTTCTTTTTCTCTTTTTGAATCAAATGAGACTAATCATAAGAATTTTAATTTCTAAGATGGCATGTTTGAAAATCAATCTTGGGGTCAAAAAAAGCCAAAATTAGGAATTTTCAGACCGCTGTAATTCCTACATGTCTTTTCTTCATATCCTGGTATTTTTATACTGCAACTGTAGTAAGTTCGTTTTCAGAAAAGAAAGTTTCACATAAATGTCTTTGTCTAAACTTTGGCACGTAATTGTGAGAAAAACATGTATTTTTTCATTATAATTCTAATGCCTATTATATATACTGTCCTTTCTTAATTTAATAAGACTCTCCAGGAAGTTGTACCTACTCTTTTTTTTTTTTTTTAACGCCTATTGTATCTAAACTAATTTGTATATATTAAAAGCCATAGCTCCTGTAGTTTTGAGATCTAACTCATTTATTACTCACCTTGTTGATGATTATCAGGAATAGTAAGATGCCTAATATAGCAATACCAATACGCTTTCGACTTATATTGATGGTGAGAACAAGCAGACAGGGGTCGATCTATAAATCTAGCCCCGACCTCTTTAAATGCCTTCGCTTCGATTAATTTTAACGTCAACTGTATCCCTTGATATAATTTTTCCACGTCCTTTTCCTCGGCGAGTGTACTGAAAAAAACTTAATAAAACCCACAAAAAATATAACCCTTAGTAAGACATACTTTACGTCAATCAAGGGATAATTAAAAGGGTCGTTGCTCTTCACCTTAATACTACCCTTAGAATCAGGAAACAGTAAAATAGTCTGAAGGGTAAACGATCTGCTTGCCTCGTCGTCACTGTTATTCCAAATGGCATTCCAAGTCTCATTGTCATAATTGAAAGTAGTTTTATAATAATCCCCGGAAAGGTACGTCATTTCGATTTCTAAATCTGGCTGCACACTACCCTAAAAATTACCAGAAGCTTACTTTCATTACACTTTTCCGTATAACAGACCTACTTCTTCTAAGGCAGAAAAAAACACCCCTTCACTCCCAGTCGAAGTATATGCTCCAAACCCTCTAAGATACTCAGAAATCTTCTCTACCTGGCTCTTCACCACACTGGGATCTGAGTAATTAGTCAAAAAGTACATCCCAAACATCCCCGGCTGATCATTCAATATTCCTACATCCAAATCCTGGATCACTGGAATACCCACTTTCTCCAAATGTTCCCTTGGACCCACTCCACTTAGTTGCAAAATATGGGGAGAAGCAACAGCACCAGCTGACAATATCACTTCTTTGGAAGCCCTTGCTTCATAGAGTTTTCCATGTTTGGTAAACTGGACTGCTTCAGCAGTTTTAGTAGATGGATTAATAAGGATTTTTGTGACATAACTGTGGATGGAGACGATCAAGTTGGATCTGTGTAAAGCTGGTTCTACGTAAGCACGTCCAGCATCCCAGCGCTGACCTTTATGTACTGCGGCTTGCGAAATTGATGCTCCAAAGGTGTTTCTTCCGTTGTAATCTATGGAGGGATACCCGAATTCTTGGAGGGCATTCACAAAGAGCTTTGTTGTATATCTAATACATTAATAGTAATATTATGTACTTTTCCATGTTGATTGATATATTTTACCTGTTAGTAGGATAGTATTCGAAATGAACAGGTCCACCCTTTCCATGGTATTCATAATCCACTTGTACATCCTGGATATTTTTAAAGAAGTTTTCCATTTTAAGAAAGTAAGGCAGTACGTCCTTATAAGACCATCCAGGGTTGCCGTTGGCTGCCCAATTGTCGTAACTGGATGCGGTTCCTCTGGAGTAAACCAAGCCGTTTATTAGTGAGGTTCCTCCTATGCCTTTGCCTCTGGGGTATGCACAGACTTTATCCAACATGCCTAAAAAGCAGGTTTATTAGATTATTTTTTTGCAAATTATGGAGTAGGTGTGGAAAAAGGAGGATACGAATAAGTTTTTTTTTCTGGATAGTTAAGATGCGGAATATTCGGTAAATAAGACATTTTCCAGGCATAAGAATTGTGAATTTGTGATATTGGAAAATGTATTTTTCTTGTGAATCTTATTATATATTTATTAATTACTATATTGCAATAGTTGCAGTTATAGTAATTTTGTATTTTATTCCAGGCATTAAAAGTAAATATTGTTTGTCTTTTCCAGAATTTTACGATAATTTTTTCGGATATTCGGGGTTCCAGGTTTTTGAAATACATTTTTAAAAACCTTCCAAATATTAAAAAACAAAATTTTGTTTTCTCGGTTTTATGTGTATAAGGCATTCGGGGTATTTTTTTGTAGTCTTATTCCAGGCATTGTATTTTTTCACTTTTTCAAAAATTAATCAAAATTTTTTTTCCTGATTTCCAGATTTTTCGAATAAATTTTTTAATTATTTTCCAGGCAATTCAGGTTATTTATTCATGTCTTACGGGCATTTTGAAACCATTTTTCAGTTTACTGTAAACTGATTTTTTTAGGGATTTTTTATAAAAATTTTTCCAGGTTTTTAGAAACGAAGATTAATCCATAATTTTTGGACTAACCATACTTCATAGGCTTTTCTAAAGCACTTCCATAAATCTTTCTAAGCTTTAGTACAAATTTTTGAATTTATTCCAGAAATGTCAATTAACGCTTGATTGCACGGTGCTTAAGAAGAATATCTTATTTGCAGGTGACCACTGCGATAAAAATCTAAAATCTCAAAAACTAATGACAATATTCGTATGAAATAAATAGCAGAATATTCTATAGAATATTTTATACCAATGTTCTTTTGAGTACAAAGTAGTCCGACAAACGGTTTTGGACATAAAGACATTTTTGTGTGGAATGTCTGTTCTAAAAGTAAGCCTTACTTTAAAGTCCTAAATTTCGAGAACTTACAGGAATATTCTTATAGAACGAAAACAAGAATATTCGCTACGAATATTATCTTAGGTTTAAGTAAGTTTTAAATAAGATTTTATTCCAGGCATTAAAAGGAAATAATATTTGTCTTCCAAGGAGCAATTTTTTTCCATTTTTTCAGATTTTTCGAAAAGTTTTCTAAATGTTTCTATTTTATTCCAGGCATTTAAAATTAATTTTTTAAAACGTTTCAAATATTACAAAAAAATTATATTTTCTTAGTTTTAAAAAATACTTTTAACCCATTTCAGGCATTTGGAATATTTGTTTTGTTCTTTTATTCCAGGCATTGTATTTTTTGTGTTTCTTAAATTAATTTCCTTTCCATTTTTCAGATATCACGAATAACTTTTTTAAATATTTTCCAGGCATTTCAGCTTATTTTTGCATATGTTCCGCGAATTTTAAAACCATTTTTCATGTGTTTCAGTCTAGTGCAGTGAATTTTTTGGAAATATTTAAAATTTAATTTTTTACAAGTTTTTAGAACCATTTTCTATGGGTCCTCTTTCTAACTGAGGCATTTGAAGTGAATTTAAGTTCCTTCCGGGTTCCATTTACAGTCATGATTTTCCCAGGATTTTAGAATTAAAAAAAAATATATTATTCCAAGATTTTGGACCAAGCATATTCCAGGCACTTCCATATATCTCAAGTGGTTTTTTTTCTAGGCTTTGATACGAATTTTTACATTTATGTAAGTAAGAAATGTCAAGTAATTTTTGATTTTATGGTGCCTAAGAAGAATATCCTATTTGCAGGTGACCACTGTGTATAAAAACCAAAATCTCAACAACTTACAGGAATATTCTTATAAAACAAAAACAAAAATATTCTTAAGAATATTCTGTACGAATATTATCTTAGGTTCAAATGGGTTTGACTAATAGTTTTAAAAATATTGGCAATTTTTGAATAGTGGAGCTTAAGTACAACGTCTTATCAAGGTAGCCATATAGTTTGAAATTCAAAATCTCAAACACTAATAAAAGTGTGGTTATGAAAAGAACGGCAAAATACTCTGCAGAATATTCTTTATCAAAGTTCTTTTGAGTCCAAGATAGTCCGACAAAGAATTTTAAAAATAATGGCTATAGCAAAGGACGTTGGATCTAAAAGTGACTACTCACTTTAAAGTCCAAAATCTCAAAGACTTACGGGAATATTTTTATAAAATAAAAACAGGAATCTTCAATATAATATTCCCTATGAATTTTATTTTAGGCTTAAATAAGTTTGACTAATAGTTTTGAAAATATTGGCAATTTTTTAATAGTGGACAGAATGCCTTATCCAAAGGTGACCACGTACTTCAAAATCCAAAATTTCAAAAACTAATGACAATATTCCTATGAAACAAATAGCAGAATATTCTGCAGAATATTTTATTCCGATGCTCTTTTGAGTACAAAGTAGTCCGACAAACGGTTTTGGACATAATGACTTTTTTGTGTGGCTATAGCTAAGAATGTCTGTTCTAAAAGTAAGCCTCACTTTAAAGTCCTAAATCTCAAGAACTTATTAACTTAGAACCTACGAACATTCTCTTAGGTTTAAGTAAGTTTTAAATAAGATTTTATTCCAGGCATTGAAGGTAAATAATATTTGTCTTCCAAGGAGCCATTTTTTTCCAATTTTTTCAGATTTTTCGAACAATTTTCTAAATGTTTCAATTTTATTCCAGGCATTTAAGATAAATTTTTTAAAACCTTCTAGATATTAGAAAAAAATACAATTTTCCAGTTTAAAAAAATACTTTTAACCCATTTTAGGTATTCGGAGTATTTGTTTTGTCGTTTTATTCCAGGCATTGTATTTTTCGTTTTTTAAATTTATTTCCTTTCCGTTTCTTGTTTTCTTTGTCTAGTGTAGTGATTTTTTGAGAAATTTTGTATAATATTTTATTTTTTATAAGTTCTTAGATCGATTTTTTATGGAGCCTCTTTCTAAATCCTACTGGAGCTTTTAACATTTGCTCCAGGCATTTTCCAGGATTTAAGAATTTTTTTTTTAAATATTATTAAGATTTTGGACTAATCCAGGCACTTCCACATATCTGAAGTGTTTTTTCTTTCATGCTTTGATACGAATTTTTATTTTTATGTAAGTAACAAATATTGCCTACGAATACGAATATTGTCTACAAAAAATTCAAAATCTCAAACACCAATAAAAGTGTGGTTATGAAATTAACGGCAAAATACTCTGCAGAATATTCTATCTCAATGTTCTTTTGAGTCCAAGATAGTCCGACAAAGAATTTTGGAAATAATGGCTATAGCAAAGGACGTTGGATTTTAAAGTGATTACTCACTTTAAAGTCCGAAATCTCAAAAACTTACGGGAATATTCTTATAAAATAAAAACAGGAATCTTTAATATAATATTCCCTATGAATTTTATTTTGGGCTTAAATAAGTTTGACTAATAGTTTTGAAAATATTGGCAATTGTTCAGTAGTGGACAGAATGCCTTATCTAAAGGTGACCACGTACTTTAAAATCCAAAATCTCAAAAACTAATAAGAATATTCTTATGAGACAAACGGTAAAATATGCTGCAGAATATTTTATAACAATGCGCTTTTAAGTTCAACATAGTCCGACAAATAATCTTTGATATAATGACAACTTTGAATAGCAGAGGACCTAAATGTGACAACGCACTATAAAGTCCGAAATCTCAAAAAATTGCAGGGATATTTTTATGAAACAAAAACAAGAATATTCTATATAAACATAATATTAAAGATTCGTATCAAAATATTTAATTCCTTTTGGAAATATACTTAAAATAGCTAAACAAATAAAATTTTTTAAAATATTTCCAGGCAATTTAGGATATCAAAAAACCTTATGTATTAATATGCTTATTCTAAAATTTGAACGAATTTTAATTAAACTCATGACTAATACCCAAGTTTGACCAAAGCCTTACCACTAACCTTGACAAGCATATTTCTGCGGTACCGACCGATAACCCCAATTAAATTCATTTAAAAGGACAACCGCTCCGGCATTTCCAGGCATCCTCACGAAATCGTTGGCAAATCCACCGGCTTCCAATAAAAGAACTTTGAATCTTCGCACTTCGGATAGGCGACCTGCCAGCACCGATCCAGTCGATCCAGATCCGATTATTATGAAGTCATAGGTACCAAAATCTAAAGGGAAAATAGCATTCAGGTCTGGACAACAAAGGTGCGGTAATTAATGCAATAACTTAAATTTAAGTTAAAATAAAAAAGACAGAATCGTCTATTAGTATTGTTTTTTACCGCACTTAATAAGGTCATTTGCCAAACGTGTATAGAGCTCTCCAGAAAATGTTGCAGTATACTTTGAAATAGTTTTTTAAGTAAAATTTGTATAGTACTTACCGTGAATTGTGTCATTTTCTGGCAAGTACTCCCTGGCATCGCTAGGATACTGAAAAGAGTCAGCAATCTGGGAATATTCTGTTACTAGTTTATCGTAGTAAATAATTTTCCTGAAATCTACTTTACTGGATCCTACATCTCTCAAAGCTAAAACAGAGATTAAGAAAAATAGGAGTGACATTTTTAAACTTTCGTGCAAATGCCTTCTAACGTCTAAGTAATATTAAAATAATTTAATCTTTTTAAATACATTCAGTTATATTATTAAAAAGTGGTTGTTCAAATGATACCGGATTGCTTATCTAAAAATTGTTAATGGCAGCTTTTATGATCGCGTTTTAATGTTTACTAACAAGTAAGATTATAATAATCACAAAAAAGCTACAATTTACTAAAAAGGTATTAAAGCGTTTTATTGTTAAAAAAAATTAACAAGATTTGTTTTTTTATGGTTACTTATATCGTTTTAGTGAGTTTTTTCGTTCAACTAGTTAGAATAAAAAATTAAAAAATATTTTTTTTTGGTTTTATATATTTAATATAATTTTATATAATTTTGTTTGAGTTTGAAGCCGAGGATAAAAAATGATTTTTTTCTGGATTGTCTTATGCTCTTATTCCCTTAAAAAAATTTTTTTTTAAACATTATTTGTTATCTCCTTACCATGTATATTTTTAAGAAAATGCTGAAATAGGTGTCAAATGAAATTACGCAGAGAATATGTATGCAAATTTTCATAGTTGTATTTGGACTAGTTTTTGAGTTAGGGCCTTTTTGTGGAATTTTTTGAAAAAAAAAATATTTTTTTAAACCTTATTTTTTTCTCCGCCTCACGTATATTTTGAAAAAAATGCCGAAATAGGTGTCAAGTGAAATTATTCAGAGAATATGTATAAATATTTTCAAAATTGAATGTGGGTTAATTTTTGAGTTATGGGCTTTTTGTGGAATTTTTTGAAAAAAAAATATTTTTTTTTAAACATTATTTTTTTTCTCTGACTCATGCATATTTTCTAGAAAACGCCGAAATAGGTGTCAAATAAAATTATTCAGAGAATATACAGTGCCGGCCAAAAGTAGAGAAACTTTTAATTTATTTTCTAATTTAATAATCTATTCAAAAATTTTTGTGACACCATGTATTAAAAATATTTATCTTAGACTAAGCCATAAATTCATACCAAAACAGTTTGAATATTTATCACAGGAATGTAAATAGTAAACAATGTTTTTTTTTACTTGAGGACATAAATAGAGAAACTTTTTGTATTAAATATTTTAAATTAAATAGGTCTCGTTTGAAGCAGTTCGTTTTCGATTGTGAAGATGCCTATTTAGTATTAAAATGCCTCGAGGTATAAATTTATCTGAACAGATAAAAAAACTTATAATTGAGAAGCACAATGTAGTAGTGAAAGAAGTAACAATCGCTAGAGAACTTGATCTTCATAAAAGTGTCTTTTTTAAACAAATCAAATTGTGGCAAACTAGAGGCACTACTGCCAGCATCTCTAAGCCAGGTAGACCCAAAAAAACAACATCTGCAACTGACAAGCTAATTAGACGATGTTCTATAAGAAATCAATTTTTCTCCGCCGAAGATATAAAAAAGGCATATCCCAGCATTTCCCATTCAGTTCGATCTATTCGAAGACGTTTATGTCACGCCAATTTAAAAGCCAGGAGACCGGTAAAAAAACCTTTCATTTCAACGAAAAATAGACAAATTTGTTTAAGATTCGCAAAAGAACACTTACATTGGACCTAAAATCAATGGAAAAACATTTTATGGTCAGATGATATGAGATGGGTTAGACGTCCCGAGAATGAAAAATTCAACCCAAAGTACACTATTCCCACAATCAAACATGGAGGCGGTAATGTGTTGGTGTGGGGATGTTTTTCCGGGCATGGCGTTGGTCCACTCGTGAGAATAGGATCATGAATAGCCAATATTATCTAAACATCTTAAGGAATAATATGCTTCCCTACGCCGAGGATAATTTGTCGTTAATTTGGAAATTCCAGCATGATAACGACCCCAAGCACACTTCTAAGATTGTTAAAAATTTCCTAACCTCTCAACAAATTCAAGTTCTGAAGTGGCCAGCTCAAAGTCCAGATTTAAATCCCATCGAGAACTTGTGGGAGCACCTAGACAAAAAAGTTCGACAAAAAAATCCGAATAAGTTCCGAAATAAAGACGATGAATGAATTATTCCAAGTCCTAAAAGAAGCATGGGGTGAAATTTCCGGAGATATTATACACAATCTTCTTGAATCTATCTATGCCAAGACGGTGTAGTGAAGTTGTGAAGAATAACGGTTATGCCACAAAGTATTAGTGTGCTTTTATCCACATTTTGTATTATAACATAATTATGTCATAAAAATAAAAAGTTTCTCCATTTCTGTCCTTAGAGAAAATACATTTTGTTTTCATATTTTGTAATAAATTATTTGTTTTCAATTTTTTTTTCTAATTATTTTCGTCACTACTAGATATAACCATAAACATTATTTACAATTACTTCGAAATAGTTTTAATAAGAAAAAAATAAAAATATTAAAAGTTTCTCTACTTTTGGCCGGCACTGTATATTTTCAAGAAAATGCCAAAATATTCAAACAAAATTATTCAGAGAATATGTATGCAAATTTTCAAAATTGTATTTGGGTTAGTTTTTGAGTTATGGGCTTTTTGTAGAATTTTAGGAAAAAAAATTTTTTTTTTTATAGAGTTTTTTTTCTCCACATCAAGTATATTTTTAAAAAACGCCGAAATAGGTGTCAAATTAAATTATTCAGAGAATACGTATGCAAATTTTCAAAACTGTGTATGAACTAATTTTGGAATTTTG
Organism: Anthonomus grandis grandis; assembly: GCF_022605725.1. Lineage (NCBI taxonomy): Eukaryota > Metazoa > Arthropoda > Insecta > Coleoptera > Curculionidae > Anthonomus > Anthonomus grandis. The sequence continues at coordinate 28,502,741 of NC_065554.1, forward strand.
GACATTGTGTGGATTTTTTTAGAAAAAAAAATTATATTTTTTAAACATTATTTTTTCTCTCCGCCTTATGTATATTTTCAAGAAAACGCTAAAATAGGTGTCAAATAAAATTGTTCGGAGAATATTTATGCAAATTGTCAAAATTGTATTTAAACTAGTTTTTGAGTTATGGACGTTTTATGGAATTTTTGGGAAAAAATTATTTTTTTTTAATTATTACTTTTTTTCTCCACCTCATGAATATTTTTTAGAAAATTTCCGAAATAGGTGTCTAATAAAATTATATAAAGAACATGTATGCAAATTTTCAATATTGTATCTAAACTAATTTTGGATTTTTGGACATTTTGTAGAATTTTTTGGAAAAAAATTAAAAATTTTTTAAACAATTTTTTTTTTCTTCGCCTTATGTACATTTTTAAGAAATCGCTGAAATAGGTATCTAATGAAATACTTCAAAGAACATGTGTGGAAATTTTCAAGTTTGTATTTGATCTAGTTTTTGAGTTATGGACATTTGGTGGAATTTTTTGGAAATTTTTTTTTTGACAAAATATTTTTTAGAAAAAAAAATTTTTTTTTTCAATATTATTTTTTCTCACCGCTTTATGTCTATTTGCAAGAAAACGCTAAAACAGGTGTCAAATGAAATTACTCGGAGAATATTTGTGCAAATTTTCAAAACTGTGTTTGGACTAGTTTTGGAATTATGGACATTTTGTGGAATTTTTTAGAAAAAAAAATTTTTTTTTTTCAATGTTATTTTTTCTCACCGCCTTATGTCTATTTGCAAGAAAACGCTGAATTAGGTGTCAAATGAAATTATTCAAAGATCATGTATGCAAATTTTCAAAACTGTGTTTGCACTAGTTTTGGAATTATGGACATTTTGTGGAATTTAAAAAAAAAAATTATTTTTTTTCAATATTATTTTTTCCCACTGCCTTATGTACATTTTCAAGAAAATGCTGAAATAGGTGTCAAATCAAATTATTCAGAGAATATGTATGCAAATTTTCAAAACTGTGTTTGGACTAGTTTTGGAATTATGGACATTTTGTGGAATTTTTTAGAAAAAAAATTATTTTTTTTTATTTATTATTTTTTCTCACCGCCTTATGTACATTTTCAAGAAAACGCTGAAATAGGTGTCAAATGGAATTATTTAGAGAATATGTGTGCAAATTTTCAAATTTGTATTTGAGCTAGTTTTTGAGTTATCGGCTTTTTCTGGAATTTAAAAAAGAAAAAAATATTTTTTTTAAACATTATTTTTTTTTCTCTGCCTCATGTATATTTTTAAGAAAACGCTGAAACAGGTGTTAAATGAAATTATTCAGGGAATATGTATGCAAATTTTCAAAATTATATTTGGACTAGTTTTAGATTTGTGAACATTTTGTGGAATTTTTTGGAAAAAAAAACTATTGTCCTTAAACATCATTATTTTTTAAGTGCTCTTATTCCCTTACTTCTGATCAAATTCCCCTATAAGTAAGCTGCTGGTATAGTTATTTCAATACCGTAGAATTTTTTACAAAGATATCATTTAACTATGTCATTAAGACAAAACCACTTCAATACTTATATACTATGACAAATATGTATATTCTAAATGCTATTTATTCAACACTTGTAACACTTTAAATTAGATTTGTTTGTCAATTTAAAGTTTTCATGCTTAAACCACCTTAAAAACTCACCATCACAAGCCTCATTAAAAAAACACAAAACAAAAAACAACTTAAAATACATGCTTAAACACCAAATGCTTCACAAATAAAATGACTACAACTAAACAAAACTGGTTATTATAGTACCTTTTCGATACTGATTACGCGTACTGAATTTCTAAGCGTATTTGGTTTTCAAATTTCTTTTCGCTCGAAAACATCGGGGATTTATTAATATTAAAAAAAGTGCAAGGCTAGAGATAATTTTAATCATATGTAGCAAATATTAGGATAAAATACTAAAAATGCATACATTTTATCACACAATATATTAAGTGGTTATTTGATGGTTGAAGGCTTTTATAATTAGCATTTTAGGCTTAAGCAAATTCTAAGTAATTTGTGGAGCCCACTGGAACCACCAGTAAAAAATATTGTGACATTTTAAATATGGGCATAAAATAATATAAGGAATAGAAAGATATGTAGGAAACCATAACACCCAAAAAATTATTATACTCTTTTAGAACGATAAGTGTAAAATACAAAGCAGAAAACTCCATTTGGACTGTTGCTTTTTAATAATGTACGAAAGCAGTATAATACCGGATATCCTCCAAGTGAGTTAGACAGATATTAAAGTCTCCCCAGACATCCAAGGGAGAGCAAATAAGCTTTTTTTTTATTAAAAGACTCTCGTTGGACAAATGTGTCGGACAGGAAATATTCAATATGGCTCGGGCAATAAAAAAAATAAATAAAGAAAAATCTGAATCTGGGGGATTTTTTTAATTAAAAAATTGGACCTGACGTTAATTAGCATGGGACAATTTTTAAGGGATTTTCAATTTAATTTTAGAGTTAGTGAAATAATTTAGTGAACCAATGAGTTTTTCTAATTTGTTTAGGACACAGGTGTATAGGTGGCTGTGAGATAAGAGCCATTATACAACATGAATACCGCGGTTCCGCTTGGAACTTTTGGCTAAATGAGGTCGACACAAAACCATTAAAAAAAAATTGCCACGTATGTTTTGGCATAATGAATGTACACAGTTGCAGTAGACTGAACGTAACAAATATCTTCACTTATTTGCGTCCAGTCGCTGATATGCAGAAGAAACAAATTTTTATAAACTACCTGGATATAGTTGTGCTTTGACCAAAGTAAGCACTTTTTGTCCAATAGGGCGATAGAGCAGAAGAGTGTCTTTATTTATTTCTTTTGACATTAGTATGATAAAACTTAGTAACGTTAATGTCTCAAGTCCTATTAAAGCGTAAATGGAGTGAGCAGGTTTAGAATCCAGAAATTAAAAACTTTTTTTTTAACCTTTTTTTAAGGTGTCGAAGTTTATTTACGTCTTTTTCAAAGCTGTTTACTGTAAATAAGCTTTTTTGTCGGTTGCATATATACTAATAGCAACAGAACAATATATGTAACAAACATATAATATTTGAACAAACATAGCATAAATCACACATAATAGACGATAACTTCTCTTTAATCTTCTCAGACATTTATTATCTATATGCCAAGTTATTATTCACTAAATTAAAAAATTTCCATAAAGCTGTTAATCCGACCAATTGTTAGAACCAAATATGTTTCTAAAAATTCTTGTTAAAGATTATCTTACTAAATCCAAATATTGCATTTTTTTTATTTTGGGTAAATGGTATCAATAAAATAAATGTGCAATCTACACATAAAACATAAAAATTAAGTTATTACACCAGATTAAAAAAAGATAATTAAATTAGCCTGGTAATTATACTGGTTATTTATAGTGCGATATCAAAAAAAATATTGAAACCTATTATCTAAAATTCTTTAAATAAGATTTTAATTAAATTGAACATATACTTTAAATTGTCTGGTATAACATAGAAAATTACTGTAATATATAGAAATTTAATTTGTAAAAACTATACCAATAATGATGTTCACTATTACGACAGAATACTTTGAAATGCCTGGAAGAAACTGAAAAATGACTCCAAGAAGATCTTTTAATATTTTCAAAACATACCTGGAATAAAACATCATATTTCTCCATATACCTGGCACAGAGAGGAAATGAGTTTAAGTATCTGGAATAAAATGGGAAACCTATTCTTGCATAGGATAACATTTTCATTACATTCACAGAAAGTGAAGACTAAGGGTGCAACATACAAATTTAAACATTTGTCGTATTTTTTTTGTTTCTTCAGCCAAGTTTTTTCTAATGCAAATGTTTTATTTCAAATGCGTGGAAAGAAAATCTTAAATGTGAAAAGTAACTCGACATACCTGAAGTAAATTGTTAAATTTCTCCACATGCTTGGCATATTAAATGGTTAGCATCACATAAAAATCCTATTCTCAATATCTTATTTACAATTCTGCGTATGCCTTCTTTTTAAATAGATGGAAATTAGGATAATTGAATTATTTGCGCTATGCCAAGCCCACGCGCGAATTATAAAACTCAACATGTGAAAACTCTTGATTCTACTAAAAAATTTGTTTTTTGGAGAAGATAGTATCATCTGCATATTTGTATTCTAATTTTTGATTAAATTGAGAGAAAATGAAAAATGGAAAACATTCTTTATACTTCAAGCATGTGGAATGAAGTAGAAAATGATGAATGATGACATCTCATCTATGCCCCATTCCATGATCCCTGGACTATGTAAAAAATTACTTTAAAAAGTCTAGAGATACAAAAAATTGACCAACTCTTTGTATCTTTTTTTTATTTTATTGCAACAAGGGTAGCTTTGTCATCATACGTATATTAAACGAAATATTTTTCGAAAGTCATTTTTAATATAGTTTGCCTATTCGTGTAAATATATTTATTTGATCATTTAGAAAGTCAATTATGTAATAGAAAGGTAGGTTATTTTTAATTACAATTATTTTAAGTTTGATTTATTATGGAAGCTTTGACTGTCAAGAAAATCATGAACCATATATAAAATTAAATTCTTAACAGGTCAATAAAAATAAAAACCTATTTAAATATTCCAGGCATTCGAATTTGAATCAATTATTTCCTGGAATATTAAAAAAATTGTCCCAAAAGCATGGAATACAAAAGCGTGGAATAAAATCAAAAATGATTATTTAATTATTTTACAAATTTAAAATAATTATTGATTTCATTCCACGCTTTGAAGTAATTTTTTGAAATATTTAAGGCATGTGAAATTCCTATAAACTAAACAATAAAAATTATTTTAAGTTCCTGGAATATGAAAATAATGCCGTCAAAAGCGTGGTCTGAAATTTAAAAAAATATTTATAATTATCAGTAATTATTTTAATACTTCATAATTGTTAAATAATTTTTTATTTTATGCTTATTGTATTTTTTTTTAATTTTAATATAGTTTTCCAAGCCTAAAATAATTTTAGATTTTTGTAAATTTTTTCAAATATTTCAGGTATTTGAAATCATTTTTATTCTTCAATTTATTTAAATTTCAAATGTTTGAATTATTAAGAAAATGTCTCCAAAAGCGTTGAATATATATACCTGGATTCTATTTTATGCTTTTGGGGCTTTTTTTTTAAATATTCCAGGCATTTGAAACAATTTTTATTCTTCAATTTATATAAATTTTACGTAATTATTGATTTTATTCCACGACTTTGGAGTAATTTTTTAAAATATTTCAGGCATGTGAAGTTTGAATAACTTAAATAATAAAACTTAATACAAATTCCTGGAATATTAAAAAAATTGCCCCAAAAGCATGGAATACAAAAGCGTGGAATAAAATCAAAAATTATTTTACAATATATAATCAATGATTATTTTAATATTCTACAAATTTCAAATATTTTTTTATTTAATTTCACGCTTTTGGAGTCATTTTTTTTAAATATTTTAGGTATCTAAAATTTGAATAAACAATCAAAATTCAATTAAATTCCTGGAATATTAAAAAAATGCGTTCAAAAGCGTGGTCTAAGATTAAAAGAATATTAATGTTATACAATAATTATTTTAATAGTGCATAGCTGTCAAATTATTTTTTATTTTATTCCACGCTTTTCGAATATTATTTTAAGTTTCTGAGCCTGAAATAATTTTAGATTTTTGGAGATTTTTCAAATATTTCGGACATTTGAAATAATTTATATTTTTCAATTTATTCAGTTTTCAAATGTCTAAATTATTAAGAAAACATCACCAAAATCGTAAAATAAAATCGAAAATTATTTTATGTGAATCAATGATTATTTTAATACTCCCGAAATTTCAAATAATTATTTATTTCATTCCATGCTTTTAGGGTAATTTTTTAAAATATTTAGGGCATGTGAAATTCCAATAAACTAAACAAAAAAAATTATTTTAAGTGCCTGGAATATTAAAAAAAGGCTGTCAAAAGCGTGGTCTAAAATTTTAAAAATATTCATAATTATGAATTTTTATTTTAATAGTTCATAATTGTTAAATAATTTTTTATTTTATGCTTATTGAATTTTATTATTTTTTTTATTTTAATATAGGTTTTCAAACCTGAAATAATTTTAGATTTTTGTAAATTTTTTCAAATATTTTAGGTATTTGAAATCATTTATATTCAATTTATTTAAATTTCAAATTTTTGAATTATTAAGAAAATGTCTGCAAAATCGTTGAATATATATACCTGGATTCTATTTTATGCCTTTGGGGCTTTTTTTTAAATATTCGAGGCATGTGAAGTTTGAATACCTTAAATAATCAAACCTAATACAGATTCCTGGAATAATAAAAAATATAATTATACTCCTTTGAAGGAATTTGAAGATTCCGAAGACTAACAATGAATTAAAATGCCTGGAATATTAAAAAAATTGCCCCAAAAGCATGGAATACAAAAGCGTGGAATAAAATCAAAAATTATTTTACAATATATAATCAATGATTATTTTAGTAATCTACAAATTTCAAATATTTTTCGATTTTATTCCACGCTTTTGGAGTCTTTTTTAAAAATATTTTAGGCATGTAAAATTTAAATAAACTTAACAATAAAAATTAATTCAGATTTCTGGACTACAAAAAAAATGCGTTCAAAAGCGTGGCTTAATATTAAGAAAATATTTATGTTAATAAATAATTATTTTTAAAAGTTCATTCCTGTCAAATAACTTTTGATTTTATTCCACACTTTTAGAGATTTTTTTCTTATATTTCAAGCATTTGAAATAATTTATATTTCAAAATTTAATCAATTTTCATATGCCTAAATTATTAAGAAAACTTCACCAAAATCGTAAAATAAAATCGAAAATTATTTTATGTGAATCAATGATTACTTTAATACTCCCGAAATTTCAAATAATTATTTATTTCATTCCATGCTTTAGGGGTCATTTTTTAAAATATTTGAGGCATGTGAAATTCTTATAAACTAAATAATAAAAATTATTTTAAGTGCCTGGAATATAAAAAAATGCCGTCAAAAGCGTGATCTAAAATTTTAAAAATATTCATAATTATGAATTTTTATTTTAATAGTTCATAATTGTTAAATAATTTTTTATTTTATGCTTATTGGATTTTATTATTTTTTTTATTTTAATATAGGTTTCCAAGCCTGAAATAATTTTCGATTTTTGTAAATTTTTTCAAATTATTCAGGCATTTGAAATCATTTTTATTCCTAGATTTATTCCAATTTCAAATTCCTGAATTATTAAGAAAATGTCTTTAAAATCGTTGAATATAATCGAAAATGATTATTAATTAATGATTCACGCTTTTGGAGTATTTTTTTAAAATATTCTCGACATGTGAAATTTTAATGAACTGAAGAATAAAAATAATTTCAAATGCCTGGATTTTATTTTATGCCTTGGGGGCTTTTTTTTAAATATTCCAGGCATTTAAAATAATTATTATTATTCAATTTATATAAATTTTAAATAATTATTGATTTTATTCCATGACTTTCAAGCAATTTTTTAAAATATTTCAGGCACGTGAAATTTGAATAAACTTAATAATAAAAATTAATTCAGATTCCTGGAATATTAAAAAAGTTCTTTTGAAAGTGTGTCCTAAAATTAAAAAATATCCATAGTTGTCAAATAGTTTTTTATTTTATTCCACGCTTTTTTGATTTTAATATAGGTTTCCAAGCCTGAAATTAATTTTTGATTTTATTTTATGGTATTGGAGTGTTTTTTTAAATATTTTAGGCATTTGAAATAATTTTCATTCTTCAATTTATTGAAATTTCAAATACCTGAATTATGAAGAAAATGTCTTCAAAGTCGTAGAAAAAAATCAAAAGTTGTTTAATTTTAATTAATGATTCACGTTTTTAGAGTATTTTTTTAAATTTTTCTCGACATTCGTGATTTTTAAATAAACTGAAGAATAAAAATAATTTTATATACCTGGATTTTTATCATGCCTTTAAGGATTTTTTTAAAAATATTCCAGGTATTTGAAATAATTTTTATTTTTCAATTTATATAAATTTCAAATAATTATTGATTTTATTCCATGACTTTGAAGCAATTTTTTAAAATATTTCAAGCACGTGAAATTTGAATAAACTTAACAATAATTTAGATTCCTGGAATATTTAAAAAATTCTTTTGAAAGTGTGTTCTAAAATTAAAAAATATCCATAGTTGTCAAATAGTTTTTTATTTATTTCCACGCGTTTTTGATTTTATTATAGGTTTCCAAGCCTGAATTTAATTTTTAATTTTATTTTATGGTTTTGGAGATTTTCTAAAATATTTCAGGCATTTGAAATAATTTTCATTCTTCAATTTATTCAAATTTCAATTGCCTGAATTATGAAGAAAATGCCTTCAAGGTCGTAGAAAAAAATCAAAAATTATTTAGTTACAGTTAATGATTCAAGTTTTTGAAGTTTTTTTTTCTAAAATTTTCTTGACATTCGTGATATTTAAATAAACTGAAGAATAAAAATAATTTTAAATACCTGGATTTTATTTCATGCCTTGAAGGCTTTTTTTAAAATATTCCAGGCATTTAAAATAATTTTTATTTTTCAATTTATATAAATTTCAAATAATAATTGATTTTATTCCACGACTTTGGAGTAAGTTTTCAAAATATTTCCGGCATGTGAAATTTGAACAACCTAAATAATAAAAATTATTTCAGATTCCTAAACTATTTAACAAAAATCGTTTAAAAGTCTGGCTTGAAATTAAAAAATATTCATATTTATCAATAATTATTTTAATAGTCCATAGTTGTCAAATTATATTTTATTTTATTCCACGTTTTTTTAATTTTAATATAGGTTTTGAAGCCTGAAATAATTTTTAATTTTATTTCATGGTTTTGGAGATTTTTTAAAAATATTCCAGGCATTTAAAATAATTTTTATGCTTCACTTTATTCAAATTTGAAATGCCTGAATTATGAAGAAAATGCCTTCAAAGTCATTGAAATATATTAAAAAATATTTCATTTTAATTAATGATTATTCTATTATTCCAGAATTTCCAAATATTTATTAATTTTATTCCACGCTTTTAGTCACTTTTTTAAAATATTTAACGCATTTGAAATTTGACTAAGCTAATCAATAAAAATTATTTCAAGTGCTTAGAATATAAAAAAAAAATGCGTTCGAAAGCGTGGCCTTAAATTTAAAAAATATTCATATTTTTCAATAACTATTTTAATAAATATTCAAATAATTTTTTATTTTATTCCACGCTTTTAAGTTTCCAATTTTGAAATAATTTTTGATTTTTGGAGATTTTTTAAAATATTTTATACATTTGTAGTTCAAAAGCGTGGCCTAAAATTAGAAAAATATTCATTTTACTTAAAATTTATTTTAACAATAAACTCATGTTAGCCCTAGCTTGACTAATTTTCTTGTTTGTCTATCAAGTTTTCTAATTTCAGATTGTATCCAATATACTAAAACTGTGTTAAATAACGGGTATAGCAAGTGATGTAATGGCTGACATTTTTTTGTTTACGTTTAGCTGGGTTTTTAGGATAGGTCTAATTCTTCTGCAGTATTCTCTTTGACGTATATTCTTCATTTTCTTTTGTTGGATTATGTCATTTATCAATACCCCAGTCCAGTGATTTAATGGTGGTTTCTGGACTAATCTGGACCTTTTTTAAGGTCAAATTTCATTATTATTATTATTTTCATTATTATTGGCTGGATTTTTGCTGTTGAGGAGCATAGATGCCTTTCCTTTGGTTAGCAACTCTGGATAGGTTTTGCTTGCCACCCTTTGTGCGCCTTCGTTACTTCGTCGAGAATTTTTGTTAATTTTTCTAGCCAGAAATTAAGAACTCCATCACTTCCTTTATTTACTTTTTTCTTTATTTATTCCTTTATTTAGGACCATTGCTACATCTTCCTAAATAATTACCTCATTTTATCTTATCCTGCCTATATCAATTTCGCTTTGTTGTTAGCTGTAGGTGTATCTGTTATGATTCTATATTTCGTTTTTCCAGGCAGTTGAAGTTGTTGCCTATTTATAGTTTTAGGCTTTTTGTAATCTGTTAGGCCTGATGATGTTCAGCTAGGACGAAACTAATCTTTCCATTTAATGTCTTTAATTGCCTGGACGAAATTATTGAATTTTTTTTTACAGGCAGTTGAGTTACTTCAGCTCATAATTCTTCTTCTTCCTCTTTAACGACTCAAACTACCTGGATGAAATTATTGGTTAAGGTTTGTTTTCCAGACAATTGAGTTATTTATTCCTTCTTTTTAATGAGTTTGATTGCCTGGAAGAAATTAATAATTTTGCTTTTAAAAGCAGTTGAGTTACTTTAACCCATAATTCTTCCTCTGCCTCTTTAGAGACATGAACTGCCTGGAAGAAAACTCCATCTACGCTACTTACTAAGGACGACTTTTACTCAATATGTCTTATAAAAATTTACCGATAGTTCCTCCTATAAAATTACCTACAATTTATGCCTATTCCTATAAATCTAAGAGTAAGAAAAGTTGCTAAACTAGACCTTTACCAAACAATCTGATCCCCTACTAGAAAGTACAACAATACAAGACTAGTTGTGAAATTTATTACGAAAGATAGTAATAACGTAGCAGATAAATCACTTAGGAAGTCGAGCGGGCACCACCTGGGTTAACAACCCCATTACATCGAAAATTACCCGGTTTTCTGCAACGAAATCAGGCGTGAAATTGCACCTAGAAATATCTGACGTCACTTTTGCATCGCGCGGTTTTACCTTTGTTCCACACTAAATTTCGTGTCTCTACTACCAGCGCTACAACTATGTTATTCCGTTTCCAGAATACTAATCGGGGGCGTGCACCCACTGTGACGCGCTTTAATCATTTCGTAGTAGTTGCGCTGTCTGGATTAACTGGATCGGTTAATTACTCGTATCCAGTGTCGGTTATAGGGTTTGAAGTTTGTCATTCGGAAAAATTATTTTATTTAAACTTGAATGGTTCAAAAACTATCAGAATTTAGAAAATTCTTCACAGTTTTAAGACTTACTAAAAATTTGTTATTTTATTCTTGACTTTTTAATAGCACAATACAAGGAAGTAGACCACGGATTTATAGGATAACATACATGTTCTTTGCTTCTATAACTATTGATTCCATGCCTTTTAGTATATTGAAAAAAAAAGAATAAGAAGTCGTTAATGTTTATAAATATGTAGAGAGGATCGAAGTTTGACTGATATTTAGGTCAAATTGAGACATAAATAAATAGAGATGGGCAAAGCGTTATATTTTTAAAACACCTTAAAATACAGAAAAAATCAGTTTTACCATTATTTTTCTCCATACTTTTACCTACTTAAAACTGATCTTTCACATGTGACAATTTTTTGATTTCTTTGCAACAAGAGAAGCTTTGTCATCATACGTATATTAAACGAAATATTTTTTGAAAGTCATTTTCAATATAGTTTGCCTATTCGTGTAAATATATTTATTTGAGCATTTAGAAAATCAATTATGTAATACAAGAGTAAGTTATGTTTAATTATAATTAATTTAGATTTGATTTATTATAGAAATTTTAACTGTTAATGAAATCGTGAATTATATATAAAAAATTAATTTCTGAACAGGTTAAGAAAAATTAAAAAGCTCTTTAAATATTCCAGGCATTTGAATTTGAATAAACCGAAAAATAAAAATTATTTTAAACGCCTGGAATATTAAAAAATTAAAATCAAAAATTATTTCACATCATCCATTAATGGTTATTTTAGTATTCCACAAATTTCAAATAAATTTTGATTTTATTCCACGAAGCATGTTCATAATATACAAAGCATTTGAAATAACTTTTATGCCTGAGTATTTTCAAAATACAAAATTCATTATTAAAAAAATTAATTCTAAATCGTAGAATAAAATCATTTTAATTAATGATTATTTTAATACTCCTGAAATTTTAAATAATTACTAGTTTTATTTAATGCTTTTAAAGTAATTTTTTTTAAATATTTTAACAACAAAACAAGAAACAAGAGAATAAGAAAAATTAGTTCAAGTGCCTGGGATATTAAAAAAAATGTGGCCTAAAATTTAAAAAATATTCATGTTAATCAACAATTATTTTAATAATTCATAGTTGTCAAATAAATTTTTATTTTATTCCGCGCTTTTTGATTTTATTATAAATTTATAAGCCTCAAATATTTTTTGATTTTATTTCGTGCTTTTATGCATCTTTTAAAAATATTTCAGGAAGTTGAATTAATTTTTATTTTTTAGTATATTCAAATGTAGTATAGTATAATTTAGTATATTGAAATGCCTAAATTATTAACAAAATGCCTTTAAAGTCGTAAAAAAAAATAAAACTTATAGTATAATAATTATAGTATAGTAGTATAATAGGAGTATTAAAATTAAATATTTTAATACTCCAGAAGTTCCAGATAAATTTATTCCGTGCTTTTAGCACAGTCTATATAAAAATTCTTTGCTTTTAGAGTCATTTTTAACATATTTTAGGCATGTGAAATTTGAATAAACTAAACAATAAAAATTAATTCACATTTTTGAATTATTAAAAAAATGCATTCAAAAGTATTGGCTAAAATTATAAAAATATTTATGTTAATCAATAATTATTTTAAAACTCCATAGTTGTCAAATAATTTTTTATTTTAGTCTACGCTTTTTGATTTTTTTTAAAAGTTTCCAAGCCTAAAATTTGATTTTTGGAAATTTTTTCAAATATTTCAGGCATTTGAAATCATTTTTACTCTTGAATTTATTCAAATTTCAAATGTCTGAATTATTAAGGAAATGTCTCCAAAATCGCTGAATATAATCGAAAATTATTTCATTTTAATTAATGATTCATGCTTTTAGAGTATTTTTTCAAATATTCTTCACATCTGAAGTTTGAATACTGAAAAATAAAAATAATTTTTAATACCGAGATTTTAGTTCATAGCTTTAAAGCTTTTTTTAAAAATATTCTAGGCATTTAAAATATTTTTTGTTCTTCAATTTATTCAATTTTTAAATGCCTAAATTATTAAGAAAATGCACCAAAATCGTAGAATAAAATCGAAAATTATTTTATTTGAATCAGTGATTATTTTAATATTCCCGAAATATCAAATTATTATTGATATTATTCCACGCTTTTGAAGTAATTTTTTAAAATATTTAAGGCGTGTGAAATTTCGATAAACTGAACAATAAAAATTAATTTAAGTGCTTAGAATATTAAAAAAATGCATTCAAAAGCCTGGTCTAAAATTAAAAAAATATATCTAATTCTCAATAATTATTTTATTAGTTCATAATAATATCATTTTTATTCTTCAATTTATTCAAATTTTAAATGCCTGAATTATTAAGGAAATGTCTCCAAAGTCATTGAATTATAATATCTTTATTTAGCAAAAAAGCTACATTCAATAAAAAAAAAACATAAATGAAATATAATCGAAATTTTTTAAATTTTAATTAATGATTCACGCTTTTAAAGTAATTTTTTTTAAATATTCTCAACATGAAAATGAAATTTGAATAAACTGAAGATTAAAAATAATTTTAAATGCCTGGGTTTTATTTTATGCCTTTGGGGCTTTTTTTTAAATGTTGTAAGCATTTTAAATAATTTTTATTCTTCAATTTATGCAAATTTTAAATAATTGATTTTATTCCACGACTTTGGAGTCATTTTTTTAAATATTTCGGGCATGTAAAATTTGAATTAACTAAATAATAAAAATTAATTTAGATCCCTAGAATATTACAAAAATTCCTTTAAAAGTGTGGCCTAAAATTTAAAAAATATTCATGTTAAACAATAGTTATTTTAATAGTCCAGAGTGGTCAAATAGTTTTTTATTTTATTCCACGCTTTTTTAATTTTATTATAGGTTTCCAAGCCTGAAATTAATTTTTGATTTTATTTCATGGTTTTGGAGTTTATTTTAAATTATTCCAGGCATTTAAAATAAAGTTTCTTGAAACTATGAAGAAAATGCCTTTAAAGTCGTAGAAAAAAATCAAAAATTATTTAATTTTAAACAATGATCCACGTTTTATTTTAATATCTTCGATATTCATGAAATTTAAATAAATTGAAGAATAAAAATTATTTCAAACGCCTGGAATATTAAATAATTTTGTATTTTCTCCCACGCTTTTAAGGACATTTTTTAAATATTTTTTGCAATACAAATAATTTTTAATTTTATTGTACACTCTCGGAATAATATTTTTAATATTCTAGACAGTTATAATTTTAAATAAACCGAGAAATAAATATTATTTTAAATACCTGGGCTATTTATTAAAAAATGCTCTTAAAAAGGCGGAATAAAATAAAAAATGGGATAGATAAACTTTATTAGACGCATTTCTTTCAACAAAATGTAAAGAAGTCATATCACAAGTAAAAAAAAAAACGAATAACAATTGATCGTAATCTAGGATACACCGATTTTTATTTACTGCAATATTGATACTAAACCTACTAAACTAAGTATGATTTTAATAATTGAATTATTTAATAACACAATTAACTTTTATAACAGTATAAGCAGCTATTTGAAAATATTTATATAAATTAATAATTAATTTGATATATAAATTTTGATTTATTTGTAATATTTAAAAAAATTGAAAAAAATACATGAGAAAATTAAGACAAGGAATAAATTTTTTTTTCCTACTTGTTGCCACTATGATCTAGTATTTGCATATCGATTTTTTAAGGTATTTATATGAAAAAATTAGGTTTACTTTCTTGGAAACTTTCACATGTAAATATTAAAAAAATTAATTATAAAAAAAAACAAAAAAGGATAATAAGAAAGTAGGATAGTAAAAAAGTATAAAAAGACTTCGTGGAACTCTTGGGCGAAACTTGATTAATTTTTATCGCTCATAATTCCCTCACAATTTCCAAAACCAAAGTATTGCATTAAGATTTATACGAAACAATCATTTTAACGTTCAATCTAATAATTAATTCATTTTAAAATAATAATAATTATTCCGGACATGGTTGAAGATGGATCACCGCAATAATCAATTTCGTTAATCCCTCGCGGGCGGATCCCTTTATTTTCGGATGATTATTCGTGTCAAATCGACGTCAATAGCATAACTTGACAGGTCATTATTTCAGGGTTTTTTTTTCCTCTCTGCGATATTAATACCGCTCTCCCAATATATTTCGATCAATCAAACGCGTGGCGTTTTGCACGGTATTTTTTTTTATACTCTTCTTTTCGCGTTGCGTTTACGCTCCGAATATTTTTCGAAACGGAAATTTTAAATTAAATTAAAAACGTACGTACGTTTCTATTTTATATTTTGATGGATATATCTGCCTTTTGAATTTTATAATTACGCTTCGAATTTGTTTTCGGGGGAGAGTGCTATTGAAAATTATTTAATTTTTTTTTAATTTATATATAGTGCGTCCGTTTGGAAATTTATTTCATTTAACGAAATAATGCTTACCAATCGTTTCGTTAATTTGTAACGATGACTGTTCGAGCGTTTATCTGATTTATATTATTTTATTTTATTTTCCTGAAGTATTGGTCAAATTTTTTGCTTTAATAGCAGTAATAGTAAAACTAAGTGAATTTATATATTATTCATGGATTTATGGTTAATAAATGCCTGTTTATTAACCATATTTAATTATTTACCAAATATTCTGTGAATTTTTTTTTATTGATTTGGATTAACATGATTAAAAAAAATTTTTAGTAAAATTTTTTATAAATTATTTCTACAAAGTGAGTTTACGAATTTTATGCAATTTTTCATCAGAATTAGACATTTTCCAGGCATTGGGGTAATATTTTGTCATATTCCAGGTTTTTGATGTAATTTTTAATTTTATTGCAAATATTTTACGTAGTTTTTTATATCCATCATTTTTAACACATCTTTGAAATCATGTTTTTCATATTCAATATTTTTTCACTTCATTCCAGGCATTCCATTTTATTATTCGTGTAATTTTTTCTTATTGGTTTTTCATATTTGTTCAGAAATTTCAAAGCTTTTTACAGTTTTTTGGGCAATGTTTTATGCTTTACAGGCATTGGCAATGTTGATTCTTTATATTCCAAGTCTTTAATATAAATTTTCATTTTATTTCACGAATTTATTTTATTTTTTAATAATAATAAGAGTAGTAATAACAATCGACTCTATTCCCAAAATCATGCATTCATGAGTTCAACTTCTAGTGATGCTCTTTCACTAAATCCTTGTCTTCTATATTCTAAATTTTCTATAATTTCCTGTTTTTAACATATAGAACTAAATATTTAAAATCTACATTGCTCACATTAATGTCAACCTTCACACAATCAAAATTTGATCAGCACCACAATCAATTTTTTCCCTTGGTAGTTTAATGCGTTTTAAATCACATTTTACCCCAACTATATAAGGCATTAGGATTCCTACATGTATTAGTCTATATAGATGTTACTTAAAAAAAAACACCTAAATGTAACATGCAAATAAGTTAAACATTTTTTAAAGGATTATATACTGTTTCTACATAAAGTTGAACACTATTTTAAAAGGGCGTATAGGCAAAAAGGGAATGGGGTAATTAAACGAAAAATTCACCTAATATAAGATGAAAAAATTTTCTTTAAAATATATTTTTACTTCGACAAAGTTAATATTAAAAAAGAGGGACTTTTTGTGGACCTATGATTACTTGATTTGAAATTAAAGTCGTTTTTTTTTCTTTTTTGTTTGTTTATATAATTTTAATATGTAATAACTAGTCTCCGTCCGATTTTACTAATTTGAACTTTTTCTACCCTTGATTGTGTCATGTAGTGTCGTTCTCTCCCTCTTTTTATTTTTTTTTAGTGAATACATAAGTGGATCTGATGGTGCCTAGTATGGGCGAAGCACGTGTTATCCTCTGACTAATTTAATAAATTTGAGACCTGTGACTTGGAGTTTGTTTCATTACTATTTAGAGTCGTTTAAGTTATTACTGTAGTAAAATTATTTATAGATGCTAAAATACGTCGAAATTTAATTATTGGAAAATCTAAGTTTCTTGTATACTTTTTATACTTTACCACAAGATTTACTACAAACTTTTGGATGATTTAATTTTTTTTTGAATCCATTTTCACTGCTTTTGTTTTGTCTCGTTAATTTATTTTAATAGTTTTTATATTAATTACAATTTCCATAATCAGATCAATTTTTT
Organism: Anthonomus grandis grandis; assembly: GCF_022605725.1. NCBI lineage: Eukaryota > Metazoa > Arthropoda > Insecta > Coleoptera > Curculionidae > Anthonomus > Anthonomus grandis. The sequence goes on from NC_065554.1 coordinate 28,520,112, forward strand.
TATTTCTCTTAAATATTTCCTGCTTTTTTCGATTTTGAATATTCTTTATTTCTGAATTTGTTTTCCTGTGAGAAAAGACCTTAAAAAATACAACAATTTTCTTTGGGGAATCATACATGATTTTATATGTTTTTTAGTTCTTTGGCTATTTTAGTAATTTAGGTACATTCCATTTAATTTTTGTACTTGTACTTATATTTTAATTTTAGGTTTTAAATGATACACTAATTTCATATCATTAATTTATTACCTCCAACCAGTTTGTAAAAAAATTCTTTAATTCTAATTACGAATTAATTTTGATTGCAAATTAAGTTCAATTGCATCCATTTAAGTTATGCATTTTTTTGTGTAAATCTTGGATATTTTACAATTCTTGTAATAATTTATAAATAAAATTAGAGAATTTAGAAAAATAACAAAACTTTTTAATAAAATAAGGCATTGTATCCATTAATGTTATGCATTAATTTCACGCAATAAAATCAAATTTAGACCAGGAATGCATGTTTGTTTGCGAATTTGAAAAAAGCTTGGATAGATTTTCTGGAAAACCAAAAATTAAAAAACTAGCCAAAGTTTAATTTATATTCTGAAAGGAAAAAAATACAAAAAAATAAAATAAATGACAATAACATAGAGTACAGTAATTATCCTAAAATGCTCATGTATTCCATAATATTTGAAATTAAAATTGGTTAACATGACTTAAAATAGGGCAAATATTTACTTGTACCTCATTAAGGCCTTTTTCTATTTTTTCAAATTTTAATTCATTTGTGTTTTTTTTTTATTATTTAACCCTCCTTGACCTTTTCTGCACTTTTTTTGGACTTCTATAATTTTCGTAAACTTTCTGGGCTTTTTTGAACTATTTTCCTCGATTACTTAAATCAATATTACTAAAATCATTGCATAATTTAAATTGTTTTTTCGTATTCATAATTCAAAGGTTCTCTTAGATTTTCTTACTTTTGTACTGTTTTCCTAGAGGAAAGTGGGATAACCAAATTCCTTTTATTAATTTTTCTTCATATTTCTTAACCTAGATACAATGTATGTAGTTGCTTAGACATCTTGGATTTTTCTATGATTTTCTTACCCTAGCAATTAATATCTTTTCAGATTAGTTGGAATTTTTTTTATTTTAAGTTATTTTAAAAATCGATTTTTTAAACATAATTTGGCTTATTAACATTTGACAAATTTATTTTTCTACAATGTTCTTCCATATTTGAGTCAGATATAATTGACCTTTGTTTTAAAATGGGACAAAAATTTTATTTATTTTTTAGTTTACTTCGGTTATTGTAGGTCTCCATTTTTTCATTTAACTTCTTTCATTTCATTTCTTTCAACTTCCTTACTTTAATGAATTTTTTTAATCTTTTTCTTCAAATATTTGGTTCTATACTTTCAGCATAGTTCTAAACTGTGTTATTACATTAGATATTAACAACTAACCCAGCTGTCATTCATGCGTATTATTTTGGAAAATAATAATTTTTAAAAATAATTTCTTACTTGTAAGTGTGTGGGGTGGGTGGGGGGCTAAGGGTGGGCTTAATAAAAAACATTTTTCTTGCAAAAAATTATTGCCTTAGAGAAAATACTTTGTAATTTACGAAAAAATTCAAAAAAATACCATTCAAAAAGATCGATTTGATAAAAACTATACCAAGCTTTCCATGCTGTGTATAAGTGATTAAAAATAAAGATTAATATAAATTACAGTTAATTTTTAGTAACCTGAAACACTAAATTATTTAATAAATTAAAGTTTTTCTTTAGGGGTTCTAATAATTTTATGCAGTAAAAACGTTTTTCATCTAGACTACCCTTACACCCCCCACCCACCCCACACAGCTTACCAGTAAAAAATTTTTCTGCAAAATCCCTGTTTTTCAACATGATACACATGGACCAGAGAAGTTCTTGTTTTATGTCATACTACTATATTTGTTTCATACTATAAATTTTAACGTAATTTTGACTGAACCTTTTTAATTTTAATAGGTAGATAACCTCCTTAAAATAAGTCTATAGAAACATTTTGATACCCTGTTTATTATTAATTAAAATAAAACTAGACTAGTCCAAAGTCTTTCTTGAAAAAATCACTATAATCCATCGACAAAAGATCAAGATAATAAAATTCTTAGTCCAGGAGTGCCTGTAAGAAACAAAATAATTTGTCTTTTATTTCCAAGTAAAACATCATATATTATTATCAATAAATTAAGATTTATTTGGTCAAGGTATATTTATTAAACTATAGAATATACGTATATCAAATACAATTCTGTTTACAGAGGAGAGAATAATACGGAATTTACATACCTAATTTTTAAACTCGATTACTGAACCTCAAATATTTGATTAAATTCTTCTGAAAAATCACTACTTTTCATCCATATTATCCAATGTACTAACGCTGTTTCTATACTAAATATTTATAAATATAAAATATAACAAATTTAAATAAACAATGCTATTAAATTAAACATTGAATATTTATTTTCTGCAAGGATATTGTTTTTCATCAATACAACCCTTAGCCCCCCACCCACCCCAAACATTTTCCCAGTAAGAAATTCTTTTGAAAAATCACCGTTTTTCGTCTATAAAATTCAATCTAATAACACTGTTTTTATATTAAATATTTATTAATATACATATATATACATTTTCTAAATTTTTTTTATGTCATTTCCGGATTCTCTCCACCCGAAAATCTAAACGACCTCCCTCGATCCACCAAATTAATTACAGCCTCCAATATACATAATTAACATACGGTAATCATCCAAAATAATTATAGTATGGGATATTACATATGCCGGGGGTTATATACATGGCAACTAAACACATTTTGTTAGCCATAGTCCCGAACATTGACACAGTAATTTACCTATAATCTCAGAGGCCGTTAAACGTCCGAACGGCCAGATTTATGGACGGTCCATATTGATACGCTGATAACGGGAATAATGGGCGATCCTGGCTGAAACCAGGAACTGCATTAAAGCGGGCTTAAGTGGAACGCAGATACCCGAGGAATAAAAGTTTATTTGTTTGTGTTCGGGTAACGTTTTGTATGCTGAAGGCATATACGGGTTTCTGCACTAGTACATATGTCTAGATATAGTAAGTAAATATGCTTTTATGTACAGAAGGAAGTAAATTGAATCTGATTGACAATAACTGAACAAAACCGCTATAGTTAATTAAATTTTTTAGAGAGATAATTTACTAAATTTTTTAACTGGATTTTTTAAACCTATTTTCATTCCTATAGAAACCTCATAAACATCATTTACTGATTTTGTTGTTTATGTAAGATTTTTATAAATTATTAGCAATTTTATAAAGCAGTTTGCGTTATTCTTTTTCTAAGAGTTTCCTTAGTCTATTTAAATTTATTTCTGAATTAATCAGATTGGAACTAGTAAGCCAATTAAAATCAAATATTTTTAAATTTTATATTGCAACATTTGAACTTCACTAAAATTAGACTCGCCATATATGCCCCACAAATTAATTGAAATAGCAGTATTTTAATAGTACTAATAAGAACCCCAAAGTCTTCATGATTTTGACATTGACACAATAGAAGTAATATCTTTGGATGATAAAAAGAGTGCTCTATAAATAATAATTATTTTTGAAAATTGTCGAGGCATAACTTTTTAAATTAGGCAGTTTTAAATGCAGATATCCACCTAAATAAAGTCGATCATACTGTTACTAAAAGTCAAATATCTTAATAACTACTGAAGATAAAAATATAAAATTACAGACTTATATTAGGAAAATAAGATTCTCTAAAGATTGTTAAACGTGAAAAGTGACCCAGAAAAAATTTCCAAGCTATCCAGGTCTAAAGTCTAGACAATAAATGTTTACTAAAAATGAAATATCAGAAAAAGTACTCAAGATAAAGATATAAAACCAATAGTTTTTTATTGGAAAAATTGTGCGCTTTAGTTATTGCATAAAGTAAAAATTAATTCAGGCAAAATTTTCCAATTTGCGACAAAACATTGTTTTTCCTATTGACTGAAATAGTAGTATGTCATTGGCAAGGGATTTATATCAGAAAGAACCCAAAATCTTCATAATTTTAACATTGTCACGTAAAAATAATATCTCTGGATTATAAAAAGAGTGCTTTATAAATAATAAATAGTTTAAAAAATTATCAAGGCATAACTTTTTAAGTTATTTGCAGTTTAAAGTGCAGATATCAGCCCAAAAGAAGAAAGTCGAGCATACTGTCACTAAAAGTCAAATATCTCAAAAACTACTGAAGATAAAAATATGAAACTAACAGATTTATATTAAGAAAATAATGTCCTCTAAATATTGTTTAACGTAAAAAGTGACCTAGAAAAAATTTTCAAGCTATCCAGGTCCAAAGTCTAGACAATAAATGTTTACTAAATATCAAATAGCATAAAAAGAGAGCATAACAGTTTTATATTGAGAAAAGAGTGCACTCTAGATATTGCATAAAGTATAAATTAATCTAAGCAAAACTTTCCAATTCCAAAATTTCCCAGTCTTTCCTATTAATTGAAATATGAGTATATCCTTGGTCAAGGGATTTGTATTTTTCTATTTAAATTGGTTCTTCCTATTTTCTAAGTCTCATTTAATTTTCGTGTTAAAATTACTAATTTTAAATTCAAAGATTTTGGAAGTTTGTAATGAAATAATGAACATTTTTGAACAACTACCTTATCGAATAGTTAAACCTTAGGTACTGGTTTTTTTGGTTAAAACAAACATGAATTAACATTTTTGTTCAACTGGAAATTGTTAACTAAAAAATGTGTATTTTCTAACTGGCATTATTTGGACAAGTGACCAAGAAGAAATAATTTTAACATATATTGAAGTAGCTACGAATTTATAGAAAACTAATAAATCGATTACCTGAAACTATCTAAAAAATATAATGACCTTATTGTTAATAATATTAATATAATAATAATAATAATATTATAGTGACCTTAATAATTTAAATTTATTTGGAAAAAATCTAAGGCATACATATGTGAACTAATTAAATTCCAAATTAAAAATGATTAATTAGAAACTTAAACTTTTAATTAGAAAACTGGATGTGCACAAACCCTTGAAAACTTTGCAAAAGTCAAGGAATTACACCAAGCTCAAAGAAACTAAAACAGAAGCAACATTTTTATTTTTCCTCCTACATACTCCTAGATATTTATATAACAAAGTATGTAGTGCATAATTTTAATGGATCTGGTGCCCACTTTAGTTAGAGAAATTAACTCTATGGTTAACTATATTTCAATTAATGTTTTTAATATAACTTGAGTTCTTTACCTTTATACAGTGAATAATTTTCGACAGTTAAAGTAAATTTTTACATATTCCAGTTATTTTAATTTATTTTCAATATTTATTGGGTATTTATAGTGATTTTTTTATATTTCAAGTTTATGAAACTATTTTTTAGTTTTATTCCAAGAAGGTCCTTTAATTGACTAAGCTATATTTATTTCAATTTGATATCAAGAATTTCTTCCAGGCCAATTTTATGCTTGGTATTTGAATCAAATTATATTTCTTTTGGATTATTAAGATACTTCTTGTATTTTTTAATTTGATTCCTTAAAATATTCTTCAGGTTATTTTCTATTTTATTTTAATTATTTAAATCCACTTTAATTTTTATTCAGACACGTATAGTAAGTTTTAAATAAGCCGTGAGTTATTAAGAAATTTCTCTCTTTTACCGCAGGCGATCAATGTATGTAAAATGTATCCAAAGACTCATATAACAAAATTATAAACTTATTTTAATAATATTCCTACTTTATGTAAATGAAAAAAAAACTGCATTTTTGATTTAATAATTCCTAATTATTTTTTTTAGTTTTAAATTCGACAATATAAAAAATGATGCATAATTTAAATGGATACGATGACTGTTTTATTAAACTTTTATATCTTCTTAGTTATATTAGAATCTATAGAGTGTACTCTAATAGAACATAATATAAACTCTTTATCCATAAACATGAATCTTAATTTTTCAAAACAATTTTGTAGAACTTAACATCATAATCTCATCCCAATCCCAAGTATAAATAAACCGTTTTGTACTGCCATGTTCTCCGAAAATCCCCCCCAAACACCTTCGGGTAATTCGTAACTCTTTTCTAATCTCTTCATTTAATCCCTTCTGAAATTACGTAGCGAAAACCCTCCAAAATAATATTTTAAAATAAAACAGACAACGGCGTGTTTACTCGAATGCCCGAGCGGGGTATTTTATTTTCTGTTTAGGGCTTTATGTTTTTTTTTTATATAAATTTTATTTTTCTATCGTGTTTTAATCTCGCCACTTAATCCCCCTTTCCCATGTTGTTTTTTCGTAGGGTTTACATTGTCTGCTTTTATGTAAATATCAATTTAAAAAAAAAAAAGATCTTTTAAGTGTGTCTTGAGGATTTTTATTACTTTAGGAGGGAAGTTGCCTTGAGACTCCTCGCGAAATCGAGTTGACGGCACGTAAAAGAAATTACTGCCGTTAATCTTCTCTTGGCTAACGTCATTTGCGCTTTAACGACTTTCGAAAACTAGCGAGAAGTAGTTAAATGAATTTTTACAACCGGACGCGACTAGAAATTCATGCTTTCTTGCATATTATCTAAGTGCTTTTATGGTTTTGTTTTTTTTCATTGAATAAACCTAAAAATTAACGTGTTTTAAGAATATAAAAAAAAATTACATTGATGTCCATTTAAATTATGCATCAATTTTTGAACATTGAGATTTTAAAGCCTCAAAAAATTGTAATTAAAAGTTATTAAACCAAAGGGGTTAAAAAATTCAGTTTTTATGTGAAGCAGAAATCATATCCTATTAAGCTATGTATTATTTTTTTATATGAATTCTTGGATATATTTTATTCCTCGCACAAGAAATTACCTTAAAACCCCGGAAAACTTTTAAATACTTGGAATAAAATAAAAAATAACTCTGAGTATTTGAAGTAATTAGAGACACTAGGTTTGAAAGTACTTAAGATTCCCAATAAACAAAAAAAAAATTGCAGGCATAAAAAATTCAGGCATAAACTAAGATTAGCTGCAAATGCCTTGAAAAAATCCTTAAAATCAAATTAAAATACATTAAAAGAAAATTCATTATCAAAGGAACCTATGAGAAAATTTAAAGTTTTTGAAGTAAAATTTAAAAAAAGGCCTCAATGGTCTGGAATAAAAAAATAATTTGAAATCTGGATTAACTGGACTAAAAAAATGTGTAGAATTTAGTAGGGCATTATGACTTTCCCTGTATTTAAAAATCTCCCTGTAAAAAATATTCTAAAACTCATTGTTTTATTTCAATTAGTAAAATAAGCATCGTATTCATTTAAGTTATGCATTCTATATTTTAATATATAAATATCTAGGAGTATGTAGAATTGGTAATGTTGTTTCTGTTGGAGTTTCTTTGACGTTGGTGCAATTAATTGGCTTTTTAAAAATTTGTTTTTTACATTTATGTATGTCCAAGATTTTTTTAAAATAAATGCTAAAATTCTTAATTATCAAACAAAAACGCCACTTCATTTTATATAGTTTTATGTATTTAATTTAAGAATTTTCTATAAATCCGTGTCTACCCGAATTTATGCGAAAATGTTTAGCCTAATTTTATTTATTCTTTTCGTAAATTATAGAAAAGTCGCATTTTGGCTAAAAGAAGAAAAATTATAAAATTTTTAGTTAAAAAATTTCCAGTTGGATAAAAATATTATAACTTTACAAAATTTAGTAATTTTTTCAAAATAAAACGAGCACAAAAGGTTTGATATAGAGTTGCAAGTGCCTGAAAGAAAATTAAAAAATTAAGTCCTGGAAGTAAGTGAATTGAATTAACTGGCAAATTTAATTTATTTATTTTACTTAAAGTGTTTCAAAAACCTGGACTTATCAGTTGGATTCAAATTTAGATAAATATTTGGTCACTTACAGGCAGTAGAGCTAATTAGAGCTAATTTTATTTTCTGATACATGGAAATATGAATAATAATTTTATCTGCCTGCGTAAACTGCCTATTATTTTATACTTATATTTCTTTTACTATTTTTATTTTATTGAATAAGGAATTCAATTATATAATTATTCAACTCAATAATTTAGGTCATTAATGCATAATTTTCAGGTATCTTGTAAAGAAATTACAACTAAATTATTATAGCAAAGTGGGTCTTGTCTCCATTTAAATTATGCATTTTTGTCTGTTGTATAAGAGATATTTTATATATCTTAAAGGTGTATTTTGTTAGCAAGATTGTAATTAAAATTTGTAAAAACATACGAAAAAATTAATGTTGTTTCATGGAAATATAAATAATAGTTTTGTCTGCCTAAAAAATTTTACGTAAAGTACCTGTTATTTAATGTATATTTTTTGCTTATATTTATAATTTCTTTTAGTTTTTTAACTTTATTTTAACTCATTGTTTTTAAGAAGCTTCTAAAAAAATTACCAATCGATTATTTTAGCAAAACAGGTATCGTATCCTTTTAAGTTATGCATCAATTTCTAATTTAAACCATTTTTAGACTAGATAGATAAATTCGGAAGGGCAAAGAACCATATTACCTGAATTCAGTTTAAGATCTTAATAATATTGAATTAATAAAACAAAAACAAATTAAAATAAATATTCTATAGTTATAACTGTCATATTATACTTACATGTAGAAAAAATATTGTTTTGTTCCTTATTTTTTATTAAGGTTTTTCTATGTTTTGTCCATTATATAGAGTTTATATTATGTTCCGTTAGATTACGCTCTATAAATTTTATTGAATAGAAGTAAAAAGGGTACAAGCAAAAGGTTATAAAAATTGTATTAAATAGTCATTGTATCCATTTAAATTATGCATTCATTTTTGAATATTTAGAATTTAAAGCCCAAAAATAAACCTATGAAATAAAAAGTATCTGAAAGAAACTAAAATGAATTTAAATAACTGAAATAAAATAAAATTTACCCAAAGTATCTGTAATATTTTAAGAAAGTAAATGCGAAATTGCAAGAAGTTTTTCAAAGTTAAAAAAAAAAATGCTTTGAATATCAGGCATAAATTAAAATTTGCTGCAAATGCCTGGAATAATAAAAAGATTGATAAAAATACATACATACCATATAAAATTCCTGGAATAATTTAGAAACTAATTCAAGTATCTGAAGTATGCAAGTATTTACTTTAAAAGTCTAAAGTAATTTATTTTTTTACTTATATTGTAGCAAATCAGGTATAGTATCCATTTAAATTATGCATATATTTATTAGGTTATTGATATGAACAGCTTCGGCTTAAATTATACTTTTTTTCTTAAAAGACAATTTAGACAAGCACCAAGAGGTGATCCACGTAATCATGAATAATTGGGAGAAATCTTGTCATTAAATTAAAAATTCAGAAATTTCTATAATACGCATAAATTTATAAATAATACTATGAAGAAAGGAACAATTTCCTTTTTATTCTCTTCTTTATTTTCCCGATTATCCGAAGCACCTTCTCGGCGTGTTAAAACTGAATTTTCCCATCACCTTTCTATGGCGTCGATTATTCACGGGGATCCACTTTAGGCGTCGCGACGCCGTTCCCAAGGAAAATCATTTTCCCGGGATTTTTCCTCGTTGTGGTGGCGTCGTGTGTGTTGAAATTCATATCGTCGTGCGTTCGCTCATTACTGCACTCGATTTGTTTTATTTTTCGGGGACGTCCGTTGAATTTTTACGCGGGTTTTATTATGTTAGGTGGGTGGGTTTACCCCCTTAGTGATATTCAAAATGTTTTGTTTAAAATGAAAAATGATTTTTTTTTAATTAGAGTTAATTTTTAGAAGAGTATAGTAGTGTTTTTCTATTTTTAAAAACAAAAGGTTTAACTGTACATGGTTAAAGTATAATAGAGGTTTTATTGAAAAAATAATTGCTTATTTTATTAATTATATTTTATTTTATTATTACTAGGATTCGTAAATGATTTAATTACTATTTTTTTAAATAGTAAATGATTCGTAGGTTTTAATGATTAAAAATTAAATTTTGCTTTTTTGATCAATAATTAATTAATTATGGATTTATTAAAGAATTTTAATTTATGGGATTTTTTTTTTAATATTGGTTTTCAGAAGAATTTTTCCTGTTTTTCCTCTATTTATAAAAATAATTGTATTCCTTTAGAAGGATTCAAAACAAGATTTTTTCGTTTCATTTTTCAAAAATCCAAAAAAAAAATAATTTTTTAATTTTTCTTTTAATTTGCTTTACAGAAATCATGAACTGCTTCTCAAAAAATATAATGACATTTTCTTTTACTTATTTTTAATTTATTATACAAGATATATATGGATAATCTATTTTGATTTTTATTTAATCTAGATTCCTAAAAATACAAAATATTAACGATTTATGCAATTTTTAGTTAAAGCAGGTATCGTATCCATTTAAGTTATGCATAAATTTCTAATTTTAAGTTAATTTTAACAGATCTTTAGAATTTAATTTTTATTACTTAGACTTTTAAAAGTGCAAAATATTAATGATTCACTTAAGTTATGCCTTCATTTTTAATTATTATAAAATTCATTTGCTTATATTATAACAAAAATCTCACTTTAGCATTTACATGACGATCTGGATCTTTTAAGCATTACACTTTTGTAGCATGATTTTTCTAATACAATAAAGACATATTTAATATAAAATAATTAAAAAAAGAAATATACACAGAAATTAATTAAACTTACCTACACACTTTAGAAATTTTGCTTTTTTGATCATTTATTAATTAATTATGATTTAGTTAAAGGTTTTCAGAAGATTTTTTCCTGTTTTTCTTTAATTAAAAAAAATAATTGTATCTCTTTAGAAGGATTCAAAACAAAATTATATTTTCGTTTAATTTTTCAAAAATCCAAAATAAATTGATTTTTAATTTAAAAATATGTACGCAAATAAATACTAATTTAAAGAAAAATGCAATTTCCTCTTTTTTCAATAAAAATGTTAAATAAAATGTATATTCCGACAAAGTTGGTGCTTTATTAAAAAATGTAAATTTAAAACGGAGCTTAGTAGTTTAAGCGTTTTTAATTTTAAATAGGGATATACCGAGTTTTACATTTTTTGGCTTAAAGGCATATCTACCTTAGGTTTACAAATAGCTTAAATTAAAAATTTGGTATTATGTAAAAAATTGTCATTTTTGTTTATTTTTTTGTTGCTACCACCTTCCACTATTAATTTTTTAATTATTTTAAAATAAACTTTTACACCCTATCTTCCTGGATACGAATAATGTCTATCTATAATTTTGTTTGTTAACACTAATGTCCTTTTTTTTTAAATTAAATTAATTTTTATACTAAAATTTTTAATAAAGTACAAAATATTAATGATTTACACATGTTTTAATTAAATCATGCATTTTTCAAATTAAATAGACATCGTATCCATTTAAAGTTAAATTTTAACGGATTTATAAATTAAATTAATTTTTAATAGCAAGGTATTTAAAAGTATTGAACATTAGCTATTCACGGATTCTTTAGATGAAGTAGGCATCGTATCCATTTAAGTTATGCATAAATTTTTAAATTATTTTAAGATCCGTTTGCTTGTATTATTACAAAATCTCACTTTAGCATTTACATATGGATCTTCTAAGCATTACACTTTTCTGGCATGCTTTTTCTAATATAATAAAGACATATTTAATATAAAATAATTAAAAAAACAAATATACACAGAAATTAATTAAACTTACCCACACACTTCAGAAATGTTCATTTACCTTAACTCATTCAACTTTCCAAAGTATAACAATTAAATACAAACCGCTTTTAATTAATTCCCACCGAAACTACCGAACTCATCCAGATATTACTGCCAAAAACTGCTTAGCAAGAACAATTTCCCTTCCGACTCTTTAACAAATCACTCCCTATACTTTAACCGCTTTCCAAAATAGAGGAATAACTAAGATATGTTCCTCCCAATCCCCTTATTACGAACTTTATCAAAATTTATATAATTAATTCAGCGCTTACCAAGTTGGGGGTATATATCATTCGGCTGGATTTATTGCCGGAACTTTGACCAAATAGTCCTGTAAGCTTTGCAGTAGATATTTTACTAGAATTTAAATGGATATGATTCAGACAAATGAAACTTTTTATAGGATATTCCCTGGAAGAAATTATTGTATTCGGTTATCTGGACGTATCAAAAAATGACTTCAAATATTTTAAAATGTCCTAGAAAGTTGACTTGAAAATTCAAGTGACTATTCCAGGCAGTTGGAGCCTCTTCCAGTTAATTCCCTAAAAGAAATTGACGCTTTAGCTATCTAGAAGTGCCGAAAATGCTACCTGGATAGATCAAAATGATTGGCTTTAGTTATTTCAAAACTAACCTTTAAGGCTTGCAAAAGTTGCTTAAACTACTTAGAACTCAAGTGGCTCTTCCAGGCAGTTGATGCTTCTTCCAGGCAATTCCTTGGAAAAAATATATGCTTTTAGCTTTGTGGAAATTTCAGAAAATGACTTTTAATAGTTTGGAGAATGGTGTCCATGTTCTGGGATGTATTTTCATAGGTATTTGCTAGCAAACACAGTAGAAATTAAAGGTCTTATTTCACCAGAAATTCCTTTTATTATGACGACCGGTTTCGCGATTACAATATCATCGCATCATCAGGTCGAGGAATTGTTAAAAACGAGATTTGTCAAAACAAAACAAAAGCACATATAGAACGGTACAGCTAAAATTAAGCAAGTAAATCTTATCGTAAGATAACAAATAATAAATAACAAATAATAAAAAGCACCATTACAACACAATTTTTAATAATTTCAATTGACCGGATAGTCAAGCAAATTACTTCAGAATTGCCTCAGATGCCTGAAAAAGTTGATTCTGACTACTTGGAATTCAAGTGACTATTTCAGGCAATTAAAGCTTATTCCTAGTAGTTCCTGGAAAAATTTGAAGTGCCAGAAAACGACCTCTAGCAATTTCAGCCGCCTGGACATAATAAAAAATTACTTCAATTCCTTAAAAATTCACTGAAATATCTGAAAAAGTTGCTCTAACTATTTAGAACTCAAGTAACTATTCCAGGTAATTAAAGCTTCTTCCAGACTATTGTCCAAAAGTAGTTGATGCTTTTGACTGCGTTTAAGTGCCAGAAAATTACTCTCAATAATTTCAACTACCTGGATGGACCAAAAAATGACTTCAATTACTTGAAAATTGACTTAATTATCTGGAAAAGTGGCTTTGACTTCTTAATATTCAAGTGACTATTCCAGGTAGTTAAAGAATTTTCCGGGCTACTCTCCAAAAGTAATTGATGCTTTTAACTGCGTGGAAGTGTCAGAAAATGGCTTTCAAAAACATCAACTACCTGTACAGTCAAAAAAATTACTTCAATTACTTCAAAATTGTCTCAAATGCCTGGAAAACTTGATTCTGACTATTTGGAACTCTAGTGACTATTCCAGGCAGTTGAAGCTTATTCCTAGTCATTCCTGGAAGACTTTAATGCTTTAATTGCCTGAAAGTGCCAGAAAATGACTCCCAACAATTTCAACTGCCTAGACGTATCATAAAATGACTTCAATTATTGAAAATTGACTAAAATATCTGGAAAAGTTGCTTTGACTCCTTAGAACTCAAGTGACTATTTCAAATAGTTAAAGCTTTTTCCAGGCTACTCACCAAAAGTAGTTGATGCTTTTGACTGCCTGGAAGTGCCAGAAAATGGTTCTCGATAATTTGAACTGCCTGGACAGTCAAAAAAATTATTTGAATTAGTAATTTCTGAAAGAATTTAATGCTTCAATTGCCTGGAAGTACCAAAAAATGACTCCCAACAATTTCAACTGTCTGGACGTACCAAAAAATAACTTTAATTACTTCAAAATTGCCTTAAATGTCGAAAAAAGTTGCTTTGACTACTTAGAACTTAAGTGCCAATTCCAAGAAGATAAAGCTTCTTTCAGGCAATTCTCTGAAGGAAATTTATGCTTGTATCTACGTGCAGGTACCAGAAAATGACTTCCAATAGTTTCAACTGACTGGACAGTCTAGAAAATTACTTCGATTACTTCAAAATTGCCTCATATTCCTAAAAAAATAGATTTTGCCTACTTGAAATTCAAGTGACTATTTCAGGCAGTTATAGCTTATTCCTAGTCATTCCTGGAAGAATTTAATGCTTCAATTACCTAAAAGTGTAATGTAAGAAAATGACTCCTAACAGTTTCAACTGCCTGGACGTACCAAAAAATTACTTCAATTACTTCAAAATTACCTAAAATGTCTAGAAAAGTTGCTTTGACTCCTTAGAACTCAAGTAACTATTTTAAATAGTTAAATCTTTTGCCAGGCTACTCACCAAAAGTAGTTGATGCTTTTAACTGCCTGGAAGTGCCAGAAAATGGCTCTCGATAATTTCAACTACCTAGACAGTGAAAAAAAATATTTAAATTACATCAAAATAGCCTCAAATGCCAAAAAAATAGACTTTGACTACGTGGAACTCAAGCGATTATGGCAGGTAGTCCATGGAAAAAGTAGAAGCCTCAATTCTCTGTAAGTGCCAAAAAAATAACTTTAATTGCTTGTAAAATGCCTGGAAAAGTTGTTTTAGTTTCTTAGAACACAATTGACTATTTCAGGCAATTAAAGTGTCTATCAACCAATTCCCTGGAAAAAATTGATGCTTCTTTTCAGATACGATGTTATACTTAAAGGCCAATTTCCCACTAACAGCTTCTAATTTTTTATATAAATGTCGTATTATATTTCGGCAAAATGAAAGCGGAATATTATAACAAATCGAGCGGCATTTTTCCACGTTTTCTGAAAAAGTGGTTTTCTTCTAGCTCGGTTGCCGGAGATAAATTTCCACGTAAACGTTCTTCTTTATAAAAGAAAAATAGCAATAGTTTTTTTCTCATATGTTTATATATATAAAAAGGAGGAAATATAATCAATTTGCACCTAAAAAGAGAGCAATTTACAGATAATAGACGCATAACTTTTCGCAATTTTGGATGCATAACTTAAGTGCATATAGTTTACTATTTCTCACTTCATTTTGACAAATCGTTAAAGAAAATAATTAAATATTGTTCTCTTTTTTGTAATAAATAAAAGGAGATATAGCTCAAGGGGCATTATAGTAATAAACTGGAAATGTTGGAATTTTTATATTTTATTCTCATATCAGTCTTTTATATGATAGAAAAAGGTTATTTAATTAAGATGCATAACTTAAACGGATATGATAATTTTTTATTTATTTCTCGTTAAAATAAAGCGCATTTCCATGTTAAATGAGAAAAACCGAAACGATAAATGACCAAAAATGTATAAATTTTAACAAAAAATAAAAACGTTTTCCACGCCTAAAATATGGCAATAAATTTCCTCCCTCTTATAAAGTAATCACAATAATATTTTTTTATTATTTTCTTGGAATATATACGAGATATTTCATCATGTGCTTTGAATTATTAAAAGGGAAACAGTCAGTTTCATATATGTATTTTCCTTTTTTATAAATATGCACCATATTTTACAAACAAAAAGGGGAGAGACAATAAAGGATGAAAATGCGGAAAATGAAGGTAGAGAGGCATGGAAAGGGAGCCATTTAATTTTTAATAAAGTGGATGGTAATTTTATTGAAAATGAAATGTTCAGGTTTAGGAAAAAAATAGTTTAAATAAAAAGGGATTCGATAAAAGCCCAAGCCACTTACGGTCTGTCAGACCCACATCTAAGTAAAAGAATATGGTTTTTTTTTATATTTAAGGGATATTTATTTTTCTTGTACCTATTACCCTATTTTTTGGGATATATTATGACTCTACTAAACTAAATTATTAATTTTATGAAAATAAAAACACAAACAATGCATAACTTAAATGAACATTATATGTACGTATTTTTATTTTAAATGACGTTGACAAATAATAAATTTATTTCATGCGTATATCGAATTGAAGTGACATTTTAAATTTAACCCTAAATAAATATGGCAAACACGTTCAATCAAATAAGCTAAGTGACTGGAACGAAATGTATGGTGAAATGCGAAGAAGCGAGTGAAAAGACGTTTGAAAATCGAAATCGCAATCGCGACCGATTTCCAGACATCTCTCGCCTCTCGAATATATTTATTCTATATTGTGGATGAAATTACGTGTTCCGGACAGACCTTAGGCTCAATATTATATAATGCCCTTTTAAAATAAATTTCAAAACAAAAAATTAACTTACTAGAACGACGACATAATAAATGAATGTTTAGAGCAGTTAACCGCGTAATGGCTGTCTCCACGGAACATTTTTAATCCGGGCCAGGCGGGAGGTTCTTTTTTATTTTATGGGCGAAACTACGAAGGATTTTCTAGTTTAATGCACATCAGCTATGCCTGTTTTCGAAAGAGGTCTCGCTCAAATTTATCTTTTTTTTTTTGCTGTTTATTTGGCGACCTCATTTATCTTTGATTCGGGCGTTTTTTCGTGTAAGAGGATTTTTGTTCGTTTTTTTATTAATGGTCTTACTCATATCGGCTTACATTTTTTTTAATTCGAATTTTTAGACCCGTAAATGATAAGTTCATGGCCGTTAGTTTGACATAAGAGTTACCACTCTTAAATTGAATTATTTTATGGGAAAATCTTACTTAAGAAAATAGAAATGTGTCGAAAGGATTGTGGAAATTCAACGCATAGAAAACAATAACAAATGAAATGAATTTTAGCAAGGACCTTATAGGTAAAAGTATTTAATTGTTAAAACGCGAACAAAAACTGATGTTTATTAAGCCCATAATTAAGGTAAATTCCTCTGTTATTAATATTTTTAAAACAACGTAGTTAAAATGTATTTTTGTCTTTACGTATTTGATAATTTTGTTAAGATATTAAATTCAGGAGTTATGTTTAATAAACATTGATCTTGATATTCGGTTTTTTATATGTTATTTCTTTGCAGAATACGTAATGTGGTTTTTTGCTCAATATAGAACTTCAAATACTAGTTTTATGTAAAAAGAATTAAAAACAATATTTCAAATGACGAATTTTAGAAAGAAAAATAAAAATTACTTTTTAATATCTAGAACATATAAGTATTTCTGGAAATACTCGGCAAGCATAAATAACTAATTTGAAAAACCATTTTTATTTCCATGCTCTTCGAATTTCCAGATTGAGATAAGAATATATAAATGAAACTTGATTTTTCCATCTATTTTATATATCATCGTTTAATTTTCTCAATAGTGTTTGGATCGGCTGGAAATAGTGTTTTCCAAACATCATTATTTATACTGAATAATACCGGGGTGGTATTTTATGTATTACACTTCACTTTAAACCTCTTCTTCTTAAAAAGAAGGCAAACACAATAACACTCCAAATTTTTCTAAGAACTATTTATTAAAAACTAAAAAAATTATGGAGTGAAGTTACAGGTCTAAAATGTAAAATGCGAATGAATTTAAAAAAAGCTTGTTTTAATGTAATCACGTCTCTAAACGGCAGCAGTATCAGTATTGGTACAAAGAAGATGCTTAATAAACAAAAACGCACGTGCTGGTAGATAAGCATTTTTAAACAGTCCATTATTTATAAATGTTTCAAAAACACATTTTGTTTATGATATAAAAAAAAAGCAAAGTCGCAAACATATACTTTCTTTTCATTTTAAAATTGAGATAAAGATGTATAAATGAGAATTTGATTTATCCACTAAGTAATTTTTTTGTACTTGTTTTATGCCCAGTTAAATTCACTTTTGCCTATTTTAGGCAGTTGATGTTTAATTCGAAAATATCTTTAAATTCTTACAATTTTAACGTAGTTAAAGTAATTTTTTTCCAGAGAGTTAAATTCAATAATTTTCTAAAAATATAGAAGAAAAAATATATTTAATTGCATGAAATAAATACCAAATGAGTTTTTGACATTTTAAGGTAATTAAATTAATATTTTATTTATTCCAGGAAGTTAATTTCTTGAAAAAAAAACGTGCTTAATTGCCTAGAAAAAATAATTAATGATTTTTTAATTTAATTAACTTATAATGAAGTTTATATGCGTACACAAACATTATATTTACATTGATTCTGTTTATATAATAAACAATAATATATTCTATTTTCTCATAGGTGTAAACAATTAACTTCTGCGAGTATATTAAATGCTTATCAATACTCGCTAATAAATATCTGTTTGGAAAATTAAATTATTAAATTAAACCACCACCACCTTAGATGGTCCTTTTCAAAATTTATCAATGTATTTATAACTACTGATAATCTATTCGGAAACCAAAAATGTATTTGGCGACCTCATTTATCTCTGATTCGAGAGTTTTTTCTTGTAAAATTATTTTTGTTTGTTTTTTTTATTAACGGTCTTATTCCTAATTTTTAGACCCGTAAATGATAAGTTCATGGCCATTAGTTTTTGATATTGACATAAGAGATGAGATATTTTACACTATTAAAGACCTAACTTAATGTAAAATAACTACCGTATTAATAGAGTTTTTTTGATATTTAAGAGAGACTAGATCTGAAGACTAAAGGCAGTGCAACAGGATCGGAAGTGGACCTCTAAGTAGACCGTAATAAAAAAATAGTGATGAATAATGTATCTTGTAGACTTTTAGTCTGCAACCTATTTATTAAGATATTTAAACGAACCTACTGTGAATGCATGGAAAGCAACTTAGAGCCTTAATGTTAACTGGGTAAGCGAGCACCTCAGTTGCAAAAGTGTGAGGAGATTTTATGGAAAAATCCCACCTAAGAAAATAGAAATGTGTCGAAAGAATTGTGGAAAATCAACGCATAGAAAATATTAATAAGTTAAATACATTTTAAGGACCTTTTAGGTAGAGGTATTTAATTCGTTAAACTCGAATAAAAACTGATCTGTTATGTTTATTAAGTCCACAATTAAGGTAAATTCCTCTGTTACTAATATTTTTAACAACGTAGTTAAAATGTAATTTTGTCTTTACGTATTTGATAATTTTGTTAAGATATTAAATTTAGGAGGTATGTTTAATAAACATTGATCTTGATATTCAATTTTTTATATGTTATTTCTTTGCAGAATACGTAATGTGGTTTTTTGCTCAATATACTAGTTTTATGTAAAAAGAATTAAAAATAATATTTTAAATGAAGAATTTTAGAAAGAAAATTAAAAATTACTTTTTAATATCTCTTTAATATCTTTTTAAGTATTTCTGGAAATACTCGGAAAATATAAATAATTAATTTGAAAAACCATTTTTATTTCCATGCTCTTTTAACTTTTTAGTGTTTTCTAGTGTTTTTTTCCCGTAATGTGTCTAATTATACCCCAAAAATATCATTTCAATCCCATTTTCTTCTAATTTTTAGATTGAGATAGGGATATATAAATAAGACATCGATTTTTCCACCTATTTTCTTTATCATCGGTTCGTTTTCTTAATAATGTTTGGATCGGCTAAAAATAGTGTTTTTCTCTCGTAATATGTCTAGGGTAGAGTTAGGACAGATGACGCACCTTTTTTTGTTGCGTGATAAAGTTTATAGTTCTAACATTGGGAGACAGTAAATAAAAACCACATTTAAATGTTTAAGTTTATATGTAAAAAATGTATTATTTGGATTCAATAAATCAGGTTTTCCTGTTCCTTATTATGTATTTGGCAATCTCACCCATCCTATTGTAGTATATAGGTGTTATTGTTTATGAGCTTTATACATAATTAAAAAAAATAGTGAAAAATGTGTAAGCAAAATGTAAGTATTAAGCTTACATTAAATATAGGTAGTTTAAATAAAATAAAAAAAAGTAACAGTGCAGGAAAAAGCATGAACCCATCTCTCACATTTAACACATTTTGTCCAGTGTACAGTGGTTGTTTGGACGTACTTTTCTAAGCAAGCAGCACATTCATTCTCATCAAAAATCTCGTCATGGGTGGAGTCATTAATTGAAAAATCATCATCATTATCTGATGATGACGACTGACTTTCAACTACCTAAGGTAGTGGCGGTTGAAATTAATTAAATAATTTTTTTTTTCAAACAATTATTTATTAGCAAATTATTAAAGGCACAAAAATACTAAGCAATATTTTACTATTTAGCGGTCGATAAACCTCAAAAATCTGGAAATAAAAATGAATTTTGAAAATAATGGAGGATCGATAAACGTTAAATAACATCGCAGAAATTAGTTGTTTATAAGAAAACAGAATATATTTTACAAAGGAAAAAATATATTGGATTTTAGGACATAAATAAGTTCTCTGTAACTAAAATTTATATAAAACATTAGATTTTTACTAAACTTGCTGGAAAGTGGTGTTTTATATTATTACTCAAAAAATAACCATAAATCAGAAGCTATAAATACTACAAGAAAAATATTTGTTAGACAAATAATTCACTGCTTATGAAACAAATGTACCTCTGACTATCAAATCAACTAAAAACCTCCTTTTATAAACCTCCAATAAATATAAATTATCATAATAGCTTCATCAAATTAGATTGCATTTTAAAACAAATTCTTTCCAAAAAAAAACTCAAAAAGGGGGTACTTTGAAGAAATGTATATCAGTAATGCACAAAAGGATTTTGAAAAAGAGATATCAGGACCCACATTCAACGATCATAAAGATACCGGACCTTATTTTCTCAAAAGACGCTCTCAAAATTATCTTTTGCTGCTTAATAAATTATGCAACTAACCGTATAAATAGTTTAAGGTTTAATATAAGGGTTAGATAAAAATTTAATATTAATAAATTTACCTGATAATAGGGATAAAAAGTGTTGTAGGCGTTAGCGTAGAAAATTGATTGTTGACCCATTAAAGCAAAAGAACGAATATAAGAGAGGCAAATAGTTAATATATAACGGCACCCATAGCCATTTAAGTTATGCATGTTCAGTTAATAAAATTATAGGTCTTGATTAAGCTTAAAGCTTAAGGAATTAATTTTTTGCTCTTCTGCTAAAACACCGAAAATTACCAAAACGTATTAAAAAAATCCTTTTAACAAGCTGATAAATCCCAAAAGGAAAGTTTCCCCAAACAACAAGCTAATTAATAAATAAACTTAGGTAATTTACATGTCCTTGGAATAAACATTCCTTTTGATATTTATTAGTGTTTCAGTACATTTTTGGTTTCAGAATCGATTATCAGTAGTTATAAATACATTGATAAATTTTGAAAAGGACCATCTAAGGTGGTGATGGTTGAAATTAATTAAATAATTTAAATTTTGTAAAGAAACTTTTTTTTTTCAAAACAATTATTTATTAGCGAATTATTAAAGTTTTAAGGAAAAAAAAACTACTTAGCGGTCGATAAAATATGGAATTAAAAAATAATTCCAAAAATAATGGAGTATCGATAAGCGTTTAATATACTCGCAGAAATTAATTGTTTACACCTATAAGAAAACAGAACATATTTTTGTTTATTATATAAACAGAATTCCTGTAAATATAATGTTTGTTTACGCACATAAACTTGTAAAAGAATAAAATGCGTTTTTTCTTTAATTTATTTATTTAGTTAGATTAGAAAATTATGGAGTATTTTTCTAGGCAATTAAACACGTTTTTAACTTCTTGACACAAATAAAATATTAATTTAATTACCTTAAAATGTCAAAAACTCATTTGTTATTTATTTCGTGCAACTCAATATATTTTTCCTTCTATATTTATAGAAAATTAATGTATTTAACTCTCTGGAAAAAATCACTTTAACTACGTTAAAACTGTAAGTAACAATTTAACTGGATATAAAACATGAACAAAAAAATGACTTAGTGGATAAATCGAATTCTCATTTATATATCTTTATCTCAATTTTAAAATTAAAAGAAAGTATAAATGAAATGATGTTTTTCGAGTATAATTAGACATATTAGGGGAGAAAAACACTATTTTTAGCCGATCCAAACACTATGCAAAAAATTAAACGATTATATATAAAATAGATGGAAAAATCGAAGTCTCATATATATCCCTATCTCAATCTAAAAATTAGAAGAAAGTGGGATGTAAATGATGTTTTTTGGATATGAGTCGGGAGAGATGACGCGCTGGGACAGATGACGCAGAGCCAAAATTACGGTGTAACCATACCCAATTTATTAGTTGTGCACGCCATGTTGGTGCTGTTTTTTCATATAAAAAGGCATTAAAATAAAGGTGCAGAATAATTTTTCTAATTGGTAAGTACCACGAAGTTTCAGAACATGTTAAAAAATATTGTATTTTAACCAAAGTTCGTAAATAACCAAAAACATATTTATACACATTTTACGGCCTTAGAAAAAGTTCAAGGGGCAAATGGACAGAAGAAGAACTGCAAAAAGCTGTAGAAGCTGTAGAAGCTGAGTCAGAAACGTTTTAATAAGACAGGCTGCAAGAGAAAATAATATTCCTGAAAGAACGCTAAGATTTAGAATGCACAAAAATGATTTTAAGAAGGGTGGAATGGGTGGAAAATCACTTTTGGGGAGGATGTTAAAAAAAAACTTTGTGAGCATAAACTACAAAATTCTGGATTTGCATCAACAAGAACAACTGTTAGAATTTTAGCCTACAATTTAGCAAAATCATTGGGTATCAAAAGTAGGTTCAATACACAAGCCCATATGGTTTGCTTGAAACTTTTTTTAAATCGAAATAAGAGCATTTCTATAAGAAAAGCGTCTCTTTAGCAAGAGCTCAATAAAGAAGAGGTTAATAATTATTTTCAATTATTATCAAAAATATTAACAGATAATGATTTGCTAAATAATTTTTTTAATATTTTTAATATGAATGAAAGTGGCTTGCAGCCTAACAATGATCCTGGAAAAGTTATCGCTGCAAAAAGAAGTAAAGATATTCATGTTATTAAAGGTCAAGAAAGAGAAGAAACTATAACTCTTGTGGCTTGCTGTAATGCAGAAGGTTCATTTTTACCATCATATTGTATTTTCAAGGGGGTGAACAAGCAACAAGTTTGGAAAGAAAATATGCCGCCCGCAGCCATAATTAAAATGAGCAAAGAGTCTGCTTATATTTGTGAAGAGGCTAACAAATCACTCCATACCCAGGAAGCCAGCTGGACAGTGTCTCCTGATTTTAGATAGTTATGGTTCTCATATGAACTTGATCGCTCTTTTTTTAAGCCACTGAAAAGTTACTTTAAACGTGCATGTGATGAATGTATAAGGGCAAATCCAGGCAAACGTATTGAACGCAGACATTTTGGGAAACTTCTTGCTGATTCTTGGACACGTGCAGCAACAACTGAGATTGGAATATCAGGATTTCGTGCTACAGGAATTTGCCCCTTGAAACCATCTGCTATCCCAGATCATGCTTTCCTTTCTGCCGAGGAAAATGAAATACCTTCTCCACATTTACCAAGTGAACGCTCAGAATCTGGTCCTCCTCAATCCACATTAACACCCAATGTAGCAATGACAAGTTCAAACTCTTCCCCTCTTAAGACATTGGATAATCATTCTGCAGTGCCTGTCGCTTGTATATCAGATTGTGCCTTTAAAGATTTTAGAAGATCTTTCTTCTGTTCCCAAGATCGTAGCTTCAAAGAATCCAAAAAAAAAACAGTCTGCCCAAGACCCAACTAGCCCTATCAACATTTTGGAAAAAAAAAGAGAAGTGACAAAAAACTAGAGTTTGAAGCAAAAAGTAGAAAAACAGAAGCAAAACCAACAAAAAGTAAAAGCACTCTCACTTTCTCGCGTGAGTGCTCTTAATTCTGTCAAACGCAAATTGGTCCTTTTCAAAATTTTTGAGTGTATTTATAACTACTGATAATCGATTCTGTAACCAAAAATGTACTCAAACACTAATAAATATCAAAGAAATGTTTATTAAAGGGGCATGTAAATTACCTAATTATTTAGCCTAAACGTAAATTAAACACACCCAAAAACTAGAACTTTAAAATATAGCGAGAATGACTTTTACTCCGTTTGGTCGAGTTGCATTTAATAATCTCGTAGTTAACAACAGTAGAACTTTGTTTGCATTACCCCGATGAAGCGTTTGGGTATTGCAATTAGCTTGTTGTTTGGGGCAACTTTCTTTTTGGGATTTATCAGCTTGTTAAAAGGACTTCTTAATACGCTTTGTGAATTTTCGGTATTTTAACAAAAGAGCAAAAAATAAATTTCTTAAGCTTCAAGCTAAATCAAGACCAATTATTTTAATAATTAAACATGCATAACATAAATGGCTATGGTTTGCCGTTATATATTGAGTATTTGAAAAGCTTCGTCTATATTCGTTTTTCGCTTTAATGGGTCAAAAATTAATTTTCGACACTAACTTTAATACGTTTTGTTAATTTTTGGTATTTTAAAAGAAGAGCAAAAAATTAATTCCTTAAGCTTCAAGCTAAATCAAGACCCATAATTTTATTAACTGAACATGCATAACTTAAATGGCTATGAGTGCCGTTATATATTAACTATTTGCTTCTCTTATATTCGTTCTTTCGCTTTAATGGGTCAACAATCAATTTTCTACGCTAACGCCTACAACACTTTTTATCCTATTATCAGGTAAATTTATTAATATTGAATTTTTATCTATCTCTTATGTTTGCATTCTACGTTAAACTATTTATACGGTTAGTTGCATAATTTAGTAAACGGCGAAAGATAAGCTTGGGAGCGTCTTTTGAGAAAATAAGGTTCGGTATCTTTATGATCTTTGAAATTGGGTCCTCATACTATCCTGGCACTGATCCTTTAAATTTGTTATATCTCTTTGCTTGTATTCATTAAACAGTATGCACAAAGTTGACATCAATACATCTCCTCACATAGTACCTTATTTTATATTATTCTTTTACTATTCTTTTTTCTCCTTCTTTATTAATAGACATATTTTTTCCTTTTTACTCTTATTGCATTCATTATAGATTTTAATACTCGGCTGGTTCTATGTGCTTTTTATCCTCAATTTTCTCGATACCTTCTTTTTAAACTTCTTCTTAAGTTTTCCCCCATTCTTTCCAAAATAGCTTTCCAATTTTTTTTAAGGTTTTTGAGTCTCTAACTTATTTCATTTTTCTGAGAATATTCCTTTATTTTAGCTTAGTATTAAGATTAACCATGGTTCTTATTTTATGATGATCATTGCTGATCTTGGAATAATTTAGAGCACTACCAGTTCATTAATTCTTAAATGTTATCGATATCTAAAAGATTTAAATAGTTCCCTTTATTTTCACACGTATATATGCATAACTTAAATGGATCCGATTGTCGTTTCCTTAAAATCCAATAAAGTTCGCTTTATTCCATTTTATCAGCACGTTTCGATATTTTTATGGTATTTTTATTTGTGACGGGGTCGCCCTGCCAAAACACGATAAGACCCTCAATTCTAAGGTAATAATCTGAAGTCAAACCTATTCAAAATAGGATCGGGGTCTAATCTTTTGCCTCGGTGACACTTTCGACTTGGAGGGATAAGAGGATTTCTGGAAAGTCTGTAAGCGGGGTTTGCTTGTGTATACTTCGATTGGATTAGGGTAATATTCCTAGGGACATATGTTGGTTTAAACTGGTTCAGATTGTTACGTATATTAATGAGTAATAGTTCATAAATAAAACATATTTTCATCACTGTAATTTAATTAAATTTAGCACCAACAATATTAATTAATACCAATCAGTCGAAGTTTACCAGCTGTTGTAACTTAAACGTAAGGCACATTTAATACTCCCAACAGTATTTATTATCGCCTGCAAGCTAGTTGCCTAATTGAACTAAAGATGCCCCATGTTACGAACTTTATGGGGGATGATGGAAAGTTATATTAATACACTACTAAGTTTACCAAACTCTAACCCTTCAAGAGTTAACTATGTTGTTTGATAACTTGCTACCACCACTGCTAGCTACCAACCAACAACTACAACTCTATCAAGTTTAAGAATATATAATTTTATTTTAAGTATTTTATGCACGGCCTTAATTACCAATTTAGTGCTAATTATAATAAAAGAACTTTTGTTCTGCTAAGGAAAGTATAAGCTGCAATCAGCTTAAGCCTGCCCTAATGCCGTATAATCAGGCATTTGAGCTTTTTAAAAGCGGTTCGTAATTAGTCGTTAGTTATTTAAGCTCGGCTAATTTGGCCCTGTCGTTTTAATTAGCTAGAGTATAGCTGTTTGGGTTTGTAATGATGTTTTTCTTGTTTACATTTTATAATTTTTTTTTCAGTTATTCGCAGGATATAAGTATAAGCTATTATAAAAAATATCCGTATGATAATTTTTAACAAAACCCTATTTCTTTTTCCTAGGTTTCAATATTCATTTATGGCACTATCATTCTTGATCAGCCGATATGAAAGCTACTTCTTCACAATTGAATAAAATAAGTCTTACTCATAAAATGAAGAAAGCACGTTATTGAATTGATTTTTTAAAGTTGTGCATAGCTTAATTCAACACGATCGTCACTTTCTTATGAATTTTGATATTAGACTTTTTATTAATTTTTTTAAATATTTAAAATAAAAATTTATTTATACTTGCAATTGCTCAATTAACAAGAAAACAATTTTTATTTTCTCATTGATTTATCAAGTATATATGCATAATTTAAATGGATCCCATAGTCATTTCCTTAAAATCCAATAAAATTCGTTGTATTTTATCAGCACGTTTTAAGGTGTATTGTAGATTTGTAGATGTGTTTTCTTGTATGTCGAATACCAAGTATTTTTTTAAATAGTCAAGCAACAAAAGTCATGATTTTATTTAAACTAATGAAACTGTTTAATTATTTTAAGGCATTTCAACTACCTGTAAATTTTAGGGAGTCAAGGCATTTACTTTAGCTGTCTTTTTTTTCCAATGGCTTCAATTATGTATTAAAAAATATAAAAAAACAACTACATACATTTTTATACATATTTCAACTACATACATACATTAAAAAAAAAGAATTTGTGTTTGTTCAACTGCCAAGGCAAAAAAATTAAATTAATATTTTTTTTAGAAATTAAAAAAAAAATTATAATTTTTGTTCAATTACCTATATTCTGATTTTGTTCTTTGAAAAAAAGGTAATTCCATCAGGAAGTCAAAACATTCAAAAAATAACAATCGAAACTCTTAATATTAACCTTCAGTGACACGATATAAGTTTTATGTAAAAAAACACGTTCTAAAAAAAATTGTTTTTTTTCAACTCTTATATAAATTTCAATGTAATCCTCATTTAACTTTGTGCATAATTTAAGTGGATATAGTTGCAATTTTCTTGCAAGTCAGATTTCAGTTATTTATAACATTTCTATTCTTAAGATGATATTGATTATCTCGTGTAACTTCGAAAATATATGCATAACTTAAATAGATATGAGTATCATTTCCTTTAAATTTAAAATAATGAATTAAACAGGAAATTAATTTTCTTAACGTTGTGCATAATTTAATTCAACACGATTGTCACTTTAATGTGCGGATTTTGTTAAGAGATTTTTTGTTTTATTTCGAATTAATTATATTTAGGGTTTCTTCCTATGACATGGAATTTTTTATGTATTCAGATCATAAAAATCATTAATTAATAAAAATACATGATACTTTTTTTTCATGTTTACATTAAATTGTTTTGGTTTTCTAAATTATTTCAACTGCCTGTAAGAAAATCAAAATTTACATTTAAAGTGTGTCAAAATAATATTTTCAAGTGCCTGGAATTAAATGATGTATTTTTCCTAATGTTTCCTTTAATTGCGTATTAAAAAGTTCAGTATGTATTGTTTGAATTGACTAAAACAGGTACAAATCAGAAATAGTTCAATTAAATTAAAACAAATAGAATTTAATTATTTAGTAAAAATTGGCAAGTAAAAAAGTAATATTCTTATATCTTTAACAAAAAAATTAAAAACTGCTTTAATCATATTGCAGGAATTAAAATTATAAACTTTTCTTCAAGTTCCTATAAAAAAAATTAAAATTTCTTTAACCTAATGCTTACATATAGAATCAATTTGTTATTTTTGCATAAAACAAGAGTCAATTAAAAGAAGTAACTAAGTCTAAGTCCAAAAACCTCACTATAATTCCCAACCAATACCTCGACGTCAAAGGAAGCATTTATCAGCATTCACCTCTTCCTCACAATTGAATAAAATAGGTTTTACTCATAAAATTGATGAAGCACGTTATTGAATTAATTTTTTAAAGTTGTGCATTACTTAATTCAACACGATCGTCACTTTCTTATTAACTTTGATATTAGACTTTTTATTAATTTTTTTAAATATTTAAAATAAAAATTTATTTATACTTACAATTGCTCAATTAACAAGAAAACAATCTTTATTTTCTTATTGATTTATCAAGTATATATGCATAATTTAAATGGATCCCATGGTAATTTCCTTAAAATCCAATAAAATTCGTTGTATTTTATCAGCACGTTTTAAGATGTATTGTAGATGTGTAGATGTGTTCTCTTGTATGTCGAATACCAAGTAATTTTTTAAATAGTCAAGCAACAAAAGTCATCATTTTATTTAAACTAATGAAACTGTTTAATTATTTTAAGGCATTTCAACTACCTGTAAATTTTAGGGAGTCAAGGCATTTACTTTAGCTGCCTTTTTTTTCCAATGGCTTCAATTATGTATTAAAAAATATAAAAAAACAACTACATAAGTTTTTATACATATTTCAACTACATACATACATTAAAAAAAAAAGAATTTGTATTTGTTCAACTGCCAAGGCAAAAAAATTAAATTAATGTTTTTTATAGAAATTAAAAAAAAAATTACAATTTTTGTTCAATTACCTATATTCTGATTTTGTTCTTTGAAAAAAAGGTAATTCCATCAGGAAGTCAACACATTCAAGAAATAACAGTCAAAACTTTTAATATTAACCTTTAGTCACACGATATAAGTTTTATATAAAAAAACACGTTTTAAAAAAATTGTTTTTTTTTTTCAACTCTTATATAAATTTTAATGTAATCCTTATTTAACTTTGTGCATAATTTAAGCGGATATAGTTGTCATTTTCTTGCAAGTCAGATTTCAGTTATTTATAACATTTCTATTCTTAAGATGATATTGATTATCTCGTGTAACTTCGAAAATATATGCATAACTTAAATAGATATGAGTATCATTTCCTTTAAATTTAAAATAATGAATTAAACAGGAAATTAATTTTCTTAACGTTGTGCATAATTTAATTCAACACGATTGTCACTTTAATGTGCGGATTTTGTTAAGAGATTTTTTGTTTTATTTCGAATTAATTATATTTAGGGTTTCTTCCTGTAACATGGAATTTTTTATGTATTCAGATCATAAAAATCATTAATTAATAAAAATACATGATACTTTTTTTTCATGTTTACATTAAATTGTTTTGGTTTTCTAAATTATTTCAACTGCCTGTAAGAAAATCAAAATTTACATTTAAAGTGTGTCAAAATAATATTTTCAAGTGCCTGGAATTAAATGATGTGTTTTTCCTAATGTTTCCTTTAATTGCGTATTAAAAAGTTCAGTATGTATTGTTTGAATTGACTAAAACAGGTACAAATCAGAAATACTTCAATTAAATCAAAACAAATAGAATTTAATTTTTTTAATAAAAAGTAATATTTTTATATCTTTTTACAGGAATTATAATTTTAAACTTTTCTTCAAGTTCCTGTAAAAAAATTAAAATTTCTTTAACCTAATGCTTACATATAAAATCAAGTTGTTGTTTTTGCATAAAACAAGAGTCAATTAAAAGAAGTAATTTACTTTATTTATATGAACAAAATATCAAACAAATATTAAAGGCCAATTAAGTCGCTATTACTATAAATAAATTATCACAATTTTTGCACTAACATTTCGAAATCTATACGCTAAAACTCGCCTCCAATTTCCTCCGACCCATCAATATTTATTTCCCCACTGCCGAATTTCTTGTTTATTTAAGCTAAACGTAATTCACCGAAAACTTTCACGTAGATCAGCAAAATCGCAAATTAAACCTAACCATTAACCCGTACTGTAGCACAAATAAGGAAAGTGAAGGTCACGGGTTATTTGCTTCGGTGTAGAACCATTTTAGTGCTCTATAGATAGAGCGTAAAACGAGCCGCAACACGTTACTATAAAGCGAATATCCAAATTTGGGGTGATATAAACCGCGAAATGGAACTTTCAACTTGGGTTTAATTGGGATTAGAGGGTTGAACTAAAATGCCATAATAAAGGAACTGTTTAGAGGCAGGGTAGTCAGTATTGGAGGAGAAGAGTTTGGATTAAATATACTTGGTTATTATAAAATTATTGCCTCATCACAAACACAGTGATCAATAAATTAGATAAATATCTGCCAAATGAACAAGAGAGACTTAAAAGCACGCGGATCATCTTTTAATAATGAGGATCTTAGTGGAAAAAGCGATTGACTGTTTGGTATTCATTGATTTTCATAAAGCTGGTTTAACTGTTTAACTGGTAAACTGATTTCCATTCCCCAAAATTGGGATGTATTGCAATTGCTTATAATTACAAGACTAGATTAGTTTTCCAGCTTCAGATTTTAGTAAGGATCTTACTGGATTTTGTCGAAAATAGAAATATGTGACAAGGAAAATCAGAAAACCAGCAGCAATATGAATGTTAAAAAAATGCCACATATGCTTAATTTAATTATGTACATAAACTTAATAAAAATAAATCAGAAAATGGTAGTCATGTTGAACTGAGTTATGCATGACATCAACGGAAACTTTTTTTTTTTTAAAGTATGACAAAATATTGAAATATGGAAATTATAAGAAACGTCGGTCGTATTCTTTGGAGTTATGCAATTATACATTTTTTAATATTAGGAAAATTTAAAATGTGGTAAATAAATTTAGGCACATCTTTAATAACAACTTTTTTTTTACATTAAATCAGGAGCTTTATATAGTTAATTTTATTTTGTTTAGTAAAATCAAAAATATAAATATTATTTAAAAAGTCAGTTGAATTATGCAATAACAATACATTTCTTCTCTTCTTATAAATGCGATAAGAATATTAATATATCTGGATTATAGGGAAAGGTCAATTGCATCCCTTGAAGTTATGCATGATTTTTAAGTCATAAGAAAATGAAGATTGTGTTGAACTAATTGTTGCAAAAGTTTAAGGACTTTTCTACTTGAAACTATGACCTTTATAACAAATAATAATAATAAATAAATAAATCAGTTTATTTACAATAATGAAAACAAATGTTACAAAATGATTAATTTCAATTTACCAGTAAATAAACAATAATCACAGAAGTAGTAGGTATAGTACTTGTACGTGATAACTTATTACATCTATACATAATAATAACGTAATAATAAAACGTAAATAAAAATAAAGAATAATAATAACAGTTTGTTCCCGGACTTAGGTCGTAGCTACAGGTAATTTAGATTTTGACGAGTTCAGTATTAAATGTCTTTTTAATTTTTTTTTTGTAATAATTCAATTTGTGAGATCTGCAATTTCTTAGTTTAGTTATGCTATGTATTATTAATTAAATTATTAAATCTTTCTGTGCCCATCAATAAAAACATAAATACCAAATAATTTCAAGTGTTGTATCATATTTTTTTATATCTTTCAGTCATTGGAGGTATAATTTTGAAATTTGTTAAATATTAATAAATATATATATAGTTCTTGTGCATAAAGATATAACTTACATTATTTATTAATTATAAAAAGGTATCAAATGAAAGAAAATTCAATTCTATTTTCAAAGTTTTTGTATGAGTCTGGAATTGTTTAGTTTATGAGTAAATAAGAAAAAACTCAATCAACCAATACATACCCCTAGTTCTTTTGCATATAAATATAATTTGCTTCATTTCTAGTTATAATGCATATCAAATTACAGGAAACTAAATTATTTTTAAGAATATTGCATAGTTTTTAAGTAAATTCGATATGGTGTGTTATTGTTTTAAAAATGCCTAAAAATAAATTAATTTTTTTAAAGTTATGCATAACATAATTGAAAATAACTTCCACTTTCTTAATAATTTTAATTTTAATTTTGTATTCTTTTAATTAATTTGGTTTTATTGGTTGACTTTTTAAATATTTATTATTAATTAAATTATTAAATCTTTCTGTGCCCATCAATAAAAACATAAATACCAAATAATATTTAAAAAGTCAACCAATAAAACCAAATTAATTAAAAGAATACAAAATTAAAATTAAAATTATTAAGAAAGTGGAAGCTATTTTAAATTAGTTACGCATAACTTTTAAAAAATTAATTTATTTTTATGCATTTTTAAAACAATAGCACACCATATCGAATTTACTTAAAAATTATTCAATATTCTTAAAAATAATTCAGTTTCCTGTATTTTGATATGCATTATAACCAGAAATGAAGCAAATTATATTTATATGCAAAAGAACTAGGAGTATGTATTGGTTGGTTGAGTTTTTCCCTATTTACTTATAAACTAAACATTTCCAAACTCATACGAGAATTGAATTTTCTTTCATTTGATACAACTTCGATACCTTTTTATAGTCAATAAATAATGTAAGTTATATCTTTATGCACAAGAACTATATATATATTTAATAATATTTAATAAATTTCAAAATTATACCTCCAAAGAACGAAAGATATAAAAAATATGATAAAATAATTGAAATTAACTAGAAGTTGACTTCAAATACCAGAAATTTTTTATATTAATCTGTAATAAAGTGACCTAAAAACTATTATTATTATAATTAGTTTATTTCAGTTACCTTAAAAGCTCAACAATTTCTTGTGCTATATACATGTTAAATTAAAAAAAAATAAATAATATTGAGATCTTATTGTATTTTGCCCCAAATCAAAAAACTATTAAGAAAGTGACAATCGTATTCAATTAAGTTATGCACAATTTAAAAAAAATTAAAAAACAATTTATTTTTCTTAAAAATTAGTCTATTTTAGCCACATTTAGATCTAAGTGCATGGATAAAAAAGACTAATTTTATACTATATCGCATCAAATTTGTTTAAATTATGGATACAAAAAAAACCTATATATAATCATAGGAACTTTAATTTTTTTTTTAAACCCTTGTAAACTAAAAATAACGTGCCCAGACTTAAACCTGGCTAATCTCCAACCGAAAACTCTATTACAGAAAATCTCTGGCAATTTTCACCCCGGCATAACGAAAAAAGGACGTCAACAGTAAAGTGGCAATTAATTCCACGCGGACCGCAAGAAAAATGCGGTTCGAGTGTAATTTTGTTAGTCGGAAAATTAAATGATTTTTTCTACATCAAACGTTATAAAACAGAGTCATTTAAAATTTAATATAGTGCCTAATAAATGCATCTTGTCCGGATAAGAAAATAAATATGTCAGCAACGAGTTCTTTTTTACCTTAAAATAATTGGGACTTACTTAAGGAAAGTCCATTCCAGATCGCCGGTTCAGAAAGCTCGATTGGGTATTACGTCAAATGGGAGAAATGACCACCTGACAGATTCAGCTGAAAAATAATGGCGAGATTACGATTTTTCCCCTTTTTTTTCCTGGATTTGTCTGAATTTTAGCCAGTATGTCTTTTTGGAAAAACAGGATCTACTTGTTACAGGAAAATCAATGAGAAAGGCATCCTTGTTACAAATAAAATTTCCTTTCTTTTTTTAATAATGTTCAGTTTAATTATGCATCAGTGTAATACACTTGTAAGGATAACCAGTGTTTTTTTGGCTGTAGTAGTGAAACTACTATGGTATAAAATTAAGTTATGCATATATTTGAAGTATTTTTGAAATAAAAAAACATAATTGTTTAAATGCATTTAACAACTTCAGAGCTTAACCGCTAAAAACCCTTATGAAATCTTGCACTTTGCGCTTTATAAAATAAAGTAGGCAAGAGCATTATATCCATTAGCCTGTAATACCTAAATGGCTAAAGGGCATCAGGAGAACCAGGGAAACACAACGTTTTAAAAGCGACACCAACGCAAAATTTGTTCGGTCACATTTTAAGAACATAACAGAGAAAATAAGGGAAAAGGGAATAAGATAAAACCTGGACTTGTTTTAATACATAGTAAGGCATAGCAAAAACTGTAATAGCCTAGAAAAGTCATATTTTAATTAAACAGTAACTCTGTTTCTGAACCTCAACTGCCTGGAAGAATAAACTTATTTCTTTCAGATAATAATTGATATCTCTGTAGACTTATTAGACTATGTAAAAAGCCTTAAGTTGTCAATAATTTTATCGAAACATAAGCAGATTATCGAGCTTTCAAACTCAAAGACTGAAGCTCAATTATCCGCCTAATATATACTTATTTTTGTCTATAGTTTACGACATGAAAAAACTATAAATAAACTATAAATAAATAACTATAAATAAATAAATCCAAAATAGTGAAATTTTCTGTACTAGTCGCCATATATAAATGCTGTAATAGTCCATCCCCATGTGACGTAAACATCCGGGGAAAACTGAGTTTTGCATTATTTTGCAATATAACGTGCACATGGCTTTGCTTCGAAACCACAACGGGCCGCCATTATGCTGATTTCTGACGAAAAATAAACGTAATTTCGATGTGACCCGCTGACGGTCCTTCGAACTACAAAAGCACTGTTTGCTTACCGGGGAAAATGTTTACTTATTCCTGCTTGTATGTCAGTTTGTACTTTTGCTGTGTAATAAAAGTGCTGCTTGTGTGCATATAAGGGATTTGTATAATTGATATTAAAAAACTGTTTGATATATTCATAGAAATTTTACAAATGAATGTTTTTTAAAATGGTTAAAATAAAATTAATATTTAGTGTAAGAAAATGTATTAAATCGGGCAGATAGTCAGATATCTGGCAGACAGCATAGAACTGACGAAATCAATAACGAATTAAAGAGTCAAAACCAAAATTCCTAACTAACAAATATTTTTTTTATATTTTATTTCAGGAAAAAAAGGATTTTGTAAATATACTTAAATTGTGCATAACTTAAATGGATACCACTGCCACTATTTTATTATCTTAGATTGTTTAGTTTAACGAGAGTATTTTTCATATAAACTTTTTCTTATAAAGCCTAAGGATGTTAATAAATTTGAGTAAAGATATTCGAAAGCTTTTATGTAATTTGTTGGTGCCTTCGTAGTCTAATTACTGTAATAATAATAAGGGTACACTGTAAATGCTCGAAAACTCTTGTGTTTGACTAATATTTGGCATTCGCAGGCAAAAACTGTCTTTCCTGTAAGGTTCAAATAATTCGATGGCTCAATATAGAAAATCATTTAGATGCTCGTTCTTTGAAATTTATTTATAAAATTCTAAATACCTAATTCCGCTATATCCCCATGTATATCTGGGCTATTCCACGACCTTTTGCAGGCTCTTGGGGTCTCTTGGAGTGCCTGAAATAGAGCCTTAACTTATCCCTGAAACTCCCGAAGTCTTCATCTGGAAAGAGAATTATAGTCAAGTAAATTGGCCTTTCAATTAGAGTAAATTAGAGGATCTCTTGAGCTCCCACATGTTAAGTCTTTTGATCTCCAGATAACTGTTTGTATAATCTTGAGTAACAGTTATTATTATTAAACAATCATTAATTTGTGGACTACCTAAATATTATGTTAGTCTTTATTGAAAAAAAAAATATTAAAATCCATTCACTAGAAGTCAACGAATTAGAATTCTTAATCCACGTGTGCCTGTAAGAAATAAATTAATTTGTTTCTTATTGGCAAGTAAATATATTGGGTAATAGTACTCAAAATTTAACAAAGAGTAATTTATGAACTAATCTAAGGACTATTTTACTATTTGCTAAGGAAATTACTAAAATACATTCACAGATCATCCTCCTCTACTTTTTAAATAAAATATTGTACCACAGTTATTAATTAGGAGGTTTTCCCTTTGAATATCTCTTGGACTAATTATAGAATATTTATCTCTAGGTCAAAATTATAGAAAGTTCATTGGTACATTGGTTTTATTATTATATTTCTCTTAGTTTATATTCAATAATATTTTCTCTTACAATATTTAAAAATTATTAAATATTTGATTTTTCTTTCATAGGTCGACACTTGAACATTTGTTTTAATACTAAGTAATATATATTATTATAAATATCTTATATAGACGTTTTTTTTAATATCATTGGGCTCTTTAATTAACTAAAATTATAAGTTTTTCCTAAAGATTAATTTAAGGCCAAAAACGTCGTTATATATTAAATATTTAGGTAATTAAGGTCAAAGTTGTAGGACCTAAAAGAATACGTTTCAATCAGACTTTTATTTATGGACATTTTGAGAGTCACTGGAAATATTTTCATATTTTTTTAAAATTAATATCGAGTTTTTGAGAATCTATTTGAAGGTAAAAAGTACATGAATTTAGATAGTTTTTTAGCTGATTTTTTTGGTAAACTTTCACTTTTTTCCTAAGTATCTTTAGACATATACTGAACAGAGGTCACCGTACTTAAACCATTTGTTCTGCAGTATTTTAATATTAAAACTAACCATTAAATGCCCCGATTATCAAAAAAAGAATAGTTTTTTAATATAAAATCCCGAACGTGAAAGCAACACAATAAATTCTAGAAACCGTCAAAAGCAGCAACATATTTATCTCTCGGAACCAATAAGCCAGTTTTAATTAGGTCTCAGATACAAAAGGGTTGCAATATCGCTGGAACGTAATAAAGGTTCGGTTAAGGGCCTACTCGCCGGCGATATATTTAAAAGAAAAAGGGTCGGATTAGTCATTACGGTATTTGTAAAACAAAATGCTAACGGGATATTCGAACGGAAAATAAAATTGAAAAGGGGCATGTGGGGTTCGTTTTTGGGGGTATTTACCCTTTTTCGGTTTTAATGGAATACCGAAAAATAATTTTTCGGTATTATAGGAATGAATATTGGACTTTTTTTTTTAATTTGTTTCCCAGACAACTCAGAATTACGTTTTTCTAGGACTGGTACATTCTAGGGTCTTGTTTGGACTTTAGACTTAGTGGTTTCGATTGTCGATGATTTTTTGAATTCTCAGCAACAATTTGAAAAAGTGGCATCAAGATCTGAGATAGTTGGATTTTTTGGGAAAAACTCTGCTTTAAATTGATGTTTGAAATTGGTCAAATTTGAAAAAAATTTTTGGTAAACTATTAACATTTTTATGGGTTTTTTAATGTTTTTACAATAGTTGGTTAATTACTACTACATATCAAGATATTTACTTTCCAATAAAAGACAAATTAATTTATTTATTACAGGCACACCTGGAATAAAAATTCCAACTTCTTGACTTCTAGTAAATGAATTTTAGCAATTTCTTCAAGAAATGCTAAAACGGTCTTCAAAGTAGCTAATAAATTAGTTATTCTCAAATTTTAGTTACTATAATACAAGATATTTACTTTCCGATAAGAGACAAATTAATTTATTTATTACAGGCACTCCTAAATTAAAAATTCCAACTTCTTGATTTTTAATAAATGGATTTTAGTCGTTCCTTCAACAAATGCTAAAATGGTCTTCAAAGTAGACAATAAATTAGTTATTCTTAAATTTTAATTATTATAACACAAGATATTCACTTTCCAAAAAGAGACAAATTAATTTATTTATTACAGGCACTCCTGGAATAAAAATTCCAACTTCTTGACTTTTAGTAAATGAATTTTAGTCGTTCCTCCAACAAATGCTAAAATAGTCTCAAAGTAGCCAATAAATTAATTATTCTTAAATTTTAATTATTACAACACAAGATATTCACATTCCAATAAGAGGCAAATTATTTTATTTATTACAGGCACACGTGGAATAAAAATTCCAACTTCTTGACTTCTAGTAAATGGATTTTAGTCATTCCTTCAACAAATGCTAAAATGGTCTTCAAGGTAGCCAATAAATTAGTTATTCTTAAATTTTAATTACTATAACACAATATATTCACTTTCCAATAAGAGGCAAATTAATTTATTTATTACAGGCACTCCTGGACTACAAATTCCAACTTCTTGACTTCTAGTAAATGGATTTTAGTCATTCCTTCAACAAATGCTAAAACGATCTTCAAACTAGCTAATAAATTAGTTATTCTTAAATTTTAATTACTATAACACAATATATTCACTTTCTAATAAAAGGCAAATTAATTTATTTATTACAGGCACTCCTGGACTAAAAATTCCAACTTCTTGACTTTTAGTAAATGGATTTTAGTCATTCCTTTAACAAATGCTAAAACGGTCTTCAAAGTAGCCAATAGATTAGTTATTCTTAAATTTTAATTATTATAACACAAGATATTCACTTTCCAATAAGAGACAAATTAATTTATTTATTACAGGCACACCTGGAATAAAAATTCCAACTTCTTGACTTCTAGTAAATGGATTTTAGTCATTCCTTCAACAAGTGCTAAAATAGTCTTCAAAGTAGCCAATAAATTAATTATTCTTAAATTTTAATTACTTTAACACAATATATTCACTTTCCAATAGGAAGCAAATTAATTTATTTATTACAGGCACTCCTGGACTAAAAATTCCAATTAATTAGTAATTTCTGCAGCAAAAAACTAATATAGTTTTTTAGAGCAGTTTACAAAACAATGATTAGTAAATTTTGACCGCTATATTATAGTTGCTTAATATTTCTTAACTTAACCACAAAATTCACATATTTGAAACTTAAAACAGAAAAATATCCTAATATTAAATTCAATTACAATTATTACAGAAAACTGTAGTAAAAATCGGGACTGTAAATTTGTAAAATAAACTTAAAAAGTAAGTTAGATTAAATACTTAAAAGTGTTGTTAAATTAAAATCTTGATTGGAAAAAAAACACGCTGGATACGTAACTCTAAGGGATGGTTTTTGGGTTATATAAATAAAAACACCTCGTATATTTAAAAAAAAATCCTAAAATATATCTATAGGCTTTATAAACTAACTCTTAAGATGGTATACTTAGCATTGGTTAATTCAGTGGTACATTATGGGTTGGTTATGTGGAAATTTCTCGAAGGACTGTGTTGGTAGGATCATGTTTTACAAAAATATTTATTTAAAAAAAAGGAATTTTATGAAGATATTATTTAAACAATAAATCATAATCAAAAGACGTTACAAAATTTTACTATAAATAATAATTTGTCATATAGACTATAAGCAGTAATAATAACACTTCTATGTCCTTTCTTTCTTACATATTTTTTTTTCTCAAATATTTCCATTTGACTACACAAGCAAAAAGTTTACATTAAAAATCGGAAATTTCTGGTTTAATTAGGGCAAATTCAAACAGTCTAATCATCTTTTTCGGAGAATTGCAAATCCAGAATAAACTGAATGAGGTACTTAAATCGTAAAAATTATATAGACGAATTATTTAAATTAATATAAACCTGAAATGCACAATTACAAAGGGCCTACAAGGCATAAATCTGTTATCTGTGACAATGACCGCGAGGTTAAGTGTCTATCACGTTTCAATAATAATGCGGGAAA
Organism: Anthonomus grandis grandis; assembly: GCF_022605725.1. NCBI lineage: Eukaryota > Metazoa > Arthropoda > Insecta > Coleoptera > Curculionidae > Anthonomus > Anthonomus grandis. Next base: position 28,559,839 of record NC_065554.1, read on the forward strand.
TATAGGGTTAGATAGCGAACCCCTTTGGGGATAAATAGGGGTTATCATGCACTGGCCACAATACGGGCTTAAATTTGTCAAATACCCCATAATAACCATAACGCATTAAAACGCTCCTCTACAACTTACAACTTAAACAAATACATTGTCTAACGAAATAGATAGCAAATAAACTCGGGATCGGGATATCGGCAATGGAGAAACGGGAGAAAAGCTGTAAAATCGGCTCTTTTGTTAGCTAATCAATAAAGCGAGTCCCGTAGTTTATTAGAAAGGATGTTTCCTTGGCCCCCGGGCGTCTGTTATTTCCAAATAAATTTTATTGAATGTTGCGATTTATTGAGGCTTTTCGCTTCTTCTTTCGATAAACCGACGAGAATTTTTTATTTATTAAAACTTTTAAGGAGAATCAATAAAAGCACATCGGAAAGTCTTAAAACAAATTTAATTTTCAACGAATCCCTAGTTTTTTAATAAATTAGTCAAAAAAAACTAGTGTATGTGAGCATAATATCTCAAAAATTGAAAAGAAGAAGAAAGTAGACTTATCCACGTATTTAAAATAAATATAAACTCGAATCTATAAGTAATGATACCGTTCGATATACTTGATTTAATTTAAGTTCATATGATTTTATTCGCATTTTTTTAACCCCTATAATATTATATTTATTCATATAAAAAAAAATGTTCCAAAACAAAAAGGCTTCATCCATTTTCTCAAAGGGACCAGCTACAACATAAACAAACGAAGAAAAACAACCAAGTGACGGTCTCGCAAACGTTTATTATCGACGAGACGTGTTTTGCTCTATTAGAGTATCATCAGGTCTAAAACTAAAAGTGTGTAAAATGTGATGTGCATTTTAGTATGGTAAAAAAGTATGAAGGTTTTTTAAATTACATTAGTTTGTAAAGAAGTACAATAAAAATCTAATCATTATTACACGTTTATTCTTAATTTTCTTAATACTATAAAAAGAAAAATATAAATAACGTATTTTGTGCATTTATCTTTTTTGTTCTTGATTTCCTCAACTTTCAGGTCGATTTTAAACCAGATTTAACGGGTTTTGCTTAAATATGAGTTTACCATTGGATTTATCTAGCAAAATAACATGTAAATCCATAATTAATTAATTTTTTTAAGAAAGTTGATTTTTCTGCTTTAATTTGATCGCTTCTCAATTATTGATTAGTGAATTACTCTAAAGACTTTTTTAGTCCGGGACTGCCTGTAAAAAATAAAATAATTAGTCTATTATGCATTGTACAAAATAATGACAACACCGCTTTAAACTGTTTCATGCTATAAGATGATCATATGCTTTGTAATTGAAAAAAAAACATAATAAAATAAATCCGAAGACCTAATAAAATAACGATTCAAGATTTTCCCTTCTTCATACCAATTATATTATACGTACTACTATTCGTACTGAATATACAATTAAAAATTGCGTTTTTTAGTCACATAAACAAAAATCCTTAAACGAGGGATTCGGAATCGAACGCGACTCCCTATCGCGATCCAATCAGCAAAAGCAGATTAAGATATACTCTCCGCTAACGGCACTAGACGCGAAAGATTGATCGAAAATCGATTCGTTCAGATTAAAAAGGTTCGTTAAATTGGTTTCTATGCAGTCGTCAGTTCCCTAGTTGTAATCAACGTAAGTATTCTTTCATTTTTATTACAAACAAAAAAAAAATACTTCGAGTCATTATTTATAATTTGAGCTAAAAATAACTCTTTTTATAGAGTGGGCCCTTTGAGAGCTTAAAAAGTAATTTGTATTTTAAATTAAGGTGTGAGGTTGATTTCAGTTGAATTTGATTTGTTTTTAAGTCTCTGAAGCTTGCTTCCTCTTCCTATTTATTATTTTTTTGTTCGCTAAATGCTTGTGCAAAGGGTCTCTTTAAATATTGATTTTCATGCATAACTTAAATGGCTATGATCAACATTCTTTTATAATCTGATAAAATAAATCGTAAGAATGAATAACTTAATTATGATAAATAAAATATATTGTTATAGAGTGTATGTAATAAGTATAAACTGGAATGCTTCCTCAATTTTAGCAAAGGAACCAATTTTAAAATTTTTAGTTTACGTAATTTGGAACGTGCATTTATAATGTTAAATGAAGATAAATGCTTAGCTACTTGTTCGGTTGATTTTAATAATACATGGATTCCTTTGCTAAAAAGAGAGGTAGAACAGGGTATTCTCAAAATTAATTAATAATTTAAAATATATGATATTCATGTATTTTCTATCATAAATTTACATTAAGATCACACCCTTTTAATTTTATAGAAGTAAACTTTGAACTTTTTGTTATCTTTCAAAACAGTTTGTCAAACTATTATTAGAACTATAATTTAATGTGTTGTCGATTTAGGAGGGAGTTTTGAAGGTATTATATATAGCAGAAGATTTGCTGAAGTATATTTTGTTTATATTTTTAATTTAATTTAAATTTACTTTAATTACCTTGATAACGGTAATAGCTATAACTACCGAAACGTTGGTTCAAATTAGGTATTTTTTAAAAAGAAGGTCTTCTTGTTGTTTTTATCGTTTTTTAATTTTAATATTCATAACAAAGTTAGGTGCGGTATTGAAAAGAAGAAACGAGCTCAGAGATTAATAGAATAAACCTCAGCTCCTAGGTATATAAAAAATCTATTATACCTTAAGTAAATTATTGTATTTTAAACTTATTTATATTAAATATTATTCATTGTCAACCCTTATTTTTGAATTACCTTCAAAAAAATTAGTCAATAGCTGATTTCTTACAAGGCATATGATCTTAATAGAATAGTTTATTCCAAGGCATAAAACAGTTTGAAGCGGTGTTGTCATTATTTTAGACCATAAATAGTCCTCAATTCCCCAATTTAATATAATAAAGGGAATATGCTAAAATAACTAAGAGTTCATCAAAAAAATTTTGTGAGGTTACGGCAACGATTTAAAAAAACCTAATTAATTGTGCATTTGGAAAATACGTTAACACATTACAAAAACCAACGATTATTAAAAAAAACTTAATTTTGAGACTTGTACACCTTTTAATTTACCGATTACAAACAAAGAGTGAATCATGTTCGTTTAAGTTATGCATAAATGAAACTCTAGCCATGATAATAATATATAAACTTTTATTTTTATTTATTTATCCAACTAAAATTTTACAAAAACACTAATCTCGGATAATGGAGTTAAATTATAAGACTATATTTAAAGAGTAAGGAACATACAATAAAGAAACAAAAAAATAAAAATAAATAAACAATTAAACAATAAATATTTGCAGACTAATAATTTTTAAGTAAACACATATATTAAAATATTAATTATCTAAGTCTGATAATATAAACCTCAAAAGGTAGCAAAACCTAAATGATAAACAATTAAGCTTGTAAAATTAAATACATTTTAGTATTGTCCATATAGATATAAAACTAAAATTGAAATTCAAAATAAATTTATTTATCAATAAAATTACAAACATATAATTATCAATTTACAATGAATAAACCATTATGATAAATAGGACCATGCCTCGATTATGAAACCGTTAGGCCCTTTTTTAAATAAGAATAATAGATAAAAACAATGATTAACTTGGCCAATATACGTACTTTTCTTAATACAATTTTATTTTTTTGTTTTAGCAGTAAAAGAAATACCAGAGGGAGGTAGGTCGACTTGCAAGAAGTGCAAAGGCACACGTGACATGTAACAAATGCTACTTGTAAAAAAAAAATTCAAATGGAGGCGAGCGGATACCAAAGCTCTATAAAAATATATACAGCTATTTTCATGGTTTTCAACACCCTAATTGTATTTATTTCAAATTATTTCAATTTAAATAAAGCATTCCATTGCCGTTTTTTTTAAGGAGATAAATTTGAATATTTTATTGAAAATTGCTTAACATTCTCAGGCAATTTATTCCAAAGATCTTTAAAAATTTGTGTTTCTATGCTGTGGGACTCTATAAATAAATGTATAAGTCTAATGTTATACATATGAAGATGATTTTTAAAATTATTTACTAAATACAGAGGCTCTCCAGTTTTTAAAGTGTTATAAATAAAGGTGTAAATTTATTGTTAGATTGGAGAGTCTTCACTAGGTTTAGGATTAAAAATTACTGTATTTTTAATTAATTATAAAACAAAATAAAGAACTAATTTGCACACACTTATTTACTCGAGTATTAACATGCTTTAACCGAGAACTCTCTTTTTTTTTAATTTCCTTAAGTTTTATTCATAGACATAAAAGAGCCACGCAAGCGAAATGTGCATGTGTGGTACACAAAGTCAAAGTTCTCTTACTGAAATCTGTTTACCGACCGCTAAACTCGCCCCCAACTTCCCCATTTCGAATTGGAAAATTTTCCGCAGTCACTTTAAAATTTATTCCGCACATGTACCGAATTGAATTCGAGTAATTCCAATCCGAATTCGGTCGTGGACAGCCCGAGTTTACCATGACGTTATTTCGTAGATGCACGTCTTATATAATACGAGCGCAAAAATAAATTGCATGTTATAATGCATAATTTAAGTGCCTTTGAGGCACGTTCTTTTATATAAGAAAGTTAAAATAAATGAAAGGTAACAATTTCTTGGCACGCAGTCCTAGACGTACGTACGAAGTACCTACGTGCTCGAAATGAAAAACTCCCCCCGCCCTACGAAACTTGTTGTACAAATTTCCTTGAATTTTTTCAAGGCTCATTAGCAAATAGAGCGCTCGTCAAGAATGCAGTAACGTTTAATTTTATGCAAACTGCAAGAAAACGTCTGTATTATTATGCAGAATTGCCTGCGAAAGTCCCCTTTTTGAAGTAACTCTATTTTAGCGACAGAAATGCTCCTCATTAGTGTTTGTAAATTATTATATAAAGGATGCTAAGCGGGATTGCGTGCTTGTTAGTTACTTTTAAATTGTTACGTCTGATAAGGAGGATTTAGAGGGACATTTTTTGCTTATTTAAATAATTCGTCAACTGGAAGAAATAAATAATTTTTTTGCCTAATTTATTGGGAACGAACAAAAATAGGTATGCTACCCGAAAATAGTAATTAATTTTTATTTATAACACCACCTCTATCTGAGATATTCATCGAATGCCTTTTTTTCAATATTCCAGCCATTTGAATGAAGTTAACTAACGCTTTTAATTAGAGCAATTTTATATATGAAGAATCTTGTAACTCAAGAATTTTCCCCAATTTATCAGAACTATATTTTGGCTCTTTTGATATAAGACATTGCTAAGGTAGGTTCTACCCTGGATAATATTAAATCTATTTTAGGTATTTGACGAAGTTTTTTACTCGCAAATAGAAAATATCTTAATAAATAATATCATTTATAAAGAATTTTTATAGCTCAAGAGTTACACCCAGATTTATGAGGCATTTTACACTTTAGGAAGGTTGGAATTTAGAGAATTAAATACTACTTTATATTAAGACACTGTTGAGTATGGTCCTAACCTGGATAATTGAAAAAGTCTTCCAGGTATTTGATTAAGGTTTTCACTCTTAGTTAGAACATGTTTACGAAAATTGATAAAAAAATTTACCGGTTAATTGATGTACCGTGTATGTCAAACATTCATCAATGTAACTAATTATATTCAAAAAACATAATTTCATTCATACTGTCCTCTAATTTTGAAATTGGGATCAGGACATATAAATGAAAATTAAATTTTTTCACCTATTTCCTATATCATCCTTTCTTTTTTCAATAGTGTTTGGATCCACTAAAAATAGTGTTTTTCCCCCGTAATGTGTCTAATTATTCCTTTTTTTAAATTAAGATAAGGAGATATAGCACAATAACAAGTTTCTAAAAATTTATTGACATCTTTAGGTTTTATAAAAAAAGCTTGATAAGAAAGTTAAGCTTGCCCTGTAAATATTAAAAATCATTTTTGGAAAAATTGTCAACTGTTTAAAAAGGTACAGCTTTGATTACTTATAAAACAATGGCAGTCGTATCCATTTAAATTATGCACAACTTTAAATAAATCACAAGACTTTGCCTAAAATTTACTCAATAAAAATATATTAGTTTGAAGCTTTAGTTTGGGGTCTAAAATTAAAGCAATAGAGATGCATCTATTGGTTTTCATGCTTAGATGAAAATTTTGATAGATTTATTGGCATACTTACACCAATAATTTTACTGCAATTTAATTAATAAATAAAACCAACCAAAAAAAAAATAAGATAAATAAATTTAATTTAATTGTAATGTGTCCAATTATACCGAAAAAAAAATCATTTCATTCACACTTTCCTCTAATTTTCAAATTGAGGTAATGAATGATTGATTTTTGCACCTATTTTATATATAATCGTTTAATTTTCTAAATAGTATTTTGATCCAAATATTTTATTCTACTCTCTATTTTTCAATAGTATTGATTATGTTCCTACAATCTCTAATTTTGCTTTCAACAATTTTCAACCCGTGTCTCTCTCAATTGCTCTCGTATTTTTTTTCATTATAATTTTTGATCTTCAAAACAACCTCAACCAAACTTCGCCTTGAGATGAAATTTAAATATAATTAAACGCAATAAAACCTCGGGAAAAAAACCCAATTTCAAGACATAAGAAGCTTTAAAGCAAATCGGAATATCTTACGATGAAAAAGCATCGAAAACCCCAAAATCGTTCTCTCGATTGCCCGCCCTTATATTGCCTACGAGAAAAAAAAAAATCCGATCGATGTCGTCGAAGGAAAAAGACCAGAATTAAATTTTTATTTGGAATCGGAGGGCTGAATAATTCTTTCCAAAATCCAATTTGCCTAGAACTGCGATCGGCTTTCGTTCGTCCACATATGTGGCAAAGGAATGTTTCACCCCCCTACGAATTTTCTATGGAAAACGACTTTCGTTGAAAAATATTGCTTTAAGACTCCCGCGGAATTTTCTTATATTACTTTGAGTCTACCTCTTAAACAATAGTTTATAATTTACAATAAAAAACATCACCATAATATGATAGATTTAAATAAACACTAGAACATCTTTCCTCCTTTAACAATATTCTTGGTTGCCGCATATCCAAAATTTACGATTTAGCATTTTCGTTTAAATAATTTTCGGTATGACCGCTGCTTGGTGTTCAACATTTCAGCCATTTTACTCTGCATTTAAATGTATTTGTGATAAATTGGCCCGTGAAATTTAATTCGTTTAAATTATTCAGGCAATACGAACGGGGGGGCTATTAACAACGTTGGCCCGTAGTAAATTCTATTAATTTATTAATAGGGCCATACGCGCACCTTTTAATTCCATTTTATTTTGGATTATTTTTAATAATAAGCGAGTGTTAACGGTAATTATATTCGTGTTAGTGTATAAGCTTATTTTTTTTTTGGTGGTTCGTTTATTTATTAATTATATTACAGTAAATTTATTGGCGTGAGTATTACAATGAATCTATCGAAATTTTGATCTAAGCATGAAAACCAAAATTTCTTATTGACAGATGCATTTTTATTGCTTTAATTTTACGACCCAAATTTTTTGACTATATTTAAATTATGCATAACTTAAATGGATACCACTACCATTGTTTTAAAAGTACTGAAAACAGCACTTTTTAAATAGCTTCTAGTTTTTCCAATAGTAGTTGGGATTAGTAGGACGAGCGCCTTATAAACTTATTTCTATAAAGCCTGAGAAAATTACTACGTTAATGAAGACTTAGGCAAAAGATTAACTAATATCAAGAGTAACATTTCAATTTTTATTGAGTAAATCTTAAGGCAAAGTCTTGTGATTTATTTAGAGTTGTGCATAATTTAAGTGGATACAACTGCCACTGTTTTATAAGTAACCAATAATGATTTGGATTATTTACAGGGCAAGCGTAATTTTCTTATAAAATCTGAAGATGTCAATAAAATTTTAGAAACTGTCAAAGGTATTATTGACGCATGCAAGGATCTTTAATGGTTGAATTGAAAATAAGTTGAATCATTGGATAGGGAATAAATTCAAAATCTTTGAATTTAGCAACCTCTAAAATGAGCTTTCTTCACTACATAAGGAAACTCGTTTTAATGGCAAAGTTCAATAGAGCAAGAGAATCTTGGAAAATTATAAATCATTTTAGAACACCCTCTATCTCGCACCAATTAAGTGGAAACTTGATACCTTCGTAATTTTTTGATGAAATAGGATGCACTTTACTTTAGATTAGGTATTTGTAAACAAATAGTGCAAGTTTGCTGCTTAGTTAAGCTCTCATTACTCAATATCTTTCAAGTAAGCACTTTGGAACCTTAAATAACGTTTTAAGGACAGTTAATACATTCTTACTCTTAAATTCATCCTTCCAGAAATTTTCCTAAATTATTATGAATTAAAAATGTCCGTTAAAGAATTAAAATCATGAAATTGTAATTTGATTTTAAAATTTCATATTTAGTGGCCTTTGGACCTTGACTAACAAAATCGTCTCTAACTCAAAGATTTTTTGGGGTAAAGAAAATGTTTATACACGAAATTTTTTGCTAATAAATGAACTATTTTGTTGTTTAATATTTTGAAAATAGTTCAATTACTTTTTAGAAATATTTGCAACAAAAGTGAGAAATTGGTTAAAAAGTAAGCACAAAAAAGTGCCCCAGTCAAAAATATCCTCACAATCTTAATATTTAATCCAAAGTGACATTTGTATTCTCAACCAAATCCTTGGGAATGTTACTATTTTATCATGAAAAAATTTTGAAAATATTTCCAGTGGTTTCCAAGTTATTATCAAAAATGTTTGTTAAAGAACAAAAACCATGCAGTTACAATTTGGTTTTATAATCTTGCAATTTAGTGATGACAAAATCGTCTTTAACTCAAAAAGTTTTTGAGGCATAAAAACGTATATACATAAATTTGTTCCACAATAAATGGAGTTTTTTTGTATATAATTATTTTTAAAATATTTGAATAAATTCATACAAATATTTGAAATAAAAGTAAAAAATTGATTAAAAAATTTACAAAAAAGTGGCTCAGTCACAATGCGCTTACAATACAAATATTTACTTTAAAGTAATGTTTCTACACGTAAATAAATCTTCAGAAATCCAAAACTATGATAAAAAATTCCTCTTAAAAATAATAATAATAATAATAAAATTACAGAATGGCTCTTAAGTCTTTAAAATTGGTGATTTCTAGACCTTGAATGGGGTTAACACAGATTCTTCAGCAAGTCATGTCTAGTTTTTGTTAGCAAATTATTTAATAACTTTATTTTTAGTGCTCAAATTGTAATAATTTTTATTTTAGAAGATTTTGTAGAGTAATTTTCAAATTTTGTTGAAAGAGTTATGAAAATCTATAAAACAGACACTTTTTTATGCAAGTTTTTTTAAGTCATGTATAGTTTTTACTTCAGGAACCAGTACTCTTTGGTAAATTGCTTAATAACTGTACTTTAATTGCTCCGATCGTAACATTTTATATTTTAGAAGTTTCTTTAGAGTATTTGTCAGCTTATATGACTGTCAAACTTTTTTAACTTTTTATATTTTATAATATATGACCGTCTGAATACTAGTGAGGGTGCGGCAGCAGTGTTCTACGACTTGTCAAAGGCATTTCACAAAGTGCTGCTGACAAAATTAGAGCTCTATAAGTTTAGAGACAGTGTCTTCGAGTGGTTTTATTAGCTACCAGATTGAGTGCAGGCAGTTAAGTTTAATAGTGATGTATTTTATTATAAATATAGATTACGACAGGGATCAGTACTTGTTCTTCATTCACGTAAACGATCTTGTGCAATTACAGATATGCCTAGATTACCGAAGATCAAAACCGAAATTTTTTACATATTTAATATATTTTTTTTTAAATTATATTTAAATTGTGCATAATTTTAATGGATTCCTCTGTCACTATTTTAAAGTCCTTTTTCTAAATAGTTTCTAATTTTTTTAGTAGTATATTAGATTTTTTTTTTATGAGGAGCGTATTTTTCTCATAATCATATTCCGAAGCACAAAACATAGTTCAGGTTAGTAAAGTCTAGGATCTACAGCGTTCATTTAATTCTGTCCTATTATTGCTATATACCAAAGCACTGTACTGGGGGTTGATGTATCAGGTGTTGCCTACTCACTTAGATCATTTGCATTGTTAAAACCAGAGCGTCCAGCCAGTGGACCAGAGCTTTCATTTAAGGACAAAAGTATAAAAAAACGTTTTAGTTTTATATTATTTTTTTAACCTATAATTCTTGGATTATTTATTGCTGTGTTTTTTTGTACGTTTTCTAAGATCCTTGGTATAGAAACTTGACATTGCTTTTTTAATAATTTTTTTTTTGGTAGTAATAAGCATACTAAAAATTAATTGTCGGCATGATAAACTATTAGATTTAAAATCGAAATATTTTTAAATAATTCGATTTGGATTTAAAAAAATATATTTATAACTAATTAGTCAATAAGCGTTACTAAAGTTACAATTTTTTAATGGGTATATGTTAAGACCAAAATGTTCCAGGTCTAAAGGATAAATAGTAATAAGACTAACTTTGTACCTAAAAAATACTGTCTGCCTTTTTTCTGGCCTGAACTGTTTATAATATTTTAATAGTCATATAGCGATGTTATATCCAATAATGCAATTAAGTTATGCATTATAATCTGACAACGAAACCATTTTCATGCTCGAAAATAAATTTCCTCATATTCTTTTTCGCAAGGGATTCCTTTTTTGTACTTTTTGTCTAATTTTGTTCCCTATATAATACAACAAGCAACCATTTTATTATAGTCTTCTAAACTACTTGAATCAGATATGGATTATATTGCCTGAAAATGTGAATAACCAGGTCCTTCCTTGCCTAATTTTGCTATTCCAAAAAGCACTTGGATCTAAGATACCGAGAATCTTTGCCATTGAGTAACTCCTATATAAATTAAATTAAAACTCATCTCAAAAGAGCAAAAAAACCTTTAAAAGACAAGAAATATGAAAGAGAAATAAACAAAAAAAGGAAAAAAACCAGCACTACCTTTGCTCTCGGTCAATTTAAAAGCAACCCCCTCCGTCTGATATCTGATAAACTAAAACCGCAAAGCTGCTCCGGGATGAAACCGAAATCTGCAGTTGCACCCTTTAATCTCGTTTATGTGAAAATCATGTCAGCAAATACAATACCAAAGGGAATTGTTTGCCGGGCGTATCCTTCGTGTAAGCTTTCGGAGAAAATTGCTATTTTCCGTCAATGATGTTGAAATATACGAGTTTTCAATTTCTTGGGTTTTGTCTATTGTTATACCGCGAGGCGAAACATTTCATTTTCTATGTCATTTTGTTATGGGTTTTTACAGGATATATTGCAACAAGATTTACGTGAAATAATCAAACGTTAAAGGAGCATACGGCGGATGAAGCATTAATGCGATTAGGAACCTCAAGCGTACAGTACAGGTTGCTTTAATCCTCTTATCCTAAGTGCGAAATATTATCTAAGTAAAGGTTAGCGCTGATCCTACTTTAAATCGGTTTGGTTGAGATTATTACCTTAGGATTGAGGTAACATGTTTTTTTCATTTTATCTGGCTACAAAAATTACAAACTGTTTGAAAAAATGTGTATATTATAGTAGTAATTGATTATATAAGCATAGCAGTCATCGACATTTAAGTTACGCACGATTTGAAAAAATATTTATTGATTTCCTCAGGTTTTATAAGAAAAATATTTAGCCAACAAGCCAAATTACTATTAGAAAAAAATATACGCTGTATAAGAACAGTTTCTATCGACTTTAAAATAATGGCATTCATATCCAATAAAGTTATGCACAATTTAAAAGCCACAAATTTTTTCTTCAAATTAAACCAATGAACATGAATATATTAATAACAAATTTTGGTTTTGATGCTAGATCATTAGGTAAGTTCTCCAATCAACAAATTTATTAAAATCAATTTAAAATTATTCAAAAATCGACTTGTGAAAAATAAGTTAAAATTTAATTCAGACGTAAATACCTTAAAGAGCCATAATAAAATTATGCTTAGGCAAGAATAGTAAATTTCAAGGTAAGAGAATTAAATAAATTGCATAGTTAATTATTGTTAAGAAACTATAATGTATAACTTGATGAATGTTGTGCCTTGAAATAGAAATATAATTTCTTCCTAAATTTAAATAGTATACATAATTTTTTTAAAATATGACAAACCAGGATAATTTTCGTCACTACTAGAGTCGGGAGGACAAGTTTAAGACCCATTCCAGATATTTGAAGCCTCCCCAAGGGCATTTAAAACGTCCTGAGTAGCCCAGATTTTTCCAAAGGAAATTAATAACGTTCCAGTATCAGTTTTTAGGCTGAAAAATCTAATAGTTTTCAAATTACGTTTCCAAGATTTATAGTATATACAAGGTCTCCTTAAACGTTTAGTGCTACTAAAAAGCTCGTACGACTGATATTTTTTGAGATATGATCTTTCAAAATTGGCAACAAATTAATTTTCTTAATAGTTTTTAAATTTTAGCGTTCTGGAGAACTTTCGTTAGGACCTATTATTTTTTTATAGTAAATCGGATTTTCTGGGAAAATTTAACTGCCTACTTATAGAGGTTAGAAGGCCAGGTTACGTTCAAAAATTACCTGATTTTAGATATTTTTTTCTAGAGAATCTTTTTTTTAATACCTCTAAAATATTTTCCAAAAAATGGCCATGAAATTATGAAAAAATCTTAATTTTCCTCAATATTCTTGTTAGATTTAAAGTTTTTTGATTTCTAAAGGTTCAATGATTCTTGGTAAAATATCATAAAATCTGAGGAAGGCTATTTTAGCATTTGTTGAAGGAATGACTAAAATCCATTTACTAGAAGTCAAGAAGTTAGAATTTTTAGTCCAGGAGTGCCTTTAATAAATAAATTAATTTGTCTCTTATTGGAAGGTGAATATATTATGTTGAAGTAATTAAAATTTATAATAATTAATTTGTTAGTTACTCTAAAGACCATTTTAGCATTTGTTGAAGAAATTACTAAAATCCATTTACTAGCAGTCAAGAAGTTAAAATTTTTAGTCCAGGAGTGCCTGTAATAAATAAATTAATTTGTCTCTTATTAACAAATGAATATATTGTGTTATAGTTATTAAAATTAAAGAATAATTAATTTATTAGCTATTCTGAAGACTATTTTAGCCTCTGTTGATGTACTGACTAAAATTTATTTACTAGAAATCAAGAAATCGGAATCTTTAGTCCAGGAGTGCCTCTAAGAAATAAATTAATCTGGCTTTAATTGGAAATTGAATATCTTTCGTTAAAGTATTTAAAATTTACCAATAATTATTTTATGGACTACTCTGAAGACTATTTTAGCCTTTGTTGAAGAAATAGCTAAAATCCATTTACTAGAATTCAAGAAATTTTAATGTTTAGTCCAGGAGTGCCTGTAAGAAATAAATTAATTTGTCTCTTATGGGCAAATAAATTTCTTGAGTTCTAGTAGTTAAATAAATAAAATTATAAATTTATAGACTACTATAAAGATTCTTTTAGTAAAACATATTTAATTACATTTTAATAATTCAATTAAATATGTTTTAAATATGTTGATTTATATTTTATTTTATTATGTTATATATTATTATTTTATTATATTTTAAATATGTCTTTTTAATTAAATTTTTTTCTATCTTACAAAAGTCATGAGAATGAATGTGTGCTGTTATATTGCTTGTTTCTTCACTGAATAGATGGTTAATAGGGAATAATTTTGGTTTTTTGTATACTCTTTGAAAAAAAAACTCCCTAGACTAAAATTCCATAGTGTAAAATGGATTCTGTCAATGATATATATAAATTCATTTAAATTTATAAATGTTCCTGTAATATAGAATTTTTTTAGCTAAATATTCGACGTGATTATACCACTTTTAGATTTTGATTAACATAAACACCTCAATATTTTGCATGAAAAAATAACTCAAAATGTATTAACAAGAAGTCAATAAATTGTAATTTTTAGCCCAGGAGTGCCTATAAAAAATTAATTTCTGTCTTATTGGCAAATAAACATCGTGTGTCATAGTAATTAAAATTTACCAACAATTAATTTATGGACTACTCTGAAGACTATTTTAGCCTTTGTTGAAGAAATGACTGAAATCCATTAACTAGAAGTCAAGAAATTGGAATTATTAGTCCAGGAGTGTCTCTAAAAAATAATATAATTCAGCTTTTATTCGCAAGTAAATATCTTAAGTAACAGTTATTAATACTAAAACAATGATTGATTTATGGACTCCTCTAAATTTTATGTAAGTCTTTATTGAAAAAAAAAATATTAAAATTCATTCACTAGAAATCAACGTTTTTTCGAAAATATTTTAGGGATATTACAAAAATGTTTTTGTTTTCAAAAAATGGCCACGAAAGTATGAAAAAATCTTAATTTTTTTAAAGTTTTTTGATTTCTAAATGTTCAATGACTCTTGATAAATTATCATTAAAATCTGAGGAAGTTAAATTTTTTGAGGAAACAGGTATAGGAGAGATAATATTTGGGACATTTTAAGTCATTTGAGATAACTAGAAAAGTTGTACGACAATAATTTTTTAATATATGGCCCTTTAACATTGAAAATTAATTTTTACTTTAAAATTTCAATTTTCTTAACAGTTTTCGACTTTTTGAAGCTTGAGTTTCTAGCAAATTCTTGAAGAAATTTTATTAGGATCTGAAATAGATAAATTCAACGTTTCTAGGATGTTTGGGACCTTCTAAATAGGTTAGTACCACTGGAAAAGATGTACGACTAATAATTTTCAAAATATGGTTGACAATTTTTAAAGTTGACAAAAAAATTTCAATTTTTTTAAAGCTTCTTGGATAATCCAAGCCTTTTCGATTTTTGAAAGTTCTTTAGGCTCCTTTCGTAAATAAAACTTCATAACAAAAGAAAACTCGACCTATTGAAGTGGAAGGGAAGTGTACGCGATACTTGAAACTTTAGAATTTTTTTCTGGAAAAACTATTGATTTTCAAATAATTTTTCTAAATTATCTAAGAAAATTTAAGGCCTCTTGAAATGGTTGGTACTACTGCAAAAATTCACATGACTGTCATTTGCCGCAATATCTCTATTCTTTGGGAAAAATGCATTGCAACCAGAAAGTATAAAAATCAATGTTAATGCTGCCGATTCTTTAAAAACTCTCTACCTCAATAGATGTGTACATTAATTATTAAAATTTCAGTTTTACGCCTGTCATAAAAATAATATTTCTAATTAATTAAATATTCTCTAGTTTAATATAACTTAGGCAATTCCAAAAGTTGTATTGCTCAATTGTGGAAGAAAATTAAAAATTTCTTACGTAAATAACTATTGAGGATTCTGAGGGACTATTATACAATATGTATTTGCATGAGTCAAATTGTAAGTCTAATACTTAAAAACACCAATAAAAAGTAGAAAATTTAATTAATACATGATAAAATCTTAACACAATTATCCTAGGGATTAATACTTCTTGGATTAATATTCTGAAATGCCTGGAATATATCTTTTTATTATTCTGAATAATATGTATGTTAAAGTTTGTTTAGTCTTAATTAAACTTGGAGAAAATACAAATTTGGCACACCTCCTTAGTATCACTTATAGGAAAAAATTATCTCTTTCTAGAATTAATATAAATGAAAGACGCTTTCCTATTCCAGACTTTACAGCCGTGTAATCAGTATATAATTTCAAAAATACACGTTAAGGCTATTTAAAATATACCATTTTATTTTACTTTGAACAAACTTTAATACAACGTTATTAATTCCTATTGAAATTAATTAAATTACATTAAAAAAAGGCAATAGCAATATAGTCTTTGAGAAGCTTTAAAGGCTATATGATATATATATAATAATTTTCTTGCAATTTTATATTAAATCATGTGAATTACCTTGCTAACAATAAAGACAATAACCATAAACCATTTTAATAATAAATCAGTTCTAACCGTGCACCCTAAAAAAGCGCAAAAGCGTAACTCTCCCAACGTTTCGCGAACATTAAAATAATTTCAAATCCACCGGCACAAAAAATGGCCATTTTACATTTTAAAATTTTGGAAAAAAAAACACGTACAATTAATGGTCCCGAAAAAGGCCGGAGGAATTTGCATGACACTCGACCATTATTTATTTGTCAGAGGACGGGCCCCTTTTGCACTTAAACTAATTCATTTTTTATTTCGCGCAAATTAGTGACTTAATTAATAAATAATGTGGAATTTTATGGGTTTTTTTTTTCAATTTTTTCAAAAATATACTGGGCGTATTTATTTATATAACCCAAAAACCATGCCCTTAGAGTTACGTATTCGGCGAGTTCTTTTGCAATCAACATTTTTATTTAACCACACCTATAAGTATTTATTTTAACTTACTCTTTTAAGTTTATATTCAAATTTATAGTCCCGATTTTCAGTAAATATTATGTAATAATCGTAACTGAATTTATTATTATGGTATTTTTCTGTTTTAGGTTTGAAATATGTGAATTTTGTGATTTATTTAAGAAATATTAAGCTATTATATTATAGTAGTCAAACTTTGGTAATTATTTATTTGTATGCTGCTCTAAAAACTGTTTTAGTTTCTGCTGAAGAAATTACTACGGAATTGGAAGTTTTAGTCCAGGAGTGCCTGTTATAAATAAATTAATTTGTCTCTTATTGGAAAGCGAATATTTTAAGTTATAGTAATTAAAATATAAAAATAATTAATTTATTAGCTACCTTGAAGAGTATTTTAGCACTTGTTAAAAAAACGAATAAAATCCATTTACTAGAAGTTAAGAAGTTGGAATTTTTAGTCCAGGAGTGCCTGTAATTAATAAATTAATTTGTCTCTTATTTGAAAGTGAATATTTTGTGCAATAGTAATTAAAATTTAAGAATATTTAATTTATTGGCTACTTTAAAGAGCATTTTAGTATTTGTTGAAGGAATGACTAAAATCCGTTTACTAGAAGTCAAGAAGTTGGAATTTTTATTCCAGGAGTGCCTGTAATAAATAAATTAATTTGTCTCTTATTAAAAACTGAATATTTTTAGTTATAGTAATTAAAATTTAAAAATAATTAATTTATTGGCTACTTTGAAGAGTATTTTAGCACTTGTTAAAGAATCGAATAAAATCCATTTACTAGAAGTCAAGAAGTTGGAATTTTTAGTCCAGGAGTGCCTGTAATAAATAAATTAATTTGTCTCTTATTGGAAAGTGAATATTTTGAGTTGTAGTAATTAAAATATAAAAATAATTAATTTATTGGCTACTTTGAAGAGTATTTTAGCATTTGTTGAAGAATTGAATAAAATCCATTTACTAGAAGTTAAGAAGTTGGAATTTTTAGTCCAGGAGTGCCTGTAATTAATAAATTAATTTGTCTCTTATTTGAAAGTGAATATTTTGTGCAATAGTAATTAAAATTTAAGAATAATTAATTTATTGGCTACTTTGAAGAGCATTTTAGTATTTGTTGAAGGAATGACTAAAATCCGTTTACTAGAAGTCAAGAAGTTGGAATTTTTAGTCCAGGAGTGCCTGTCATAAATAAATTAATTTGTCTCTTATTGGAAAGTGAATATTTTAAGTTGTAGTAATTAAAATATAAAAATAATTAATTTATTGGCTACTTTGAAGAGTATTTTAGCACTTGTTGAAGAATCGAATAAAATCCATTTACTAGAAGTCAAGAAGTTGGAATTTTTAGTCCAGGAGTGCCTGTAATAAATAAATTAATTTGTCTCTTATTGGAAAGTGAATATTTTGAGTTAGAGTAATTAAAATATAAAAATAATTAATTTATTGGCTACTTTGAAGAGTATTTTAGCACTTGTTGAAGAAACGAATAATATCCATATACTAGAAGTCAAGAAGTTGGAATTTTTAGTCCAGGAGTGCCTGTGATAAATAAATTAATTTGTCTCTTATTGGAAAGTGAATATCTTGTGCTATAATAATTATAATTTAAGAATAATTACTTTATTGGCTACTTTAAAGACCATTTTAGCATTTTCTGAAGGAATAACTTAAATCCATTTACTAGATGTCAAGAAGTTGAAATTTTTAGTCCAGGAGTGCCTGTAATAAATCAAATAATTTGTCTCCTATTTAGGCCAGTAAAACTAAGGTGTTTGTTTACATGGGGTAACCCGGAACAAATTTAGGACAAGCTGAAACTTTCAAGATACCTCTTTAGATGGTCGACAATGTTTCCTTAAAAATCGCACTAAATCGCATGGGTCGTACTTGCCCAATCGGACTTTAAACTAAAAAATCGTTTTTTTTTTTATTTCTTTGAAAATATCTCAAAAATTATAAACTATTTAAAAATTTTATAAGGAAGGAAATTTATTGCCATTAAGAATAGCTACAAAACCGCTTTTTGTTTTTCAAAATCGCCTTAAAAACAAAGAACTTATGGGCCTTTAAATATTAGATCATTACGGCTTGAGCTGCAATTATATCTAAAAATTATAGTATGAACTCTCTCATTAGCCTAGCAGTATTTTTGACGAGGTTTCTATGAGGAAAAATACCAAATCTTTACTAATTTCCTATTTTGACAGCAAAGCCAATCCAATTACTAAATTTCCAGAGGGGCAAAAAAACTTTGTTATTGACGGTGGATTTTTACTAAGAAAACTTCTCTGGGATTCGAATGTATTGTACAAGGACCAATATGTCAAATACGTTAAGTACCATTATACATGTGAGGGTAAAAATAGATGTATAATATTATTTGATGGATATTCTAGTGATCCTCTAGACACTAAATATACTGAACATCAGCGCAGATCTAAAAATATCGGACACGAAATTATGTTTAATCCTGAAAATACGGTAAACACAAGTCAGACTAATTTCTTAGCTGTATCGTCAAATAAGGAAAAACTTGTAAATTATTTAAAACTTCTTCTTTATTTGCTGAAGCTGGCATTTTAGTTAAACAATTAAAATCAGATGTATCTTGTGCTATAATAAATATAATTTAAGAATAATTAATTTATTGACTAATTTGAAGACCATTTTAGCATTTGTTGAAGGAATGACTAAAATCCATTTACTAGAAGTCAAGAAGTTGGCATTTTTAGTCCAGGAGTGTCTGTAATTAATAAATTAATTTGTCTATTATTGGAAAGTAAATATCTTGTATTATAGTGACTAAAATTTAAAAATAATTAATTTATTGGCTACTTTAAAGAGCATTTTAGTACTTGTTGAAGGAATGACTAAAATTCATTTACTAGAAGTCAAGAAGTTGGCATTTTTAGTCCAGGAGTGTCTGTAATAAATAAATTAATTTGTGTTTTATTGGAAAGTGAATATTTTGTGCTATAAAAATTATAATTTAAGAATAATTAATTTATTGGTTACTTTGAGGACCATTTTAGCATTTGTTGAAGGAATGACTAAAATCCATTTACTAGAAGTCAAGAAGTTGGAATTTTTAGTCCAGGAGTGCCTGTAATAAATAAATTAATTTGTCTCTTATTTGAAAGTGAATTTCTTGTGCAATAGTAATAAAAATTTAAGAATAATTAATTTATTGGCTACTTTAAAGACTATCTTAAGATTTTCTGAAGGAATGACTAAAATTCATTTACTAGATGCCAAGAAGTTGGAATTTTTATTCCAGGAGTGCCTGTAATAAATAAATTAATTTTTCTCTTATTGGAAAATGAATATCTTGTGTTATAGTAATTAAAATTTAAGAATAATTCATTTATTAGCTACTTTAAAGACTATTTTAGCATTTATTGAAGGAATGACTAAAATCCATTTACCAGAAATGTAAAAGTTAGAATTTTTAATTTAGGAGTGCCTGTAATAAATAAATTAATTTGTCTCCTATTGGAAAGTGAATATTTTGAGTTATAGTAAATAAAATATAAAAATAATTAATTTATTGGCTACTTTGAAGACCATTTTAGCATTTTTTAAAGAAATTACTAAAATCCATTTACTAGAAGTCAAGAAGTTGGAATTTTTAGTCCAGGAATGCCTGTAACAAATAAATTAATTTGTCTCTTATTTGAAACGGAATATTTTGGGCTATAAAAATTATAATTTAAGAATAATCAATTTATTCCTTAAAAATCGCACTAAATCGCATGGGTCGTACTCGCCCAATCGGACTTTAAACTAAAAAATCGTATTTTTATTTATTTCTTTGAAAATATCTCAAAAATGATAAACTATTTAAAAATTTTATAAGAAAGGAAATTTATTGCCATTTAGAATAGCTACAAAACCGCTTTTTGTTTTTCAAAATCGCCTTAAAAACAAAGAACTTATGGGCCTTTAAATATTAGGTCATTACGGCTTGAGCTGCAATTATATCTAAAAATTATAGTATGAACTCTCCCATTATCCTAGCAGTATTTTTGACGAGGTTTCTATGAGGAAAAATACCAAATCTTCACTAATTTCCTATTTTGACAGCAAAGCCAATCTAATTACTAAATTTCCAGAGGGGCAGAAGATCTTTGTTATTGACGGTGGATTTTTACTAAGAAAAGTTATCTGGGATTCGAATGTATTGTACAAGGACCAATATGTCAAATACGTTAAGTACCATTATACATGTGAGGGTAAAAATAGATGTATAATATTATTTGATGGATATTCTAGTGATCCTCTAGACACTAAATATACTGAACATCAGCGCAGATCTAAAAATATCGGACACGAAATTATGTTTAATCCTGAAAATACGGTAAACACAAGTCAGACTAATTTCTTAGCTGCATCGTCAAATAAGGAAAAACTTGTAAATTATTTAAAACTTCTATTTGCTGAAGCTGGCATTTTAGTTAAACAATTAAAATCAGATGTATCTTGTGCTATAATAAATATAATTTAAGAATAATTAATTTATTGACTAATTTGAAGACCATTTTAGCATTTGTTGAAGGAATGACTAAAATCCATTTACTAGAAGTCAAGAAGTTGGCATTTTTAGTCCAGGAGTGTCTGTAATTAATAAATTAATTTGTCTATTATTGGAAAGTGAATATCTTGTGTTATAGTAACTAAAATTTAAGAATAATTAATTTATTGGCTACTTTAAAGAGCATTTTAGTACTTGTTGAAGGAATGACTAAAATTCATTTACTAGAAGTCAAGAAGTTGGCATTTTTAGTCCAGGAGTGTCTGTAATAAATAAATTAATTTGTGTTTTATTGGAAAATTGAATATTTTGTGCTATAAAAATTATAATTTAAGAATAATTAATTTATTGGCTACTTTGAGGATCATTTTAGCATTTGTTGAAGGAATGACTAAAATCCATTTACTAGAAGTCAAAAAGTTGGAATTTTTAGTCCAGGAGTGCCTGTAATAAATAAATTAATTTATCTCTTATTGGAAAAAGAATATCTTGGGCTATAATAATTATAATTTAAAAATAATTAATTTATTGGCTAATTTGAAGACCATTTTAGCATTTGCTGAAGGAATGGCTAAGATCCATTTACTAAAAGTCAAAAAGTTGGAATTTTTAGTCCAGGAGTGCCTGTAATAAATCAATAAATTTGCCTCTTATTAGAAAATAAATATCTTGTGTTATAGTAAAATGGCCATTTTACATTTAAAATTTTGGAAAAAAAAAGTACAATTAATGACCACTATTTATTTATCAGAGGGTCCCTTTTGCACTTAAACTAATTAATTATTTAATTCGCCAAGATTAGTGACTTAATTACTAAATAATGTCGAATTTCATGGGGTTCGACCTTTGGTACACTTAATGTTTACGTCGCATTGTCGTCGTTTTGTGTAGAAAATTCAAAGAGACAAAAACAAAAGTTTCGCCAAACATTCTCGCCCGTAAAAGGATTCGTTAATTAAAAAGTCCCTCCTAATGGGCCGGGCGTCCCAAGGGCAAAATCCGAAGCCCTTTTAAACCATTTTCATTAATCTCACACACATAGCGAACGGACACAAAAATAAATAGGAGTAAATAATGAAAGCGAGAAGATTTGTTAAAAAAAAAGGCATTTAATGTCTTTAAAGGGTTTAAGCTAGGACTGCGAATTTTCTATTAAATATATAAAAAAACCGTAAGGAACTGCTGAAAAATAGAAACACCCTGATTAATTAACTGTTTGTTTACATGGGGTAACCCGGAACAAATTTAGGACAAGCTGAAACTTTCAAGATACCTCTTTAGATGGTCGACAATGTTTCCTTAAAAATCGCACTAAATCGCATGGGTCGTACTTGCCCAATCGGACTTTAAACTAAAAAATCGTTTTTTTTTTTATTTCTTTGAAAATATCTCAAAAATTATAAACTATTTAAAAATTTTATAAGGAAGGAAATTTATTGCCATTAAGAATAGCTACAAAACCGCTTTTTGTTTTTCAAAATCGCCTTAAAAACAAAGAACTTATGGGCCTTTAAATATTAGATCATTACGGCTTGAGCTGCAATTATATCTAAAAATTATAGTATGAACTCTCTCATTAGCCTAGCAGTATTTTTGACGAGGTTTCTATGAGGAAAAATACCAAATCTTTACTAATTTCCTATTTTGACAGCAAAGCCAATCCAATTACTAAATTTCCAGAGGGGCAAAAAAACTTTGTTATTGACGGTGGATTTTTACTAAGAAAACTTCTCTGGGATTCGAATGTATTGTACAAGGACCAATATGTCAAATACGTTAAGTACCATTATACATGTGAGGGTAAAAATAGATGTATAATATTATTTGATGGATATTCTAGTGATCCTCTAGACACTAAATATACTGAACATCAGCGCAGATCTAAAAATATCGGACACGAAATTATGTTTAATCCTGAAAATACGGTAAACACAAGTCAGACTAATTTCTTAGCTGTATCGTCAAATAAGGAAAAACTTGTAAATTATTTAAAACTTCTTCTTTTAAACCATTTTCATTAATCTCACACACATAGCGAACGGACACAAAAATAAATAGGAGTAAATAATGAAAGCGAGAAGATTTGTTAAAAAAAAAGGCATTTAATGTCTTTAAAGGGTTTAAGCTAGGACTGCGAATTTTCTATTAAATATATAAAAAAACCGTAAGGAACTGCTGAAAAATAGAAACACCCTGATTAACTAACTGACAAATTAACAGATCCTTATCCAAGAATTAAAACTATACTATCTGAATGTTCATGGTGTTAGATTAATGGAGTCATACTTTCAAGATGCAGTCAAAATGTCAGAAAGAACAGATTGTTATATTAAACTTATAAATAGAAGGTTCTGTCATTGATACTCTATTCATCATATACATTAATGATCTTACAAATGTTTAACATTTAAAACCTAACTCTGCTTCTGATCCTGTAATAGCAATAAAAATATTCATTAATGGTTTTTGGCGAATAGACTTTCCCTAAGATTAACAACAAAACCTTACAAGTAAGCATGAAAAAATGAGGTTTGAGGCAAACTGAGTAAAATACATACAATATATTACATCCTTGTCCACTATTTTGCCTATTATACCGCGATTACTAAATAATTTTTTTTGCATTTAAGTTTCTTTACATTTACAATGTATTTGAATAATGTCCGAAAATTATCCTAAACGTGACTTTTTGCTTTAAAAATTCATTAAAATAAACCACTATATATAAATATAAGCTAAATAAAACACTTAAGTAGTGGATCCTTCCTAAAATCCAAGAAATTTTAACAAAAATATATAAAAGTTGTGGGTGAAAGCGTTCCTCTAGGTGTTCGTAATATCATTTATAAAAATTAACCTGGTGATTCAGCAGAGCAGAAACGAACGGGTCTTGAACACCTTATAATAAAAGAGAATGACAAGAAATTTTCGAAAAAAATATTTTTAGGCTTAAAAATTGATTGTGCAAACATAAACTGTATGATCTATTAATGGAATAGTTGATTTGATTGGATCTTATTTAAAAATTAATTTTTTTATTACTTCCTGCCTACATTTTAATTAACTAGAAATTAATTAATTAAATGGTAATTTTTTCGTAGACAATAATTACATTAAGCCTCAAATTCGGCCTATTTAAAATACACAGTGATTGGGGTAGTGAATTCTCAAAATAATCGATAGAATTGACAATAATTTATAGGCATTTCGTGGCGTAAATAAAATGTTCATTATTTCTAGACATTTTCATTTTTTCATTATGATGTATCACACGATGGAGGTTCCCAATT
Source organism: Anthonomus grandis grandis (assembly GCF_022605725.1). NCBI lineage: Eukaryota > Metazoa > Arthropoda > Insecta > Coleoptera > Curculionidae > Anthonomus > Anthonomus grandis. Next base: position 28,584,129 of record NC_065554.1, read on the forward strand.
GACGTATTAAAGTGAGGTTAGCTGGAGGTGAGGGGAGGTCAATGACAGAACTTCAGGACATCCCCCTGTATATCTAATTTAACGTGTTTTTTTTTTTTTTTTTTTTTTTTTTTTTTAGAAAGTTATTAAGGGTTGATTGTTTTGAAATGAAAGCACGTATATATCAAGGGCTTTTAAACCTACTATACATGTGCGTGATTTAAAATAGTAAAAAATATATTCCAGGCACTCGATTTTTTTAATTAGGTACTTAGAAACTTAATTAAATTTAAATTTTCATTATTTTAGAAAAAAAAATTGAAAATAAAACAGAGCGACTTTAACAAGGTTTTTTTATCCTAAATTACATTAAAAAAATGTTTATATACACAATATATATATCAAGAGCTTTTAAACCTACTATACATTTGTATAATTTAAAATAGTAAATAATATATTCCAGGCACTCAATTTTTTAACTAGGTACTTTTAATTAGAAACCTAATTAAATTAAAGGCATTTTTAAAAAATATATTATCAATATCTCTTAATAAATGTACAAATTTCTCAAAAAAAAAAATTACCATTAAAGAATACTTAAAGAATATTTCAGTAAGACCTTCTTAAAATGTAAATTTTTAAGATAATATAAAATTAAACAAATGTTCTAAATATCCCAAGTGTGCATCCTTTTAAATTGATATACCTGAAAGGTTCGAGTGAGGGTATTTCTAAGTATAATATACATATGTAAATGTGGGCACATCCCAAAAGCCTGGAATAATTTTTTATCTATTTTAAATATTAAATATACAATAAAAAAAAGGAATTTCAGTTTTTCTCTATAAAGGAAATTAATTCGGTGCCAAACTTGCATATTTTTTTTCTAAATTTAAAGATTACCAACGTAATTATTGTATTTAAATCTCGAATATGTACAGCAATTTTTTTTGTTTCTCTCTTCTTCACACTAAGGACGTTAGAGTTTATTAATGATTAATAATGACAACATATGGTCTTTTATTATTCATATAAAAAAAAATTAATTCATAAAAATACATTGCTATCTAGTAATGTCTAAGAAAACTATTTGCTATGACTATCAGATCTTCAATTAAATCATCGTTTGGGGTTTTAATCTTGTAAAAAATTATTCTTGTTAATTTCTGTATTAAAAATGCTCCACAGGATTTTTAATTTTTTTTTTATTTAATTACTTTACTTTCATTAATGCACTTTTTATGCTCTGTGACAAATTTTCTTTAGTATTTTTTTATTTTAAAATTGTTATTAAATTAATTAAATTTTGCAAATCTGTATACACAATTTGCATTTCCGCAAGTGAAGTTCTTTTTCGGCATTAATTCTCAGTAGCTTTCATTTTAACGGAAAGCTGATCGCACTGACTGCAAGTATAGAATCTAGGATATCCAAATCCAATATTAAAATAATTGCAACATATATTTCTATAGGACTGATAACATGCTTTTTGTTTCTGTACATCTTTTGAATGTCAAAATCTTCCGGAAGACATGACCTATTTTTATTATCCCTTAAGCTATAGTGGCTTTGCCTCTTCTTGAACGAAACAATATGCGACTTTATATATTTCTAATTATCACTTATAATTTTATTTAATTTTATTAAAAATATAATTCACTTATATTTTTTGTAAATTTTTTTCTTCGAGTTTGTCTTTTGGAGCAATACCAAATTTTTTTAAAGAACCTTGTTCTTCCTTATATATAAAAGGGTTTTCTTTTAAATGGGTCTCTTTCTTGTATGGTTTTTTTTTAAATATAGGTAATATATGTGTTTTTATAAAAAAAAGTTTTAAAAATATTTTTTTTTTTCTAAATACCCTAATGCTTAGAAATATGGTAAAATCAATCTAATTAAAAAAATTTATTATATAATAATTTGAAAGCATTTACCCCTCATAGTTTTTTGTTTATGGACATTTCGAAAATTTTCCAAGAAAAAGGTAATTTTCTCCAAAAAACATTCTCCCAATCTTTTGAGAAATGCGGAACTAATTATCAATTAAAAAATTAATACACAAATCTGTCCACAAACTTCAACTATCTACAAATCATCATTTTTAAATTTTAGGGGATTCTTTGCTGACGTTCTGCAATTAATTCAGTGACACTATCCTGTAATTTAGTCAAAAATTTCGAAAATAGAGACATTTTTCAAGTGCTTATAATTTTGAAACTATTTGTCCAAAGTACTAAAAAACTACTATCTTACACGTCTTATGATCGATGCATAAAAAGTTCACACCAAAAGTCCCTCCTATTTCATAAAATATCAACGAAAAACTTCATAAGTTGGCTCAAAAACTTAACGGTAAACGGTCGTGTGAATGAAGGATATAAAACAAAAACAAAAAACAAAGTATTGCAAACTTCTCTTGAAAACTTATTACCAGAGAAGCATATACGTCATCTTTCACGTCAACGTAAAGGAAAAATTACATCGGTGTTCTCTCTCACACATATACACATATATATATATTGTAAATTCGACTTTTTAGCTGCTTTTGAGAGATTTCGTGTGAAGTTTAAACTTCAATCCGAAGTCTGGTAAAGATAAATGTGATTTATCGTTACGTTTTATATATGACGTTCGTAATTTAGTTGTAGTACAGTTTGCCACTAGTTACGGGTGAAGACTATTGTTGAGTTGAGTGAAGTTTAAATTTGCGATATTAGAGAATCATTTAGGGGTTTGATATTATTTTTATAGTTTTTATTAGATAAAGAAAGGAATTTCTTGAGACACAGACTTTCAAGATGCTTATATTCTACGCTAAGGAACCCAAGAGCCTAGAATAAGTTCCTTATAACCAATCAATCAATGCTTTATTGTCAAGAAATTGTTACAATTTGTAGACAAAGCTGTAAAGCAAAAAAGACACAAAAATACAAACAAAACACAATTAAAAATAAATAAATAAATAAATAGAATAGAATATCTACATTATATACAGATTAATACAATTTAAAATTGTAAGTAGTTAAAAATATATATACAATTTAATGTATACAATGTCAAAACAAAAAAAAAATCATTAAAAAATTTCTCTATGATAAAAAAAATTTAAAATTTTTAAAAAAAAATAAAAAATTATAAAAAATCCTAAAATAGCTACACAAAACAGTATACCTAAACGTGTACAGAGAGTAAAAATACATAATCAGCTTGTGCGAAATTTCAAAAAAAAAAATCTTTAACTGTGTAAAAAGCTCTCTCCATCAGTAAGAATGCTTTTAATACTTTACGAAATGCAAAAAACGATGTGATGGATTTAATTTCCAATGGCAGATGATTGTGCATTTTTTTGCATTATATAATATAGAACTTTTGACCAACTCTGAATGTGGGGTAGGCAGGTATAGATCATGTTCCGTGTTTCCAAGTGGATACCTATGGGAAGGCCTATCAGATGCTGAACGGTGTTTGCGTATTAGACAAACGGACTCAAATATGAATAAAGTTGGAAGAGTGATGGAAGAATATTTGAAATTTTTTGAAGAAATGCTGGCAATGACTTCTGTATTTAAGTCTCAGTGTATAACGTAAAGCTCTCTTTTGTAGTCTAAAAATACGGTCAAATTGAGTTGCACTACATGTACCCCAGAATGGAAGAGCATATCGAAGGTGCGAATCAAAAAGGGCAAAATAAACTGTTCTAGAAGTAGACAGGTTAAGCTCCTTAGAAATTGATCTTAACGCAAAACAAGCGGAACTTAATTTTCTTGATGAAGAGTCAATATGTGTGTCCCATTTTGACGAGTTGTCAACAGTTGTCAACAGAATCAACTTCGTCAATTGTTGCGTTACCAAGTACAAAAGATTGCAAGGTACATTTAGGATAACATTTTAGTTTTGAAAATTTTGAGACAAAGGAGATTAGAGTCGCACCATGATTTGATAGTAGCTAAATCACTTGATACGGTTCTATGAAGTGTAGAAATATCCGGATTAGTCCAGGTAAAACTAGTATCATCAGCCAGACTTTACCGTTAATATTTAGATTAGCAATGTCATTGATGAAGATAAGAAATAAAAGTGGGCCAAGTACGGAACCTTGGGGCATTCCACTTTGTATTGGCTTGCAAGAAGACCTAGTCGAATCAATTCTCATAGCTTGACTTCTGTTACTGAGATACGACTTAAACCATTTAAAAGGCGCTCCTCTGAATCCGTAATATTGCAACTTTTTTAATAAGATGTCATGATTAGCATAATCAAAGGCTTTAGAAAAATCACAGAAAATTGTTGCTGTAGGGTGTTTGTTGTTTAGGCTAGAGTATACATTATTAAAAAGAGAAAACATAGCATCATTTATTCATTTATTTAAAAATCCAAATTGATGGGAAGTAAGTATTTTATATTTTAGCAAAAATGATAGAAGTCTTTTTTTAAACAATCTTTCAATAATTTTTGAAAGTGTGGGAAGAAGAGCGATAGGGTGATAGTTGGAAGACTGATCTTTGTCTCCTCCTTTATGTAGTGGAATTATTATCGCCAACTTAAGGCAGTTAGGAAAAACACCTTTTTGAAAAGACTGATTAATTAGAGTAATAATAATGCTTATTTTCAAATGCAATATAACAAAAGAAATACAAGTAAATTTAATAAACATCGGCAATAAATACATAATACCCCCAGCCCTCAGGAGCTAGTATGCTGTGCGAATATTTGCTGGTATTTTTTTTCGCCTTATTATAAACCTAAATTGCAAAACAAAACAAACAATCTCTAAACTATGAATCTATTGCAATTGCAATGCTATTTGCAACGCATAAAAATTAATGAAAAACTCAAACAATTCAACAAAACATTTTTATAACAGGATTACCAAACTAAAGACCTACTGTATTTTGTAGTCCTTTGAAAAACTGTTATTGCCGTACTGTACCAAAGCAAGACACAGATCAAGATTAAAATTAAAGGGCCATATAAGTGGACATGTTAATTTCTAATATTTACCAAACCATCCATAAGCTGTCTATTTTGAAGGATAATACATTTTTTGATCCTACTTTTAACCAATCCCAATGAGTTGCTACCTAGAATAACACCTCTCATTTCTACTGGTAAAAAATTATAACATCTGGCAAGAAGATAAGTAAAACAATGTTGCCCTATTGTCTTCCTAGCTCTAGTGGTTTGTGAGGAATTCTGTTGACGATTTCTTGTATTATACTGATGGGTAATTAATGAAATGTTTGACTTATATTTGACTTATATATTATGTAATAAGATGACATAATGTACATTCGGGCAGATTTGAAAACATTTTGAGAGTAAGTCCATCAATTCCAGAAGAGCCTTTGTTTTTGATTTCCTTAATTGAACTGCAAAGCTCTGGTAACACTACGGGCGTAAAGAAAAAACTGTGGAAATTCTCATTTGCAATGGGAAGATATGAAAGTGGATCATGGGAAGGAGTTATGGTACTCATTAAATTATTTGCCACATTTACAAAATAATCATTAAGGTTCTCAGATGAAGTGGAGATAGTATTCGACAAAGAAGGCTTATTTCTCAAAGCATTAACAATCGACCATGTTTCCTTAGCCACATTTTTAGATTTAGCCAGTCTCCTATTATAGTAAATATCCTTGGCAGCTTTTACAGTTCTCTGATAAATCTTTTTGTAAAGTCTTAAGTATTCATGAAAAAAAACGCTGTCTGAAAATTTCTTAAGATGAGATAATAAGCGCATGTTCTTAGCAGATGTACGCAAGCCTTGGGTAGACCAGGGGTTATGTTGCTTCTTTTTAAGAGGTCTCAAAGGAAAGAATTTGTGAGCAAGACTAGATAGCGTTTTTACAAATCTAGAGTATTCTGAATTAACGTCGTCAGAGAGAATATTCCAGTCAGTTGATTGATAAAGGTGCCTAAAATGTATAAAAAATTTATCCGAGAAAATACGGCTTAATTTGCGTGAAACATTTTTACTTTTAGATTTAGTTATGGAAAACTCTGTTAACACTGCTTTATGGTCTGAGAAACCTGAGCTTAAGATAGTACAATCGACGAAATCTGGCTGGAAACGGAAACTGTAACTGGATTAAGGAGTATATACGGTTTTTGTCTAAAAACTCGAAAGTTTGTATTTTTTTAAAGATATGTGGCAATAATTTTATTATATTATAGTTTTCTTTATGCAATAGGACAATGTTTGATGAAAAAAATGGCTTATTTAAAAATAATAATTGCTGAAATGTTGGCGTTTTTTATATTACACAAAATGAAGGATTAATATTTCAATCTTGGAAACTTACAGGTAAACAACTCAAATTTCTATTTTTGTTTATAAAATATGACTAAAAAAGTAAAATATTTTGGAAAAAAACACAAACTTGGCAACGCCTCACATTCCTTATAGAGAAAAACTTGTTTTTCCAGAATTATTAAAAAAAGGAAAAGCTTCTCTTCCAGGCTTTTGGGATGGGCAATAATAAATGATTCCGGGATTTGGAAATATTCCTTTTAAGAATTAAATGTATTCTTTAACTTAGAGGGAAAAATCTATTTATTTCCCAAACAATTATAAAGCTTTTAAAGTGTATTTTAAACTTTGAGATAACCCTAAAAAGTTGATTTGAACAACTAAATTAATAAAGTGAATTTCCAGTATTATAGACACAAAATTATTATAGTCATTATATTAAAGTATTATAGACACTAAAATAATAATTTTTAATAAAATATATGGAAGTATAGATACAAAAACTACTATAGATTTTTTCTCTCCTATTTTTTATTTAAAAAACATTTTTCCCGGGCAATTTTTTTAAGCAAAAAAACCGTTTTTCATTAACTCAACCCTTACACCCCCCACCCACCCTACACACCTTACCAGTAAGAAATTGTTTTCAAAAATCATTGTTGTCCAAAATAATATGCATGACCACCAGCTGCTTTCGCCGTTAATATCTAAGCTAATTTTTTACTATAAAAATCATTAAATAAATATATATTACACTATAACAATATATAATGTGTTGAACTATGTACATTAAAAAATTCTAAGATAATCTTGAGAGATAATAATGGACTTTAATTGCACCTTTAAATGTTGACAAATAAAGCTTTGACATTAAGGACCTGAACCAATCATGCTTTTTCCTACTTTTTTTGTAAATTAAAATCTATATAAATATGATATGAATATTATAAAATAAAACTGCCTGTTTTATAGTGTTTTTTATTTATTCAATTATTTGTTTAATAAATCGTAAACTGTGGCGTATCATTTCCAGCCGTGAAGATGACCTAAATAAGACCGAAACGTAGACGTTTCTTCTAAAATAAAATCAGTTTTATTTGAGGTCCTAAATCTACCTTCTTCTGCAATTTATTATTAATTTTTATTTTTGTACTTTGTACCTTTGAAATATTTTTATTTATTTTGGTTTAAATTTTCACTGGGCTTTTCCTTGGTAATTGTGATATTTAGGCTTCCCGGAAAAATTACAAAATCAATAAACATGCAGCATAGAGACGTAGAAATATGTATACAAAATTGAATTCATTATCCGGCTGTTTTAGCATTTAAAAAAAAAGAGGCTATAATGGACATATTTAAAATTCCAAAACAATTTTTTTCAAAATTTAATTTATAAATAATAATAAAATGCCACATTTCGCACGTAATAAACAATGGAAATTAAACACACATTTGTTTAAACATCTAAATAAACGAAGCGAATTTCAAATATTGTTTTTTTTTTCATTGTTGTAACGAACCACACGTGCCTGTTTATCTACTAAATACAACAAGCAGCAGAATATTTAAAAAAAAACCCGTAAAAATAAATCAAATAACAAACCGTTTGATTTAATCGGAATTGCGGCGGGGAGGGCGAAAGAGGGCGGGAAAGGGTAGTCGAGGGCGATTTTTTCAAATATGGAAATGAACGGCGACCATGTTCGGCCGGAACTAAATCCGACGACCGTTGATTATTCGAAATCGGAATAAAGCCCAAATTATCTGGCAATTTTCGGATGAAAATTGCTATTTTTTCGATAGGTGGAATTCGAATCGCTGCAGGAAGGGAAACTGGCCGCGGGACTAGTTTTTTATTTGAAAATTACCTATCACACTTCAGGTGTGAAATTTATTGGTGAGAACAATTTAGTTTCGATTGTTTTGATACGAGCATAATTTCACGTAAATCTACACCCCAGATGATATTAATTGCATCATTTTACAGTTGATATATTATTACTATTATGTATTTTATACAATGATGACGGTTTTAGGATGTTATAAAGCAATAACGCAATCATATAAAAAAATTATTAAGTAAGTAAAAGCTTTCATCAATGAACCTGTACTTTTAATAAGTAGTTTAAGTAACATTTATTAGAAATAGTTTTAGTTATTCAATAATATGCAGCCCATAAACCGAGGCAATTTAATTTTAATTTAACTGTCCAACTTCATATGCAAGTTTAACTTTATTCGAGTCGGTTGAATAGGACCCAAGCTAGAAGTAAATCTGTGCTTTGGCCCTACGTTTGCATGCATATGGCTGCACTTCACTTAGGTTTAGAGTTAATGTTTCTGATTAGTGGGGCAGCTTTAATCTTAGGTACGTGCAAACTCAAAGAAACGCAGCTTGAAAGTCCAATTTTTTTTTTAGAACAAAATTTAATTGAGGTTCTATGTTAAATATGGAAGTGATGATCGTATCCATTTTAGTTATGCATGAAAATATGATTATTTAGGGGGGTCGGGTGTGTTTACGCTAAGTTTTTTTGATAATTTAAAATTCAATTTTTCTATGTGTTCATTAATTGGAAAAATTGGTATAAACTGAATTTTACTTACTTTTTTTTTGTAAAAATATACTGTGCACCACTGCATTTTTTAAAATAAATTTTATGTTGTTTAGTTTTGAGCACATTTGTATTTTTCAGTTTTTTTTATTTGTATATCTCATTTTGGTATAATTATTGTTTCATACACGTTAATGCATTTCCTATTTTTTTCTAAATTTTTTTGTATATGATATAGCATTATCTCCTGTAATTTTCATAGTGATACGCCTTATTTTCAAGAAATAAAATAGGGGTTTTTCACGTTTTACTCGAAAACCTTAAGGTTATTTTGTGAGAAAAGTATAGATACAAAATCTATATATTTTTTTATCATCTATAATTTTCTTAAAAAGCATTTTTTTTCTCAAGCAATTATTTTTCACAAAAAAAAACATTTTTTATTCAATCTACCCGTACCCCCCCCACCCACCCCACACAACTTACCAGTGAGAATTTTTTTTCTAAAATATTTATTTTTCAAAATAATACGCATGAATACCAGCTGGTTTCGTTGTAAATATCTTAACTAATAACACAGTTTGTTTGTTTAAATTTGATATAAATATTTATGTTTATAAATAAATATTTAATACAAAAACAGTGCTATTAGATTGGACATTATAGACGAAAAACGGTGATTTTTCAAAATAATTTCTAACTGGTCAAATGTTTGGGGCGGGTGGGGGGCAAGGGTTGTATTAATGAAAAATAATATTTTTGCTAGAAAATACATATTTAATATTTAATTTAATATCACTGTTTATTTAAATTTGATAAAATTTTATATATAAATATTTAGTATAAAACAGCGTTATTAAATTTGATAATATAAACGAAAAACAGTAATTTTTCAAAAGAATTTCATCAAATATTTAAAGTGTAGTATTCGAATTTAAAAACTAGATCTCGTAAATCTCGAGTCAATTTTTTTGAATATCATATATTTCTTTATTTTTTAAACAGAATCGTATATGATTAATAAATATACTTTGACCATATACGGTTGATAAATACACAAAAAATTTACTAAAAAATCATTGAATTAATATATATTTAACTATAATAATATATGACCAAAAACAGGTATTTGAGAAAAGTCATTAAAAAAATATATAAGTCGAAGGTAAAATAAATTATCAATATAAATTGTTCAGTGAAATTAATAGAATTCAAAATTTTGAGAAAAAAATAATTTTTTATATAGATCGATTAATATTTTAAAATTTCTTTATTTATTATGTATTTATATATGATATAATAATATATATACTTATGACGTTAAAAATTAGTAGCAATCATATCTCCAACAGTTATGCATCAAAAAAACACTTAATTTTGAAATATAACTGATCTATCGTTTTTATGAAAGAAAATTAGAGTTTGGATGTTTTCTAATTTCTTAAAAAAAGGCTTTTAAATGTAATAGTATTTTATTAGACTGTTTAGAAAGAAGTACTATGAAGATCAATATACGTTGTTAAAAAAAATTAAAAATGAAGAATTCAAGGTGCTCTTTTAAGATACGTAAATATTAAAAATATAATTTGATTAAATATGAATCTTTTAATAAAAACTATCATAAGAATATATGAATTGAATTTAAAAAAAATATATATAGATAGATATACAGAGGAGCAATAAAAAAGGTCCATATAAATGCCAAAAAAAAAAATTGTTTATATACCTGGAAAACAGTAATTTTTTACGTATATTTAAAAAAATGCTGAAACAAGGTGACAAAAATTATTTTTTTCAAAACACTTTGTTTTCCAAAATAATACGCATGAATACCAGTTGGTTTCGTTGAAAATATTTTAACTAATAACACAGTTTATTTGTTCAAATTTGATATAATTATATATGTTTATTAATAAATATGTAACACAAAAACAGTGCTATTATTGGACATTATAGACGAAAAACGGTGATTTTTCAAAATAATTTCTTACTGGTCAAATGCTTGGGGTGGGTGGGGGGGGGGCAAGGGTTTTGTTAATGAAAAATAATATTTTTGCAGAAAATATATATTTAATATTTAATTTATTAACACTGTTTACTTAAATTTGATATAATATTATATATAAATATTTAGTATAAAAACAGCGTTATTTAATTTGATACTATGAATGAATAACAGTAATTTTTCAGAAGAATTTCATCAATCATTTAAAGTGTAGTAGTCAAGTTTAAAAACTAGATCTCGTAAATGTCGAGGCAATTTTTTTGAATATCATAATTTTCTCCATTTTGTATACAGAATCGTATATGATATACGTATATTCTTCAGCTTCATAAATATTCCTTGACCATATACGGTTCATAAATACATCAAAAATTTACTAAAAAATAATTGAATTAATATACAACATTATTAAACTATAATAATATATGATGTGTTGCTTGGGATTGTTTTGCTTAAATTTACAAAAAAAAACAGGTATTTAGGAAAATTTATTAAAAAAAAATATAATTCAAAGCTAAAATATGTTCTAGTTCTAATTTTTTAATGATATAAGTAAAATTCAAAGTTTTGAGAAAAAAAATATTTTTTAGATAAATCGAATAATTTAAAAAATGTATATATTGGCAATCCTTTAAAGCATCCTCGTTTGTCCTGTCATAAGCCTTAAAATATTATTATATATATTATAATATATATAAATACTTATGATGTAAAAAATTAGCAATCATAACCGTGACAGTTGTGCATCAAAAAAACACTTAATTTGGGAGTATAACTGATTTATCCTATTTAAGGAAATAAATTAGAGTTTGGATATTTTTCAGTTTTTAAAGAAAAAATACTTTTGGGTGAAATAAAATTTTATAAGATTATTTAGAAACCGGTATTATAAAGATAAATTTATGTTTGTTAAAAAAAAAATAAAAATGAAGAATTCAAGGTGCTCTTTCAAGATACGTGCATATTAAAAAATTACAAAGTTCTTAAAAAATTTCATTAAATGTGAATCGTTTTATAAAATTTGTAATAAGAACGTATAAATGTTATGTTTAAAATATGATTTATCTAGCATAGAGAAGAAATAAAAAAAGTTTTGCCTGGAAAAAACTTATAGTTTATACACCTGAATTACACTAATTTTCACGTATATTTTCAAAAAAATGCTGAAACAAGGTGACCAAACCTATCCAACTCTTACAGCTTTCAATCAAAACACATGCATCAGGCACACATTTAGTTATAACACAAGTAACAATCATATCCATTTAAGTTATGCATCTAAAACACTTGAACCCAGAATGTAACGGACTTAACCGTAGCTTTTAAGCCTCTTTGTTCCCGACAGTTTGTACTGTTCCATGATTGACAAACCGCCCCCAACTACCACCACTCGGCAACTATAAATCATATTCCGGCATCGGCCCCCTTTTCTCTCAGATTGCGCTTCTGTACATTTTCCATTGTCGGATAATAAGTGTCAAGTGTCCTAGAGAAGTAATTTAGAACCGTAGTATATACGATGATGATTAACTACCCTCGAAATTGCGGCATGTTTTCTCTTTTGTCGGCTACGTAATTGGCGGAAAACAAATAAAAATCGCGTGGGAAACTCTCGAGGGGGTTATACGATGATGGAATTGTCATTTTGAAGGGCATATGTGAATTAAATTTTTAGACTGAATGGCACACAAGATATTCCATGAACCTCCTTAGACCTCATTGTAAATTAAGTAAGGCTAGGACGTCCTATATACATCTATATAGAACGGAATAATATATTACAAGCATTGTTCAATTGTGAATTCATGATCTGCCAATCAAAATGCTTTTAGGTTTGGTAGTAAGGTATAAAGCACGTCGACCTGCAAGATTGATTTTGAAAAGGCGGGAGCCATTATTGTGCCGGTTAAATTGACTATAAAAGGTGCCGCTGCGTTTGCCGAAATATTCAATGGTTATGGTTAAATTATACTGGGGGGGGGGGGAGGTTTAATTATAAATACCAGTAGGTTAGGGATAATTTAGCGAAATAAATGGCGATAATAAAGTTAACATTTTATGTACTTTTACCTCCTTTCTGCCTTGGCGGAATTGCTCTCGTCTGGCTTTACGGCTTTTTGTTGGGTAAAAAATCCCGGTCACGTACAATGGGAAATAATATTTGAATTTTTGGGCGAGACGGGCTTTTGGATTGAGAAGTTCTCGAGAAGAGGCTTTAGGTCTTTCGTGAATAATAAAAGGGATTGGTTAAGTGATTATTTTATTACGATAATTTGTGACACTTTTTAGTACTGGGTTTTTGGAATTTATTAATTTTTTTGGTGATTTTTGAGATAATAGTTGGTGTTGAATTTGACCAATTAGTTACTTGCAAAAAAGTTGTTAAAAAAAAATTAATGCCATGTCGATAAGGTTTATTTAATTTTTTTACCATTTTGGGTGTGAATGATTTTAAATCAAATTTTAGAATATTGTCATAGACTAACTGACCTGAAAATTCAAATTTCCAAAAGCGTATACCACCTTGTACATTTAAGGGTGTGCTAAATTATAATAGGAAAAGAAAGAAAATGATTTAATTAATGACGGACTAATTTACAATATCAAATGATATCCCTATATTCATTATACAGAGGGATAGCGATCAAGAGTTTTTAAATAATGTTAAATTGATCAAATCTTTCATTTAAGTATCTAAATGTTTATACACACTTCGACATAGTAAGCGAGCAAAAAAAAATTAAATATAATCTAAGAATAAAAAGACACAACTTCACAAACTCTATATAATTTATTCAAAAATGTCTATCTTATATATTATATATTGACAAATATTTAAAGCAACATAGGTAACATACAAAAAAATATAAGTAGGTAGTGGGTCAATAAAAAGCGACTTTTAAGTGCGACAAAGAAAATACTAAAACACAGAGTTAAGTAGGGTCAACCTAAGTTAACACGATGCGTAGTGGCATGTTAAATTAAAAAAGTTATTTTTAAGCAATAAAAAATGAAACCTATAAATGTCGATTTATTAACAGGCTTCTTTTTTTTTTGCTTTATTGTTGAACGATAAGTCTAGGGATTCTTAACTTAAATTGTAGGCAAAATATTGGTCCAGCAAATACCGAAAACTATTTTAAAATATCTAAATAACTTTCGGATTTATAAGGCATAATGTCTGCCCTTGCTAAATAAGAGACATTAGGGTCCATGAAGGTGTGTCGATGACTAAGGATAAGTCCAGGAATTTTATAACTAGGAAAATGTTTCGTACCTTAAATTAGAGGTCGAACGATGGTCCAGCGAATGCCGATCACTATTTTAAAATATCTTAAAAACTTTCGAACTTATACGGCAAAATGTCGGACAATATCAGTTAAGAGACTTTAGGCTCTATGAAGGTGTGTCTCGATGACTTAGGATAAATTTATGAATTTTTTACTTAGGAAAATGCTTTGTACCTTAAATTAAAGGCAGAACATTAGTCCTGCGAATGCCGAAACTATTTTAAGGTGTCTTAAGAACTTCCAAACTTATACTGCAATATGTCGGCCCATATCAGTTAAGAGACATTAGGCTCCATGAAGGTGTGTCGCAATGGCTTAGGATAAATTCAGGAATTTATTACTTAGGAAAACGCTTTGTACCTTAAATCGAAGGCGAAACATTAGTCCAGCGAATGCCGAACACTATTTTAAAATATCTTAAAAACTTTTGAACTTATACGGCAAAATGTTTGCCCATGTCAGTTAAGAGACTTTAGGCTCCATGAAGGTGTCTCCCGATGACTTAGGATAGATCCAGGAATTTTTTACTTAGGAAAACGCTTTGTACCTTAAATTGAAGGTGGAACGTTAGACCAGCGAATGCCGAACAATATTCTAAAATCTCTTAGAAACCTTTGAACTTATATGGCAAAAAGTCGGCCCATATCTGTTAAGAGACTTTAGGCTCCATGAAAGTGTCTCTCGATGACTTAGGTTAAGTCCAGGAATTTTTTACTCAGGAAAACGCTTTGTACCTTAAATTAAAGGTGGAACTTTAGTCCAGCGAATGCAGAACACTATTTTAAAATATCTTAAAAGCTTTCGAACTTATACTGCAAAATGTCGGCTCATATCAGATAGGAGACTTTAGGCTCCATAAAGGTGTGTCTCGATGACTTAAGATAAATCCAGGAATTTTTTAATTAGGAAAACGCTTTGTACCTTAAATTGAAGGTGGAACGTTAGACCAGCGAATGCCGAACACTATTCTAAAATCTCTTAGAAACCTTTGAACTTATATGGCAAAATGTCGGCCCATATCTGTTAAGAGACTTTAGGCTCCATGAAAGTGTCTCTCGATGACTTATGTTAAGTCCAGGAATTTTTTACTCAGGAAAACGCTTTGTACCTTAAATTAAAAGTGGAACCTTAGTCCAGCGAATGCCGAACACTATTTTAAAATATCTTAAAAATTTTCGAACTTATACGGCAAAATATCGGCCTTTATCAGTTAAGAGACTTCAAGCTCCATGAAGATGTGTCTCGATGACTTAGGATAAGTCCATGAATTTTTTACTTAAGGAAACGCTTTGTACCTTAAATTGAAAATAGAATATTGGTCCAGCGAATGCTGAACACTATTTTAAAATATCTTAAAAACTTTTGAACTTATACGGCAAAATATCGGCCCATATCAGTTAATAGACTTTAGGCTCCATGAAGATGTGTCTCGATGACTCATGATAAATCCAGGAATTTTTTACTTAGGAAAACGCTTTGTATCTTGAATTGAAGGTGGAATATTAGTCCAGCGAATGCCGATCACTATTTTAAAATATCTTAAAAACTTTCGAATTTATGCAGCAAAATGTTGGCATATATCAGTTAAGAGACTTCAGGCTCCATGAAGATGTGTCTCGATGACTTAGGATAAATCCAGGAATTTTTTGGTTAAGGAAACGCTTTATACCTTAAATTGAAAA
This sequence comes from Anthonomus grandis grandis, assembly GCF_022605725.1. Lineage (NCBI taxonomy): Eukaryota > Metazoa > Arthropoda > Insecta > Coleoptera > Curculionidae > Anthonomus > Anthonomus grandis. The sequence goes on from NC_065554.1 coordinate 28,599,890, forward strand.
TGGAACATTGGTCCAGCGAATGCTGAACACTATTTTAAAATGTCTTAAGAATTTCCGAACTTATACGGCAAAATGTCAGACCATATATGCTAACAGACATTAGACTCCATAAAGGTGTGTCTGAATGGCTTAGGATAAATTCAGGAATTTTTTACTTAGAAAAATGCTTTGTACCTAAATTAAAGGTAAAATATTAGTCCAGCGAATGCCAATTACAATTTTAAAATATCTTATAAACTTATCGAACTTATACAGCAAAATGTTGGCCCATATTAGTTAAGAGACTTTAGGCTCCATGAAAGTGTGTCTAAATCACTTAGGATAAATCCAGGATTTTTTTATTTAGAAAAATGCTTTATACATTAAATTCAAGACGGAACATTAGTCCAGCGAATGCCAAACACCATTTTAAAATATCTTAAAAACTTTCGAACTTATAAGGCAAAATGTCTGCCCATATCAGTTAAGAGACACTGGGGTCTATGGAGATGTGTCTCGATGACTTAGGATAAGTCCGAGAATTCTTAACTTAGAAAGACGTTTTATACCTTAAACTAAAGGTCAAACATTGGTCCAGCGAATGCCGAAGACTATTTTAAAATATCTTAAGAACTTTTAGACTTATAAGACAAAAACTTTACTTATATCTATCTATTGATGAGGTTCTCAATAACTTGCGATTAGTCCAGAAATTCGTATTAATAATTTCCCTTCATACTTTAACCTTCAGCAATGTGATCCTCAAGAATCAATAAATGACAAAGGCTTTTAATTACCTAAAACCTCACAGGCACTTAGCACCTTCACCCTTTTCCTCCCTTTGCAACCCCACTTCGTCTGTCTCAAACACTACTTAAATCCGATCGGAGAGTTGAGAATTCCTAAAGGAAATCCCTTCTTCGGTTGACAAACTTAAACAAAAGTGGATCGGGGAGGGGGTTGGAGCGACTCAAAGGGCCAAAAAGCGGATCAATTAGTATCGGTTCCGTGTTAAATTAAACAAAATTGTAAAGCGTGTGTCCGAGGCGTGTTTGAATGGGTGTTCGTTAGGCGTCGGTGCGCGTCGCACCGGAGGACGTCGGCGGCGGCGTCGTCGGCGTCGCTCATTACCCGCCGCGACTAATTGTAATTGGATTAACCTCGATATCGTCCTTCGAAATCTCCCCATCGTCATCGTTACGCCTTGAACTGTGGGGAATTTATTCTTTTAATTGGTTCGGGATAAGTGTATTTATAAAAAATAGGGATATGAAACATAAATGGAGCGACTGGAAGAACCGAAGAATGAATAGAAAAACAGGAATATCAAATATGGTTCATTAGGTCAAAGTTGATAGTAATACAACCTTAACACAACATTTAAAAACATCAGATTCTCAAAATAAAACTTGTTTAATTTTGGAAATTCTAGCTCACCTAAATCTGATCTTCAGAATAGCTTTTCAGTATCTACTGCTTGTCATACTTGTTTCTCAGATAAATCAGAATTAATTTATAAATAGGATTTGAAATTCTCAAGTCCTCCTAATGTTTTAATAGTTTCTTGTATAGAGTTAAAGAACTCACTAGGTCCTGGCAAGTGAGCTAGATTTAACTAAGGAGGATGCTCTAAATTTTTATGATTTTAATGATAGAAATAGTGGATAAGACGATCACCTAATAAAGAAACAATTTGTGCTTAGTCTTATCTTAGATTATAGAGACAGATTCTCAATAGAACACTGGGTTCTAAAAAATTAATTAATTGGTATGTTGCTACCATAAGTAAGTTGTTTGTTACATAATTGTGATAAATAGTTGTTTGATAGAACAGTATAGATGCAAAAATTATAGAATTCTTTATCACGCATAACTTTGTTAAAAAGCATTTTTTCTCAGTTTTTTTGCAAAAAAAATCGTTTTTCATTAACCCTACCCTTGCCCCGCCACCCACCTCCACACAACTTACCAGTAAGAAATTGTTTTAAAAAATCATTGTTTTCCAAAGTAATAAACATGAATGGTTTAGCTGGTTTCATCATTATTATCTAATCTAATAAAACAGATTGTATTTAAATTTTATATAATTATGTATATATGTATATTAATAAATATTTAATACAAAAACAGTGCTATGAGATTGGATATTATAAAGGAAAAACGGTGATTTTTCAAAATAATTTCTTATTAGGAAAATGTTTGGGGTGGGTGGGGGGGGCAAGGGTTGTTTTAATAAAAAACAATGTTTTTGCAGAAAATATAAAGTTAATATTTAATTTAATAACACTATTTTTTTTAAATTTGATATAATCTTATACATAAATATTTAGTATAGAAACAGCAAATTTAATCACATATAGTCTAGAAAGTCTACATTATTGTCATTAAAAAAATTAATTAGTCAGTATAGTAATTTTCAAAAATCTCCTAAATTGTCCAATGAAACTAGCTGAGCTAGAAATTCCAAACTTGGACAGTGACGTGCGCCTAAGTTTATATTTGAAGAAACTATAAAAATGTTTAAAAAAATTTATCTAGTTTTTGAATTAAAACCAACGTTGTCCAGACATTTTATGTTACCGTCGGTAAAATAAATAACTTATAAAGTTGCCTAGTCTTTACAACGAAACTAGCTGAGCTAGAGTTTTCAAACCTAGACAGTGGTGTGCGCTCAAGTATCCTCTACAAGAACCGTAAAAAAATTCCAAAATATTTTCGACAAGTTTTTGAGTTATGATCAAGTTTTTCTAGAAAGTCTGCGTTCTAGTCATTTAAAAAATTTAATTATCCAATATAATGATTTTCAAAAGTCTCCTAGTTTTTCCAATGAAGTTAGCTGAGCTATAAATTAGAGAATATAGAAGATAATAGAGAAGAATATAGAGAATGATTTTTTAAGAAGACTCCCATTTTTGGAATGCAATTGCCTCTAAAAACAGGTATTCAACTGCCTAGACGTAAATAATTAAAACTTCTTACAGGCAGTTGATTGCCATAATTATTATCTGGAAAAACTAAATGGAAAATATTTCATGCAATAAATAATAATATTACATGCAACAAAAATAATATTTTATGCAACATTTCAACTGCCTGGACGAAAATATAAATAAAACATCTTCCAGGGAATTGAAGCCAGTGATTTCAATGACTTAATGCCTGGAAAAACGTTTTTAATTTTTGGCAAGGAACTATAGACACTTCATTCTCTTCACTTTGTTTTATACATAAGACATTAGCGTACAAAAAAATTAATTTGTTCACGATATTTCAATAACAGAGAGAGCAACTGAGTTAAATTTTTTAAGAATAAAAGGAATCAAGTTAATACGTGTCTGAACAATCTTTAAATAGCATCTGAGTAAGAGAAGTATTTTTTTCAAGCCCTTGAATGTGCGTAATAACGATATTTTGGGCATCGCTGAAGGCTAAACCGTTTTAAGTCCCAATCTTATATGAAATTTAGGAAAAATACAAAAAAACATGCATAGGATAAACTAGGAAATTATCGCGTGTTTCTGCATATTCACTTCTTCAGACCAAAACAACTTGACAAGAAATAGGAAAATTTAGCTAAAAGGTCTCCTAGTTTTTGCAATAAAATTGCTGAGCTAGAAATTTTATTCTATAAATTGATTATACAGGGTGTCCTAAAAAAGAGTGTCAAGCGAATGCCCAGAGATTGAGCAACCCTAGGGGAATCCGAATCACCCTCATGTATATGATATCCGATTTTTTTTAGTTTAGGAGTTATTACATTTTTTGTGATTTTCTAGTATTATTCGACTTTTATGCTTATTTCTGCTATATTCATATTAAATAGGTAAAGCGAATGCCTGATTTTTATTTTATTATTTAGATAAAAGTTGACTCTGACAAGAACAAAGATAATTTGATCCAGAAATTAAAATATTGCTTACAAAAATAAATAAATTGTGACTTAAAAAACAAAAGTAAAAAAGTTCAACAAAGTTAAAGGAGTTTTAACAATTACAGCTTTTTTTTTTTAAATAATTATTTAGGAAACCTTATCGGTCTATCAGCTTTTCACTATAAAAAATTCATTGGGCTACCCTTATCGCATCTTTATAACAGTTAAAAGGAAAACAAAAAAAGATTTACTAATAAATATGAAATAAAGCAAAAAGTGTTTTAATCAATTTATCTTTAATTATCACATAAAGTTTTCAAAATGACGACCTTGTTGTTCAATACAAATACGGCATCGGCGAAAAAAATTATCTTTTAACTGTCTAAATGCTAATCTGTTATTTTTTACGGTTTGTTTTGCTTCATTAATCTTTATTCTTAGTTCTTCTAAGTTTCTTGACTCTTGAGCGTACACGACCTCCTTGTAGTAACACCAAACAAAAAAATCAATTGGGTTTAAGTCCGGTGACCTGGGGGGCTACTGAATTGGTCGACCTCGACCGATCCCCTTGTGTCTAAATCGCCTATTCAGATATTCTCTGAGGAAAAAAACATGTCTCTCCTTGTCTCCAAATCCACATCTTCTAACAGCTCATGGAGATTTTCTGTTAAAAAATTTAAATAGATTAGAATTAAAATGTTTGTAAGCAATATTTTAATTTCTGGATCAAATTATCTTTGTTCTTGTCAGAGTCAACTTTTATCTAAATAATAAAATAAAAAACAGGAATTCGCTTTACCTATTTACTATGAATATAGCAGAAATAAGCATAAAAGTCGAATAATGCTAAAAAATCACAAAAAATGTAATAACTTCTAAACTAAAAAAAATCGGATGATATACATGGGGGTGATTTGGATTCCCCTAGGGTTGCTCTATCTCTGGGCGCTCGCTTGACACTCTTTTTTGGGACACCCTGTCTTATTGGAAAAGTTCTTATATACCCATTATCCATTATTAATAATTTTTTTAGTAGAGTCCCATTTCTGATATGAAACTGCCTCTCACAACAGATATTCAACTGCCTGGACGTAAATAATTAAAACTTTTCATAGGCAGTTGATGGCAGTTGAATAATTACTACCTGGAAAAATTGAATGGAAAATGACGAATTTAATTTTTTAATTAAAACTACCTCTGGAAGCAATATTGCAACTGCCTGGATGAAAGTATAAATAAAACATTTTCCAGGGAGTTAAAGCCAGTCATTTCAATGACTTAATACCTGCAAAAATGTTTTTAATTTTAAACTTTAGACATCTCTTTTCTCTTCACTTTCTTTTATACATAAGACACAAGCAATCAAAAATAAAAGAACAAAAAAATTGATTTAATCACGATATTTCTATAATAGAGACAGCAACAGAGTTGAATTTTTTAAGAATAAAAGGCATCAAGTTAATACGTGTCTATACCTTTTCTGAGTAGCATCTGAGTGAGGAAAGTATTTTTCGAGCCCTTGAATTTGCGTAATAATATTATTCAAGTCCAAATCTTGTATGAAAATTCAGGGAAAATACAAAAAAAACATGCATAGGGAAAACTAGAAAATTATCGTGTGTTTCTGCATAGTGACTTCTTCAGACCAAGGCAACCTGATAAGGAATAGGAAAATTTAACTAAAATGGATCATGAACAGGGTGCTAATAAGTCTTTTATGGTGTTTATGTTTATCAGGGACGGATTTACAAAAGAAACTCTTCAACATATTTTAAACTTGTTTCTATTAATGATAATTAAAATCCTATTTACCAGTAAAAATTAAAAACAATTAATAAGGTACCAGTAGATAAAGTTAGAAGAACGTAAATCAATTTCTTATTCCTTATATCCTATTCTTAGTCATAATTCTACAGTTTTGACTTTTGTGATAAATCAAATAATAAAATGATCATAGAAAAATCCTTAAATTATTTTACTAATATAAGCATGAATCTAAGACTAAAACTTTTCCGGAATAATGCCGATAAACCAAACGGTCTATGTCTAAGTTTCCTAGTCTTTACAATGAAACTAGCTAAGCTAGAGTTTTCAAACCTAGACAGTGGTATGCGCTCAAATATCCTCTATAAGAACAATAAGAAATTTCGAAATATTTTTGACAAGTTTTTGAGTTATGATCAAGTTTTTCTAAAAAGTCTGCGTTATAGTCATTAAAAAAATTTAATTATCTAGTATAGTGATTTTTAAAAGTCCCCTAGTTTTTCAATAACAGAGAAAGAAACTGAGTTGAATTTTTTAAAGAATAAAAGGCATCAAGCCAATACGTCTCTAAATACTTTCTGAATAGCATCTAAGTAAGGGAAGTATTTTTTTCGAACCTTTGAATGTGCGTAATAATGATATTTTGAACACCACTGAAAGCTAAACCGTCCTAAGTCCCAATCTTAAATTTAGGGAAAATACAAAAAAAAAACGAGCATGGGGAAAAACGGTGATTTTTGAAAAGAATTTCCTATAGTCTAGAAAGCCTACATTATTGTCATTAATAATATTTAATTAGTCAGTATAGTGATTTTCAAAAATCTCCTAAATTTTCCAATAAAACTAGCTAAGCTAGAAATTCCAAACTTGGACAGTGGTGTGCGCTCATTACAATTTTAAAATTACAATTTTTGGACTAGTTTTTGAGTTAGGGCCAGGTTTGTCTAGATAGCCTCCATTATTGTTATTAAAAAAATTAATGTAGACAGTATGGTGATCTTAAATCTTTTGGTCTTCCTGTTGTGATGAAACTAGCTGAACTAGAGTTTTCAAACTTGGACAGTGATGTGTGCTGAAGTTTTCCCTTTAGGAATATTAAAGAAAATGTTAATTATTTTTGACTAATTTTTGAGTGAAGGCTAGGTTTGTCACCTACGTTATTCTTATTAAAATTTATTAAATTGTTATTAAATTAAAAAATTAATTTAGCCACTATGATGATTTAAAGAAGTCTTCTAGTTTTTGCAATGAAACAGAATGAACTAGAGTTTCTAAACTTGGACAGTGGTGTACGGTGAAGTATTCCCTACAAGAATATTTAAAAAAATAAAAATATTTTTGACTAGTTTTTGAGTTATGACCAGGTTTGTTTAGAGGGTCTATATTATTATTATTAAAAAAATTAATTTGGTCTGTATGGTGATTCGAGTTTTTCCAATGAAACTTCAAAAGGTTTCTCGATATTATGCCCTGGTTTGTCCACGTACCCTGTTACAGTCATTAAAATAATTAAATTAGAAGGTTTTCTAGTCTTTCCAAAAAAATTAATTAAGCAAGAGTTTTCAAATTTAGACTGTGGTATAAGTTTCCCTACGAGAAACTACAAAAAATTTAAAAATAATTTTGAATAATTTCTTGAATAATCTTTTTGATAAAATCCTAAAAAAGCCTGGAGTAGCTATCATTAATTTACATCATTAAATGCCAAAAATTGAGTGTCAATTTACCGCTAAATGTCAGTACAAACAGCTTAACGAATTTAAGACTCCCACTACTTATTACGGCAGCATTAAAAATTAAGAACAGACATCACAAGTAAATTTGTCTTAGTCTGGCAACATGAAATTACCTTGTGTGGCATATGACACGTAAACTTAAAATCAAACGTTGCCAAATTAATAGACCATATTGTTTCAATGAATTTATATTAATGTGCTAACAGGGCATTTTATACTACGTCTCTTTGCATCAATAGACGAAGCTTAATTTATCTTTGATTCTGAGTGGATGAAACCAGAGGAAAACCAATGTTGCCGGTTGTAAATTTTCTTAAAATATTCAAAAATAAATAAAAATAACTCGGTGTACTTTTATTTTTAACACGTACGTTACAATAAACGTTAAAAAACGAATTGAAAGAAAAACCGGAAACTGCAACTGCAGTTCAGCGTGGAAACACTCAATAGCCGAATTGAAAACTATAAAAGTTTACAACCGCGGCAACATTGTAAAAGTTGTAAAAAATAACGAGGAGTCGTTAAGGGTTTTAAAAATATTTCTACTTCCGAGCGATTATTACAATGCCAAAAAAAAAATCTCCCCCGATTAACCCACGTAGGGAATTTTTAATCGGTTTAACCCCCCTAAAACTAAAAAGGTATTTAATGCAAAAGTTCATATAACGGTAAAAAATTCTATTTAACCTGTTTAAATGCGAGAAAGTCACTCAACACACATGGAAAAAATCCATATAAAACGCTCGTATTTACGCTCCAGTAAGTTATGCATGTTCAAATCGCTTTAACCCTGCTGGATTAAATTTCAACATTTTCTGTCCGTTTTCATTATAGAGTGAAACACAAATGTGTGGACGTCACACCTAAACCTTATTAAAACAACAATGTCAATATATAGGAAATTCCTTCAGAAGTAAAATAAAGAAGCCTCGCTAATATCCAATTAAGTTATGCCTATTTTTAACAAATAATGCTGAAAGTTTCCCACTTTTGAAATTAACGATGATTTGCTTTAAGGAGATTCTCAACAGCTAATTTGCCTAACTTTCAATTTAATTATCCGTCCGTTAACAACCAAAGTTTCTCTTAAACTTAACAGCAAAAAGTTTCACGATATAATTACCAGGTGTTTACGGGTAAGCTGCTTTTGTGCGGAAAACATTATAAGCACATTTAACTGTAACAAGGAGAGTTTTAAACGAGAACGTCCCTCGGACTTTGCCTTATTATTATTAAGTCTCTTAATTATAATAACCTCATTCGAAAGTAATAAATTCAATTTCTAATTATAAGAAAAGGGCTGCCGGGTAGATGAGCGTAGCATCTAGCTAGTTCGCTCGCTAGTAGTAATTTACATAACTAAGTAGAATATCACCTCAGAGTATTGTTTAAGTTAACGTTTATTTAACGTTAATTCTGGCTAGGCCCTTGAGGCATAGACCGTTTGGTTTGTCGAGCATTATTCCGGGAAAGTTTTAATCTTACATTTATGCTTATATTAGTAAAATAATTTAAATCATTCTTATTATTTGATTTATCACAAAAGTCAAAACTGTAGAATTATGACCAAGAGTATAAGGAATGAGAAATTGATTTACTTCCTTCTAACTTTATCTACTGGTACCTTAATTAATATTATTAAGTTTTACTGGTAAATATGAATTTAATTATCATTAATAGAAACAACTTTAAAATATGTTGAAGAGTTTCTTTTGTAAATCCGTTCCTGCTACACATAAACACCATAAAAGACTTATTAGCACTCTGTTCGTGATCCCTTTTAGCTAAATTTTCCTATTCCTTGTCAGGTTGCCTTGTTTTGAAGAAGTCAATACGCAGAAACACACGATAATCTTATGTGCATAAAAAATTAATTATTAAAATTAATAATTATTTTGTAGTGATCAATTAAAAAAAAATTAAGAAAGTGTAAAATATTCCTCATCAGTATTTTATTACTTATGCATGGAATATTCTTATTTTTATTAAGTCTAAGACTGATAAATACCTTACTACTTCCAGGCAGTTAAATGCACTCAATCATTGGACAAAAATAAAAAATCATTTGATTATCTAACCGAGAGAGAAAGGACGCGAAAATGAGGCACTCTAAGTCAACTGCATGAGAGAATATTTTTATTCCTTCCAGGCAGTTGAGTGCACTCAATCATTGGACAAAGAAAGACAGTAGTAATCAACTGCTTGGAAAAATATTTTTATTCCTTCCAGACAATTGAGTATACCCAATTATTGAACAGAGATGAAAATACATTCAATTATGTGATAAAGAGAGGAAGAGATTCTTAATCAACTGATTGGGAGACAAATTTTATTCCTTCCAGGCACTTGAACGTATTCAATCATTGGATAGGGAGAGAAAGGAAACGAAATTAAGACACCCTTAATCAGCTGCAAGAAGTACATTTAATTAATTATTAGACAGAGATCGAAATACATTCGATTATGTGACAAAGAGAGAAAGACTCTAAATCAAGTGATTAGGAGACAAATTTTATTCCTTCCAGGCACTTGAACGTATTCAATCATTGGATAGAGAGAGAAAGGAAATGAGAGTAAGACACTCTAAATCAACTGCATGGAAGAAGTATATTCAATTATTAGACAGATAATGAAGAAAATGCATTTGATTACCTAATAGAGAGAGAGAAAGAGAATTTTAATCAACTACTCGGGATATAAATTGTATTTTTTTCAGGCAGTAGAATGTATTAAATCATTAAACAGAGAGAGAAAGAAAACGAGAGTGAGACACTCATAATCAACTGCACGGGAGAATATTTTTATTCCTTCTAGACAATTAAGTACACTCAATTATTGGACAGAGATGAAGATACATTCGATTATGTGACAAAGAGAGAAAGAGATTCTAAATCAACTGATTGGGAGACAAATTTTATTCCTTCCAGGCACTTGAACGTATTCAATCATTGGATAGAGAGAGAAAGGAAATGAGAGTAAGACACTCTAAATCAACTGCATGGAAGAAGTATATTCAATTATTAGACAGATAATGAAGAAAATGCATTTGATTACCTAATAGAGAGAGAGAAAGAGAATTTTAATCAACTACTCGGGATATAAATTGTATTTTTTTCAGGCAGTAGAATGTATTAAATCATTAAACAGAGAGAGAAAGAAAACGAGAGTGAGACACTCATAATCAACTGCACGGGAGAATATTTTTATTCCTTCTAGACAATTAAGTACACTCAATTATTGGACAGAGATGAAGATACATTCGATTATGTGACAAAGAGAGAAAGAGATTCTAAATCAACTGATTGGGAGACAAATTTTATTCCTTCCAGGCACTTGAATGTATTTAATCATTGGATAGAGAGAGAAAGGAAATGAGAGTAAGACACTCTAAATCAACTGCATGGAAGAAGTATATTCAATTATTAGACAGATAATGAAGAAAATGCATTTGATTACCTAATAGAGAGAGAGAAAGAGAATTTTAATCAACTACTCGGGATATAAATTGTATTTTTTTCAGGCAGTAGAATGTATTAAATCATTAAACAGAGAGAGAAAGAAAACGAGAGTGAGACACTCATAATCAACTGCACGGGAGAATATTTTTATTCCTTCTAGACAATTAAGTACACTCAATTATTGGACAGAGATGAAGATACATTCGATTATGTGACAAAGAGAGAAAGAGATTCTAAATCAACTGATTGGGAGACAAATTTTATTCCTTCCAGGCACTTGAATGTATTTAATTATTGGATAGAGAGAGAAAGAAAACAGAGTGAGACACTCTAAATCAACTGCATGGAAGAAGTATATTTAATTATTAGACAGATAATGAAGAAAATGCATTTGATTACCTAATAGAGAGAGAGAAAGAGAATTTTAATCAACTACTTGGGATATAAATTGTATTTTTTTCAGGCAGTAGAATGTACTCAATCATTAAACAGAGAGAGAAAGGAAATGAGAGTGAGACACTCATAATCAACTGCATGTGAAAATATTTTTATTCCTTCTAGACAATTGAGTACACTCAATTATTGGACAGAGATGTAGATACATTTGATTATGTGACAAAGAGAGAAAGAGACTCTAAATCAACTGATAAGGAGACAAATTTTATTTCTTCCAGGCACTTGAACGTATTCATTCATTGGATAGAGAGAGAAAGGAAACGAAAGTAAGACACTGTAAATCAATTGCATAAAAGAAGCACATTCAATTATTGGACAGATAATGATGAAAATGCATTTGATTACCTAATAGAGAGAGAAAGAGAATTTGAATCAACTACTTGCTATATAAATTGTATTTATTTCAGGTAGTAGAATGCTTTCAATCATTAAACAAAGAAAGAAAGGAAACGAGAGTGAGACACTCGTAATCAACTGCATGGGAGAATATTTTTATTCCTTCTAGACAATTGAGTACACCCAATTATTGAACAAAGATAAAGATACCTTTGATTATGCGACAAAGAGAGAAAGAGACTTTGAATCCACTGCTTGGCAAGCAAATTGTATTTCTTCTATGCCCTCTAATGTATTCAATCATTGGATAAACAGAGAAAGAAAACGAGAGTGAGACATTCTAAGTCAACTTCCTGGAAGAATATTTTTGTTCTTTCCAGATAGTTGAGTGCAGCCAATCATTGAACAAAGATGAAAATGCATTTGATTACCTGATAGAGAGAGAAAAAGACTCTAAATTAGCTTCCAGGAAAACAATATTTTTTTTTAGACAGTTGGATATATTGAATAATTTAACATAGATATTAATAAAAAAATTTAACTAATGATGTACAGTCCAATTAAATTCAAGAAAAATCTGCGACATTAATATTATAATTAGTCCCTGATCAATTAATATATCATGATAATCTATACAAGGAATTGATTTGGTACCTCCCATCCTAAATCTACCAATTGCATTATCATTTCTTTAAAAAGGGCTTCTCTAGTCAATAACTTAAAACCAAACAAATTCAATATTAAGACCTCGACGTCTTTTTTTAGTAAAATTTTATCGCGATACTAGCACACACTGCAAAATTCATCAATTTCAGCGAAAAATGTTTTGAACGTCGTCGGAAGGGTCTTTTGTATCTGCCGCCCTCTCACAAAATTAATTTTCATATCTCTTTGAGTCGAAAGACCCTCGGAACTTTGTCTGCCAAGATTAATTAAACGGGAATGCCTATATACTTATCTCGAGGCCTAAACCGCGAAGTAACGTTTCCACATTGAAAGTGGAAATTGCGAAAATTTTTTTTAGGTTTAGACCGGAATTTTAGCAACGCATATTTAAAAAAAAATGCATAACTTAATGGGATATGATTTACGTTTCCTTATTTTCTTACTTTGATGAAAAAAGGAGGAAACTATGCTTTAGTAAGCTTTTTTCGTTGGATTTCAAAGAAATTTGTAATAATAAAAGCGAATTGTTTCAATGCCATAAATTGATTTTGAAATATTACAAAACGTGGTATAAAATATCCAATGTCGAAACTGATACGAGCGAAAATATATGGGTCACATCTGAAACATATGGTCAAGCTGATAGGAAAAACCCAATAACAAATAAAAAGCAATATGAAATCCACATTCGATGGACAGTGGGTAATTTATCTTGTCAAAATACATGTTACGCAGACGTTATTTTGCCATCGGTAGCTTTGTTCAGTGTCATTTATTTTAGGGTTTAACTGAATTAATAGAGCATTAGGATGCATAACTTAATTGGATATGATATTTGTTAATGTAGTTTGTATGGCATAGAAATTAAATATGCTATAACTATCTATATTAAAACACTCCATATAAAGACATAATAATTTGTTGGATAATATATGTGAGGAAACCCCGAGGAACCGCAACGCGTTATCCCGTCGGAGGTTTATGGGCACCGGTAAAACCGCCGGCAGAAGTTTATGATTTTGGTTTAATTAAGAACGAAGAGAACAGTGTGGAATACTAAAAGGGCACTAAAACCGTTTAATTATTATTAGAGGTCGTGGAAGACATCAATTCCTATGACGTTATGCCGGTAAACATTTAAGAGGTGATGAGACAAACGTTGGGGTTTAATGGAGCGCCTAAAGATTATTTTATTGGGGAAAAATGGGCTGAAAATTGCTTGGGTTTTACGAGTTGAACCTGTTTTATGGTTGGACCCTTTGGTGTGACACTCAAATCACAAAATATGTTTTTACTAACCATAGCTCTATATTTTGTTCTCGATATGATACACGAAAGTTTAGAAATAATTTATGCTTCACATGAAGATTGGTCAAGTCCAAAAGCAGTTCACTCCATCAGAATTCTAATTGTCTAACATAATAGTTTTTGCTAAAAATAAATTGAAGGACACAAGAACTGTATTCAACGTACCAGTGAATTATATAGAAAACAGAGAGAAGCAATATTGTAAAAATTTCAAGAACACCTCATATAACAATTATATTTCCTAGCATTTAAGTCCATACCATTCTTAGAGCACCTAATATTAAAGCTTACTAAATCTAATTTAAGCTTGAGGCAATATGTGGATATAACTCTCTGAAAGAGAAAATGGTACTGAAATACTCTGAAGAAAGAGAAAATGGTCTGCCCTAAGTGAGACTTTTGTGGAACACCAAACAGTACATGAATCTTATGTGAAATACATTGACAACCTCGACAATGCCTTTCAACCCATGATTTACCATATCAAAAGCTTTGGAGAAGTCTGAAGAACCAAAGGCTTAGTCAGGCAATCAATCAGAAAAAAGACATACAATTTAGCAGAGCCTCTAGCAATGAAACCAAATTGTTGATCTAATAATTGCTCCTGCAAGGAGCTAACAAATAAATCCTTCATGAAATCATCTAAAGAATACTTATTGATCTATTTTAACTATAGTCCAAATTAAATTAGGCCACAACTTCACCTGGAATACATGTATTACCTTTTTTTTTCAGCTGTACATTTTATAATAACTTAAATTATTTAATTTTTTATGTACATAGTGACGAAAATATATTATTGTATTAGTTGTATAAAAAATATATTTATTATTATACGTTTTTTTATTTTTAATAATTTTTGAGGAGCTTATTGTATGTAGTTTTTTATGCTAAATAAAGATTATTTTTATAATATTACAGTTGTTTGTTGTCCTCACTTTTCGAAATTGGTAGCATAAAACTTTCTTTATTTTATTCCATTAACCAGCATAATAAGTTCGCAATAATAAAAACAGGCCTTAATGTAAAGAAACTGCCCTTTTTAAAGGAAATTGGTGGAAGACCATCTTTTCCAGCTCACATTCATGGTGGATTATTTAGTGTATGGATCAGAAATTAATATTCTTAGATTGAACATATGAATATTACATGGATAGCAAATAGTTGTTGGTTATACATTTCGTAAAAGTAATCCAGAAACAAGTCAAGAATGAAGTAAAAACTGTAGAAACTTTAGTACACATACGGTATAAGGAAATTTTCTCTTCCAATGTGAACAAACTTAGTTAGTACCTACGGGGAAATTCTGTTGTATAAATCTAGTCATCAAAGCCCCTCTTATCTTTTTAATGATTTACAAAACAATAAAATCTTTGACGATTTCACAAGGCAAAACCCTCGTTATGTACAATCGGTGGCCATCTTGAATCGCCCAGTCTAATTAATATAACATAATTAATAAGACATAATTAATTAATGCCTTATATAATTCGGCTTCGACTTAAATTTTCAATTTACTAACAACTCTGTAAATAAGCAAAAAAAAATATATTAATAGTAAAGTCAATTTATTCCAACTTTTTGTCTGCTCCCGGTATGTACAATTGACGGCCATCTTGAATCGCCCAGCCTAATTAATATAGACATATATTAATATAAGTCTAATTAATATGGCATAATTAATTAATGCCTTAAATATTCCTTACATAATATAGCTTCGACTTTACTAACGGTATAGACCCAACTCTGTAAATAAGCAAAAAAAAAAGAAATCAATAGTAAAGTCGATATTGCTATCCTTTTATTCACCGGCGATTTTCTCAAAAGCTAATAGTTGTATGAAAAAAATGCAAGAGACCAAAAATTTAAATTTTTGTATGGTCTATTTTTTAATGTAGCTTAATTTTTAAAAAAATGTATGTACACATAAAATTTTGACCGTCAAAAGTGTGCACCCCCTCAGTTTACCGCTTAAAATTAGTTTTTCGCCTTTTCTAAGATAAAGAGTAAATAGACCGCCTAAAATAACGGGGGTATTCCAAATTTCGTTAAACTTGATGCAAAACTGTAGACACAGTTTTAAAAAATCTATTTTTTCCACACTTCTTGCGATGGCTGTAGCTTGAAGGGGGTGCATTTTAGGACCCATGTTTATAGGAAAAAAAAGTCCTATTTTGACCTCAGGAATACGAATATAAATTGATTTAACCATTAGTATCTTAAATTTTTTTTTTACCAAATTCATCAGAAGCATATAGGATTTTTTCTACATAAAGAAATAAATTTTGGCATTTAAAAAAATGTACACAAGATTTATATGTCTGTTTTTTAAACTCGATTACTACGCCTCAAATATTTGCTGAAATTCTTTTGAAAAATCACTGTTTTTTGTTCATATTATCCAATCTAATAACACTGCTTTTATACTAAATATTTATATATAAAATTATATTAAATTTAAATGAACAGTGGTATTAAATTATATATTAAATATATATTTTATATAAAAATGTTGTTTTTTATTAACATAACCCTTAACCCCCACACCCACCCCAAACAATTGAGCAGTAAGAAATTCTTTTGAAAAATCATCGTTTTTCGTCCATAATATCCAATCTAATAGCACTGCTTTTATACTAAATATTTATATATAAAATTATATTAAATTTAAATGAACATTGGTATTAAATTATATATTAAATATATATTTTATATAAAAATATTGTTTTTTATTAACATAACCCTTAACCCCCCACCCACCCCAAACAATTGAGCAGTAAGAAATTCTTTTGAAAAATCATCGTTTTTCGTCCATAATATCCAATCTAATAGCACTGCTTTTTTATTAAATATTTATTAGTATACATATATATAATTATATCAAATTTAAATAAACAAGCTGTTATTCATGTGTATTATTTTGGAAAACACTGATTTTTAAAATAATTTCTTACTGGTAAGCTGTGTGGGGTGGGTGGGGGGGGCAAAGGTAGGGTTAATGAAAAACGTTTTTTTTTGCAATAAGTAATTGCCCGCGAAAAAAATGATTTTCTAGTAAATTATAAACAATAAAAAAATGTATAATTTTTGTGTCTATACTTTTTTCATATAATCTTAAGGTTTTCGAGGAAAACGTGAAACAACTCTATTTTATTTTTCGAAAACATGGCATATGGCTATGAAAATTCCAGTAGTTGTGCTTTTTTTTATTGCAAATAAGTGAGAAATCAGTTTTTTTAAAATATGTCATTAAGTTTAAAAAAAATCATTTTTTTGGTTCTAAAAACAGTTTTTAAATTAAAACTATTGGTATATTTATCGTGAATCGCATCGTTTTTTGACTAACTTTTTGGAAACTAACCAGTTACTTAGGTTTGCCGTTTACCTGGAACAAAAATAATAAATAACTAAAATAATAACAAACGAGAGAAATCAATTATCCCTAAAAAGTGGTTATAGTAAATAAAATTTGATAATTTTAAAAGAATACATTATTGACATATAAGTTATTTCTCTATCTGTCCCTTGAACTATCTAA
Source organism: Anthonomus grandis grandis (assembly GCF_022605725.1). Classification (NCBI taxonomy): domain Eukaryota; kingdom Metazoa; phylum Arthropoda; class Insecta; order Coleoptera; family Curculionidae; genus Anthonomus; species Anthonomus grandis. The sequence continues at coordinate 28,617,002 of NC_065554.1, forward strand.
AGGAAACTCATCGACTTAGACCTTTATATCTAGTTGACAAAATACTATTTAATAAATCGAATATAATATAAGTATCATTATATTTTCACTTAAATTAGAAGCTAATTATTTTTATTTTATCTATCCAGAGAGAGGTATCTAATTATGTCTATACCAAGATTCTCATTATATAGAAAAAAAATTCTTATAAGATTAGGTCGGACATATTATATGGACATAATATGAACAATTTGATCGCTGTTAAAAGGCTCACAATTAATTAAAATTTTTATTAACGTACCTTTGCTATTTACTTATTATATTGCGGAGTTATTTTGTCGTATATAGTTAAGATATATTCATATTATAAGGTTTATTAGTATATTAAGGATTGGATCGTCTGGAAACTGCGTTTCTTTTAAATGGTTCCCTAAACTAGAATTTTTTTTTATTTCTATTATTGTCTATTTCTTAGACTGTGATAAGGATATTAAAATAAAAAGCCCAATTTTCATTAACAACCTTTAAAATATTCATACCGTTCAATATAATAATAATAATAATAATAACAATAAACTACTCTAACTTAACCACAAAAAGAAAAAATAGCATATGGTTTCTTTTAATTACATAAACTAACAATAATAAATTAAGATTCTTTTTCATAAAACTATAATATAATACTTATAGGTTAAACATAACAATAATGAGGCTTATAGAGTCTTGCCGGGAGAGATCAACAAAGTAATACGTATTTAAATTTAATATTATGAATATATAAAGAATATATAAGGTAATAGATGCAGGACCCCATTCAAAATCAAATATGATTAAACAATAAATTTTATAAAATAATAAGAATCTTGTTTGTTCATATAAAATCTAAGGCTAAGGGACTGTATGTACAATGTACATGATGGCATGCCCTCCTACGGTTGTTTTTGAAATAGATGTTCCCTGAATTTATATTTAAATTTATTTACATTTAAAAGTTTAAACTCATTAGATATATTATTATTATTATTATGTATAATTCAATAGCATTAAACAGAAAAGATTTTTTGTAAAAAGTAGATTTAAATGTAGGCATGGTGAAGAATCCTTTATTTCTTATGTTCAAATTATGTACTTTACCCCTAGGGATAAACTTATTATATAAATATATGGGTAAAGCAAAATCCTTCTAAACCATTTTTTTTCAAAAAATTTCAGTTTTTTTTCGGTACTAAAAACAGTATTTAAATTAAACTATTGGTATATTTATCCACCGTATATGGTCAAGGTTTTTCATGTTATAAGGTTTATTGGTATATTAAGGATTAAATCGTGTGAAAATTTAGTTTTTTCAAATGTTTCCCTAAACTAGAAAAAAAAATTCTATCCTTGCCTATTTCTTAGACTGTGATAAAGATATTAAAACAAAAACCCCAATTTTCATTAACAACCTTTAAAATATTCATACCGTTCAATATGAATATATAAATAAAGCGAAATCCCTGTAAACGCCCTCAGCCATCAGATAGGCCATTAACTCATCTTTCTTCGTCTAATGAATTTCTCCTGAGCTTTCAATAAGGGCGCGTCCGTTGTATTGAAGTGCACCCCGACCCCTTTTTGTGCCCGCGGAACAAGACCTCCGTCAATGTTGACACTCGGCATTGACACGGATTTGTTCATGAATTGTTTATCAGATGGCCGAAGGGTGTTCGACAAAAACCCGCGTGGTAAGGGAGTGGAAAACAAAATCGTCACGGTTTTCCCCCTGGGGGAGATTTTTAAAAGTGTGCAAAGGACCACAAGGGGTAGCGATTTTGGGGTTCGGATGGAACTTGTATTTGTGTTACAATTTCAGTTTCTTGAAGTAGTGTAAAACTTGAATTCAAGTCAAAACAACGGGTAACTAAAGATACTTCGTTATCCTCCACTAAATTTATTTATAAAATATTATTAATATGACATGTTTCGGATATATAATATGTCCATCATCAGGGGATTTTATCTTGTGGGGTCCATCTGGGTTAGTTCATTCATACTTAAATACATTAATAGATTCTATATAGAACTTCCTAAAATTTGATGTATCATATGCGATACTTTACTCAAACGGATTTCGTTTACATCAACACGTTGTTGGTTCTATATCTGATCAATGTGAAATTTCAGCAGGGCTACCACGAGGATCTGTTTTAGGTCTAATTATTTTTCATTTTTATGTCAATGACCTATTTTTGATATTAAGACATGGGCAGTGTACCTCTTTCGCTGATGACACCACTTTGCTATGGCATGATACAGATCCACCTTTTCTACTCAAGAAAATCAATGAGGACTATCATTTTAAACACAAATCAATCAATCAATCAATATAAGTTTTATTGTCGTAAGAAACCTTGTTGACAAAGCTGTAAAAAAACAAAAAAATTAACAAACTACGATATAGTAATAATACAATAAAGCTGGATTAACATATAATATAAATAAACAAATTGCAATATTAAAATTAAAACTTAAAGAAGGATTTTGTCAGTTCTTCTAGAAATATTGATAAACAATTAATATTTAAAAAAAATTTATCACCCTGTATCTTGAAAACTGTGCATTTCCGGATCCATGTTTATAGAAACTTTTTCTCATATTTTTTAACAAGGAATCACCCATTGAAATATCTCCGTCTATTTTTCGAACACCCTGTATAGTTTCAATTAGTTGGCATAAATTTTTAATAGTGTTAATAAGCAACGTTATGGCATATAATCCACTAATAGAATTTCATGTTGATTTCAAAATTACAAAATTTAAATTTATTATTAAATTATTTTCTAAGGCCACTGATACATTTAATACAAAATACAAAAAACGGGATATAAATAAATTTGTGCAAAAAAGCTTTTTTTTTTAATTCGAAGCATGTTTTATATCAATTGCTGAATGAAATATCACACTACTAAAAAACAAGGAAAAAGCATAAAAGGGATAAGGGCAGCATTATGCTTTATACATTATATTTCTCGATCCTGATACGAGGTGACGGGATGATAAATTGGTTAATGTAAGATTAAATTAATCTGGTTAGTAGCTTTGTTTGGCTTTCTGTATAGGAGTATATTCGCAAAATTAGTATTAAAAAATAACGCAAATTTATGTTTTTTATAATTCGTCATAGCTCCCTTGAAATAACAAACGTCCCTCTTATTTAAAAGTAAATTAGGTAAAATGGGTGAAGTAAAAAAGGAAGTTCTGTTTAATGGCCCTTTATTACCCAACATTATAATAAAGGGAGGTTCGTGCCAAAAAGGTAATTTAAAATATTATTTTAACTGTAAATTGCTAGTTAAATATTTAATGTGCCTTTGTTAAAATTAAGGAATAAAATTATAACTTTTTTTGCATACCCATTTTTCATTTCTTAAGGGGTACAGTAAGTTTTTGTCAATTTTTTATAATGCCCAGAATAATTAATCAATTTTTAATTAACGTTTATATTAAAAGTTAGTTTACAATTTCTGACAGTTCAGGCATTTTAATTAAATTAACTAACTTATTTAAAGCTCAAGTTAAAAATTTAGTTTAGATTTTCAGGTAGTTGCTCGAAGAGTTTTATAATTTGAAGCATTTTGATTAAAGTTATGCTTTAACTGTCTGGAAAAATTAAAGAATTAATTAACGGCAGTCAATGCATTATAATTAAGATTAAAAAAAAAATCAACTGCCTGGAATATTTATTTAATTTTTAATTAACTTTTAAGTTAAAATTTATTTTCCAATTCCAGGCAATTGCTTTTAAATGTTTTAAATTTTAAGCATTTTAAATAAATATATCCCTTAACTGCCTAGAATAATTAATCAATTTTTATTTAACGTTTATATTAAAAGTTAGTTTAGAATTTCTGACAGTTCAGGCATTTTAATTAAATTAACTAACTTATTTAAAGCTCAAGTTAAAAATTTAGTTTAGAATTTCAAGTAGTTGATCAAAGAGTTTTATAATTTTAAGCATTATAATTAAAATTATGCTGGAAAACTGTATGGAAATTAAAGAATTAATTAACGGCAGTCAAGGCATTATAATTAAGATTTAAAAAAAAAATCAACTGCCTGGAATATTTATTTAATTTTTAATTAACTTTTAAGTTAAAATTTATTTTACAGTTCGAGGCAGTTGCTTGTAAATGTTTTATATTTTATATATTTTAAATAAAATTAGGCATCAACTGTCTAGAATAATTCATAAATTTTTAATTAACGTTTATATTAAAAGTTAGTTTACAATTTCTGACAGTTCAGGCATTTTAATTAAATTAACTAACTTATTTAATGCTCAAGTTAAAAATTTAGTTTAGAATTTCAGGTAAATGCTCGAAGAGTTTTATAATTTGAAGCATTTTCATTAAAATAATGCTTTAACTGTCTGGAAAAATTAAAGAATTAATTAACGGCAGTCGAGGCATTATAATTAAGATTTTAAAAAAAATCAACTGCCTGGAATATTTATTTAATTTTTAATTAACGTCTATATTAAAAGTTAGTTTAGAATTTCTGACAGTTCAGGCATTTTAATTAAATTAACTAATTTATTTAAAGCTCAAGTTAAAAATTTAGTTTAGAATTTCAAGTAGTTGCTCGAAGAGTTTTATAATTTTAAGCATTATAATTAAAATTATGCTGGAAAACTGTATGGAAAAATTAAAGAATTAATTAACGGCAGTCGAGGCATTATAATTAAGATTAAAGAAAAATTCAACTGCCTGGAATATTTATTTAATTTTTAATTACCCTCTAAGTTAATTAACCTCTCTGAAATATTTATTTAATTTTTAATTAACTTTTAAGTTAAGATTTATTTTACAGTTCGAGGCTGTTGCTTGTAAATGTTTTATATTTTAAGCATTTTAAATAAATTATGCTTTAGCTGTCTAGAATATATTAATTAATTTATTAATGGCAGTTAAGGCATTATAATTAAGATTAAAGAAAAACTCAACTGCCTGGAATTATTATTTAATTTTTAATTAACCTCATAGTTAAAATTTATTTTCCAATTCCAGGCAGTTGCTTTTAAATGTTTTAGATTTTAATCTTAAATAAAATTATAATAATTTTAAATAAAATTATGCATCAACTGCCTAGAATAATTAATAAGTTTTTAATTAACGTTTATGTTAAAAGTTAGTTTAGAATTTCAGGTAGTTGCTCGAAGAGTTTTTTAATTTTAAGCATTTTAGTTAAAATTTACTAGAAAAATTAAAGAATTAATTAATGGCAGTCGAGGCATTATAATTAAGAATAAAGAAAAACTCAACTACCTGGAATATTTATTTAATTTTTAATTAACTTTTAAGTTAAAATTTATTTTACAGTTCGAGGCAGTTGCTTGTAAATGTTTTATATTTTACATATTTTAAATAAAATTATGCATCAACTGCCTAAAATAATTAATAAGTTTTTAATTAACGTTTTTTAAAAGTTAGTTTACAATTTCAGACAGTTTAGGAATTTCAATTAAATTAACTAACTTACTTAAAGCTCAAGTTAAAAATTTAGTTTAGAATTTCAGGCAGTTGCTCGAAGAGTTTTATAATTTGAAGCATTTTCATTAAAATTATGCTTTAACTGTCTGGAAAAATTAAAGAATTAATTAACGGCAGTCGAGGCATTATAATTAAGATTTTTAAAAAAAAATCCACTGCCTGGAATATTTATTTAATTTTTAATTAACTTTTAAGTTAAAATTTATTTTCCAATTCCAGGCAGTTGCTTTTAAATGTTTTAAATTTTAAGCATTTTAAATAAATATATCCCTTAACTGCCTAGAATAATTAATCAATTTTTAATTAACGTTTATATTAAAAGTTAGTTTAGAATTTCTGACAGTTCAGGCATTTTAATTAAATTAACTAATTTATTTAAAGCTCAAGTTAAAAATTAAGTTTAGAATTTCAAGTAGTTGCTCGAAGAGTTTTATAATTTTAAGCATTGTAATTAAAATTATGCTGGAAAACTGTATGGAGAAATTAAAGAATTAATTAACGGCAGTCGAGGCATTATAATTAAGATTAAAGAAAAATTCAACTGCCTGGAATATGCAACCCTCTAAGTTAATTAACCTCTCTGAAATATTTATTTAATTTTTAATTAACTTTTAAGTTAAGATTTATTTTACAGTTCGAGGCTGTTGCTTGTAAATGTTTTATATTTTAAGCACTTTAATTAAAATTATGCTTTAACTGTCTAGAATATAATAATTAATTTATTAACGGCAGTTAAGGCATTATAATTAAGATTAAAGAAAAACTCAACTGCCTGGAATTATTATTTAATTTTTATTTAACCTCATAGTTAAAATGTATTTTCCAATTCCAGGCAGTTGCTTTTAAATGTTTTAGATTTTAAGCCTTTTAAATAAAATTATGCCTCAACTGCCTAGAATAATTAATAAGTTTTTAATTAACGTTTATGTTAAAAGTGAGTTTAGAATTTCAGGTAGTTGCTCGAAGAGTGTCTTAATTTTAAGCATTTTAGTTAAAATTATCTGAAAAAATTAAAAAATTAATTAACGGCAGTCGAGGCGTTATAATTAAGAATAAAGAAAAACTCAACTGCCTGGAATATTTATATTTATATTCCATTTTTCATTTCTTAAGAAGTGTTGTAAGTTTTTATCAATTTTTTTGTTAATGATGCCTTATAATAATTAGGACTGAATTATAGTAATGTTATTGATTTGAAATTACTGGTCCTTGAAATAACTTTTAATATGCAGTCCTTTATGATCGTTATATTAATCAATAAGGAAATGAGGATAAAATAAATTTGAGCATTTAATTTATTGATTTTATTAGCAGAATCTTGAATCAATATCAACATCTTGTAATTAATTAGTTATCATATAGTTGGTTAAAACCTATTATAATCAAATTATAATTTTTTATCACTGATTTTTGTAAGATAAACAGAACTCAATTGATAATAGACGATTTATTTAAATACTCGATTATAGCATTTATGAATTTTTTTTTTAATTTATTGCACATAAATAAATTAATCCGAATCATAACAGTTTTTTATTTATTATCCTTTAAAATCATTAAGATGATTAATTAGTTATGAGATAACAAAAATTATTTAAATATTTGATAATTTTCTATAATCAATTACAGACAGCTTTTTTTTAAATATTTAAAGTACCACCCTTTATTAGCACTATAGTATATAACGAGTACTTATTGTACTTGTCATACATAGGATAGCAATTCCAGCCAATTTTTTTTCTTTAATTTTAAGTATATTTTAAATATTATCCTGTACCTCCAATATTAAATTAAACCGTTGGTAAAAAACTTATATCTTTTATTCCAATTTTTTTAGAGATTTTTTAAATCTCTAAATCGACTATATTAGCTTAAAAATCCCTTTGCGATAAAACAATTTGCCTTTTTCGTTCATTATTAACTTTTTTCGCTCCCGCCCTACTTTCTCTTTATTATACGATGCCATCAAAAAGTGAAACTCGAACCCTTAAATTGAATTACAATATAACAAAGGCCCCTTCCAGTCAGAAGCGATTTTTCAAGATATACCCCCTAAAAAAAAAAACTGTCAGGCAAAAAGTCCTTTTTTCCTTTTTCATTAATTAGCCTATAAAAGCTTCTATTATAGGAAAAAATACCCTAAGCCTCCTTTACAAAAAATACCCCAAATGAAATTTTTTATCCTTCTATAATAAGCGGGGGTTAAACTTTTAAATGACATTCGCCTAAGCCCTGTTACATTATAAAAAAATAAATTTCAAAGTTTTGAAGGTTGCCTGTGACTCAGACTTAATTTTTTGGGTCGTTTAATGAGGAAAAAAAACGTTGTTTTCAAGCTACAGTAAATTTCTGTAAATTAAATAATACTTAGGTCTCGTTAAAAGTTAGAAAACCTTAAGTAAGCTTAGGGGTACGTCAATTCTGTATTGTCCTGAAATGGTTTTAATTTAATTTAAAAAATTTCCCAGGAGAATGTGTATGTGGCTTCTCTTGCGGCATATAGGTGTGAGATTATCTCCGGTTTCTATTTCTGTCGGATTGGTGCAATGTAAATCAAATTAAAAGTGATGGAATTTAAGTTTTTATTATTAGAGATAGAAAATGATAAGACCTTATTAGTGAAAGAAAAGTGGATAGCATTTTAACAGTAACCTGTCCTAGGATTTTTTTTTTTTTTTAAATATGGAAAACTATATCTAATGCATGAAAGACGTAAAAATCATATAGAAATTCTTAAATATTTTCATTGACTAAAAAACACTTGGAGACTATAAAAAAAATACTTGTCATGATTTATGTATTTTCTCGTAACCTGAGGAAGGTTTCTTAAAGTAATCTCGACAAATAAAAAGAAAAACAATCATTCAATTACCTGTAAGAATTTAATTAATTTTTTTACAGGCCTTTTAAGGGTATTTTAGCCTATAAATATAAAATTTTGACAATTTTTTGGTAAATGAATGAAAAATTCAACTGCCTGGAATCATTTAATTTTTTAATGGTCCAGACATTTTTCGAGTATTTATGTTATGGAAAGCAATGAAAACCTTTAAAGAAATCAACTCCGAAATATTTTGGTCAAATTGGACTTCGTGGAAGAATGCTTTTTTTTAATGTGTGTTAGGTTTTACTGGCTAATAATGCGCCATTCTTTAATAAACCCAAAATCGAGCATTTTATTAATTTTAACGGTAAACACTAAAGCGGCAAAATCCGAACAAACAGCGAAATCCGCCAAAATTACCCTTTAACTGAAATACATAAAATGAAACGTCTATTATATCCTGGACAATTTTCAATTGTCTGTTTTAATAACACGGCATTAACGACGGGTCCGTTATCGATAGGGCATAAATTTATATTATCCAATGTAATGGAAAATTCATTTGTGTAGAAAATCAAATGATACGTAGTAAAAATTCGGTTAAAAGTTAGTTTAGAATTTCAGGTAGTTGCTCGAAGAGTTTTTTAATTTTAAGCATTTTAGTTAAAATTTACTGGAAAAATTACAGAATTAATTAACGGCAGTCGAGGAATTATAATTAAAATTAAAGAAAAACTCAACTGCCTGGAGTATTTATTTAATTTTTAATTAACTTTTAAGATAACATTATTTTACAGTTCGAGGCAGTTGCTTGTAAATGTTTTATATTTGATATATTTTAAATAAAATTATGCATCAACTGCCTAAAATAATTAATAAGTTTTTAATTAAGGTTTTTTAAAAGTTAGTTTACAATTTCTGACATTTCAGGCATTTTAATTAAATTAACTAACTTACTTAAAGCTTAAGTTAAAAATTTAGTTTAGAATTTCAGGTAGTTGCTCGAAGAGCTTTAACTGCCTGGAAAAATTAAAGAATTAATTAACAACAGTCGAGGTATTATAATTAAGAATAAAGAAAAACTCAACTGCCTGGAATAGTTATTTAATTTTTAATTAGCTTTTAAGTTAAAATTTATTTTAGAGTTCGAGGCTGTTGCTTGTAAATGTTTTATATTTTATATATTTTAAATAAAATTATGCTTCAACTGCCTAGAATAATTAATAAATTTTTAATTAACGCTTATGTTAAAAATTAGTTTAGAATTTCAGGTAGTTGCTCGAAGAGTTTTTTAATTTTAAGCATTTTAATTAAAATTATACTTTAACTGTCTCGAATATATTAATGAATTTATTAACGGCAGTCGAGGCATTATAATTAAGATTAAAGAAAAAATCAACTGCCTAGAATTATTATTTAATTTTTAATTAACCTTTAAGTTAAAATTTATTTTCCAATTCTAGGCAGTTGCTTTTAAATGTTTTAGATTTTAATCAATTTAAATAAAATTATGCATCAACTGCCTAGAATAATTAATAAGTTTTTAATTAACGTTTATGTTAAAAGTTAGTTTAGAATTTCAGGTAATTGCTCGAAGAGTGTCTTAGTTTTAAGCATTTTAGTTAAAATTATCTTGATAAATTAAAGAATTAATTAACGGCAGTCGAGGCATTATAATTAAGATTAAAGAAAAACTCAACTGCCTGGAATTATAATTTAATTTTTAATTAAATAAATATTCTATTCTTCATTTCTTAAGACGTATTGTAAGTTTTTATCCATTTTTTTGTTAATGATGCCTTATAATAATTAGGACTGAATTATAGTAATTTTATTGATTTGAAATTACTGGTCCTTGAAATAACTCTTAATATTCAGTCGTTTATGATCGTTATATTAATCAATAGGAAAATATGGATAAAATAAACTCGAGCATTTAACTAACTTATTTTAAGCTCAAGTTAAAAATTTAGTTTAGAATTTCAGGTAGTTACTCAAAGAGTTTTTTAATTTAAGCATTTTTTTTTTTTAAATATAGAAAACTATAACTATATAAACTATATAGGTTTTTTAATTTAAGCATGTTTTTTTTTAAATATGGAAAACTATATCTAATGCATGAAAGACATAAAAATCATATAGAAATTCTTAAATATTTTCATTGACTAAAAAACACTTGGAGACTATAAAAAAAATACTTGTCATGATTTATGTATTTTCTCGTAACCTGAGGAAGGTTTCTTAAAGTAATCTCGACAAATAAAAAGAAAAACAATCATTCAATTGCCTGTAAGAATTTAATTAATTTTTTTACAGGCCTTTTAAGGGTATTTTAGCCTATAAATATAAAATTTTGACAATTTTTTGGTAAATGAATGAAAAATTCAACTGCCTGGAATCATTTAATTTTTTAATAGTCCAGACATTTTTCGAGTATTTATGTTATGGAAAGCAATGAAAACCTTTAAAGAAATCAACTCCGAAATATTTTGGTCAAATTGGACTTCGTGGAAGAATGATTTTTTTTAATGTGTGTTTTAGGTTTTACTGGCTAATAATGCGCCATTCTTTAATAAACCCAAAATCGAACATTTTATTAATTTTAACGGTAAACACTAAAGCGGCAAAATCCGAACAAACAGCGAAATCCGCCAAAATTACCCTTTAACTGAAATACATAAAATGAAACGTCTATTATATCCTGGACAATTTTCAATTGTCTGTTTTAATAACACGGCATTAACGACGGTCCGTTATCGATAGGGCATAAATTTATATTGTCCAATGTAATGGAAAATTCATTTGTGTAGAAAATCAAATGATACGTAGTAAAAATTCGGGTTATTATTGGGAACGTTTTCGGTTTAGACAGCTGCGAACGTATTTATTTTTAATAGATTTTTTTAAGGAAGAAATTATGATTTTCTTCATGAAAAACATAATTTTAAAAATGTAGAGAAATATCAATTTTTTTTTGCACATGGTGTGTCGTGAAAAAAAATAAGTTTATTTTCCCTTTTTTATTTAAATTTAACAATGTTCATTAAAAAATGCAACAATAAACAAAAAATCCATTGTGCATCATAACTTTATTTGGTTTTTTTAATTACCAACTTTTAGCCCTTTGTCGCACTCAAAAAAAAAATTTTTTTACTAAACAAACGAGCTTCAAAAAGCGATTTTACAGCAAATTACACTACAGATTTTTAATTTCCGAAATTACAGTTAAATTACGGCTTTCGTTTGTCTAAACCAACAAACAAACAAAAACCATACGTACGATCCGAAACAAACCTAATTGCCATTGTGTACGGTAAAAAATAACTTCAATTGACATCATAATATAAAAAAGGGCAATTTTCTTACTCCCATATATAAAATATCCACGAATGTTTAGTTTATGTCTTACACGATCCTAAATTTTAGTTTTCTCCGGAGGTTATTGGGGGTTTTAGTGCCGTTTTATTTCCCCAATTTTATTTATGCACACAAACAGCGATTTCCATCGCCTAGTGAGACATTGTCTTCGGTTTTATAACCCAGATTATTACCGGAGTAAAGCTCCCGGTTAAACTAGGAAATACATTAAATATAAATAGTACATTATTGCATACATTTAATTGAAAGTCTTTTTAAGGAGAATATTAGAGCACGTAGAGGGATTTTTAAAATACTCCATGAATATTCTTATTGTTTTAAATATTTTGAATAATAAAACACTCGCAAATAATATAAATGTCTACACTGTTTCAGTTTCTAAAGTTCCAACCCTTTTATGACCTGATTTATTTTCCCAATTTATTTACAAGCAGAAAACGACCCACTTCAACTTTATTCGATACAATAATAGTTTATGTATGACATCATTTGTTCGATTGAATGAATTTTAAATTTTATTCAGCTTATTCGCATTCATTCCACTATTAATTAGTAGGCAAGTTCTCGCATAAATTGCTTAGCTAAACTATTAATTAAATATGGAAATTCGTATAGCATTAGTTCGTCGGAGTATTTGAAAAGGCCCATACTTTGTTGGAAATTCGTGACATATGCTTTGTGCTATAAGAAATTATAACTTGAGTTTAGTTTAATAATTATTAATACTTTAATTAATTAAAATTAGAATTTTGCTCTTTATGATCTGATTTAGTTATTTCAATACTGACAAAAAATCCACATTTTAAAGGCCAATTTCTCGTAAACTATTGCCTCTTTTGATATAATGAGACTCTCCTGCTTAAGTGTTGTAAGTTTTTAGATAATGGATTTTTTAAGGTTAATTTTTGGCGAAAATAAAATTGAAAAATGAAATTTTTTTGGTCATTTTTAGTGGTCGCCTTCATTTTCGTTAGAAATTTCGTGAAATAAATCCAGATAAAAGAACGATATTTTCACTATATTCCAAGGTATGAGAATATTCTAAATATTTTTTAGGTAAGTAAACATATTCACCCAACATTATACGATGGTTAAATAAACGTTTATTTTTGGTTTACACCAGATGTTCGTTTTTGGTTAAATTTCTTCTATAAATATCGGGTTAAATGTCCGCATGATATACGTTGAAGAATTTAATATTATTTTTGTGTTTTATTCACGTTTAACGAGACAGTTTATTACAAGTACGGAATATTGTATGTTATTTAAAGACTTTGTCCCATGCAAATTAAATAATAAAAATACCTTGGACTTTCTATATGGTATACTTATGTCCATTACCAAAAGACAAACTAACAGAAGTTTGTCCTTGCACCGTGGACTTATTGCCATTTGTTTGTAGTTACACTTGTTGCGGTTAAAAGTGTTTATTTTGAGTACTTTCAAGTTCTTTGTTTTTTACGGAATAAATTTAAAATAATGGATTTCCCTGTGACAGGGGATCATATTTTCATACGGATCGTGGTAGTAGAAAAAGGAAAAAAAATCTTACGTCTAAAGAGCGTAAAAGTAATGTCAGATACGTTTTAATAATTTTAAGGTTATGTTTGTATTATGCTATTGTTTAGGTACCTAATATTACCTATCCTATAAGTTCTTATCGTTAATATTTTAATATTAGATTTTTTTTAAAGGTACTCAGATCATTATCCTAATTTGGAACATCTTGTCGATTTTTCCTGTACACATCCAAAACGTAAGGATTTTTTTTGCCATAAACAATCCCAAGGCGACATAAGGACAATCAGAAATATGAATTTCAAAACGACAAAAAAAAATGTCCAGGATAATAAATTGGGACATTTTATGGATGTTGGAAAACCAGATAGAAGTCGTAACCGAAAAGCAGGAGGAAAATCCCACAATTTTGCTACAAGATATCATTATGTAAGTTTTAAAAAAAATTGTAATTTTTTATTTTGTATTTAAATTTTATTTGTAATCTTAGATGTATGTAATATTTTTTATTGTAGGTTTGGAAAAATGAGAAAAAATATACATTTGCCAGAAATTATTTTTAGAAATATTTAGTGTTAGTCAGAGACGCGTGAATACTATTGCTCGGAAAATGCAATCTGGTACTGGTATTGTTGAGAAGCGTGGGTGAGATAAACGCTCTTTTAAAAATGTAATGTATATTTGAAGCTGTAAAAAATTTATAGCCAGTTTGAAAGGACATGAAAGTCATTACGGACGTGCCAAATCTCGTCGCATTTATCTTTCATCCGAAAATAATATTACTGCTTTATGGAATCTGTACAATGAGGAAGCAGTTGAAAATTCAAAAGTAAATTAAAAGTATTTCAGCAGAATCTTTAATAAGCATTTTAATATTGCATTTGGGAGCCCTGCCACCGACGTATGTGGTTTTTGCGTTAGGACCCACATATCTATTAGCATTTGCAAATACAAAACTGAAATAAGCAAATTAAAAACTTCTCTACGTTCACATAAACTACGGGCCAAACAATTTTTCAATCTAATGAATAAAAAGCCAGCACAGAGTGTATCTTACTGTTTTGACCTTCAGCAGGTTCAAGTCTTACTGAAAGTGCCCATTCAAGATGCATTTGTCTTTTTACTGTTTTTGTGTTACCGACGTTGATATTAAAAAACCAGTTTTCTACACCTGGATGGAACATCAAGCAACTGAGACAAGCTCTGCTTTATGGGATTTTCTTAATAAAGCAGAATTTGAGCCCGATATAAAACAGATAAGACTATTCGCAGATGGGTGTGCCGGGCAGAATAAAAATGCACACGTGATGCATATGCTTATGCTATGGCTGTACAGAGATGCCCCGCAAAATATTACAACCTGTGGTTCTTACCTTTCCGGTACGCGGCCATTCGTATTTGCCAGCGGATCGTGTTTTCGGGCAGTACAATAAAAACACCTACAAAATATCATGAGATGTACTCCAAGAAGAGAGACAACCTGGTAAGGACTAGGTTGTTTACGATATAAAAACTGCGTTAACCTCTTTAAAGAAAATCAGTGCGGCCAAACGGATTATTATTAAGAGATCACACAACAACAGCAATATTTTGCTTATGACCGAGTTGTTCTACTGAAATGACGATCCATCCAAGCAATTTCAAACGGTATTAAAATGCGGAAAAAAGCTTTCGACTTTACAGCTACCTGTTGTAATGCTTCAAAATGATCTTAAAACAAAAAAACTCCAGAGCCTCTCAAAACTTTTGATGGAAATATCAGGGGCAAATTGGATTAATGATCTTGAATGAGACAACATGGTTGCAACCTATTCTTTTTAATAACCATGAACAAAATGAGAATCAAGTGAACCAAGATGAAACTGATGGTGATAATGCTAGCGAAGAAGGTGACATGCTATGTGATTGCAATAATGATGACGACGGAGACCTCTATGACATTTAAAAATATTTTGTATATCAAAAATAAAATACTGATCTTATAAACCTACTTACGTTTTTTTCATATACTTGCTATACTTATTCATGCCGCTTTGTATAGAGAAACAAAATGCAAGGTTGAGAAACTAAATGCAGTATGTCCTACAGTTTTTCAAAGTTTTTTAGGATATAATCAATACCAGATTGTCTGCATATAAGTACATCATTTGCATAATTTTTGATAAATTTTTCGGGTATATCATATTTTTGATAAATTTTTTGCCAGACACGTAGCAGTTTTTGCTTATTTGCCAAAATTACAAAAAATGGACAAAATGCATCTAGAAAGTCTGTTTCTCGTTTAATGGAACGAATTTTTGTTTAATAACTTTACTGCTAATATAAATATTTTTTTTTTAAATTTTCACATGTTATTAATGCATCAGGGGGGCATTTTTTGACGTACAAAAAAAAATTTCCAATAACGTTCATAAGGGTTTTATCGTAAATTTTATTTAATAAAAAAAAGTACACATCCTTTTTTTAAAAAATAAATTTGATTTTTTAAATCCTTGTTTAGTTTTGAGCAAATTTGTAATTTTAAGTTTTTTTTATTTGTATGCCTTATTTGGTATAATAATTGTTTCATACACGTTAATGCATTTCTTATTTTCTTCTAGATTTCTTTATGTATAATATTCCATTACTACACTATAAGATATATACGTGTATGAAATGTATATCGTATCCCACACGTTGGTATTTATGTGATATCGGGGTCATTTTATCACACATTTGAGGTGTAGTGATCCTGTGTAAATACTATCTATGCAAATCCCTTGTTAATTTTTTAAAATGCCAACAGAATCGTATATGATATACGTATATTCTACAGTTTAAAAAAATATACCTTAATTATCTACGGTTGATACCAATAGTTTTATTTTAAAAACTGTATTTTTAAACCTGAATAATGATAAGTTCTATAAAACCAAAAAAAATTTTTTTTAAACTTAATGACTTACCTTAAAAAAAAAATGAATTTTCACTAATTTGTCATAAGAAATGGCACAACTACTGTAATTTTCAGGCAATTATTTAAAAAAAAAAATGGAATATCTATTACATCCAGTTTCTGGAAAATCCAAAAAAATTACATAAAATGCCCTAAAAAAAATATAAAATACAAAAAATACATTTATTGGGTGAAAACAAGTGCAAAACGTGCCTGGAATAAAATGGACTCCTTAGGAAATTCAATTATTTGTTTATTTTATTCCGATTATTTGATATGGTTTGTATTATTTTTAAAGATTTCAATATAAGCTTAGATCTTTGATTTTTTCAATTTTTTTTTTAATTTCCTTGCATGCAACTTTTTTAATTTGCTTCCCATTTAATGCAATTTATTAAATTATTACAGATATTTCATATATATTCCTAAGAACATTTCAATAATGTTTTCCAAGTATTTGATATAACTTCATTAGGTATTTTAGACATTAAAAATATTTTTGAGACGCTTAAAATTTTCCAGCTAATTTTTCTTTTAATTCCAGAAATGCAATGTCTTCAAGCAAATTAATTAAAAGTAAGGAAAATTTAATATGTCACAAAAAAATCCGGACCCAGACATACTTAACCTTACCTAAACCCAATATTTTATTCAAAATTTAATTAAAATTCCTGGCACTAAGGTCCTAAAGCAACCCAATAAATAATTAAACGACTAATCCAGTTTATTCTCGCTATAATCCTTGACCCAATCTACTTTATAATCTGTAAACAATAAATAGACATTCCAGATGAGGCTCTATAATACAAATATCTCGTCATTTCTCCCTTGTCCAGTTAACCGCCAGTCTAGCAACGTTCAATCAATTTCAAATTGATTAAACGATGATATAACCTAGAAGCTGCCGGGTCTAAAGAGACTTCCCTGACCAGTTCGGATATAATTGGATTCTGTTAGTTGGTTCACTGTTAATTTATCCAACAGCCTGTTTGCGTTAAGTGAATTTGATTTGCCTTAAACAGGGCGGAAGGGAGGCTTATTACTTTATTTATTAAAACAGGAGGCTGATAATTAGAACTTTCTTTAAATGTAAGGTATTTAATTCATCTTCTTCTACCCCAGGCTGTAACTAACTTTTAATACTAATTAAGCTGTTTAAGAAGTTTCTGTGAAAAGGAAATGGACAACAAAATATGCACTCCGTGACCAATTATAGAGGCAACAATTAACTTCCGTTTAACTCCAGGAAACTCATCTAATTAATTTAATTTTAAGTTAATGTTAAATGGAACTGCAGTTCTAAATTTTCCTACTTTTTCGAGGTGGTTTTTACACTCCCTCAGAGAGTTTTATTAATACCCGGGAAAATTGTTTGTATAATCAATACGAAAAATGAGCCATTAAAAGTGAATTATGTAACCGATATTGCCTCTCGAGCGAGGTATATTTATTATTTAACCTGTTTTTTTTTTAAATTGTTATTGTCTCTTTGTTCTGCTATTTTATTGGGACTTTTTGTTACTCTAGTAATACTGAAATATATTTTGCTTTTATGTCTGGAATAGGTTATTAATTTTAAAATAAAAAATTATTCAATATGCCCTGGAAACTATGACAAAATTAGATCTTTAGAAAAATGTGCATTGAATTTTTGGGATAAAATTAAAATTTACTTTATCTAGCTACATGGGAAAAAATTGCATCAAATATATATTGATTCACCGACTTTTTAGTTAATATTTTGGTTTTGGTATATTTTTCAACCGTATATGGTCAAGGAATATTCAATAAACTATAGAATATAAAATCTTCGAGCACTTGCCTAAAGTTGCAAAATAAATTTTAACCTGCACGTGAATTAAAATTTAGTTAATTAATTAAAATGCCTCAACTGCCTGAAAATATAAAATGAATTTTAACTTAACTGTTTAATAAAAATTTATTAATTATTTTAGGCAGTTGACCCTTAATACTACTTAATGTCGATTTTTCACGTTTTTTAGGCATTTAAGGTAAAATTTTAATTTTTTCATAATTAGCTTTTCCATTTCTGATTTTGTATTTTAAAGGGTCACAGACATAAAAAATTATATTTTTATTTTATTTTAGGCCTATTTTTCGTGTTTCATGTTTTTCTTTTAGGCATTTAAAATAATTTCTAATGCATGAAACATTTGAATAATTTTGTTTTGGCCTAATTAATAATTTTTAATTTTTTCATACTTTCTGTAAAATTTCAACATCTTCTACGTATTTAATTAAAAATCAGTTAATCAACTATTCTAGGCAATTGAGACGCAATTTTAATAAGCAGGCCTCAACTACCAAGAATCATAAAATAAATTTTAATTAAAAATTTCAATTAAAGAGTATTTAATTATTTATTCCACGCAGTTGAGGCTTAATCATAATTAAAATGCCTGGACTACCTGCAAGTATTTTAGAGTGGTAACTTTAATACCGATAATAAATTAATTAATTTTTCGAGGCACTTGAGCCTTAATGTTGGTTTTTTACATTTTTCAGGCATTTTAAGTAAAATTTATGTTTTTTCTATAATTTGTTTTTCCATAGTTTTCTAGATTGTGTAAAATTTCAACGTTTTCCGTGTATTTATTTAAAAATTAGTTAAATAAAAAAAATAAATATTCTAGGCAGTGGATTTTTAAACTTAATTAAAATTCCTCAACCACCTAAAATGTTTAATAAAAATTAATTAATATTCCAGGCAGTTGAGCCTTAATGTCAATTTTTTAGGCATTTAGAGTAAAATTTAGATTTTTTTATCATTAGTTTTTTCATAGTTTTCTAGGTTGTTTTTAATTTTATTTTAATATTTGATCTAATTTTGTATTTTTAAGGATCTCACAGACATAGAAATTTATATTTTTATTTTATTTTAGGTCTGTTTCTTATGCTTCATGTTTTTCTTTTAGGCATTTAAAGTAATTTTTTAACTCTTTCATGCATTAGAATATTTTTTTTGGCCTAAATAATTATTTACACTTTCTGTAAAATTTAAACGTCTTCTACGTATTTAATTAAAATTTAGTTAATTAATTAAGAGGCCTTAACTACCAGGAATCGTAAAATGTATTTTAATTTAAATTTTAATTTAAAACTAATTAAATATTTATTCTACGGAGTTGAGACCTAATCATAATTAAAATGCCTTAACTGCCTGGAATTTTAATTTTAATGCCACAAATAAATTAATAAATTATTCCAGGCAGTTGAGATATAATTTTAATTGGAATGGTTGAGATTAAAAAATCTACCTAAAAGATAAATTTTAACTTAAATATTAATTAGCTATTTCAGGCAGATGAGACTAAATCTTTTAAATTTATTAGGCAATTAAATTAAACTTTTTATTTTATGTCAAGTAGTTTTTTCATAGTCTCCAGGTGTTTTGAATATCTACTCAGTTGTCAGCTAGTTCCTAATTTTTTTTAGGCATTTAAAATAATTTTTTACATCTTCAAGAAAAACGGAATTCTTATTTTGCCTAATTAATTATTAATTCTTTTTCAGGCATCCAATGTGATTAAATATTTCTTTAAGGATTAACACTAAAATGCCTTAACTGCCTAGACTCGTAAAATAAATTTTAACTTAAAAATCAATTAAAAACTAATTAATTAAATATTCCAGGCAGTTGAGGTTAAAGCCTAATTAAAATGCCTCGACCACCTGGAATTTTAGAAGAATTATAACTTAAATGTTTAATAAAAATTAATTAATTATTCCAGGCAGTTGAGCCTTAATATCGATTTTTCAGGTATTTAAAGTAAAATGTAGATTTTTTTATAATTAGTTTATCCATAGTGTTCTAGGTAGTTTTTATTTTTTTTTTCTTGAATATTTCACCTAATTTTGTATTTTTAAAGATCCCACAGACATAGAAAATTATATTTTTATTTTATTTTAGGCCTGTTTTTCGTGTTTCATGTTTTTCTTATAGCCATTTAAAGCAACTCTTTCATGTTAGTTAGTTAATTAACTAATAGTTAATTAATTATTAAGTTTCTTAGTAAATTATTTATTCTAGGCAATTAAGGTGTAATTTTAATTAAAAGGCCTCAACTACCAGGAATCGTAAAATAAATGTTAATTTAAATATCAATTAAAAACTAATTATTTAATTATTCCACGGAGTTGAGGCTTAATCATAATTAAAATGCCTCTACTGCCTGGAAGTGTTCAAGAATTTTAACGTTAACGCAGTTAAATAATTAATTAAATAAAAGCCTAATCTTAATTAAAATGCCCCACTACCGAAAATTTAAAAGAGTTTTTAACATTAATATGGTTACAAAATTGATTAATTATTTTAGGCAGTTGAGGCATAATTATATTAAAAATGCATGAAATATAAAACATTTATATGCAACTGGCTGGAATTGTAAAATAAATTTTAAGTTAAACGTTAATTAAAATTTAAATAAATATTCCAGGCTGTTGAGTTTTTTTTTAATTTTAATTATAATGCCTCAACTGCCGTTAATAAATTCAATAATTATTTCAGACAGTTGAAGCATAATTTTAATGAAAATGCTTAAAACTATAAAACTCTTCGAGCAACTACCTGCAATTCTAAACTAAATTTTTAACTTGAACATTAAATAAGTTAGTTAATTTAATTAAAATGCCTGAAATTGTAAACTAACTTTTAATATAAATGCTAATTAAAAATTTATTCATTATTCCTGGCAGTTAAGGCCTAATTTTAATTTCTTATATTTCTTTTAAGTTATTTTTAATTAATTTTTTTATTCAAGAGTACCTTAAAGCACCGTCTTTAGGTTACCAAAAAATATATAAATCACGACATAAATAGTATACATATTAATTCTTATTCATACAAAGTGAAATAAAGATCGTATCCATTTAAGTTATGCATATTTTTGCTAACATTGACATATACTTTGTTGTTAAAATGGAATGTTTGTTTGCCATTATATCTTGGATACTGACATGAAAATTCCTTATTAGAGTGTTTAAAAGCTTAAATTTTTCTGAATATATTAATATAAATTGGGAAGCCATTGCAGTAAGCCAATGTCCGTCAAAAATGTCTCTAAATGCGTAAAAAAACAAAAATTCCTCTCAGCAATTAAAAAAAAAATCATTCTTCCAGGCAGTTGAGTCAAATTAAACCAAAGTTTTCCAGGGTTGTTTGGTACAAAGATATCCATTGCTCTCCATGACATAAATACTTGAAAAATGTCTAGACTGGTTTTTTTTTTATTTTATTAATTGTATAAATTATTATAAAAGTTTCTGGAAAAAAAAAATTAAATGCTTTCAGGCAGCTGAATTCTTCAATTTTATTTTATTTAACCTGATAGAACTTTCTCCAGGTTATCAAGATATAGCATTTAGAGGCTAAAATACCTATAAAAGGCCTGAAAAGAAATAAGTTCTATTATTACAGGCAGTTGAACGAATATTTCTTTTATTTGTCCAGACTACTTTAAAAAACCTTCTTCAGATTACCGAAAAATATATAAATCCTGACATAAATAGTCTACATAGTGATTCCTATTGCTACAAAGTAAAATGAGCATCGTATCCATTTAAGTTATGCACATTTTCGTTATTAATAACATAAATTCTTTACTCCTATTGGTAATTTTTTACGTATCCTTACTCTTTTTTTTAATTTCATTATTGCCTCAAGAAACCCAGCAAAGTGACCCCTTTTTCTACCTTAATTACTTGTAAAAATTGAAAATCTCTCCTTTCATGAAAATTAAACACTGATGTATATTCAATTTTATACCACCCTGCACTATCCATAGAGTTTTAACAAAACAAGTTAACCCTAAATTTTTACCTTGCATACATCCATTAAAAAATAATCGAAAACCCCTGCAAGACTTTAACGAAATGCTTGCTAGCTATTATGTCTTGTACATTGACATGAACCTTCCTATGCAGGCCTGAATTCACTGTTAAAAAGCTCAATTTTTCCGTAAAACTGAATATAATACAAAAAATTTAGAATGCCCATATATTTAAACTAAAAATTAAATTCTCCCAGGCAATTAAAATAGTTTTTTTGACATTTTCTTAGACTGCCTTGTAAATTTTTCTCCAGGCTATCCGAAACTAGATAAAATATTTATATGAATTAACTCTAATGCCTAAATGCTTTTTTCGGAATTCTATGCTGACTTGGATAATAAATTAAATATACACTTTCGTTAAATGTTGAGTTATTTGATACACAATAGGTTATTGAAATCGACCCGCATGATATTTTTGATACAGATGAATTCCTTTAAAAATTTCCCATATTCAAGTGGAAATTTAGCTGTGACAACAAAAAGGTAATTTTCCCGTTTGCGTCACTCGGCTTTCCGAGATGTCAATATTGTTATCTTGTAAACACAAACGGATCGTTGCGACGAAACCGCGCCAAAGGATACGATAATATTTTCTCGAGAGGGTGATTTGTTTTTCGTTTGAGTGAATAGAGGTAAATGTACACCTTTTACACAACGTAATTTTCGTGATGAAATTTTTCTTTTTGTAGTCTATTCTCTTATTTATACTTCAATATGCTGTGTTTTAGTTGATATAGTACCAACCTAAAATAAAAGTCACATATTTCAAAAGTCAAAAACGTTTATTAATTTCCAAAGCTCTGTTTTGATGACATCAAAATTCTTATTTGATTAAAACATTTTTTGATAGTAAACGAGAAATACCGGGATTTTAAACCTTGATTTCCTGGGATTTTTTATTTATTTCCACTGTGTTAATTTTTTTTCTTAATTTTCCAAGGCTTTGCCAGTTTACCAAAAAATTTTCGCCTTTACTGTATGAGAATCTTTTAAATTTTATAAATTAGATATTATCTAATTCACCATACATTGCCTTCAGATACCATTGTATATATAGGTCAATATATCTGAACGTATTTCTTGGAATAATCAGGATATTAATGAACAAGAAAAATTTCTTTCGAATATTATGCTTTTTACTGAGAAATTATTGATTTCTTCAATTTTCAGATCTAAAGTAAGAAAATTAGAGGAAAACAGATTTTTTTTCCAAGTACTTGAGATAGGACAGCCTAGAAATATTCCGATATCTAACTCAAATAGTGAAAAACTTACATTTTTTTACAATTTTTAAATTCACTAGAAGCATTCTTACAAAGTAACCCAGAAAGCATTTTTTCTTTCAGAGATGGCGTTATAGGCAAATGATGTAATATTTGATTCATTTTGTCACAATATATTAACCGCCTGGACAAATTTATCATTTTTCTTATCCAGTATAATGAAACCTTGAATTAAAAAAAAAAATTAGGACAACTGCTTAGAGGAATTTAATTCTTGTATAATTCCAGGCAGCTAATATATATCAAACCTTTTTAAACAATTTAAAAAAATCTGAGGTATGTTTTATAAAGTAGCCTGAATACCACTGCCTTGAGAAATTAGTAAATTTTTATTCCAGGAACTGGAAAGCATTGTATAATTAGGTAGTATGTAGGGATTAGCTAGAGAATTTTTATGAGTAGTAGTCTGCAAAAAGTTTGGAAATTGTAATTAAACTGCTTTTTAATGAATTCAATTTCATTCAATTTGACTTCAAAATTATTCTGCTTGAGGGCGTGACATAATGTTAAAACTACGTCAATTGTAGGAAATGTATGTAACATTTTATCAACTTTTTACATTGAAAAATGTAATATAAAGAAGCTTTAAGAAATAAAAAAAAAAAATTTTAACTGCCTTTAAAAATTTGGTAATTTTTTTAAGGACTTTAATACCAGAGTTTACTTAGGTCAATATTTCTGAACATTTTCCTTGGACCAATCAAGACATTAAACAATATTAGTAGAAAATTTTCTTTGGAATATTATGGAGAATGATCAGTCTCGTTGGTTTTTTAAATTGTCAGATTTAAAGTGAGAAAATTAGAGAAAAATAGATTTTTTTTCTTTAAGTACTTAAGTCAGGGCAGCCCAGAAATATTCCGAAATCGAACTCAATTACTATAAGAATGACATTTTTTAGACCCTTAAAGTCATAGCATATTTCTACAATTTTTAAGGTATAGAGTGGATTTTTCCTTTTAGACACTTAGTAAGCAATTAATTTAATATTTTATCCATTTTGTCACAATTAATTAACCGCCTGGATGAATTAAGCATTTTTCTTATCCAGTATAATGAAAACTTAAAATTTTTTTTAAAAAATTAAGTCAACTCCTTAGAGAAATTTAATTCTATTATAATTCCAGGCAGGTAATATATGTTTATAATATTTTCTCAATCATTTGAAAAACCTGCAGAATGTTTTATAAAGTAGTCTGAATTCCACTGCCTACTGCCTTGAGAAATTAGTTAATTTTTATTCCAGGAACTGGAAAGCATTGTAGGGATTAACTGGAGAATTTTTATAAGTAGTAGTCTGCAAAAAGTTTGGAAAAAGTAATTAAACTGCTTTTTAATAAATTCAATTTCATTTAATTTGACTTCAAAATTATTCTTCTTGAGGGCGTGGAATAATGTTAAAACTGCGTCAATTGTAGGAAATGTATGTTATATTTTATCAATTTTTCACATTGAAAAATATATTATAATGAAGTTTTCACTATTTTAACTGCCTTTAAAAATTTGGTAATTTTTTTAAGGACTTAGTCTTAATACTAAATAACCAAGAATAATTTTATAATGTTATTCCAAGACTTTAACTAATTTAAAGACCTATTTGAATAATTTTACATTATTGCCAGACTTTCCAATCAGATTAAGGCCTATAAAAATTCTTTAATCGCATGTAACCCCTTCCAGGCACTTAAAGAAAATTGAAGACTCAATTAAGGACTTTGTAATTTCAGTTTTAGTACCTAAAAAATTCCTTTAAATACGCGTAACTCCTTCCAGACATTTAAAGGAAATTAGACTAACTTAACTTAACTTTAATGCTAGATATCCAAGAGTAATTTCAGAATGTTATTATATGACTTGGAGTGCCTGGAATAATTATTTAATTAGCCTTTTCTACGCATTTCAAACAGAATAAGCGTCTTGGAAAATACTTTAGGTACACCTAACTTTTTTCAGGCATTTAAAGAAAATTGGACTTGAAGTTGAGAACTTTGCCATTTTAATTCTGGACTTTCAAAAGTCATTACAGAATGATTTTCTAAGACATTGAGTACCTGGAATAATTATTTGAACACACAAAGTTCCTTGAGCATTTCAACTAGATTAAGTGCCTGAAAAAATCCCTTAAGGACTTATAACCTCCTCCAGATATTTGAAGGAATTTGGACTAAGTTAAGGATTTTGATATTTTACGTTCAGACATCCAAAAGTATATTCAGAATTTTATTTTAGGACCTTGAGTACCTGGAATATTTATTTAAATACTCTTAAGTCTTTTCCAGGCATTTTGCCTGGCGTTTGGAAAAATTCTTTAAGTAGGTCCAATTTTTTTTAGGCATTTAAAGGAAATTAGACAAAGACATTTTAATTCTGAACTTTCAAGAGTCATAAGAGAATATTTTTTTAGGATCTTAAGTAACTGGAATCATTATCTGAATACTCTGAAGTCTTTTCTAAGCATTTCAACCAGATTAAACGCCTGTAAAAATCCTTTAAGTACTCCTAACTTCCTCCAGACATTTAAAGAAATTTGGACTAAGTTAAGGATTTTATTATTTTACTTTTAGACATTTAAAAGTGCATTCATAATGCTATTTTAGGACTTTGAGTACCTGGAATAATTATTTAAATACTTTTAAGTTTTTTCCAGGCATTTCACATAGATTAAGCACCTGGAAAAGTTCTTTGAGTAGGTTCAATTTTTTTCAGGTATTTAAAGGAAATTAGACTAAGACATTTTAATTCTGGACTTTCAAGAGTCATAAGAGAATATTTTTGTAGGATCTTGAGTAACTGGAATTAAGGACTTTACCATTTTAATTCTAAATATCCAAGAGTAATTTCAGAATATTATTATGACTTAAAGTGCCTTGAATATTTATTTAAATACTCTTGAGTCTTCTTTAGGTATTTCATTTAAATTAAGTGTCCAGAAAAATCATTTAAGTGCGCGCAACTCGTTTCAGGTGTTTGAAGGAAATTGAAATAAATTAAGGATTTTGCTGTATTAATTCTAGACATACAAGAATAATTTCGACAAATTATTTCAGGAATTTGACTACCTGGAATAATTATTTCAATACTCTAAGTCATTTTCAGGCATTTCAGTCAGATTAAGTGCTTGGAAAAAATTCTTTAAGTGCGCATAATCCTTTCCAGGCATTTTACCAAAATTACACTAAGTTAAAAATATTGCTGTTATAATTCTAGACATCCAAGAGTAATTTTAAAATGTTGTTTCAGAAAAATGGGTGTCTGGAATATTAAATTGTCCTAGTTTAATTACCCTTCAAAGCATTAAAAAGTAATCGAACTAGGTTAAAAAGGAGGAGACATTATTAGAAGCTTCATAATTAATGAGTAATTTTGTTCTTTTTTTTTATTATTAGGGACTGATTATTGGATCTAGCGCGTGAGTTGTATTATTTTTCTCCTAACCAAAGGTTCTATAATCAATAATTAGAATTTTATTTTTCTTATGATACACATAATATGGTTTTGGTTTATGTAATTATTTATTGTTGTAAAATTAGGTTAGTGATTAGTTTATATAGGTTATGACTATAGCAAATTTTTTAGGTTACCCTTTTTAATTTTTTATATCAAACAAATTTAAATTCTAATATATATTGTCTATTGATTAGAAAAGCTGCGTGCAGAAAAACCTAAGGAAACAGTTTAAGTATTGTTATAAATCAAATAACAATAATTAAATATATAAATATTAAATTTAAAAAAAAACATATATTACAATCAACTGAGTATCTTCATGACTTCCAGGTATTTTTTCTAGGACTTTGTTGTTAATACAAGATATCCATGAGAGATTTTAAAGTGGTATTCTAGGACCTAGTCATTATTTAAATACTTTAAAGTTTAATGACCTTTCAGCCATTTAAAGACAATCGGAGTAATTTAACAGCATTGCTATTTTAATCTAAATGTCCAAAAAATAATTCCAGGAAATAAAGTGCCTGGCCTAATTCTCAAAGTACTTTTTATTCACTTCGAGGCATTTGAGTGATATGCCTCTCAAAATTGTGCATATTCAAAAACTACTACTTCTCATAGTCCTATGGTTGGAAACTTTGGTGTGATGCTCAAATTACGAGACAGTTTTACCACTTACCAGAATCAAAACTCTTAATTTTTTTTACTCTCAACAGAACGTGTTTCGCTAAAAAAAAAAATTGGTGGTTAGTGGTAAAACTGGAAGGAAGTCGTCCATTTTCTCAAAGAGACCTACATTCAATAATCTAAAGGGAACCACACAATGTGTCGGTCTCAAAAGTATTTATTAATTCTAACATGTGTTTCGCTTATATTAAGAGCATCATCAAACCTTAAAAATCGATTTTCAATTTTCGATTTTAAGGGTCTAATGATGCTCTTAATATGAGCGAAACACGTGTAACCTACTGTTAGAATTAATAAATACTTTTGAGACCGAGACTTTGTGTAGTTCCCTTTAGATTAGTGGTAATTTGAGTACTTTTCATGTTTTAATAACGATTAAATGCCTCATAAAACCCTCAGGTATGCACGCTCGCAAGTGGTACGTCACACATCTAATTAAAATTTCCAGCTGAATAATGGCCGCATAATTTACTTAACCAACGTTTGCTCTTTGTCTACGAAATGGTAATAAAACAGCGAGCCACCAGCATGTTTAAGCTTTTGTTGCTTTTTACTGCCGAAACTTACTGCTAAAATAATTAAAGCGCACAAAGTCGCTGCTGCCGCCACCGTCAAACGCTATTTTAACTTTCGCGACTTCAAAGTTTCGGTTTGGTCCTTTTGAAATTTCAGATGGAACAAGGAAAGATGTTTCGCCCTCAACCCTTTTGTGGGAATATAACAATTTTTTCTTCAAATCGTTACTATTACTCTTTAAGAAGATTTTGTACAAAAGCTGACTTCCAGTTAGTTATAAAGAAAGAATAGAATCAGTTATAAATAGTCGTCACTATAATTGAAATTTACCTTTTTTTTAAATGGGACATTCTTTAAACTACGTATAGTTCTACGTGAAGAAAGTGAAAAAAAATCTATGACTCTTACATAAACAATGCCTAGAACAAATAAGTTTCGATATGGAAAATAATTAAACAAATGCAAAATCTTTATGATATCTGACTATTCCTATAGACAACCTTCTACTTTCATTTAAGAAACAGTTAGAACTGCAACCGTTTCGTCCAAATTTTAGAAATTTCTCACACATAAAGTATACTCTTAGTCCTTTTGTAACTAATACTACTTAAATCACCTTCATATCAGCAACAGAAAAAAAGTTACACTAAATTTTGTTACGAGACAATCAGAACTGCAACTGTCGAATCGTAATTCCGGGTGTTTCTTAAAACCTAATTATTTCTCAAGGAAATTTTAAGAACAAAATGTACTGTTAGGTTTTTTCCATCTAACACTACTTAAACTATCTTCATATCTGTAATAAAAGAGCAACAATTAATTTTATTTCAAGAAAATCAGAATTGTAACTGTCGGATCTTAATTCCGGGTGTTCCTCAAAAACTAATAATTTCTCAAGAAAATTTTAAGGACATAATAATAATACTTCTTTATTTACTCATATACATCCAACAGCTTAGCATCGCCAAAAAGTATAGACTGTCAAACGCCAATATAATACAGTGCATAAAGGGAGACATTAATCTATCAGAGTTTTGCCTACATAACATAGCAAACAAAAAAAAACATTACATTTTGTTCACAATATAAAACAAAATACAATTTTGGTTCGCATCAGAAACGCTCACAAGTATGTATGAAACATTTGTTATACAGGTATGAAAGTACAATATTCGATAAATTTGATAGACTAGGTTAAAGACTATTGTAGAATTCGTCCAATGAGTATGGACAGATCTCCAAGATCAGGTTTTTCGTTACTTGCTTAAATCTATTTAAATGTAGTTGTTTTGTGGTTTCGGGTATTGCATTAAAAAGTTTTATGGCATTAGTCATATAGCCCTTATGGGCCAGACTAAGCCGGTGTTGTGGAAGTAAGAGATTTCCCCCATGTCTGGTGTCATATAAGTGCCTACTATTTACTGTGCTAAATCTAAAAGAGTGTGTTCTAGCAAACATTAGACATTGGTGAATGTATAGGCCAGGCATTGTCATGATTTTTAAATTTTTGAATAAAGGTCTGCAACTAGCTATTGGTTTTTTGTTTTCTAGAATTCTGAGTGCCGATTTTTGCAACTTAAATGCTCTCTGCCAGTCAGCCGAGTTACCCCAAAATAACTTATAACTTTGAATGAAAAAGTCCCATATACGCCGTTCTACATACTACTGGAGGCGGCAATTGACAAATTCTGCGCAACAGAAAAAGAACCGACGAGAGTTTTATTGCCAGATCTATTATATGGCTCTTCCATGATAATTTATTATCTAGATAAACACCCAGAAGTTTGATCGCGTCTATTCTCTGATGTCTTTCCCTTAAAGAGCAATTAACCACCTCTGCTTTATTTAGATTCAAGCATAGATTATTGTCAGCAAACCATACTTTTAACTTGTGAAGAGTTGCACTAGTTCCATTCTGTAGGGAAATCAGATCTGAATGCCGACTGAGAAGAGTTGTGTCATCCGCATATTGTACAGATATCGCCTCTGAGAAGTGGGCGGGTAATTCATTTACATAAAGTAAAAACAGAAGAGGACCCAAGATAGATCCCTGAGGCACCCCTGTTGTTATTGGAAGTATGGAGGAAGTTCTTCCTCCACAAGTCACCATCTGCTGACGCTCACAAAGGTAGGACTGGATAAGTTCCAGGCAAATACCCCGGATACTATAAAAATCCAACCTGCTCAATAAAATATTATGCGAATTGCACCCACTGTCTTGCCTCCCTCAAATGCATCAACCAGGTAGTCTACCATTACTCTGAGTACATCAGCAGTGGATCTTCCTTTTCGAAAGCCAAACTGTGCTGGTGAAAGTAAATTATGTTTATCAAAAAAAAGATATGAGACGTTGGTTTAGACAGAGCCCAATGGGCTTGGATAAAATCGGTATTATTGATATGTGTCGATGATTTCCTGGATCATCCATATTACCCTTTTTAAATATAGGAACAACTTTACTTATTTTAAGTTTGTTTATTATTAGAGATAGTGGTAGGGCCAAACCATTTGCAAGTTGTTTCAATATTTTATTGCTCAAACCAAAGATGTCTTGAGCAGAACTATCAATGACCTCTATTTCGGTAACAGGTGAGAGAAATACTGTTGAATTGTTATGTACATATTTTGCTGTCAATTGTACAGGATCATTAGATTTTTGCAGTGTATTTGTAATTGAGTCAGCTATATTCACACAAAAATTGTTAAATTTATCGGGAGTTACATTACATTTCGAATTACTAGGATGATCATGTTTTGTTTCTTTAATGATGTTCGAGATGGTTTTGGATTTATTATGACTATTTCCTATTTTGTTTGTATAATATCAAATTGCTTATTGATTTAGCTGGACAAAATAAGCTTAAAACGAGGACCTATTTATTTATTTATACAAATTCATATTGCATACAATACACAAGTACTAAAAAAGCATCTACTATGCATAATATAATAAACTTATGAAAAATTTACTGAAAAAAAACGTAATATAGGAAACTATGCGAATATGATATAACTATGATATAATACAAGATTGGAGCTGAATAAACAAAGATAAAATTATTTCATTTTTTCAAAAAGTAGTTTTTTACTTGGCATTTATGAGGTCCTATTGGCGTATTAAAAATACCCGATTTCAAAAAATTGTTATGATAATAAATTATATTTTGAAATCTACAAATTAGAGAGTTCTGTCCCATGTTGGTACAATGAAAATCAGCTGCAAATAAGTCTATGGTCCTTGCATTTTGTCTTGGTATCCGCTTATTAATAACATATAGGAAATTAATTGTTTTAGAAAGCTTAAAGATATCGGTGACATTTTTTATTTTTAAGAGTTAAACATTTAAATTTTGATCGTATTGTGAAATAATTATTGGTGTATTTGTTTTAGATCCCAGGTATTTTAGAAAGTTGCGTTGTACTTGGATAACAACAAAGGCATTATACAAAGAGATATTTGACCCAAAGTTTTTAAAATCCATTGAATTTATTTTTATATTACCAGCAATTTTATTTGATCCATTAAAAGTCTACTTCGAAATCTCTGATTTTAGAATAGGTCCACATTATTTTATTTGACACATATTGTTAATAAAAGAAATACAAAAACACTTCGCGGAATAATGAAAGAGTCGATTTATCTGGCAATAATGCTCCAATCGCGAGAGGTCTTGGATTTTAATGCATTTATCCAGGGTCTCGATGTTTATTTTCAGGTCATCTGCAAAATGTAGCATTTTACAGTATTTAAAACATGTTTTTATAGTACTATGTAGATATAATTATTCTGATTAAAAAAAAATAATTTTCGGAAAACTATAGGAACAATAAGCTGAAAATCAGTACCACATCAAAAAGGGATAAACTCAATTGAAAAAAAAACTATTTTAATGTTGGGAAAACCCGTTAATGGTACTTATAAATCAGCTGAAAATGAGTGCCATGTCTAAAAAAATTATTAAATTTTTAAACATGCCATTTTTTTTGGACCAAAAATTAAATTAGCTGATATCGATGAAATTATTTCGATTTTTAAAAACGTTTTTTGATTTAAAAAAGGTGAAAAATCATCTATGTTTAATTTTAGTTTTCGTGATGAATATGTATATATAAAATATTAATAGTTATTTTAAAATGATTTGCGCTAGATCAATTGAACTATTTTGGATAATTTAAGCTATTAATTATGAGGTAGATTTTTTTATTTTATATAATATATTCGAACATTTAAATTATGTGTTTTTAAAAAAAAATCGTATGCACCTTGGATAACTTATAATATTTAAATAAAAAATATTAATAATTGATTATATTATAACTAGCTTAGAAATTGAACATCAATAATAGAATTTGAGCGTAATATCCCTACATTAGTTTTTTTTTGTAATAATGAAATAACACAGAAATCACTAAATTTTGCGTAAAAAAGCAATCGATTGTATTAACCTAAATTTAGAGCTTGTTTTATTTTATAGTTTCTTTCTTATACCATATATTACACATAGGATAATTTGATGAATATAAGCAAGTGATTTTCCACCTGGATTGAAACTTGCTAATATTCCATTGCCAAGGTCAAAAAATTCAAGAGATTCGACGATTTTTACTCTGCCTCTAAGTTCTATAGGTTATATTATTTTAAACAAATAATTTTATTATTCGCTTAAATTAATCAGGTTTTCGTTCTAATTAATCCTTGTCATGCTGGGTTACTGCAAAGCTTTTGATACGTTTAACCCCGAGTTTATATTTTCAATTCTTGGTTTTGTACAGAGAGAGTTTACTTAAAGAGTGTTGAATAAAATTTACCTCTGTTTTCAGTATTTTAAAAAAAAAAACACTTTAAAAAAAATCTCGTTAATATCTCAAAAAAACCCTCTCGCCTCCCTCGTAATTAACGACGACGACCTAAAAAACAAAAGAGAAATTATAAATAACTTTCGCCCTCGACTTTATACGGCCAGGATTACGGTCGTACATTAAAGAAAATTCGTAGTTTATGGGACCGAGGGTGATTTTACGTAACAAAACGACTTTGTTTGTTACCCAGCCTGAAAAACACCAGACAACAAAATAACGTTTAAGGTGTATTACCGAAGTGGCTTTTATGGCTACGATATAACTTTGGGCCCTTTGTTAGCAGGCTATAATTCGCCGTTTATTTTCATTGTGAATTATTTTCGCGTTCGAGTTTTAAATAAAGGAGAGAAAATTATTTTGTATACGTTTTTAGGCAATGAAAAGTGAAATGAATGAAATGAATGTTTTTCCAGGCAAATTTTCAAGGGATCAATTTTTTCCAGGCAATTCATAATTTTTCCATTAAATTAAGATTATTCTTTGCAATTTTACCAGATTGTTACAGGATAAAACTACTGCTCGGGAATTTTTTTCAATTTTTTCAAGCAATACTTTTTGACAATTAATTGACAAAAAAAGGGATTAATTCTTCTAGGCAGTTCAATGTAGTTTCGATAAACTTTTTCAATAAAGATGTTTTTTAAAGAATTTTCTCAGCATTTTGACAATATTTGTTGCATCATTTTATAAGGAATTTATATGCAGTTTCAGTATTTATGAAAAAAAAATCATGACGTTAAACCAATATTTAACATTTTTCCAGGCAGATCCAGGAGAAATTCGCACTCGTACTTTTCATAAAAAATTATTAAATTAGAAAAAAATTTTTTGCACTCTGATTGATTGCTTACCACCAATATTATTAAAATCTATATTATTATATCTATATCCTCTTAGGTTTGTAAGAATTGTATAATCCATGAATTTCTTAAAAATATTTATATTGTATTAAAAAAAATGATTGATTTAAACAGAATTTATTTTCTAAAAGCCACGATCAAGTCAGAAAAAAAGGCACTCTACGTATTTTTTAATATTTAATGTAAAAGAAAATGCTCTACGTTATTATTTGAATATGCATTGCTTATTTGTTTAAACATTTTCTAAACACTGTAATATTAAATAAAAACTACTTTATTATAGCCTCCCCATCATACCCTATTTTCAATTAATATCGAAAACATTTGCCCAATTAACCGTAACGAGAACAGTACAAACATAATATTAACCCAATTTTAATTGCCCACCAATAACATCATTACAAAGAACATTTTAATTAGACCTAGTTAATTAATAAACGGGCATAATTTAAATGGATATGATCAACTTTTTGTTATAATTCCCTATACTCTTAGGTGTTACTAGGCGGGTAAACTTTTTGAGTACACACCGTTGACACCGAAACTTTCCTCTATCGTTCTAATTAAAAAACTTTCCAAGTGAAACACATGTTTTAAAGTTTCCTTCCTGCACGGGTTTTTCCGATTTCTTGTGTCGTTTTATTTTCGTTTTATCCCGGTCAAGATAAAATTTAAAGTTTTCGCTCGATAGTTTCATTAAACTTTATATATAAGGATTTTCCTGCGAAAAGGAAAAACCGAAGTTTTAAGTAGAGATAACCGCGATGGCTTCTGTTTATGCTTCTATGAGTTGTATTACATGTAATCGCTCTATAGCCCTAAGGGCTCTCTCTTGTAGATAACGCGAATGGGTTTGCTATAATCGGTTATTTAATTTAATTTACTGGTGTTTGCCTTAGGGAAATTTATACCGAGCAGAGGTTACTGCTCAAAGGTTCGACACAAATTTAGTGCATTTAAGTCATTTTGCATATAAATATAGAAATCATCCGGTGAATGTATGGATGCAAGATTGATTCAAAAGGGACGTAAATTATATTTGACTGCTTCCATAATGGCCCATTGCTGTTTTCGTAAATCATGGGTAAAATAGGAAATAGGAATAGTTCTCAGGTGCATTGGAAAGGAATTTATTATACAGTATAAGAGCTGAATTTCCTTTGTATAGGAAATTTATTTAGAGCTATTGCGGGAGCTCATTTAAGGCATGATAGAAAAATTTATATAATGTATAATTGCAAAAAAAAGAGAAAAAGCACAACAAATAGTGTCTTAGTTATGAACAGTTGAATTAGTTGTCAACTTATTTTGTTTTACAAGGCCCTTTGCTAGAAATGCAGTTTTTGTCTTTCTTCTGTATCCATTTTTATTTTAAATATATACCTCAAGGTAATGTGTTTTTCCTTGTGATTTCCTGTAAATTAATAATATTTCCTAGGTAATCAAACATGCAATAAAAGTAAGTCTCTAAGTCTAAAATCCGTGACCAATTTTATACCTTTTATCCTCGATATATTACTCAATATATAGTGTCAATAAAAACTTAAATCACAAATTACCGATTTATATTAATTACATGCTTTAGGTCTAATAGTTATTGCCCGAACGTTGTGTTATCTCATATCTGATGCCTTTTATCAATTAATTGAGATCAGCCTGGCCATTAAAGGCCCTCACACAACTAATTCGACAAGGATTAAATACAGAGAGTTAATGGGGGGACTTGCATAATCGATTGAACTTAATAAATTTTATAGCTTAAATTAGATAATAACGTCCTATATATCAATTTTTAACGCAATTTAGAAAATGTAAGTTCCCTCCCGAAAAATGTATCGACACAAATCGTCAAATCGTGTAATTTTTGATGCGCTCGCGAGATCTGACTGCCGGAAAAATCCCGTCGCATTTCATTTTTATCGACGGCTATAATTTGACATTTATTCCCGGATGACATAGATGTGCACAAAACGATTTTCCATATGTGTAATAATATGAAATGTTTCGTTCGGTATTTAAATAATTAATTTCGAGAGAGAGGTATATAGGTAAATATATTTATAAATAAAATTGTAATCTCAATCATTAGAATTGTCATGAAGTGTTGAAGAATAATAAAGTATTCTTTTATAACATTATACAGTTGATCTCAATGTTTCCAAGCAATCAAAAGAAAACCCAATTTATATATTTTTTCCATTTTTCTGGGCTTTTGAGGAAATTTTATAAGATTATTTAATATTTCCGATGGTTTCATAAATTTTCATACTTTTAGGTGATTTTTTTGTGAGAAAATTGAAGAAACTTAAGCAAATTGATAATTTTTTATATATTTTCTGGTTTGTCAAGTAGCAAAGAAATTTTTCATCCGGAAAAATGTATAATCATACTGTAATTAAATGTCAGTTTACTCACAAAATTTTAAAACATTTATAGCAAAACTCTTCTTTTAATAAATTCCCGAAAATCATCTGTTTTTTTTTTGCAGTCACACTAGTTGAACTGGTTAATAATTTCCTATATTAAAATAAAGTCAATATTAGGCAAAAATCATATTAAAAATATAAGGAGTTTACATGAACGTAAAATAAAGAAACAGACATCACTTTACTTTAAAATATTTTATGAATATATCAGAAAACAAGTGATATTCAACTGCTTGTATCTGAGAAATGATTTCAAATTTGTTAGAATTTTATAAAGAATATAAAACTATAGGGTGTGGTTCTATGTAAAATATGAAATAGT
This sequence comes from Anthonomus grandis grandis, assembly GCF_022605725.1. NCBI lineage: Eukaryota > Metazoa > Arthropoda > Insecta > Coleoptera > Curculionidae > Anthonomus > Anthonomus grandis. Next base: position 28,653,417 of record NC_065554.1, read on the forward strand.
TATCAAATTAAATCAACTTAACATTGACTGTAACTTTTCTCCTATTGCAGATACGAAGGAGATTTAATAGGCAAAAAAAGCCTAAAAGTACACTTTATGTTTTTAAAATTTCCTTCAAAAATGATTAGTTTTTGAGAAAAACCCGGAATTCTTTATAATTTATAATTTGTTAGGCAATATTACCCATATCTAACGCAAATAATTTGGAAGACCTTAATAAAATGGTCGCTTATTTTATAAAAATTAAGCAAAAAATTATGTTTTTAAAATGATGCAGACAATAAAAAAAGTTTAATCAGAGAAGGAAAAACAGCGAGCTCTAACAAAGTAAAAATTAATCAACAATTAAAACATCAGGTAAATTACACAATTTGTGAATTGACAAATTATAGTGCATAACTTAATTGGAGATGATGATTTTCTTTTAAATTGTAACTAAATTGCATAGAAGTTATTAGGAAAAAATAGAGAAAATAGAAATAATAAATTCTTATAACTACTTATCTCTAAGACCTGGAATGTTCTAGCCTTAACATTGTGGGCCATATTATATTAAAAAAAATTATAAATTCAGTCAAACACTTATTGACTAATTAATTAAATTGCATTCTTTTTAAATGTGTGTAATAAATGAATTTCAAAACGTAATATTTCAAATTTTAAATTTAACAGGTTATGCCGACAATATAAGTTATAACCCTAAAAAGATTTTTTTATATTTTTCCTTGTCAATTTACAAAAAAAAGGCGCTTCCAAAAAATAATTAAAAAAACAAATATTTAGTTTGAAAAGTTTAGAATTATTGTTAACAATCGTCGTGAAGCTCTCAATTTATCACCTGCTGATCTATTAAACGTAAAATTATATTTTATCAGAAGAAATTAGTCGATCTATAAAATTGTCTTTATAATTCGACATTTGGTAAAAATCCGGTGTAAACTTGATCAATTTATGCAGTTTAGTTGGTTTGTTTGGTTTGTCTCTTGGTATCTATTAGTAATTACACATATATAGTGAAAAATAAAATTAAATTAAAATGATTTTTGCCTTTTAAAATAAAAACTCTGGCCCACTGGCCGGTTTTAACAATGCAAATGCTTTAAGTGGGTAGGCAACACTCGATACATCGACCCGCAATACAACGGTTTAGTTTATCAAAAAAATAGGACAAAATTTATTTTATTCTTTGCTGTACGTCATACCGTATTATAACTTGAACTATGGTTTATGATTAGTAGTATTTCATTCAAAATTTAAACAGTGTACATAATTTTTGAACGATTTTTCCTTGACAACAGTATTTCAAATTTTATAAAAACATGTCAAGGGCAATGAGAAATTAATTTATTTTTCATATTGAGGTAAGAGATGCCACCTAAAAAAAATAATAACAATATAATTAATTAAATTATTAGTACTATTAACGGTTATTTATATAACGGAATATTTTCTTCGACACGATATTCGTTTTCAGCATTTTTTATCAGGAGAATCCGATAGTGACGTTAGATTCTTGGTCCTACATATGATCCTACTAACATGATAGTCGATTATTCCGATTAACTAAATTAACGGCTTACTCAGATTTTTGGTTGTCGCAAATTTTTTACTGTTTTAATAATATAGCTCTTAATAGAATAGAACTCAAAAAGAAGCATTGAGTCTAACAACAGTTTAGTACTGATAACTATGGCTAGCAAGTAGTAGGACTGAAACTACGGCTTGTATCATGTGTCGTGTCTAGCAAATGTCACAACTGTCACCTATCAAAAGATGTGACTGAAAATCAGTGATGCCAACTGTCATGTGATCTATCTGTCGAAACTAAATAAAACAATGACGATTTTCATCTCTTAGAAACTTATTCGATGATAAAATCCAGTGGTGCTAACCGCCTTTTTACTGATTTTAGGCCTGATTCAAAGAGAGGAAGATAGAGAGTGAGATGCCTTTGCAAACAGTAAACCACGACTTGTTTTAATCATAAATAGCAAATGTCACAACTGTTATCTAACTATCAGCGTTGCCAACTGTCATTTGTCGAAAATTAATAAGCCTATTATAGTTGTCACTTATCAGAAACCTATACAATGACCAAATCCAACGTTGATAATTGCTGGGAATTTTTTTTGCCTGATTTTCGGCTTGATTAAAAAAAGAGAGAGAGGAAGTACCTAAAAAGTTCTAACCTCAGAATAATCAAGTGAGCCTTTGCAAACAGTTAACCACGGCATATATCATGTGTGTCATAATAGTAAATATCACAACTGTCATCTGTCAAGAAACGTGATTAAAACCATTGTTGCCAACAGCCGGGACTTTTACCTTTATTTAAAATAAATATGACCCACCATAATTTTTCTCAGATTTCTTATATTATTTACAAGCATAACATATCATAAAATATTTTATATGCAATAAAATATGACAACGTTGAAATATTCGCAAACAACAACATCAACTGTCATGTCATGTGATTTAAAAACGTCAAATGTCATAAGGGATAACATATATTGACGTAAAGCCAAGCAGTTTCTGACATTTCATCAAAAATTATTAAAAACTAAAATGATGGTAAGTGTCAGTTATGTTTACAGAGACTTAAAAACATCATATTGTCAACTGTCATTTGTCAAAAGTCAATGTTGCCAAATGTCCTTTCAAGGGTAAATTAAATTTTGCCCAAAAGGAAAAAAGCGAGGATTTCATACAGTACAATAGGTTCAATGGTTCAGTGTCAAATGATCAATCGTGAATGTCAAATGCCACAATTGTCTCAAAAAAATTAGATGATCAAGCACAGAGTTGCCAACTGCGACGAAAAATCCTGCCTCCTCAGGACTGAGCATGGGTAAAGGTCCACTGGTACAGTCTTTCGTCCTATAAATCGCCAAAGCGTACTCCCAGCAGCTTATGCAAGTAAATAAGAAACATATAAACTACCAGATGCTTCAGGTGTTAAATAATGGAACAGCGCATAGTTGCTCTAAAAAGAAGCCGCACCTGTTCACCGCGTATATACCGTTAAAGTTATTATATAGAATAAAAGGTGCGATTCAAATACCAGTGCAGAGCTAAGTGGTTTATTCTGACATAAATGTGCACGGCTACAATAACCCTGATTTGTCATAACTCAAATTCTCATTAAAGATATTTTTTTGGTTTAAATTCAATATATTATTTCTAGTACTCCAAAGACGTGCCATCAATTTTAAAAATAATTCTTTCCTCCTCAATAATTATTCTCTTCCAGATCTCAGAGTCCAAATATCGTTTCCTTTTGCCGTAATTGTGTCCCGAGAGGCCTCTTACGCTTCGTATTTATTCTGTCTCTACGACTTTGGCGATAGTGTGCCGGGAACATCTCAAAGCCAAGTCACGTCATTACTGGATGATGATGGCGTTATGCCCCTGGGGATCAATATTGCAGTTTTCTATCTCGCTAATATCGGAAACTTTGGGATATATTAGTGAAGTCGGGTAATTTGTTGTTTTTCTTAGGATACTCAGGTACAGTCTCGTCGATAGTTTGCTAGTTTTCGACCCCGAAATCAATCAATGTTTTCATACCAATCCTGTAAAGAAAGGAATTTTTGTTTCGAGAAAATTCAATAAAAAACTTCTAATTTCCTCCTTTTTGTGCCCCAAAAATGAAACTTTTAGTATTGTCCTTTTACGGCCACAATAAAACTGCACAAGTCGTAAAAGTTTCTAGAATAATTATATTTCTAGAAACATATTACGTCCCGATTGCTTTTAAGTAATAACATACCCAGTATTCAAATAAACTTTTGTGAAAATTATCAAAACATTTAATCGACATAAAGAGGGAGGGCGAAATTCCGTTGCTAATTAAAATCTGGACTCGATAATGGCCGTGGATTTTCATAAACGAGGGAACTTTGACGAGCTGATTTGCCTTCCGAACTTCCGCATTTAATTAATAGTTCGGGGGGGGACAAATAGTCGACGAAACTGCCTTTTAATTACCCCCGCTGTTCGATTGGGAATTTCGGTTTGGGACCAAAATATTGTTTTATTTTTTTTTTTTAGTTGAATTTGGGTCAAAAGTTAAGAATTTCTAAACATTATAAAATTTCGGGCGGAAATTGAGAATATATTGATTAGGGTAAATTTTCTATATAAAAATTAGGTTTTGTTAAGTTTACCAATAATTTCGTCAATTGGATTCTCGCGAAAAAAGCCGCTGCACTGAATATCATTGACAATAATCAGTATTAAATAAGTTTAAAACTGTTTTTTTCCCACGGTATCATTTCTTTTTCTTAAAATAATTATTAACAAATTTTAGATTTAGCCCTAAACTGGCAATTTTCACTAAAAAAACCCAAGAAAAAATTTTTTTTTTGGTCGAAAATCGAAAGGGGTATAGCCATGAAAAATTGCGAAAAAATGGTTTTTATTTTTTTATAAATAAACTATAAATCTGACAACTTCTTGTATTAAATAAGAGTTTTTCGCTATATTAAGAGGTATTCGCCTGTCAAAACGAATCGGTTCTAGCTATTATACAAACGGAGAAAATTAGAAAAAACTATTAAACATAAATATCGAATTATCAAGAGTCCTATGGAAAAATTTCAATTTTTTATTTTTCTAACCTATACTACTTCAGAGTATCTTTAAAAAAGATTATTACCAATTTGACTCTAAAATGAACGGAAAACCTATTTCTCTGCATTTTTCGATTTTCGAACAAAATCCGGGGCCAAAATGACCATTTTTCCAAAATATGCTCCGAATTCAAAATTTCTTTTTTCTAGTTAAAGACCATTCAAAAACTAATAAAAAAGCTTTATGACAAAATCTTCCACGATTTATACGAGTGCCATAATATAAAGGGAAAAATTAGATTCCATAAGAGCCTATGTATAGGGATAAGACAACCGGGATTTTACGTCGATTTTTTTAATTTTTCAGTTTTATTTCAAAAGGCAATTGTAATAAAATATAAAAAGAATAATATAAAATAAAATAAAATAAATAAAATATATAATAAATCGGCGACCTTCAAAAATGTTATTTATTGCTCTATTACACTGAAATGTTCGAGAGTTTCTAGAGTTTAATCTGGGAACAACAAAGTAAATTTGATTTAACAATGAGCTACAGTCGATTTTATAATTAACTAACTGATATAAAAAGACCACGGCCGCTACCACACGGCGGTCGGCTAAAGTTTTCATGTTAAAACGTGCAAGCATTATACCTTGACATGTTCCTCTTGCTGGATAAACACCATCGGTCTTGTACATTAAATATTTTAAAAATCTACGCTGAATTGACTCAATTTTATCAATCTCCACCTGATATACTGGATGCCATATAATTAAAGCGTACTCAAGCTTGGAGCGAACAAATGAGCAATATAAGAACTGCACCCCCCCAACTTCATCAAAATTGCGACAATTTCTAATTATAAAACCCAGAGATCTGGATGCTGCTATAACTGTATTATGGATATGATTTTTAAAGTTAAAATTTTGGTCAAAAGTAACACCCAAATCTTTCATTTTAAGACACCTAGTCAAAGGAAAATTTTGTATTTCATAATTGTGCTGAATAAAATTTTTGTTTCTACAAAGAGTTACCTGAAAACCCTTTGACACATTAAGAAAAAGTCTGTTATTCCGACACCAGTCATATATATATTATTTAGTTCAAATTGAAGCAGTTGGCAATCAGATATGGTTTCTATTTTTCTATAAATTTTTAAATCCTCTGCAAAAAGCAATTTAAGACATAAAATAGTCAGTGCAAGGTCATTGATAAACAACAAAAAAGAAGAGGTCCCAAGTTTGCACCCTGTGGGACACCAGATTGGAGCGAAAACCGCCGATTTCAACAAACTGAATTCGGTCTAGAAGGTACGAAGAAAATAATGCCTTCTGAAAATCTATGTACAGTAACATCCACTTGATTTCTGTTGTTTAGGGCTTGACATATCTATTCGGAAAGACAACATAAATTAGTGATAGAAGATCCATAAAACCATATTGATCGGGCGATATTAGTGTACTTACTTGTGCGTGTAATTGTTTGTGTATACAAATTTCAAAAAGCTTAGAAAAATTGCATAGAATTGATATGGGACTTGTCGCCCTTTTTAAAAACTGGAATAACTCGCGCGATCTTCCAACAACACAGAAACGAACCTGTTTGAATGGATAAATTTTAAATGTGAGCTAATGGTTTCGCTAAAATATATAGTATAGTATTATAGTAAATTATTATTTATTACAGTAAAGTAATAAAAACTACAGCCGTGGATAACCATGGTAACGCAAAAAAACCAAAATGATTACCGCCATTACTTTTAACATTCTGCTTCTTGAAAATTATTCCTGGTTATATTTTTCCCCTTAATCAATGCTGATATTTATTGTTATTCGTGGTTGTCGTTTATTGTTATCGTTCCTCTTATTGAATTATTTTTTAATATTAATAAATATGACTTTTATTGCATTACTTATACCAATAAAAAAGGTATAAAATATATATAATAGAGTACTTCGCGCAGTCTACTTTTTAATAACTACTCCACTGAACCAAGCTATGAGCAAAGAAAACAAAAATATTTATAAATAAAAAAATAAATTGCGAGTAAAAAAGTCTCAAATGAAAAGCTCATAAAAAAATTAAATTCTAAGGATAACTAACTGTTCTACAATTATAAAAAAAAAAATCGAGTACAGAAAAAAAAAGAAACGGTATTACCTTTTATATATTTTATATTATGAATGGTAATTAAAATCCATTCTACTGAAGTAATAAATGATGTCAATGACAATTGTCAATGATTCATGGATAGTTTTTCATGCCAAAAAAGGGGTCTAAAGATTATTATTTGGCATTCTACCGCATCTCACCTCTTTCATATGAGTAAAATAATTTTAAAATTTCACTTTTTATATGTAGTTAAACCAACTACAAATGTGAATTATCAATTTATTACGATTGACAATGATTCCTGGGTCTCAGATAGGTTTTTATGCCGAAAAAGGGGTCTAAAGTACATTATTTGGCTTTCTACCACATCACATTTCTCTAATATGCTTTAAATCATTTTGAAATGTCACTTTTTGTATGTAGTTAACATGATCACAGACGTAAAGTAATAATTTATTACGATCGTCAACGATACATGGGTCTCAAATAGGTTTTCGTGTCAAAAAGGAGGTCTAAAGTCCATTATTTGGCATTCTACCACATCTCACCTCTTTAATATGTTTGGAATAATTTTGAAATGTCACTTTTTGTATATAGTTCAATCAAATACAAACGTGAACCATCAATTTGTTGCGATTGACAATGATTCCTGGGTCTCAGATAGTTTTTTGTACCAAAAAAGGGGTCTAAAGTCCATTTTTTGACTTTCTACCGCATCCCACCTCTCTAATATACTTTGAATCATTTTGAAATGTTATTTTTTGTATGTAGTTGAACCGATTACAGACGTATAGTAACAATTCATTACGATCGTCAACGATGCCTGGGTCTCAAATAGGTTTTCATGTCAAAAAGGGGGTCTAAAGTGCATTATTTTGCATTCTACCGCATCTCACCTCTTTTATATAATTGGAATAATTTTGAAATATCACTCTTTATATGTAGTTAAATCAACTACAAACGTAAACCATCAATTTATTGCGATTGTCAATGATTTCTGGGTTTCAGATAGGTTTTTATGTCGAAAAGTGGGTCAAAACTCCATTATTTGTCATTCGACCGCATCTCATCTCTCTAATATGCTTCCAATAATTTTGAAATGCTACTTTTCATATATAATTAAACCGATCATAGACGTAAACCATAAATTCATTATGATCGTCAACAATGCCTGGGTCTCATATAGGTTTTCATGCCAAAAAAAGGGTCTTAAGTCCATTATTTGACTTACTACCGCATCTCACCTCTCAAATATGCCTTGAATCATTATGAAATGTCACTTTTTGTGTAAAGTTGAACTAATCACAGACGTAAACTAACAATTCATTACGATCGTCAATGATGCCTGGGTCTCATATAAGTTTTCATGTCAAAAAGAGGGTCAAAAGTCCATTATTTAGCATTCTACCGCATCTCACCTCTTTAATTTGTTTGGAATAATTTTGAAATGTCATTTTTCGTATATAGTTGAACCAACTACAAACGTGTACAATCAATTTATTATGATTGACAATGATTCCTAGGTCTCAGATAGTATTCCATGCCGAAAAAGGGGTCGAAAGTCCATTATACTCTCTTTTCTGCCTTAAATCTTAATTTGTAATATATTGCAAAGACAAGCCTAGTAAATCTATTAAATTTAGTCTTGTAAATGGAATTCATGATAATATTCGTAGCCTAGATAGACAAACATATTCACTGTTACTTTTTCTTTATTTTACTCAGGCTTTTTATACATCATTCGATATATAAATACATCATTTCCTATTTTCTGTAAAGTCAACATACTATTACCTGTAAAGTTTGAAATGTGTTTTTCTTAAATCTATTTTTTGTAGTTTGTAAAACTGATCTCACTATGATACTGCCACTTGACTTGGAAGGTAGCAACTCGTTTTTCCAAATAATAAATTACTTTTTTCTCCTACTACTTTTGAATCCACCAGAGAATAATAATGTTTCCCGCCAACAGAGTCCTTTTAAACATTTTAATAACCAGACTGAAAGTCTATTTAGACCGTTAAATAGCCCAAGAATACGCAGGCTTTGTACTTAGGACAATATGTTTCATTGATTGCCAAAAGGCGTTTGATTGTGTCAGCTGGATTAAACTTTGGACCATCCTAAAAAATATTGGAACACCTGTTTATTTGATATCTGATATAGTAACGTTTAATAATAAGTTCTTGAAACAATTTAGAGCAGTTGACGTATAATTCTCAACTATTATTATCCTTTTACTAATAAATCAATAATTTTATTCCAGGCAGTTGTAAAATGAAATACTGCTTTGATTTATATATTATATCTATGTATGTATGTATGTATGTATCTATTTGATTTATTTGTTAGACAATCTGAATTTTGTCTGCATAGAATTATTAAATCAATATTTTTATTCCAGGCAGTTGAATAATGTTATAAAACGCCCTTTTTAACATAAATGGTATACGGTAATGAGAAACTGAAAAAAATCAACAACTGCAGATTTACTGACGTGATATTATCATCTGATAGCAGCGACACAAGAAGAAATGGTAGAACTTTATAAGCAACAAATTCGCAATAAAAACGAAAATACTGATAGTCGATATATTTAACATTTTACAATTGATTGACCTTCTAAATTAATGATCTAGTAGACTGTTTCATCTACTTAGGCTCTACGATAACCAGCAATAGACACTGCGAGAAAGAAGCACAAAGTAAATGAGATTTGTTAAAGCTCTCATCTTCCCTATTATTTTATACGGTGCTAAAACTTGGACTCTTCGTTCTTTTGAACGCCAGAAAATTGATGTCATTTAAATGTGGTTTAGTTACTGTTTTTTTTTCTCAAAAATTTAAAACACTCGTAATTTTTGCCTTCTCTGTTTCTCTTCCTTTTTTACCGTGTCTTTATTGCCTTTATCGTAGTTTAAATTCATTTGAAATTGTGAATTCTTTTGAAGACATAGTGTGGTCGAAATGTCAGTAAAATGTCATATAATCAATAAAAATTAATTAGATAGTAACTGATTACACTTCTAATAAAACCCTTTTTGCTACACAAAACCTAAATACCCCTCCATAAAACTCGCTTATCGCCAACCTAAACTTCACCGAATTTTTGAAAGCGCCCACCATATACAATACGCCATTATAAATTCCCAAAGGAAGTAGTGGTCGCCTTTTATAATATAAAGATGTTTTAGTCCCAACTATGTATAGCCGAGAGTCATAGAGATAAACAGGGACGTAAGCGCTCCTTCGGTACACAATTACGAGGACGGTAACGATGACTTTAAGTTGAAATTATCGCTTCTAAGGAGATTCGGGACACGCCCGAACAGTTGTTTTTCGGGATTGTATAAGACCAGACGGGTGCCAAGGGTCGTATCATCATCTTTAGTAACGAATAGAGCGTGTCTAAGTTTAAAAAATTGAATTTTTTATGTCTTCATATGCTATTTTCAAATCTGAATCATAATCAAATGCACACATAAAAATAATTCCTTAAAACAAGGAAAAACGTTCTCTTGTATATTTGATTTTAATTTAATGAAGTGGGTAATTGATATAAGTCATTTTCCTCAAAATAATTTCTTACATTTCATTATTTAAATAATATGAATAAATAATAAATATGAATAAATTCAATAATATGAAGTCTTTAAATTATGAATATATAAATATATTAAATTATGAACGCGAGTATATTACCTCAAGACACAGAATCCTTAAAACAAGAGATCTCTGATCACTTCGAAGTCCGATACACTTAATCCACTACCTTTTTGCGTGAAAAATTAACTTGGAGATTTATTATTCGACATTTTAGAAAATTAAATAGAAATAGACACATTATCCAAAAAGAATATTATTAAAGAATTAATTCCACAAGTTAGCAGTCCATATCTCTGCAACCAAGAGAGATAGAGACTTGAAAATATTATTATAAATTCTTCTCATAAAATCATTGAAGACGTAATTCAGCATTTTTTCAGAAAAAAATTATAAATAAAAAAAATTGCCTTGGAATTTCAGGACTTTTTTTCCTGAGGAATTCGATACCTTAGAGATAAAATGCTCATATCTCTGCAACCAAGAGAGATAGAGACTTGAAAATGTTATTATAAATTCTTCTCATAAAATCATTAGAGACGTAATTCAGCATTTTTTCAGAAAAAAATTATAAATAAAAAAAATTGCCTTGGAATTTCAGGACTTTTTTTCCTGAGGAATTCGATACCTTAGAGACAAAATGCTCATATCTCTGGAACCAAGAGAGATAGAGACTTGAAAAGTAGATCATAGATTCTTCTCATAAAATAATTGGATATCTATTTCAGCATTTTTTCAGAAAAAAATTGAATATAAAAAAATTTGCCTTGGAATTTCAGCACTTTTTTTTTCTGAAGAATTCGATATCATAGAAACAAAATGTTCATATCACTGCAACCAAAAGAGATAGAGACTTGAAATTTAATTCATAAATTCTTCTCATAAAATCATTGGATACCTATTTCAGCATTTTTTCAGAAAAAAATTGAAAATAAAAAAATTTGCCTTGGAATTTCAGGACTTTTTTTTTCTGAAGAATTCGATATCATAGAGACAAAATGCTCATATCTCTGTAACCAAAAGAGATTTAGACTTGAAAATTGGATCATAGATTCTTCCCATAAAATCATTGGACACCTATTGAAGCATTTTTTTTTTTAAATTAAAAATAAAAAAATTTGCCTTGGAACTTCAAGACTTTTTTTTTCTGAGGAATTTAATGCCTTAGAGACAAACTGCTCATATCTTCGCAACTAAAAGAAATAGAGGCTTGAAAATTGGATCATAGATTCTTCTCATAAAATCATTGGATACCTATTTTAGCATTTCTTCAAAAAAAAATGTGAAAGAAAAAAATTTGCCTTGGAATTTTAGGACTTTTTTTCCTGAGTAATTCTATACCTTAGAGACAAAATGCTCATATCTCTGTAACCAAGTGAGACAGAGACTTTAAAATTGGATCATAGATTCTTCTTATAAAATCATTAGATACCTATTTCAGCATTTTTATAGAAAAAAATTGAAAATAAAAAAAATTGCCTTGGAATTTCAGCACTTTTTTTTTCAGAAGAATTCGATTTCATAGAGACAAAATGCTCATATCTCTGTAACCAAAAAAGATAGAGACTCGAAAATTGGATCATAGATTCTTCTTATAAAATCATTAGATATCTATTTCAGTATTTATTCAGAAAAAAATTGAAAATAAAAAAATTTGCCTTGGAATTTCAGCACTTTTTTTTTCTGAAGAATTCGATATCATAGAGACAAAATGTTCATATCACTGCAACCAAAAGAGATAGAGACTTGAAAATTGGATCATAGATTCTTCTCATAAAATCATTGGATACCTATTTCAGCATTTATTCAGAAAAAACTTGAAAATAAAAAAATTTGCCTTGGAATTTCAGCACTTTTTTTTTCTGAAGAATTCGATATCATAGAGACAAAATGTTCATATCTCTCTGCAACCAATTTTTTTAATAAAACGAACATTTTCTTGCTATTTTCTATTAAAAAATCATTGATTTTAACCTCCCACTACTATAAAAAAAATATTTTTTCAAAAAAACACAAATTTCCGAAGGCAATTTAAAAAAGTCCAATATAAAAAATTTATTAAAATTTTAAGCCGACAAGAGCCCCCTCCGGAACATTGTAACAATCAACTTCAATAAAAACCGTAATTAGTAGAGTGCACTTAGGGCTGAATTTCCCTCCCAAGGGTCGTTTTTGCAATTTAATTTTACGACACCGTTAATTTCCCATTTCCCGGGAACCGTATGTAAGTAAAGAGATTAAAAGTAAGAAAGGAGCCACTCCACTTACCTTTTTCCCTTGTGGCCAATATGTTTAAAAATGTACATTCCAATTTGTATTGACGATATTTTAAAACAGTCAAGGTAGAAAGAAAAAAGGAAGTCGGAAGTCATTTTACTCGTAATAATTGAGTTCTGTTGTGGCTAACCACATTTGCCAAAAGGGTTGTTAAAAGCGAGCTGAGATACGAGGGTTAATTAGTTCTAGTTGTTTATGGAAATGTTCTTTAATTGGTTTGAAGGAGTGGTTTGTATTAAATTATACAAGAGTGCAACAATATAATTTACAAGAACAGTGTGTTCATATGAATTGATAAAGATGTAAAAGTTTATAGTTGAAATACAATTTTATCTAGAAAAAAAAATGCTTTTACAGCTTAAGGTTTCATAGCGACTGACTTTTTCCATACAAGTGCGTTACACTATGGTCAGTTGAATGTTACATTAAATTACACCCAAATAAAACAAACCTGCCTTTAAGATGCGCATTTATAAAGTTACTACTGATAAAAGTAAATAAATCACGCCAACACATTCCGGGCCATCATAGAACTGATGAAACCTCCTACCGTCGCGTCGTCGGTGCAATTTGAAATAATTTAAAATGTTTACTAAGAAATGGCGAACTCGTCGGGCATATTTCAGATATTTCAAATCGGCTCGGACCCCCGTTTAAGGATTCGCCGAGAATTATTAGTTCGGTACGACTGAGCGTGTTTATTAAATAAATCATTCTTTGTCTGACACATTGTTATTAATATAAGTCCGTCTTTTTCTGATGCATTATTATATAAAATTAATAATTAATAAAATAATTATTTGAATATGTGCAATTTCTTGTTTATTTTAGTACTGTTTATAACACATTGTGTTAGAGGAGCATACATTGCCTCAAATGCATTAATTATTTCTTTCAGGCAATTTAAGTCCCTTTTTCTAACCAGATATCCACTATCTAGAAGAGGCAAATAACGAACAAAAAAAAATTAGAGTTAGAGTTTAAGCAGTTATTTATTAGTATATTTAATAAATTAACACGGAAACCAACATATTTCAAAGTCGCAGTTAATGAATTTATTTAAATTAAAGTGCTGTCCATCATTAACCGTTTTTCTGTCTTAAAGGTATATTTGCATCGGTCAAGTTATAACGCCTTTAAATATTTGTTCCATTTTTCACAGACAATAATTTCTTTTTTTTTATTGGATTTTGGAAACTTGGATTATTTGATAAGTCTTTTTTTATGCGACTCATACTAATAAGAATATTTAAGGAAATCCGACTTGTCATTAGAAGATGAGGAGCAACCAACAAATTTTAGGATACTTCGAAAAAATACAAATTTCCGGAAAAAAAGTTAAAATATTTTAGAAAAGTTTTCTTTATATACATTTTTTGATAAAACCCATGCTTACTCAGATATTTAATGAAAACCTATTCATTAGTCCAAAATTGGGTCAACCTCAAAAGCCAACCTAAAAATTTTACGATATTTCAAAAAATATAAATTAAAAAAAAAATGTTTTAAAACTATTCTTACAGGTTATAATTATATATACTTAATATATACTTAGATATTTAAGAAAATCAGACTTGTCCGATCAAGATGAGGAGCTACTAACCTATCTGTAGTGACAATTTTAAATCTTAAAAAGATGTGACAACAATACGGTTTAGTGTGCTGTTTGCAAGAAGTGACCTGTGCAAATCGAGGTTCAATCCTTTCTTTCGATTCTGCCGATTGCAATTTTACAATCGATTAATATAACTTAAAAAAAAATCACTAAGGAGCGACTTTCAACGTAAATTATAAATTACCCGACATTGACTGGAGCGAACTAAATTCACTTAAGAGCATCCCCGATAGTATAATGCAGTATAAACTTTCAAAATAACTTTAAAATTACTTTTCGAGTACTAAAGCCTTGAGTATCCTCTGCGTTCATTAGTGCCAGCTATCTTTAACGTGCTAGAGATAAATTTATATCTTTTTAGAACTTTCCAGCTTAAAAGCACCATTAATTTATATTATGGACGCTTTATCTAGTATTATTATTGTCTGTTCGGGCGAGATTTATATGCCTCTCCTGTGTGGTGAAATTTACACTTCGCTGCCACTTATTTGGCACAACTATAGAACTTATATTGACATATCCAGGAATTTCTTAAAATCCAGAAAAAGTCAGTTAAAAATCTGTAAGAAAAAAACCTCATCATTGCACTGACACGCACGTACGATATTTCATTTCTTTTTCATTGCCTTCGCGAAATATTGTGTCGGTCTTTTTATGAAATATACGTCGTCGTGATTTACGACTTTTCGCAAAGTATCCGCATAAATTTCGCCTAAATGACATTCGATTCTCTTTTAAAACGTTGTATTATACGTCATGTATAGGGCGAGCGAAAAACAAGACGAAATTATTATTAAAAAACGCTTTAACCGGTAAAACGATAAACGAGTGTGTCACATCGTTTTCGATGATAAAATAATACTGCGACGGGGGACATTTCGCATGCCAAATGGCCCGTTTTATACGTTTTTACGCTTCCTATTCATTAAAAAATATAATAGGGAAAAACTGTATATTTTTCCATCGGCGATAAATAACTGCGACAAAATGGCCCTGAACACCGAAAGCAGATAAAGGGTTTTATGTGCCTATATTTGTATTTTAATTTTACATGCATATTGTCATATAATAAGCAATTTTTAAAATGTCTATAATAATCACTTATAATAATATTCAGTTTAACTTATTTAACTCTAGTACAACGATGCATTAAATAATTGAATTTATACGCAAAACTTCGGTTATAGGTACTGACGTGTTTACGTGGCTGTAATTCGCTCTAGCATTCCGCAACGGATATTTCTGTAAATTAATATAAATTATGTGTGTAATATATTTATTGATATTTTTAACTGAACAATAAAACCCTTTGGTACCTTATAAGAAATCATACCGGTCAAATGGGCAGCAATAATGCAAAAAACTGTTTTAGGACCCTCTAGTTATTTTTCCATTAAAAATCATACTCGATTGGAATTCCCTATTTTGTGATTAGAGGTATGCATGATACCTTAGCAAATTTTTTACTAGTTTTCAAGAAATTTCCCTTTTTCTGAAGAAATTCTTTACCACATTTTAAAGGAAGTTATTTAGGTATATTTCACAAAATTATGCTTTAAATTTATTATAAAGTTAGGATAAAAATTATCTCTAAAACCTGATCTTTGTCTGGAAAAGGCAAATATGTAATGCAATTTTCAATGATTTTTTTCAATGATATCTCGGTAAATATGAGAGCTACAATATTGCAGATGCTCTCAATAAATTCAGAATGACCAAATTATGAAAAAACCATTTAAAATTATAAAGATGAATTCATAGTTCTCTGAGATCTGAGAAATTGGATTTCAAAATTTGGAATTTTTCATATTTACATGTATGGATGTTATATTTTAGAAACTAAGACACGTACAAATTTTTATTAGCATTTTATAATTCAGAATTAATCAGTATTGACCTTTATACGAACGATAAAACTAATATTTGAAAGTTACGGGATTTGTTGGGATAAAATTGCAAAGTTGAACCTGGTTTGACCACTAACTTTGCTGCTTATTCGACCGCTATCCTTAAGTCAAATTTCGTAAAACTCCAATGCAAAAAAAATACTAGGAGCATGTAAAAAAATAACTAGAGGATCCTAGAACAATTTTTGCCAATATTATTGCTTACTAGCGCAGTCTTTGTACTGATAATATTTCTCATATTAAAATATATAGGGGTTCCTAGTAAAATAAGTAGGAGTTTGTAAGATACCAAATGATTTTATAGTCTAATTAAAAAATAAATAGGGGTATGGACTAAACTAACTAGAGGTTTATGGTAATACTAAGAAACACATCATATCAGAAACTGGAAGACTCACAATTTATTTATTAGCTTCAGATGATTCAGAAGATCTTAATCCTTATAGGGACGATAAAACTAATTTTTAAAAGTTACTGGTGTTCTTGGCAAAAAATTGCAAATTTGGAAAAAATTTGACCATTGACTTGTTGCTGCATATTCGACCGCCATCCCTAAGATTTTCTATCGTAATTAATAATTTCCAATGCAAAAATAGCTAGAGGTTTCTACAACAGTTAGATATAGGGGCTTCTATTAAAATAAGTAATAAGAACATTTATAACTAATAGTCTAATGAGCTAAAAGATTTAATTTCTTCAATTATTTTTCTTTTATCAACTGCCTGGAAAGAAAACGTACAACATTTCTTGCAGGTAGTTAAAGAAATTGAACCTTTCAGTTCGTTAGACCGTTGGCTACAAATCATTTGGTAATTGATTTTCTTAGAAAAAAATTACAAAGGGTATTCGAATGTTATCCTTTCAAGGCAAATTTTGAAAAAATTCCAATGCAGAAAAAATTACTAGGAGCATGTAAAAAAATAACTAGAGGACCCTACAACAATTTTTTTTCCATTATTGACAGATGTTTGGCTGAGTAACGCACAAAATTATAACGAAACTCGTCGGCTTAATTAAGCGCATTTTCAAGTTTTTTAGGGTTAAATTTTCACTAATGTAAGTTGTAAGTTTTTCCCAAGAAAACTAGTAATTAACATTTGAAAGTTACTGTTTTTCTTGGGAAAAAATTGCAAAGTTAGACCTGGTTTGACCATTAACTGGTTGCTGCTTATTCGACTGCGATCCTTCAGTCAAATTTCGTAAAACTCCAATGCAAAAAAAATTACTAGGAGCTTGTGGAAAAATACCTAGAGGGTCCTACAATTTTTTTTTGCATTAATGACTAATGTAGGCTTAATTAAGCACATTTTCAGGGTTAAACTTTGACGTTTGAAGAGTCTTATTTTAGAAAGTTATGGTACTTACGGTTTTTTTATTGGCATTACATGCTTCAGAAGGTTTTAATTTTTATAAACACGATAAAATGAAAGCCATTGGTTTTATTAGGAAAAAATTACAAAGTTGGACCTGATTTGACCATTAACTTGTTGCTGCTTATTCGACCGCTGCTAACACAGTCCTTATAAGGTAAGTGAGGTATTGTAAGTATACTTTGGAGTGAACAATTAATGCAACAATTAATCACATAGTTACCAAATATGTTTGCATTTTCAAACTTCAGAACAGGATTCGATTTATATACCTGTAATCGCACAAATTATGAATATACTGTTTATTAGGCTTATAGACAGCACAATGAGCTTCCAGTTAAGCTATAAATTGAAAAAGAAACTGTTGTTCTGGCACTTTGTTACTGCTCAAAAAAGGTAAATTAAAATGCGGCGAGGGCACTTTCAAAATAAAGCCCCTTCAATTCGTTTTTTTTCTCTTCTTCGTTTCTGGGAAAAAGTCTCGCGGGTGTTTCCGTTACGAAAAATCTGAAAGCCGAAGAAGAAAATCTAATTTAAGGCAAGTAAAGAAAAAAAAGGGGGAAATTTATAACCGTTTCTTTTCCGACAATTTACCAAGAATATATTTCTCAAAAGGATCAATAAAAGACGAGAGGGTAAAGTTCTGTGTGTGTGCGGGTGTCTCAAAGCAATGCCTCACTTTTTCTATCTTTTAAAGCAATAAAAACCTCAATAAACCGAAAGCGTTGTTTCTCAATAAACTCGAAGTTAAGTAGGCCCCCTAAAGTCTCCCTATAGACTTTTACAGATGTAATTTTCTGAACTATTTGAGCGATTCCGTGGGACAAAAGACCGCACTCAATGCCCGTGAACGTCTTCCCCCGAATTCCGATGGAGGTTAATGTTAGTTTCGGAACAAATGATTTGAGATAAATGGAGTTTCATCGCGTATCCCTTGCTGCTGGGTTTAGGGGGCACTAGGGCTATTACTGGATCGTCTTTTCTAACGGAGTCACTGGTTTTTGCACTATTAATAATAATAATATCGTTTATTTAGCATAATGGCTATATACAAAAAACTGGTATTAAAAAAAGTATACAAAATGTATAAGGTTGCAAGAAGAAAAAAATACAAAAACATTGAGAAGCACGAAAAACTAAACATTAAAAAGTGGTAACTACTAACCTAGATATAAAATGGTAGTAAATACAATTCCAAGATTAAAATTAAAATTAATTGCTAATATAAAATGGTAAATAATGAAAGTTAAAATTTTACATATAGAACGGCTACAAGAGATTACAACAAAACTGTCGAAGAATAAAATAAATTTCACAACATTTATTTAAAACAAATCCTCTCAGATGCCGCTTGAACTGGTTCAAATTATCACAACTTTTGACGTCATTGGGTAGCTTACTAAACTCAATTAAGCCCTTATTTAAAACAGTATTGAGTATTTGACTGGTTCGACATCTATCAATCTGTACGATTTCTTGTGTTGTATTCATGTATATCTGCGAATACTCTTAATTTTTGACAAATATATTCGAATAGTAGACGTTTCTATATTTTAAAGATAAACAAGTACATATTAAACATAATTCTTTGTTTTACAGATAATATAAACGAAACAGGTAAACAGTATAACGATCAAATTTCAATACTAATCTTATGGCTCGGTTTTGCATTATTTCCAGTCGGTCCACTTTATACTTAGGCAAACCAAATAGCAAAGACAACAAAAAAACAAGTAAAGAAACAGAAAAACAGTCAAAGATCATGAGACTCAGAATGGTTTATATGCCCAAAAGTGGGTAAAAAGTACATTCTGGATCATTATAAAATTGCTGTTTTCTTACGTATTTATGAACTTTACAAATGGGAGAAATAATTTCATAGTAATGGTCAAAGACTCATAAGACTCAGATTAGTTTATATGCCCAAAAGTGGGTAAAAAGTCCACTTTTTCACTTTCTACCGCATCTCACCTCTTAGGATCATTCTGGATCATTATGAAATAGCACTTTTCTTACGTATTTATGAACTTTACAAACGGGAGAAATAATTTCATAATGATCGTCAAAGACTCATAAGACTCACATTGGTTTATATGCCCAAAAGGGGGTAAAAAGTCCACTTTTTCACTTTCTACCGCATCTCACCTGTCAGGAACATTCTGGATCATTATGAAATTGCTCTTTTCTTATGTATTTATGAACTTTACAAACGGGAGAAATAATTTCATAGTAATCGTCAAAGACTCATGAGACTCAGAATGGTTTATATGCCCAAAAGTGGGTAAAAAGTCCACTTTTTCACTTTCTACCGCATCACACCTCTTAGGATCATTCTGGATCATTATAAAATTGCACTTTTCTTACGTATTTATGAACTTTACAAACGGGAGAAATAATTTCATACCGATTGTCAAGGACTCATGAGACTCAGAATGGTTTATATGCCCAAAAGTGGGTAAAAAGTCCACTTTTTCACTTTCTACCGCATCTCATCTCTCAGGAACATTCTGGATAATTATAAAATTACTGTTTTCTTACGTATTTATGAACTTTACAAACCGAAAAAATAATGTCATAGTAATCGTCAAAGACTCATAAGACTCAGATTGGTTTATATGCTCAAAAGGGGGTAAAAAGTCCACTTTTTCACTTTCTACTGCATCTCACCTCTTAGGATCATTCTGGATCATTATGAAATTGCACTTTTCTTATGTATTAATGAACTTTACAAATGGGAGAAATAACTTCATAGTGATCGTCAAAGACTCATAAGACTCAGATTGGTTTATATGCCCAAAAGGGGGTAAAAAGTCCACTTTTTCACTTTCTACTGCATCTCACCTCTCAGAAACATTCTGGATCATTATGAAATAGCACTTTTCTTACGTATTTATGAACTTTACAAACGGGAGAAATAATTTCATAGTGATCGTCAAAGACTCATGAGACTCAGAATGGTTTATATGCCTAAAAGGGGGCAAAAAGCCCACTTTTTCACTTTCTACCGCATCTCACCTCTTAGGAACATTCTGGATCATTATGAAATTGCTATTTTTTTATGTATTTATGAACTTTACAAACGGGAGAAATAATTTCATAGTGATCGTCAAAGACTCATAAGACTCAGATTGGTTTATATGCTCAAAAGTGGATAAAAAGTCCACTTTTTCACTTTCTACCGCATCTCACCTCTCAGGAACATTCTGGATCATTATAAAATTGCCATTTTCTTACGTATTTATGAACTTTACAAACGGGAGAAATAATTTCATAGTGATCGTCAGAGACTCATAAGACTCAGAATGGTTTATATGCCCAAAAGAGGGTAAAAAGTCCACTTTAGTCGCACTCAGCTTCATCAGTTGATCTATAAATCTTTTTCACATTTCAATCACTTTAATGAACAACTGCCTGAAGTTGTTAATTAGTTAATTTATTATTGACGTTAAAGTTAAATAAATTTTTCTATATGCTATGCTATTGATGTTTGACAGTTACATTTAGTTGATTAATAGTAAATACGCTTGGGTGTGTTTTTTTTAATAGTGACCTAAAAATTCATTAAAATGGAAGCTTTGATGAATCTATTTATTATTCATGGACAATGTGATAACATTTTAGCAAGAACATACCGAAATTTCAACAAAATGTACCCTAATTTACAAGAAATTGATAGAAGAAATTATAATGTATAATATACAATACTTCCGTGAATTACGTTAATAATTTTAATTTTCTGCGCGTTCCAGTGCCGTAGTAACAAAAATTTATTTGGCGCTATGTTTTGGTCAAAAAATAAAGAAAATAATTAATTTCTATAGGAATACCTTATACAAAAATAATGACAACGCGATAGCGGACCAGAAAATAAATTATTTTACTGGGTATTTTATTTAAAATAATAAACCTGATATCACGAGGGAGGAACTTAAAGCTGGCATTTTTAAATTATATTTTTAACATTAGGGACATTTAAAAGTAATGGCTTAAACCTGAAGCTATGACTACAGAACAGTTAGATGCTAAATTTTGTCCTCAAAATCATTTAGAACTCATTCCTATTTCTATCACATTGGGTTTTAGGGTTCTCATAACAGAGTGCTTTTCTAGAAAGAAACCCTATGGCAACCGTTCAAGCTATATAAAACTTTTATCCAAAAAAAAAATGAAATTCATGTTGAATTTTAGTGTGGGGCATAATATTAATAATTCAACAGCATCCGACAGAACTATAATAATATTATTAAAATATGTGCCAGATACTGGAAATATTTCATTCAAAATGTATGTTTACGTACCGAGGATTAAATTTATTGGGTCCCATTATTCATTATTGCCCGATAGTTCCCGAATATTACATTAAATGCATTAATTTTATTTCGAGCGGATTCACCATTAAAGCTCGAGGTTTTAAGTTTGGTGTTCGAGGGGGGAGGGTCATTATTTTCGATAATCTCGACTACATAGCACCAGGATTATCTTATTTAGTCCAGGGCTACTACGGCGCTTATTCAATTATACGGGGAATTTTCTATTAAATTGGAAATGAGCGAGATATGCTATAGGACCAAGAGATATTAAGGAAATATAAATATTAAACAAATTCAATTAAGCCTTGTGTCGGTTAAATAAAATCCTAAATTCCTAGTATTCTTTGCAATGAACAGGTGGAACTAACGGATGGTTCGTTAAAAATTCATTCGACTGCAGACATTGATTTGCACTTAAGGCTTCCACCTGATTTTTTATTATTTAAAGCATTTTTTTATATCTCACTCTTCTATCTATTATTGTCTTACAGAAGTGAGAAGGGAAAAAATTAAATTGACCTCTAACCTTAATATTTCTATACATGTCGGAAAATCATCAATATAATTCCTGAAATTCCGACTTGCCTTGCAATCAAAGAAATTTATTAAAAGTTCTAAAATTTTTTCTTCATTTTTTAATTTCTTCGGTGAAACTCCGGAGTGGAAATTAAACAAACCGACAAAGCGAACTTTTTCATTAATAGAACGAGAGAGAGAGAGAAAAAAAATGCCATTTAAGCACGGCAACTTTTTAATTATATTCGTGATACAACAATAGAACTAATCCCGGAAACTTTTCCGAGAACCTCTGTTGTTTTGCCCCTTTTTAACTCATAACGGTGCACCGATTTATTTAATTTAATTGATTAATTAAATACTCTCGGAATGAATAATTCATTTAAAAAAATAACATTTCAGATAAGGTTTATCACGGACGGGTCCACGGCAACAAAACAATAATATATATTATTTATTTATTACCGAATATACACAACTAAAAAACACATTACAATAAACCATTATAATATTTTACTGTTAACTCGATGTGGGCTTTATTTTATTTGCATTATTTATTAAGTTGTATTAACAATTGGCGAATAAATAATGATAATTATCATTAATTATTAAAACCGGGCCGGACTTTATTAAATGGCAACGTAATGGAAAATCGTCGACTTAATAATGTGCTATTGTTCATATGAATTGGATTAGAAATAATTAATTTGATTGGTTGTATTTAATTTTTTTTTATTTTTGTTTTTAGAATAATTTGGTTAATTGAGTGAAATAATTTTGGCTGATATTATATTTTATTAACATTTAATTTAACATTCACGTGAAATTGCATGAACTTAAATGGACTTAGAACTTTATTCAACTAATTAGTCCAGGCAGTCGAGACGTAATTTCAATTAAAATAACTCGATTTTTCAGAATTGTGAAACAATTTTAATTAAAACGTTATTAATTAATTAATTAGTCGAGGCAGTCAAAACGTAATCTTAGTTAAAGTGCTTCAACTGCATAAAATTAATAAAAATTTTAATTTAAACGTTATTACTTGTTTATGTAATTAGTCCATGCAGTCAAGATGTAATTTTAATGAAAATGCTTCGACTGCCTGGAATTAAAAAAATCTATTTTATATTTAAATTATTTTTTTAATTAATGTAAATTACTGTGAAAATTAACTAATTATTCTAGAGAGTCGAGACGTAATTTTAATTAAAATGGCTCAATTGCCTGGAATTGTAAAACAATTTTCATTTGAACGTAATTAAATAATTAAAATTTAAATATTGGAAATAATTATTTAAAGAATATATAATTGATATTTGAATTACAATTAATTTATAATTTTATATATTTGAATTGAAATTATACCTCATATGGCTAGAAATGGTAATTAATTAATTTACATTTGACGTTTAAATTGCACTTATATTGTTAAAATTAGTTTGACTATTCTAGGCAGTTGATCAATAAATATTTTTCAAATTTCAGGCCTTATATTTAAAATTATTTCAGAACTGCCTAAAGTAGTTAATTAATTAATTTAAAATTCACGTTAAAGTTAAAATTATTTTTCTGTATCGGACCGTTGAACTGTAAATATTTTTAAAATTGCAACCACTTTAATTAAACTTATGTCTCAACTTTCTACAAGGGTTAATTAATTAATTTAAAAATGATGCTTAAGTTCAAATTAAATTACAATTCCAAGCAGTATTTTTTTTTAATTTTAGATATTTTAATTAAAAATTTAATAATCAACTAATTGATGTAAGAAATAATTTAAATTAACGCTTAAGTTGAACTATTAAACAACTCCCTGCAGTAGAAACCTAGAATAGTTTTTAAATTTTAGTCACTTTAATTAAAATCATGCCTCAACTGCCTGGAATAATTAACTTATTAAATAATTAAATAGTGAAGTTATTCTACGATTCCAGGCAATTCGGCTGCAGTTTTTTTTAATTTCAGGCACTTTAATTAAGATCATGCCTCAACTGCCTGCAATAATTAACTTATTAAATAATTAAATAGTGAAGTTATTTTACGATTCCAGGCAATTGGGCAGTAGTTTTTTTTTTATTTCAGGCATTTTTTTTTAATCATAATTTAACTACCTGGTATAATGAACTAATTAATTTTTAATTAACGTTTAAGTTAAATTAATAAACAATTTCATGCAGTTGAAGCCTACAATTTTTTTTTAATTTTAGTCACTTAATTAAAATTATGCCTCAACTGCCTGGAATACTTAATTTATTAAACAATTAAATAGTAAAATTACTCTATGATTCTAGGCAATTGGGCTGTAGTTTTTCTTTTAATTTCAGGCATTTTTATTAAAATAATACGTCAACGCCCTAAAATAATAAACTAATCCATTTTCAATTAACGTTTAAGTTAAATTATTAAACAATTCCATGCAGTTGAAGCCTACATTTTTTTTTCTAATTTTACTCACTTAAATTAAAATCATGCCTCAACTGCCTGGAATAAGTAATTTATTAAATAATTAAATAGTGAAAATACTCTTCGATTCCAGGCAATTTGGCTGCATTTTTTTTTTTAACTTCAGACATTTTAATTAAAATCATGCATCAACTGCCTGGAATAATTAATTAATTAATTTTTAATTCACGCCTAAGTTAATATTATTGCACAATTTCAAGCCGATGAGCTGTAAGTATTTTTTTTAATTTCAGGTACCTTATTCAAAATTAAGCCTCAACTATCTGCAATAATTAATTTATTTATAATTGACATTTAAGTTTAGGTTAAAACTATTTTACAATTAATCGAGTTGTAGATTTTTTATTAATTTCAGGCACTTTAAATAAAGTCATGCATCAACTGCCTGGAATAATAAATTAATTAATTTTTAATTAACGTTTAAGTTAAATTATTTAACAATTTAATGCAGTTGGATACTACAATTTTTTTTGATTTTAGTCACTTTGTTACAGGATTAATTACGCTTTAGACGGGATCTGGAGAATCCTAACTTTTATTCATTTGGTTAAAACATTTAAAAATGTTTCTAAGTACGAGACTGCTGACTGAGACACCCACCATAATTACAATTGCCTTACAACCTTAACTCATTGTCTCTGATGAAGCAAGATCTTAACTTTAATAAACACCCTATTTAAATTGAATTAATGTGTTTTACTACTGAGTGAGTGAGTGTAACTGAGACAACTGACCATACAGAGAACCTACGAAGCTTAGGTTCTCTGTATGGTAAAGAATAGGTTCTTTTTTTTTCCATCATTTAAATTTAACAGGGTTTCTGGAACCTATCAGATCTAGGGAGTTGTTCTTGTTGTTTAGAACTTTTAAATCAAGACTGTCGAACAAACTCAACTCCCTAGAAATAGTCCCTATAAACCGGTTAGTCTTGCCGGAATATTATATATACCATAACAGCTTTAATTAAAATCATGCCTCAACTGCCTGGAATAATTAATTTATTAAATAATTAAATAGTGAAATTACTCTACAATTGCAGGCATTTAAGCTGTAGTTTTTTTTAATTTCAGGTAATTTAATTAAAATCATAAGTTAACTGCCTGGAATAATGAACTAGTTAATTTTTAATTAACGTTTAAGTTAAATTATTTAACAATTCCATGCAGTTAAAACCTAGAATATTTTTTAAATTATACTCACTTTAATTGAAATTATGCCTCAACTGCCTGGAATAATTAATTTATTAAATAATTAAATAGTGAAATTACTCTACGATTCCAAACAATCGGGCAGTAGTTTTCTTTTAATTTCAGGCACTTTTATTAAAGTTATACATTAACTCCCTGGAATAATGAACTAATTAATTTTTAATTAACGTTTAAGTTAAATTATTAAATAATTCCATGCAGTTGAAGCCTACAATTTTTTTTCTAATTTTAGTCACTTTAATTAAAATTATGCCTCAACTGCTTGGAATAATTAATTTATTTAATAATTAAATAGTGAAGTTATTCTACGATTCCAGGCAATTGGGCAGTAACTTTTTTTATTTCAGGCATTTTTATTAAAATCATAGGTTAACTACCTGGAATAATGAACTAATTATTTTTTAATTAACATTTAAGTTAAATTATTAAACAATTTCATGCAGCTAAAGACTACAATTTTTTTCCTAATTTTAGTCACTTTAATTAAAAATGATGCCTCAACTGCCTGGAATAATTAATTTATTAAATAATTAAATAGTGAAAATACTCTACGATTCCAAGCAATTAAGCTCTAGTTTTTATTTTATTTCAGGCACTTTAATTACAGTCATGCATCAATTGCCAGGAATAGTTAACTAATTAATTTTTGTTAACGTTTAAGTTAATATTATTCTACAATTCCAGGTATTACAGTATGTATGACTTGTAGATATTTTTTTTTAATTTCAGGTATTTTATTCAAAATTAAGCATCAACTATTTATTTATAATTTATATTTAAGTTTAGGTTAAATCTTTTTTACAAGTAGTCGAATTGTAATTTTTTTTTTAAGTATCACGCACTTGAAAGAACGTCATGCCTCAACTGCCTGGAATAATTAATTATTTAATTTTTAAATAACGTTTACGTTTTATTACAATTTTAAATTTTTGTTATCTGTTATTTGTCGAAAATTTTGACTTATTTGAAAATTATTTCTTTCTTAACTTTGGGAGGATATAGGGCCAAAACTACTTAACGTAGAAGAAAATGGTCTGCAGTTTTCTATTTTAAATTAATAATTTTAGTATAAAAAATAATTTATTATAAAAATATTTTCTCATTTTCAGATTCTACCTGAAAGTTATGGGTTAACTTGTCATACTTTACCAAAACGGTTTTTGAATAATAAGCGTTTAAAAATGAATTAGGTTCAAATGCATATATTTAAAAAGCTATTGCACCAAAATACATCATGTGATTAAAACCTCATTTTGTTGCACTGAAACTTTTCAAAATTTAAAATTATCGACGAATTAAATTAAAATTGACCAAGCTCTCCGAATCCAATTTATAATATAATATTTAATCGATAAATGCGATATATAAGATAAACTTTATTGTAGGTCATAAACTGTTGTTATTGCGCAAATTCAAATTATTATCGGGAAATTTATTTAATATCGGTTTAATGTTGTGCATTTATTGGAAATTGCTGGATTATATTGAAATATTGAACCGAGATATATTCTTTAGGGGGTCAAAAGTTGAAAAAAACAGTCAGCAATAGCGGGATGTTTCTTTCATAAGAAACCCCAGAACAAACTCCCATAAACCTGCTGAAAACGCTTCGGTATCCTCGGAAACACTGACTTTTTATGACTTTTTCGCACGTAACGAGGCTCTTTAACTCTCCGCCAGGTTTCGGAAATAAAAATAAATATCTTTATAATGCTCACCGCTCGTTTTACTTTATTTATGATCCGCCTAAACATTTTTCTTCTTAAATCGACACACGCATACGAATCACCGTAACAATTTGATTTTAAAAACTCAAATTGCAGAGGCGAATTTTTCTAACGACATTTCGCTTCTTATTCGACTAGTATAATGAAAAACGCCCTCGGGTTTTATTAAAATTTAAATTGCAAGGAACAATGGCCGCTCCGAACGTAAAACGAACCCTAATTAGTAAAGTGCATTTTTTTTTTGGTCGTTTCGTTTTACGATACCTTTAATTGCTCTTCATTCTTATAACCGTACTGCATGCAAATTAGATTGTGCTTTTTCTTTAAAAAAATATTATACAGTTCAGTGTGCTGCCTACAAGCCCTCGAAACTTTTGACAATTAACAGGTGGCAAAATAGTATGTGGTCCGAACTTAACTAGTTTTTTTTATCTAATGGCATATGACAAGTTGACAGATGATGGCAAACCTTGAAAACATTTTCAAAAAATTACTAAAACCATTCTGCCATTTTGTGAAGTATAAAATAAATGTAATATAAAAAAATAAAATTCTTCGTTCCTTGGGATTGTAGCGAAAACATTGCGGTTCAATATGCTGTTTACAAGCTCACTGAACTTGATAAGTGATAGTGAAAACTTGATAAGTGTGTGGTCCATTATTTGTTGAGTGTTTTCACTGATATATCGTTTCGATACATGATACATGATTTTAAAAATAGTAAAAATTACAAAGAGGAAATTAGAATAAGCAAAATGACCCATTGGATTTTGGGAATATGGAAAGAAATGTTTGCGTATCAACACTTGCCATTCTGTCATTGAATTCGGCACTTCTTTACTACGGGTTTAATATTTCAAATATGATTACTGGATTTCTCGAATATTTGCTTTGGTGCCGAGGCCAGTGGCAGAATGCCTCTATTACTTTCGAATTTAAAATTGTTTTTAGCTTTTGTCCGTTATTCCATGCAGTAAAAATTTACCTAATTCCGAGGAATAATCTGTATTATTATATTATTGATTTAATATTGGGATTTTTAATTAGGGCTAGTGTAAATCCTCAAGCACCTAATACTATGAGAACTACATCAATAAAATCAAAGAAAATTAAAGAGTTGTACGTAAAGTTTAATAAAATTGAAAAATTGTTACCATCATTTTTGAATACCTATAAAAATTTCTTATTAAAAAACTTATTCTAAATTGTTATCTTGAGAACAAACAAACAGTTTTTCTAATAATTTGTAGTAATTTTGAGCAATTTTGGACCATTTTTCGCGGAGATATGGACGTCCTTGTACTTGAGTTCCAAAAAATTGAAAAATTATTATCATTAACTTTGACTCTTTGTAAAAAAAAATTATTAGGAAAATTTAATTGCTATATTGTTTTTTTTTCATACAGTGAAGTTTTTCAAATAATTTAGTGGATGTTTGAGCAATTTTAGACAATTTTTGAGGGAGTTATGGGTGTTTTTGTCCATAAGGTCCAAAAAATTGAAAAATTGTTACTATTAACTTTGACTCTATGTAAAAAAATCTATTAAGAAAATTAAGTTGATATATTATTTTTTTCATATAGTTAAGTTTTTCAAATAATTTGGTGGATGTTTGAGCAATTTTAGACAATTTTTGAGGGAGTTATGGGTATTTTTGTCCATAAGGTCCAAAAAAAATGAAAAATTGTTATCATCATTTTTGATTTCCTATTAAAATTTCTTAATAAGAAACTTATTCTAAAATGTTATCTTGAGACCAAAATACAGTTCTCTTAATAATTTGGAGTAATTTTGAATAGTTTTGGACCATTTTTCACGAATATATGGACGTCCTTGTACTTGAGTTCTAAAAAATTGAAAAATTGTTACTATTACCTTTGACTCTCTGTAAAAAAAAAATTATTAGGAAAATTAGGTTGATTTATTATTTTTTTCATAGAGTGAAGTTTTTCAAATAACTTAGTGGGCGTTTGAGCAATTTTAGACAACTTTTGAGGAAGTTGTGGGTCATTTTGTATATAAGGTCCAAAAAAATTGAAAAATTGTTACCATCATTTTTAATTTCCTGTAAAAATGTCTTATTACGAAACTCATTCTAAAATATTCTTAAGAACAAATAAATAGTTCTCCTAACGACTTGGAGTAATTTTAAATAATTTTGGACCATTTTTCATGGATATATGGACGTCCTTGTACTTGAGTTCCAAAAAATTAATAAATAGTGACCATTAACTTTGACTCTCTCTAAAAAAAAAATTATTAAAAAAATTAAGTTGATATATTGTTTTTTCATACAGTAAAGTTTTTTAAATAATTTAGTGGATGTTTGAGCAATTTTAGACAATTTTTGAGGGAGTTATGGGTATGTTTGTCCATAAGGTCAAAAATAAAATGAAAAATTGTTACCATAATTTTTGATTTCATATAAAAATTTCCTATTAAGAAACTTATTCTAAGATGTTAAGGTACTTGAGAGGAATAAGGCCTAGCTAAGAAAAAAATTGAATAAAGTGAAAGACTGTAATGTTAATATTTAGTTTAATACACCAAAGTGCTTATAAGGTTATATTAATTTTAACAAAATAATCTCTAAAAAAACTAGAAAACAAAAAATAAATATTAAGAAAAATAACGCAAATCGGCCTTATTTTATAATAAGGCCGATTATCCAATAAGGCCGATGGAGGTTTAATAAAGCCTATACATAAAAATGGCACAACTCGTTATTGGGCGAAGTTTAGCAGCCATCGGGATACTGAAAATCATCCATGTCATTGACTGTTAAGCCAACACATTCCTCATGGTACCATTTAAGACATTTGCTGCACTGCCTTATATCGGTCTGCCTGTCTTCCTCACATCCATGGCAATACCATTCGGTACTTAACTTTTCCCTGGAGCTTTCAATATCTTTATTCAATTTGGCACGACTTTTGTTCTCCTCGGTAAAAAGATCTCTAGTGACTGGAGTTCCTTTGTAGTTTAGAGCTTTTTTCGATTTTTTTTAGGTTTTTAATTAGTTTTTACTGGTGTGGGCAAAAGCTCATTAAAAGAAGTGACTTTTGTTGTTCATCTCTTTAATTCAGCAAGAGGGATATGGTTATAAGTCGAATCCGAGTCAGAAGAGTAAACATTGGAATAGGAAAATTTGCCAGACTTGTTGGATGCCATTCCAGACGAACCAGGTTGAGGAGATTCAGGCGGACGCCTATTTTCTTTGTTGGTATCATCCGGTGCCGGTACGTCTGAGAGAATTGAAGGAGCAAATGCTGTTTCTGGAATTGCCTCGGGATTTAATGGAAACAGACCAGTAGCCTTAAAACCGTTTATAATATTACTATGTGTCATGCATTTAGACCAAACATTTGAAAGTATGATGTTAAAACGTGATTTGGTCAGCTTTTTGTTAGGATTCTGATCCAAGAATAATAATACCTCATTATCCCAATGATGCTTAAATGAACGATATACAGATTTGTCGAGGGGTTGAAGCTCATGTGTTGTATTCGATGGCAAACAGTAGAGATCTAGATCAAGTGAGTCTCCAACATCAACAATTGACAAATCAAGATGACAAGCTGCACCATCAAAAACTAAGAGGCACCTTCCTGGACTTTTGTATCGGGCTAAGTGCTTGAGGAATTCTTTAAACAGTTCGTTAGTCATGTAGCCTTTACTTGATTTTTCCACTAGAGTTCCTGGTGACAAATTATCATGTAATTCTGGCTTTAGCCTCTTTCCTTAAAAAAATAATCATAGGAGGTATTGGTATTCCAAGGGCATTGACACATCCTGCAATTGTCACATTCTCTGCATGTTCTGACGATTGAAAGTGAACACGTTTTACCCCTTTCTTAGCTAAAACGATTGGCTGGTGATAAATAGTCAAGCGGCATCCTTTTTCATCCATATTATGAAGTCTTTTAGGGTGATTAATTATATCAAGATCATCATACATTTTCCTTATTTTTGAAAAATGATCATCAACTATAAATTTATTAAGTTTTTGAGCCCTAGCTGGATTCATAAACTGTGCTTTTCTTTTAGAAATTACAGGATTTCTCTTCATAAAAGCCTTTAGCCAGTCTTTACCAGCAAGTTTTGAAGTTGTAACAAATTGATGAGCAATTTTATTATTTTCGCAGAATCTGAATACCAATCGACGAAGGATGCGTGGAGTCACAGGTAGACCTATTTCACTAAATCTTATTATTCTTTTAACGAGATCAGCTTCTTGTTCTTCTTTTAAAATAGATTTACGACCTAGTCTTTTTATTAGGATTCCATTCTGAACATGATTTCTAATGGTTCTTCTGGGAATATTAAACCTTACCGCAGCCTCATAAAATCCTCCTCGCACCAAGGTGCCCTTTTAGGAGGCATGTTGTTAAAAATCACTGAAAATAAAACGAGAATAGTTTAGAAGTTTAATAATATGTTAATAAAAACATTAATTTGTCACGAGGATAATAAGGCCTACATGGAGTTACGGAAAATTAAGTTGATATATTTTTTTTTCATACAGTTAAGTTTTTCAAATAATTTGGTGGACGTTTGAGCAATTTTAGACAATTTTTGAGGGAGTTATGGGTATTTTTGTCCATAAGGTCCAAAAAAAATGAAAAATTGTTATCATCATTTTTGATTTCCTATTAAAATTTTTTAATAAGAAACTTATTCTAAAATGTTATCTTGAGACCAAAATACAGTTCTCTTAATAATTTAAGAGTAATTTTGAAAAGTTTTGGACCATTTTTCACGAATATATGGACGTCCTTGTTCTTGAGTTCCAAAAAATTGAAAAATTGTTAACATTGCCTTCGACTCTCTGTAAAAAAAAATATTAAAAAAATTAAGGTGATTTATTATTTTTTTCATAGAGTGAAGTTTTTCAAATAACTTTGTTGACGTTTGAGCAATTTTAGACAATTTTTGAGGGAGTTATGGGTATTTTTGTCCATAAGGTCCGAAAAAATTGAAAAATTGTTACCATCATTTTGATTTCATATAAAAATTTCCTATTAAGAAACCTATTCCAAGGTGTTACCTTGAGAACAAACAAACAGTTCTCTTAATGATTTGGAAAGTTTTTAAATAATTTTGGACCATTTTTCACGGAGATATGGACGTCCTTGTTCTTGAGTTCCAAAAAATTGAAAAATTGTTAACATTGCCTTCGACTCTCTGTAAAAAAAAATTATTAGGAAAATTAAGTTGATATATTGTTTTTTCATACAGTAAAGTTTTTTAAATAATTTAGTGGATGTTTGAGCAATTTTAGACAATTTTTGAGGGAGTTATGGGTATTTTGGTCCATAAGATCCAAAAAAATTGTTACCATCATTTTGATTTCATATAAAAATTTCCTATTAAGAAATTTATTTTAAGATGTTAACTTGAGAACAAACAAACAGTTCTCCTAATGATTTGGAGTAATTTTAAATAATTTTGGACCATTTTTCATGGAGATATGGACGTCCTTGTACTTGAGTTCCAAAAAATTCAAAAATTGTTACTATTAACTTTGACTATGTAAAAAAAAAACTATTAAGAAAGTTAAGTTAATATGTTATTTGTTTTATACAGTGAAGCTTTCCAAATTATTTAGTGGATGCTTAAGCAATTTTAGACAATTTTTGAGGGAGTTATGGGTATTTTTGCCTTTAAGGTCCAAAAAAATTGAAAAATTGTTACCATCATATTTGAGAGCCTGTAAAAAATATCATATTAAGTAAATTTAGTTGATATATTATTTTTGTAATAAAATAAAGGTTTCTTAACAATTTGTGTGCAAATATAGACAATTTTTGAGTGAGTAATAGGTAGCTCCAAAATAATTGAAACCAACCAAAATTGTTACCATCACCTTGGAATCTCTGTGAAAAATTCCCTATTTATAAAATTTACCTGCAATATTGTTTCTATATTAAAATGAAGTTTAAGCAATTTTAGACAATTCTTGATGTTTTTGTAAGTTTTCTTAATAATCTGATGGAAGTTTGGGTACATTTTGAAATTTTTTGAGGGAGTTCAGGGTATTTTTGCACAAAAATTGCTACCATCTGTAAAAAATGTTTTATCACGAAACTTTTTTAAAAATGTTGTTTTTAGAATAAAATAAAGTTTTTTAATAATTTGGTGAATATTAAACCAGTGTAAATTGTGCAAAACGTCTTTGTTATTTTTTTCCAGTGACCATCTCCATTTTTGTCATTGATAACATCACAAAAACAGTTGCTAAATCCCTTGTCATATTCATCTTAGAAAGTGTAAAAACAAATGTTATATCTCTTGCCTGAAATCTGCATCGGCAACAGCGGTTCAATATGCTATTTACAAACTCACTGAACTTGACAAGCGATAGTGTGAAGTCCACGGGTTCCTTTACTAATAAATTAGCAACACTGCGGGCTTAGGGTGCTGTATGCAAGCCATCGTTGACAAGTGACAAGCGTAAAAATTAGTGTGTGGTCCAAACTTAACTAGGTATGTTTTTCCAATGACATATGACAAATAACGTACGTTATGTCCAAGGATAATAGAAAAATAATTTGTATGGCTATCTTGAAAAGTGTACAAATAAATCTTAAATAAAAAAAATAAAATTTCCTTGAGATTGGATCGACAACATTGCGGTTCAATGTTCTGGTTACAAGCTCAATAAGCTTGCCAAATGACTGGTATTCCTCAGGTTAGTTGTCAAACAGTCCAGTAAACGTCGATGTATATTGAGAAGAGGACTTAAAGAAAATCATTTTCAGGGTTAAACCGGAAGTTGGCAAAAGACGTTCGTAACCCGTTATGTAAACGTTTTTCCGAATAATTTGATATAATATTCCAGTGCACACAGCTTAATCGTTCATCTGGCTGAAAACTGACGGTATTAACATAAAGCACTTAACCCTCGCGCTGCCGCTTTAAATTAAAGCAGATCGACAACTTTAATACTGGAGCGTAGCACCGGGGTTCCTCTCAGACTATTCTTCATCCGTGAAATCCTTTTTATATAATTAGATTATGCCGGCATTAGGTCTGACACTTATTTACATTTTTCGGGATAGAATTTTGGGGAAAAATCTGTTATTTATGTGACCTCTGTCTAAAAAAGTTTAACTGTGTTAATGGTTCTAGTGCTAAATGTTTCCATTTTACAGCTTTCTGTAGCTATTTGCTCAAGTGAGGTTTAATGGCATATGTTACGTGTATTTTTTGGTTAATAAATGTACGATATAATGAACTTTTTTGATTGAAAATTTTCGAACAATTTAAATGATTTTTTTGCAAGTCCTAGTTGCATTAATTTTTTGTTTCTTTTAGGTGATTTTACTCAATTAGACTAAAAAAAAGAGTAGAAAACTTTATCTGACTAAACCTAATCAGACTGTTTGGACGAGGCTTAAGAAGTCTTCTGCTGGTCTTTTTTATTTACTTTATACATGAGCATTTATAGGCAATTTTTATACATGGAAATGTCATTGTTGCTATCAGTTTTTCGAAACCAAGGCTTTCTTAGAAGCAGTTACAAAAAGCTTCAATTGCCTGGACGATACGAATTATTTTTTTTAACCAAACTGTTATATCAAACTATTTAACCTTGTTTCTGTTTCCAGAATTTCCTGCTTCAGTCGTTTTTGAATATAATGAATGAGGAAAATTTGACTTTTTCCAGGAAAGACTTTTAAATTCCATCCAAAATTTCAGTTGACTTTTAAAAAAATTGATAAAATAAATTTTCAGAATTTCTGGAATAACTAAAAAATCACTTTAATCACCTGGAAAGTAATTTTTATTTATTCCAGGCAGTTAAGTGCACTCAATTATTGGACAGAGAGACTAAATCAGTTGCTTCTGTATTACAGTAATTTTCTGTAACTCTAACTAGTTTTCTATACATTCAAGTGTTTAGTATAGTTTCCTATGCAACAAAATTTAATTTACAATTGCCTGTACTTAAATAACAGTTTTCTCTTATTACATTTTTGTGGACATGCCATTTAATTATTTAATAGCGTTTCGGCTGCAAAGCGTCTTTATCAGGGTAGGTTTTTAGGCCATTAATGATTAACATCATAATATTTTATTTAGCATAGTGTCATATTATTAATCGGTTCAATTTAAAATTTTATTAAGAAAAAAATAAATAATTTTTCTTTTTTTTTTAACATTGATGCCAATTTATTCCAATTTTCAAGTCTCTAGCTCTCTTAATTATTGAGATACAGACAGTTGGTTCCTTAGAAATATATATATTTTATTTATTTAATAATTAGAATCCAATTTTTCCATTTTAAAATTTTTTTGACAAAACGTGGAAACAGGTGTTCAATTATTTTATTCAAAGAATTAGTGTTCGAATTTTCAAGTCTCTAGCTCCCTAAATCACTGAGATATAAACAGTGGTTCTGTGGAAATACATTTTTTTAATTTTTTTAATTGGAACCCAATTTCTCCATATTAAATTTTTGCTGAGAAAAATGTTGAAACAGGTGTTCAATTATTTTATTTATAGAATTAGTGTTCCAATTTTTAAGTCTCTAGCTCTCTTAATTACTGGGATACAGACAGTTGGTTTCTTGGAAATATATTTTTTTTTAATTTTATAATTGGAACCCAGTTTCTCTATATTTTAAATTATTTTTAATTTTTTTGAACTAAATGTTGAAACAGGTGTTCAATTATTTTATTTAGAGACTTAATGTTCCAATTTTCAAGTCTCTGGCTCTCTTAATTACTAAGATACAGACAGTTGGTTCCTTGGAAATATAGTTTTTTTAATTTTATAATTGGAACCCAATTTCTCCATTTTAAATTTTTTTTGAGCAAAATGTTGAAACAGGTGTTCAATTATTTTATTTAGAGACTTAGCGTTCCAATTTTCAAGTCTCTGGCTCTCTTAATTATTAAGATACAGACAGTTGGTTCCTAGGAAATATATTTTTTTTAATTTTATAATTGGAACCCAGTTTCTCTATATTTTAAATTATTTTTAATTTTTTTGAACTAAATGTTGAAATAGGTGTTCAATTATTTTATTCCAAGAATTAGTGTTCCAATTTTCAAGTCTCTGACTCTCTTAATTATTGAGATACAGACAGTTGGTTCCTTGAAAATATTTTTTTTTATTTTATAATTGGAACCCAATTTCTCCATTTTAAATTTTTTTTGAGCAAAATGTTGAAACAGGTGTTCAATTATTTTATTTAGAGACTTAATGTTCCAATTTTCAAGTCTCTGGCTCTCTTAATTACTAAGATACAGACAGTTGGTTCCTTGGAAATATATTTTTTTTAATTTTATAATTGGAACCCAATTTCTCCATTTTAAATTTTTTTTGAGCAAAATGTTGAAACAGGTGTTCAATTATTTTATTTAGAGACTTAGCGTTCCAATTTTCAAGTCTCTGGCTCTCTTAATTATTAAGATACAGACAGTTGGTTCCTAGGAAATATATTTTTTTTAATTTTATAATTGGAACCCAGTTTCTCTATATTTTAAATTATTTTTAATTTTTTTGAACTAAATGTTGAAATAGGTGTTCAATTATTTTATTCCAAGAATTAGTGTTCCAATTTTCAAGTCTCTGACTCTCTTAATTATTGAGATACAGACAGTTGGTTCCTTGAAAATATTTTTTTTTTATTTTATAATTGGAACCCAATTTCTCCATTTTAAATTTTTTTTGAGCAAAATGTTGAAACACGTGTTCAATTATTTTATTTAGAGACTTAATGTTCCAATTTTCAAGTCTCTGGCTCTCTTAATTACTGAGATACAGACAGTTGATTCCCTGGAAATATTTTTTTTTAATTTTATAATTGGAACCCAGTTTCTCTATATTTTAAATTTTTTTGAACTAAATGTTGAAATAGGTGTTCAATTATTTTATTCCAAGAATTAGTATTTTAAGTTTCAAGTCTCTGACTCTCTTAATTATTGAGATACAGACAGTTGGTTCCTTGAAAATATTTTTTTTTAATTTTATAATTGGAACCCAATTTCTCTATTTTGTTTGAGCAAAATCTTGAAGCAGATGTTCGGCCATTTTATTCAAAAAATTAGTGTTCGACTTTTCAAATTTCTAGCTATCTAAATCACTGAGATATAAACAGTTGGTTCTTTGGAAATACATTTTTGAACATTTTTTGATTGAAACCCAATTTCTCCATTTTTAATTTTTTTTTTTGAGAAAAGCGTTGAAACAGGTGTTCAATTATTTTTTTCAAAGAATTAGTGTTCGAATTTTCAAGTCTGTAGCTCTTTTAATTATTGAGATATAAATAGTTGGTTCCTTGGAATATTTTTTCTTTAATTTCAACATTAAAAACCAATTTCTTCATTATCAAATTAAAAAAACAATCTTAAGATAAGTGTCCAACTATTTTATTCGAAAAATTCGTGCTCTAATTTTCAATTCTCCAGCTTGGTTACTGAGATATAGATAGTTGGTTCCTTGAAATAGACATTTTTTTAAACTTCAGCATTAAAGGCCACTTTTTAAATTATTACAATTTTTTTGAAAAAAATCCTGAAATACAGGGTGTATTAGCAAGGCGTACGGCTAAAACAGCGCCTAAACTATACAGGATGGAAAAAAACCTATACGGCACGGTTATAGGGTTGATCAAAATCTACAAGCTAAAAATAATTTTACATATACAGGGTGCGCCAAAAAAAGGTTATGACGAAATATGTAGTTTTTTTAAACGGAACACCCTATATATTATTTTACTTTTAGATTCTACGTAAAATTCTAAGAAATTATATGCTTTGCATGTTATACTTTAATCAAGTAGTTTTTGAATTAGAGACAGTTGAAAAACAACTTTCGAACAGCTCACAACCACACCATCTCACCGATCATTATTACCATGTTTGACAATTATGACAAGTGACAGCCTTTAATGGATGATTATTTTGACATTTCAAAAGTATGACAACTGACAGTTAAAATTTTCATAAATACTAAGAAGATTTTAACACATTATCGGTAACTGTCAGATGTCATTTCACTGCTGTCACTTGTTATAATTGTCAAACGTCATTATGATGAAATAGTTATGTTAAAAGCTGTTTTTTATTGTAGTGTACTGCTCCTTAAACTATTTAGTACAGTTTCTTGTGCATCGAATTTTATTTTACAGATGCCTGTACATTATAAAGACACCTGCAACCATTTTCCAATTCAGGAGCGTAATTTTTTGTGTATTCCAGGCACGTAACTTAACACATAATTAATATTTAGATTTCCTAGAAATTTCTTGGGATATAGTTAATCAAACGTGAAGCAAACAACGTCTTTTCATTATCATTATTTATGATCCCTTAGACTGAGATGAAGATATAAATATGAGCATTGAACAAAATAAAAGAAGCAAACAAATTACTCCCAATTAATTTTCCCTAATTGTTCCAGGTTTTCGCCACCCGAGATGCCTTTATTCATTGCCACCTTTCGCCACTCATAAATCCAAATAACGTTCAGCAGGGAAAGCGGGAAATTAATTAATTCAAATCACCGCGAGGGCAGACGACAAAGAAAACCTTTTAAATTCCATTTCGAGGCTTTGAGGGGAAAAAATCGGATATTATGAAGCCACGAAAAGTAGTCGCGAGGAAATAACTTAATAAGAAGCGAGGCGACATGATAAAAGAAATTATTGGACTGGGACTAAGCATCGAATGACTCGGGATAAAATGGAAAAAGATTCAGGTAAACGAAGCGTCTTAGCTAAGAGATTTCCAGGATAACTGGAGCTGGTTTTGTTCCAGGTCATTTTCATTACGATCCATACCCGACAGTGTCGAAGTCCAACACGAACTCACTGAGGAGGGAGAAAACGTCGAAACCATCCCCGACTACCACCCAAACGTCTTGCAACTGTTTAGGCAAGAAAACCAAGAAGAGAAGCAGAGTATTTTTTGCCGGTCTAGCTACCAACTTAGGAATATGTGTCTTGTTGTTTGGATATACCCTTATCGGGTCTGTTATATTTTTGTCCATAGAAGGTGCTCCTCCATTCATCTATTTGTGCTGCGAAATTTATTTTATTAATATTTTTTTTAATTCAAGGAGGAAATAACTATCAGCACCAAATTCTAGCTACAACGTCCCTAGCGACACCTAGCAATGGTAAGAAATACTTGAACCAAACTGTAGAACTGAAGACGAGGAATGATATGGCGAGGACGAAGACCGTGGAGAATTTGTGGATTATTACCGAAGGGTTGAATATTTTGTATAAGGAGAATTGGACTATATTGGCTGCACAAGAAATTAATAGGTAATGGAAAAATTGTATTTTTTTATATAATACAGGTATTTGGTATAATAACTAACAGGAGCATGGATCTTTTCTTCCCTAGCTTAGAAATCTAGTGCTATGATCAAAATAAAATGACTTAGAAGAATATAGAAAATATTGAACGTTCTTCCAGGCACCCGTGGATAATTTCTGCTTCCCATGAAGTTAAATATGATTTTTCCTTGGTTATATCCATGATATTCTGGAAAAAATAAAAAAGGTTTTTCCAGGTCTTAAAAATCTTGAAGGTTTTAGAAAAAATTCCTATAATTTAACTTATTAATTGAATATTATCCCTATGTATGTATTTCTTTCAAAATGGCTAATTTTAGAAATCTTATATCTAAAGAATTATGAGGACTGTTGGTGATTTATTACTCGAATTTCCCAAAGTAAAGGGTGCAGAGAAGAATACTGTAAGAAAACATAAGATGAATAAAATAACATAGTGCCGAAATTTTTTCCTGATAATACATCATCCGCATTACCTGTATTATAGGGTAAAAATGGTTAACAAAAACTTCAAGGAATGCCAATAATCCAGAATCACGTCATTTTGAACAATTAGAGTGGAGCTATGCACTAATTTGTACGAGATTAATATTGTTCCATAGCACAGGCACTCCTGTAAGAAAAAACCAAACTTTTCATGATTTGCTGTATATATTTTGACGATTTTCTTGATTGTACTTAAAGAATACTATGTACACTCATTTGTAAAAGACAAATAATGTTTTATAGTACAGGCACTCCTGTAATAAAAATCCAAATATCTCATGATTTAATATACATGTTTGGATGATTATAGTTGAAGAATGCTTCAAGGAACTCCAGTAACCAAAAATCACATCATATTGAGCATTTGGACTATAGTTATGCACCAATTTGTAAGAACTGAAAATTGATTTATAGCACAGGCACTCCTGTAAGAAAAATCCAAATATCCCATGTTTTGCTGTACATATTTTAAGGATTTCTTTGATTATAATTTAAGAATATTTCAACGATACCTAATAATCAATAATCACATCATTTTTGAATAATAAAGTGGAGTTATGCACTCATTTATAAGAGGTAAATAATGTTTTAGAGCACAGGCACTCCTGTAAGAGAAATCTAAATATCCCATGATTTGCTGTACATTTTTTCACGATGTTCTTGATTCTAGTAAAAAATACTTCAAGGATCTTTAGCATTTAAGAATCGCTTCAATTTAAGCATTTAGAGTAAATGTAGAAGTGAAGTATAGCGGGTTAAAGACAGAAATCAAACCTCAAGATCTGAAATTAGCCGACGTTTCGACGTTTATTTACGTCTTCTTCAAGGCTGCTTAGTTTTACATTGTAAAAGGAATATCCTGCGATTTTTAATTGCTGCTAGCTTTTTATTAATATTCATCCAGTTCTTCAGTGTATCAAAGGTATCCCTTCTGTATGTATTCAGGATGTGCTCAAAGAATCCCTCGTTGAAATGCATGGTACAAAAATTAACGTCCCTCCTATAGATAGGAGGCTAAAAAAAAGCTTAAGTAAGTAAAGATTAAAGTACAGATAGCTTAACCCGCTATACTTCACTTCTACATCTATTGGAGGGACGTTAATTTTTGTACCATGCATTTAGAGTAAAGTTACGCACTAATTAGTCAGAGTTTAAAGATGATTTATGGAATAGGTACTTTTATAAGGAAAATCCAAATATCCCATGGTTTGCTTTACATATTTTGAATATTTTCTTGATTATAGTTGAAGAATACTTCAAGGAATGTCTATAATCAAGAATCACATAATTTTAGGCAATTGGAGTGGAATTGTGCACTAATTTGTAAGAGCTTAATATTGTTTTATAGTACAGGTATTCCTGTAAGAGAAATCTAAATATCCCGTGATTTGCTGTATATATTTTAAGGATTTCTTTGATTATAATTTAAGAATATTTCAAGAATGCCTAATAATCAATAATCACATCATTTTTGAATAATGAAGTGGAGTTATGCACTCATTTGTAAGAGGTAAATAATGTTTTAGAGCACAGGCGCTCCTGTAAGATAAATCTAAATATCTCATGATTTGTTTTACATATTTGAATAGTTTCTTTGATTATAGTTGAAGAATAATTCAAGGACCTCCGATAATCAAAAATAACATCATATTGAGCACTTGGACTAAAGTTATGCACCTATTTGTAAGAACTGAAAGTTGATTTATAGTACAGGCACTCCTGTAAGAAAAGTCCAAATATCCCATGATTTGCTGTACATTTTTTAAGGATTTCCTTGATTACAATTTAAGAATACTTCAAGGAATCTTAACAATCAATAATCACGTCATTTTGAGCAATAAAAGTGGAGTTATGCACTAATATGTAAGAGATAAATGGTGTTTTAGAGCACAGGCACTCCTGTAAGAGAAATCCAAATATCTCGTGACTTGTTACACATATTTGAATAATTTCTTTGACTATAGTTGAAGAATAATTCAAGGAACTCCAATAATCAAAAATCACTTCATATTGAGCATTTGAACCAAAGTTATGCACCTATTTGTAAAAACTGAAAGTTGATTTATAGCACAGGCACTCCTGTAAGAAAAATCCAAATATCCCATGATTTGCTGTACATATTTTAAGGATTTCCTTAGCTATAATTAGAGAATACTTCAGGGAACTGCAATAATCAAAAATCACATCATATTGAACACTTGGACTAAAATTATGCACCTATTTGTAAGAACTGAAAGTTGATTTATAGTACATGCACTCCTGTAAGAAAAATCCAAATATCCCATGATTTGCTTCAAGGAATCTTAATAATCAATAATCACATCATTTTGAGCAATAAAAGTGGAGTTATGCACTAATTTGTAAGAGATAAATGGTGTTTTAGAGCACAGGCACTCCTGTAAAGAAAATCCAAATATCTTGTGATTTGTTATACATATTTGAATAATTTCTTTGATTATAGTTGAAGAATAATTCAAGGAACTCCAATAATCAAAAATCACTTCATATTGAGCATTTGAACTAAAGTTATGCACCTATTTGTAAGAACTGAAAGTTGATTTATAGTACAGGCACTCCTGTAAGAAAAATCCAAATATCTCATGATTTCTTGTACACATTTGGATGATTTCTTTGATTATAGTGGAAGAACACCTCAGGAAATCTCAATAATTTATTAGATATTAGGTTTACAGCATTGAAAATATTAGTGGTTTAAAAAAAGGAATGAATACACTATTTCTTATATAGGGCATTATTTAAAAGTTTTAAGCCAAAAACTTTTAAAAAAATAATGAAAATTTGAGTATCATATAAGAAGACCAGCTGAAGCTGCAAGGTGTGATGGTTCTGCATATTTCCAACTGGACAAGACTTTTTTTAAGTAAATATTCTTAAGAAAATAAAAATCCAATTTTTCTACTTCACATACAGTGGTTTTTCTCCTTCAAACTCTCAAGGCAATTTGAAGGTTCAGAATATAAAATACCTGGAAAAAGATACCTTAACAACCAGAAAT
This sequence comes from Anthonomus grandis grandis, assembly GCF_022605725.1. NCBI lineage: Eukaryota > Metazoa > Arthropoda > Insecta > Coleoptera > Curculionidae > Anthonomus > Anthonomus grandis. Next base: position 28,696,922 of record NC_065554.1, read on the forward strand.
GAAAACGTTGAAAGCTTGAATCTCAACTGCCTGGAAGAGACTCTATATTTTAGGAATTTAAGCATTTAGTATTTTCCAGAGACATTGACAATAATCATTGGATCTTGTACACGTTGAATCTCAACGGCCTGAAGCATTTTTTGAACTATCTTGAACAGTAAAACTATCAATATCATAGCAGAAGCAAACTATTAAGATAATTCTCTAATTTGCATCTTTCAAGTTCATTTCCAAGCGGTCTATATCGTGGTGTGCTATTTCTTTTATCCAGTTATAGCTGGATAATTTCTATTTCATTCCTGGAAGTGGACAAAACAATTTCGTTTTTTCAGATCTTTCAATTATTTTCTTCCAGACAGTTAAAGTTCATAGATTTTACTTTTAGGGAGTTATATATGGACTCCATGAAGTAATTTTTTTTTTTCCTGAAAAGAGACATTAATTTTTTTTCTCTAGTTGAAATCGAGTAGTTCTCGTAGAGAGTTTTTTTAAGTAATTTTTTCTTGCAATATAACAGGTTTCAAAACGAACTTCTAAAGTCCATGGAGGAGGAGTTGGCCCATCAACAACCATTGACCATCTCAAAAGATAGAGGGAGACACGGCGAGCACTTCGAGTGGACTTTCGCCAAGGCTTTTCTCTATTCTTTGTCAGTTTTGACTACCATAGGTAAGTACCCTTACTATAGAAAAAAATGTGTAATTTAGGCATATTATAACATTTATATAGCGGGGGGCAAATTTTAATGAGGACGTCCCATTTGAACGAGAGTGAAGCAGTTAATTCTATTGATTAACTCTTATACAATTTTTTCATGTTTTAAAAATGTATTCAAATTTGAGGTATTTAAAGGGAAAAATGCTTTTAGGTACTTGTGCCGAGAGAATTAATTTTCATACCTATAAAGAGTTTTTTTAAAGTTAAAGACAATTTATTTCCAATAGAAAAGTACAGCGTCAATTTCCTTTTTTTAAAGAACTTACTTATTTAAAGTTTATGGGAAAAAATCAATTAATATAAATTTTTTATTACTTTTAAAATATAACTATTCAATAATTTCATCAATTTTTTTTAAATAATATAAAAATTACGTCGAATTTTTGGCACCCATAAACATCACGATCAAAGAAACTCTCCTGTTTTTTTCCAGGTACTCCTATATATTTTTCTAGAAACCTCTATATATTTTCTTAGAAACCCCTATATATTTTTTATTAAAGTTATTTAAAGTGAAAAATGCTTTTAGGTCCTTGTGCCAGGAAAATTAATTTTCATACCTATTAACAGTTTTTTAAAGTTAAAGTCAATTTGTTTTAAATAGAAAAATACTGCTCTAAAGTCTAGTAAAGTCCTTTTTTGAAAGAACTTTCCATTGTTCAATTAAAAAAAAATAAGTAGGGTTAGGTTTCGCCTTTTCGTAGGATTAAAAAAAAATTAATAGGTTATTAAAAGCGGCAACAATTAATTAAATAATTATTTATATTAAAATTTAAAATAATAATAATGACCGATCAATGTACTCAATTTATCCTGTACTTCATTTGGCCAAATAAACTACCCTTTAACTTTTAAAGTAGCTTAATTCATTCTCTTCTCTTTCAATTTTTTTTCTTATTCGTTTAATCTAGTTTAAATTATATTCAACCCTAGCTGAATGCTCTATCTTTAGCTCTATAATATATATTAATTTAATAAAGTTGATAAATTATTCTTTCCACTTACTGACTGACGTATCCAGTTGCTTGAAGAAAAGAAAAATTCTTCCAAGTATTCGGAGTTATTTTTTACTTAAAGTTTATTGGAAAAATAAATTTTTTATTACTTTCAAAATATATTTTTTCAATATTTCCATAGTTTTCCAGGCTTTTAAAATAATTTTTCCCCTTCTTCGAATTAATTAAAAATCTTTAATTTCAGATAAAAATCGACGACTTATAGGCAATTCTAGATTTTTATTGATTTTTTCCAGTTAAAGTGAGTTTTAAGCTTTTTTTTAAACGGTTTAATAATCACTTTAACTGCGTCCTTTAGGAGGCTGTATCTTCGTAAAGAAAGCCTGTAGGAATTTTTTTTATAAGAACGTTCGGTATTATTTTTCGATGTTCTACCTGAATTCGAGAGATTTCCCACATGAACCGGGACACCCTGTATATTAATTTAATAAAGTTGATAAATTATTCATTCAACTTACTGACTGACGTATCCAATTGCCTGAAGAAAAGAGAAAATTCTTCCAGGTATTCGGAGTTATTTTTTATTTAAAGTTTATGAAAAAAATCAATTAATATAAATGCTTTATTACTTTCAAAATATTATTTTCTAATACCTCCTTAGTCATTTAAAAATTTTCCAGGCTTCTATAATAATTTTTCTTCTTCTCCGAATTAACTAAAAGTCGTTAATTTCAGATAAAAATCGTCGTTTTATTATAGACAGTACTAGATTTTCCCAAGCAGTTAAGATGAATTTATAAGGTGGATAATCACTTTAACTGCCTGGAAAAACGCAATTAAGGGCATCAAATACCTGGAAGTAAACGACTCTCTAGTAAAATATGCAAAAACTAGAAATTTTTGAAATCAATTTTTTTTTAAATAATATAAAAATTACGTCGACTTCTTGGCACTCACAAACATCAGGAAACCTCAAAGAAACTCTCCTGTTTTTTTTTTCCAGGTACTCCTATATATTTTTCTAGAAACCTCTATATATTTCCTTATAAACCCCTATATATTTTTTAATTCATAATATACTTAACTCTCATTACCTGACTTACTTTTAGATACGTAAGACTTCTTAAAAACTATAGGAAATCTGAAACCTAAGTGATCGAACGCAGTTTGTCAAAGTTTGGTTATGAGTTACATGAGACTCGCGCATTGTCTGGTGTTCCACAGAGGTCCCATTTGAGCCTTAGTTGTTCAGAAAAAGAGAAAATTCTTCCAGGAAGTCTGAATTATTAATTACTTTAAATTTCTATAGAAATTTGCAAGTAAACCTGTTCAGTTGCTTCAAATAACGATCAAATTCGTCCAGGCAGTCAAAGTTATTTCTTATTTAAAGTTTCTGAAGAAATTAAATGATTGACGTGTCCAGACATAATCCAGCTTTTTAAAATTGTCGGTAACTCTTGAAATTGATAAATGCAGTTCTTGATTTGAAAAAAAAATTAAGAGAAATAGGAGAATGTACTAAAATAACTAGAGGTTCATAGAATTTAACCGCTTTATATGGGTTTCTTTTATTTTAAGACACCATTGAATTATTGCTGCTTATTCGACTGTAGTTCTAATTCTTCTAATCATATTTTTATGGTATTTTGTTTTTTATCGGCTATAGAATCCATTTCTATTTTCTTTAAAGTTTCTGAGGAAATTAGGTGATTGACGTATCTGTAAAAAAATTGTTCCTTGGCCATAATCCATCTTTTTAAAATTGCCGGTATCTCTATTTAAATTGATAAGTGCACTTCTTGATTTAAAAGAAAAAATTAAGAGAAATAGGAGAATGTACTAAAATAACTAGATGTTCATAGAATTTATCTGCTTTATATGAGTTTTTTTCATTTGAAGACACCATTGAATTGTTGCTGTTTATTCGACTGTAGTTCTAATCATATTTTTATCGTATTTTGTCTTTCATCAGCTATAGAATCCATTTGCACCTCCATCTGATCCATGCTGAGCAATCATATTCGTTGAAAAATATTTTAATTTAAGAATATCCTTCCAACGTTGGCATACAACTTAATTTAAAGAACTTGTTATTGCCGTCTTACAACAGGCCAACGATAATTTACCAAAATATCGGTGAACCAATGTTATATTACGTTCTAAATTACCAAATTCGACTGTAGGTTCAGAAGTCTTTAAAGCAAAAAGGTACCAGGATAACTAGAGTTTTATCGGACTGTCAACTTCTTTATAGTATTATTGACTATCTAAGGTAATAAATCATTAGATTGTTACTTAATCGATGGCTTTTCTGATGCCTATAAAATATAAATAGGAGAATGTATTAAAATAACTAGAGGCTTGTAAGTCCGTCGTTTTCATTAAAATATTACTGCTTATTGGACCGCAATTATGTAAAAATAATCGGTTGGTTTTTGGATATATTGGGGTATACAATATAAGTCAAAAAACTTATTTTTTTTAGCTGCCTGTACATAGGTTTACACTTATCCTAGAAATATTACACTTTAAAGCAAAAAAAAAAATGAAACAGTATAATATACTAAAATAACTAGGGGCTTATGGAAATTGTTGCTGCTTATTTGACTGTTCTTCCGATAGGTACGCGTGAATTATCAAAAAATGAAATTGAGGTTAAGATGAAAACGAAGGAAATCTCTCGTATCCAGATCGAGTTTAGGGTGACAACATAAGCTCCAAACTCGTCAAATCTCTAAGACACCAACTCCAAAGCCAGTGCCATTTTCATCTTAGATTTCCTACAGGGCAATTTATGCTTATAAATTGCCCTGCTAGTTTCAGATTTTGAAATTGTTTTTTTTTTTGTAATTTTGTAAACCTATATCTAAATAATATTACATAACTTAAGGCCTCAATTATTATACTACAAAATTCACAACTTACAATTTAATAACGTCTAATACTGGAAAAAACGTGCTTGCTACTTAAGCGCCCTTCTTTGCTTAATAATATATTTGTACAATCTTTCAAATCAATAATTTTTTTATAAATAAATTATTTATTCCAGGCAGTTGAATTTTTTATTACCAATAAACACAGAAATTAAAAAAAAATTCCCCATTGTCGAGTACACCGGCTTCCTCCCACTAAAGGAGTCCTAAAAGTGTCCGTTGTAGTGTACTCGAGAAAAACCGTTCCTAACATTTTTTAAAGGGTTTCTCTCAAAAAAAAAAAGGAGGAAAAAAAACCCTCGACGAAGCGGCCGAATACAAAGAACAATATTTCAGTGACGTAGGGAGGCCCTTCAGACGAGTGTTTTTGTTTTTTATCGTCCGGAATTTGAATGGATACTTGTACGGAACAAAATTTAGCACTTTAGCGGGAGGCTGAGGGCCCTTCCCCCCCCTCCCCCCTTCCCCCGGGACCGTTTCGATGCAAATTTTCGACAGGAAATGAGGGTGGAGGCCTCCCCGATCTATATTTGTTTTTCCCTGAAAGTGCTGGTTTGTTAAACAAATTGCTTTAGTTGAGGTTCGAGAAAAGAATTTTATGATTAATTCTGGAACGTAGCACATCCGTCTCGTTTTGTTAAATTAATGTTTCTTGTAGATTCTATTGAATCAGCATAATAAGAAGGTTTACTAGCATTTGGTTGATTTTGTGCTGATTGTCTGCAGATTGATGAAAAGGAAGAAGCGATTGTTGCTAAATTATGCTGGAAATTGAGATATTATACTTTATACGGACATATCGGAAGAACATTCCAATAAGCAGCAAAAGTTCAGTGGTATCTGACTTTTCTGACTGTCAATGGGACAGAATAATATAAAGCGGTTAAATTCTATGCACCTCTAGTTATTTTAGTACGTTCTCCTATTTTTTTTAAATCAAGAACTATATTTTTCGATGTTAAGGGACACAGGCAATTTCAAAAACCTGGATTATAGTTAAAAAAAAAATTCCTTTTTTCAGACAATTGGATATTACAATTATCTGATTTTCTCAGAAATTTTAAAGGAAAACTAGTTTTTACCTGTTAGACGACTTAAATTTTTATACCAGGTAACTGAGCAGGTTTATTTTCAAATTTCCCTAGAAACTCTAATAGCCTGGAAGATTTTTTCTTATTTCCAGCCAGCTTAACACGTCAGTAGTCTGATTTCTGCAAAAAATTTAAAGAAAAAAAAAACGTAAATTTTCCCAAATTTATACAAGAATTTCTCCCCAATTTGGCATTTATAAAATAAATAAAAAAGAAAAATTTGTCAATTTTATATAATATTAGTCCTAAATAATTATGATCGAATAAGCGGCAATAATCCAATGATAGCAGAAAAAGAACGGTCTTAAGAAAACGACGGTCCTATAAACCCCTAGTTACTTTGCTACATTCTCCTATTTATATTTTTTAAGTATTAGAACTGCGGTCGAATAAGTGGCAATCCAATGATTAATTAATTACTTTGGAGATGTTACTGTAAATAAGTCCCACAAATCACTTAGTACATTTTTCGTTTAAAGACTTTAGAACCCACAGTCGAATTTGGTAATTTAGGACGTAATATAACGTTGGTCCACCAATATTTTGATAAGTTATCGTTGGTCTATAGTCGAATAAGCAGCAACAATCCAGTGGTGTCTTTAAATGAAAGAAATCTATATCAAGCGATTAGATTCTATGGACCTCTAGTTATTTTAGTACGTTCTCCTATTTTTTTTAATCAAGAACTAAATTTTTCGATTTTAAGGGATACAGACAATTTCAAAAACCTGGATTATTACCAAAGAAGAAATTTTTCTTTCTTTCAGACAGTTGGATACGTCAATTATTTTATTTTCGCAGAAATTTTAAAGGAAAAATAATTTTGACTGCATAGACGATTTTAGTCTTTATACCAGGCAACTGAGTAGATTTATTTTCAAATTTCCCTAGAAACTCTAATAGCCTGGAAGATTTTTGCTTTTTCCCAAGTAGCTAGACACGTAAATTGTCTAACAATATTTATACAAGGCTTTCTCCCCAATTTGGCATTTATAAAATAAATAAAAAAGAAAAATTTGTCAATTTTATATAATATTAGTCCTAAATAATTATGATCGAATAAGCGGCAATAATCCAATGATAGCAGAAAAAGAACGGTCTTAAGAAAACGACGGTCTTATAAACCCCTAGTTACTTTCCTACATTCTCCTATTTATATTTTTTAAGTATTAGAACTGCGGTCGAATAAGTGGAAATCCAATGATTAATTAATTACTTTGGATGGTAGATGTTACTGTAAAGAAGTCTCACAAATCACTTAGTATATTTTTGGTTTAAAGACTTTAGAACCCACAGTCGAATTTGGTAATTTAGGACGTAATATAACGTTGGTCCACCAATATTTTGATAAGTTATCGTTGGTCTATAGTCGAATAAGCAGCAACAATCCAGTGGTGTCTTTAAATGAAAGAAATCTATATCAAGCGATTAGATTCTATGGACCTCTAGTTATTTTAGTACGTTCTCCTATTTTTTTTAATCAAGAACTAAATTTTTCGATTTTAAGGGATACAGACAATTTCAAAAACCTGGATTATTGCCAAAGAAGAAATTTTTCTTTCTTCCACACAGTTGGATACGTCAATTATTTGATTTTCGCAGAAATTTTAAAGGAAAAATAATTTTGACTGCATAGATGATTTTAGTCTTTATACCAGGCAACTGAGCAGATTTTTTTTCAAATTTCCCTAGAAACTCTAAGAGCCTGGAAGATTTTTGCTTTTTCCCAAGTAGCTAGACACGTAAATTGTCTGACAACATTTATACAAGGCTTTCTCCCCAATTTGGCACTTATAAACTAAACAAAAAAAGAATAATTTATTAACTTTACTACAGTAATAACCCGAACGGTCCCGATTTGAAATCGAATAATCTTAGGTCCACAAAAAAAACCCTCGCTCTTTTTTTTTCAACATTAACTTCATCAAAGTGAAAATATAGCCCGAGGAAAATTTCATCTTTTCGCCATCTAATAGGCGGATTTTCCGTGTGGTTTTCCTCCCCCCTCGCTGTGGAAACAGCCCTCCAGAAAAAGGAACTTATATGTACTTTTAAAATGGTGCTCAACTTTATGTGGAAAAGTTTTACAAGCTTTTGGAAAATTGTTATTTATTTTTATGTTGTAATTGGGTGTTTTTTTTAATAATATCCAGCCTAATATAGGAATCTTAGTGGTTTATTAAGTTAAGAGAGAGAGAGAGAGCATCCAGTTTAATATATAATGTAATATTATTAGAAGAGTTAAGGCACTTCAATCCCAGGAGTGAAAGATATATTATATTGATCAGTCCTTGTACATGTGTCTTATATTAGTCTAAATTCGAAGTTTTTAATTGAATTATTCTTCCAGGCACTTGAAGTCCATATATTCCTCTTAATATTATTAAGATCCTAAAACAATATTAAGTTTATAAGAAAATTCACCAATTTCCAGGTAAAAGCTACTTAAAAGGAACCTGAACATTTAGAAATTTGTACAGGGGCTAATCATTATGGTTATATCCTTTACTCCTATTAATGAAAAGAAATGCCCTCTAACCTTGAAAATTGTAAGAAAAGAAAGACATACAGGAGTTTCTTTGTGCATCTTATTGGACACATTGAAGGTCAAGTGCCTGAGCGAAATTATCAATTTCCAAAAATCTGGAAAGGAAAATATCCTCTTCTTCAGCTTTTTTCTGATTTTTAAAAACTGAAAATAATAAATTATTTAATATTATTGAAAAACCTTCCTGGCACTCCTGCCTGGAAAAATGTCAACTTTTAAATACATGAAAATTTCAAAATCTTCAATATTGTTTAACTCATACAAACCTGCCTGAAATCCTTAATTTCAACTGCCTGGCATAAATGATTTATTTCAAAATGCTGGTTTTTTAGACTTTTAAAAATGTGTACAGGGACTGCTCAATATAATATATCCCTCCTCTTAAGTAGGTAGCAACCTCGTAGCTATCAATATGGCGAAAAAATAAATATGGAAATTTGCTTCTGATGCCACTGAACTCAGATATTGAAGGTTTGAATAAAAATATTTACTTTTAAAAATCTGGATAAGAAAATATAGCAGTTTTAGCAGAACAACATTTCCAGGTTAGATAGTAGAAGAATAATTTAGTTTCATCAAAAAATCTTCCTCTTATCCCTTTTTTAAGTCCAAGAATATGTCCGGTTAAAAAGATGAGAATATGAAGAATCCCTTAATATCCTTGGAAGTCTTTTGTGAATTGTCGAAGGTATTTGACTTTGTCAACCATGGTTTCTAAGCATTATTGCTATAGATTTAAGGGTATAACATAGTTATATCAGTGTATTTTTTTGGGCTCAGAAACGTCTGATATTTAGGTGGTTTCTGAGTTAAGGAGTTGTACTGTAGGGATCTGCTTTGGATGATCAAGAAGAAATTGTTTTACTCACCAACATACCCAAAAACCAACCAGCTTACAGTTTTTATACGAATATTAATGCTACATAACTATGATGGAATAAGCAGCAATAATCCAATGATAGCTGAACGAGAACGCTCTTAATAAAACGACGGTCCTATAAACCCCTAGTTACTTTGCTACATTCTCCTATTTATATTTTTTAAGTATTAGAACTGCGGTCGAATAAGTGGCAATCCAATGATTAATTAATTACTTTGGATGGTAGATATTACTGTAAAAAAGTCCCACAAACCACTTAGTACATTTTTGGTTTAAAGGCTTTAGAACCCACAGTCGAATTTGGTAATTTAGGACGTAATATAACGTTGGTCCACCAATATTTTGATAAGTTATCGTTGGTCTATAGTCGAATAAGCAGCAACAATCCAGTGGTGTCTTTAAATGAAAGAAATCTATATCAAGCGGTTAGATTCTATGGACCTCTAGTTATTTTAGTACGTTCTCCTATTTTTTTTAATCAAGAACTACATTTTTCGATTTTAAGGGATACAGGCAATTTCAAAAACCTGGATTATTGCCGAAGAAGAAATTTTTCTTTCTTCCAGACAGTTGGATACGTCAATTATTTGATTTTCGCAGAAATTTTAAAGGAAAAATAATTTTGACTGCATAGACGATTTTAGTCTTTATACCAAGCAACTGAGCAGATTTATTTTCAAATTTCCCTAGAAACTCTAATAGCCTGGAAGATTTTTGCTTTTTCCCAAGTAGCTAGACACGTAAATTGTCTAACAACATTTATACAAGACTTTCTCCCCAATTTGGCACTTATAAACTAAACAAAAAAAAATGTATCAACTTTACTACAGTTATAAACCGAACGATCCCGATTTGAAATCGAATAATCTTAGGTCCACAAAAAAGTCCCTCGTTCTCTTTTTTTCAGCATTAACTTCATCAAAGTGAAAATATAGCCCGAGGAAAATTTCATCTTTTCGCCATCTAATAGGCGGATTTTCCATGTGGTTTTCCTCCCCCCTCGCTGTGGAAACAGCCCTCCGGAAAAAGGAACTTATATGTACTTTTAAAATGGTGCTCAACTTTATGTGGAAAAGTTTTACAAGCTTTTGGAAAATTGTTATTTATTTTTATGTTGTAATTGGGTGTTTTTTTTAATAATATCCAGCCTAATATAGGAATCTTAGTGGTTTATTAAGTAAAAAGAGAGAGGATCCAGTTTAATATATAATTTAATATTATTAGAAGAGGTAAGCCACTTCAATCCCAGGAGTGAAGGATATTATACTAAATTGATCAGTCCTTGTACATGTATCTTATATTGGTCTAAATTCGAGTTAATTGAATTATTATTCCAGGCACTTGAAGTCCATATATTTCTCTTAATATCATTAAGATCCTGGAATGACAATATTGGGTATATAAGAAAATTCATCAATTTTCAGGTAAAAGTTACCTAAAAAAACCTGAACATTTAAAAATATGTACAGGGACTAATCATTATGGTTATACCCTTTACTCCTATTGATAAAAAGAAATGCCCTCTTACCTAAAAAATGATGAGAAAGGTAAGACATACAGGAGTTTCTTTCTGCATCTTATTCGACACATTGAATGTCAAGTGCCTGGACGAAATTATCAATTTCTAAAAATCTGGAAAGGAAAATATCCTCTTCTTCAGCTTTTTCCTGAATTTTAAAAACTGATAATAATTAATTATTTCATATTATTGAAAAACATTCCTGGCACTCCTGCCTGGAAAAATTTAGACTTTTAAATAAATGCAAATTTGTAAATCTTCAATATTGTTTAACTCATACAAACTTGCTTGAAATCCTTAATTTCAACTGCCTGGAATAAATGATTTATTTCAAAATGCTGGTGTTTTAGACTTTTGAAAATGTGTACAGGGACTGCTCAATATAATATATCCCTCCTCTTAAGTAGGTAGCAACCTCGTAGCTATCAATATGGCGAAAAAATAAATATGGAAATTTGCTTCTGATGCCACTGAACTCAGATATTGAAGGTTTGAATAAAAATATTTACTTTTAAAAATCTGGATAAGAAAATATAGCAGTTTTAGCAGAACAACATTTCCAGGTTAGATAGTAGAAGAATAATTTAGTTTCATCAAAAAATCTTCCTCTTATCCCTTTTTTAAGTCCAAGAATATGTCCGGTTAAAAAGATGAGAATATGAGGAATCCCTTAATATCCTTGGAAGTCTTTTGTGAATTGTCGAAGGTATTTGACTTTGTCAACCATGGTTTTTAAGCATTATTGCTATAGATTTAAGGGTATAACATAGTTATATCAGTGTATTTTTTTCGGCTCAGAATCGTCTGATATATAGGTGGTTTCTGAGTTAAGGAGTTGTACTGTAGGGATCTGCTTTGGATGATTAAGAAAAAAATGTTTTACTCACCAACATACCCAAAAACCAACCAGCTTACAGTTTTTATACGAATATTAATGCTACATAACTATGATCGAATAAGCAGCAATAATCCAATGATAGCTGAACGAGAACGCTTTTAATAAAACGAAGGTCGTATAAGCCTCTAGTTATTTTCCTACATTCTCCTATTTATATTTTTTATGTATTAAAATTGCGGTCGAATAAGTGGCTATCCAATGATTTATATAATTACTTTAGATGGTAGATGTTACTGTAAAGAAGTCCCACAAATCACTTTGTATATTTTTGGTTTAAAGACTTTAGAACCCACAGTCGAATTTGGTAATTTAGGACGTAATATAACGTTAGTCCACCAATATTTGTCTGTCGTAAGACTACAGTCGAATAAGCAGCAACAATCCAGTGGTGTCTTTAAATGAAAGAAATCCATATCAAGTGGTTAGATTCTATGGACCTCTAATTATTTTAGTACGTTCTCCTATTTTTTTTTAATTAAGAACTACATTTTTAGATTTTTAGGGACACAAGTAATTTCAAAATCCTGGATTATAGCCAAAGAAATTATTTTTCTTTTTTCCAGACAGTATCCAAATTCCATTGACGTATCCAAATACGTCAATGATCTGATTTTCTCAAAAATTTTAAAGGAAAAATAATTTTGACTGCATAGACGACTTTAGTCTTTATACCAGGCAACTGAGCAGGTTAATTTTTAAATTTCTCTAGAAACTTTAATAGCCTGGAATATGTTTTCTTATTTTCAGCCAGCTAGACATGTCGGTAGTCTGATTTACTTAAAAAATTTAAAAAAAAAATCAAACATAAATTTTCCAACATTTATACAAGAATTTCTCCCCAATTTCGCATTTATAAAATAAATAAAAAAGAAAAATTTATCAGCTTTATATAATATTGGTGCTACATAATTATAATCGAAGCGGCAATAATCCAATGATAGCTGAACGAGAATGCGCTTAAGAAAACGACGGTCCTATAAACCCCTAGTTATTATCCTACATTCTCCTATTTATATTTTTCAAGTATTAGAACTGCGGTCGAATAAGTGGCAATCCAATGATTAATTAATTACTTTGGATGGTAGATGTTGCTGTAAAGAAGTCCCACAAATCACTTAGTATATTTTTGGTTTAAAGACTTTAGAACTTACAGTCGAATTTGGTAATTTAGAACGTAATATAACGTTAGTCCACCAATATTTGTCTGTCGTAAGACTACAGTCAGAACTACAGTCGAATAAGCAGCAATAATCCAGTGGTGTCTTTAAATGAAGGAAATCCGTATCAAGTGGTTAATTCTATGGACCTCTAGTTATTTTAGTACGTTCTCCTATTTTTTTTTAAAATCAGGAACTAAATTTTTCGATTTTAAGGGACACAGGCAATTTTAAAATCCTGGATTATAGCCAAAGAAATAATTTTTCTTTTTTCCAGACAGTATCCAAATTCCATTGACGTATCCAAATACGTCAATGATCTGATTTTCTCAAAAATTTTAAAGGAAAAATAATTTTGACTGCATAGACGACTTTAGTCTTTATACCAGGCAACTGAGCAGGTTAATTTTTAAATTTCTCTAGAAACTTTAATAGCCTGGAATATTTTTTCTTATTTTCAGCCAGCTAGATATGTCGGTAGTCTGATTTACTTAAAAAATTTAAAAAAAAATCAAACATAAACTTTCCAACATTTATACAAGAATTTCTCCCCAATTTCGCATTTATAAAATAAATAAAAAAGAAAAATTTATCAGCTTTATATAATATTGGTGCTACATAATTATAATCGAAGCGGCAATAATCCAATGATAGCTGAACGAGAACGCGCTTAAGAAAACGACGGTCCTATAAACCCCTAGTTATTATCCTACATTCTCCTATTTATATTTTTCAAGTATTAGAACTGCGGTCGAATAAGTGGCAATCCAATGATTAATTAATTACTTTGGATGATAGATATTACTGTAAAGAAGTCCTACAAATCACTTTAAGTTTAAAGACTTTAGAACCTACAGTCGAATTAATGTATCGATGTACTGTAGTATGATCAATTAAATCTTGAAATGCAGGAAAACTTACCCTAAATATAGCTATGATAGTGAGTCCTTGAGTTGCAAAGGTATCTTCGGAGGATGAAAGCTTGGTTTTACTCCATTTAGCTCTGACTTTGAACTTTCATGAAACGATTTTGTATTTTTAGGATGTAAGGAAAGTTTAGTTTGGAAGATTTTAAAAGTATATATTGTTCGCCTCTTATAGAATCTTCAAAACGACTAGAAAAAAAAAGGTTATTTCAATTTCGAGGGCTACATATAGCAATATTCCTAGAAAAACTGCCTCTGAACTCAACTCTTTCAACTGCCTTAAAAAAATTGTTTATTTCAAAAAATTGGACGTTTGAAAATATGTACAGGGGCTACTCAATATAATATCTCTCTCTTCTGCTTAAAATCTTTAAACTACAAGAATATTGATAAAAACCGATGTTTTTTTTTTTGCTAATTTTTTTTTTTGAAAAAATCCGTTTGCAACTTAATATATCTTAACCGTTTGCGTAATACGGGGTAAAACTTTGCCCATTATATCTCCGTTTCAGCGGGAGCTTAAAGTTTTTGTCGAAAAATAAGGCTCTTATAGTTTGGAAAGTGTTAAAAGCGGGTTTTCTTGAGTGCCTTGAAGGACCTCTTCCACCCGGAAACCGGAACTTGAGCCCGCGCGCGGTTCTGGAAAAATATCGGCAAGTCACGGTTTATTTTTAAATTTATTACTTTTTTTGCTTAGGTGCTCTCTAAATTTTTGGATTTTATCAGGTTTTTATTGAGTTATATTAGGAGGTTTTAATCAACTTTTTAAAACACATTTAAAAACTATTATTTTCATTGGAAAACGTAAGATTTTCCACTGAAGTAGTATACTGAAAGAGGTAAAAAAGTGGGATTTTAACTGCCTGGAAGAATTTTTTGTTTAAATTTTGGATTAGAAGAAAAATTTCAGGAATTTGAATATAGTTTTGAAGCAAAATTAATGATAATACTCATGGCAGAAATGCTTGGAAAATGTACAAAGAAACATACATTTCAATACCCTGGAAGAAATTTGATCAAATTTTTATCAAATATCTAAAAATTCTTCATGGAAAAAATTTCATTTTTTAGTCGGTCAAAAATATTTTAGACTGAAAAAAATTAAAAAACTAATTATATTATAAAAGAAAAAAAAATTCAAATTTTTTTCTTGATTTTTTAATGATGAAAATGAAAATAAAATTTAAAAATGTCAAGTATCTTAGTAGATCTAGAAAACTTATATAATTTTATAAAGAAAATATTTGTTTTTAATAAAATAAAATAATTTTTTCCTTGAAAATATCTCCAGAATCCTGGAAAAAAAACAAGTCTTTTGAAGTAATTTACTTTTTCCAGACAGTGGAAATATATATTTTTCACTTATTTTAGGCCAGGAGTATTGGTTATTAAGAAGTAAAAATCGTATTTTTCTTTTAATTTTTCTCAAGAATTTTTTTTTAAACTTTGGATATAAAGACAAATATCAGGAATTGGAATATATTATTAAAGCAAAAATAATAATGATACTCATGGCAGAACTGCCTGAAAAAGACTTAGTTTTAAAAAGAAGATATTTGCTTTTAGTGAAATAAAATAATTTTTTCTTTAAAAATATTTCCAGAATCGTATTATTGCAGTTTTTGGTGGCAAAGACCAAGGAGCTTACCTAAAAAGTAGACATGTTACTAGTGGAAAATAAGAGCCTTAACCCTTTCAGCGTTACATTCCTTTACGTCATGATTGCCACTACATTTACCACATACATTACTTTGTTGGCACCCTTTGGCGATATGTCCATACCGACAGCACTTAAAACACCTCTTAATATTGTAGTCATTAAACACCACGCAACGATTCCATCCAATATTCATTTTTTCCCTTTCAATGAAAAGTCCATAGTTAATTGGGTCAACTTCCAGGATTAAGTTAAACTTTTTATTTACCACTGTTGTTCTTCGTAGTACTTTAATTTTTGTATCAGGACGCCTCTAAAGATTATTCTGTTTTTCGATTTTGGACACTATTTCTTCATCGCCTAAAGAATGTTCACTTTCATTTATTCCGACCACTTTAATTCGCCTTTTCAGATTTTTTGGCACATCTACAGTGTACTTGTCGCCCATTTTCTACTGTATTTCAGTCCTAATACTGATAAGGTCCTTTTCGTTACCACAATTGACTATAATCCCACCGTTCTCGGTGGCTTTGCCTAATGACAATCCCGCCCCTATATCCGTTGGGTTCACCTTGCTTCTAATGTCCTCCTTCACTTAATTTACATTTTTTTCTGCCTCTTTTTGTTTTACAACCAAAACCTTGCTGTTATTTAAGGCACTGGCATAGGATGTACCTGGCTTTCCATTAGTTAAAACAGGTGTTGGTACTTTGATCCCCTTTAATGATGCAATGTCATCCTTAATTCCGAAATAATTCACAATGTATTAAAAATTAAAACCCACAAGTTATTATTAATTATATATCGTAGATGGAGTTCGCAGGTTTAGGCCCAAGAAATGAAGAAGTTCCTTTTTTGAAAAGGTGCCGACGTTTCGACGTTTATTTACGTCTTCTTCAAGGCTGCAATTACGACATAGAACAAACCTTTAGTTTTTTTTTGTAAGCACGTAACTGCATATTTAGTTTAAAACCTCAAAATTATAGACATAAATTGTTTTTTTTAGGGGTTTAGTCAAATAATTAAGACTCCAACTAGAATAGTCCAAAGAAGTCAGACTCTGATTATTTAAGTTCAAATGACAAATCTCTTTCGCATAAAGTCGATCAAACTGCTAAAATTAGTGACCATTCATATTATATCAGTTTCTACGGATCAATCGAAGGAATAGCCAATGGATATAGTAAGTTATACTAGGTCTTTTAAAACCTACAAATGCAATAAACTTCAGGAAGAACTGCTTACATGCAACTGGAAAAGAAATGGTTCAGATGTTGACTTACTAGCTAATACTCAACTCAACAATTCTTGATAGTATGTGCCCAAGGATTAAAATTATGCAAAAACAGAAATATGCCGATAAAAAAGGGATAACTCAAGATATAAGGGAGCAAATGCAGGAAAGGGATCGATTATATAAAAGGGCTGCCATAGAAAATAACGACAACATTTGGAATGAATATAAGGCTATAAGAAATAACATAGTAAGCAAGATGAGAGTAGAAAAGGACAGATTTTTTGCGAATACCATAGATCTAAATAAAAATAATCAAAAAGAACTCTGGAAAAATCTGAAAACGTTTTTGCCAGAAAAAAACCAAAACATACCTAATGAAATAAAGTTTGAAAATGAAATCATTACACAGGAGGATGATATTGCACATAGATCTAATAATTATTTCGTGAATAGTATTGATCTTATTCTTGCAGATATTCCACCAGCAGCAAATGGTCAAACATATTTCATTGAATCACCTACAGTCCAGAATACCTTGACACAATTTAATAAAGTTTCTATGACTAAAATGAAGGAAATACTTAAAAATCTAAAAAACGTTGGTGGTGGGGAGAATGGCATCTCTAAGCAGGTTCTTTGCGATGTTGCTTATGTTGTGGGTGATCGTCTTTTGAATATTATCAATACATCCTTAAGTACTGGGGTTTTTTCCGCAAGCCTGGAAACTTTCTACTGTTATTCCTGTTCCAAAAGTGCAAAACACTAAATTGTGTAATGAATTTCGGCCAATTAACACCGTACCTATTCATGAGAAGCTCCTTGAAGTATGTGTTAAGGAACAGCTACTCGAACATTGTAATATAAATAAAATAGTTGTACCTAACCAATCAGGGTTCCGTGAGAATCATTCATGTGAGTCTGTCATTATTAATTAAGTTGATAATTTTCTCAGGGCCCATGACTCTGATAATCTAGTACTTGCTATGTTTTTGGATTTTAAGAGAGCGTTTGAAACCTTGAGTAGAGAAATGTTAATTAGGAAATTAGAACGGTTAGGCCTTAAACATAATGTATTAATGGTGGTTTCAATCTTATCTAAGTGGTACAGTTCAGCGAGTCATGTACTAAAATAGTTCATCTGAAAGTGTTAATGTAGAGGATGGTGTGCCGCAGGGAACGGTCTTGGGCCCCCTTTTTTTTAATTGTATGTCAACAATATGATGGAGGTAGTGTAATGTGGTGTTGTTTGCGGACGATACAATGTTATATGTGGTGGGTAAAGACATTCATCAACTGCAACAGGTCATGAACGTTGAACTCAATAACGTGTTCATCTGGCTTTGTAGAAATAAACCAAGTTTAAATGCAAGTAAATCCAAGTTTTGTATATTTGACAAGAGATCTAGATTAAGTTCTATAGATATGGGCAATATACAGATTTCTGTGAATGGGGATAATATTTTGTATGCCAAAGAAATTAAATATTTGGGAACAATTTTCGATGCCAATCTGAATTTCCATGCTCATGCAGATTATGTAATGAGAAAATTTTCAATAAAAGTTGAATTTATCACAAGAATTGGAAAAAAATTGTCAATGTACATCGAATTGAAACTTTACAACGCCATTGCTCTTCCTCATTTACAGTCCTGTTCAACATTATTGTTTAACTTGCCACAGTATAGAATTTACCAACTGGAAAGAATTCAAAATAGGGCCACGAGACTGATTCTAAATTGTAATCGTTACACGCCTGTTGTCTCTATGTTGGGTGTCCTAGATATGTTGTCTGTACGTCAAAGAATTTTGTATAACGTCTATTTGTTTATTTTTAAATTAAAACATCAGATGCTCCCCGATTATATTTGTAATAAATTAAGAGTTTTTGGAGATATACATGACTATAATAGAAGAAATCGTATAGAACCGTGTCGACATACTAGTCGACAGATGTAACACAACCCAAATGCATAATTCAGTTCTATACAAAGGTTTAATTCTATTTAACAACTTGCCTGCTAACATCAAAAATTGTATTACTTTGAATCAATTCAGAGGGCTCTTGAGAAAATTTATCATGAATAAGTAATATTGTGTTGTGGTTATATCAGTTTTATAGATATTGTGACTTTAATGTTGTATTCTATTTTATTTATTTATTATTTTTGTCCATTTTTTATTGCCTATATATTAAGTAAAAAAGAAATATTAATTTTTTAGAATTAAAAAAAAAACAATGTATGTCTATAATTTCGATGTCTTAAAATTAATATTTAGTAGGATGCTTAAACAAAAACTAGAGGTTTGTTCTGTTTCGTAATTACAGCCTTGAAAAAGACGTAAATAAACGTCTAAACTCTGGCACTTTTTCAAAAAAGGAACTTCTTGATTTCTTGGTCTTAAACCTTCATCTAGGCTACTTTTAGTCAATTAATTATATAATTATTTTAGATTTTGTCGCTTTTTTATTTTTGACTATTCTGTTTATTGAAATTTTTGAATTTTTTATCAAATTTTAGTTAAATTAACTAAATTTCAGACACGTTTGATTGCATAAAAATTTCTATTTTTGAATCATTAATTTTTTGGAATTGCGAGTTGATTTTGGAAAAAATGAAAATGCAAATAATCAAAGCAATAATTAAAAAACTCAAAACTATACAGGGTGGTCCAGTTTAAACGTCATTAATTTTAATACGTGATAGAGAATTTAAAAAGAAATTGACTTTCATTAAAAAATTTTGCTCAGAAATGTTTAGTAACAAAGATACAGGGTGTTAAAGTTAAGAATGTTAATGCGAAATTTAATTAAAATTAGCTAGTAGTTTAAAAAAGTTATGATAAATAAACAAATAATTAACTTTAACACCCTGTATCTTTATTATTAAACATTTTTGAAACAAATTTCATAATGAAAGTCTTGAATTTCTTTTTCAACTCTCAAATCACGTATTAAAATTAATGACGTTTGAACTGGACCACCCTGTGTATGAGCATAATTGTTATATTTCATTAAAAATTGAATATAAATTATTACAGTTTAATGCTCAATTAACCATGTTGGTTTGCATCTACTTCCTTCGCTATCTGGTTCTCCTATTAATTGTGAACTTGTTCAATAAATTTCTAGTCCATAAGAGGCAAAAAGTCTCAAGATCTTTATTCACCAAAAGTTTCGGTATAAAGTAACTGAACTGCTCTTCTTCGCATGGTAAAATGACCCGACCTCGACATTGTACATAAAGTTTAGGCAAATGGCTTTTGAAGCTGTTTACTCGTGCATACAAAAATAAGTCTGGAAAACGGCTCCCTATCTACCCACCCTATTCGGCCCTTTTATTTACTTTTAACAAACAAAAGGAACTGTCAAAGGGTTTCAGGATAAATAATACAGAGCCGAGTTACTTAAATAAATTAGCAAAAAATAAAACTCTTATTAAGAAATTTCAAATTAATAGAAAAAAAATAAAGGAACGCCAGGAATATTTGCATATATTCCACGGCGCCTTCTGGCACAACTATCTGATGAACGGCTGGAAGAGACAAACGACAAAAGTAATCTGGAATTTATGTCGAAAGAAAGATGTAGCTTAGAAGTTAATGCTTTCAAAGGGATTTTCAAATGGAGTATCATGCCACGGAAAATGGGAAAAATATTCATCCCCAGGCAGTTAAATCGCTGCTGCCGCTGCTGCTGCTGCTGCTGCACCAGCGCTTCATTTAAAATGGAAATCAATTTCGTATATACTTTTATTGCCCTTTATTCTCTATGCATGCCCGTTTTTATTATTTGTTAGGACCTATAAAGGTTAATATGGAACGGAAATGATTTTGAAAATTTTTTTTTGAATTGTTTATGATGAAAATGAAATTAAAAAGATTCGGTTCAAGTATCTTACTTCTTTCCAAAAGTTTTGCGTAATTTTGGAATATATTAAAATGCTATTATCAGAAAAACTGTTATTATTATCCAGAAAAGTATAATTATGTGATTTATAACTTATCCAAGAATAATTAACGATTTTTATTTGATCCAAACTTCTTAAATTTGATAACTATTTTCTAAGAAAATTAGCTCAGAAATGTTCACAGTCTACAAAAATGATTCACGAAATTATTCTTTAGAAAACGCCTTAAATTTAAGTAAAAAATTCATTTAAATTTAAAACTGATCTAAATGTGCCAATTTATAACTTAAGATTACACGTAATTGGTCTTATCTGAATCATAATAGTTCATTTATTGATTTAAAAATGATCATTATTCATAATTTTATTGGTGATTATTTAATCAATTATAAATAGATAAGGGATTCTTTTGGATTATTCTATTTAAATGATTTGTTATAATTTTTAAAGTGATTTTTAAGTCAATTTTCTTGGCAGAATCCTTAAATCCTAACAAAAATTTCATTGATTTTGACTTAATTTTTCAATAGAATTTAATTAATTGCACGCTAGTAATTAGCAAAAACCTCGATAAAAAAAAATAAAAATTATTAATATTAAATATTTTATGAAATAAAATAAACATCAAATCCAGGTCAAAGATTATTTATATAAGGCGATAAGTAGTTTTATGCAAGTACAATTAAATAGATTCCATAGCATTTATTTATTTTTTTCCAGATAGTTGAAATCCAAGTTTTTCACTACTTCTAGGTCTTAGATTTTTCCGTTTCTTTTCTATTGCGATGTCGCTTTGTTCCTTGAGCTGTTACTGTTGTATTTATGTACACTTTCTTTTCACTCCATGTAAATTGTTTCCAAAAATAATTTTTTTCTTATGCTTTCAGTCACTAAATTACATTTCAATAAACCCCCTTTTCTATTTTGACATTCACACCTTTTCTTCATCTTCCTAGGTTCTTTCGGCTTCTGATAAGTCCATTTATTATTGGTTTTTACCCGACCTAAATACGATTCACCTTTTTCTCGTTGAATTTTGTTTTTTCCGTGAACCCAAAAGCCCAGATATTCAAGGAGATAATTATAAAAACAAAAATTTAAATGAAAATTCAAAAGCAAAATAATTATTTAATTAAATTTGTCATTATCTTAGTTTGCTTTTGAATTTTCACTAAAATTCTTGCTTTTATAATTATCTCCTTGAATATCTGGGATTTTGAATTCATTGACATCTTCAACTGTTTTAATAATTTTTCAAAACCCACTGAATATTTTTACACAAAATTAAAAAATATCAACAATTAAAATTACAGAAGATTTCTCCAAAAGAATAAGTTCAATTTACCTAAGATTTAAAATAAAATGCAAAAAATAATTAAATATTCAACAATAACTCGCGCATTTATAACGCGGAAAAAATGACTGAATAAATCTTGCTCACCAATATAAAATTAACAATATTAACTGACAAATGGCATTAATGTAAAAAATAAAATCGTGATAGGAAATTATGAAAAATTGATTTAAATCTAATTCCAGCAACGCTACCAGAATGACTTATCCTCCTCTCCATGAATATTTTCTCCATTTCCCTTCGTCCTGGCGATGTTTTACCGAATCAATTCTGAACGGTTTTTAATTTTCAATTTTTCTTATTCCGAACTCTTCTTTGGACCTTATTTTTCGCATTTATCGATCGTTTTAATATATCGTATGAAATGAATCGTAAACTCAGAGAATAATAAAGTTTAACATGTTATATAGCGTACACCCACTTGCATATTTAAAACGTTTACTCCAGAAAAATATCTCTTTTTATACGTACATAGACTTCTTTCTTTCTCGCTCTCTTTTGCCTGTAGAGTATATGACAGCCCGTTATATTAAACAACATGAAGTTTTTTACCTGGTTTAGTCTTAGCGGGAGTCTCGTAACTTTTGAAGTTATTTGGTACAACTCCGGCGAGATGGGGTCTTGTCATGCAAACTAGACTTGTACGTTTTATATATAAAATTTTATGAAATATTATGTATATTAAAAAAAAAGAGAACATTTCTAAATAATTTAATTGCATTTAATGTAGGGAAAATTTAAAAAATTATTTATCATTGGGTGTAAATAGTGTTTTTTGTCCCGTAGTGTGTCTGGTTATAAACGAAAAACATCATTTAATTGCTACTTTCTTGTAATTTTCAAATTAAGAGAAGGATATATAAATGGGAGTTTGATTTTTCACCTATTTTATATACCATGGTTTCATTTTCTTATTAGGGTTTGAATCGGCTAAAAATCGTGTTTTTCTTTCTTTATGTGTCTAATTATACCCGAAAAATATTATTTAATTCTCACCTTTTTTGAAAATTTTCTCAATATATAATTACAATGAACACAGAAGTTCAATTGAGGATCTAATACTGTTCCAAGATATTTCATATGTTGCTCATACTGTAATTTAACGCCATTTATATTAATATTAAAATTTTCCACATTGATCAAATTTATGTTTTTTGCCATACACACAGAATTTAGATTTTAAAACATTAATGCTAAGACTATTTTTACACAGCCATAAAAACACTCTACTCAAGTCATTATTGATATCTTGCTGCATTTGTTCGATATTATTACCAACGACACATATCATTGTATCATTGTAAATTGATTAATAAAAAATTTTAAAACTAAAAAATTCGTTCCAATAATTAAGGGTTTTTTTAATTTTTTTTTAATTTGAAAATTAGAAAAAATAAATATTAGTCAACAAAACTAAATTAAAAAAAAACATATCTTTGAAAGTTAAAAAAAAATCGAAATAGAAACGTATAATAAACATAGAAATCTATGTATGATACTCACAACTGAAAATTATTTGTTTGTTAAATAAAAGACGTTTATTATTATTAGTATTATTAAAATATCTAAAAAGGGGCATTAAAACTAAACTTAAACAAAGCAAAGCACTATTTCGTATCAGCATTTTCTTTAACCCTTCTTTGACTAATAAAAGAAGGAAATGATGCAAAATTGCTATGAAAATCCTTAAAGCAAAAAAAGTCAAAATAAATAAAACAAGGCCGACTCAATTGGTGTAACGACAACGGCGCAAAAAAAACCATCCTCCAGCGAAATATCCATCAGAGCAACGTCGCGTCCGGGAAAATTCCAATTTTCCCTTTTCGGGTGATTTTCACAAATTGTTTCTCGTGTATAAAGCGATTCCGCGTCGACATAAAGGAAAGTCACGCGGCGTGAATTACATGTAAGACTCTCGTATATGTTTACTTGGTTGGTAGTTGAAATATCGCGATTTTTCCATTTTAGCCACCATACTGGAAAATCGTATTGAAAAAGTTTAATTTTAAATTAGAACGTGAGTATCATTATCATTTGGGTCTTCTTTATTTGCTTCTTTTTTCCAGGATCTTTTCCTGTAACAATTTAATCACGTGGCCCTGATATTGTAGCTTCCTTATCTTTATGACGTTAAATATTTTAATTCCCTTTTTTTATGTGTCCACCCACTTTATCCTTTAGATCATTCTGTATGACCACATGTTTCCAGTCAATCACTAATATTCTTTTTTAACGTCCAGGAGTCTAGTCTAGCAATATCTAGTAATATATAGACTTTAAGTTATTAAGTTAAAATTTGTACTGCATAATACATTTCTCATTTTGTCAAATAAGGCTCTGGCTTGTTCAATTCTTTAATTAATTTTCTAAGTGGATTCATGGATCCGATCAATTGATCGGAGTTCCTAAGAGTCAAAAGTTTTAGACACCGTGTTTCCTAATAGGCAATTCTTAGATTTTGGAAATCTTTTGAGGTTCTTTAGTAGGACTTTAGTACTTTTAATAGGAGACGAAAATTGCAATTTTAGTAGTAGAATACTTGTAGGAACAAAATAATTTCTCACTTAAGAAACAGCGAATATTTCGTTTCCTAATAGTCAAAATAAGAAAGTAATTAGCTTTTATGATTTTTTGGAAGCTTGCCTAGGTTCTTGTGGCAAAAAAAAAGCAAAATCTCTATTATAGGAGTTGAGAAATTGGCATTTTTAAAATAGGAGTACCTGTAAGATCACGATCATTTATTACTTATGGAACAGTAAATAATAGTTTTTGGTTTTTGGGAATCTTTGAATGCTCTTTTAAGCTTTTCTGAAAAAATAGCAAAATTCTTTTAATAGGAGTCTGGAAATTGGAATTTTTAGTACAGGAGTGCCTGTAAGAATAACATTATTTCTCACTTATGGAGCGATAAATACATCGATTCCTAATAGTCAAACTAAGATAGTAATTAGCTTTTATAATTCTTTGGAAGCTTGCCGAGGTGCTTGTGGCAAAAAAAGCAAAATCCCTATTATAGGAGTTGAAAAATTGGAATTTTTAAAATAGGAGTGCCTGTAAGATCACAATGATTTATTACTTAAAGAACAGTAAATATATCGGTTCCTAATAGTCAAAATAAAAAAGTAACTAGCTTCTATGATTTTTTGGAACCTTGCTTAGGTTCTTGTGGTAAAAAAAGCAAAATCCCAATTATAGGAGTTGAAAAATTGGAATTTTTAAAATAGGAGTGCCTGTAAGATCACAATGATTTATTACTTAAAGAACAGTAAATATATCGGTTCCTAATAGTCAAAATAAAAAAGTAACTAGCTTCTATGATTTTTTGGAAACTTGCCTAGGTTCTTGTGGCAAAAAAAGCAAAATCGCTATTATAGGAGTTGAAAAATTGGAATTTTTAATATAGGAATGCATGTAAAATCACATTCATTTATTACTTATGAAACAGTAAATAATAGTTTTTGGTTTTTGGGAATATTTGAATGCCCTTTTAGGCTTTTCTGAAAAAATAGCAAAATCCTTTTAATAGGAGTCTGAAAATTGAAATTTTTAGTACAGGAGTGCCTGTAAGAATAATATAATTTCTCACTTATGGAACAACCAATACATCGTTTTCTAATAGTCAAAATAAGATAGTAATTAGCTTCTATGATTTTTTGGAAGCTTGCTTAGGTTCTTGTGGCAAAAAAAGCAAAATCCCTATTATAGGAGTTGAGAAATTGCAATTTTTAAAATAGGAGTGCCTGTAAGATCACAATGATTTATTACTTAAAGAACAGTAAATATATAGGTTCCTAATAGTGAAAATAAAAAAGTAACTAGCTTCTATGATTTTTTGGAAGCTTGCCTAGGTTCTTGTGGCAAAAAAAGCAAAATCCCTATTATAGGAGTTGAGAAATTGGAATTTTTAAAATAGGAGTACCTGTAAGATCACAATGATTTATTACTTAAAGAACAGTAAATATATCGGTTCCTAATAGTGAAAATAAAAAAGTAACTAGCTTCTATGATTTTTTGGAACCTTGCTTAGGTTCTTGTGGTAAAAAAAGCAAAATCCCAATTATAGGAGTTGAAAAATTGGAATTTTTAAAATAGGAGTGCCTGTAAGATCACAATGATTTATTACTTAAAGAACAGTAAATATATCGGTTCCTAATAGTCAAACTAAAAAAGTAACTAGCTTCTATGATTTTTTGGAACCTTGCTTAGGTTCTTGTGGTAAAAAAAGCAAAATCCCAATTATAGGAGTTGAAAAATTGGAATTTTTAAAATAGGAGTGCCTGTAAGATCACAATGATTTATTACTTAAAGAACAGTAAATATATCGGTTCCTAATAGTCAAAATAAAAAAGTAACTAGCTTCTATGATTTTTTGGAACCTTGCTTAGGTTCTTGTGGTAAAAAAAGCAAAATCCCAATTATAGGAGTTGAAAAATTGGAATTTTTAAAATAGGAGTGCCTGTAAGATCACAATGATTTATTACTTAAAGAACAGTAAATATATCGGTTCCTAATAGTCAAAATAAAAAAGTAACTAGCTTCTATGATTTTTTGGAACCTTGCTTAGGTTCTTGTGGTAAAAAAAGCAAAATCCCAATTATAGGAGTTGAAAAATTGGAATTTTTAAAATAGGAGTGCCTGTAAGATCACAATGATTTATTACTTAAAGAACAGTAAATATATCGGTTCCTAATAGTCAAAATAAAAAAGTAACTAGCTTCTATGATTTTTTGGAAGCTTGCCTAGGTTCTTGTGGCAAAAAAAAAGCAAAATCTCTATTATAGGAGTTGAGAAATTGGCATTTTTAAAATAGGAGTACCTGTAAGATCACGATCATTTATTACTTATGGAACAGTAAATAATAGTTTTTGGTTTTTGGGAATCTTTGAATGCTCTTTTAAGCTTTTCTGAAAAAATAGCAAAATTCTTTTAATAGGAGTCTGGAAATTGGAATTTTTAGTACAGGAGTGCCTGTAAGAATAACATTATTTCTCACTTATGGAGCGATAAATACATCGATTCCTAATAGTCAAACTAAGATAGTAATTAGCTTTTATAATTCTTTGGAAGCTTGCCGAGGTGCTTGTGGCAAAAAAAGCAAAATCCCTATTATAGGAGTTGAAAAATTGGAATTTTTAAAATAGGAGTGCCTGTAAGATCACAATGATTTATTACTTAAAGAACAGTAAATATATCGGTTCCTAATAGTCAAAATAAAAAAGTAACTAGCTTCTATGATTTTTTGGAAACTTGCCTAGGTTCTTGTGGCAAAAAAAGCAAAATCCCTATTATAGGAGTTGAAAAATTGGAATTTTTAATATAGGAATGCATGTAAAATCACATTCATTTATTACTTATGAAACAGTAAATAATAGTCTTTGGTTTTTGGGAATATTTGAATGCCCTTTTAGGCTTTTCTGAAAAAATAGCAAAATCCTTTTAATAGGAGTCTGAAAATTGAAATTTTTAGTACAGGAGTGCCTGTAAGAATAATATAATTTCTCACTTATGGAACAACCAATACATCGTTTTCTAATAGTCAAAATAAGATAGTAATTAGCTTCTATGATTTTTTGGAAGCTTGCTTAGGTTCTTGTGGCAAAAAAAGCAAAATCCCTATTATAGGAGTTGAGAAATTGGAATTTTTAAAATAGGAGTGCCTGTAAGATCACAATGATTTATTACTTAAAGAACAGTAAATATATAGGTTCCTAATAGTGAAAATAAAAAAGTAACTAGCTTCTATGATTTTTTGGAAGCTTGCCTAGGTTCTTGTGGCAAAAAAAGCAAAATCCCTATTATAGGAGTTGAGAAATTGGAATTTTTAAAATAGGAGTACCTGTAAGATCACAATGATTTATTACTTAAAGAACAGTAAATATATAGGTTCCTAATAGTGAAAATAAAAAAGTAACTAGCTTCTATGATTTTTTGGAAGCTTGCCTAGGTTCTTGTGGCAAAAAAAGCAAAATCCCTATTATAGGAGTTGAGAAATTGGAATTTTTAAAATAGGAGTACCTGTAAGATCACAATGATTTATTACTTAAAGAACAGTAAATATATCGGTTCCTAATAGTCAAAATAAAAAAGTAACTAGCTTCTATGATTTTTTGGAACCTTGCTTAGGTTCTTGTGGTAAAAAAAGCAAAATCCCAATTATAGGAGTTGAAAAATTGGAATTTTTAAAATAGGAGTGCCTGTAAGATCACAATGATTTATTACTTAAAGAACAGTAAATATATCGGTTCCTAATAGTCAAAATAAAAAAGTAACTAGCTTCTATGATTTTTTGGAAGCTTGCCTAGGTTCTTGTGGCAAAAAAAGCAAAATCCCAATTATAGAAGTTGAGAAATTGGAATATTTAATATAGGAGTACCTGTAAGATCACGATCATTTATTACTTATGGAACAGTAAATAATAGTTTTTGGTTTTTGGGAATCTTTGAATGCTCTTTTAGGCTTTTCTGAAAAAATAGCAAAATTCTTTTAATAGGAGTCTGGAAATTGGAATTTTTAGTACAGGAGTGCCTGTAAGAATAACATTATTTCTCACTTATGGAGCGATAAATACATCGATTCCTAATAGTCAAACTAAGATAGTAATTAGCTTTTATAATTCTTTGGAAGCTTGCCGAGGTGCTTGTGGCAAAAAAAGCAAAATCCCTATTATAGGAGTTGAAAAATTGGAATTTTTAAAATAGGAGTGCCTGTAAGATCACAATGATTTATTACTTAAAGAACAGTAAATATATCGGTTCCTAATAGTCAAAATAAAAAAGTAACTAGCTTCTATGATTTTTTGGAAACTTGCCTAGGTTCTTGTGGCAAAAAAAGCAAAATCCCTATTATAGGAGTTGAAAAATTGGAATTTTTAATATAGGAATGCATGTAAAATCACATTCATTTATTACTTATGAAACAGTAAATAATAGTCTTTGGTTTTTGGGAATATTTGAATGCCCTTTTAGGCTTTTCTGAAAAAATAGCAAAATCCTTTTAATAGGAGTCTGAAAATTGAAATTTTTAGTACAGGAGTGCCTGTAAGAATAATATAATTTCTCACTTATGGAACAACCAATACATCGTTTTCTAATAGTCAAAATAAGATAGTAATTAGCTTCTATGATTTTTTGGAAGCTTGCTTAGGTTCTTGTGGCAAAAAAAGCAAAATCCCTATTATAGGAGTTGAGAAATTGGAATTTTTAAAATAGGAGTGCCTGTAAGATCACAATGATTTATTACTTAAAGAACAGTAAATATATAGGTTCCTAATAGTGAAAATAAAAAAGTAACTAGCTTCTATGATTTTTTGGAAGCTTGCCTAGGTTCTTGTGGCAAAAAAGCAAAATCCCTATTATAGGAGTTGAGAAATTGGAATTTTTAAAATAGGAGTGCCTGTAAGATCACAATGATTTATTACTTAAAGAACAGTAAATATATCGGTTCCTAATAGTCAAAATAAAAAAGTAACTAGCTTCTATGATTTTTTGGAAGCTTGCCTAGGTTCTTGTGGCAAAAAAAGCAAAATCCCTATTATAGGAGTTGAAAAATTGGAATTTTTAATATAGGAATGCATGTAAAATCACATTCATTTATTACTTATGAAACAGTAAATAATAGTTTTTGGTTTTTGGGAATATTTGAATGCCCTTTTAGGCTTTTCTGAAAAAATAGCAAAATCCTTTTAATAGGAGTCTGAAAATTGAAATTTTTAGTACAGGAGTGCCTGTAAGAATAATATAATTTCTCACTTATGGAACAACCAATACATCGTTTTCTAATAGTCAAAATAAGATAGTAATTAGCTTCTATGATTTTTTGGAAGCTTGCTTAGGTTCTTGTGGCAAAAAAAGCAAAATCCCTATTATAGGAGTTGAGAAATTGGAATTTTTAAAATAGGAGTGCCTGTAAGATCACAATGATTTATTACTTAAAGAACAGTAAATATATAGGTTCCTAATAGTGAAAATAAAAAAGTAACTAGCTTCTATGATTTTTTGGAAGCTTGCCTAGGTTCTTGTGGCAAAAAAGCAAAATCCCTATTATAGGAGTTGAGAAATTGGAATTTTTAAAATAGGAGTGCCTGTAAGATCACAATGATTTATTACTTAAAGAACAGTAAATATATCGGTTCCTAATAGTCAAAATAAAAAAGTAACTAGCTTCTATGATTTTTTGGAAGCTTGCCTAGGTTCTTGTGGCAAAAAAAGCAAAATCCCTATTATAGGAGTTGAAAAATTGGAATTTTTAATATAGGAATGCATGTAAAATCACATTCATTTATTACTTATGAAACAGTAAATAATAGTCTTTGGTTTTTGGGAATATTTGAATGCCCTTTTAGGCTTTTCTGAAAAAATAGCAAAATCCTTTTAATAGGAGTCTGAAAATTGAAATTTTTAGTACAGGAGTGCCTGTAAGAATAATATAATTTCTCACTTATGGAACAACCAATACATCGTTTTCTAATAGTCAAAATAAGATAGTAATTAGCTTCTATGATTTTTTGGAAGCTTGCTTAGGTTCTTGTGGCAAAAAAAGCAAAATCCCTATTATAGGAGTTGAGAAATTGGAATTTTTAAAATAGGAGTGCCTGTAAGATCACAATGATTTATTACTTAAAGAACAGTAAATATATAGGTTCCTAATAGTGAAAATAAAAAAGTAACTAGCTTCTATGATTTTTTGGAAGCTTGCCTAGGTTCTTGTGGCAAAAAAAGCAAAATCCCTATTATAGGAGTTGAGAAATTGGAATTTTTAAAATAGGAGTACCTGTAAGATCACAATGATTTATTACTTAAAGAACAGTAAATATATCGGTTCCTAATAGTCAAAATAAAAAAGTAACTAGCTTCTATGATTTTTTGGAACCTTGCTTAGGTTCTTGTGGTAAAAAAAGCAAAATCCCAATTATAGGAGTTGAAAAATTGGAATTTTTAAAATAGGAGTGCCTGTAAGATCACAATGATTTATTACTTAAAGAACAGTAAATATATCGGTTCCTAATAGTCAAAATAAAAAAGTAACTAGCTTCTATGATTTTTTGGAAGCTTGCCTAGGTTCTTGTGGCAAAAAAAGCAAAATCCCAATTATAGAAGTTGAGAAATTGGAATATTTAATATAGGAGTACCTGTAAGATCACGATCATTTATTACTTATGGAACAGTAAATAATAGTTTTTGGTTTTTGGGAATCTTTGAATGCTCTTTTAGGCTTTTCTGAAAAAATAGCAAAATTCTTTTAATAGGAGTCTGGAAATTGGAATTTTTAGTACAGGAGTGCCTGTAAGAATTAAATTATTTCTCACTTATGGAACGATAAATACATCGGTTCCTAATAGTCAAAATAAGATAGGAACTAGCTTCTATGATTTTTTGGAAGCTTGCCTAGGTTCTTGTGGCAAAAAAAGCAAAATCCCTATTATAGGAGTTGAGAAATTGGAGTTTTTAATATAGAAGTGTAACAGATTTGCTTATGTGACCCTGAGTGTGTTTTTGTTTATAGATCGTCAAATCTTAAACCAAATCAATAATTTGAATTTAAAGTTTGGCAAACAATTCTAACATTTACACTTAAATTAATTTAAAAACGTGATTTTTAAAAAAATGTAATTAGTACCCATTTAAGTTATGCATTAATTTTTACTTATGAAAAATTAAGAAAACAATGCCAATGATTCACAATGAATCATTTTAAGTTTTACAGTGTATGTGTAGGCCTGATGATGCCCTACCTATACAGGGTGAAACACGTGTAGCCAATAAAATTTGCTTATGAGGCCGTGACTCTGTTTTTGTTTATTTGGCGATCTATGTTTTAAAACAGGAAAAATTATTGAATTTTTCAGATTTGTTTGCCTATATAATAATAATAAATATCTATTATTAGAACATACTTATTCAAATAGAGCTGAAAAATAAAAATACGCATCGAAGACGCAGTCTAGCTAATCTACTGAACCAATCAGTACACCTTAATTGAGACCTGTCAATAAATACATATAGTACTTATGAATGAAAAATAAATAAGCATCTAAAGCATATTAAAAAAAATATATATATTTTTCCTTGTATACAAACCTGCACGAACGTTTTTTCTCAGAATGGGAGCAAAAGAAACAACAAGCTTACTAACAAACGTTAGCAAATATTTCTTAAATTTAGCCTTAAAGACATTAATTGGCAAATGAACATAATATTTATAGGTAATTTATTGTATACTACTGCTGCGTTATATGAAAAAGATCTTTGAACTGTTAGGAAACCTAAGGTTTAAATTATGAATATTTCTACGGAAGATCAGTGTTCCTTGAAGTGTGGTCTGGGAAGACGGATCTTTAATAATTTTCACTATGAGAAGGCCAAAATGCAACAACCTTCAAAAATTCATTCAAGCCACTCAATATCTTCATATAAGGCCGAACTTTGTTAAACTAATGAATTTTTACCCATATTAAAGACAATCACAAGATTTCCCTAAACAACATCATGCATATTTAAAAGCGACCATTAAAATGGGTCGTATGTTATCCGTTCGGGCTTAACACACGGACCCCATATTTCCCCTTTTAAAAAACACACAAAAGCCAAAGTTTATTTACCCTTTTGGTAAATATTCATCCGCTTTAGGGCCACTAATACAACCTCACAACGGCCGTTATTTACGTTTCCCTTTTCGTATTTGTGTCAGGTAAGTAATAAATAATAAACCGGCCGCGTTTATCCCTTAAAAGAGCCAATTTTCGTTCTCATTAATTACCTGGATGATATTTTCGGGATAAGCTTGTTTATTATAATTTTCGGCTATAGGGAGAATTGTTTAGATAAGCGATCGCGTGACTTCCATTAACCCCTACTGCGTATAATAAAATGAAGCGGGAACAGATTAGTCCCACGGTTGTTTTATAATAATTCAAAACACATTTCGAGGGCCTAAATAGGAAATATCATTATGGGAAAATGATGTTACGACCGTAAAATGTCCATAAAATGATCTAAATGAACCCGCGGTTTATCTTCGTTTGCGATCGGCGGGTATCGATGGATCGGGGGGGATGGCCGTTATTCCCTTTATCACCTAATTTAAGTGATTTATTTAATACGGTTTATTTTCCCAAGTCGTGCATAAATTTCATGAAATTATGGATTTTTGAGAGGATTTTATAGATCCATATCACTCTTTAACTAGATATCTTGAAAAATTTTGGATAGATTTCTATAAAATAAAATGAAATTTGTAGGAAATTTGTAGATTTCATTTAAATATCTTGTGTAGTTTTGAAGATAACTGATTTTTAGTGAACAATCAACTTTGTCCTGAGTCAATAAACAAAAAGCTGAATAACTTGGAAAATTTTGAATGAATTTCTATGAACCTAAAATAAAATTTGTAGAAAAATATCTACTCAATGCACCGGTATTGATTTAATTGAAATATCTTAAATAGTTTTGAAGAAAATGGATTTTAAGCGAAAAATAATCCTTTAGGAGTTTACATTGCCACTGTGATTAAAAGGTCCAAAATTGCAATGTCTGGTAGGTTTGGCTGTTACATATATTGAAATATGGAGAGCAAGAAACCCATTTTTTTAAGGTGGAAAATGTTTATTTAGTGTTTCTTTTGTTATTTAAGGGTTATTATAAGTTATTTAAATATTTCTGTTTTTATGTTTTTTTAAGCAACTTATTTGTTCATTTGTTTTTTTTGTTTGTTCAGATTTTCTCAATTTTATTTGTAAAAATTTGTCATTTTTGGTGTTTGTATTATTTTGAAATTCTTGAGCTCTCAATTAAATGAATTTATAGTATAATTAGTAGTTAAATTAATTAAATTTTATTATGATTTAGCTCCATCAAAGTTCATTTTTACCGTTTTAATTTTTGATTTTGACTTGAAAACCTTTTAATGTTCTAAGGATTTTGAAAAAATATTAAAATATAAAATATTATGTTTAAAAAAAAATCTTAATACTCTCAATAGATAACATGTATATAACTGAGCCAGATTACGAACACAAAATTAAAAAATTAAATAAATTCTAAGTGAATAATTTAATAAGGATAATATACTAAAATGATTTTTTTTTAATCAAAAATTTAAAAATTCAGAAATATGAAAAAAAAACTAAGAGATAATTACTAAAAATCTTATTATTATTTAAAATAAAATATTGAATTAAATAAAAACATATTTTAATATTTTAATTGTTTTTAGAAAATGCGCCAAATTGAGAAATTGAAATAAATAAAAATATTTAAAATATAGTATTCGAAATTATATATACGATCAAAATTATTGGATTAATTCTGGAAATGCAAGAAAAAATTAAATAATTGAAAACCGAATTATTTAATTAAAATTTGCCAACGAGAATATTGTAGAATATACAGGGTGTTACTTAAAGGTATGTCATAATTCAAAAAGGACATTCCTGGACCGATTTTAAGTCGAAAAATGCATATAAACATGGGTCCTAAAATGCTTAGTTTTTAAGATACAGCTTTGCTAATTTGCTTTGATAAAGCAAATGCATTTGCGTCATTTCCAAATTAGAATAATCTACCATTTTTTAACAAGTACAATTCATGTTTTAAGATCCAAAAGGTACTAAAAACAAACTGTCAAGAATAATCACTAACGCAAGTGTCATCATGTTTAAAACAACAAAAAACAATTTCTGGCAACGAGCAAAGCTAACATGATTCATTTCCATAATTTTTAAAGATGCATTTTATGCATAAAAGACGGTTTTTTAATTAACGATTACACCCAAACGGTAAGATTTACAGCAAAAGTCATTAGAAATTTTTTTGTTAATAATTAATTGAAAATTAAGATAAAATCATATTTTTTTTCGTAAGTCAATGGCGTAGTATTTTTTTTGTAAAATTGTATTAAAAGTTCATCATAGCTACGCCACTGGTTGCTAAAAAAAAGTAGGTGAACATCTAAAATATGTGTTTTTATGCCATAATATCCTGTGCCAAAATTCAGTTCAATATTTTAAACCGTATTTGAAAAATTTATTAAAAACGAAAAAAAAATATAACTCAAACACCCTGTATCTTAAAAACTAATCATTTTAGGTTCGTAGAATAAAAAATATTAAAAAATATATAATCAAAAAAATATTCAGCAAATTATAAGAATAAGAAATTAGGATAATCCATATATTATTTATTATTATATAAAAAAATGTAAAATTTAAAATTTATCCATTGATTAACAAATAAAAAAATAAATAAAAAATAAATAAATTTTTAGCACAAATATAATTTAATTAATAATTGTAATCCGGAAATAATTCGAAATACATTAAAAACCTTTTTTTTATTATTTTATTACTTTTTTGTAAAGAGTTTTTTGTTCCAATTTCTGAATTTCATTTAAGTTGATTTTTATTAAAGATGTAATTAGATCAAAAGAATTGTTTATTTGGTTTATTTAATTTTTTGTAAATAAATGTTTTGTAAAAAAAAATTTAATTTAACTGAATTTTATTAACTTTTAATTACTAAAACTTTTTTGCAATTTCCATTTTTGACGTGTTTTCATTCTGCATAATTGAGCGGATTTTAAAAAAGTATTACAACAATTAAAATTGTAAATGACCACCAAAAAAATAATCAAAGAAATCATTACAAAATAAAAAATTATAAAAAAAAACTAAAATAAACAGAAAATTGTCATTGACATCTTAAATTTGTGATGAGTTTATTGACATTTAATCGAAAAACTGCGATTTTAATCAAACATATAATCAGATTTTACTCATACTTTTCTGAACCAAAAATGGGTTAAGAATTGAATATTTTAATTTAATAAAAAATACAAATTTTGTAAATTATATAAACAGTACTTATTAATTTTTTACCGTTCAAACTATTCCTAGTCAAGGTAATCATGAATTAATACTGACAGCCTTTAATAATTAATTCTTGCTTATCTGGTCTAGGAATGGGTTGACAATTCAATAAATTAATTAAAAAAAAATACACATTTTGAGATTTATATAGAAAAATAATCGATTTTGAAAAAATGATTTATCATTCAACCCATTCTTAGGTGGGCAAGCACATCTTGACTGAGTTTAATATTAATATCTTAAAATTTAATCAGTTTTATATTTAAAAAAAAAAATCGATTTTCAACGCATAAGAGTTCATTCTTATTTTTTTTTTTAAATTTTAAATTAATTTTAAAAAAATACTAAAATATAAAAAAATAAAAATAAGATATGCAAATAAACATTGAAAACAAAACTTAGATAATAAAAGTATAAAATATCTAAGCAAACTAAATACTTAGAAGTTATATAACTAGGCCAAATTACGAACACAACATAAAAAAAATATAAAATTTTATATTGAATAATTGAAGAAATAAAAAGGCTAAAATACTGAAACAATATTTATTTTTAAAACCAAAAATTTAAAAATTGGAGTTATCAAAAATTCAGAAATTAAAAGAAAAACCAGCAAAAAAATTAAAATTAAATTAATATTTGAATTAAAAAAAAACAGATTTTAAAATTTTAATTTATATTTCTAGAAAATGTGTTAATCAAAAAACCGAAAAATTTTAATAATTAAAATGTAATATTTGAATATTAAGAAAAATAAAAATTATTGAATTAATTCTGGAACTTGAAACAAAAGTTAGGTGATTAAAAATCGAATTATTTAAGTAAAACAATGACAGTGAAATTTTAAAACAATATTTTTGTTTAACTTAAAAATTAAATTACTAATAAATTAAAATAATATATTAACTAAAAAAAATCAGAAAACTAAAAATTTATTCATTAATAATCCGAAAAATCAAGATTAACACAAAGTAATTCTAAGTTTATTAAAATAATTAAGCATTAAAAAAATCTGATTGAAAATTTGAAAGTTAATTAAGATAATTGCAAATAACAAGAAAACATGACAAATATAATTAAATTATTAATTTTAAAAATCTTTTTTTTATTAAGAATTTCAATGTTCCATTTTTACTTCATTTTCTATCAAATTCAAAATGTCGATAGAAATTTTCCATTTTTTATCTTATTTTAGTTAAATTAACCGGATTTTATTAACTTTTGATTACTAAAATAATTTGCAATTTCCATTTTTGACGTATTTTAATTCTACGTAATTGAGAGGATTTTGAAAAAGTATTACAACGAATAAAACTGTAAATGACCACAAAAAAAAAGCAAATAATCAAAGAAATAATTACAAACATACTTCCTGAACCAAAAGTGGGTCGAAAATTAAATATTTCAATTAAAATAATTATATGGACAGTACTCAATTTTAAATAATTACTTACCGTTCAATCTATTCCTAGCCAAGGTAATCATGAATTAATACTGACTTTATTAATTTTAAGCCTCTAATTAATTAATTAATAAGCTTTTAATAATTAATTCTTGCTTACCTGCTCTAGGAATGCGTTGAACATTAATTATTTTAATTAATTACAATTTTTAAATTTACATATCAAAAATATAGTCAATTCATAAATTCTTGGACTAGGAATGGGTTGAAAATTCAATAATTTAATGAAAAAAAAATTACGCATTTTGGAATTTATATAGAAAAATAATCGATTTTCAGAAATAATTTATCATTCAACCCATTTCTAGTTGAGGTAGGCATGAACTGATCCTATTGAATTTATTATTATTATCTCAAAATTTAATAAATTTTGAGTACAGTTCATGTAAGCATGAAGTATGCATTTAAATTATAAAATTTGTACTTTTTTTGAAATCATTTAAAACATTTAATTTATAATCCATAGAACGTCCTGAATGAAGCTGACAAAAAGATACGATGAAATAAATTAAACTATTATCGTAAATATAATAAACTCAAATTGATCTCCTTGAAAAAACAGTACTTAATAAATATCTTACCATATTGGGTCTTAATCAGGAATATTGTATATAGGTTAAGTAACTAGCAAACAACTTAGGAGCTGTAAAATTTAAATGATAATAATAATAATAAATAAAAGACAGGAATTAAATATTATACTAATAAATTAATTTTCAATATCTCACTTATACTATTTATGACATACAGAACGCGGTTGTTTTATTTCCCCCCAGGGTTGTGTCCTGTCCACGGATTTATTGTTGGAGCCGCCCTTAATTACGACCCTTTGTTTAATATTAATGACGTTACGAAATCAACAATTCATATTTGGCCCCGGACGTTGTCTCACAGGAGATTTAATCGCAAACAACGATACCAATTCGTTGTTGCGACAGTCAATATTTGATAATGCAGCATCTCTCTCTAGGATATTCTAACCTACAAATATTTTTCTTTATATGCTAATTATTTTTAAAAAAAATTTCATTTTCGAAAACCATCTCGAGTGGCCGCTTTAAAAACCGACTAAAGTTTAAACTGGTGAAAAGTGGTGAATGCGTCGTCACCACCACCATTTTCGATTCGCTACCCCCCCACGAGACCGGATTTATGACTTCGTGTTACCGTTCGCACGACACCTAATAAAACGCCCCTTACCAGACTAATTGAACGCCTAACTTATCCCTTAGCGCTTCGGAAAAGGACCGACGCGACGCGGGGATGATTTATCAAAATTTGAATTTACTTACGTCGGCGAAGCGTTATTGCACCACCCTCCTCACTTTCTATTTTCGAGTGGGCAAGTGAGAATTAATGGGAAGTTTATTTGAAAAAGACATTTGTGGGTAACTGAGAAATGCTGTTTTTATTCTTGTAAATTGAATATTTTTTAAAAGGATGATCAACCTCGTGTGTGGGGTTAGAAATCAGGCATCTTCTTGACCTTGAGATGAGAAATCATTTTAAAAAACAGGAAAACCAATAAATGGTGTTTCACAGGAAGATATAGAAAGTGACAAGAACCCGCTTCATTGAAGTACCCAATGAATATCTCTAGTTTATCAACGTGGCTAAGTTGAAGGTAAAAATTTCAACAATTTTTAAAGTCTCTCATTCGAATTTCCAGTTCATTCGGCAATAATTTCAGTTTTAAATGAAGCTAAGAAAAAGGAAAGAGACATAAAAATCGTTTTGTTTTTTTTTTTTATATTTTGTGCTGGGCACAGTTAGTCCAGAAAATTATACCGGGCGTCTTAGGAAAGTGGTTCGCCCCTAATTTAATTTTTAACTTAAAAAAATGAAATTCGGTACTTGGGTGTAGCGCCTAAATTGGGATTAGCTGACGTATTCATTTAGTTTCTAATAGATATTCTAATAGAATTTCTATTAGAACTAATTAGTTGTAGAAAAAAAAATTGTAAAATGCACGAGTTATAAATATGTAGGATAGGATCTATTTTTTGAAAATCCCAAAATTCATCTCCAGTAATGCTGGATCTAGAATAGTTTTAAGTTGATTTTTTTTATACTAAAGAGTGCAAATCATTTTAAGCTTATGCATACTTGTTTCATCCAAAAATACTGATTTAGAGAGTTGATCAAAAATTTGGCCCTTAAAAAAATAAAAAAATTCTCTGTTAATAACCCAAAAAGTTTTCCATATAAACCGAAAACTTTATCAAATAATCCGCATGTGACGGCGAACACTAAAACCACCCCATTGCCAAATTTTAAACCGTTAAACCGGATGTCACATCGGGCTCTCCTAGTAATTATCTCGTTAACATTACTAACGTAATTGGCAGCTGATTGCCTTTATTTCGCTGACAATAACTGTCTAATTAACGCAAAAACGAGAACAAATAACAATTCCTGTGGCAGAGTGGAGAACCTCGGATGGAAATTGTAAATCATTGCTCTGCTCTCGAGAGGTTTTTCCCCGCTACGATTATCCGGAACGTTTCCTTTTTTGCTGTTTATTTTTATTGTGCCATAAACTTACGACGAAACCGTTTGGGGAATAAAATCGTTTTTTTTTTTTTGGTTAGATATTTTTGTTGGCAGTATAAAACGATGCCACCAACTATTGTAAACATTTTCGTCATCATAAACAAGCACATTTATGTACAAATCCATTCCTGTATGTAGAAATATGCAATGTGAACACCCCTGTAAAAACTTTGAAAGAGTTTAATATATTTTTAGTTCTAAAATTCACTCAATTCAATTATTCACTTTGTACCTAATATTTGAATTGATTTTTAATTTTTCTGTTGAGAAAAAATTGAGATGCAGATTGATTCCTTGAATATTTCAATTGATTTCAAAATATTTTGAGAAAACGATTCAAGGGTCATTTAAAAATATGAATTAAGATATAAATATTGTAGCTAACTATGAGATCTTTTAGGATCTAAAGAAATACATAAAAATTGACTTTTAAACCATTATAAATAAATTGCCTCGTCATAAAAGTAAATTTGTTGACAAAGCTGTAAAAAAGCAAAACATATACACAAACATGTAAAAAGGTTATTTAGCGTGCTATGGTCCTAAAGGCATTCTGCTTTCATGAACATGGTTTACCTATACCGGTAAAACCAACAACATCCCCATTCTTCAGAAATACTCCTCTCAAACCACTGAAGAGCCAGACCTCTGAATCCATACCGCTCAAGCTTCCACAGCAGTATTTCGTGACTAACACAGTCAAATGCTTTGGTCAAGTCACAAAACACTGCTGCAGCAATATCACCACCGTTCAAGCTCAAATATAAGGACTCAAAGAATGAAAAGATTGCATCTGATGTTCCCTTGGCACTTTGAAACCCAAATTGCTCCAATCTTGTAATTTGCTTTTCAGCTAAATATGACATAAGTCGCTTTTTAACCAATTTCTCGATGATTTTTGAGAGGGTGGAAAGCAATGCTATTGGTCTGTAAGAAGAGGGTGATTCTGAAGCTCCCCCCTTAAACAAAGGCTTATTTAAGACAATTGGGAAATTGGCCATTATTGAAAGAATGATTAATTGCAGATACAAGTATCTCCAGTGCCAAATCAGGTAAATTGAAAAATAATCGTACATTAAGTTCATCATAGCCAGATGTATTTTTTTTCTTTATCTCCTTTAGAGTAGACTTAAGCTAAACTAGATCAGTTGATAAAAAGAAGAAAAAATCTGGTCCAGCCCTATACTCAAAAAATTGTTCATAGTTGGAAAAACCCTGAATTTGACTTGCTATGTTACTACCTATGGTACAGTAGAAGTTATTCAGCCTATCAGGTTCAATATTTACCTTTACAATATTGCCCCGTTTACCTCTTAGTTCATTTACTATCTTCGAAGCCTCCCCCTGAACATTATTTGAATTACCTAAGCGACTTTTAAAGTATTTTTGCTTTGCAGTCTTAATTGTTAGTCTGTACAGTGCTCTATATTTGTTAAAATAATTAATAAAAGCAATGTTATTTATATAAAATTTCCGAATTTAGTGCATTGATCTAAGATTTCTAGCAGACACCTTAAGACCCTTGGTAATCCAATTTTTTTTTTGTTTTCGTTTTTAAGGTTTTTATCGGAAAACATTTATTAAGATTTTCTTCTGGCTTGCAGTAGACAAAACGCGCTGCCAATCCTCTGACCTACCCAGTTGCGAGAAGCTACTATAGTTTTTTTTTGCTATAAATTCTGCCTCTGTATTATACAATATATACTGTTGCACAATATATATCTATAGTCGGTCTGTACAGGGTGTCCTAAATTCGAGGGTGACCATTGGAATCTCGGAAACCGTAAGAGTTACAGGGTCGGTTAAATGGAGGCAAAGTTGCGTAATTTAGAGCTTAATAAAATGACGTTGAAAAAATTTTAAAATTGCGGATACTTTCGGAGTTAACCAAAAAAAAAACCGAAATTTGTCAAAATCGTTTTTACCTTTTTACCGACTTTATTTAAAGAGTCGTCGGAAAACTAAAAACAGTTTTTCATTGCCACTTTTTATGTCCTACAACAGGACACAAACAAAAAATTTATCGGACGTTTCGTTTTTTTTTCGATCATCATCAACTTTTTTTTTTTTATGGGCGCCATTTTCTCATTTTTAAAAAGTATTTTTAATTGCCTTTAAAATGAGGTATCGCACTTGCATGCATGTCCGATTACTCCTTCTAGTATCTCACTTCATACTCTATGAGTGCAAGAGAGAAAGATATATCAATGGGATTTCCAAATAAAATACTCTGTATTTGATATAGTTTCTTTTTAAAACCAATTCAGTGTAAATATATCCTTTCCTAATCTAATATTTTGATTTTTTAAATTTAGACATTAGCCGATTAAGCTTAATAAAATGAATAAATAATATAAAAAATAGCTGCATTGTTATTTTCTCATTTCTGCATAAGAGTTTTAAGTAAATGTGCCTTTTACTATTGAGAATTTCAAGCTGAAATATTGATCAAGTCATGATTTTCTTCTTCTTCTTCTTTTTTTTTCTTCTTCATCTTCTACGAATTCATCAGATTAACATCTATACTAACTACGGTGAGATACTGTCACGGAAGACTGTGAATTTTCTGATCATAAGGCTGTCTTGGTGGACGTTGCAGCTCAGAGGCAGGCCACAGAGGTAAGTGCTGTCGTAGGGCGAACTTACAATGAAACCAACAAAAAAAAATTCCATGACTCTTTATTAACAGAGCACTGGGTGAACGTTTTTTTTTGAGCCTAACTTAAACACAAAATTTAAAAATGTCTACTTTTACCCACCATTTTAACATATCCTTTCCTGAAAAAAAATTAAACAATAGCACTAAAAATAAACATAAATGTCAGTGGGTAACCGATAAAATTGTAAATATTTCAAAACAAGTAAAACATTTGCATTGGCTCTCAAACGTCACTGGGGATCCCAACATTAAATCTCAATATAAAACTTTAGAAAAACAATACAAAAAAAGTATCTCGGAACAATCAACAACATTACAACAATCAACTTTTACAAAAGTCTGCAAACATTAGCAAAAAGGCTTGGTCCATAATAAACCGCAATATAAATAAA
Source organism: Anthonomus grandis grandis (assembly GCF_022605725.1). NCBI lineage: Eukaryota > Metazoa > Arthropoda > Insecta > Coleoptera > Curculionidae > Anthonomus > Anthonomus grandis. Next base: position 28,739,630 of record NC_065554.1, read on the forward strand.
AACTGTTATTTTAAACCAGCTGATATAAACATAAATACTCCCGATGGCACGGCCGCATATAAAAATTAATTAATATGTGAAGAATTCAATAAGTATTTCCTATCCTCTATTGCCAAAATAACAAACAACCTGAAGCACGATGTAAGCGAACAAGGTCCCAAATATTCGAACCGTAATTTTTTTTTTGTACCGGTCACTGACACAGAAATTTTTAACATTATTCATAAAGTTACAAAAAAACGATCAGCTGGTAGCGACGAAATCCCATGCTTTATACTCAACCACAGATTTACAGAATATTCTGTATTCTGTAAATCTGAATTTTCAGTATTTTGTAAATCTGTGACTCAACTATGTTACCAAGTTAAAGTCTGGAAACCTTTGGAATATTCTACGACTTAAGCAAAGCGTTCGATGGAGAAATACTAAAACAAAATCTGGAAGCCTACGGCATTTATGGACCACCTTTAGACTGGCTAATTTCTTATATTTCTGACAGAAAACAATACGTTAAAATCACTAACAAACTAAATGAAATAGAAAACCATCCTTTTAAGTACTCAACACTTAAAGTTAAATCTGGAGTTCCTCAGGGGGAAATTCTGTCCCCACTTCTTTTTGTTATATTTTGTAACGATCTTTCTAATAACATAAATAACCAGGATTCGCATATTTGTCAATTTGCAGATGACACCTCAATCATAGTCCGCAACCAGACATACATCGATGCAGTTGCAAGCTGCAATGAGATTTCTATGAACTTCTCAAACTGGAGCAAGCAAAATGGTTTACTATTAAACGCCGAGAAGTCTGTTCTTATGCACTTTAAAAATAACCGTTCAACTATTAAAAACCCTCAAAGTGCCCTCGTAAAAACTGATAGCCAATCAATAAAAAATGAAAACTTCACTAAATTTCTAGGTTTACATATCGATAGCAGGGTAACTTGGGACACCCACATCGATCACATAGCGAAAAGCTTGGCAACGTCGTGCTTTGTTGTAAGTAACCTAACACGTATAGTAAGCGCGGATGTTGTTCGACTCTTTATTCATGTCCACGTTCAAAGTCCTATAGTATGCCCACTTTCCTATAGTATCATCAACTGGGGGGCTTCTTCTGAGCTGGAGCGTTTACTTGTCCTACAATAAAGCATGATCAGAACGCTAGATGGAGATGGGTTTTAGACCATGCTGCACTATTGTCTAAAAAACACCGTATAATGACAGTATATTCGTTATACTTTTATAAACTTTTGGTATTTGCAAAAAATATGGGTATGCCTACAAGATATCACCAAGATCTCAACATTTTGCACCATAATACGGCTCTATTTGAAAAGAGTGCGATTTTCGTAGCGTCTAAAGCGTTTAATAAATTACCAAACTGCATAAAAACAATTAACGATATAAACCAGTTCAAATCAAAAATAAAGCAACTCCTTTTAGATAATCCTTTATACTGTCATAATGACTATTACTGTTTGAATTAATTTTTAATTTTAATTTTTTCTTCTACTTCTATAAATTGATCAGTTTATTCATTTGATCAATTACTAATGCCTTGACATAGATCTATGACTAAAATAACAACATTGATATTTTCTCTCATTTCTGCACGGGAGATTCAATTAAAAATGCTTCCCTGTGTTAAGTACTTTAGCTTCAAACACTAATTAAGTGATTTTTTCTACTTCCTATTCTTCTACGAATTCATCTCTTTAATCTATACAACTTTATCAACTACTAAAACCCTATCTTCAAAATATTCCTTGAGCTACTTGACTTAGTTCCAAGAAGTTTGTAGTTTGTCTGCGCGTATTTATACGTATTATAAGGACTTTTTAAAAATGAGAAAATCCAATGATCGACGATCGATCGATGATCGTCATATTGTAGAGCATAGAAAATGGCAATGAAAAATTGTTTTTAGTTTTCCGATATCTTTTTAAATAAAGGCGGTAGAAGGTAAAAACGATTTTGACAAATTTCAGTTTTTTTTTTAGATATTTCCGGAAATATTCGAAATTTTAAAATTTTTTAAACGTCATTTTATAAGGCTTTAAATTGCGCAATTTTGCCTCGATTTAACCGACCCCGTAACTCTTAACGGTTTCCCTTGAATTTGGGACACTCTGTACATGGATTAGCGTTGGCAAGATTCTCGCTAAATCCCAACATTCACAATAATATTTTAATAATATTAAAATTAATAAATAATTAAAGTTAAATTAAAATGAAATAAAAATCCTGAGATATATAAGGAATAACTTTTTTCTGATTCCTTAAAGCCGCTTCTTATGTATTACATGCTTTTTAATCATTGATGAATTCCTGAAATGTGAAGCAATTTTTTAATTTTTATTCCAGGATTATATGTAAGTTATTTGTAGTAGACACATGTTAAAGTTGCTGTTTTTGGGTAGCTCTCATATTCGCTAAGATATCGTATTTTTAGAGTCCATTTTTAGGCTCAAAAACGAGGTCGGAAAATTGAATTTTTCCGAATTCGATTTTTGTCGATATATCTGCTTCTATGGGTACTTTCAAAAAAATTTAAACGGTTATATCTTACTTCCAGTCATCTGAATACAACGAGAGTACCAACAAGGTCGTACTTCTCATATTAACCGAGACATCGCGTTTTTAGTGCACATTTTTAGGCTCAAAAACGAGGTCGAAAAAGTGAGTTTTTCCGAATTCGATTTTTGTCGATATCTCTGCTTCTATGGGTACTATCGAGAAAGTTTTAACGGTTGTATCTTAGTTTTGTTTTTTCGAATGCAACAATAGTACCGGCAAGGTCGTACTTCTCATATTAACCGGGATATCGCGTTTTTAGTGCCCATTTTTGGGCTCAAAAACGAGGTCGAAAAATTGAGTTTTTCCTAATTCGATTTTTGTCGATATCTTTGCTTCTATGAGTACTATCAAGAAAATTTCAACGGTTTAATTTTGGCTTCATTTTTCTAAATGCAACAAGAGTACCGGCAAGGTCGTACTTCATATATTAACCAAGATATTGCGTTTTTAGTGCTCATTTTTGGGCTCAAAAACGAGGTCAAAAAATGACTTTTTCCGAATTTTTAAAGTGCTCTCATTCCCTTAGTTCTGCTCGAATCCTATTACAACCCAGTATTTTCGTGATGTAGCTAATGCGAGCGAGCAAGCCGCTGGTATAGTTAGTTCAAATTCGAAAAAAAATTTTTGGTGAAAAAATTTATACTGGGGGGGTATACACGAAAAATGAAAAATCCCAAATTTTGAAGGTCTATATCTCGGGTACTACGGGCACTATCGGAAAAATTCCGACGGTTTTGACTTAGTTTCATCCATCAGAATCGAACGAGACTATGCGCAAGGGCATAGCTCTTAGACTAGTTGAGATATCGCATTTTTGAGACCCATTTTTGCCCTCAAAACCGAGGTCGAAAAATGACTATTTCCGAATTTTCAAAGTGCTCTCATTCCCTTTGTTTTGCTCGAATCCTGTTATAACCCAGTGTTTTCGTGATATAAATTGATGGTATCATGATGCTTGTTTAATTGTTCCAATTTAAAACAAAGAAACATTTTTTGGTGAAAATAATCGAGTATTTTAACTTAAAAAAAAGAGATTTGAGTCTTATAGAAAGTCCAAAAAAAAATTAATAAATTTATATTCAGTTGTACTAATATACCCAAAGATACTAAAAAAAAATGAAGTCTTCAAATTTGTCCTCTTTTTTCCATTTCAAATATTGTCACAAGAAGTGTGTAAGAGGAAATAGAGCGAAATGAAAAGCATTATTTTCATATTAATCAAATATTGGCTTCAAAGTACAACATATCAAAGCTCCCTTTCTTAAATGACTTTAATACGTCATCCGATCTGATCTGAATTAATCGCATCAACATTTACACACGAATCGTCGGCATATTAAGTCCGGAATAAATGTGCCCCTTCCAAACGTTATGCTCCTGATTTATTTATTCCGCGCAGTATACGGCACAGCTAAACTCGAATTTCCACATAATAATAATAATTAATATTTGTTAATCGAGTAAAAGCCGTCAAAGTAAATTATCATTTTAATGGTATCCATGCATTATACCTGGTAGGGGATAAATTTAATGTATGTGCTGTCCTAGGATATATATTGCAACGCCCTGCGTCACACTTTGTTGTATGTGTTATAAGGGTGTTTACTATGATCCCTGAATAAATTTTTGGCTATTATTTATTAATACTAAAACGTATGTATAAATTTAAATATGTTGGGTTTTGTATGATATATAAAACATATTTCCTTTAAGATTTTACCTGTTTGATACTTATCGAGTCAATAGTATTTTTTAAATGCTTTTTCCTAATCCAATTATAATTTATTTCATCATAATACGCACATTGCATGAGGTTTCTAAGTTATAGAATAAATATTCAAATAAAGACCGGATCAATACGTTTAATGAAAAATATCTGAAAATATTAAATTCACCTTCAGGTTATTATTTATGTTGTTGTCCCCCATATGTATGCCAGACACGTTATAAAATATAAAATAGGGCTCTATATATAGCCAAAGGGATTTTTCCATTTAACGGTTATTTTTGCTTGAAGATTTGTTGTATAATTTAAAAATTCATGTTCCTCATCAATCTGTATAATAATTATTTCAATTGATATAATCGTAATATTAATTTAATTCTTCCATTGAGCTTGTTTTAAATTATACAGTATGTTCTAAAAACGTTAGTGAAACAAACAGAGTGTATTAAAGAACTCCTAATATTTCAACGGTAACTGTTAATCACCCGTTTCAATGGATTTCATTAAATCCAATATAAAATCAGTTCGTTTCTGTGAACTGGCTGCAGTAAATTCCGAGGACCACTCGGAAATATTTAAAATCGACCGTTCAATAGCACGAGGAACGTAAATCCGGAAAAAATCAGAAACACCATTCAGCAGAAAATTCATCGGAGGGTCATCGAATTATGCAAAATTGATTCGACTACGGTCTCGCTTCAGAATGACTTATCGACGTTATTCCTCTTTGGGTTTTTTATTTTTAATGGAAAATTTCATTTAGTGTGCTGATTTTTTTTAAATATGTTCCGTGGAATATTCGTATTAAAGATATTTAATCTCAAGTATCCTTTTTAAAATAATTAATTATTCCTGTATGTGACGATATTTTTAATAGGTCCTTGCTGGAACGTTATTGGAATGTGTAAAATCGAAAATTAACTGGAACAAAATTTTTAAATGAAAAATCTGAAATAAATAGAAAATTAATCGAATTATTTGGAATTAACTGGTAGTCTGAAAAAGAGCTTCTCAATAATCCTAATTAAATTAAAAGTCACTTAATGGCATAATATTCCTGGAAAATAATTTGAAATCCCTGAAATATAATTAAAAGTAATTCAGAAATATTAATACAGTGTGGAATAATTAATAATTTCTTTAGGTACAATAATTACTACAATAATATTTGGAATGCGTAACCTATAATTTAAAAATAATTTTCTAGAATTAAAGGATAGAGATTCAAAGTGCGTGGAATAAAATGGAACTTTCACACAAAAAAAAAGGATTTTTTTTAAATAAAAAATTATTTTGAATTATTTATTTCCTAAACTCCGTTATTAAATATTGTTCATACATCTGGACTAGAAAAAAACTTAAGAACCTTCCTTAAACTTGAAATGTTTTATATAAATAAAACAATATTTAGAATGCCTGGAATAAATAGAAAATCATTTCAAATAACTGAAATAAATTGATAATTAATTAATTTGACAATTTGACTTATTAACTCCACTGCAAGTATGGACTACTTCTTCAACTTTGAAATAATTTGGTAAAAAGGTAAAATAAATTAAAATTACTTTACAAGCTTCAAAATAAATTCGAGATGCTTGGAATTTGTGAAGGAATATTTTGAATTCCTGAAATAAATAGGAAATAGCTCTTAATGACTAAAATAATTTCGACAAAACTAAAAATAAATTATATACAATATATTCTACTCTAACTTCAAAAAGAAATTTAAAATGCCTGTAAGTCTGAAACATTATTTCTAATTCCTGGAATAAAATATTTAAAATAATATTCCAAGACTCATGGGATAAAATGAAATATTTATACGTTTGGAATAAAAAGGAAATTGATTTTAAAGTCTTCTTTTGACATGGAAGAAATCTTAAACGAATGGAATAAGGTTAAAAAAAATATTTTAAACATTCTGATTTAAAATGTCTGTTTCACAAAGAAATGTTTATACATTTAAAATGAATAATTATTTTAAATGCCTGGAAATAAATGGAAAATAGCTGCAAATAACTTAGAAAAAATTTAAAATAAGTTAAAATTAGTCTACAAAAAAAATTTCAAATCCCAGAAATGGATGAAGCATTATTTTAAATTCGTGGAATAAACTAAACTAAAAATATTTTGAAATCTAAAATTATTATAATCTATAAGCTTCAAAAAAAAATATGAAATGCTTGGAATACCTGGAATATTTTTTTTAAAACTTCCTAAATTTTGGATTTACAGAAAACTGATGTTCTGAAATAGAAAAATTCTGCTGAAACTTTAAGTGAAAATCAATATATAGTATTAAAAAATTGCAAATTACTATTGAAATAATTTGGAAAAAATTAGAAATAAATTTAATTTATTTTACAAATTTTAAATAATTGGAAAACATGAAACGTTATTTAGAATGCCTAGAATAAGGTTTAAAAAATAATGTTCTAAAGCCTTTGATTTATCTGAATAAAATGGAAAAAAAATTAAGTTTATTTTTAACATTAGAAATTATTTTGAATGCCTGAAATAAATAAATAGAAAATAGGTTTAATTGATTAAAATAACTTGAAAAAAATGAAAATTGAGAACAACCTAAAGTTAAAATTACTTTATAGGCTATTAAAGACATTATTTTGAATGCCTGGAGTACGTGAAACAGTTTTTTAAATGTTTGTTTCACGTTTTTGTGTATATTTCACATTATCCATAATCTCATTTTAATCAAAGAATTTGAAGCACACTATTTAAATTTTGTTTATATATATAATTTAAATATTTTTTTTTATTCCAGGGGATTTTATAAACCTGTATTGAAAAGTTTTGCAGTAATTCTTAGTTTATTCAAGGTATTTAAAGCTATTCTTAATTTAGAAATTGTAAAAATTGAAAAAAAAAATGAAATGAGGACAACCTAAAGTTAAAATTCCTTTACAAGGTATAAAAGAAATTTTGAAAGCCTGGAATGCGTAAAACATTTTTTGGAGTATCTGAAATAGAGTTCAAAAATTCCAGATATCCAAAATTCTGGAATTAAAAGAAACAGACCTTCCATCTGAAATTAGAAAAAAATGTTTATTTTTTGTGACATAAATAATAATTATAAATATCTGGGAATGAACTTCAAGTGACTGAAATCATTTGCAAAAATTAAAAATGAATAAAAGTTACTCGACGAGCAGCAAAAGAAATTTTAAATCGAAATATGAATATATGAAACCTTATTTGGAATTCCTCGAATAAAGTTAAAAAAAATATTATATAAAATTCCAAAATTAATTAAAATGAATGGAATAAAATGGAGCATTTACACATTTGGCATTAAAAAATATATTTATTTTTTTGACATGAATATTTAGTTTAAATGCCTGAAGTTAATTGAAATAAATAGTTGCAAATGACTGAAATAATTTGCAAAAATTAAAAATGAATAAAAATTACTCGAAAAGCTGCAGAAGAAATTTTAAATTGAAATTTTATTTGGAATTCCTCGAATAAAGTTAAAAAAAAATATTTAAAAATTCTAAAATTAATTAAAATTATTGGAATAAAATGGAGCATTTACACATTTGGCCTAAAAAAATATAAATTTTTTTTGACATGAATATTTAGTTTAAATGCCTGGAATTAATTGGAATAAATAGTTGCAAATGACTGAAATTAATTGGAAAAATGAGAATTTAAAACATACTAAATAAATAATTTACTTTACAAGCCTTAAAAGAAATTCCAAATGCCTGTAAGTATGAAACAATATTCTAAATATCTAATTCCTGGAATAAAATATTTAAAAAAATAGTCCAAAACTTATGGGATAAAATGGAACATTTATACGTTTGGAATAAAAAGAAAATTGATTTTAAAGTCTTCTTTTGACATGGAAGAAATCTTAAACGAATGGAATAAGGTTGAAAAAAAAATATTTTATAAATTCTGATTTAAAATGACTGTACCACAATGAAATGTCCATTTGAATTGAATTTTTTTGACATGAATAATTAATTTAAAAGCCTGGAAATAAATGGAAAATAGCTGCAGATAACTTGGAAAAAAATTAAATTAAAATAAAAAAGTCTACAAAAGAAATTTCAAATCCCAGAAATAAATGAAGCGTCATTTGAAATTCGTGGAATAAAGTAAACAAAAAATATTCTAAAAACTAAGATTATTATATTTTTTAAACTTTTAGAATTAAACTGAACCGAACTAAAACTTTGAGTGAAAATAAAAATTGCAAATTACTATTGAAGTGATTTGGAAAAAAATTAGAAAGAAATTTAATTTATTCTACAAATTTCAAATGATTGGAAAACATGAAACGTTACTTAGAATGCCTGGAATAAGGTTTAAAAAATAATGTTCTAAAGCTCTTCATTTATCTGAATAAAATGGAAAAAAATTAAGTTTATTTTTAACATTAAAAATTTATTTGAATGCCTGAAATAAATAAATAGAAAATAGGTTTAATTGATTAAAATAACTTAAAAAAAATTAAAATTGAGAACAACCTAGAGTTAACTATAAAATACTTTAAAACGTTACTATAAAATTTTTTACGTTACTATAAAATAAATTATTTTAAATACCTAATCCTTTTTTAAATTCTCTTTAGTGATTTTTATTTCACGTTTTTTTGTATATTTTACATTATCCATAATCTCATTTTAATCAAAGAATTTAAAGTTTTAATTTAAAAATTAAATTATTCCAGGCACTATTTAAATTTTGTTTAAATATATAATTTAAATATTTTTTTTTTTATTCCAGGGCCTTGAATTCTCGGTTTTATAAGCCTGTATTTAAGAGTTTTGCAGTAATCCTTAGTATATTTAAGGTATTTAAAGCCTTTATTAATTTACAAATTGAAAAAATGAGAAATAGAAGAAATGAGGACAACCTAAAGTTAAAATTACTTTAAAGGCTATAAAAGACATTTTAAATGCCTAGAATGCGTGAAACATTTTTTGGAATATCTACAATAGGGTTTAAAATTCCGAAAATTTCAAAATATTGGAAATTATGGAAACTGATCTGACATCTGGAAATTTTTTTTTTAATTTTTTGTAACATAAATAACTATTATTATAAATACTTGGAAATGCACATTTGGCATAAACAAATATAATTTTTTTGACACGAATATTTAGTTTAAGTATCTGGAATTAATTGGATTAAATAGTTGCAAATGACTGAAATAAATTGAATAAACAAACTAAAAAAATTAATTTAGTTTACGAGTTTTAAGAGACATTTCAAATGCCTGTAATACATGAAAAGTTATTTGGAATTTTTCGAATATTTTTTTTTTAATATTACAAAATTGTGGAATTATTGGAAATTGATACGAAATAACTAAAATATAATGGGACATTCATATATCTGGTATAGAAAGAAAATAATTGAGTCTTCCTTTGACTTGAAAAAATAGAAATTAGCATCAAGTGAGCTAATGAATTTAGGGAAGCTTTAGCTGCCACAGGAAAGTGGAAAGGTGAAGAATCTGCTAAGGAGTTATTTTATGTTTGGAAAAAACTGAGATTGCGTTGTAAAAATGCCAAAATCAAAAACCAAAATACCTTATCATTGCCATCTTCCCCCATTGCTAAAATAGTTAAAATTCAACAAAAAACTCCAATGAAACAACCAAATTTACATCAACCTCAAAGAGATTCTTCACCACGTTCAACTAGTGCAACAGTGGAAAAAATGAGAGATACAAAAACTGTTGACAATATAAAACTAAAATTACCTTACAGGTTTTTAAAAGAGATTTGAAATGCCTGGAATTAAAAATAATTGTTCTTGCTAAGCGATTTTTTTAAATTACTTCAAATATTTGAAATAAAATAAAAACATATTGGAAAATAGTTGGAAAGTTACGTCAACATAACGTCAAATGCCTGGAATTAAATAAATAATATAATATGTCTGAAAAAATACGAGACAACCTTCATAATCAAAAAGAATTATAACTCAAATAAAATAAAACTAAATAATATACAACTATTTTATCCGGGTATTAACTAAAACACAATCCTTCTACTAATTTAGCGCTAAGCATTTCCGCTATACGCCTTAAAACCCATTCCCGAACCCGGGAGTCCCCTAATAACGGGTAATACGGACAACCTGGCAAAAAGCCCTACGACAAAACCTGGAACTGCCTGGATTTTAGCCCGTTTTACAGACAGGTTATGTGGATTAGAGTCCCGGTTTGGTCCTCCCTCCCGCCCCTCGTTTTTCAACCTGACAGCCACTTTGTCAAAGCGACGAAGGAGTAGTCGGGCGCTGCGGCATCGGATGATTTTGAGTAATACCGGAATTAACAGTGAAATAACAAGGGAAAGGTTCGATTATTGATTTTCCTTTCGGATTTTATGTTTTTCTTTCGTAAAATTGTTTATTTTGGGGCATAGTGAAGGGATCTTGGGGAAAGGAATATTTTAAAAATATTCCCTTAGATCTAAGATGCTGATTTCTCGTCATAACCCGGTGTTTTCGTGATGCAAATGATGCAAACAAGGCAGATATTAACTTAAAAATTATAAAACCCCCTAGAGATAACCCCATCTACACCAATAACAATCTCCAGATTGTGTAAACATTCCTCGCTGTCTGTTGTTGAATCAGGTGTATCTAATCTGTCACGGGGGGGGTGGTTTAAGATGACGGGGATACGGACATCAAATGTGCCATTTGACCGATTTAATATCTATAAACAATCTGTCGGGCAATTAAGGCGACCAATAACGTTATTGCCCCGAAACAATAATTTATGTTTGTATGACAGATTGAAATGGAACATTCGGTAATCGAATGCCGGCCGATTGTTTATAAACATAAACAGTCGCGCACTTAAATTATTGATATTTTAATTAGATTTTCAGATCGTAATTAAATTCGCGTTTTGATTATGTGATAATTAAAGGGCCTGATTACGAATGCGGAGAATCGGTTTGAAACTAAATCAGAGCCGGATTTGTCCGTTGTCAATTATTGGTTTATGCGGTTTAATTTCGTTTACATTTTATAATTATAATTATAATTATTTATTGAAAAAATTATGTCAAATAAGGTTTTGATGAGGGCGATCGGTAAATTGGTCCTACAATTAAATAAAATGTATAAGAAATTGCATATTTTGTAGATCAACTTCTTTTTAATCAAATGTAGAAGACCAAAGGTTATTTGGGGATTTTTTTTATTTTTCTTAGAGTTATAATAAATATTTAAAGGATTTAAGTTAAAATTCATAAAAATTTAAATCAAGTCGAATGTGCCAGAAACGGCGTATCTTGTAGATCAACTTCTTGCTAATCAGGTGTAGAAGACCAGAAATGAATTGGTCAGTTTTGTAATGTTTTTAGAGGCAATTGAAAATTCATTAAAATCTTAAATGCAATTTCTTAGTTTTCTTTTAGTTCCATTTCTTTTTAATTAAATGAGGAAGCCCAAAAGGTAATTGGTCATTTTTATTATGTTTTTTCAGACAATAAATACGTCAAGAGTTTTTGAATATTTCACATCAAGTGGAATTTTCTAAAAAAAAAATATAAAAAAATTAAACCAAGTTGATTGTCGTAGAAATGACTTGGTTTTAATCCAAATTCTTGTTACTCAGATGGAGAAGGTCAGAAGTTAATTGGTAATTTTTATGAAAAATTTAAATCAAGTGGAATTTTTTAGAAATGGCTTGGTTTATACCTCAGTAGAGCCAAGAGTTAGTTAATTATTTTTATTATTTGATTATTTTTTTATTATTGTTCAACTTTGTTTTGAGACAATGATTTCAAGTTTAAAAATTCATAAAAATTTCAATCAAGTCGAATTTCTTTGTTTGTAGATCAACTTCTAGCTAATCAAATGGAGAAGATCAAAGGTTAATCGGTCATATCAATTTTTTTGAGACATAATAAATTTCTAAAATGCATTAAATTCGATAAAATTTAAATCATGTCGAATTTCCTCGTCGAAATCTCGTATTTTTTAGATTAATATTTTGTTACAAAAATATAAAAGTCCAGAAGTTAATTGGTCTTTTATGGCTATTACTTATATTATTTTTTAGATACAATAAATATTTCAAGAATTTTTGAGAGTTTGAAGATTCTTAAAAATTTTAAATCAAGTCGAATTTAAATATAAATGGCGTGTGTTTTTTAATATTAAATAATTTATGTTCAAAAATTCCATAAATTTTAAATCAAGTCAAAATTCCTAGAAAATTCATTAAAAAAAAAAGAAGACCAAGAGTTAATTGGACACCTTTTTAATTTTTTTTTGGAACCAATAAAATCTGAAAGTTTAAATCATGTCGAGTTTGTTGAACAATTCATAAAAACATAAAATCAATTTAAATTTCATGGCGTGATTTGTAAATTAATGTTAATCAAATGCAGAAGGTCACAAGTTAATTGGTCATTTTTATGCTTGCTCTAGACACAACAAATTTGTCAAAAATTCAGGTTTTAAAGTTAATTATAAATTTAAATCAAGTGGAATTTTTTAGAAAATTTTCAAAAAAATTAAATCAAGTTGAATTACCTAGAAGTGGCCTAGCTTGACGTTTGACTTCTTGTTATTAAAATGGAGAAATCCAGAAGTTAATTGGTCAATTATTTTTTTTTTTTTAACAAAAATTAATATTTTAAGAATTCAAATTTATATTCAAAAATTCCATAAATTTAAAATTCTGTCCAAATTCCTGGAAATTTATTTAAAAAAAGCAAACCAACAGTTAATTGGTCATGTTTTTATTTTTTTTTGTAATGAAAACTTTACAAATTTTTAATTAAATCAATATTTGTAGAAAATTGATTAGAAAAAATAAATCAAGTAGTTTCTTAAATAATTCATAAGAAACTTAAATCAAGTCGAATTTCCTAGTAATAGCCTGATTTGCAGATCATCTTCTTATTAATCAAATAAATAAGGTCAAGAGTCAATTAGTTATTTTTATGATCTCTTTACAGAGACCACCAGACGACCAGGAGCTAATTGGTCATGTTATTTTTTTGAAACAATAAAAACCCTAGAAAATTTTCAAAAAATTAAATCAAGTTGAATTACCTAAAAATGGCCTGGCTTGAAGTTTGACTTCTTGGTAATAAAATGGAGAAATCCAGAAGTTAATTGGTCAATTATTAATTTTTTTTAACAAGAACTAATATTTTAAGAAGTATATATAAGTTTAAAAATTCTATAAATTTTAAATCAAGTCGAATTGCTTAAATAACTCAAGAAAATTTAATCAATTTCTTGTTAATCAAATACAGAAGGCCAGAAGCTAATTGGTCAATTTTACATTTTTTTAACAGTAATTATTTCAAGATTTTAAGATTGATAGTTCATAAACACAATTCATTTAATCAAGTCGAATTTTCCCGAAATTTCACAAAAAAAGAAATCAAGAGAAATTTCTTAGATAACTTATAATAAAAAAATGAAATCAAGTCGAGTTTCTTAAAAACGACGTGCTTTTTAGATCAATATCTTGCTTATCAAATATAGAATGCCAGAAGTAAATTGGCCATGTTTCAGATGAGATGCGGTAGAAGGTGAAAAAGTGGACTTTTTACCCCCTTTTGGGCATTTAAACCAATCTGAGTCTTATGAGACTTTGACGATCGCTATGAAATTATTTCTCCCGTTTGTAAAGTTCATAAATACGTAAGAAAAGTGCAATTTCATAATGATCCAAAATGTTCCTGAGAGGTGAGATGCGGTAGAAAGTGAAAAAGTGGACTTTTTACCCCCTTTTGGGCATTTAAACCAATCTGAGACTTATGAGACTTTGACGATCGCTATGAAATTATTTCTCCCGTTTGTAAAGTTCATAAATACGTAAGAAAAGTGCAATTTCATAATGATCCAAAATGTTCCTGAGAGGTGAGATGCGGTAGAAAGTGAAAAGGTGGACTTTTTACCCCCTTTTGGGCATTTAAACCAATCTGAGTCTTATGAGACTTTGACGATCGCTATGAAATTATTTCTCCTGTTTGTAAAGTTCATAAATACGTAAGAAAAGTGCAATTTCATAATGATCCAAAATGTTCCTGAGAGGTGAGATGCGGTAGAAAGTGAAAAAGTGGACTTTTTACCCCCTTTTGGGCATTTAAACCAATCTGAGTCTTATGAGACTTTGACGATCGCTATGAAATTATTTCTCCCGTTTGTAAAGTTCATAAATACGTAAGAAAAGTGCAATTTCATAATGATCCAAAATGTTCCTGAGAGGTGAGATGCGGTAGAAAGTGAAAAAGTGGACTTTTTACCCCCTTTTGGGCATTTAAACCAATCTGAGTCTTATGAGACTTTGACGATCGCTATGAAATTATTTCTCCTGTTTGTAAAGTTCATAAATACGTAAGAAAAGTGCAATTTCATAATGATCCAAAATGTTCCTGAGAGGTGAGATGCGGTAGAAAGTGAAAAAGTGGACTTTTTACCCCCTTTTGGGCATTTAAACCAATCTGAGTCTTATGAGACTTTGACGATCACTATAAAATTATTTCTCCCGTTTGTAAAGTTCCTAAATAGGTAAGAAAATTGCAATTTCATTATGATCAAGAATGTTCCTGAGAAGTGAGATGCGGTAGAAAGTGAAAAAGTGGACTTTTTACCCCCTTTTGGGCATTTAAACCAATCTGAGTCTTATGAGCCTTTGACGATCACTATGAAATTATTTCTCCCGTTTGTAAAGTTCATAAATACGTAAGAAAAGTGCAATTTCATAATGATCCAAAATGTTCCTAAAAGGTGAGATGCGGTAGAAAGTGAAAAAGTGGACTTTTTACCCCCTTTTGGGCATTTAAACCAATCCGAGTCTTATGAGACTTTGACGATCGCTATGAAATTATTACTCCCGTTTGTACAGTTCATAAATACGTAAGAAAAGTGCAATTTCATAATGATCCAGAATGTTTCTGAGAGGTGAGATGCGGTAGAAATTGAAAAAGTGGACTTTTTACCCCCTTTTGGGCATTTAAACCAATCTGAGTCTTATGAGACTTTGACGATCACTATAAAATTATTTCTCCCGTTTGTAAAGTTCCTAAATAGGTAAGAAAATTGCAATTTCATTATGATCAAGAATGTTCCTGAGAAGTGAGATGCGGTAGAAAGTGAAAAAGTGGACTTTTTACCCCCTTTTGGGCATTTAAACCAATCTGAGTCTTATGAGCCTTTGACGATCACTATGAAATTATTTCTCCCGTTTGTAAAGTTCATAAATACGTAAGAAAAGTGCAATTTCATAATGATCCAAAATGTTCCTGAGAGGTGAGATGCGGTAGAAAGTGAAAAAGTGGACTTTTTACCCCCTTTTGGGCATTTAAACCAATCTGAGTCTTATGAGACTTTGACGATCGCTATGAAATTATTTCTCTCGTTTGTAAAGTTCATAAATACGTAAGAAAAGTGCAATTTCATAATGATCCAGAATGTTCCTGAGAAGTGTTTTTATTTAAATTTAATTTCCGTTTAGACTGATATTTTTGATATGAGGCCTGATGATGCTCTAGCTAGAGCGAAACACGTATAGACTTCATTAAATGTGGCGAGACCCTAACTTAAAATTGGCGTATTTTGTAGAGCAACATCTTAATATTTAAATATAGAAGGCCAGAAATTAATTGGTCATTTCTATGGTTAGAGAAGACCACAAGTTAATTAGCCTTTGTTATGCTGAACTATATTTAATTATCCAAAGATGACAGCAACTTTATCAATTTCTTTAATCAATTTCAATGTATTTGATTCTATAATGTAAATTAAATTTAAATTCTAGGTCAAAGATTCATATATGCCTTTAATATGTCTTAATTAAATAAATTCATAAGTCAATTGCTCACTTATATTTTAAGATAAAATCGATTACTTTAAAACGTATTGATTTGTTCCAGGTTATGGCAGCATCGCACCCAAAACTTCCCTAGGAAAAGCCGTGACCATGGGCTACGCCATGCTGGGTAACTAGAACCCCCTTACCCATTCACTTACCTAAAACACACTTTTTTACCTCCAGGTATCCCATTGACCCTGCTCTACCTCTCCAGCGTCGGCTCAATATTGAGCAAAGTAGCCAGAGGAGTCTTTTCCAGAGCTCTCTGCTGTTGCCTCTGCTCCAACTGCGGCTACTGCTGCTACGACGAGAAAAGAATGGCGGAAAAAGAGAGACGCTTGAAAAGAAAGAGACAACAGGTAAATAACATTACCTCTACGAACGCGAGTGTAAGTCCGCGACTGTTTTAAATGACGACTTTTGTTTCATAAATGAATAACCATCAATAGTTGGAACTTCAACAGCAATTGGGTCTACAGGAGCCGTTTTACGTGCGTTCGAACTCGAGCTACAGCAACAACATCCATTCGCCATGTAGAGACGGGACTGTTAAGGAAATGGACAGTTTGAGCGGTACCGATAACGAGTCGAAGAGTTCCATTCATGGATGGAGCATCCTCGCTCCCATTCTGCTCTGTTTGGTCATGATGTTCATTTATATTTGTTTGGGGACGTTTGTGTTGTACAAACTGGAAGATTGGTAAAAGATTTCTTAGTAAACGTTATATTGATTAAGAAATGCTCGATTTTAGGCCACTTCTGGACGGTTTCTATTTTTGTTTTATGAGCCTGACCACCATCGGGTTCGGTAACATCGTTCCGGGTTCGGATCCGTTCCCGGACTACGATTCCAGTACCACCCTCTGGTTTTGCTCGATTTATATTATGTCTGGAATGGCACTGACCGCGATGTCATTCAATGTTGTACATGATGAAATTGTACATAGGTAAGATAATTCAATATATACTGCACTACATATAATGTAAACAGGATGCATAATATTTTATTGGTAACTCCAGGCAGTCAAACGGCTCAGTCGCAATTGCCTTGAATTGAAAAAAAAAACAGGATTGTACATACATTCCTTATAATTACAGGATATATTGGGGAATTCCAGGGCATAGGTTCAACTGCCTGGAATTCTTCATTTATTATTTTACTTGTAATTACAATCAGTTGAGGTAAATCTGCCTGGATTACTAATTCTGATGCGAAAGTGACTCACATCAACTATTACTTTCCACTTCCTTCAGGCTGTTAAATAGATGGAATGGTTTCTGTCGAATATTTCTCTCTCTCTCCTTTTTGCACGCAGTTAAATACAGTATTCACTTTAACTAGTTGAAAGAAAAACATACATGGAGACAGTGGACAGGACCAACTGCCTGGAAGAAACGATTAATGTTTTTTACGTCAGTGTCGAAAATAAATGATGCTACCACGTGTGGAACAAATACAAATAGAATTATTTACCGCCTCTTTAATTAATGCATTAAAGCTAACTTCCAGGAGCTGTAACATGTTTGTTCTTCTAATTAAAAACTACATTTTTGAATATAATCTTTAGTAAAGAGGATCATATAGACTCCTCAGCGGATCGTTTTTATATAAAAACCGGCAAGTCGGAGGAGTTTTGGCACACGTACCACTCCTAACCAATCAGATGCCGGTCATGTGATCAATGGGCGGCGTCCCGAAGTATCCCGAACTATTCGTTCCGAACTTTTTACTTTTGGGCACTCAATGTCGACGCGTTAGCATGATATTCAAAAGAATGTGAACTACAATAATTATTGTTAATGTTTAAAATCAATTTTACTAAAAATTGATGAAATATTGGCATTTTTCGCAGCAGTAAAAGTGACGTGGGATCTCTAAGATGATTACTCAATTCAAAATGCCATATCTCAAAAACTAGTGGGGATATTTCCAGTATACTAAAAGCATGATATTTAGAAGAATATGAATTACCATTATTGCTTATAGTTTAGCTCAATTTTACTAAAAATTAATGATATATTGGCAATTTCCAGCAGTAGGGTCTAAGAATCACATGTGATTTTTAAAATTATTACTCAATTCAAAATGCAATCTCAAAAACTAGTGAGGACATTTTCATTACACGAAGAACATGATACTCACAGAAAAATCATTCTTGGCATTTTTGTTCCTTTTATTAAAAATTACAATTTTGGACAAAACCCTTAATATCATTAGATCAGTATTACCTGAGGTACTAAGGCATAAATGTAAGTAAAAAGTTCAAAATGCATCAAAGGAGACTTCCAGGAGCTGTATCTCGAAAACTGTAATTCTCACAAAAAAATCATTCTTACTATTTTTGTTTATCTCATTACGAACTACAATTTTGAATATTACCCTTAATATTGTTAGATCAATATTTACTGAGATATTAAGCCATAAAAGTGAGTAAGCAGTTCCAAGTCTAAAATGCATCAAAGCAGGCTTCCAGGAGCTGTATCTCGAAAACCGCTATTCTCACAAAAAAAATTATTCTTACCATTTTTGTTCATCTCACTACAAACTACAGTTTTGAATATTACCCTTAATATTGTTAGATTAGTATTAACTGAGATATTAAGCCATAAAAGTGAGTAAGCAGTTCCAAGTGTAAAATGCGTCGAAACAAACTTCTAGGAGCTGTATCTCGAAAACAGTCAATCTCACAAAAAATATCATAAATACCATTTTTGTTCATCTCATTACAAACCATTTTGGAAATAATCCTTAACATTATTAGATCAATATTAACTGAGATATTAAGGCATAAAAGTGAGTAAGCAGTTCCAAGTCTAAAAAGCGTCGAAGCGAACTTCCAGGAGCCGTATCTCGAAAACCGTCACTCTCACAAAAAAAATTATTCTTACCATTTTTGTGTATCTCATTACAAACTACAATTTTGAATATAACCCTTAATATTGTTAGATAAATATTAACTGAGATATTAAGGCATAAAAGTGAGTAAGCAGTTCCAAGCCTAAAAAGCGTCGAAGCAAACTTCCAGGAGCTATATCTCGAAAACTGTCCATCTCACAAAAAATATCATAAATACCATTTTTGTTCATCTCATTACAAACCATTTTGGAAATAATCCTTAACATTATTAGATCAATATTAACTGAGATATTAAGGCATAAAAGTGAGTAAGCAGTTACAAGTCTAAAAAGCGTCGAAGCGAAATTCTAGTAGCTGTATCTTGAAAACTGTGAGTTTCAAAAAAATAATTCTTACCATTTTTGTTCATCTCATTACAAACAATTCCGGATATAACCCTTAACATTATTAGATTAATATTAACGGAGATATTAAGGCAGATGTGTAAATGAGCAGTTCCAAATCTAAAATGCGTCGAAGCGAACTTCCAGGAGCTATATCTCGAAAACCGTCATTCTCACAAAAAAAATCATTCTTACCATTTTTGTTCACCTCATTACAAGCTACAATTTTAAATATAACTCTTAACATTGTAAGATTAGTATTAACTGAGATATTAAGGCATAAAAGTGAGTAAGCAGTTCCAAGCCTAAAATGCGTCGAAGCCAACTTCCAGGAGCTGTATTTCGAAAACTGTCATTCTCACAAAAAAAATCATTCTAACCATTTTTGTTCATCTCATTACAAACTATAATTTTATATATAACCCTTAACATTGTTAGATTAATATTAACTGAGATATTAAGGCATAAAATTGAGTAAGCAGTTCCAAGTCTAAAAAGCGTCGAAGCCAATTTCCAGGAGCTATATCTCGAAAACTGTCAGTCTCACAAAAAATATCATTGATACCATTTTTGTTCACCTCATTACATACTACAATTTTGAATATAACCTTTAACATTGTTAGATTAGTATTAGCTGAGATATTAAGGCATCAATGTGAGTAAGCAAATACAAGTTCAAAATGCATCAAAGCAGACTTTCAGGATCCGTATCGAAAACTTTTTTACAATAAAAATTATTTTTACCATTTTTTTTTTAAATTAAACTAAAATCCGCTTGAAACGTAATAAAATACGTAATTTACATAATCTGAAAATAGCCCACTTTATGTAACAATCGAGACGGAGAATTTACAATGTAATTCTGAAAATTTAATGGCAATTCCTTGGACAAAGGATTCCATTATGGTCCAGAGAATTCGTGGCTTATATGCTAATTCAAGACGTAAACTATCTTATTCAGGCTATTGTGCAATTATTTAATAGAAAGCGATCGCATTTCGAGTGTTTAATTTAATGAATGATGGTTGTAGGTTAAGGCACAAAGAAAAAACGACCCCAAAGTTGACTTCGGTGAGTTACTCGGACGATTTGAACATCAACGATCCCTACAATTTGGCCTCATGACAATTCAATCCTCAAAAGAATTCCGCGTTTTACAACAGGAATCTTACCGAGGAGACTTTGCTTAGCTCTGGGACTCCCACATCGATGCTGGGTAATTATTTAATTAGTTAATTAACAAAATTAGGTTTAATTGATAAGAAATTATTCGTTGTTGTAGGAAAATGTCTTGTTAATCAAATAAAGAAAACCGTAAGTTAATTGGTCTATTTGGTTTTAAAATATGATTGTTTTGGTAGGACAAGGAAAATGGAAAATGAACGGGTTCAATTTACATGAAAGCAATCAATTTTATAAATAGATATGAAAAGTCATAAGTAAATTAGTCCTACTTGCTTTGGAAATTTCTTTTCTTTATAGAAAATTGTAAAAAAAATACAATTCACGTTGGAAAATTCAGAAAAATTTTAAATCAAGATGAATTTACTTGGAAATTATTATTAAAACAGATGTAACCATTATTAAGCAAATAAAAAAAAATCGTAAGTTAATTGGTCTATTTGGTTAAGTAAGAAAAAAATTCAAGTTCATTAAGCCATTCTAAAAAATTTACATCAAGTGCAATTTACTTGAGAATATTCTCTGTCTAGGTCAATTTTTAAAATTTATAAGAAAATTAAATCATGGTAAATTTACGTGAAAACGGTTATTGTTATATATGAAACACTATTAATTGGGTAAAGAACACCGTAAGTTAATTGGTCTACTTTGTTTTGAAATATAATTATTTTAGTGGGAAAGTGGCAAGAATATGAGATTATCCGAACATTTTAAATCAAGATCAATTTACATAAAATACATACCTTTAGGAGTCAGATATAAAAAGCAGTAAAAGTTAATTAGTCTTACTTGCTTTAGACATTTATATTCATCGTGCAAAAGGCTAAAAAAAAATTAATGTTCATATTTGAAAATCTGTAAAAAATTTAAATCAAGTCCAATTTACATAGAAATAATTATTATTGTAGATGAAACCATTTATAAATCAGGTAAGAAAACCATAAGTCAATTGTTCTTTTTTGTTTAAGTAAGCATGTTCATAGGACATTGAGGAAAAATCTAAATATATACTAATTTTAAATCAAGTTCAATCGGATATAAAAGGTGCTCAGGTAAAGCAGAACACAAGTTAATTGGTCCATTTGCCTTTGAAATATGTTTTTTTTTGACAGAAATTAAAAAACGTACATTAAACTTTTATCGTTTATAAGATAAGGAAAGACAAGAGTAAATTGGACCTCTTGTTTTAAGATATAACCTTTTTAGAAGAAAAATTTGACAAAGAATCAGATTTAAGCTTCAACATTTTTAAAGAACTTACATCAAGTGCAATTTACTTGAGGATATTTTGGGTCAAGTTCAAGTTTGAAAATTTATAAAAATTTGAAATCAATTAATGTATCTAGAAACAGTCGTTATTGTAGATAAGGCTCTTGTACACCACAAAAAGAAGAGCGTAAGTCAATTGGTCTTATTTCTTTTGATGCTTCTTTTCAAGCAAATTTAAAAAAATACTGCGGATTAGAATTTTGTGAAAAAACTCGTAAATCAAGTTCAATTTATATGAAAATTAATATTATCGTACATGAAACCCTTGTTAATCAGATAAAAGTCTTTTTGTCTTAAGATATGACATTTTTTAGAAGGAAATTACATCAAGTGCAGTTTACTTGAGGATATTCTATATGTGAAGTTCAAGTTTGAAAGTTCATAAAAATCCTAATTCAAGTTTAATTTACCTAAAACTTTTATTTAATTATTATCATCAACGAAATCCTTCGCAAAAAAAAGAACGTAAGTCAATTGGTCTTAATTCTTTGGAGATCTGTTTTTTTTTCAAGCAAATTCAAAAAAATTGTGCAAATTTAAAATTTCTAAAAAAACTCTTGAATATCAATAAAGAAGGACGTAAGTTAATTGGCCTTTTTGTCTTTGAGATATAATTTTTTCACGGGAATTAAAAAAAGGTTGAACATTAAAAAAAATTAAATCGAGTTCAATTTATTTGAAAATTAATATTATTGTACATGAAACCATTGTTGATCAGATAAAGAAAGCCATCAGTAAACTGGTCTTTTTGTCTTACGATATAACGTTTTTTAGAAGGAAATTCTGCTAAAAATTCAGGTTTAAGCTGGAGCATCTCTGAAAAATTTACATCAAGTGCAGTTTACTTAAATATATTCTATATGTGAAGTTCAAGTTTGAAAGTTCATAAAAATCTTAATTCAAGTTTAATTTACCTAAAATTTTTATTTCATTTTTATTATCGACGAAATCCGTGCATATCGCAAAAAAAAAGAACGTAAGTCAATTGGTCTTAATTCTTTGGAGATCTGATTTTTTTCAAGCAAATTTTAAAAAAATGTGCAAATTTAACATTTCTCGTAAATCTTTAATAAACCAAGTAAAGAAGGACGTAAGTTAATTGGTCTTGATGTCTTTGAGATATAATTTTTTCACAGGTTGAACATTAAAAAAAATTAAATCGAGTTCAATTTATATGGAAATTAATATTATTGTACATATTAATCATTAATATTAATCAGATAAAAAAAACCATCAGTAAATTGGTCTTTTGTCTTAAGATATGACGTTTTTTAGCAGGAAGTTTTGAGAAAAATCCAGAAAATTAAATAGAAATCCTTGCATATTGCAAAAAAAGAACGTAAGTCATTTGGTCTTAATTCTTTGGAGATATGATTTATGCACAGGAATTAAAATCATATTCACTTCACATGAAAATAGTTGTTATTGTACATGGAACTTTTGTTAATTAGATACAGAAAACTAATAGTAAATTGGTCTTTACCGTTTTAAGATATTACGTATTTTAGACGAAAATTCTGAAAAAATTCGAGTTAAAGCTCGGAAAAGTACATCAAGTACAATTTACCCGATAGTATGAAAGTATGAACATCCATAAAAATCTTAAATTAAGTTCAATTTACCTTAAAATAGATGAAACTTTTGTATATCACATAAGGAAGATCATAAGTCAATTGGTTCTTTTTAGATATGATTTTTCAAACACATTTTTTCTTAAATTATAGTTTGAATCTAAGAATGTCTGAAAAAAAATGTAAACCTTTAATAAATCTGACATAGAAGACCGTAAGTTAATTGGTCTTTTTGCTTTTGAAATAAGATTTTTTTTAATAGTTAATATACATTAAAGAAAATTAATTCAAGTTCAATTTATATGAAAATTAACAATATTAAATATAAGAACCATAGGTAAATTGGTCTTTTTGTATTAAGATATAAGTTAAGAAAGTCTAAAAAAAAATTTGAATTCAAGTTTGAGAATTTATAAAATATTTAAATCAAGTTCAATTTACATGAAAATAATTATTATTGTACACGAAATCCTTGTCATATAAAGAAAGCCAAAAGTAAATTGGCCTTTTTGTTTTAGGATATGGCGTGTTCAAAAAGGACCCTTTGCCAAAATTCAGGTTTAAATTCGATTATTTGTATCAAGCGCATTTTACATAAAGATAATTATTATTGTACATAAAACCCTCGTTAATCAAATAAGGAAAACCACAAATTAATTGGCCTTCATGATATACCTGCTTCAAGTTTGAAAATTTAGAAACAAAATTTACATCAAGAACAATTGACATTAAAATAATCAATATAATAAATACTCCTTTATAAATCGGATTTAAAAGAACATAAGTAAATCGGTTTCTATTATTTTCTAATTTCAAAATTAGATACGGAAAACCATAAGTCAATTCGGTCTTATTCGGATTTGACCGAGAAAATGCTTTAAAATTATATATAAATCAAGTTTAGTAAATTCAAAAAAAATCACCATACTCACCCTATCACGAAGCGCTATATTTATATAATATAATACTATATTTATATTTTTTAAAGTGATCACCCTGTATATATCTCTAGATATGGGACATGAACTAGTGGCCGTAACAGTAGGTACGAAAATGCCCGAAGTAGTGGAAGGTAGCGTCCTAATGACCGGAGTCTACACTCTACCGGAAGAACCGGAAAACGAGGAAAATTGCGAAGAAAATACCGAAATGTAAAAAAAAATAAATAACTAAAATCTTATAGTTTTAGTGTGATTTTAGGTTATAAATAATTAATGTTTGTTGAGGAAAAAAATGTTTTTTATATTTAGGACCAATTTTTTGCGATTAAATTATATATTTGTTATATAAAGATACCGTATTAGCTAAATAATAAGGTTACCACTTATTTCTATACTATACAGGGTTGTGTAAAAAGTATACATTTCTTAGGTTTCACGGTTTGTTTTCGGACATATCAACTTATATTTGGTTAATTTGAATTTTCCAAACATTAAATCATAAATTTTGGCAGGTTTAGGTGTAAATACTATTTAAAAATTCTAAAAAATTTAACCTATGATTTATAGTGTGAATATTTGTAAATAAATACTCGTATGTAGAAATGTAAAAATTTGGTCTTTAAGTGAAATGGCGGTTTTATAATGTGGGACGTTATAAATTCGTGACAGGTATAACTTTAGCCGACCTTGTTTTTAGTAATTTTAAGGAAAAAATAATAATTTTAATAAATTTATAAGGTTTTTATAAATTATAGATTTTTTTGTTATATTGACCAGGTGTTTACTTATATGGGGCATTTTCAAAATAAAATTTGGTTTGGACTGACGGTTTAGCATGGATTTTTAATTTTGTTTATTAATTACGATTTAAAGGGTTTTTTTTTATTTTATTTTTTTTTTTTTTAGCTAGAAAAAAAATTATATTTGAGCCAAAAATTACTAAAGTATTACAGGAAATCAATTTTTAATTAATTTTTTAATTTGAATATGAAGTTGTGTGTTTTTTTTTTTTAATTCATTTTAAAAAAAAAACTTGTTTGTTTTTCCTTTAATTGGTTTTTTAATTTTTTTAATTGGGAGTTTCATAACGACATTTGAAAAAAATGTTGAAATTCTAAAAACTATTTTTTTATATATTCAATTTAAAAAAAAATTATCAATAGTTTATTTATTTATTTTAAAAAATTAATACAAATGGCTAAACAGGGGATGACCATTTTGTTTATTTTTTTAATATTCTTTAAATTGTATTTAAAGTTTCAACATAAATGCTACGATTTGCAGTTTTTTTTTAATTTATATTTATAGCAAAATACCAAATAAAGTTATTAAAGAAAAAACGATTATGCATTTATTTCGAAATATTGTTTTTAATATTATACTAATAAAAAAAAATCAATTTTGTTTTTATTATGAAAATTTAAAAAAAATTATTTAAATAATTTTTTAAATCTCAAATTATTAATTACTTGACTTAAAGGTTTTCTTTTAATTATTTATTTGTTTGTTTATCGACAAGAAAAAAATTATTAATTATGTTTGATTATTTTCTTTATTAACAATATTACATAATAGCCTTGTAGCACTAATATACTTAATAAATATACAGGGTGTTTGGCGGAGGGTTAGCCAAACTTAGTGGGCATATAGATAGGCTCAGATAGAAGATATTTTTTTAATAAACTTGTGTTTTAAAAGTCTCAGGTTTTTTTATATCATTGATGTTGTGTTATTTTCAGGATTTTCAAAAAAATTCACACATCCAACATCTTTTTTCAGCATATTTTTCCCATTTTTTTTACATTTGTATTTAGTCTGTAATGTATCCTGAATCTAAAAAAATCAATATCAAGTACAAATAATACCGAAATAATTCGTTTTGAGCTCAAAAAGTTAATACAAGTAGCAAAAAAAGTTATGAAAAGTAACTTTAACTTGACGCAAAAAAAACTAAAATCTATCAAGATGTTCAGGTAGTTTTAAAAACATCTCCAGTTAATACGATGTGTAACAGAAAGCTGACTAACTTGCCACAATTCATGACTTTAAAGGACAATAAAGTAAAAAAAAAATTTTTAAATTATATGTACAGTAGACTCGCGATATAGTGAACTAATTAATGCACATCAAGTTCACTATATCGATTTGTTTACTGTAATATACGTATTAAAGCAACGTTTGTCTTTAGAAAACTAACTTTATTAATGCGAAACAGAAAAAATATTACATATGTAATTAAAATAAAATAAAAAAACGGCAATCTAATCTATTTTTTCAAAAAATGAAGTAGTTTTTGTGTGCTTTTTTGTTTTTAGTCCTGTTTGCACCATCGTATTCCTTAAGTTTTGTAAAACGAGTATACTAGAATATTCTACTTTATCTTCATTTTCTTCGGCCCATTGAAGGATGTTGTTAATCGACTTTATTACCGAATTTGTTGTCACTCGTTCCTTATTTACTACCATTTCTTCTTGTACTCCATCATCTTGATCGTTTCCATCACTCTCACTTTGGTCATTAGTTTCTTTTGTGTCAGGTAAGTTATCTTTATTCCAATCGTCTACATCAATAGGTTGAATATGAACTTCTGGATTAAAAGTCTGCAATAAAGTAATGATTTCTGAACTGTGTCAATGTCTTCATTTCTTATTCGGCTCCGTAAAACACTTAAGGGGATGTTATCTTCCTCAGCGTCAACTTCGTCGGCTAATGGTGAAAGTAAATTATGCCAGCATTTTTCTATAACTTTAGGCCTTGAATTTCTCCACGGCAAAGCCAAATTTAGAATGACGTCCTTTAACGAAATATGTTTTAGAGCATCTCCGATATCCTGGTTAGTTCCTGGATTTTTTCGATAAAATAGTTTTGTCAGACGAATAGCGTTTTGGTCCATTGGCTGGATTAGCGGAGTAAAGTTAGGTGGCATATAAACAGTGAAAATGGAACCATCATTCATCGCTTCTTAGCTGTTCTGCAGGTGGATGGCTTGCTGCGTTGTCCAACAAGAGCATGGCTTTAACTGGAAGGTTTTGGCTCTCTGTAGGAATTCTGTAACCTAAGACAAGAACAAATGCTAGAATAATGTGCAGTTTAAATTCTTAAAAGGAATAAAAAAAAGGGCGTAAATTTGTAAAAATCGTAGTCCAAAAGGACTGAAACCATTTTTTCTAATTCTCGAGATACAAAGATGGTAAAATTTAAAACGTCTTCCTATGACAAAACTTACCTCAGGAAT
Source organism: Anthonomus grandis grandis (assembly GCF_022605725.1). Lineage (NCBI taxonomy): Eukaryota > Metazoa > Arthropoda > Insecta > Coleoptera > Curculionidae > Anthonomus > Anthonomus grandis. The sequence goes on from NC_065554.1 coordinate 28,767,206, forward strand.
AAACATTTGGTGAAACCGAACGTGGATTTTTTGCTTTCCCAATAATTAATGGTTTAACTTTGTGAGTACCTGCCGCGTTTGTGCATGCTGGATAAGTCACTCTTTGTTTCTCGGTTTTCCTACCTGGGGCAGTTTTTTCTTCGCGAGCTACATATGTCTTTCCGGGCAGAAGTTTCCAATACAAACCAGTTTCATCGGTATTGTAAATCTGTTCTTTTGTTAGCTGAAGCTCCTTTATTTTTAGGCGTAAAGTTCTTTTAAAAGGATCAACAAGCTCGGGTTCTGACGATACTTTTTCTTCTGAAATCGTTAGGAAGCGTATTCCAAAACGTTTTTTATACTTTTGCATCCAACCACTGCTCGCATTAAAAGAAGGAGATTCCTTGTATTGACTGTGAAGTAACTTGGCCTTCTCTTGGATCATTACCGGAAAATTTCTCTCCCTTGTTTTTAAAAACCACTTATATAAAGCAGCTTTTTCCATTCTAGGACACTCTGATTGTCTCAAAGTTTTCGCTTTTCCAGGTCCTGTGAAAGTACTGTTGACTCGTTTCAAAATCTTTATCCTTCTGTGACGAATCCTGCTTATAGTGGATTTAGCAACACCATATTGTCTAGACAAAACGGTCACTCGGACACCTTTCTTTAATTCTTCTAATATTTTGGCTTTATCGCGTAGGGTTAAAATGCTTTCTAATTTTTACCATAATTATTCTGGCGGCGTGACGCGACCTACTTGCCCGAAAAGAAACAAACCGTTTAATATTTTTTTCCTGTCTTAACTTGTTTGTTTACATAATAAAACTATCGCGATTCACTATTTCGAGAATCAATTTGTTCACTTGACAGAATACATTAAGGAAAAAATGTCTGTTCACTATTTAGAATAGTTCACTAGACAGTGTGTTCAGTATAACGCGAGTCTACTATATTTATTTCAAAATTAACAATTTTGTTGAAACTGCGCTCCCCTGGCTCTTATACATACATGCCCTACATCGCCGTCGCATTTCTACTGTCGTAAGGCAAAGTCGCATCTCTTCTCTGACGGTTAGAAAAGCGGCATTGATTCTTTGAATTAAGTGATCTAGATTGTCAATTTCCACCTCGTACACGAGTTCTTTCGCACGTCCCCATACGTTAAAATCGAGAGGGATTAAATCAGGGGACCGTGGAGGCCATGCGATGGGACCTGCTCTTCCGATCCACGAATTGGGAAAAGTATTGTCCAGAAATTCTCTAACGGCGACCCGATAGTGTGCAGGACACCCGTCATTCTGGAAGACGATTATCTTCATTAAATATGGGTATATCAGCCAATAATTGTGGGAGATCATTTCGTAAAAAATGTAAGTAATTGTCCCCGTTGAGGTTTCTCGACAAGTAGTGTGGACCGATGAGGTGTCTCCCAATCACACCTGATGCCCAAACATTAACACTGAGTCTTGTTTGGAAAGACTTGGCTCTGGTCAAATGCGGATTTACGTTTTTGTTTTCCCAATAATGTAAATTATGTTGGTTAAATATCCCCGCACGTGTAAATGTTGATTTATCTATCCATAAGATGTTTTTTAAAAAGTGTCCATTTTCAACGTCTGCGTGAAGCAAAAAGCGGCAAAATTGTACCCGTTGCTCATAGTCGGCTTGTAGAAGACCTAGAATAGAGTATCACGATGCCAGTAAAAATTGCGGAATTAAGTTGTTGATGTAGTATGAAATTACCTTGCACTGGGGTGTAATGGAAAGGATGCCTTCCTTCTGCCGTGACAACAGACCATGCTTTCCATGTAGAAATGTTCAGATCTGTAGCTACTTTCCTTGTACTAGTGGTGGGATTCTCATCGAATGCGCGAATTACGTTTTCATCTACAGCAACATCATACTGCCTGCGATTGATCCTCGGTTCTTAAAAATTTAGATTGCCTGTTTCCCTTAATCGACGAAAAGTGTTAGCAAAAGTGTTGTGATGGGGCACACGCCTATTGGAGTATTGCTCCTCATAAATTTTTTGTGCTTCTCGCATATTACCATTGGCTCTTCCATAAGCAAAGACAATATCGGCGTATTCTTCGGTAGTGTATGCAGCCATTGTGGCGATAATGATACGAAAATAAGGAAAGTCACAAAAACAATATAAAAACTCAATTAACAGCAACAATAACAATAACAACTACAGAAACGATACAATACTAAATTAACGACTTGGGCACGTAAGAAAGCTAAACAGTTACACCACGACAAATGACAAATGTCAAATGACAACAACAATATGTAGCACATATTGTTGTTATTACAACAATAATCCCATAGTATGTTCCACGATCTCCTCATTTGACCATTCTAAGGTTACAAAATAAAAATTGCCATTTCTAGTTGCGCAAAACCGTTTGATCTTGAAACGACCTTGAATCGACCCCTAGATTAAATGCGTATCTGAATGTAAAACATTTCGCTCCATTTTCGTTTAAAAAGCAAAAGTTGACTTTCAAATGACTTTCAATAATGCCCTTGGGGTCAAGAACAAGGACACCACTAAATTACCATTACTTTTGTCGAATCCTATAGGTATGTAAATATTTTTATTCTTAAATGTTGTACTGGACATAGCTTTGAATAGAATAAAAATTATTGATTCATGATTTAATTTGACTAATATTCAACCTCCTAAGCAAATAACAAAATATTGTAAAACCACAAACGAATCAAATATTAAGCATACGAATAAAATATGTAAAGCATCCCTTGATTGAGATATTCTAACAACATTCCTTACGTGTTTTCTGTATATTTTGTCACGAGTTTGTAACCTTCTGTATAAAACACTAAAAAGCCATTTTTTTAGTACTATTTAGACAATATTGTAATAAGTACTTGGCACAGTTAAAAACTATTCTTTTTAAATAAATAAAAAGAATAGTTTCTAATTAATATATAAAATTAACTCTATGTCCTTACGGAACCAATTTAAGTAACGATAACTTTTGTCTGGTAAATAATGGTTGGATTGTTTGTTTGTTTTAATAGTTTTAAGATGGATGGTCTCAAGGAAATGTTAACAATTTGTATTAAGAAATAAATAATGATTTTAATTGATGTTGATTTATTTAGTACCTATAGTTTATAGGATTCTTATTTGAGAGTATTCTTAAGAGGAAACATTTTTTTTCAATTTCATGTAAGTAGTATATTGTGCGTTGCACAGTTTTTAGGAGTCAATTAGAATGTTTTAATTTTTTTTTAATTAATAAAAGATCCTGTGAGGATGAAATCGTGAAACGGATAAAACCGTGGTTATGAGTTAAGGTTTTTATAGGAAACAGTTGGAATATTAGTGAGAGAATTTTATTTAAAGAAAGATTTTTTCTTGCTAAATAATTTGATATAAAAACCATTGTTTTCCCTCAAAAAGTTATTGAGTTAGAGGCGATTTTGTTATTCAAGGTCCAAAAGTTCAAATGAAATATTTTTGATATACCCAAGCAACACATCATATATTATTATCGTTAAATATATATTTATTCAACGATTTTTTAGTAAATTTTGGTATGTTTATTAAACTGTAGAATAAAGGTATATCATAGAATGAATATTTACAAGAGAGAAAAAGTTATATTAAATTTAGATAAATAGTGTTATTAAAATGAATATTGCATATGAATTTTCTGCAAAAACATTGATTTTCATCAAAACTACCCTTAACCCCCCACCCACCCTAAACGTTTGCCCAGTAAAAAATTCTTTTAAAAAAACACTGTTTGTTGTCCATAATATCCAATCTAATAGCACTGTTTTCATATTAAATATTTATTAATATACATATATATAATTATATTAAATTAAAATAAAAAAACTGTGTTATTAGATCGGATATTAACGACGAAACCAGCTGTTATTCATGCGTATTATTTTGGAAAACAATGATTTTTATAAACAATTTCTTACTGGTAAAGTGTGTGGGGTGGGTGGGGGGCTAAGGGTATAATTAATAATCGCAGAGAACAATCGCCTGGGAGAAAAAATCCCCAGAAAGTTATAGATGAAAAAAAAATCTATAGTTTTTTAAAAATAACTTAAACAATATTGTAGACATTATTATGAAATTTGATACGCGTATTCTGTGCATCAAGACGCATTTTTTGATGTGCAAAAAAAAATATTTTTTCTGCCAGTGTCGTCTCTATAGGTCTTCTATTGAATATTTTTACTGAAAAAAAATATACGCCACTGCAAGACCAAATTCAGTATATTTGAAAATTGGAGGGTAAAAAACACCGTTGCTAGGAGTGAAAAAATATTATTTTTTAAGGGATGATTTTTTTAAAATTAATACTAGCTGCGTCACACCTCAAAATTCGGATTTAAATTTGCGTACCTTTACTGCGTCATGTCATGGCAGCAGAATCTTATTTACGGCAGAATAAAATGGACTACCTCAATAAAATAATATTAGAAATCATATTTAGTGAATGTATATTTTAAACATCTTCAGGGTGTTAAAACTTAAAAAACAACATTTAAACATTTAAAAAATAACTTGATATCATTGTAGATTTTTTTTTATTTGTAGATACGTTTTATGCATCGGAGGGCATTTTTCAACGTACAAAAAAAATAATTTTATCACTGGGGCATCCGTAAGAAGTTTATCATAAATATTTTTCTAAAAAAAAAAAGTACACCACAGCATCTTTCTAAAATAAATTTTATTTTTTAAATCCTTGCTTAGCAAATTTATATTCGTGAGTTTTTTTATTTGTATATCTTAACTTAAAAGTTATAATATAATTCATAGTACTAACTATAGATATTTTAACAATAATTAAAGTGATTCAAGTTATTTTTCATATTATCTTAATAAGATAATGAATCCATTAGAATGAAACGAAAAATTTTACTAGACCACAAATTAGGCCTGTGTTTAAAATTTTTCATTCATTTAGTTCAATTTCTACATTGATACAAAGACAAAAGAAAAAGTTTCTGTTTCCTTTGTAAAGAAATAAATATGTTATTATTCTACTATATGGAGCAGAGTCAAATTTATTTAAGATTCATAAGAAGCAGAAGATCGAGAAGATCGAAAAAATCCATAAGATTTAGAACATTTAGAAGATTCAGAAGATTCAGAAGACTCCAAAGATTGTCAAAATTCAAGAATTTAGAATATTTTTTAGTTATATTGATTGCTTAAGGCTCTTAAACTTAACATAATATTTTATCCCGACCTTCTAAAATGTTCATTAATTGAGATTATTCTTGCGCATTAATTAATCAATTATAACTTTTGAATTAAATAAATAAATGAAATAGGTGATTCAATAAAATATAGATTTTATAAAAATTATTCAATGTTCCTTATTTTAAATTTATGTCATCTGTTAAAGTTTTAATTTGTTTTGATTAAAATAATTATGATAAGTAAATGTTATTCGCATCCAATTAAGTTATGCATAAAGTTGTACACAAACGTATGTATTATTTTACAAATAAATCTCTTGCTTAGGACATATACTTTTGATGATTTAATTAATTATTAAGTTACCAATAATTAATTTATTTAATTATTAGATCTGCTGACATTAAAAAAAAATTAAGTACATATGAAGTTTCTGATTATTTTTTTTTTTACTTAAAATCCCAAGATTTTCAAGATTTTCACTTAAAAAAATATTATTATAAAGGAATTCTCTTCATGTCCAATTAAGTTATGCATAACATGAGAAGCATGTTTATCAGTTAAGATTCTTCGACATTTTTATTATAATTATTTTTTCCAAATTTCCGACGTGTTTTAATTAATTAAATTTTATGTATTACTTATTAAATTTATATATAAGGTAGTCAACAAAAGTATTAATAATGTTTTTTGCATTTTTATGGATTTTCAATGGAATTTTTTTTTTCTAATATTGAAATGTTAAAAGATTTAACATGGAAATTAATTAAACTTATATTTAATTATGTTAGACTTTTAGTTTCCTTAAAGGTTTTCACTTAAAAATTAAAAACATTTGTCCTAATTAACTATTAAATTTAACAAATGCACTTTAAATTACTTTATCAGTTACTATTTAAAACTATTATAATTTCATGTTAGTTCAATATTCACATTTTTCTGGTTATGTTTTCCCTCAATTTTTGTTTTTAAATTTTACGGTAAAATTCTAATTAATATTAATATTTCTTTGCAAATGGGATTTGTTAAGAAAATATTATTGTATTTTATTATTTTTTTAGAACGAGTGCTATAATGATGATCAAGCTCAGTAAAAATATGTTTTATTTTTTTATAAAAATAAAAATTTGTACTTACAAATAATCCTCTTAGGTTTAAAACATTAAATTCAGAATAAAGATTAGTTGTATGTAGGATACTGGCGATTTTTGTGTAGAATTATCTTTGAGATTTTGTATTGACATACCTTGGCACACACCTTATTATCTTTGTATTTGTATCTTATTTAATATATTCTTTGGTTTCATATACAGTATCGGACAAAAATAGAGCGACGATACAGTTTTTTTCTTTTATTAAAACGCAAGAAGAATTAAAACTCAATAAAACAAATACACTCATTAATAAGCCTATATTTATTACATAAACATATATAAATAAAGATAAAACAAATATGATTAATATTTTATTGAACTTATTAAATCTAACATGCTGATCTGACAATGGTATTTTTCACAATTTTTGGTATTCCAACCGGTTTCTTCGGCCTCTATGAAGGGTTTTATGTAAGTTTCGTCCTCGTTCTTGGTCGAAGATGGTCTGCAACAAAAAATGTGTAGTTTAATTTACATAAAGCAGAATTCTAGCATAATATTTTATTATAAATTTATTAATTCTGTAATTACGTTTGATTCATTTAGATAACGTTAGTTTAGATGAAATTGAGAAGAATCGGGTAAATGGAACGTGAATACCGACATTTTCTAGCGAAGGATCCGATTAATGGAAATATTAACTCTTATTTCTTGCAGATCGGTCATACAACTTTTACTGTTACGTCTACGACTCTACAGTGGCTGTCTGCCGATTGGTCGTATCCTAGTATGCGTTGAAAAAAATTAAGAATTTTTTTTTACAATTTTGCCCCACTGTATTATCTTGTAATTTTATTCGTTCGTTTGGCAACAACGCAATTTGGCCAACTGCCATTAATGTCAAAAGACAGTTCGGTAACTTCAACTGTTATCTGTCATAATTTTTGCGTTGTTTATATTCGTTTATTTAATATAAATGGGAATCAAGAAATCGACACTCTTTACAAGAAAAGTTCTTGAGATCGACTTAAAAAAAGATTTTTCGTAAATAATTCAAATCAGCTGTTATCTGTCATTAATGTCAAAATCTGCAGTTATTTATATTACCTTATTTTCAAGATGGCGGCCATTGATAGCTATAGAAGGCATCTACACTTATGACAAAAAAAAAGGATTCAATTGATTCAAAAAAAGGATTATTGTTTGAAGGATAAAGAATGACTTTACGTAATTGAATACAAAATCCAAGTCTAAGCATATTCAGTCTTAGCGCCATGTCTCATTCTAACTGCCTCACCTGTCAGCTGTCATTACTGTCAAAATGACACCGTATTTTCATTCTACTTTCAAGATCACGTAGGCAACAAAAGGAATCAAGAAGTCTATAATCCGTAAGACTGATGAATCGCTTCTTTATAGTTAAAATCATTTACTGAGACATTGTATTTTACGACTGCCATTACTGTCACCATGGTGTTTAAATCATTTTAGTTCCAAGATGGCCGCCATGATAAAATTCAGGCATGTGACAACGTCGCCATTCAAGCGCCATTCAAATATGACAGTTGGTTTCCATCCCGACAATGATACGTCAATTCGTAGTTTGTGACGTATGTCATACAAGGTTGCCAAGCTGCAAGTAATCTTCGATAATTTTTGGGAAATACACGGTGTAGTAACGTGAACGCTTTCATTAGAAAAGGTAAGGAATTTCTTACTTTTGTTTCATAAGTATTCTTCCGTTTTCTATAATTAACACTTAATTTAATTATTAAAGAAAGAAGAGTTTAAAATAAAAAATCATATGGCAACGTCGCAGTTTCAAGAAGTATGAATACTTGCAATTATTGACGATCTGTCAATGCCTTGATGAAAGTCATACAACGTTGCCAGATGCATAATTTTCTTTGAAATACACAAATTTGGGAAATAGTTAAAAATTAAGGGGCTAAAGTGATTTGGAATTAATGAAAAATATACAAAATGACTTCAGAAGCCTGCAATGAGCGAATTATTAATTGGAAGGTTCGGAACACGATTTAATTAACATTGCTCTCTTAGAGATGGCGCGTTAGTCTAATTATAGTTTTCTTCTAAATTGCCAGATTCTATTGCTTAGAGATGACGCAACCATCTATTACAGTTTTCTTCCTTAAACATATTCAGAGCTTCTATATTTGGCTTAAAGATGGCACCCTAGCTATAAATTGTAATTTACTGTATGGCGTTAAGCTCCAACTGTCTCCCAGAGATGGCCAGTCTATTCATAGTCTTCTTAATGTGAATTGTGCAGAAATTTAGAGTTTTAATTTCTTTTTTACAACAAATAATTTTAAAACACATATACGTCATACTCAAGAAAACTAGCTAAGCGAAAAATTGACGTATGTCAATGTCAAGAGTGTCAAAAAGTGGGATGATGGTAAGATGAAAATGGATAGTGTGAATATTAAATAAGAAAACTAACCTTAAAACAGTGTCACCAACTTAGGAAATGTCATTCGTTCCACAGTTTTTTTGGTATAATAGAAAAACCAGGTAATTTTACTCAATATCAAATAAAATTTAACAAAATCCTAATCCTAAATAGTTTCTATGACATAAACTTATTTATTCTTTGTATCCGGAATTACTTAGTTTCCATATTTAAGATATGACCAATAGGCGTAAACTGTAAAATATTATGGAATAAATATATTTTTTTCGCCACATGACTGAGCCGAATTTTCTGAAACTCATTGACGTTAAAGGACTTTATAAAAAGCAACTCAATTAAAAACCCTTCAGAAGTGGGATTTTTCTGTGAATGAAATTTGAACTTTTTGCGCGGTACCTCGCGGACTTAAACGGTTGTGGGGCCTTAACGGCGACCTTCATGATGATGCGGATAAAACGGCGGTTTTCTACGTGAATGTAGCTATCTTTTTTGTTAAAACTATTTTGTTCAAAAACAAACTGCTTCCGAGATAAACGAGCTTAAACGTAATTTTTTTTTTCCGAAAAAAAATAGTGAATTTTTAGAGAAATTTCTACTACAAAAAAAATTTTTAAATTTTTTTTGTTTACACTATTTAAAAGCTTAATCCCTTAGGATTAAATAGAAGTATTACCCATGTCGCTAGCAGTTATACAGGGTGAGCTGTATTAACAAATATGAACCCCTTTTTGAGCCTTTTTTGACCGATTTTTTCAATTTTTCTTAATAACCCTTTATTGGCGGCTTCTAGAGATTTCAAACTTTCAGCGTTTTAAGAACTTTTTAAAACCTATTTTTCGACATAGTCTACAACCTTCTACGTAGAGCAGTTTTTGCTCTACACCTTTTTTAACTTTGACGCCTAATACTGGCATACCTATGACACCTACGAAAACCATTTTTTCTCTGAAACAACCGGAAACTATCTGGCTATAATCCACTAAAAGCCGTTTTTCTTTAAATCTTACTGTTTTTTCGCAACGCGCTGTTATTTAAGAAAAACCCCCCAAAAAAAGCCGTTCCAATCAACCAGTCATACCGTCGACACCACGGGAGCCAGCGCATGGTACAATATAGTTAGCGGTCCAGCACCCAATGTAGAAGTATAGAGACAAGTTCTGTGTCAACAAGCATATTTATGGTCGCGTCTCCATGGCAACGAAAACGGCGAAAAAAGACCCTTTTTATAGTCGAAATTTAACTGCTAAAACCAATTGGAATCGGTCCAGAATTGATGTTAATCTGTTCCTAAGGCTTTATGCTATTTTTTCATCTACAAATCATAAGGTAAAAACCTTTTTTTATACCCTAAAACATCGTCTGAATATGGTCGATTTTGACGTCTACGCGCGATTTTAATGCCGCGGTTTTGACAACATGGCGTCCACGTGAATGAATCGGCGCGGACTTGCTTCTTAATTTCATTGATAAAATGGTTAAAATAGCTCAGAACTTTCTGAAATTGGTATGGAATTCTTCAGGAGACTCTGGAGAATCTGAATATGGGCATCTCTTTTACCAAATCGTCTTCTTTTAGCCGTGATAGTTTGGTAAAGTTTTAGAATTTACCACGTATTATTATAATATTCATGCGACACAGTGGTCTATACAAGGCATTTTGCTAGACAAAAATTACAACACAGTGGGTCCTAATGATAAAAAAAAAATCTAATCGGGATTTAATATGTATTATTATTTTATCTGGAATTTTTTTTTAACTTTTTTATTACTTGCCCGATTTGAATAAAATTTGGTATTTGGGGTTTATTTAGGAAATAATTATTGATTTTTAACACATTTTTGCCAAATTAAGTTTTAAAATAATAAAATAAGAAGGTCTCATTGAAGATCATTCAATATTAATTATATTTTTCCGAGTTAGTTGGGAGCAAAGCGTATTGTAACACATCATGGTTCTCTCAAGCATGATACCCAGAAATAAGTAAGTAATATTTAAATGAAATTTATTTTATGTAATTCACGCCACCCGTTTCCTATCGCACACTAACTCGTATAAAAAAGTTCTTCCAATGATCTTAACGTAATCCATATATTCCGCCATCTATCGGAATATTGTCTAAGTGCGATTAAAGATACGAAAATCTATTGATCTCTTAGAGATGGCGCGTTAGTTTAATTACAGTTTTCTACTGAATCATAGATAGAAGTTTCATCAGTTTCTTAGAGATGGCGCGTTAATTTAGTTACAGTGTTCTTTGTAACACAGCTTGAAAATTACATCATTCACCGAGAAATGGCGCCACATTCTTATTACAGTATTCTTTCTTAAACATGTTCAACAGTTCCTTCTTTTGCTTAGAGATGGAGCCTCAGCTGCCTTATAAATAATGAATGAAATATAAATCCAGCTTATTTCACTTTAATTCCATCACGTTTAATATAAACCATAAACATAACTCGCGCTCATCTAATGGTATGTACATTAAACTAGTAAATTAACTTATTATTCTTCTAATTGTGTCTTATTATGACTTACGTGAATATTAAATGCACTAAATCGCCAACAAGACCATTGGCATGAAGTACCGTATACGAGGCAACTTCACAAATGGCTTTCAAGAGACAACTTCTGCCCATATGACCCTTTCTAAAAAAATAAAAAATTACTTAATATAACTATTATTATTACTGAGATATTCTTACGAGACCAATTTAGCTTCTATGGACTCGTACAAGGATTTCCTTCCGAACATCCGGTCGCTTACCAAGGGAGGAAATTGCAATTCCGTGGTATTATCAGGCAAACTATAAAAAGCCTCGAAAAATACCGCACAAAACAAATCTATATATCCAGAATCTGGAACGGGCAAAGCTAACGCAGCGTAAATCTACAATCAAGCAAATTATTAATGATTTAAGTACTTTTAAGTGTACTTACCCCCATTCCAGATCCAGTTGGGAAGTGATACTTCCAATTGGTGACGTCGTAGTAACCATCACAGTAAATTGTTGGGATAAATGTTATTAGGCAAAGCGTTATGGCGATAAAAAACATTTTACAAAAGTAAGCGTTTATTTGGAGTGACAATTTATCTAAAATAGTCAAGCCAATAATAGTTCGCTAATTCGTAAGTAAACAAACGACCAAAGTAACGTTAAATACATTATGGTGGCCTAGTTTACATTGTTCGAATAGTAACACTTCAAAACCATGACTTCCGTTATAAAGGAATCTTATTACTAAAAAGATTTTTTTTCTTATATTGCTATCCTCCTCTAAGATAACAATAATTCATATCCTCATACCATCTTATGACCTTATTTATTCTGTGCGCGCCATCTGTCCAATTCTCATAGATCTATTGCGACAGGACCACTTTACAAAAAAAGGAAACTGTAATATGAATCTTAATACAAATGATATACTAATTAATAGTGTTGATTGAATATTTGAGTATATTCAATAAAATATTCCATCAACGTTAATAGTTAAGAGATAAAGGTCTGGTTTTTAAGGCCTGATTACAGTTTTCTTCTGTAGCGTGGTCCGAAGATATAGTGATATAGTAGATAGTAGAGGCTGGGAAGTTTTGTGTGTTGTGTACAGATGACTGTAATTTGTAAGTCTAATTTTCTAGGTTAATATATTGGTGACCACTATTTGACATTGAACAATTGAATGAATGAATTGACATTAACAAGTACCTAAGGTTTTGCCGTTTTCTTTTAAATTATTTTATTTCAAATTGCTATATAAAATTCACAGTCAATTCACAGTCAAATTCCCAACAATATTTCATAACCCAGAAGCCAATACGGTTTCAGTGATCTTAATACGATTATAGCGCCATCTATTAGTAAAAAAAAACGTCACGATGTCATGTCACGTCATGATAGTGCGCTAACTTTTAATTAAGGATGGCTTTTAAGTTTTATGACAGTTTGCTTCTTGTAAGCTTATCAGTGTTTCTATCTTGGTCTGTAAATATTATATGTCTGTAAATATTATATTGTACGTTATGTAAATTAATAAAACGTTTGAAATAGTATTCATAGAGGGCACCAACTATCTATCGCAGCGTCATTAATATCCTTCTACAGATTTCTTCTTGAAGATTGTCTAGAAATCCATGTTTGGTGTAGAGATGGCGTCGCAGTATAATTTTTGTCTAGTAAATCATCCGAAGACGGTGCCACGAGTGAATCTTAATTATTCATCTAAATTTTCATGGAATTTATTAAACTCTCGTTTCTTAAACAAGTTTCTCTTTAGTAAATTTAATGTAATTCATATAGGATCCTACATATGGCTTACAAAAAGTATAAAATTCGATCGTTTCATTAGAGATGGCGCGTCAGTATAATTACAGTTTTCTTCTTAAAAAACCCGTTAATCATTTAAAGATGGCGATGTATTACAGCATTCTTTTGAAATATCATAAATTAATTCTTTTGCTTAGAGATGACGCTACCATCTGTTACAGTTATCTTCTATGGAGATGTTGAAATTTGGTAGAAATATACATCTATGTAATAACCCCAAAATCACACCTAAAAGTTCATTAAATTATGGGGATTAGATGCTAAATTTCTATGAAATAAGTGTGTCCACGTCCAATGGATAACAAATAATCTGTAAGTGTTTTTTTGTAGTAGACAAACCAGAAAAATGACTTTACAACCCTTTTCTGCTCGAAAACACCCTAATTCTGATGTTGATAATGAAGCAAAATTAATCTAATTAATGTAGAAACGCTTTAACCTTCAAAACAGTTTCCATATTTGGCTATTTTAAATCACGAACTGATCTCCCTTTAGAAGGGTGAAAAATGCAAAATTTCAATATAAACCCTCCAGGAATAATTACCAAATATTACCTACTTACTAATAATTTAAATGTAAGTCTGATTTATAGCTTTAATTCATTTGAAATCATTTTGTTACATTACTAAGCCTACATTTCCAGATAAAAAAATCGTTTTTATCCTAGAGATGGCGTCGCATTCATATAGAGGTTCCAATTATCCTTCACAGAGGGCGCCAATTGTTGTTTGTCATCACTTGTCAAACCAGTGTCAACTGTCACTGTCAACCCCCTAATCCAAACAAAAAATAACATCATAACTACTTTTCAGTTAAATAAATATCTATCAGCTGTCGCGTCCGTCTACGACTCGAGCGAGTTTGGCATTGAATATTTAATTTACAATTAAATATTTACATTATTTAGGCGATTCCAGCTCATGCAATAAAATTTCGCATGTGAGTGGCGTATACATATTATATCCGTAATATGGGGAATCATCACAGTCACAAATCGAGGGACGTCAGCCCCAATTCCTCCCATAACGGTTCCAGGAAGAGCATTCCCAGGACCAGTTCGGGAGCGGACATCCAGGACAAGCCCGAGAAAACCAACGAGAAACCTTTTGACCAAATGCTGCCCATCGAACGACTCGCTAAGGTGACGTACTTTTATTTTTTTTATCTTATCACTTTAATTCCTCCAAAAATTTTTTTTAAAAAACATTGCCTGGAATATTGATGAACTTGATTCGTAGAGGAGAAAATTGAATTATTTCTTCATTAATGATCATAATTTTAAGATGGGAAGGCAAGGAATTCCCCTTCAGGCTAAAAAAAGTCATTAATTCTAAACAGGTTTCGATCTTCCCTTGAATAGATTACACTTTTCATAAGATGACCCTGTTTTCTTGTTACTTTATTTAGGTATTTAAACTTTGGAATCTATAGGAATAAAATTATATCAGTGTAGACACTATTTGCAAATTATTCTTCATTAATTTTCTTATGTTTATTTGAATTGTAGCGGAAACATTACAACAGTTGGATATTTTCAAAAGTTGTATATTTTAGTTCTATTTTTAAATAATAAGTCATTGTGTACCATCTCCCTTTGCTATTCTACAAATTAATGTGCATTACAGATTTTTTAAACTAATCAACTCCTTAACTAGAGAAAGATGTTTGTGTAATTCTATACATCATAATCCGAAGATATTTTAGAGGTATTATATATACCAGAGGGTCTTTTAGGTTACTGCTTCAGCAAAATAGAGAACCAATAGAATAAAAAACTTTCACTATCCATAAACTGATAATAAATGTGCAATTATTCAACCAGTATGTCTGTCCGCTCAAAATTTGACCATTGTCACCCAAAGCTAGATATAATAAAAACATTTATTGATCCTCAAGAAAATATTGATATAACTGTCAGAGAAAATAGGTGCATTGATTACAAGGCAAATTTCTGTTGATCTAGGATGTAACACAAGTTCAGGCATAGATAATAAAATTTGTATAACAGTAAGAACTAAACCTAATAACACTATAAGCACTAGGTCTACAAATGGGCTTAACAATTCAATATTAAGAGAAAGCAGTATTATTTCAAAAAGCATTTATAGATGGTGAGAGGTCCTGTATATATTTATTCACACATGTCGCCATATTATAGAAAGAGCTCTATTTAACACTTTCTTTGCGATGCCATGGGTTGTCAAGAGGATTTCGAAGTCTTATATTGACTGCATGAGTAACAGCCCTGCGCTTAACTCTGTCTATTAGGTAGGGAGGACATTTAGTGTAATTTAACTCTCTTCTTTGAGACATATTCAGCTAGGGCAAGTCCTTTAATTTGTTTGTTACACATGCACTTTGAAGTTTTTGCACTTGCCTCTATGATCAAGACAATCATAATCATAATTTTTATTGATGCCAATAATATAAATTTTACACAAGTCAAAAAATACATAGGTAAAGTCAAAACAGACTACTTAACAGTACTAACACTAAGAACATTAAATTAAAATTCGACTATAACTAAAACAATAAATGATGTTATAAAAACACAGTAAAATCACCTTAAAATATGTGGTTTAAAAACTCCTCTAATGAATAAAAAGCATTCACTAATAAAACTTTTTTGATTTTTGTTTTAAAACTGTTTAGAGGTAAGTATTTTATTTCAGAGGGAAGAGCATTAAATAATTTTATTACAAGGACCATAAACAGTATCACAGAAATTCAGATGTGAAAGAATCAGAGACTCGCAGAGCATCTTTCTTGTTTCTATATTCCAACACAGATCTCAGGGAATAAAGGAATGTGAGCATTGAATAACCTTTTTTGTTACATGGTGTTAAATTTCAAGTCATTATCCATGCAACTGAGATTCCTACTCATGTTTTGAAATTAAACTGGTTCATTATTGATGTACAAGTGAATGCGATTAAGAAGGTTTTTTGGTCTTAAAGTGTATTTAGTAAATAATAATATAGCGACAGAGTACTTCAGATTTAGCTGCAAGCAATGTGTTAAGGATTGGTCATGCAGCAATTTTTGAGTCTTTATTTAAACAAAGATTGGCATATTCAGGAATAATAGGATCAAAGGAAAAAATTATCTGGGTGTCGTCAGCGTAAATATGACCTGTTGAATTTTTTTGAACATGTAACAAGTTGACAAATATATTATTTCTTGAACTTTACTAAAAAGATAGCTTGGTAATAGAATATCAATCAAATGAAATGATTAATTTTGCCTCGGAAGAAAGCACAACTAGAGATGTGTAATGAATGTACATCAAGCATATGCTTTGTTTTATTTTTAAATTAAAAAATAATATACTGCCTTCTTATTTGATAAATGACATGTATAGCAGTACACAAATGAATGATTGGGTCTTTTAAAACTTTCAAATCTCAATGTGCAAAATTTGTAACTCAGTTGCATTAGATCTGGGGGAAATTTAAAAGTCTGAATAACATTTCCAGGTTCATATATATTTGAATGTTTTATTTTTCTATAAAAACCCTTATGATCATAATATAAGATCAAGCACTTTAAATATATTATTAATTACTTGTCTGGAAATACTGAACATGACTGATATTAACATAGTTGTCTCTCAATTCTATCACTTTTTAAACATGGCAATAGCCCTTTTTGTTCCTCTCAAAAGATATAAGACATCTGATTTTCTTGAGTGGTTCTTGGGTGAAATAAATATCTAGTTACACAGAAGAAGATTGCTCTCAAGAATTACATCAGTACTCGTGATCAATTTGATTATGTCACTTTTTCTAATCTCAGGGTGAGGTGCAAAACTTTAACGAGTATTTGCTACCGTGATTATATTTCAAATTTAGAACAATTACTGTGTACTGACCCTAGAAGCTTTTGGTATCACCTTAACAGTAGGAAGGCAGTAAATAAAATTCCAAATTCAATGTATTATGGTCATAATGAATTTTCTGGTTGTGAACAGATAGCGGAGGGTTTTGTCCAGTTTTTTTCAACTGTCTACAATACATAATATAAATAAAAATAACAATTATTATATGGGTCAACAGGTGGGAGAAAATATGACAATTCCTAATCCCCAACTGTCCTGGTCCTGATGGGATACCAAACTATTTTTTACAAAAATGTGTCTGTACTGTTTCTCGCCCTCCATTCTTCCTTTTTCAGAAATCCCTTGGCTCAGCACTCTTTCCGTCATTATGGAAGCATAGTTTTGTGGTACCAATATTTAAATCAGGTGATAATGACCAAATAGGCAACTATAGGGACGTTTGCATCCAGTCGACGATTCCAAAACTGTTGGACAGTCTTATCTACGACCAAATTTATTTCTATTGCAAGGAGCTGTTGCTCAATCAGTATCATGGGTTTAGTTCGGGCAGATCTACTATCACTAACTTGTTGATCTATCAGCAGGATCTGTTGGATGCCTTGGAGAGGGAATGTCAGATGGATGTGATTTATACAGACTTCTCCAAGGCTTTTGATAGAGTCGATCACAGAATCTTGCAGGAGAAACTTAGAGTGTTTGGGTTCTCCAATCATATAGTTACCTGGTTCACAAGCTTCTTGTCAGGCTAGACTCAGCAGGTTAGATTGGGTAGTGCTAGATCCAGCAATATCAATGTATGTTCTGGTGTACCTCAGGGTGGACATTGCTCACATTTTCATTAATGATATAGCTACATGTTTTGTAAAATAGTGCCTTTTTATTGTTTGCAGATGACCTGAAATTTTATAGAGTAATCCAGACTCCCAAAGACCAAATTTTGTTACAGAATGACCTGAATAGGCTAAATGATTGGTGTGTCAACAATATCTTATTCTTAAACATAAAGAAATGTAATTATATTAGTTTTCACAAAAGAAGTAAAAAAGTTGTAACATCATACAATATAGAGGTAAGCCCTGTTCAGTATTCTGATACAATCAAGGATCTTGGCATTTATTTTGACGATCATTTAAATTTTAATATACTCATAAATAATATAGTGGTTAGGTTCTCCAGGGTTCTGGGTTTTGTTCTGCGTAACTGTAGAGAGCTATCAGTCGAGACCTGTAAGAGAGTGTACATGTCTTTGGTGGTTTCTTTATTGGAGTATGGCTCAATGATATGGTCCCCCTATTACATGAACAGCCGTCTGGCCCTTGAAAGGATTCAGAATAAGTTTTTAAGATTTTGTCTATTTAAATTAAATTTGGAAATACCGAACGATCATGTTTATGATGATGCACGGGAAGTGCTGGCTATGACAACATTGAGAGAAAGACGTATTCGTGGTGATTTAACCTTTGTATTTAAGTTTCTTAATGGTCTGATTGTATACCCCGACCTTCTCGGTAGAATTAGCTTCAATGTCCCCTCGAGACTTTTGAGCAGAAACCGACTATTTGCTTTGCCTTTTCACAGTACCAACTATGCCACTCACTCCCCTATCGAAAGAACCTTAAATATTTTCAACCATGAGGATATTGAAGTTGTGGGCATTGGCTTGTCTAGTTTTAGGAATCAAATTAGAGAGATTGTGCAAACTCTTCTGTTGATTTTATGTTGGTTTGCCTGTAAAAACATATTGCTATTTTAAGTTATGGTTAGGTGTAACTATTGAACTTTGTAATATTTTTTTTTGTAATGGGGTTGATCCCGTCTATTAAATAAATAAATAAATAAATATTCCATCACATATAATTTCTTTAATAGAACATGGCCCCTGTATATGTATGTGTTAAATTCTATAATAAGTTTCCACAATCAATAAAACCCCAACAAACATTAAAAAGAAAACTTTTCAGTGTATTGTAGAAATAGAACCTTATTCATTGTCTGAATACCTGGACTTTTCATACCCCTAAGTAGCAAGTAATTAGGTATATTTCAAGTTAATCTTATTCTAGTGTGTTGTGTAATGTGGTTCAATAATTAGAATCAATTTGTCTTGTATAATCTTTGAGTTCTAATCAGCTTTATTTTATTCAGCTATTATAGTTTTATTTTAGTTACTGCTAGTGAGACTGGCTTTATTTTTGACAATAAAAAAGTAATTTTAAAACTTCTATTTGTTTTCTTTTGCAGATTCTGAGTGACAAAGCCCAAGCTGAAGACCATATAAACGGAATAACTTACAATGTATTTTATGTAAGCTGGCTCGTTTATATACCATTCCCATATAACTCTTATGGCTTCTTTTATAGAAATACTTATTCCCAAGATATCCCATACTAGCGGACAAACTGTACAGATACTTTTATAATCAGTCAAACTCGAAAAATGACTTCATTATACCCGCGAGCTTTAAGCAACAGTGCGATAAATATTTAGCTGTAAGTATACCATAATCAATCATAAATCTATATGATAATCATACAATATACCTCATTAAATAGATTCTAGATGATGGAGTGATTTTAGACACATGGGTAAAAATGTGGTCGACTTTCGATGAAGTGAAGGACTCGTACATAATAACCCCGGACGCTTTCACTTCCTTGCTTATGTGTGCCTACCATGTTAGCATGGACCATTATTCGGGTGGACCCCAGATGTGCTTGTCCATCAATAAAACTTTAAAAGTATATATTATGTGGTGATTGCCAAGGGGCACGGTATAAAACAATAATTTCAGGCTGTCGTCGAAGGTTGTTTCTACCAAAAACAGAGTCTGTCCTCGCAGTACGTGTCCCATTGGCTAGCAGATAATGTGTCGAGGTTACTGTTACCTTTACACAGATATGCCGTGCATGCCATAGCGACCGCTTGGAGGCACATTGACCAAAATGAACCTGCTGAGTCTACTGGTAAGATTTCTTTTAAATTATTTTAGTTTCTACAGAAGTTTATATTAAGGCACATTTACAAAAAAAAAAAAAACAAATTTGTAAGGAGTAGTAAGTTTGTCTTTGTTTCTAGGCGTTGGGCTTACAATGCCAACAACACCCACAGGTAACACATTCAAGTTATAAAAATCTTTCGCTTTTTGTTACCGTTAAAACAGCCTAATTATTCTTTGTTTTGCTTTAAGATTTGTCTTGCTTTACATGGGACATTTGTATAGTAAATCTCGAAGAGTTGGTTTTTTTTTGTAGAACTTCTTAGTTTGTTATATATAATGTAAAAGGAGCTTTTGTTTTTCCATTCTTTCCAGCAATGAACAAATATTAGGGTTAGTGGTGAATTTGTTACTATTTGTCAAAGTAAAGTCAAACGTCATATCACCAACAAAATATTGTTAACTATAATTAAGAGTTGCAAAAGAAATATAAAAAACAGTTTTTTGTCCTGACTTAGAATTTTAAAAAATTGTGAAGAAAGTAAAGCTTGTTTAGAACCATTACAACTAATAACATTCACTAATCAAAGTTAAAAAAATGAATAGACTACTTTAAATAAGACATGCAATAAAACAATGAGTATTAAGAAACTTTTCAAAACACACACTACAATTTATGATATAAAAGTCTTGAACTGTATAATACGGTTCAAAATCATGCTTTAAAATGGAGTTCTAATTTCAATTCATCAGGAATCTTATTAAAAAATAATTAATCTTCCTAGGAATCCTCTGGGTGTATGTTTTCTAAGATTGAACATGGTCCCATATAACTCTTTTTGAGTAACAAATGCTTAGTTTGCATTAATACTTCTGCCCTTAGAATATTATACTACTATTCCTGAGCATCGAGTAAATGCTTGCAAAATAAACAACCTTCAAGGAGTAACACGCTGTATCGACCCTTCTGCAAATATTCACTAAAGAAGAGTTTTTTCATTTGGTATAAAGAACAGGACGAAATTGGTTTTGTCATTGTTTATAAGCACCTGACAGATGTCAAGGAGTTCTGAGAGAGTTGCTGCTTTAGCTTGACAGTAACTAGTGGGTTTCAGTCGTTTAAGTTACTTACATAAAAAAATAAAAATAGGACAAACTTACCTCTAAAAAGTACTCCCTTACATTCTTTGAAATTGTTGCTTTTTAATGCCAATTGACTATGTAGGACGTATCCCGTACCTCTTTAATTTGTCAAGTATAATTTAATGGTTTATGCTATCAAAGGTCCTGGACGAATCTAAATATATATTCATGATGGAGATGCTTCTAGAATTTTTTGATAGAAAAACTGCGGAATACAACATTCTTACATAAGAATCTTATACCGGGTGGTGCGTCGCCGAGCGGAACATAGGAAATCCCATTTAAATTTTAAGGGGGTCAATTATTGGCTTCCCTGTACATTTTACAGAAAAAATGTAAGATAAGTTTTTGAAGAGACCAATCTGGCAAACCCTCGTGCAAAGTTTCAAAAAATTTTAATAAGCGAATCTTGAATTATTCAATTAAATGTAATTGCAAAATTATCAAATTTTTGGTTCAGGTAAAACCAGACACCAGCCACCAGCAAACAATTTGTTAAAAGGCTTTGTCAAATCTGACGTACAGCCGAGTACAAGAATTTTTTTTTTCGTTTTATGAATCTCACAACCATACATTCAAAGTAAGACACGTTAACATCACTTTTTTATCTACATTTTTATTTAATATAACGATGAAGTTAAACTAATAACAATTTTATCATACTTAGAATTTAATTAAACCAATAGCAGTATCTGAAATATTTTCAATTTATTTTCCCATCAAGCCTATCTGGTCCATTTCAACCATTAAACCTATTGTTAGTAAATTCGAGTCCAAAGACATTGCAATAAATAATTGTCAATGTTTCTTTCAACTCAGAAGATCGAAAATAGAACCAAAAAAAGAGAGAACAGAACTCTTAATATTTTACTAAGTGTAGAAAAATAAAATAAAATACAATAACTTTTTTAAAAATAATAGAGAATACATAAAAACATCAATTAATCAAATGTTCAAACAACCCCCCATTAACAGCTAAACAATATCCTAACCGATCATAAAATTCATTTCTAACGTTACTAAGTTGATATTGGGAAATTTAATTACATTCCAACGAAATAGCGTTTTTTTAATTGGTTTAGATTCTCAAATTTTACACTTTTATGAATGACATTAAAAAAAGAAGTTATTCGGTGAAAGATCAGGTGACCTGGCTGGCCAAAGTATCCGTTAAAAGCATTTTCCAAGCACTCTCTATTTATTTATTTATTTATTTATTTATTTATTACAAGTTCAGGTTGCGAACAGTACACAAGTACCAAAAAAGCATCCACTGTGTATATATAACAAACTTATGATAGGTTTACCAAACATTGTCTTAAATTTACATGTTACGTGTGTAGATACAATCAAAAAGAAAAGGGAAATTTAGATGAATACACTAATGAGATTAAATAGAGCGTAAACTGTTACAAGTTCTGAATTAAATAAACAAAAATAAAATTATTCTATCCTTTTTAAAAAATAGGTTTTTAATTGGCGTTTGTAGGATCCTATCGGCGTTCCAAAAATATCCGAATTCAGAAAATTGTTGTAAAAATTAAAAACTTTTTGAATTCTAGAAAGTGGAGAGTTCTGTCCTACGTTGCTTCGATAAAAATCAGCTGCAAACAAGTCTCGGTTTCTTGCATTTTGCCTTGGTATCCGTATATTAATGTGAGATAGAAGATAATGTAAATCGATGTGACAATTTACTATTTTATAAAGCGTAAAAAGATCTGTGATATTTCTTCTGTATTCAAGAGTTAAAAATTTTAATTTGGCTCGTATAATGGTATAATTATGGTTGTATATTGGCATATTGGTCTTAAATCCTAGATATTTTAGAAACCTATTTTGTACCCGCTCTAACCATACGGGCATTATGGGCCGGGCAACCATCCATTTGGTACCAGATCATTTGATCTTCCTGAACAACTTCTTCCAAGGCGGGTCCAATTTGATTTTGAAATAAGACTAAATAGGTTTCAGCTGTTACAAAAAAGGGCCCAATGATATGGTGTCCGATAATTCCCACGAATACATTTGTTTTTTGGGGATATTGTGTAATGTTGAGTATAAACAAAGCGATGTTCATTTTCTTGGCTCCAATACCTGCAATTCTGAACATTTGCTTCATTGTTGAGGGTAAATGTACATTCATCGGTAAAACAAATATTTCTTAAAAAATTCCTATCATTATTTGCTCTTTCCAGCATTTCAAAACAAAATGCCATTCTTCGCTCTTCATCTCCTGCCTGCAGCTCTTGATGTTTTTCGAATTTATATGAATAATATTTGTGTTTTTTTATAAAGTGTCCAATACCGTTGTATGATGTTTATTTACCTCTTGCCCGAGAACCCTCGTACTAACCATCTTGTTTTCCTACACACTCAGTAGAATATTAAGATCTCTCTTCTCTCTTTCTTCGGCTCTATTTTCGATATCCTGAGTTGAACATTTACAATTATTTATTACGGTACCTTTGGACTCGAACTTATTGACAATACGTTTAATAGTTGAAATGAATGGAATGGGCTTGGTGGGGAAATAAACTGAAAACATTTCAGATACTGCTCTAAAACTGTTTCCCGCATAACGCTACTTAATTATGGCTGTTTTTTCGTCGATTGAATAATTCATACTTGTTTTCAAATATCGACTGTCACTGATTTTTTGACACTTTTCCTCACGTCAGTGACAATATTCATTTTACTGGTGCCCGTTTGGTTTTACCTGAACCGAAAATTTGCTAATTTTGCAATTACAATTAATTGAATAATTCAGATTCGCTTATTAAAATTTTTTAAAACTTTGCACAAGGGTTTGCCAGATTGGTCTCTTCAAAAAGTTATCTTACATTTTTTCTATAAATTGTACAGGGAAGCCAATAATTGACCCCTTTAAAATTTACATGGGTTTTCCTATTTTCCGCTCGGCGACGCACCATCCGGTATACAATCTTATCTGTAGTTACCACAACCTGGACTATTCTTATTTTTCAATTTCAACTGGAGTCAGTAATGTTAAAAAAAAATTGTTGTTAAATGGAATGTTGCAAGAAAGGGTTTGTTCTTGATTATTTAATGAATTTGATGCTACTTTATGTACTTATCCGTTGAAATTAGTACTAATATCAATGCACGAGTACCTATTTGCATCAATTTGTTACCTGTTTGTACCTATTTGGTCATGAACATATTTGGGATTGTAGGATATAAAACTAGGTATATAGGTTATTATTGTAAATGAAACAAAGATAATAATTACAAAGACTGGTTAAAGTTTAAAAAAAAAAAGTGGGTACATTATAAATGGACGGAGAGGCTGACCATTTTATTGATATAGTATTGATATAGATATGTATAATAAATACGCATCCTTATGTATAAACTTAAAAAATAGTCAATGGAAAATTCATTACAGGGATGCTTAAAGGTAATGTTAGAAAATAGTTTTTTAAGATTATAGCCAATTGCTTCTTGCGCTGATAATTTATTAAATTCAGCGACAAAAATACTTTATAATTTTATTATGTACTCAACAATGTCTTTTGGAGGTATGGTTGGACTACCAAATAAGGTATTATTTTCATATGCTTTTAATTTACAATAAAATAACTCTTCATTAAACAGGGCATTTGACTCGATTTTTGAAATTATTGCATATATCACAAGAGTGACGTGAGAGATATTTTTTAAATAAATATCCAGCTACATATACTAAAGCATTTCCTTTTGCGCTTTTTAAATTTACATAATCGTTGGTAAAAACTCGAAGAGGAATATATTTAGTGGGAGAATAATTGCATATATTATAGCAACTCTTAATAAAATCAGGATTTAAATTTAATAGGGCTTTAGCGCCATCATCTATTATACAATTAGCTGTTTCGACATTATCTAAATATCCTAACGCAAAAACCTTTTTAAAGAATCAACAGAATTGAGTAGGAGTAGGATTCTTTGAATTTCCACAACAATTTCTAATTTCACCAAAGAAGTGCTCGAGGCAATCTTGATTGAGATTACGTGTAAATAAATATCTATAACCTTTTTTTTTGTAACATTTCCCAAAGAATTAAAATTGATCTTATTGTAAGCCGCCACCCAGAAATAAATTTTGTCCAATTTGTCATATTTTTTTTCATTCAAAACCTCTTACTTTTAAGTTTTTAAAAAGTTCCATATCTTGCAATAACGTTTTTTGTTTTTCAGTTCCCATGAACGCTTGAAAATCTTGTAAGTTGTTGGAGTTTAATAAATCAAATAGATAATTCATTTTAAATATAAAATTGGCTGTTATAGTTGCTTCTTTTGGCAAGGCGTTAAATTCAATATAAGTATGTATAGATACCGCTACAGAGCGGCTAAATACTTACGAAGCTAACTTTACTTTCATTTTTTGAAATTTATTAGGATAAATGTGGTCGTTTGTTAATTTATGGGCCATTTTGAACTGCTTCTTTTTGTCAATATTATCAAAGATAATACTACTACGAAAAGATAGTTCATTTAAATGAGGCATTGTGAATCGGTCCGCAGATATCAATGCTCGCTTAACTGCGAATGTAATAAGACGGTAACCCTCGCAGAATCCGCCGCGAGAGCGAAACGAGCCACTTAGCTGTGCGCAACGTTGCCAATACTTACAAATAGGTAACTTACGAAATAATTAATTTTAGGTTTAAAATGTAATCAAACAAAATAGTAACACTCGGATTTTTACTTATGAGGTAGGATTGATAGAAAGATTTTACAAAAAAAAAATAGTATAAACATACATAAATTTTAATATTTTGTATATAAAAATTGTTGTTAAATGTTAATATAAATGTATAGGCTTAGTAGTTACCTATAAATATTTAACAAAAAAAGTGTCATATATTATTTTCTAATGGAGGTATGAATTTTATAATTTTTATTAAGTAAAACTAACGGCTAAATTTATAGGCAGGTAAGTTATTTTATCTGATTAAATGAAATATTGTTGATACGAATGTAATATATACCCTTTTAATGATGAATACTCCTGTGCAAAACCTACTTGAATTTTTATTTAACAACTTAACTGCACTTTTATAGGACACTAGTTTAACCATAAAAAATAAACATGTTACAAGTTAATACAAGTTATAAGTTAATACAAAAAAGTAAATATTTGTACAAAAAAAAAAAGATGATTAAAAAAAAAGATTACTAACTTAATAATAAAATTAAAAACTAATAATAATGCTAATAAAACGTTTCTAGAGTTTTTATGTTTCTATGCTTTTAGAAAGATATTAAATGGTTTTATGAAAATACTCAAAACTAGATGCCTCGGTGGACATTTCTAAAAAGTCTAAGAAAATACGAATTACTAGCCCAAAAGGTGTCTGGACGTCGCCGTCGGGACCTCTTCTAAAGTTATTAATTTTTAACGACAAAAAAAAATTACAAAAACTATTTGCAAAACTGTATTGATATCTAAGATTTTAGTCACATGATACTTATTTATTCTCTAAGTTTTTAAGTTTTTGAGTGTGTGTTTTTTGTGGACATTTGTACCACTTGCAAAATTTAAAAATGTTTGTGATAACTAAATGTTCAATTAGAAATGTCTTGTGTTTATAACATGGATCATCTTTATTGCCCAACCAGTTATTGTTTAAAATCAGTAGTTTCTCTTTAATTTTTTGACATACGAATTCTGCGGATTTAAAAGTTTCGAAATGTTGCTTAAATGCTAAAAATGAGCTTTGAACTAATTTAGTAATTTCATCAGAGGGCACTATCAAAGATATTGCATTTTTCCCGCCAACATTTTTATTCAATAAAAAAAGTTGTCTGGAATCCGACAATTCTGAAACAAACTCAGTGGACTTTTGAAAGGCTGTCAAGCACTTTTTACAATTAAACTTATCACCAACTCTCTTAACAAGATACCCGGCATAATAAGTAATGGCACACTCTTCCAATGAACCCATTGGATTAACTTCATCGCTAAATAAACTCTGTGATCTTGAAGAAGGCAGTGGGGATTCGGCAATGTCAGAATTATTATGATCTGTATTAATACTATTTGAATGGTCCAAATTTGAGTCTGATAAGTTAGTATCTTCACATTGCGTATTAGATGAAGGCAACAGTAATAATTGTTGGTCTAAATCTTCTTCACAATTTGAAGACTCTGACGGTTTGATTAAATCGGTAATGGTTTGAATACGAAATGAAAGCCTAAAAGATTTAGCAGATGGATTTGAATTCCAACCCCCCCGCTGCCTGACTACCGAAAAAAAGTTTTCTAGAAAATCTTGGTTAAGTCTGTTTGTTAAAATAAATGTATTGTTATGTTTTTTTTCTTCTTCAAATAAGTTTAAAATGCCATTTATGGTTTGAATAAGTCCATTGAAACAGAGGGGTCTAGATTCTTTAAATTTAAAAGTTTGTGTTTTTACATCGAATTTTTTTGTTAATTTTTTTAGTACCGTAAATATATCCTTTGCTTTATTCAGAATCTCGATTATATGAATATTTTTATTACAAAGACCACAATTAAAAGGGTTTTTGTCATATAGTCTTTTAGAGTTTAATGCATCGAATAAATTATTTAAAGTCAAAATAAAATCTGCAGTGTCGGATCCCTCTTTGCAATTATTAATTTGTTTATTTTCAACGCATGTTTTAATAGCAGCTGCCATCGTTTTAGAAAATAATTGGAGTGCCAATTTGCATGACATTTTTTCGAAAGAGTTGGGATTAATGTGTTTTTCGGTTATCTTTGTAAGAGCCCTAGCAGAACCTGAAGATTTATCGATTTCAAATGTCCTTTTAACAACATCAAAGTTAATTATTTTGTCGTCTTGTTTAAATACGCCTGTCAAAAAATTATTTCTTATACTTTTAAATAAATGTGGAGTGTCGAAAAATCCAAAAATTTGGGTATTGTTAAGTTTAAAATATAGTATCTCATTTGTGATTCCCAGAAGTTTATATGCGCCACGGTTGTTACTTCCCTGGTCACAAACTAAGGCCCTAGGTACAAAACCAATATCAATTAAGTTTTCCAAATTGCTGATAATAAGTTTTTTAAGCTGTTGCTGGCTAATAGAACCATGTGAAAAATAATAGGAAACTGGAATCTTCCAGTTTTTAAATAAACCCCGGATAGAAAAAACAACTGCATGAGTGGATGTTCTTGCAGTTCTGCCTAAAGGACCCAAGTCCACAAAGCCTTCTATTAAATCCAGTTTCTTATTATATTCCACTAGTTCTTTTATACTTATTTCATCGAATGCCAAAATGCATTTTTTTTTCATTATCAGTCATTGTCTGACATTTAACTTTTAAATGGTTTTTTATGCCTTCATCCAGACCCGTTTTAAACAAATTTCTACCTATCCATCTTCGAATGGTGGCAACCGAGGGCAATATAACGCCTTTTTTGCGTAAAAATAGATAGGCTGTTGGAGATTTATAATAAAAGGATATAGCTAATTGCTTTTCTTTAAGGTTCCAAGTATTTTTAAGTCCTCTTTTTAATTGCATTAGAACAAATGTTCTGGCAAAATTTGACAAAAACGTCAATAAAGGCATTATTCGGAGCATTACGTTGTTATTATTTTTAATTTTTTGTTTTAAATTCATAATTTTTTTTTATACCTAACAAGCTTTGAATTTTGCATGCAAATACGCTTTTTTAATTTAGCTTTTCGTGGAGTCATTTGTCCAAATGGAAGGTCCATGATTTCTTCGAGTAATTGTGAATTTTGATGTTCCAGCTCCTCATTAAAGGCGCGCTTTTTCGAAGCTATCGGACTTTCAAAAGGAATGGTGCGCTTTTTCATAGAATAGGTCTTGGAGGGAGTTTGAACCTTTAAATTGCTTTGATCTTCATTTTGGTCAAAATACTTTTTGGGAACAGCGTTCAATTTCAAACAGTGCTTTTTCTCAGTTCTGTAATCATCGTCGGAAAAATGTTTCTCACATAAAAGTTTTGTCTTCAGGACATCTGGAGTTAAGCCCAAAAGTTTGGAGTTTCCTAAGGAATAAAACAATATTGCTTATGCTTGATAGAATACTAAATTATAAAATAACCGTCTTCAAATATGTCAAAAAAATTGGGGGGGGGGGGGTCCTATTTAAAATAATAAAGTTAGGGCCATTTCCGGTTAAACCGGAAGTGACAGAAAACAACTGAATACTTCAGCCAATCCCAATTTGGCCGCTACTCCCACTTATCAAATTTAATTTTTTTACTTAAAAATTAAAAAAGTTATAGGGGTAAACCACTTTCCTAAGACACCCGGTATACTTATGTACATACATATTCTAGGATGCCTTAATTCCTACATTTAAAGCGTTGACTTTTAAAGATAATTTTATTTTTGTAGGTACCTAGGTTTTCTAGATAAAAATTATAGGTATGTGTATATAAATCTGGTTTTGTTTCTCTTATAAATATGTATTTATATTTATCAATTTAAAAAAAGTTAAAATCTACCTATGTGGTAAAAATGTTTGTTTTTTTTACTTACCAGAGTTGATAATCCAACGTTCACATAATTCAGAGTTTTTATAGGGAAATGTAAATAACTTTACTTTATCTCGTCTCCTATTTGCTCTACAATTAAAGTATTGGCATACCTTGCCTGACATCGTATACTTGCTTACTTTAAAACACTATGGAATACCAATTTTTAAAAAATAAACCCAAAAAGCAGTAACCCCATAAAACCAAAGCAAGAAAAACAATAAAATTCTATTCATCGAAGTAGTTATGGTACACGCATAGTAGGGCACCGATATGCGATGATAGGGCGACGGCGACGCACGGGCAAGAATTACATTCGACGAACATGTGTCGCGGCAACGCTGTTTAACGCTCTCTCGATGGACATCGGCTCGCGGGAGCCAAAGTCCATCGAGGGTATCAAAATTTTAACATTGTATGGTTTATTTTCCCGTAGTAGTATTATCTTTGATATTATACATCATTTCTAAATGTTTTTTATTTGTTTCTTCTTCATTTAAACTAAGAATGTGTTGAAAAAAATTATTTCTTGTGGACTTGAGTAAGTGGGGAACATGAAATAAACTAGTTTTAAATTTGCATCGTCAACAAAGAATGTGGGATTATCTATTGTCACTTTTAAAGAATTTTTAGCTAATTTTTGAAAATTAGTACCCTGATCTGATACAACCCCAAAAATATTTAAACCGGTTTTGCGTATCCTTCGGACAGTTTCAAATAAAATATCTTTTAAATGATTAACAGGTGCAGATGTATTATAAAAAAATAGGCAATGGGTTGTTTCCAATTGTTAGCGATTCCCTTTGCCATTATCGTTAATGCACTTCCTGCAACTTTATATGACCCTGAACCAAACCCTACAATTTTGTCTTTAGAAATATCATAAAAAGGGTGAGATTTTAAAGATATTTCGTCCATGCATACAATACAGTCTCTTCCTTTATCCTGCAACAATTTTACTCTACATTCAAATACTTTAAAAACAAACTCGCTAAAACCTGGATTAATTACCCATTGTTGCGTAAAACGGTTTAATGTAGATTTTGAGAGGATAAACTGTGGAAATTTTTTTGTAGGCTTTCGGACCCAGAAAAAACACACTTAGAGCAAACTGTTTAAATTCGTTGGTATACCTGCGTCCTTTTGAGTCCTTATTCAGCAATAATATTTGAGTTTTTAACAGATTGCATGGTTCTTCAGAAAAATTTGATTCCAAAAATTTCAGAACGTCATCCATGGTAATTTCTGTTAAAAGGCTTCTTTTGCAAGTGTGGGTAGTAATAGTTTTTTCTGGTGTTTTTACTGTCTCCTTAAGTAAAACATTTCTTGGCGTATCTGCTAAAAGTTTTACTGGCGTTTGGGTTCCTGCAACTAATTTTGCTAATTTAGATTATATATTCAATATTATGCATTCAATTTATATGAAAAACTTAACTAATTTATGCCGTTTATAATCAAATCTACGATGGATTTTTAAGGCGCAATATTTTTATTTTGGTATGTTACAAAAACATAATGACTATTTATACCTATTAGTATATTATAGGTATTTTGATTTAAATAAATATCTTACCTTTTAGTTACGGCTGCTTTGGCTCATTTACTTCGAAGGGTTCTGTCTGAACAATGGCATCAACACTGGCTTTAGGAAAATGTGCATCGTCTACAATATGTCTTATATTATTTTAATTTAAAATTAATAAAAAATAATTTGATTAGGTTTAAATTTATAAAAAAAAAACATACAAATTCTAATACGGTTATAACATTGAGTTGGAGTATTATCCGCGTATCTATGGGATCCTATAAATCCTAGGGCATTTTTCCAAGCTTGACACCTACAATTTTTGTTTCATTTAAAGACTGCATAATATATTATATTTTTTATTATTTTTTTTATACGAGTTATTTTAAATGTTAGTTGGGTGGTTAAATAAATAATTATTATATTTACAGTATTCATTTACTAATATTAATCCCTTGTAAAGGATTAAATAGAAGGTTGAGTTAAAGTAATATAAAGATAATTAAAACTTATTTAATAGAATCTATATTTGGTACATACCTTCCTTTATCTTTAGGGCACCTAAAAAACGATATCTGATCTATCATTCGACTTTCACAACCACCAATGAACAAATATTTCGATTAGACATTTTATTCTCCACACAATCAATAAAATCCACAACAATTTCTTTTAACTCCACCCTATACACCGAAACGTGAGTAAAACTGAAATGAGCTTGACGCGCTCGGTATACATCGATAAATAAATGTGCACCAGAGCTGGTGCACCGGGCAAACGGGGAACTGCGGGGTGGATTTTGACGGCCGACCGGAGTGACCCAACTTGTATTCTATTCTGTAAACTTTGACAGTACCCTTACAAGCAAATCCTATCTTCTGTGCAATAATCGAATAATTTCCTAACTATCACATTTTTCTTCTAATTTGTTTCGAAACCTGTATGTTGTAAAAATGTCTCAAAGTCATCAAACACAACTAACCATCCTATTACTGACACGATCAAATCACATAAACTAACATAATTTATTTTTGAAAACAATCTTAACATTTAGGTTTGGAATTGACCACCCCAGTACTGGAGCAACAAGGCCCGTTTGGCCAAACCAAGAACCACAATCCGCATTTGTTGACGATGAGCATGTCGTGGCTGCTAGCGGGAGCTTTACCCGCTTTATACTCTAGACCCCAAAAAGCGAATTCTCCAAGCAGTAGCGGTACAG
The DNA here is from genome assembly GCF_022605725.1 of Anthonomus grandis grandis. Lineage (NCBI taxonomy): Eukaryota > Metazoa > Arthropoda > Insecta > Coleoptera > Curculionidae > Anthonomus > Anthonomus grandis. The sequence continues at coordinate 28,799,393 of NC_065554.1, forward strand.
GTAAACTGTTTTTTTCCTCTTGTATATTTATGCACTTATCAGGTTATTTTTTAATGTACAGGATGGCGATTATTTGATTAGATTTAGTAGATTAAAGGTCGTTTTTCATCTATTTCTTATAATTAGCAACATCCTTATTTTTAGTCAGAAAAAATTGACCTGTATTTACACAAGAGTACTTAATCCTTGATCTTGATGTTTTGATGAACGCACCATGTAAGCCGCCAAGTGTAATTGAAATCATTTCTATTCACAGTTCTATAACTGATAACCGAAAAATGTTAAAACTATAAAATTGATTCCCATATAATCTGATCAATAATCGCACAGCCTTCTTAACTTTACAAGCCGTGAAGTTAAAAAGGCAACACTGTAATGTGTCAATTAAGTGGTGCTAATTCTGTGGATGACTAATTTAATTTCTTCTAATAATTATAATAGTTATATTTATGTTTTTAGGATTAAAATAAACCAAAAATTATAAATAATAATACTTTTTATTTATTTTCCGTATTATAGAATGAGATAACATACAACCAGGATTTATTAAACATAACAAATTAGCTCATACAAACTTTAACAAATTTATATAAATTTTCATTTTGTCAGAACTATGGGTGTCTGTAGAGGAAAAAACTTATAAAAAAAGGTTTATTTACCCTTATCCAATCAATATAAATACAATATTAATAGGTAGGTATTCCTAAAATTACTTTTGTTAACGTAAAGTAGTAATTTTTCTTTTTTTACTTGTATCAAATTTCGCTTTATGACATTCATTATTTTTTAGCTTAGTATAGTTATTCAACAAAATATTACTGATTATTAAAGATGAAAATAGATATATCTTTCTACTAGCTGTCCCACATTTACATATTTGCATAAGGTCTACTTTAAAATTGTCATATTCTAATGAGGCTAAAGCTAAGTTTGATAGTATTTTTTGATGGTTTTTTGCTTTCAAAAACTGAACCTCTAGATTTCTGTTATTCTTAATGTATTCAAACAAAGCACAAATGTGAAAGTAAATAAATTTAGTTTCGTCAGTCGCAACACAGAGACCACCTCTTTGTAAAGAAGTAAAATAAATGTCTTCAGTTTGTTTACCTATTTCTAATACAACCAAATTTTGACAATCAACACACTTGATATTTTTTAACACTGATCGGGCTACATATCCACAAATGTATTCTCTCACTGAATCATCAAAAGTTGAATACATTTTTAAGTAATCGGTTTTTAAAATCCACATGAAGTCATTAATTTCATCTAATATTTGAAAATTATTGTCATCATCACTCATTTCTTTTAGATCACATTTTAGATTATTTAAATTACAATTATTTTCATCGCAGGTTTTAAACAAATTTTGAAGTCTTACTTTCTTTTCTGATTCTAAAATTTGACAATAGGATACATTATAATTACAACCAGATAAATTTCAGTACCTACCAAATCTTTTTTCCAGATTGTCAGTTTGAAATTTTCCAGGCAATATATACTTTAATTCAAATTTACTAAAAGAATATTTGACAACATAATAAGATTTTATGTACTTTGCTTTAGGGCATTATATGTGTCATTAGTAAGACTTACGTTACTTTTATCATTATGCCATGCTTCAAGCCAAAGAATAAATTTTTCTAAAAAAATAACTTTAAAATCATTTTGAGAAAAAATGGGAGTGCAAAAATCATTTCGTTTTATGACCCCTTTATTGCTATTCTTTACATTTACAATGTTCCACCAATTTTTTATTATTTGAAGGAAACCTGCAGTCTCAATACATGATACATCTGTTTTCAAGGCAGCAATGGTAGAATCATGAAATATATTTTCTGCCAATAAAACATTTTGCCTTTCTATGTTATTTGGATACAATGTTTTGTCACTTAACCGATAGGCTTTTTTAGTTACCTGGCTCAACTCTGAATTATAAAACACTCTAATTTCCTGAAAGGAAGCATTTTTTTTTATTTCATGGTTCTCAAAATCTGGATAGATAAATGTTGATTCAACCAATTATAATAAATGTTCTTAAAAATATGAACAAAATCATATGAAAAAAATATTTTTTCATTTTCAATTTGGGGGTTGTCAATAAAGATTTTTTTCAAACATTTTTTGATTTACTGTTTAAAAAACATTTTTTGGACATGCCTAACAACTTCAAGTGTACTTTCAAGTAGTTGTTCACCTGTCATATTACTCACAGGAATTAATCGCACAACTTCTTTCATGTTAGCAAAAGGAGAGGAAATCATAAATGTCTGAATTGTTTTAGCAACCTGACTAGCATTATTTTCAGCATAACCAATTATTCTCTTTGATTTGTATGTGAAACCACTTTTGAGATATATTTCATCAATAAGAATGCAAACAATTTTTTCTCGTTCATTTAGATTGGAAAAAATATGTGTAAGATAAAGGTTTTTTTTAATGTCATTTTCTGGAGTTACATTTAGATCGGCTGTTACTTGCTGAAGATGTCGTGCTGAAGGCAAAATGAGAAATTCATGAAGTTTTTCATATGTCGAGGAAGACTGACAAAAAACTAGAAGAGAAAACAGCATAGTAGACATATTATATCTTTTTCTTTTGGTATCAATCAATAAAAGCTGGTTTGAAATTAATTCTAATGTAGTTTTATAAATACAATTTTCATCCAGTTGTTTTAATAGACACTGGATATTTTTGTGAGCCTTTTCTATAAAATACTTATTGTTTGTTAACATGTTCAAGGTATAACCGTAACGAGCTAACAAATTTTCAATTTGAGACCACCTAGACAGTTTACCACTTCCTGGTAAAATCCAATTTAAATCGTGATAGGATATTTCAGAGTTTTTAACAAAAACACTTACCACTAAACCTTGATCAATACTTATACTACAGGTAATTTGAATATTTTCTTCAGGAATATAGCACTGAGTGTCAATGTTTAATAAATAGAAATAAACCTTATTTGGCAATATCTTAAGGCTCCACTTTTAAGCACAAGTTTTGAGTCAATACATCTTACAAAATCATCAAAATTTAAAATAAGATCACTCTGCAGGAACTCTTCCACTTCCATGTTTTGATTATTAATTAAATTGGCTCTTCTTTCATCAGGATTTTTTCGTGGGATGGCAGCAAGCTTACTGAAGTATTTAGGCAGCGTCTTAAATAAATGTGGAACAGCATTCTCCTTTAATCTTGGTCTTTTTAACTTAAATTCTTGAACTATGCCCTCTTTATCTTTATAGCTTTCAAACCTCTGAATTTCATTTTGGTCAAAATGCTTTTCACAGACTACTGTGTTTTTGGTTAATATAAAGTTTTCCCTATGTATTGCTTGTATCCATAATTTTCGGATAGCCCTATCTTTGGGAAATGAGAATGTCGTTGCTACTTTTTCGTTTTTTAGTGTGCTTCTATATTTAGATTTACATCGGGAGATGCAGCAAGTTCTAGGCATCTAAAACAAAATTTGGACATTATTTTATCGAACAATAAACAATAATTATGTACTTATACAAACATTTGACAATTACTAGCCCGACCACTTACCTTGATTGATATTTTAATTAAAAGTAACAATTTTAAACCTTTATAAATAATTATGAAGCATCAGCTTTATTTTTATTTGGAAACTAAACAACATCTAACATAACCTCAAAAAGAAAAGCACCATACGCGACGTTGCAATTATTTCTTACTTCATGGCTTGTAAAGTTAAGAAGGCTGTGATAATCGCCATTCAATCAAATGCATGTGTGTGTGCACAATGTTGTTCTTTACGTCGGCTTTTGCTTATCTGATCAAATTTTCTCAAAATGCAGATAGAAAGTTTTCTATAGGACTGGCGAGCATGACGTTCCTATCGAAAATCGCGTGTTCGATCCCGTCCCACTGGACCCTGTTGTACGATTCGGACGAGCAGGGGCTCGGTGCCAACCGGTTTTTGCACCACGTCCTCGGCTACAAAGGACCGACCATCGTGATATTCCGCGTGGAAAACAACCAGAAGTTTTGCGTGTGTTCGCCCTGCGAGTGGAAGGAGTCGCATCATTATTGGGGCGGCGAGGGGGCGGCCGTTTTTCAGTTACTACCCAAGTAAGTCTCAGTAGAAAGGCAGTAAGGAATTATTGTACAGTTGGAAGATTTTTCTCTTTATTTTATAGTAATATAAGGGTTAGCCCAGGCAGTAGTTTATAGGAAAACTTATAGATAGTTTTGCTCGGTTGACTTTCAACCTCTTAAATTTACAATTTTCATAATAAAAAGGTGCGTTTTAAGCTTTACCTGAGTGAGTCATGAGGGTAATGGCAGACATACATAAAGAGCAAAGTTCGATTTCTTATAGGTTATACCCTTCGAACATTTAATACACTAGATAGGGGATATTTTGTTGATAAACATGCTTAGTATTCCATGTTGCCAGTGCTTAGTCAATTTTAACAAAAAAGAATAAAGTGATATAATAATTAGCAGAAACTGAATTACATTCTTTATTATAAAGCCAAAGAACGAGTGAAATTCGTTTAATAACCAATATTATTTGCACTTATGACTAATCATAATTAATATTTTAAATTTGGATTCTTTAAATCGCTAAATTTCCACACAGAAAGGCAACGCTGTAAATTTCGCCCAGAAATATTCTCGCGATAAAGGAATTTGGCAACTGCGCTCGTTGTTTTCTTTTGCGGTGCGCCATTCGTACAGTACTAGTATTAAAATTATTATTATTTATATTTAATTACTATTAAAACTAAAAACTCCTTTTTTGCTGAAAAATAATACCGAAGTGGGTCACATATTGGGGAAAAAAAAAATTCAAACCTTTTCTTTCACAGGCGAATTAGATGTCAATGGTGTGATCCTTCTAGGTTATAATATTTCAAAAGACCACCGTGTCTATTTGTGAAGTATCTATTGAGTATTCGATACCAAAATTAGGGTTTTTCGCTTCACTTCTTTTAGAAAAATATTAATGCAAATATGTAATTAAGTATATCACTATAACCTATCAATTTTTTTGCTTATACGAACCTAAAATGCCGCAAAAATAATGTGTGCAAAAACGAAGGTAGTGTCCGGTCAATATCCAGCAACATGTTTATAGTCCGCGCCCACCGTTATTTAGTATTTATTTAGAGTTTTAGTAATTATTTATCTAGTATAATTTTTCTCTTATCTAATTATTAACAATGGATAACGAAATCGGTTTATAGTGGTTATAAACCTCGACAAACTAAGGTTTTTATGTGAAAATTAATTAAAAAGTTAACTTCCAACGGATTTGAATAAATTTTTTTCTATAATATATGATAAATATCTATACTCTATTTCAGAAGTGTATAGAGCAATAAACTGGGGAATTCCGTTCTGTTTGGCTACATTTCGTGGTAGTTCATAGGCGCAGGTACTTATAATATTTATGAATTTAATTTTCACGGATTAAATGCCTTTATTTTGAAAGAGATTAAATACTAAATAAATACTTTTAATCCTTTTGTATAGGTACCTATCTTTTAACGCTTTGTAACATGCAAAAATGGGGTCAGGTAATATATACAGACTATAAATACTTTTAAATCATATTTTAAACGTTAGTAGTCAACAGATTTGAGATGGTTGCAAACCTTTACAAACGAAAGATCTTTTATTAAAAATTCTTGAGTTTTGAGATGTTATAAACGGCTAAAACTGCTAAAGGATATTTATTAAACTTTTCCTTATAGCCTTTTCTATTTGTTAGCATCTAACAATTCAATATTTTTTACTTATTAATTATTAATATCTGGACACAAAATTATTAAAATTCCTTGGGAATTTCAGGAGATACGGGCATTATATCGATTAAATAACAGCGGGCCCGGACGCGAATTTACAATTCCTTTACCATTAGTCACCAGGGTGACTGAATTCGGGTAGTTTTTGTTTGCAGAATATTAGTTACATATTCTATTCCACTACGGGTACAGAAATTAATTGTATTGGTGTATGATTTGTAAGCGAAATTTTTGATTACATATTGAGTAAATGTCTACACTGTTTCAGTCATGTATGTAAAACTAATCAAGTACGCACATAAATTAATTTATTGGACTTTTATGTACACAATGTTTGCGTCCGGTTATAAATGTACCCCCCCGTTTAACTTTTTTGTTTGACGTTTTCGGTAAATAGAAATTTAAATTTTATTTGATTTTTGGATTCTCCTTAAAATTTTCAACATTTAGGCAAATACATAACTTATAATAATGTACAGTTAAAAAAACTTTTGATTAAAGTATAATATTTATATTTCAAATCATTATAGAAATGCTTATCAAATGGGGTAATTCAAGAAAATTGTCTCACACTTAAAGACATAAGAACTAATGTTATTAAGAACCTAAGAACTAAAAAATTTCTGTAACATGAGTATTTACTAATATTACTTACTAAATTATTGAATAGAGTTAAGTTAGTGTTTTTTGCACTAGACTCGTTCTTTTCTATGCTTAGACTAATGTTGTGAGGTTTCTTCTTCTTCTTCTTTTTTTCCAGAGTGCCTGGTCTTCCAGACTGTATGCGATTCTGACCTTTTAGTCCCCTTTCCTTTCTTCGAGCTATAGCTGTAGGTTGTACTCGAATTTTTCGGTTCCTGGAAAATCAAGTTGTGTGAGAAAACATAGATACTATTTGTGACGAAGTCTGCATTTTCTCCAATATTGTCACAAATTTTTTTAGCACTGTGATATTCGAAGGACATTGATCTTTTTTTAATATATCCGAAAGTCTTATAAATTCGGCTTGCATTCTATCAATAGTTTCGTTGCATTCTTGATTGAGTGTTTCGGTAATTGGCAAATCAAACGAAATGTTAGTTTCAGAATGATGTAACACGTTTCTGGGTAACACGTTTCATTACTTTCTTCGGGATGGCAGTTATCATAGTTTACATCATCAATATCATCGTAAAAATTGAATGAATACTCCTAAGGCAATTTTAGCAAAATCTTGCCGAACAATTTTAGTCAACAACAACGATTTTTTTAAAGAAAGTCCATATTTTTCTTCTATCGCACATAAATGCTTGCAATATTGTCCTCCTTGGCCAAAATAACAATCACAACACTCAGTTTCAATATTCACTTCGTAAGAGTTACTTTTCGATGTAACACGGTAAGTTAAATTATTGCTCTGTGTTACTTCTTCGATATCTTTTAAGCGTCGAAAAAACTTATTATAAGCTAGAGTTAAATGTCGTCCTCAAATTTTAGAAGTCTATTTTTGTGATAGTTCTCAAAAATTCCTGTGATAAAATCAATAAGTGCACACATGTTAAATACTTTAAATCTTTGCAATATAATGTCCTTGAAAATGCTGATGGAAGCTTCACAATAATTATTTGTATTATTGCCCCTATGCGAAACGTCACTACGAAACGGTAAACACCATTCTTCTCGACGGCCCCAAATGAGTTCTAAATGAGCTTTGGCATTATTGTACTTGTTTAGAGTTTGGTTATTTAATAACTGAAACGAGCCTTTGGAAATATTATTTTCAATGCATTTCGTTCTGCGGAGTCATCGTCGGTCATAATAATTTGTGGCTCAAATAGTTTATCACATGTGGCTTCTAAGTATTGCTTTGCAATTTTTAGACCATGTAAATAATCATTTTCTAATTTATTTTTATGAAGAATAACAGCTATAATATTGGCAATGCTCCTATTTTTGTTGCTGCAAAAATAAAAGTTACAGAGGTGCTACTTTGATCGCAAGAACCATGTGTGTCAATGAAGACCATCTCATCTGCATGGCCCGCTTTAAAAGCTCTTTTCATAACTGGCATTATCAGAACAACAAGAAATGGATTCTCGTTAACACATAACTGGATATCCTGTTTTTGTAACTCTTCAACTTTATTCTTAATTCTTTCAGTAACACTTTCATCACCCCTTCCTCCGAATTTTTCAGACCTCTATTGTTGATTAAAGTAGGTTGCTTGTTTGTCAGTTGGGTTAACTTGTGCATTCGCTAGAAGCACATGAATATCACCATCACAATTTTCAGATAAAGATAATTCATGATAAGTTTTAGCTGCAGAAGCTGTCAGTCCAGACTCAAAATAAGCACGAAAAGTTGCTTTTGTATCTTCATCACATCGCAATAAACTAAATGCTTGAGCACCCTGAATTCGATGAGAATGTTGTAGATGTAGAATGTAGATCTTCTTAAAATAACTTCGGTCGTTTTTAGAAATTACATATTTATTCTTGCCGAGCACCCATAATTTCTTGTACTTCCTTTTTCCTTAATTACACGTTTATTCTTTTTGGCTAGATGGCACTCATATAGTTTGCAAAATTCATAACGAACACAGTTATTAAACACTTTGCTTACTATCCAATTAGTGTTTGTGTTACGAGAAAAGTCTTTAATGAAGTTATCACATTTTTCCTGATAATTTGTCCCTTTTGTTAACCTGCGCTGGAATTTAGTCAAAAATTGATCTTGATTTTTCTCTTCTAATTCAAGATAGTGAATTTCACTATCCACAATACCACTCAATATTGTTTTAATCATTTTGAAGCACTACAAATATGTTACATTAAGGTAACTACACTGTCATAACCTAACTTAACGACACGACGCCGACGTGGCATGACAACGAATACAACCAACGGAGTGACTAACTGACTGACTGATATAAACCGTTTAACAGCAGATTTTTTTTTTTAATTTAGACGGGTTAGACTTTGTAAAGACAATGGCGCACAAAATAAACTTACAAATTCTATTCTAGTATGGTCAACTTCTGCACCGTAATAGATTAGAAAATGTAACTAATATTCTGCAAACAAAAACTACTCGAATTCAGTCACCTTCGTGACTGTAATGGTAAAGGAATTGTAAATTCGCGGCCCGGACTATAAGTAGGTTGTTTGTAGGAAACTTTTAAAGAGTTTATTTTTAACTTGTTACAAAATACAACACATTAAAAAAATATTCAGTGTATTAAGAAAAATATATATTGTATGAAAAATTGGAAAGTCGATTTGACATCATTGTCTGAGAGATGGTGAACTCAAACAACCTCGCTTATGGTTTGCAGCTATGCTTATTCTAGGCATTCAATGTTCTAAGGTTATACCTAGTTCTCCATTGACTATGTTGTAGTCCCTGACCTTTATTGTTTTTAGCTCTGGTCGTTCTTAGAACAGTAAAGAACTACAAAGGCCTAAAACTCAGAGGTTTCTCATCACTATGCTTCAGGTTTTCCAGTTATTTTCATGAATTTCCCATTTATGCTGTTGCAATATTTACATATCCTTTTATGCAAGGTTTAAGGTTTACCTACCTTGCAAAGCCCTGTTAAATGAAGGGACATGCCTTGTTTTGCAATATATAATATAAATCATGGTTTGGTTTTCCTGTATTCATGTGACCTAGATTTGTCCCCCCGTTTTCACCTAGAAATACCTGGTTTGAAAGCTGAAACTAAATTTGTTTACCATATAAGATCATAGCCTATAAATCCGTACCGTTTTCATGACGGAAAACTCTATTTCTATTAAGTTTTCCCAGATACATTTTTCCAAATAACTGCCTGTGCTAAATCATAGAATGTTAGATTTTAAAGAAACATTTATTCGTTTATTTTAAGCAATCAAATCTGTTATTGCATTTTTATTAATAAAGATTAATAGCAATAAGATTTCATAAAAAGTAGACAGTTAGGCAGGTAGGAGAGAGAGGCTAGAGGGGACTCTTCCTTTAATTACTTAGAGTGGCGCCCGAGGCATTTTTGTCAACTTTTCTCCTATAACTGTACCAAGAAATAGCGACCCTGCGACGTCAAAAGTTAGAAGGTGGACTTACGTTAAGTGCGTAACGAACCCCGCTACATTATGTCTCTAAAAAATATATATGAGAATAATATAAAAACTTATTGTAATCTAGCATAATGTTTATCTATTACGTCAATTTTAAACGATTTAATACAAAAAAGTTCATATACAGATTCCAACTGTTAGAAAAAGGCTCGAAACTGCTCTACTTAAACACGATGATCAGGGGTTATCCGCAAGGACTTAGGGCGGGTTCGGATCCCAGGGATCCCATTATCACCGTCGACGGCGGTTTCGAGAAAATGGAATGGAAGAAAATTCCGTATTACATCGAGACGATCGAGGTGTGGGGCTGCGGGGATCAGGTGCAACGCGAGAGACAGTTGGAGGTGAAAAAGTGGGAGGTGAAGGAGGCGGAGAAGCAGAGAACTTTGAAGTTGAGCGCGGCCGATTGGCTCGACCATCCTGATAGGTACGGAAATTTTTTATTTATTTTATTGGAGCCCTCAAGAGGCTCATCATTCGGATATTACGATAATTTCTTCTAATATCTCTATGATTCTGTCGGTCCTTAGCCCTAAACCTGATAATAACTTTTTTCATAAACACGTCTCACTTTTTCAAATGTTTTCTTCTTATTATCGGATAATGTTGTATATCAGTTCGAACTCAATAGAGTAAAATGGATTTAGACAGAAACCTTTGATCGGTTTCAAATCAAAAGTTTAATGTTCTTGCACAAATTTCTAATCGTCATCTGATAATCAGACTTGTTTTTCGATTTACTTTAAGAAAAGTGTCAGAAAATTGGTATACCCAAGCAATTAACACAGATCTTCTGAATATGATTATAACCTCTAAATTATTGTTTGTGTTTTGTCATTTTGTATAATTCCTGATATACGTTTTGAAATTTTAATTTAAATCGTTGGAATAGTCTAAAAATACACATTAAGTCAATGAGTGTCTTAGGCTCTCTTGCTTCAGGCTTAGAATAAGGCCCAAAAATGAAAACTATTTAGATGAAACTGTGGCCCAATTTAATAGAATAGGATTTCTCGACCATTTTAGAGTAAGCCCTAAAGTGGCAAACAATTACAGAATTTTAAAGTCTGTTAATAATTACACCTGTTTTAAGGTTGTATTGTAAATTTGTTTATGTTATTTATTTTCCCATTTCCCACTGGCATATAAAAGTGAGGTTATTCTTCTTCTTTTAAGTTGGACTCTACTCAACCCGTATTATTTTGATGTTCGCACAGACAGTTTCAAATTGATCAGAACAAGAAAATCTTAACAAGTTTGTAAACAGTTTTAAGGATGTTAAGATTTTCAGTGAGAATAAACCTAAATACTTCAGCACTATTAAATTAGAAGCCCGAGTAATAAACAAAGCTTCCTATTTTTCTTGACACTTTGGTGAAAGTGCCATGTCCGTAACCGTGCCAACTTTGTATTTCTATGAATTTTGTATTAATTTTCTTTCGAAATGCTGATACAAGATGCACATTTAATGCCATTAACGTGAATTCCCGTTATTGATAATAAAAATAAATGATTTTTCTTGAAAGTTTTATCAAAAAAGTGTCGACTCATCGACATTCGGCAGGCATTAACGCCCTGTCCTTTAAATGAGAGCATTTGACACTTATGCTGTCATTACTGTCAGCATGTCTCCTTTTAAATAAGTCCTAAATGACTAAAAAAAAGTTTTCTTCGATAATATTAATATTTCTGTAGATAGATAGATATTTTTTAAAAAAATTGTTACTATACTACATTCATCGAGCAGCGGCCAAGCACCCAAACAAGCCCGTTCGCGTGATCAGCGTCGTCAAAATACGTGCTCCACTTGCTATTGGTCAGATGGCCCATGTGACATCCGGGCCTTTTGATGTCGCTTTTTTACAGAGTCGGGTTGCATTTCCCAGTTTATTTTGATATAGCAACGGGTGTTTATTGATTGTTATTGAAGGCGTTTTTAGTTAATTTGTTATTTTGTGATCGTTGTTGTTTTATTATGTTTGATGTCGTTGGTTGTTGAAGAGTGAAAAAAGGACATTTTGATAAAGCAATAAAAGAATTAATTTTGAACACATACAAAATGGAAATATTGGAACATCCTACAATGGCTTTAGGTGATATTGCCAATAATGTCGCAAGTCGGACAGGAGTTGGAAGTAGAAGTGTTCGGCGGATAGTGGCCGAATATAAGAAAACTGGTGGTGTTCGCAAACCGAACGACCACGTTTGATATGTTGCTCGATATATCGAAAAGAACATTATTCGTAGAAAAGTTCTTGAGTTTTTTTTTCATGAATGAACTTCCAACAATAGGAAAAGTGTGTAAAAAAAATACTTTTTTACAAAATATTGAAAGTAAAAATAAAAATAAAAATATTGAAGTGTTGGAGTAGGGAATACTTAACTAAAATTAAAACATTCCGGCAAGAAAGAAAGAAAGTTTGGATGGATAAATCCATTACTTCCTCGCGTCAAGCAGTTCTCAAAGGACTATCTACAGGGTTAAAACATCCCTCAGGTAAAATAATGTAATTGTGATAAATATTTTTTTATTAAAAGACATTAATTAAAACGCCACGTTAGATTTAGATTTCTTTTCGAATAGGGTTATTTACTCTTCGCTATTTGAGTATGCGTAAATTTAAATTTGTACAGAGTACTACAAACAAAACGAAACCTTGGTCTTCTGGAACACTGGGTGGAACTGAAAAAGAATGTTTTTCCGCAGATAAAAAAAAAACAACTTCTCCGAGCACTTATTTTAAAAAAAGGGTTCCAAAAAGCCGACGTTGCGTTTTTGTTATGACACCCTGTATATTTAAAGAAGACTTTTTAGATTTACTTCAATAATAATATATCTGTCGCATCACTTCAAGTGTCAATTTAATATTTTTAGTTACAAAATAGGTTAAATTAATTTCAATTTAATTTATGAAAATATTTCAATACTTTTTTGTTTCATTTTTTTGTTGTTCTTTAATGACACATTTGTTATACTTAGCATATTTTTTATACATAGATACTCAGACTGGTAAATAATTTTTTTTAGGAAAGGGACAAATGCTAATCATCTGTCATATTGGTAGTAAGGACGGGTTTGTTCCTTTGGGCATGGGCATTTCAGTCAAAAAAAAGTGGCGACTATCATGAGAAAATGGATGGTCCTTCCTTTGAAAAATGGTTTGAGGGAATACTTTCCAAGCTTGAAGACAGTGTAGTTATTGTGTTAAATAAATAATGCCTCTTACCATTCACGAAAGATGGAAAAAGTGCCAATGACAGCTTCAAAAAAAGCTGATATTCAGGATTGGCTTCAACAAAAAAACATTGAATATAATGACAATATGATAAAAGCCCAACTTTTAAAACTCGTCAACAGTAATAAGAGTATTGTTGATGAAATGGCCAAGACGCATCACAAGACAGTTCTTCGACTTCCGCCATACCACTGTGAATTAAACCCAATAGAACTTATCTGGGCCAATATTAAGGGATATGTTGCAGAAAAAAATACGACATAAAAGTTTGCAGATGTTCAGATGCTACTTCCGAAAATTGAAAAAAATGTATCGAACACATAAAAAAAGTCGAACAAAATATGTGGCAATTAGATAACATTATGGATGAAGCAGTTGAGAGACTGGTAATACCATTGGGAGATAGCAGTTTCTTATCTAGCGAAAGTGACATGGACTAGTTTTTCATGTGAAAATGGGCAACATAAAATAGTACTCAAGTTATATTACAGTAAAACTTTACGGTGCATAGTTGCCACTTGTGCTTTGCCACAAAGTGCTTTACCTTGCTTATGTGATCGTTAGCTTACTCATGTGATTGTCGCATTCGACGGTTTATGCGTCAATTATCATTTGCGATTGTAAAAAAAGTCTTTCTTTACATATTTATTGCATAAATACCTATTGTAAAAAAATATGTAATTATGCAAAAATTCATATATAAAATTCACCTTTATTTATGATTAAAACTATTATTTTATGATTTTACTCAATACTTCATAAGTGCCACCTTTTTTAGTATATGCTATAACTTCATTACTCTTAGTCAACCAGTCTCCTGAAATTTGTTTTTAGTCATTAAAAACTGCCTAGGTAATTAAAAAAATTATAACATATTTTTCATATCACAAAAATATTCTCTTAACTTAATTCTTAAGATGTGGCTGAATGCTGGCCTTGCAATCGTTTTTCAAGGCTTTAAGGCCAGCAAATTCCTCGAAAAACAAAAAATCTTGAAGTTGAAGAAGTAGTCCGTACTTGTAGTGGAGTTAATATGTCAAAGGGTAACTAAAATAGTTTCGGTCATCCTCCACTAAATTTATTAGAAAAACCATCTATCTTACATGTTTCGGACATATAAGATGTCCATCATCAGGGATATACAAAGAGGGTTTTCATTACAATACATAAAAAGCCAAAGTGCTTCTGGCAAGGTCAAAGGTTAAAATTACTAAAAATAGATAAAAAGAGCATATTAAGATGCATGAGAAAGTGACTAAACAGGGTCTATACAAACATTAAAATCACCTGAAATATGATTTTAATGTTTGTGTAGACCCTGTTTAGTCACTTTCTCAAACATGTAGGATAGATGGTTTTTCTAATAAATTTAAAGGATGACCGAAACTATTATAGTTACCCTTTGAAAAAAAATCTTAATTAAAAAAAAATTATTACTTAATTCTGAATTAAAAAAAAAATATACATTAATTTCAAAATCATATAAAAAATTTAGCTAATTACCAAGTACTAAAATAATTAAATTTGATTTACGGTTTTCATTTTCAATTAAATTAATATTTTAATTTAAATTCAAATATGCCTCCCTGCGGAGTACGGCCCTGGCCACCTGAGGATGTCCCGTTGATCACGCGTTGGCATCGTGCGTGCATTTGTTTATCTCAGTGGCCGCTGCTCAATGAATATACTTTAGTAAAAGTTCACAGCCATTTATCAATACACCTTAAAAATGTTTATATCCAGTAGTGGCGTATATATATATACGAGTACTTTCGGCTTTTGTAAAAACAAATGGCCTTTCTTGTTTAAAAAAATTATTTTCAAATTCCTACTAAATTTAACCTCATGTGTTTTTTTACTAGACGCACGGTTTTTGCATAAAAAAATTAAAGGTATAGACATATTCCTTAAATTTGAGTGAGGTTGATCAACTATTACTTTCTTTATCCTAGTGATTTTTAATTAGAAGTTTGCAATTTAGAAAAATATCTCCAATGTAATAAGATGTAAAAACTATAATTCAGAAGGTCACAATATTTAAGAAAACGTGATAAATTTATGATTATGTTGTTTAAGAATAACTTTATCTGGTCAAAATGATTCATAATAATTATTAAATACTGTGGAAGTCAACTAATTGTGTATTAACGCATAAAATCAATTATATGGTAAATTATTTAAGAGCAGATAATTGAAAATATAGTAATATTGGGAGTTGCCAAATTATCTGAACGGTCAAGACATGTAGTCCAGGCGTTTATGACATAATTTTGAGTCGAATGTACCATTTGAGGTTCAGAAATTTCAATAAACCAATTTTTATAGTACAGGCATTTAAGATTGTATTTTATCAATTCTCCCTTTTTTCTTATGAAGTCAAAATAGCCTATTTCAATTTAAATGCAAATTGTATGACGATAATTGGAGGAATTGCGTTCCTAGTACAAACTTTTAAAATAGTACAGAATTCTAATAATATTTTTTATAATTTGTCATTTTATATTAAAATTGTACTGAAAAAGTCCTTATACGTGGCCAAAGGTCTCACATCACTAAGAAATTTCCAAAGCCTTTCAATTTACACGCAAATACTGCGGTACATCTATATACCAGGCGTAGGTGTTCGATGTAATATGAATAAAAATATAACGAATCTGGAATTGTGGAACTTTCAAACGATTCAAAAGCATCACAACAAAATAAGGAAGAGATCAAATAAGAAATACGTGCCAGTAAAGAGGAGTTATTGGAGGAAAACAAAGAAACTCTGAAACTAAATAATAAAGAGATTATTCTATAAATTCTCTTTTTTATTGGGCTTGCACTGCTCTATGTTGAAATATTAATAAATTATTCCCCTGAATAGCAAATTATTTTTTAACAACGTCAAATACCTGGAAGAACTAATTGATTGCTTACATTCAATCCAGTTTCTTCTTCTTCTTTTTCAAAGACGTCAAATGCCTATAAGAAATTATTGATTTCTTCCAGGCAGTTGAGTCAAATGTTTCCTTTTTTTCTCCTTCTTCTTCTTCTTACTATTTTTTTTTCTTTCTAAGGAGGTCCGGAAGAAATAATTGATTGCTTACAATTAATTCAGTTAAACGTTTTTTCTATTCTTCTTCTTCAAAGACGTCAAAAGCCTAGAAGGAATTATTGATTTCTTCCAGGCAGTTGAGTCAAATGTTTCCTTTTTTTCTCCTTCTTCTTCTTCTTACTATTTTTCTTCTTTCTAAGGAGGCGAGGAAGAAATTGTTAATTGCTTACAGGAAGTTGAGTCAAACGTTTCTTCTCTTCTTCTTTTTAAAGACGTCGAATATTTGGAAGAAATAATTGATTGCTTACATTCAATTCAGTTAAACGTTTCTTCTATTCTTCTTCTTCTTCAATGACCTCAAAAGCCTAGAAGAAATTATTGATTTCTTCCAGGCAGTTGAGTCAAATGTTTCTTTTTTTCTCCTTCTTCTTCTTGCTATTTTTCTTCTTTCTAAGGAGGTCTGGAAAAAGTGGTGCTCTGTGATGGTTAAATGCAAAATACCAAATAGTTACTCAAGTTAGACTTTGTCACCATAAGCATTAATACCACTTTCCTGTTTACACTTATTTACCAAATATTTTGTATTATTTTTGGTGGTATTCTAATAATAAAACGTTTATTGCCATTATTAAATCATTGAGGTTATAAACAAAGATTAAGAGCCAAGGACACCATCATGTTGCATCTTCAGGATATCCTTGATTCTAAAAATTAGAGATCTTGACCCATTAACTACTCATTACTTGTTTTTTTGGTACTAAATTATTTTTTTTTGTTTTCAGATATTTGTTAGAACTGGCAGGCCGACCGCAGTACCATCAGAACCAAACGTAGTAGTAACACAAGTTTTTTTTTATTTATTATTTTTTTTTTTTAACTGGGAATAATACTTAATTACGCCAAAATATCGTTTGAGAAAAGCACGTAACGAAAATGCTTTGATATAAGCCATAAATTGATACAAACAGATCTCAGAAGTGGGATTTTGGTGCTCCGAACATTTTTTTTTTACCATAAGGCTTTTCTACAAGCCTTGACAATCTTATTATTTGTAAATAATTAACTTATTTCCTCTATACAATTTAAAAACGCCAGATTGCACTTTTAAACTTATTTTTTAAGACTCAATTAATTATTACTGTATATATATATATACTAAAATTGTCTAAGCCCTTATAGAGAACACGGTTACTTAAGGTTAAGTTTTTTTTATGGTCCTAATATTGTAGTTGGTGCCTTTAAATTATTAGGTGCCTTATAAGCACAATAAATTTGCTACTTTATCATACTACTATTTTATCGAATTTAATATTGTACTTAAGAATTTTAATTATTATACTTATGCTCAAAATGGGATTTTTGGCCTCAAGAGTGTTGTTTTAAAATTGCCGCGCTGTTCAAATATGCGGGGCACACCTATTGTTATTATTAATAAAAGGAATAATAAGAATTAACTGCGTTTTATTATTTATTAATTTATTGTTGAAAATCAGAGAGGCTTTTCGGGAATTTCTGGTACATGTTAAGCATTAAGGATTCAAATATGAACAAAGGAAGAAGAATAAAATTTTACATTTTTTAAAGAATTCTTGACAGGGAATCCTAAGACATAGGTTCAGCGATTAAAGAAGAGATCTTTTTTATAGTTTAAAAATACGGTCAAATTGAGTCGCACATGGAAGAATGCGACTCAAAAAGGGCATAATAAATCTAACTAGACGTTGTCAAGTTTAACTATTTGAAGACAGATCTAAGTGCATTGATGTGCAAAGCTTATTTATTTAGGACTTGTCTACAATATGTCCTAAAAACGATTTAACTGCGGCTAAACTAGTGGTACAAGTACAAAAGTTCCAACCTATTTTGACGTAAAAATCAATGGTTTTGAGAATATCAGTTGTTAGAAATACCATCCCGATTGTGTTTTAGGAAATATTTTAGTATAAATATTTTACTAATAGTTTTCATTTCAATTGTAATTTTGAACCTAGATAATGAAATGTTACCTAGAGCAAAAAAAAATAATAGGTTTTTTTTCAAAACTTAATGACTTATCTTGAAAAAATTTAATTTTCATTTATTTGCGATAAAAAATGGCACAGCTACTCCATTGCCTTGCTTTCAAGAAATAAAATAGGGTTTTATTAAGTTTTACTCGAAAACCTTAAGGTTATTTGAGAAAAGTATAGATACAAAAACTATAGATTTATTTATCATCTTTAATTTTTTTAAAAAGCACTTTTTTCTCAGGCAAATATTTTCTGCAAGAAAAAAGATTTTTCATTAAGCCGATCCTTAGCCCCCCACCCACCCCACACAACTTACCAGTAAGAAATTGTTTTTAAAAATCATTGTTTTCCAATATAATACGCATGAAGATCAGCTGGTTTCATAATTAATCTAATCTTATAAAACAGTTTGTTTTTTATTTAATTTTAATTTAATAGCACTATTTTTGTAATAAATATTTAATACAAAAACTAGTGCTATTAGATTGAATATTCTGGACGAAAAATGTTGATTTTTCAAAAGAATTTCTTACTGGCCAAATTTTTGGGGTGGGTGGGGGGGTAGGGGTTGTGTTGTTGAAAAATAATGTTTAGTAGGAAATATATATATTCAATATTTAATTTAATAACGTATATATTTTTATATATAAATATTTAGTGTAAAAACAGCGTTATTAGATTGGATAATATGGACAAAAATCATTATAATCATGCATAATTATGCAAAAAAAATATAATTGTAATATTTTTATATTCAATAACAAATACTTATTGTTTCCTCTAGCATTTGTATAAGAAGAAACTAATTTTTAATATTAACGCTGATATACAATGAAAAAATGTAGGTTATAAGAATAAAATTTAAAGGATTCAAACGAAAAATATTAAACAGAATCCATAAGGCCACCTTAACAAAAACCGAAAAATTAATTTTTAAAAATAAAACGAAAAATATACCCATCCGAATTTATTAAATTTTATTAAAGACACAGACGCCGAGGATTACAAAAATTATTTCCGAATGACAAGTGTAGTCTACAAGGAACTTTTGGACTTGGTTAAGCCTTATATTATGAAACAACGAGCAAACATGAGGAATCCTATATCAGCAAATGAAAGATTAGCAGTAACTTTGCGTTTTTTGGCAAATGGAAGATCATTCGAGCATTTAAAATATTCTGCTGTAATTTCTCCCACTACTATAAGTGAAATTGTCATGGAGACTTGCAATGCAATATCTGAGGCGCTTAAAGGATATATAAAAGTAAGTGAGACTATTTTTTTGTTGAAGTTACATATATTTTTTTAATTGAAACTCTGTATGAAACAGCTCATTTCGTGTAGATGTTTTGTCGCTGAATAAAAATCCAACCTCAGAATTGCGCCAGCACGTCAGGATTTTGATATATTCTAACCTTAAAGTGCTAAAAATACGGTTTTTGAGATATTTGAGGTTATGTTATGAGAACAGCAAAATCTTTCCCTGACTACTATTTAGCGCATCATTAAGCATATAAGTTTGCTGTTATCATAACATAACCTCAAATATACTCGAAAACCATGTTTTTGGCACTTTAAGATTAATATGTCTCCAAATCCTAAGATGTTGGCGCACTGTTAAGGCCTAATTTGGATTCAGCGGCAAAAAAATCTACAAGAAATGATATGTTTTGCTCACCGAGCAAAACATATAAAATGTATTATTAAGATTAATAAACTCATTATACAGTGCATCCCAAAAGTTATGTCTAAATTCATTTAAAATTCAGGGGTGTGGTCGAAAAAAAAACGCTCGGACCCGTCGATTTTTATTTCAAGTTGCGCATTTTTTTACGTGAAGTTTGTATATACAAGGTTGCTCAAAAATAAAAATGTACGCACAGTGGCAGCATAGTGCGGAGGAGCGCCATCTTGCTGGAAAATGAGTTCTTCGTCAGGATAGTCTTGGTCCAATGGATTTGGAAATAAAGCTAGTAATGCTGGAACTAATTCAAATTGGAGAAAATCGAGATACACTTGTCCCGTTAAAGTCTGTTCAAAGAAAAAGGGACATATTACTCTTCTGCGTACTATTCCACACCACACATTTAGTTTTTGAGGGTACTGGGGTTTACCTCCAATGTGGATTTTCTGCTGCCCAATATCGACAATTTTGTCTGTTCACACTACCATTTAAACAGAACGTTTCGGGATCATTGGAAAAAATAATATTACTTACTAAATTATTATTTAGATTGCACATGTTTTGTAAGCGTTCCCAAAACTCATTTCGCCTATCGAAATCGTCATCAAATAACTCTTGCACAGTAATAACTTTGTAGGGATGATATTTGTGCTTTTTAACTATTCGGTGAACTATAGATTTCGCCATGTGTAAATTTGCCTCAATCTGCGACAGAGGAGTGCATGGATTTTCTTCCAAAAGAAACGAAACGTCAAGTTGTTCATTTTCATCTCGAGCAGGACGACCAGATTTCGGTAGATCTCTAACATGACCGAATTCTCTAAATTTAGCCTCTATTCTACTCACCATCTTTTGACATATCGGAAGACGATCGGGATGGATTTTATTGAATAATTGAGCAGCTTCTCTTTGAGTACGTGTTCTATCACCAAACCCAACCATGCACAGAATTTCTATTTTTTCTCGTTCCGTTAACTTGTGAAAACCGCAACTTTGCTCGTACACTTCACACTTGACAATATCTGCCAACAATAAAAAAACACGAATGAATGGAATTTTGCTCTGTTGACTTTAGGTCTAGGACATGATGCATGAATCATACGTAGAATTCCACGCGAAATTTAAAAATGAAATAAAAAAAGGTGTTTTCATTTGAAAAAATTAAGTTGATGGTCGTATTTTATTTTTGAGCGACCCTGTATATACAAACTTCACGTACAAAAATACGCATCTTGAAATAAAAATCGACGGATCCGAGCGTTTTTCTTTTCGAACACACCCCTGAATTTTAAATGAATTTAGACATAACTTTTGGGATGCACTGAATATTAAGATTAATCCATAAACGTGGAAAAATATTTATTAATAGTTTCCTGCGAACATTGTTTTTGCAGTTGGCCAACTACATGTTCTTGCTCATTTACATAATTATTGCATTCGGACTGTACCTTTCTTATTTTTATTTGTGGTGGATTTGTAGGTGTAGATTCTATGGGCGGGGAATTTAATGGGAATGAAACCGTTGTTGGAGAAAGCGTAGGCGTTGTGGTATATCCGTTGTAGCTGAAAGTCGTGCTTAAAGAAGAAGATGGTCCTGAACCATAGTCATAAGCGAAAGTCTGAGCGGCCGTTGGTAATGGCTTTTTACAGGAATTCAAAATAATCATCCATTACTCTCAAAGAGACTTAAGTATATGACCAAAGGAGGGAAAAAAGTAAACTCAAAGTCCAAGTCTCATAAATCAGCGTCTATTAAAGGTTACGCGTTTCGCCTAATTAGGGCATCATCAGACCTATCGAAATACAAAAACCACACACTGACTCACACTAACATAAATAAAAAAATATAAAATAAAATAAGTTTTCACCATCGTGTAACGTTATTGACTAAAATGTATTAGTCAATATTGTTTATAAAATATTTTAGTCAATAACGATACGCGATGGTGTAAACTTATTTTATTTTATATTTTTTCCATTAGTTCCATTGACATTTATTTGCACAGAGTTTCAATAAATGTCAATGGTCAATTTGTCAGAGTTTCTGCGTAGGGTACCGAGTTCTGCCTCAAAAAGTACATCACTAATCGCCTTTTCTACCAAAAGCCGTGGTTGCGGATCTAGTTTTTCCAATTTTTTTGGCCAGATCTTTGCAATCGGATCCTCTTCTTTTGTTAAATACTCGCACGCAAGAGACAGCAGCTCTTTGTTTTCTCAATATTTTGTTGTTTTTAAATTTTTCGGTTTGTTAGTGATGTCAATTGTAGTATTTCTTAAAGCATCGTTTGAAATCTTTTCAGCGTCCACCTGAATATCCTGAAAAAAAAAAGAAATCAAAATACGTTTTAGCTGTTCAAGGTTTTAATATTTTTTTTAGATGCCATCTACTAAAGAAGAATGTGATAAAAATAGCAGATGACTTTGGATCAAAATGGCAGCTCTGGAATTGCCTCGGCGCAATTGACTGCAAGCACGTCGTCATTTTTAAGCCAGCGAATTCCGGTTCCAGATATTTTAATTACAAGGGTACACACAGTATCGTGTTAATGGCTATTGTTAATGCAAGTTATGAGTTTATAATGGTTGATGTTGGGACCAATGGGCCAAACACTCTGTTAGGGATCAGTAAAAAAAGATGTTTATATAGGAATCTCCAATTTTAGACCTTGAGCAATATAGCAGCACCCTCAGTTATGTTAGTGGTATTAATGGAATTGTGAAAGACAGAGACTAAAAGTATTACTGAAAGTTCTAATTCAAAAACTCGAAGTAAGTAAATAAAAATTATAATATTTTTTTTATCAAGACCATTAATTCAACTGAAGAGAAATTGATCAATGGCACGAATCTAAAATCTGGAAAATGATCTGGCAAGGAAAAAGAGTTCCTACGAATCAAATTAGTGGCTCTAATAATAAGGAATGAACTAATAATACAAGGTGCTTTTGTTTAACATAGTATATATTAATATATTTTATTTCAATTAAATCTTTGTGTTTACATTAACTCAAGCTGTAGGTTTGTGCAATTAGCATTCAGAAACATGACAGTCCAGAGATTTTTTTATAGCAAATAGACAAATCCGTGAATTGTGATTCTGTTAATGAATCTAGGAAGTTTTATAGCAGGTAGGAACCTATTATCAGTTTGATTTTTTTCGCCAGTTTATAAATAAATAGTCGAATTTCACGCAATTTGTAAGTTTTATATGCATTAAAATATTTTTTCTAGACAGTGATGACTATGATGAGAGTGAATTTGTCTCGTGGCTCTCCAATAATAATGAGCCGGAATAATAATGATAAATGAGAAATATAATATATTACAAATACTAAACTTTCTTCTCATAAGATGTGGCATCAAACTTTTCTTGATACATTGCAACAATTGCAACACTTTAAATCACAATTTTAAGGACATTTCAATTATAATTTTATGAAAATTGCTTTAATAATTTATTACCGTCCCTATTTGTACTTTTTTTTATAAGGAAAATTCCTTCAACTATAGCATTTATTCTTATACATTTTTTTTAGTGTACCTTGAATTTTTTTTTTAAATACGAAAAAATATGCCGTTTGTCCCTCCTAAATACAATACATACATACGTAAATATACCTCAACGTAGAATGATTATATTTAATCATCTGAAGTCAAAAATGCCACATTATTAGAGAAAATAGAGACGGAGTCACCTATATACTGTATTGCGATGTACATATTTGTTTTTAAAGCATAAAGAAGTAGAAAAAAAACACGAATCATAAACTACATAATATTTATTATATTTACTAAAATTTTACAACGCTGTGTAACAAAAATGTACAAAAAACAACAATTAAATGACTTAATATGTATATAATATGTATTTTTACATTATAAGTTTATAACGGTACTTTACTCTACATGGCTCACGTTTTTAAATGGTAACATAAGATTTTTTTAGTCATTTTTCTTATTCACATGTCAATTGGTTTCATTTTAATCGGTTTACCTAAATACACCCCCGGTTGTTATAATGGTTTAAAACATAAATAAGCGCTTTTTTTTTTAGTAAGCGGCCTCTCTTATAGACAACTAGTGAGAAAACTTCTCGCAACATGTAAAATCTACTCTAACTACCCATCTACGTGTCTACTCTAGGTACAAAATTATAAAAGTTTTCTGCCTTATTAGGTGTCTCAATTTCAAGGGTGTTCGGGTGTATTTAGGTAGACCCTTGTAATAGCCCAAAAACGCGTTAAAACAATTATTATAGTTTTTAGCGCGTTTATTGGTCCTTCTATCGTTAATACATTTTTCTAATTAAAACACTTTTTTTCCTAACCTGTAAACTTTTAACAAAACAAAAAATATTATTAAACACAAAAAATGACGTTCTTGCATCATTTTCGGACGAATGTACAACGTGTTGTTCGTTTATATATATATATATGTCTACGGCCCAATTTTTTTTTTCAAAATTTTTTATTTTATTTTGATTCTGAACTATAAAAACCCCAAACGTGCGGGTGGTGGCTTTTTCATTTTCCTCTCGTTTAGGCGAGAACATTAAGTCGACGTTTTGCTTCGAAATGACACATTTCATCATCAAACGGAACGAACTCGCTCTACAAAAAACCCTAAAAATTATGGCCTAATAATGATTTTTTTTTACCTCTTTTTAAACACAATATTGTCATTATTCTAAATTTCTACGAGTTTATCAACTTCATCCTATAGGTTTTTGTTTTTTTCGAAAACAAAAGAATAGAGAAAAAATAAGGGAGAAAAACTATTGCGTGGGTTGTGGTGGTGGTGGTGGGGTCGTGAATTACAGGAGGATTTTTGTTGTTTTTTTTTTTTGGCAAATTACAATTTTTTTATACAAGGTGATCATCATTAAATGGGTTTATTAAGAATACTCTTAAAATTATTTATTGTACATTTCTACACTTTTAGATTCTACATACGTTCTGATGGACATTTGAAAGACATATTTCAGGTTTCTGGACTATTTTTTAATTTTATTTCAGTCAAAAAATTATTTATTTATTCCAGGCATTCGAACATTGATTAAATTTATTTAAAAACATGTTTCATTAATTCCAATTATATCAAGTCTGATATATTTAAAATAATTTTTAATTACAGGCATTTGAAGCCTTTTCATGTATTTCAGATAATTGTTTCACTTCATTCTAGGCACTAGAAGCCATTTTTAATATAGTTTAAATAATGGTTCATATCTTCTTGATATTTCTTGAAAATAATTAATAATTAATTAAAAATTAATTACTACTTAATTGGAAATTGCTCTAGTAAGGCCAATTTTTGATCAAGAAATATTTTTTTTATACATGATTCATCCTTAAAGAATTACGAGAATATCTTAAATAACTTGGAAGTTATGTGCGAAAATGTTTAGGAATGATAAAAAAAATTTGTTCTAAAAACTTTTTTTGCAGGCCATTTTGATGAATTTTTATTGAAGCAATTTTTCATGTATTCCAAATATTTAAAGGAATTTTCAATTCCAGGCATTTGAGGCCATGTTTCAGATATTTTAGGTAATTTTTTTACTTCATTTCAAGCACTGAAGGTCATGTTCAATACAGTTTAAGTCATGGTTCGTTTCTTCCAGATATTTGAAGTTCTTTTGACAGACATTTAAAGTCAAATTAAATTTACTAGGTTATGTTACCAGACATTTGAAGCCAATTTACACTTATTTCAAATATTCGAAGACCATTTATATTCCTTCGTTTAATAATCGAAAAATCTGGAGAATTTCTGAATTTCATTTCAGTTAATCAGTATCTTTTTTATTCAATTATTCCTGATATTTGAAGCCCCTTTAAATTTCTTCAGTAAATTCAGACGTAACTGGATTATTTTTTAATTTGATTTCAGGCAATTGAAGTTCTCTTTTAATTATTTATTTCATACATTCAGAGCTAATTTTCATGTTTAATTAAGTTATTTGAAGCCATTCCTTAAATACACTTAAAATATATCTTGCAAATATTTGAAGCCAATTTAAATTCCTTCAATTAAAATTTTCACTATCTGAATAATTTTTGAATTTCATTTCAATGAATTG
This sequence comes from Anthonomus grandis grandis, assembly GCF_022605725.1. Classification (NCBI taxonomy): domain Eukaryota; kingdom Metazoa; phylum Arthropoda; class Insecta; order Coleoptera; family Curculionidae; genus Anthonomus; species Anthonomus grandis. The sequence continues at coordinate 28,825,315 of NC_065554.1, forward strand.
AGGTCATTTTAATGAATTTTTGGTGAAGTTATTTTTCATGCATTTCAAATATTTAAAGTCATTTTTAATATCACATCTTAAGTCTGGAAAGTTTAGTCTAAGAACATGGAAATTTCTCAAATAAAAAAAAATTCAAACGCCAATAATTTACTCTAAAAACCTAAAATTAAATAAAAAAATTATTTCAAAGGCCTAAAAGACGTGAAAAATGGCTCCAAAATCCTGGAATAAAAGGAAGCCTTATTTCAAATACTTGATATAATAAAACATTGTTCGATAAACTTGGAAAATTTTTTAAAAAATCCAGAAATTAAAAAAATTAAAAAAAAATACAAAAACATAAAACCGTAGAAAAAATGTCCTCAAAGTCCTGGAATAAAACGATATTTTATTCAAAATTCCTAGAATAAGCAAATTATTTTAAAATCGGATAAGAAATGAGCTCATAAAAAAATAAAATTGATTTTAAAAATTTTTCGATTATATTCGGAACACTGCAAGCATCTGGACAATAGAAAAACTTAGTCTAAAACCTTGGAATAAAATAAAAATGTCTTTTAAATGCCTGGAATAAATAAAGAATTACATGTTAAATCTGGAAAGCTTAGTCTAAAAACATGGAAATTCCTCAAATAAAAAAAAATTAAAACGCCAATAATTTACTCTAAAAACCTAAAATTAAATAAAAAAATTATTTCAAAGGCCTAAACGACGTGAAAAACGACTCCACAATCCTGGAATAAAAGGAAGCCTCAGTTTAAATACTTGATATAAAAAAAAAATGTTCGATAAACTTGGAAAATTAAAAAAAGTATTTAAAGCCAAAATATTGAAGCTATTTTAGGTATTATCAGTTGAATTCCTGGATTATCCTTTTTTTGTGGGTATTTAAAGTAATGACTTTAAAAATTGAAGTCATTCAAATCACTTATCTAATTTTGTTTATTTATTAAATTTTTTATTCCAGGCATTAGAAGCATTAATTAAATTTATTTAAAGACATGTTTCATTAATTCCAATTATATCAAGTCTGATATATTTAAATTCATTTTTAATTACAGGCATCTGAAGCCTTTTCATGTATTTCAGATAATTGTTTCACTTCATTCTAGGCACTAGAAGCCATGTTTAATACAGTTTAAATATTGGTTCATATCTCCCTGATACTTGGAGCTCTTTAAGGTCTACAACTTAATCCTCTAAAGATTTGTTTATTTAAACAATGGTGAGTGAGCTATTTGATGATTTGTCTTAAGTAGGCCCATGAGGGTCAATTTCTCTTGATACCCAAATATCTTGCAAATAGGTGATCCTACATAAAAAGTGATTGGATTCATTCCTATAGAGCATGAAACGATCTACAAATTGATTCTTTAAGTTTTTTTTCATTTAACCAATAATAAGCGAGAAATTGGAGGATTTGTGTTCAGTAGACTCATAAAGAGCAATTTCTTCTTGACACCCAAATATCTTCCAAATGTTTGGCTCTACTTAAAAAATGAGTAGAACAACTCTTGTAGAGCATGAAATAATCTACAAGCTTACCCTATAAGGTTTTTCTTCATATACAAGAACAGTTTTAAACTGATCCTCAAAACTTATTGGAAAAAATTACCATGAAACCAAAATTGTTCTAGTAAAGCCAATTTTCCATCTAGAATTATTTTTTTTACACATAATTCATCTGTAAAGTGTTTTATATTTAATATTAAAAGAATTACGAGAATACCTTAAATAACTTGGAAGTTATATGCAAAAATGTTTAGAAATGATTAAAAAAAATTTGTTCCAAAAACTTTTTTGCAGGCCATTTTAATGGATTTTTATTGAAGCTATTTTTCATGTATTCCAAATATTGAAAGCAATTTTCAATTCCAGGCATTTAAAGCCATCTTTCAGATATTTTAGGTAATTTTTTTACTTCATTTCAAGCACTAAAAGCCACGCTCAATATGGTTGAAGTCATGGTTCGTTTCTTCCAGATATTTGAAGTTCTTTTGACAGACATTTAAAATCAAATTAAATTTACTACAAACGGTTGAAGCCATTTTAAATTTCTCCAGTTCAATATTTACAGTAATTCTTTCATGTTAAAAATTTCTGGAGTATTTTTTAAATTTAAATTCAGGCAACTTACGTATTCTTTTGCTCATTTATTAAATGAAATTTATTCCGAGCATTTGAAGCTGTTTTTCATTGATTAAATTTTTTCAGAACCATGCTCTCTCAATGTCAGTTATTTGAAGCTATTTCTTTTATAGAGTTAAAGCAAAATTTTAAATATTTTAGGTTATGTTACCAGACATTTGAAGCCAATTTACTTTTATTTCAAATATTCGAAGACCATTTATATTCCTTCGTTTAATAATAGAAAAATCTGGAGAATTTCTGAATTTCATTTCAGTTAATCAGTATCTTTTTTATTCAATTATTCCTGATATTTGAAGCCCCTTTAAATTTCTTCAGTAAATTCAGACGTAACTGGATTATTTTTTAATTTGATTTCAGGCAATTGAAGTTCTCTTTTAATTATTTATTTCATACATTCAGAGCTAATTTTCATATTTAATTAAGTTATTTGAAGCCATTCCTTAGATACACTTAAAATATATCTTGCAAATATTTGAAGCCAATTTAAATTCCTTCAATTAAAATTTTCACTATCTGAATAATTTTTGAATTTCATTTCAATGAATTGAGGTCATTTTAATGAATTTTTGGTGAAGTTATTTTTTATGCATTTCAAATATTTAAAGTCATTTTTAATATCACATCTTAAGTCTGGAAAGTTTAGTCTAAGAACATGGAAATTTCTCAAATCAAAAAAAAATTAAAACGTGAAAAATGTCGCCAAAATCCTGGAATGGAAGAAAGCCTTAGTTAAAATACTTGATATAATAAAAAAATGTTTAATAAACTTGAAAAATTAAAAAAATATTCCAGAAATTTTAAAAATTAAAAAAAAACACAAAAACCGTAGAAAAAATGTCCAAAGTCCTGGAATAAAACGATATTTTATTTAAAATTCCTAGAATAAGCAAATTATTTTAAAAGCGGATAAGAAATGAGCTCATAAAAAAATAAAATCGATTTTAAAAATTTCTCGATTATATTCGGAACACTGCAAGCATCTGGACAATAGAAAAACTCAGTCTAAAAACCTGGAATAAAATAAAAATGTCTTTTAAATGCCTGGAATAAATAAAGAATTGCATGTTAAATCTGGAAACTTTAGTCTAAAAACATGGAAATTAAATAAAAAAATTATTTCAAAGACCTAAAAGACATGAAAAACGACTCCACAATCCTGGAATAAAAGAAAGCCTCAGTTTAAATACTTGATATAATAAAAAAATGTTCGATAAGCTTGGAAAATTTAAAAAAGTATTTAAAGCCAAAATATTGAAGCTATTTTAGGTATTATCAGTTGAATTCCTGGATTATCCTTTTTTGTGGGTATTTAAAGTAATGACTTTAAAAATTGAAGTCATTCAAATCACTTATCTAATTTTGTTTATTTATTAAATTTTTTATTCCAGGCATTAGAAGCATTAATTAAATTTATTTAAAGACATGTTTCATTAATTCCAATTATAGCAAGTCTGATATATTTAAATTCATTTTTAATTACAGGCATTTGAAGCCTTGTTTCACGTATTTCAGATAATTTTTTTACTTCATTCTAGGCACTAGAAGCCATGTTTAATACAGTTTAAATATTGGTTTATATCTTCCTGATACTTGAAGCTATTTAAGGTCTACAACTTAATTCTCTAAAGACTTGTTTATTTAAACAATGGTGAGTGAGCTATTTGATGATTTGTCTTAAGTAGACCCATGAGGGTCAATTTCTCTTGACACCCAAATATTTTGCAAATAGGTGATCCTACATAAAAAGTGATTGGATTCGTTCCTATAGAGCATGGAACGATCTACAAATTTATCCTTTAAGGTTTTTTCATTTAACCAATAATAAGCGAGAAAATGGAGGATTTTTGTTAAGTAGGCTCATAAAGAGCAATTTTTTCTTGAAACACAAATATCTAGTAAATGTTTCGTTCTACATAAGAAATGTGTAGAACAATTCTTGTCGAGCATAAAGTAATCAACAAGTTTAGCCTCTAAGGTTTTTTTCATATACAAGAACAGTTTTAAACTGATCCTCAAAAGTTAATGGAAAAAATTACCATGAAACCAAAATTGCTCTAGTAAAGCCAATTTTCTACCTAGAATTATTTTTTTTACACATAATTCATCTGTAAAGTGTTTTATATTTAATACTAAAAGAATTATGAGAATATCTTAAATAACTTGGAAATTATATGCGAAAATGTTCAGGAATGATAAAAAAAAATTTGTTCCAAAAACTTTTTTTGCAGGCCATTTTGATGAATTTTTATTGAAGCTATTTTTCGTGTATTCCAAATATTAAAAGCAATTTTCAATTCCAGGCATTTGAAGCCATGTTTCATATATTTTAGGTAATTTTTTGACTTCATTTCAAGCACTAAAAGCCACGTTCAATACGGTTAAAGTCATAGTTCGTTTCTTCCAGATATTTAAAGTTCTTTTGACAGATATTTAAAGTCAAATTAAATTTACTGCAAATGGTTGAAGTAATTTTAAATACCTGCACTTCCTCCAGTTAGATATTTACAGTAATTCTTTCATGCTAAAAATTTCTGGAGTATTTTTTAAATTTGAACTCAGGCAATTTACTTACTCTTTTGCTTTATTTGTTTTTGTCTACTTCAGGCTTTTGAAGCTGTCTGGTATTCAGGTTATTTAAAGTAATTTTAAATTTATTTCAGATATTTGAAGCCATATATTCCATGGATTAAATTTATTGAGAGTTATGTTTTATCAATATCAGTTATTTGAAGCCATTTCTTGGATACAGTTAAAGCTATTTTATTTAAGTGAATTATCAAATATTTGAGGTTACTTTGCCAGACCAATTTGCACTTATTTCAAATATTCGAAGACCATTTATATTCCTCCGATTAATAGTCGGAAAATCTGGTGAATTTCTGAATTTTTGTTTTATACGATTAACGTTTCTTGATGATGTCTAAAGCCATTTTATTAATTTTTTTGTTGAAGCGTATTTGAAGCCCATTTAAATTTCTCCATTAAATTCGACGTAGCTGGACTATTTTTTAATTTTATTTCAGTCAAAAATTATGTATTTATTCCAGGCATTTGAAGCATTGATTAAATTTATTTAAAGACATGTTTCATTAATTCTAATTGTATCAAGTCTGATATATTTAAATTCGTTTTTAATTACAGGCATTTGAAGCCTTTTCATGTATTTCAGATAATTGTTTTACTTCATTCTAGGCACTAGAAGCCATGTTTAATACAGTTTAAATAATGGTTCATACCTGATACTTGGAGCTCTTTAAGGTCTACAACTTTGTCCTCTAATGCTTTTTTCATTTGAACAATGGTGTCTAAAGCCATTTTATTAATTTTTTGTTGAAGCGTATTTGAAGCCCATTTAAATTTCTCCATTAAATTCGACGTAACTGGACTATTTTTGAATTTTATTTCAGTCAAAAAATTATTTATTTATTCCAGGCATTCGAAGCATTGATTAAATTTATTTGAATACATGTTTCATTAATTCTAATTGTATCAAGTCTGATATATTTAAATTCATTTTTAATTACAGGCATTTGAAGCCTTGTTTCACGTATTCCAGATAATTTTTTTACTTCATTCTAGAAAAAATTACCATAAAACCAAAATTGCTCTAGTGAAGCCAATTTTCCATCTAGAATTATTTTTTTTACATATAATTCATCTGTAAAGTGTTTTATATTTAATATTAAAAGAATTACGAGAATACCTTAAATAACTTGGAAGTTATATGCAAAAATGTTTAGGAATGATTTAAAAAAATTTGTTCAAAAAACCTTCTTTAAAGGCCATTTTAATGGATTTTTCTTGAAGCTATTTTTCGTGTATTTTAAATATTTAAAGCAATGTTCAATTCCAGGCATTTGAGTATTTAAAGCCACGTTTAATACAGTTAAAGTCATGGTTTGTTTCTTCCAGATATTTGAAGTTCTTTTGACAGACATTTAAAGTCAAATTAAATTTACTGCAAACGGTTGAAGCAATTTTAAATACCTGCACTTACCACACTATCTACAGTAATTCTTTCATGTTAAAAATTTCTGGAGTATTTTTTAAATTTAAATTCAGGCAACTTATGTACTCTTTTGCTTATTTATTAATTTTTTTATTCCGAGCATTTGAAGCTATTTTTCATTTATTGAAAACCATGCTCTCTCAATCTCAGTTATTTGAAGCTATTTCTTTCATACAGTTAAAGCTAAATTAAAACTATTTGAGGTCAGGTTGCTAGACATTTGAAGCCAATTTACACTTATTCCAAATATTTGAAGACCATTAAAATTCATCCGATTAATAATCGGAAAATCTAAAAAATTCCTGAATTTTATTTCAGTTAATTAATATTTTTCATTCAATTATTCCTGGTATTTGAAGCCTCTTTAAATTTCTTCAGTAAACTCAGACGTAACTGGTTTATTTTTTTATTTGATTTCAGGCAATTGAAGTCCTCTTTTAATTATTTATTTCATGCATTCAGAGTTAATTTTTATATTATCTAGTTAAAGCCAACTCATATTTAATTAAGTTATTTGAAGTCATTCCTTAGATAGACTTAAAATATATCTTCCAAATATTGAAAGTCCATTTAAATTTCAGGTATCTGAATAAGTTTCGAGTTTTATTTCAATAAATTGAGGTCATTTTAATAAATTTTTGTTGAAGTTATTTTTCATGCATTTCAAATATTTAAAGTCATTTTTATTTCCAGGTATTTAAAGTCAAGTTATGGAAGCAATTTTAGATGTATCGAGTTGAATTCCTGGATTATCCTTTTATTTTGGGTATTTAAAGTCTTTTAAAATCGAAGTCATTATACACATTTGTTTATTTATTAAATTTTTCATTCCAGGCATTTGAAGCTACTTTCTACGTTCTCTAGTTATTTAAAATCATTTGAAACCCATTTTAGTTATTTGAAGCCATTTCTTAGACACAGTTGAAATAAACCAAAAATAAATTATTTTATTTTATTTTAAGCATTTAAAGCTACATTCAAAATACTTGAGGCTAGTCAGGCATTTCAAGCTGATTTACAATTATTCCAAATATTTTAAGTCAATTTCAATGACTTCAATTTATATTCCGGGTATGTGGAGTTATTATTTTGAATTTTATTTCAGTCAAGTAACGTCTTTTTTTTTATTTATTTATTAATTTATTTGTTCCAACAACTTGAAGCTATTTTCCATTTATTCCGGCTCAATAAATTAATTTTAAGAGTTTATTGCAGGTATTTGAAGCCATTTATTAATTATATTTAAAGCAACGGTACAGTTCAAAAATGAATCTATATATTCCAGCTATTTGAACCCAATTTATAATTATTTCAGTTATTTGAAGTCGATTTAAATTCCTTCAATTAAAATTTCCGCTATCTGAATAATTTTTGTATTTTATTTCAATGAATTAAGGTCATTTTATTGAACTTTTGTTGAAGTTATTTTTCATTCATTTCAAATATTTAAAGTCAGTTATTTTTATTTCCAGGTATTTAAAGCCAAATTATTGAAGCATTTTTAGATATATCTATTTAAATTCCTGGATTATTCTTTTATTGTGGTTATTTAAAGTCTTTTAAAATCGAAGTCATTCAAATCACTTATACACTTTTGTTTATTTATTAAATTTTTTATTCCAGGTATTTGAAGCTATTTTCTACGTTCTCCAGTTATTTAAAATCATTTGAAACCTATTTTAGTTATTTGAAGCCATTTCTTAGGCACGGTTGAAATAAATCAAAAATAAATAATTTTATTTTATTTTAAGCATTTAAAGCTATTCAGGCATTTAAAGCCAATTTACAATTATTCCAAATTTTTTAAGTCAATTTAAATGACTTGAATTTATATTCCGGGTATCTGGAGTTATTATTTTGAGTTTTATTTCAGTCAATTAACGTCTTTTTTTATTTATTTATTAATTTATTTGTCTCAGGCATTTGAAGCTATTTTCCATTTATTCTAGCTCAATAAATTAATTGCAGGTATTTGAAGCCGTTTATTCCATTTATTAATTATTATATTTAAAGCAACGGTACTGTTCAAATATGAATCTATATATTCCAGCTATTTAAAGCCAATTTATAATTATTTCAATTATTTGAAGCTATTTCTTAAATACACTTAAAATATATCTTCAAAGTATTTGAAGCCCATTTAAATTCCTTCAATTAAAATTTCCGCTATCCGAATAATTTTTGTATTTTATTTCAATGAATTCAAGTCATTTTAATGCATTTTAAATATTTAAAGTGAATTTTAATTCCAGGTATTTGAAGCCAAATTATTGAAGCAATTTTAGATATAATCAGTTGAACTCCTGAAATATCCTTTTTTTGTAGGTATTTAAAGTAATATCTTTTTTTAATACTTTTATTTATTTAATAATTTTTTTATTCCAGGCATTTGAAGCTATTTCTGGGACACAGTTAAAATAATTCTTGCAGGTATTTTTTTATTTTATTTTAAGCATTTAAAGCTACATTCAAAATACTTGAGGCTATTCAGGCATTTATTAAGCCGATTTACAATTATTCCAAATATTTGAAGTCAATTTTAATTTATATTCCGGATATGTGAAGTTATTATTTTGAATTTTATTTTAGTCAAGTAACGTTTTTTTTTTTCATTTATTTATTAATTTATTTGTTTCAGGCATTTGAAGCTATTTTCCATTATGCATTTTAAATTTAGTGCAAGCCTTCGAAGCCATTTCACTGAATTTTTGTTGAAGAATTTTTATGCATTCAAAATATTTAAAACAATTTTCAATTCCAGGCATTTGAAGCCTTGTTTCAGATATTTTAGGTAATTTTCTTATATTATTCCAGGCACTAGAAGCCACGTTAAAATCATGGTTGATTTCATCCAGATATTTCAAATACTTTTGCCAAGCATACCAAGTTACATTTATTCCAAATAGTTGAGTCCCACTTAATTTCTTCCAATTAATATTTCGAATATCTAGAGTATTTTTGAATTTTACTTCAGTGAATTGACGTCGGACATTTGAAGCAATTTTCATTATTTTTCATTGCAGTAATTTTCGATGTATCTCAATAATTATGTAAATGTATGTATATAATCTATATTATAATTATGTAACTTAGTCCAGGTATCTGAAGCTATATATTCTGTTTTATATATTTAAGGTAGTTTTTATCTTTATTCTTTGCTAGATTTTTGAAGCTATTTTAAAATTCTTCTTTTTATTAAAACGGAAAACTTACCTTGGTACAAATATAGTGACTTATTAAAATAAAAAAACTGCTTCTCTCTATAATCTCTAATACTAGAAAGAGACAACTGTGAATTGCCTGTATCTCATAAACAATTTTTCCAAACTTTGTCATGCCCATGAAATTTCAAGTAGAATCTAAAAATTTAACGATATAGAGTGTGTTCCATATAAAATATCAATTATGCCTGCTAGTTGGCACTTTTTAAATACACCCAATAAAATTGCAACGTATCACCCTGTATAACAAAAAAAAGACCCAATACATACCTACATAAAAAATATTACCCTGGTCGAAAATTATTAATTAATATCATCATACGTAATTTGCCAAAAAAAAAACAACAAAAGACTACAGTTCTTCATTAAAACCGAAATGAATTCTGTATTTTTTTTCTTCATTTTTTTATTCGACTGATATGAAAATTGTGCTATATACGGGGCCCTTCAATAGCTGAAACACCCCGTACATTTTTAAAACTATTATTATTTATTTTATTATTATTTATTTATTATTATTATTATAAGTATTAGTAGTAGTAGTACATCGTTGATTTTGCTTAGATACGCTAAAAATGGCCGCTATATTTTTTTTTTAAATCATCTTTTCCAGTATTTAAAAAAGAAAAGAAAAACTTATTTGGCAGTCGTATTATATGTAAAAGTAAAAAAAATATTTGTTTTCTTCCTTTTTATTTCGTGTAAACGTAAAAATGGTTTTTTTGACACACCTTGTACAATTTCATCGAATATATACAGCGGAAAAACGAATACAACAATACAAATTACAGATGGCAACACTGTTTATTGATTAGGCCGGACGGAGGACTGAACGGTCTCCTGTCACATTCAAAAAAAAATTGTATATTTAATAAACCGCTTGATTTTTGTTTATAGGTATGTTGCACAGTAGATGTGAACTTCGTTACTTTAAAGGAGACACCCCATTTGAATTAGGATTCAATATCAGTGAGTTAAAACAAAATGTACTGGGCCTCATTTTTAACAAAATCTGAGTCACTGTCTTAAGACCATAAACTTACGACACTGACACAGTCAAACGCCTTAGACAAGTCGCAAAAAGCTATTGCCCAAAGGCAATCCTCATTTGTCCTCAAATATATCTCCTAGGAAAGCAAAGGTACAATGAGATGATAACTTCCAAGGATTACACCTCAAGAAGTGAACATGATAGAGAAAACCTCTTGTCAGTTTCAAACAGGGGCAACAAGATAAAGATTCGAGAAGCAACAGTAAATATTAACGAATTCAGTGTATATAGGATAAGCTAATAAAGCTCAAGAACCCAGTAGACGATACAGAATAAGGAGGATGCTGTATGAGATGCTGTAAGTGTAAATATTTTATTTTTATCAAAATAGAGAGGTTGTTGATTGATACGACTCAATGTGGAAACCACGACTTGGCTCGCAATTGTTTAATAGTAAATATTTCAGTAGTTTGGTGAACACCAAGTTCTACAGTTAACGCACCTTATTTGTAACATGAATGATATCCAAGAATTGGGCAAAGAAAGGAAATTTTAGAATTCGAGTTTTTAGAACCTTATGATAAGGTCCCAGTTGAAGTCACACTTTAGAATATTCAGCAATTAAGTGAAAGATTGATCTTTGAAGACTTATTCACACAGCCCAACTTCACATACTGAAGGGGATCCAGAAGGTTCAATTGAGAATCAATGGTGACTCTTTAAAGAAATTTTTGTCAGTCAGAAGGACATACTCAACTACTTGAAATATGTAAAAAATCTGCTTTTTCAAACGCCTGGAATAATAAAACAATGTCTTCAAATGCCTGGAAGAACTGGAATACTTCACTTGCCTAAAATAGGTCAAGAATGTCTTCGAGTGCCTGGAATAAAATGGAAAACTACTTGGAATAAGCTAAAAAATCCCTCTATAGTCGTAAATATGATTATTCGCACACTATAGCCGTTAAAATTAACAAAAGGAGCTATTTTCGTCAGGTTTTAACTCGATAACCATTCCTCCAGAGAGACTCCACCAATTTCATGAAATTTGACGTAGAAATTTCTGGTGCTAGTGTTACAAATTAATCTCAATTATTCTGCATTTATCATAATCACTCAATAGAGTAGTAATCAATACATAATTGTGACGATCAACATAGAGGCTCCTCATGACAGAGTAAATGAATCAATTTGCATGATTCCAGGCATGACTTCATAGTTAATAAAATAATTGAGAAATCCTTAGATAAACCTGAAATTGATTTTAAAAAAAAACCATCATAGTAATTCCAGTGAGTCATTGATGTGAATGATTTCGAAAACTATTTGCAAGTCTTTGATTTTGATTAAATTTTTCCTTCGAAGGTCCGTGAATGTGAGTGAATCAATAAAATTATTTTAATGATTAAAAGGAGCCCTTGTGGCCATTAAATTGATTAAATCAATTAAATAGTTGTGAGTAAATATTCATTAAAATCACTTGTGATTGTGATCATCATAGTGACTCCAAATAATATTCCATAGTAAATAAAATAATTAAGAAATGCTTATATAAACCTGAAGTTGATTAATGAATCATCATAGTGATTCTATCTAGTCTTGATGATCTGAAATCAATAAAATTCAAATCATATATTGATCTAGAAGATTACTTACAAGTCTGTAATTTTAGTTAAGGGACATGAATCTTATGAATCAATAAAATTATTGTAATGATTTAGCAAAGTAAATTAAATACATCAAATAGTTAGGATTCTACAAATTAGAGAATGTCCATAGTGACTCCAAATCGTAAAACCTATTAGTCAATTATCTTGATTTCAATTCATAGTTATAAGGAATTTAAACTTGAAATTGATGATAATAATTTTAATGAGTCATTGACGTAAAATCAATAAAATCACTGTAGTGATTTCAATATACCCTTATGAATTTATATTTGGTGATTTCAAAAAACGATTTGAGCATAATTCATATTTGAACTTCTACAAAATTAAGTGAGATTAACAAGATAATTTTTTATTGATTTGAATGTCTTAAAAGCATGGAATTGATTAAATAATCGATATAAGGATTATTTATAATAAATCAATTAATTGCACCATTGACATAAAATTGATGAAAATTTAGGTAACAATAGTCACGATTTCAATAAACGAATTAAGCTTGAGAATGACATAAATGATCATGATCATCATTTTCATTAGCATAATTTTGATGGAAATCCTTATAAAAATCTAGAATTGATTTTGCGAAAATCATCATCAAAATCATTCATAGCTCGTTGATTTAAAATAAATGAATTAATAAATATAATAATTAAAAATATTAAAGTACTGAATAATTGACACGGTTTAAATAATTCTTGATAAAAGTTGATAACGCAATCAATATATACTCACAACAATCAATTCTATTGATCGTGAAATCAAAAATCAATGGTATTGATTTCGAGAATTACTTACAAATCTGTAATTTTATTGAAATTAATTTTCTAAGGCATCATTAAGTTTGATAAAAAATTGAGGTAATAATAGTCACGATTTCAATAAACGAATTAAGCTTGAGAATGACATAAATGATCATGATCATCATTTTCATTAGCATAATTTTGATGGAAATCCTTATAAAAATCTAGAATTGATTTTGCGAAAATCATCATCAAAATCATTCATAGCTCGTTGATTTAAAATAAATGAATTAATAAATATAATAATTAAAAATATTAAAGTACTGAATAATTGACACGGTTTAAATAATTCTTGATAAAAGTTGATAACGCAATCAATATATACTCACAACAATCAATTCTATTGATCGTGAAATCAAAAATCAATGGTATTGATTTCGAGAATTACTTACAAATCTGTAATTTTATTGAAATTAATTTTCTAAGGCATCATTAAGTTTGATAAAAAATTGAGGTAATAATAGTCACGATTTCAGTAAACGAATTAAATTTTAATGATCATCATCATCATTATTATCAGCATAATGTTGATTCAAATCCTTATTAAAACCTAGAATTGATTTTTCGAAATTCATCATCAAAATGATTCATAGTTCCTTGTAATAGTTAAAAATATTAAAGTAATGAATAGTGATTTCAAAAAACGATTTGGGCATAATTCAGATTTAAAATTCTATAAAATTAAGTGAGATTAACAAGATAATTTTTTATTGATTTGAATGCCTTAAAAGCATTGAATTGATTAACAAACTGATATAGGGATTTTTTATAATAAATCAATTAATTGCACCATTGACATAAAATTTATGAAAATTGAGGTAACAATAGTCACGATTTCAATAAACGAATTAGGCTTAAGAATGAAATAAATGATCATTATCATCAGCATAATTTTAATTGAAATCCTTATAAAAATCTAGAATTGATTTTGCGAAAATCATCATCAAAATCATTCATAGCTCGTTGATTTAAAATAAATGAATTAATAAATATAATAATTAAAAATATTAAAGTATTGAATAATTGACACGGTTTAAATAATTCTTGATAAAAGTTGATAACGCAATCAATATATACTCACAACAATCAATTCTATTGATCGTGAAATTCAAAATCAATGGTATTGATTTCGAAATCCACTTAGAAATCTGTAATTTTCTATGGCGTCATTAAATTTGAAAAAAAACCTTTTTTGAAATTATTTAAAATTTATATCAGTAAAAAGATATTTCAAAGTTAGACCGATAAAGTGAAAACCATTTCACTCTACATCAAATAGTTTTGCCTCTACGGCCTTTGAAAGATAAAAAAGGAACGTCCTTCAACCCTTTATATCTTGAGAATTGTTGCACCAAAGTAGGGCATGTGACCCATCAAATTTCATGGAATTTTACGTAGAATTAAAATATGCAAAGGTGCTTCCATTGAAATAACGAACCTTCACATCTATTTCTAGTATAAAAAAAAACTTTGTAGTTCAGTAAAAACCACTTTTTTTATATCAAATAATTTTGCCTCTACGACCTCCGAAAGTCAAACGAGTTTTAACCCTTGTGTGTCAAAAAAATCATTCCTTACCAATCCAAAATAAAAACCCCGGAAACCATCTAAATAATTAATTACAAATTTATAAATACGCCATACCGGTACAGGTAATAATAATTCTCTACTAAACTTTAGTGTGTTCCATCTCGATTACCTATTTTTTTTTCATTTAATATAATATACTTTTCCAACAACTAGAAAAATCACTTTCACATGTTTTAACAATGCTTAGTTTCGCCTCGGTTAATTTTTCTCATAAATCTATTATTAGTAATAAATAGCTCGGACCACCCCCTCGCTCCCCCTCGTATTTTCTGGGCGGCGCCGTGGGGGGGTGGCACACTCAAAAATATATAATATACGCTTTTAAAAAATAATTTCGGCTACTATGGAGCCTTGGGGGCATACGCTCTAAACAATTATTTTTAAATGGAAAAGTGGCAAAAAAAAGGGAGAGAATCATTGATTTTCCACGAACGAAACTAAGTGCGCCACTCTCCATTAAAAGCAAAAATTTACGACTTTGCAGCAATAAATCGGCAATTGGACGGAAATTATTATTTGACGCTTAACCAAACTTTATTTTTCTCGATGCTAATAAATGAATAATGCGTGGTGCTTTTGTTTTTTTTTTTGGCACTTAATTTCGTCCATTGATGGAAAATAATAAGTGTCATTTCAATGACAAGATTTTAAAAAATGGCAGCAATCAGGGAACTGTCAAAATATTTGCCCAATCAATATAATTCGGTACACTAACACCATGATTTACAACGGTAAGAATTGTATATAAAACATTTAATAGAGAGAACAGTTTGACCGTATGCCCAGGCCCAATAATCCACAATAATATAATATATCAAAAAAATAAATCTGCTATAAAAAATCAATATAATAAAAATCTCTTAACATTTTTGTTATAACAATGCGATACAATTTGTTTTTACCATCTATGTAAATATTCGCAAATTGGCCGTATAATCACCGTTTTTTAGGGCCAAAAAAATCCACCATAATAACAAACGAGAACGTTTCAACAATTAATTTAATAACAAAAAATATGATGTTACTTATTGTAATTGACCGGTAAAAAACGTACGTACGTTTTGGCCCTAAAATTATCAATTTCCGACCCTAAACGACCTATAGCGGGTGTGGTGCGATTTCTCCTATTTGAAATTTTATAAACGAAAAAAATCATCGAGAATCCGTCGACGGTCTGTATATGCGAAAAGTATCATTAAAAAAAAAAAACAACACCGGGTGTCCACCCGGTATATTATTATTAACCTATGGTTTAAAAGTGTATTTTATGAGCTACTAGTCTATGTACAGAGCCTTAATATAAAACTTTTTTACAATATCATAAAATGCGGCCAAAAAATTAACGATTTTATTTATTTATTTTTTTTGGTTTGTGCGTTTTTAAAAACAAGGGTGAGGGGGGTGGTGGTTTTTTTGCGGGGGTTTAAATCGATATTTTTCATCGAACAAGTTTATCAAATAATTATTGTGGTTCACCAAGTATCGTTTTTATGACTTTATTAGTATTTAGTTGAACTCTTTTCTATTTTCATTGTTCTGTAATATTTTTTTCAATTTTTCTCGTTCATATAGTGGTGTTAGAGAATTAAAAAAAAAAATCCATCACTTTTTATTTATTTTTAGTTCTCATTTTATTTTTTGGGGTAATTGAGAATTTTTGGGAACTACAAAGGTGAAAATTAACACCTTTTGATATTGTTAATACTTTATTGAGTATCGACATCTCCCATACTTTTCAGGCAGTTCTCCACTATTGTTCCTGAATGACAAAATGTGTTAATGAATTTCGATCTAAATATTAAATCTGTGCAACATTTATGTTTTTCAAGTATTTAAAGTAATGTCTAAATTCTTCCAGGCATTTAAGGCATTTTCTACGATTTCCATGAGTGTCGAATGCCTGGACGAATATAACAATTAATTTATATGCCTAGAAAGTTGAAAAACTGTCTTCAAATGATTTTGATAATAATTTACATTTTTCAGACATTTAAAGTAATTTTTAAGTTAATCCAGGTATTTTAAGAAATTTCTTACGTTTTCCAGTCATGGATGTCAACTGCCTGGAATAATATAAAAATTAGTTTAAGTGCCTGGAGAATTAAAAATGCCTTGATCAACTATCTGGAAGAAAGTGAAATGCGACTACGACTTAATAACGATCATTTATGTTTTTGAAATATTTAAAGTAATATATAAATTCTTACAGGCATTTAAACCATTTTTTACGATTTCCATGGGTGTCAAGTGCCTGGACGAATATAACAATTAATTTATATGCCTAGAATTTTAAAAAACTACCTGGAATATTCTGACACTTAAATTAATTTAAATTATTCCAGGTATTTTAAGCAATTTTTTACGATTTCCAGGCATGGATGTCAACTGCCTGGAATAATATAATTATTAGTTTAAATTCCTGAAAGATAAAAAAGTGCTTTTAACAATTTGGGAACAAATGATAAATGACTACGTCTTCTGAATATGATTAATGTTTATCAGGCATTTAAATTAATTTTTGACTTCTTCCAGGCATTAAAAATGGTTAATTATGAGGTTCAGGCATTAATATCAACTGCCTAGACGAATATAAAAATTAGTTTAAGTGCCTGGAAAATTAAAAATTCCTTCAGCTATCTGGAAGAAAGTGAAATATAACTACGACTTAATAATTTATGTTTTTCAAGTATTTAAAGTAATGTCTAAATTATTCCAGGCATTTAAAGCAATTTCTACGATTTCCATGGGTCTCTAGTGCCTGGACGAATATAACAATTAATGTTCTGTTCTTGTCGTCACCTCAATTTCACTTTATTGATTAGTTTAATATTTAGTTTGATTTAGTTTAGTTCTATAAGTTATATTCTTAAGTGCATTCAAAGTATCGCTTCTTGCTGTTAATATTTTTTTTGTTTTACATAATGAATGTTGAGATTTGCCTTATTTCCTCGACTCTCCCTATATATTTCCTTACTTGCTATTCTTTACTTTTACTGCAAACTTGGTACATACCCAAATAATACGTCACACGCAAGTACCGAAAAGATTGACGCGGGGAATCGAGGTGAAAAACACTCGGTACTAGATTTTTAATTTAATTCAATTACTTTTATATTTTTCGTGCTAAGTCAGCAGGCTGTGGTGTAAAACCGTCCAAAGGTACATGAACCATCGCAACCTATAAATTTTACAGTCTATAGGGCCTCAATTGATTAGAACCCTTTTCTAATCAATGGCACCCTATTAAACAATTAATTTATATGCCTAGAAAGTTGAAAAACTGTCTTCAAATGACTTTGTCGACAATTTACATTTTTCAGACAATTAAAGTAATTTTTAAGTTATTCCAGGTATTTTAGGCAATTTATTGCGATTTTCAGGCATGAATATCAACTGCCTGAAATAATATAATTATTAGTTTAAATGCCTGGAAAAAGCCTCTGGTTGTGGAAAATGACCTCGAAAGGAAGAAAAAGTGCTTTTAACTGTTTGGGAACAAATGAAAAATGACTACTTCTTCTGAAGATGATTAATGTTTATCAGGCATTTAAATTAATTTTTGATTTCTTCCAGGCATTCAAAATAGTTAATTATGAGGTTCAAGCATTAATATCAGCGTGGAAAATTAAAAATGCCTTCAGCTATCTGGCAGAAAGTGAAATATGACTACGACTTAATAACGATAATTTATATTTTTCAAGTATTTAAAGTATGTCTAAATTCTTTCAGGCATTTAAGGCAGTTTCTACGATTTCCATGGATAACAAATGCCTGGACGAATATAACAATTAAGTTATATGCCTAGAAGAATTCAAAAACTGCCTGGAATATTCTGACACTTAAAATAATTTTAAAGTTATTCCAGGTATTTTAGGCAATTTATTGCGATTTTCAGGCATGGATGTTAACCGCCTGGAATAATATAATTATTAATTTAAATGCCTGGAAGATATCAAAGTCCTTTTAAATGTTCGGGAACATATCAAAAATTACTACGTCTTCTGAAGGTAATTTCTGTTTATTAGGCATTTAAATTAATTTTTGACTTCTTCCAGGCGTTCAAAATAGTTAATTATGAGGTTAATTACACAGGCACACAAAATAATTTTTAAGTTATTCCAGGTATTTTAAGCAATTTATTACGATTTCCAGGCATGGATATCAACTGCCTGGAATAATGTAATTATTAGTTTAAATGCCTGGAGGATAAAAAAGGGCTTTTAACTGTTTGGGGTTAGCAAATGAAAAATTACTACGTCTTCTGAAGACAATTTATAATTCTCAGACATTTAAATTAATTTTTGATTTCTTCCAGGCATTCAAAATAGTTAATTATGAGGTTCAGGCCTGGATGTCAACTGCCTAGACAAATATAAAAATTAATTTAAGTACCTGGAAAATTAAAAATGCCTTCAGCTATCTGGAAGAAAGTGAAATATGACTACGACTTAATAATTTATGTTTTTCAAGTATTTAAAGTAATGTCTAAATTCTTCCAGGCATTTAACCCTTAGTCTCCCATGACCTTCAAATTGTTTATAAGATTTACCAGCTGACGGTACTTTAAAGTCCCATGTTTATAAAAGCCCATAAAACCTCTTTACATGTAAAAAATGCTTTTAAATTCTGACGATCCTTTTAAGTACCTATCGGTAAATACAAAATTTAGGTTGCCACTACTTGCTTTGACATTTTATGCTTTCAGTTAGCAGCTGACCGTGACAGTGGGTGGTGTGATAAATTTGGTATGTATTTTTCTAGTTTTATATTAGAAATTTTAATTTTTAAAGTTATTTATGGTAAAATTCCTGTTTTGTTTATGTTAAAAGAGTATACTAGAATAATATTTATACAATTTTTATTAAATAACACCACTTATGACCCCTAGTTCAGAGTGGTACTTATAAGTACCATTGGGATAAATAACGTTGCATTTTTAGATTTGAAGACAGTATACAAAAATGGCAAAGAAAAACGTTTATACAAAAAAGTTGTCTAACTCATGGTGGCACCGTTTATTTTGGGCTATGTTTAAAATTACATTTGTTAACAGCTACAATGTATCCAAGCACTTTTTAGATTTAGGTTCTAGCAAAGATTTGCTCACATTTAGGAGAGATTTAACTATGGGGCTAATAAACATGTCTCCTTTACAAAAAATCAGGAAAAGATTGTCTGATGGATCATTAAATCCTACAAAAAGAAGAAAGTACAACTACAGTGTATCAGACAGTGTAAGACTTGAAAACCTTGGTCGTCATTGGGTGCAGTTTCAAACACGCCGTGAAAGATGTGAACAATGCAGTTCAAGAGGTATTCAATCAAAACCCTATTCCTAAAGTTTTTTTATGTTACAACGAAAAAAAACAATGTTTTACTGAATATCATGAAATTACTTGGTAATAAAATTTATTTTATTTTGTACACTGGAGTTTTTTTATTGTCGTAAATATCCCAACGGTACTTCTATGTACCACTAAAAATAAATTAATAAGAAAATACAATTTTGCAAAAACTCATTTTGATAAGTGATAGCACTATATTTTTAAATCAGAATTACAAAAAACATTTAGTAAATCTAATAGATTTCTGGTCTTGGGATTTGAAGGTACCAGAATTTAGTAGTACTTACAAGTGCCGTAAGTAGACTAAGAGTTAAAGCAATTTCTACGATTTCCATAGGCGTTAAATGCCTGGACGAATTTATATGCCTAGAAGTTTAAAAAACTGCCTGGAATATTCTGACACTTAAAATAATTTTAAAGTTATTCCAGGTATTTTAGGCAATTTATTACGATTTCCAGGCATAAATATCAACTGCCTGGAATAATATAATTATTAGTTTAAAATGCCTGGAAGATAAAAAAGGGCTTTTAACTATTTGGGAACAAATGATAAATGACTACGTCTTCTGAAGATGATTAATGTTTATCAGGCATTTAAATTAATTTTTGACTTCTTCCAGGCATTAAAAATGATTAATTATGAGGTTCAGGCATTAATATCAACTGCCTAGACGAATATAACAATTAGTTAATGACAATAATTTATGGCATTTAAGAAAAAGTTCTAAATTCTTCTTACAGTTATTATTAACGAGGAGGATCTACAATATACAGTTCTGAGGATAATCTCATAGAGATCGAAACGTCGACAAAATATATAATTGATCGATTGAAGTACTTTTTTTGGGCATATATCCAACGAAAGCAAAAATAGGTTAATTTCCTAACAAGAAGCTCTGTTACATTGTGTATATTTAAATTATTCTATATATTCTTTATGTACGTAGTACTAAATTATTGATTCTTCGGCCACTTTTACACATTGATAAGTTTTTATTTCTCATTTTCTTTGAGTAATCGAGAATTTAAAAATATAAATAATTCATGTATATATTCACCTAAGTGATTCCTCCAATTTTGTCATAATAATTTAATGTTCCGTTCATTGAATTCAGTAGAGTTCTTAAGTCTCATTATTATGTTTGTAATTAAATACAAAATTAAATATAGAATATTCAGTTTTTATTGATTTTTGCTTAAATCCTTTTTATAGCTGGAAACTTATTCCAGAATTCCCTAAAGTGGCTCTGAAATATTCTAGAAGATCAAAATTCTATAGTTCCAAATTTCAAAAAACTGTACTTTTCATTGCTTTCCTTGAAATCTGTCAACATTTCCCTAATATTCAAGGCAACAATTTAACTAACTATATATTTGAGCACTAATAAACGTAATAAAAGTGATAAACTGCAAAAAATTCCGATATAAACCGCCGCAAAAAACAACATCATAATAACCATTTGGCCGCAAATTTAAATTAAAAAACAAATATATATATAAATAATAAACGACGTTTACGTAGTTGAGTTTAATTCTGAACACATCGTGTTGATAATTATTATATTTGTATATATTTTTTTTTCTTCGTTCTTTTGTGAGCTCTAAAATCGTTTTAATTACTACTAATTATTAATTTTTTAAAACCTTTGTTAGAGGCGAGGGGTGGGGGAGTAAAGGCGACTTGATGATTAAAGAAAAATAATGAAGGAAAAGGACGCTCAATACGGTCCTGATTTTGATGTCAACTGTCAAAATCACAGTGACAATTGACGTTTGGTTAATTATTTACTTGTCCTTGGTCATTTGACAGGACCGTGCTAGTCTTTTTGCAAAGGATTTAAATGTCTACAGATGTTCTGGATTAATAAGTACACTTATACAGAGTTCACTTAGTAATAATTACGTAATCTGGATATATCATCCTGAATATTATATCAGTCTTATTAAAGACTTTTTTAAAGACCAATCAATTAAGTGTTATGTATTTTCCTAAATCAACGCTGTCTTTGCGAAACTATTAACAAAATGTCAAGTGTCACTTTTATTTTTGACAGATGACTTAAGCCATAGGATTCACATTTTAATAAAATAAATTTGGGACTTAGTCTTTCTTAATTAAAAAATATTTAAATGTTAATGTCATCTGACAAATGACGTTTGGCTAATTCGTTATATGTCAATGTAGCAATTAAATTGTGTTTTAGCCTAACAACCTAACATTAAAATTAATGTCATTTATTAAGTGACAACTGAAGTGTGGATCATTGATTATATGTCAATGTCATTAAGCCATTTGTTTTGGAAAAATGGCGTCCATCCAGAAGAGAATTGGTATAGTATGAAATCAAAGGCAAAAACTAGATAGATTCAAGAGCCTGGAATAAATAAAATATTAAAAAAAATGAAGTATGATTATCAGATGTCAACGAAAGATTGACAGGTTAATGGCCAAATACAAGCTGTCATTTTGACTATTGACAGATGAAGTTAATATCGGACGCGTATTGAGGGATTTTTATTATTTTAAGAAAATACACATTTGATTTTAATGTCCTTTGTCAAAGTAACATTTGGCTTATTAATTATAGATCAATAGTCACTTAATCGGTGTCTATCCAGAAAAATTGCAATGAAATAACATGCCTGGAATAACAGTCAAAAATTGTCCAGATCGTGCAAAAAATTAATTTTATTCGCATTAAAACACAAACTTTGTGTTTTGTTTTAAATTATTTCAGATAATCTTCTTTTAAGAACTTAAAATAAGTCAAAAAAAATAGTACGACCCTGTAAATTATACTGACGTATAATTGACCATATGACATTGACAGAAAACTCATGGCCTAAATGTCAGCTGTCACATGACTTTTGACAGATGACTTGAAAATCAGGAGCGTATCCACGCCATATTTTCCAATAGGTAATTGTGGATTGTGTTTTTTTTTAATTGAGTTGAATCTGGCGTCAAATAAAACTCAAGCTTTTGATTTTATTTTTTTTCTGCTGACGTTTCCGTCTATATTAGACCATCCTCAGGGCGATGAAAAGTGAAAATCATTCGTTCATAAACATTATACTTTATAGTCATAAAAAGCGTAGTAAACCTCAAAAATGCTTATAATATCCAATGATCTTTTTGCTTTAGTCTAAAAATAATTAATTAACTAATAAACAACGTCTTTTTAGACTGTAGCAAAAAGACCATTGCATATTATTATAAGCATTTTTGAGGTTCACTACGCTTTTTATGACTATGTTTATGGGTAAAAGGTTTTCACTTTTGATCGCCCTGAGAATGGCTTAATATAGACCGAAACGTCGGCAGTAATAAAATCAAAAGCTTGAGTTTTATTTGACCCCAAATCCAACTCAATTATCAAGAGCATTAAAGATTTTTGGATCACAAAAAAACCAAAAATCCACAATTTACTGTTACGCCTATTGGAAAATATGGCCTAAATACGCTCCTGATTTTAAAGTCATCTGTCAAAAGTCAAGTGACGCTTTTTATGACTATAAAGTATAATGTTCATGGGCAAAAGGTTTTCACTATCGCCCTGAGGATGGATTAATTTAGGCCGAAACAAGGCCCCAGATCCAACTCAATTAGCAAGTAGCATTAAATTGTGGAGAAACTTTAGACGTTCCTTATTAATAAAAAAACTGGACATACACATTTTATTCAAATGTCACCTGTCATAGTGACATATGGCTGTCAGTGTAATTTTTCTTAATTTCCTTGACTGACTATTTTATTATTAGAATAAATTTTAGATGAGTATTTAGAATGAATGAAAGTGCCGCCCTTTTCCCCCGTAGTCCCCACTCATAAACCCTTTGAGCAACTCCACGTACCGACGCACATCAGACACACCGACAGACCCCTTCCACCATAACATTTCCATAACAACAAAACCCTATTTTGTATTATTATTAATATTATTGAAAACCCCGTCCCTAAAACGTTATTACTTCCGGACGACGACGACGACGACGACGACGGCGCTGACGACGTTTCGCTTATTACGACATCATCAGTCAAAAGGCATATACTAATAATACATGTATATACCTCCTATCAGCAACACTGGTCAACTGTCCGATGAACTAAGGCGTCTATATTATTATTAATTCCTAATTTGAAAAAGTCGTTTAAAGTTATCAAGAGGAGGCGCGCGAGCGTCCATAAAATTACGGTCCACCGAAACAACAAAAAACAATTTAAATTTTTTCTAGTCCTCGAGGCACCGGATGAGGCGGCGGCTGCTGTGGGGGGCGGCAGATCCACCTCGGCGGCGGTGAGGTTCGAGTGAGGCGCCGACCCCGGGTCGTGCTCTTCGGGGGGGCACTGTTGGCAAAAAAACGGCTCGTCGCCCGTCGAGTCGGTGTCACAGTACGGGGGCGGCAAGTCGCCGCCGTATGACGGGGGCGGCAGGTGGCCGCCCTCCTCCCCCCGTCCCGGCGTGCCGCAGTGGGTGTAGCAACAGTCTTCGTCTCCCGTGGTGGCGTTCGTTCGGTATTCCAGTCGTGGGATTTTCGGATCTATATATAATAATAATAATAATAATAATAAACAGATTTTATTTAACAGCATACAATAAAAAACATACAGGGTGTCTCACGACGAATAGACGCGATCAATATTTCGGAAACTAATCATTCAAAAATTTTGAAAATTTGGCAACAGGGCACAGTCGATGGGGGCCACACAACTAAAATATTTTGACAGTTGTGACGTTTCCGGTTATACCGGAAGTAGGTGTCAACTTCGTTATTTAAAATGGAATTATATATTTTATGTATAATGTCCTATACCTAAGTGTAACCGTTTTTGACATATTTTTAATTTCATGTGAAAACCTATGTTTATAAGCCCTAACATAATTACCGATTACTCCCTTTCAGTAGCCTTTATTTATTGGTTAGTTTTGGTTTTATTTGAGAGGAAGGACCACTTTAACAGACTATTTTAATATTTAACTAAAAAAACGATACAGGGGGTCAAAAACTAGCATTAAAAATTAAAATTAAAAAATCATTAATAATAATTAACCAATAATTTCTAGAGATTATCAAGTCAGTCAAAACAAGCAAGTATACCTTTATATAAATTTAAAATACAGGCATTTATAATAACCTAAATTGGGACCCTCAACCAAGACAAACTACGAAAAACTAGACACTATAGATGAAAATAATAAACTAAACGTAAGTAGAACCTGTAACGAGTTAGTCATTTCGTTACCAAGTCATGTGAATTCACCTTTAGGATCGCACGCTCGATACTCGATACGTATATATACGTGTCAATTATTATGGAAGGACTAAAGTACGCCATGACAGAATCCTAAATCAACTTAAAGTACAAAATAACAGCAAAATAGTTTAAAAATTATAAGAACAATTAACATATTTATAGGCTAGAGTCTAGGCCTGCCTGTAATAACTCAAATTTTTATATTCTATAATTTAAAAAAGCCAAACATTGCAATAAACTTAAGAATATACTCGTTATTCTCCCGCATTCGAGAAACATCTCGGGGTGTACCTAGAAACTTAGAATAGCGGTCTACCGAATATATTTGAAACCTTTGCCGCTCGGTGGACGATTCAGGTCTGATTATTGGCGCGACTTTTAAATCTAATTAAATAATTATAAACAAATAAAGCGTAATTAAATGTGTAGAGTGTTTTAATACGTACCTCAACAAACACCAATAACGCTACAATCAAACTCTTATAAATTTTTGGTGTGTCAAAATCAGAGTGCATTCTGAAAACTGATTTTTTATCTCTAGTCCTATTATGACTGAAATTTGTATTTGTTCCTCATACTAACAAGTTCATATGACGCTTTTAAGAAATTTTTACCCTTAAAATGCACTGTAAATAATTAGTAATCATACTTCAAAGAAAATGAAGCAATTCAAATAAGAAAAAACGGCCCCTTTACCCTCGCGAAATTCATTAAAATTTCAACGGTTATATCGGGTTATCTTAATGCAAACTGGGCGATCCGACGGGGTTTAATGCATTTTTAACCTCTCGCTCCTCATAATACGATCCCGTTTAATTGGATACTTGAAAAATGCCCTTAATAGAAATTAAAAAAAAAAAAACGGGAAATTAAGTCTTCATTAGTGGCGAGAAACTTTTAACTTTATCGGGATATACGATACATCGGCGGTAAAGTTAAAATAGGATTTTTAGTCGAGGATTTATTAAAATTTACTATTATTGAGAAGAAAAATAAATATGCTAGAAATATCTCTTTAATATCTTTAAATTTAAGGCCTGGTGGTTTTAGAAATTATTTTTATATGACTTGGGTATATTATTAGGCATTTAATTTAAATGTTTATTGGAAATTGTGATATTTCTTATAATTTTATTGTATTTATTGTTTATTGGATAACAGTACTACACATGTACACACAGGTGTTTAGTCATCTAGGTGAGTTGCTGTTATTTATTAGTTTGGAATATCGTAAATTTGTCTGGGTATTAAATGTTTCATAGTAAATTTTTTGATTGGGATAAACACTTCGGATATATCAGTTTGGTTAAGCTTTTATTTTTTTTGTGTATATATTAGATACTTAGATAATAAATGGGGTAAATACAGAGTTACTATATTTACCAAAATAATAAATATAATTATTATTATTAGGTAGGTTCTGGAATCGTTGGTCCTTGATGCCAAATGGATCGAATATTTAAGATATTACGGGACAACTTGGAAAAATAGTCCTGTAACGGTTCGATGTTTTTTTAAAGGAATATGTTTTAATTAATTATAAATATTTTTTTGGGGTAATGGATTCTTATTAGTCAGACCTTTTGTAATCAATAGACTCCTTAAGGCCTTAAACATGTATGTACATGAACTATATAAAAAAAAAGGAAACGAGAAAACGAGAAAATCCCTGAAAATCGCGTAAGTAATTTGCACAAAATTGAAACTTCGGCACAACATGTGTTACCGGTGAAAATAAAGGGGTGGCATTTTGACGTCCCTTTTGATAATTGCTTTATTTTAATATCAACCCGACGCCGCCGCCGCCGACGACGACGTCGACGTCGTAGTCGTCGTTCCGCTAATTTTATTAATGTGTTTTCTATATCCAGCCGGCAGAAGTTGGATCGTATGTTTGCCGCTTCGAAATTGAAAATTCGCCCAAATTTAAATTTAGTTTCACGATATTATGCATAATTTTAATGAGCGCGAGGCACGTTTCCTTTTTTTCTTATTCGGTGTAGATTCTAAACAGGGTGATTCAAAATTAAGTGCAAAGATTTCAAGGGTGTTTTTACCAGTCAAAAAGAAGGTTTTTTTCATAAAAACGTATGTCCTAACTTGTTTCGTTTTCTAGATACAGAGTGTAAAAGTTTTTTAATAAAAATTATGAAGATCAGCTTTTGTATGTATCTGTTACTTAGGCTTAAGTTAAATTTTGAAAAGAATGAATATAAATATGAAGCATTGAGGGAAAAACTATTCTATTAATAATATTTTAATGATTTTTTCTGTAATATTCTCAAGTCTACGTTGCTCGGAACCTGATGAATATTTAATAATATTTTACTAGGTAAACAATACAAGGAATATACGCAAGTTAAAATGAATATTCCTGGGATATTTTAAGTACAATTTCATTTTTATTGTTATGTGGTTAAACTTTTGACTTTAAGGCCTAAAATCTCAAAATGCAGGAATCTAAAAAAATTAAAGGGGCGAAATGTTTTTTTTATTTCATAATAGCGAACAAAATATACGCATACTTAGAGGGGATAGGAAAAATGAAAAGGACATCACACTATGAGGAGGTATCATGTAAAAAAATTAAACAAAATATAATTTTAAGACGTCACTATATGTTCCAGCAAAATCATTTAACATGAAAACTTGGGCATTCTGCCATTGGATTTGGAACTTTGTCGAATTAGTGTCCTTGACAAATTCAACTTACCATCATATACGAATGACGTACTGCTTAATCTAAAGTGACAAAGAAAAATTCAATTTATACCCTTTTTATGATATGGTAAACACCACTTTAAACGACAGAGCTAAAAGATAAATTTAGACATTCTGTAATCGAATTTGGCACCATTAAGAAATATTAGTCTATATATATAATATTACTACTTAATGCAAACTTAGCTATTTTAATTCCGCCTTATAATTTAATTTGGCAGTTCAATTTGCTAAAATATGTCAAAAATAGACGTAAATTTAAATTTAAGCATTCTGCCATTGAGTTGGGCACCAATGAAGATCACATGCCCCATTTCCATGATTTCTTTGACAAATTCAACAGGTAAGAAAGAAATGGTCGAATGAATAAATTAGTTAATAATTTGAATATTAACGTGTTTCTTGCATATCAGTATATAAAATGTTCAATAACTTTAAATATATAGCTTGTATTCATTTAGGCTCAAAAGAACATTTAAAGAGCATAGTTTTCTGAATAACATGCTTAACATCTTCCAGGAATATTCCCACTAGTTTTTGATATTTTGAGTTTTAAGTTAATAATTTTTTTATCAATGTCTTTTTTGGACAAAGTGCCATATCTCCGAATATATTGCTTAAAAAAAAATTGAGCATTTCGCCATTGAATTCAGCACCGTTAAAAGTATGCTAAGTACCACTTTATATAATAAACTTAACAGATAAATCTAAGCATTCTGCTATTGAATTTGGCACCGTTAAAAAGATTTAGTTGATATAGTGTTAATAACAAATTGGTTTTTTTTGGGACTAATTTAAACTCATTATGGTCCCTGCCAAATAAAATACAACAAATAAATTAATTTACCAAACAAGCCATAAAAGTGTCATTTTGTAGCAAAATAGCCATAGATATAAACTTAGGCATTCTGCCATTGAATTCAGCACCAAGGAAAGTAAAACTTGGCCTATTTTAATTATTACATTTTAAGATGTAGTAGTTATAGAGAACGTGTATTTTGAGGTTATCATAAAGCTCCAAAATCATCTTGATCGCTTAGTAATGTTAGAAAAGTTGAACTTCTTCTAGAACCAAAATTACAATAAAAAGGGGTGACATTTTCACCTAAAACTTGGCTTTCTATAAAAAAAACTCATAAAGACACTTGGAAGTTATTTTTTGATCCTAGAAGTTAAATTTGACATGTTTACGTAAAAGTTCAATTATCTCTAATTTTGCAGGCCTATAGCTCAGAATTTAGAAGGAGTAAGTATGACTTACTTGACTTACATCAGATGCTTTAGAAGATCACAAACCGTTTTCTAACCTCTTTTTTCATGAAAAATCTAGATAGTTTGAAGTCTATACTAGGCTATGCCAGAAATATCTAATTTTCAGAATATAGTAATCAATTAAATATGACGTGTGATAAAAACCTTGCCTTAAACTTAAGTTTCCTAATGCAGTAAATGCCAAAAATTAATGTTTAATTAATAATATACCGCAACAGGTGTACAAAGCCACATAATACCCTCCCCGGAAAATCCCCAATTTATCACACATAGAATCCACCCCCGTTCATATATTATATATGCGACGGTTCGGGTATTTCGCGAATTTTACCGGCGGCCATATACGAATTAAAAATGGATGTCTCGCTGTTTATCCGAATGGGCCTTTTTACAAGCCGCTGATTTTAAATTTTTCAGGTGTAATTTACCTTTTATGTTTATATACCGGCGGGTTTCGCCGTTGTTTTGTTTCGCCTCTAAAAACCGGGTTTTAGTTTTATTTTCGCCGAGGGAATTCACGTTTTCGTCCTACGAAAGAAATGACGTACAAGGGTAGTTATTAGCTTAATAGCGTTTTTTCGAAAGCACAGTTTCTTTGTAACTAGGGTTTTTGTTTCAACGGAATATTCTCAGTAGAATAATGATGCACAACGTCTTTCTTAGTTCGTTATTTTGAAGGTGTAAATTTGGCTGCTATATGGACCCAAAACAACGTAATTCTTTTTTTTTACTTAGATACTGTCTTTTCTATCAAAAATTTCCAACAAATGATCTTTATCACATAATTGGTCACGAGCGATTAACTTAATTTTTTTAAATAGAAACACCCATTTTTTATTTTATTTTTTAATTCTGTATAATATTTTAAGTATATTTTGTATACCATGTCCTATACCTAACCTCAATATTTATTAAGAAATTTGCGACTAAATTTTTTATAAACAACTATGAATTTTTGAAACAATTTATAGAAAAAACATAATAAAAAAATTAAAATAAATGTTCAAATTGTTGACAGTTAATGGTCCTGACAGTAATTAACTCGATATTCAAATTCTTGTATACTAATTGTTTGAGACCGGATTTGTTGTATTTCGGCTCTAATTCTATTTTTTAATTCTTCTAAGCTTTCAGGTTTATCAAAATAAACTTTCGATTTTAGGTAACCCCATAGATAAAAATCCAATGGGGTTAAATCTGGCGACCTTGCTGGCCATTCAATAAAATCCCCCCTTCCAATGCATCTATTTGGGAAAATGTTGGTAACGTAATCTCATACTGTTCGCGAATAGGGACCCACAATTGACGTGCCCACAATTCCTGCCCATACGTTTAATTTTTTGGGAAATTCTGTGTGACTTTCTATACTCCAGTGTGGTTTTTTTGGTGCCCAATAACGAAAACTTTGCCTATTTACAGAAGCATTTAAGAAAAACTCGCCTCGTCGTAAAAAAACCATGTTACTTAAAAATTGTGGGTTTGCATTACATTTATTCATTATTTTGCGGAGGTGATTAGTTTCAATAAGCTCCTGAATTAAATAAATTTTATATGGATGCTATTTATTCCTATTCCAATATTTTAGAGTACCAAGAATTCGTTAAATAAAAAAATAATTAAATTAATTCATTAAACCGATAATATAATAAAAAACCGATAATTAAATCGTTAATTAAATTTATTAAGTTAATATAATTAAAATTATATTAACTTAACATCCAAATTTATATAAAGATTAAAACAAAAAAATTCTAAGTCATTTTGCTAAGGTGAATGACAGCTTTTGTCATTGACGACTAGCAACAAATTAATAGGGTGAATACAAAGAGACACTAGTAACATACATGCAAAATTTGGCGAAAATCGGTACCCTAGAAAAAAAGTTAAAAAAAAAATAAGGAAACAAATATATTTTTTTTAACACTGTATCTTTTTTAATTTTAAGTTTTCGAAAAAATTATATAGAAGTTTCTTGCTTTATTTTACTGTTAAATTTATATTACCATATTGCATAAATTAATATGTACCTTAAAAATAATCACTATCAAAATCAGATGATAAGTTTGCAGTTTTAATTAGTGGCTCTACTTAAGCTACCATCATTGCATCCATGGTTCACATTCGTTGCTCTTATTCAAGAACATAACCTATTTAACATAAGCTTTCTGGGGAATGACAACCAGGCCTGGATTACCCATGGGGCTAAAGGGGATGGAGCCCCGGGCCCCGTCATTCAGAGGGGCCCCACTGTACCTTTGTCCCCGACTAGACAAAACTATTGCAGAAGCCTTTCAGAAAAAAAATAATTATTGGATTGATGTTTTTAAAAGAATTGTAGTTGTAATTAAATTTCTGGCAGAAAGGGGTCTGCCTTTTCGTGGTGACAATGAGATTTTTGGGTCACCATCTAATGGTCTTTACCTGGGAATGTTGGAACTAATTGCCAAATTTGATCCTTTTATAGATAATCATATTAAGAATTATGGGAATAAAGGTAAAGACACTGTTTCTTATTTGTCTAAGACTATCTGCGAGGAGTTTATCCAAATAATGTCCGATAAAGTACTAAAAAAGATTATAGAAGATATAATAGCATCAAAATATTTTTCAATAATAGTGGATTCGACTCCAGATTTATCGCACGTAGATCAGTTATCGATAATTATCCGCTTTTGCTCTAGTGAAAAGGGTGGGCAAGTATATGAGAGATTTTTAGGATTTGTACCTATTTTCAGTCATACTGGTAAATCCTTGTCGGAGGTTGTTATACATTTTTTGACAAAGAATACACTGGATTTAAAATTTTGTCGTGGACAGCCATACGACAATGCTAGTAATATGTCGGGGCAGTATAATGGCCTTCAAGCATATATAAAAGAAATTACAAAGGTAGCTTTTTATGTGCCATGTTTTGCACACTCTTTAAATTTAGTTGGAGAATGTGCTGTTGACGATTGCCTTGATGCTACAAAGTTTTTTAATTTTTTGCAAAAATTGTATGCTTTTTTTGGATCCTCCACACATCGATGGCATTTGTTTTTAGATAATATTGGCAAAAACCTTACTGTCAAGTCGTTAAGTACCACTCGTTGGAGCTGTAGAGAAGATGCAGCAAAAGCGTTAGTAACAAGCTATGTCCAAATAAACAGCTGCTTAAAAATTATGTCGGATGATCCATCAGAAAAAAAAAACATCAATTTAGAAGCCATGGGACTTTCTAAACAAATGATAAAAATTGAGACTCTTGTAATGGCTACTTTTTGGAGCAAAATTTTAAGACTTTTTGGGGAAGCTTCCAATATACTTCAAGAGCCAGGTCTGGATTTGTTGTTTGGTGAAAACATTTTAAAAGGGCTAATCAGAAGTGTTTTCTGTTTCCGAGACCAATTTGACTTGTTTGAAGAAGAAGCCAAAAGTTTACTACCACAGGAAGAATATGAGTATTCTATGGGCAGGTCAAAGCGAAAAAAATACCCGGACGGTAAAAATGAAATATTATTGAATGAAAGAGAAATATTTTGCACGCAGTCATTTTTAGTAATAGTAGATAAGCTGGTCAATGAATTAGAACGACGGTGTAATGCATATTCAGATCTTGCCCAGTTGTTTGGTTTGATTTCAAAACTTAGCTCTAATGTATGTTTATCTAAATCAGAAGTAGAAGAGTTTTCTGCAAAAGTAATAAGCGTGTACGCAGATGACCTAAATATTAATTTAACAGATGAGCTGGTATTTTTTTCGGAACTTCTTAAAACCTCTTCCGAAAAAATATGCAATCCACTTGATCTTTTAAGATATATTTTAGAACAGCAATTAATTGACACGTTTCCTAACATATATACATATACATATATATACATATTACCTAACATATAAGTAATTAAGGAAAAAAATAAATTTCACAAAAAATGGAAAATATATAAAAACCCATCTGATCTAAACATATTTAAACTCTTAAGAAGTCGATCTAAGGGGCTAATAAAACGTGATTTTAATAATTATATATCCTTTTTAGAGGACGAAATATCAACAAATAATAAAATTTTCTGGAAACTTGTATCTGTTAAGAGGGGAAATTCTGGCTTACCTTCAGTTATGAAATATAATAATACTGAAGCCTCCACCTCAAAAGAAATTAGCGATTTATTCTCAGAGTATTTTAAATCAGTTTTTATAGCGCCAAGTGTATCAAATAATCACCATAACAGTAACATGACACATGATAATCTAGGTTTAATTCAATTTCAACTGGATGAGGTTGTAGCAGGAATTAATGATCTGCATCCTAAAAAGGGTGCAGGCCCTGATGGCATACCTTCGTTATTTGTCAAAAATTGTTCTAGAGGACTCTCATATCCTTTATATAAATTATATAATCAATCGCTTTTACAAGGTCAATTTCCGGATGCGTGGAAGGTTTCCAATGTAATTCCTATATATAAGAACGGGCAAAAAAATATTATCTCCAACTACCGTCCAATAAGTAAGCTCAGTATATTTGCAAAATTATTTGAAAAACTTTTATATACATATTTTTTTAAGTTAGTGAAAAGACAATTAATTTTTGAACAACATGGGTTTTTTGCAAACCGTTCTATAGACAGCAATCTTCTCACCTATCTTGAATTTTTAAAGAAAAATATGGACAAACGTATTCAGATTGACAGCGTCTACACGGACTTCAGCAAGGCCTTCGATAAAATTAACATTTCAATTTTGCTAAAAAAACTAGCTCTGGTAGGGGTGGGTGGTTTTCTTTTAAAATGGGCTGAATCTTACCTCTCGAATCGAAGGTTCACAGTCTGCATAAACGGCGTAAACTCCGAAATAGTTAATGTAACGTCGGGGGTGCCATAAGGATCTCATTTGGGCCCCCTTTTTTTCATAATATTTATAAATGATATATTTAAATGTTTTAAACACTCGGAGTTTTTGCTTTATGCAGATGATCTTAAATTCTTTAGACCTATAAAATCACACGAAGACTGCCAGCTCCTGCAGGAGGATATAGAAAGCCTTGTTGAATACTGTCGGATCAATTGCCTTTTTTTAAATATTGAAAAATGTCAGTTTATTTCATTTACTAAAAATAAATTAAAAATTCAATTTAATTATAATATAAATAATGTTGATCTTAAAAGGACCCAAGAGGTGAAGGATTTGGGAATCATTTTTGACGAGAAGTTACTTTTTGATAAACATATTAATACCTTAGTGTTAAGTGCGTATAAAATGTTAGAGTTTATTAATAGGCAGGCTAAAATTTTGAAATCCTCTAGATCCTATATTTTTTTGTATTATGCATTTGTTTATAGCAAGCTTAATTTTGGGTGTGTTGTTTGGAATCCGATTTACTCAATTTATAAAAATAGATTGGAATCTGTGCAGAACAAATTTTTAAAGTGTCTTTATTATAGGGATAATTTAAATATTGTTACTAATGACTTAGGTGATATAAGAAAACATTTTGGTATACTTACTCTTGACAACAGAAGAAAAATTTCAGACCTTTTATTTTTGCATAAACTGTTGAATAATAGAGTGGATTGTCCATGTTTGATGCAGGGGTTGAGATTTAATATTCCATCACGGCAATTAAGACTTAGTGATCTTTTTAATTTACCTTTCAGAAATACTAACAGTTGTCAGTCATCTCCACTGTGCAGAATGATGAGATTATCAAATTTTTATAATAACATAGATCTCTTTTTTGAAACCCAAAAAAACCTGAGAGGTATATTGAAGAGAGAGCTACTATAATTCGTATCCCAGACTTTGTGTTTTTTGTGTAAGAATTAGTATTTAAAAATTAGTATTTAAAATTTAATAGTCCTTTTCCGGTTTCGCAATTGTTAAGGGTATTTAACTTTAGTGTCTGCAAGTTTATATTGTTTCTATATTTATAAGTGGATACTGTAGTGGGTTTACCTGTTTGTATCCTTAAGAAAATAAATAAATAAATAAATAAATAAATAAATAAATAAATATACGCTTTTGAAAATTTATCTATCGATACCAATAGCAAATTGTGAGTCTAAACGTTCCTTTTGCAAGCTAGTTTATATGAAAAATAAATATAGAGCCACAATGCAGGAGCAATGTCTTTCTTCTTTAACATTAATGTGTATGGAATGGACGTTTTGAAGGATTTAGAGTTTAATGACGTAATAGAAGATTTTGTAAAACTGAAATTACGAAAAAAAGGTATTTTAATATTCCTATTTTCAAAAAAACCTTTTCTATTATATAAGTAATATATATGTAGTATTATAAATAATATTTTTTGCATTTTATTCATAAGGGGCCTCTTGATCCTTTATTAGCCCCGGGCCCCATAAAACCTTAATCTGGCCATGATGACAACGCAGAATTGCAAGGAACATTAGCCATACTTTATTTCGAAATAATTCTTCCCAAGTCACTCACAATTAATCGATAACAAAAATAATACACAAATCGATTCCGTTCGATTAAATATATGAGGTATTTATTATTCCTCTTCTGACCGCTACAAGCGGCACTGAATACGTGAAGTCCCTTGATAACGGAATCCAACCATAAGTTTGAAGAAAGAAATAATTCCGGAATTTATTTCCTTCTTAAAACTCTCGCATATTTCACGCTTCAATATCTCTGTTATTTTTATGGTGTTTATTCCCTACTACTTAGCGCTGATGAATGCGCCATGCTTTAAAAGTTCAACTTCTGATAAAAAGTAGTTTCGCCATGTTTTGCCGTTTATTTCCTTCTTCTAACTGGTGGTTCAAATGTGAATGGTAGGTAACTTACCAAGGCAAAGGAACGCGGGTTCACCCGCGTATTGGGGTGTGGGGTGGGCCGCTTCGGTGGGCGTGAGGGTCTGATCGGGGAGCAGATACGGGCACTGCTGCTCGACGTCTTCGCAGAGGCGCAGGCAGGG
Source organism: Anthonomus grandis grandis (assembly GCF_022605725.1). Classification (NCBI taxonomy): domain Eukaryota; kingdom Metazoa; phylum Arthropoda; class Insecta; order Coleoptera; family Curculionidae; genus Anthonomus; species Anthonomus grandis. The sequence continues at coordinate 28,861,261 of NC_065554.1, forward strand.
GGAGACGCGACCCCCCTTCGACCCGTAAAAAGGCACCAGTTCGCTGCAGATCCAACGTCTGTACGCTATCTGAAATTAAACAGTAGCATTACTAAATATATAGTCAATTATAACAAGCATAAAAGTCCAGGAACATGACAAATAGAGGATTAGGGTTTCAAATAGAAACTCCTGAATTAGCTAAAAAAAAATTCGCAAAAAACAGTACTATTCATCTATTGAGTCTGTAGCCGCCAAAAGAATGTTAAGAATGCAATAGTTGGGTTTAACCGAGTTGCCAATTTTAGCTACGTTATGCATACTTTTAACTTTATTCTAATTGAATTTCAAAAGTAAGACTGACAACATTGCATTTTTTTAACGTTTAACAATGAACTTTTATGAGTATGTCGCGGGAGCCGTAACATTTTAAATAGGTTAAAAAGAAAAAATTAGTTCCACTGGCGTCCCAATGGGAATTACCCATAAAGTATGGTATTTGTATATGCATGTATTATATTAGTTTAATTATCAATTTATAAGTGTTTTATAATAACTGGATTATCAAGGAAAGGGAAAGTTAGTACCTATGTATTTATAAAATAATTAATAATTTATGATCTGGTCCTACCGTTAATCCTTTATTTATCCTTTTTAGACCTTTCGAGTTGTCTTTTTATTATCTACCAGTCATATCTTAAAGGGCTAATCTGATAACATTAGGTAAATCAAAAATGTTATAATCTAATTATTTATGATATATATTCATATTGGTAAATGATTTGGCGACAGGGTTATTAATCGCTTTTTCTTATTAGAACCTGCCAATGTAGCCTTTTACCTATACAGGGTGTTCGAAAAATAGACGGAGATATTTCAATGGGTGATTCCTTGTAAAAAAATATAAGAAAAAGTTTCTATAAACATGGGTCCGGAAATGCACAGTTTTCAAGATACAGGGTGATACATTTTTTTTTAAAATATTAATTGTTTATTAATATTAATTATTTTTCTAGGAAAACTGATTGACAATCAATGTCAAACCTCCATGCAGAAATTATTTTTTTTTCCAAGACACTGGTGATTTTTTTACCAAAAATCAATAAACCAATTATGTCCAGTGGCATGCAATAAAACGATATTTATTTTTTTTTTGTCGAAAACGAAGTGAGATACGAAAAAAATACAAGAGGCCAAAAAATTGTATTTTTAAATGCTTAATCAAACAACAAATATTAAAGTTGAAAAAAGGCAGTGGTGTACATTTTTTTGCCAATTATATTTGCTAAGATGTCCCCCGGGACGCCACTGGACCTTATAATTTTAATCTAATTAAGGCTAAATTAGCCTCTTAATACAACAAGTAATACTGCCAAATTTCAAAAGAATCGAGTAAATTTTTTTTTAATATTAATAAAAAATTAATATTTAAAAAAAATTTATCACCGTGTATCTTGAAAACTGTGCATTTCCGGACCCACGTTTATAGAAACCTTTTCTTATATTTTTTTACAATGAATCACCCATTGAAATATCTCCGTCTATTTTTCGAACACCCTGTATAGGTACACACCTACTATTTTAGAACCGCCCATCTTTTTCTGAAAGTGTGCAAGTATCTGTTTAATTTTTCATTTATTGATGATGTTGTAATATCGCGTTAATTTTGTTCCTTGGCGTTTATATTAGTTTTTTGTGTGGTTTCCTGGTTTCTTGATCAGTAATATGGAACATTTAAAAAATAAAGTTTTGAAAGGTCAGACACGTGAGATTATTGCAAATGTAATAAGAATTAGTGATGAGGAATGTGCCAATAATGCTTTTAAGCTACCCTTATAAAAAACAGAACTAGGCTCTATGTATTGTGGAGTAAGGTGATCTACTATAATTAAAATTAGAAAAGAAGACCAACATCGAAGTGAGTTTGACCCTACAAAGCCTTCTCCAGGAAAAACACGTGAGAGATTATCAGTACTGAAAAAAATTGTTGATGCTGATTTTGGCTTTTGAGAAATTTATAAAATTGAGAAATTTTATACAGAATATAAAGTAATACCAAATTTAGGAAAGATGCTGGCGAAAATTATGGATGAAATTGAATTTCCATATGAAAAAGACTTACTAAAAAAAAATCCATAAAATCCATTAAAAAATAATCGATTTTATTGGAGAAGATGTCAAAACCGGAGCAAAATTTTAATGAAATATTCGGAATAGCAGAAAACATTAAAGAAAACATTACAGAAACATTTCGAGTGGTCGCTACATAGTAGTACATGCTGGAAACGAATATGGATTTGTTGAGGATGCATCTCTAATTTTTAAATCTCGACTATCTACGGGGGATTATCGCGGGCAAATGAACGAAACTAATTTTACAAAATGAATAGAAGAAAAACTGTTGTCAAATATTCCAGAACAGACTGTTGTTATTACGGACAAAGTAATAGTAAATTGGCTCAAAGAAAGAAACAAAATATACTAATTTTAACAAATCAAAAAGAAAATTTGAGCTTTACGATTTATTATGTGCGCATAAGCCTAATACGACCACTAAAAATTATAAAACAAACAACTTAGTGAAAGAACATGGACATATTCCACTAAGAACACAACCCCACATGTGCGAATTAAACCCTATGGAATTAGTATGGGCCGAAGTAGAACGATATTTAAGAAATCATAATACTGGTGATTTAACAGCTATACCAAATTATTAGATTTATTATATGAGGGTATTGAGTCTGTCAGTTCCAATCATTGGAAAAATAACGTCAGACATGTTATAGATATAGAGAATAGGTATTGGAAAACTGACCAGATAATGGAGGACATCCTTGAAAAATTCGTTATAAAAAAGGATGATGATGAAAGTGATGCTCTGATGAGTTGATGAGACGATTCGGAAGAAGAAAACATTAAGCCTGATTCTGACTAAGAAGCAATGACAGTTTTTTTGTGTTTATTGTTTATTAGTATAAATTTAAGTAAGATTACTATATGTATTATGTATAATGTCTTTTAAGTAAGATTGTAGTGTTTAATTTTACTTGTGTTTTGTTTAATTTTTTATTTTATAATGAAAATAAAAACATTTAAAAATTTTATTATAAATCTTGTTAAGAAAAAAATTAAATGTGTTAAGAAGATGGGAATTCCTGAGTCCATTAGTATAGATTTACAAAATCAATCGCTTTTATTCTTGATTATAAAAATTAAAAAAAAAAACAGATAAGTAGAAAATAAAAATGTAAAATATCTAATATTTTTTTAATTGATAGTGTGCGCCACTGAAAATGCCTCGAGATCAAATTTGAAATGGGTTTTTTTACGGTATTTATGACCTTCTTCCCCCTTTCATCGCGGTTACAGTTATCGTAGATGAATAGTACGTCCCTGTACTTTACATTAACGAACTATTCAGCGAGTGACATTGAGAGATAAGCAATGGACTAAACGTCAATTGTCACTTAAACTGTCGACTAATGACATTAGAATCAGGTCCACACACGAACTTAATAGATATACCTGGACTGCTAATGCAGATGGCCACGATAACCAAAAATGACCGCTGTCGGGTGGCCGCCATTTTTATAGTGGTTTGATGTTGGTCACTCTAAGCATTTTCAGTGTTGCCAACAAAAAAATATATTAAATAACGGTAATGACGTTTGACGTGTGACCTGTCACGAACTAAAGTCATATTTTAGCGAGTAAGCGCCTTACGATATCTTAAGCGTTACGTCATCATATGTTTGCGCTCGAATGACGTTATGTCTAACAGCTGTCAAAATCTAAATGTTAATAGCTATACCTTTCATCGGTATGCAGTTCGTTTTGAAGACTGACCTAAACCATGAAAACACCCATTTGTCTAAGTTTTCAAAACGTTTAGAGTCTAAATCCGATCTCATACATTTTTAGGATCAGATCTAGATCGTAACAAAATACAAATTAATTTCGCCCTGAAAACGTTTATACCTAAAGGGTAGACATTTGCCCAAGAGAAAATATAATAAAAAAAAGTTACTGGCCTAAACGTAACCTCACTCATATTTTTTTTCCACAAAAATAAACACAAACTAATCGGAAGTCAGTTTAAAAAAATATTCGTGTAACCTCACCTTTAAGTTAAAAATTCAGAGATTGGAGGGAAGCAAAGTCAATGGTCTCAGATTATGTTTATTTAAAAAAATATATTACACGTGTTTCGTCCTAAGGCATCATCAGATCGGTAAAGCTATTCGTTTAACACTACAAACATTTAAGTTAAAACAAGAAATTAATTCATAAAAAAATATTGCTGACGTTAACATTAAATCCGGTTTCAAAAGTAAATAAAAATGATGAAATGATGAAAAATGATGAACATTTTTTTTATTTAGTTTTGAAACCGGATTTAATGTGAACGTCAGCAATATTTCTTTATGTATTAATTTTTTGTTTTAACTTTTAACCGATCTGATGATGCCTTGGGGCGAAACACGTGTAATAGTTTTTTTTTCAAATAAACATAATCTGAGACCATTGACTTTGTGTCCCTCCAATCTCTAAATTTTTATTTATTAATAGGTCTCGTTGAGAAAAAATGGACTACTTTTTTGAATCACCTTTATGTTCTTCACTGTATTTTTTGCAAATCTATTCGCTCTTTTGATAATTTATTCTTTTCTGCATTTTTATTTGGCTTGAATGTCTTAACTGTATATTAAATAAATTAAAATTATTACAAAGAAATATAATGCTTCTCGACTCTAAAAAAATATCAAAAAAATTGATATCAATTATTATTGTTTGTATAGCTTCCCTTTAACTTTGCATATCGAGTTATGTAAAAGTCAAAGGGTTATTAAACGCTTAAAGTGCCTTATACGGTTACGTCGTGACTTGATCGCTCGAATAACATGTCTTAAAGACGCTTACTCACTAAAATATTGCTTTAGTCTATTGCTTTGTCAATTGTCAACAAATGACATTAGAATCAGGTCCACACATGAACTTAATAAATATACCTGGATACCCAAAAATGACCGCTACCTGGTGGCCGCCATTTTTATAGTGGTTGTGTCCTTTTGATGTTGGTCACTGAATATTTTCAGTCAACAAAAAAATATTAAATAGCTGTTATGAAGGTGACGACGCTGACATTTGACGTGTGAGTATAGCGGATTGTCTAGTTTATGGCAATTTGTAAACGACACTTGGGTATATAGTCTGCCACAGGCGACATTTTGTCTCTAGCTCTTCCTTATTTAATACGTGAATAATGTATCATCATCCTTATTTAAACGTTTTGGTTCACTATTTCTCAAAACCGAATTATTGTGAATTGTCTGTCCTCTGTTTATGATAGAATAATATACCTATAGAGTTGTTTATTTTTATATAAACCCATGCTTTTTACTAACCCTCATAAAATCATCTATATTTTGATTTTTTATAGATGGTTGCACCTATTAATGATGTGGAAAAACTATAAGGTCAGGTGGGGTAACAGTGTACGCGGGGTAAGTGTGTACACAAGTTATAATATAATAACTTTTGCCAAAACACCTGCGACATCTATGAAAAAAGTATTCAATCATATATCCCCACTAATCTAAAATATTAAATTGTCATAGATGTCATGTATTTTAACGTAGCGTGCTTTTTAAATTCGGAAGGCATTTTTTGCCACGTTAAATAATTTGAGTGCTATAGATTAATCCAATATCATCCGACGATCACAATACCATTTTCTATAAGTATCAGTTTTGACAGAGATTAGAGGTATGTATTATTGTATATCTAGTCATATTTTTAGTTTTTTTTACTACTAACCTAAATATTTTGTTTACTAAACAGTTGCCCCATGAAAAAAACGTATTGGGGCAATTGTGTAGTGATTAAGGCGGGCAAGTGTGTAGCATACTACACACTTACCCCTTTTCTACGATTAGCAAAATTCATTATTAATTACCTATATTTTTTCCTTATTTTCAGGCAAACATGGTTAGAAACTATAAACGAACTTTAAGTAGAAAAACTTCATACACTACAGATACATTAAAAAAGGATTTAAATGAAATTGAGAGGTTTGATAAGTCAATACGGCACGCACAAAAAACATTCCACAAATGACCCTGAGCTATCATCGAAGAGGTTATCGAGGTGTAAAGAGCTTAACGATGGGAAGAAGTACAGCGATTTCCAGCGAACAAGAAGAAAAGCTTGCTCAATGTTTAATAACAATGGAAAAATGGGGATGGGGACTAACTCGACGAGATGTATTTAATAGGCCAGGTAAAGATTGGTTTATAAGTTTTTCGAAGCGCCACAATTTATCCATTAAAAAACCCCAATCAGTGGAGTTTGCTAGAAGGAAATGCTTAGATCCATTCGTAATTAATGGCTACTTTGATATTTTAAAAACACAGTTAGATTCCCTAAATTTGCACGACAAACCACGGCAAATATGGAATCTTGATGAAACCAATTTTTGTCAAAGACAAAAAGAGGAGCTTCATCTTCTAGAACAACTGCAGGCAGTGGAAGGCAAATATCTCTTAAGTCTTAATGACTGTTAGTGCAGATGAGTTTAAGGCGCCACCGTTAATAGTTTTCAAGGCAAAAAATATGTGGCAGGAATGGGTTGCTCCACGTGATGAAGAATTCCCTGGAATAACGTATGCCACAACAGCAAACGGATGGATGGAATCCGATATATTTCTACAATATTTTAAAAAAAGTTTGTTAGAATCCTTTGGAAAGAAAGACCAGTCTTGTTGATATATGACGGTCACGCGTCCCACGTGGATGAAAGATTAATTAGAGCAGCCAGGGAGAATGGGGTGATCATTCTTAAATTACCACCCCATTCATCCCATATTCAACAACCGCTTGACTTCAGTGTTTTTAAAAGTTAGATGGGAGTATGAGTTGATCAACTGGCAAAAGCATAATGAGGAAAGACAAATTCCAAAGAAAAAATTTAGCTCTTTAGTTTATAAAATATGGAAAGAAACAAACCACGAAATTATATCTAATGGTTTTAAGAAAGGAGGTATTTTTCCATTTAATGCATGTGTTGTTGACAAGGAAAAGTACGATCCATTATTTTACAAGAAATGGAAGCAACAACAAGGGGTACGAAGACTTCCTGATGAGTCGATGGATATATTGCAACCAGGACCCTCAAATCTAGGTCAAAAGGACAATAGTGCTATTGCCAATAATTTGAGACAACATTCCCTAAATATTAACAAAAAAGATACAAATCATCCTCATTTGTTAAGCCCTAATTCAAAACCAGGTCCAAGTGGATACCAAGGACTACCAGAACAGCGATACTCTTTTGAAGAATTGCTATAGTCTACAGTTCAACAGACTAACGCACCCGAAAAAGTAAAGAAAAGAAAAGTGTGTTCTGGAGCCGAAGTTATAACTTCTGAGGAAGTTATGCGTCGCTTGATCGAAAAGGATTCGACTGTTTTAAAACAAAAATCAAAATCAAATAAGAATCGGCGCAAAAAATTTAAACCAAATTCCATGAATGAAGAAGAGGACATAAGTGATGAAGAAATTATATTCCAAGAGAGTGATGATGATATAATAGAGGAAGAGATGAGAAACGCGGAAGCAGTATGGAGCAAATCAGTAAGCCTTCTACAGATATACAAGAAGATGACTGGGTGCTAGTCTGCCTTTTAGGGAAAAAAATCAAAAAAATATTTTGTCGGACAAGTGATCTCTCATAACAAAGAGGATGAAGAATTGGAAATAAAATTTACCAAAAAAGTGCTAACTTTAGACCCCTTGGCTTCTTCAACATTCACATGGAAAGATCCCGAAGAATGTGCTGTAGTTAGCAAAAGCGACATTATAAGGTCTCTCCCAAATCCCGTTTTAACCGGTCGGCGAAGTTTAATAAAATTTCATGTAAATTTTTCTGCATAGAATATTCAATAATTCATGTTTATAAACTTGTTTAAGTGATTTACATTTAGTTATAATTAATGCATAGAATATTCTGTTTTCATTTTGTGTTTATAAATAAAAAATATTCACCTACATGTCACTTTGTGCCAAGTCTTAGTATTTTAAAATAATCGCAATATAGGTAAGTTTTACACATTTGCCCCATATTCTTCTTAAAGTAGGCATATAAAGGATACCAGTCGTCGAGAGGACGTGTGTAGTATAGATTTTGTTTTAAAAAGAAATTATAGTTTATTCTAAAAATAAAAAGTAGGCGTTAGAATTGCGGTAATATATTAAGTAAAGACGAAAGATTTTTTAAATAAAACGAGAAATTTGTGTTTGATTCTGCTTTATTTTTTATTAATAAATAAACCTAAACTTTCGCAACTTTTCTAAACATTTACCCCACTTCACCTTACCATAGAAGAAAAGTCATAACAGTAAAACTAAAAAGAAAATACGTGTTTGTATGTAAGTGTTTTTAACTGAATTTGTTAAGTAAATACAAGCAAAAATTTAAATGAAGATCATCATTTTCATGGTATTAGGATTTATAAGATTGAAGAATATCAGAATAATAAAACAAATATTTTAAAGTGCGTGCATCTATCCTATGTTAATTGAACTTTTAGGTCTTATTACAATTTAGGTGAGGATTACTTTCTTTCATACATTTTAATGACATTCTTAAAGAACTAGAAGAAAAATCTAAAATGTAACGCAACTATCTTAAATTCTTAACTAAATGTAACTTTATATTTTGTATTTTTTTAAACATAACCTCCCAAAAACTTTAATTGTTTGATTTCCCTACAATTGGCACAACTGAAATTCGTCAGAGTGACCTCGAAACATCGAAAGAACACAATCACAGGCGGCCCCCTAGTAGTGGTCATTTACTTTTCATTGAATTAGCAGTCCAGGTATAATTATTCGTCAGTTCGTGGGTCCACATCTATGTCAGTGTTTACGTTAAAATAAAAATAAATCGCCACACTATATAAAAGATCTCAACGGAAAAAAAATCCACCTCAACAACACGTTATCCGTCCCCGAGGATCTCAAACACACAGTTTCTTGGTTGTACTTTCCCCTACTGTCTCACCGGCGGCGGGGCATGAAAGTTGTGTTTCCCGGTTACGATCCTAAGGGAACCGTCGTCCTGTCGGTGAAACTTTCGGTAAACACTGGCCGGTAATCGGAAACCTGGGGGGAGTTGTAACTGGACGCTCTCTTCGTGGGGATCCAGGCCTTCTTAATACGTGTTAAAGGTACGCGAGAAGGTTTTTTTTTTTTTTTAAATAAAGACGAGATGCTGTTGACTTGGTTTTAATGAAAATCATGATAAATCAGCATAAGGAGTAACAATAATAACAGGTGTTCTTGGTCGTTCTGGAATTTGCGCGACATCTCTGGAGACGCATGGAAGGTTGGCGAATCTTTCGGAACTATGGTCCGCCGAGTATATAAGGACCCAAGCAACACATCCTATATTGTTATCGTTAAATATACTAAATTATATTTATTCAATGATTTTTTAATAAATTTTTGGTTTTAGTATATCACCTCAAATATTTCAATCTAATAAGGCTATTTTTATACGAAATATTTATATATAAAATTAAATAAACAGTGTTATAAAATTAAATATTGCATATATATTTACTGCTAAAAGAGAGTTTTTCAACACAACCCTTATGCCCCCCCACCCACCCCAAACATTTGCCCAGTAAGACATTCTTTTGAAAAATCACTGTTTTTTTCCATAATATCCAATCTAGAAGCACTGTTTTTGTATTAAATATTTTTTAATATACATATATATAATTATATCATAAAATAAAAACAACTGTTACTCATGCGTATTATTATGAAAAACAATATTTTTTTTTAAACAATTTCTTACTGGTAAGTAGTGTGGGGTGGGTGGGGGGGTAAGGGTAAGATTAATAAAAAATATGTTTTTTGCAGAAAATAATTGATAAAAAAATCTATAGTTTTTGTATCTATACTTTTCTCACACATCATTATCTAGGGTCAAAAATACAGTTTTTAAATTAAAAGTATTTGTATATTTGGCAACTGTATATGGTCAAGGTATATTTATTAAACTGTAGAAAATAGATATATCATATACTTCTGTTTACAAAAGGGAGAATCAATATCTTTTCTCCTTTTTCTATACCTATCGATTCATTTTTTAAATAGTGTTTGGATTGTCTGGAAATAGTGTTTTTCTCCCATAATGTGTCTAATTATACCCAAAAAAAATAAGTTTATTCCCATCCTGTTCTAATTTTCTTACTGAGATAGGGAACTCGATTTTTCCACCTTTTTCTATATCATCGTTTCATACCACATGGACCTTTTATCCGTCATTTATGGTTGCAGATCAACCAAAAATGTACACCTGATATAAACCAAATATAATCGTTTATTTATTATAGCGTGTTGCTTGGGAAAAGGAGCTCGCACCAGTGCAGTTTAAGCATTAAATTAGAAAATAAAATACAGTATAATAGAATGAAAATTTCTAGTAATCCTATGTTATCGTGTTTAGTGTGTACGAGTAAAAATAAATCACTTGACTATTTTAGTGCATGGAGAGTATAATTTATAGCGAAACGCTGCAATATTCTTATAAGAAAATTAAAAATTTCCAGCAAAAAAAGTGCTGTATCCAACTGTGTGCTACTGACCCCAAAATAACGTTACTATCCTCAAATCAGTATATTATATCTCCGTTAAATAAATATTAAGAGGTTGCGATATATTGACTTCCAATAATCAAAGGAAACAACAAATATCTATCTGCCTCAACAGATTTCAGAACTTTCAATTACCGAAAGAACTTCAACTTCAAAAATAAACTACATCTCTCCAGTCGACCAAAAGAAAAGCCCATATTGAGCCAACAAAAATCAATTTCACCCCCCTCCCACCCTCCCAACTTCGTAACTCTACCCGGGGGTTTCTTCTTCTTCTTTTTTTTTTACACAATATCACACACCGCGACCTCAAGTGTGTAGGCCGGCTCTCCACAAAATGTAGCCCTATCCCTATCCCTTTTACCTCCTTTATCCCACTGTTTTCTCTGTATTTCTCTTTTCATTCAGAGCGAGTCAAGTGGGTTTCGATTCCCTCCCCCACCTACTGGCAGCAAAATCCGGGGCTATTGCCAGACATGTCATCGCGCTTTAGGCCGGTATAACACGTATATATGTATGTCCCTAATATACGAATCAATTTATGTCAAAATTTGTGTACAAAATACTTAAAAGGGCAAAATCCGTGAGGGCGAAGACGACCCCCCTCCTCCCCGTCTAAATCGACGGGGGAGGGTCATTTATCAAGCTCAGATTTAGGCCCTTCTGACAAGGTCTTATCCCTTAAAATATGAAACATTTTTTTTTTGTTTAGGGCGTTTAGATGACACTCGTTCTTTGAGCTTAAAGAGTTGAACGTTTTTAAGTATACAGTGTAGGAAAATTCCACATATTAGCAAGAAAATGAGACACCCAAATAAATAGATTTAGCAGTATAAAAATACTTTATCTGTGATACTTCATATCCTCAAAAACCCCAATTAGAACTATAAAAATTATGCCTAATTTTATTAAAAATGGCAAAACAAGAAAATTAGGGCTTTCAAATAATAATCATGAAAGAATTCTTCCCTTAAAAATTACAAAAAATACTAACCCTATTATTCCCTTCAATATAAATTGCCCTTTTATTATCTCTGAGACTACTAAAAGTAAGTAAATTTAAATCTGATCAAAATAAATAATAAGATAGCCGAACTGAATAAGAAACAGTTAAACCTACAGAAATAAAGAATAAAACGTACACAAAAATACCAGAAAACCTTGTAGATAAAAATTCAGCAATTATATCCTTAGAATAAAAATCGAAGACCACATAAAGTTATTATAGAAATATTTATACAAACACAAGTCAACGGTATAAAATATGAGATACCTGCTTTGCCGGAGGATTCTCGTTAACCTTCGAGACGTCGTGCGGTGTGCCACTTATGTCATTCCGGAATGAGGGAGAATCAGCTGGTTTCTCGGTCTTTACAATATCGTTACAATATTATAAACTGAAAGCTAGTTTTATTTGTTCAGATGGATTTTTTAAGTACAACTCTTTTTTCCTCATATTGCTGACTTAAACCACTCAATATAATTTTTTTTATTTATGATTTTTTATTGGAAAGGACTGATTAAGTTTACTTGTTAGGTTAGAAAGAAAACGATTAAAAATGCTCTCAACAATATCTACCTAAGAATTCAGGAATGTCCAATCTTGGTATTCTAATGCCTCATAAAGTCTGTGTAGATCTCTTTTAGTGAAGTTTTAAAAAAAGGCTGAATTTTGGTACCTTTGGACCTGAAATCAACAGTGAGGTTATCAAATGAGAGCAGTATTATCAATGCAATAATTGTCTTTATTTTTATTTTTGAAGATTTACTGATGTAAACCACGAGGTATTAAAAGTTATATTAAAAACTATATATCTAAACCTGTTATGAATAAATTCCAAGTTGCATGTAATTATATCTAGAAACAAATTAAAATCGCCATCAGGTGCTCCATAAACAGATATAATTAGAACATTAAAATGTTTAATATCAACAGCCGAGACTTCACAATGAAATTCTTTAAAAAAGCTCACAATACCTTCAATATTACTGTCTAGGATCAAAGTCTACATATTTCAACGTTCCGAAGTTGAAATATATAGATTTTATTCGCATGTCCTGCCTGGCTATGATAACTGGTTATATAATAGCGTTCCCTCTTTTCTCCTACATGATTGTGCTTGAACCTCTCTATATACTTTTCAATTTGTCACGATGTACAAGCACTTTTCCCATCAGGATATAATAGAGAACTATCGCCCCAACTCTATTTAATCCAATTTTTTTAAAGTGCATTTGAGACCTGCATTTATAGCAACCTGTTTCATAAAGTTAAACATCTTATTTTACTTAATCGACATGTTTTTTTTCACTGTAGATCAACAGTCACTAACGTCATTTCTGCGGAACGCATATGAGGCTATAAACTGCAAATACCAACTTGACGTAATCTACACAGATTTTGCTAAGGGACCATGAAATTCTTTCAAAAAAAAACTTTATAAAATGGGTTTTCATAAACATCCAATAAAGTTTTTCATTTCCTATTTAGTAGATAGAACGCAATTTGTAGACTTTAGCGGGTTTGGATCATCTAATTACATTGCGTCAAGTGGGGCTTCCCTGGGGAGCAATCTTGCTCCGTTTTTTTTTATCAATAACATTTCCACGAGTATCGACAATGAGTTTCTACTATTTGTGGATGACATGAAGATTTTTAGTCTTTATCATGCAGCTTCAGGCTGATCTTGATAGGATTTACGAATGGTGCTTAAAGATGAAATTGACTTTGGTTACGTAATAAATGATACGATACTTTCAAATGTTTCTGTTCGTGATCTGGGGGTCTATGTTGATATAAAGATTACCTGCAATACTCTAATAAGATCTTCTTTAAAGACCCTAGGCTTCATTATAAGATCAACAGAACTATTTTCCAATACTTCAAGCAGGACAATTTTGTTTAATTTCCTACTAAACTGTATGCCTCTCTAGTATGGTTTCCTAACAAGAAAATTTTACAAATATATTAGTTTTAAGTTGGATGGTGTATATCCTGAGAGGGCTTTTAGTCAGCAGTTATTGCTTTCAAGGTTTGATGCACTGTCTCTTCAGCAATTTGCTATTTGTGGGAGTGGTCACAATCAAATTGATGCTTCAGATCTCCTATCAGCTTTGAATTTTGCTATTCCCTACATCCACACAAGAAGACAGGGTGTATTTTATCTTGACACTTACCGCACCAATTTGCCCAAGTAACAACCTATACATAGAGCATCCCATTGATTCAATGATGTTCATCTAAATGTTGATTTGTTTGGCATGACCTTGAATCATTTCAAATCTGTTATTTCAGATAGAATTAGATTGTTACTTGTTTAAATATTTAATACTGTACAGTTAATGAGTTTAATGTTGTTATTTGTTGCGTTACTGAATTTATTGTATTATCTGTCGATGTAAACAGAGTCACGGTCTCATGAGCAAATTTTATTGGTTACACGTGTTTCGCCACGTATAAGCAGGGCATCATCAAGCTGACCATCTGCTAGCTACATCCCACAGTTTTACTGCACCTGATGGAGCTGACATACTCCATGAATGCTCTAAAGGGAAGAAGTTAGACCTGTTAGAAAAACTCGAAATAACTAGAGCCAACAAGAGTCCTATTCTTAGAACCGAATTTAATTTTTAATAACATTTTCTAGATAATTTTTCTTCCTGTAATTTTAAATTTTATATACATGTTATCTGTTTAGGTTTTAAATTATCATTTTAAACGAACATGTATGTCTGGTCCATTAGTGAAGGCCTCGCTTAGCAAGCGACAGGTCTACGGTTTAAAACCCAACGAGACCACAAGCTTTTTATTTTTGTTTTTATTTGCTTATATATATTGTGTTTCTAACCTCACCATTTTGTTTATTTTTGTTGTAAGTTTTACAGTGTATGCGTAGGACCTAAGGTGGTTTTATTTTATTGTGCAAATAACAAAAAATGTGCTGTTGTGGCTACTGACCTCTCAAATTGTACTTGTATCGCCGGAAAATCTTGAAATCCGGCTCGAAGGACCAAAAAATGTTTTGTTGTGTCCACCAAATTGTGTTGTGTCTCTGCTGCTGGGAACAGCAAGGGTTATTTGTGGACTGTATTTTCATTTCAGGTGAATTAAACAAACAAGTCCATCGTGAACCACTTCTTTATTTAAGAAATGCACTTAATATGTAAAGAATGTGGAGGGCTTATTTGACGGCATTATAGTTAGTAGTTGACAACAACGTGCCAGGTTCACCTTTTCTCTTCGCCATGAGCTTCTGACTTCGACGCTTATACAGGGCGAATCACGTGTAGCAAACAAAATTTGCTTGTGAGACCGTGACTTTGTTTTTTGTTTGTTTGTTTACATTTTGTGTGGTCTCTTGAAAAAATGTATGAGGATTTTATATTATCTGTCGATATTTCAATAATTGTCTTATTAGTAGGATTGATTTCCTGTTTGAGTAATAGAGCCACCACGACTCATAATTGATCTGAGGTAGTTTTAAAAGTTAACTTAACAAATAAATGTTAACAGGTTTTTAAAGCTTCTCTAACGCTCAAATAAAAGGTCTTGATTTAATCATGTTTTTTGCTTGTTTCTCTATTTTTTACTATTCTTTAACAATTTCCTTGTTTTTTCTCAAAATTGTTCTGCTATAGGATCATCCAGCCCCAAAGTACACACACACTTACAATCATGACATTATACAAAATACACGAATCTATGACAAGGTCCAAAAACGTCACAGCACATTTAGCACCCACATTCTCATATAAAATAATTAAAAAAAAAGGAACATAAAGTAATATAATTAAACGAAATAGCGGCAATCAATAAACATTACATTTAAATAATCGGCAATGAACTCGGCATTATAAACACGTGAACAATAAATTTTTGATTGAAATTATCCGCAATTGCTACGAAATAATTTTTTGCCGTAACAAATTGCTCGCGCGAACCAACATGCTATTTATTCATAATTTACGTTTATTTAATAATATTTAAATAAATAATATTAATGTTTAATAGAATGTGTTCTTGTTAAGTAATTACGTAATCAAGCAATCAAGCCATCTTTTAGTTGTCATAAGATAATTTTTTTTACTGCATTTATTTATTTTATTTTAGGGGATGAACCAACGTGGATTTGTAAATAGATATTCGTTTTTTTCATTCAAAGTGGTGTTGTTGATGATTTTATAAGCAATGTCTAGTTGGTTGAACATTTCATATCCAGTAATTCTCACTCAAATATTAATTTACTTATTTATAAACCAGTGGCTGAATATGGAGAACATCAAGCAGAGAAAACCCAATAAGATTCTATATTTGTATAAAATAGTAATTCACATAATATGTATAATACTTTTGAATAAATAAGAGCCTAATTTTGGATCATTCAAGGTCATCTTCTTCAATTCTAGAAGTATAACTGTAGTTGCTTAATTCTTAAGGAAAAAAGAGCTGCATAGTGTCAAACTCAACGTCTATTTACTCAGAAAAGACGTGCTATGATAAATGCGTTTGAATGCGAATACCATATTATATTGAAATAATTGAGAGTGAATGTTTACTAATTTTACTCAAGCCTCGGATATAATGAATTTATTATTAATATTAAATTAATTTTTATCTAATTATTTAATATGAAAATAGAGTTTTTTTTTTAAAGGACAAATAAGCCCGGTTCTTTATCGGGCCAACTCAAGGATCATGCCCGAAGCCACACTTTGTAGGCCCTTTTGTTCCCGCATGTTCATATCGCAAAATGTTTTAATACCGGCTTAAAAATGGGACAATCGGAGCACTTGGGTTGTGTGTGTGTTTTTTTTTTTATTTGGCTATGGTGGGTGGCTTTTAGGGCTTTGTTTGTAATTTAAAACAAAGACGTTCTTTAGTTGTGTTTCTAGGGTGATTAGAAGGCTTTGATGTTCGTTAAAGAATCGAGAATACGATTAAGTAATGTACATTATATAATGTACGATTATGTAATGTAAATGTTAGGTGATTTTTGAGTGAAAATGGGCTCTGGCTTGGAGTATATGTACTCCATAGTAATGATGCTTTAAAGCTCCTAAAGTCCAGCTTAGAGATCTATTGGAATCTTTGATGTGTGGCAGATGCGGCACTAAATAGTCCGTGTTCCTATGTAATATTAATTGTCACATGATATACATGTTTAAATAGCAAAATTTTATATAATTTATCTATGAAATCATTTTAAATATACATAGAATCCCATGTTTTACACTAATTTTTATTTTTCGTTCGAAAATATATAATAATAATATCACAAGTAAATAATATAAAAAAATTGACCGCGGACTAAAATCCAAGCATTTTACAAAACATCTTAAGCAGTTACAGACATCTCACCTCTTTTTAGCCAGTCTATTAAATAAAGATAAATAAACAACTGCGTTCAAGCGATTCCTACTTTAGGCTGTGCAAGTGATTGTGTATCTCTCTCTATCCCACTGATTTTGAGGATTACGGGGCCGTACCCAGATAAAATTTTAGGCTGTTTTTGTATTACTTTCGTCGTGTTTTTAAAGAGATCTTTAAGGATGGGTCTATCACCTTTAAAATAAATTATATACTTTAATTAGTTATTTTTATTAAACCCTTTAATATTTTCTAGTGTTGAGGAAGCAGAGGAAGAAGCAAGGGAAGTAGAAGCTACAGGGAAAAATCAAGCAGTTTTAAAATGTATTTGTTTAAATGTCTATAGCAATCTAAAGAATGATCGTCAGGTCACAAATGCTTGTAGTGCTTTGCAAAAAACAGCGTTTTTAACAGGGGTTCCCTATAGTACAATATGCTATTTTGTATTAATCACGGAAAAAAAAGGAAAGATGCAGCACAGTCAAAGGAACTGGACACGAATATTGCCAAATTGCTAAACTGATTTTACGTACTTAAATCTTATCTTTTAATCTTATCCTGAATTTCTAACTTTAGAAAACTAAGCCCAAAAATCTCGAATATTTAAATTTTAAGGCCGGACCTGTGCGACTTTTAACGATTGAGTGAGTCTAAAAAAATAGTACGTGGGCGTATGTACAATATGCTATTTTGTAAAAAAATTAATCACAGAAAAAAAAGGAAAGATGCAGCACAGTCAAAGGAACTTATACACGAATATTGCCAAAATGCTAAACTGTTTTTACGTACTTAAATCTTATCTTTTAATCTTATCCTGAATTTCTAACTTTATAAAACTAAACCCAAAAATCCCGAATAATAAAATTTTAATAACAAACAAATTTTAAGGCCGGACCTGTGCAACTTTTTACGTTTGAGTAAGTCTAATAGAATAGTACGTGGGCGTATGTAGTCAAATTTTACGATCACATATATAAATTAAAAAAACAAAATTAAAACATTTAGGGGAAGTGTGCCTGTGATGGACCCCTTAAGAAATTATTGTTACCATTTCTTTAGTTTTGTTGTTTCCATTTTTTTTATATAAAAATCAATCTATCACTGGATGTCAAATATAGGAAAGAGTGAATTTTGTATTAATATATATTTTTTTTAATAATGAACGCCTTTAAAAAAAAAATATGAGGGGTCCATCAATGGCACTTTATGTGCCCATGTTGGCCCCTGTTGTAAATAAATATTATCTTATCTTATTAACTTCTTTTTTAAGCTTTAATAAAAAAATAATTTGTGGGGTTCAAAAATATACATATAAACTCAAAAAATTAAGTACATAATTCACAAATAAATAATTTGCAACGGTAACTAACATCCGCACACTCAATGTGGCACCACGATTTACATACTTGACAGCGAATCCACTTTTCTTTGCTACGTGAGTAAGAGAATAACTCGTTGCAGTAAATGCAACTGGCATCATATGTGTCTTCTTTACCTTTTTTAACGAATTCCTCCATGATAGACTTATCTTTGTCAGAACTGTCATTTTCAATGACAAGTTGCCGTTTTACTGCCCTACCTTGTTGTTTTCTTAGTTTCGTTTCCTTTTCAATAACTTTTTCTTCGAGTTCTTGAATTTCTGGAGTGGAATTTAAATGACCAGTTTTTGCATTTTCTTTTTTCAACGCCCCCAGGTTTCGCTTGAGGTGGAGGTAAAATTTCTTTCAGTGACACATTTAAAACTGGAGATGAAGAGGTGTTAAGACCAGAAGTACTTGGTTGATTTTGAATGTCTAACTCGATGGTTCTGAGTTGAGCCTCCAATGGAATCTGCCTATCCGTTGCTAAAGCTGGTGCAAACTCCCAATCTTTAAAAATATCGGGATTAAAAGGATGAATTCAAAACTCTTCAAAAAGGCTCGATTAAGAAGGCTTGCTATTTTATATTGTGTGACTGCCTTTCCTGGGTTTTGACGCAGCCATAATTGGATTTCCTGGTCAAAATAGGTGTGAAGAGGACGAAAGAATCCGACATCTAATGGTTGAACGTGAAGGGAACAGTGCGCCGGAAAACAAAATACTACAACCCCGTTTTCTTTAGAAAACTGTCTAGAGACAAGGCTTTTATGGCTACTGTGGCCATCTAAAAGTAAAAGAACCTTGTTCCCATTACATGCTTTTGAATACCTTACAAAGTGCTTTAGCCATTTACAAAAAATTTCAGTGTTCATCCATCCTTTTTCTTGTACAAAAGCTATGCTACCAGCGGGAGCACCATTCATTTTTTGACGAGGATAAATAAGAGCATTCAGTGCGCACACTACAGTGACGTGTTGCCTCCGCTCTGCACTGCTGAGTGCCCCAACTTGCTTGCGTCCTTTTGCAGCGTAAACTTTCTGACATTTCTTTTGGACTGTGGTCAAACCTGACTCATCCATATTATATATGTTTTCCGGAAGAAAGTTAAACTGCTCTAGAGTATGAGATAGTGCTTGAAAATAGGCTTGAATATTTGGCTTGTTAAAAGCCTGGGCTCTGGCCATTGACGAGCTTTCTGGGCATCGCAAAGATATACGTCTTAAAAATCCCCTAACCCACTTCCAACCTGCCATTTTTGTTTCCCGATTAAAATCATGTTTTATATTGTCCTCTCGGCTACTTCAAATACCATCCGTCGCTTTAGAAGTTAGTCCAAAAAATCATTTTTCCATTTCAATAATATGTTCGGCAATCTCCTCTTCGATGGCTTTAGAGAACGTTGCTTTTCGTCCTCCCAAATATCCTTTAGAACAGTCCCGCTTAGCCAAACGTCTTCTTAAAGTTGTCTTCGGTACATTTGGCTGCTAACTTAAAGCCCATGTTGCTATTTCTTAGCCTGCTGCATGTCATCCTCATCCCACTGTTGCCTTTTTTGGATGCCATATTTAAACCTAAATAGAAAAAAATATATCTATAGAATAATTAAATTTGTATATTGTTGCCAATGACGGACCCCTGGTCCATCATAAGACAATTTCAAGGGGTCCATCATAGGCTGTTTAGCACAAATCACATAAAAATAAAAAAAAAATTAAAAATTCTTTGCCATAACCTCAATTTTTTCCCGGTCCTAGTTAAAACGAAATAGTTTTCCTAAACAGCAGTGAGAAAAACAGATTCTAGCAAATAATAAAACAAAAGTTATCTAACATTAGGTTAACCTACTTTGTTATATCAGTACTTACCAATTTTAACTTTTCTGTTTATTTTCATAAAATCACTTTATATTTGCACGAGTACATATAAACAACTAAAGAAAAGCTTTAATCAACCTAACCAATGCGACGAAAATGTATTTTGCGCGGTAAATTTAAATATTTAACTAGTGGTCCATCATGGGCAGGGATCCATCATAGGCATATTTATTTAATGGAATGTTTAAATATCGCTTAGAACATTAATTAATGTCTCATTCCACATAAAATTTTGCGATTTAAACATACCTGACATGTGACAATAAAAGCAACACCGACACACGGACTATACGCGGCACATCAAAGATTATAATAGATCTTTGACCTAATCTCGAACCTTTTACTTAATATTTAAAATATTAGAAAAGTAAAAATTTTTTGGCTGGTTTTGTACCTTAGTAAAGTAACGTTATTATTGTTGTATTATTATAAATTACCATTATATTTGTAGAATAAAATAATGTGAATTGTGAGTTTAATTGACTGGATGTAAGAAATAACATGCTGTAAAGACCAGGCAAATATTCTACATGTTTTCCATCTTCAGGCATGTTACTCATATTAGACTCAAAAACGACAAAATTATTTTATTTCATTAACACACTTTTTTAATTTTTTTTTTATTTTATATAATCTTATAAGTATCTATGTGTGTATATATGTAACGAAATCTTTGAACTTAATTTCCACTGGTTTCTAAAAGTTTGATCAACTTGAAACTTTGCATCAACAACTGATGACAATACAATAATTGGATAACAGTTTCTTATTATCCTCATTAAGAATGCCAGGATTAATAAATTATTTTTTGTAGATCCTCTGTAGATTTCTGAAGTCTATAATTACCTCTTTAGTAATGCATTCTCACCTTTTTATTCATCACACATGCGTGGGTACTAATACTTTACTCTAATTAATATTCTTATATAAGATGTAATAAGATAACCATGATTTACAAATGCTTCTTAGTTATTTACGGAATAAAATTTGGCAAATAAATATTTATCGTGATCAAAAGTATTTTAATTCATAAAGTTTTATTTATTAAAGTCCAATAAACGATTATGAATTAAATAAATAATAGTTTAACAGCTCGATATATTAAATATGACAATTAGTATATTGGCAACTATCTATCTATGAGAGAAGAGTTATGAAAATGAAGTAAAATGCACCTCAAGCATTATACTTTAAATTTTTATTTGTGGTAATTAATTATGATTGATTACTCAGCCTTCTACAACTGTAATAAAAACTCTTTGTAATTAAAAAATATTTTATAATTTTTAGTTTAATTAGCAATAAAAGCGTGTTCTTTTAACTACTATTTATTTCAATATAACAAATGCTCTATAGCTCACGGTTAATTATATTGCAATGAACAAGAACGCTTATTAACTATGAAAAAAAAAACATTTAGAATGTCAATTGTAAATACACTTACCAAAAACTAATAATTTAATGTAATGAAATTATAGCTAAAAAATACAGTAGGAGGAAATTTTTTATCTCTTCAATCGTACATGCAATAAATCTTATTTCAAAAAGTCATGTTGCATATTTTTCTCCTTTACACCTCTTATTTATTTTTTTTTACGTTTTAAACAATTTCAAGATTTTCTACATCAATCCCACAACATTAACTAGGGCATAATAAGTCATGAAAATCTCGTGTTGACCGCACTATAAAGCCTTTAGCAATTGCGATATATGAAATAAATAGAAGCTTATGGTCAATTTTAATATCAAGATCACGAATTGTATATAGTATATTAAGGATTTTATTATTTATTGAATATGGTCATTTTTGCAGGTAAATGTCACAACATTACATTTGCTCATCAAAATCTATCAAGGTGCTTGTCTATCAATTGCTTATCTAACACTTTCCATGCTTTGTTTGAAAAGTAGATCGATTTAGACCTTTTGGCTTAATAACTACTGCCGGTTGTGTTTTATTGTTAAGTCTGACTTATAAACTACAGATCTGTTTATTTCTTCCTTAACCAGTTCCTTCTGAAGATTATAATGGAAGGATGCCTTACTTTTTGTATCGATATTTTAAGCAATAAAACGACATAAAGCACGCTAAAAAACTGGACAAATTCAATATCCTCCTCCTCATCCCCAAAAAGCCTCAATTCCTTCATCCCAAAAACCGCAGAATCCCGAAAATAAGCGGCAACCGCGCGAGTATCCCCCCAAATCGGGTCACGACTAGATCGATCAGCCTCAGGGTTACGCAGGGAGAGAAGGGAATAGAGCACTGGAATGAGAAGAACCAAAAGAGAGAGAGAAAGAGCCGGAAAGAGCAACTCTGTAACCTTGTGCGTGTGCCTCTGGATAGTGTGGTGGTGGCGGTGGTGGTGGAGGAGGAGGAGGGAACACTTTTGGGGCATCTCCTTGTGTTCGCGGGACAACGCGCTTTTTATTAGATGCCCAATCGGGTTTATTAGATGCTTTGTTCAATTAGCCATAAAAGGAAAAAAAAGAGGCGGGGAGGAGGGGAGAGAGAGTCGTTTGCAGTTGTTGCTCCAGAGAGTTACGGTCGGTTTTGGGGTTTATGGAAATTGACTGTTATTTTCTTTTAATGTTTTTGAATAGTTTAATTTTTAACGTTTTTGAATGGTTTAATTCAAAAATTCTCTATCAATCAGTTTATTGGCCTCTCATTGATTCCTATACTGGCATTGGAAAATAGCTTGGAAACAGCACATTGAATCTCAGTGTTGTAATAGACTATGATGAATTTGCTTCGGCGGCAGTATTCAACTATTAACTTCAATCTAAAGAAAAATCAAGAACTGATGCAGTAAACTGCATTATTAATAAACAGGTTCCCATATTGAAGAACACCAATGTGCAGATGGTCTCAAATATCAAAAATCTCAAAGTGATTTCCCATAGACCAGTTCGAAATGTGACGTTTCCCTTAAGCACATCTGTAAAAGAGCGACACCACTATTCACCCATATGAGCAAGTACAATTAAATATTCGACCCCTATGCTACTGCTTATCTGTTATAATCCAATGCTATTAATAACCTTTCTCTATGGCATGGAAACCTCTGTTGAAGACGTTTCAGCCCATCTGGATTCCCGTGGCTTTCCTAGTATGTATGTGAGGAATTGCTCACTTTTTACAACTACATGAACTCCTGCAGTATATTTGGTGTTCACTCAAATATACTGCGGCAAGTTTTGGATTCTCAAACATGTGGGCCCAGTGGATTAATTATTAATATTAATCGATATATATATCGACAAAGCATCATTTTGTCAAGGCAAACTTGATCGTTTGGTGATGTATTAGGAATTATAGTTGAATCTCTTGAGAGCCACCACGTTTGAATATGCTGTCATGAAGAAGTAACTGTGTAGAAGGGCGTTCTCCAAAGTTGCCATATTGCCTTTCATTAAGATTCAAATTTAGCATCCAACAGGAAAAAATCCAGACATTTGGCAGCATTGGCTTGCCTCAACTTGTGACCTTTGCTTATTATGGCACCGCTACATTGGTTTTTGATCGCTGACAGGTGACAAATGACACCTATAAAGTTTGACGTTTTTAGGTTTTAAGAAAGTTTTTTTAAGACAGTTGACAGACAATACGTGTGCATTATTTGATTGTTGACAGAAGCATCTATTTCGATAGATATACTTCAATGTTGCCATATTGAACTACGTGCACATGCTTTATTTAATAATATTCAACTGTGTATTTCTTAAACATGCATGAAAAAATTAAATCTATTGAAGAGTTTCAATAAAAAAAAGAATAAATAAAATACAAGAAAAAAGAAATGGTGACAACGTTGTATGATCAACGTCAACTTTAAATATTTGACATTTTTGACCGCTAAAACGTTTGACAATTTGGCAAGATCATATGACAGAAAAGACACATTTCGATGTTGCCGCATTAATGATTAATTAACTTGATTCAATCAATTCAGTAGTAATAAATTCAAATTTGCCGCCGAATTTATACAAGGCCGGATCGAATCCCCATAGATTGGTGCGTCATAGGTGTAACAGTTATGACAAGTGACGAATTCCCGCCAATTGACAACCCTGGCTTCTCATATCTTATCGATTTTTGACAGATGACAAGTTTGATGGTTTATTAGGAATGACAATTGACACTTGACGTTTCTGACAGCCACCATATTTGACATTTGACTGACATGAAAGAAGCATCTGTTTAGACGGACACATTTTGTCGTTGTATTAAACCTATATTGAAATTTTCCTTAATCTAATCCTTTTTTTAATTGGGATTCAAATTTAGCGAAATAAGGAAAACCACCAATGACACCTATAAAGTTTGACGTTTTTAGGCTTGAGAGTTGACAGACAATACGTGTGCGTTATTTGATTATTGACAGAAGTATCTATTTCAATAGATACACTTCAATGTTGCCATATTGAATGTACCACATTGTTTATCTTAAACATGCATGTGAAAAAATTAAATCTATTAAAGAGTTTCAATTAAAAAAAGAATAAATAAAATACAAGAAAAAAGTTAAGGTGACAACGTTGTATGATTAATGATAAACTTAATTTAATCAGTTCAGTAGTAATAAATTCAAATTTGCCGCCTAATTAAATTATAAAGGCCAAATCGAATCTCCATAGATTAGGGCGTCATAGGTGTAATAGTAATGACAAGTGACAAATTCCCGGCAATTGGCAACACTGACTTCTCATATCATATCGATTTTTGACAGATGACAGTTTGAATGCAATATTTTTTGCCAAACTTGATGACTACTATTAAGTTTGATAGTTTATTAAGAATGACAGTTGACACTTGACGTTTCTGACGGCCACCATATTTGACATTTGACTAACATGAAAGAAGCATCTGTTTAGACGGACACACTTTGTTGCCATATTCCACTTTGTATTAAATCTATATTGAAATTTTCAACATAATCCTTTGCTTAATGAGATTCAAAACATATTTTTAAATAACAACCAAAAAGATAAACCTTTTACTGTATTAATAAGTAATTATTTTACAATTTAAAAAAAAATCATATTTTTCTCAGTTTCACTAGAATGAAAATAGAGTTTTCTGAAAAGTATTTATCCACTGTATTTATCCATATCCAGATTGCCGCATTAATTTTATTAAATTAGGATATTTCTGTTCTGTCGTATTGATTTATTACCACATATCATCAATGTTTTATTGACTATTCAGCAAGGTTTTTTAGATTTTCAAGAGCCGGCATTAAGGAAAAATTCCTGATGATGGTTATTATTACGTCAAAGCGTTGGAAAACGTATGAATGAGATACATCATTTTAAAGGGAATACATAGCGCTTTTAAAATAAGTTATAAAAAATGCAGGTCCGTATTTAAAAAAAAGGGGTTGTTAGCCGTTGACAAGATACCAAACGTCATAAAAAAAATTAAAGGTAAGGTTTGTGGAGCACACAAAATTATAAAACTTTAAAGTTTCTAGAATCAACAGTTTTGGAAATAAAAATAAAATCTGGCGTTTTTTATAAATCACCCCATAATTCACGACTAACTAAAAAACATTTTGCAACGCTATAAAAGGATTTAGAATGAGCATCAAAATTGGCAACTTAGGACATCCTGTATATGCAAGTACGTTAAAAAATGTCGTTTTAACTTGCAAAAAAAAAAAATAACGGGACCCATCATGATCCGGATAGTTCTGACCCTATTTTTCGCGAAAACTTTTGCGTGGTAACTCATTTTCCGAAATTGAAATTATCGATTCGGACGACACCATTGTCGAAAAGTTTTCCCCGAGTTTTCAATATGAAACTTTGGCGCTTCTCCCTCGACGCCACCGCCGTCGCCGTCGCATCCCATATTTGTTTATTTATTTTATGTGGATTTATTCGGGATATTGCGGGTTTCATGTAATCTTGCCTGGGGAAAAAAATCGGGATGTTTTACTACTGACTAGACGAGAAAGTTATTATGATTTTACTACCCTAATTTGTTCATAGATAAAACCTCAGGCGAGTTTTCGCAGTTAGGTTCATTTTAGGGAAATAGTTTATGTTCTGTAAATATCTGTGAAAGAAATGGAGACACTTTAACCTCAATTGTCTTCAAGTTGGATAGTTTCTAAGGTACCTTTAAGATTTTTATGGTTGCTCCTGTCTCTAGCGAACGTTTAGATCCGACATTGCCGTTTCAAAATTTTACAATTTAGGCGGCAAATTTGAATTTACTAATATTGAACTGATTAAATCAAGTACATCATTAAGTGTTTGGACTAAATTTGATTTTAAATGATTTGTGACGTGTGACATACACCATACAGTTGTCCAAGTTGTTATATTTATTTTTCTTTTATTTCATTTAATTTTTTTTAATTGAAACCGAATTGAAAATTAAGTTTAGTTTTTTACCATCATTTTTAAGAAAAAAATATTGTACACTGCATATTACTAAATAAATAATATTAAGGTTAATATGGCAACGTCGGAACGGATCCCTCCAAATAGGTGCTTCTGTCCACAATCAAATAAATTGCATACGCATTGTAATTGTCACGCCTAAAAGCGTCATGGTTCTTATCTGTCAATTGTCATCCATCAAAAACCGATAAAGCGGTGACACAATTGTCATCTATCAAAAACCGATACTATGAGGAAAGCAAGTTTTGCTACTAAATTTGGGATTCAAATTCAAAATGAGGAATTTTAATATTAATTAAAATGACTGAACTGCCTGGAATTGCACAGTAATTTTCAGTAACTTTGATACCATTAAGAAATTAATTAATTATTCCAGGCAGTTGAGGTTTAATCTTAATTAAAATGCCTGAACTTTAATATATCTATCTACAGGCCAACTGTTTAGAATTGTTTATTAAATTTTAACTTAAACGTCAATTTAAGAGTACTTAATTATTTCAAGCAGTTGAGGATTAATCTTAATTAAAATGCCTCAACTGCTTGGAAATTTTTATGTGAATAAACACTGAAATAGGTGTCAAATGGTTTTATTAGAGGACAACGTATTCGAATTTTCAACTCTCTAACTTTATTATTTTCAGAGATATAAGCATTTGGTGCCTAGGATAATCAATTTTTAAGAAAATATATTTTTTTAATTCCAAGGCGAATTTCTTCGTTGCAAAATTTTTTTGTAAAAAACGCTGAAATAGGTATCCAATGGTTTTATTAGAGGACAACGTATTCGAATTTTCAACTCTCTAACTTTATTAGTTTCAGAGATATAAGCATTTGGTGCCTAGGATAATCAATTTTTTTGAAAATATATTTTTTAAGTTCCAAGGTAAATTTCTTCCTTGCAAAATTTTTTTGTGAAAAACGCTGAAATAGGTGTCCAATGGTTTTATTAGAGGAAGATGTGTTTTAATTTTCAACTCTCTAACTTTATTTGTTTCAGAGATATGAGCATTTTGTGCCTAGGATAATCAATTTTTTTTGAAAATATTTTTTTTTTACTTCTAAAGCGAATTTCTTCGTTGCAAAATTTTTTTGTAAAAAACGCTGAAATAGGTATCCAATGGTTTTATTAGAGGACAACGTATTCGAATTTTCAACTCTCTAACTTTATTATTTTCAGAGATATAAGCATTTGGTGCCTAGGATAATCAATTTTTAAGAAAATATATTTTTTTAATTCCAAGGCGAATTTCTTCGTTGCAAAATTTTTTTGTAAAAAACGCTGAAATAGGTATCCAATGGTTTTATTAGAGGACAACGTATTCGAATTTTCAACTCTCTAACTTTATTAGTTTCAGAGATATAAGCATTTGGTGCCTAGGATAATCAATTTTTTTGAAAATATATTTTTTAAGTTCCAAGGTAAATTTCTTCGTTGCAAAATTTTTTTGTGAAAAACGCTGAAATAGGTGTCCAATGGTTTTATTAGAGGAAGATGTGTTTTAATTTTCAACTCTCTAACTTTATTTGTTTCAGAGATATGAGCATTTTGTGCCTAGGATAATCAATTTTTTTTGAAAATATTTTTTTTTTACTTCTAAAGCGAATTTCTTCGTTGCAAAATTTTTTTGTAAAAAACGCTGAAATAGGTATCCAATGGTTTTATTAGAGGACAACGTATTCGAATTTTCAACTCTCTAACTTTATTAGTTTCAGAGATATAAGCATTTGGTGCCTAGGATAATCAATTTTTTTGAAAATATATTTTTTAAGTTCCAAGGTAAATTTCTTCGTTGCAAAATTTTTTTGTGAAAAACGCTGAAATAGGTGTCCAATGGTTTTATTAGAGGAAGATGTGTTTTAATTTTCAACTCTCTAACTTTATTTGTTTCAGAGATATGAGCATTTTGTGCCTAAGATAATCAATTTTTTTTGAAAATATTTTTTTTTTACTTCTAAAGCGAATTTCTTCGTTGCAAATTTTTTTTGTGAAAAACGCTGAAATAGGTGTCCAATAGTTTTATTAGAGGAAGATGTATTCCAATTTTCAACTCTCTAACTTTATTGGTTTAAGAGATATGGGCATTTGGTGCCTAGGATAATCAATTTTTTTGAAAATGATTTTTTTAACTTCCAAGGCGAATTTCTTCGTTGCAAATTTTTTTTGTGAAAAACGCTGAAATAAGTGTCCAATGATTTTATTAAAGAAAGACGTATTCGAATTTTCAACTCTCTAACTTTATTAGTTTCAGAGATATGGGCATTTGGTGCCTAGGATAATCAATTTTTTTGAAAATATATTTTTTAAATTCCAAGGCGAATTTCTTCGTTGCAAATTTTTTTTGTGAAAAACGCTGAAATAGGTGTCCAATGATCTTATTAGAGAAAGACGTGTTCGAATTTTCAACTCTCTAACTTTATTAGTTTTAGAGATATGGGCATTTTGTGCCTAGAATAACTAATTTTTTTGAAAATATTTTTTTTAAATTCCAAGGCAAATTTCTTCGTTGCACAATTTTTTTGTGAAAAACGCTGAAATAGGTGTCCAATGATCTTATTAGAGAAAGACGTGTTTGAATTTTCAACTCTCTAACTTTATTAGTTTCAGAGATATGGGCATTTGGTGCCTAGGATAATCAATTTTTTTGAAAATATATTTTTTAAATTCCAAGGCGAATTTCTTCGTTGCAAATTTTTTTTGTGAAAAACGCTGAAATAGGTGTCCAATGATCTTATTAGAGAAAGACGTGTTCGAATTTTCAACTCTCTAACTTTATTAGTTTTAGAGATATGGGCATTTTGTGCCTAGAATAACTAATTTTTTTGAAAATATTTTTTTTAAATTCCAAGGCAAATTTCTTCGTTGCACAATTTTTTTGTGAAAAACGCTGAAATAGGTGTCCAATGATCTTATTAGAGAAAGACGTGTTTGAATTTTCAACTCTCTAACTTTATTAGTTTCAGAGATATGGGCATTTGGTGCCTAGGATAATCAATTTTTTTGAAAATAATTTTTTTAAATTCCAAGGCAAATTTCTTCGTTGCACAATTTTTTTGTGAAAAACGCTGAAATAGGTGTCCAATAGTTTTATTAGAGGAAGATGTATTCCAATTTTCAACTCTCTAACTTTATTGGTTTAAGAGATATGGGCATTTGGTGCCTAGGATAATCAATTTTTTTGAAAATGATTTTTTTAACTTCCAAGGCGAATTTCTTTGTTGCAAATTTTTTTTGTGAAAAACGCTGATAAAGGTGTCCAATGATCTTATTAGAGAAAGACGTATTCGAATTTTCAACTCTCTAACTTTATTAGTTTCAGAGATATGGGCATTTGGTGCCTAGGATAATCAAGTTTTTTTGAAAATGATTTTTTTAACTTCCAAGATGAATTTCTTCGTTGCACAATTTTTTTGAGAAAAACGCTGAAATAGGTGTCCAATGGTTTTATTAAAGGAAGATGTATTCCAATTTTCAACTCTCTAACTTCATTAGTTTCAGAGATATGGGCATCGGGTGCCTAGGATAATCAATTTTTTTTTAAATATATTTTTTAAATTCCAAAGCGAATTTCTTCGTTGCAAATTTTTTTTGTGAAAAACGCTGAAATAAGTGTCCAATAGTTTTATTAGAGGAAGATGTGTTCCAATTTTCAACTCTCTAACTTTATTGGTTTAAGAGATATGGGCATTTGGTGCCTAGGATAATCAATTTTTTTGAAAATGATTTTTTTAACTTCCAAGGCGAATTTCTTTGTTGCAAATTTTTTTTGTGAAAAACGCTGATAAAGGGTCCAATGATCTTATTAGAGAAAGACGTATTCGAATTTTCAACTCTCTAACTTTATTAGTTTCAGAGATATGGGCATTTGGTGCCTAGGATAATCAAGTTTTTTTGAAAATGATTTTTTTAACTTCCAAGATGAATTTCTTCGTTGCACAATTTTTTTGAGAAAAACGCTGAAATAGGTGTCCAATGGTTTTATTAAAGGAAGATGTATTCCAATTTTCAACTCTCTAACTTCATTAGTTTCAGAGATATGGGCATCGGGTGCCTAGGATAATCAATTTTTTTTTAAATATATTTTTTAAATTCCAAAGCGAATTTCTTCGTTGCAAATTTTTTTTGTGAAAAACGCTGAAATAAGTGTCCAATAGTTTTATTAGAGGAAGATGTGTTCCAATTTTCAACTCTCTAACTTTATTGGTTTAAGAGATATGGGCATTTGGTGCCTAGGATAATCAATTTTTTTGAAAATGATTTTTTTAACTTCCAAGGCGAATTTCTTTGTTGCAAATTTTTTTTGTGAAAAACGCTGATAAAGGGTCCAATGATCTTATTAGAGAAAGACGTATTCGAATTTTCAACTCTCTAACTTTATTAGTTTCAGAGATATGGGCATTTTGTGCCTAGGATAATCAATTTTTTTAAATTCCAGTGCGAATTTTTTCGTTACAAAATTTTTTTTGTGAAAAACGCTGAAATAGGTGTCGAATGGTCTTATTAGAGGACGACGTATTCGAATTTTCAACTCTCTAACTTTATTAGTTTCAGAGATATGGGCATTTTGTGCCTAGGATAATCAATTTTTTTGAAAATATATTTTTTAAATTCCAAGGCGAATTTCTTCGTTGCAAATTTTTTTTGTAAAAAACGCTGAAATAGGTGTCCAATGATTTTATTAAAGAAAGACGTATTCGAATTTTCAACTCTCTAACTTTATTAGTTTCATAGATATGGGCATTTGGTGCCTAGGATAATCAATTTTTTTGAAAATAATTTTTTTAAATTCCAAGGCAAATTTCTTCGTTGCACAATTTTTTTGTGAAAAACGCTGAAATACGTGTCGAATGGTTTTATTAGAGGACGACGTATTCGAATTTTCAACTCTCTAACTTTATTAGTTTCAGAGATATGGGCATTTGGTGCCTAGGATAATCAATTTTTTTGAAAATATATTTTTTAAATTCCAAGGCAAATTTCTTCGTTGCAAATTTTTTTTGTGAAAAACGCTGATATAGGTGTCCAATGATCTTATTAGGGAAAGACGTATTCGAATTTTCAACTCTCTAACTTTATTAGTTTCATAGATATGGGCATTTGGTGCCTAGGATAATCAATTTTTTTGAAAATATATTTTTTAAATTCCAAGGCGAATTTCTTCGTTGCAAATTTTTTTGTGAAAAACGCTGAAATAGGTGTCCAATAGTTTTATTAGAGAAAGATGTATTCCAATTTTCAACTCTCTAACTTTATTGGTTTAAGAGATATGGGCATTTGGTGCCTAGGATAATCAAATTTTTTGAAAATATTTTTTTTAAATTCCAAGGCGAATTTCTTCGCTGCAAAATTTTTTTGTGAAAAACGCTGAAATAAGTGTCCAATGATTTTATTAAAGAAAGACGTATTCGAATTTTCAACTCTCTAACTTTATTAGTTTCAGAGATATGGGCATTTGGTGCCTAGGATAATCAATTTTTTTGAAAATATTTTTTTTAACTTCCAAGGCAAATTTCTTCGTTGCACAATTTTTTTGTGAAAAACGCTGAAATAATTGTCCAATGATCTTATTAGAGAAAGACGTGTTCGAATTTTCAACTCTCTAACTTTATTAGTTTTAGAGATATGGGCCTTTTGTGCCTAGGATATTCAATTTTTTTGAAAATAATTTTTTTAACTTCCAAGGCGAATTTCTTCGTTGCAAAATTTTTTTGTGAAAAACGCTGAAATAGGTGTCCAATGGTTTTATTAAAGGACGACGTATTTGAATTTTCAACTCTCTAACTTTATTGGTTTAAGAGATATGGGCATTTTGTGCCTAGGATAATCAATTTTTTTTGAAAATAATTTTTTTAACTTCTAAAGCGAATTTCTTCGTTGCACAATTTTTTTTGTAAAAAACGTGAGATTCGTTTCATGCGAATACAACCCATCTCTAATTTTTATTCTTTAAAAGTAATAATAAAACACGTCGTATATTAAACGTGTACTATTTATCTCGAACACGCTATCGGGTTAATTTACAGTAGAGACCCTTAAAGGACACTACAGATCAAGTGTTGCTAATAGGATGTAATTACGTTATAATAGACTTAATCCCTCCTAATACGGTTAATATTGGACGAGGCAATTTGTCACGGACTGCATATTATCATCATCTCCAATAACGTAAATAATCATGAATATTTAATTTCGTGCCCGAAGGTGCGTATTTTGTGGCGTTAATCTGTCACTTCGGGTTGAAACTTGAAACATAAATATGGGGACACTTGGCATTGCGGACTGTCAGGGACAATGCGGCCGTTAGCCATAAATATGGGCTTCATCAACAGTCGACAGACCGGGCCCCCATTCCTAATTATTGCGGTACAAAACATCGTTATCCATGCGTCAGTTAATACGGCCGATAATATCAGCTCGTAGGGAATTAATAATCCTCAAGTGAAATTTTACATGCACCATTAAAACACGGCATTACCAGGACGACATAAAATCTATAAAAGGGGGGGACAATAATTCCGCGAGACCGCAATGCAATCCCCGAGAAAGGACCGAGAGGCACGTGCGGGGGCACGTGACACGTAAATGGCTGCATCTCCTGCTCCATTGATTTTTGTATTCAGGTTTTCAAGATATTTTCTTCTTCTTTTTGTCATTATTTAATTAGCAATTGTTTGTATTGTTAAATGAAAATAACGCTAGGAAAAATTGTCAACACAAAAACTCCTCTAATAATTCATCATTAAAATGTGGGTGGGATTAGTACTTAATTACTTGATATATCACAGGCTTCAGTAGTTATCATATAATACTGTTTAGAGAAATATGGTTGAATAAGACTTTGAGGTACTAATAGGTCTGTTAAATTATAATGTGTACAGAATCTGCAGGAGGCAAGAAACAGGTAAAAAACTGTTCAATCAAATTTAAACATAGTTGTGGACCACATTGACATAAATGGATATACACTTTTACAAAACTATTCCTCTTAATTTGCTAAGTCCATGTCATTGGGAAGTTTTTCAAGTGTCTGGAAAGAAAGCCATATATTTGAATTTGGAAGCAAATCTTCTGTAAAAAATTTTAGAGGGATATCTGTTCAAATGGAAATTCCTAAACTATTTATTTGATTATCTGTTTACTCAAAAATTAACCAGCAAGAGAACAGCATGGATCTGTTAAAAAGCATACCCGAAGGTACGCGACAAATGAAAAATCCCAAATTTTGAATAAGAACAGGATAAATCCAGTCAAAATGAAATTTTGAAATTTTTTATACACATTTCTCAAACTATTTGATTAGGTTTTTATTTGAGCGTCTACTGGATATTAAGTAAAAAGATATTTTTACATTTTTAAATTTAACAAAGTGCTTATAACTCAAAATCCAGCAAAAATAACGTTTTGAAAATTAGTATAAAAATTCTCTGGATAATTTGACCGGATACGTGTTCAAGCGTTTTTCAAAAATCCACAGGGGTAATTAACGACAGAGGTAATTGTGTAACGAAAAAATTTGCCTTGGAAGTTAACAAAATTTATTTTCAAAAAAATTGATTATCCTAGGCACAAAAGGCCCATATCTCTAAAACTAATAAAGTTAGAGAGTTGAAAATTCGAACACATCTTCCTCTAATAAGATCATTGGACACCTATTTCAGCGTTTTTCACAAAAAAATTGTGCAACGAAGAAATTCGCCTTGGAACTTAAAAAAATAATTTTCAAAAAAATTAGTTATCCTAGGCACAAAATGCCCATATCTCTAAAACTAATAAAGTGAGAGAGTTGAAAATTGGAACACATCTTCCTCTAATAAGATCATTGGACATCTGTTTCTGCGTTTTTCACAAAAAAATTGTGCAAAAAAAAAATCGCCTTGGAAGTTAAAGAAATTATTTTCAAAAAAATTGATTATCCTAGGCACAAAATGCCCATATCTCAAAAACTAATAAAGTTAGAGAGTTAAAAATTCGAATATATCTTCCTCTAATAAGATTATTGGACACCTATTTCAGCGTTTTTCACAAAAAAATTGTGCAACGAAGAAACTCGCCTTTGAATTTTACAAAATTTAGTTTCAAAGAAATTGAATATCCTAGGCACAAAATGCCCATATCTCTAAAACTAATAAAGTTAGAGAGTTGAAAATTCGAACACATCTTCCTTTAATAAAGTTATTGGACACCTATTTCAGCGTTTTTCACAAAAAAATTGTGCAACGAAGAAATTCGCCTTGAAAGTTAACAAAATTTAGTTTAAAAAAAAATTGAATATCCTAGGCACAAAATGCCCATATCTCCAAAACTAATAAAGTTAGAGAGTAGAAAATTGAAACACATTGTCGTCTAATAAAATCATTGGACTGAAATTAAGAAAAATAACAATAAGTTTTATTTTCTCAATAATAAGATTTTGAATTGTATGTCTAATTTATGTTTTTATTCAAATAATTTAAAGTTGATTGGATCTCTTATTAGCCAAGATTTCCTATTTTTAGAGGCCAATTTTGGGTTCAAAAATACGTCAAAAATTAACTTTTTCAGAGTTCAAAAGTACTTTCATTCCTCGAGTTCTGGTCATATCCAGTTACAACCTGATATTTTTGTGATGTATATGGGATAAGAGCAAGAGACACTGATATATTTGCATGATAATTTATTTTACGATCCAGACAGTTGAATTTTTTTTAGTTTTTTTTTTTAATTTCAAGCATCTCAATTAAAATTATGCCTCAATTTTGCCTGGAATAATTAATTAATTACTTAATGGCGTCAAAGTTACTAAAAGTTACTTTACAACTCCAGGCAGTTAAGTCATTTTAATTAAGATTAAAATTCCTTTACCTATTTTACAATTTCAGAGGGTTGATTTTTTTAAAGTTTTTTAAATTTCAAGTGTTTTAATTGAATCTATGTCTTAATTGCCTGGAATAATTAATTAATTTCTTACATTAAAGTTAAAATTGTTTTACAATTCTAGGCAGTCAAAGCATTTTAATTAAAACTATGGCTCAATTGCCTAGAATAATTAATTAATTACTTAATGGCGTCAAAGCTACTGAAAATTGCTGGACAATTCCAGGCAGTTGAGGCATTTTAATTAAGATTAAAATTCCTCAACTTATTTTACGATTCCAAAGGGTTGATTTTTTAAAAGTTTTATAAATTTCAAGCATTTTAATTAAATCTATGTCTGAATTGCCTGGAATAATGAATTAATTTGTTACATTAAAGTTAAAATTGTTTTACAATTCCAGGCAGTCAAAGCGTTTTAATTAAGATTTAACCTCAACTGCCTGGAATAATTAATTAATTTCTTAATGACGTCTAAGTTAAAATTTAATATAAAATATTAGACAGTTGACCTATAGATATTATATATAATTCCGTTAACATTCGGTTCAGACAGGAATTTCGAAAAATTAAGGTAAAAACGTAATGCGACGTTGCCAACGTGCCAAAAATTTCCCAACACTGTCAATTTCATATTAATTAATCACTTTCACGGGCTCTAATTCATCAAACAACTCGTATAATAAAAGTGCAAACGGCCACGTAAACGAAGAATAAAGTAAAGTAACGAACGAAATAAACTCCCTAATGGAAATAAAAGCGGAGCTGCCGAACTACCCCCGGATGATGGCGCGAAAGCACTAACATCCCCGTTTATTACCTTAATATCCAATCTTGGCGTTTCTATTGATCCATATAAATTATATTCGAGAGCATTAATAATTATAGAATCAGAGCAAAGGGCAAATCATAGATTTATAAATTTGACTTTGTTACCAACGTAATTGTCTCACTTCGCTTTGTTTCGCTTGTTTTTGACAGCAGAATGACAGTTCAAAACGGCGCCATCTTGAAAAAAAATAATTGGGTAAGAGAGAGCGGAGGATATATATGGATTTTTGTTTTTATGGATTTATAAACGTTTTTAAAAATATATTCGCTTTTATTATATTGTAAGAGAGAAAAAAAGACAAGGTCGGCCTAAGCTGCATTGCAGCCTCCTCTTCTCGTTCACTTGATATTATTATTTGAAGAGAGAGAAGGCATATAGAAAAATTAGGTTTGCCCTTTACATTGTCCACCCCGTTTACCTAATCAAGCGTTACCTAAATAGGCGTTCTGCAGGAAAAAATGAAGGGAGAGGGCAAATGTATCATAACCTTACTTCTTGTTGCATTCTTAAAAAAAAATTAATTGAAAAATCATTTGACTTCCTCTAGATTAAAAAAGGGAAAATTCTAAGTAAAAAGTAAAGTGAAAGTATCCTAATTTTTTTTTTCTTACAGGTACTCTTGGAATAAGAATTACTAAAAATATCTTCAGACTAGTCCATCAATTAATAATTTCTTAATTTTGACTACTAGAACCCAAGATATTCACTTGCCAATAAGAGACAAATTATTTTATTTCTTACAGGCACTCTTAAAACAAGAATTTCTATATCTTGACTTCCAATAAATGGATTTTAGTCAATTTTTCAAAAAAGATTAAAAATATCTTCAGACTAGTCCATCAATCAATAATTTCTTAATTCTGACTACTACAACCCAAGATATTCACTTGCCAATAAGAGACAAATTATTTTATTCCTTACAGGCACTCCTGAAACAAGAATTTCCATATCTTGACTGCCAATAAATGAATTTTAGTAAATTTTTCAAAAAAGATTTAAAATATCTTCAGACTAGTCCATCAATCAATAATTTCTAAATTGTGACTACTAGAACCCAAGATATTCACTTGCCAATAAGAGACAAATTATTATTATTAAGATTTAAAATATCTTCAGACTACTCTTGGAATAAGAATTACATTATTTTGATTTCTATTAAATGGATTTTAGTCAATTTTTCAAAAAAGACTAAAAATATCTTTAGACTAGTCCATCAATCAATAATTTCTAAATTGTGACTACTAGAACCCAAGATATTCACTTGCCAATAAGAGACAAATTATTTTATTCCTTACAGGTACTCTTGAAACAAGAATTTCTATATCTTGACTTCCAATAAATGGATTTTAGTCATTTTTTCAAAAAAGACTAAAAATATCTTCAGACTAGTCCATCAATCAATAATTTCTAAATTCTGACTACTAGAACCCAAGATATTCACTTGCCAATAAGAGACAAATTATTTTATTCCTTACAGGCACTCTTGAAACAAGAATTGCTATATCTTGACTTTCAATAAACGGATTTTAGTCAATTTTTCAAAAAAGACTAAAAATATCTTCAGACTAGTCCATCAATCAATAATTTCTAAATTCTGACTACTAGAACCCAAGATATTCACTTGCCAATAAGAGACAAATTATTTTATTCCTTACAGGCACTCTTGAAACAAGAATTTTTATATCTTGACTTCCAATAAATGGATTTTAGTCAATTTTTCAAAAGAGAATAAAAATATCTTCAGACTAGTCTATCAATCAATAAATTCTAAATTCTGACTACCAGAACCCAAGATATTCACTTGCCAATAAGAGACAAATTATTTTATTCCTTACAGGCACTCTTGAAACAAGAATTTCTATATCTTGACTTCCAATAAATCAATTTTAGTCAATTTTTCAAAAAAGATTAAAAATATCTTCAGACTAGTCCATCAATCAATAATTTCTTAATTCCGACTACTAGAACCCAAGATATTCACTTGCCAATAAGAGACAAATTATTTTATTCCTTACAGGCACTCTTGAAACAAGAATTTCTATATCTTGACTTCCAATAAATGAATTTTAGTCAATTTTTCAAAAAAGATTAAAAATATCTTCAGACTAGTCCATCAATCAATAATTTCTTAATTCCGACTACTAGAACCCAAGATATTCACTTGCCAATAAGAGACAAATTATTTTATTCCTTACAGGCACTCTTGAAACAAGAATTTCTATATCTTGACTTCCAATAAATGGATTTTAGTCAATTTTTTAAAAAAGACTAAAAATTTCTTCAGACTAGTCCATAAATCAATAATTTCAAATTCTGACAACTAGAACTCAAGATATTCACTTGCCAATAAGAGACAAATTATTTTATTCCTTACAGGCACTCTTGAAACAAGAATTTCTATATCTTGACTTCCATTAAATGGATTTTAGTCAATTTTTCAAAAAAGATTAAAAATATCTTCAGACTAGTCCATCAATCAATAATTTCTAAATTCTGACTACTAGAACCTAACATATTCACTTGCCAATAAGAGACAAATTATTTTATTCCTTACAGGCACTCTTGAAACAAGAATTTCTATATCTTGACTTCCAATAAATAAATTTTAGTCAATTTTTCAAAAAAGATTAAAAATATTTTCAGGCTAGTCCACCAATCAATAATTTCTAAATTTTGACTACTAGAACCAAAGATATTCACTTGCCAATAAGAGACAAATTATTTTATTCCTTACAGGCACTCCTGAAACAAGAATTTCTATATCTTGACTTCCAATAAATGCGTTTTAGTCAATTTTTCAAAAAAGATTAAAAATATCTTCAGACTAGTCCATCAATCAATAATTTCTAAATTCTGACTACTAGAACCCAAGATATTCACTTGCCAATAAGAGACAAATTATTTTATTCCTTACAGGCACTCTTGAAACAAGAATTTTTATATCTTGACTTTCAATATATGAATTTTGGTCAATTTTTCAAAAAAGACTAAAAATATCTTCAGACTAGTCCATCAATCAATAATTTCAAAATTCTGACTATTAGAACCCAAGATATTCACTTGCCAATAAGAGACAAATTATTTTATTCCTTACAGGCACTCTTGAAACAAGAATTTTTATATCTTGACTTCCAATAAATTGATTTTAGTCAATTTTTCAAAAAAGACTAAAAATATCTTCAGACTAGTCCATCAATCAATAATTTCTTAATTCTGACTACTAGAACCCAAGATATTTACTTGCCAATAAGAGACAAATTATTTAATTCCTTACAGGCACTCCTGGAACAAGAATTTCTATATCTTGACTTTTAGTGAAGGGATTTTAGTCATTTTTTAATAAAAGAATAAGAAAGTCTTCATAATATTCCATTAATCAATAACTTCTTAATTTTAAGTAATAGAACTCAAGATACTCAATTGCAAATAAGAGACAATTTATTTTATTCCTTACAGGCACTTCTGAAACAAGAATTTCCATATCTTGACTTCCACTGAATGGATTTTAGTCAATTTTTGAAAAAAGACTAAAAATGTTTTTGGACTAGTCCATAAATCAATAATTTCCAAATTATGACTACTAGAACTCAAGATATTCACTTGCTAATAAGAGGCAACTTATTTTATTCCTTACAGGCACTCCTGGAACAATAATTTCCATATCTTGACTTTTAGTAAAGGGATTTTAGTCATTTTTTATTAAAAGAATAAGAAAATCTTTAGAATAGTTCATTAATCAATAATTTCTTATTTTTGACTACTAAAACCCAAGATATTCACTTTCCAATAAGAGCCAATTTATTTTATTCCTTATAGGCACTCTTGAAACAAAAATTTCTATATCTTGACTTCCAATAAATGGATTTTAGTCAATTTTTCAAAAAAGACTAAAAATATCTTCAGACTAGTCCATCAATCAATAATTTCTAAATTCTGACTACTAGAACTCAAGATATTCACTTGCCAATAAGAGACAAATTATTTTATTCCTTACAGGCACTCCTGGAACATTAATTTACATATCTTGACTGTTAGTGAATGGATTTTAGTCATTTTGCAATATAAGAATAAAAAAGCCTTCAGAATAGTCCATAAATCAATAATTTCCAAATTCTGACTACTAGAACCCAAGATATTCACTTGCCAATGAGAGATAAATTATTTTATTCCTTACAGGCACTCTTGGAACAAGAATTGACATATCTTGATTTTTAGTAAAAGGATTTTAGTCGTTTTTCAATTAGAAAATAAGAAAGTCTTCAGAATAGTCCATAAATCAATAATTTCTTAATTAATAATGTAATAGTATGCATCTACGACCATAACCCTAAATTAAGTTTATGTATTCTGTTTGCCGTCGAGTTAATTAAATGACGAACGTCAAAGGGCGCTTATACAAACTGTAACACTATAAATGGACCCAACGGTATAGACCACCACCATAAAGCGTCATTCTATATTTAAAAAGGGATAAATGCCATTATACGATCATTCCCAGAAGGAAACGAGTGGGCCCCTTGAACAATAACCTGACACCGGACAGACGTAATACAAAGAAAACAAAATATAATATTTGTCCAATATAACGTATATCCGACAGGACAAAAGAGCCGAGCCGTACTTTATTCATAAATGAAATATCGCTGCCGCCAGGAGAGGGGTGCTCGAATCGTATTGTTGGTTGCGAGCTGAATAATTGTACTTCATTGATTGAACATATCGATATTATAGTGTATTTTTTTTATTCCCTCTTATAAATAAATTCAATTAATTAGTAAACAAGTCAATAAATCTCGCGGGCACGGGGAAAAAACTCTCATCAGAAACCCATTAATTTCCCTTCAGAGATTCAAAGAATCGGGTCTATTGATCCGAGACGGAAAAGTCCCAGGATTGATTCATCGTCCGTCATAAAGTAAAGGAAAAATTAATTATGGTCTTGGGAAATCCGGATTTGTGGAGGTTTTCTTTTTGATTTTTCATGTAAGACATAATATAATTAGTATAATAATCATATACATAAGCTTGACGTTCCTGTTAATTTACCTCATATTTCT
This sequence comes from Anthonomus grandis grandis, assembly GCF_022605725.1. NCBI lineage: Eukaryota > Metazoa > Arthropoda > Insecta > Coleoptera > Curculionidae > Anthonomus > Anthonomus grandis. Next base: position 28,902,658 of record NC_065554.1, read on the forward strand.
TTAAACAGTAGGAGCTTCAATCGTCAATCAGACTTTATGACAAGTCAGTGTGGACGTCAAACCAGGCCCACTGAGAATAGGGTTTATTTTTGGACTAATTCAACTAATAAATATCGGAAAAAATGTCCGCGTGATATACGTTAAGGCATTGATTATTATTAAATTTATGTTTTATTTACGTTTAACAAGAAGGTTTGTTAGATAGTGATATAAAATTATTATTTCATTTAATAAATCTATATTTAAAGATAATGTTGCTTGGAAATAAAAGACAAATTATTTTGTTTCTTACAGGCACTCCTGGACTAAGAATTCTATTATCTTGACTTTTTGTGAACGGGTTTTAGTCATTTCTTTGAGAAAGAGAGGAGGTTATCTACCTATTGAAATTAAAAAGGTTCAGTCGAAATTACATTAAAATTTTTAGTATGAAACACATATTATACTGTATAACTTTATCCTTTGTTTGTGTAGTTGTTGTTTCGTATGTATATTTATTTTATTTTACTTTTACAATTCTAACTCGTACTTGTTTTATTTTGGTAATTTATTTTAGACTGATGGTTTATTTATACTTTTCCTGTAAGTTTTATTTGTACACACTTGTTTTATCATTCGTTTTACCTTTATTTATGTAGTTGTAGTTTGGATGGGTATTTATTTTATTTTTGTTTTACAATCTTAACTCGTATTTTGTTTTTTATTTTTTTTTTAGTATTATATTTTTAAATTTTTTGTATGTGAGACTTTTTGTGTTTCTATATTATATTTAGGCCATTTTGTACAAGCACACACATTTTTTTCAATTTATTTGTATTTATTTTTATTTTATTGATTTCAATTTTTAAGTTATTTTTTTTTAAATTAATGTATTATATGATCTGTATTATATATTACTTATGTAGCTCAAACTAAATAAATACATTATTATTATTATTATAAAACAAGAACCTCTCTGGTCCATGCGTATCATGTTGAAAAACAGTGATTTTCCAAAAGAATTTCTTACTGGACAAATGTTGGGGGTGGGTGGGGGGTGTAAGGGTAGTGTTAATAAAAATCGTTTTTATTGCATAAAATTATTGCCTTAAAAAAATATTTTTTTCTTTTATTTATTAAAAAAAATGAAAAAAAGATCAAAATATAGAACTTGTATCATATCAAAGATCATTTAAGAACTATAATTCTGTAAAATGACAAGAAGAACTTCTTGCATTCGAGTGGAATAACAGTATCTCTGATGTAAATAGATTGGCTAATTCTTTTGTGAATGACATAAAGAGTATTTTAGATAAAATGTGTCCGAGGACTAAATGTTTACAAATATAGGGATAAAAAATGGATAACCGAGGAGATAAGAGAACGTATGCGTGAAAGACATAATTTATATAAGAGGGCGACAATTGATAAAAGTGAAAATACTTGGAATCAATATAAGGCTAAAAGAAATTTTACAGTTAACAAGATCAGAATAGAGAAGGAAAAACATTTTTTAATGTATAGATGCTAATAAAAAGAACCCGAAGGAACTATGCACAAAACGACCTAAATAATGAATTGAGTTGTTTATTTGTCTGGCTTTGCACTAACAAATTGTGTTTAAATACAGCTAAATCGAAGGTAACAAAATGTTTCTATAGACTTATTTTAAGGAGGTTACCTACCTATTAAATTTAGAAAGGTTTAGTCAAAATTACATTAAAATGTATAGTATAAAACACATATACTGTATAACATAAAACAAGAACTTCTCTGGTCCATGCGTATCACGTTGAAAAACAGAGATTTTGCAGAAAAATTTCTTACTGTTAAAGTGTGTGGGGTGGGTGGGGGGTGCAAGGGTAGTGTTAATAAAAAACGTGTTTATTGTATAAAATTATTGCCTTAAAAGAAAAAATGTAATTTATTAAATTATTTAGTGTCTCAGGTTACAGAAAATTAATTATTATTTATATTATTCTTTATTTCTAATCACTTATACACAGCATAAAAAGCTTGGTATAGTTTTTATCAAATGAATCTTTCTGAATTTTTTCGTAAATTACAAAGCTTTTCTCTAAGGCAGTAATTTTTTGCAAAAAAAAACCGTTTTTTATTAAGTACACCCTTGGCCCCCCACCCACCCCACACAACTTACCAGAAAGAAATTGTTTTCAAAAATTATTATATTCCAAAATAATACGCATGAATGACAGCTGGTTTAGTTGTTAATATCTAATGTAATAACACAGTTTGTTTATTTAAATTTGATATAATTATATATATGTATATTAATAAATATTTAATACAGAAACAGTGCTTTTAGATTGAATTTTATAGACGAAAAACGGTGATTTTTCAAAAGAATTTCTTACTGGAAAAATATTTGGGGTGGGTGGGGGGCTAAGGGTTGTGTTGATGAAAAACAATGTCTTTGCAGAAAATAAATATTCAATGTTTAATTTAATAGCATTATTTATTTAAATTTGTTATATTTTTATATATAAATATTTAGTATAAAAACAGCGTTAGTAGGACGAAAAGCAGTGATTTTTCAAAAGAATTTAATCAAATATATGAGGTGCAGTAATCGAGTTTAAAAATTAAATATGTAAATCCCGTGTAAATTTTTGTAAATGCCGTAATATTCTTCCCTCTATAAATACAATCGTATATGATATACGTATATTCTATAGTTTAATAAATATAGCTTGACCACATACAGTTGATAAATATACCATAATCAAAAATTTAATAAAAAATTATTAAATAAATCTATATTTAATGATAATAATATAGAATGTGCTACTTGGAAATAAAAGACAAATTTTTTTGTTTCTTACAGGCACTCCTGGACTAAGAATTTTATTATCTTGACCCTTTGTGAATGGATTTTAGTGATTTTTTTAAGAAAGACCGTGGACTAGTCTAGTTTTATTTTAATTAATAATATAAAGGGTATCAAAATGTTTCTATAGGCTTATTTTAAGGAGGTTATCTACCTATTAAAATTAAAAAGGTTCAGCCAAAATTACATTAAAATTTATTGTATGAAACAAATATACTGTATAACATAAAACAAAAATTTCTCTGGTCCATGTGTATCATGTTGAAAAACAGGGATTTTGCAGAAAAATTTCTTACTGTTAAAGTGTGTGGGGTGGGTGGGGGGTGCAAGGGTAGTGTTAATAAAAAACGTGTTTATTGCATAAAATTATTGCCTTAAAAGAAAAACTTTAATTTATTAAATAATTTAGTGTCTCAGGTTACAGAAAATTAACTATAATTTATATTATTCTTTAGGACAACGAACCTTAAAAATCACTGCTGAGGAATTTTTTTTCTTTTAAGCAATAAGGGTAAGAAACTGTTGATTTCTTATAGCTACTTTTAAATTATTGTTGTTAAATACTGTTAAAAATTTGTTTTATCGTTTTATAGGTGATAAAAAATACTTAAAAACCACTGCTTTGATATCTTTTTTAGGGTAAAAATAGATATTTTATTGTTTAAGTGCAATAATAAGAGAAGACTATACTTTTCTTAACCTTAGACATTTGCACCAAAAAATCACTGCTGAGATAAATATTTTATCTTTTTTAAGTGTATAAGTGATTAGAAATAAAGAACGTTGTTATTATATATAATGGTATTTTTTTGAATTTTTCAGTAAATTACAAAGTTTTTTTTCAAAGGCAATAATTTTTTGCAAAAAAAACCGTTTTTTTTAAGCCCACCCTTAGCCCCCCACCCACCACACACAACTTACCAGTAGGAAATTGCTTTCAAAAATCATTATTTTCCAAAATAATACGCATGAATGGCAACTGATTTAGTTGTTAATATCTAATGTAATAAGACAGTTTGTTTATTTAAATTTTATATAATTATATATATGTATATTAATAAATATTTAATATAAAAACAGCGTTAGTACATTGGATAATATAGATGAAAAGTAGTGATTTTTCAGAAGAATTTAATTAAATATTTGAAGTCCAGTAATCGAGTTTAAAAATTAGGTATGTAAATTCCGTATTATTCTCTCCTCTGTAAACAGAATCTCGTTACTAAAACAAATACGAAACATATACTTTACAGTTTAATGAGTTTACGAAAAACTTGTACTGACGTCAAATGTTATCGACATATTCCAACTGTGAGTGGAAGCTTATAAGAGGAAGATAAACGGCAAATAAATGAACCTGTAAACAAGCGTTGATTTCACCGGCATGTTTAAAAATCCAACGATAAAAGTGAGTTAAGGCGCAACGTTTAATAAACTTGCAATTATTCGCGGACAAATAATCCCCAACAAAACAAGCCATTTTTACTAAGATTATCAAATATATGAACTTCTGCGTGATGTCTCTCTTATTCCAGACAATATCCCATTTAAATAATGTAAAAAAAAAAACAAAAATGATGGGAATTCTTTACAAGAACATCCATAAAACGAATAAATTAAAGCCGTTGCAGCGACTTTACTGCCAAAACTGCGGCTTCTAGTTTCCCTTAATTCCCCGAGAAACGGTTCGGTCATAAAATTCACCGAAGAAACAGCTTTTGGCGGGACGACATTCGAAATTGTCATTCTTGAAAACCGCAAACGCGTTTTCCATATGGAGGGGGGGGGGAAACATCAAAGGCACCGCATTATTACGTTGCTTAAGCTGGCTTTACAATAAGCGGATTTTTGCGGTCGCACTCGAGAGGATCTTGCGGAATCCTCAATGCCGGATACGAGATTTATTAGACACGGATAGGGAATGGTGAAGTTTGGAATGTAAATAGTTAAGGATTTTTTCGAAGTACGCTTCTAAATTGTTAACTGTCAAGTTAAAGTTTACGGATGCAATATGATGAGTTAAAGGTCATTGGTTTGACAGAAATTTAATTAAAAAATATTAAAATTGCACTGAAATAGAGCTCAATAACTGTGGGCCTTGGTTCTAAAAGGGCCAAGTAGAGCCATGGCACTGTGGCTCTACCCCAAAAGCCGCCACTGGGCCAAAGTCATTTTTTTCAATTTTATACTCTTTTTTCAATAAAAGGGACAATGTGAACATAGGCCAGGAATCCAATATTATATAACTTCTTATAAGGCCAATATCGATATAAATAAATATATACAGTGATTGTTGTCCTGGACAAAATAAAAACATTTTAATTTCTGCTATGCTGCTAACGATTATTGAAGAATATTTTAAACGAGAAGGAAGGCATGTCAGCATATATCACAAATTTCTTATTCCGGGACATACTCATATGGAAGCCGACCAAATTCATGCAGCCATTGAAAAGGCTAAAAAAATATACCACAGTAAAAATAAAAATTCCTAGAGACTGGGCTAATTTAATTCGTTTAGTGCCTAGGAAACCCTCAATTTTTGTGCATGAGATGGCTCAGGAAGAATTCTTGAATTTTAAGTCACTCCTTTCGGGAAAGTTTCAGCACAAAAAAGTTAATACTTTGGGAAACCCTGTTGTTTGGGCTAAAATAAGAGTCATTCACTATTCTACTGAAAATCCTGGTCTGCTGAAATACAAAACCACTTTTGCTGAAGACGAGCCATATCAAACTTTAAATTTATTAAGAAAATCAACCCGTAATTCCGAAAATGCAATAAAACTTTTCCTTATTAATAAAAAACCGTTAGGCATTCCAAAAAATAAAGTACAACATTTGAGGGACTTATTACCATTTATTGATAAAAACAGTCAGCTATATTATCTGCAGTTTCTTAATGGACTAACTTCTTCTGAGACTGCAATTGATAATCTTGGTAAAAGTGAAGATGATGAAGATTCGCTTTAGGTGCCTATATTTTTATCAAAATGTATGTGCAACGACTTTTACGATTATTATATTTATTAATTTTATTATTTATTAATAAAAGGCCAATGTCATTTTTTTTGAAAAATAAATTTATTTTATACATTTTTAAGATTTTTTTTTTAAAACCAATATCTTCTATACCCAAATCAAGCTTTAGAAAAATATAGAAACCTATCTATGTTGTAAAAACTAAACCTAATGCGACCTCATTACCTTTAAAGTCAATTTATCAAAAATTGCGATTTATGACTTTGGCCCTTTTAGAACCAAGCCTCAGAACTAAATTTAAGAAATTTTTTTTTAATAAATAAAACTCATCAGTTTTCAAACGGACCTCAAATCAATAAAATCTTTATACGAGTTTTCAAATTTTTGTAGAGCGTTGGATAGTATCAAGATTTTTTCAAATAATGCTTAATAACTCCAAAACGGTTGTAGTTACAAGGAAACTTCACCTAGCAGAAATTTTCTTGAATTTTATAAAAAATTGTTTTTAGTTTTAAAGTGTGTTATATTATCATGCTTTTTAAAACAAACTAAATCACAACATACACTTCATAACCTAAGTCCAGTGTAGTATCAAAGACCATAAAGTTTGGCAACATCGTAATCTTTTCTTAGACTCAAAATTTCTCTCTGCAAGTACTAATATGCATGACGTTTCTTAGTTGACAGAACTATGCTAGCATTTTTTACTTGTTTCTTAAAGTCTTCATTTATCAGGACGTTCAGACGGTACAGAGAATACAGAAAACATTCAAAAAATTTATTGCAAGGATTTTATAATCTTCGCGTAAGTACATAAAACGATTTACGACTTAAGGAAAAAATCTAGTGCAATCTCAAATTATATGAAGTTTGGCAATGGCGCATTCAATATTCTTACTCAAAATTTGTCTCTACAGATATTAATAAATATGACGTAATTGACAGAACTATAATAGCATTTTCCATTCGTTGATTAAGGTGCGTTCACGTAAATTGAATTATATCGACTTTCGCTATGAGGTCATATTTTTATAAACAGGGAATATATGCCACATTTTAAATTCTTCGAAGGAATTTCATTAGCTTCTTAATACAAGCCAATTTACCAAACCTTTAACAGTTTTAAATTTAAAAATCCGAGTAATAACCGAGCCACAAATAAATCTAATACAATTAATTATCATGAATTTCGGCATTCTATAGTCAAGGTTATATCTACCTTTATAGACATTGACAGGCATGACATTTTAATTGACAGACCTATAATAGCATTTTTCATTTGTTGGTTAAGGTGCTTTTGCACGAAGTGAACTGCAACAGCGGTTTTTATGGCGCATTTTCTTCATGATACCAGCGAATATATATTATATATAAAACTATTATTACAGTTTTAAAGTGTTTATAAGTGTAACATACTTCCTATTTTCTTCGTTTTACTTGCTTTAACTAATTACTAAATTGAATGCATTTTACTTTGGATTTGCTTAAATTCGTCCAAGTTTTTTTGTTTTTCAAATGTTGCATTGTATGTTTTTCAAAAATTTAAGAAAAATCTTTTTCTTTGTTAAATCTGAAATAAAAACAGGACAGAAACACTCCTTGTTAAAAATCAAGAAATACTCATATACATTTTTTTTTGAAAATTCGCTCTCTCCATCGGTCTGCATAATAACGCAAGTTTTTCAATTATCAACAAATTTCCCAAAAAAATCACCGAATTTACTTAATTCAAGCCATATTAGGCCCACTTACAGCCAAACGTGAAAAACGCAAAATAATCCGATTTAATAACAGATAAATAAAGCGATAATATACATCTTAATAAACGAAGTAAAACGGATTCGTACTAATAATAAATACCCCCGATAGATCTTTCAATAGTCGATCGGATCGGTCCGAAAATGGCCAAATTCGCCCTCTTGCTCCCTCATCAAATCGATCCCAATTACCAAGACAACAACCAAGCCGGTTCATTCATCAAAATCCACCCTCCCTCTCTCTCTCCTCCTCCTCCTCCACCCTTCCCGACACCATAAAGGTGTATTTTGTGTCCCTTTTCGTTCCGTCTGTCTGAAAAGGGCTTGCGTGCCGAAGTAAGCCGCGTTGCCAAATTTAAGCCCTTAAAAAAACCTTAATAAAATATTTGTAAAACGTTGCAAGCTTATTACCGTCACAAGAGACCTTCACTTAGCCAAATATCCAGTGTTTCAAGTGTGATTATTATACAGAGTGACCGGTAATAATCCATCAGGTTTTTCTTGAAATACTTATAAGTGATAGTCGCCTTTAACCACTAGGTCACTCAAAGGTTAAAATCATTTTTTAAATTGGGCACCTCTACTTAATTTAGACATGACTCTAAAATTGGCAACAGAACAATAATTGTACGATAGATAAATCTGATAAATTATTGCGAAAAGATCTTAAGATGATGCCAAAGTTGCTTCATTGTTTTTGCTTCTACGTGGTCAAGATAGCAAATATTTAATTGATTTTTAGTATGATTACCATTTACTAACAGAATCTTGATTATTTAGTCTAGGAATTAGGATTTGCAATGATTTTATTGATTCTTGAGCTACGATTGCTTATAGAAATCATAATTTAATCAATTCCAGGCAATTGATACAATTTATTTCTAAGTCTTTCTTTTTTTAAATCACAAATTAAAATTATGAAAATTAAATCAATTTTTCCTCTTCACTGGAGTAATTTAATTATATTAAAATTTAACAATAGTAAATATTTTATTGATTTTTAGTATGATGACCATTTACAAACAAAATCTTGATTATTTAGTCTAGGAATCCAATTTTCAAAGATTTTATTAATTCTTGACCAACAATTGCTTATAAGAATCATAATTTAATTAATTTTAGGCAATTGATACAAATTATTACTAAATCTGTCTTTTTTTAAATCACTAATCGAGATTATGATAATTAAATCAATTTTTTCCCTTTACTTAAGTAATTTAACTACGGCAAATATTTTATTCAATTTTAGTAAGATGACCGTTTAAAAAACAAATCAATCACTTCCAGATATCAAGATTTGTAAAGATTTAATTGATTTTGGGTCTATGATTGTTTTCAGAAATCATAAATTAATCAATTCCAGGCCTATGAGGTCCAAAAACTGTAATGAATCCAGTTTTATTGATTTATTGCCTTGAATCTCAAGAGATAGTGACTTTGAATGCTTAATTCTTTGTCACTAAAGAAGATCTTTGTGATATAACATGTCCTATTGAGTATTTATTTTTAATGTACTATTCAGTCATTGTCAACAACAGAATGTAAACAAATAAAATTAAAATAAACAATAATAATAAATAGAAGTGTTTTTTTTTGACAAGGAATCAAACCCTGAAGCGTATATCTGATACCAATTTTAAACCTTAGTAAGTGTACCTTATATTAATTTTTACGTTTTTTTTCTCTGTGTCTGTCTTTTGTTCAGAACTATTTCCTTTTAGTATCCCCTGATGATGGACACCACTGTGTCCGAAACATCTGGAGAATTAATATAAAAAACTGAATGATGTTTAATAAACAAGTGGAGGGAAACTGTAGGTTTTTTCATTTTACCTCTCAAGTTTTGGTTTAATTTATAATTAGGTATTTATACTCCCGATCTTTCCGAAATTCTTTTATGGATTATATCAGATCTTAAATGACATTTATACAGAATACTCTCTTCAATATTTTGTTTTGATTTCATAAGAATATTCCCATTAGTTCCATGGATTTTTAACTTCAAAGTAAGAGGTTAACTTGATGGTGCATACACCCCTACTAAGACCAGTAGTTCTGAAATTTTATTTTAAATTAATTTAGACCTTAAGAAACACTTATTAGAGATTATTCATCTCAACATTCTATTTTTTGTTTCATAAGAATATCCCCATTGGTTCCTTGGACTTTATAGTGAGATTGACTTGAAAAATCGTCTTGGAACAAATTCTCTATTTTTTCCCCGATTTTCATGAAAGTTAGCTCTATGGAAAGGGTTTTTAATTTAGAAAAAATTGTATATTTATAAAAATATTTAAAAAATTAAAATTTTTAGAGTAAAAATTAAATACGAAAAAGATGTTATGTCAAGTTAATTAAAAGATTCCCAAGTAGAAAAACTGGAACAAAATCCCTAATTTCCCTTTGATTTCCATGAAAATTAGCTCTATGGAAAGGATTCTTACTTCAGAATAAAAAGTGTATCTATGAAAATACTGAAAAACTAAACATTTTTAAAGTAAAAATTAAATATAAAAAAATGTCAAATTAATAAAATTCCTAAGTAGAAAAACTGGAACAAAATCCGTAATTTCCCTCAGATTTCAATAAAAATGAGCTCTATGGAAAGGATTTATAATTTAAAACAAAAAATGTATTTATGAAAATATTGAAAAACTAAACATTTTTATAGTAAAAATTAAATATAAAAAATGTCAAATTAATAAGATTTCCAAGTAGAAAAACTAGAACAAACTCCATAATTTCTTTCCGATTTCCATGAAAATTAGCTCTATAGAAAGGATTTTTAATTTAGAATAAAAAGTGTATTTATAAAAATATTGAAAAACTAAACATTTTCATAGTAAAAATTAAATATAAAAAAATGTGACAAAATAATAAGATTCCAAGTAAAAAAACTGGCATAATTTTTTTAATTTCACTCAGATTTTCATTAAAATTAGCCCTATACGTAGGGTTTTTAGTTTAAAATAAATAGTGTATTTATGAAAATATTGAAAAACTGAAAATTTTTATATTAAGAATTAAATATAAAAAAATAATTAAGTAATAAGATTCCCAAGTAGAAAAACTGGAACAAAATCTCTAATTTATCTCGGATTTCTATAAAAATTAGATCTATGGAAAGAATATTTAATTCAAAGCAAAAAATATATCGGTAAAATTATTCAAAAACAGAAAATTTTATTTTAAAATTTTAGTAAAAATTAAATATAAAAAAATGTCAAATTATTAAAATTTCCAAGTAGAAAAACTAGAACAAATTCCATAATTTACCTCTGATTTTTATGAAAATTAGCTCTATGGAAAAAATATTTATTTTAGAACAAAAAATGTATTAATGAAAATATTGAAAAACAGAAAATTTTCATAGTAAAAATAAAATAGAAAAAAATGTCAAATTAATAAGATTTAAAAAAAATTGAAAAATAGAAATTTTTTTTAATTTAATTCGTAAAAAAATTTCTGTTTTTGAATATTTTCAACGATACATTTTTTGTTTTAAATTAAATATTCTTTCCATAGATCTAAAAAAAGAAATCCGAGATAAATTAGAGATTTTGTTCCAGTTTTTCTACTTGGGAATCTTATTACTTTAATATTTTTTTATATTTAATTTTTACTATAAAAATTTTCAGTTTTTCAATATTTTCATGAATACACTTTTTATTTTAAACTAAAAACCCTACACATAGAGCTAATTTTTATGAAAATCGGTGGAAAATCAGAGAATTTGTTTTCAAGACAATCTCACTATAAAGTCCAAAATCCAAGGCACCAATGGGAATATTCTTATGAAACCAAAAGAAGAATTTTTAGGAAAATATTCTCTAAAAACTCTATTTAAGATCCAAGTTAATTCAAGAAGTAGTTTAATAAATATTGGCCTCAGTAGTAATGTTTCATCGTATAATTTGCATACCTGAAGTCAACTTCTCACTTTAAAGTCATATATCCAAAAAAACTAATAAGGATTTTCTTATGAAACAAAAAATAGAATGTTCAGTGAGTAATCTCTAATAAGTATTACTTAAGATCTAAATTAATTTAAAATAAAATTTCAGAACTATTGGTCTTAGTAGGGCTGTTTGAACATATTTCTTACTTCTTACTTTGAAGTTAAAAATCCATGGAACTAATGGGAATATTCTTATGAAATAAAAAACAAAATATTGAGGAGAGTATTCTGTATGTTATTTAAGGTCTAAAATAATCCATAAAAGAATTTCTGAAAGATCTGGAGTATTGGTACCTAATTTTAAATTAAACCAAAACTTGAAATGTCAAATTAATAAGATTTAAAAAAAAATTGAAAAATATAAATTTTTAAATTTTTTTAAATTTAATTCGTGAAAATTAAATAAAAAAAAATTCAAATTAATAAGTAGAAAACTGGAACAAAATCTCTAATTTATCACCGATTTCTATTAAAATTAGCTCTATGAAAAATATATTTATTTTAGAACAAAAAATGTATTAATGAAAATATTGAAAAACAGAAAATTTTCATAGTAAAAATTAAATATAAAAAAATGTCAAAGTAATAAGGTTCCCAAGTAGAAAAAACTGGAACAAATTCCATAATTTCCCTCAAATTTTCATGAAAATTAACTTTAGGGAAGTAGTTTTTAATTTAGAACAAATAATGTATTTATAAAAATATTAAAAAACTGAAAATTTTCATCTTAAAAATTAAATATGAGAAAACGTGTAAAATAAATAAGATTTCCGAGCAGAAAAACTGGAACAAATTCTCTAATTTCTCTTCAATTTTCAGGAATATTCTCTTAGTCCTAAATTTCCTACTTTTTGTTTGGTGAGAGTATTCCCATTAGTTCAATTTTTGACTTGAAGGTAAAAAATTGAACTGAAAAATTACTATCAAACATCAGCCTTATATTTTCCTTTTTTGTCTTATAAGAATATTCTCATTACTTGGATGTTGAAATGGATCACCTTGAATATCAGTGTCCTTAGGCTCCTTGGACGCTCTATATTTTTTAAATATTTTAAACAATTAAAAAAATTACAAGAATAATAATGAAAACAAACTCCAAGTCACACAAGTCTCAAATTTAATAAATTAAACTCATAGGATTACACGTGTTTCGCCCATACTAGGCATCATCAGATCCACTTCTGTATTCACTAATAAAGAAAGACTAACAGAAAAATGGATAATAAGAGCCTAATAACAAAAATTTGTAAAATAATTTGACAGTTAAACGATAGTAATAAAGTCATTTCACACAAAAAAAAGAAACCCTCTAGAGTGGCGTGAAATTAATTACCGCGATCCGAAGTGAAAAAGTTCTGATTAAGAGACAGTTAATCCTAATTTTGATAAATCGCTTTTTGATCAGGAAGCCCTTTAATAGGGCAAGAATAACAAAAAAAAAAGAAAAACAGAAAGTACAACTAACAACCCGAAAACCGCCGTTTATTTCCCCAGTTTGTTTGCAAACAAACAAAAATTTTAAAAGGGAAAATTGTTTTGTAAGCAGATTTCCAGGGGGTTGTTTTTTTTTTTATTCAGGTTTTAGGGCGAGGATTAGTTTTCGCCCCGGAGTTGTTGAAAAAGTTTTAATTGGCCACCCCCCATTTCCTCGGTGGGGTTTATTTAAGGACTTCATTTGGTCCACTTTAAGAACAACATTATTTTGTTTTTTGTCCTTTTCAGAATATTAATATATAGAAAGATTTTAGGAGTGATAGATTGATGTGCAGGGTTATCGTCATTAATTAATGGATAGATTCAATTAAAGTCAATTAAGTTGTCCCAATGGCAAGCGAGTTTTTCTTCAAAAGTCCTAGTATTTCAACTAATTTGCAATTTAAATTAAAAAAATGCATTTCAGTTCAGTTACACATTTTTACGGATCATATTTTAAAATTCCAATATATAACGAGGGAAAACATGAAAAGTGGAAAGTTTCGGAACAAGAAACGAGCGTTCGAAGGCCTCTCGCTCCTTTTACTCCGTCTCTGAATCTTTTATGGCCCCATAAAGTTGGAAACATAAAAACCGACTTAAGGAGTTCGTTCTCGTCGTCGCGCTCCCGTCTGTTTCGAATATTGTCTCTTAATTAAGAGTTCATATTATGCATATTTTAATGACGGCCCCCCAATCACCCTCAACCCCCCCTTTTTTTTCCGAAAGTTTTTATTTCGCTCGTAAACTTTCTTGCTACAGTATTGCGATGAAGTTAATTGGATTAGGTTTTAAAATTATTATTATTGTTTAAGTGCCATTAATATAAAGAGCAATTTGATAATAATTATACTCTTGAATAATTGGATTATTCTTGTCCTAGTGCGGTCCTGATTCTTATGTCACTTGTCAAACAAATTACGTTTAATTCATACGTTGACGGTGGCGTATAAGCCAGTGCGGTACTTAGGTATGTATTTATATTTATTTGTCAGGCAGAAGTACGGCATATTTCGTGAGTATTTTGAAAAAAGCATAAATAACAAAAACATAGACAATTAAAAAAAAAATCCGATAAAAATAAAAAAACAAGGTAATCTTATAAAAAAATAAGGAAATCCAAGAAAAAAATAAATAAATAAATACAAGCTTAGTTAAATCTAGGAAAATTGAAAATTGGGAAATAATGCTAAAGAATTTTTTTTTAATTCAAGAAGAAACAAGTACAGTCTTGATTTTCCATAAAGTTTCCTTTGGTTTTTTTAAATTTCTGTAATTTAATTATTATGTTCTTAATGGAACCCATAAAAAATCAAAAAATATACCTAAAATGTCCCAAAAAATCCTCTTTAGGCAATAAATGATGTTAATATTGAATTTCCTTTACAATCATCTGAATTATTTCATTTATTAACATGCCTGGATAATGTGGATAAAATATGTGTGCGTGCATGGATAGATAGACAACTTGTAGAAATCTGGATACGAGGTTAATGTAGCATACAATTAACCCAGTTTACGGTAGTAAGGCCGAGAGGCATAATGCCAAATTAGCCTCCTGGCAACTGCACAGATCCTTCAGGGAACATAACACCGAAATGTTAAATGTTGAAAACTTAAGAGAATATTCCCGGAGTCTATGGAGTTTTTTTTTGGATAGACCAGGGATATTTGAGGGCCTAAAGCCTGATTAAGGATATGGAGAGTAGGATAGGAAAGTCTGATGAATTTTCAAAAGAATTTTTGAATAATTTAATAACGTATCTGAGATCTATAGTAAAAATCCAATTTTTCCTTAGAGATTTTCCTGCCTGACTGTCCTATGTAAATAAAGTTTCAATCATCACAACTTACTAAGTAAACCCCTAATTTTGAAAAAAGACTTCTTTGATCTTTATTATTAATGAGCTGTAAATAGAGGGTGTCTTTTATGTAGGAGATGACTTATCATTCCTCCCCCAAGAGAGTTTCAGGAGCAAATTTTCATAAATTGTTCCAGATCCAGTAGGTGATCCGTAGGTGCCATACGTCACTCAGACTGTCAACTCGCTTTGAGGCTGGATATCTTAAGAAGTTATGTCTGGATTGTATTGCATCCTAAATAAAACTTGTAATCCGGTGCAACTTGTTTTATTTATTTTTCTCGAGTAGTTTTTGAGTTTTAGTAGAAGCAACTCTATAGGTGCTATACGTCACTCAGATTGTTAACTCGCTTTGGGGCTAGATATCTTAAGAAGTTGTGTCTGGATCATTTTGCACCATTAATAAAACTTGTAAAGCATACTTTTCTTAATCTAACGCAATTTGTTTCAAATTTCTACTTCAGGTAGTTTTTGAGTTATTTGAGTTTAAGTGGGAGAAAGCCTAAGAGAGACGTAAATGCCTTGGGCTTTCAACTGTATTAGGACCTTGAGAGGTTTTATCTGGATTGCTTTAAACGCATGCATGCCTTAGGGATTGCTCATCATAAAAGTATTTTGGAAGCTTTGGTGCTTGGAATGGAGTATAAGGCCGCTTTTCAAGCAACTAAAAGGTAGACTCAATCACCTCCATAACCTCACTTTGATATGTCAAATGGGAACCCCATCGTGTAAGCAGCATTAAAATGCCCATCCAACAGGGTAAAAAAAAATTAAATCAATTGACTTACCAGCAAATAGTGACCAAAAATGTCTGGGAATAATGGATGATTTATTTACCTCAAACTTTTGTATTTCAAATGGCTACTCTAAGTGTGTAAGAGTGAAGAAACTCCTCAAATGAGTAACTCAAATAAACTTTATTTTTAAATATACAAAGTGGCAGAACCCTTACAGAGTGCCAGCCTCTGTAAAAATTGGAATTAAGGAGTCATTATTTCTGGTAAAGTGCCGGTGGGCATCACATATGTTGCATAGTCAGTCACATTTAATAGGCGCACTAGAATAAATGCACGGGGTAGAGTGAGAAGCCAAAAGAAGCCCAAACGAGCAATCACCCTCACACATCTTCTTTGCAATGCAAATATCTTAGACATGTACACTGAGTGCCCCCAACTGATAAGACAGTACGTCATTATAGAATGAATATAGCTGAAATAAGCAAACCTGAGTGTGTCCATTAAGACGAATAAGGAATATGCATCTTGATAAATAGTATATGCAGTTGGTAATCGTCTTTTAGATGTTATTAACACATCACTTAGCAATGGTGTTTTTCCAGAATCTTGGAAACTAACAACTATCATTCCTGTTCCTAAGGTAAATAACACGAAATTATATAATGAGTTTCGTCCAATAAATACGGTGCCAATATATGGGAAGGTTTTAGAAGTTGTTGTTAAAGAACAGTTGCTAAACTTCTGTGATTCAAATAAAATAATTATTCCTAACCAATCAGGTTTTAGAGAGAACCATTCTTGCGAGTCTGTTGTTGTTGGTATGTGTGATGATTTTCTTAGGGCCGTCGACTGTGATAACTATGTCTTAGCCGTTTTTCTTGATTTTAAGAGGGCTTTTGAAACAGTAGATAGGAGTATTTTAATAAACAAATTAGAGCATATAGGAATCAAGAATACTGTTTTAGAGTGGTTTAAGTCATACTTGAATAAAAGATCTCAACGTGTGTCTTATAAAAATTGTTTGTCGGAGTCTGTAAATGTTAAATATGGTGTACCACAAGGAACGGTTTTGGGTCCGCTGTTATCTTTAATCTATATTAATGATATGGTTAGAGTAACACTTAAGTGTAAAATTATTTTTTTTGCTGACGACACAATGCTTTATATTATAGGTAAAAACTTACAACAAATGCAGAAAGATTTGAATGATGATTTGGAGCGTATTTTTGATTGGCTGTGTGTAAATAAGCTATGTTTAAATACTGATAAATCCAAATTTTGCATATTTAGAAAGAAATCAAAGCTTAGTGAAGCGGAAATCCAAAGTATGCACATAGCTGTAAATGGGGAAAATATTACTTATGATGGGGAAATTAAATATTTAGGCATAATGTTGGACTGCAATCTAAACTTTCAAGCTCATGCTGACTATGTAATGCGAAAATTTTCAAAAAAAGTCGGTTTTATAACTCGAATAGGTAAAAACTTAAGCATGCATACAAAACTACAACTCTATAATATTATTGCTCTCCCACACTTACAATTCTGTTCGACTTTGTTATTTAATCTACCTCAGTATAAAATAAACCAAATGGAGAAAATACAAAATAGAGCTATGAGACAAATTTTAAAATGTAGTTGGTGTACGCCAATTAAATGTATGTTGAATGTTTTGAATATGTTGTCTGTGAAGCAAAGGGTTTTATTTAATGTGTATCTGTTTGTTTTTAAACTTAAACATAATTTGTTACCTAACTATTTGTGTAATGGATTGAAGGTATTTAGTGATATTCATAGTTATCATACGAGAAATCGTACAGATTTTATTTTATTGGAACGGTGCAATTCGACCCAAATGCAAAACTCGGTTTTATATAAGGGATTATCTGAATTTAACAAATTACCTGTGATAATAAAAAACTGTGATAATCTAAACCGGTTCAAAAGGCTCCTAAGAAAATTTCTTTTAGATAACTGTTAGTACAGATAGTTATGATTGTTTATTTTAATTTTACAGATTTTAGCCCGTTTTTATTTATTTTATTTATACATCTTAGCACTGTAGGTTTATTCTTGTTTCTTTTGTTTCTCGTCCTTAATATAAATATTTTACATGTTTATTTTTAGTTTTACACATTTTAGCCCGTTTTTAATTATTTTATTTATTATTTGTTAATAAGTTAAGTTTTATCTTTGTTTAATTTTATTGTTGCCCCCTGGTATTTGTATTTGTATTAATAATGTTTTTGTTAAATTAGGTACTGTAGGTTTATTCTTGTTTCTTTTTGTTTGTGTCCTGTACATACATTACACTTTTTATTTTTATTTAATTTTCACATATTTACAAATGTTTTTTTTTTTTTCTATTTCTACTATTGTAATAAGACTAATAAGGCAAACTTGTACTTATATGTAGCTTTTTTATGCTAAATAAATGCTTTATTATTATTAAATTGGATGACAACTCTTCATAACCTGACTCAGCCAAGTTGAGCCACCATCAAGAGTGACACCTAGAAAATTTACTGTTACATTCGAGAGATGCATGGGAAAGAACCATAATCTCGAAGAGAAATAATAATCTGCTGGGTTTTGGTTTCTTTCAAACATAATCTGCTTAAAATAGCCCAGTCTTTCTATTGCGAAAAATATTCGCTTCACCAGGATTAGCAATTAAAGAAGTTGTGTCATTCGCGTAGAGATAAAATACAGAGCCAGTATCGCAAATAGGCAGATCGTAAGAATTAAATAGGCCCCAGAACGGAACCTTGTGGAACTCCATGTTTCAGTGGTAAACTCTACGAATCACACCCCTCAAACAAAACATACTGCCTTTTATCATACAGACAGGACCGAAGTAAATGAAGACTACTGGCCTTAAATTTGTAGTAATTCAATTTTTTTAGAAGAATATCATGCTCAACACAATCGAAGGCCCTCGATAAATGATAAAATGTGGCATAAGAGTGTAAGCCACCCTCAAAGCCCTTAAGCACCTTCTCACACAAATCGATAGCTGCCAAGTTGGTTGATGGCGATCATTTTCAAGAATAAGCTTAGGTCCCTTTTTATGAATGGGAATTACCTTGGCAGTTTTAAGACAATTAGGAAAAACTCCTGATGAAATTGCCAAATTGATTAACTTAGTTAGTGGTACTATAATTAAGTTTCTTATGGTTTTTATAAGTCTAGTGCTTAGATCAAAAGGATCCGTACTTTTACTATCTTTCACCTGACGATCTTGATCATGGCTCACCTCAGTGAAAGAAAAGCCCGTTCCACAACTGACTGTCAAATAATCCGAAGGACTCTTTCAGTTTAGTAGGAACGTTAGCAAATAATTGATTAAAGAGGCAGGCATTGATTTGGCCAGACTCGGTTTCTTTAACATTAGAGTTAAGCGATTTTTATCTCGTATGTAACATGATGTGGTACTAACCTTGCAATATTCGCAGCTAAAAGCAATCGAGTAGTTCTGGGCGCAATCGTAGCGTCTTAGTAAGTCCGTGTGGGTGCAGGCGGCCTGCCACGCGAGCACGTCGGTCTCGAGCAGTTCCTGCAGGTGCAGGCGACACGTGGACGCGTCCCGCAGCGCCCTCTCCGGTAACGCTTGCAGTACCCGGTGCTCGGTGCAGTACCGCAAACGGACGGCGCGTAGGGCGGCCCGTCGCCGCCCCGGCGTCGTTTCGCCGTCGCACACCCGCTCCTTGTGCGACTCTTGCAAGAAATTGAATTTTTGTTGAAGGCACTGAAGTGACTGAACTTTCGTCGTCGTCCACGGGGACGACGTCGACGTCGAGGAGGAGGAGGAGGAGGAGGATGACGACGATGAGGACATCGTGATCGTGGTCAACGTGATCATCGGGGCCAACATCAGGAGCAGCGGCAGGCCCGGGGCGCGGGCCCGCCGTGGCATTCTGCGGCGGGGCGGCGATGGGGCGGCTGCCTCACGAGGCACGGGGGCATCGCTGCGGGCGCCCGCTGGAGGGCCCCCCCTCGCGGCGGCGGCCCCTACTAATAGGCGCTGCTCCTCCTCGAAGTACCGTGGGGCCCACTCCTGCTACCGCTACCGCTACCGCTGCTGCTGCTGCTACTGCTGCTGCTTCGTCGCTCATCCTCGTCTACATGTTTCCGCGACATCGTTATTATTATTGTTATTGTTATTATAATTATTATCCGCGTTCTTGTTTGTTTTTCTTTTTTTTTCTTTTTTTTCCTTCTTTTACTTTTTTGGATCGAGAACGGATCACTGGCACTGCACATTGTGGTAACGCGGCGTGAGGAGCGTCATCCGACCGGCTGCCGCCTCTTTAGCAGTTTCGTGAGCTGGTTGCGGGTCGTTTCTTCGTCGTCGCTCATCAGTTTCGGCCGCCATTTTGACTGACTGAGAGCGTCGTCGTCTGTTTGATGCGGCGCCCGCCCGGGACTACGTCGGCCGTGGCGCCGGGACGCTCTCGTGCGCCGCCTCCCTCGCGCACATTTCACGTCGCCGCCGACGACGCCGACGGTCGATTTGGGGCGGCGCGCGTCTTCTCTTTTACATTCGGCGACATCTTTCTCTAAATTTTAGCAACTGTATCATAAAAATACAGAATTCTACGGAACTAACGGTTCTTGAATATTTTACTGTAAGTATATTCCAAGATGGCGCCCATCATCCCTCATTTTGAAGGTTCAAAGTAACGATCCTAAAGGCTAAAGTTTGGCTTGGGAAAGTTTGGATCTTTACAATCAGATAGTTCATGATTCCAGATAGCACACATCCTCCAATGTATGTCCTGTATTTGTCCAAATTAATTCGAAATGTCCATGGACATTTTATGGATAAAATTTTTGTACCAGGCAATGGACTTCAACTATCTTTGTCCAATGGAATTTCATTAGCCGTCCAAAAGATTCCAATAAATAAAATTCTTTGAGGAGCTATTGGATTGATATTTGTACATCATAGACATCATCCATTATACTGGTCAAAAAATGTTTCTTCATGTTGATTTATATGTAGAAGGTGCAATATGGATTTAAGAAATCCGTTATTCCACGGCTTAAAATTAAAGGGAAACCATTGGACAAACAGTAATGGAAAGCCAATTAACTTGTATTTCTACAGACTCATCAAACGTTCATCTTTTATAAGGCATTGCAGGGATTTATGTCAATTTCAAATGCATGGATTAAAAAATGTGAAAAGCCAATAAATGAATCGAAATTAAAAGCATATAAACTCCTATTTTTCTCGATTCATTAGATGTCCATCTCTCGTCAAAAACGGTATCTTCATTTTAATAAATATACCGAAGGTCTTATGAATTTATAAAATTCTTAAGCTCATTGTTTCAATAAAATGAGAAGTCATTGGTCAAATAATAATAAAAAAACAATTGGACATGCATTTTAATAGATCCATAAAACGTGCATCTCTTCTCGTAGACATTGTGTATCTAGTTGATCAGTATGAACTAGCATAATTACTTTAAACGCAATTTTTTATTACAACATTAATGAATTCCCTAGAAATTGTGTGTGGTGCTAAAACTAGAAAGAAATGGTTTTAAAATAATCGAGTCTGGATCACGATCGGGATCTGTGCAGTGGACATTTTATTTAATAAGCAAACCTTGTGACATTTGTATAATCCTATGGACATCCATTGGACATTCAAGAAAGAAGTAATATTTGGATATCCATTGGATAGATTTGTGGTGTCTGGGATAACGTCAACATAGGTAATGTTGAAAAATTGCTGTATTTGTTTATTAAATATCCAACAAATCGTAAATACGCTCAGTAGTTTAAAATCTATAGAAATCGTTTAAATAAAATCTTGGATGAAGCTTATATCAAACATTTTAAATCAAAAATAGATAAGCCAAATAAGCAAATCAGATAATAATAAAATGACAGATCCAATGCAATTTGTTGCATTAAGATATTATGTGTAATTTTTTGAAAAAGTCGATTTTTTATGACCAAAGTTTGGTTGAAAAACTTCATCTAGTTTAAGACTAGCTAACTTGGAAACTTTAGGTTAGAGACTCCTGGATACAAAGCAACAATTTTAGACAAATTAATACTGAATCTAATGCAATTTGCTTCATTGAGATATTTCGTGTAGTTTTTGAGAAGATTTAATATGATCAAAGGTCGGTTGAAAAACTTTATTTGGTTTAACTCTGAATTACGAGAAAACTCTAAGTTGGAGGCTTTTAAACTCAGAGCAGCAATTTTAAGTAATTTAATTTTGAATCGAACGTAATTTTTTTATTGAGATATTTTGAGTAGTTTTTAAGAAAATTAATATTATTCGAAGCAAAGTCAGTTGAAAAACTTTTCCTGGTTTAATCGTGGATAACTTGGAAACTTTTGATTGGACACTTTTTCTCATCGGCATATTTTTAGTAGTTTTTGAAGAAATCAATGTTAAATGACTCAAAGTCGGGCAAAAAACTTCACTTGGTTTAACTCTGGATAACTTGAAAAATTTAGGTTGGAGACTCTTGGAACCAAAGCGACAATTTTAGGCAATACATACTTAATCCAACGCAATTTCTTTCATTGCGATATTTTAAATAGTTTTTGAGAAAATTCATATAAATTACTGAAAGTCGGTTGATAACCTTCACCTGCTTTTATTCTGGATAACTTGGAAACTCTAGACTGGAGATTTTTGGACATCAAGCAACAATCTTTGGCAATTTAATTCTACATTAAAATTAATCTGTTTCATTCAGATACTTTCAATAGATTTTGAGAAAATCTTACTTAAACTAATGAAAAACTTGGGCGCGAAATTTGAATTTTTAAAATGAAATTTGGTTTATGGTGTGGATGATTTCATGAGTTCTTAAACTGGGGGTACGTACGAGTGTATGAATAAAAAGTAACTCAAGGATTTTTTTTAACAACCTTGACAATGACAACTTTAACGTTTAACAAATGACAGATCCATTATCACTCAACCAATGTGTGGGAGTGTCTCATGAACATTCAAGGGCTTTTTTACCAACTCTAGTATTAACCTTTGACATTGACTTTTAATAAATGACCGATCATTAAGCCCCCCGCAATATTTTATAAATTCATAATTTTTTTTTTAAGATTACCCACAACGGACCAGAACAGAAGCAGAACAGGACATAGATCCGAAGAAATGTAAGAAACAAGATAGAAGACTGAAAAAAGATATTCTCTGAAATCATTTGAAACTCTCTAAATTATTCATAGTTATTAAAACATTTCAGAGTCCCAAAAAATCAACAATAATAACGTAGAAAAAGAATAAAGAAGACGCAGGACCAGATCTAGTTCAACAGGCAAAACAAATTTAAACAAGAAGACAGAATTTAAACAAAGCAGCCCCTTTTAAAGTACAAAACTCAGTAGAGGAAACAGTCCCCAAGTTGCTTAGACCAGAGGTCCATCAAATAATGGAAATCCGAAACAGAAGAAGAAGACCATTAGACATCCGAGCAATGTGACAAGTTGACATATGACACAAGTGTCAGTCAGTTGAAACAGGAGTATATCATGAACATATAAAGTGGTTATAATACATTTAGGCGCAAAATTTGAATCATAATTTAGTCAATAATTCTCGCTAATTGGAAACTGACAGGTTTAAACCAAGAAGAACTTTGAAAAAGAAGTGATTAATTTTTTTTGGCATTGACACGCTTATCATATAAGAAGAGATAGTTCAATCCAATGGTACTGCCTGGAGATCTTATAGAGTGGATAATACTACATTTGGGCGAGAAATTTAGTTTTTTTAATATATGAAATTACTTTAAGAGTGTAAAAAAGTGAATGAATGTTTTTTTGTTAACAACCTTTACAATGACAACTTTGACGTTTAACAAGTGACAGATCAATCAAAATGGGTGTGTCCGAGTTCTTGTAGAGTGAATATTAGTGGGTGATGTTCCATTGTGATCCAGTGATAGTCCATTATGAGTGTGCGCACCATAATATAATATGAAATAAAAAGGGAATCAATGTTTTTTGTTTGATAATCTTGACAATGACAATTACTTTGAAGTTTAACAAACCAAAATGGGTGTGTCTCACAACCATACAGAGTGAATATAAAACACTTAAACGCGAATTTGTTCCCTTTTACTGCTGAGGTGGAAAAAAAACGCCTTTACCATAACAACTTTCATTCCTTCCCATTAAAATAACTCTGCATGTTGACAGGGACGTGCAATGTTTATAAACAAATCATAAAATGATTCCAAGAACCGCATATAATAAACTCTTGACATTTTTATCGAAAAGGTGCAACCAAAATATTTATCTTGGCTACTAATATATTTTTGATAAAAGAAGTTCTCGTTTGTTTACTTAC
Organism: Anthonomus grandis grandis; assembly: GCF_022605725.1. NCBI lineage: Eukaryota > Metazoa > Arthropoda > Insecta > Coleoptera > Curculionidae > Anthonomus > Anthonomus grandis. The sequence continues at coordinate 28,926,598 of NC_065554.1, forward strand.
TGGCATCGGTGCCATGACCCCAAGGAGTCAAGATCAACGTTCTCTTTCATTTGAGGCAAAAAACGTATGGGGGGCACCGCCCCCCATTCAACCGTATCGGAATAACGCATATTATACAGTATGATGTTTATCCCATTTAAATTTTAAACCCACTTTGTGTGTTTGATAACTCTCCTTCATATGGACATTTTTTGAATATCAATTGGGCCTTTGTGTGGTAAATTAAGTAGAAGAAGAAGAAGAAGACTTTTTGGCCATAGGCGTTACAATATTTGCCCTCTAATAAGTTATACGCGTTTTGTATCTTTACGCATGAAAACCTTGCGTGTCTACTGCGAAAAAATCAAACGATGGTCAATATTCTCGAAGAATATTAATCGAAGGCCATAAATTTGTTTGCGAAATTAATGAATTATTTAAACTTTGTAGTTACTTCCGTATTTTCTTGAAAATTAAGTAGGAAAAAATTATGTGCGGTGAGCGCGTATAAATTGTCCCTTCCTACATTTTAAATCGCGTTTTTTTTTTTTTAAATTGGGATTATAACATTTTTTTTCAAGATGGCGTCCATCCACCATCTTGTTTTGGATTTTATAATAAGCCACGCTACTATTACTGTTTGAAGAAATCGTTCTGGGAGTTTCCTAAAACGTGTTGTGGTCAGGGAGTATAATAAATATAAGGGAATACCCTGATATATTTCTGGAATATTTAATTAATTCACTGATTTACTAGAATTTTTTTTCGTTTAGAATATATACAGTCAATCCTAAGAATATGCGGCATGTTGTCGGTAACTATTTGTAGGCCAGTAATGGCAAAATAAAATATTAAATTAGGTTTAATGTAGTTGTAATTTTTGACACTACTGATCCTGTCTTCATAAATGACAAATTTTTTTTTTAAATCATAAGAAACCCATTGATATGACACTCTTTTCTAGCTACTTTTTCCTAACTAATTTAACGGTGAAATTTTCGGAATCACCGGTAAAATTTGGTAAAAATCAATATAAACTCATCTACTTGGTATTATTCTTTAGCTAATTTTTTCCTGCTAATTTCATGGTGTAATCAAATTTTTAATACCATTGACCCTTTCCTCAAAATCATTTTTTTTTTGAAAATCAAAATAAGCTGGTCGACATTATACTCTTTTTCAGCTACTTTTTTTAATCTAGTTTAATGATAAAATCGAATTTTCAAATTCTCCAGCCTTAATGGCATGGTACTCTTTTTCTGCCAATTTTTTTCCCACTAATTCAGTGGTGTAATCAGATTCTTAATACCATTGACCCTTTCCTCAAAATCAATTTTTTTTTTGAAAATCAAAATAAATAAGCTTGACGACGTAATACTCCTTTTCAATTACTTTCGCCTAACTAATTTAAAGGTAAAATTTAATTTTCGAAAACACCAACCGTATTCTCAAAATTTTGTTAAAAATTACAATAAACCCATCGATATGATACTTTTTTCCGCTAATTTTTTCCCACTAATTCAATGGCATAATCAAATTTTTAATAACACTATCCCATTTCTCAAAATCATTTTTTTTTGAAAATTAAAATAAGCTGGTCGACTTTATACTCTTTTTTAGCTAATTTTTTTTTACTAATTTAATCAATAAACTCGAATATAATCTCCAACCCTATTCCCAAAATTTTAATAAAAATCAAAATAAACTCATCGACGTGGTATTCTTTTTCAGCGATTTTTTTCCAAATAATTTAATGGTAAAATCAGGTTTCTGATTTTATCAACCGTTTTTCCAAAATCGTAAAATTTTAAATCCATCATCCATCGACATGGTACTCTATTTCAGCCACTTTTTCCCAACTAAGGCAATAATAATCATGGGTTTTTTGATACGAATAAAATTTTTACAAATATGAAAAAATTTCAACTGCTCTCCCTCAGTCCTAATAATGTCGTGACACCATCAAATTATTTTATGATTCCCTTCTATCCTTTCCTTCTTATACCTGCACTATAGCTTGGTGTAACTCTTGTTTAATCAGTTGTAAGATTTGGGTATTTTAAAATTAAACTTACGTGAGTATTGGCAATGCAATTCATTCAGCGAGCTCCACCATGTATACAGCAAGAGATTGAGAGTACCATGAAACAAAAATGTTTCTGTACTGACCCATCTAATAAAGATTAAGTTTACTCACCGGGGAACCTGGGTCCCCTTGATTCAGTCACGCCAACAACCATCAATATAGTTACTTTATGTTCGCTTATAATTTACATCTATAGTGTATAGAACTCGGTAAAATAAACATTTTTTTTTCAAATAACTTTATTCAAAAAACCGAAAAATAAAAAAATTGCATTGCCAAAATGTTCTAATTTGCTCTAATTTAAATAAATTGTTCAAAGTTGTCACCATTAACTTCAACACAACGATTTGCTCGACGTAACCACTGTTCCGTAACGGCACGCAATAGAGAAATCGGTTTTTGTCTAACTGTTGCCTCAGCCTGCTCAATACGTGCTATTAGTTCTTCTGGAAAACTAAACTTTTCATATACCCCCACAAAAAAAAGTCACATGGATTTAGGTCTGACGACCTTGGTGGCCATGCAACTGGTCCATTTCGGCCAATCCACCGATTTGGGTAACTTAGAGCCAAAAATTCGCTCACTTCTCGTCTAAAATGGGCAGATGCTCCATCCTGCAGGAGCCACATAGCTTGCTTTGTGGCAAGCAAAGTTTATTTTGCAAAAAGTCCAAATAAACATCGCCCGTCAAACGGTCTGGTAAAATAAATGGTCCAACAAGTATCCCATTCACACAATTCCTGCCCACACATTAGCAGAAAAGCGGTGTTGAAAATTGGTTCTGCGAATTGCATGGGGATTATCAACAGACCAAACATGCGTATTTCAAAAATTGTTAATTCCATTTCGGGTGAATGTTGCCTCGTCCATGGCTAAAATTTTGTTCGAAAAATGTTGATGTTGTTGTAGGAACCATTCACAAAACTGAACTCTGCGGGGGAAGTCTTCAAGCAGTAGCGCTTGGACACGTTGAACGTGAAAGGGATTAAATTGTTTCTCGAGCAATGTTGTCCATAATTTTGTTTGACTTAATCCGACCTGCCCCGCAACAACTCGAGTACTTGTTGTTGGATCTTCTTCGATGAGATTTAAAATTTGTTCTTCCCTATAAACATTTTCAGGTCTCCTTCCTCTTCCTGCATGCTCTCCACGATGTTCCCGTAAATCGCCAGTGTCCCTAGCCCGTTGAATAAGATTTATGAAACTTCTGAGTGTAGGATGATTCCGCAAAGGAAAGTGGTCTGCGTATAATACCGAAGCAGCAGCAGCCCTTTGAAGACACTTCCTTTTTTTTCTTTCTGTATCAAAGGGTTTCAACTGCCTGGAAGAAATTATTGTTTTCTGCAAAAATTGAACGTAACAATAAACCTCTATTAATATCTCGTCGTTCCCATGTTGATTCATCACACGAAATCAAATTTTAAATGATGACTTTTAAATGACAACGAAATTCAATCCATTTCCGAGAGGGATCTTTTAAACGTTAAACAATATCAGTTTTGCATACGAATATGATTTTTTTGAATACATCATTTCGATCCATTTAAGGTACACAATAACGCTTATAAATAATGCGATTTCTTTGTTACGATTCTAGCATTATTTATTCGGTTGATTTTTATCAGAACGAGGAAAACCACATCAAATATTTTTCCACCTAAGTTTCGGTTAAAGTTGATAATCTTTCCTAGAAGTTTTAACGGGTGAATCATTTTATTTGTTTCACAGCGTTAGTTGGAAAAAGTGAGCAAAGTAGTGAGTACCATGGCTTTTTAGAGGTGCAATTATGTTTTTTGCACACCTACACATTTTAGGAGCTTTCACCTATCGAATCGTTCGTCGACTTCCCAGTATACGAGTTGAACAAATGGATCAACCGAGAGGAATGTTCCTTGTGAATGTAACCCACGCACTTTTGCCCAAAAAAAAAAACACACACACATACACACACATAAAACGTTTTTCGTTGATGTTGATTTATTATGGCGAACATGTCAGTCAAATCGTCAGATCAGGTTACTCACGATGAATTTTAATCCCCTTTTTGGAAGACGCATTTTTTTTCGGGTTCGGTAATATCTACGGTTTCAGTGGCGTGGAGATACTTAGATGGGGAAGTACTAGAAAAAACAGGGTAAATATATGGTTTTAAGCATATATCTGAAGTTAAATAATGAAGGAAGAAAAAGTGCATAAGCTCAAGAAACTCTGAAGTGCTATAGAAGGTCTTTTTAATTAAAAATGATTTTACTCTATTTTTAAATTGGACAGTCTGAAGGCCTGTTGTAGTCTGTATGATGTCTTTAATGATTAAATTTAGCAACAGTTTCTTATTTTAATGACATGAGTGAAGCCATGAAAGATTGAAAGATGATTCAGAGTTAAATAATAATTTAATAATTGATTAATTCAGAGTGACTTATCAACATTTTTAGAGTATAACATAGAGTATTTATAGAGTATAACCTTATTTAAAGATTGAACTTGAAAATGAATAAACTTAACAGCAGTTAAATTAATGAATTTTAACCAATTCTGAATCACTCGAATTAGTTTTCAACGATAGGAATAGGAAGTGATTATATATATGAGTATAAAGTGAAGTTAGTTACACTGAGTAAAACTAGTGATGAACTGTGAATCATTATTTCACAAATCGAGTGCAGCATGAAGTGAAGGATTTTTTTTAATGAAAAGTAAATCATTTGAAAGCTAAGTAGGCTTGGCAAAATTCATTGATAGTCCTTTTTCTTTGTTTTCTTCTAAATCTACTTAGAGCAGTTGCGTTAACTCACAGTTCTTCTTCTTCTTCTTCATCTTCTTAGGTAACGTTAACTGCCTGGAAAATAATATTGAATTTTTTACAGTCTGTTGAGTTACTCTTATAACAGTCTGTTGAATTATCTCTCTCTCTCTCTCTCTCTTTCTCTGTCTATTTTAAATTAAATTTGGAGATATTTGATTTTCTGAAACTTTAAAAGCCATTTGGAGGTCGGATGGTGGACTGAACGATCTAGATATGTTGTATTTAAATTTTAATCCAACGTGCCATGACTACGTTAAAACAGTCAAGTGGGCTTGGCAAAATTATTGGACAGTGTTTGTTTTTTTCTTTGTTTCTTTCTAAACCTAGTTACTTAACCCAATACCTACTAGGCAATTGGGTTAAGCCACTATTCCCCTTCTTCTTTTTCTTGGGTAACATAAACTTAATCTTTTTTTTCGACGCCTACTTAGTAATTTTTTACATCTTCCAGGCAGTTGACGTCAATTTTTTATGCACCATCAACTACAAATCTCTCAACTACAGATTTCTCATTCTCTCTCTTCTATTTGTTCATCTTGCTCCTTTTATTCTTCCCCTTCTTCTTCTTCTTCTTCTCAAATATTTAACAGTATTTTTTCTTTGTTTTTTTCTATATTCACTTACAGGCAATTGAGTTAACCCACTGTTCTTCTTCTCTTTCTCTCATAACATCAACTGCCTGGAAGAAATTATTGATTTTTTTCTTTTACATGCTTTTGAATTAATTTAGAGCAAAGCTTTTTTCTTTTTTTACTGCTCATCTTCTCCATATCCTGCTCTCTCTCCATTTGTAATCAAACTCTTTCTTTGGTAACGTCAACTGCCTGCAAGAAAATATTGATTTTTTCTTTTACAGGCTGTTGAGTTACTACAGCTCAAACCCTCTATACTGAAACTCATCAGTAATTTGAAGTTTTTCGACGCCCAAACTTTGAAACTCATTGGAAGGTCGAATGGAGGACTGAACGATCGACTATTTAAATATTTAAATGTTAATCCACCCTGTTATGATTATGATTAAACAGTTAAGTAGCAGCAAAATTCCTGAATAGTCTTTTTTTTTCTGTATTTTTTTCTAAGCCTACTTAAAGGAAGTTCAATTAATCTATAGTTCTTCTTCTTCTTCTTTTTTTTTCTTCTTATTCTTCACTTTTTTCCTCTTCTTTTTCTTTGGTATTTTCAACTGCCTGGAAGAAATTATTAAATTAATTTTTTACAGGCCGTTGAGTTACTACGGAACTGTCTTTATTTATACAACTCATCCTGCTTTCACTCTACTTTAAATCAAATTTGACGATTTTTAATTCACAAACTATAAAACTCATTAGAAGGTCGGATAGAGGACTGAACGGTCCACTCATAGACCGTTCAGTTATCCATCAGGCAGGTGGGTTGGGACAGTTTTTCTTCTTCTTCTTCTTCTTCTTCTTCTTCTTCTTCTTCTTCTTCTTCTTCTTCTTCTTCTTCTTCTTCTTCTTCTTTTTTGGTAACGTCAACTACTTAGAATATATTGAATGCTTCTTGTACAGGCACTTGTCTTACTACTGGTTACACTTCTTTCATAATAAAGTTTATTTTTATAGCTCAACTCCTCCATATCCTGCTTTCTCTCATTGGAACGTCGGATGGAGGACTGAACGGTCCACATAAAGACATGTTTATCTTGAGATATTTAAATTTTAATCTCTTCTTCTTCTTCTTCCTTTTTCTATTTTTCTTACTTAATCATATCTTCCAGGCATTTGACGTAATTTTTTTATGTCTTTTTTTACACAGTTTCATTATGACTCTTGGGTTTTAGGTACACTTTACCTGCGATCAATGGTACAAATCTTTCTTTTTTTTTTAATTTCTCATTCTTCTTCCTCTTCTTTGTATTCTTCTTATTCATCTTGTTTACCTTATTCATCATCATCATTATCTTGTTCTTCTTAAGGTCAGCTGCCAGGAAAAAATCCTCAAATTCCTTGACGAAATTATTGCATTTTTCTTTTACAGGCTGTTGAGTTACTACAGCTCAACCCCTCTATATTGAAACTCATCAGTAATTTCTTATATTTTCCAGGCAATAACAGGGATAAATACAAAAGTCATGAGAACATCCTTAATCTATCCTATATATCATCCCTATCTTGGAACAGAGTCCAAGCAAATGAGGCCTACACTGAGACCTCTTCAATCTCTTAGAGAGTGTGACTAGATTAACCCTTCCCCTAGTGTTGTGATTAAGGATGTTCTCATGACTTTTGTATTTATCCCTGTTATTTTTTGAATACAAGAGATGTGTCAGGATATATGTACAAGGAAAAGTTAATATACTTTACTAAGTGAAAACAACCCTGCAGTATTTTCTGGAAGTCTGATCTGACATGAACCTAATAGCAGCCATTAAATTTGTCCCAACAGTTTTATCATCCGCAAAGAGAACAAATTTGGCACTTTTAAAACTAAGAGGAAGTAGGATTGGGTACAATATTGATCCCAATATCTAAATGTGCCTCAGCAGACAACACTCGCATCTGGGCTTTCTGATACCTATCAGCACGTTATGGCTGTGTCAATTTTTTAATATTTTTATGGAAATTATAGTCCTATAATGCGTGTGACATAGTTAAAAGGAGTTGTGCATTTGTTTGTACATTAAATTAGAGGAAGAAGAGTTGCAGTAGCTCAATTGTAAGCTTGTAAAAAAAAATCAATTATTATCTTACAGGCAGTTGACATGAGTAAAGAAAAAGAACAAGAAAACGACGAAGATCAAGAAGAATGAGTAGAATAAGAAGAAGAGGGAAGAATTCAAAATCTAAAGAAAAGGGAAAGGTATGGAGCATTTTTCAGATATAATTGTGCATCTGAAACCCAAGAGTCAAAAAAATGGCTTCAAATGCCTGGAAGATATAAGAAATTGCTGATGAGTTTCAATATAGAGGAGTTGAGCTGTAGTAACTCAACAGCCTGCAAAAGAGAAAATCAATATTTTCTTGCAGGCAGTTGACGTTACCAAAGAAAGAGAGGAAGAAGAACTGTGGGTAACTGCCTGTAAAAAAAAATGCAATAATTTCGTCAAGGAAATTGAGGATTTTTTCCTAGCAGCTGACCTTAAGAAAAACAAGATAATGATAATGATGAATAAGGTAAATAAGATGAATAAGAAGAACAAGAAGAGGAAGAAGAATGAGGAATTCAAAGAAAAAGAAAGGTTTGTAGCATTGATCGCAGATAATGTGCACCTAAAACCCAAGAGTCATAATGAAACTGTGTAAAAAAAACATAATAAAATTACGTCAAATGCCCGGAAGATATGATTAAGTAACAAAAACAGAAAAGAGGAAGAAGAAGAAGAAATTAAAATTTAAATATCTCAAGATAAACATGTCTTTATGTGGACCGTTCAGTCCTCCATCCGACGCTCCAACGAAAGAAAGCAGGATATGGAGGACTTAACCTGTAAAAAAAACTTTATTATGAAAGAAGTGTGACCAGTAGTAAGACAACTGCCTGTACGTTACCAAAAAAGAAGAAGAAGAAAAACTGTCCCAACCCACCTGCCTGATGGAGAACTGAACGGTCTATAAGTGGACCGTTCAGTCCTCTATCCGACCTTCTAACGAGTTTTATAGTTTGAGAATTAAAAATCGTCAAATTTGATTTAAAGTAGAGTGAAAGCAGGATGAGTTGTATAAATAAAGACAGTTCCGTAGTAACTCAACGGCCTGTAAAAAATAAATTTAATAATTTTTTCCAGGCAGTTGAAGTTACCAAAGAAAAAGAAGAGGAAGAAAGTGAAGAAAAAGAAGAAGAACTATAGATTAACTGAACTTCCTTTAAGTAGGCTTAGAAAAAAACACAGAAGAAAAAAACTATCCAAGAATTTTGCTAAGTCTACTTGACTGTTTAATCATAATCATAACGGGATGGATTAACATTTAAATATTTAAATAGTCGATCGTTCAGTCCTCCATTCGACCTTCCAATGAGTTTCAAAGTTTGGGCGTCAAAAAATGTCAAATTTGATTACAAATGGAGAGAGAGCAGGATATGGAGAAGATGTGTAGTAAAAAAAGAAAAAAGCTCTGCTCTAAATTAATTCAAAAGCATGTAAAAGAAAAAATCAATAATTTCTTCCAGGCAGTTGATGTTACCTAAGAAGATGAAGAAGAAGAAGAAGAACTGTGAGTTAACGCAACTACTGTAAGTAGATTTAGACGAAGACAAAGAAAAAGGACTGTCAAAGAATTTTGTCAAGCTTGCTTAGCTTTTTTAATATAGTTCAATAATTTCTTTTAGAAAAAAAAAGTTGTAGAAGAAAAAAATTACTAAACTGATGGTCTAACACAAAAAATTACTTTCGATGCCTGAAAGTAGAAAAAATGACCCCGAACGCTTAAAAAGCATGAAGAAATGACTTCAAAATTCCTAAAAGATATGAAGAAATTATTCCCAATGCTTGGAAAACGTAAAAAAAACTACTCCAAAAATGAGGAAGAAATGATAATATATTTAATTAATTATGAAAATCTATAAAGAAAAAAATTATAATTCCAAGGAATGAATTGCTAATGATAATTACCTCGAAAGATTTGCTATCTTCTTTATCATCTTTGCTATCCTTCGAAGGCTAAGATCTTATCCCGATTAATATCCAGAAGCCTAAAAAAGGCGTAATAAAAAGTAGGCATATAGACATGTATTAATCAGGATATTTCTATGCACCTCCATATTAAATAAACCAGAGTATTCCAATTTTCTTATTCCTATTATTGAATAAATCATCTTAGTCTTTTTCTAATTTTCGTTCGCTCAATGTATATAGTGTTTCAAGATTCTAATTTCGCGCAATCCTCCTTTACCTCTGTTTATTTTGGCGTTTCTAGTGTATTCTTAAGTTTTCTCCAGGTTCTAAGTTTTTTAGAAAGTACCATTTTACAGTACCCCTCAGTTGAGATCTTATTTAATGCTTCTCATTTTACCTTCCAACTGTGATACCTTCTCAGCTCTTCTTTGCCTTTGGTTTACTATTTGATTCCTATCTCCAATGTTTATTGTTTAGAGACACTGCCATCGAGTTTATTTTTGCTAAACTTGTCGTAAATGGCAACAAATATTACGCTTCTCTATTTTCCTTTATCCTCCATACCCTTTCTTTAATTTCCAATAAGTTTTCTACTGTGGTTTCACTTTATAGAAATCTGGAATTTTCCTTCTCTGTATTCTGGAAAAAGATCTCATCAAATAATGCAATTCATGTGCGATGAATTGTGCATTTCTTTAGAATGTCCATCGACAATAAAACCGTCGTCCCACCAGTCCACCGCACCCACCTTTTTCATCCATCTGACGGCATTTTCTCGCAAAAATCTCGGGATCTCTTATTATCACATCCGTACATTGTCACAAGCTTGAGTCAGGTCATGAAAGACAATCGGAAATCGTCGAATAAAAGCGCCGCCCGCGACAGATTAACGCTCAGTCGACGCAAAACCGCGAATGCGAGCGCACTTTCCATCTCACTCTCCCCTTTCCCCCCCTTACTTTCGTTCTCTGTATCTCTTTTGTTTTTTTTTTATTAAATCAGATTTTTAGATAATGCGTGAGCAGTGACCCCCCGAACGGAAGTAAAAGCAGCAGCATAACTGGTATCGCACGTTGCGCAACTTTGATCGCGTTTATATAGTTTATGTATCGCGATTTTTTGGAAAAAAAAACAACGTGACAAATACTATAGAGATAAGAGATAAGAGATAAAAGTTGTAAGGGAAAAAAATTGAAATTGTTAGTAATACAATGGATTCGGTAGGGCGTGCGGTGGTTCGCGCGACTTTTGTTTGTTTTTTGGCTCTTTTTGTGGGAATCGATGCCGCTGAAGGAAATAGTGCCATGGTAAGTAATCATTAACTACCTCTAATTTCTCATTGTATTCTGGTGATATTTACACTTGAAAATGTTGTGTTAAATCGTGATTTTGAAATTCTGCACTTATTTTTCTAAATATCTCATAAATCATGACAACAGAAGCTTAAGTATCTAATCGAGCTTAAAATGTGGAAAATTGCTTTTTTATGACCCTACTTGATTTTTTATTAATATCTCAAAAACAGCAAGTTATTGAAGAAAAATGTTTAAAGCTTAATTGTAGCGGAGAAGATTTTCTCTAAGTTCAGCAAGAATGTTTTTTTACGTCAGAGCAACTGTTCACGAGATATGTTGCACTACAGATGGAAAAATCGTTTTTTTAAGACCTTGTATGTTTTTTTTTGTTAATATCTTACAAATGGTCAAATTTAAGAGATAAAGTGTATTCAACTAAATGGTAGCTCAGAAAATTCTTAATAAATTTAGTTATATTAATTTTTTTGTTATAGTAACGCTTCTCGAGATTTTGGGCATTAAAGCTAGAGAATGTAATTTTTTGTATGACCCAAGTTTATATTTTTGCTATTATCTTAAAAACACTAAATTATTGAGCAAAAATATATTAAGTTAAAATGTTCTTCAGAAGATTCTCTATAAATTCAGTACGAAAAATTTTTTTTGTTAGAGCTGCTGTTCTCGAGATATTGGGCATTAAAGGTGAATAATTCAATTTTTTTACATTCTCTATAGAATCTCTCAAATGTAAACCTTTACTTACTGTTTTCTTTTACTTCCCGATAAATTCTCTTGGTCACGCTGCATGGTGACGTATATAGTAAGTTAAAATTAAATAATCGATAATGGGACGGTCTGTATATTAACTAAAAACGCGTCAATATTACCCAAAGTAAATTAACACATTTTGTTTGTATTCTGCCAAGATTTTTGATAAAAGTACAGTGTCGACGATGAATAATCCTTTCATGAATAAGAATAAATACCATATATAGCAAATTATCGTTATCTTTTAGATAAGCACATTACTAATGTTTACCCTTCAAAATAAATAATTTTGCAAAAATGTAACATATACCTAAATAGTTGTACTGAATATACTTTGACCACCAGCACTTTAACCTTCTATAATTTATTTTCCATAATTAGCGACAATTACCTATTTTTAATAATACACCACATATAGCAGGATTGCAGTGTATAGTATATTGTTTTGCACTAGAACTAAATTCGCATATTTTTTTTCCTGTAGTTTTTTCACAGAAACCGATAGGTATGTTGTAACAAATTATGAATCATTGTGTCATGGTTCATTATCAAAGTCATTTCATATATCGTAAACAGTTGCTTAAACAAGAAAAATATGTTGACAATTTTGATACAGAATTTTCTTAAGTACAATTTTGCTCATAAGTTTGACCGGTTCTAAGATATTTGCTAGAAAAGCAGAAGTCATAAATTATTGGGTTTAAAAAAATTACAAGAATCAGCTTTGATGACTCATATCTCGTGAACAGTTGCTCTAGCAAAAAAAATATTCTAGAGATTTTTATAGGAAATATTCTGAGTTATAATTTAGTTTATTACATTTTTGCTTATAGGTTTGACCGTTTCTGAGATATTTGCTAGAAAAGCAAAAGAGGTCATAAGTTATTAGGTTTCAAAAAATATATTTCCCAGCTTTGATGACTCATATCTTGTGAACAGTTGCTCTAACGGAAAAAAGTATTCTGAGTATTTTTATAGGAAATATTCTGGGCTATAATTAAGTTTATTATATTTTTGCTCATAGATTTGACCGTTTCTGAGATATTTGCTAGAAAACCAGAAGAGGTCAAAAATTATAGGTTTAAAAAAATTACCAAGTATCAGCTTTGATGACTCATATCTCGTGAACAGTTGTTCTAACAGAAAAAATATTCTAGAGATTTTTATAGGAAATATTCTGAGTTATAATTAAGTTTATTACACTTTTGCTCATAGATTTGACCGTTTCTGAGATATTTGCTAGCAAAGCTAGAGCGGTCATAAATTATTAAATTAAAAAAAATATGTTTCCCTGCTTTGATGATTCATATCTTGTTTACTCTAACAAAAAAAATATTCTTAGTATTTTCATAGGAAATATTCTAGGCCATAATTTAGTTTACTACATTTTTGCTCAAAAAATTTGTTCGTTTCTGATATATTTCAATTAAAATGAATTACCGAGATATTTGTCTATAGAACATTTTCACAATCTCCACACGTAATATCCACGTCAAAAGTAAATTTTTCACACTCCAAAACCAGAAATCGATGTGGTTTCCGCTTTATTGGATTCAATTAACCGAATTGCTATAACCGGGGCTGCAATAGAAGAAATTTTAATTTAACATTGGCCGCCTATACGATTACGTCACCATTAATTTTTGTGAAATTTTTAGTGAATTTGATTTGGTTCTTTTTTTTTTGGTCTTCAGGTCTGCCTGTAAGAATGAAAATTTAATCAAAGGAGGCCATTATTGCTAACCTTTCACATTTAAATCTCCCGCCATTCATCAATTAATTGTGAGAATTAATGAAATCTCTTCTGCTTTATCGTCCTCTTCTTCCAGAAAAATCGTTAACAGCAATGCTAATAAGTCTTATAAAGAAATTATCTGTTGTGACCTCATCAAAGCTTTCGACTGCATTAACCGCAGGATTTTTCTCCAAAAGGTTTCTGACCTTTTTTCTATTCCTCATTCTTCACTCAAGGAGACTTTGAAAGTGGTGAGGAGGATAAATGCGGACAAAACCAAAGTTTCACCCTTCACAAATAAATGAACCGACCGCTGATAAATAATCGACGCACGTCAGATCGATTAAACCAAATTGAAATTCCGAAACCGAAAATCACATAATAATAATCATCTGTTTTGCGGTCTTCCTCTGTCGTTTTGGTACACCAAGGTGAGTCAATTGGTTTCCGGGTATAATGTATGGGCTGCCTACCATTTGATTCACGCTCCGATGATGGACCTTGGTCGTCTATTGTCATCGCACGCGATGTTTTATTGCTGCCGATGCATTAGTTTGTCTATTTTTTTTTTCGTTTAAATGCGTTTGAGTAGACCTAAAGCTTTTTTTAGTAAATATTAAAGGAACTAGAGAAATACTAATAACGTTATTGAGACAGTGAGTAAGAGTCCTTCTTCTCTAGAAAAATAGATAGGAATAATGCCAATAAGATTGCTTTGAACACCCTGTTTCATGGTTGCCAGTTTCTTATGCATTAATGTGAAATTCGATACATGCTGCACTAATCACGCATTTAAAATTAAATTCTAAATACATATGCTAATTGCGAACTCGGTTGATCTGTCTTAAAAAGAATATTTAATAAAATTAACAAGGTTGGTTGCATACCTTAAAGTCACATTTAAATCGCCCGCCATTTCCTCTGTTTTTGATTCAAAGTTGTAACGTAATTGAGGTTATGTGTTAAAAAGTGACCGCTATTTTCTAAATTCTCTATTAATTTATGAGAAATTATACTGGATATTGCTTTGATTGCTTAACTGGCGCTAAATAAGCACTGGACGACCTTAAAAGGACACTTTTTGACAGTCAGTAAATCAGTTTTTGAAATAGGTTATTTAAGGTTATGTTACTTTCAAACTAAATATGAAAACAACAATTCAAGTAGTGGCACTAGCCTTGCATCAAAGCCATCAAGATAACAAGAACCATAAATCAAGTAAAATGAGACGCTTTCATTGTATGAAAAGTACATTAATCCATAATGTGCTGCCTTTAGTGCTATATCCACAAAACAGGAGTCTAAAAGGTAGCTCCATTTTACCTACTTTTGGCTAAGGAAAACTTACATACTAAACTAAGATAAATATGCTTGGGGAACTATGAAGCACAGGTATAATTATATATTGCAAGATAATACAAAGAAAATTGTAATAAAGGTATTAGCTACCTCACAAATAATGTATTGTTCTTATTATCAACACCTTCTGAAGTTTCGTGGCAGTAAGAGAAGGTTTCATAGACAACATACAACTAAATTAAACATGAGACTAATATAAGCTAAGGGCTGCAATGGTGGGCGAGGAATCACACAGTCAAAACATACTTAAAAAGTGAGTATATAAGACTGATATATAAAGTTTACATCTACATGCTTTGCAGAATAAGGCAGTAAAAACCATTTATTTATTTTCTTACCAAATATTGTCTAACGGAGAATTTCTAATAATAAGACAAGAACTAAATACTATATATTTAGGTAGCTTAAGTTAACAGTCAATAAAAATTGAAATGATTCAAAAACAACAAAAATCAAAAACTCACAACTCGAGAGTAACTACAGGCAAAAGAAAATTAAATGAGAAATTTATATAGAAAGAGATACTTGGTGGTTATACTGTCATAATCATTAAAGTGCTATTTACTCGGTCAATATGATTATTGCTCTGTAAAATTCTAAATCATGAGCAAGCTTATTAATATAAAGGTGCTTCTTTCTTATTTTGTTGTTGCTTAGAATAGTACAATCCCTGAGAGTTAAGAAATTAAATCAGTGCAGAAGTAACTTATGGTCATACCCCCTCGGAGGGTATATTCCATAAATTTTAAAGCATAGATACTTTAAAAACCTGTGCCGCACATATTCAAGTCTGTTTATATGGACAATATAATCTTTATTAATGTTAATACATAATAAAATATCTACATATGTCATAAGAAGAAAAATATAGGTAGATATATGTAATAAAATTTGAAACTCAAACAAGCACTAGCAAGAGTATTAGTGTTAAGTAAATACATAAAAAAAGAGAAAAACAAGGTTAAAATTGTGATTAAAATATTCCTCATATGTATAAAAAGCATTCATTAACTTTATTCTCAAAACTGATAAATCCATTTCATAAGAACATGAGCATTAAAAAATCTTATATCTTGGTCCATCTCGACACCTTCCAAGTAGGAGATTTTGTCTATTTCTAGTTATATGTTTTGTACCTCTGGTTTTGTATCAAACACTTGTTTGAAAAACCTTTGTTTCACATATAACAAACATTCATACAAAAATATGCAGGTCACAGTCATCAATTTCCACCTCAGGGTCTAAAGTTATACCTGAAAAGGTGACCTCAGCTTCATTAATTGAGACATTCACTTCCCTCATATAGAACACTATTTATTTGGTCTTTGATGCATTAAGGAGCAACTTGTTGTAGGATCTCCAATCAGCTTCATGTTGTGAAAACAAAATTGGTCCCAGGATATACCCTTGACACATTCAACAACACTCCTTGCTGACCTATTA
The DNA here is from genome assembly GCF_022605725.1 of Anthonomus grandis grandis. Lineage (NCBI taxonomy): Eukaryota > Metazoa > Arthropoda > Insecta > Coleoptera > Curculionidae > Anthonomus > Anthonomus grandis. The sequence goes on from NC_065554.1 coordinate 28,942,642, forward strand.
AGCTTCACTTGTTGCTGTCTTGTTTTGAAGATAAGAGTGAGATCCGGGCAGGTGAAAAGTGGTAATGGGAAAGCTTCTGTAAAAGGATGTTATGGTTGACACATTCAAATGCTTTACTCAAATGACAAAAGAGAACCGAGTTATAGTGCATGTTGTGAAATGAGTCAACAATATTAGAAACCAGATTGTATCGCACTAATATTTCTCCTTTTTCTAAATCCGAATTGGTTGGTAGTGAATAGGTTGTTCGATTCAAGAAAGTTTGTGACATTTTTCTGTAGGATCTTTCTATAGAATAAGAAGAGAGATGGGCCTATAATTTTCTGATAAAGAAGGATCTTTGTTTCTGAATTTTTATTCCAAGCAAAAGGTTTAAAATGTAAATTCATAAGTTAATCGAAGAGTCAATAATCAATCAGGGACAAAGGAAATAACTGAATCAATTAAAAAAAATAAAAGTAAAAAAGGTGACAAGTGAAAAAAAAGGTTTAATTAAATTAAAGAAGTCTCTAAGTAGAGGGATGTAAAACAGAGGAAGTGGGTAATAAAGAAAAATGTCTAAAGGATTTCATGCAGTGCTGCCAGATGTAACATAATTATCGAATTGTAACATAATTTATCCTTAAAATTTAACTGAAATATTACTTGTACCATATTCGATAATTGTAACATAATTTCACTAGAAAATAATTCAAAATGTTAAAATACATTTCAAACTTAATAAACTACCAAGAGAGTTTAGGATTTTTACCATAACGTGAGTTATATTATTGGCACAATGTATATGTATATCATCTAGGCATCTACCCATTATATTTCCTCCCTACTAGCTATTTTTCAATTATTTATCCGAACTCCAAACCGATAACGCCATCTCTGATGCAAGTTCAAGACCAAATTAATCAAATCCAAATCTTTAAACGGCGCTCGGCGTGGGCTCCGCCGGTAACGAGTTGTGGGAATCACCGAACAGAACGTCAAATAAAAATGAAATCATACATATTAAAGCCTACGGTAGAGAGCTATTACTTTTTCACTGCGTAATTTGTAATATTATAATTGAAACGTGTAAAATGAACGCTGCAACTACGTCAAAATACTCTTCTGATTCGGACTCGGAATCTGAAGCAAACATCAATAGGAAACGTTTTAAAAACATGCAAAGACGGGAAACTAGACCTCAGCAATACAGGGTAGAATGGGAAAATCTTTTTAAGGCGTGGTTAAAACCTGTTAAAGGTAAGTGTTATATTTCCATTATGCTGGGTGTTAATTTAGTATATTAGGTACAATAAATTTGACAAATGAATCTTTAGGTTATTTTAATACAAGTTTAGATAAACATGTGTCCGCAACGGCGGTTTGTTTACGAGATGCAGGGTGTTAATCTTAAATAAAACAATTGGTTTTTCGGGAATATCCTAATAAGCTTTATCTAATCTGTCATAATTTGGCGGTGTATAGTTTATACTAGTGAGGTGTTAATTTAGCCTTAGCTTGATTAAATTTATTAGATGCGGCGTCGTGAGCGGTATACTTAAATGAATATTTTTGCAAAAATAATCGTAACTGACTTTTATATATAAATTCTTTATTTTCTTTAGATAAATTTATCAAAATAGCAAAAAACAGAATAAATAAAATAAATAAATAAATTCGGTGGCTTAATATTACATACATTATGTAATTAATAATTGGTGGGACTGTGGTACACTCTTTGATTTATTTGGTATTTATTGTGTTTTAGATAATCCTCTACGGGCAAGGTGCATTGCATGATTTCCAAGCTGATATTACAGTCATCAAAAATCACGGCAAGGGCGTTAAACACATGAAGCTTGTAAAGGGACTGTCATCAAATCAACCTAAAATCGATTCTTCATTTTTTAAAAAGAATGAGGCTTAAGATCAAGTTTCCCAAGCAGAGATCAAAGTAGCCGCTTTTATTTCTGAGCATAACTTATCTATGAAACTGTCAGATCACTTAGTGCCCCTTATGAAAAATATGTTTCCTGACTCCAGAATTGCCAAAGACATGCAAATGGGAAGAACCAAATGTACCGGCATTATTAAGAACGTTTTGGGGAAATGTTGTTTTGAGGAGCTTGTAGAAGAGCTAAGGCATAAAAGGTTTAGTTTCTTAATAGACGAATCTACAGATATAAGCAGCGTAAAAAATATGTGTGTTTGCGTGCGGTACTTTTCTTCAAAATGTCAAAAAGTTGTAACTAGATGTTTTAGTTTAGTGCAATGTTTTTCTGGCAAAAATGCTGATGAAGCAAATACTGGTGCTACGGCTGAGGTAATATACAACAAGCTTATTGCTGTATTTACATCATCCGGGTTACCCTTAGAAAATATCATAGGCTTTGGTTCGGACGGCTGCAACACAATGTTTGGGTCAAAAAATTCTGTTGTTACTCGATTAGAACTTAACTTCCCTGGAATAGTTATTCAAAAATTTATATGCCATTCCCTCCATTTATGCGCCAGTGAAGCATGTAAAGTTCTTTCACGGCACTGTGAAGACTTAGCTAGGAATATTTTTAGTTTTTTTAAACACAGTAGCAAAAGACAAGCTCAGCTTTTAGAATTCCAAGAATTCTGTCAAGTTGAGCCTCACAAAATTTTGCGGCCTTCGCAGACTAAGTGGCTTTCACTGCTCATGGTAGTTAACAGAATTATTGAGCAGTGGGATCCATTACAGCTATATTTTACCCCGCAGTGGATTGGACATAGATTACTAGCATCCGAAACCATAGCCAATAGGTTAGGTGACAGTGAAACTAAACTTTTTTTAAATTTTCTCCAATGGATTCTTCCAAAATTTGTCGAATTAAACACTTATTTTCAAAACGAACGTATAAGTAGTTATAACACCAGTTTATACTAAAATGTGCGAAACATTAATAAACTATCAGCAACAACAAGATGACTTCCTCATCCGATGTCGTCAATTTTTAATAGTATCTGCTATGGAGATAAAAAAAAGGTTTAATTTCAATGATAGTATCTTATCTAACTTAGCTATATTTGATAAGATTTATTGTAAGCCAAGACCTCAGTTTCTTATAGGGGTATTAAACTTACTACCTAGAATTATAGATCCTCAAGATACCGACAAAAAACAAAAAATTGATGACCAGTGGAGGCTATATTGTCAGTGCCTAAATGAGTTTGATGAGGATATTAAAAAGGCACATTAATTAGGCGCATTTGTTTTGGATATCCTTATTTTACCCCATTCCAATGCAGATTGTGAACGGGTTTTTTTTAAGGTATATCTCATTAAAACTGATACGCGTAATAGTTTGTGCACTAAAACTATAAATGCACTACTCTTATCATCACAGCGCGCTAATGGTGAATGCTATAATTTTGATGTTACTCAAAAAATGACAAAGTCTATGATATCAAATATAATATATAAGAAGGATGATGAACAATATTTCATGAATTGAATAATGATTTTTGTGTTAAAATTTTTTTTTTGTACCTAATTTCTGGTTTAAATTTCATACATAATATCAAAATATATAGGTTTAGTTTATATTTGTTGGGGTTTTATTTAATACTAACTGTTTTTTGACTCAATTTTTTTATTTCCATTCCTCAATACTCTCTCTTAGAAAAATAAGTTCCAGATTGTAACATATTTTTCGAGAAAATCCGATAATTTTGATAACGTCGCTCGATAATTTCATACGTCACATCTGGCAGCACTGATTTCATGGGAGTACAAATATATTCCTAAATCAAGCCTCATTTATTAGAATTCAAATACACTACACAGAATTTAAATTTCAAATCGTTTCTCCATGAACAATATTTATATTTTATTTATTATTATTTATTGGTCGCTCCAAGGCTCATGAAGTCATCAGAGCATTGAAGACATGCGGTAATTTTCTATTATTACATTATGCCAATATGCATCTCTACATACTTAATATATTAAAATAATTTTATACAGGGTGACAAAAAAAACTTGTAATAATAAACCAACTAAACGCATGAGTAACGTTAACCCGGATGATTCATCGATATTAAGTAGAAAAAGTCACTTCAGGGGTTCAGACCTGGCGATTCCGCCGTCCCGATTATAAAATTTATTTTCTTTTCGTGCATATGTGAATATTTGTCATCATTTAACAGAGTTTTGCGAAGAATTATTCCGAATGATTCACGTGCTGTTTTTTAATCATCTGTTACATATTTTCGCGGTAAATTTGTTTAAATTAACGGGTTTTTTGTTAAGCAAAAGCATATGAGGACATTAATTAGCATATTAATGGGTTTTTTAAAGTATGGTTTCAGGGAATTAATAACTAATAATAATCGATCCCTTGTGGAGTCTGGATAATTAATTTTGACACGTGTAGAGGACATAAGTGCTTTTTTTTCCTTTAAAATTTCATTTTTTAGTGCGTCATTTCTAAGCAAAGCAGATGAGGAAAATGGTGGTGAAGACAAAGAAAGAGTTAACGATACATTGTTCCTAGGACTTCCCTATACATTCTTGATTTGATTTTTTTAAACGAAAAGATTTTATTAAAAATTGTCAGTATACAAGATATAGTCAACTCAACAGACTCAATAACAATAGTTCAGTCAAACTGTGATCAATATTGTGACATTAACACAATAGTACTGAATCACTATAAACTCATATCAAGTGTTCAATTACACAACAACCACAGAACCCAAGGGACCCAGGACATTATTGCCCTATAAATATGTCACCAGCAATTGAAGAATTAGTTATTTATGAATAATTACTAGGATTATGTACTAAATATTATATAATTAATCAAAGGCAATCTGGATTTAGAAGGTATCACTCATTATCAATTATTACTCTTGCATACTTGGAAGCATGTGAAGGATGATGGAGAGACCATTGGAGTTGGTAATGATCAAATGTAATAATATATTTTCTAAATAATACGAAACCTCAGCTGTTTATGGGGACCCACAGGAAAGTGTCCACTTGGACCACTGTAATAAAACTTTTCAATAAAATTGCCATAACATTGTCATGATATTATAAACAAACGTTACAAGAACGTCCATATGTTAACGAGCTCTTCTCTATAAGTATTTATATCCTGTAAAGTGAATCACACACACACACACACGCACACACAAACAAACCAAATGACAATTAATTTTATTGAGTGCTTAAATTAAGTGTAATTTGTCTTGTTGCAATTTATAGTGTGCTTTGATGTTAATTTAAACGACTCCAGACGCCATTATCGGTTTTTTTCTTCGTTAAAAGTTCTAATGGCAATTGTCGTTTTAAATGCAAAAAAAAAAAATGGTCAATCATATAAACAGTGTGCATGCTTCTGGTATTCCAAGGACGCCCATGGACAATGGGAGACCCTGCGCGAATATTAATTCGCTTTTAAATTTATTTTTTTTTTCTGCCAATGACACTTTGGTCAATGACCAAAAATATTTGACCAGTTAACATATGGATTTTTTGGTAAAATTGTAGTATAGAACTAATTAGGGAAGTTTGATAGAAAAGTACTAGTTTACTCAAAACGTCCAGGTATTTCTAATATTGTCGGTTTACAAATTTCTTAAAAAAAAAAGAATTTAAATTTTCCAGGAATATTTTTTAAATTCTTTTCAAATTTTCCATTACCGTGAACCCTTGAAGCAAATTCTGTCTGTTTTTTATGTCTACCCTATCACGTAAACTAACTCTTTCTGTTGTTATGTCTGCGATGTTAAAAACGTCGCAGTTAAGGTCACTTCTGACACGCTAACCTTTACCTAAACATTAAACGAGGAAGTAACGATATTTCTGCAAAATGGTAAATAAAGAAAACATGAACAAGAGTCATGTTACTCGAAATAAATAAAACAACTCCTTGCAAAGGTTAAAATTAGAATTTTTAATTAAGGCAGATAAATGCACGTTGAGGCTATTTTTAAATTAGCATTAAGTTGATATATTTATTAATAAATATTTTTTTTTTATATAGCGAAGGGTTTCCTACGAAGAGGAATACAATGAGCTCCTGGGCACGGTAGGTTCAGTACGCTGAAGGTTCTGGAGCTTTAAATTGCACTTGTATATAAATTTATTGTTGTAAATACACCATTGAAAGAACAGTTGTAAGAAATTTTATTATGAATATTATGCTTTTTAATTCTTGAGGGTATTCCTAGTAGTTTTTGAGATATGAAGTTTTGATGTGAGTAAAGCTGAAGATTAAGTCGCTTTCTTGGATACCACTACAGAGAGGATGGATAATTCAAAAACTACGGGTTGAATGTTCTTGACCCTTAAACCATAATTGTTAAGAATACTTTTCTGAATATTTTGCTTTTTATTTGATTAAAATATTTCAAGTAGTTTTCAAGTTTTAGGACTTTGATGTGAGTGGTCATCTTGAAGGCCAAACTTCTTTATAGGACGCTATCATTTAAAAATGAGGATATTTCCAAAACTGTTGATTAAATGCTCTTGATCTTTTAATAGTAATTATTAAAAATTCTTTACTGAATATTTTGCTTTTTATTTCATCAAAATATTGCAAATAGTTTTCCAGATATGAAACTTAAATACAAGTGTTCGCCTTGAAGGCCAAACTTCTTCATAGGACGCTATCATTTAAAAATTAGGATATTTCCAAAACTGTTGATTAAATGCTTTTGATCTTTTAATAGTAATTATTAAAAATTCTTTACTGAATATTTCGCTTTTTGTTTCATCAAAATATTCCAAATAGTTTTCCAGATATGGAACTTTGATGTGAGTGTTTGCCTTGAAGGCCAAACTTCTTCATTAGACAATACCATCTAAAAATGAAGATATTTCCAAAACTGTTGATTGGAGATTCCTAATCCTTAAATATTATTTGTTAAATATACTTTTCTTAGTATTTTGTTTTTTATTTCATCAAAATATTCCAAGTAGTTTTCTAGTTTTAGGACTTTGATGTGAGTGGTCATCTTGAAGGCCAAACTTCTTTATAGGACGCTATCATTTAAAAATGAGGATATTTCCAAAACTATTCATTGAATATTCTTAACCCTTAAATAATATTTATTAAAAATACTTTTCTGAATATTCTTCTTTTTATTTCATCAAAATATTCCAAATAGTTTTCCAGATATGGAACTTTGATGTGAGTGTTCGCCTTAAAGGCCAAACTTCTTTATTGGACAATACCATTTAAAAATGAAGATATTTTCAAAGCTGTTGATTGGAGATTCTTAATCCTTAAATATTATTTGTTAAAAATACTTTTCTGAATATTCTGCTTTTTATTTCATCAAAATATTTCAAGTAGTTTTCTAGATTTGGGACTTTAAAGTGAGTGGTCACCTTGAAGGCCAAACTTCTTCATTAGACAATACCATCTAAAAATGAAGATATTTTCAAAACTGTTGATTGGAGATTCTTAATCCTTAAATATTATTTGTTAAATATACTTTTCTTAGTATTTTGTTTTTTATTTCATCAAAATATTCCAAGTAGTTTTCTAGTTTTAGGACTTTGATGTGAGTGGCCATCTTGAAGGCCAAACTTCTTTACAGGACGCTATCATTTAAAAATGAGGATATTTCCAAAACTATTCATTGAATATTCTTAACCCTTAAATAATATTTATTAAAAATACTTTTCTGAATATTCTTCTTTTTATTTCATCAAAATATTCCAAATAGTTTTCCAGATATGGAACTTTGATGTGAGTGTTCGCCTTAAAGGCCAAACTTCTTTATTGGACAATACCATTTAAAAATGAAGATATTTTCAAAGCTGTTGATTGGAGATTCTTAATCCTTAAATATTATTTGTTAAAAATACTTTTCTGAATATTCTGCTTTTTATTTCATCAAAATATTTTAAGTAGTTTTCTAGATTTGGGACTTTAAAGTGAGTGGTCACCTTGAAGGCCAAACTTCTTCATTAGACAATACCATCTAAAAATTAAGATATTTCCAAAACTGTTCATTGGAGATTTTTAATCCTTGAACAATATTTATTACAAATACTTTTCTGAATATTCTTCTTTTTATTTCATTAAAATATTCCAAGTAGTTTTCTAGTTTTAGAACTTTGATGTGAGTGGCCACCTTGAAGGCCAAACTTCTTCATGGGACACTATCATTTAAAAATGAAGATACTTCCAAAACTGTTGCTTGAATACTCTTAACCCTTAAACAATAATTATTAAGAACACTTTTCTGAATATCCTGCGTCTTATTTCATCAAAATATTCCGAGTAGTTTTCTAGTTTTAGGACTTTGATCTGAGTGGATCTTGGTCAAACGTCGTCCTAGGACACTACTACCCAAAAAGTTGGATATTTCAAAAACGGTTGATTAAATCGTTTTGGACCTTAAACATTATTTCCGCAAAATATTTCTTTGAATCCTATGCCTTTTAATTCATGAAAATATTCCAAATAGGTTTTTAGATTTTTAAGTTTAACGTAAGTGGTCACCTCACAGGTCAAATTTCCTCGAACTCCTCTGCTCTATGGCTTTAATTCTCTTGAACCTAAATGTTCTACAATGCATTTCATTCTAAATTTGTGCCTTTGACCGAATTAAAGAAAAAAAAGGCAAATTTGTCACACTTACACGTTTAACTAGATAACCAACCCAAACCGGGTCACCCAAAAAAACAAACCAAAATTTCCCAAACACTCACCACGAAAAATTCAAGGTAAAGTTATTTTATCACACTTTACAAAGGCTTTCGACAATGTAGAAGGCGAGCAAACAACTACTATCAGTTGCAGCACTTTTTATTATTGACAAAATCTTATTTGATCTGTCAATATTTATTGAGCGTGATAACGCCGCACTATACGGTGTAAATTTTTGTTTTATTAATCAGTCACGAAACCAAGAATATCATACGTTTTATTGAGATGTGGCACCTTTCTCCGCAATGATTCAATCATATAAATGAATGAGTGGAGTTCTTAATGCTACCTACAAAATGGTTGATTTCACTATATTTGGCTAATTGTTCTCGGTAGCCATATGAGTAATATTATTTTAAACATAACTTTTTAACCTTATCAAGGTCAATTATACTACAAAACCAATATTGTTACTAGAAACCGGTTTGGAAAACGCAAAATTGAAATATTTTGTAGCAAAATTGGACATTATTATTTATAATAAGATGATGACTCATTATTTAGCGTAATTTATCGTAAAGGTGTCAATACTTGTGACTAAGGAGGTTTTAAGTGCCTGATTCAGAAATTCACACCGGAAATGTGAATGTGCATTAAACATTAGCGGGAATATTCTTGTGAAATAAAAATCAGGACATTCAAAAAAGTGTTCTCTATAAATGTTGCCTAAGGCTCGAGAAAATAAAAGTGATACTTTTGGAATTATTTGAATTTTTCAGTGGTAATGTCCAAGGAAGTTATTTTCTTATTTTAAGGTTTGAAATCTTGCAAAAAAACTACTTGGAATATTCTGTTGAAATAAAAATCATAATATTCAAAAATGTTTTCTACGCAAATAATGTTTAAGATCCAAAAACATAGTTTTTGAACTATCCAAGTTTTTGGGTAGTAGTGTTTAAGAAAGAAGCTTGATCTTCAAGGTGATCACTCACATCAAAGTCCGAAAACTAAAAAAGTACTTGGAATATTTTGATGAAATAAAAAGCAGAATATTCAGTAAAGTATTCTTAACAATTATTAGTCGAGGGTTAAGAATATCCAAGCAACAGTTTTGGAAATATCTTTGTTCTTAGGTGGTAGTGTCCAATGAAGAAGTTTGGCCTTCAAGGTGACCACTCACATCAAAGTCCCAAAACTAGAAAACTACTTGGAATATTTTGATGAAATAAAAAGCAGAATATTCAGAAAAGTATTCTTAATGATTATTATTCAAGGATTAAGAATATCCAAGCAACATTTTTGGAAATATTTTGGTTCTTAGATGGTAGTCTCTAATGAAGAAGTTTGCCCTTTAAGGTGACCACTCACATCAAAGTTCCAAAACTAGAAAACTACTTGGAATATTATGATGAAATAAGAAGCAGAATATTTGGAAAAGTATTCTTAGCAATTATTATTCGAGGGTTAAGAACATGTAATCAACCGTTTTGGAAATATTTTTTTTTTTTACATGGTAGTGTCCAATGAAGAAGTTTGCCCTTCAAGGTAACCACTCACATCAAAGTCCCAAAACTAGAAAACTACTTGGAATATTTTGATGAAATAAAAAGCAGAATATTCAGAAAAGTATTCTTAATGATTATTATTCAAGGATTAAGAATATCCAAGCAACATTTTTGGAAATATTTTGGTTCTTAGATGGTAGTCTCTAATGAAGAAGTTTGCCCTTTAAGGTGACCACTCACATTAAAGTTCCAAAACTAGAAAACTACTTGGAATATTTTGATGAAATAAGAAGCAGAATATTCAGTAAAGTATTCTTAACAATTATTATTGGAGAGTTAAGAATATCCAAGCAACAGTTTTGGAAATATCTTTGTTCTTAGACGGAAGTGTCCAATGAAGAAGTTTGGCCTTCAAGGTGACCACTCACATCAAAGTCCCAAAACTAGAAAACTACTTGGAATATTTTGATGAAATAAGAAGCAGAATATTCAGTAAAGTATTCTTAACAATTATTATTCAAGAGTTAAGAACATTTAATCAACAGTTTTGGAAATATATTTTTTTTTTACATGGTAGTGTCCAATGAAGAAGTTTGGCCTTCAAGGTGAACACTCACATCAAAGTGTCAAAACTAGAAAACTACTTGGAATATTTTGATGAGATAAAAAGCAGAATATTCAGAAAAGTATTCTGAACAATTTTCATTAAAGACTCTTGAACATTCAAGCCGAATAGAGCAAGAAAATATTACAAAATTTTATTTTTTTAATTTAGAAGATTTTCTAGAAAACCAATTAAAATGACATTACTAGTTTAAATAAAAATTGAGTAATTAAATGAAAGTTCAAAAATGGAAAAAAGAGACTCGATGTAAGAGAAAATATAAGACAAAAGGTGACAGAAAGGAAATAAAATAAGTATAATATTTGTATGACATTATAAGCAAAAGAGATAAAATACGTTATGAAAACTGATTCACAACATAAATAATTGAGTAAATACGTACTAAGAGATACACAAAATAAAGAAAAAAAATATATAAGAACAAGACAAATAAAAAATTAATTAAAACATTGAACACGGAACTAATTAATAACGCAGTTATATGAGACAAATATGTGTGAAATTAAAAATCTTTAAAAAAAATTATAAACGATTGAATAGTATGGAAAAAGGAGAGACAGTTGAAAATTTAATTTTTTTTCTCCATAGAGTAATATTAAAATTAATTGTCCAAGGAGTAAAAATATTTTAATTATATTTTCCAAAATTAAACATTTGCATGTTGTTCCTATAAGAAGGCACTAAATATAATAACGTACAAAATTTATTGTAAGAAATGATTAATTTCTTTCTTCTATAGACAGTTGAGCTATTCTTCTCTTTCTACTTCACAGCCTCCCCTAAACAGTACAAGTAAAAAATAAATTAAACATAGGAACTATAAAATTAAATTTTAATAAAAGAGTAGGAGAAAGAGATGACGAAAAGGAAGACAAATGAAAAATAAAAGAGAGGTATTACTTGTAGGTAATTAAAATATGATTAATTTTTTCTGAAGACATTAAAATTGAATTTCTCTCAATTTCAAGCAGTAAAAATAATTTTTCCAGGAAATATTTTAAAAAAAATCATAATATTTAGAAAATAAGTGAAAAAAAAATGTAACAGCAGGAAAAAATACAAAAACTTAATTTTAAATGAGAAAATAGATTAGAAACTAAACAAATATATTATTAGGCTACTTAGCAAAGATTGACTAATAAACAAGACAAATAAGAAAAGAAAGACCTAGAACGGGATAAAGTATGTACTTGATAGCCCTTTCGCTCTAATTGACTCATTTAATAAACCCATAATTCCCTCGTTAAACCAGCTTAAAAGCCTTTAATGCTATCCCCTTATACGATATCAAAAATTGTTATTCAACGCGATTCCCATACTCTCCGTTATACCAAAACGGACACGTGCTCACAATCCACAATTATTATTATTTTATAACACAAAGACCGACGATTAAATATTAAAACGCAAGCACGACTTTTCAATACCAATCGGCTTTTTTTTTCCGCGGAAAATGTACGTTTTTATAAAATATAATCATCTTCCATTGACACATTAATATTAGTGGTTAGTACCTGGCCGTGAAGGACATCACTTCCTTTTCGTATAATTTTTTTTTATTATTATCGACCACCTCGGTGGTTTTATTGTATGTATATTTATTTATTTTAATGCAATTTCAGCTCTATCTGTCCCAGTTCGGTTACTTGGGCCCAGTGAAAGCCAATTCCAGTCAATTGTTGGACGAGAGTAGCTTTAAGAAAGCGGTGGAGGATTTTCAGAATTTTGCCGGATTAGATGTCACAGGTAATAATTTATGTTATATAGATTTTTACGGAATCAATAATTGTTTTATTAGGAGAAGCTGTGTTCTAATTTTTAAATGTCTAGCCCTCTTGGATATATGAGCAGTTTGTCCTGAAGAACTTTTAAAGCTGCGTTCCAAAATCAATTCTTAAGGCAAATGTTTTCACTTTTATATAATGTTTTGTAAAAAAAACGCTGTAATGGGTGTTTAACGGTTTTACTAAAGGAAGCTCTGTTTCAATTTTCATGTCTCTAGTTCTCTTGGTGTCTGGAATATAAGCAATTCGTTCCTAAGACTTTTTTTATCAACGCTCTAATTTTTTTATTTTTGTTTTGTTTTAAACGCTAAAATAGATGTCCGATGATTTTATTGGAGGAAGATGTGTTTCAGTTTTCAAATCTCTCATTTGCTTGGTTCCGTTATGGGCAAATTGTTCCTAGGACTTTAATTTAATGTTTGGTTCAACTTACAAGGCCAATTTTTTCATTTTAATTTAAAAAAAAAAAACACTGAAATAGGGATTCAATGATTTTATTAGAAAAAACTGTGTTCCAAACTTTAAATCTCTAGCTTCCTTAGTTTCAGAGATATGACCAGTTTGTTCTGAAGAACTTTTAAAGCTGTGTTTCAAAATTCACAATTCACTTTTCAATGCTAATTTCTACACTTGGTTTAGGTTACTTACTACAAGGTTTTAGAAAAAAATTGTAAAATAGGTGTCCAATGCTTTTATTATTAGAGCGAAGCTCTAATGGAAGGGCTCTCCCGCAGGGGAGTTTTCGCACAAAATTCAGACCCGCCGGACAAAAGTGCTTATAACTTTGGTTGTATCTAGGTTAGAGAAAAGACGTTTAACTTTTTATAATCAAGGAATATAAGGCTACAACATGATTATTTACAAATTTTTATTTGTTTTTTTGTTTAGGACTAGGATGCTTTCAAATTAAAAAAAAAATTTTTGTCCAATTTTTCCAGTTTTGATTCGATATAGATTCTTTGAATATTATGAAACTCTACAGATCGATTAGAGTTTACGTGAGACAGTGCGGTATAGTGTGATATTCTAGCTCCTCTGACGGTTTAACGGTATCTTTCCGGAAATAATGACTCACAGAAGATATGTTCGCCTTATTGGGAGCAAGAAATTTTATTAAGAATTTTTTTTAAAAAAATAGTATCTTTTGGGCGAAAAATCAAAAAAACCTCAAAAAATTGATTTTTTTAGTTTTTTCAGGATAAAATTTTTATGGTGCAAAATTTAGAAAAATTTTATTTAGATTAATTACACCTCCATTCTTTCCAAATAAAACGGCGTATTAAGTTTAACGCTATAATTTATACAGGGTGAGCAATGCTAAGTCAAAAATACCCTTTTTTATACTTTTTTTTTCCAGCCCTAATAACTTTTTAGTGGCGCCCCCTAGAACCAAATGGCTTTTGGACTGTTTGTAGCGTGTGACAAGAAGAATGTTTTGCAATATTAACCGTACTTCTAAGTAAAACCGTTTTTGAGTTATGAATTTTTTAACATTTTTTGACTTTGGAAATTAATTGTGAGCACCCTGTAAGTTATAGATAAACCAAAACCAATCAAGCAGATGCGCCATTCATTTTACTATAACATACTAAAATTTATTTTTTTCATTATTTTTACAAGTACCCTAAAAGTATTTTTTTTTCAAAAAAGTCCCAAGCACGAAAAATCGCCAAAAATCACCCTGCACACTGACGAATTCTCAAAGTCGCCCATGGCCGCATCTCCATGGCAACGGAAACCGCGATTTTCGCCGAAAAAAAGACCCTTTTTATAATCGAAATTTAACTACTAAAACCGATTGGAATCGGTCCAGAATTGATGTTAAACTGTTCCTAAGGCTTTATACTATTTGTCCATATACAAATCATAAGATAAAAACCTTTTTTTATACCCGAAATCATCGTCTGAAAATGGTCGATTTTGACGTCTACACGCGAGTTGAATGCCGACTTTTACGGCGATTTTGACAACGTGGATGAATCGGCTCGGACTTGCTTCCTAATTTCATTGATAAAATGCTTAAAATAGCTCAGAACTTCCTGAAATTGATACGGAATTATTCAAGAGACTCTGGAGAATCCGAATATGTGCATATCTTTTACCAAATCGGGTTTTTTTAGCCGTGATAATTCGCAACGTTTTGACGTTTTAGCATTTTCCGTGCATTATTATAATATTCATGCGACACAGTGGTTTATACAAGGCATTTTGCTAGACAAAAATTACAACACAGTGGGTCCTAATGATAAAAAAAAAAATCTAATCGGGATTTAATGGGTATTATTATTGTATGTGGTAAACTTTTTTGGTATTTGCCCGATTTGAATGAAATTTGTTATTTAGGTTTGATTTAGGGTATAATTATTAATTTTTTGAACATTTTTAAAATATTGACTTTTAGGGTTACGTGACAACCAAAACTTTTTTCCTATGGGTCCGATTTTATTCAAATTTGGTATTTGGAGTTTATTTAGGAAATAATTATTGGTTTGGATCAAATTTTTAAATTATTGAGTTTAAAGTCACGTGACTATCAAAACGTTTGTCCTATGGGTCCGGTTGGATTGAAATTTGGTATTTGGAATTTATTTAGGAAATAATTATTGATTATTAACAAATTTTTGAAATATTGAGTTTTAAGGTCACGTGACTATTAAAACTTTATTCCTACGGGTCTGATTTCATTAAAACTTGGTATTTGAGGTTTATTTAGGATAAGATTTTTCAATTTTTGCAAAGTTTTGAAATATTATGAAATATGTAACCTAAGATGTTATTAGAGGAAGCTGCATATCAATTTTGATGTCTCTATTTTGGTTGGTTTTAGAGATATAGACATTTTGTTCCTATAAAATTATTTTTTTTCATAGAAATTTCTTTCACTTTTCAAAACTAATTTTAAAAGTTTTGTAAAAAAATGGTAAAATAGGTGTCTATGGAATTTATATGAAGAAGCTGTGTTTCGATTTTCACATCTTCAACTTGCCTAGTCTCAGAGATATGAGCAATTTGTTCCTAAGAATAAAATTTTTTTTAACTTGCAAAAACTTTTTTTATTAAAAAACGCTGAAATGGGGATTCAATGTTTTAATTAGAAAAAACTGTGTTGCAACTTTTAAATCACTAGCTTTCTTAGTTTCAAAGATATTTATTGAAGGAGTTTGTCCATGAGAACGTTTAAAGCTATGTTCCAGTTTATTTTTCTTTTTAAGGCAAATTTACACCTTTTTAAAAAATGCTTGGAAAAAACGCGCAAATAGGTGTTTAGTATTTTTATTAGAGGAAGCTATGTTCAAATTTTCAGAGATCTATCATTGTTGGTTTTAGAAATATAGACATTTTGTCCCTAGAAGAAATTATTTTTTTTAAGAAATTTCTTTAAACATTCAAGGCTAATTTTTCACTTTAAAAAATTCGGAAAAATATGGTAAAATAGGTGTTCAATAACTGTGTTGCAATTTTCAAATCTCTAGCTTCCTTGGTTTTCGAAATATGAACAATTGGTCTCTAAGAATTTTTTATTTTTATTTGAATGAATTTATAGTTTTTTCCACTTACAAGGCTAATTTCTTCATTAAAATTTTTTTGTTGAAAAAAACCTCCTCGAAATAGAGGTTCAATGATTTTATTAAAAGAAACTGCGTTTCAACTTTCAAATCTTTGGCTTTCTTAGTTTTAAAAATATGAGCAGTTTGTCCATAACAACTTTAAAAGCTGCGTTCCGAAATCATCGATTTTAAAGAAAATTTACTCAATTTTTAAATGTTTTTGAAAAAAAAATGCTGCTGATTGAACGATTTTATTAAAGGGAGTTGCGTTCTAATTTTTATTGGTTTTAGAGATATAGCGACATTTTGTCCCTAAAAATTCTTTTTTTTTTGTTAAGAAATTTTATTCACTTTTCATAACTAATTTTTCACTATTTAAAAGTCTAGAAAAGAAAAAATGGTAAAATAATTGTAATTTTTATTGGAAAAATCGCTGAAATAAGTGTCTTGGTTTTAGAGACAGTTGTGCCCAAAATTGGATTTTTTTGGGCATAACTTAGAAGCCACTTTTTTTTTACGTTAATATAGAGGAGTTCCTGATTCATTTTAGGCAGTTGATTGAATTTAAAAAAATAGTAAAATGCCTGGAAAAGAAGAATAACTACGTCAACTGGCCTGGAATTACAAGTAAATGCCTTATATTAAATAAAAGGCATTTTCCCTATTGAAAAAAATTACTTTATTCTTAAAGCTATTTGTGATTGAAATTCTCGCTTCCATCTTTATTAACGTTAAAATCCGATGTTCGATTTTGAGTGGCCATCATCAGTTATATTTTTTGACCAGGACCAAACTATACATTTAAAACATTTGTGCCACGCTTATTTTAAGGTTTTCTTTCAAAAACCAACCCTTGATTTCATTGACTTTTGCTTCCTAAATAGAGTTTTTGATGACGGCTTTGTCTTTGTTTCAAGGCAGATTGTCTTTAAGACTGCCTGAAGCTGTGTTCCAAAATTCGATAATTGTAACGTCAATTTTCTTATTTTTAAAAATGTTTTGGAAAAAACGATAAAATATGTGTTCAATCATTTTATTAGAGGAAGGTGTGCTCCAATCTTCAAATCTCTGGCTTTGTGTTTAATGATTTTATTAGAAGAAGCCGTGTTCTTGTTCATAAATCTCTGGCTTTCTTGGTTTCAGAGATATGAGCAGTTTGTTCATAACAACTTTAATGCTGCGTTCCAAAATGTTGATTTTCAAGGCAAATTTACTCATTTTTTAAAAAAAATTGGAAAAAACGCGGAAATAGGTATATACTGATTTTATTCGAGGGAACTGTGTTCGAATTCTCAAATCTCTAACTCCTTTGGTTTTAGATATATTCCCTAGAAATTTATTATTCAAGGCTAATTTCACATTTTTTTAAAACCCTTGGAAAACATGGAAAAATGATTTTATTTAAAGAAGCTGTATTCCGATTTTTAAATCTCTAACTTGCTTGGTTTCTAACATACGAGCAATTTCTTCCTATAATTGTTTTTTTTTATTTGCAACGCTAATTTCTTCATATTCATGTTTTTTTTTTAAACGCTGAAATATTGATTAAATAATTTTATTAGAAGAACCTGTGTTCCAACTATCAAATCTCTAACATCCTTACATTCGACCAGTTTATTCTTAAGAATATCTGAAGCTGTGTTCCAAAATTTTTCTAATTAAGTCAAGTTCGATTTTTATTGGAAAAAACGCTGCAATAGGTATCCAATGAGTTTATCCCGAAGAATTTCAATCGTTTTTCGAGAAATTTTTCTTTCTCTGATCCAACTGAACTATTTGCTGACGACAGTACCTTGATTATCAGAGATTGTAATCACGAGAAACTTATCAGTCAAGCAAGTTCGATATGACTGTACTTATCCTCTCTTGGCAGGTCTCTCTAATTTGCAGATGAGATCAATCGAGCCTGGTCAATACTGCTTATGTGAAACAGGTAAAATTATCACTGTTATCCAACCAGACAGGAATTCTCTGATGACACCAACATCATCAAAATTAACATTTATTCACATTGTGCAACTTAAAATGCTGGTACTTTTGAAGGACCTTCACCCAATATTAATCGGTTATTATTAAAAATTATTATTACTATTATCAATAATTCGACGGTTTTATCGAAAAAACACATAAAGATGCGTTGTTTGCTATTATGGGGGTTCGGTGCGTAACCTTAACACGTATTTGAAGATTACGCAGGCATATATTTTATTTTTTTTAATTACAGGCGAATTGGACGATAAGACTTTGGAAACTATGGCCTTACCCAGATGCGGTGTAAAAGACAAGGTGGGCACGGGGGACAATAGGGCCAAAAGATACGCCCTTCAAGGTAAGAATTCCTTTAGTTATGACTCACTCATAAAAAGTCACCTCTTTAACTGTCCGAACGTGTCTTTAGAGCACAAAAAACATTTTATAGGTCTATAAATTAAATTTGTAACGTCGGCACGTCCTTAGGGCAACCATTAAACATACAGCGCACGTTTATTTAAATAAACACATTAAAAAGCAAAGAAAAATCGTAATTATTCATACCGTTAGTTTAATTTTCAATTATTAGGTTCTCGTTCAAATTCGTGCCATCATTGTTTAAATCATATTAAAATTAATTACGGTTTCGTTTAATTAATTATTTAGATATGCATCTTTAATGTTAAAAAGTTATAATTATTTGTTATGGTTTAAAGGAGTTATTGGAAATTTATGTAACAATTTACTTGTAGTTTTTCTGTTTAGTTGTCATGTGCTAGAGGGTGTAAAGTACATATTTTTCTCTTTCCACCGCATTTCAGCTTGCAGTAATATTCTCGATATTGTGGAAATGTTGCTCTTATAACGTATCCAGATCAATTATAGACGGGAGATCATATTTCATAGCGATCGTTCATGATTTGTGGATCCCAGGGGGAGATTTATGCTGATTTAATGGCAAAAAGTGCACTTTTTCACTTTCTACCGCATCTCACGTTTCACCAACATTCTGGATATTCTGGAAATGTTACTTTTATATTATATCCAGGTGAAATACAGACGGGAGATTATATTTCATAGCGATCGTTCATGTTTTGTGGATCTCAGAGGGACATTTATGCTGATTTAAGGGCAAAAAGTGCACTTTTTCACTTTCTACCGTATCTTAGGTTCCACCAACATTCTGGATATTTTGGAAATGTTACTTTTATAACGTATCCAGGCCAAATACAGATGGGAGATTATATTTCATAGCGATCGTTCATAATTTGTGGATCCCAGAGAGACATTTATGCTGATTTAATGGCAAAAAGTGCACTTTTTCACTTTCTACCGCATCTCACGTTTCACCAACATTCTGGATATTCTGGAAATGTTACTTTTATAACATATCCAGGTGAAATACAGACGGGAGATTATATTTCATAGCGATCGTTCATAATTTGTGGATCCCAGAGGGACATTTATGCTGATTTAATGGCAAAAAGTGCACTTTTTCACTTTCTACCGCATCTCACGTTTCACCAACATTCTGGATATTCTGGAAATGTTACTTTTATAACGTATCCAGGCCAAATACAGACGGGAGATTATATTTCATAGCGATCGTTCATAATTTGTGGATCCCAGAGGGACATTTATGCTGATTTAAGGGCAAAAAGTGCACTTTTTCACTTTCTACCGCATCTCACGTTTCACCAACATTCTGTATATTATGGAAAGGTTACTTTTATAACATATCCAGGTGAAATACAGACGGGAGATTATATTTCATAGCGATCGTTCATAATTTGTGGTCCCAGAGGGACATTTATGCTGATTTAATGGCAAAAAGTGCACTTTTTCACTTTCTACCGCATCTTAGGTTCCACCAACATTCTGGATATTCTGGAAATGTTACTTTTATAACGTATCCAGGTGAAATACAGACGGGAGATTATATTTCATAGCGATCGTTCATGTTTTGTGGATCCCAGAGGGATATTTATGCTAATTTTAGGGCAAAAAGTGCACTTTTTCACTTTCTACCGCATCTCACGTTTCACCAACATTCTGGATATTCTGGAAATGTTACTTTTATAACATATCCAGGTGAAATACAGACGGGAGATTAGATTTCATAGCGATCGTTCATAATTTGTGGATCCCAGAGGGACATTTATGCTGATTTAATGGCAAAAAGTGCACTTTTTCACTTTCTACCGCATCTTAGGTTCCACCAACATTCTGGATATTTTGGAAATGTTACTTTTATAACGTATCCAGGCCAAATACAGACGGGAGATTATATTTCATAGCGATCGTTCATAATTTGTGGATCCCAGAGGGACATTTATGCTGATTTAAGGGCAAAAAGTGCACTTTTTCACTTTCTACCGCATCTTAGGTTCCACCAACATTCTGGATATTTTGGAAATGTTACTTTTATAACGTATCCAGGTGAAATACAGACGGGAGATTATATTTCATAGCGATCGTTCATAATTTGTGGTCCCAGAGGGACATTTATGCTGATTTAATGGCAAAAAGTGCACTTTTTCACTTTCTACCGCATCTCACGTTTCACCAACATTCTGTATATTATGGAAAGGTTACTTTTATAACATATCCAGGCCAAATACAGACGGGAGATTATATTTCATAGCGATCGTTCATAATTTGTGGATCCCAGAGGGACATTTATGCTGATTCAAGGGCAAAAAGTGCACTTTTTCACTTTCTACCGCATCTTAGGTTCCACCAACATTCTGGATATTTTGGAAATGTTACTTTTATAACGTATCCAGGTGAAATACAGACGGGAGATTATATTTCATAGCGATCGTTCATGTTTTGTGGATCCCAGAGGGATATTTATGCTAATTTTAGGGCAAAAAGTGCACTTTTTCACTTTCTACCGCATCTCACGTTTCACCAACATTCTGGATATTCTGGAAATGTTACTTTTATAACATATCCAGGTGAAATACAGACGGGAGATTAGATTTCATAGCGATCGTTCATAATTTGTGGATCCCAGAGGGACATTTATGCTGATTTAATGGCAAAAAGTGCACTTTTTCACTTTCTACCGCATCTTAGGTTCCACCAACATTCTGGATATTTTGGAAATGTTACTTTTATAACGTATCCAGGCCAAATACAGACGGGAGATTATATTTCATAGCGATCGTTCATAATTTGTGGATCCCAGAGGGACATTTATGCTGATTTAAGGGCAAAAAGTGCACTTTTTCACTTTCTACCGCATCTTAGGTTCCACCAACATTCTGGATATTTTGGAAATGTTACTTTTATAACGTATCCAGGTGAAATACAGACGGGAGATTATATTTCATAGCGATCGTTCATGTTTTGTGGATCCCAGAGGGATATTTATGCTAATTTTAGGGCAAAAAGTGCACTTTTTCACTTTCTACCGCATCTCACGTTTCACCAACATTCTGGATATTCTGGAAATGTTACTTTTATAACATATCCAGGTGAAATACAGACGGGAGATTAGATTTCATAGCGATCGTTCATAATTTGTGGATCCCAGAGGGACATTTATGCTGATTTAATGGCAAAAAGTGCACTTTTTCACTTTCTACCGCATCTTAGGTTCCACCAACATTCTGGATATTCTGGAAATGTTACTTTTATAACATATCCAGGTGAAATACAGACGGGAGATTATATTTCATAGCGATCGTTCATGTTTTGTGGATCCCAGAGGGATATTTATGCTAATTTTAGGGCAAAAAGTGCACTTTTTCACTTTCTACCGCATCTCACGATCCACCAACATTCTGGATATTCTGGAAATGTTACTTTTATAATGTATCCAGGCCTAATACAGACGGGAGATCATATGTCATAGCGATCGTTCATGATTTGTGGATCCCAGAGGGGCATTTATGCTGATTTAAGGGCAAAAAGTGCACTTTTTCACTTTCTACCGCATCTTAGGCTCCACCAACATTCTGGATATTTTGGAAATGTTACTTTTATAACGTATTCAGGCCAAATACAGACGGGAGATCATATTTCATAGCGATTCTTCATTTTTTGTGGATCCCAGAGGGACATTTATGCTGATTTAATGGCAAAAAGTGCACTTTTTCACTTTCTACCGCATGTCCCGTTCCACCAACATTCTGGATATTTTGGAAATGTTACTTTTATAACGTATCCAGGCCAAATACAGACGGGAGATTATATTTCATAGCGATCGTTCATGATTTATGGATCCCAGAGGGACATTTACGCTGATTTA
This sequence comes from Anthonomus grandis grandis, assembly GCF_022605725.1. Classification (NCBI taxonomy): domain Eukaryota; kingdom Metazoa; phylum Arthropoda; class Insecta; order Coleoptera; family Curculionidae; genus Anthonomus; species Anthonomus grandis. Next base: position 28,964,951 of record NC_065554.1, read on the forward strand.
ATTGCAAAAAGTGCACTTATTCACTTTCTACCGCATCTCACCTATAAAAGGCATTATTATCATGTCAATTCTACTTGATTTAAATCGGTTGGGAATTTTTCCCTTAGAAAAAACCGACACTCTATATACAGCCTTCTTGATTTTACTATAATAAAATATTCATCTATGAAACCCTCGTAAATTCCACTTGATTTTATATTTCTTCTCCTGACTCGACCGTTAGTTCCCGATTCATTTTCCCAATAGACCCGTACAATTTCACAATTATTTCTTTTCTCCTCCTATAGGCAGCAGATGGAAAGTGAAAAACTTGAGCTACAAAATTTCAAAATACCCGCCGAAACTGAAGAGGAAAGACGTGGACGAGGAGGTGCAACGAGCGTTCAACGTATGGACCGACTATACCGATCTCACTTTCACCCCCAAAACCGGACAGGTCCACATCGAGATCCGTTTCGAGAGTGGGGAGCATGGAGACGGCGATCCCTTCGATGGACCGGGAGGCACTTTGGCCCACGCCTATTTTCCTGTATGTATTTTTTATATACTCATCCTATATGTATCTTCCTCTGAGTTATAATACTTGGAGGGTCAACATGGATAGTTCAATGTTTTGGTGAAGGTTGTTTTTTTGGTCTAAGAGAAAAAGGGTAACATTTAATAATTGCTCCACCCTCTTTCTAATTATTTTCCAAAAAAAGGGTGGGATCACAGTTAACCTTTCACTGTTCATGTGTCAAATGTCACTAACATCAACTGTTCACCGTTCGATACACAGCCACCCGATCAGTATCAGCACTCACACTTAACCTCCTCACCACCACTCACACACCAATACCCGTGGTACACTCACACCACCAGACATCAGAATCACCTCACCGGTTTGGGTATGTCACACGCATACGTCAATCCCTGGCTTACCTTCGGGAATCCCTGGTTCACGGTTGGTCGGGTTAATCCCGGTTACACGCCATATACGCCGCAACTGCCTGGGAAAGTAAGTGTGCTTGCTTTTTGGGATGTTTCGTTTGCTTGCTTACTTTTAGGGGGTCAGTCAAGTGAGAAACTTGACCGATCCAGGTTTAATGTTTGTTTTTAATGGGCTGATCCGGGAATTTTGAAGGTGGAAAGTTGCGTGGAAACTCACATGTCACGTTCCCCTAGTTATTTTCCTACGAACTCCTATATATTTTTTCCTTTATCGTTCGCCTAGTTATGTTCATACAAACCCCTAGATATTTCTTCTTTTATATGCGTCAAGCCTTATTTATTTATATAGGGTGTCCGGAAAAAAGAGGCCAATCCGCCGGCCACATATAGGGTGGACCAAAATAATGCGACTTTCGTTATGGCATTTTTTAATTGGGCGCTCGGTATTCAATATACAGGGCGTCAAAATGAGAAACTCGTTTGTAATAATTATGTGTCCTAGTAGTATACAAAGTATTTGGATGTTCATGTTCTTAATTACATTAAACGCATACATGGATCTTTTATTTCTAATATTTACATTGAATAGAAGTTCTGTTGTACAGAGTGTACATATAAAGCATTATTATAGAATGACAATGGGATTATTGTTAATCGAAATAGTATTAGGTAAGCCTAGACCCCTTAACTGGATATTCATTCTTGGATACTAACTTTAGATCTCTTCTAAAAAAAGCAGGATTATACAACTCTTTAGAAAGTGACGTAATAAAATAATTTTATCATGTAGTTGTTAAGGGATATTTCCACAATACATGTATTAAAAATCAGATTTAATTAATGAAGTTACTAGACATTATGATGCTTCAATCGGGATTAGTTGGTTGACTGGGTTCTGTAAGAATCCATTAATAGATATTAACTTGACTTGTAGTAAGCATCTTTTTTTTCGATTGGAGACGGTATTACTGGATTTCCAGTGTTCCTTTATCTATGATCATTATTAATTCTAGTTTGATACTATATGTTTCCATAGCAGTGTTTTATGTTAAATTTAAACCTAATTTACTATTTTAAACTCATCCCAGGTTAAGGATAGTTTTATTTTTAACTTCCTCCCAAGACTCTCCTGATAGAACAAGTGTATTCATTTTAATTGCTCAATTCTCAAGCACATGAATGAATTACTATATATTATGAAAAGTATTGCATTTCTAAGTAAGGGAAAGGAAGTTCCTCATATGCCTGGACGAAAACATAATTTAAGTGCCTGTAAGTAATTTAAATTTCTGGAATAAGTAACTGATTATAATTAAGAATTCACTTAGTCCAGGCTCTTATAAACCCTTTAAATACCTAAAAATCGTGGGGTAGAAATTCAGACAAAGTGACCTTTTTGGACCCTTAAACTCAATATAGAGGATAAATCTCGCTTGGACTTCGGACCTAGATAATATGGAAAGTTTTGCCTGAATCGCTTTATACCTTAAGGAACATTTATAGAGCACTCTTTCCTTATTACAAAACTGTTAATTTAACATTTTTATCTTTAGTAGTTTTTAAGATATTAGCCACCTAATCCAAGCTCATGAATCATTCTTTCAGGCACTTAAATTTTTTTGAAGGATACCTTCAGGTTATTGAAAATCTTAGTCCAGGATATTAAGAACCTTAATTGCCTCTAAATAAGTTCCTAGAAAGCCTGGAACAAGTTTTTTAGAGTCTTTAACTTCCTGAAAGAGGATTGGAAATCTTACAGTAGAAACTCATTACATTTTTAGACTCTTATACTCAGTATACAGAATAAATCCTTGCTTATACTTTGGACCTGAATAACTTGGAAAGTTTTTTCTGGATCGCTTTCTACCTAAAATAACATTTATAGGGCACCCTTTCCTTATTAAAAAACTGATATTTTCACATTTTTATCTTCAATAGTTTTGGAGATATAAGGCACTTAGTCCAAGCTTATAAATCCTTCTTTCAGGCCTTTTTTAAATAACTTAAAGGCTACTTTCAGGTTTTTGGGTTAAAGAGATTCCTAATCCAAGACATTAAGTTCATTAAGAATTGTAAGTGCCTGGAACAAGTTGTTAATTAACGCAAAGGTCTAGAATAAGTGACCAATCACAGAAGTACGTCAAATGACTGGAAGAAATTTGCTGATTAATTCGAGAGCCTAAAATAAGTACTTAATTAGTTAAAGGATCTCTATAACTTAACTTAAATGCCTGTAAGTAATATCTAAGTTATTTAAATTCTTTTTATTACTCTTATAAGTAAATGTTATTTTCATTAGTTCATTGTTTTCGTAAACATGGATCATTTCCGTACAAAATAATCCGACAAATGCAATGAGCACTATTAAAAGACTGATACAAACTCAAATTTTGATAAACCGTAAGAACATTTTTTAATATTATTATTTTTCAGTTATTTAACGTTTCACTATCTCTTTTATTATGCAACTTTTATAAAGCTGATTTTTTGTATATCAACTCCTTTTGCCGAGTCCTAAAAGCAGTTAAAATAAACGACTCAACTCTATATTTCTGTGCTTATATGCGTCAAACGCTACGTTCCTCTAGTTATTTTCCTACGAACTCCTACATATTTATCCCTTACCGAGTTTCCTACCGTTACAACGGCCCTAATAATTCAAAATTCCAAGGAGCAAAGCCCTCCATATAACCTTAGCAAAACCTATAATACTAATATAATTAAAAAAAAAACCCTTAAAAAAGGTTTTCGGTGGCGACGCCCATTTTGACGCATCCGAAAGCTGGACGATCGACAGCTACAGAGGTACAAACCTGTTCCAAGTGGCAGCCCACGAGTTCGGACACTCACTGGGTCTGAGCCACAGTGACGTGAGGAGTGCCCTTATGGCGCCGTTTTATAGAGGCTACAATCCGGCTTTCACCCTGGATCAGGACGACGTGGACGGGATCCAGGCTTTGTACGGTAAAAAGACCACCAAGAATACCCCCTCGGTGGATTCTGATGATGCCGGCGACGAGAGTCACGACGTGCCGAAGAAAGTGCCCGGGCCAGATAGTGGTGAGTAAAAATCACTCGTGAGTGCGCACTGTATTAAAAGGGAGATTGTAGGATCTGCTCCGGACGCTTCCCTATGCAAGGATCCGTCTTTCGATACGATTTTCAACTCTGCCGAGGGATACACGTACATTTTTAAAGGGGATAAGTACTGGAGGCTTACCGAGGAAAGTGTGGCGCCTGGGTATCCCAAGTTGATTTCGGAGGGATGGCCTGGACTCACTGGGAATATCGATGCCGCTTTCACGTATAAAAATGGCAAGAGTTACTTCTTTAAGGGATCCAAGTACTGGCGGTAAGTCATTTTTTTCTAGGCAGTACTGTTCTAGGGAGATAGTGAGGCGGATAAGAGTGGAGAAGTTGTTTGATATTTGTCAAGGGCTAGAAGTGAGGTTAGATTGGAAAAGCTTGTAGAAAAAAAGCGAAGAAATTGAATCAAAGTGAGATTATATATGAAGGGAATAAAATTGATTGACATGGAGAGTTTTGTCTTTTTTCCAGGTTTTTTGCCAAACTTCTTGATAGTCCAGGCAGTTTTTTTGCATGATTTCAATTGCTTGAAAAAAGGCAAATTTCTCTAAAAAACAAATAGGATCATTAAAAAATTTGGGTAATTTTCCAGGCAGTTAAAGTTTTTCGATTTATCACTGCCAGGAATGAAAATAAGATTTGCCAGATTTTAGGCAGAATATTCTTGATAGTCCAGTTTTTCCTGACTTTGAATGTCTGGAAAGGGGCAAAATTCCGTCCAAAACAAGGGAGAGCATTAATAGAGTTTGCTTCATTTTTCAGGCGGTTAGTGTTCCAATTTACTTTCAACTGCCTAGAATAAATACAAGATTTTTGAGGATTTAGGCAGAAAATTCCTTATTGTCCAGGCAGTTTTTTCTTAACTTCTAATGCCTGGAAAAGGGCAAAGTTCTATTAAAAATAAGACAGAACTTAGAAGTATTTATTTTTCAGGCAATTTAAAATGTTCCGATTTAGCTTCAAGTGCCTGGAATAAAAACAAGACTTTCCAGATTTTAAGCAGAAAATTCTTGATAGTCCAGGCAGTGTTTTCTTTGACTTTAATTGCCTGAAAAAGGCACATTTCTCTACAAATCAAGGAAGATCATTTAAGAATTTGGCTCATTTTCCAGGCAGTTAAGCTGTTTTGATTGACCTTCAACTGCCTGAAATAAAAATTAAATTTTCTAGATTTAGGAAGAACAATTGAGGCAGTTTTTTTTCCCGGCTTCAACTACCTGCAAAAGACAAAATTCCCTCAAAAACAAGGAGGAGTATCAAAGAGTTTGATTTATTTACCAAGCCGTTAAACTATTACGTTTAACGGCTTGATAAATAATAAAAATAGTAGTTTCCTTCAATTGCCTGGAATAAAAACAGGATTTTCCAGGCTTTAGGCAGATAATTCTGAATAGTCCAGGCAGTTTTTCCAATTTCCAATGCCTGGAAAACAGCAAAAATTCCTTCTAAAACATGGAGGATCATTAAAGAAGTTGGTTAATTTTCCAGACAATTAAAGTGTTTTGAATTACCTTCAACTGTCTGGAATAAAATAAGATTTTCCAGGCTTTAGGCAGAAACTTCACGATGGGCAGTTTTTTCCGACTTCAAATGCTTGGAAAAAGCCAAAATTACCCCCAAGACAAAAAGGTTCAATTACCTGGAAAATAGGCGCCATTGCCTCAAAACAAGGAGGATCATTAAACAATTTGGTTAATTTTTCATACAGATCAAATGTTTTAATTTACCTTTAACTGCCTGGAATAAAAACACGATTTTCCAGATTTTAGGCAGAAAATTCTTGTTGGTTCAGGCAATTTTTTTTTGCACTTCAACTGCTTGAAAGAACCCAAAATTTCCATAAAACAAGAAGGTGTATAAAAGAATTTGGTTTATTTTCCAAGTGTTTCGACTTACCTACCTTCAACTGCCTGGAATAAAAACAAAATTAATCCAGATTTTAGACAGAAAATTCATGATAATCCAGGCCGTTTTTTTCCGACTTCAAATGCCTGGAAAAGGGCAAAATTACCCCCAAAACAACGAGGATCATTAAGAAATTTGGTTTATTTTCCAGGCCGTTAAAATGTTTCGAATTGCCGTTAATTGCCTGGAATAACAACAAGATTTTCCAGGATTTAGACAGAAAATTCACGATAGTCCAGGCAGACTCTAAATTCCCTCCATAATAAGGAAGAGTATAAAAGAATTTGGGTCATTTTCCAGGCATTTTAAGTGTTTCAATGTACTTTCAGTTGCCTGAAATAAAATCAAGTTTTTCCAGATCTTAGGAAGAAAACTCTTTATAGTTCAGGCAGTTTTTGCCTTCGACTGCCTGGAACAAAAACAAGATTTTCCAGGTGAAAATTCTTTTTAGTCCAGGCAGTTTTTTCCTTGACTTCAATTGTCTGGAAAAGGGCAAAATTCCTCCAAAACAAAGACAATCATTTGAAAGACAGAATTTACGAAGTAGTCAAATAAAGAATTTATTTATTTATTTATTTATTTATGGAATGAAAGCAAGGTTTTTCAAGTTTTTGCCAGTAAGTAAGTGATAATCCAGGCAGTTTTTCTTCATACTTCAGTTTTCCTGGAAAAAGGAAGCGTTTCTCCAAAACAAGGAAGAGTATTCAAGAATTTAGTTAATTTTTTAAAGGTGTTTCGATTTACCTTCAACTGCCTGGAATAAAAACAAGATTTTCCAGGTTTCAGGAAGAAAATTCGTTTTAGCTGAAGCCGGAAAAAAGTGCCTGGAAAAAGCCAGAATTATCACCAAAACAAGGCATTTTTCAAGCAATCACACTCTTTCACCTTAACCTCAACTGCGTGGACTTTAAACAAGCTTTTTCCCCATTTTTACCTTCCATTTTAACTTCAACTGCCTGGAAAAAAGGCATAATTCCCTTCAAAACGAGGCAGTCATCTTAACCTCAACTGCCTGGACCTTAATCCAGTTTTTCCTTCTTTTACCTCCCAGTCAGATTTTCCTTCTGACTCCAACTGTCTGGAAACAAGAAAAATAAAACTGGGAAGATCATCAAAAAAACCGAGTCGTTTTCCAGGCATTTAAAGTGTTTCGATTTACCTTTAACTGCCTGTAATAAAAACAGGATTGTCCAGATTTTAGGCAGAAAATTCTTAGTAGTCCAGGCAATTTTCTTCAACTGCCTGGAAAAAAGCAAATCTCCTCTAAAACTAGGAACATCATCAAAGAAATTGAAGAATTTGGTTTTTTTTCCAGACAATTAAAGTGTTTTGAATTACCTTCAACTGTCTGGAATAAAATAAGATTTTCCAGGCTTTAGGCAGAAACTTCACGATGGGCAGTTTTTTCCGACTTCAAATGCTTGGAAAAAGCCAAAATTACCCCCAAGACAAAAAGGTTCAATTACCTGGAAAATAGGCGCCATTGCCTCAAAACAAGGAGGATCATTAAACAATTTGGTTAATTTTTCAGAGAGTTCAAGTGTTTTAATTTTCCTTCAACTGCCTGGAATAAAAACACGATTTTCCAGATTTTAAGCAGAAAATTCTTGTTGGTCCAGGCAAATTTTTTTTGTACTTCAACTAGTTGAAAGAACGCAAAATTTCCATAAAAGAAGAAGGTGTATAAAAGAATTTGGTTTATTTTCCAAGTGTTTCGACTTACCTACCTTCAACTGCCTGGAATAAAAACAAAATTAATCCAGATTTTAGACAGAAAATTCATGATAATCCAGGCCGTTTTTTTCCGACTTTAAATGCCTGGAAAAGGTCAAAATTACCCCCAAAACAACGAGGATCATTAAGAAATTTGATTCATTTTCCAGGCCGTTAAAATGTTTCGAATTACCTTTAATTGCCTGGAATAACAACAAGATTTTTCAGGATTTAGACCGAAAATTCATGATAATCCAGGCAGACTCTAAATTCCCTCCATAATAAGGAAGAGTATAAAAGAATTTGGGTCATTTTCCAGGCATTTTAAGTGTTTCAATGTACTTTCAGTTGCCTGAAATAAAATCAAGTTTTTCCAGATCTTAGGAAGAAAACTCTTTATAGTTCAGGCAGTTTTTGCCTTCGACTGCCTGGAACAAAAACAAGATTTTCCAGGTGAAAATTCTTTTTAGGCCAGGCAGTTTTTTCCTTGACTTCAATTGTCTGGAAAAGGGCAAAATTCCTCCAAAACAAAGACAATCATTTGAAAGACAGAATTTACGAAGTAGTCAAATAAAGAATTTATTTATTTATTTATGGAATGAAAGTAAGATTTTTTCAAGTTTTTTCCAGTAAGTTCTTGATAGTCCAGGCAGTTTTTCTCCATACTTCAATTTGCCTGGAAAAAGGAAGCGTTTCTCCAAAACAAGGAAGAGAATTTAAGAATTTGGTTCATTTTTTAAAAGTGTTTCGATTTACCTTCAACTGCCTGGAATAAAAACAAAATTTTCCAGGTTTCAGGAAAAAAAAAATCGATTTAGCTGAAGCCGGAAAAAAAGTGCCTGGAAAAAGCCAGAATCATCACCAAAACAAGGCATTTTCCAGGCAATCACACTTTTTCACCTTAACCTCAACTGCGTGGACTTTAAACAAGCTTTTTCCCCATTTTTACCTTCCATTTTAACTTCAACTGCCTGGAAAAAAGGCATAATTCCCTTCAAAACGAGGCAGTCATCTTAACCTCAACTGCCTGGACCTTAATCCAGTTTTTCCTTCTTTTACCTCCCAGTCAGATTTTCCTTCTGACTCCAACTGTCTGGAAACAGGAAAAATAAAACCGGGAAGATCATCAAAAAAACCGAGTCGTTTTCCAAGCATTTAAAGTGTTTCGATTTACCTTCAACTGCCTGCAATAAAAACAGGATTTTCCAGATTTTAGGCAGAAAATTCTTGTTGGTTCAGGCAATTTTCTTCACTGTCTGGAAAAAAGCAAATCTCCTCTAAAACTAGGAACATCATCAAAGAAATTGAAGAATTTGGTTTTTTTTCCAGACAATTAAAGTGTTTTGAATTACCTTCAACTGTCTGGAATAAAATAAGATTTTCCAGGCTTTAGGCAGAAACTTCACGATGGGCAGTTTTTTCCGACTTCAAATGCTTGGAAAAAGCCAAAATTACCCCCAAGACAAAAAGGTTCAATTACCTGGAAAATAGGCGCCATTGCCTCAAAACAAGGAGGATCATTAAACAATTTGGTTAATTTTTCATACAGATCAAATGTTTTAATTTACCTTTAACTGCCTGGAATAAAAACACGATTTTCCAGATTTTAGGCAGAAAATTCTTGTTGGTTCAGGCAATTTTTTTTTGCACTTCAACTGCTTGAAAGAATCCAAAATTTCCATAAAACAAGAAGGTGTATAAAAGAATTTGGTTTATTTTCCAAGTGTTTCGACTTACCTACCTTCAACTGCCTGGAATAAAAACAAAATTAATCCAGATTTTAGACAGAAAATTCATGATAATCCAGGCCGTTTTTTTCCGACTTCAAATGCCTGGAAAAGGGCAAAATTACCCCCAAAACAACGAGGATCATTAAGAAATTTGGTTTATTTTCCAGGCCGTTAAAATGTTTCGAATTGCCGTTAATTGCCTGGAATAACAAAAGATTTTCCAGGATTTAGACAGAAAATTTATGATAGTCCAGGCAGGCTCTAAATTCCCTCCATAATAAGGAGGAGTATAAAAGAATTTGGGTCATTTTCCAGGCATTTTAAGTGTTTCAATGTACTTTCAGTTGCCTGAAATAAAATCAAGTTTTTCCAGATCTTAGGAAGAAAACTCTTTATAGTTCAGGCAGTTTTTGCCTTCGACTGCCTGGAACAAAAACAAGATTTTCCAGGTGAAAATTCTTTTTAGGCCAGGCAGTTTTTTCCTTGACTTCAATTGTCTGGAAAAGGGCAAAATTCCTCCAAAACAAAGACAATCATTTGAAAGACAAAATTTACGAAGTAGTCAAATAAAGAATTTATTTATTTATTTATGGAATGAAAGTAAGTTTTTTCCAGTAAGTTCTTGATAGTCCAGGCAGTTTTTCTCCATACTTCAATTGCCTGGAAAAAGGAAACGTTTCTCCAAAACAAGGAAGAGAATTTAAGAAATTGGTTCATTTTTTAAAAGTGTTTCCATTTACCTTCAACTGCCTAAAATAAAAACAAAATTTTTCCAGGTTTCAGGAAAAAAAAATCGATTTAGCTGAAGCCGGAAAAAAAGTGCCTGGAAAAAGCCAGAATTATCACCAAAACAAGGCATTTTCCAGGCAATCACACTTTTTTAACTTAACCTCAACTGCGTGGACTTTAAACAAGCTTTTTCCCCATTTTTACCTTCCATTTTAACTTCAACTGCCTGGAAAAAAGGCATAATTCCCTTCAAAACGAGGCAGTCATCTTAACCTCAACTGCCTGGACCTTAATCCAGTTTTTCCTTCTTTTACCTCCCAGTCAGATTTTCCTTCTGACTCCAACTGTCTGGAAGCAAGAAAAATAAAACCGGGAAGATCATCAAAAAAACCGAGTCGTTTTCCAGGCATTTAAAGTGTTTCGCTTTACCTTCAACTGCCTGTAATAAAAACAGGATTGTCCAGAAGTTAGGCAGAAAATTCTTAGTAGTCCAGGCAATTTTCTTCAACGGCCTGGAAAAGGGCAAATCTTCTCTAAAACTAGGAACATCATCAAAGAAATTACGTCAGTTTTTCAGGAAATTGAAGTGTTGATTTACTTTCAACTGCCTGTAATGGAGATAGGATTTTTTAGATTGTAGGCACAAAATGTACTTGCATTGTCTGAAAAAAGGACGAAATTCCCCCCAAAACAAGACGTTTTCCAGCCACTTTAACCTTCACTTAGACTCAACTGCCTGGACGGTAAACAAGCTTGTCTCTCTTTTATCTCGCAGGCAAATTCACTCCGAAACAAGGCCTTCATCTTAACCTCAATTGCCTGGACTTTAAACCAGTTTTTCCCTTTTTTCCCTCCCAGTCAGATTATCCTTTTGACTGCAACTTTCTGAATAAAAGTCAAAACTCAATGCTTCTTTCCTTCTTAGCTACAAGGGTCGTAAAATGGACGGCGACTACCCCAAAGAGATCAGCGAAGGGTTCACCGGTATCCCGAACAACCTGGACACCGCAATGGTCTGGAGCGGTAACGGTAAGATCTACTTCTTCAAAGGCAGCAAGTTCTGGAGATTCGACCCGTCACAACGTCCCCCCGTGAAGAGCACTTACCCCAAACCCACCTCCAATTGGGAGGGCGTGCCTGAGAATATGGACGCCGCCTTCCAATGGACCAACGGGTACACTTACTTTTATAAGGGTGGCGCTTACTATAGGTAAGTCGCAGACATTATTAAACGAATGTCGGTTTTTTTTTCGTCAAAAAACTAATACAAGTTATACAACAAGGTTACTTAATAATTATGTGTGTGTGAAGCTAGCGTCCGATCGATTTTAACCAAAATCGAGAACGCAGCATAGGTCGGTTGCCAGCGATGAATTTATAGTCCCTGTTCGCTCCCTGTTATTTAATCAATATCGTATCTCCTGAAATTCTCAAGGGATTTTAATAGTTTTTTGTCCAGATATTGACAATAAATACCTAAATCGACTGACGATGGTCTTAAACCTCTACAAACTAAGGTTTTGTTGTGAAAATTAATTAAAAACTCAAATGTTAAAAAAATTAAAAAGACTCTAACTCCCGAAATTCTCAAAGGATTTGGATAAAACTTTTTTCTATAAAAGATAATAAATATCTAAATTGATTTTAGAGGGTTGCAAACCTCTACAAACGAAATTTTGTTGGTAATAAATTATTGAAATGTTAGATGTAGAAAAATATAAGCGACTATAACTTCCAAAACTCCCAGAGAATTCGCATGAAACTTTTCTATGCAACTAATAGTAAATATTTAAAGCGATTTTACATAGTTGCAAATCTCTACAAACGAAAGTTTTTTTGGTAAAAAATTATTGAATTGTTAGATGTATTAAAAAAACTTAATAGCCATAACTTCCAAAACTCCCAAAGGATTCGAATGAAACTTTTTTACGCAATTACTAATTAAACTTTTTGGAAGTTATAGTTGTAAACATTTCAATAATTTTTTACTAAAAAACTTTCGTTTGTAGAGGTTTGAGACCATCGTCAGTCGATTTAGGTATTCATTGTTAATATGTGGACAAAAAATTATTAAAATCCCTTTTGAATTTCAGGAGATACGGGCATTATATTATTGATTATGCCGGGTGGTCTGATCATGAGGCCGTATTATGTTCCTTTCTTCTAAGTGAAAAAAAGTGTACCTCAAGAAAAAAAAAGTGCGGAAGGTTGTTCACTAGAAAAAATTTCTGTAAGTTTAAAGAATGTTGTAATTCAATAGACTGGAATGGTATCACACTTAACAACGGTGATCTTTTTGATAGTTTCCATTCAACTTTAGTGGATGTTTTTGAGTCAACTTTCCCCATGGTGACAATTAGGGAAAAAAGGAGAAGACCCTGGTATAGCAGGGGTCTATTAGTTTCTGGTAAAAATCTTCGGTGTTTGCACTCCATAAGAAAGTTTGCCTTGGACAACTCCAAATTCATATCCTACTTTAATAGATATCGCAAAATTTACCGTGATACAGTGAAATTGGCAAAAAACTTATACTACTCAAGTAAAATAAACCAATCAAGAAATAAGTCTAGAGAGTCTTGGAAAATTGTTAATGACTTACGTGGCGAACATGGAAACCCTTCTGTTTCTAATAGCACGGTGTCGGCCGAAACACTCAATCATTTTTTCCAGGGTGTTGCTTTGGGTCTATCAATATTATTGCCTCAGTCTGTTGGAGATCCGCGCTCATACACATACACAACATTAAGGTGCCTGAAACATTTTTCTTTAGACCAACAGATTCTAGTGAAATAATGGAAGCTCTATCCTCAATGAAAAAGAAGAACTCCTCTGGATGGGATGGGCTGTCACTAAAGGTCCTAACAGCGCTACCGCTAGAGTAAAAACCATCCTAGTTTGGTACATCTACGTCACACGCAACAAAGAGAAAATATAGCGCGATGTTTGTTTAGTTGTGCTAAGCTGGATGCGAAAAAGCTCCACAGGCGTGCACTGCTGTTTTGTATTAATATTGTCACGCAAATAAAGGTCGAATGGAGCTGACATCGCCGAGGCTCAAATATCATAATATTCAACGCTCTCCGCAGAACTGCCTGAGAAATCGTTCGGTCAACATCCATAAGGATATTGCTTCTGTTATTTTAAGCGTTGCCAGTTGTTTTGTTCACGAAAGATCGCCGGCGTTTTATCTGTTTGTTTTTTGGTATTAATTTGAAATTATTTGTGACTATTCATTTAAGATATTATTGTGTGTGTGTGTGTGTGTTTATATTGATAATATTGATATGGCACCTAAAAAACTTGGACGGGGTCGTGTTTTACACAGCCAAAGCTGTGAAATTGTGAACAATATTATTCAGTTCATGAAAAGGGAGGCTGAAGAAGGGATTACCACTCCTTTAACAAATTACAGGTATCTACGGTAAATCAATAAGAACACACAATTCCAGTATTTTGAACATTTTCAAGAAAAAGAAGAAAACAAAAACCTGTTTAAAAAAAGGCTGAAAATAGGCTGAAATTGATTAAATTGATTCTCAAATCGATTTTCACATAAAATAATTCAAAAAGTTAAAAGTCTTTTCAACCAACTTTTGTTTTATTTCCTATTTTAATTTGGTGCATAAATTATACCATAAGGAAAACACACACTGAACTTTCATATTATATTTCTTATTTTATTTAATATTAGGTATAGGTATGTTATTTAGAGCAGAAACCCACTTTAAATAAAACAAAATTATTGTATCTATTAAATTATCTTCATAGGTACGAATTACTTAGAAAACAATCTTTTAGAAGAATTATACGACGTAGAATTCTTTTATTTAGATGATACGTACAGGGTGTCCCAATTCTAAGTAATTATTATTATTAACTTTTCTACCGAAAGTAAAGGTAGATGGTTAAAATTTTTTCCTCGTTCAAAATTAAACAGGCCAGAGTTATACAAAATAATTTCTGAAAATAAATTTCGTTTTTCCATAAAATATAGGTTAGATGAGCTTTTAGAAAAAGATGGTTATTGTGTGCTCCGTTTACCTCCGTACCATCCCGAACTAAATCCCATTGAAAAAATATGGGCTTTGGTAAAGAATTGGGTTGCAGCGCGGAATACCACGCCTGATACTGAGGCGCTGGCAAGACAAAAATTTGAGGAGGTGACAGAACAAGAGTTTTAATATTTGCCAACATGTAAGAAAGTTTGAGAATGAACTCATAGAAAAAGAACAAGTTTTAGATGAAGCAGTGGAAAATTTAGTGTTCACTCTGTTAATAGAGGCTCATCTGAGGAGAGTGAAGAGGGTTGGGATGACGATGAAACGGCATCAGAGGATGAACTAGGGTGTTCAATCCTTGAATCGGACAGCTCTGAACAGAATGACGATTTGGTGTAAATATGTAATATTTTAATAAATATTTCCCTATACTTTTTCCTACTTATGTACATACTTTGTAAACTTGTTTATTTTTGTAAATATTTCACCTCGTATTTCACTAAACTTTTTTGTACTTATCTACCTACTTTGTAAATTGTAAATACAAATGCAAATGCAAAATTTAAGAAATTATTAGAATCTGCCTGAATATTATAAAAATATAACAATTAAATCTCAACATTTTATAAAATCCATATTTATAAAATCAACTATACCACTGGAACAGCCCGAATAAAACCCGTTCTCTCTCTTTTACCGCTTGATATGCGAAATACGTCTCGCTGCAGCGCTGACGTAGGCTGTGACGTAGGTGTACCAAACTAGGTTGATTCGTACTCTACCAACCCTTGATTCTTTGGCTGACGTGTTAAATGTTTCACTTTCAAGTGGGTCCTTTCCACATTTACTCAAGGATGCCTTGATTATACCATTATTTAAGGGTGGAAACTATGATGACCCATCAAATTTCAGACCCATAGCCCTGCTTCCCACGCTTGGCAAGCTTGTAGAAAGATTGGTAAAAACTAGGATGATGGAATTTCTGAAACGGCATAATGTTCTTAACCATCAGCAATTTGGATTCCGGAAGAAACTGGGTACATCTGATGCTATTTTCAATTTTTTGGAGAGTCTGTACATGGGGTTGAACGCTGAGGAGAGTGCGGCGGCGGTGTGCTGTGACTTATCTAAGGCGTTTGACTGTGTAAGTCACAGAATACTGCTACAGAAGCTAGAAACCTACGGATTCAGAGGAGTTGCTCTCGACTGGTTTCGCTCTTACCTATCTGGAAGAACACAAAGGGTATTCTTTGACAATGATATGTCATCCCGTCTGAATATGGACGCTGGTGTACCTCAGGGTTCTGTTCTTGGACCAATATTGTTCCTGCTATATGTCAATGATATCTCTCAAATTCCAATTAGGGGCAAATTTACTATCTTTGCGGATGATACAACATTACTTTGGCATGACACTGAAGAGATTAAGGAATATTGTTGATGAAGATTTAATTCTTGTAAAGTCATGGTGTGAATCTAATAGATTAACCTTTAATATTTCTAAAACTAATATTTTAACTTTTAAATGTAACCTTGGAACTGTCACTTTGCAAAATGAAACAATAAGTCCTTCTGAAACATGCAAATTTTTGGGCCTGACGATTGATAAGCAATTAAAATTTGAAAATCATATCTCCTCTTTATTAGGGAAGTTATCATCCAACTGTTATGCTATTAGAGTAATAACACATTCTCTGGGACTTGATGTGGCCAAAATTGCCTACCATGCTCTTATAGAGTCTTATCTGAGATACGGTATTGTGTTTTCGGGGGTGTGCTCTCAGTATTTGTTCAGCTCTCTATTTATTTTGTAAAAAAGAGCCATACGCTATACAGGGTGTCATTGAAATGGTGTAAAAAAATTCGGGGGGTGATAGTACTCATAAAAATTTTAAAAAAAGTTCCTATAACTATAGGGCGGAAAATGCATATTAAGGGAGTTAGGGGCACTGAAAGGGTAAATTTAAAAAACGGTTTTTTGAAATTGTAGGCTTAAAAAACGAGATAAAATTTCGAAAAAAAATCCTCTGCCATAAATTTTGACCCAAAATCAAATGGTGATACTGAAAAATAATTTGGAAAATCGGAAAGGGTAGTTTTTGCAAGGGTAGGGGGTTAATTCGTGAATAACTTTTTTTAGGTTATTTTTTTCGCAACGTGGGTTCATTTTTTAAAAACTACATACTTTTTCCTACAAAAAAGGTACTCTTGTTGCACATCGCCCAGAACGATGGTTTTCGAGAAAATTGAAGGCAAAAAGTTTGCTCTGATGGGTTGCTAACTGGTTTAACAACATAAACCTATGAAAGTTATGGGGTTTCAAAAGTAAATACGTAGTTATTAAATAATTAATTGAAAAATCTAAATTTTATGATTTTTAAAACATCTTATTGCTTTAAAAAACGAAATAAACCAATTACCAAAATTCCTTATTAAAATAATGCATTTCTTAATTCATTCATAGTAAATGTTCAAAGTGACCACCATTCATTTCAATGCAGACATCTGCTCTTCTTCTCCATGATCTGCGTACCCTGTGGAATATCCCTGGGGTTGTACGAATTTGATTGGAACAGTCGATAATGCGTTGACGTAGTTGCTCTTCAGTATTAATCGGCACTGAGTAAACCCAAGTTTTCAAGTGGCCCCAGAAGTAGAAATCTAATGGATTAAGATCTGGTGATCTTGCTGGCCAAGCTTGTGGACCACCACGTCCTATCCAACGCCTCTCAAAAACTTGGTTTAAATGATTCCTCACCGCTAGCGGAAAATGAGCTGGTGCACCATCATGCATAAAATACGTGATCTGCCTCTGTGCTATGGGAACTTCCTCCAAAAGTGCTGGTAGATCATGTATTAGAAAATTAAGGTAACTTTGACCATTTAGCCTAAAATGTTTATTATTATAAATAACAAGCGACTTTTCAAAAGGTGTCAAATTAACCTCGGGGGTAGAAAAAATGGTCCAATAAGTTTATCGCCAAGAATTCCCGCCCAAACATTAACTGAGAATCGAATTTGGTGTCGACTTTCCACAACAGCATGAGGGTTCTCATCGGACCAGTGATGTGTATTATGGTAATTGAAAATTCCATTTCTTGTAAACCCAGCTTCATCCGTGCATAAAATATTTGCCAAAAAAAGGGGTTCTTGTACCTGTTTTCTTAATAACCAACGACAGAAGATGACTCGAGCGGGATAGTCTGCCGGAGCAAGAGCTTGTACCCTTTGGATGTGATACGGATGCAGGAGTTGAGTCTTAAGAGTCATCCACACAGAATGGCGACTCACGTTTTCCCGCGCTGCAATTCTCCTTACAGATATCCCCGGATCTTCCTCTACATGTGCTAAAATGCACTCCTCAACATCAGGTGTACGTAACATCAAGTTACGGCCACGGTCTTGGTTTCTATGTCCAAATGAACCTGTGTCTCTTAGGCGCTGATGAATTCTCGCAAATATCCGGTGAGAAGGTGCCCTGCGATTTGGATATTTTTGGACATACAAGCGCTTAGCCAAAAGACCGTTTCCATTTGCTCTTCCATAAATAAAATGCATATCTGCCAGTTCACACACAGGGTATTCCATAATTTGTGAAATTTTACGTTTACGCACACTTCAACAACAATCAACTGACAAAAATATTTATGAACCAGAACATTTCTTTTGCGTACATGCAAAATAAATAAAGTGATAAGACCGCATACCTTCAATAGCTACGTTTACCCCGCGAGTACCAAATATTCAGTACGCGGACTAAAACCTCTACATATTCTCAAACCTATTAAGTCACAATTTGGAATAATTTACGTGTAAACTTGTCAACTCGCGCACGTTGAGTTTGAGAATAGGGGATTGGGTCCGCGTATTGAATATTTGGTACTCGCGGTGTAACCTAGGCTAATGAATCAAATAAGTATGCATTTAATAAGGAATTTTGGTAATTGGTTTATTTCGTTTTTTTAAAGCAATACGATGTTTTAAAAATCATGAAATTTAGATTTTTCAATTAATTATTTAATAACTACTTGTTTACTTTTGAAACCCCATAACTTTCATAAGTTTATGTTGTTTAACCAGTTAGCAGCCCATCAGAGCAAACTTTTTGCCTTCAATTTTCTCGAAAACCATCGTTCTGGGCGATGTGCAACAAGAGTACCTTTTTTGTAGGAAAAAGTATGTAGTTTTTAAAAAATGAACCCACGTTGCGAAGAAAATAACCTAAAAAAAGTTATTCACGAATTAACCCCCTACCTTTGCAAAAACTACCCTTTCCGATTTTCCAAATTATTTTTCAGTATCACCATTTGATTTTGGGTCAAAATTTATGGCAGAAGATTTTTTTTCGAAATTTTATCTCGTTTTTTAAGCCTACAATTTCAAAAAACCGTTTTTTAAATTTACCCTTTCAGTGCCCCTAACTCCCTTAATATGCATTTTCCACCCTATAGTTATAGGAACTTTTTTTAAAATTTTTAGGAGTACTATCACCCCCCGAATTTTTTTACACCATTTCAATGACACCCTGTATGTGTGCAGCTCCCTTTCGTAGCCCCTGTAGGCCATTATTTTTAAAACACTCTGTCCTGACATTGCCATGCCTTTTTATTTTAGAGACTGTTTGTCTTATCCACAAAAAATATCGCCATCAACTTGGCCCCCTCTCCTCGGGTTACAATCTCCGAACAACTTTCTCTTTACCTCTGCCTATCCCAAAAAGTGAGCAGGTTAAGTCCTGTTTTGTGTATGGGGGCAGAAGGCTTTTTAACCACCTACCCCTTTATATAAGGCTAATAAATTGTGAAAAACGTTTTAGGAAAAATATAAAGAAACTCTTGCTTGCTAAAGCATTTTATTCTGTAGACGAGTTTTTAAATACAATTTTTTGACAGTGAAGAGTTTTGCGCAGCGTAATGTAAATTCTTATTACCCTTTCTTTGGGTGTGTTCTATATTCTATGTATGTAAGAATTGTTAAAATTTTTATATTTTTGTAAAAGATTATGTTGTCAACTATCTTTAAGATTTTATATAATGCTTTGTTAACAACAGATGATGTTACGTAACAATAAAGCTATTTTTGACTTTGACTTTGATTAAATAACAGGGAGCGCGGACTATAAATTGGTCGCTGGCAACCGACATATGCTGCGTTCTCGATTTTAGTTGCTAGATATCGATCGGACGCTAGCTTCATACACATTTAATAATTACCATCTTACATTTTTAAAAAAGAATTGAATAGCTAACAAACACTATACAATCACCACAAAAATTATAGAAACAAAAAACGAGATATAAACCAGACAAAACATTTTTAGAAATAAGTGGTTTATTATTCTAAATTGATGATTGAATTCTGAGTGTAAAAATTTGAATTTTTTTTTGAAGGTTTAACGATCGAGCTTTCGCCGTTGATCAAACGGTACCGGCCTTCCCACGTTCGACCGCTTTTTGGTGGTTCGGTTGTAAGGACGCCCCCCAAGGCACCATCGGCACAAGTGAGTCTAGAGGATGGTTACAAGGTGAGGAGGGCAGTACCTCACCTTTCGACGAACAAAACGGAGGATACGATATGGACGCAGGTAATTTATAATCGTGTCAAGTTTAACCACGTTAATCATGTCGAATGTCTTAATTAAATGTTCCATATTAACATCATGTACTGCCCTCCTGTGCCAAGTATGTATGACTACTGTAGATGATTTTGTGTGTGGGTCCTAACATCATTTTTCTCACCCAATTTGACGAATGCACCCTTTGTTTACTAACCGTTTTGTTTCCAAAAACACAGATGCACGCCAATGATTGTGATGAATATTGTAAATATTTATAGTTGCCTGTCGCACGCCTATGGCCCAGTAGTTTAGTTTCTTTTTGTGTTGGTTGATTTTTTTTTTCTCAATTTTGGTTGGTATCAAAGTGTTTTGCTGCTAAGAGTCTAGATTACAAAAGGACATATTTTATTATTTGGGCACCCAATTTATAGATAGTTCACGGTAATGGGGAATTGGGGAAGGTGCTAGGAATTGGAGGGAGTAAAATTGCCTACAAAATGAGGAGCCAACGAGATTTGTAGGTCGATTAGGACCGAAGTTATTACCGTTTGAAGTACGAACCCCTACATATATTTTTCCTTAAAAATCAAAAAATAATAATAATAATAATATCGTTTATTTAGCATAATAATAGCTACATACAAAAACTTAAGAAGATTATAAAATATATAAGATTGCAAGGAAAAAAATGCTAGAATACTAGTTTAAAAATCGTAAAGATAAAAAAATGTCAAATTGTAAATATAAATTAAATAAATAAATAATATCTTCATTTAGCAAGAACATTCAATAAAAACATATATAAAAAATAAACTAAAAGTGTACGTTGGCTATAACTGTATCAGGACACTTCGGTTTGTCCATGGATGGTCTCGGTAATCCAGAAACAGCATCCCGGTTCCAGAAATATCCTGTCAGAGGTAGACCATAAATTAAAACTAGACCTAACCTAAACATTATTTCCTTGCCCCACTTATTAAAAGCACAGTTAATTGGTTTTTGCCTTATAATAATAAAACTAATGTCGACTCAGGTTGATCGAGTCAGTTCGGTTGCAAGCAGCCGATAACACACATTTGGAACTTGGTTGACCTTGCTGACCAGACACATTGGTCCCCCCGTGTAACAATTAGAAATGCTTCGGTAGATCCAAGAAGCTGTAACCAGTATCCCGATTGGCCCAAAAATACCCAGTCAACAGATAAACCCAGAATCAAGATGATGATTGGAGCGGAAACAACGCATACTATAGTAAAACTTAATAAACTACATAAAATAACATAATAAAATAACAAACAACATTTTACTTATTTATAATAAATTTTCTCAAGAGCCCTCTGAATTGATTTAAAGTCATACAATTTTTGATGTTAGCAGCCAAGTTGTTAAATAGAATTAAACCTTTGTATAAAACTGAATTATGCATTTGGGTTGTATGACATCTGTCGACTAGTATGAAGTCTATACGATTTCTCGTATTATTTATTTATTTATTTATTTTACAATACAAGCCTTACAGGTAAATAAATACCCATCTACAGGGCAAAAAGACCTTCAAATACATAAATATAACTTATGCTAACTAAGAAAAATGTATATATAACTTGTTACAAAAATCTTCTAAGCTAACTAAAACTAACTAAAAAATTACATAAAAAGTAATAAGAGGCATAGAAAATAAGTAACAAAAACTATCAAAACCTAATGCTGACTATAAGCCTCAATTTTTATTAACGGAAATGGCTATATTATTTACAAAAAATAGCTTAATACAAACTCAGGTTACTTGTGGCTTAGTGTTCAAGTGAGCGACATAAGGCTTCCTTTGTAATATTGAAAATGTCAAAATAAGCATCATTATTGTAAATACTATACATGGTATAAATTGGTGAAAATTTAAGTAGATTTGTTCTAGGAGTAGGGAGATGAAACGTGGTATGATGTCTATTATTGAGACGAGGCACAAAAAAATATAATTTTGACACTATGTATATCTCCAAAAACTCTTAATTTATTACAAATATAATCGGGGAGTATCTGATGTTTTAATTTAAAAATAAACAAATAAATGTTATACAAAATTCTTTGATGTACAGACAACATATCTAGGACACCCAACATAGAGACAACAGGCGTGTAACGATTACAATTTAGAATCAGTCTCATAGCCCTATTTTGAATTCTTTCTAGTTGGTCAATTCTATACTGTGGCAAGTTAAACAATAATGTTGAACAGAACTTTAAATGAGGAAGAGCAATGGCGTTGTAAAGTTTTAATTTGATGTACATTGACAAATTTTTTCCAATTCTTGAAATAAATCCATAAAACTTTTTTTGAAAATTTTCTCATTACATAATCTGCATGAGCATGGAAATTCAGATTGGCATCGAAAATTGTTCCCAAATATTTAATTTCTTTGCAACACAAAATACTTTCCCCATTCACAGAAATCTGTACATTGCCCATGTCTATAGAACTTAATCTAGATTTCTTGCCAAATATACAAAACTTGGATTTACTTGCATTTAAACTTAGTTCATTTCTACAAAGCCAGATGAATAAGTTATTGAGTTCAACGTTCATGACCTGTTGCAGTTGATGAATGTCTTTACCCACCACATATAACATTGTATCGTCTGCAAATAACACCACATTACACCCCCGCACTACCTCCACCATATCGTTGACATACAATAAAAATAGCAAGGGGCCCAAGACCGTTTCCTGCGGCACACCATGCTTTACATTAACACTTTAAGGTGAACTATTGTTGTACACGGAACAGGAAAATTTTGATTCTTTTTTCCATTTTTTTTTGATTATTTAATTTTTTTGGGATTTTTATTTTGGAAAACGTTTTTAATTTAATTTTCTTTTAAATATTTCTAGGGAAAATGTCGATTTTTTCAGGGAAATTTTGAGTTTGTCATTTGAAAATTTTAAAATTTCTTTACTTCTTTTTAGGAAAATTTATATCTTTTTGGGGTTCAAGTTTATAAATATTTTGTTTTTGTTTAGCGGGTTTTTATGAAAAATTTTAATTTATTTCTTAGTTTTCATTAGGAATTTATGATTTTTGTAAGTAAAATTTTGAATTTTTTGCTAAGAAATTTTAGATCCTATTATGAAAATTTCGATGTTTTTAGAAAAACTAATTTTTTTGGTTTTAAAAAAGAATGTGGAATTCATCTGAGGAAAAACGGATTTATTTTGAAAATATATATTTATTTTTTTTTTATTTCTTTTTTTTAAAGAAATACACTTTTTATTAAAAGTTTAAATTTTTCTCGATTTATTTTGAACTTTCTTGAATTTTATTTGTTTTTCTAGAATTTTGATATCTCTAGAAAAATGTAAATGCTTCATCTTCTTTTCCCTATTTGTTTTCTTTAATTTTTCTTTTATTATTATTATTATTTTTTTCTTTTGAATTCCCGAAATTTTTTTCGAATTTTTTTATATGTTTTTAGGAAAATTTTGATTTTTTTTTGGGGTTCAAGTTTATGAAAATTTTGTTTTTATTTAGAGGGTTTTTATGAAAAATTTTAATTTATTTCTTAATTTTCCTTAGGAATTTATGATTTTTCTAAATTTTAGATTTTCTTTTGAAAATGTGGAATTTATCTTAGGAAAAAACTGATTTATTTCGAAAATATTTTTTTTAAATTTTATTTCTTTTTTAAAGAAAAAACTTTTTATTAATAGTCTGAACTTTTCTCGATTCATTTTGAACTTTCTTGAATTTTATTTGTTTTTCTAGAATTTTGCTATCCCTAGAAAAATTTGCTTCATTTACTCTTCCCTATTTATTTTTTTTTTATTTTCTTCCATTTTTCTTTTATTATTTTTTTTTTTTCTTTGAATTCCGGAAAATTTTTGGTATGTTTTTAGGAAAATTGTTAAATTAAATTTTTTTTATTATTCTTTATTAATTTTTTATTTGAAAATGTTGAAATTCCTTGACTTCTTTTTAGGAAAAATTTTATTTTTTTATGCCTTTTTAAAATTTTGAATTTTTTTCTAAAGGAAATACATTTTTAGGAAAAGTTTGAATCGTTCTTAGGAAAATTTTTCATCTATTATTTTTTAATTGTTTAATTTAATTTGATATTCTAGAATTTTGATTTCTATTTCTAAGAAAATTTGTGTTTTTTCGGCTTTCCTTGAAAATTCAAAATTTTTTTTCAAGGAAATCAAAATTTCATTAAAAAATAATAAATATCCTTAAAAAAATAATAATAATAATCTTTATTTAGCACAAAAGAGCCACATATAAAATACAATCTATTTTACAAAATTCAGTGAAAATATAATACTTTCATAGACCCGGTACATTATAAACAATCCAAAAAAATTAAAATTTGCATAAAAAAAATTATCCTAAACATAGTCTATTAATAAAAATAAAAAATTAAAATTTTTTGATTATTTTTAGGAAAGATTATTAACATGACACAATAACCTTTACTCGAAAAACTCAATTTTTTTGTCAAACCTTTTTATCACACCCAGTAGAACTATTTTAATAATTTTGAATAGCTGAAAGCATTATCAAGACAATGGATCCATAGAAAACTATAACTTCTACTATACGATCCCCTATATATATTAATTTCTTAATGTTTTCAAAGAATTACGAACCTCTAGTTATTTAATTACGAACCCCTATATATATTTTAAAAATATTTGTAGATTTCTACAATGATCCTCTATTAGTATTTTTTTAAACGATCAGCATGGGTTGCTATAATATACAGGGTGTTTTTTATATATTGCGACAAAAAAAGAGAGGAACGTGTTGTTTGGGACATCTTCTAACATAGCTGGTAATTCATTTTCAATAAATTCTTGATACACTTGTCCAGTCAACGTTGCTGGTAAAAAAAATGGACCGATGAGAAGGTTTTCAATAATGCCGACCCATACATTAAGTAAAAACTGGTGTGGATGACGGTTTTCTGCCACAGCATGTGGGTTCTCATAATGCCATATTATGTGGTTATTGTGGAAGTTCATAATTGCGTCCCTGGAGAAATTAGCCTCATCGGTCAAAAGTATTTTTCTTGCCTTATGCGTTCTTGCATCCAACGACACAAAACCGTTCTTTTCGGAAAATCGCCTGGCAAAAGTGCCTGCACCCGCTGAATATGATACGGGTATAAAAGGTTTCTTTTAAGAATATTCCAAACTGTAAAGTTACTAATGTGTACCGTCTGAGCAATTTTCCCAGTGCTTGTGGTGGGATCTTCCTCGAATTCATTGAGCACCTGTTCTTCAATTTGAGGAGTAACTGTCCGTTTTCAGCGGTGAGTTTTTTAAAGCTGCCGGTTTCACTTAGACGTTGGTGTAAACGCGTAAACATAAAGTGATGAGGAATAACACGATTCGGGTAACGTTCAGCATAAATACGCAAGGCTTCTCGTGCGTTTCCGTTAGCCAGTCCATAAATGAAGTGCACATATTACTTTAGTAAGATAAATAAGGGTATATCTTACTTAAAACTTACTTTTTATAACGATCGTAGAAAAAATAAATTTTAGCGATCAGTCAAAGTAGAAAAATGTTTTTTAATTTCTTTTGATTTTGATTTTCTTGGACAAAGTCCAAGGGATCAAAAATGTTGCAAATAAAACGGGGAATTCAAAAATATTTTTTAATACATAAGAAAAACCAGTGGCGTAACCATTTTTCTTTATAAAAGTATTCAGCGGAAAACCCGCACACACGCCATTGGAGAACATAAAAATGTTAAAAGTATGTTGGTAAATGGCTCTGGATACACAGACATACCAATCTTTGGACAAATATCTAAAGGGGTATTTAAGTTATCGAAAAAAAATCATTTTTTTGTTAAAACTTTACCACCCTGTAGCTCAAAATCTAAAAGGTTTAGGACTTATGTTTATAGGAACTATTTTGCGAATTTTTGTCCAAAGAAGACGTTTCTAAATTTTGTCCCAATATATAAAAAACACCCTGTATAAACCACGAGATATATTTTTTAAACACCCCTAATATTTTTTATGATAACTTTGCTTCTACAAACCACGCCAAACCCTCATTTTGTAGATAATTTAATGGCATATCAGAAGGAAACTTTATTATTTTGCTATATATTAGTATTGGGCAATAAAGGGTGATGTGATAAATAAAAATTACCCACAAAATAAGCGGTTAGCCAGTTTTGTAGTTATTGCAATTTAATATGGAATAAAACTACGAACCCCTACATATTTTTTTTACCAAGAACTCCTTTTACATTTTAATACTTTTGATAAACGAGAATCGTTCATTGGTAACATGAGGGACTCAGAATTATTTTTTCTCAAAACCCTCAGTTAATTCATTTTTACACTACAAACCCCTAGTTATTTCTTTAGGTGCTCCTACTCATTTTTCAAACATAACTTAAACGGTCGATAACTTGGCCCCTAATAACCCTACAAACCTCGTTGGCCCCTCATTTTGTAGATAATTTAAATCACTCTGCTCTCAATAATAATAGACCCGAACAGCAAAACACCCGAATAATTCATAAATTATTTGAAACACAAGTGGCGCTTAGCTAAACACGTGCTTTTTTGGGGCGTTTATTTTAGTCGTAAACCGTATCCTACGGTCAGTGTTGCTAAAACGTCGTGGCTACTACATTCCAGAAAGCTACCGTAGACCGCCAGGCAGACTGTAGACTCTCCCCCCCCACCTCACTCATCATTGGTGGACCTCGCAGTTTTTGGAATTCATTTTTTCGCCCTCTAAGTATGTGAATGTCTCGTTTTTGTTTATTTATTTATTTATTTATTTATTTATGTATCGTTTAAGTTAGGTTCATTTGATACAGAATGATTATATCTTAAGTCACTCTGTATAGTTGGGAAATGCTCATTTTTTTGCTGTAAGTTGTGCATTGAAAAAGAGACCGTGGCTTACGTTTTGTCTTTTTTCATTGTTCATTATCTAATTTATAGGCGTAAGAGAGCGCAGTTTTATGTGATAAAATGATACTTTGTTCTCAAAACAGCATTTTATTAATAATTAACAGGACTTTTTCTAATTTTTACTTAAGAGATCTCATGACAGAGATGAATATTGTAGACAAATTATTAAAAAATCAATGTTAAAAAATTAAAACTCAATAAAATGATTACTGGCTTATTCTCAGTAACCATCATTTTAGAATAACCAAACGACTATAATTGAATACTCAATTCTTTAAGGTTCTGTATGCAGGAATATTCTGAAAGAAAGGTTTATTATAATTTAACGTGTGAAGGTAAGATGTGGACCTATTCATTTATTTAGAGTGACTCTAAAATACTCAACAATGACACAAAATGATCTTCAATTTTTCAAATTACAAGAATATTTTCATATTTATTAAAAATATATTATTTTTTTTAAAAGGTTCTACAATATTAGTGAATATTCCAGAATATTCTTAAAAAGGTTCTTATGAAATCGATTATTTTCAAAATTTCAGGGTTTTATTGAATTTCTTTAAAAAAATTTCTTTGGAATATTACAAAATAGACTTAGATGCATTAATATTTTTTTCAGGTTATCCTCATTTAATCAAAATATGTCAAAATCTCTATTAAAAAAATTTCTTATATTCAAAGATAAGATATAAAATTTAGATGATAGATGTGACGTATAGAGATGCTCAATTTTTCATGGAATATTCTGTGAGGAATATTTTCTTACTATAGAATAACTCTAGAATATCCAGGAAGCTCATAAAAGAGAACAATTAGATCCTCGTCGTTTTAATTAAGTACAGGAATATTTTCAAAAATGACTTTGCAATATTGAAATGATCTTCAAAAAAAATTAAAAATTTAATATTTTTTCAAAAAGTTCTAGAATACTAGTGCATATTCCAGAATATTCTCAAAAAAGTTTCCTTGAAAAATCAAGGTTGTAATGAATTTCTTAACATTTTTACTGTAGACTGTTGTAAGCCATGAATTTATGATAAATTTCTCTGCAGTGACTCTGTAATATTCAAGGAAGTCATATAAATTTCTTTGAAAAGTTTTAGAA
This sequence comes from Anthonomus grandis grandis, assembly GCF_022605725.1. Classification (NCBI taxonomy): domain Eukaryota; kingdom Metazoa; phylum Arthropoda; class Insecta; order Coleoptera; family Curculionidae; genus Anthonomus; species Anthonomus grandis. The sequence continues at coordinate 28,992,644 of NC_065554.1, forward strand.
TATTCCCAACTAATTAGAATATTTTCATATTCTCTAGAATGATCTAAAAATTTAAATTATGTCCTCAATTTTTCTTGGAATATTCTCAACTAATCGGAACATCAAATTCCCTAGAACGATAATTTGCAATCTTCTAAGAATTTTACATCTTTTAATGGTTTCAAAGTTCTTAGAATATTCTCTGGGATATTCAGAACGACTAAGATTAGACCCTCGACTTTTTAAACCTTTTTTCTTTTAAATATCTGAAATTATTAATATATCTTTGAATATTCCTGCCTTCTGCAAAGGTGACATAAAAAAATAAAGTTTGATTGTCAATTTTTCTCGAAATTTTCTCTGAAGTATATCTAGGAAGCCAATAAAAGGCAAAAAATTATATCCTCGACTTTTTAATTACAATAGCTTTAAATTGATTATCCTAGAAGCTTCTGAAAAGTTAAATTTTCAATAAACTTAATAATGCAATTAAAAGTGGATTAATTGTAGCTTTTTAGTGGCTATCTAAATATTCTCCATTTCTCGGAGAATATTCCAAAAAAAATTGCCTTTTTGAGATATTATGTTACCGTTAAATATTTCAGGGTAGGTCTAAGTAAATATATAATAAGTTCACATGTTACTTTATAAAATAAATCTGGTTTTCTGTAGGTTTACTGTAGAATAGAATATTAAGACATGGATTTCAAGAGATTTAATTTTTAAAATATAAAATGAATAAAAACTTCGCTAAAAACATTCAAAAAAATTTGAAAAATTGAGGATCCAATTCTACTTTTTTATGATTCTCTCAAATATATCCAGGTTATTCTAGAAACTTTAAATGATTAAAAGCCCTAAAATTCCACGTTCTCATTCCAGAGAATTTTGAAAATATTCTGATTAGTGGAGAATATTCCAGGAAACGTTAATTTAAAAAAAAAATATTCACAACGCGTAATTCTACCCTGTATGACTTCCTTGAATATTCCCGAGTCACTTCAAAGAAATTTAAGATAATTGTATTTTATTATATAGAAAACTGATTTCCCTATAGTAGTCAAGAGTATAATAAAAAAATATATTCACGAAACACAAAGTCACGGTCTCACAACATGTAATAAACGGGCTACACGTGTTTCGCTCTAGTTAAAGCATCATCAGGCCTAAAATAAAAATATTACTTAAACAAAACTAAAAACTTACATAAAACAATAAAAAACCTTTAGAAGCCATCCACACACTTCACAGTATACATAAATAAACAATAATTTTAAGGTTATAATAATTGTACTAAATAAATATAAATTGACCTACAATATTGTTCATAATAACGACTCAAAAAGTTCCTTTAGATCCTTGTCCTTTTTTGGTTCTATCTCCGTAAATTTAGTAAAATTCTTTAAATCCCTAAATGTGAAAATCGCGTTTAAGACGGTCAATAATTTAAAGAACCAATTGGTCAGTACAGTGGACAAAGCAAAAAACCTTTCTAAATCGGGAGTTTACTCTTTAAAATGTGACGATTGCAACGCAGTATACATTGGCCAGTCTAAAAGAAAAATCTCTATTAAAGAACACGTAGCGCTTTTTGAAAAATTAAAAAATACCAATGTCAGTGATACCAAATCAGCGTTTGCTAACCATTTGCTGGCCTCTACTCATAATTTTTTTCCTCGGGGGCGGGAGCTGAAATGCTTCATGAATGCCCTAAAGGTAAGAAGCTTGACCTTCTGGAGAAAATGGAAATTACAAAAGCTAAAAAGTGTCCTGTTCTCGTGTATATGAATGACTGACGTGTTAAGTTGTTTTAGCATTAGGTCCGTATAGTCAATAGGTTTTACATTTATACTTCTAACTACTTGTGGTACCAGGTTCGATTCTCGATGAGTCTATGTTGTTGCGTTCCGTTTTTTAATTTTTTCCTTTGTACAATTATAACCTTAAATTATTGTTTATTTATGTACTGTGAAGTGTGTAGATGGCTTCTAAAGGTTTTTTATTATTTTATGTAAGTTTTTAGTTTTGTTTAAGTAATATTTTTATTTTAGGCCTGATGTTGCTCTAACTAGAGCGAAACACGTGTAGCCCGTTTATTACATGTTGTGAGACCGTGTCTTTGTTTTTCGTCAATTTTGTATGTTGGTCTCTTGGAGATTTTTGGATTTAAAAAATATATTCGCCGTAATATACAGATAGAATTGTGCCATTACGTACATACATTGGGCACTTCTCAGTAGGTTTTCCTGTAACAGTCAAGAGTATATCCAAAAAAACATTCGCCATAACTAAAGTAAACTCCTAAATGAAAATTGGTTTGATATACTAAATAAAAATAATCCTATGATAACTACTGTTACATTTATTGATGGTATTAAATATAATATTGGAAAGCTATACTAAAGAATTAACAATTCCAGAGTCGCTCTATATAAATGTATAGTAAATTATAAGTTACGTTCACACGTTATTTTATAAGATATCTTCTTTAAGAATATTCCAGCATAAATATTCTCAAAAAAGGCTTTATTAATTTGATTCTCACATTCTCTTAAAAAAATCAAGCTTTCGTCAAGAACATTCAGGAAAATCATAAAAGACTAGAAGTGGATCTTTAATTCTTCAAACAAATTGTCAACGGAATCTTTCAATATCTTTGACAATATTCTCCAAAAAGCTTAGGTAAGAATATTTTCAAGTTCTCATTTAAATTAGGATATTTTTTAAATTTTATTTTATACCTCGAGAAAAGCTCCAAAATTGCATTTTAATTTTTTCTTCGAATATTCTCTAGAATATTTGAAAAACCTGTAAACCTGAAAGTTTGCCAATCTTTCTCAAAATATTCTACTGAAACATTTATCAATTAAGATTTTTTCTTGGCAAACCGAGAATTTCATACATTTTTTAATAGATAAATTTATAGTTTATTGGTAAAATATATACAAATTCAGTACTTATGCAAGTCAAACGCAATAAAATTTTGTTAAGTATATTAAATGATACAAATAAAATTTTAAAAATTACAAGAACAACAGTTAATAAAAAAACGGCAGGCAGTACAGGCACAAGATACCTCTTTATTTATTTTTTGAAATAATTAAAGTTAAGAGCTTTAATTCCAGTTTGTATTCAGTTAAAAGAATTTTATTATCTAAATATAATGAGCCGTTTCTGGATCTTTTTAGACAGCTAAAGTCAGGTGCAAGATTAGTGTTTAGTTTTATAAGGACATACAACAAACACATAATATACACACAGGGTAAGATTAAAATGTTAACATTTATAAAGGAGTTTCGACTCTCTATAGCCAAGACCTTATATAACCTCACGAATAACCTCAGACATAATAGCATAAGTCAATATAGAATAAAAGTTGCTATAATATGCTGTTAGAAGTGTATCTCTTGAAGTCACCTGGATGTCTGCAAAAAACAGTATAATACTGACTTCATAAAAACCTATTCTACTTCAACAAATTTAATGTAAATCACATAAAACTACCCTCTTCTTTTACTAATTCAAAAAAAAAACAATAGACTAATAAAACTTCTTCTCAAACAATTAATTTAGGTGTTTACCATGAGGATTCTCCGGCAGACCCTCCTCTAGGTCCCAACCATCTAAAAAGCGACAACGCTGGACAAAGTAGTTCCTCAATCAACCTGTCAACGGTCTACCACTTGGTACCAACACTGGTGGCCACCCTGGCCGCCAGGTGGCTCTTTAGGCTTACTTAGGATTTTTCAATTTTTTCTCTGTTATTCGTTTTATAAACGACGGAATTTGTGTGCGCGTGTTTCTTGAGGAAGTGACGACGTATTTTATGCAGGTTTGCCACCCTGTATATTTTTTTTTATATATACATATATACATAACCTAATAATAAGACGACATTACTGCCGTGCCCTCCACCATCACCTCCTCACTTAATTCTAATTGTGATAGCTTTAAAGGTTACGAGGCAATATTAATTTTTTTTTTTTTAGTTGTTAAGGTTTAATAATTGTTTGTCAAATTGTATTTATTTTGTTTTATATTTATGGACCAAAAATATGTTATAATGATTAAAACGAGCGTTTGTAGGTTTATCAGTATAATATAGTTGATTGCCAGTTAGGGTTAGTTAATATTTTGTACAGCAGAAGTATCAATAAATAAATATTTTATAAATAATAAAGAACGACCTTTTTTGGCCCTCTCCGACTTGTAATATCTAAAATAGGTTATACATTAAGTAGCCATGACAGTTGCAATGCCCTTGACACTCCCATTTGAATTGACCGATAATTCACTCGTCAAATGTCAAATCTGTCAACTGTCACTTGAAATTAAAACGCAACTGTCAAAAAATTTGAATTAATTAACATTCAGCAATTTAAATTTCCAAACCCCCGAATCCTGACGTAGCCACGTTGAAACACCTCGTGATCGTTCGGCTCGTTCAGGTGGTAGGCGATTAACTTTTCGGCCGCAAGGGGGTGCCACACCCCAAAAGTGCAGGCGGAGTTTACGTCCGGGTCGTAATAGTGACACCTCTTTGACGTCGATAAAGTTACAGTTAGGCAGAAGAAGTCTTAAGCCTGAAAAGAGAAAACGTGTGGCTCTGATTACCCTAGAACGAGCTGTCAACTGTGCTCAGTGTTGCCAACTGAACATTTTTAAAGCCGCCATCTTGTTGGGCATCGCATATGTCATTTGTCAATCATGTAATTATTACAAATTTTACAGGAAACTCGAGTATAGATTTGCAACACGAAAGAAAAAGTTTCACAGAAGATCTGTGTAGCATAAAGATGATCAAAAATCCACACTGCAAGAACTGCAGACACTCCCATTTTAATTGAACTGTCATTTGATAAATGACAAGCGAATCAATGTCAGAACAAAACTAATTACTTCTTTATAGGTTCTACCTACTCTAAGCACTCGGGTTTACCAATGAACGAGATTTATCCACTAATATATGATGTAACTTCTTAATATTAAATAGGAAATTCAAATTTCTGGCTTAAAAATATTATAACTACTTTATATGCTCGCGAGGCACTCCTGTTTTAACTGACTGACTATTGATCATTCAGTTAAAAGTTGATTGACAAATCGTAGATGTCTGCCTAATCATTTGTAATTTATTAAATACCAAATATGTCAATGTCAAAGATTAATTATTAGAATTGGCACAAAAAGGCCTTGTTTGCTCATGCAATACTCTCACATTGATTGAGTGACAGTCGATATGTCATGTGTCAAATGTCAAACTTGTCAATGGAAAAGTTGCGCCCCATTATTTGACATTTTATTAAAAGGAATATATCTCGAAAAACGTTATAAATGACACCTGACAGTTTGTAATATTTAAATAATTCTTACGCGTTTATTGGTAAATCGTGTGTCAAAAAACCTTTTTTGGACAACTTTGTCCTTAGACAATCATTCTAACAACTTTCATTTTAAAAATTTAAGTTTTTTACATTCACTCCGTACGCTTCACACACCCGTTTTAATTTATAGACAACTCACTTATAATTTTTAAAATGTCAAACTTGTCAATGTCAAAAGTTTACAAAATTTTAAACCTGCTAATTACAATTCTGTCAAAAAATCCTTGACTCACACTCAGGTTCATCAGCTCGTGAAAATCATTACACCATAAGTCAACATTCATTTCAAAAAATCTTATTTCGCGCCCAATTTTTTTACATCCACTCCGTACGCTCCCATTTTAATTGGTCGATAATTCACCTGTCGTTTGTCAAACTTGTCAATGTCAAAGTACACTTGAAATTAAAAACACTCCAGTCAAAAACGTTGAATTTATTTACGCTCAACAATTTAAATTTCCAAACCCCCGAATCCTGACGTAGCCGCGTTGAAACACCTCGTGATCGTTCGCCTCGTTCAGGTGGTAAGCGATTAACTTTTCGGCCGCCAGGGGGTGCCACACCCCAAAAGTGCAAGCGGAGTTTACGTCCAGGTCGTAATAGTGACACCTCTTTGACAGTTTGCTGGACGGCACGTATTCTATGACGTCGATAAAGTTACAGTTGGGCAGAAGAAGTCTTAAGCCTGAAAAGAGAAAACGTGTGGCTCTGATTACCCTAGAACGAGCTGTCAACTGTGCTCAGTGTTGCCAACTGAACATTTTTAAGGCCGCCATCTTGTTTGGCATCGCATATGTCATTTGTCAATCATGTAATTATTACAAATTTTACAGGAAACTCGAGTATAGATTTGCAACACGAAAGAAAAAGCTTCACAGAAGACCTAATTTACTCTTACTGCAAATATCTCAACAACCATGTAATTAATCAATAAAAACTGTATAGCTTAAAGATGAAAGAAAATAGAGCACGAAATGACGCTTATCACAGTATGCTTCTATAATAATTGAGCTGTCTGATTAGTCAGTAAATTAAGATGAGAGTGTTTTCTGAGAAAATAATTTACTTTGACAAGTATGACATCAAATGGTTATGACACATTGGAGCGCGAAATTTGAATGATAATTGAGACTGAGACTTTTTTAAATGACATGGTTTACCTAAAAATCCAGAAGACGGTGGATTTTTCCGCAAGCGCCCTTGAACGTTCCTCTGCAGAAAATCCCATAAGTCCCATATAGTGAGTGGATTAACCAAGAAAATCCTCGGTTTATCTTCTTGCCGTCTATACTGCATAAAATTCCTAAACAAATCGTATTCGGGATTCTTCAGCCATTCTTCCAGGGAAGACGAATAGTTGCTGGGGTCCCACAGTACCAACGTAATATTCTTATATAAATTAGATGTGAGGAAGTGATATTGGGGTTTGGTGACCACTTGGGAGTTTAAGACTCTTATGGTGGTCTTGGAGCCCACGTCACGCTCAAAAGATTTAGTTGGAGCGTCGTTGAACCGTAGAACAACATCGTGGGAATCTGTAATAGTCTAAATAAATTTCCTGTTTAAACACAATTAGATAATTACCAATGAAGTTTCCTAAATTACTCCCTCTGAGTGCTCCACTGCTTGCGACAACCGCACAACTATTAAAGGCTTTATTTTCGAAGAATCCTCTTCTAGGCAAGGAGGCCCTGAGGCCTCCTTCAACCTCGCTCCTCCTCAGAGTGTTAAGTTTCGTATTCATTAATTCACATAAAACGACTTTCGCGGGTTTCTCCGTAAAGTCCTCCTTGGGACCCACATAGTGAACGTTATACTTATTCTCCGCATTACCCTTATTTAAAACGTTCGCCTCCTCCGCTACTGTATTAGACAGTTCCCTTAGCAGTTGCATTTTAAAACTCAGCGTTTTATTGTGACAGGTCTGAGGATTGTCATTCGTTTGACAGCAATACTGACAGCTGTCAAATTCTAGGACGTGCATGTTGGAGCTGGGAAACATCGGTTTGTTGGCGTGGTGCTTTTGGCGGGATAACAACGGTCCGGATTGGTTTTCTTTCAGGCCTCTGTTGTATAAATATATTTGTCTGTCGTACGTCGAGGTAGTGGGGGACAAGGGCTTCTGAGGGATGTCATATTTTGTCCAAAGGGTGTAAAAATAGACCCCCAGGCTGAATATGATCAGGTTGATGAAAATTGTGTTAGTGAGGCTCGTGCAACGCATTATTCTTGCGTGAGGTCTGAAAAGGAGGGTTTCAGGTTGACTTTTACTTATGTAAACTTACCTAAAAGTACATTTATTTGTCCATTTTGATGGCTGTAAACATCTTGAAATGTGGGTCATATCAGCAGAGGGTTGAGCGCGCACCCTTTATATTATATACGCCCTCTAGGAGTATTGATTTAATTTTATCTATAGGAAAATATATACAGGGTGGGTTCCTATAGATTTAGAACTAGGGTTAGAAAATGTTTAAGTAAAAGATTTTGGCAACTCTGTATAAACATTTAAAAAAGATATTAAATGTTTTATTTTAATAGCTTTCGGTTTCACAGGAAGGATGTCTTGAAAAAAAAATGTATATGGCAACACTGTGTTCATTTCGACATATAGCCCCTTGTCTTCCTAGCTTGTTACAGAATATTGACACATGTCATTTGTTAATGTTAAATAAAAAATATAAACTTCGTATTTAAAAATTTTAGACTATTTGTCGTTAATTTTTATTACCCATTTAATTTTCAGTATGATATTTTTATTAAGTTGATTTACGCTAAATTTTGTGTAAAACGACAACACTGTACATTTCCGCATTTCGCGGTTTGTTGTAGCTTGTCAAGGAATTTTTGACACAAGTCACTTGTCAATGTCAAATTAAGAATGTAAACAATGAATTTTTTCGAATTTTGAATGAAATCTTCGTTAATTTTTATGACCCATTGAGTTTTCAGTATCAATTTTTTATTAAATAATATACTTATATTAAATTTTGTGTGAAAATGGCAACACCGTGTCCATTTCGGCATCTAGCGGTTTGTTGCTTATCAAAGAATTTTTGACACATGTCATTTGTCAAAAGTTAATCTAATTTTTACACCTAGAGGATAACCATTTTAAAATGTATACATTGAATGTCGTATTTAAACTTTTTTTTTAGGACCCAGTGTCACAAGGACAACATTTTCAAGCGAATTCTGTGACAACGGCAACACTGTGTACCATTCCGCTTTAGCGTCTTGTCACTCCAACTTGTCAAGTGATTTTTGACACATGTCTTTTGTCAATGTCAAAATTTGTTTACATTGTAAATGTAAACAAACCATTTTCAAAATTTTTAAAGAATGTACTTGTTGCAACATTTTCCGTTAATTTTCGTTGTGTTTTTTGGGTTATTTTATGGCACCACAATTAATGCTGCAAATCAGTCGTGTTCTAAAGAAAATAATAGCTGTGCAAGGGAGGAAACGAATAAATATTCTAAAGGTACGTTTTCAGCATTTTAAATATTTTAGCCTTAAAATATGAATCCTAAGATACCTGAAAAAGCACAACAGGCAAGTTAAATTTATACCGCATCCAGTGTTTCAATGTTTCCATTTAATCATCCAATTTAGACACTCTAAAATTAAGATATAAAACATGTCACCAAATGCCTAAGTTTCTTTTGTCTTTTGCTAGGGTTGATTCCCTAAAAACAGTTAAAAAATATATTTGCATGTCAAATCTCATATATTTTAGAATCTAATACCAAATACCTCAAATATATCAATAAAATAGAAGAAGCAAAAAGTAGATATAAGCCCTGCAACAACAAAAATTGCAACTGTTATATGCCTGTGATTAAACATGACTTAAAGCCATTTAAAGAGGCAGTATCCAAAGAAGATATAGAGCGAGTACAGTCTAAGTGAGTTAACAAAGTAATTCCACTGCATTACCAATAATTTATGAATATTTCAGAGGCACCAAATACCAAATAATAAACCACAAACTTTATAGAGAGAAGAACTGTATGTTCCCAAGCAGGTGTCAGGGTATAGAGCATTTTCTTTTGAAACTTGCACCAAAACTATCCGATACAGAATTAATTGTACGTCAAGTAAACAATATTGATCAATAAGTTAGATTAGTTTTTTTTTTAGATAAACACAAGAGATTGGCCACAAATACATAAAAACTATGGTACTAAAGGTCCAGTGTTTTCTTTTAGTAAAACCGCCGAGTATCAGGACATCATGTATCCGGCCTGGGCTTTTTGGGAGGGAGGACCTGCTATCAGTTTATATCCCAAGGGAATAGGTAAGGAATAATAATCCAGTTAATATTTATTTGGTTGTACCATTGTTGATAAGCTCATATAGCACTTCAAGGAAGATGAATTTATGTTCTACTAGTGATCATAGATATTTAGAATTTTATATATTATTTATATAGATACCAATATTCTAATAGGATGTATCCCACAAAATCCAAATTTTTCAGGAGAAAGAAGAGAACGAGGGAGATTTAAGTATTTAAGAAAAAAATGTTTTTTTTTAATATCTTTTTTTTCTATTATTTGTTTTAGATTATAAGGTTTTTTTTTCACTTATTTTTTAAATTGACGGCAATAAGTGGGTTACGTCTTATTATAATATTATGACTTTATTGGATACAATATATTTCTTTGTAGTGTTAGCACGATAACTAAATTCTAAATATTGTGGGTTAAGACAAATTAAACAACGATTATATTTACAACGAATTTACTTTATTCCTTATCAAAACTTTTTTAAAGGAAAAAAATAGGAAACAGAAGTTTAATTCAAAACAAATATTGAAAAACTAATCCAAATCTTTACAAAATGGAACTCTAATATGACTATTTTGTTCCCTTACTTTTTTTAACAGCTTTATCAGTCTTTCTTGTGGAACTTTTAATTTTTTGTACTTCTATATTGTTTACCTTCTTGTTTGATACTTCTGTTTTTTCGTAATATTTTATTACGTCCTAAAAATAGTGCGTGTCTTTTGGAATCACTTTTTTTACCTGTTGTAAATCCATTCATTTTTTCTTTGAAATTTATAACCTTTTACTGTATAAGGGCCTGGGTACGTATTCATCCAAGGTAATTCCTTTTTGTCTTTGTGGTAAAATTGCATACGGGTCGTCGTATTTAGTTTTATACAAGATTTCCCCTGAAAGTAAATATTTTACACATCTTAAGTCTGCCACCTTTAATGGACTGTTTAATTTTCCTGGGCGAATTGAGTTATATCTCATCAAGTTCGGGTTGTCAAAATTAAGAAAGTACAAGTGGTCTAAATATTCAACTTCTAAAGGCATTGGGTTTTTTCTTTTATAATATTAATGTAGTCTGTAGGTAGAAAAATATCTTTTCCCTTTAATCGTCTCTCAATAAGGACCCTTCTCAAGAAATTTTTGTTCAATCTCAATATTAAATTTTGTTGCAAGAAAGGACAATGCATTGGACAGAACGACATTCTTATTTTGATAACCGCAACTGTCCGAGTATAAAGTAATAGGTTTTTTGTCTGCCTCCAAAGCTGATGTCAGATGTTTGATGATGCAGGTTACAAAAACTTAACAACATAGTTCCCCTTCTGTTTCATTCCATAGGAAATTTTTGCATGCATGGCTTGACAAGTTGTAGATGGTAAAATTGTGTATCTGCAATTTTGTTTTATAATACAAGGAGCTTGCTTGTAATTGAGGACATAATTTGACGGCCTGTGCGTCCATTGTAAAGCAATAAATTAACTGATCTTGTGCTAAAATATGATTCTGATAAACATTTTCGTCAATCTGATTCATTTTGTATCCACAGCATAAATCGCACTGATCCTTTCTAGGCTTAAACAGTGCAAGATTCATTTCGTCAAATTCTTTTAGAAAAGTACTCATTGACAAGAGCAGCACATTTTCGTTTAGACATTTGTTTTTATAAAGTTGAAATACGTCAGTTTTTGATTTAAAATCTTCCTCTAGATATAACTTGTTTGACTTTTTGCGGCAGTAGTGACTTTCAATTTTAGGCAAACTATCTAAAAATAGGTGCAACTATTCTAGCTTTTTATTTTGTTCAACTGAATGTACTAATGTATTTTTTTTTTATTAGTCTTATTTTTGTTTATGTCCTCCTGATTATTTTGTGTTCCAAACACTGATCCCTTATTAACCCAGTGCCTAACTATTCGTTCTTTTATACCTAGCGTACCAAGAAATGTTTGCTTGCACACTTGGTGTTTTCCGTCCTCAATTTTTAAATAGTACTGAAAGGAACCTTGTCTTCTGGTTGGATTTATTGTGTAACTTCTTTTTCTTTCAACGTAACTAGTCATGTGCTAAACGTAAAGCCTTTTTTGCTCCCAGGACATATTCCAAAATGTTTTAAAAATTGATTGTCGGATTTCTTCTGACATTAGGTGGCAGAAACGATTTGCTGCTTTTTTGCAAAAACTCGACATACATTTAGGTCCAAGTATTCTTTTATTTCTTTTTGTATCGTGTTTAACTGTCCCGTCTTTAGTTCTTGTGTATCCAATGTACTGTTCTCACATCATTCTTTTTCTTTTGTTGACATTTTTATGCCATAATTCTTTATTAGCTTTTTTCTTTCTTCTTTTTTCAGCTATTTTTGTATCTTTAAAAAAAAAAGAAATTGATTTTCAAATAGGTTTTGCAACCCAAAATCGAATAAGATGGGAGAAGAATTTTGAATAGGGGTCCAATAAAAGTAAAGCTTCTTTATTTAAATATCGACGTTCGACTTTTATGAAGTTATCTTTAGGACACTACAATGGTAAACGGATTTAAAAAGGTTTATTTTTTTAAATTTCGGAAAAAACTACTATGTTCTTTAAAGTATAAAACTTATAATATCTGGTTTCCATCGAGGGGTCTTGAGGATGACTTTACTGTGAAGTCGAAACCTCGACATTTAAGTCAAGAAATTTTAGATTTATTGGGCCTCTACCCAACAATTTTCTCCCATCTTCAGTATTTTACTGATGTTAAATTTTACCTTCAGACTATACTAAACCTGGGCTATCTTCATCTGGGTTATTTTGATTTTGTTCTTCATTTAAGTCGTCTTCTTGTGATAATCGTATAAATTCGGAATCAAAATTATCTTTGGGCTCTTGTACATTTTTAGCTTGGCAAATCTTGTTTTTAAGTTCCAATAGAGATAGGCCATCTTCATCTATTTCATCCGTTTGGTGTGCTTCAATAGTATTATTTAAGTCGATTATTGGCAGACTGTCATAGATTACGTCTGCGGAATGCAAAAAATCAACGTGCACGCTGTGATTATCAAAGGGGTGTTGAAAAAAGTTATTGTCATCTTCGTTAATTACTTCTAAATCGTAAGGCACATTGTACATCATATCGTTAATATTTACTTCGTCATTGATGAATTTGGGTTCATTAGTAATAGTTTCGGTTTGATTTAAAGCCATTGTCATTATCTTTGCTACTCTATTAGAGATCTAAAACAAATAGTCCGTTTAAGTAAAAGGCTTACAATATCTACCTATAACAAACTTTAAAGGTAAAATAAAAAAATAAATAGCTATAACCAGTTTTACTCTAAATAAAAAAGATCTTTTTTCTTCAATTTCTATAGGTGTCACAGTATTTTTTTAATTTATAATTTGGCTTAAAGTGCCTAAATTATAAATTATTCCTATAGATTTTGCTCAGATAAACCCATACAAATACATTTATTTATAGCTCTAATACGACCTAAGCCACAAAATACATGGTATCGTTACGTCGTATTAAGCAGTCATTTTTATAAATATGTCGTATCCAACATGGTTATTCAGAATTACAATACGACGTACATGACCTAATTATTTAAAAAGCAAATATTGTTACTATAATTTTATAGTATAAATAAATTTAGATGCGTTAAGAAAATAATAGATATTACAATGTAACTTACCTTCGACATAAATAAAAAAATAATAGACACTTAAGATACCCTTTTTAATTGTAATAATGCAACAAAGTATAGACAAAGTATATACTATCAACACTCACTTAGTAAAACCATGAAGCGACTTTGGTATACGACCTATTAGAAAGAAAAAAATCAGCTGTTTTATTTACGACATATTAGAAAAGGTGCCTAACAAATATTTCTAGTTAAATGATTTTTACGATATATTAGAATTTGAAGGAACACAGTGAATTGAAACCATTTTTGTAAAAAACGTAAAATCGGAAATTTGTGGGATACGTCTTATTAGAATATTGGTATCGATATATTATATGTACAATAGTGAGCTAAACAAGCAACTTAGATTAAGTTGTTTCGCTCACATTCTTAGAAAATTTGCTACTAATTTTTATTGTTGTTTTGAAGTTAGGAGCTATAGCTGATAAAAAGTAGATAACTCTATTCCTTGGTTAAATATGGTATAGTAGCTATAATTTAAAAAAGCAGTTCATTTTTCTCAAAGAGACTTCCTAATAATGTTTATTCTTATATAGGGTGAAGCGACAGAAAATACTCTGAGACTGTTGACTTTGTGTTTTTTCACCCTCTGAATATATATCTGCTGAATGCTCTTTTTCACATTTAAATCCTTTTATGGGTTAACTGATTACAATCCAAACTTTAAGGCCTCCTTGTAATTTCTGATTTCTATTTAATTTTTATAGTACCATAAAAAATACTTAATAAAAATTACTGAAAAATCTAGGTCGTTGGGATGTCCTACGAGAAAAACTAGGAAAACTGGGCAATTTAACACTCTGGCAAAACAAAGTGTCAAAAGCGTTCTTCCGAGGTTCGAGAACCTCCTCAGAGAGGGACCCTTTGGTACTACTATCACGCGAGCGTCCCGATTTGGTGGACGCTCAGTACACCAAGAATCAAGCGTGGAAAAGTGATGCGGTAAGTAAAACAGCGTTTTCAAATTAAAAAAAACCCTCTTATATTAAAAAAAAAAGGTCAAATAATAATAATAATAAATCTAAAAACCTAGTAAATAAATGTACAAATAAACCTTTAAAATAATAACCGAATATCACATGATGATCTGGGGCGTCCGTACCGAATCTCCGATGTTTTTATGGGGCAACACTTGGCCTCCGTTTATGTACGTTTCGTCTTTTACTATGACGTCCTCGCCGAGGACGGTGATCCCTTCCATGCGGACCCACTGGCCCACGCTACAACGCCAACCTACTATGCAACTTTCTAGCCAAGTGTTTGACCTGAAAATACTCCAATCATTAATTAGTTAGAAGTGGTGTTTTGTGGGTAAATTGGTCAATTTTTGAAAAAAAAATATTTGTTTCTAGCCAACGTTTCGAATTATATTATCTTCAGAGCTCTATCATGGATAGAAATTCTTTTTAATATATTTGCTAACAAAAATTTAAGCGTGCATGCATGTCATAGAGTTTCAAAAAGGGGGAAGGAAACTCTATCAAAACCACTTACTGAAGTTGTAGATCTTTTGAATTAAATTAAAATAGCATAGATTATATCCCTATTGATCTGACTAGAGATACATATTATCATTCAACAACGATCAATGGTTTCACCTAATACCATACAATGTTTAAGTGACTTTTTGAGCGCGTTTGATTTTGACATTGAAAGTAGTTATTTCAAATTCAACAGAAACGTCTATTAACAACCTTTGGACTTGGAATGGACTCGGATATATTCATGTCAGAATTGCAGAATACTTATTTAAGTACATTATCCTTTCCTGTGCCATTTTTTAAGAGATATTTTAACAATATGGTGAAATTCTTCAATTAATGTGGATTATAGTTCTTCTTTAATGTAACTTTAAGCAAATTGATTAATTTAAAATTACATGAAAGTATTATGTTCTTTTTTTTACTTTACCTGATTATAGCATCCCTTAAAACTGTGGTTCTTTTAATGCAAACACCATCTTCAATGATTACACCAGGTCCTATAGTCACATTTGGGCCTATTTGACAACTTTTTCCTATTTTTGCTGTGGGGTGTACCAAAACATTACCTAAAAACCAAATAATCATCTGAATCTTAATTTATTCATTCAGTCCTTTATTTATTTATGGAATCCATTTACACATATTGTAAGACATAAAATGTGACTGTCAAATGAGAGTATTGAATCATTCGAGATTCTCAAGCCTAAAACTTCTGTTTTAAAGCCAATTGAAAGATTATTTATTGAGTAAATAAGATGTATAGGTTTTTTCTGTCTTAAGAAGGTTTTATGGCATTTATTAATATTAAGTGACGTGCTATTAAATTCACACCGAGTAAAAAATGATTGCAGATCTTGTATAAGAACAGCATAAAAGAGTCAATACTTCTAAATCCCTTGGCTCAGCACTCTTTCTGTCATTATGGAAGCATAGTTTTGTGGTACCAATATTTAAATCGGATGTTAATGACCAAATAGGCAACTATAGGGGCGTTTGCATCCAGTCGGCCATTCCAAAACTGTTGGACAGTCTTATAATAATAATAATAATGTCTTATATTACCAAAAGTTACAAACATTATTTACAAATCAATTTATTAACTAAGTATGCGTAAGTGGCGCAGTCTAGCTGTATTAGCTACTCTACTGAACCACATACGCACACAGTAAATGAGTTAAAGACAACTAGCGTGATAAAAATAAAAGAAGTATCTTAATTAAAATTACAGAGAAGAGTTCAATAAAATAAAATAGAAAACAACATTATTTAAAGGCAAAGAATGGAGATCCAATTAACAATTTGAATTTAAAAAGTCTAAGATTTGATATATTATAAAGATTAAAAAAAAATATATATTAATGACTATCTAGGTGGGAATATACAACCACTAACTTGCAAGTCAAAAAGGTAGGTTTTTAACCTTAGTTTACACAACTGAACATTTTTTAAATTCATTGTCTTGAGAGGCACTGGAAGTGCGTTATAACATTTTACAAAATTATAAGTAAAAGAGCGTTGAAAAATTGCACTTTGATGATGTGGCATAGACAATCTATCTGAAAATCGCACGTTGACATTGTGGACATCATGACGAAAAACAACTCGTTCTTTAAGGGAACTAGGTGAGTTAATATAATTAACTATTTTTAAACAAAAAATGCAAAAATTTAAGACTCTCCTATAATCCATTTTAAGCCAGTTTAAAGCAGTATACAATGGAGAAATGTGTTCAAATTTGCGCATGCCATATATAAGTCGAACACAAGAATTTTGCACTTTTTGTATCCTATAGTTACTACTAACATCTAAACAAAATCCGTATATATAATCACAATCATTAAAATTAGACAGAACAAGTGACTCGCATAACATTTTTCTTAAATTAAAATTTAAGATATGTCTATTACTATAAAGTATTTTTAATGCGATATAAGACTTCTGAATAAGTTTCTTGACATGTTCTCTAAATCTTAAGTTCACTATCCAATATCAATCCCAAATTCTTAGCAGAGTCGACAAAAGTTAATTTATTATCATCTAAAAAAACATTTAGATTATTCTTTAAAGAAAATGCTTTACTTTTATTGCCAAATATCATAAATATGTGATTTAACAGGATTTATTTTTAAATTATGTTGTTTACAAAGATCACTCAAGGTATGTAGGTCTTCATTGACAAATTTTTCAAAAACCGCAGAATCACTAGCACTTAAAAGAACAATAAATTTGGGTATCATCTGCAAATGCCTGTATTTTACAATATTTAGTTGCTTTAAGAATATCAGATGTGTAAACCAAAAATCATAGTGGGCCTAAAATTGACCCCTGTGGAACACCTGATAAAATTTATAAAAAAAAAGTAAAAAAAAAACACACAAACAAACCTAAAAGAACGAAAAGAAAAGAAAAAAAGGAAAGTAAAGTCACAATCTCAAAAGTTATCCAAAAAATTAGAACAAATAACTATTAATAAGATATAAAAACCCAATTATAAAAGTTTAACAAGATAATCACATATTCAACAAAATTAAATTAAATTAACTGCAATATACCTACTAACTATAACTTAAACACATGGTACTTAATCCCAAGAGTAATGAATGATCCACCAAGATATCGACATCACATGAACCGGAGAGAAATGTATATCGCAGAGGTGACAGATCCGATTAAATATAGCGCATATTCTATATAGTAGCGATTTCAACAAGACATTAGTATGAGGCCTTGGCAGAAAGAATGTTAGGGGATGTCTGGCATTAAGCCTAGGCACCATGAAACGTACACCAGAAAGAAGTACAGGACTATCAATGCAGGAATTTTACAGAGAAGATCATTCTTCTGAGATGTAATGGATGTAGATTGAAGCGTTCCAATAGTTGCAGATGATCAAACCCTCTTACCGGATATATGCCATCCTGCCTGAAGGCCAAAAACTTAGCAAATCTACGCTGAACAGATTCAAGGAGACCAACATGATTCTGATAGAGCGGATTCCATATAATGCAGCCAAACTCCAGTTTTGATCTCAGAAAGCAACAGAAAAGCAGTCTTAATGTAGATTCCAAAGTAAAACTCTGAGAACTTCTAATTATGAACCCAAGCCTTCTCAGGGCTGACTTGATTATGTTGTTGAAGTGTGGAACGAATGTAAATTCAGAGTCAAAGGTTATACCAAGATCAGTAATTTGCTCTAATCTACTCAAAATAGTATCATTAATAAAGTAATTAAAATTTAAAGGTGTTTTTGATCTAGAGTAACTGACCACACTACATTTAGCCGCATTCAAACCTAACCTGTTAACAGCGCACCATATCTCCAATGTATTTAGACAGTTCTGAAGAAAAACACAATCCTCCAAACCATATACATTTAAATATAGCTTCAAATCATCGGCAAAAGCCAGCCTATGACAAGTGAGTGACTTGATCAAGTCATTTATAAAAAAACTAAACAGGAGCGGACCCAGGTTCGAGCCCTGTGGCACACCCGACGTTACGTTAAAAAGTTTCGATTTAAAGCCCTCATATTCAACATATTGAGATCTACCAATCAAGTAGGAATGAAATAAATTAAATAATCTCCCTGAAAAACCATACTGAGTTAATTTATGCAGCAAAATATAGTGATCTATCCGATCAAAGGCTTTTTGGAAGTCGCTATAAATAACATCGACTTGAGTATTAACATCAAGTGATTCACAGATGTGGCTAGACAGACAGGATAAGTTAGTAACACAAGATCGCCCGCTAAAAAATCCATGCTGGTCTACAGAAATTAGTTCTTTTTTGCGTGACTAAATAACGACCGATTCAGGATAATTTCGAAAATTTTTGAGCAGTTACAGAGTAACGAGATGTAGTTCACGATTTGATCAGAGTCGCCAACTTTTAAAATAGGCATTATTTTAGCAGTCTTTGTTCTGTTGACAGTATTAAGTTGAAAATGTAGGTCAGCGGATCAGCCAGGACACCAATGCAATCTTTAACCAAGAAGCTAGGCACACCGTCTACACCAGATGTTAACTTATTTTTGAGTTTTTTACTAGCCAAAATAATCTGGGAAGCATCAACGTTGGAAATGTCAAAGTGGGGCACATTATCAGACGTCGACGAATGGTTAATGAAATTTGATTGTATAAATGCCTCACCAAAGAACAGTGCAAAAGCATCAACTATGTCTTGTGGGTCTTTAATTACCACGTCAGCTGGTAGCCTCATCATACCAGGAATCCTGGTGCCAGCCTTCTTAGAACCAATAAAATTCCAAAAGCTAGATGGGTTCAAAGAAATATTCCTTTCGGTGTTTGATATATACAACTTATATTCATTGCGTATTTGTAGTTTGATAAGGCGTCTAAGAGAATGGAATTTATTTTGAAAGAATGGAGAATTGTACATTTTAAAGTCCTTGAAAGCATTTTATTTCCTATAAATGTTCTTAATCAATTCTCGAGAATAATAATTTGGAAATCTTCTTATACAGGATGTCCGCTAATTAATGGTACATGGAAAAACCACAGACTCCTGATGTAAAAATATTACGATTTAACTATATTTACCTATATCCAAAAGTTGATATTAACTGAGATACTGGGTGTTAAAATTAAAACTTTTTTTTTGTTTTTCCCCAATAACTTTAACAAAAGTTAACTTTTTTTCACAAAAATTTGTAGTTAGGGGTTTTTTATGTCGAGAAATTCATTTTTTTAACAAATTGAGTGTACAATGTAGGGGGCGCTGTCTGCGACATCTTTTTCTCTTTCATAAGGTCATAACTTTTTTGTGCTTAACTGTATTTAAGTTTTTATTGAAAATAATACTTTTTTCATATTTTTTACGTAAAAAAGGTATACTACTTTCGGGTCGCTCAGAGTCGCCGTTTTCGAGACATCTGCCTTCAAATTATTTAGTACAGCAGCTCAAGCAAGCAATAATGACGTGTTACTCTTTACCAATCATTTTTTACATCATAAATAATGTATAAGTCATTGAGAATAATGCAGACAAAAATTGGATTATCATTTAAATAACTTTATTTAAAATAACTATGACACTAGAAAATCTATTGAAAGAAAATGACATTAACGAAAGGGACTAAATATGTGATTAACATACAAAACCAAATTGGCATCAGCAGATCTGCCCTTTATAAATTCAAATTGGTCCAGATTTAAAATAGTTTTAAAACTCCCAACTTAATCTCTTAATAACAAGACCATCTAGTAACTTTGGTAACTCTGATTGGTTACATACAGCACAATAGTTGGTCACATCACTTCTATTCCTAGATTTTAAAATAGATTTTAAAATAAATTCTTCCTATGGTACAGAACAACCCGAACTAAGAGATGAATTAAAAGAATTAAAAATAATCCATATTGGCCTTGTAATTGTACACAGGTACACATTCATTCATTCATTCATTTAAACAATCTGGCTTTAATAAAATTAAATTGATCAATAAGGAGCTTAAATTCTTTCCATTGTAAATTTTTATAATTCTTACCAATAACTCCTGGGCCATTATAAAGCCTCTCGGGCTCGCTTTGTCTCAAATGTTTCAAATACAAACACATTCCCGTCAGAAAATCTTTCGGTTGTCCCACGTCCATCCAAAATCCCTCGAGTTCGAAAGCAAACAGTTCATGGTCCTTTGCCATATGTGGAAACACTTCTTTTTCAATCGAAGTGGGCTTGGGTTCGATGCGATTTATCACACTGGGATTGAGCACATATAATCCCGCGTTGATTTTATTCGAAATAAACTCCTGCGGTTTCTCTATGAAGTTTTCGATGCATTTTTTCTCGTCGTAAACCACCACACCATATTTCGAGGGCTCTTCCACTTTTGTGACGACAATAGTGCCTTCACGGCCATGCTTCTTGTGAAATTCGATAAGTTTCTTAAAAGGGAAATCGCAAATGATGTCCGAGTTAAGGACGAAAAAGGGCTTGTCGCTCTTTTTCAAGTGCTCCCCGGCCAAAGCAATAGGCCCGGCTGTCCCTAACGGTTCGGTTTCGTGTGAAAACACCATTTTCACCCCCAGTTTCTCTGCCTCGGCTGCCAGCTCTCTCTCCATCTCCTCGGCCCTGTAGGACACCGCTAAAATCACTTCTGTGACCCCCACTTTCACCAGAGCCTCCACCTGATGCAACAAAATCGGTTTATTAGCGAACTCCACAAGGGGTTTCGGTCTGCTCAAAGTAAGGGGGCGAAGTCTCGTACCGTAACCACCCACTAAAATTAGGGCTCTCATACCCTCTTGGTCGGACATTCTTTTTTTTTTTTTTGTTTTTAAAGTTCAGAACACAATACGGCACTTGACACTGATGATTAATTGTGTAATAAGGGATTACGTGGTTAATTACTGGGGAAATTGATAAGATATATGTGGAAAATCAAAGTTGCCAACAAAGCAGAAATTGAGGTTAGCGTCATATTGTTTGTTTTGATGTTTTTTTGGGGCGTGGCCCAGTTAAGTGACAATGACAGGCGGATGACGTATGACGGACAAGTTGATTTGAGACAACTTTTGAGTAGAACACCATTTTGCACTGTTGCCAAAGGCAATTTTAAAAATATTTCTATAAGAAAATTGTTCATTAGGGAAATTTCTGAAATGTAAATGAAAAAAGTAGCTATGGTTTTCATACCAGCCAAACTTTCAATCTTGTTCTGATTGCTTTTTTTTTTGGGCGTGGCATCGTTAGTGACAGTGGAGATGGGTGACATCGAATGGGATAAAAAGTAAAATGCGCTGTTGCCAAATAATTGTTTTTTTTTCTAAATATTTGTTTATTATCCATTGTATTATTTCGCAGATTTATTCATTATTTAGTAATAAAGCGTTGTCATATTTATTTAATTATTACTACCTTGACAAAAAATCAGAATTTGAATGTTTTCTTTTGGGGCGTTGTCAGCATGACAGTGAGAATGACAGGTATTTGACATATAACCAAAAATTTCTATTTGAGAAAACTTATGAGTGGAAAACTGATTTGCATTGTTGCCATATATACTTTTTCTTAAATATTTCTATAAAAAAACTGTTTATTAGTGCAATCTCTAAAATTTAATGAAAAACATTCCTATAATTTGCATACTAAAAAGCACTACAATGTTGCCAAACTTCAAACCACTTGCCAAAACTTAGGCATTTTAACAATGTTGCCAACAATGCAGAATTTAACGTTGGAGTCATTTTTTTGGAGCGTGTCTTAGTAAAGTGACAGTGACAGGTCTACGAATGGGGTAAAAAGTTAAATGCACTTTTGTCAAACTGGTTTTTTTTAATTGTATATATTTGTAATTGTCAATTTGTTTATTGTAAAGTAGGCTCCAGCGTTGCCAAATCTATTTAATTACTTAAGACAAAAAAGCTTGTTTTGATTGTTTGTGCGTGGCCAGCATGTGACAATGACAAGCGTGTAATTTATGATTTCGATTTGAAACAACTTTTAAATAGAAAATTGATTTGCAATGTTGCCAAACACATTTTCAAAATATTTCTATAAGAAAAGTGTGCAATAAATGCAATTTTTAAAATCTAGTGGAAAAATTCCAATAATTTGCTTAACAAAAAGGTTACAACGTTGCCAAACTTCAAAGCATTTTAATACTGCTGCCAACAAAACCAAATTTAAGGTTAGCGTCATTTTTTTTTGGGGCGTGACCTATTAAGTGATAGTGACATGTGACAGATGACATCGAATGAGGAAATACGTGAAACGCCTTGTTGCCAAATAATTATTTATATATATTTGTCAAATAAACCAGGGTTGTCAAATCTATTTAATTACATTGAAAATTGACAACAAAGCAGAATTTAAGCTTGCCTATGACATATGATCGACTATTTCGGTTTGAGACAACTTTTGAGTGACAAACCAGTTTTACACTGTTGCCAAACACTTTTTCAGAAATATGTCAACGAAAAACTGTTTATTGCGTGTCATTTCTAAAATCTAAATAATTTTTTTTTAAAGTATTGCAACGTTGCCAAACTTCAAAGCACTCTTGTCAAATCTCTAAAGCGTCATTCCAAACATCATCATCATTAACATTGTTGCCAACAAACCCAAATTTTAGGGCGATAATTTTTGAGCGAAAAACCGGCTTATACTGTTACCAAACACACTTTTTCAAAAATATTACTGTAGAAAAACTATTTCACATTTATTTTCTAATGTGTAATGCAAAAAGTTCCTTTAATTCCTATATTAAAAAGTATTACAACGTTGCCAAATTTTAAATCAATATTTCCAATTCTCAAAGCATCTGAACAATATTGCCATTAAAGCAGAATTTAAGGTTAGCGTCATGATGTTTTTTTGATCCTGTCACTGTCACTTATTATGAATGACAAACCAGTTTCCAGTCACAAAAAGTGACAGTGACAAGTGGTTGACGTATGACAGATGGATGCGAATAAGGGACAAGTTTTGGGTAAAAAAGTGGAACGCACTGTTGCCAAATAACAATAATTCTAACACAAAGAATTTCTATTATACTAACAAAACATGTTTTTTGCAGGATACTCTTCACGCTCCCCCGGCCAAAGAAGTCCCGTTTGAAGACCATTGCAACTTCAAATACCTCTTCAACTTTCGCGGTGTTGCCGCTAGTTTCCGTTTCAAGCACATCCTACTGTGCAAATCGTTGGTTTTCCACGTAGGGAACGAGTGGAAGGAGTTCTTTTACGACTCCCTTAAACCATGGATCCACTATATTCCGGTTGAGGCAAAAGCGACCAAAAGAGAATTAGAAGTTCTACTAGAATTCGCCGAGGAGAACGAGGAACTGGCAAAGGAAATTGCGGAAAACGGTTACGAGTTTATTTGGAATAATTTGAGGATGAAAGATGTGGAATGTTATTGGAAGAGGTTGCTGGACGAGTACGGGAAGTTGTTGAAGTTTGAGGTGGTACGGGATGAGAACCTCGTTGAGGTTAGAGGTTAGGTTGTAGTCTCATTTTGTTAATGTTTTAAGTGGAGACAATAATCTCTTAATGTTAAGACTTAATTGTATTAATGAATAATTTGCATTCCTTAGCAAGCTTTAACGGTGCGGTTTTCACGGCGGACGTTAAGTAATAAGTTCTTTTATGTGACGGTCTTAAGTTTTGAGATATACTGGTCGAATTAAATGGACAATGCCTGAAAGAAACAAATAAAGTCCAAGAATGTGGAAATCCATGTGAAATTATTAACTATTAGCACTCCCTATGAGCCGCCATTGTATTTCACCATTCCGAATTTTTTTTTATACTACACTAAACTTAAGAGAAATATTAACATTCCTAGTGATATTAAAAAGGTTTATTTATATTCCGTCAATATTCTAATTTTTGTTTCCTGGAAGTTCCTGGAACGTTCTAAAACTGCTACCTAACAAATATATCTAAAAAAGACCTGACGGTCTCTCAAGTACATTTCAAGAATATTATGCGTTGCTTTTGTAAAATTGATGTAAAACGAATATACCCAGAGAGATTTTTTGTTAAACTAAATCACTAAAAAGTGACAATAATACTCAATAAAATATTAGTGTGATAAGTGACAATAATATGCATGTATTGACTTAATGGAGAAATAAATATATTTAAATCCCAAATTGGTATTTTTACTGAAAAGTGCCAAATACATGAATCCTATAGAAGCAAAACCCATCCGACAAATCCACTTTTGGTCAAAAACGAGGTTATTGTTTTGAACTGTTTACATAATAAAAATTCGCAGATTTAAATAGGTTTGTGGTATCAAAAACCGTCAAAATACGTTGAAATTTAAAGTAGAATAATGGCTAGTTTCAAAATCCGCCAACGCGTCGTAACAAAAACCAACAAATCCATTTCGACCGATCACGGCGCTCCCGGCGTCCACATAATAATAATTTTACGCGCGAATTTTTTACGATGTTTGTTCGTATAACGTTGTTCGCGGACTCGAACAGTAGTATTTTGTACTTTTATTTAATTATTGCCAATTTTTTTATTAAATCATAAGTTTTAAGTGCCTAAAACTCTATGAAATGGAATTGACAAAAGCAATTGCTTAACTAGCAAATGCTATAAGTAAAAGCAATTGCTGGATCTATGATATGAATAAAATTTTGAAGCAAATGCTGCTTTTCCTATATGTATGTAGTAATTGCTTATTCGTCCACGCGTCTCCACTCCTATTTATAGATTTTTATTTGGTACCGAACTTGAAAATTTTGCATCGTCCACTCATCAAAATTCCTGCCTTATCGTCGCCTTCCCAGATATTTGTGTTTTTTTTTTTATAAACATTTGCTATTTATGTCTCAGTTCGGCGACAAGAGACCAAAATGTCGTATTGTCGTTCGCAAAACTAACGAGTTTTTTAGAACATAGGTACAAGTCTATATATTTTTTATAAAGATAAATAATCGTAATATGGGGGATTTGAGTGAAATTGAAGAAATTGATAGTGATGAAGAAATTATAGACAAGAATTTAATATTCCTACACACATTAAAGGAAAATAAAATCGTATTTAATAAATCACAAGTTCCGCAAGTTAAAGTAGAAAAAGAAGTCGCTTTAACCGTGTTAGTAAAGCAATATAAAATTTTTAACGCCCTACTTACAACAAAACAGCTGTCAAAGAAAATTAGTAATATGGAGGCAGAGATAAAAAAAAAAGTTTGATGTTAATAAGACGGGTAATAAACCAATAATCTATAAACCTTGGGAAAAATTATTATTAGAAATTTTCGAAGTAGAAAAGAATCCCGTTTTTAAAAAAAT
Source organism: Anthonomus grandis grandis (assembly GCF_022605725.1). Classification (NCBI taxonomy): domain Eukaryota; kingdom Metazoa; phylum Arthropoda; class Insecta; order Coleoptera; family Curculionidae; genus Anthonomus; species Anthonomus grandis. The sequence continues at coordinate 29,018,234 of NC_065554.1, forward strand.
ACCAGGTATGTTACATAATATTTTTTTAGCGATGTATATTTAATAAAAAAATATAAACTTTTAGGTGCTGCGTCTGTTGGAGCTTATGAAGAAATACTTGATATACGGTCTACATCAGCGTGTGACCCTGCTATCCCTGCAGCTGCACCTATAAAGAAAAGTAAAATATCAAGTAAATTGCCGGAAACTAATGAAACAAAAATATTATCGACTGCTGAACCGCAACGATTGGTTTTATTAGAGCAGCTAAAATTAAGTCGTATGCAACAGGAAGAAATTCTCACGAGGAAACTTGGAAGTGATAACTCACTTGAATCAAGCAATCTTGTTACAGAAGGGGGCAAAGTGTTTCGCAATAGTTATAGTTCATTCACTAATATTCACAAATCACTAATATTTTCGCAAAAATTATAGTTACAGAACACTATTATATTTGTAGCAGTATTATTTTTCTTCATCCATATTAATTAGTTCAATTCCTTACATATTACAACTAGAATTTATATTTTAAGTGGGATTAAATCGTAAGAATAAATGTTAAGTTCAAAATGTGTCAAATTTATTTTCATATTTTCATTTATTTTAATGTTAATACAGTAAGGGCACAAAGTATGCACACCCCCCCCCCCCCCCCACACACACATACGCATAAATTTAAAAAATAATGAACTTTTTTGACGAAAATCAATCAGAACGTTTAAGCGTTTTTCTAAAAAATATTTCCTTACGCTTTAATAAATTTATGCGTGACTTTACGCTGGCACTGCATATAAAATCTATAAAATTTGCTTTTGAGAACTACAATTATAGATACTTACACGATTATTGAAGAGCATTTCAGTTATTAATTCTCTTTTTTGCTGTCCTAATTGACGAACTATATTTGTTGGCATATCGTTATTTTGTGCGTCAATTTCATAATTGATTTCTTCAATAAAATTGAAATCTTCATCATGCAGATGTTTTGCCATATTATGAAGCGCAACGCAGGGAATTATAATCGATGGTGTTGTTTCTAATTTATTTCTAATTTTGTACTGAAGGATAGGAAATCTTGCTTTTAACTGCCCAAAACATCGTTCAATTATTACACGTTCTCGACAGAAAACATTATTATAATTTTGCTGCTGTTGGGTTGTCGGATTTCTCCAGGGAGTCATAAACCAAGGCGATATTGAGTAGCCATCGTCTCCTAATAGTACACATTGTTCTGCGCTGTTCTTAAGGATATTGTATATGTTGGAATTTTTATATTGGAATTTAGAATTTTTATTTAATTATAATCTGGCAATACTCTCAGAAATATTTTTATCTTAGTTTGAAGTGATAATGCAGCTCCTCGTTTTTCACCAGTACTATTTAAGAAGTAATTTGCTAACCAGTCAACATTTTCACGGTCAAATCGATATAACTTTCTAAAATCATCGTCTCTGCAATTTTTACGTACACTGTATATTTTATTTACGTACACTGTATATTTTTACGCAGTCATATATTCAGCCATGTTAACCGACACACTAAACTGAGGTTTGTAGCCACAAATGAACGAATTTACTCTTATCAAGAAAAATGATGGTGCGGTTGACCTACCTTAGCAATTGCTTCACTACAAAAAGCAATTCCTTAATTTATTCATAACATTTTCAGCAAGTGATAGCAATTGCTTCTAATATTTAAGAAAAAGCTTTGACTAGAATTATTTTCTAACTGTTTCAGCAATTGCTGGAGGCAAAAGCAGTTACTTCAGGTTTTATTCATTGCTTTTCAAGCAAATACTTAAATTTTATAAGGAAAAGCAATTGCTGCAATTTTATTCATTAGGCTCATTGTCAATGTACGATGTTTCAAATTTTCATAAAACTTTTTATCTTCACAAAACTAAAATTGAGCAAGACAACCGAATTTTAAAGCACTGCCTGATTAGAGATGTTTAATAGCAAAAGGACCCAAAATGAAAAGGTCGCGTCTAAAAGAAATTTTTCAGTTGTTTATAATATTCCCAAGGCCAATACTTTAAAACTGGTTCCAGTTTGCAGGAATGCATTTACTAAAATCTTGGCAGTTGGTAAAGAAGTTTTTTGCAATGATATTTAATACCAATTACAACATTGGGTTTGGTTTACCCCGCCCTGATGTGTGTTCCGTGTGTCTCTAATTCACAGAAAAAATAAAAAATGAGAAAGACGAAAATAAAAAAAATTAACTAATGACGGAAAGTCATGTACATAAATTACGCGCCAAGGCTTTCTTTCACCATTTAAAAGAAGAAAAACCTGAACTAATTACAATATAATTTGATTGCCAGAAGAATCAGGTCCTACCAAAGATCCCTGACCAATCAGTTTATTATAGCCGCCAGCTTTATATTTACAATTTTACCATTGTTACTGGCAGTTCACACTCACCCCTCACTAAAAATAATGCGTCAATTTATGCTTGGACTGAAGACGAATACCATAAGGGATCAAATGAAATAGCAAGTGCTGTATTTTACAAACTTTGTCAACTAGACCTTAGGAATAAAAATAAAGTAAGACTTGTTGCTAACGGATGTGCAGGTCAGAATTAAAACTCTACTTTAGTTACAATGTGTACCATGTGGCTTAGTCAGAAGGCTCCTCAGTCAGTCTCAAAATTAGAAATTATCTTTCCAGTTGTTGGGCATTCTTTTCTCCCTGCAGGTCGTGTGTTCGCTCGAATTAAAAAAAAAATATAAAAAAAGAAGGAGTCTTAGTCTCCATGGAACAGTACCTAAATATTTTTGCTGATCACGGTAAAGTTTATCAATTTGGATCTGACTTAGAAGTGCACAATTGGAAGAAAGCTTGTAAGGAAACAGTAAAACCTACTGGACAATGGCACTTCTCATTTAATGCATGCAAGAGGTACATATTGAATCGCACTAGTTCTGGACAGGTTACGATTCGAGGAGAGCAGTCCTATAAATCAGATCTGGGAGTTAAAAAAGGGCAAGCCACCAACCGACATAAAACCAGTATTAGTTCAAAAGGGGCCAAATCCTAAAAAGCTAAAGGATGTCCAAACACTCCTCACCAAACATTATGGAGATAAATGGAAAGAACTGAATGAATTGGAATACTAAAGGAATATTCTTGAAAAATACCAATTGGAAATTCTGGAGAACATAGAAATTCCAGAAAATGAAGAGAATTTGTGTGAAAACATGCCTTATTTAAGTGATTTGTTAGTTTAAACTATTTTTTAAATAATTTCGGTATAAGTATCTATGTTTGTTAAATTTTTCCGTAATAAAATACGTATTTAAAAAACAAAAGTTTTTTTTTACAAAATACGACAAATCCACTATGGTCAGTTTCAAAACCCAACAAAAAAAAAATTAATTTCAAATAACTTTACACTAAGACGTTTTTCCAGGTTGAATTGTTCAAAATTAGATGCTTGATGACTTGCTCTATGTATATAAAGAAACTTAAAAAGATATTGAGTTTTTAACTTTTCTAAACTCCTTATCGTTTCTTCTCATTTCCCAAAATTTTCTAAAAGTGGATTTGTCGGATTTTGCTTTTATAGGATTCACATGTATATAATGGCATGATTCCATCTGTATATTATGGCGAATATTTTTCTGGTTATACTCTTGACTGTTACAGAAAAAAAAATTACATTTTTCACTGGCACAATATTTAATACATACATTTAGACTTACTGACAACCCTAGGTAACTCTACAATATTAGAGCATACAAAACGTAATAAAATAAATAAAAAGGAATGTTTAAAATATCCGTATAACTTACAGTACTTCGATAAAATATAGAGAGAGATAGAGACTAATCCAGGTCTGGCAAGAACTAAACTCCCTTAAATAAAACACTATCGTCTCTTACGCAGGCACACAAAGTCTTTGGCACACATTTTCTACCCGCACCCTTAAAATCCTATAAACATCCGCGGCCAAATCGTCCACCGTAACGAACCGGCACTTTTGAAAGCAAAAGATGTCGCTCAAGAACCCCATGACTTGCTCCTTGAAAAACACACAGGTCTCCCTCAAGGACTCGTCGGAACCGAGGAAACCCCAGGCCAAAAGGGGGCTCAACTGTTCCGAAATCGCGTAGAAATGCGCCATAAACCCGTTCGGGAACTTGAGGCGGCGTCGTTTCGCTTTGAGGACGCTCCATACGGCGGTGGTGAGGGCGGTTTCTTTGAAACCTTTTGAGAGCCACCGGTTCTGGATGACGGCCATTACGGAGGAGGGGGGGCTCTCCAGGTCTTCGAACGCGTCCATCAGGATGTAGTCGAGCACCACGTCGTAGAAGGTGAGCGCCTTCACGCCCCTGGTGCTCAGTTCCTCTTCCAGGTCTCGCCATTGGCCCGGATCCTGGATGAATTGCAGGATCTCTTCGTACGCTGAAAGAAATCAGTTTTTAGTATTGTATCGGCATTGATTATTCAGGCTCTTTGAAATTATAAACGATACAGGTAAAATTTTTACACGGTGCCTATAGTCCAGAGTTGGATGAATGATGTCTTTCCTATTTGAGATACCTCTTGCTGGTTTTTCCTTCTGAGGTAAAGTACGCATTTTTGCGGAATAACTGTAAAATAGTAAACATGGTGATGGATAGTATTTACAGGTGTCTAGAACAAACTATTGTTGATTGCTGGAAGCCCCTAACTGCTAAGGTATGTATTAAATGCTGTAAATTTATTTTGCATGGTTCAGTCTAAATAAATCACACTTTTAATCACATTGGACCTATGGCCCTGTTCACAGACTAATATTAAATTAATAAACTATTCTATCTTCCAATCTATTTCTTCTAAAACTATCTATTCTTTAACAAATCAAATCAAACATTCATCATACAAGTATGCGGCATAAAGTTGTACTGTTTTAGATCCAATGACCTAGATTCTTGCATCGATTATGATTGTGAATAAAAAAGTTATTTCGGGTCTTACCAATCAAAAAATCTTTAGGATCCCGATCGGCGTACAACATCAGATTGACCAAAATTTGTCTACCAGCATCTGCGAACCAACAATAGTTCGCCGGGTCTCTCAACAGATGCTGAAATGCCAACCTAAGACAGTGCAATTTGGCCAAATATTCGCCGTCCGATCCGCATTTCACCACTTCGGTTCTTAAGGTGCGACAGGGGATGCCCCCGTTTTCCAGTTGACGCAGCGCCATCTGGTAAAGCGGGTAGGACTCCAGGTCGGGGAAGTAGTCGGAGAATTCTTCGAATTCTTTGAGATCGGCCACCTGAATGAGAATAGAATTGAGAATAAGGTGGTCAAAATCTGGTTAGATGATCATGTTTTTTCTCTGGTACATTGGCTTTACTACAAGTTGAGTGTTTAAGCCACGAAAATACACTTACAAATATAGATACTGAATCAGACACATCAATGACCATGAGATTCGAACCAAACCCAATAAATTAGGTCGCAAGAAGCCAACTCAACCCAACTGCCTGGAATTTATTTATTTTTTTCTTCCAGGCAGTTGAACCCAGTTTCTAGGGATTTTCAAATGACTTTTAAATTATTTTCTGGATGTATGGAAAGTGGATCTGCTCTCTATTTCTGTGATTAACCTGATTATGTGTATTGGGTTCAGTGTAGACGGTTCTCCAGAGAAAATGTCCACAGGAAAGATGAGGGAGACATAGATGCTTTGAGATTGTCAATTTTCCAAGTCTCAAATGTTTTAGTTTTTTTTTGGTATGGTAAAGGGAAATTAGAAAAAAGGGAATCAATTTAAATCGTCGGACAGCACTTAATAATTTTTTTTTAATTTAGATCTGAACAAATGACTTTTTTACGATCTTTTAAAAAATTAATTAGAAATGCAAGATCCAACAGGGAACTGAATGTTGATTCTCCAGCATTTCCTGAGAAAATTCTAAAACATCCTCTATAAGTTATAGCCAAGAAATAGGAATTCTTATTACAGGCGTGCCTGTAAAAAATAAAATAATTTCTCACTCTTACTGGTCAAAATTTTGAAATTCTTGATTTTTAAGATTCTTTAAGGCTTTTCCAGTTTTTTGTGAAAAAAAAATTAAAATTTCTTCCAGGCAATATTCTCCTGACATCCAGAAGGAAACTGAAGGCTTTTCCTGACCTTTTTTGATCAACAAAATTCAATTTTCCAGGTCCAAAGCCAACCACAACAATTTCGTCGTCTTCTTCAAAATGACCTTATTGGAAATTTCATAACTGAAGACTTCTGCGGCATTTCCTGAAAAAAATTTGAAAATCCGTACCATGATAATCAAATTATTAGAATTCTTATTGCAGGAGTATCTGTGAGAATCAAAATAATTTAAGACTAGTGAATATCTTGGATTTGAGTTGTCAGAATTCTGAAATTCATGATTTATGACAAAAAAAATAATAAAACTATGCCTCGTTTGTAAACGGATTAATGAAGTAAGAAAAGTAACTTTTTAAATCGATTCAAGACATTTATGAGAGGTGAGATGCGGTAGAAAGTCAAAAAGTGCACTTTTAACCCCCTTTTTTGACCTAAATCCTTATCTCAGAACCAGGAATCATTGACGATCGCAATGAAATGATGCCTATCGTTTGTAAACGGATTAACGAAGTAAGACAAGTAACTTTCTAAAATGATTCAAGACATTTATGAGAGGTGAGATGTGGTAGAAAGTCAAAAAGTGAACTTTTACCCCCTTTTTTTACTTAAATCCTTATCTCATAACCAGGAATCATTGACGATCGCTATAAAATTATGCCTATCGGTTGTAAACGGATTAATGGAGTAAGAAAAGTAACTTTTTAAAATGATTCAAGACATTTGTGAGAGGTGAGATGCTGTAGAAAGTCAAAAAGTGGACTTTTACCCCCTTTTTTCACTTAAATCCTTATCTCAGAATTAGGAATCATTGACGATCGCTATGAAATTATGCCTATCGTTTGTAAATGGATTAATGAACTAAGAAAAGTAACTTTTTAAAATGATTCAAGACATTTATGAGAGGTGAGATGCGGTAGAAAGTCAAAAAGTGGACTTTTACCCCCTTTTTTGACTTAAATCCTTATCTCAGAACCAGGAATCATTGACGATCGCTATGAAATTATGCCTATCATTTGTAAACGGATTAATGAACTAAGAAATGTAACTTTTTAAAATAATTCAAGACATTTGTGAGAGGTGAGATGCGGTAGAAAGTCAAAAAGTGGACTTTTACCCCCTTTTTTGACTTAAATCCTTATCTCAGAACCAGGAATCATTGACGATCGCTATGAAATTATGCCTATCATTTGTAAACGGATTAATGAAGTAAGAAAAGTAACTTTTTAAAGTGATTCAAGACATTTGTGAGAGGTGAGATGCGGTAGAATGTCATAAAGTGGACTTTTACCCCCTTTCTTGATCTAAATCCTTATCTCAGAACCAGGAATCATTGACGATCGCAATGAAATGATGCCTATCGTTTGTAAACGGATTAACGAAGTAAGACAAGTAACTTTCTAAAATGATTCAAGACATTTATGAGAGGTGAGATGCGGTAGAAAGTCAAAAAGTGGACTTTTACCCCCTTTTTTGACTTAAATCCTTATCTCAGAACCAGGAATCATTGACGATCGCTATGAAATTATGCCTATCATTTGTAAACGGATTAATGAAGTAAGAAAAGTAACTTTTTAAAGTGATTCAAGACATTTGTGAGAGGTGAGATGCGGTAGAATGTCATAAAGTGGACTTTTACCCCCTTTCTTGATCTAAATCCTTATCTCAGAACCAGGAATCATTGACGATCGCAATGAAATGATGCCTATCGTTTGTAAACGGATTAACGAAGTAAGACAAGTAACTTTCTAAAATGATTCAAGACATTTATGAGAGGTGAGATGCGGTAGAAAGTCAAAAAGTGGACTTTTACCCCCTTTTTTGACTTAAATCCTTATCTCAGAACCAGGAATCATTGACGATCGCTATGAAATTATGCCTATCATTTGTAAACGGATTAATGAAGTAAGAAAAGTAACTTTTTAAAGTGATTCAAGACATTTGTGAGAGGTGAGATGCGGTAGAATGTCAAAAAGTGGACTTTTACCCCCTTTCTTGATCTAAATCCTTATCTCAGAACCAGGAATCATTGACGATCGCAATGAAATGATGCCTATCGTTTGTAAACGGATTAACGAAGTAAGACAAGTAACTTTCTAAAATGATTCAAGACATTTATGAGAGGTGAGATGCGGTAGAAAGTCAAAAAGTGGACTTTTACCCCCTTTTTTGACTTAAATCCTTATCTCAGAACCAGGAATCATTGACGATCGCTATGAAATTATGCCTATCATTTGTAAACGGATTAATGAAGTAAGAAAAGTAACTTTTTAAAGTGATTCAAGACATTTGTGAGAGGTGAGATGCGGTAGAATGTCATAAAGTGGACTTTTACCCCCTTTCTTGATCTAAATCCTTATCTCAGAACCAGGAATCATTAACGATCGCTATGAAATTATGCCTATCGTTTGTAAACGGATTAACAGACTAAGAAAAGTAACTTTTTAAAATGATTCAAGACATTTGTGAGAAGTGAGATGCGGTAGAAAGTCAAACTCAAACCTAAATCCTTATCTCAGAACCAGTGAGATTTCTCGTTATCCAGCCTTAAAAAAAGCCTTTTGAAAAAGCCCAGCCTTTGAAAAAAGTACAGAAGCCCTTGCAATAATACCCAAAAAATTTGAATTCTGATTACACAAGTGCACGCGAGAAATAAAACAATTTATCACGTGTAGTAGTCTGCCATGAAAAAAATTAGAAATTCCTTTCTTCGTTTTGGAATTATTTAGGCAGTTACTTAGTTTTCTTCGAAGCAATTGAACTTATTTCTCACTCTTCCAAATTGTTTCCTACTTTTTCCCTATAATTGTTTATTAATCTTGTTGACTAGGAAATTGATTCAGGAGGAAACCGAATGTTTATATTCAGCCTTTCTTAAAAAGACTGTAAAACTCTTGTTTGTAGATGATAGCCAGTAAGTAAAATGGGGACCTAATTGTTGACAAAACTCTAGATACAGGAAATTTCATTTGATTGATTGTTTAACCACTTTGAAAAATAAAATTAGGTCACTTATTTAATCAAAGGAAGTTTTATTCAGTGGAAAATTCAGCAAGAAAGTGCTGCAACAGCTAGGATAACTTAAACCAAAATTCCACCTGCAGTTATAGTCAAGATAGTCAAGTATAGTCATAGTATAGTCAAGGAATTCTTATTGCAGGAGTGCCTGTAAAAAGCAAAATATTTTCGCTCTTTAATGAATAAAATTTGGCAATTTTAGATTTATGGATTTTTCTGTGAAAAAAAAGAAATTTCTTCCAGGCAGTTGAAAAATGCAATTTGGAAAAATTATCCCTTTTTTCGTTTTGGCTGATTTAAGACCCATTTCTCACATCTTCCAGGCTCTCCAAATGATTTTTTAACTTTTCTATGGAAGTTTATTAGTCTAGTTAAGAAATTGATTGGCAATCCAGGAGGAAAGTGATCTTTTTTCCAGTATTTCCGGAGAAAAATTGCTTGTAAGAAACACAATCATTTCTCATTAAAAAATCATGAAATTTAAGAGCCAAATTTCTAAAATTCATGTTTTTTTGGCTTTTCCAGATAAAATTATAAAAATCCTCCTAATAGAAGATAATCATAAAGAACAGACCGTTTTAACTGCCTGGAATAAGGTAAAAATTACCTGAAAATTATGCAACCTTTTATTCCCTTCTTTCTACTTGTTTCAACGATACCTTTCAAACGTTTTGCTTCATCGTTTTCTTCTAAGAGGTCTACATTCAGGTGGGTCAAAATCAATTTTTGTTCAAAGCAATTTACGAACTGAGTTAGATGATTTAAACAACAACCTCTCTTAGAGAGCCCAATTTCCATATAATCCACTGCATTCTTTCATATAAACATAATGTCCTTAAATGGGCTTTAATGTTCTTAATATAAATTATAGGTCGTCTATATAACTATTCTCTTTATGCTACGTCCGCTCTATGTTCCATGGTTATAACTGAAAAGCTTGGAAAAAATATTAATAAGTGCCTGAAATGAAAACTTTTTTCCCGTTCTATTTTCGAATGATGGCCTAATCACCTTAAAAGATTGATTCAACAAGCGTTAATGGTTCAGTAGATGTCTGATCTACTCTCGATCCGTTCATGGAAATACCAAAAAAAAAAAAATGAAAATCTCAGTTTCAAACTTGACCGGAATAACCGCCGATAATTTACAACGCACCTAAAAAACGATATTCAACAAACCGATATATGCCCATTTACGTACCAATCACGATAAAGCTAATTTAAATAAAGTATCGAGAATATGGTAATGTAAACGGCAAATATGGCGCGTTATATAATTGGGAGCATGTTAGCTAGCGGTCGTCCTTCACCAAAAAAATTATGTTTACTATTCTCCATATCGTTTGAATTTTAACACTGATAAGTCTCCACGTTATATTTACTTGGTCTTGGGCAGAAGCGAAGCTCTCGCCCCCGGACAGGTCGGTGTCGAGGCCATTTTCACGTTCCCTGGAACTTTCCGGCCTAAATAGGACCGACCGTTCGTCTAGGAAGAGCATCTCGGAGTTTTCCTGAAATAAAAACAAACAACGCGGTTTTACTACAATTTTTAGTAATGACAACACTGTAAAAGACTCGTTAGTAGTGATTTGTCACTTGTCATAACTGTCAAACCTGTGACGCAGTCTTGTCTGTGAAGAGTCGATCCGGCGTTGCAAAAGTTAGGCGGCAAATTTGAATTTACTACCACTGAACTGAGGTGTGAAGTAATTTTGAAACTTAATATGGCAACGTCTTGCAAAATGTCAAATGTCGTGACGGTTAGAAATGTCAATTTGGCATTTGACAAGGTCATTCTTTTAGATCAGTTTTTTTTCAATAAAATTAAAACAGCGCACCTAATTGTTTCACTTATGTATTTTTACTAATATGACATTTCCCGTCTTTCTCGCTCTCTCTACAATTCAGGTCATATGAGGGAGCTGTCACTTATCATAACTGTCAATGAAATGTCATCAAGTAAATCCAGAAGCTTCTATAAGGAACGTTTAGATCTGATATTGCCATTTCAAATTTGTACAATGTAGGCGGCAAATTTAAATTTACTACTGAAACTGAAATTTAAATCTACTACTGAATTGATTAAATCAAGTACATCATTAAATGTAATTAAATGTGGCAACATCGGAATGTGTCCTTCCTGTCATGTTAATTTGCCAAACATCCTAGCGGTCAAAAAACTTCAAGTGTCAACTTTAAATTTAAATTCGACGTATGACATACACCATACAGTTGTCCAAGTTGTCATATTTATTTTTTGCTTTTATTTCACTTAATTTTTTTGTAATTAAAACTGAATTGAAAACTGACAACGTTGGAGCGTATCCGTCCAAATAGGTGCTTCTGTCAACAATCAAATATTGCATACGTATTGTAATTGTCACGCCTAAAAACGTCATGGTTTTTATCTGTCAATTGTCATCGATCAAAAACTGAAGCGGTGTCAGCTGTCATAATAGGCAAATGTCACAACTGTTATCTGTCAAAAATCGATACGATGAAGAAAGCAAGTGTTGCCAAATGCCTAAAGTTTTTTCTTTTTTCGCTGAATTTGAATCCCAATTAAAGAAAGGATTAAGTTGAAAATTTCAATAAATAAGGTTTAATGCAAAGTGGAATCTGGCAACGTCAAAGTGTGTCCGCCTGAACAGGTGCTTTTATACTGTCAAATATGGTGGCTGTCAGAAACGTCAAGTGTCAACTGCCATTCCTGATAATCCATCAAACCATCCATCATCCATAGTTATCAAGTTTGTCTTGACAAAAAGATGGATTGATGCATGATATGTCACAACTGTCATCTGTCAAAATTGATAAAATATCAGAAGCCAGGGTTGCCAATTGCCGGGAATTTGTCACTTGTCATAACTGTTACACCTATGACGCACCACCAATCTATGGGGATTCGATCCGGCCTTGCATAAATTAGGCGGCAAATTTAAGTTTATTACTACTCAACTGATTAAATCAAATTTGTCATTAAGTATAATGTTATTTGGATTAACTTTTATTAAAATTCAATGTGGCAACATCGAAATTTGTCGTTTCTGTCAAATCAACTTGCCAAATTGTCAAACGTTTTAGTCGGTCAAAAACGTCAAGTGTCATTTTGATATTTAAATTTGACGTTGATTATACAACGTTGTCACCTTCACTTTTTTCTTGCATTTCAATTATTCTGTTTTTAATTAAAACTCTTTCACAGATTTAAGTTTTTCACATACATGTTTGAGAAAAAAAAAGATGTTGTACAGTTGAATATTATTAAATAAAGCATGTGTAGTTCAATATGGCAACGTCGGAGTGTATCTATCTAAATAGGTGCTTCTGTGAACAATTAAATAAGGCACACGTATTGTAGCTATCACAAACGTCAAATGTCAACTGTCATGCCCAAAAATGTCAAAGTTTATAGATGTCATTTGTCACTTGTCATCGATCAAAAACCAATGTAGCGATGTCATAATAAGCAAATGTCACAAGTTGAGGGAAGCCAGTGTTGCCAAATATCTAGAATTTTTCCTGTTTGTTGTTAAATTTGAATCTTAATGAAAGGCAGGATTTTGTTGGAAAATTTAATATAGGTTTAATGCAACAGGCAATATGGCAATGTCGGAATAAGCCCTTCTATATAAGTATTTATATCATGACAGCATAAATGTCAAACATGGTGGCTGTCAAAAACGTCATTCCTAACAAATCATCTAACTTCATAGTGATCAAGTTTGCCTTGGCAAAAAATTGACACTTCAACTGTCAAAAGTGAAACAACAAACCAGTCTTGCCAACTGACTTATCTGTCATGATAGGCAACGGTCACAACTATTATCTGTCAAAAATTATTAATAAGATGAGGGAAGCCAGGGTTGCCAAGTGCCTGGAATTTTTTCCTTTTTTAATGAATTTGAATCCTAATCAAAAGGAGGATATTGTTGAAAAATTTAATGCAAAGTGCAATATGACAACGTCGAAGTGTGACCTTCCAAAAAGTAAAACGTCAAGCTATCAAAAGCGTCATAGTTGTCATATATGCCTCTGCAAACAGGTGCTTCTCAAGAACTTCGTTGCTACTATCCCTCGATAATTAAGGAAGCTACGATGATTGTCATCTGATCAAATCCAGTGGTATCAACTGCCGGAAATTTTTTTCTTTTTTCAAGTTTAAGCCTGATTAAAGAGAGAGAGAGAGAGTAAAAAGATTTTGTTGGAAAATTGCACCAGCCAGTACCTAAAAAGATCAAACTCTATTATTATAATCAATTATGTCTTTGCAAGCAGTAAACCACGGCTTGTATCATGTGTCATATCTAGCAAATGTCACCACTGTCATCTGTCAAACGATGTGACTGAAAATCAGTGCTGCCAACTGTCATGTGATCTATCTGTCAGAAATAAATAAAATATGGCGTCTTTCATCTTCATTCGTCTTTCAACTGCCTTTTTACTAATTTTAGTCCTAATCCAAAGAGAGGAAGAGAAAATGAGAGATGTCTTTGCAAACAGTAAACCACGACTGTTATTATGTGTCATTAAAAGCAAATGTCACAACTGTCATCTGTCAAGAAAGGTGATTAAAACAAGTGTCGCCAACTGCCGTGACTTTTTCCTTCATTTGATATATATGACAAGCAACCCACTCTTAATTACACCCAGTATTTCTAATTTATTCACTCAGGTTTCTTCTATTAACTACAAGTATAACATATAAAATATTTTATATGCAATGCAATATGACAACGTCGAAATATTCGCAAACAAAAACGTCAACTGTCATGCCATGTGATTTAAAGACGTCAAAATGTCATAAGGGGCAACATATATTGACGTAAAGCCAAACAGTTTCTGACATATCATTAAAAAATATTAAAAACTGAAATAAAGTGTCAATTATGTTTACAGAGGCTTAAAAACATCAACTTATCAACTGTCATTTGTCAAAAGTCAGTGTTGCCAAATGTCCCCTTTAAGGCTAAATTAAATTTTGCCCAAAAGGAATAACGCGAGGATTTCATACAAATGATCAATCGTGAATGTCAAATGTCACAACTGTCATCTGTCAAAAATGGATACGATGAGGAAAGCAAGTGTTGCCAAATACCTAAAGGTTTATGTTTTTTCGCTAAATTTGAATCCCAATTAAAAAAAGAATTAAGTGGAAAATTTCAATATAGGTTTAATGCAAAGTGGAATCTGGCAACGTCAAAGTATGTCCGCCTGAACAGGTGCTTTCGTACTGTCAAATAAGTGTCAACTGTCATTCCTAATAATCCGTCGAACTCTATAGTTATCAAGGGTGTCTTGGCAAAAAAATGTGTCATATCTAGCAAATGTCACCACTGTCATCTGTCGAAAGATGTGACTGAAAATCAGTGGTGCCAACTGTCATGTAATCTATCTGTCAGAAATAAATAAAACATGACGTCTTTCATCTGTTTGAAATCTATTCGATGATTAAATCCAGTGGTGCCAACTGCCGAGAATTTTTTTTTTAACTTTTTTTAGACCTAATCCAAAGAGAGGAAGAGAGAGTGAGAGATGTCTTTGCAAACAGTAAAGCACGACTTGTAACATGTATCATAAATAGCAAATGTCACAACTGTTATCTAACTATCAGCATTGCCAACTGTCATTTGTCGAAAATTAATAAACCTATTATAATTGTCACCTATCAGAAACCTATACAATGACCACATCCAACGTTGACAAATGCTGGGAATTTTTTTCTGCCTGATTTTCGATTTGATTAAAAAAAGAGAGAGAGGAAGTGCCTAAAAAGGTCTAGCCTCATAATAATTAAGTAAGCCTTTGCACACAGTTAACCACGGCATATATGTGTCATAATAGCAAATATCACAACTGTCATCTGTCAAGAAACGTGATTAAAGCCATTGTTGCCAAGAGCCAAAACTTTTTCCTTTATTTAAAATATATGACCCACCATAATTTTTAACTCAGATTTCTTACATTAATTACAAGCATAACATATCATAAAATATTTTATATGCAATTGAATAAATCTGACAACGTTGAAATATTAGCAAACAAAAACGTCAAGTGTCAACTGTCATGTTATGTGATTTAAAAATGTCAAATGTCATAAGGGACAACATATATTGACGTAAAGCTAAACAGTTTTTGACATTTAATCAAAAATTATTGAAACTAAAATGATGGTATTTAAGTGTCAATTATATTTACAGAGACTTAAAAATATCATATTGTTAAAAGTCAGTGTTGCCAAATGTTCTTTAAAGGGAAAATTAAATTTTGGCCAAAAGGAAAAGAGCGAGGATTTCATACAAATAGGTTCAATGGTTCAGTGTCGAATGATCAATCGTGAATGTCAAATTGTCCCAAAAAATTAGATGATCAGTTGCCAACTGCCACGAAAAAAAAAATTCTCACCTGTAGTTCTAAGGCAGAATCCAACAGCAATTGAAGATCTCGACAAAATCCTGCCTCCTCAGGACTGAGCATGGGTAAAGGTCCACCGGTACCGTCTTTCGTCCTATAAATCGCCAAAGCGTCCTCCCAGCAGCTTATGCAACTCTCCAGCGCTTCCATGCCTATAAATAAATAAGAAAATAAATATAAACTACCAGATGCTTCAGGTGTTAAATAATGGAACGGCGCATAGTTGCTCTAAAAGGAAGCCGCACCTGTTCACCGCCGTATATACCGTTAAAGTTATTATTTTGACGATTTGCTGGTCTAATTATAGTTACGAGTGGCATTTTTCTTGTTGCGCATCAGGGGACACATGAGACGATATAATTTATATCTCTATAAATTATATAACGAGATTGTTATAAATGAAACGAATTCTTTTAATGGCTTAACGCAGTTGAATTCTTTCACAAGTCACATTTTATAAGGAAATGTTGCTTGACAAAAAACACAATCTGCAACATCTGTCATAATTGTCAATAAAGAAGGAGATGATTAAGAATAGTGTTTCAAGCTGCTCATCCAGTAGTCAATAAATTGTCTCTGAATTTCTTTAAAAGGTTTAAAGGTATGCAAAGGATGATTGTAAACGTCCATTGGTTTTCATGGATAAATTGGACAGTTGTATTCAATATATTCCAAATGTTAACCAGTTTTTAAGTATGTACATTATGTATTGGAGCAAAAGTGAACAACAACTCTCCCAAACAACTGGATTCATTATTTTATATGCATTTTTAAGTAATTTTTTTCCTTTAAACTCTTTATACTGCTGTAAAAATGGAATAATAAATCCTTTAAAAATACTAATTTAAATTATTAAACTTATTTACCGCATACATCCTGCATCTTCACAAAAAAGCCTGATAGGTGCCCCTGGAAAATGTACTCCAACTTTATTTCCATAAATAATATTTCCCGGATATAATTTACTCGACTAAAGGACAACACGTTTGTATTTTCTTAATTATTTACATAAAGACGGCTCCACGACTTTAATTAAGGAAACAGTTTGTTCTTGAAACTTGTTGAACTGCCCCGGTAAACTAAGCGGCCATCTTGGATTATGGGAGGGGCTTACTAGGTTCCATATGTTCCAAGTTGTATAAAGGGCGTGGCTTCGGTTTTTTTTTGTTACAGGGGTTGTTCAAAATGTACTTTTGCCATTGATATTTAATGAGACAGGAATAAGAAAACATTTTTGTTTGTTGCAAGTAGTCGCACATTTTTTTTAGAGGTTTTCTGGAAATTATTCACATCTATGGCCTGTTGTGTCATAAATGGAGCAAGGCGTGGTTTTAGGTTTTATTTTTTACGGGGGTTTTTTAATATGTAATTTTGTCAATAAGTGGAGTTGTGTAGTTTTTTAAATTGAAAATTATTTTAAAAATTACAATAGATTGGGCTGATTCACGTCTCTGGCAAATATTCGGTCAAACTATTCAAATTCAAGAAACTAATGTGAACTCTTTGTTTGCCCCTGGTATGTCACTGTCGGCGGCCATCTTGGGTTGCCATAACAGCTTGTGGGTGAAATTTGATTTGATAAAAATGTCACGTGACAGCTGTCATTTATTTGACGCAAAAGCTTGGAAGATTTTTTCATTCAAATATAAATGATTCATTATTTATTTATTATAGGCAATTGAACATAAACATTAACACGTCTTTGGTAAATATACGGTCACACTATTCAAATTCAAGATGGTGATTACAACTCTTTGTTTGCCCCTGGTATGTCACTGTCGGCGGCCATATTGGGTTGCCATGACAATTTGTGGGTGGAATTTGATTTGATAAAAAATGTCACGTGACAGCTGTCATTTATTTGACACTTGGAAGATTTTTTCATTCAAATATAAATGATTCATTATTTATTTCTTATAGGCAGTTGAATATAAACATTAACGAAAATAATTCACGTATCTGGCAAATATTCGGTCAAACAATTCAAATTCAAAATGGTGATTACAACTCTTTGTTTGCCCCTGGTATGTCACTGTCAGCGGCCATCTTGGGGCGCCATGACAGTTTGTAGGTGGAATTTTATTTGTTGAAAAATGTCACGTGACAGCTGTCATTTATTTGACACAAAAGCCTGGAGGATTTTTTCATTCAAATGTAAATGATTCATTATTTGTTTCTTATAGGCATTTAGACATAAACATTAACAAAAATAATTCACATCTTTGGCAAATATTCGGTCGAACTATTTAAATTCAAGACGGTGATTACAACTATTTGTTTGCCCTTGGTATGTCATTGTCGGCGGCCATCTTGGGTTGTCATGACTTGATAGAGCTTGATTTGATAAAAAATGTCACGTGACAGCTGTCATTTATTTGACACAAAAGCCTCGAGGATTTTTTCATTCAAATGTAAATGATTCATTATTTGTTTCTTATAGGCAGTTGAACATAAACATTAACGAAAATAATACACGCCTTTGGCAAATATTCGGTCAAACTATTCAAATTCAAGAAACTAATGATAACTCTTTGTTTGCCCCTGGTATGTTACTGTCAACGGCCATCTTGGGGCGCCATGACAGTTTGTAGGTGGAATTTTATTTGATGAAAAATGTCACTTGACACTGTCATTTATTTGACGCAAAAGCTTGGAAGATTTTTTCATTCAAATATAAGTGATTCATTATTTATTTCTTATAGGCATTTGAATATAAACATTAACAAAAATAATTCACGTCTCTGGCAAATATGCGGTGAAACCATTCAAATTCAAGACACTAAAGTCAACTCTTTGTTTGCCCCCGGTATGTCACTGTCAGCGGCCATCTTAGATTTCCATGACTTGATAAAGCCTGATTTGATTAAAATGTCGTGTGACAGCTGTCATTTATTTGACACAAAAGCCTGGAGGATTTTTTCATTCAAATGTAAATGATTCGTTATTTGTTTCTTATAGGCATTTAGACATAAACATTAACAAAAATAATTCACGTCTTTGGCAAATATTCCGTCGAACTATTCAAATTCGACATAGTGATTACAACTCTTTGTTTGCCCCTGGTATGTCACTGTCGGCAGCCATCTTGGGTTGCCATGACAGTTTGTGGGTGAAATTTGATTTGATAAAAATGTCACGTGACAGCTGTCATTTATTTGACGCAAAAGCTTGGAAGATTTTTCCATTCAAATATAAATGATTCATTATTTATTTCTTAAAGGCAGTTGGACATAAACATTAACGAAAATAATTCACATCTTTGGCAAATATTCGGTCAAACAATTCAAATTCAAGATGGTGATTACAACTCTTTGTTTGCCCCTGGTATGTCACTGTTGGCGGCTATCTTGGGTTGCCATGACTTGATAGAACTTGATTTGATTAAAATGTCACGTGACAGCTGTCATTTATTTGACACAAAAGCTTGGAAGATTTTTTCATTCAAATATAAATGATTTATTATTTATTTATTATAGGCAGTTGAACATAAACATTAACACGTCTTTGGTAAATACGGTCAAACTATTCAAATTCAAGATGGTGATTACAACTCTTTGTTTGTCCCTGGTATGTCACTGTCGGCAGCCATCTTGGGTTGCCATGACAGTTTGTGGGTAAAATTTGATTTGATAAAAATGTCACGTGACAGCTGTCATTTATTTGACGCAAAAGCTTGGAAGATTTTTCCATTTAAATATAAATGATTCATTATTTATTTCTTAAAGGCAGTTGGACATAAACATTAACGAAAATAATTCACATCTTTGGCAAATGTTCGGTCAAACAATTCAAATTCAAGATGGTGATTACAACTCTTTGTTTGCCCCTGGTATGTCACTGTCGGCGGCCATATTGGGTTGCCATGACAATTTGTGGGTGGAATTTAATTTGATAAAAAATGTCACGTGACAGCTGTCATTTATTTGACACAAAATTCATTATTTACTTCTTACAGGCAGTTCAACATAAACACTAACAAAAATATTTCACGTCTTTGAACAATACTCGGCCAAACTATTTAAATTCAAGACACTAATGCCGACTCTTTGTTGACCCCTGGTACGTCATTGTCAGCGGCCATCTTGCCTTACTATGACAGTTCATAGGAGGAAGTTGTTTTGTTAAAAAAAATCACGTGACCGTATGCTTAACAATACAAAATCGGTCACGTGACATTTGTCGGCCAAATGAAAGGCGTGGCTCACGTGTTTTTGTTACAAGGGTTATACAAAAGGTACATTTTATGGTTGTTCTATAGTTGAATTTTCCTTTGGGTTAAATTATATTTTCTTGACATAAATTGAGTTGGCTTTTAAGTTCCTTTAAATTAATTTTATTTTCCATAGGCAATTAAATTCGTTCATTTATACTTAATCGCCATTAAATTTGACATAATTACCAAAAAGCATAATGTCTCTTTATTGGTAATATCCATTTAATATTAAAGACACTCTGTGAACGATATCTTCTTATCTGTTACTTCTAGAATAATCAAATAAGCTCTATGTAAAAGGTCAGAATGTGCTCTAGAATATTGTTTTTAGAGGCAAATAGGCATATTCAATACTCCAGTTATAAACGCGAATTCGCGACCTAATAATCATTTACAGTGGCTATAAGATGCCTGTTCTCGTCTCTAGTAGGTTTAAGTGAGAAAATGACATTTCAAGTGGTTCAAGGAGAGCCTGGACCATGAAATGCGATAGAAGCCAAAAAAATGCACTTTTTACCCTTTTTTTCGACCTAAAACCTCTGAGACTTAAGAGTCATTGTCAATCAGTATGAAATGCTTTTTCTCGTCTATAGTGGCTTAAGCTACACAAGAAAAATGACATTCCAAAATTAATCAAGGCGTTACAGGAAAGTGATAGACGGTAGAAACTTAAAAACTGTATTTTTTACACAGACATGAAAACCCATTTCGCCTTACTATCTACTAACTGAATACGCCCCTGTTCATTGAACTTCAAAGGGGTTTTTCTTAATTTCCTTTTGCCCTTGGTATTCGTATAAGAATTGCGAGTGATGATGTCATCCGGCGCTGTAACGCACACTTGCGAGAAGACATTGAAAGAAACAAAAAAACGAGAACCGAAATAAATGAGTCATCATGGTGCGGATTTAATTTAAAAACGGGCACATTGTCGTTAGTCATTACGTTTGTAAATTGTAATATAGTGTGGATTTTAAAAAACTTAAACAAGACGTTGTTTACGTCTCAACTATAATCTGATTAATGGCGCGTACTGAGGGAGAAAGAAATAGTGATGCCCGGTGGGCGCCACATTAATAACGTATTAAACACCGAGTGCAATTAGAGTGACGTCTAGTTTGCATCGGTCGATGAAAGATGCGGTTTTCAGCTCGTAATTAATCTCGGTCGGCATTTATTGGCGTGTAATAGATTTTATTAAGAAAATGTATATTCTTTTAGTCGATGACATTCATTCCGTTTCAGTTGTTTGTGTTTCATAAGTCCTGATTCAAAATGCAGTTGTTCATAGATAAAGTCCATTCACTTGAATCATCTTAAAATGTTATGTTTCTTATGTAGTTAAACCCACTACAGACGAGAAAAGTTACTTTATAATGATCGTCAAAGATTCTTAGTTTTTATAGGTCCAAAAGTGTTCGTCTTTCTGCGGCATTTCACTTTCCAGCCACCTTTTTTTGAATAAAGAAAATTGCAAAAGGCGAATAAGAATGCCAGGAACAAACTTTAGATAATAAAGGTAGTACTTATTAAAGTACATAAAAAAAACTAATTGATTTTTTTTTAATTTATATTTTTAATATGTTGTAACTAGTTGCTTCTTATTATAAAATACATCAGTAGATCTGAGGATGCCTAGTCCAGGCAAAAATACGTGTCGTCTATTGACCTTATATACAATATATTTCAGACCGGTCTTTTTTGAGAAAAATTGGCCATTTCTTCGATTTCACTACTGTTTTTTGTTTATAAGGGGTCAAATTATCCAAAAAAAATTATTTGACCATGATTTAGGGTAGAATGCAAAAATAACGATAAATTATGTATATTTACTAAGGATTTTTTTACCAACAACTTTTTTTACTTTATTAATCCGTTTCTAAACGATAAGCATAATTTCATAGCGATCGTCAATGATTCCTGGTTCTGAGATAAGGATTTATGTGAAAAAAGAGGGTAAAAGTCCACTTTTTGACTTTCTACCGCATCTCACCTCTCACATATGTCTTGAATAATTTTAAAAAGTTACTTTTCTTACTTCATTGATCCGTATACAAACGATAGGCATAATTTCATAGCGATCGTCAATGATTCCTGGTTCTGAGATAAGGATTTATGTGAAAAAAGGGGGTAAAAGTCCACTTTTTCACTTTCTACCGCATCTCACCTTTCAGAAACGTCGTGAATAATTTTAAAAAGTTACTTTTCTTACTTCATTGATCCGTATACAAACGATAGGCATAATTTCATAGCGATCGTCAATGATTCCTGGTTCTGAGATAAGGATTTATGTGAAAAAAGGGGGTAAAAGTCCACTTTTTCACTTTCTACCGCATCTCACCTTTCAGAAACGTCGTGAATAATTTTAAAAAGTTACTTTTCTTACTTCATTGATCCGTATACAAACGATAGGCATAATTTCATAGCGATCGTCAATGATTCCTGGTTCTGAGATAAGGATTTAGGTCAAAAAAGGGGGTAAAAGTCCACTTTTTGACTTTCTACCGCATCTCACCTCTCACAAATGTCCTGAATAATTTTAAAAAGTTACTTTTCTTACTGCAATGATCCGTATACAAACGATAGGCATAATTTCATAGCGATCGTCAATGATTCCTGGTTCTGAGATAAGGATTTATGTGAAAAAAGGGGGTAAGAGTCCACTTTTTGACTTTCTACCGCATCTCACCTCTCACAAATGTCTTGAATAATTTTAAAAAGTTACTTTTCTTACTGCATTGATCCGTATACAAACGATAGGCATAATTTCATAGCGATCGTCAATGATTCCTGGTTCTGAGATAAGGATTTATGTGAAAAAAGGGGGTAAGAGTCCACTTTTTGACTTTCTACCGCATCTCACCTCTCAGAAACGTCTTGAATAATTTTAAAAAGTTACTTTTCCTACTTAATTGATCCGTATACAAACGACAGGCATAATTTCATAGCGATCGTCAATGATTCCTGGTTCTGAGATAAGGATTTAGGTCAAAAAAGGGGGTAAAAGTCCACTTTTTGACTTTCTACCGCATCTCACCTCTCACAAATGTCTTGAATAATTTTAAAAAGTTACTTTTATTACTTCATTGATCCGTATACAAACGATAGGGATAATTTCATAGCGATCGTCAATAATTCCTGGTTCTGAGATAAGGATTTAGGTCAAAAAAGAGGGTAAAAGTCCACTTTTTGACTTTCTACCGCATCTCACCTCTCACAAATGTCTTGAATAATTTTAAAAAGTTACTCTTCTTACTTCATTGATCCATATACAAACGATAGGCATAATTTCATAGCGATCGTCAATGATTCCTGGTTCTGAGATAAGGATTTAGGTCAAAAAAGGGGGTAAAAGTCCACTTTTTGACTTTCTACCGCATCTCACCTCTCACAAATGTCCTGAATAATTTTAAAAAGTTACTTTTCTTACTGCAATGATCCGTATACAAACGATAGGCATAATTTCATAGCGATCGTCAATGATTCCTGGTTCTGAGATAAGGATTTAGGTCAAAAAAGGGGGTAAAAGTCCACTTTTTGACTTTCTACCGCATCTCACCTCTCACAAATGTCTTGAATAATTTTAAAAAGTTACTTTTATTACTTCATTGATCCGTATACAAACGATAGGCATAATTTCATAGCGATCGTCAATGATTCCTGGTTCTGAGATAAGGATTTAGGTCAAAAAAGGGGGTAAAAGTCCACTTTTTGACTTTCTACCGCATCTCACCTCTCACAAATGTCCTGAATAATTTTAAAAAGTTACTTTTCTTACTGCAATGATCCGTATACAAACGATAGGCATAATTTCATAGCGATCGTCAATGATTCCTGGTTCTGAGATAAGGATTTATGTGAAAAAAGGGGGTAAGAGTCCACTTTTTGACTTTCTACCGCATCTCACCTCTCACAAATGTCTTGAATAATTTTAAAAAGTTACTTTTCTTACTGCATTGATCCGTATACAAACGATAGGCATAATTTCATAGCGATCGTCAATGATTCCTGGTTCTGAGATAAGGATTTATGTGAAAAAAGGGGGTAAGAGTCCACTTTTTGACTTTCTACCGCATCTCACCTCTCAGAAATGTCTTGAATAATTTTAAAAAGTTACTTTTCCTACTTAATTGATCCGTATACAAACGACAGGCATAATTTCATAGCGATCGTCAATGATTCCTGGTTCTGAGATAAGGATTTAGGTCAAAAAAGGGGGTAAAAGTCCACTTTTTGACTTTCTACCGCATCTCACCTCTCACAAATGTCTTGAATAATTTTAAAAAGTTACTTTTATTACTTCATTGATCCGTATACAAACGATAGGCATAATTTCATAGCGATCGTCAATAATTCCTGGTTCTGAGATAAGGATTTAGGTCAAAAAAGGGGGTAAAAGTCCACTTTTTGACTTTCTACCGCATCTCACCTCTCACAAATGTCTTGAATAATTTTAAAAAGTTACTTTTCTTACTGCAATGATCCGTATACAAACGATAGGCATAATTTCATAGCGATCGTCAATAATTCCTGGTTCTGAGATAATGATTTAGGTCAAAAAAGGGGGTAAAAGTCCACTTTTTGACTTTCTACCGCATCTCACCTCTCACAAATGTCTTGAATAATTTTAAAAAGTTACTTTTATTACTTCATTGATCCGTATACAAACGATAGGCATAATTTCATAGCGATCGTCAATAATTCCTGGTTCTGAGATAAGGATTTAGGTCAAAAAAGGGGGTAAAAGTCCACTTTTTGACTTTCTACCGCATCTCACCTCTCACAAATGTCCTGAATAATTTTAAAAAGTTACTTTTCTTACTGCAATGATCCGTATACAAACGATAGGCATAATTTCATAGCGATCGTCAATAATTCCTGGTTCTGAGATAAGGATTTAGGTCAAAAAAGGGGGTAAAAGTCCACTTTTTGACTTTCTACCGCATCTCACCTCTCACAAATGTCTTGAATAATTTTAAAAAGTTACTTTTATTACTTCATTGATCCGTATACAAACGATAGGCATAATTTCATAGCGATCGTCAATAATTCCTGGTTCTGAGATAAGGATTTAGGTCAAAAAAGGGGGTAAAAGTCCACTTTTTGACTTTCTACCGCATCTCACCTCTCACAAATGTCCTGAATAATTTTAAAAAGTTACTTTTCTTACTGCAATGATCCGTATACAAACGATAGGCATAATTTCATAGCGATCGTCAATAATTCCTGGTTCTGAGATAAGGATTTAGGTCAAAAAAGGGGGTAAAAGTCCACTTTTTGACTTTCTACCGCATCTCACCTCTCACAAATGTCTTGAATAATTTTAAAAAGTTACTTTTATTACTTCATTGATCCGTATACAAACGATAGGCATAATTTCATAGCGATCGTCAATAATTCCTGGTTCTGAGATAAGGATTTAGGTCAAAAAAGAGGGTAAAAGTCCACTTTTTGACTTTCTACCGCATCTCACCTCTCACAAATGTCTTGAATAATTTTAAAAAGTTACTCTTCTTACTTCATTGATCCATATACAAACGATAGGCATAATTTCATAGCGATCGTCAATGATTCCTGGTTCTGAGATAAGGATTTAGGTCAAAAAAGGGGGTAAAAGTCCACTTTTTGACTTTCTACCGCATCTCACCTCTCACAAATGTCCTGAATAATTTTAAAAAGTTACTTTTCTTACTGCAATGATCCGTATACAAACGATAGGCATAATTTCATAGCGATCGTCAATGATTCCTGGTTCTGAGATAAGGATTTAGGTCAAAAAAGGGGGTAAAAGTCCACTTTTTGACTTTCTACCGCATCTCACCTCTCAGAAACGTCTTGAATAATTTTAAAAAGTTACTTTTCCTACTTAATTGATCCGTATACAAACGACAGGCATAATTTCATAGCGATCGTCAATGATTCCTGGTTCTGAGATAAGGATTTAGGTCAAAAAAGGGGGTAAAAGTCCACTTTTTGACTTTCTACCGCATCTCACCTCTCACAAACGTCTTGAATAATTTTAAAAAGTTACTTTTATTACTTCATTGATCCGTATACAAACGATAGGCATAATTTCATAGCGATCGTCAATGATTCCTGGTTCTGAGATAAGGATTTAGGTCAAAAAAGGGGGTAAAAGTCCACTTTTTGACTTTCTACCGCATCTCACCTCTCAGAAACGTGGTGAATAATTTTAAAAAGTTACTTTTTCTACTTCATTGATCCGTTTACAAACGATAAGCATAATTTCATAGCGATCGTCAATGATTCCTGGTTCTGAGATAAGGATTTAGGTCAAAAAAGGGGGTAAAAGTCCACTTTTTGACTTTCTACCGCATCTCACCTCTCAGAAACGTCTTGAATAATTTTAAAAAGTTACTTTTCCTACTTAATTGATCCGTATACAAACGACAGGCATAATTTCATAGCGATCGTCAATGATTCCTGGTTCTGAGATAAGGATTTATGTGAAAAAAGGGGGTAAAAGTCCACTTTTTCACTTTCTACCGCATCTCACCTTTCAGAAACGTCGTGAATAATTTTAAAAAGTTACTTTTCTTACTTCATTGATCCGTATACAAACGATAGGCATAATTTCATAGCGATCGTCAATGATTCCTGGTTCTGAGATAAGGATTTAGGTCAAAAAAGGGGGTAAAAGTCCACTTTTTGACTTTCTACCGCATCTCACCTCTCACAAATGTCCTGAATAATTTTAAAAAGTTACTTTTCTTACTGCAATGATCCGTATACAAACGATAGGCATAATTTCATAGCGATCGTCAATGATTCCTGGTTCTGAGATAAGGATTTATGTGAAAAAAGGGGGTAAGAGTCCACTTTTTGACTTTCTACCGCATCTCACCTCTCAGAAACGTCTTGAATAATTTTAAAAAGTTACTTTTCCTACTTAATTGATCCGTATACAAACAGGGATAATTTCATAGCGATCGTCAATAATTCCTGGTTCTGAGATAAGGATTTAGGTCAAAAAAGAGGGTAAAAGTCCACTTTTTGACTTTCTACCGCATCTCACCTCTCACAAATGTCTTGAATAATTTTAAAAAGTTACTCTTCTTACTTCATTGATCCATATACAAACGATAGGCATAATTTCATAGCGATCGTCAATGATTCCTGGTTCTGAGATAAGGATTTAGGTCAAAAAAGGGGGTAAAAGTCCACTTTTTGACTTTCTACCGCATCTCACCTCTCACAAATGTCCTGAATAATTTTAAAAAGTTACTTTTCTTACTGCAATGATCCGTATACAAACGATAGGCATAATTTCATAGCGATCGTCAATGATTCCTGGTTCTGAGATAAGGATTTATGTGAAAAAAGGGGGTAAGAGTCCACTTTTTGACTTTCTACCGCATCTCACCTCTCACAAATGTCTTGAATAATTTTAAAAAGTTACTTTTCTTACTGCATTGATCCGTATACAAACGATAGGCATAATTTCATAGCGATCGTCAATGATTCCTGGTTCTGAGATAAGGATTTATGTGAAAAAAGGGGGTAAGAGTCCACTTTTTGACTTTCTACCGCATCTCACCTCTCACAAATGTCTTGAATAATTTTAAAAAGTTACTTTTCTTACTGCATTGATCCGTATACAAACGATAGGCATAATTTCATAGCGATCGTCAATGATTCCTGGTTCTGAGATAAGGATTTATGTGAAAAAAGGGGGTAAGAGTCCACTTTTTGACTTTCTACCGCATCTCACCTCTCAGAAACGTCTTGAATAATTTTAAAAAGTTACTTTTCTTACTGCATTGATCCGTATACAAACGATAGGCATAATTTCATAGCGATCGTCAATGATTCCTGGTTCTGAGATAAGGATTTATGTGAAAAAAGGGGGTAAGAGTCCACTTTTTGACTTTCTACCGCATCTCACCTCTCACAAATGTCTTGAATAATTTTAAAAAGTTACTTTTCTTACTGCATTGATCCGTATACAAACGATAGGCATAATTTCATAGCGATCGTCAATGATTCCTGGTTCTGAGATAAGGATTTATGTGAAAAAAGGGGGTAAGAGTCCACTTTTTGACTTTCTACCGCATCTCACCTCTCAGAAACGTCTTGAATAATTTTAAAAAGTTACTTTTCCTACTTAATTGATCCGTATACAAACGACAGGCATAATTTCATAGCGATCGTCAATGATTCCTGGTTCTGAGATAAGGATTTATGTGAAAAAAGGGGGTAAGAGTCCACTTTTTGACTTTCTACCGCATCTCACCTCTCAGAAACGTCTTGAATAATTTTAAAAAGTTACTTTTCCTACTTAATTGATCCGTATACAAACGACAGGCATAATTTCATAGCGATCGTCAATGATTCCTGGTTCTGAGATAAGGATTTATGTGAAAAAAGGGGGTAAGAGTCCACTTTTTGACTTTCTACCGCATCTCACCTCTCACAAATGTCTTGAATAATTTTAAAAAGTTACTTTTATTACTTCATTGATCCGTATACAAACGATAGGCATAATTTCATAGCGATCGTCAATAATTCCTGGTTCTGAGATAAGGATTTAGGTCAAAAAAGGGGGTAAAAGTCCACTTTTTGACTTTCTACCGCATCTCACCTCTCAGAAACGTGGTGAATAATTTTAAAAAGTTACTTTTTCTACTTCATTGATCCGTTTACAAACGATAAGCATAATTTCATAGCGATCGTCAATGATTCCTGGTTCTGAGATAAGGATTTATGTGAAAAAAGGGGGTAAGAGTCCACTTTTTGACTTTCTACCGCATCTCACCTCTCAGAAACGTCTTGAATAATTTTAAAAAGTTACTTTTCCTACTTAATTGATCCGTATACAAACGACAGGCATAATTTCATAGCGATCGTCAATGATTCCTGGTTCTGAGATAAGGATTTAGGTCAAAAAAGGGGGTAAAAGTCCACTTTTTGACTTTCTACCGCATCTCACCTCTCAGAAACGTGGTGAATAATTTTAAAAAGTTACTTTTTCTACTTCATTGATCCGTTTACAAACGATAAGCATAATTTCATAGCGATCGTCAATAATTCCTGGTTCTGAGATAAGGATTTAGGTCAAAAAAGAGGGTAAAAGTCCACTTTTTGACTTTCTACCGCATCTCACCTCTCACAAATGTCCTGAATAATTTTAAAAAGTTACTTTTCTTACTGCAATGATCCGTATACAAACGATAGGCATAATTTCATAGCGATCGTCAATGATTCCTGGTTCTGAGATAAGGATTTATGTGAAAAAAGGGGGTAAGAGTCCACTTTTTGACTTTCTACCGCATCTCACCTCTCACAAATGTCTTGAATAATTTTAAAAAGTTACTTTTCTTACTGCATTGATCCGTATACAAACGATAGGCATAATTTCATAGCGATCGTCAATGATTCCTGGTTCTGAGATAAGGATTTATGTGAAAAAAGGGGGTAAGAGTCCACTTTTTGACTTTCTACCGCATCTCACCTCTCAGAAACGTCTTGAATAATTTTAAAAAGTTACTTTTCCTACTTAATTGATCCGTATACAAACGACAGGCATAATTTCATAGCGATCGTCAATGATTCCTGGTTCTGAGATAAGGATTTAGGTCAAAAAAGGGGTAAAAGTCCACTTTTTGACTTTCTACCGCATCTCACCTCTCACAAATGTCCTGAATAATTTTAAAAAGTTACTTTTCTTACTGCAATGATCCGTATACAAACGATAGGCATAATTTCATAGCGATCGTCAATAATTCCTGGTTCTGAGATAAGGATTTAGGTCAAAAAAGGGGGTAAAAGTCCACTTTTTGACTTTCTACCGCATCTCACCTCTCAGAAACGTCTTGAATAATTTTAAAAAGTTACTTTTCCTACTTAATTGATCCGTATACAAACGACAGGCATAATTTCATAGCGATCGTCAATGATTCCTGGTTCTGAGATAAGGATTTAGGTCAAAAAAGGGGGTAAAAGTCCACTTTTTGACTTTCTACCGCATCTCACCTCTCACAAACGTCTTGAATAATTTTAAAAAGTTACTTTTATTACTTCATTGATCCGTATACAAACGATAGGCATAATTTCATAGCGATCGTCAATAATTCCTGGTTCTGAGATAAGGATTTAGGTCAAAAAAGGGGGTAAAAGTCCACTTTTTGACTTTCTACCGCATCTCACCTCTCACAAATGTCTTGAATAATTTTAAAAAGTTACTTTTCTTACTGCAATGATCCGTATACAAACGATAGGCATAATTTCATAGCGATCGTCAATAATTCCTGGTTCTGAGATAAGGATTTAGGTCAAAAAAGGGGGTAAAAGTCCACTTTTTGACTTTCTACCGCATCTCACCTCTCACAAATGTCTTGAATAATTTTAAAAAGTTACTTTTCTTACTGCAATGATCCGTATACAAACGATAGGCATAATTTCATAGCGATCGTCAATAATTCCTGGTTCTGAGATAAGGATTTAGGTCAAAAAAGGGGGTAAAAGTCCACTTTTTGACTTTCTACCGCATCTCACCTCTCACAAATGTCTTGAATAATTTTAAAAAGTTACTTTTATTACTTCATTGATCCGTATACAAACGATAGGCATAATTTCATAGCGATCGTCAATAATTCCTGGTTCTGAGATAAGGATTTAGGTCAAAAAAGGGGGTAAAAGTCCACTTTTTGACTTTCTACCGCATCTCACCTCTCACAAATGTCCTGAATAATTTTAAAAAGTTACTTTTCTTACTGCAATGATCCGTATACAAACGATAGGCATAATTTCATAGCGATCGTCAATAATTCCTGGTTCTGAGATAAGGATTTAGGTCAAAAAAGGGGGTAAAAGTCCACTTTTTGACTTTCTACCGCATCTCACCTCTCACAAATGTCTTGAATAATTTTAAAAAGTTACTTTTATTACTTCATTGATCCGTATACAAACGATAGGCATAATTTCATAGCGATCGTCAATAATTCCTGGTTCTGAGATAAGGATTTAGGTCAAAAAAGGGGGTAAAAGTCCACTTTTTGACTTTCTACCGCATCTCACCTCTCACAAATGTCTTGAATAATTTTAAAAAGTTACTTTTATTACTTCATTGATCCGTATACAAACGATAGGCATAATTTCATAGCGATCGTCAATAATTCCTGGTTCTGAGATAAGGATTTAGGTCAAAAAAGGGGGTAAAAGTCCACTTTTTGACTTTCTACCGCATCTCACCTCTCACAAATGTCTTGAATAATTTTAAAAAGTTACTTTTATTACTTCATTGATCCGTATACAAACGATAGGCATAATTTCATAGCGATCGTCAATAATTCCTGGTTCTGAGATAAGGATTTAGGTCAAAAAAGGGGGTAAAAGTCCACTTTTTGACTTTCTACCGCATCTCACCTCTCACAAATGTCCTGAATAATTTTAAAAAGTTACTTTTCTTACTGCAATGATCCGTATACAAACGATAGGCATAATTTCATAGCGATCGTCAATAATTCCTGGTTCTGAGATAAGGATTTAGGTCAAAAAAGGGGGTAAAAGTCCACTTTTTGACTTTCTACCGCATCTCACCTCTCACAAATGTCTTGAATAATTTTAAAAAGTTACTTTTATTACTTCATTGATCCGTATACAAACGATAGGCATAATTTCATAGCGATCGTCAATAATTCCTGGTTCTGAGATAAGGATTTAGGTCAAAAAAGAGGGTAAAAGTCCACTTTTTGACTTTCTACCGCATCTCACCTCTCACAAATGTCTTGAATAATTTTAAAAAGTTACTCTTCTTACTTCATTGATCCATATACAAACGATAGGCATAATTTCATAGCGATCGTCAATGATTCCTGGTTCTGAGATAAGGATTTAGGTCAAAAAAGGGGGTAAAAGTCCACTTTTTGACTTTCTACCGCATCTCACCTCTCACAAATGTCCTGAATAATTTTAAAAAGTTACTTTTCTTACTGCAATGATCCGTATACAAACGATAGGCATAATTTCATAGCGATCGTCAATGATTCCTGGTTCTGAGATAAGGATTTAGGTCAAAAAAGGGGGTAAAAGTCCACTTTTTGACTTTCTACCGCATCTCACCTCTCAGAAACGTCTTGAATAATTTTAAAAAGTTACTTTTCCTACTTAATTGATCCGTATACAAACGACAGGCATAATTTCATAGCGATCGTCAATGATTCCTGGTTCTGAGATAAGGATTTAGGTCAAAAAAGGGGGTAAAAGTCCACTTTTTGACTTTCTACCGCATCTCACCTCTCACAAACGTCTTGAATAATTTTAAAAAGTTACTTTTATTACTTCATTGATCCGTATACAAACGATAGGCATAATTTCATAGCGATCGTCAATGATTCCTGGTTCTGAGATAAGGATTTAGGTCAAAAAAGGGGGTAAAAGTCCACTTTTTGACTTTCTACCGCATCTCACCTCTCATAAACGTGGTGAATAATTTTAAAAAGTTACTTTTTCTACTTCATTGATCCGTTTACAAACGATAAGCATAATTTCATAGCGATCGTCAATGATTCCTGGTTCTGAGATAAGGATTTAGGTCAAAAAAGGGGGTAAAAGTCCACTTTTTGACTTTCTACCGCATCTCACCTCTCAGAAACGTCTTGAATAATTTTAAAAAGTTACTTTTCCTACTTAATTGATCCGTATACAAACAGGGATAATTTCATAGCGATCGTCAATGATTCCTGGTTCTGAGATAAGGATTTAGGTCAAAAAAGGGGGTAAAAGTCCACTTTTTGACTTTCTACCGCATCTCACCTCTCACAAATGTCTTGAATAATTTTAAAAAGTTACTCTTCTTACTTCATTGATCCATATACAAACGATAGGCATAATTTCATAGCGATCGTCAATGATTCCTGGTTCTGAGATAAGGATTTAGGTCAAAAAAGGGGGTAAAAGTCCACTTTTTGACTTTCTACCGCATCTCACCTCTCAGAAACGTCTTGAATAATTTTAAAAAGTTACTTTTCCTACTTAATTGATCCGTATACAAACAGGGATAATTTCATAGCGATCGTCAATGATTCCTGGTTCTGAGATAAGGATTTAGGTCAAAAAAGGGGGTAAAAGTCCACTTTTTGACTTTCTACCGCATCTCACCTCTCACAAATGTCCTGAATAATTTTAAAAAGTTACTTTTCTTACTGCAATGATCCGTATACAAACGATAGGCATAATTTCATAGCGATCGTCAATGATTCCTGGTTCTGAGATAAGGATTTATGTGAAAAAAGGGGGTAAGAGTCCACTTTTTGACTTTCTACCGCATCTCACCTCTCACAAATGTCTTGAATAATTTTAAAAAGTTACTTTTCTTACTGCATTGATCCGTATACAAACGATAGGCATAATTTCATAGCGATCGTCAATGATTCCTGGTTCTGAGATAAGGATTTATGTGAAAAAAGGGGGTAAGAGTCCACTTTTTGACTTTCTACCGCATCTCACCTCTCACAAATGTCTTGAATAATTTTAAAAAGTTACTTTTCTTACTGCATTGATCCGTATACAAACGATAGGCATAATTTCATAGCGATCGTCAATGATTCCTGGTTCTGAGATAAGGATTTATGTGAAAAAAGGGGGTAAGAGTCCACTTTTTGACTTTCTACCGCATCTCACCTCTCAGAAACGTCTTGAATAATTTTAAAAAGTTACTTTTCTTACTGCATTGATCCGTATACAAACGATAGGCATAATTTCATAGCGATCGTCAATGATTCCTGGTTCTGAGATAAGGATTTATGTGAAAAAAGGGGGTAAGAGTCCACTTTTTGACTTTCTACCGCATCTCACCTCTCACAAATGTCTTGAATAATTTTAAAAAGTTACTTTTCTTACTGCATTGATCCGTATACAAACGATAGGCATAATTTCATAGCGATCGTCAATGATTCCTGGTTCTGAGATAAGGATTTATGTGAAAAAAGGGGGTAAGAGTCCACTTTTTGACTTTCTACCGCATCTCACCTCTCAGAAACGTCTTGAATAATTTTAAAAAGTTACTTTTCCTACTTAATTGATCCGTATACAAACGACAGGCATAATTTCATAGCGATCGTCAATGATTCCTGGTTCTGAGATAAGGATTTATGTGAAAAAAGGGGGTAAGAGTCCACTTTTTGACTTTCTACCGCATCTCACCTCTCAGAAACGTCTTGAATAATTTTAAAAAGTTACTTTTCCTACTTAATTGATCCGTATACAAACGACAGGCATAATTTCATAGCGATCGTCAATGATTCCTGGTTCTGAGATAAGGATTTATGTGAAAAAAGGGGGTAAGAGTCCACTTTTTGACTTTCTACCGCATCTCACCTCTCACAAATGTCTTGAATAATTTTAAAAAGTTACTTTTATTACTTCATTGATCCGTATACAAACGATAGGCATAATTTCATAGCGATCGTCAATAATTCCTGGTTCTGAGATAAGGATTTAGGTCAAAAAAGGGGGTAAAAGTCCACTTTTTGACTTTCTACCGCATCTCACCTCTCACAAATGTCTTGAATAATTTTAAAAAGTTACTTTTATTACTTCATTGATCCGTATACAAACGATAGGCATAATTTCATAGCGATCGTCAATAATTCCTGGTTCTGAGATAAGGATTTAGGTCAAAAAAGAGGGTAAAAGTCCACTTTTTGACTTTCTACCGCATCTCACCTCTCACAAATGTCCTGAATAATTTTAAAAAGTTACTTTTCTTACTGCAATGATCCGTATACAAACGATAGGCATAATTTCATAGCGATCGTCAATGATTCCTGGTTCTGAGATAAGGATTTATGTGAAAAAAGGGGTAAGAGTCCACTTTTTGACTTTCTACCGCATCTCACCTCTCACAAATGTCTTGAATAATTTTAAAAAGTTACTTTTATTACTTCATTGATCCGTATACAAACGATAGGCATAATTTCATAGCGATCGTCAATGATTCCTGGTTCTGAGATAAGGATTTAGGTCAAAAAAGGGGGTAAAAGTCCACTTTTTGACTTTCTACCGCATCTCACCTCTCACAAACGTCTTGAATAATTTTAAAAAGTTACTTTTATTACTTCATTGATCCGTATACAAACGATAGGCATAATTTCATAGCGATCGTCAATGATTCCTGGTTCTGAGATAAGGATTTAGGTCAAAAAAGGGGGTAAAAGTCCACTTTTTGACTTTCTACCGCATCTCACCTCTCACAAATGTCCTGAATAATTTTAAAAAGTTACTTTTATTACTTCATTGATCCGTATACAAACGATAGGCATAATTTCATAGCGATCGTCAATAATTCCTGGTTCTGAGATAAGGATTTAGGTCAAAAAAGAGGGTAAAAGTCCACTTTTTGACTTTCTACCGCATCTCACCTCTCACAAATGTCTTGAATAATTTTAAAAAGTTACTTTTCTTACTGCATTGATCCGTATACAAACGATAGGCATAATTTCATAGCGATCGTCAATGATTCCTGGTTCTGAGATAAGGATTTATGTGAAAAAAGGGGGTAAGAGTCCACTTTTTGACTTTCTACCGCATCTCACCTCTCAGAAACGTCTTGAATAATTTTAAAAAGTTACTTTTCCTACTTAATTGATCCGTATACAAACGACAGGCATAATTTCATAGCGATCGTCAATGATTCCTGGTTCTGAGATAAGGATTTAGGTCAAAAAAGGGGGTAAAAGTCCACTTTTTGACTTTCTACCGCATCTCACCTCTCACAAATGTCTTGAATAATTTTAAAAAGTTACTCTTCTTACTTCATTGATCCATATACAAACGATAGGCATAATTTCATAGCGATCGTCATTGATTCCTGGTTCTGAGATAAGGATTTAGGTCAAAAAAGGGGGTAAAAGTCCACTTTTTGACTTTCTACCGCATCTCACCTCTCAGAAACGTCTTGAATAATTTTAAAAAGTTACTTTTCCTACTTAATTGATCCGTATACAAACGACAGGCATAATTTCATAGCGATCGTCAATGATTCCTGGTTCTGAGATAAGGATTTAGGTCAAAAAAGGGGGTAAAAGTCCACTTTTTGACTTTCTACCGCATCTCACCTCTCACAAACGTCTTGAATAATTTTAAAAAGTTACTTTTATTACTTCATTGATCCGTATACAAACGATAGGCATAATTTCATAGCGATCGTCAATGATTCCTGGTTCTGAGATAAGGATTTAGGTCAAAAAAGGGGGTAAAAGTCCACTTTTTGACTTTCTACCGCATCTCACCTCTCAGAAACGTGGTGAATAATTTTAAAAAGTTACTTTTTCTACTTCATTGATCCGTTTACAAACGATAAGCATAATTTCATAGCGATCGTCAATGATTCCTGGTTCTGAGATAAGGATTTAGGTCAAAAAAGGGGGTAAAAGTCCACTTTTTGACTTTCTACCGCATCTCACCTCTCACAAACGTCTTGAATAATTTTAAAAAGTTACTTTTATTACTTCATTGATCCGTATACAAACGATAGGCATAATTTCATAGCGATCGTCAATGATTCCTGGTTCTGAGATAAGGATTTAGGTCAAAAAAGGGGGTAAAAGTCCACTTTTTGACTTTCTACCGCATCTCACCTCTCAGAAACGTGGTGAATAATTTTAAAAAGTTACTTTTTCTACTTCATTGATCCGTTTACAAACGATAAGCATAATTTCATAGCGATCGTCAATGATTCCTGGTT
The DNA here is from genome assembly GCF_022605725.1 of Anthonomus grandis grandis. Taxonomy (NCBI): domain Eukaryota; kingdom Metazoa; phylum Arthropoda; class Insecta; order Coleoptera; family Curculionidae; genus Anthonomus; species Anthonomus grandis. The sequence continues at coordinate 29,054,667 of NC_065554.1, forward strand.
CTGAGATAAGGATTTAGGTCAAAAAAGGGGGTAAAAGTCCACTTTTTGACTTTCTACCGCATCTCACCTCTCACAAATGTCTTGAATAATTTTAAAAAGTTACTTTTCTTACTTCATTGATCCGTATACAAACGATAGGCATAATTTCATAGCGATCGTCAATGATTTCTGGTTCTGAGATAAGGTTTTAGGTCAAAAAAGGGGGTAAAAGTCCACTTTTTGACATTCTACCGCATCTCACCTCTCACAAATGTCTTGAATAATTTTAAAAAGTTACTTTTCTTACTTCATTGATCCGTATACAAACGATAGACATAATTTCATAGCGATCGTCAATGATTCCTGGTTCTGAGATAAGGATTTAGGTCAAAAAAGGGGGTAAAAGTCCACTTTTTCACTTTCTACCGCATCTCACCTCTCACAAATGTCTTGAATAATTTTAAAAAGTTACTTTTCTTACTTCATTGATCCGTATACAAACGATAGGCATAATTTCATAGCGATCGTCAATGATTCCTGGTTCTGAGATAAGGATTTATGTGAAAAAAGGGGGTAAGAGTCCACTTTTTGACATTCTACCGCATCTCACCTCTCACAAATGTCTTGAATAATTTTAAAAAGTTACTTTTCTTACTTTATTGATCCGTATACAAACGATAGGCATAATTTCATAGCGATCGTCAATGATTCCTGGTTCTGAGATAAGGATTTAGGTCAAAAAAGGGGGTAAAAGTCCACTTTTTGACATTCTACCCGCATCTCACCTCTCACAAATGTCTTGAATAATTTTAAAAAGTTACTTTTCTTACTTTATTGATCCGTATACAAAACGATAGGCATAATTTCATAGCGATCGTCAATGATTCCTGGTTCTGAGATAAGGATTTAGGTCAAAAAAGGGGGTAAAAGTCCACTTTTTGACATTCTACCGCATCTCACCTCTCACAAATGTCTTGAATAATTTTAAAAGTTACTTTTCTTACTTCATTGATCCGTATACAAACGATAGACATAATTTCATAGCGATCGTCAATGATTCCTGGTTCTGAGATAAGGATTTAGGTCAAAAAAGGGGGTAAAAGTCCACTTTTTCACTTTCTACCGCATCTCACCTCTCACAAATGTCTTGAATAATTTTAAAAAGTTACTTTTCTTACTTCATTGATCCGTATACAAACGATAGGCATAATTTCATAGCGATCGTCAATGATTCCTGGTTCTGAAATAAGGATTTATGTCAAAAAATGGGGTAAAAGTCCACTTTTTAACATAGTTTTATTTTCATCTAGTATGGAAGATACATGATAGCATAGATAAATAAAACATAAACATAAAGATTTAAAAATAGTAAATTGAGCAACGCCTCAGAAAGTATCTACTTTCTAAAAAAATTTTATCTAGTCCTATTAAGAAAGAGTTGACATATCCCTTCATAACGTTTTTTGAATTTTTAATGGTTTATAGTGGAATTGGCAAAAATTCCAATAGGACATTATTTATGAACTTAGAAAAGAATTGAGAAACTAACGACTGGTTTGATAGGGCAATTGGCTTTATGTATTTAGGGTAGACCATATAATTTTTGAAGAGTTGGCGGAAATTGAACGATTTGGAGATAGTTTAAATCGAGTCTATTTCAGTGGAAAAATTACTTAACGACTTATTTGTAACTTTATCCTGACTAACAGTAAACTTAAGTGTTTATTGTCATTGAATAATTAATTGTAATTAGATTGTATTTTAAAATATCATTAAAAATAAAATGACTGACTGGTATGGTCATCAAAAATCTTAAATTTAAGATTTGATAATGATTCATTTTAAATTTCGTTATTCAAAATTCACTCTCACGAGATGTGTCCAAGTATCTTGAATTTTTGCATCTAGCGAATAATGGAACAACGTTGCAAAAAACCACACATCCACTTTAGTGTTTTCTGTCTTGACAGAGTGAGTTTTTAAGCATTTTTCGTAGCAATCTACTGAAATCTACGAAACTTATATGATCTGTCTTTCTTCACTTAGTGTTTTTTTTTAATTAAAATAATGTTAGATCTAAATTAATACTTGGAACAGGTATTTTCCAAAAATATCAATTATCGCAACTCATTTTAAATAATTACGTGTGGGAAAAAGTACTAGTATACTAGTAGCTGCTATTATAAGACTATCAGGTTTATTATTTTACATCCGTGAATTGTGATTCAGCCACGTTAAACATGTTATTAAATCTCGTAGCACTATCCTGCATTTCACATCAATTAAGTTATTTGCTCTTAGGACTTAAGAGTATTAGTGGCTATATCACCTTCCATTGTGTTTTGTAACATTTAATGACTCTTAAGATATCTACAGCAGAATTTCAACCACTTTTGCTAATGTAGACTTTTGTGTTAGTTAATGGAGAAATGAGAGTATGCTACTGACACCGCTCTAATAAAAGAAAAAAGAGAGTAGAGCCGCATAAGATCCACACATCCATCGATGCAGGTCCGTATTGCGCGGGCCCACCATCATCCACGAAAACCCGCCATACACACTCGCGTTCGCTTTATTCAATTCCCATAAACGTCGTAGTCCGGTTCGCTCTCTGAGTCTCTCTTGGAACAACGGAATATTCGCGAGAACCCACTTTCGATCGATTCCACTGGCATTTTTCGTTTGTTTTTTGGAAGCTTTTTTACGGTTGTCGTTGGCATTTTGGAATTTTTTTTGATAATTTCGTGCTCCGGCGGTATAGTGAGTGCTCGCACCGGTTGTGCTCGAAAGGGAGGGAAGTTTGGTGTGTTTAGTATTGATTTTTGTGTTTGTTTTAGAGGGAAATAAAAAGGAATTTTTGTGTTTGTGTCTTTTTTTATTACTGAGGTTTTGCCGGTTTAGCAGGTACGGTGTAATTCTATTTTTTTTTTAATATTATTTATCGTACAAAAATGTCGGTTTGTAGGTAATGCGGCAATATGGTATACAAGCGATTCTATTCTTTAATTTATTGTAAAAATTCCGTGTTTATAGGAATGCTGAATTAAATATAATAGAACTCTGTATGTAGCAGTTTTTTTAAACAATAATTACATCACAGTATTACGACTGTTGCCGCTTGTTTCGAGGTTATTTAAACGAAGTGAGGAAATTAAACCTCTTTAAAGGGCGTGCTTACGATTTTGTTTTAAAAAATGCTTTTTTTGCCTAAAACTATTATACTCTATGGCATTTAATGATCAAAGTTCTTAGGGAATGTTGAATTTTTTATGTTATTGCTCAACTATGCAAATTTTCCAAGCATGTATAATTTCGCCTAAAAGTAACAAAAACAATAGACATATATGTATATAAAATTTTCCATTTTATTCCATCAAAAATTTCTTATCTGCTAATATGGAATTCTATACTCCATGGTATTCAATGGTCGAGGTCCGCATGTTATAGCGTGCATGTTTGCCATTTTTCTAAAAGTATGCCATATGTCTTAAAAAAAAATTACTAAAAAAGTACATTAAAACAATCTTCATCTATTGTGTTTAATAGTCAAAGATTATTGGTGTGATATCATTATTATGACGAACGCGTTTCCATACTATGTTTTTTTGTTAATATACGAATACTATGTTGCCAAATTTCCAACAGTTTAATTTAATTTATAGTTTAAATTATAATTAAGTAAAAAAATTAAAATTTAAAGTTATTCATAACGTTGCCACATGTAAACGAAAGTTATGAAAAATCCAAATTCATTCAATAATCTAGTCTAAAGAGTACATTGAAATAATTTAAAAATTACCCATAACTCTATCGCATTTAATGATCGCAGTTCATTTTTAATAAGCTTGCTACGTTGTCAAATTTTCAAAACATTTATATTTCTATTCTACAACATATGATGCTCGAATAATCGAAGATCCTTGGATTAACGTCAAAATTATTATAAACGCGACGTTGCCATACTCTGCAATTTTATCATTCAAGTTATAAGTAAGGGAAAAAATTAAATGTAATGTTATTCACTTAAAAAAAAAAACATTTTTCAAATACCTAACAACGTTGCCATATTTTAAATTAAAAAAAATATACAACTATCAATCCAGAAACTATCATAATCTATGGTGTTTAATAGTCGAACATCTTTGCTATGACGTCAAAATTATGATGTATGCCTACACTGTGTTTTTCTAATATGAAAACTATGTTGCCAAACTTCCAAGTATTTAATTCCATTTAAAAAAATAGAAATTTAAAGTTATTTACAAAAAAAAACATTCTTAAGATAAGTAACAAGATTGCCATAATTTAAAGAAAAGTAAAAAATTATTAAAAAAAAAGAAATAGTTGTATGTTAAAAGCAAGTCAGGGTTGCCAAACTGTTCAAATTTTTGTTAAAAAACAAGATATGCAAGATGTGCGCAACGTTGCCAAATGTAAACAAAAGATAGGAAAAAATCATGTTAATTAAAGGATATAATTGATTAAAATACCCACCATTCTATGGCATTTAATACTCTCAGCCCATTTTAATATGAATGCTGCATTGTCAAATTTTGCAAAATTTCCAAACATATTTTTATTCTGTAGCATACAATTCAAATTCAATTTTTGACACATAGTTGCCAAGTTTTGCAAATTTCATAATCTACTGTGTTTAATAGTCGAACTTTGCGAATCTTTGCTATGACGACAAAATTATGATGTATGCGACGTTGCCACATTGTATTTTTTTTAATATATGAAAACTATGTTGCCAAATTTCCAAGAATTTAATTCCATTTATAATTAAGAAAAAAAATTGAAATTTAAAGTTATTTACAAAAAAAAAATCATAACGAATGTAATTAATTAAAATACGCATTACTCTGTGGCATTTAATGCTTGCAGCTCTTTTTTACAAACATTATATTTCTATTCTCTAACATACTTCAAGTTCAATTTCTGACAAATAAACGCGACACGTTGCCAAGTTTTGCAAATTTCCCAAATCTCTATAATTAATCATGTAAAGTATGATCAATCTAGATAGAATATAGACATTCTATAGCATTTAATAGCCGAAGATCTTTGTTTAACTTCAAAATCACGATTAAAGGACGTTGTCAAATTTCCATTTAATTCAATTTATAATTTAAAGCTGTATTTAAGTAAAAAAATAGAAATTTAAAGTTCTTCACAAAAAGAAACTATACGTGCAACGTTGCCATATTTCAACTGAAGTCAAAAGCCCTTAAGTTATACAAAAATCAGTTTAATTAAAGAATCTAATCTAAAAACTACATTGGAATAATTTAAAAATGATCTACCACTCTATCGCATTTAATGACCGCAACTCATTTTTTAAAGGCATGCTGCGTTGTCAAATTTCTCAAATTTTCCTAACATTTATATTTCTATTCTATACCATACAAGTTTAATTTTTGACACATAACACGTTGCCAAGTTTTGCAAATGTCCCAAAGTTCTCTTTGATACATACAATTTTTTTTAAATCTGAGAAAATAAAAACTTAAACGGTACTATAACAGATTTAATAGACGAAGCTCGTCGATATGATGAGTAAAAGCAACGTTGTCAAAATTACCGAAAATTGCTTGCAACGTTGCCATATTTCAGCGAAAATAAGAATAATTTAGCCATCATACATATAGACACTCTATCGCATTTAATAATTGAAGTACCTCATAATTTGAATGTGAAACGTTGTCAAACTTGGTCATTTCTCTAAATATTTATATTGTCTTCATTTAAATATACTGCATTGCCATATTTCTTACCGTAAGTATTTAATAGTATTAAAAGATCGTTAATATAATGTCAAATTTATGATAAACGCAACGTTGCCAAGTTGTGCGAATTTTCTACATATTTTCATAAATAATGGTGAGGTAAAACACAAAAAACGTACACTGTGTTTTTTTATATATAAGAAAACTATGTTGCCAAATTTCCAAGAATTTAATTTCATTTATTATTAAGTAAAAAAATTGAAATTTACAAAAAAAAATATTCTTACGTTAGATACAAGGTTGCCATATTTGAACGAAAGTAAAGAATGATTTTAAAAAAAAATGTGTATGTTAAAAGCAAGTCAGGGTTGCCAAACTTCAAATTTTTGTTAAAAAACATGATATCGAAGAAGTGCGCAACGTATCCAAATGTAAACAAAAAATAGGAAAAATCATGTTAATTAAGAGATGTAATTAATTAAAACACTCACCACTCTATGGCATTTAATGCTTGCATCTCCTTTTTCCAAACATTATATTTCTATTCTATAGCATACTCCAAGTTCAATTTCTGACAAATAAACGCGACACGTTGCCAAGTTTTACAAATTTCCCAAATCTTTATAATTAATTACCTAAAGTATGATCAATCTAGACATTGAATATAAACATTCTATAGAATTTAATAGTCGAAGATCGTTAATTAACTTCAAAATCACGATGAAAGGACGTTGTCAATTTTCCATTTAATTCAATTTATAATTTAAGTTATATTTAAGTAAAAAAATAGAAATTTAATGTTATTCACTAAAAAAACTATCGGTGCAACGTTGCCATATTTAAACTAAAGTCAAAAGCCCTTAAGTTATGAAAAAATTAGGTTCTTAATAGGAATAATCTTACCACTCTATAGCATTTAATACTCGCAGCCCATTTTTAATATGTTTGTTGGGTTGTCAAATTTCGCAAATTTTCCACACATTATCTTTCTATAGCAAACAAGTTCAATTTCTGACAAAGAAAATCGACACCTTGCCAAGTGTTGAAAATTTCCCACATCTCTATAATGATGTACATAAGATCAATATAGACATTCTAGCGCATTTAATAGTCGAAGATTAACGTCAAAATTTCGATAAAAGGGACATTGCCAAATTTCCATTTGATTCAATTTATAATTTAAAGTTATATTTAAGTAAAAAAAATTGAAATTTAAAATTATTCAGTAAAAAAAACCATACGTGCAACGTTGCCATATTTTAACTGAAGTCAAAAGCCCTTAAGTTATGAAAAAATTAGGTTAATTAAAGGACCTAATGAAAGAGCTAAAGTGAAATAATTTTAAAATAATCTTACCACTCTATGGCATTTAATGCTCGCAGCTCATATTTAATATGAATACTGCGTTGTCAAATTTCGTAATATTATATTTCTATTTCGTAGCATACAAGGGTTCAAGTTTCAATTTGACACATAACACGTTGCCAAGTTTTGAAAATTTCCTAAATTTCTATTTTGCCTATATATATAAAATATATCTTTTATCTTAAGAATTATTTAATAAAAACCTAAACGATACTCTAATAGATTTAATAGTCGAAGCTGGTCGATATGATAAATAAAAGCGACGCTTGCAACGCTGCCATATTTCAGAAAAATAAAAATTATTATTTAGTATAAAAAAAAGAACTAAACGACGACGATGTTGCCAAACTGAGTCAATAAATTATCATTAAAAAAAATCAATTGCATTAACTAATAACATCATGCACGTAGAGACTTCGAGAATCGAAGTTCATATTTCATTGCCACATCAAACACATACTCTATCGCACTTAATAATCGAATATATATAAAAGTAGAAGAGCACATAATGCGACTGTCATCAACGTCAAAGCTTTCAAAAACATCCTGCAAACCTTTTCGAACCTTTAAAATTTAGGCGGCAAATTTGACTTTAATCAGCTGACGTTGACAGATGTCAATGGGGATTTATACACAGCAAATTGAACCGCATTGTTGCCTAAAATACACGCGACTATTTGTAAGCTTTCATCTAAAAAAATGGCCTTTAGCCAACATAATATCGACCAAATAATGTTATATCAAAAGGCCAAGGCAAACAAAACCGTTTATATTATTTTTATGTGAATCCATAAACCGAAAAATATTTTACCATTTATAGTGTTTAATTGAATGTCAAGGCTGTATATATTTTTTTAAGCATTCAATACACGCTTTAGGTTTTATCAAAATGTTAAAAATTCCGCAACAATTTAAATAATATTATTAGCGTGAAACCGATAAGTGCACCTCAAAAGGCAAATTATTATTACATGGTTATGCCATACCAGATAACCTTTCGCTTGATGTATGACTTCATTTGTATATTTAATGTTTTTCATTCGAGATTATTAGTTTAGACTTTTTTTCATTTAGGCATCAAAGTCCACTGACTTGTTTCAAATGTTACATTCACACGCTGAACACCTATAATTAATTCCATTAAAAATAATAAAATATTATGAAACATCGCAGATTTCCACGTTTCAACGAGCGATTTATTGATATGCCATGTAATTATTTATTATTGATCAAGTTTCGTGTAAACTTTCTACATTTCTTCAAGTATTTATCACTCCCCACTTTTAACCAAACATACACGTAACGTGCACCACAATTTCCCTAAGGCAAATATTTGCTCTCAACTACATATTGAATCTATTTTGCATAAATAAACTTGAGAAGTGTTACAGGGTGGATTCGATAAATATTACCTCTGTAAATGTTATTCAGGGTCCAAAAAATAGAGCAGGAAATCTTGAGCACTTTGTAGATATATAGAATTGCCAAAGGAACATGTCACTCAGTTTATATAATTAAAAGCTCAAAAACTAGTAAAAATATTGTTGGGAAACAAAAATTTGAATATTTAAGAAATTTTATTTAGGATTCAAACCAATCCATGCAATAATTCTGGAAATATCCAAAGGAAATCACTTAATTGTAGAAAATTTCAAAAACTAACAGGAATATTGGCGTCGAATAAATAATATAATTTTCAGAAAAGTATTACTTATTATTAGTAATTAAGGTCGAAACCAATCCAAGCAATAATTTCGGAGTAATAAGGTTAGTGAAGTAAGTCTAATATTCAGGATGACCACTCACTTTAAAGTCCAAAATCTCAAAAACTAGTGGGAATATTTTCATGAAACAAAAAGCAGAATATTCAAAAGAGTGTTCTTTCCAAATGTTATTAAGCATCCACATCAATCCAAATAACCGTTTCGGAAATATCCAACGTTTTGTGTACTTGATTCTTTTATGTATCTGTGACATGTAAAGAGCAAACATCTCAACTCAATCGGATCAATAGCAAAAGAGTTATGAAAGTCACGTGACCTTAAAACATAGTCATGTCAAATCTTATCCGAAATACACTCTAGGTACCAAAGTTCAACCAAATCGCACCAAAACCAAAAGAGTTATGATACTCGGCTAACCTTAAAAATGAATAAATTCGAAAAATTATTATTTATATCCCAAAACCAAAGTAGTAATAAATAACATAAAACTCACCTAATATCTAAATTCATATTTTAAATTAAATAGATCATTACGACTGATCCGTGTATACAGGGTGTCATTGAAATGGTGTAAAAAAATTCGGGGGGTGATAGTACTCCTAAAAATTTTAAAAAAAGTTCCTATAACTATAGGGTGAAAAATGCATATTAAGGGAGTTAGGGGCACTGAAAGGGTAAATTAAAAAAACGGTTTTTTGAAATTGTAGGCTTAAAAAACGAGATAAAATTTCGAAAAAAAATCCTCTGCCATAAATTTTGACCCAAAATCAAATGGTGATACTGAAAAATAATTTGGAAAATCGGAAAGGGTAGTTTTTGCAAGGGTAGGGGGTTAATTCGTGAATAACTTTTTTTAGGTTATTTTCTTCGCAACGTGGGTTCATTTTTTAAAAACTACATACTTTTTCCTACAAAAAAGGTACTCTTGTTGCACATCGCCCAGAACGATGGTTTTCGAGAAAATTGAAGGCAAAAAGTTTGCTCTGATGGGTTGCTAACTGGTTAAACAACATAAACCTATGAAAGTTATGGGGTTTCAAAAGTAAACAAGTAGTTATTAAATAATTAATTGAAAAATCTAAATTTCATGATTTTTAAAACATCATATTGTGAGTCGTGAGTCGCCATTCTGTGTGGATGACTCTTAAGACTCAACTCCTGCATCCGTATCACATCCAAAGGGTACAAGCTCTTGCTCCGGCAGACTATCCCGCTCGAGTCATCTTCTGTCGTTGGTTATTAAGAAAACAGGTACAAGAACCCCTTTTTTTGGCAAATATTTTATGCACGGATGAAGCTGGGTTTACAAGAAATGGAATTTTCAATTACCATAATACACATCACTGGTCCGATGAGAACCCTCATGCTGTTGTGGAAAGTCGACACCAAATTCGATTCTCAGTTAATGTTTGGGCGGGAATTCTTGGCGATAGACTTATTGGACCATTTTTTCTACCCCCGAGGTTAATTTGACACCTTTTGAAAAGTCGCTTGTTATTTATAATAATAAACATTTTAGGCTAAATGGTCAAAGTTACCTTAATTTTCTAATACATGATCTACCAGCACTTTTGGAGGAAGTTCCCATAGCACAGAGGCAGATCACGTATTTTATGCATGATGGTGCACCAGCTCATTTTCCGCTAGCGGTGAGGAATCATTTAAACCAAGTTTTTGAGAGGCGTTGGATAGGACGTGGTGGTCCACAAGCTTGGCCAGCAAGATCACCAGATCTTAATCCATTAGATTTCTACTTCTGGGGCCACTTGAAAACTTTGGTTTACTCAGTGCCGATTAATACTGAAGAGCAACTACGTCAACGCATTATCGACTGTTCCAATCAAATTCGTACAACCCCAGGGATATTCCACAGGGTACGCAGATCATGGAGAAGAAGAGCAGATGTCTGCATTGAAATGAATGGTGGTCACTTTGAACATTTACTATGAATGAATTAAGAAATGCATTATTTTAATAAGGAATTTTGGTAATTGGTTTATTTCGTTTTTTAAAGCAATAAGATGTTTTAAAAATCATAAAATTTAGATTTTTCAATTAATTATTTAATAACTACGTGTTTACTTTTGAAACCCCATAACTTTCATAGGTTTATGTTGTTTAACCAGTTAGCAACCCATCAGAGCAAACTTTTTGCCTTCAATTTTCTCGAAAACCATCGTTCTGGGCGATGTGCAACAAGAGTATCTTTTTTGTAGGAAAAAGTATGTAGTTTTTAAAAAATGAACCCACGTTGCGAAAAAAATAACCTAAAAAAAGTTATTCACGAATTAACCCCCTACCCTTGCAAAAACTACCCTTTCCGATTTTCCAAATTATTTTTCAGTATCACCATTTGATTTTGGGTCAAAATTTATGGCAGAGGATTTTTTTTCGAAATTTTATCTCGTTTTTTAAGCCTACAATTTCAAAAAACCGTTTTTTTAATTTACCCTTTCAGTGCCCCTAACTCCCTTAATATGCATTTTCCGCCCTATAGTTATAGGAACTTTTTTTAAAATTTTTAGGAGTACTATCACCCCCCGATTTTTTTTACACCATTTCAATGACACCCTGTATATTCGAATATTTTTAATAAAATAATAGGGCAAATTTCATTTTGACTCACCCCGGTATAAACACACTGACATTTTAAAAAAAAAAACGGCATTTTTCGAAGACGTCAAAATGTTTGCCGAATTTTCCTGGCCGCAATACACAATTTCCCCAATCGATATGCACATATTCGGAAAGTCCATTCATTTTCTGATTCGGTGCTTCCTTTCCCTGATCGTTTCCGGTTCATTTTCATTGATTATTTTACAAAAAACCCTACCAAGTCCCGGCCACCTGTCACGAGCAAAAAAGCGTCAAAGTATTGTTCCCACTAACCATTTCTTTAGAGTTTAGGTTGACACCTCCAATTACTTGCCAAAACGCAAAAAAATTGACTTTTTTTTATAAAATCGCATTTTTCGGGTACTTGTGCTATCGCTGAAACCCTGAAATTTTAGTATGTGTTGTAAAACAAAATTTCGGATCTTTTAAATGTTGTTTGATCTTTTCACCATATACTGAGACGCGGCAAATGAATTAAACGCGAAAATTCGAATTGCTCAGAACCTATTAAAGTTGGAAGATTGTAATTTTACACAAATAATGGGGTTATTAGAGTATTTAATACCTGAGAATATAAATGGTCCAGGTGCCACCAATAAAAAGTTATTAAATAAAATGTGGTTTTCGGGTCGGACCTTCATAGGTAAAGTTCATTATTGCTCGCCCTGTATGGTTCCCAAAAATATCGGTTAAATGGCATATGAAAGGTAAAGGATGAAGTTATTTTTTGAAAAAAAAAATCCCAAAATAAGTACCGTTTGGCAGAAAATTCCAAAAAACTGAAAATGCCAGAACTCGTAAAATAAATTTTTTACAAAGAAAAGCTCCAAGTATGTCAAATCTCTTATAAAATGAAGTCTTTTAGCCTCTGCAGAAGTTTAAATTTTTTTTTTGGTCACTTTTGTTCGCTTATAATAACTCACCCTGTATACCGATCTGGCCCAAAAAGTATACAGCTCTTAAGCTTCTAATAGCCCCTATGTCCTAAAAATTTCAAGTCGTTTAAAAGCTTTTTATTTGAGTTCTCGCGTCCGGAAGGAATGTGACTCGTTTTTTTACGAATTTTTGACTTTGACTCGGTACCACTGCCTTTGTATGTACCGAAAAAAAAAATTGTTTACGGATCCATCATTCTCAATGTATTGAGAGGCCGTATGCCAAATTTCATCGTTTCGCTATCCATACAGCCAAAGATATGAATTTCTATTTCCCAAAAAACACGATTTTTCGGACCCGAGGTCGCGTGCATAATATAGTGGCAGAGGCTGCTATATAAAACTTGCTTTAAAATTCAAAATCTCAAAAACTAGTAGGAAAATTTTCATAAAACAAAAAACAGAATATTCAAAAGAGTGTTCTTTCCAAATGTTACTTATCATCCACATCAATCCAGACAACCGTTCTGGAAATATCCAACGTTTTGTGTACTTGGGTCGGTGAAGCATGTGTGACAAGAGAACACTCGCCTTAGAGTCCAAAATCTCAAAAACTAATAGGAATATTTTCATGAAACAAAAAACAGAATATTCAGAGGAAAATTCCTTGCAGAAGTTCTTCATAATGCAAATCAATTCAAACAACTATTTCGGAGATATTCAACGTCTTATGTAGTAGTGTCAATCAAAGATGCCTGATATTTATGTAGTTACATAGAATTTAAAAAACCAGTAGGAATATTTTCATAAAAAAATTGGAATATTCAAAAAAATATTCTTTACGGATATTTAGGATCCAAACAAATTCATGCAATAATTCTGGAAATATCCAATGTTTTGTGTAGTTGGGTCAATGGAGCATATTTAACATTTAAAGAGAACACTCAGTTTAAGGTCCAAGATCTCCAAAAATAATAAGAATATTTTCATGAAACAAAAAGTAGAATATTCAAAAGAGTGTTCTTTTCAAATATTATTCAGCATCCACATCAATCCAAACAACCGTTTCGGAAATATCCGACGTTTTGTGTACTTGGGTCGGTGAAGCATGTGTGACAAGAGAACACTCGCCTTAAAGCTTAAAATCTCAAAAACTAATAGGAATATTTTCATGAAACAAAAAACAGAATATTCAGAAGAAAATTTTTTGCAGAAGTTCTTCATAATGCAAATCAATTCAGACAACTATTTCGGAATTATTCAACGTCTTATGTAGTAGTGTCAATCAAAGATGCCTGATATTTATGTATTTACATAGAATTTTAAAAATTATTAGGAATATTTTCATGAAATAAAAATTGGAATATTCAAAAAAATGTTCTTTACGGATATTTAGGATCCAAACAAATTCATGCAATAATTCTGGAAATATCCAATGTTTTGTGTAGTTGGGTCAATGGAGCATATTTGACATTTAAAGAGAACACTCAGTTTAAGGTCCAAAATCTCCAAAACTAATGGGAATATTTCCATGAAACAAAAAACACATTATTCAAAAGAATGTTCTTCACAAATATTATTCAGCATCCACATCAATCCAAACAACCGTTTCGGAAATATCCAACGTTTTGTGTACTTGGGTCGGTGAAGCATGATTGTGTGACAAGAGAACACTCGCCTTAAAGTTCAAAATCTCAAAAACTAATAGGAATATTTTCATGAAACAAAACACAGAATATTCAGAAGAAAATTCTTTGCAGATGTTCTTCAGAATGCAAATCAATTCAGACAACTATTTCGGAGATATTCAACGTCTTATGTAGTAGTGTCAATCAAAGATGCCTGATATTTATGTATTTACATAGAATTTTAAAAATTATTAGGAATATTTTCATGAAATAAAAATTGGAATATTCAAAAAAATGTTCTTTACGGATATTTAGGATCCAAACAAATTCATGCAATAATTCTGGAAATATCCAATGTTTTGTGTAGTTGGGTCAATGGAGCATATTTGACATTTAAAGAGAACACTCAGTTTAAGGTCCAAAATCTCCAAAACTAATGGGAATATTTCCATGAAACAAAAAACACATTATTCAAAAGAATGTTCTTCACAAATATTATTCAGCATCCACATCAATCCAAACAACCGTTTCGGAAATATCCAACGTTTTGTGTACTTGGGTCGGTGAAGCATGATTGTGTGACAAGAGAACACTCGCCTTAAAGTTCAAAATCTCAAAAACTAATAGGAATATTTTCATGAAACAAAACACAGAATATTCAGAAGAAAATTCTTTGCAGATGTTCTTCAGAATGCAAATCAATTCAGACAACTATTTCGGAGATATTCAACGTCTTATGTAGTAGTGTCAATCAAAGATGCCTGATATTCATGTAGTTACTTAGAACTTTAAAAACCAGTAGGAATATTCTCATAAAAAAAATTGGAATATTCAAAAAAATATTTTTTACGGATATTTAGGATCCAAACAAATTCTGGAAATATCCAATGTTTTGTGTAGTTGGATCAATGGAGCATATTTAACATTTAAAGAGAACACTCACTTTAAGGTCCGAAATCTCAAAAACTAATAGGAATATTCTCATGAAACAAAAAACAAAATATTCAAAAGAGTGTTCTTTCCAAATATTATTCAGCATCCACATCAATCCAAACAACCGTTCCGGAAATATCCAACGTTTTGTGTACTTGGGTCGGTGAAGCATGTGTGACAAGAGAACACTCGCCTTAAAGTTCAAAATCTCAAAAACCAATAAGAATAATTTCATGAAACAAAAAACAAAATATCCAAAAAAGTAGCAAATATTATTCAGGGACCACATCAATCCAGAGCACCATTTTTAAGATATCCAAAGTTTTCGTACAACCCAGTGTCAGTCAAAGATGCTTGAATTCATTCCACCACCCTGTAATTTTTTTTATGGTTGTGACACGCGGGTCACAGTGTCAGTGTTAAATATTAATAATAAAAAAAATCGTAAAAACTGTTTTTGCAGTTGAACAATGGCCGACTAACTATAACAAAACAAAAGCTCCTCTCTGTAACCGCTCAAGGTAAACTGAAACAATTTTTCACGTAAAAATAAGCAGAGGCAGGCCGACACCTGCCCTTTGCCATATGGTCTTTTTATACCTGGAGTAGGGTAACGCGAAAAAGGTAAAATTGTTAAATGTTCTCTACATTCCCGGTGCCTTATGAATAAACCGATTCACGGACGCTATAAAAGAAAATGGGACGTTTATAAAATAATTCACGTAGTGCGTGCATCTGATACGATCGTCGATGATGCTTTTTCAATGCAGCGTGTAGGTTGAAATGTAATTAATTTCGTACGAATTGTTAATAATCGGGTACAAGGAGTAAACATTACGGAATGTTGTTGGACTTGTAGCCTTTGAAATTTTGGAAAAATCACAGGAAACAGCAGGTTTTTGATTTCGTTTGGGAGTTTAAATTGTGAAAAGTAATTGCAATTCCTTAGAAAGTGAATGCCAGAAGAGAGCGAGAAATGTCATCAATTGCCTGGAAAAAAATCGTTTCAATGTAACAAAGATTCGTAATTTCTTAAAAATGAAAAAGTGATAAATCACATCTACTACATGGAAAAAATTCTTTAAATGTAACAGAAACATGAGCAATTGTCTCACAAATATTCGTTAAAGTATTTTATGATTCTTTTCAGTCAATTCAGTTCATATTCTTACCGAGTCTTATAGGAATAATTCAGATAGGATAAAGAGAATTACTGCCTGGAAGAAATAAGAAACTTTTCTGTTACCTATATAAAGTCTCAACTGATTTATATAATCCTGAATTTTTTACAAAAAAAAAATGTTTCAACCTCACAATACCTTCAATTTCTCTATCGAAACTTCCGTCTTTTTATAAGTGTCCTTCTATGCCTTGCAGGAAATGATTTTTAAACATGACAAAGAAAAATCCGAATGCGGCAGTTCATTCTTAACGGCAGGATGTGAATCAAGCGTATTATTATGACCTGAAGAGTCACAATTATTACCGAAATATCACTATAGGTTTTATTGTTTTTCTAGCGTCAAGGTCTGTTTACCTTCCCATAAGACACTCAACAATTATTAAATTACACTTTTCTAATATAAAAAAACATACTTAAGCGATTGTTCCTTGACATGAACAAACGATAAACACGATCCTAGCGTGTTTACCCAAATTTATTTTATGTACATCTGGATAACACTCAATGCCATATATCCATCCAGTTTATGGAAGTTCGAACTGCTCGGTTATGAGGTGATTATAAATTATTTAGGTTAATTTGAATTTAAAGTGTGGCGGCAGTCTTTGACAAGCAACATCTTTAAAGTATCCTATATTTTGATAGGGTAGCACCTGTCTTTGCTGCCCCAATATAGTTAGACATTGGGGGGAGGGGGCATTTTTATGTCTGGCTGGGGTGCGGTGAACAGGCTCCAGGTAAGACGGGGGTGGAAATTTTATGGGGAAGATAACGCACACACATGCCAGCAAGGGGAGCGCTTTTTTCGGTATAAGGCAATATATAGTGCGTGACTTGAGAACACTATGCACGATTTTATTCTTTTGGAACAAACGCAAACAAAAATTTCGTTTCTTTTAGGCAGTTTTTCATAATAAATTCATTTCTTCTTATTCTATCTTAAAGGCAATTTTTTAGTATTTATATTTTTAGTATTTTTAAGTTTTTTTGCTTTCTTCCAGACACTTTTTTAATTTTTTTTCCAGGTATTTAAGGTCCTTTGTTAGGTATGGAATAATTAAAACAATATTTTTAGCAATAATTCAGGGGGAGTAAAACGACCTAAACTGCTTGGAATAAATAAAAAATAAAAAGGTTTTCTGGCATTAAAAGTTGTTTCACATTAATTTCAGGTAGTTTATGTCTTTTTCAACTTATTCCAGGCAATTGTACTTAAACTTGACGTAAACTGGTATTATGGATCCTGGTAATAATTCACGGAAATTGAGCTCAACTGCCTGGAAGAAATTACACTTTTCCTATTTATTTCTTACATTGGAAGCTTCATTTTTTAAATTAATTTTTTCAGGTAATTAACATTGACATAATTAAAATATTTTTTTATTTATTCGAGGCAGTTTAGGTGTTTATCACATCACATGATAATGTAGGATATCTCTGTATTGTAATTATATTTTTTCCAGATAATTCAGTTAATATATAAATTTTAAAAAGTGTATTGAAAAAAATATTTTTCCCAAAATCTTGGAGAGTTTTCAAAAAACCCTGAAATAGGTGTCCACTTAAATTTTCCATAGAATATTTATGCGAATTTTCAAAAATGTATCTACTCAAATTTTTGAGTTATGGTTATTTTTCAAAAATAAAGAAAAATATAATTTGCGCTCAAAAAAATTTTTTTTTCTTAAAATCCTGGATAGGTTTCAAAAAACCGTGAAATAGGTGTCTAGTTAAATTTTCCAGAGAATATTTATGCGAATTTTCAAAAATGTATCTACTCAAATTTTTGAGTTATGGTTATATTTCAAAAATAAAGAAAAAATAATTTGCCCTCAAAAAAATTGTTTTTTTCTGAAAATCCTGGATAGGTTTCAAAAAACCGAGAAATAGGTGTCCAATCAAATTTTCCAGGCAATATTTGTGCAAATTGTCAAAAATGTATCTATTCAAATTTTTGAGTTATGGTTATTTTTCAAAAATAAAGAACAAAATAATTTGCCCTCAAAAAAATTGTTTTTTTTCTGAAAATCCTGGATAGGTTTCAAAAAACCGTGAAATAGGTGTCTGGTTAAATTTTCCAGGGAATATTTATGCGAATTTTCAAAAATGTATCTACTCAAATTTTTGAGTTATGGTTATTTTTCAAAAATAAAGAAAAATATAATTTGCGCTCAAAAAATTTTTTTTTTTCTTAAAATCCTGGATAGGTTTCAAAAAACCGTGAAATAGGTGTCTAGTTAAATTTTCCAGAGAATATTTATGCGAATTTTCAAAAATGTATCTACTCAAATTTTTGAGTTATGGTTATTTTTCAAAAATAAAGAAAAAAATAATTTGCCCTCAAAAAAATTGTTTTTTTCTGAAAATCTGGGACAGTTTTCAAAAAACCTTTGAATAGGTGTCCACTTAAATTTTCCAGAGAATATTTATGCGAATTTTCAAAAATGTATCTACTCAAATTTTTGAGTTATGGTTATTTTTCAAAAATAAAGAAAAAAATAATTTGCCCTCAAAAAAATTGATTTTTTCTGAAAATCCTGGATAGGTTTCAAAAAACTGTGAAATAGGTGTCTAGTTAAATTTTCCAGAGAATATTTATGCGAATTTTCAAAAATGTATCTACTCAAATTCTTGAGTTATGGTTATTTTTCAAAAATAAAGAAAAAAATAATTTGGGCTCAAAAAAATTGTTTTTTTCTAAAAATCCTGGATAGGTTTCAAAAAACCGAGAAATAGGTGTCCAATCAAATTTTCCAGGGAATATTTATGCGAATTTTCAAAAATGTATCTACTCAAATTTTTGAGTTATGGTTATTTTTCAAGAATAAAGAAAAAAATAATTTGCCCTCAAAAAAATTGTTTTTTTCTGAAAATCCTGGATAGGTTTCAAAAAACCGTGAAATAGGTGTCTAGTTAAATTTTCCAGAGAATATTTATGCGAATTTTCAAAAATGTATCTACTCAAATTTTTGAGTTATGGTTATTTTTCAAAAATAAAGAAAAAAATAATTTGCCCTCAAAAAAATTGATTTTTTCTGAAAATCCTGGATAGGTTTCAAAAAACCGAGAAATAGGTGTCTAGTTAAATTTTCCAGAGAATATTTATGCGAATTTTCAAAAATGTATCTACTCAAATTTTTGAGTTATGGTTATTTTTCGGAATTAAAAAAAATGTAATTGCTCTTAAAAAATTTTTTTTTCTTAAAATCCTGTATAGTTTTCAAAAAGCCTTTGAATAGGTGTCCACTTAAATTTTCCAAAGAATATTTGTGTGAATTTTCAAAAATGTATTTACTCAAATTTTTGACTTATGACCCTTTATTGAACTGAAAAAATGAAACAGTTAATGTAGTTGAGGTGACTTGAAAAAAAGACTCTACTGCCTGTACGAAATCATACATTAACTTTTTATTTGTACGCAGTAGTTAAATATTTTTTCATATTATTTCAACTTCTGCAAACAATCTGAATTTACAACAATGACTGCCTGAATTCATTACAAAACCACTTTCTGGATATACTTAACACCACTTGATTCCTCTAGATACAGGAGTTTTCCCTATAAAGTAGTGATTCAAAAAAAATGATAATGACTGTACTTTAACAGTAATTCTTTTACATCATCACAAAAAATAGGTGTAACGCGTGTTGTTGTCACCATCAGGGTCAATCCAATAAATTAACAAAAATATGTGGCAAATCACCGTTTATTTTTACACACGCACACACATACGCGAAGAAGTAGCAGGTGTTGTTACACTCGGTTTTTTTATGGGTTTCGGCTTTTATAGCGGAACTTCGGTCTACAGGTTCGAATTGGGTTAAGTTCGGGTTCTTTTCAGCGAATAAGGAAACTAACATTAACAAAAAAAACAATATTGCAAGATTTTTCCCACAGTTTACACGCATCATTTCCATTTCAATGCGATTTTGTATTCGCGATGAATTTCAATGGAGTTGTATGTATGCACGATGGCCAATTACAATTGATGAAGACCATTTTAGGACACTACTTGTATTGTTTTACATAAGAAAGGTATTTTTTTGGTGCATGTGTTTTATTATTGCAGATAGTCGTATTGGTTTTACTAGTTATTAAAGAAAGATCAGATTTTTTTCAAGTAATTCCTCACCTTTTCTTAAATTTATTTAAAGTAGTTTTATAATAATTCCAGGCAGTTGAGATCTCTGTTAGAACTGTGTTGTAAATGTATGTGTGAAGCTTATACGAATAGGTAGTATTTAATTAAGCTCGCGGACTATTTTAGACCCCTGTCAAAACATGACAATGGTACGCTTGCAGTGGACTATCGTTTCCCAGCTTTGTAAAAGACAGAGCGTTGATCTGCCTGTTTTTTTGCAACTATGAGGGTGTAACCTTGGCGTAAAACCCCAATGCCTGAACTTCACTTTTGTACCCAATAAATTACCTAATCAAGTCCTAATAACATCACACAGTCTGGTCTCTATTTTTGAGCTGATTCCTCTCACTCTTTCCCAACATTTAATATAATATTTCTTTCCTTCTTCTATGCATTTTATTTAGTCAGTTTTTTATTTCTTCCAACTAGTGCAAATCACTCATTCATTACCTGGCATCATGAAACAATTTTTCAAGCTAATGGAAGAAATTATAAAAGCCGCTTGTTATTTTGATTGTACATCTATATATGTTTCTACATTTGCCACTGTGTGCTCTTTAAACAAACAAAGAGAATCCAACAATTTTTTTTCAAAATATAAATAAACAAGCTGAACGTTTGTTATGCCTCGAGATCGCTAATAAACTCGTTGAGATAGGCAGGCTCTCCCTGCCTTATCTGATCCGTGTAATGCAGCGTCTTTATTATTATTAAAAGAGTCAGTGCGCTTTTACTTGCTATCTTACTTCCTGGTTTTCGTTATCCCTTTTTTTACGTCTATTTCAGTTTTTTTTTTCTTGACAGTTAAAGGAATTATAGTTTTCCAGGCATTATAGGTTATTAGCAGCACATTTGGCCCAATAGATGGCTAAAAAATAGAAATTATTTTTTTAAGGTTTAAAAGAAAACAAAGACGAACCCTTAGATCTGCATAACACTGCTTAAAAGTCGTTAAAAGTAAAACACAAATCGGCTACGAATTTCCCGACATAAGGAAAATCAGATTCAAATAAATGCTGACGAAACTATAATATACTGAGCTGATAAAAATATTATAATTTTATTGAATTTTGTAAAATGTATTGTATATTGTGTAGCTTTATTATATGCTAAATAAAGATTATTATTATTCCCTGTACTGGTGGAATTTACAAATTATTACCTAAAGAAAGAAATTTTAAAAAAGCATAAAAACTAGTATGCACAAACCGAATACTTAGTAAAAAAATATTTTTAGTCATAGCTAAAGATTGCTAAAAAAATTACCACCCAAGCAAGACATCATATATTAATATCGTTGAATATACAGGGTGTCCCGTAATTAATTGGACATAGGTTAATGTAGGAAACCTGACATGAAAATAAACCGTTTGAGCTCAGTATCGCTTAGCAAAATGTTATTGGTTTTCGTTCTACAGGGTGTTAAAACTAATTTTTTACCAAACATTTATTGAAATATTTTGGAAGCCACTGGACAGATTAACCTAAAATTTGGCGTACTCTTATTATTTGGGATGAGGAACACGATACGCCGCGTCACAATGATTTTTCTAATACTCAGATGCGGGATATGGTATGTGTATATGCTCAAGAAAATTTTCGTAGTCGAAGAGCAGCGCAGCGTTATTTAGATCTGTATCCGGATAGAAGGCAGCCAAATCATCAAACGTTGTACGATAGATTAGGCGAAACGGGCTCATTTCGTTCAAAAAACGTAAATGCGGGAAAACCAAGGATAATTCGAGCAGATATGGAAGATGAAATTTTGATTTGTGTTATCGAAAATCCTGAAACCAGCACAAGACGTATTGAGGCAGCCACTGGTGTAAGGAAATCTTCGGTGTCCAAAATTATACGCCAAGAAAAACTGTATCCGTATCATTTCACTGCAGTTCAAAATCTACTTCCTCAAGACTTTCCTGCAAGACTCCAATTCAGTCAATTTTTAAGAGAGCGCCAATTGAATGATCCATTATTTTGTAATAAAATTATATTTACGGATGAAGTTTCATTTCACAAGGAGAGGTGTTTTTAATTGGCGTAACAATCATATCTATTCGATGGAAAATCCTCATGCTTTCCAAGAACAAACACCATTTTCAACATGAGTTTGGTGTGGTATCTTTGGGGATTGTATTGTGGGACCGTTTGAATTGCCAGCTAAGCTTAATGAAGAACGTTATCTAAATTTCTTGAGGAATGATCTACTTATTCCTAAATTTAAGACTTGATAGTTGGTATATGCATGATGGTGCACCGGCACATTATTCACTGCAAGTCAGAAATTACTTGGACGAAATTTATCCTCATAAATGAATTGGTAGAGGTAGTGAATATCCGTGGCCTGCGCGTAGTCCCGATCTTAATCCCTTAGATTTTTATTTCTGGGGCTACTTGAAATCACTTGTGTATAAAAATAAAATAAATAAGCGTCAGGAATTGTGGCAAAAGATTGTGGAAGGAGTCAATACCATCAGGGCCCAAAGAATCATTGTTTGGAGTCATTTTAAATAAAAGAATTAGACATGTGTCCTAGTGGATGATGAACATTTTGAACAATTATTATAATCAACAGCCCAGTGTTGCCAACTCTATGAAATGGTATTTCCCATAAGGACGGACGAAAATTCCCTTTTTTTCCCACGAATTCTATAGCATTTTCCATTCGCTTGCACCGGCTGCACTGAGTGCAATTTTTATTATTATCCTTTTCTTTTATTGAAGGCCTTAAAAAATGGAGATACACTGAGTGCAGTCAGTGCAAGCAATTGGAAAATGGTATAAAATACAGACAGAAAAGAGGGAGGGGGTTTTGGGACTAGCCGGCCATGGAGTCTGCAGTCTGGCCATTTTCATTTACCGACATTTAAGGAAGGCTTAAAAAAGCGTTAAGTATTAAAACACTTAAATTAAATTAAAGCCTTAAGTCCTCCTTAAAAATGTTGGTGAAAATGCTTAGAACATTGAAAGGCTAGAATTAGTAAACAACAACTTTGTTTGAGTCCAACATGTGCACAGGGGCAAGAGGGGTGTTTTATTTACAAACATATGTGCCGATTCTCTGTTGACAAGTCGACACAAATTTCCAACGGAGGAAATTTTTAGCTATATTTTAACAAACATTATAACGTTAATTTAACTTATTTCTGTTATATTTCATAGGAAAATTTAAAATAAAAAGTATAAATACTACAATTAACCTATTTTAAGAATAAATATAATATCCTTAAGCAAAAAAAAACAAAATTATTAACATTCTTATCCCTAAAACTGCTTCTAAAAAATTTGAAGCGACAACACCGGAGCTTAAGCGCCTAAACCATACGCGTTGTGTCATCTGTCAAACGGCTTTTTGTTTATATTCGGGATTCGTGTATTTTCTTTAATTTTTGGTTTAAAAAGGAAAAAAAGCCACGTTTTAGTGTTTTTTTAAATTGCTAGGATGGCAAAAACTTGTGTCGTTTGTGCCGCATCATGATAAAAACGTGATTCAAGCCGATCTTTTCACAAGTAAGTACCGATACTTTCATAACATCACATCATGGGGTAACCATCATCATAAACGTAGAATAGGGGATCTTATAGATATAAACCTAATATATGTGAAAGTGTGCGTAAAATACCAACTTTTTGTTTGTTCCATAATTTTTTTTTTTACCTTATTGCAACTTACAATAATATATATAGTAATTGGCACCACATATTAATTTATTACTGTAATTTTTTTCTGCTTTTTGATTAAATATCAAATACTTATTATAGATTGCCCAATGATTATGCCCAAAGGGAACAATGGGTTTCATTAATGGAAATCAACACATTTAAAAAGAACATATTTGTTTGTTCAGATCACATCCTTAGAAGTGATATAAGGGAGATAATATTATCAGTAGCCAGACTTTATTAAAAAAATCAGCTCTACCTCAAAGGTAATTTTTTTAAATATATTTTTCTAGTATGTTTATAGGTATGAGTATATTTTACCTTAGAATTATTGATAAAGGTTTGCATGCTTTTATTTACTACATTATGTAAGCTAAAAAAACCACCTTTTAAAACTTGTGCTTGGGCTATGTTGTAAAACATACAGCTTCTTCACAAAAAGTATTAGTGTTACTCATATAAGATTTATTTATACCTAATACTTATTAAATTAGGTATGTGTGTAAAACTATTTTTTTACTGGGATTTCTGATGCACTGGTTAAAAACACAGCAGCCAATAATTCAGTTAATTTACCAAGTGATTTACCCTTCAAAGCTACAGGGGTAGCTTTCCTGAAGAGTGCAAAAACTTCTTTAGCTTTCAAAATGGTATATAGTACAAACAGTGAAGCTAATATACTTACTTAGACACGTATGGATAATTAAAATAGATTAATATTCTTGATACACCAAATTTTGTATAATTACAGATCTGATCATTCATCATCAACAATAACTGCATCTGAGAATTATAGTTCTACAGTAACCGTGGAGTCTAGGTCAACAATCACTATTTCTCATCCAAGCCGTTTTTGTTTAACTGCTACACATTCCCTGACTCTGCCAAGGAAAAGGTTTAAATACACTCAAAATAGACTACTAGTTTTATGCCATGTATCATCCTATTCTATATATCTTATTTAAAAGTGATATGGTATTTTATTGTATTATATTTGTTTAATTAAATGCAATTAATCAAATGTATGACATTACAAAGATTCTCTATAATAACATACATTTTATTGATCAATTGGATTATCATAATACATTTTTTTTAATTTTTTCTTTTTAATTTTGGTAATACTATATTTTTATGTATATTATTCTAGGGTAAAATCAAAATGATATTCTGAGGACCTAAGCACTGATGATTCCACCGTTTCAAGAGCTTAATCACTTGTCACCAGATTATGGAAAAAAAATAAAGAACAAAAAATTAAAATTCGAAAATTGCAGCAAGCAAATTTGCGCCAAAGAAATTGAATTAGATGTCTCAAGTCATTATTAAAATACTTACATGAAATAATAACATGATTTTATGGAAAAGCCCAACATACTACATATTTTATTTGACTTGTAAAAAGCACTTGTTTGTATATTACTACTAATAAACTCTCTAATCTAATCTATTGTACATAGTCTTTATTCTTAGCTTTGTTTTTTAGTATAAATTAATATGATATAATATTTGGTATTAGGTATTATATAGGTCACTATTAAATGTCTCAAAACCATTATACAGGCTAAATACTCATAATAAAAATCTTATAACCTACAAAAGACCTGCAACTCCTTCACAATTTGAACATCCTTGTAGTTTTGTACTTTTTCCGCTGAAGCAATACTGTCCCTTTGAAAAAGTCAGCAGCATAAAAGTATATATTATGTGAGGTAAGTAAGTGATGTAAAACTGAGTTTTGTCCAATATAACAATAACAATAAAATTTTGCAAAATGTTAAAAATTTGTGTCTTAAAACATGATTTATTAAGAAATCTATAATATTATATTAATAAAATATTTAATTTCCATAAAAATGCTTTGACAAAAATGCTGCCTTTCATTAGGCCTTCCTCTAATGAAGTCCATTAAAAAAAACACATAAATAGCTCATAAATGGTAATATTACTTATACTCAAACTCTTTAATTATTAATTAATAAAAATTTATCAGGTAAATATTTGTTGACGCCGTCACTGGTAAAGAGTGCTTGTATCTGTGACATAAACAATGCGATCGAGCGGCGTTGCGATGCCATTACCGTTTTCTCGTTTCTTCGTACTTTATTTTCATTTACTTAACTTATATTGACTTCGATATAGAGTATCTTATCAAATTTATTTTTAAAAAATGCTTGATATTTTATTAAAGGGGAGCAGTAGTATTGTTTTGTGCCTTCGGAAACAACTGAAAATTTTTATGATATTATAAAGTGATTTTTGCCATTTCTCTATAAGCACTTGGCATCATTGCATCAGAGATGTTGCAAGCAAACAAACCTGCCCATAGTTCCACGGCATGCTACTTCTAGCCTTTCAATGTTCTAAGTGAAAATGGGTTATGTTAACTTTGATTATGTAAGTTCAAATGTGCTTTAGTAACTTGTCAATTTGTACAATCAATATTTTTTGATTGCATGGAGCTTCGAAAGACTGTTACAGCATTTAAGGTATGATCGGATAAAAGGTTTCTTTTCTTATTTTTCACATCTGTTACTATACAAAAAATCCTTTCAGCTTCTGCATTTGAATGCGGCAGGGACAATATTAATTTAGCGACAATACTTAAATTACTAAATACAGGTTTTTTATCAAAATCCGTTGCTTCACTAACTTCCTTCCATATTTCTATGGGTAACTGTCACTCAAAATCGAGTTTGTCAACATCAATTAAATTATTGTATTGCATAATCAATAGCTCTAACATCTTAACCCCTTCCATCTCTCTGCGCTGAATATCCAATGAAACATTAGGTCTTAAAAATTGAAATTCTCTAAATATAGAGTTTTGTACCGGCATGCGATCCTTCAGTTATTGAGTGGCAGTTAAATAAAAATTCAGACATTTCTGAAATTCAGACGTTTTAAATGTTCCATACAAGCAGCGCCCAAACAAATATTTTCAATGGGAAGTAAGTGTTCTGGGTGTTTCAAATTAATGGTTACACATTTATTGACAAATTGGGGTTTTAAAAAGTTTTGCGATAGTTGTGCAACACCGTTCGTACAAAATATCACGACTTTGAAAGAGCGCGTTAAATGAATTAAAATAATTTAACACAAATGCTAAAGAAAATAAATAACCCTTAATAAAAGGATTCTTCATGTTCTCTAAAATAGTGTTTGCTATTTTTAATTGAGCTTCGGCAACTGCTAGAAGGAAATAATGTTCCAAAACGTCCCAATTTTCGAGAATTCTTTTGACGCACTCATGCAGAGAAAGCCATCTCTAGTATTTTATTTTTTTCTTTGTACAGACTTTGCATTGTTTATCTGCATATCGTACCCAAATTAGTAATAATAAAATTAATTAAATGAGAAGTGCGTGCACATATTTTTTATGTTAGTACAAATTTATTTTTATTTCTTTTTAACAGATTTATATTTTGTAGATCAACTGTAGTTTTTTTTTGTTTATATAAAAACATTGAATTGACTTTTGCAAAAGTATTGTACTTTTTAATACTATTAAAAATTTTTTTTTGAAAAATCACCATTTTTCGTCCATAATATTCAGTCTAATAGCACAAATATTCCTTAATATAAATATATATAATTATATTAAATTTAAATAAACAATTTATGTTATTAGATTAAATATTAACGACGAAATCAGTTGCGTATTATTTTGGAAAACAATAATTTTTGAAAACAATTTCTTACTGGCACGTTGTGTGGGGTGGGTGGGGGGGTAAGGGTAGGGTCGACGAAAAACGTTTATTTTTCCAGGCCTATTTTTAACTAATTAAAAATTAGTTAATTACTTAAAATCCCTAAAATTATCAAATGAATTTTAATTTAAATGTTTAATAAAAAAATGATTATTCAAGTCGTTTTTGAGGCATTTAAAGTAAAATTTAAATTTTATTCCAGTTAGTTTTTTAGGTAGTTTTTAATTTTCATTGGATGTGTAATCAAATTTTGTATTTTTTTTAAGGATCCCACAGACATATTTTCTTTTTATTTTAGGCCCGTTTTCCAATCTTTTAGGTTTTTCATGTTACCATTTTTTAGGCATTAGTCAATCAATTATTCTAGGAAATTGCAACGTAACTTTAATTAAAATGCTTCTTTAACTGCCCGAAATCGTAAAATGAATTTTAACTTAAACATCACTTAAAAGCGAATTAATTAAATATTCCAGGCAGTTGAGGCATAATTTTAATTAAAATGCATCAAAATTAAAGAATCTAGAGGCAACTGTCTAGAACTGTAAAATGAATCTTGACTTGAACGTTAATTAAAAATGTGTGAATTATTTAAAATACCTCTACTGTCTGCAATAATTTAAAAATCAATGATTTATTCCAGGCAGTTGAAGTTTAAACTTAATTTGTCACGTTTTTGGAGTCTTTTGGCAGTTTTCCAAGCAGTTCAGCTTATTTATTAGTATCAATTTAATTGTAAGCAATTGAGATCTCTCCTAGTTCATTTTGCAATTTTTAGTCGTTCAGAAATTATTATTTTTTTTTTGGATAAATAAAGGAAAAATTTTTTTTTTTTTAAATTACAAATGTAATTAAATTTTTGAATTTTTGTCTAGAAAATAGAAGATGAAACGACAACGATATATTTGTTTCTTTAAGTAAATTCTACTGAAAGTCAAAAATTTAAAGAATTGAAGATCATATAGTAGTTACGCCTATGGTCGAGCCCAATAATCCAATTCCACAAGGGGATAACGAAAACCCATTACTGCAATTTTGCAAAATAATTACCTTTCCCCAAAAAGGGTGCGACTAAAACAATAAATCATTACACGTATGTCACAATTATAATTTAAAATCGTCGTTTGAACGGGACATAGACTCAAATGGGATTTTTTTTTCCAAAATCTATAATGGATTTAAAAAGGGAGTCGACTTTTATCATTTTATAACACGCAATTTGTAAATTACGTTTAATTTTATTGTTTATGATGGTTAAGTTGAATGATCCGACAACAGGCTGGGAAATTTTGAAATTCATCAAAAAATAAGGCATTAATCTATTATTATATTATAACCTGGTTTGTAAGGTGGTTCAATCAGAAATAAATCGTGATTAATTATTTTTCGAGACGTGCATCTCGGTCAGTCTGGCCCCTCGGTTAAAAAAAGAACTTATTAATGAAGAAAGGGGGCCAACTTTTGTTAGAGTTGATCGATCTTCTTTATATTTTGTCAGCATCCACTTTCTCCTTTTCTGATGGTACTTCGTGATAAGTTTATTCGGTCAAAATGTTATATAACTAGGTTTACACCCGCCAGTCCAATACATTTTGCCTTAGAACATTGAAAGACTAGAATTAGTAAACAATGACTTTGTTTGTTTGAGTTGTCAAGTTAACATTATCAAGACATAAAAATGTTAATTTAGCTTATTGATGTTAAGCGTAAAAAATAACATCTTCAAAGAAAACAAAAATTGAAATGGCAACACCGCAAGCAAAAGCTAATGTCATCTGGACATTCGGTATTCTGTGTTTTTTCTTTACTTTTTGGTTTTCAGTGTTTTTGTAAACTGTTACGATAGTAAATACTTCTGCTGTTTGTGCCGCATTTCACAGGGGAGAACCGTCATCATAAACGTAGAATAAGAAAAACTTATTATAAAATATTTAATTTTCATAAAAATGCTTTTTGTTAGATAAGTACCTTTACTCTAATAAATTACGTACGCATAAACGATAACATTGTTTATAAAGCCTAATCATTAATAATAAATATTTATCAGGTTAATATTTTTTCACGACGTCACTGGTACAGATTACTTGTGTCAGTGGAATCAACAATGCGACCGAGCGGCGTTGCGATATTGCCACCTTTTTCTTTAATTTACGTTAGCTGCATTCTCTCTATTCCTCTTTATTGAGTATTTTATAGAAAAAAAAATGCTTCATATTTTATTAAACAGGAGTAGTATTGTTTGGTGCCTGTCAAAATAAGTGACAAATTTTGATAATATTATGAAGTGTGTTTTTTTGCCATTTCTACATAAGCTTTTCTCTGTCACTATTAAAAGTAGTAAAAAATATATAATCAACCCAATTGAACTCAAAAAAATCCTTCAAAGTGACATTAGCAGATTTACTTTAAAAAAGCGAATTTATTTAATAGCAACTAATATTTGTAACATGTTTTCCTGGTGTACCTTTTTTATGTATATAATCAATTTGCGAATTAATTTTTTAGGTCGTTTTATTACGTTCGGTTGTATGTTTTTAGAATTTTAAATGAAACATGTGTCACTTTGTCAATTAATAAATAAATAAACGCGGTTTTGATTGGGTTTAAATTTAGGCTAAACGAATTTGAATTAGACAAGTGACAACTGTCAATAATTATTCCTGTGAAAATATATTTTTTTTTAATTAAAAAGCTGCTTTAAATTCATTAAAAAAAATTGAAAAAATCCAAAGAATGGGTTATGAAGTGGATCATTGACGTTTCAGTTAAATAATTTAATTATACTCAAATCCAGATGACATTTTTATACTAAAAGTCTTTTCTTTTAGTGTTTATGCATCAGGGGGCATTTTTCGACGTACAAAAAAAAATAATTTTTACCAATGGCGTTCACAAGGGATTTATGGTAAATATTATTTAATAAGAAGACAATACACCGCACTGCATTTTTTTAAATTAAATTTTATTTTTTAAATCCTTTTTTTAGTATTGAGCAAATCTGTATTCTTGACTTTTTTTTTGGTATAACTATTGTTTCATACACGTTAATGCATTTCCTATTTTTTTCTAGATGTTTTTGTGTATGATATTCCATTATTACACTCTATAAGATATAGTATATCATATCCTATGCAGTGGCGTATATGTGATATTGGGATCATTTTATCATATATTTCAGGTGTAGTGATTAAGTGTAACGATTAGCTATGTAAATCCCTTGTGTAAACAGAATCGTATATAATATACGTATATTCTACAGTTTAATAAATATACCTGACCATATACGGTTAGTTGTACCAATAGTTTTAATTTAAAAACTGTACTGTTAAACCAAGATAATGAACTACTGCAATTTCCATAGCAATACGCTTTGCTTTCGAGAAATTTTTTTTTCACGTTTTACTTGAAAACCTTAAGGCTATGAGAGTATACAGTTGTGGTCACATAAATAGCACACTTAGCCTTTTCATATATTACTTACAAAAAACAAATTCCTGACTGATAAGAAAATATTTAAGCAGTTAATCTCCTCCTAATATGCAAGACTTTATGTTTATTTTAAAAATATATGCACATACAGAATTTCATTCCAATATTAACGTTTTAAGGCTGGACACATAAATAGCACACCTTTCATTCTTATTAAATATATCGAGTGTTAATTAGTAAGTATTATTTTAACTTTTAAATTTTTGAATATTGTCAAGAGTAGTTTTGTTTTTAGTGGGTAGAAAGAAACATTGTGGACCAGAGAGGAGAGCTCTTATTATAGAAAAGAAAAATCAAGGCTTTTCTATTTCTGCTATAGCAAAAGATTTAAATTGCTCTAGGAAAATGGTTTATAATGCTCTGGCTCTCTATGAGACCACTCAAAGCACAATGAACAAGAAAAGATTAACAAGGCCTCGAAAAACCACGTATAACATGGATAAAATTATTATTAGAATAAGCAAGGGTAATCCATTTTTAAGTTCCACCCAAATAAAACGTGAAATAGCAGACCAATATGGCGTCAATATTTCTGCAAGAACAATAAGAAGAAGATTATGTGAAAAAGATCTCAAAGGTTGTGTAGCTAGGAAAAAACCACTTGTTTCAAAAAGAAATATTAAAAAAAGATTGGCATTTGCTAAACAACATATAAATAAGGACATTAATTTTTGGAAAACCATATTATGGAGCGATGAAACCAAGATTAATAGATTTGGAAATGATGGAAAATGCTATGTTAGACGTCCTCCCAATCGTGCCTTAAACCCTAGGTACACAATTAAAACTGTTAAGCATGGAGGAGGATCAATTATGATATGGGGAGCAATGTCATGGCATGGTGTTGGACCTATTCATCGTATAGAGGGAATAATGGACCAATACAAGTATAGGGAGATTTTGCAGAATGTTATGGAACCATACATGGAGCATTTTATGCCAATTACATGTAAGTTCATGCACGATAATGATCCAAAACATTCTGCAAAATCAATAAAACGATGGTTTACTAAAAATGTGGTAGATGTTTTGGAATGGCCGCCACAAAGCCCAGACCTGAACCCTCTGGAAAATTTGTGGGATCACGTTAAAACCAAAATTAAGGTATTAAATCCCTCAAATCTGGATGAACTATGGCAAAACTTCCAAGAGGCTTGGAACAGTATTCCGGCAAGCGTGTGTGCAAAATTGGTGGAGTCAATACCCAAGCGATTAAGTGAAGTTATAAAAAATAAAGGATACCCAACAAAATATTAAATTGGTTTTGGTGAAAAAAAATAAATAAATATTTTTTAAGTGTGCTATTTAAATGGCCAGCATTTCTTTAGTTTTTTTGTTATGTTTCTTATATATTTAAAATACTCTTTTAATTTTAATTAAATACAACTCTTTGTAGAACATCTAAGCTAAATATATTATAAAAAAAATAGAAAATGGTATTTAATATTTTTTATCGCAATTTAGAAAAGTGTGCTATTTATATGACCATAACTGTAGATACAAAAACTATAGATTTTTTTTATCATCTATAATTTTCTTAAAAAGCATTTTTTGCTTAGGCAATTATTTTCTGCAAAAAAAAAAACGTTTTTTATTAACTCTACCCTTAGCCCCCCACCCACCCCAACAATTTACCAGTAAGAAATTGTTTAAAAAAATCATTGTTTTCCAAAATAGTACCCATGAATAACAGCTGCTTTAGTCGTTAATATCCAATGTAATAACACAGTTTGTTTATTTAAATTTGATTTATTTATATATTTTTATATTAATAAATATTTAATACAAAAACTGTGTTATTAGATTGAATATTATGGACGAAAAATGGTGATTTTTCAAAAGAATTTCTTACTGGCAAATGTTTGGGGTGGGTGGGGGGTGTAAGGGTTACGTTGACCAAAAACAATTTTTTTGCAGAAAATATATATTTAAAAATTTAATTTAATAATTTTATATATAAATATTTAATATAAAAACAGCGTTATTAAATCATATAATATGGATGAAAAACAGTGATTTTTCAGAAGAATTTCATCAAATTTTGAGGTGTAATAAACGAGATCTGACTTGAATCATGACATGTTCCAGGGCGTAATTCAATTTTTTTGTTTTTTTTTCAGGCACTTTTTCCCCCACAAGTTTATGGGTTTTTATTTAAACAAAAAAAAAACAAATTTTATTACATTTCCCGATATTGTTTTATTCTTTAATTATATGCTTAATATTTTAAAAGAATTATTTGCTTTATATCTCAAATCTGTGTTCAATGTCTTTGGATGATAGGAGATTATCATATTCCAAGTTTTTGGAAAAAACCTATTGGTCAAAAATCTGAGAGATTCAATAATATTTTAATTATATATTATATAAACAAATTTCTGAATGAATTACATGGACCAGTAGAAAAATTAAATATTAATTGCCTGCAAAAATTGATGAAAGGTCAAGTACCTTATGAGGTAAAACCTAGTGTTTCCAGGATTTTAAAGGGTATTCAAACAAGAAGAAGTAATTGATTTCATGAAACATTCTGATAAAACAGCTTGAAATAAATAAAAAAAGCCACTCGGTTTTTGTTATAAAAAACTGGAATTTGACGATTTTTTATTATGCAGAGACTAAATCTGGAAGACACAGAAGGATTTTCTTGACCAAAATGGCCTTTTTATTCAATTTATTCCTGAAACATTTTAACTTTTATGGGTTTCTTAAATAAATAATTTTTTCCAGGCATAAAATCAACTTGCCAAAAAAATATTTCTTGACACTGGTAATTTAAAAAAAAAAATCATGAAATTTCTGACATAAATAAACCTCTGGACTAGAAAAACATTTTAAATTGTTGTCAATAAACTGTAAATAAAAAAACTCCTTAAATTACTCGCCATCATGGTTATTTCAAAAGGACGTGTGACACCTACGGTTCATTATCGCCTAAATAAAGCCCTCTTTGATTAACTAAAGAATGCCAGACAAGTAATAAAATAAACTCGTCCGTTCATTCATTTATTTGTGGTGCCATTGAATTAAATCGGTTACGTACTAAATCTAAAAATAAATTCTGAAAGAATTTTTTTTATAAAACGTAATAATACTAATGCACAACGCAGACGACCTGGACGCGATCTATTTATCAAAAAGTAGGAAGCGGTATGCGCAAGAGGAAGCCATTATTAAATGGAATTTATGTCTCTTGGCATTAACTTCTTGGATCTTGATACACACCGCTTTCACGGAAGAACGATTGTCGATTTGCCGTGATAATTGCACCCAGTTTTTCATTAATTTTATTTTAATTACGCTTAATGGATTTTGCTGTGGCCATTGTATTAGTCCAGTAAATTTATATCGAAAAGGTGTCATACTTGTGAAGTTACTTCTTTCAAAAAATTTTGTCAAGGAGGTAGCTTCAAGGTTCCAAATCTTTGGAATATATAAAGTTTTCTAAACAATGTAATATTATTTATTAATTGGATTAAAAAACGCTTTTACTAGAAAAATTCGAATTCTCAATTTAAAAATGAGAATAGAAGGAAACATTTAAAATGGCGTCAAGGAAATTGTTTGTCTTCTTGATGTAAGAACATTTTTTCCAGGCAGTTGAGATCCGAATCTTGTCGTGCCTTCTAACAAGAAAAAATTGAAAAAAAAAATATTTATATTCAACATGTCTAGTTAATGATTCTGATTATAGAAACTGTCAAATATCAATTTTAACATCATAAATCTCATGTTTTTTCACAATTTGCCAGTTTACTTAATAAGTTTCAAAGAAAATTATTACGTAACCTGGCTTCTGGTACTCTTGTCGAAAATAAAAAACCCTCACTCATGCCGCAGCCTAAAATAACATTAAAAGTCGTTGGCCTTGAAAAGTATGACGTGTGTACCACCGAAATGAAAGAAGGCGAAACTCCACATACCTGCACACGTCAGACTGGTTGGGCCATCATCTCATTTTTTTTTCCTACTTCTTCTTCTTCGTAAATGTGTGGGCGAATTTATATTTTCCCGATCTCACCTTGTGGGCATTTTAAATTATGGTTTAGGATTACCGCCTTTCGAGCTAATTGTGTTAACACAGTCCCTTAGAAGGGCTCCCTTGCTGGGTATTATTACGATTTTATGAATAAGACACGACGAAATATATGCGTTGGTCGTTGAACCTTGTACAGGATCTTGTAGTCACTTATGATTATTGTAAAGCGGTTTTTTTAGGGAAAAGGATTGAAGAAGACTGAGAAGAGGCGTCAAAGGACACCCTTCAGGTTAAAAATCTTCAAAACTAGTGGCATAATTATCTCTAAACTAAATGCTTAATATTGAGCAGAACATATTGTGCAAATGTTGTTTAGAATTCAAGCCAGTGCAAGGAAAAGTTTCGGAATTATCTGCCCCTTTTAATAGTGGAGTCTGAAAATGATTTCTGATCATTAAAGTGAGCACTGACTTTAGAGTTTAATATCTCAAAAGCTAACAGGACGATTTTCATCAAACATGGAGCATGATGTTTAGAAGAATGTTCTACATAAATGTTGTTTTGGGTCCAACTTAATCCAGGCAGAAATTTAGGAAATATCCGCTCTTTTAAGAAAAGGAGTCTAAAGACAATGATTTATTTTCAAGGTGAGCACTCACTTTAAAGTCTAATATCTGAAAAACGAATAGGACGATTTTTATCAGATAAAGAGCATGATGTTTAGAAGAATGTTCTACATAAATGTTGTTTTGGGTCCAACTTAATCCAGGCAGAAATTTAGGAAATATCCGCTCTTTTAAGAAAAGGAGTCTAAAGACAATGATTTATCTTCAAGGTGAGCACTCACTTCAAAGTCTAATATCTGAAAAACTAATAGGAGGATTTTTATCAAATAAAGAGCATGATGTTTAGAAGAATGTTCTAAACAAATGTTGTTTTGGGTCCAACTTAGTCCAGGCAGAAATTTCGGAAATATTCGCTCTTTTAAGAAGTGGAGTCTAAAGACAGTGATTTATCTTCAAGGTGAGCACTCACTTCAAAGTCTAATATCTGAAAAACTAATAGGAGGATTTTTATCAAATAAAGAGCATGATGTTTAGAAGAATGTTCTAAACAAATGTTGTTTTGGGTCCAACTTAGTCCAGGCAGAAATTTCGGAAATATTCGCTCTTTTAAGAAGTGGAGTCTAAAGACAGTGATTTATCTTCAAGGTGAGCACTCACTTCAAAGTCTAATATCTGAAAAACTAATAGGAGGATTTTTATCAAATAAAGAGCATGATGTTTAGAAGAATGTTCTAAACAAATGTTGTTTTGGGTCCAACTTAGTCCAGGCAGAAATTTCGGAAATATCCGCTCTTTTAAGAAGTGGAGTCTAAAGACAGTGATTTATTTTCAAGGTGAGCACTCACTTTAAAGTCTAATATCTGAAAAACTAATAGGACGATTTTCATAAAATAAAGAGCATGATGTTTAGAAGAATGTTCTAAACAAATGTTGTTTTGGGTCCAACTTAGTCCAGGCAGAAATTTCGGAAATATTCGCTCTTTTAAGAAGTGGAGTCTAAAGACAGTGATTTATTTTCAAGGTGAGCACTCACTTTAAAGTCTAATATCTGAAAAACTAATAGGACGATTTTCATAAAATAAAGAGCATGATGTTTAGAAGAATATTCTATATAAATATTGCTTTGGGTCCAACTTAATCCAGGCAAAAATTTAGGAAATATTCGCTCTTTTAAGAAGTGGAGTCTAAAGACAATGATTTATCTTCAAGGTGAGCACTCGCTTTAAAGTCTAATATCTGAAAAACTAATAGGGCGATTTTCATCAAACATGGAGCATGATGTTTAGAAGAATGTTCTACACAAATGTTGTTTTGGGTCCAACTTAGTCCAGGCAGAAATTTCGGAAATATTCGCTCTTTTAAGAAGTGGAGTCTAAAGACAGTGATTTATCTTCAAGGTGAGCACTCACTTCAAAGTCTAATATCTGAAAAACTAATAGGAGGATTTTTATCAAATAAAGAGCATGATGTTTAGAAGAATGTTCTAAACAAATGTTGTTTTGGGTCCAACTTAGTCCAGGCAGAAATTTCGGAAATATTCGCTCTTTTAAGAAGTGGAGTCTAAAGACAGTGATTTATCTTCAAGGTGAGCACTCACTTCAAAGTCTAATATCTGAAAAACTAATAGGAGGATTTTTATCAAATAAAGAGCATGATGTTTAGAAGAATGTTCTAAACAAATGTTGTTTTGGGTCCAACTTAGTCCAGGCAGAAATTTCGGAAATATCCGCTCTTTTAAGAAGTGGAGTCTAAAGACAATGATTTATTTTCAAGGTGAGCACTCACTTTAAAGTCTAATATCTGAAAAACTAATAGGACGATTTTCATAAAATAAAGAGCATGATGTTTAGAAGAATATTCTATATAAATATTGCTTTGGGTCCAACTTAATCCAGGCAAAAATTTAGGAAATATTCGCTCTTTTAAGAAGTGGAGTCTAAAGACAATGATTTATCTTCAAGGTGAGCACTCGCTTTAAAGTCTAATATCTGAAAAACTAATAGGGCGATTTTCATCAAACATGGAGCATGATGTTTAGAAGAATGTTCTACACAAATGTTGTTTTGGGTCCAACTTAATCCAGGCAAAAATTTAGGAAATATCCGCTCTTTTAAGAAGTGAAGTCTAAAGACAAAGATTTATCTTCAAGGTGAGCACTCGCTTTAAAGTCTAATATCTGAAAAACTAATAGGACGATTTTCATCAAATAAAGAGCATGATGTTTAGAAGAATGTTCTAAACAAATGTTGTTTTGGGTCCAACTTAGTCCAGGCAGAAATTTCGGAAATATCCGCTCTTTTAAGAAGTGGAGTCTAAAGACAATGATTTATCTTCAAGGTGAGCACTCACTTTACAGTCTAATATCTGAAAAACTAATAGGGCGATTTTTATCAAATAAAGAGCATGATGTTTAGAAAAATATTCTATATAAATATTGTTTTGGGTCCAACTTAATCCAGGTAAAAATTTCGGAAATATCCGCTCTTTTAAGAAGTGAAGTCTAAAGAGAGTGATTTATCTTCAAGGTGAGTACTCACTTTAAAGTCTAATATCTGAAAAACTAATAGGACGATTTTTATCAAATAAAGAGCATGATGTTTAGAAGAATATTCTATATAAATATTGCTTTGGGTCCAACTTAATCCAGGCAAAAATTTAGGAAATATTCGCTCTTTTAAGAAGTGGAGTCTAAAGACAGTGATTTATCTTCAAGGTGAGCACTCACTTTACAGTCTAATATCTAAAAAACTAATAGGGCGATTTTTATCAAATAAAGAGCATGATGTTTAGAAGAATGTTCTACATAAATGTTGTTTTGGGTCCAACTTAGTCCAGGCAGAAATTTCGGAAATATCCGCTCTTTTAAGAAGTGAAGTCTAGTGATTTATCTTCAAGGTGAGCATTCATTTTAAAGCCTAATATCTGAAAAACTAATAGGACGATTTTTATCAAATAAAGAGCATGATGTTTAGAAGAATGTTCTAAACAAATGTTGTTTTGGGTCCAACTTAGTCCAGGCAGAAATTTCGGAAATATCCGCTCTTTTAAGAAGTGGAGTCTAAAGACAATGATTTATCTTCAAGGTGAGCACTCACTTTAAAGCCTAATATCTGAAAAACTAATAGGACGATTTTTATGAAATAAAGAGCATGATGTTTAGAAGAATATTCTATATAAATATTGTCTTGGGCCCAACTTAATCCAGGCAAATATTTTGGAAATATCCGCTCCTTTGAAAAGTGAAGTCTAAAGACAGTGATTTATCTTCAATGTGAGCACTCACTTTAAAGTCTAATATCTAAAAAACTAATAGGACGATTTTCATCAAATAAAGAGCATGATGTTTAGAAGAATATTCTATATAAATGTTGTTTTGGGTCCAACTTAGTCCAGGCAGAAATTTCGGAAATATTCGCTCTTTTAAGAAGTGGAGTCTAAAGACAGTGATTTATCTTCAAGGTGAGCACTCACTTCAAAGTCTAATATCTGAAAAACTAATAGGAGGATTTTTATCAAATAAAGAGC
Organism: Anthonomus grandis grandis; assembly: GCF_022605725.1. Classification (NCBI taxonomy): domain Eukaryota; kingdom Metazoa; phylum Arthropoda; class Insecta; order Coleoptera; family Curculionidae; genus Anthonomus; species Anthonomus grandis. The sequence goes on from NC_065554.1 coordinate 29,093,770, forward strand.
ATGATGTTTAGAAGAATGTTCTAAACAAATGTTGTTTTGGGTCCAACTTAGTCCAGGCAAAAATTTAGGAAATATCCGCTCTTTTAAGAAGTGGAGTCTAAAGACAATGATTTATTTTCAAGGTGAGCACTCACTTTACAGTCTAATATCTGAAAAACTAATAGGGCGATTTTTATCAAATAAAGAGCATGATGTTTAGAAAAATATTCTATATAAATATTGTTTTGGGTCCAACTTAATCCAGGCAAAAATTTCGGAAATATCCGCTCTTTTAAGAAGTGAAGTCTAAAGAGAGTGATTTATCTTCAAGGTGAGTACTCACTTTAAAGTCTAATATCTGAAAAACTAATAGGACGATTTTCATAAAATAAAGAGCATGATGTTTAGAAGAATATTCTATATAAATATTGCTTTGGGTCCAACTTAATCCAGGCAAAAATTTAGGAAATATTCGCTCTTTTAAGAAGTGGAGTCTAAAGACAATGATTTATCTTCAAGGTGAGCACTCGCTTTAAAGTCTAATATCTGAAAAACTAATAGGGCGATTTTCATCAAACATGGAGCATGATGTTTAGAAGAATGTTCTACACAAATGTTGTTTTGGGTCCAACTTAATCCAGGCAAAAATTTAGGAAATATCCGCTCTTTTAAGAAGTGTCAAGACAAAGAAGTCTAAAGACAAAGATTTATCTTCAAGGTGAGCACTTGCTTTAAAGTCTAATATCTGAAAAACTAATAGGACGATTTTCATCAAATAAAGAGCATGATGTTTAGAAGAATGTTCTAAACAAATGTTGTTTTGGGTCCAACTTAGTCCAGGCAGAAATTTCGGAAATATCCGCTCTTTTAAGAAGTGGAGTCTAAAGACAATGATTTATCTTCAAGGTGAGCACTCACTTTACAGTCTAATATCTGAAAAACTAATAGGGCGATTTTTATCAAATAAAGAGCATGATGTTTAGAAAAATATTCTATATAAATATTGTTTTGGGTCCAACTTAATCCAGGCAAAAATTTCGGAAATATCCGCTCTTTTAAGAAGTGAAGTCTAAAGAGAGTGATTTATCTTCAAGGTGAGTACTCACTTTAAAGTCTAATATCTGAAAAACTAATAGGACGATTTTTATCAAATAAAGAGCATGATGTTTAGAAGAATATTCTATATAAATATTGCTTTGGGTCCAACTTAATCCAGGCAAAAATTTAGGAAATATTCGCTCTTTTAAGAAGTGGAGTCTAAAGACAGTGATTTATCTTCAAGGTGAGCACTCACTTTACAGTCTAATATCTAAAAAACTAATAGGGCGATTTTTATCAAATAAAGAGCATGATGTTTAGAAGAATGTTCTACATAAATGTTGTTTTGGGTCCAACTTAGTCCAGGCAGAAATTTCGGAAATATCCGCTCTTTTAAGAAGTGAAGTCTAGTGATTTATCTTCAAGGTGAGCATTCATTTTAAAGTCTAATATCTGAAAAACTAATAGGACGATTTTCATCAAATAAAGAGCATGATGTTTAGAAGAATGTTCTAAACAAATGTTGTTTTGGGTCCAACTTAGTCCAGGCAGAAATTTCGGAAATATCCGCTCTTTTAAGAAGTGGAGTCTAAAGACAATGATTTATCTTCAAGGTGAGCACTCACTTTACAGTCTAATATCTGAAAAACTAATAGGGCGATTTTTATCAAATAAAGAGCATGATGTTTAGAAAAATATTCTATATAAATATTGTTTTGGGTCCAACTTAATCCAGGCAAAAATTTCGGAAATATCCGCTCTTTTAAGAAGTGAAGTCTAAAGAGAGTGATTTATCTTCAAGGTGAGTACTCACTTTAAAGTCTAATATCTGAAAAACTAATAGGACGATTTTTATCAAATAAAGAGCATGATGTTTAGAAGAATATTCTATATAAATATTGCTTTGGGTCCAACTTAATCCAGGCAAAAATTTAGGAAATATTCGCTCTTTTAAGAAGTGGAGTCTAAAGACAGTGATTTATCTTCAAGGTGAGCACTCACTTTACAGTCTAATATCTAAAAAACTAATAGGGCGATTTTTATCAGATAAAGAGCATGATGTTTAGAAGAATGTTCTACATAAATGTTGTTTTGGGTCCAACTTAGTCCAGGCAGAAATTTCGGAAATATCCGCTCTTTTAAGAAGTGAAGTCTAGTGATTTATCTTCAAGGTGAGCATTCATTTTAAAGCCTAATATCTGAAAAACTAATAGGACGATTTTTATCAAATAAAGAGCATGATGTTTAGAAGAATGTTCTAAACAAATGTTGTTTTGGGTCCAACTTAGTCCAGGCAGAAATTTCGGAAATATCCGCTCTTTTAAGAAGTGGAGTCTAAAGACAATGATTTATCTTCAAGGTGAGCACTCACTTTAAAGCCTAATATCTGAAAAACTAATAGGACGATTTTTATGAAATAAAGAGCATGATGTTTAGAAGAATATTCTATATAAATATTGTCTTGGGCCCAACTTAATCCAGGCAAATATTTTGGAAATATCCGCTCCTTTGAGAAGTGAAGTCTAAAGACAGTGATTTATCTTCAATGTGAGCACTCGCTTTAAAGTCTAATATCTGAAAAACTAATAGGACGATTTTCATCAAATAAAGAGCATGATGTTTAGAAGAATGTTCTAAACAAATGTTGTTTTGGGTCCAACTTAGTCCAGGCAGAAATTTCGGAAATATCCGCTCTTTTAAGAAGTGGAGTCTAAAGACAATGATTTATCTTCAAGGTGAGCACTCACTTTAAAGCCTAATATCTGAAAAACTAATAGGACGATTTTTATGAAATAAAGAGCATGATGTTTAGAAGAATATTCTATATAAATATTGTCTTGGGCCCAACTTAATCCAGGCAAATATTTTGGAAATATCCGCTCCTTTGAGAAGTGAAGTCTAAAGACAGTGATTTATCTTCAATGTGAGCACTCGCTTTAAAGTCTAATATCTGAAAAACTAATAGGACGATTTTCATCAAATAAAGAGCATGATGTTTAGAAGAATATTCTATATAAATGTTGTTTTGGGTCCAACTTAATCCAGGCAGAAATTTCGGAAATATCCGCTCTTTTAAGAAGTGGAGTCTAAAGACAATGATTTATCTTCAAGGTGAGCACTCACTTTAAAGCCTAATATCTGAAAAACTAATAGGACGATTTTTATGAAATAAAGAGCATGATGTTTAGAAGAATATTCTATATAAATATTGTCTTGGGCCCAACTTAATCCAGGCAAATATTTTGGAAATATCCGCTCCTTTGAAAAGTGAAGTCTAAAGACAGTGATTTATCTTCAATGTGAGCACTCACTTTAAAGTCTAATATCTAAAAAACTAATAGGACGATTTTCATCAAATAAAGAGCATGATGTTTAGAAGAATATTCTATATAAATGTTGTTTTGGGTCCAACTTAGTCCAGGCAGAAATTTCGGAAATATTCGCTCTTTTAAGAAGTGGAGTCTAAAGACAGTGATTTATCTTCAAGGTGAGCACTCACTTCAAAGTCTAATATCTGAAAAACTAATAGGAGGATTTTTATCAAATAAAGAGCATGATGTTTAGAAGAATGTTCTAAACAAATGTTGTTTTGGGTCCAACTTAGTCCAGGCAAAAATTTAGGAAATATCCGCTCTTTTAAGAAGTGGAGTCTAAAGACAATGATTTATTTTCAAGGTGAGCATTCACTTTAAAGTCTAATATCTGAAAAACTAGTAGAACGATTTTTATAAAATAAAAAAATAACTTTGAAGAAATATTCTCTGAAGAATATTCTATAAAATTTAAGAAAGTTCAGCAAAAAATTCCATAGTTATAAGAATTTTTAAGTAGTGATGTCTAATGACAATTCCTGCTTACTTCAAAGTTCAGAATCTATCAAGCTACTGGGACGATTCTCTTGCAAAAATATTCAAAAGAATATTCTCTGCCAATCGTGTTTAACTAGTTGAAACTAGCTCAAGAACCTTTATATCCTAGACTATATAAAAAAAAGAATCAATAACCCATTTGCATCTGCTGCATAATAAATTGCATTTTCGTCGAACATCAATTCATCAATCGGAAACAGTTCCATCAATATTTGCCTCCGCTTGTTCAATCCGCCATATTTCCTTGTCATTTCCATACAACACGTTTAATAAATGACTCGTCGGGTCAACGTGTTTATTGGCTAGAGAGAGAAGGTGATATGACCAAAAGGCAAATAGCAATTTGATTAATGTGACGATAAACCTTGAGGCTAAAATGTAACTAGGGGTATCTCAGTTGAAAATTGAAAAAAATCGATCTTCCTAGACTTTATTTCCTTTTTCGTGATACTGCTTATTTATAAGAAGGCGCATTAGTTCATTATGAAGTAAAAAAAAATTGGTCATAAATTATAAGTCGAGAGTGATGGCCTAGAATTCGAAAAATACAATTTAAACATTATGTAGGGTGTAGACCTAATAAAACTTTAAAAAACTGCTATGGAGGCATGCCGTAATTGAACCTCCGACTCCAATGTAATATCTATTTAAATAATGCATTGTTATGGGCCAAAGTGGGTCACCCAATATGAAAAGGAAAATCGATGATTGGCTATTTATTATGCATGTATATTAAGTTGTGTAGGCATAAGATTCGTAATGCGACCCTAAACCGGCATAATTTTATTGTTTACACTACACACGGGATTTTCTCGACTTATCGTGACTTCGACGAACATCAAACAATCGAACGCGTTTTCAAGAATAATAATTGTTATTCTTGTTCAAATAAAAGCAACAATCGCACCTTTGTTGCTAAATTCTTATCGGTCTTTGTTCTATAAACAATAGCGTGTTAACAAATCACTTTGTGGCTTAGAATGCAACAATTTCATTCTCACGATGCGTTTTTTTTTTAAAGAAAAAATTGTAATTAGTGTATATGCGTACAGTTCATTAAATTTAACTTAACATCCTGCAAAAAAGAAATAACGGTTTTTTCATCTAAGATTATTGCTCTTACAGGTTTCAAAAATTGACAATTTTTCCAGGTAGATTTTCGAGAAATTGATGTACATACGTTTCTTCTTTAGAAGTGTTTACAGGTTTCCAGACGGTTGTGCTAAGTAAAATAAAATCGGGAAATGTAGGAAATATCATGCTGTCAACAGGATTTAAGTTTATTTTCCATAGTTTTGAAATAAATGATTTAAATGTTGGATATCCTGGAAAATGTAATAAAATTATGAATTTAAACGCCTGGAATAAATTATTTATTTATACAAAAATTTGGAAATTAAGAAATCCTTTAGCAACGAATATTTTAATTTAAAAAAAACAGTATAACATTTCTTCCAGGCATTTGAAATCCGATTTTTGGATTTTCTATTAGCCAAAAAAAATACCTTAAAAATACCTTCAGATTTTGAAGAAAATAATTCTGCAGTTATGCAGTTGCAATAAAAATAAATTGAAAAAAAAATCTATTTTTGGACAAATTTTCAAGTGATTCCGTTAAGGAATTCATGAGTTATGAACATTTTGTCGTCTTTTGTAAGAAAAAAAAATATTTTTTTTCAAAAAAATTCAAATTTATCAAGTTTTTGCAAACATTTTGGAAAACGCTGAAACATGTGTCCAATTGAATTTATTGAAGAATATATGGACAAATTTTCAAGTAATTCCGGTAAGAAATTCTTGAGTTATGAACATTTTGTAGTCTTTTGTAAGAAAAAACAATTTTTTTTTCAAAAAAAATCAAATTTATTAAGTTTTTGCAAACATTTTGGAAAACGCTGAAACATGTGTCCACTTAAATTTATTGAAGAATATATGGACCAATTTTCAAGTAATTCCGTTGAGAAATTCTTGAGTTATGAACATTTTGTAGTCTTTGATAAGAAAAAAAATTTTTTTTCAAACAAATTCAAATTTATCAAGTTTTTGCAAACATTTTGGAAAACGCTGAAACACGTGTCCAATTAAATTTATTGAAGAATATATGGACCAATTTTCAAGTAATTCCGTTAAGAAATTCTTGAGTTATGAACATTTTGTAGTCTTTTGTAAAAAAAAAAAATTTTTTTTTCAAACAAATTCAAATTTATCAAGTTTTTGCAAACATTTTTGAAAACGCTGAAACATGTGTCCAAATTAATTTATTAAAGAATATATGGACAAATTTTCAAGTAATTCCGTTAAGAAATTCTTGAGTTATGAACATTTTGTAGTCTTCTGTAAGAAAAAAATTTTTTTTTTCAAAAAAAATTCAAATTTATTAAGTTTTTGCAAACATTTTCGAAAATGCTGAAACATGTGTCCAATTAAATTTATTGAAGAATATATGGACAAATTTTCAAGTAATTCCGTTAAGAAATTTTTGAGTTATGAACATTTTGTAGTCTTTGATAAGAAAAAAAATGTTTTTTTTTTCAAAAAAATCAAATTTATCAAGTTTTTGCAAACATTTTGGAAAACGCTGAAACATGTATCCAATTAAATTTATTGAAGAATATATGGACAAATTTTCAAGTAATTCCGTTAAGAAATTCTTGAGTTATGAACATTTTGTAGTCTTTTATAAGAAAAAAAATTTATTTTTTTTCAAAAAAATTCAAATTTATCAAGTTTTTGCAAACATTTTGGAAAACGCTGAAACATGTATCCAATTAAATTTATTGAAGAATATATGGACAAATTTTCAAGTAATTCCGTTAAGAAATTCTTGAGTTATGAACATTTTGTAGTCTTTGATAAGAAAAAAAAGGTTTTTTTTTCAAAAAAATTCAAATTTATCAAGTTTTTGCAAACATTTTGGAAAACGCTGAAATAAGTGTCAAATTAAATTCATTGAAGAATATATGGACAAATTTTCAAGTAATTCCGTGGAGGAATTCTTGAGTTATGAACATTTTGTAATCTTTTATAAAAAAAAAATATTTTTTTTTCAAAAAAATTCAAATTTATCAAGGTTTTGCAAATATTTTGGAAAACGCTGAAACATGTGTCTAATTAAATTTATTGAACAATATATGGACCAATTTTCAAGTAATTCCGTTAAGAAATTCTTGAGTTATGAACATTTTGTACTCTTTTGTAAGAAAAAAAAAATTTCGTATAGTCAAAGGTTTAATAATTTTAATAATTACGTTATGTGTTAAACTAGAAAATATATATTATTATTATATTTATTCTTGGAATATTATATCTATATTTATTTATTAGTTAATTAAAAAACGATTATTGTAAATGATAAATCCGTTAATAAACTATTCTATTGTATAAATAGTTTCCTGAGAAAATCTTTAAAAAAAAATTGTTTTTCAAGGCAGTCCTTAAACTGAAAAATTGATAATTTTTTAGAAAATGGGATTTTTCTAGCGTTTTCTCGAAAAAAGGGGAATTTTAATTTGGGAATAAAAACTATCCAGAGCCATTAAACATAGATATTAAACAGTTTTTTTAAGGAAAAAAATTACTCTTTTAATTCAATAAATTGTAACAGCCTGGAAAAGACGAATTTTAGATCTTAATCCCCTGGAAAAATGCGGGAAGTAAAAAGACGTTTACCAGTCATTGCAAAAAAAATTTCAAAATTCAAATGCTTCAATGGTGAGCGGAGTACAAACAAATTAACTTTTCCTGGCAAGGGGATTATTTGAATTTTCCAGATTTTTGTAATCAGTCGTTTTCCAGGTAGTTGAAAACTTCGATTTATTTGCCCGGAAAAAGTCAGTTTCAGTTTTAAACGTCATAATTTTTTTTTGCTTTTATTCAAATTTCTATTGATAAAAATTAAAATTATTTTCCAAAATTTCGGTCATATCCAGATATCTCTGGAATCAATGGCTTTTTTTTTGTAAATCAGTAATATAAGAGACTCGAGAATCATGCTAATTTTTTCCATATTCATCTCTCAATAAAAATCAATAAATAAATACTCCGTAAATGCTACATCTCGTACCACTTCCAATTTCGTAACAAATACTACCATGAAAAACGAAGCTACGTAATAACCAATTAAATGTCAAACTAGTATAGTATCCTTATAACTGGTAATTTTCTGGTTCAGTGAAAGCCCTATTATATCATTTCAAAAAGAATTCATAGTTTCCCACATGACTAAGAGCTCGTTGCATTGTCACTCAAAGACCTTTTGGTTACCCTATAAATCGATCATGTCTCATACCATATACGCTTTAAGTTAAAAAGTAGCGTATCCACGTATGGTTGTATAATTGTTTTATTATCTATAAAGACCGATTTGGTAACGTATGCAGCTTAGGCCTGAAAACTGGTTCCGCCTACTAACTTATTCAGGAACATGTAAAAAAGGCGTAAACGCCAGACGAGCCGCACACGGAGCCATGTAATAAGTAACGTTTATTTAAATTTATTATTAACTAACTATTTATGATGCTGAAGGTGTGCGCGTGCATGTGGTCCGGAAGAACTAATTAAAAAGAGAAAGAATTTATTTATGAACTGTTGTGTAGTAGAGATTAGTCAAGGAAGTCCAAGGAGAAAAACAAAAAGAAGAAGAAAAGTCATCAAAGAAAGAAAGTGCATAGTGTTTTAATGGAGGGAATTTAAGAGAATTAAAATTAAGTCAAATCGGTGGAAAAATTGTTGGTCCAGTAAAACAGCATAAGAAAAAGAAGACTTGTTGCTCAGGAAATGCAAGAATCAAAGAAACCGCCAAGGCATTAAAGGAAATCTGAGAATATTCAAGATGATCCAAGAAAACTTATTTTTCTGTTTGGGGTTAATCTGAACACCCAAATAAAACACTTTAAAAACCATTTATTCGGAACCAAAACTCCCACTTGAGTGCTGACTAATACAGGTATCGCAAAACCATATACCTTTCAATGTTTAGAAAAAGCTGAGGATTTTTATGCATATTTTTATAAATTCTTGATATATACGAGAGTATTTAGACTTATACAACACTTGATCCTCATCAAACTGACCTGGATGAAACTCGCACTTTTCCCCACATTTTTATATCAACGTTTAATTTCGAATCGAATCACTGGATCATTTGGAAATTCAATTTTGTTCGCTAAAGTTTCTACAATTACAATGAAAAAACATTTCTTTAATAACATTTTTAAAGATACATCAGACTGGGATGGAAATATAATAATGAAAAGAAAACTTTCCCTAATTTTTCTACATCATGTAAAAGTCGAACACGTATTCCGGATGATCGAAATTGGAAGCGGTACGACTGTAGTATTTATGTGTAATTAATTACCTTAATTAATTTGATTAGACCCCTAATTAGGGGTTGCCCAAAATATTTGTAAAAACTGATAAATTTCTCAGTGGAATTGCTTAAAAACTTGTTTAAATAGGCAGATATTTAAGTGTTTTCTAAACTGTTTGCAAAAACTTGGATTTTCTTGAAAAGCTATTTTTTTTCCAATAGATCACAAAATGTTCATAAGTTAAAAATTTCTCATTAAATTTATTTCAAAATTTGCCCATATATTCTTGAATTAATTTGATTAAATGCATATTTCAGCGTAAATGTTTGCAAAAACTTAATAAATTTGATTTTTTTTGAAAAAAAAAATTTTTTTCTTATAAAATTCAAATTCAAATTCAAAATTGTTTATTTTGCCAAAAGTAAAAAAATACATGTATCATTTAGTTACACATAATATATACAGTTGACAAAAAAGGACCAATTCACGATTACAAAACCGGTAACAGTGACCGCTGAGCGGACGCCTACGAAAGGACCCTTAACCTAATAAATAGCTACTATAATAAATACAAAAAATAAATTAAAAAAAATAGTACATATAAAGTATGCAAAGAGAAATAAATAGAAAACTACTTAATAAAATAATTCCCAAAAAAAAAAACAAAGGAAAACAAAAAACAAAAAGACAAATTAAAAATAAGAGTTCTGAAGAGAATGGGAGCGCGCAGAAAGAAAACGAGTCTTGATGACAGTTAGATTTTAGGGATAAGTCAGGGCGTGGCACAATATTAGAAACAATACGAAATAAAAAAATAAAAAATCAAATAAAAAATAAAAAATCTCAACATCGAAATTATTATAATATTGATCTTATTTAAGTACTTAAATTTATTTATGTGACTTTTAAAACTTATAACCTAGTCTGTTCTTCCAATAAGATCTTATTTATTGAATTTTTAAAAAACAAAAATTTTGAATTCTTAAGGACTTGTGTCAAGCTATTCCACATTTTAACAGCAGTGTATGCAAAACTTTTTTCATAGCATGAAGTTCTATGGTGGGGTACAATATAGCTTTGGTCATTGGCGGTACGCTGTAGCCCTAAAGTAGTTCTTGGAAGCGGTTTAAATTTTTCTAAAAGGTAGGGAGGTTTGCCAGTACTTATTACTCTGTGTATGAAACAGTAAAAATGTTGTTTTCGTCTGTTGGCCATATTTAAAATTTTAAATTCATTTAGATAGGGCGTTATATGCTCTCTATAAGATATATTATATGATAACCTCATACACCAGTTTTGCATCTTTTGAATGGACCTTTTAGTTACCAATGATAGCGAGTCACCATAGACAACATCACAATAGTCAAACAGGGACAGAACCAGAGAATTACATAAAAAATATTTTTGTTTTTGAGGTAGATACTTTTTATTATAATTAATATTTTTAAGTCTTAAATATGCAGTGGAAAGTTTACTATTTATGTGTTGCTGAAAAGATAGGTCTGTGTCAAAAATAACCGCCAAATTTTTTGCATTTTGGACGACTGGTATAGTGTTATTATTTAAAGATACCTGAAATATTTGTTCAATTTGTTCACGAAGTTGTTTATCTTTGTTTATTATAAGAATTTTAGATTTATTTGCGTTTAATTTTAAATTATGGTTCTTTGAATATAAGAATAATTGGTCTAAGTTATTAGTAAGTTTTTCTTTAGCTTCTATCACATTACTCTTCACTACAGGTATAGTAAGTTGGGTGTCATCGGCAAATTGATTGAATTTACAAAATTTAACTACAAAAGACTACAAAATGTTCATAACTCAAGAATTTCTTAACGGAATCACTTGAAAATTTGTCCATATATTCTTCAATAAATTTAATTGGACACATGTTTCAGCGTTTTCCAAAATGTTTGCAAAAACTTAATAAATTTGAATTTTTTTGAAAAAAAAATATTTTTTTTCTTACAAAACATTACAAAATGTTCATAACTCAAGAATTTCTTAACGGAATTACTTGAAAATTTGTCCATATATTCTTCAATAAATTTAATTGGACACATGTTTCAGCGTTTTTTAAAATGTTTGCAAAAACTTGATAAATTAGAATTTTTTTGAAAAAAAAATATTTTTTTTCTTACAAAACATTACAAAATGTTCATAACTCAAGAATTTCTTAACGGAATTACTTGAAAATTTGTCTATATATTCCTCAATAAATTTAATTGGACACATGTTTCAGCGTTTTCCAAAATGTTTGCAAAAACTTGATAAATTTGAATTTTTTTGAAAAAAAAATATTTTTTTCTTACAAAAGACTACAAAATGTTCATAACTCAAGAATTTCTTAACGGAATTACTTGAAAATTTGTCCATATATTCTTCAATAAATTTAATTGGACACATGTTTCAGCGTTTTCCAAAATGTTTGCAAAAACTTAATAAATTTGAATTTTTTTGAAAAAAAAATATTTTTTTCTTACAAAAGACTACAAAATGTTCATAACTCAAGAATTTCTTAACGGAATTACTTGAAAATTTGTCCATATATTCTTCAATAAATTTAATTGGACACATGTTTCAGCGTTTTCCAAAATGTTTGCAAAAACTTGATAAATTTGAATTTTTTTGAAAAAAAAAATTTTTTTTCTTACAAAAGACTACACAATGTTCATAACTCAAGAATTTCTTAACAGAATTACTTGAAAATTTGTCCATATATTCTTCAATAAATTTAATTGGACACTTGTTTCAGCGTTTTCCAAAATGTTTGCAAAAACTTGAAAAACTTGAAAAACTTTGAATTTTTTTTCAATTTAATTCAAAAAATTTGTTGTTGAATTTTCTGCAAGAAAAAGTTCAATGGCCTTGGCTGGATTATTTTTTTTTTAAATCTGGAACCTTAAGGCTCCCTGGTTAATGCAGTACAAATTCTTTATGCTATCTCACACTCGGATGCTCATATAACAATGAAAATTAAACACTTTTCCCATTTTTTTCTTTATTGTCGTTTAATTTCTTTATTACTCTCTGGATCAAATGGCGTACTTTGACAAACGAATTTAGCAAAAAAAAATTCAAAGAAAGTAATTATAAGCATAGAAAATTAAAAAGATTATTAAAAAAAAACCCTTAAAAGACCAATTAAAAACTCATAAGAAAACCGTAATAATTATTGTTGAAGAACTCTGATGTTAAGAGTGGATGAGCGCGATTTATCGCCCTACTTAACCCTCGATTCAGGCCCTTTGTCTTTGAAACAAAAGAAGGATGATGGTTAACAAGGTGGAAATATGCCTGTTTAGTCCCTTTTGCGGGGAATAAATTTTCGGGAAAAGGGAAATAATATGACCAAGATGATTCATACGAGAGTGACCTACTACCACAACATTTCCAAAGGAAACTAATTTAAAAAATATATCGTCAAATCAGAGTTATTTGATTATTTCTTTTAAATATGTCTTATTGATGACATTTTCACCCTATAGCATCCGATTGAATACGAAGGAAATGCGCCGGAAAAAGGGACCAATTGAGACGTCGGCATTTGCCCTAACGAGGAAATAAGGGAGCGACCGAATTGCAGGCTAAAAACTCAACTAAGGAGAAAGCACACATTCGCTTCACTAAACTCATTAAGTCACGATTTAAGTTCGTGTCAAAACATCATAACCCAGAAAGACGGAATAATATTGCGGCAGGGTATATCACGTTCCTTCCATCTTTACGAGAGATAAAAATCGAAAAGCTCATTATTACGGGCAGACCTGAAAATTGCAGACTTTCGTTTTTTCTTTTTTTTTTCTTTACAAGTGTCAGAACGTCAGTTAATTTGAGAATCGTGAAATATGAGGAGATGGGGTTTATGTTACTTACGTCTGCTGATCATCAACATTAAACATAGAGAGTATAATAATTCGTTGTCGAGTTCTATAAATAGGCGTTTCACGAAAAAATACAGGGTCAAAAAACCACGATGGTATTTGGTAATTGCATGCTTTGTGTAGCGAAATGTGACGGATTGTCATGGTAAATCGTTTGATTTTTTACCGAAAATAAACTTCGGTTTCTTCACTTGTTACCGTACATTTTAAGTCATATCTCAGTTATTATTCATCTTATGACATATTTTCACTTAACCAAAGTTGAAAATAATTTAATTTCCTGTAACAAACTTTTATATAATTTTCATGTAATATTTACACTATTCAATATTTCATGGAATCAAAGACATTTTACGTCATATCTCCGTTATTATCCATGCTATGAATTTTTTTCAAATAAATACAGTTGAATAGAATTAAATTTCCTTTAAGAAACTCTAATACAACTTTTACGTAATAATAACAATATCCAAAATATCGGGGAATCAAAGTTGGATAAAGTGGTTCTTGATCTGAACAGTCAACCTGGACATTTTGCTAAATATCTCAGTTAATATCGGTCTTATGCTATTTTGTCACATAGCCAAAATTAAAGACAAGTCAATTTCCTTTAAGAACTTCTAATACAAATCTTTGGTACCTGTAATAGCATCCAAGATATCCTAGAATCAGAGTTGAATGAACTGGTTCCTAGTCTGAACGGTTAGCTTGGACATTTTGCTTAATATCTCAATTAATATTAATCTTATGACATTTTTTCACATAACCAAAATTAAAGAGAATTCAATTTCCTTTAAAAAACTCTCATGCAGCTTTTACGTAACAATAACAGTATTTAAAAAATCCTGGAACGAAGTCACCCCACTGAATAGTCTTGAATCCTCATTTAGCTCAAACCATTATAAAAAATTAAATATCCAACTCTGTCAAGTTACGAAGTAATAAAATAAATTCATCTGCTCACACTTAACACCTTAAATCTTGTAAACGTTACTTAATGGCTTTTAAATTGAAGATACAGTGACAACAGCAGCGGTTTCAATTAATTTATAATGAGGTTTTCATTTAAATTTATGTGGCTACTCAATATTATAATCGTCCATAAGAGAGTTCACTATATATACCGAGCCTAACAAAATGAAAAATCAGGAGCCGCTGATAATCTAATAATAAAAACCTGATTCACTTCAATTAATAATATAGAGGCCCCCGAGGGTCAATCATTTTCAATTTCCTAACAGGACAAATTATTGATGTTTCTGTAATATGATTTATGTACGGGTACGGGGCAGTGAGTAAGAAATCCTTGAAAAGTATTACGGAAATTCAAACAATGTATCTCCACTTAAAAAGTACCGCTCGCTTATCCGAGATGTAGATATTCAAGAAGTACATACGTTCGTTTGAAATTAATGTCGAGAGACATAAATTCACTTTAGTACCACTGTGGTAGGCTTAATCACTTCCTTTTGTGTCGTCTATATCTGGTCAGCTGCGGCCGTTTTATTATTCAATTAATCAATCATCATATTTATAAGGACCACGCTGTATATAATTTGTTTGATCAATCATAATGTGATAAAGGAAGGATCGGCTTAAGGCAGCACACTCTGTATTAGATCAAAAGGTCAGCAGGAATACGAAGCTTGTTTCCATGGTAACGCCCTTTACTTGTTCCCGCACCAGGAGCACGTGCTTGAAAAGAGTTTTCCCCCCAAAAGGGAAACTTTCCCCGCAAGGATGTTCTGAGACGGACGATTAGAAGGGTGGACGATTTGTCTAAAAAATAATCATTTTAATCGGACATAAACCGACTCAAATGGCGCCAAACATCTGCACTAAAATAACAGGAAAACTCGAGACTGAGAGAATTTCAATATCAAGATTTCCGTTCTAATTTCTTTCTTAACCGTACGTGGAGCGATTTTTATCGTCAAGGCTGAACGAGTTGCATCGCAAATAATGATGCAATTACGTGTTTAATTCGTTACAATAACATTCAAATAATGATCATTTTTCAATTTAATCAATGGAGTTTGCTTGCAACGCAGTTCGGCACCCTTTTATGATTTTATAGTGTTAAGCAGCCAAATGTTTTATAGATATAATGAACGTGATTCGTCAAAGGAAACTACCAATGAAACTAATGGTTTGTGTGTAAGTGATTTTCATGACCTTCGTAAAGAGGAATTTTTTTATAAGTAGGAAACGTTATAAAGAGACTAATTATGACAATAGACCACGTTTACACCAGAGTTGTAATACGTTTTTTAATAAAACCCACTTGAAACACTCGTAATTCGTCTTGGTGTTTCTTTGGTTAGGAGTTTAAAGTGGTTACTGCTTTGAAAAGTCAACTCCAACATTTTACTTTATATCTCAGTTAATATTGATCTTATGGCGTTTTGTCGTATAACAAAATTTAAAGAAAAATCAATTTCCTTTAAGAAACTCTTATACAACTTTTACGTGACATTAACACTATTCAAGATATCCCGGATAAAAAGTTGAATAATGTGATGGCTGCTTTGAACTGTCAACCTGGACATTTTGCTTCATATCTCGGTTACTGTTGACCTTATGAATTTTTTCCATATAACCAAGGTGGAAGAGAATTTAATTTTCTTTAAGAAACTCTAATACAACTTTTACGTAATACTAACACTATTCAAGATATTCTGGAATCAAAGACAATTTGCGCCATATCTCAGCTATTATTGATCTTATGAATTTCCTTTACATAATCAAAGTTAAAGAAAATTCAATTTCCTTTAAAAAGCTTTTATACAAATTTTATGTAACATTAACACTTTTCAAGATATGATGGAATCAAAGTTAAATAAAGTGATGTCTGCTTTAAACTGTCAATCAGGACATTTTGCTTCATATCTCGGTTATTGTTGATCATATGAATTTTTTCCATATAACCGAAGTTCAAGAGAATCTAATTTTCTTTAAGAAACTCTAATACAACTTTTAGGTAACACTAACACTATTCAAGATATTCTGGAATCAAAGACATTTTGCGTCATATCTCAGCTAATATTGATCTTATGAATTTTCTTTACATAATGAAAGTTAAAGAAAATTCAATTTCCTTTAAGAAACTTTCATACAACTTTTACGTAACATTAACACTTTTCAAGATATGATGGAATCAAAGGTGAATAAAGCGATGGCTGCTTTAAACTGACAACCTGGACATTTTGCTTCATATCTCGGTTATTGTTGATCTTATGAATTTTTTCCATATAACCAAGGTGGAAGAGAATTTAATTTTCTTTAAGAAACTCTAATAAAATTTTTACGTAATACTAACACTATTCAAGATATTCTGGAATTAAAGACATTTTGCGTCATATCTCAGCTAATATTGATCTTATGAATTTTCTTTACATAATCAAAGTTTAAGAAAATTCAATTTCCTTTAAGAAACTCTTAAATAACTTTTACGTAATATTAACACTATTCAAGATATCATTAAATCAAAGTGGTTCTATTGGGACAACCTGGTCATTTTGCTTCATATCCCAGTTATTATTGATCTGATGATTTTTTGTCACATAATCAAAGTTGAAGATAATTAAATTTCCTTTAAGGAACTTTTATACAGCTTTGACGTGACATTAACCTTATTCACGGTATCCTAGGTTCAAAGTTGGATAAGGTGGTTGTTGCTTAGCTCAGAAAGTTGCTTGCTGCAATGCCTTATTATGATATTGAAGAATATTATAATGATACCTCTTAATGTATTTAGTGCCTAATGATTGCATTTTTTTAGCTTTGGCTTTTATAGGAATTTTATTTTATTTTTTATTTGTGCATTATTTGCTTCGTTCTCAACAACAAAATATATTTAGAACAATAAAGCATATTTAATTGAACCGTCAACTTGGACATTGTACTTCATACCTCAGTTACTATTGGTCTCAAAACAAAAATAAAACCTCCAAGTCAGGGTCTCAATAAACATATACATAATTTTTAAAAAGCTACACGTGTTTCGCTACTATCGGAGCATCATCAGGCCTAGACATAGATCTCAATACAACTAACAACCGATCTGTACACTAATACAATAAATAAGCCTAAATTTTTATTTAAAACTTATGTTTCATATTATCTTGTAGGGTTTTAGGTAGTGTATTGAAGAGGCTTGATGCGATATTTTTAAAATGTCTTTGACCAATAGTTTGTTTGCTTTTTGAAATTTTGGCATGTTTATTTTTTCTGATGGTGTATGGATGTGCTAGAGGACTTATTTGAGTTTTATTCTTTTTTACGTTCATTAAAAGAGTAAATGAATATAACAGTCGTATGTCCATTATTTTTGTTTCCTCGTGAAGTAACTGAGTTGACAATAACCGATGTTTCTCAAAAATAATTTTAGTTATCTATTTGTACTGTAATTAGTTGTCTTAGTTTTTCCTTTATCAAGATGATTGGTCAGTTGGGACCAGTAGAAATTTGCCTTAATTTTGATCATAGTGAAAATATGCTTATTTAAGTATGCTTTAATACATAATATGATTGCAGCACTTAAAATTTTGTAAAAATTGAAGAATTTTATCCTAAATAAACCCCAAATACCAAATTTCATTCAAATCGGGCAAATACCAAAAAAGTTAAAAAAAAAATAATCCCACATAAAATAATAATAAATATTAAATCCCGATTGGATTTTTTTTTATCATTAGGACCCACTGCGTTGTAATTTTTGTCTAGCAAAATGCCTTGTATAGACCACTGTGTCGCATGAATATTATTATAATAATACACGTTAAATTCTAAAACGTCAAAACTTTGCCGAATTATCACGGCGAAAAGAAGACGGTATGGTAAAAGATATGCATATATTCGGATTGTGCAGAGTCTCTTGAATGATCCCATGCCAATTTCAGGAAGTTCTGAGCTATTTTAAGCATTTTATCAATGAAATTAGTAAGCAAGTCCGAGCCGATTCGTCCACGTTGACGCCATATTGTCAAAACCGCCATGATTAAAAACGTGCATAGACGTCAAAATCGACCATTTTCAGACGATGTTTTATGGTATAAAAAAAGCTTTTTACCTTATGATTTTTACATGGAAAAATAGTATAAAGCTTCAGGAACAGATTAACATCAATTCTGGACCGAT
The DNA here is from genome assembly GCF_022605725.1 of Anthonomus grandis grandis. Taxonomy (NCBI): domain Eukaryota; kingdom Metazoa; phylum Arthropoda; class Insecta; order Coleoptera; family Curculionidae; genus Anthonomus; species Anthonomus grandis. The sequence continues at coordinate 29,111,992 of NC_065554.1, forward strand.
TCCGATCGATTTTAGTAGTTAAATTTCGATTATAAAAAGGGTCTTTTTTCGGCCGTTTACGTTGCCATGGAGACGCGGCCATGGGAGGCTCTGAGAATAGCCACTGTGCAGGGTGATTTTTCGTGCTTAGGACTTTTTTGAAAAAAAATTACTTTTAGGGTACTTGTAACAATAGCGAAAAAATGAAATTTTAGTATGTTATAGTAAAATGAATGGCGCATCTGCTCGATTAGTTTGGGTTTATTTATCACATACAGGGTGCGCACAATTAATTTCCAAAGTCAAAAAATTCATAAACGGTTATACTTAGAAGTACGGTTGATATTTACTTTTGAGATATATTTTTTTTAATTATTTGACAATTGTGATGTTTCCATTGAAACTGATGACAAATAAACTTTATTATTATTATTATTATATTGGAAAATATTCCTCTTATTACAGGCTACAGCCATTAGGCTTAGGCTTAGGCAAGAAGTTATTAAGGCTGGAAAAAAAGTGTGAAAGGGTATTTTCGACTGAGCACTGCTCACCCTGTATAAATGATAGCATAAAACTTTATACGCCGTTTTATTCGGAAAGAATGGAGGTTTAATTAATCCAAATGAAGTTTTTCTAAATTTCGCACCATAAAAATTTCACACAGAAAAAACTAAAAAAGGTCAATTTTTTAAGGTTTTTTTATTTTTCTCCCAAAAAAAAACATTTTTTTAAAAAAAATCCTTAATAAAAATTGTAGTTCTTGATGAAACGAACATATCTTCTGTAAGTCATTATTTGCGGAAAGATACCGTTAAACCGTCAGAGGGGGTAGAATATCATACACGTCTGAAACTTTGGACGTTAAAAAAAAATACTTCCCGTATGCTGACAATAACCAAAAACTATACCGCACTGTCTCACGTGAACTCTAATCGACCAGTAGAGTTTCATAATATTCAAAGAACCGTTGCGATCTGTATCGAATCAAGACTGGAAAAATTGGACAAGAAATTTTTTTTGACTTTGAACGCATCTTTGTTCTACACAAAAAAAATTAATGAAAATTTGTAAATAATCAGGATGTAGCCTCATATTTTTAGATTATAAAAAGGTAAACTTCATTTCTCTACCCCAAATACGAACAAAGTTATAAGCACTTTTCTCCAGCGGGTCCGGATTTTGTGCGAAAACTCCCCTGTGGAAGAGCCCCGTAAATATAAATTTAATGTAAATATAAGTTCGGTGGGTCAACCTGGACATTTTGCGTCATATCTCGGTTATTGTTGATCTTATGAATTTTTTCCATATAACCAAAGTTGAAGAAAATTCAATTTCCTTTAATAAACTCTAATATAACTTATACGTAATATTACCGCTCTTCAAGATATAACAGAATCAAAGATATTTTGCGTCATATCTCAGCTATTATTGATCTTATGAATTTTCTTTACATAATCAAAGTTAAAGAAAATTCAATTTCCTTTAATAAAGTTTTATACAACTTTTATGTAACATTAACGCTTTTCAAGATATCATGGAATCAAAGATGAATAAAGCGATGGCTGCTTTAAACTGTCAACCTGGACATTTTGCGTCATATCTCGGTTATTATTGATCTTATGAATTTTTTTCACATAACCAAAGTTGAAGAAAATTCAATTTCCTTTAATAAACTCTAATATAACTTATACGTAATATTATCGCTCTTCAAGATATAACAGAATTAAAGGCATTTTGCGTCATATCTCAGCTATTATTGATCCTATGAATTTTCTTTACATAATCAAAGTTAAAGAAAATTCAATTTCCTTTAAGAAACTTATATATAACTTTTACGTAACATTAACACTTTTCAAGATATGATGAAATCAAAGGTGAATAAAGCGATGGCTGCTTTAAACTGTCAACCTGGACATTTTGCGTCATATCTCGGTTATTGTTAATCTTATGAATTTTTTTCACATAACCAAACTTGAAGAGAATTCAATTTTCTTTAAGAAACTCCAATACAACTTTTACGTAATACTAACATTATTCAAGATATTCTGGAATCAAAGGTATTTTGCGTCATATCTCAGCTATTATTGATCTTATGAATTTTCTTTATATAATGAAAGTTAAAGAAAATTCAATTTCCTTTAAGAAACTTTTATATAATTTTTTCGTAACATTAATACTTTTCAAGATATCATGGACTCAAAGTTGAATAAAGCGATGGCTGCTTTAAACTGTCAACCTGGACATTTTGCGTCATATCTCTGTTATTGTTGATCTTATGAATTTTTTTCACATAACCAAAGTTGAAGAAAATTCAATTTCCTTTAATAAACTCTAATATAACTTATACGTAATATTATCGCTCTTCAAGATATAACAGAATTAAAGGCATTTTGCGTCATATCTCAGCTATTATTGATCTTATGAATTTTCTTTACATAATCAAAGTTAAAGAAAATTCAATTTCCTTTAAGAAACTTTTATATAACTTTTACGTTACATTATTACTTTTCAAGATATCATGGACTCAAAGTTGAATAAAGCGATGGCTGCTTTAAACTGTCAACCTGGACAATTTGCGTCATATCTCGGTTATTGTTGATCGTATGAATTTTTTCCACATAACCAAAGTTGAAGAAAATTCAATTTCCTTTAATAAACTCTAATATAACTTATACGTAATATTATCGCTCTTCAAGATATAACAGAATCAAAGATATTTTCCGTCATATCTCAGCTATTATTGATCTTATGAATTTTTTTTACATAATCAAAGTTAAAGAAAATTCAATTTCCTTTAAGAAACTTTTATATAACTTTTACGTAACATTAACACTTTTCAAGATATCATGGACTCAAAGTTAAATAAAGCGATGGCTGCTTTAAACTGTCAACCTGGACAATTTGCGTCATATCTCGGTTATTGTTGATCTTACGAATTTTTTCCATATAACCAAAGTTTAAGAGAATTCAATTTCCTTTGAGAAACTCTAATACAACTTTTACGTAACACTAACACTAGTCAAGATATTCTGGAATCAAAGACAATTTGCGTAATATCTCGGTTATTGTTAATCTTATGAATTTTTTTCACATAACCAAACTTAAAGAGAATTCAATTTTCTTTAAGAAACTCCAATACAACTTTTACGTAATACTAATATTATTCAAGATATTCTGGAATCAAAGACATTTTGCGTCATATCTCAGCTATTATTGATCTTATGAATTTTCTTTACATAATCATAGTTAAAGAAAATTCAATTTCCTTTAAGAAACTTTTATACAACTTTTATGTAACATTAACACTTTTCAAGATATCATGGACTCAAAGGTTAATAAAGTGATGGCTGCTTTGAACTGTCAACCTAAACATTTCGCTTCATATCTCGGTTATTGTTGATCTTACGAATTTTTTCCATATAACCAAAGTTCAAGAGAATTCAATTTCGTTTAAGAAACTCTAATACAACTTTTACGTAACATTAACACTATTCAAGATATCTTGGAATCAAAGTTGAATAAAGTTGTGGCTGCTTTGTAACGCTGACCTGGACATTTTGCGTCATATCTCGGTTATTGTTGATCTTATGAATTTTTTCCATATAACCAAAGTTCAAGAGAATTCAATTTCGTTTAAGAAACTCTAATACAACTTTTACGTAACATTAACACTATTCAAGATATTTTGGAATCAAAGTTTGGTGTTTTAAATCGTTAGCCTGGACATTTTGGTTCATATCTCAGTTATTAATAATCTTAGCACATTTTGTCACATAACATAAATTAAAGAGAGTTCAGTTTCCTTTAAGAAACTTTAATATTCACCTGTAAATACTGTGAGGTTTTATTGTTTTTAACTAAATTAGGTAAATGTATAGTAAACTTATAGGACTTTGAATTTAGCGTGCTTTAATACTTTTTCTCGATTATCAATGACAACTTATCTCTAATTTGATACAGGTCTATTGTCGCATCTTAGCATTACACTTTTTCCAAATATGACGTAACAAGCGAGAAAACTAGATATTAACTGGATAAGGTATGTCCATCAGTTTTTCCAAAAAAATCCAACTGTTTTTATATTCAAAATGCATTCTAGCAATTTTTGGATCAAAAATCGACTAGTGGACCCATAATAGTAAAGTAAAATTCTTCCCTCAATCCAAGGCAATTTATTTCATATTTTTATCTTTAATAGTCCTTGAGTTTCTTTAGCACCTAATCCAATAGAACTGAAGAAGAAGTACGGATCAACAGATGATGAGACTAAAATTCACTTCAGAGTCTTGACAGCTGTCAAGAACTGATTACATTTTATCAAATATGACAGTGAGAACAATAAAAATGTCGTCCACCCACTGACAGGTCCGTTATCCCATAAAAACAGTCCCCCAGGTTCATAATTAGTGAGCTAAACAATTGTCGGTGCATCATGTCAAGGAATAAATCACGAGGGCCTCACCTTACGTGCATACATTGTGCGTGGGCCGAATGAGATTTGCATCTTGTTAATTATTTTACGAGTTGTTTGCCTTCTCTCAAGTACGGATCAAGGGTTAAGGAAAAAGTGAATAATTCAACAGTCCCCGCTTTGGCGACGTCATACGTCATACGTCATGGCTGTCAAAAGTCAATAAAATGATTGAAACCAGGGTTGCCAACTGCCGGAAATATGATATTCTAACTTTCTTAAGACATTTTCGTAATTAGACAAAATTTCGAAATATATTAAATAAATAGTTAAGAAATGCATGGATGTGTGTCGAAATGTCGAACATCTTAATTATCAAAAAAGTCAAACGGCATAGTTGTCAAGCGTCAACTATTATTATGTCATGTCAGTATTTAAAAATTTTAGCGCCAAAAGGTGTTTAGTGCTAAAATTGTATTCAGATCATAAGTTATGCTCTTTTGACACTCACGCTGTCACTGTGATAAAACCACTGCCACCAATGACAAATGTCATCTGTCAAAAACCATATAGACTTGCCGAGTGTCGGGAGTTTTCCTTTTTTTTTGGGTAATTTTAAGTTTGATTTGATATTATTTTTGACAGGTCAAATGAAAAAACCAATATTGCCAACTCTCGTGAACACTCTCTGTTTTTTGGGGATATTTAACATCTGATCATAAGAAAGAAAAAAGATTTATTCTTAACAGGTTTTGTTCCTTAAAATGTTTTATCTTTTTTTTCATTACCACAGAATATTCCTCTTAAAAAGAGCACATTTTTCCACCTGCCTTTATCCAATTCTGGTCCCTTCAAAGATAAGGGTTACCAGGACAAAAAACCCCATAAACCACAAGGGTTGTTCCCCTTATAACTATTTCACTCTGTAGGCTATCAAGATTAAGGGCGCACGAAACGTTTTAAATTTATTTTCAACGACACGAGTGCCTAAAGGGTAAATAAACAAATATTGGTTTCAGTCTCATTAAAATTCCAACACGTCCGATATACTCATTAATCTCTTAGTAAATTAATTAAAAATAGTGAAAAATTAACAGATTACCGAGCGTAAGCGTCGATAACAGCTTATTTAAAGTAATGAGACACAACTGATTTTCCATGTATAAAACCGCCAAAAAATCATAAAAAAGTACGAGGGTCAAGTTTACGCCACTTAAGTGAAAAACATAAAAAAAAACTTGTTTCTGCCATTAAAGCTTTATTATTATGTATATAAAACAAGAACAAGTACATTCAACTTGATGGGTTCATGGGTTTTTAATAAAATGAGAATCTGGGTTAACTGTTTCGTGGATTCTACATGGCTTAACTGTAAAAATCCTTTTTTTGTATTTTTAACAAACAAAGAAAAAAGATGTACCAAGGCATAATTACATCCAGTTTAATGAGGATTTTTTGCGTCATTAACTAAATGAAGACAGAGTTATTATTAACGGTCATTATTGTTGCTCTACAGTTAATTGAACTAATGAAAAATTTAATTAAGAAAAAGGCTCGGGAGCGTTAGAACGTCATATTTCCGGCAACACTGGTCTTAATCATCTTGTCATGGGTTTTGACAGGTGACATTTTATCGATTTTATTTGCAACGAAAACAGCATCTGTTGCAGAGTTACAACAATACAATACAAATTGTGAGTAATAAATTCAAATTTACCGCTTAAATTGTACATTTTTTAAAAGGAAACAGTAGATCACTGTTTGCAGATATGACGTATAAGTTGGCATTTATGACAGTGTAACACTACGCTCCGACGTTGCCATTTCAAACTACACATCCGATATTTAATAACATTCATGTTTCTTACATGTGACAAGGTTGTATGAGTTATGTCAAACATTAAATGTGTATTTATCGTTGATACTAATGATTGTGATAACCAGGACGCTTGACATTTTAAAAAACCTTATGAGAAATTCAAATTTACCGCTTCGATTGGAAATGTCTGATACGGCAACGTTGGATCAGATCTTTGCAGACGTGACATATAAATTGACACTTATGACAGTTGATGGTCTTGACAGCTATGACGTTTAGCTTACGTGACACTATAATCCGATGTTATCACATCGAAGCAGAGTTAAGAGCATTCATGTATTTTTTGAAAATTACTTTAAAGAAATAGGGAAAGAGGTGGACTAAGGAACAATAGCTTCAACTTCCTGGAATACATAAAATAATCTTCCAGGTTTGATTTGTCTGGAAGAAAAAAAATCCTCTCTTCCAGGCACTTGAAGTCATTTAATTTTACTTAGGAGAACTTGTTCAAAAAACAGTGAAAGAATTAGGTTAAGGAGGAGTCATGACTCAACTGCCTGGAATTTTTTTTATATTCCCACTTAGAATTTAATGCTTCAACTAGCTGGAATACACAAAAAGTTCTTCCAGGCTTGATTTGCCTGGAAGAAAAAAAAATTCTTTCTTCCAGGCAATTGAAGTCATTTAATTTTACTTAGGAGAAGATGTTCTAAATACATTGAAAGAATTAAGTTAATGAGTCATGACTCAACTGCCTGGAATTTTTTTTATACTTCCACTTATAATTAATAGAATTCAATGCTTCAACTTCCTGGAATACTCAAAAAAATTCTTTCTTCCAGGCAATTGAAGCCATTTAATTTTACTTAGGAGAACATGTTCTAAAAACAGTGAAAGAATTAGGTTAAGGAGAAGTCATGACTCAACTGCCTGGAATTTTTTTTATATTCCCACTTAGAATTCAATGCTTCAACTTCCTGGAATACACAAAAAACTCTTCCATGCTTGATTTGTCTGGAAGAAAAAAAAATCCTCTTTTCCAGGCACTTGAAGTCATTTAATTTTACTTAGGAGAACATGTTCTAAAAACAGTGAAAGAATTAGGTTAAGGAGGAGTCATGACTCAACTGCCTGGAATTTTTTATATACTCCCACTTAGAATTCAATGCTTCAACTTCCTGGAATACACAAAAAATTCTTCCAGGCTGGATTTGTCTGGAAGAAAAAAAATCCTCTCTTCCAGGCACTTGAAGTCATTAAATTTTACTTAGGAGAACATGTTCTAAAAAGAGTGAAAGAATTAGGTTAAGGAGGAGTCATGACTCAACTGCCTGGAATTTTTTATATACTCCCACTTAGAATTCAATGCTTCAACTTCCTGGAATAAACAAAAAATTCTTCCAGGTTGGATTTGTCTGGAAGAAAAAAAAATCATCTCTTCCAGGCACTTGAAGTCATTAAATTTTACTTAGGAGAACATGTTCTAAAAAGAGTGAAAGAATTGGGTTAAGGAGAAGTCATGACTCAACTGCCTGGAATTTTTTTTATATTCCCACTTAGAATTCAATGCTTCAACTTCCTGGAATACACAAAAAATTCTTCCAGGCTTGATTTGTCTGAAAGAAAAAAAAATCCCCTCTTCCAGGCAATTGAAGTCATTTAATTTTACTTAGGAGAACATGTTCTAAAAACAGTGAAAGAATTAGGTTGAGGAGAAGTCATGACTCAACTGCCTGGAATTTTTTTTATATTCCCACTTAGAATTCAATGCTTCAACTTCCTGGAATACTCAAAAAAATTGTTCCAGGCTTGATTTGCCTGGAACAAGAAAAAATTCTCTCTTCCAGGCACTTGAAGTCATTAAATTTTACTTAGGAGAACATGTTCTAAAAAGAGTGAAAAAATTAGGTTAAGGAGGAGTCATGACTCAACTGCCTGGAATTTTTTATATACTCCCTCTTAGAATTAATAGAATTCAATGCTTCAACTTCCTGGAATACTCAAAAAACTCTTTCAGGCTTGATTTGTCTGGAGGAAAAAAATCCTCTCTTCCAGACAATTAAAGTCATTTAATTAGGAGAACATGTTCTAAAAATAGTGAAAGAATTAGGTTAAGGAGGAGTCATGACTCAACTGCCTGGAATTTTTTTTATATTACCACTTAGAATTCAATGCTTCAACTTCCTGGAATACTCAAAAAAATTGTTCCAGGCTTGATTTGTCTGGAAGAAAAAAAAATCCTCTCTTCCAGGCAATTGAAGTCATTTAATTTTACTTAGGAGAACATGTCCTAAAAACAGTGAAAAAATTAGGTTAAGGAGTCATGACTCAACTGCCTGGAATTTTTTTGATACTCCCACTTAGAATTAATAGAATTCAATGCTTCAACTTCCTGGAATACTCAAAAAAAACTCTTTCAGGCTTGATTTGTCTGGAAGAAAAAAAAATCCTCTCTTCCAGGCAATTGAAGTCATTTAATTTTACTAAGGAGAACATGTTCTAAAAAGAGTGAAAGAATTAGGTTAAGGAGGAGTCATGACTCAACTGCCTGGAATTTTTTTTATATTCCCACTTAGAATGCAATGCTTCAACTTCCTGGAATACACAAAAAACTCTTCCAGGCTTGATTTGTCTGGAAGAAAAAAAAATCCTCTTTTCCAGGCACTTGAAGTCATTTAATTTTACTTAGGAGAACTTGTTCTAAAAACAGTGAAAAAATTAGGTTAACGAAGAGTCATGACTCAACTGCCTGGAATTTTTTATATACTCCCTCTTAGAATTAATAGAATTCAATGCTTCAACTTCCTGGAATACTCAAAAAAATTGTTCCAGGCTTGATTTGTCTGGAAGAAAAAAAATCCTCTCTTCCAGGCACTTGAAGTCATTTAATTTTACTTAGGAGAACATGTTCTAAAAACAGTGAAAGAATTAGGTTAAGGAGGAGTCATGACTCAACTGCCAGGAATTTTTTATATACTCCCACTTAGAATTAATAGAATTCAATGCTTCAACTTCCTGGAATACTCAAAAAAAACTCTTTCAGGCTTGATTTGTCTGGAAGAAAAAAAAAATCCACTCTTCCAGGCAATTGAAGACATTTAATTTTACTTAGGAGAACATGTTTTAAAGATAGTGAAAGAATTAGGTTAAGGAGGAGTCATGATTCAACTGACTGGAATTTTTTTTATATTCCCACTTAGAATTCAATGCTTCAACTTCCTGGAATACACAAAAAATTCTTCCAGACTGGATTTGTCTGGAAGAAAAAAAAATCCTCTCTTCCAGGCACTTAAAGTCATTTAATTTTACTTAGAAGAACATGTTCTAAAAAGAGTGAAAGAATTAGGTTAAGGAGGAGTCATGACTTCAACTGCCTGGAATTTTTTATATACTCCCACTTAGAATTAATAGAATTCAATGTTTAAACTTCCTGGAATACTAAAAAAAATTCTTCCAGGCTGGATTTGTCTGGAAGAAAAAAAATCCACTCTTCCAGGCACTTGAAGTCATTTAATTTTACTTAGGAGAACATGTTCTAAAAACAGTGAAAGAATTAGGTTAAGGAGAAGTCATGATTCAACTGCCTGGAATTTTTTTTATATTCCCACTTAGAATTCAATGCTTCAACTTCCTGGAATACACAAAAAATTCTTCCAGACTGGATTTGTCTGGAAGAAAAAAAAATTCTCTCTTCCAGGCACTTGAAGTCATTTAATTTTACTTAGAAGAACATGTTCTAAAAAGAGTGAAAGAATTAGGTTAAGGAGGAGTCATGACTCAACTGCCTGGAATTTTTTAAATACTTCCACTTAGAATTAATAGAATTCAATGCTTCAACTTCCTGGAATACACAAAAAATTCTTCCAGGCTTGATTTGTCTGGAAGAAAAAAAATCCTCTCTTCCAGGCACTTGAAGTCATTTAATTTTACTTAGAAGAACATGTTCTAAAAAGAGTGAAAAAATTAGGTTAAGGAAGAGTCATGATTCAACTGCCTGGATTTTTTTTTATATTCCCACTTAGAATTCAATGCTTCAACTTCCTGGAATACACAAAAAACTCTTCCAGGCTTGATTTGTCTGGAAGAAAAAAAATCCTCTCTTCCAGGCACTTGAAGTCATTAAATTTTACTTAGGAGAACATGTTCTAAAAAAAATGAAAGAATTAGGTTAAGGAGGAGTCATGACTCAACTGCCTGGAATTTTTTATATACTTCCTCTTAGAATTAATAGAATTCAATGCTTCAACTTCCTGGAATACTCAAAAAAATTGTTCCAGGCTTGACTTGTCTGGAAGAAAAAAAGAGAAAAAGAGAACATGTTCTAAAAAGAGTGAAAGAATTGGATTAAGGAGAAGTCATGACTCAACTGCCTGGAATTTTTTTTATATTCCCACTTAGAATTCAATGCTTCAACTTCCTGGAATACACAAAAAACTCTTCCAGGCTTGATTTGTCTGGAAGAAAAAAAATCCTCTCTTCCAGGCACTTGAAGTCATTTAATTTTGCTTAGGAGAACATGTTCTAAAAAGAGTGAAAAAATTAGGTTAACGAAGAGTCATGACTCAACTGCCTGGAATTTTTTATATACTCCCTCTTAGAATTAATAGAATTCAATGCTTCAACTTCCTGGAATACTCAAAAAAATTGTTCCAGGCTTGATTTGCCTGGAAGAAAAAAAAATCCTCTCTTCCAGGCAATTGAAGTCATTTAATTTTACTTAAGAGAACATGTTCTAAAAAGAGTGAAAAAATTAGGTTAAGGAAGAGTCATGACTCAACTGCCTGGAATTTTTTATATGGTCCCTCTTAGAATTAATAGAATTCAATGCTTCAACTTCCTGGAATACACAAAAAAATCTTTCTTGGCTTATCCTTAAGGAGGAGTCATGATTTGTAGGAAAAACTCATTACAGTATCAGTAATCTCTCCAGAGTGTGCAGGTTTTAAATTTTTATGTTTTTTAAGAAGCTGCTGATCAGATGTGATGATGCCTTTAGGGACTAAACACGCATAACCTATCTTTTATCTAAATATAAATTTAGCACTCTTGACCAAACTTGTTGCTTTCTTGTCTTAAAAAGGTGGTATAACAGTTTATCTTCCTCCTAGCAATTGAAGTCTTTTGCTGCATTAAGAGCCCTTAACTGCCTGGAAAATCGTCTTTTTTTATTCCAGGCAGTTGAAGAATTATGCTTAGTAGAGTTTCAATTTTATAAGAAATTTACAACGTTGTACCTTGACGTTCTGGGATACATTTCACCGTTGTCTAGGAATTCTAGTTCTTACTAGATCATTAAATGCGATACACTAAGAATATTTCAATCATTTGACACTTCAATCACTGGAACATACAGAAACCTTTGATTGTAAATAAATTTTTTGTTCTTGATAGCTATGACGTTTGACACTTCTAGAACACATGATAAAACAGTTGACATTTCTTGATAAGGAGACCCTTCGACGTTGCCACATTAAAATTCCAATTGTACCCGGTTAGTTGATCGGTCGAATGACAAACCCAAGACAATAATTTGCATAGAGAGGCAATATATTATCAACTACATATACCCCCTGGCGAATTCTTTGTAATTCCAACACGGATCCGTAAAAAAAAAAATGACTAATAACGGTACGAGCTCTACGGTACCCCGAAGGCCCATAAATAAACCGCAAACTCGTGATAGAAAAAAAAATAAATAAATCCGTAGGCGGAACAAATCCGGACACTTCCGGTTAACCGTTTTCGATGGTTTTCGTTATGAGAGAACCCCGGCTAAGGCTACTGTTATGATCCGAACGCGTCATTTTCTACTTAATATTTAACGCTTTTATTTCTTGCAGATCGGCCATGTTACTCTTCTACAAGATGCTTTTGATGGGCCTAACGTTCCTGGTACATACCGTAAATGCGGCAGATCCTGTACACGTACTGTCATACAACTTTGAACAGACCGTTACGTCTACGACTCTACAGTGGGTGTCTACGGATGGTTCCGATCCTAGTGTGCTTAAGTATGCCGTCGTTGGGGCATACCAAATCACTGATGGTAAGGATTTTGTCATTACATTGATTGGTTTGACAACAACGTGGTTCAACGTTACATTGAATATTATAAAAGTAATTATTATTATTAAAAATGGTAAAGAAAAATTCGCTTTGGTGGTAACACTCCTAAAAATTGCATTGGGTCTTATGGGGGTGGCACCGCACGAGTTTTTTCTTTTGACATTTTTTTTTTCGTGTTAAATAATTTTTAATATTTTTTTTATTAAAAAATTTATTTTTTTAAAATGTTTGAAATTCTAGGAAAATGTTAATATTTTATTGCGAATACATGAAAAACAGTAAATAAAAAAAAATAACAAAAACTGGGTCAAATGAGAATGTCCAAACTTTGACACTTAACACAACTTCAAATCTACATCAATAAATAGATTTTAAAAAGTCAACATAAAAAAGTGAAAACCGTTTCTTTCTAACTTATACAGTTTTCGCCCTATCCCATTTCAAACTTTAAAAAAGTGAATATTCAACTGTACATAAAATCATTTCTTTATAAAGGCAAATTGATTGATTCATGCAACGTCGCATTTTGATTTTTATAGCTGTCAGCTGTCACATGTCATCTGTCACGACTGATAGTTGCTTGTATTGGTTTAAGTAGAGTGTTACCTGTCATTGATGTTAAAATGACAAATGGATGCCGTATAAAGTGTATCGCGGTGTCTTCACTCTTTATAAGAAAATTTCCCTAAATTGGATAAAATGAAAAAAAAATTGAAAAAAAAACATTTTTCGTAAGCAGTGTTGCAACGTCGCAATTTGCTCCTTTTTACCCGGACTGTCAGCTGTCATTTGTTAAATGTCAAAAGACGCAGATTGTGTTGGTACTATACTCGTTTTAACTATTTTTCACGTTGCTAAACTGAGAGACAAGAAAAGTCAAAAAATCATTTGTTTTTAAAGGCATACAGGAAATAAATTAAATAATTCATTCATCGCAATTTGCTCCTAGTAACTGTCAGCTATCAAATGTCATCAGTCACGTTTGATAAAATAGCTTAAAATCAAGATGGCGGCCAACATTCAAAACTGTAGCGAATTATCTTTCAAGAGTGTACCTACACTTCTGTCAAATGTCAATTGTCATTAATGACAGACGGCGATTGTCGTTTGGAACTATAAAGTGTATCGAGTTGGTTTCACTCTTTATAGCAAAAGCCCTTCAGGTTCAATAAAAAAGAGACGTTTTCGTAAAGGAATACAGGGTGTAAGCAACATTGCGATTTTCTCCTTTTTACCCTGGCGGTCAACTGTCAAATGTCATCTGTCATTACTGTCAAAATCTACAATTTTTCCTATTATATTATGTTCAAGATGGCGGACATTACAAGCTATCAAGGAGCCTCTTACATATTCTTAACAAGAAAAAATTGCTATTTCGTTTGAAGGATAAAGAATGACAGAAAATAAGCATTTTACTTAAAGCAACACAGGACACAAGTGTAAACATCTATTCTTCATGCATATGGCACCGTGGCAAAATGATTTTTGTGCCTGTCAGCTGTCAAATGTCATCAGTCACGTTTGATATAGTTTATAGTAGTTATAGTTTATATAGGATACAATAGTTTAATATCAAGTTGGCGGCCAACATTCAATACTGCAGCGGATGATCTATCAAGGAGTCTACCTACACTTTTTGACATACCAAGTGCCAACTTACTTTCTTTTTGGAGCTGTCAGTTCTGTCAATTGTCATTAATGACCGTCGTTTGGAACTATAAAGTGTATCGAGTTGGCTTCACTCTTTATAGCAAAAGTCCTTCAGATTCAATAAACAAGAGATGTTTTCGTAAAGAAATACAGGGTGTAAGCAACATTGCAATTTTCTCCTTTTTTACCCTGGCGGTCAACTGTCATTACTGTCAAAATTTAAAATTTTTCCTATTATATATATTATGTTCAAGATGGCGGACATTATAAGCTATCAAGGAGCCTGTTACATACTCTTTACAAGAAAAAATTGCTATTTCGTTTGAAAGAATGACAGAAAATAAGCATTTTACCTAAAGGAACACAGGACACAAGTGTAAACATCCATTCTTCACGCTTATGGCGCCGTGGCAAAATGATTTTTGCGCCTGTCAGTGGTCAATTGTCATTACTGTCAAAATGTCCAATTGTTTGTATTACTTTAATTTCAAAATGGCGGACATTAGAAGCCATGATTACTAGCCATTTGATGACTATTTACATTATATTAATATCGAGATGGCCTGTACGGCGTAGACGTTTAAAATTTCTCAAGAGCTTGTGAAGACATTTGACAATGTCGCAATATAATAGTGTCGTTACTGTCAAAACGATATAGTTCCAAGATGGCCACCGATATTCAGGCATGTGGCAAATTCGTAATTTAAATATGACAGCTGTCGTTTAAATTTAAATATGACTAAGTCGTTAAATGGTTCCTTAAGAATCTGCTTCAAATATTTCCTTCAAAATCTACATTCAGGCTTTCTTCCAGAGATTTTTTGGGAATAATAGTGAAAGCATGATATTTGGGGAATTGTGCCTTGGATATACCTGCTTAACTATCACTTTCCAATTTTTACTATCAATTGCCTCATTACGGACATTTTCTTTTGCTTCAACTGCGTGGACGAGAAACATTATTCTCCTTTTTCCAGGCAATTTCCAAAAAAATGAAAAATTCACATTTAATTTTTCTTGCGTTTTTCCAGGCAGTTTTGTGAATACATAGTTGAATTTCCTTTAGAACAGAAGTTTTCCTTTCAGAAATTCTACGGACTGTCTCGATTGGTGGCTGTTAAGGTATGCCATACAACGTTGCCAAATTAGATATTTTTCCTTAGGAATAAAAAGTTCATTTGAATAAATAAAGAACGTCTAGTGAACATTCTTTTATTCAATTACAAACTTCACTTACTTCCAATGTGGTCAAAGGCATTCATGGAACTAAAATATGTTAAAGTTACTGCAACATGACTCTTCAGAATAGATACCTTTATACAACTAGCTTTTAATAACCACAATACCATAATTTGAAGAATTTACTGCCCTACTGAAATCTGAGGTTTTGGCTCTCATTCCACCAACAATCTGCTAGTACATTAGTAAAGGAGGTATTTTTTTATAACCTTATGACAACCATTGAGGTAATTGATGAATTCCTTTCATTCCCTCCATTTTTCGCCTGAACTTCTGCTTCTTTATATTACTCATCAATTAATTTCAGATTCAAACGAACCATCCCTACCGGACGACAACGACATCCTAAAATCCCACCAAGAACCGATCTACATCTGCAGGGCAAAACTCACCGGCATCTGGGTGACTGGCCAACTACGTCCCAACAAACGCGCCTGCGTGGCCACGCTCTACCGTAAAGTAGAGTCGTTCAAACAATTCGAGGTGCTCTACAACATCGACCATAGCGCGAGACTCAGCTGGGTGAGCAAAGACAAATACACGAACATCCCCCAGGGGGCGATCACTAGCGGCGAGAACGTTCTGAGGACGTTCGTAGGTCGAAAGCCTTCTGCCAATCCAGACATGCCTGGACATATGACCCATTACATCGGTACCTTGAATCCCAGCGAGGTGTTCGGTACTTACCATGTGGTAGACGAGAATAACACCGATATCGCTAGCGAGGATGGGCAGATCTTGGTGGAAACTGAGCCAATAAGTTACGAGATCAAGAACATCCGTTACAAACCTGCGGGCAGGGGCAGACGTTTCCCCAAGAGGAAAATGGTCTGGGACACCACTGTTTTGAAGAACGACGAGTCGGGCGTGCAAAAGGTCGAGAGCGTCATGACTTATGAGTATGAGTACTTCCTCAGCTGGGGTAAGGGGCATGGCCTCCTCACCGGACTACCATTTACGGTGTTCCTCCCTAAAGGGGATAAGGTGGAGGGTGTGTGGGGACTCCCTAAGCCGGAAAAACGGGTGGAAACGGTACCCGTTGACCGAAATCTGGACGAGGGTACCGCGGTGAATGTTACACTGGTGGGGAATTTTACGGAAACCGAAGTCCCGTACTCGGCTACCGTTGTTGCTATATATAAGGATGGCGAGAGGTTGAACTTTACCATTGAGGACGTCAAGAGGGAGAATAAGGTAAGAGAAGTCTCAAGTCTTTTCACAATTTAATGTTAGAACTATTAGAATCGACCGTTTGCCCCATTAGTTTTCTGTCACATAGTTTGTTAGTTTAACTTAAAGGGTCATACTACTTCTTTTGTAAGATTTTATTTGTTCCAGGTTCTTGAATTGAAATTTTCTGAAAAAAATTAAAATATGACCCAGCAAATGCCTTCTGATCTAAACACTTTAAGCACTACTGTTTTCCATTTTTCGTAAGACCAGTTAAAATGCTCTTTGGCAAATCGAAGTCTGGTCTTCTGCTGACTTTCTACCGTATTAATCAGCTTTCTTAAGTCCTCGTTTTATAGTGCTTACCGATACTGATACAACTGTTCTTTAACTCGAGAAGCATTAATGAGTGGGTCTTGCACAACCAATTTATCACACTATCAGTATTAAAATTAAAAATGGCCCTGTATACTACTGACCTATATAAATTCAAATCTTTCTTTGCACAGATAAATGCACTAACAATTCTTGGCACGTTGAATCCAATTGAACAAGAATAAACTATAAAATTTAGTTCCTCTCTATATAAATAAATTAAAAGCAAAAAATCTTGTGATCTCACAAGATTCTGATGATAGTCTCTGTTTAACAGAAAAATCTTACTTAAATCAAAATTCTTCATCCCTCAGGTAATCGACGTGGCCTTCGACTTCAGCCCCATGTACTTCTTGCATAACAACAGTTTGGTACCAACCACCACGCCTGCTCCGACCACCACCACTTCCACCACCACCACCCAATCCACTACCAGTAGCGGCACCACCCAAGAGATCAGCCCTATTTCACTCCCCGAAGTGGTGGTGCGTCAAAAACAAGAACCGCTGCACTCCGAGAGCAAGAAAACCGACGAGAACTCGTCCGGAAGGGTGGCCTCCTTGGAGAAGAAACCGGATAAGAAGGAGTCGAGTGGGGCAGCGGGAGTTTTCGTGACGTCACTGGTTCTTATTGGATCGGTGGTGATTGTCGGTTTGAGGGTCGTGTAAGGTCTTTTAGGGTTTGTGGGAGAAGTGGGAAGGGGTGGAGTGAGGGCAAAGTTTGAATGGTTTTGAGGTGAATTAGTTGATGAGTGTAGGGTTGGTGTCAAATTTTGGATTGGGGAGCGTTAATGGATAAGCCCTATGAACATGTTCAGTGTTACAAGTATATATTGAATAAAAGGCATCATTATTATTATTAAAAATGGTAAAGAAAAATTTCTTATTGGTGGTAATACCCTTGAAAATCGCATTGCGTCTTATGGGGGTTGCATCACATAAAGTTTTTTACTTCAGTTTAATAGGAAAAAAAATGTAAATAACTTAAATAAGGAAAAAATTTAAAATTGTTTTTTTAACCTAATTTATTTAAAAATTAAACAAAAATTATTGAATCAAAATTAAATCACTTCTAATTTTACAAATGAATTATAAAGAAATATTCTCTTTGGTGGTAGCGCTCCTAAAAATTATATTGCGTCTTAGGCGGGTTGCACCACATAAAGTTTTTCACTTAACGTTTTACTCATTTAAATAGGAAGAGAAAATTTAAATAAGCCAAAAATTTAAAATTGTTTTTTTTTTTAATATAATTTATTCAAAAACATTTTTTTTTTAATTTAATGAATCAAAATTAAAATTACTTTTTAATTTTACAAATAAATTGTAAAGAAAAATTCTCTTCGGTGGTAACAATCTTAAAAAAATGCATTGCGCCTTATGGGGGTGGCACCATACAAGTTTTCTCTTTTGACACTTTTTAAATAATATTTGACTAAAAATTGTTGTTTTTTTCATGCATAAAATTAATAAATTTATTGAAAAAATACCAAAAAATTAGTCAAACGAGAATGTCAAAATTTTGACAGTTAACATCACTTAGACTACAGTTTTACTACATAATTTATTTAAAAAATTAAAAAAAAATATTGAATCAAAATTAAATCACTTCTAATTTTACAAATAAATTGTAAAGAAATATTCTCTTTGGTGGTAGCACTCCTAAAAATTGCATTGCGTCTTAGGCGGGTTGCACCACATAAAGTTTTTCACTTAACGTTTTACTCATTTAAATATAAAGAGAACTTTAAATGATTTAAATAAGCCAAACATTTAAAATTGTTTTTTTAATCTAATCTATTAAAAAAAAACTTTATTTAGTGAATCATTCAATTAAAATCACTTTTTAATTTTACAAATGAATTGTAAAGAAAAATTCTCTTTGATGGTAACACTCTTAAAAAAATGCATTGCGCCTTATGGGGGTGGCACCATACAAGTTTTCTCTTTTGACATTTTTTTAAGTAATATTTTAATAAAAATTGTTGTTTTTTCAAAACCATTGAAATACGAGGAAAATATTTCATTGCAAATGCAGAAAATTAATAAATTCATTGAAAAAATACCAAAAAATTAGTCAAACGAGAATGTCAAAAATTTGACAGTTCACATTACTTAGACTACAGTTTTACTACCTAATTTATTTAAAAATTTAAAAAAAAATATTGAATCAAAATTAAATCACTTCTAATTTTACAAATAAATTGTAAAGAAATATTCTCTTTGGTGGTAGCACTCCTAAAAATTGCATTGCGTCTTAGGCGGGTTGCACCACATAAAGTTTTTCACTTAACGTTTTACTCATTTAAATATAAAGAGAACTTTAAATGATTTAAATAAGCCAAACATTAAAAATTGTTTTTTTAATCTAATCTATTAAAAAAAAAAAAAATTTTGTTTAATAAATCACATCATTTATTATTTTACAAATAAATTGTAAAGAAAAATTCTCTTCGGTGGTAACACTCTTAAAAAAATGCATTGCGTCTTATGGGGGTGGCACCATACAAGTTTTCTCTTTTGACATTTTTTAAATAATATTTGACTAAAAATTGTTGTTTTTTTCAAAAGCTTTGAAATACGAGGAAAGTATTTAATATTTCATTGCAAATGCATAAAAATAATGAATTCATTGAAAAAATACCATAAAATTAGTCTAACGAGAATGTCAAAATTTTGACAGTTCAATAATATACAGGGTGTTCTCAAAGTTGAGTCATTTATTGTACAAACCTCTAGAATTCGTAAATATTTAATTAAACTTAAATGCCTGTAAGTAACTTCTAAGTAATTTAAATTCCTGGCTTAAGTGACTGATAGAAGTTGAGAATGCACTTAATTCCAGCTCCTTAACTCTTTCAAGGCAACGTACACGGTGGAATAAGTGTCTAAAGAGCCTGGACAAATGACTAATTAATTTTCGTTAAAAATTGCCTTTAAATGCCAAGAATCATGCGGTAAAAACTCTACCAAAATGCCCTTTTTACACTCTCCATACAAAATACATTCTTGTTTGGACTTTGAACCTGGATAACTTGAAAAGTTTTGCCTGAATTGCTTTGTATCTTAAACAACATTTATAGGGCACTCTTTCCTTATTATAAAACTGTTAATTTCATATTTTTATCTTCAGTAGTTCTTGAGATATAAGACAATTAGTCCAAGCTCATAAGTCCTTCTTTCAGGCATTTAAACCATTTTCTGCGTCACTTGAAGGCTTCTTTCAGTTATTTACGTTAGTAAGACACTTAGTCCAAGATATTTAGTGCCTGGAACTAATTAATTTTCGTTAAAAATTGCCTTTAAATGCCAAGAATCATGCGGTAGAAACTCTGCCAAAATGCCCTTTTTACACTCTTATACTCTCTATACAAAATATATTCTTGTTTGGACTTTGAACCTGGATAACTTGAAAAGTTTTGCCTGGATCGCTTTGTATCTTAAACAACATTTATAGGGCACCCTTTCCTTATTATAAAACTGTTAATTTCATATTTTTATCTTCATTAGTTCTTGAGATATAAGACAATAATTAGTCCAAGCTCATAAGTCCTTCTTTCAGGCATTTAAACCATTTTTTGCGTCACTTGAAGACTTCTTTTAGAACCTTAAGTGCCTGGAAGTAACCTCTAATTAAGTACCTAAAAAGCCTGGTCAAGTGGCTAATTAACGCAAATTAGTGACAAATTACAAAGGTACCTAAAATACTTGGAAGATATTAGTTGAGTAATCCGAGAGCCTGGAATAAGTGTTTAATTAATTAAAACTCAACTGTAAGTAATTTCTAAGCGATTTAAATTCCTGGAATAAAAGTTAATTGCTTGGACTTTTGACCTGGATAACTTGGAAAGTTTTGACTGGATCATTTTGTACCTTGAACAACATTAATAGGGCACCCTTTTCCTAATATAAAACTATTAGTTTCACATGTTTATTTTCAGTAGTTTTTGAAATATTTGATTTCTAGTGACAACCTATTGCCTAGACTTTAAAGATTGTAACTCACGTACTAATGGCTGACTCAACTTTGAAATCTACTTCTACTTCACCTTCAAACTTTGCCCTCTATATTGTATTTTCCTTTCAGGAGCGGTCTGTATATAGGGTGTAAATAATTAAAAAAAAGGGGTCAAGTGAAAAGACTTTTATTTTCTTTGTTTTTTCGTCCATATTGTAAGTTAATAAATAAACTCTTAGTGGTGGGTGCTTTTAAAACCTTCTCGTTACGTTAAATTGTTTATTTGTTTTGTTACTAATGTTATTTTTATTTTTTTTTTCGAAGCTTTTGAAGGCACCTGTACCTGTACCGTGTGTCTTAGATAGACACTTTCTTTGCTTCTTAAAAGTAGTTACTGTAGTCTTAATTAGAATTATTATTATATAAGGAAATCAAATATATTTTGCAAGACAATGTTCGTGGATATATTTTTGCTATGGAAACCGTATGGCATATTGTGTTCAGTATTGACATATATAAATATATATTATGAGCGTATGTAGGTAAAAGTTGATTATTTTGGGAAAAAAATCGATTTTTACCATAAGTAACATGTACAAACGGTATGGTACTAAAGAAATGATGGCTTAGACTATAAGACTTTTAATGTTTTTATTCTCTGCATCTCTCTCTCTCTCTCTATTTTATTAGAATAAGGCACCGCAGCTGTCTCTTTTCCAAACTGTTCATTCCAGTTAAAATAGTATTAGATATTGTACTCTTTAAGTATTAAACGTACGTCCCCCGTACGTTACTATACACGAATATTCCAATGTTAATAAGTGTGATATTATATAAACGTGTTTCCAGTTACTTTTTCCTAGGAGGGTTCTAGTGGGGCTACGGCAGTAGCTCTCTAATGCGGATGATTTCTAAAAACCGGGATATTGTCGAATGTATAAAGAATACGATTATAATTTTTAATGTACATTTCTTGTATTATGTAGATATGGTAATAAATATACATAAATCCATGTAAATGTGTTTTTTTTTTAAATTATAAATAGTAAAGAAAAATTCTCTTTAGTGGTAACGCCCCTAAAAATTGCATTAGGGCTTATGGGGGCGGCACCTCACAAGTTTTTCCTCTTGACATTTTTTTAAACTGAATGGAATATAAGCAAGTTAGTATATTATTGTCAATTTATTAAAAAGAATATTATGTATTCAAAAAATTGGATCAAGCGTGATTTTTAAAAAAATGTTTGTTCTTTAACAAGACCATTCACTTTGAAGTCAAAAATCTCAGAAGCCATTGGGGCAATTCTTATGAAGTTAGAAGCATTGTATTTAGAAAAGTATGCTTGATAAATGCTGTTTTGGATCCAAGTGGATTCAAGCATTAGTTTTGAAGATAATTAACTTTTTGTCCGGTGACGTCTAAAAAATCATGTTTCATCTTCAAGGTAGTCACTCACTTTGAAACGGAATATCTCAGAAACTGATGGGATAATTTTGATGAAATAAACAGCATAATATTAGCCGAAGCATGCTTAATAAATATTACTTAGGGTATAAATCGGTCCAATCATTATTTCTGAAGTTAATGAACTTTTTGTCTAGTGACGTCCAAAAATCATGTTTTATTTTCAAGGTGGTCACTCACTTTGAAGTGGAATATCTCAGAAACTGATGGGATAATTTTGATGAAATAAACAGCATGATATTAGTCAAAGCATGCTTAATAAATATTACTTAGGGTATAAATCGGTTCAATCATTATTTCTGAAGTTAATGAACTTTTTGTCCGGTGACGTCCAAAAATCATGTTTTATTTTCAAGGTAGTCACTCACTTTGAAGTGGAATATCTCAGAAATTGATGAAATAATTTTGATGAAATAAACAGCATGATATTATTCGAAGCATGCTTAATAAATATTACTTAGGGTATAAATCGGTCCAATCATTATTTTTGAAGATAATGAACTTTTTGTCCAGTGACGTCCAAAAATCATGTTTTATTTTCAAGGTAGTCACTCACTTTGATGTGAAATATTTCAGACACTGATAGAATAATTTTGATGAAAAAAACAGCATGATATTAGTCGAAGCATGCTTAATAAATATTACTTAGGGTATAAATTACTCCAATCATTATTTCTGAACATAATGAACTTTTTGTACAGTGACGTCCAAAAACCATGTTTTATCTTCAAGGTAGTCACTCACTTTGAAGTGGAATATCTCGGAAAATGATGAAATAATTTTGATGAAATAAACAGCATGATATTATTCGAAGCATGCTTAATAAATATTACTTAGGGTATAAATCCGTTCAATCATTATTTCTGAAGTTAATGAACTTTTTGTCCGGTGACGTCCAAAAATCATGTTTTATTTTCAAGGTAGTCACTCACTTAGAAGTGGAATATCTCAGAAACTGATGGGATAATTTTGATGAAATAAACAGCATGATATTAGTCAAAGCATGCTTAATAAATATTACTTAGGGTATAAATCAGTTCAATCATTATTTCTGAAGTTAATGAACTTTTTGTCTAGTGACGTCCAAAAATCATGTTTTATTTTCAAGGTGGTCACTCACTTTGAAGTGGAATATCTCAGAAACTAATGGGATAATTTTGATGAAATAAAGAGCATGATATTAGTCAAAGCATGCTTAATAAATATTACTTAAGGTATAAATCAGTCCAATCATTATTTCTGAAGTTAATGAACTTTTTGTCCAGTGACGTCGAAAAATCATGTTTCATCTTCAATGTAGTCACTCACTTTCAAGTGGAATATCTCAGAAACTGATAGAACCATTTTGATGAAATAAAAAGCATAATAATAGTCAAAGCATGCCTAATAAATATTACTTAGGGTATAAATTAGTCCAATCATTATTTCTAAAGTTAATGAACTTTTTGTCCAGTGACGTTCAAAAATCATGTTTTATTTTCAAGGTGGTCACTCACTTTGAAGTGGAATATCTCAGAAACTGATGGGATAATTTTAATGAAATAAAGAGCATGATATTAGTCAAAGCATGCTTAATAAATATTACTTAGGGTATAAATCAGTCCAATCATTACTTTTGAAGATAATCAACTTTTTGTCCAGTGACGTCCAAAAATCATGTTTCATCTTCAAGGTAGTCACTCACTTTGAAGTGAAATATCTCAGAAACTGATGGGATAATTTTGATGAAATAAACAGAATAATATTAGTCAAAGCATGCTTAATAAATATTATTTAGGGTCTAAATCAGTTCAACCAGTAGTTTTGAAGATAATGAATTTTTTGTCCAGTGACCTCCAAGAATATTTATCATTACCATATTTATCTATCAAGCCGAAAATTTAAAAAAATATCAATTTTTTTTAGAGTCAGATAATGAATCCATTATAAGTACAATTTTTCCTATAAAAATGAAGCAAACACAAGGAAAAACGTGTAAATAAAAAAATAACTAAAAATTAAGAAAAATACGAAAAAATTCTACATATAGGCAGCAAATCGCTTTGAATACAAGAAAAACGTATATCGTTAAGTCAAATGAAATAAAAAATATTTCATAAAATTGCAAAGAAAATTCATTAATAATAAAAACATTTATATTTACAAACATTTGAATAAAAAGTTAATAAAACCAATTGAATATACAAAATAAATAATAATAATAATACCAATAAACTTCATTGCAAATAAATAAAAAATTGTTCATTTTTGAAAGGATAAAATTGAAAAAAGACTTAAAAAATTCATTAAAATTAACTAATAATAAGGAAAAGCATGTAAATAAAAAAGTAACTACAAATTAAAAAAAAAACGAAGAAGTTCAACAAATAGGCAGTAAATCCCTTTGAATACAATGAAAACGTAAATAATTTATTAAGCCAAATAGAATTGAAAATATTTTATAAAATTGTAATAAGAACAAATATATTTCTATATTTATTAAAATGTGAATAAAAAGTTGTGAAACAAATCTATTTGAAGATGAAAAATTCACAGCAAATAAATAAATAAAAAATTGTGAATTGACAAAAAAGTGAATTGACAAGTAGAGATTATGACGTGTCTCGATTATAACGAGACGTATTAATTTATGCATAGGAAAACTAATATAAATTAGGTAATAATTTTCTAAAGAGAATGTAGCTTAACCTTAACAATTGAAAAAAAAACTATTTTATTAAAATTAGAAGTGTTTAATCATTGGTTTTGTTATGCTGTGGGTGTTTATCTATCTCTTAAAATAAATTACTAAAATTGAAGTTATAAGTACTATTAATTGAATTGAAATTTAACCGTTAACTATGGAAAACGAAGTTTATGCTTTTTGTAGCTACTCTTTTGTGCAGTACTGGAGTGATTTTTGATTAACATTTAAAATAAAATGAACACACAAAATATGTCTCAAATAATAACAGATACGTAAATTCAAAGAAATAATTTTTTTTATAATATTTCATATCTGAGAATATTATATCTCTCACTTATACATCCTCATTTTTCTTATGCTATTTTAGTGTAGGGTGCAATATGAAACATCCATCTTAATATCGTGGAAAACATCCAGAAATGGATATTAAAAATAATATATGACAAGCCTAGGATGCAACTTACACGTCTCATTTTTACAGAAAGTGTCAATCCAGGATACTAGACAATTTAAAGTGCAAAGTATTTCGATTTGACAATATAAAAAAGGACGATACTTACGGATTATAACAATAGACAAAAAGTCCAAAATTTAAAGGTCTCCCTAAAACTAGAATATCTACGTTATTTTCTTTAAATCTGCACAAGAAACTTTCATTCAGTTTAAGGTCTATAAATGTTGATACTTGACTAGTATAAAAAAAAGATTTACGAAATTATACGCAAAAAATACATAATAGTTTATAAAAAAGAATTTGTTATACAAATTTTTCCTGAAACTCTCTTTGATTTGAGATATTCGTTCCTCTACTGTGACATTTCCCAATTTCGACATAAATTTCTTAATTAGGGTATCGATGTGCGTTAAAATTAAACTAGAATTGAATCTTATCATTTTTAAGAAAGGAAAGTAAGTATATAATGAGTAAATTAGGTAATACTAGATTTAAGTTTTATCGCAATACACTTTTTAAATTTTTTTTTAGTTGTTAATACTGTGTTTATTTATATATTTTTATTGTGTTTATTTATTTATTTATTTAAGTAACAAATATAATTTAAAAAAAACTCAGCTAGCGCCAATAAGACTGTGGCGCCTACAACCTGCACAACCGACCTGAATATCAATTAATGCAAATATAACGAGGCCCATTGTTAAATGTTCAACATGCCACAAAAATCGTTTAATTGATCGATTGACATTTATGGGGCGTGTCAACGAGGGACGGAGATTTATGCGACAGGAATTTCAATAAATTTATTATTTTTCCATACAGGTTGGGTTAAGAAGCATTTACTTGTATGTACATTGTTACATGTATGTACAAGATGTATTAGATATTGGGGTATGTTGTTGTTGTGAGAGTCGTTGTCGACCAGAATTTTTAATTTAAGGTGCACACACGGACTTTGGTCCATTGTGCTCCAGAATAATTGTACTATAATTGGTAATTGTGAGAAAAGTATTGATACAAAAACTATAGATCAACTATTAGTTTCTTGAAAAGCATTTTTTTCTCGGGTAATTATTTTCTGCAAAAACATTGTTTTTCATCAAGACAACCCTTACCCCCCCACCCACCCCACACAGCTTACCAGTAAGAAATCGTTTTCAAAAATCATTGTTTTCCAAAATTCTACGCATGAGTAACAGCTGCTTTCGTCGTTAATATAATTTTAATAAACACAGTTTGTTTATTTAAATTGTATATAATTGTATATATGGATATTAATAAATATTTAATGCAAAAAAAGTGACATTAGATTGGATATTATAGACGAAAAACAGTGTTTTTTCAAAATAAATTTTTACTGGTAAGTAATGTGGGGCGGGTGGGGGGGCAAGGGTTGTTTTGATAAAAAACAATGTTTTTGCAGAAAATATATATTCAATATTTAATTTAATAACACTATTTATTTAAATTTGATATAATTTTATATATACATATTTAGTATAAAAACAGCGTTATTAGATTGGATCATATGGATGAAAAACAATGATTTTTCAATAGAATTTCTTACTGGGCAAATGTTTGGGGTGGGTGGGGGGGCCAGGGTTGTTTTGATGAAAAACAATATTTTTGCAAAAAATATATTGATCATTGGAAAGCATTTTAAATGCAGTTGTTTTTGCTGAAAAAAAAAACATGTCCCTATTTACCAAATTTTAGAAAAACAACGAAGAAGATACTACTTATTTTGCACATTTCCCAAATGTTACATTGTAACGGTTGATTTTTGCTTAAACTATTTTATATATTAATCTAATTCTTTAAAAACAAACTTTCTTAACTATTTAATCAAGTTTTGGCTTATTATTTATGGCTTAATATTAATAAAATTATTACAAAAAATAGGTTTATTTTTTACTTACACAATGGTGGAATTTTGTGGCTTTTATATTCTTTTTTTTTCACTTTCAGAATTCAGAATTCAGCAATGGGAAAGCAACAGAATTAATAAATAATAAATAATTAATAAATAATATACAGTTTGATAACTATTTAATCAAACAATTAAAAATTATCGAACTGTATATAACTATTTAATTCACAGCCATCCTGTATAAATAATATTCGTTTGAAAAGAATCCATAGAATCCAAAGGCATTCTTTGTACGCGTTCTTCGTTTTTTTTTTTGGGTTTTTCGCTCACAGTAAACCGCCGAGCATCCACTTTTGTGGTACTAGTACAGACTAAAATCGCTGTTTTGTGGCAATTTAACGCTTTAGTAATTTTTGCGTGCCTTTGTGGATTAACAGCTACAAAATTAGCAAATTAAATGAATTAAATCTCTGTAGGAGTTTTTTTGAAATTGATTAAATAGTTAAGAAACTTTGTTTTTAAAGAATTAGATTAATATATATAATAGTTTAAGCAAAAATTAACCGTTACAACATTTAACTTCTGATACCGCCCGGTTTAAAAAATTACTCAAAAACTTAACTATACCCATCTTATAGCAAATTTAATTCTCTTTCGGATGGTATATCTAAATTTTATGTGGTGGTAAGAATAATGGAGATATTCTTGTTTATATGAAAAAAAAAACAAGAAAGAAATTTGATAAAACCAAAAAATGTTGAATACCGGAAGACCTAACAACTTTTCGAAAAAATGTTATACCTACGACTTTTTGCAAATGATTTGTATAATCACCTCTTAAAGTTTGGCGGTTTTTATAGTAAACACCCTGTATACGACATAACGGTAGTCCATAAAATAGTCAATTTTCCTATTTAGTAAATTAGATATGTATATTTAGACCTGAATTAATAGGAAAAATGGGCATCCTGTACTGCTTAGAGTCCATAAAGTGTTCATAGAATTGGTCTGTACAATGTTCTGTATTATAGTCTAAAAGAGTTTGAAAAATATTTTAAATAACTAAGTGATAAGGAAAAATGTCCAAGAAAAATTTTAAAAAAATCAAATATTTAAATTAATTCCAAGAACAGCTAAATAAAAAGTTTTATATGGAGATTTTTTTTTGGTGACATCGATGCAAAACTTTAAAATATGATAAAAAATAGTAAACTATTTTAATTTTTTATC
Source organism: Anthonomus grandis grandis (assembly GCF_022605725.1). Classification (NCBI taxonomy): domain Eukaryota; kingdom Metazoa; phylum Arthropoda; class Insecta; order Coleoptera; family Curculionidae; genus Anthonomus; species Anthonomus grandis. The sequence continues at coordinate 29,140,366 of NC_065554.1, forward strand.
ATCTATAATTTTCTTAAAAAGCATTTTTTTCTCAGGCAATTATTTTCTGCAAAAAAAAATGTTTTTCATTAACCCTACCCTTAGCCCCCCACCCACCCCACACAGCCTACCAGTAAGAAATCGTTTTCAAAAATCATTGTTTTCCAAAATAATATGCATGAATAACAACTGCTCTCGTCGTTAATATAACATTAATAAACACAGTTTGTTTATTTAAATTTGATATAATTATATATATGGATATTAATAAATATTTAATACAAAAAAAGTGACATTAGATTGGATATTATAGACGAAAAACAGTGTTTTTTCAAAATAAATTTTTACTGGTAAGTAATGTGGGGCGGGTGGGGGGTCAAGGGTTGTTTTGATAAAAAACAATGTTTTTGCAGAAAATATATATTCAATATTTAATTTAATAACACTATTTATTTAAATCTGATATAATTTTATACATACATATGTATAAAAACAGCGTTATTAAATTAAATAATATGAACGAAAAACAGTGATTTTTCAGAAGAATTTCATCAAATATTTGAGGTGTAGTGTAGTGTCAATTTTTTTAAAGGTCCTAATTTTCTCCCTTTTGTAAACACAATACAGTCTGCATAATTTTTGAAAAATAAATACTTTTTTGTTCTTATTATTTCCCTCCTTCTCTGACCCATATATACGACATAACGACCGAATTAAAAAATTGCAATATTTTTCCTATTAAAAAAATGATTGCAAAGCCCCCATGCAAAATGTCACCGTTACGGTAGTCCATAAAATAGTCAATTTTCCAATTTAGTAAATTAGATATTTTTAGACCTGATGAGTTAATAGGAAAAATGGGCATCCTGTACTGCTTAGAGTCAATAAAGTTTTAATGTGTAAGGCATAAATGACATAATTTCAAAAAAAAAAGATAAATTGTAGCAAAAATTGTTCTAGTTTAGCCACTTTGTAACTTAGGAACAATTTTTTTATATAGAATTGGTCTGTAGAATATTCTCTATCATAGCGTAAAACTATTACAAAAATAAAATCTTAAATAGCTTGAATTAATTCCAAAAACACACAAATTAAATAATTCAATATATTTTTGGGTGATATTAAGGAAATACTTGAAATGATAAAGAATTAGTGGAATATCTTGCAATCATGTGATTTAAGTTATGAAATTGACAAAAAAACAACCTTAAAAAATCCAGAGTGGTGTGATAAAAACCATTTACCCATAATATTGAATAAATTAAAAAAATTAAAAGAAATAACGGTTATAAACTGAGATAATACAAGCCTAAAGACAGAAAGTCTACTGTGTGCTTTAATAAAAGTAACAATGAGTATTACTCTCAACAAATCTAAAATAGACTCTAGAAAACATGAAAAATAATCAAAACAATAACTATAGAATACAAAAATAGACGTAATCACAATAGTTGACTTAGTTCACAAGATATACTGTTAATAATATTTATACTTTTATATTTTCTTTTATTTTTGCTTTCTACTTAATATTGATAGTGTTAGGTTATTGAAATAGTTAATAATATATTTTTTAAAATATGCCAAATAGGTCTTGGCAGGCAAAAGTGGCTCTAGCTGAGAAAGTATTGATCCCACAAAAACATGTTCATACATCAAATTATTCTTTAAGAAACCCATTTTCTCTTAGTGAAGTACTTTTATATACAAAAATCTTATAAATGACTTACTGACTGATCTGGCTTTAAAAATAAATAATAGAAACCTTATGAATAACAGAAATTCAGTCATATTAAAGAGTAGCATGTCAGATCCTGGTCCCATAATTAATCTAGAATTGTAGACCTTAATAAAGAAAATCATTATAAATTTAAAGAAAACTAATTACAGCATTGGAAAGAGAGAAATGGCAAAATGTTTTAGCATGGACTAACCTAATCAAATTTCAGTAAAATTTCTATCAGATCTTGAGAAATATATACAAAATTATTTAACAAGCCAAAGAATTAAATCAAAAGTGAGATGTATAATATGCCCTGGATAACTACTGGACTTGTAACATTATTAATAAATATAGATAATGTCAAGATTATTAAAATTTGTACAAATACAATATTTCACAAGGAGTCGTTTGCTGAAAACTCCTACAATCTCAAAAAGCTTTGGGAAACTGAGGGAAATGTCTAAGAATTATAAAAAAATCAAATATTTAAACAGTGGGTCTTGGTAGGTAAAACTGGTTATAACTCAAAAAGTATTATACCCACAAAAGTGGTTCATATATCAAATTATTCCTTGGAAAACACTTCTTCTTTTAATAAAAACTGCATATAAATATCTTAGAAATTTCTCCAATAATAATCAAACAACCAAGACATTTAAGAAAAAAATGACCTTAAGACCAAAAGTGCGTCAGTAAAGCTAATTTTTCATCTAGAGTCTATATTATTATATAGAATTCATTTAGAGAATGTTTTGAATTTTAGTCTAAAAGAATTATAAAAATATCTTAAACAGTTTGGAAGTTATAAAGAAAAATGTCCAAGAATAATCAAAACATTAAAATATTTAAACAGTGGATTTTGGCAGATAAAACTGGTTGTAATTCAAAAAGTATTAGACTCACAAAAATGGTTCATATATGAAATTATTCCTTGGCAAGGAGATTTTCTTTCTGTAAAAACTGCATTTGAATTTCTCAGCAAGTTTTTCAGTGGTATTCAAACAACAAAAAAATGTAAGAAAAATATTACCTTTATACCAAAATTGTTCTAATTAAGCTTTTTTTGTTCTAATTAAACTTTTGGTCTAAAATATAAATTTGTATATAGAATTCATCTATAGGATGCTCTGTATTATGGTTTATAGGAATTGCAAAAATATCTTAGATAGTTTGAAAGTTATAGGGAACAATGTCAAAGAATGATCAAAAAATTCAAATTTTTTGAGTCATTTTTAAACATTGGCAATCAAAACTGGTTCTAGCTCAGAAAGTATTGGTCCCATAAAAATGGTTCATATATTCAATTATTCCTTGGGAAACACATTGTCCTTTCCGAAAAGAGTATATTTGAGTATCTCAAAAAGCTTTTCAGAGGTCCTACACAAATCAGAAAATTTAGGAAAAAAATTACCTCAAGACCAATATTGTTCCAGTTAAGCTATTTCTTGACCTAAAATCTAATTTTTGATATAGAATTCATCTACAGAATCTCCTGAATTACAGTGTAAAAGAATTACAAAAATATCTCAAATATTTTAGAAGTTATAGAAAAAATGGTCCAAGAATGATCAAAAAATTCATATATTAAAATTTATTCCAAAAACCCCAATTTGGTGACCATTAGAATTTGACGCGCATAACTGGTTCTGGGTTAGAAAGTATTAGACCCACAAAAATGATTTATATATCAAATTATTCCTTGGAAAACACTTATTCTTTTAATAAAAACTGCATTTAAGTATCTCAGAATATCTTCCAGTGGTCCTCAAAAAACCAGAAAATTTAAGAAAAAAATTACCTCGAGACCAATATTGTTCCAGTTAAGCTATTTCTTGACCTAAAATCAAATTTTTGATATAGAATTCATCTACTGAATCTCCTGTATTACAATGTAAAAGAATTACAAAAATATCTCAAATATTTTAGAAGTTATAGAAAAAATGGTCCAAGAATGATCAAAAAATTCAAATATTGAAATTTATTCTAAAAACCACAATTTGGTGACCATTAGAATTTGACACGCAAAACTGGTTTTGGGTTAGAAAGTATTAGATCCACAAAAATGGTTCGTATATCAAATTATTCCTTGGAAAACACTTCTTTCTTTAATAAAAACTGCATTTACGTATCTTAGAATATCTTCCAGTGGTCCTCAAAAAACCAGAAAATTTAAGAAAAAAATTACCTCAAGACCAATATTGTTCCAGTTAAGCTATTTTGTGACCTAAAATTTAATTTTTGATATAGAATTCATCTACAAAATATCCTGTATTACAGTGTAAAAGAATTACAAAAAATATCTCAAATATTTTAGAAGTTATAGAAAAAATTATCCAAGAATGATCAAAAAATTTGGTGACCATTAGAATTTGACACGCAAAACTGGTCCTAGGTCAGCAAGTATTCGACCCACAAAAATGGTTCGTATATCAAATTATTCCTTGGAAAACACTTCTTCCTTTAATAAAAACCGCATTTAAGTATTTTAGAATATCTTCCAGTAGTCCTCAAAAAACCAGAACATTTAAGAAAAAAATTACCACAAGACTAAAATTGTTCTAGTTAACCAAATTTGTAACCTAGAATCATTTCTTTTATACAAAATGTTCTGTAAAAGACTATAAAAGAGCTATAAAAATAACTATAGTGAATTATTGTTTTAATTCAAACATTTTTATAACCACTGCTAAACACCTAAATATGTACTTCCTTAAAGAACGTTATAGGAAAATTCCAGACCTGACTAGCCTTACCTCTACCTTATATATTAAAAAACTCCAGACTCGAAAATCCTGGATAACTTTTCTTACAAATCAAACATAATAACGCGGTCATCGGCGACGTGGAGTGGCGCCGAGACGGCGCTAGACGCCGGTAAGTCTGTCGCCATGCAACTTTATATCCGATAATGGAAAGAATATAGAACATTTTCACGTATTGTTTGTATGAAGTACAACTACATAGGCTAAGTTATATAATAAGGAATAAAATATATAAATGTGAGAGATATTATTAGCATTTATTCATATATAATATAATAATCAATTTTTATAGATTCATGTACTATGATGTATTATATATAGATTAATTGGGTCACCAGTAAGTACAAGAAGACATTTCAGAACCATAGAAACAGAAGAAGTTTAAACAAGGAAACAACAGAAAAAGAAGACTCTAAAAAATGTGGACAATTTCTTAAATAACTTCCTTCTATCCTAACCCCAGTAAATCCCATAAACATTTCTTCTATAAAGATTAATTAAAAGTTTGTATCTTACCCATAACTCCCAGCTGTTGCGGTGTAAGCACCCCATCGTCTCCACCTCCATCGGTAGCAGCTATAGTAACAGACCCACTAGCTAAGCTACTCGACACTACTGAGGCTTTCTCTATAGTGCTGGCCCTGGTGCTAGCGATAGCTGAGCCTTGTCTAGTGTATCTTTCTCCATAGATGTTACTGTATGCATTGCTCCTTCTTCCGGAGCTCGCTATACTACCCATGTCTGAAAGAAGTATTATTAAATCAGTAATAATTATGTAAACATACTTTGGGGAGTATTTAAGTCTTAATAATCTGAAAGTTTGTGGTCGATAAGGTGTTAATATATAATTTAACTTAATCTAATTAACTTGTAACTAATCTACTATACAAACATATAAATAAAGAATGTTTTAAAGAGTCAACAACTATAAGGTCTTACTAATTTTCAAAGATTTCTAAGTGCTTACCATTGGGGCTGCGTACAGTAGAAGCTCTTGACCGCTTACCCCCAATATTATTTCTCCTAAGCCTGGCAGGATTAATTGTATGTTTTTTCCTGCGTAAATACCTGGCAAGGCTTCCCACAACCACTATGCTAGCCCCCACCGAGACTATTATAACCTGTAAGGGGCAAAAAGGTGGCTCAAATAAGCCAAAATGAAATTATGTAATTTCTACCTTCTGAGTGGTTGACAGCGATATTTTCTGGGGCAGTAGTTGTTTCAGGTTGCTCAGATACTGAGCGGCGGGCCCCAAATGGGCTAAAAGAGACATTTTAGCAGTTTTTTCGCGGATATTTATATTTGTCAGAGGTTAGGTCGGAAAGGGACGGGTTACACAACACTCCGCGCACTACCGGGTTGAATTTCTACCGATTTCCGTGGGGCATGGTGCCGAATATACGATGCTATTGTCTTTTCGGGCAGCGAGTCGCGAATTTAAGGAAAATTTCGGTTTGTAATTATGTAAAATCAAATGTCCCGCGTTAGCAGCAATGGCTAAAGTTTCACTGGAAAAAAAAATGTCAATTTGACATTGACACCGGGAATTTTGTATTACTATAGGCAACCCACAGGACCAGGCTAAAGGCATATTTCTAATTTAATTATTTATGAGAAAAGGTATATAATAATATAAGTCGTAGAATAGGTTCAAGGGATGACTTGTAGAATCCTTTTCCATGAAGAATATATATTAACGTAAATTTCATAAATAATCAAATATTTCATAAATAATTTTTTTACAGATTCCTTCTATTAAATAGTAAGATCTTTGACTAATCGAACTTACCATTTTTCATGTAGATGGCACCACTAATTTATTACAGAATGCCTCTTGGAAATATTTTTAGTGTTTTAAGAATCATCAAGAATATGTATTTAACCATTTAAAGAAAAAAAATTGACTGTACGTCCACCATCTATCTGTTTCTTATGTATTTTACTAGGGCATGTAACATATGTAAAGTAAAAATAATTTGACAGTTTCTTAGTGTATCCACATGACAATATTATTACTTTATTTTTTTTTATTTACCTTGAAGGTGCGTAAAGCAAAAATCATTTTGCAATGTTGCCTATACTTGGTCTATAATTTTAATTAATTAATTTTTATAACAAAATTATTTTAGTAGTTTACCTTTCATAACCCACTGACTTTACACCAACACCAACGTCAGCGCCATGTTGTGAATGTCTTGATAAGTTCGTAGACGTGGATTGACTTCACGTCAACTGTTGTTCCCCTTTTATTAATTATAAGAACGTGAAGCAAAAACCATATGAATTATTCTTAATTTTGAAACGTAGCAACACTATCACTATCCCCCTTTTATGCACTTAAGACCAGTGTGGAAATCTCGCGTAACAAACAAAGAAGAAGAGAACGTTGTCAAAATAATTCTTTTATCACGTCATAGGGGATTGTTACTCTTGTCTCTTTTTAAAAAGAAGTGAATTATTTGAATCATTTATATTAAATGTCTAAAAAGTGTAATTTTGTGAAAACAGTAAAATCAAACATAAACATTCTTAGCGTCTAATAAAATTACATAAAAACCGCGTTTAATATAAACCACTTTTTCCATAAAAAAAGTTTAAATTTGGCGCATTAAAGTCGCGCATGCACGTTTCCTCTGAAGGAAGTCCACCATTTTCTTTTCGTTTGCACCGGGCGACAAGCACGTGTGCTCCGTACAAAACCCCCTGCGAAAAAAGCCGATTTTACAATAAAAAAACACCGAAACCCGGTGTAAATTAGCGAGACAGTGTACTGATCTTTCCAGTTTTACGTACAAACCGTAGATTCGACCATGAACACTGACAAACTGAAGAAATTACAGTCCCAAGTGAGGATCGGCGGCAAAGGAACCCCAAGGAGGAAGAAGAAGGTTGTCCACTCCACCCAGGCCACAGACGACAAAAAGTTACAATCCTCCCTGAAGAAATTGTCGGTGAACACCATTCCTGGCATTGAGGAGGTGAGTTTTTTTTTAATCATTTTTGGGGCAGGTCAACTCCTACCAGTAAAATATTACCAAATATAGTCAAATTAGTAAGTTATTGTAGAAGGGTGCTACTACAAAACCACCAGTCATATTACTGAAGTCCCCACTAACCTTGACTAAAGGTTCATTGAAATTTGTGGTTATATACATTGAAATCTCATGGTTTATTAATAATTATTGCAAGCTTCACATATTTGAATGGTGTGTGACTCTTGGTAACAAACAACAGTATTCCCTTGAGGTTTTCCTGGATCTTGTAAGCAATATAGCAACTATTAATTTTTTTTATTGGCATCTTTTCATACAGATCCCATTTTTCATCAGGTGTATTAATATCCTCTAAAAGATCATCAATTCAATTCCACCACTGAAAGTTAGTGATATGTATATGACATTACTTTTGAGCTAAACATCTCATTTATCAAGACTGGCGGCCACAGAAAAATTTCTGTATAGGTTAATCTGTTAAACCTCAACCATTGAAGGTTATGATATTGATATATGGGAAATAATAATACCAAAATTTATGATAAACAAATCTGTATTTAATTGCCTTGTATAGTAACATTAAATTTAATACTATATGACTTATTGACATGCATTACATTATGGACAAATATAGTAAGGTCTAAGCCTGGACAGCATAAAGTTTGGACTCAATTATATTAAGATCCAAATTATCAGCATAAATATAATTATAATTGCATATTTTGAAAATGGGTGAGTTTTTATATACAGTAGTTCTCGGAAAGATACATAAGGAAGATAATATTGTTGAACTCTTTTAAATTCATAATAAGGTTACTATAATAAATAGGAGTAATCCAAGTGGCTATAATATTATGGCTGTGAATGTAAGAACAAATTCATGATATATAGAAAGTTCTTATGTCGGTTCAATAAATAGATATTCTGTAGGGCAGCATTAGTCAAAGTGTGCTTGGCGAAACCTCTGGTAGGGCTCTGCCAGCAGTCATAATTAATTAATGCATGTATTAAAGTGGACCTGTATCTATCTTTTTTTTTTTGATTATTAATAAACAATTCACATATAACTGCTTTTGCTTTTAGTTTAGAGTTTAGGGTTCCGTTAAAAATTTGGTTTTTTTAAAGGGTTCCATCACGAAAAAGTTTGAGTAACACTGCTGTAGGGTAAAGTTTTGGCTTATCTTATTAGTTTTCAAAATACACTTCTGTACAATATTTAATGGGTGCAATGCATTATTGTATAATCCTCCCTATACCAAAATGCCATATCTCAAAAATGATTCTGTTAAGAATTTATAAATGATAAGTATTTTTGAATCTAAAAATGTTAATTTAAATAGTAGACACTCAATACCGTGAACTCAAAAAAATAAAGGCTGTTCACTTTATCAATTTATTCATGTTAACGAAGGTTACACTTTATGTGTACTAAACATTTATAATTACCAAAAGTAACAGAAACAAAACGTAATTAACATAACATAAAGTTCATATTCTTACTTAAAAATATTATTTACTGTAAAGAAAAAAAAGATACCAAACTTTAAGAAATTAGTTTTTCTTAAAGAAGTCTGAAATTTTTGTTTGTTTTTTAGGTGGTTTTACTTTTAACATCACAGCTTTCTCTCTTAATTTTTTTAAGACTACAAGGTCATTTATGTCAATTTCATTTTCCTCTGCTGCCCACAGAATCTCTATATTAAAGGCATTAATTGCCCTATCTAATGAAATTTTATTTGAGGGTTCCTGCTCAACCTCATTTAATACTTCTGCTTCATCCAATTGACATTCTTCAATGTCGTCCTCTGCAAAATTATTGTCACACTGATTCCACTCTACAAGGTCAGAAGTTCATCTTCAAAAGTTCCCTAAAAAAAATTGTTATCTAAATTAAGACATAATATTGAAATATAAAATGACAAAATTTACCTGAGGTGTCAATGTATGTAAAAGACCAAGAGATTCAGATATGGGTTTCTGAGCAGTGCTGTCCCATTGGTGTTTTAGGAGAGAAAGAGGTACATTTTCATCATCACTATCTACATCATGTGTAGAGGGCACCACATTTAAAATGTTTTTGCAACATTTTTTGATAATTTGAGAATCAAGATGATTCCAAGCAGACATTAAATTGATCACTGCATCTTTTATTGTCAGATTTTTTAGGGCATCAATGACATTCATATTGTTGGCCACTATGGATGATAGAAGACCTTTTCTGTAGTACAATTTTGTTAGCCTAATAACATTTTGATCCATAGGCTGTATGAGTGGGGTGACATTAGATGGCAGGTACATGGTTATAATTTGTCCATCTTCACTTTTTAATTCTTCTTCGGTTGGATGCTATGGTGCATTATCCAGAAGAAGTAGAGCTTTCAATGGCAGACCTTTATTTTTTAAGAACCTCTTAACCTTCAAAAAAATTAATATGGTTGTACTAATCATAAAACAAAACTATAGATAAGGAAAACTTACCTGTGGTACAAACGAATAATGAAACCATGTTTTAAAAATTGTGGCAGTCATCCAAGCTGATTTAGAATGTTCGTAGTCAACAGGACACTCGAAATTTTTAAATGATCTTGGTTTTGCCGCTTTACCAATCACCAATGGTTTAATTTTATGGAGCCCAGTAGCAATAGTGCAAGGCAAAATGTTATTCTTTGTTTCTCCAATTTTCTACCAGGAGCTGTTTTTTCTTTTGACAAGACAAATGTTTTTTCTGGTAATAATTTCCAGTAAAGTCATGCCTCATCAGCATGGTAAACTTGATCCAGTGAGATTCCAAGCTCTGCTATTTTATTTTTTAGAGCCATTTTAAATGGGTCTACAAGCTCTGGTTGAGATGACAGTTTTTCCCCAGAAATTTTTAAAAAACAAATTCCAAATCTTTTTTTGAATCTTTGTAACCATCCCTCACTAGCGGTAAATGATTTATCCCTTTCATTGAGCTGTGAATAAATGGATTTTGCTTTTTCTTTAATCATGTCGCCACTTACCATTAAATGTTTATTCCGTTGGTCAAGAAACCACTTGTACAGTCTTTTTTCCATTCTTGGTAACTGGGAACCCTTTAGGGTTTGTCTTTTACCTGGTCCAACATACGTGTTTCTAACAGCACTAGAAATCAGTTCCTTTTTCTTTTTTATTTTGCAAATTGTAGATTTTGCCACACCATACTTTTTCGCTAAATATGTAACACCTTGTCCACTATTTAAGTCTTGAATTACAATAGATTTTTCATAGAGGGTTAAACACTTTGGTTTTTTAAGCGACATTTTGTTTAATTTATAAACGATCTAACACCAACACAATTTAAGTCACACTAATAAAAATCACTAAACTTCAAAAAACCACACTAACAGACAACGTAAACAAATGATGAAATGAACAACCTGCCTTGCTTAACACACAATAGATTCACGGGGCCTATCGATTCGAAGAACGCCAAAAACAGCATATCGGGGAAGCACCGGCTGCTTTCGCCTACGTTACTGGCGAACTATGGATCCAATTACATTTGTTTCCATTAACGGGGGATCGTTTGTTCACGGTATACGGTGGTCAATGCATAAAATAGTGCTGTTTGCGTTATGCGGGGTTTCCGCTATCCGATATTCACACTATCGAGCGTCTACTGTATTTTGAAATGTCCTGATTACACAACAACATGGATTTTACAGTGGTTGATCTGTGAAAATTGACCAAAAAATGGTCCAAGAATGATTAAAAAATTCAAATATTAAAATTTATTCCAAAAACCCAATTTGGTGACCATTAGAATTTGGCAGACAAAACTGGTCCTAGGTTAAAAAGTATTTGACCCACAAAAATGGTTCATATATCAAATTATTCCTTGAAAAACACTTCTTTCTTTAATAAAAACTGCATTTAAGTATTTCAGAATATCTTCCAGTGGTTCTCAAAAAACCAGAAAAATTAAGAAAAAAATTACCTTGAGACCAATATTGTTCCAGTTAAGCTATTTCTTGACCTAAAATCTAATTTTTGATATAAAATTCATCTAAAGAATCTCCTGTATTACAGTGTAAAAGAATTACAAAAATATCTCAAATATTTTAGAAGTTATAGAAAAAATGGTCCAAGAATGATCAAAAAATTCAAATATTAAAATTTAATCCAAAAACCCCAATTTGGTGTGTCCATTAGAATTTGACACACAAAACTGGTTCTGGGTCAGAAAGTATTAGACCCACAAAAATGGTTCATATATCAAATTATTCATTGGAAAACACTTCTTCCTTTAATAAAAACTGGATTTAAGTATCCCAGGATATCTTCCAGTGGGCCTCAAAAAACAAGAAAATTTAAGAAAAAAATTACCTTGAGACCAATATTGTTCCAGTTAAGTTATTTCTTGACCTAAAATCAAATTTTTGATATAGAATTCATCTACAGAATCTCCTGTATTACAGTGTAAAAGAATTACAAAAATAACTCAAATATTTTAGAAGTTTAGAAAAAATGGTCCAAGAATGATCAAAAAATTCAAATATTAAAATTTATTCCAAAAACCCCAATTTGGTGACCATTAGAATTTGGCAGACAAAACTAGTCCTAGGTTAAAAAGTATTCGACCCACAAAAATGGTTCATATATCAAATTATTCCTTGAAAAACACTGACTTAGTAGTGTATAAATGAGTTCAACATAACTTTTTATTTGTTAGTATGTGTGTTATAAGCTCAATATTCCCATGGATGTGCTTGTATCTAATACATGCACTAATAAATTCAATGTTTTGAATTTCCAAATGTTTAGTGCTAGATGTAAAACTTATGACCAGGTATTTAAAAACTTCTCAGGAATCAAACCTATTCATCAGAATTTTGAACTTCATTTAGTATACATGCTGCTGTCAGATCACTTAGAACAGTGAACACATTTAGCCTAGAAATTCATCATACAACGGTAGCAAGTCACATAAAAGAGATATTCAGCATTTTTTCCAAAAATAAAAAACATTAAAAATGGAGAAATGTGAGCACTCCCACTTTTAAAGTAGAAATCCGTTCTACTAATTAATTTTTGGTAATAGAATAAAAATAGATAAAATAATTATAGAGTGAGGACCCCCAACTTGGAACAAATTCATTTAAAATTCAGGAGTGTGTTCAAAAAAAAAAGGCACTTATTTTTTATTTTATTTTTAAATTCTTTATAAAATTATAAGTATATTTTGTACCACATCCTATATCATCCTATATCCTCAATATTTATTAAGAAATTTGCAACTAAATTTTTTATAAATAACCATGAATTTTTGGAACAGTTTATAAAAAAAAAAAAAACAACAAAATTAAAATAAATTGTTGACCATTAACTTCCGAACAGTAATCAAGTTGATATTCAAATTCTTGTTTATTTATTGTTTGAGGCCGGATTTGTTGTATTTCAGCTCTAATTCAATTTTTTAATTCTTCTAAACTCTCAGGTTTATCAAAATAAACTTTAGATTTTAGATAACCCCATAGATAAAAATCCAATGGTTAAATCTGGCGACCTTGCTGGCCATTCAATAAAACCCCCCTTTCCAGTCCATCTATTTGGGCAAATATTGGTAAGGTAATCTCGTACTGTTCACCAATTGTATAAGGGGGCGCCATCTTGTTGGAACCATATCGAATCTGCCGGTATAAATGGGTTTTTACCATTTGGATAAAGTGCAATTAAACTAGGTATTATCTGATTTTGAAGCAACTCTAAATATTTTTCAGGGGTAAGTGTGCCCTCAATAAAATAGGGACCCACAATTCCTGCCCATAAGTTTAACTTCTTGGGAAATTGCGTGTGACTTTGCATACTTCAGTGTGGATTTTCTGGTGCCCAATAATGAAAATCTTGCCTATTTACAGAACCATTTAAAAACAACTTGCCTCGTCGGAAAAAACAACTTAAAAACTGTGGGTTTGCATTACATTTATTCATCATTATTCTGCCAAACTCTATTCTGTGGATGTGATCATTTTCATTAAGCCCCTGAATTAAATGAATTTTATATGGATGCCATTTGTTCCTACGCAAATATTTTAGAACACATGATTTACTAACCGTCTAATCTGCAGCAACTTTTGTCGAGTTGATTTATATGAATTTTCTTGTAAATCAAGCAAAATATCTAATTTTCTGTTTTATGGAAGCGTGAGACAGTCCAAGTCATATTTGTCTCTAACATGACCAAAATCTCTTAACTCTTTTTCAATTTTGCTTACTACCGAACGTGTAATACGCCTCTCCGGATACTTATTGCTAAACAGATCGCAAACTTCGGCCTGTGTTCCTACCATCATCAAAATTTCAATTCTTTGTTTTTCAGTTAATATATTGCAACTTGCACTCGACACTTACTGACAGTTCTAAAAAAAAAAGTATGGCATTCTGTCTCCAAGTGATTAAATGGTGACAAGGTGTCAACAATCAAATATACAGTTGCAAATTTATTAATAATGTTAGTATTAGGTATAAGACATGGTATACAAAATATACTTAAAATTCTATGCAGGATTCAAAAATGGAATACAAATAGATGTTTCCATTTAAAAAATTGAAGTTGATGGTTGCTTATTTTAGACATAAATTCATCATCAAAAAATCGCTAATCGCTATAAAGGGACCAATGTAAATAAAGCAATTTCAATATATTCTTCCAGGTGAACATGATTAAAGATGACGGCACGGTGATCCACTTCAACAACCCGAAAACGCAGGCGTCGCTCGCCGCCAACACATTCGCGATCACCGGTCACGGCGAGAACAAACAAATCACCGAAATGCTTCCGGGAATCTTAAGCCAGTTGGGGCCGGAGGGCATCTCCCAGTTGAAACGTTTGGCCAGTTCCGTGGCCAGTGCCCAAGGAATCAGTAAGATCGTGCCGGAAGACGAGGAAGACGTGCCCGATCTAGTGGAGAACTTCGACGAGGCGAGCAAAGCCGAAGTCACCAAGAAAGACGAACCCAAAACCACCGAGGAAAAACCAAAGGAGAGCGCTTAATTGGTTAACTTGACCTTGTTTTTCCCCATATTTTTTTTTTTTAGTTCACTCAAGTACACTACTGTATCACCAGTTTAACAACCGAGATTCCTTACTGAGCAAGTCGGACTGTAATTTTATCGTTCAATATTTGTTATGGAAATGTAATGTACTTGGTCGGAATCTCAGTTAGTTGATACTGATTTTGGGGCAGGAAGTTCTTAGATTCAGGCAATTTAAGGACTAGCATAATACTGTCGTAAATAATATTGGATGTTTTAAAGGTGAACTACCAACTACGGTTTTTTTTTGTTAAAAGTACTTTTAGGAGGAAATGTCTTTGTTAGGGACTTTTCTGAGTAAATATATAAATATATTTAATAATGTGTGTGATGTTTTATTTTCTTTTTTCAGATCAAATTATTTTTTTGGGTCATAATAGTGTTTACACTTGTCAAAAGAATATTTAAAAGATATAATACGAGTTATGATACAGAACCTTGAGAAAAGCTTTTTGTTTAGGAACTCTTACAATAAGGCTTTTACTCTTATTTAAAATCTGAAAAAGAGTAAGAGATTATTAAATTACACATAGTAAGTAAAAATAATATATAGTCAGAGGTTATCTGGTCCATAACTGACAGTTAAAAGAGCAAACTTATAAATCTACATTACAATCAGCATGTAGGGATTATAGTGTAAAAATACACACTAAAATGGTTCAAAAACTGAAATAGCACTTTTAAACAGTTATAGATGTTTTCAGGTACAAAGGCAGACACAGAATTAAGACTGAAAATTTAGGAATTTATTTATTTATTTACGGGATGTCCCCATTCTAACAAAATTACAAAATAAATTATATCCTAACTATAAATGTATATAAATATGTAGCAGCCCAAGATACACAAATAAGATAAAACTTAAAAAAAAAATATAAAGCAACTAAAAACATACCATTGAATTAATCAAAATAAGAAAAGTAAAAGCAATCAAATTTATTTGATACTTAACACATAGTACTCAACGAGTAAACTCACTCACACCTTTTAAGTTTTGAAGGCTTTGAATCCACTAATCAAAAGCCTGATTAAATCTATTTCCCAACATGTGGAGTCAATTAATTGGAGAAAATTTACCATAGTTTGTGTGGTGATACTCAACCAGAAAAAGGGACGTCTCTCTAAGGACTCTGGTATTGCATCTAAAGTTTATCCGCGATAACAATTCAGGGCAATCAATAGCATTATTAATCAACTTGTTAAGAAATATCATATCACACCTAGTTCGATAGTCCTCAAGAGAAGTCATATTTAGCCTTGACTTAAGTTCCAATAAAGACTCATCTCGTACCTTTAATCTCCAGGCACAAGTCCTGAGAAATTTATTTTGGACCTTATCAAGACTGTAAATATGGTGAGCATAATAAGGGGACCAGACTATGGAAGAATAAGACATGACACTACGAATAAGTGTAACATATAAAACTCTGAAGGCAGCTAGTGAAAAGTCTTGAGTATTTCTAGTTATAAAACCAAGAGTACGAAGGGCTTTACTAGACAAACTATCTATATGGGGTATGAAAGGCAGGGACTTGTCAAACAACACCCCCAAATCTTTAATTAGCGATACTCTTGAAAGTATATTTTATCATTTATGTGGTAGTCAAATGGGACAACTTTTCTAGATTTAGTAAAAAAGATGTAAAGATGTAAGCCATTAGAGACAGACCAATGTCTGATTGTATCATCAGGCAATCAGACAAGTTTAAAATATGTAAAAATATCTTGAGGTCTGCAAATAATAGGAATTTGCAAAATTTGATAATACTAAAAATATCGTTAATAAATAAATTAAAGAGTAGAGGCCCCAAATGTGACCCCTGAGGCACCCCTGAAGTAACCAAAATACAAAATAGGTACTGAAAGTAAACCCCTTACATTAACAAATTGTATCCTTTTATGTAGGTAACTATTTAGCCAAGAAAGCAACCACTTAGGGAAACCATAGCATCTTAATTTAAAAATGAGCAATGAGTGGATGACTGCGTCAAAGGCCTTCGAGAAATCAGAATAGATGGAATCGACCTGATGACCCTTTTCGAAAGCCCTGACAATGAAATCATGATGTAATACAAGGTTTGTAGAAGTAGATTAACCCTGCTTAAACCCATGTTGCTCGTTGATCAAGAGACCTCTACAATGCCAATTAATATATTTGTTCAGGATAAACTTAAAAAGTTTAGGGATAGCAGATAAAATAACAATGGGTCTATTATTTTTTATATCATCCCTGCCCTGAAAGTTTTTAATTTTAAAGACAAATTAAATAATGTACACAAAGGTCTAGACAAACTATAAACACATCTTTTTAGGAAATAGGTAGGAACATTATCAGGACCATAACTCAGTTTGTCCTTAAGACCAAATATAGATTCAAAAACCTCAGACAGGGTGAACTGGATAAAAGGCATGTCGACAGAATTTGCTACTGGAAAATTAAAGTTAGTAAGATCAACCTCATCCGAGTGATAAACACTAGAAAAATAAGTTTGCCATATCCTTCCCCGAATCTGCTGAAATACCATTTAAATGCATAGCATTTGGGATACCATGACTTTTATTAAGGGAGTTAATATGATTCCAAAATTGTGTGGTGTCAGATTGAATTGACTCATTTAAGGTAGCAATGTAAGATCTATA
The DNA here is from genome assembly GCF_022605725.1 of Anthonomus grandis grandis. Classification (NCBI taxonomy): domain Eukaryota; kingdom Metazoa; phylum Arthropoda; class Insecta; order Coleoptera; family Curculionidae; genus Anthonomus; species Anthonomus grandis. Next base: position 29,157,518 of record NC_065554.1, read on the forward strand.
GCATTGCTCAGTATAAACTTTACATTGAGTACGTAGGTTAGCAAACAGAATATAATCTTTAGCTAAGTTAGTACTTTTGAATTTAGCATGAGCAGTCTTTTTTGATAGAACAAGATTCCTTAATTCTGGGAAAAACCAACGAGGAAACCTGGAAGGTTTATATATTTTTTTGGTATATAGAGTGAGATTGCATATATAACTACTTCATAAAATTATTCACTGAATTATCGATGTCTGAATCATCAAAAATACTAATCCAGTCCACTAAAGAAAAATAATCATTCAAACTTACAAAATCAGCATTTTTAAAATCAAAATAAGTTGCACTATAATCCAACCTTTTAATCCTATCACTAACCCTAATATCGCAAATTGTTGCTAAGTGGTGAAAGTTGTTCGGAAGAAGATTGTCTAAAGCTTGTTAAACAGTTATTTTATGGCACTCGTCAATACTGTTAAAAATCAGATCCGGACATACACCATGATTGTTTGGAATAATGTTAGATTGTCGCATATTCAGATAAGAAAATGATTCACAAATTATTTTGGCTGGATAGGTCAGTGCGCACTCAACTAACAGACCCTCTTCAATTGAGTAATTCCAAGTGGCTAAGGGTAAATTGTAATCTCCAAATAGAAATACAGGTATATTGGGAAAATTGTCCTTATATACTTTCAACTGCTGAGCAATGGGCACGGTAGACTTCTTCTGAAGAATTTCTTGAGTATAAAAATATTTTTTTCTCAAGAATTTTTTTTCTTTAACAGGGTGCCTTATCCTGTTAATGGTGCTTATTAAAGAGCTTAACACACATGTACTGTGGTCTATTTTGGCCCTTTTTTTAAAGACTAGAACCTAGTTTTGGTTCTCTATATCGATGAGTAACAAAATTAACATTTCACTCGCGTTTTTTTTAATATTGCGACAAAGTTCAGGGGCGTGTTCCTTGGACGAAATTAAGCGAAAAAGTTCCTATACAGTGCGAACGTAAAGGTTGGAATAAATTCATTTAAAATTCAGGGGTATGTTCAAAAAAAAAACGCTCGGACATGTCGATTTTTATTTTTAACTGCGGGTTTTCTTACTATAATTTTATGTATACAGGGTGGCCCAAAAATAAGTTACGGTCATCAACGTAATTTTTTTAAATGTAAACACCTATTTTTTATTTTAGATTTAGGTTCTACATCAAATTCTAAGTACATTTCATTCACCATGTCCTATACCTAAACTCGACCGTTGACGATTGAACACAATAAAAGGCTATTTTTGGAAGAGTTATTTATATCAAGCAAGAATACATAAAAATATTTTAATTAATTTATTAAGTGTTGAAAATGGCTGCCACGAACCTCTTGGCAATATCCCAGTCGATGCTGAAATTCTTGTAAAACGTTATCGTTAAACGTTGTTAAACGTTATTTAAAAATTATATGTAAGCAGCAATTTTGCACCTTTTGTATACATTTAGATTCAATTTAAATCAAACAATTACTATAAACTCATACAATATATATATTTCCTAATGGAATAAAACACATTGGTAATCGTTTTACCGTTTATTTTCTCACAAACAATTCATATACTAAAACACTGATTTCCACTCGTTTTTCTTCTTCTCCTTCAATCGTTTTAGCATGCGCCGTTCCGATTTCATTAATCTCTGTAAATTTCTCAACAGTTGAGTCGATACTGATGGTTCTGGCACACGGTCCAAGGTTTCCCCCTGTTCGGTTTCTTCAACGTCGCACGTGCTCTCCAGATTAATAACAGCAGTAAATGGAATCTAAAATTATGTAATAAGCCCGTCATTTAATTGCAATGAACTTCACATACCAAATCTCGTTGAATTTCGTCAATTTCCCCGCTAGGAACACGATAATTGTCGACGCAGTACTGGTCAAATTGCTCCTCGGCTTTCTTGATTATCCGATGTCTGTTTTCCAAATAAACCTTAAACTCTTCTTGGGCAATTAAGGTTCTTTCTTGTTGGTCTGTCAAGGAATATTTAGCATCTTCCAAGCGATCCCGACACTCGGTTTCCGCGTACGATAATGTGAGGTCACCATATTCGTCTAATTCGTCTCTCCTGTTAAATTTCCTATAGGTGTGTGCCTAAGGCAAGTAAGGTCAATATGGTTTAATCGATAATTTTTTAAACTCACCATAATCAAATCATTTTTGCACTTGTCCAAAGCATCTTTACAAAGATTAAGCTTCTTAATTTCCTTGGTATAAGTAGCGAAGCTGCTTTTCACATCTTTCTCGTTCAACTTGTACTCCTCAATCAGTTCTTTGTAGTCTTGACTGTTTGTAAATTGCTTAAGAAGATCCTGCTTCTCCGGCATAATGTCCGGAATAAGTTGTCCCACTTCGGAGCTCTTTAAGCTGCCTCTGGATTCTCTTTTATCTATGGAGGTGTTGCTCGATTTCCTGAATTTAATACCGGCCGACTGTTTTAGGGTACTAGAGTTTGATTTTACGGATTTTTTGCGTCTGGGCGTGGACCTTTCGGTAACTGGTAGTAAGTTAACATAAGTTGAATTATTTTATCATTGACGACTTTGAACTTTTAAATAAAGAAAGATGTAGCTCAATATACCGTAGGCAGAAAGATGACAAACAACTAAAAACAACTAATACTTTACTGGTAATATCTTCACTTGGGAAGGACCTCCTGAGCCTCTTTTCCGACCCCATGCTGCCGTTTACAGGTTTCTCTTTGCCGCCACTAAGACTCTCTTTCGATTTAGTCTTCGACGATTTTCTTGAGATCTTACTAACCTGCAATTTAAATTAATAAACGCACATAATTCCCATTTAATTTCAACTTACCAAACTTTGTGCGCTACTTTTGGACCCCCTCCTCAAACTGGTATCGCTACGTTGTTGAGTTAAATTAAGCAAAGTTTGATTTTCGATTTTTAACTTGTCCAGGTCGTCCTGGTACGATTGGCAAATTCGTTTAACTTTATCCAGGACGATTCTCGTGTCTGCCACGTTCATTACGGTGATATCTGGCGTTTTGTTGATGAGAAATTCGTTTACCAGGCGGTTCAGGTGATCAACACGAGCCGGATTTAGGCCGGTTACTAAGTCTCGGTTTAGTAGAACTGAGTTTAGGTATTTCTCTTGTTCGATTGACTTTAGTTTGTTCTTGAGTGTGTAAATGAAAGTTTAGTTAGTTTTAATTTCAATTTGGGAATTTTGCTGTGATAGTTACTAAGTTATATATTTCCAAAAGCACCAGAAGAATTTGATAAGGATGCTTATAGGATGGCTAGAGTAATTACATGAAAATTATTGGTTTTTACAGGAGGAAAATCAACATCTTTAATAGTTTTTATTACAGAATGTAATTAAATAAAAGATGCTTTAATTTTTCTCTGTCCAACTCTAAAGAAAAAACTGTCAAGTGAAACATGGACTCAGGTCTATGAAACCAGTTGCCCCAACCAAGCAATGGAAGCCTTTATATCATAATTAATAAATTCAGTTTTGATCAATCAAAGAGAATTAAGCATTCCAAGGGTAATAAAAAATTCCTCTCCTGGATTACAAAATCATCTCCTGGGTTAATTACCTCTATAAAGCGAAGGAACCACCTAAAAAGACAATTGGTGAAAAACCCTATCCAAGTGCTTAAAACAAAATTTAAAGCCTACCGCAATAAATGAATTAAAAAAACAAAGCACGATTACTACAGAGAAGAGATAGGCAAATATAGTGGGAACTTGAAAGACAAAATGGAAACTCAGAATTACAAATATGAAGCTATTTCCTAGGAAGGTTCCTTGGATAGGGGGAACTTAGGGATTGTGTACAATTGGGCTTTAAGAAAGTAAAAGAATGGTAAGCTAGTTTTAAACTATCTCTTAACATCCAAAAAACACAGTATGTTGCTTTCTCTCCAAAAACAATAAATAGACCAATTGTAACGAACTTAAGTACCTTGGTATTATATATAATAGACCAGAATCTAAGATGGACGACCCATATTTATAATGTTGCATCCAAAATTAAATGTATTTTTTTTAATATCTACTTCTGTTTGATATAGTAACTTAGTGAATTATAGAGTCTAGGGACATTTTTTTTTGAGTAGCACTGTAAATTTAGGCGCAAACTTAATTCTTCTCATTTGCACATATACACATTTAGTTGTCTAGGTGTAAATCTAGATTAAAGAATATAGAATTTTGGAATTGAAAATCTGCGTTTCACAGTTTCATTCAAGGCATTTGATGACGTCAACGTCCCCATTTAAACGAAACATTAAATTCTACTGCCTGGACGAATTTTATCTTTTATTCCAGGCAGTTGATGACGTCATTCGTTCTATTCAAATTTAAGAGAATCCAGATTTCTCTTTAATATAGGAACTCAAAGAATAATGAAAATCCTTCACTCACGACCACTAACTCCTTATTTTGACATAAAAAAATTACTATTATTATTATTTTTGATCTCCCTATACACTTTTTTAAAAAACGCTGAAATAGGTGTCTAATCATTTTAATTGAAGAATATTTTTGCAAATTTTCAGCTCCCTAGCTTTCTTTGTTTTTGAGTTATGAGCATGTAGAGAGGATTTTTTAAAAAAAAATCATATTTCTTCAAAAAAAAATTGTTTTTCATCTCCCTGTATATTTTTTGAAAAAACGCTGAAATAAGTGTCTAATCATTTTAATCGAAGAATATTTGTGCAAATTTTCAGCTCTCTAGCATTCTTGGTTTTTGAGTTATGAGCATGTCAATAGGATTTTTTGAAAAAAAATCAAATTTCTTCAAAAAAAAATTGTTTTTCATCTCCCTGTATCTTTTTTGAAAAAACGCTGAAATAGGTGTCTAATCATTTTAATTGAAGAATATTTGTGCAAATTTTCAGCTCCCTAGCTTTCTTGCTTTTTGAGTTATGAGCATGTTGATAGGATTTTTTGAAAAAAAAATCATTTTTTCAAAAAAAAAATGTTTTTCATCTCCCTGTAGATTTTTTGAAAAAACGCTGAAATAGGTGTCTAATTATTTTAATTGAAGAATATTTGTGCAAATTTTCAGCTCTCTAGCTTTCTTGGTTTTTGAGTTATGAGCATGTTGATAGGATTTTTTGAGAAAAAATCACATTTCTTCAAAAAAAAATTGTTTTTCATCTCCCTGTATATTTTTTGAAAAAACGCTGAAATAGGTGCCTAATCATTTTGATTGAAGAATATTTGTGCAAATTTTCAGCACCCTAGCTTTCTTGGTTTTTGAGTTATGAGCATGTTGAAAGGATTTTTTGAAAAAAAATCAAATTTTTTCAAAAAAAAATTGTTTTTCATCTCCCTGTACATTTTTTGAAAAAACGCTGAAATAGATGTCTTATCATTTTAATCGAAGAATATTTGTACAAATTTTCAGCTCTCTAGCTTTCTTGGTTGTTGAGTTATGACCATGTTGATAGGACTTTTTGAAAAAAAATCAAATTTCTTCAAAAAAAAATTGTTTTTCATCTCCCTGTATATTTTTTGAAAAAACGCTGAAATAGGTATCTAATCATTTTATTCGAAGAATATTTGTACAAATTTTCAGCTCTCTAGCTTTCTTGGTTTTTGAGTTATGAGCATGTTGAGAGGATTTTTTAAAAAAAAATCACATTTCTTCAAAAAAAATTGTTTTTCATCTCCCTGTACATTTTTTGAAAAAACGCTGAAATAGGTGTCTAATCATTTTGATTGAAGAATATTTGTGCAAATTTTCAGCTCCCTAGCTTTTTTGGTTTTTGAGTTATGAGCATGTTGATAGGATTTTTAAAAAAAAAATCATATTTCTTCAAAAAAAAATTACTTTTCATCTCCCTGTACATATTTCAAAAAACTGAAATAATTATTATATAATATAATATAAGCTAATATAAATATTGGTGCTTAATAAACGAACAATAGCCTCTTGTTTTCTAACCAACCAACGTTACCAATTTTTTTCGGTGACGAACTGGTGATAACCAATTATGTCTGCTGAATGAATAAAAATCTTCATATCGAAATTTGCATATGAAAACCTCGAATTTAGTAGACACTATACCAATACTAAAAATTTTTGAGGTATACCAATGGTTCATACATGAAAGAAAGGACCCTCTATTAGACTATTCCCATTATTTTTAACTGAAAATTCTATGATATACTTACTCGTAAATACTCCAACTCAACCTCTTCATTAACATCAAACTGGATCGGTTTCTTCTTCATTTTAAGACCCTGCACGATATTTCCGAACCGCAGCATAGACAGCGTGATAATCAAATGATTCAATTCACTCGAATCCACTTTAATATGACCAATAAATCTGTTAAATGAAATCATTATTTAGTGGAATTTATCTACTGGAAAAACACTTATTAAACCTTAAAAGACTCTGATTAGAAAAATCCCCTGCTAAATAATACATTAAGGCATTGGTGCGTTGTCTGATCCGGATATTCTTGGGGATGTTCTCTCTGAGGCATAAGGCGAAATGTTCCAGTTGGGATTTCGTGGTGTTGGCGATGCCCAGTTCGTGTGGGGTTTTACAGAGTTGTTTGATGTTTTGGCAACTGTCGTTACCCGCCATATCGACGATGTGTAACTAGGAAATATCGCTTGAGTGACAATACACTCTATGAAGAGTAATAGGAACTAATAACAATATCTTACCCGGGAATAAGTTTTTGTTGGATCAGTCAAATCCATGTTTTTCCTGATAATAATAAAAGTGGCCACACTGGTCGCTATATTCGACAAATATTTACAGTGTTCTTTAAAGTTCTTTCGACCCTCGGCTGAAACCCCGTAATAATTAGGGTAAAAAATGCCACGTGTCGACACGTTTTTTACCCATAAAAATACACCTTAGGGCATCGAGTTCCTCTTTTAAAGCCACCCTCCTTACATCCCGGCATTTCGCAATGTCCTTGGGCACATTACGAGAGTCCCCCAGCAGGTCCAACGCATGCGTATTGTAAAATTCCACATAAGACATTTGAATGGTGACTTTCATGTTTGGGGGCTCTTTTCGCTTTAGAGCGAACAGATCTGCGACGGTTCTTGGAAGAATTCCGAATTCCTTATTAAAATAACATGATTTGAGTAACTGTATATGAGTGAGTTAACACGATAATACCTCTTCTGATAAATAAAGGCCACTGGTGCTAAACGTTTTGCCACACCCAGATTGGCCAAAGGCAAAAACGACCGCGTTTTGACCATTTAAAACGCTAAAATCGAAATGGGAGATAAACGGTACGTCACTGGCGTAATTCGGCCAATCGGCAGAAGGAATTAGTGGGAGTAGGTGGGAGTTAATTGATAATCTTTAGGCGAGGGAGGCGTGTCTAGCAGTGGCGTGCATTTCATGATTTTTTATTAGTAATTAATGGTTTATTTTATGATGGGAATTTGGAGAATTTTTGTCACTTTTGGACAATAGATCTTATCAACTCACATTAATGTTAATTATATTGTTTCTTTATATGATCCCCAGGACTGTATAAAGTAGATTATAAGCGTCATAGCAATAATTAATAACAAACGGACTAATTAACATTTGTAACCTATAGGGTGTTTGGGAAAAGGGAAAAGTGCCAAACAGGGTTGGACAAAACTATTTTAATACTGTAAAGATATAATTGGGGTAGATTCCATTGTTAAGAGTTACAGTGGCTTATTCATAGCTGGGTAATTGGATGTCAAAAATTAATTATTTTATTAAAACGGCATGAATTTCGATACATGTTAACATTTTATTTATTCTGTAGCATTAAATGCATATAGGACTTAAGCAAAATGACTTTAAAATGGGGTGAAAATATAAGAGGTGTCCAGAAAGAAGTCAAAAGACTTCAAATGCCTGGAAAATGGTTTTAAATACCTAGAAGAATTAATTGGCTTTTATAAAAGGAATGCTTGTAAATATCTGAAAGAAATTTTAAAATGTTCAAATGCCTGAAATAAAAAGGAAAATAACTCTAAATACTATATACAGAATAAGATGCTGATCCTAAAGGGTATTATCCTATTAGATGATTGATTTTTAAGTTATGTCCTAAACTCGTTAACTTTTGAGCTACAGAGTGTTGAAAGTTGTGATCCTTAAAACCAAATGTAGGACATCCTGTATTAAATTTTTTTTAACTATTTAAGAGTATAGTACCGCTAGACTAGTAGTGGAGTCGTACATTAAGGTAAAATAAAAATCCTCCACTTGTTTAATAAAAAGTTTAAAATTGGTCTCAGTTATACACCCCAGGGTTTGACTAAATGTCAAAAAACCCTTTATTTATTTTTTTTTTGTATTATTATTTATTTCTAAGTAAAAAAAATTAAATAAAAATAATAATAAATTAAAGGTGTTTTGACATGGACTCAAACGATAATACCTCTTCTGATAAATAAAAGCCACTGGTGCTAAACGTTTTGCCACACCCAGATTGACCAAAGGCAAAAACGACCGCATTTTAACCATTTAAAACGCTAAAATCGACGTGGTAGATAAGAGGTACGTCACTGGCGTAATTCGTCCAATCGGCAGAACGAATGACTGGGAGTAGGTGGGACTTAATTGATAATCTTTAGGCAAGGGAGGCGTGTCTAGCAGTGACGTGCATATTTTAATTTTCGTGTTTTCTTATTAGTAATTAATGGTTTATTTTATGATGGGAATTTGAAGAATATCCACTGTTCTCTGCTTTTTTTGGTTACTTTTTTTGATCTTTTCGACTAACAACTCAGGACTATATAAAGTAGATTATAAGCGTCATAGCAATAATACTAAAGAAGCAGAATGGAATAAGATTTTTCTAAATTGAACGGACTAATTAACATTTGTAACATATAGGGTGTTTGGAAAAAAGGCGTGTTACACCCAAAATGCAAAAACCATCAAAATACTTTGCTATTATATATGCTGAACTTACCTAAACAGATTGTTTCAAAAACCACAGAAAAACTATCAAATTTGTAAAAAAACAGTGTCAAAAACCAACAACGTGCCCGCTTTTCGGCGTTTACAATCAGAATGACCTCCAAAAAGCGTGTCGCTGCCTGTCAAAAAATTGTTATAACCTTAAAATACCCGCTAATGACAATTTCCATTAAAAACGGGACAGATAGCGCCCAGCAGATGTTATGAAATGTATGTTGGGATTTATTTGTCCCATTGGGGCCGAAAGGGTTAAATACACTTTGTCTAGCTAAGGAAAGGTACAGCACGTGTTGTTCGGTATCGATCGCCCTGATTTGCATATAAACAGTGCCGTTGCGTTAATTCTTATATTTGTGCTCTGTGCTCTAAAATTAAAATTAAAAAAAGGCGCGCTACTGTCGCTAATCGCGCGTTATTAAGGGACAAAACTTGGGGCAGCTTTGAAACAGATGGTGTACCTTTCCTTAGCTAGACAAACTCTACGTACACGACCATAATTTTGGCTACTTTGGAGGAATAGCTCTAAGTATCATCTTAAGTGTGAATGCCTCAAAGTTCAAATTCCTGGAATACATAATCAATTACTTTAAAATTTTTAAGATGATGAAAAAAGATCTTTAACCTTCAAATATGCCTGAAACTGAATAAAAAATTATTTCCAAATACTCCAGAAGCATATGAAATATTACTTAAGTAATTGGAAGAAAGTCAAAAATGCTTCAAATGCCTGGAATAAACCAAAGAATAAGTCCAAATGGCTGGGATATATAGAAAGTTTTAGAGTTAGAGTGTAAATACACCCACAAAAAATAAAAAATATCAGGAAAACCCTTATAATCTTTCAAATATAATTGAAAAATAGCTTAACAGTCTGGGACATATAAGAAGACTTTAATGGACTGAAAGGTGTGAAAAATAATGTTGAAATGTCTTAATTTGATTTGTGCTTTGAATAGATCATTTACTTTCACACAAAAGTAGCTGAAGTACAAAAATTAATGTGTAAATTACAAAAAAAGATTTTTGACTGTGTCCTATCCACCTATCGTTTATCTCCCACCTTCTGCCCTAACACCCTCATCATATTTACTCTTCTAAAACTCCCTCCATCACCCTCTGATAAACTTGTTCCTGTTTCGCATTGAAGAACAGCCCATCAGTCGGGAATTGCCAGTAGTTCTTTTCTCTGGTGTCGGTGTTGATTTCTTGCAAATGTCGCACGTAAATCGCGTTATTTTCCTGGTCTAATTTCATGTACTTAAAATTGATCGTTTCTGTGGGAAATACGCGAAAATAGACGCGTTTCTTTGGCGAGGACATTTTGGCTACTGTTGTGCGTCAAACTCAAACGTCTTAACTGGGGACTATGTTCAAAAGTATAAAGGACTTTTTTAAATAAAAAAAATGGTTTGAAGTGAGGTTGTATATTACACAGCTCAGTTACTCGCTAGAAAGGTCTCATTTTAGAATTTTCATACACAGCATTTGTTTAATCTAACTAGTTTACTGCTTGTTTCGTATTCGAAACCTCAAACCTTAACAAGTATATTACGTCCACATTCAAACCTCCTTTAATACTTCCTATATTAATATAATAATATACTTAGCAATTAATGTATAAACAGAAAATAATTCGTAAACAAACAATCTATCTATCTAAATTGATGCATACTTATCCGCAACCCGATACAATCTTTCCCGATTTCGGCCACGTGACACACGTTGCACAGGTTCCCTTTGTATTTGGGCAAATAGCTGGTGCCGCATAGTGGGCACTTTTCTTCCGGTTTTCCTCTGTAGATCGGAGTGTACGAGTGGCCGCAAAGATTAAACGGGTTGTGCTCGTCGTATTGGAGTTGCAGTTCGTCGGTTGGTGTGGCATCGCAAGCCTGGAAAAAATAGTAACAAAAGTATGAAAATCATTATACTATTTTTTATAAGAGTGTAATCATTAGCAAATTAAATGATACGGCATAAAAGCACGTTAAACTCGTTTTTTGCGGATTGTAATTGCGTTTAGGTATTTTGTTGTTCACAAAATTCAAATTCATTTATTGCTCTTTTGATTACATAAGTAATATAAGGTCATCGATTTAAGGATAGTACTAGAATTAAGATTAAGTTAAAAAGTTTAAATTAAAATAGTTAGTAAAATAAAAAGTAAAAGTCACACCACTTAACACTAACTTCACCAGCAAACACAGAGTTATCAAACTAGGTATATATTACAAAAAAAAATCTGCTAGCAATATGGACAGTTAAATCCAAACAGATTAAGCTTATCTGAATGTGTTATGTATTCACCCACTGAATAAAAAGGGTGCTGAACAAAAAACGTCCCAGCCTTGTATATTTTGATACACATATAATAGGGACTCATTTCATACATGGTTGTCTTATGTCTAGGCACTGCAAAATCGAATCTATTTCTTGTCTTATTACTGTTAATATTTACATCACAATTTTTTTGAAAGAGATGCTTGTGTTTGGAGGCAAAACAGCATACCCTGTACAAGTAAAGAGAATATATTGTCATAATTCCTAATTTTTCAAACAAAGGAGCACAATGCTCTCGAAAAGCCGATCCACACATTGTCTGTACAATTCTTTTCTGAATAACAAATGTTCTTTTTATCGACTCTGCATGAGATCCCCAAAACATTATGCCATAGGCTATACGTGAATGTACATAATATGCATAATAAAACTGAATTATTGATTCCCTACTGACAATGTTTTTTTAAGTTGTAAATAGCGAAGTTTGCCGACGTTATCTTTTTACATATTTCATCAACATGACTTTACCAATCTAAATTTTTGTGTAAAGTTAGACCCAAAAACTTAGTTTCGTCCGATTCATATACAATAATCCCATCGATGTTTAGGGGCACATTATTATCAATTATTTTCAAAGTCTGCCTTTTGATTTGAAAATGAATGAATTTTGTTTTGTTTGAATTAAGGACTAACTGATTTTGCTCACACCACGTTTGCAAGATCTAAGGCTATTTGACAATTTTTGTGGGATATTACGCGTGATGATGGCTAGTACTGTATATCGTCCGCCAATGTCATCATTTAAGCTGTTGCAAAACACAATAAAGAAAAGTGGGGACAAAAGTGAGCCCTGTGGAGCACCGGTATCTACGTCTATAAAACGCGATTGGAATGTATAATTAACAATACAGTTCTTGTCACTTAATCTCAACTGACTGAGGCCTGTAGCTCAGAAATGACTAAATCCAATTAATTTCTTTGCCCTTTATTCCCGCAGAAAACAGAACCTTGATAAGACGGTCATGATCTATCATACTGAAGCCGTTGCTTAAGTCAAAATATATTCCCAAGGCCCTGAGGCCTTGGAGTGCATTTATATGACTAAACGGTCCAGTTTCAGTCGATCTATTATTTAGGAAACCATGTTGCGTTGTACTAAAAATGAGAGTTTATTTAGATATTTAAGAAGTCTATCATTGAATGCTCTTTCAAAGATCTTGGAAAATACCGATGGAACAGCTACTGGTCTATAATTACTCATATTATTTCTATATCCTTTTTTTATATATAGACATAACCCTAGTTTTTTTTAGTATAGATGGAAATAAATAATATACAAATTGGTAGACAAATTGCGGGAGCGACTTTAAAATGTTGCATGGTATCTCATCAATTCCTGCTGATTTCTTGGAACAAGTCTTATTAATTATATTGTAAACTTTATAGACATCTACTGGTTCTATGACAAAATTTTGTTTGTTTTTAGTGAACGGGGTTTGTACAGGGTTGTGAATTTTTTCTGGTGTAGGAAGATCACAAAAGTGTCCACATAGCTCATTAGCGTCAATGATTTGTTGGCCACTTATGTTTATATCCAAGGAGGATGATTTATTAGCTTTGCCACTTTCTTTTTTTAAAATATTCCATACACATTTGCTTTTATTTTCAGAATTTGTGATTTGAGAGTCATACAAAACTTTCTTATTATTTAGGATTTGTGCTTTATACTCCTTTCTTTTTTCAATATATTTTTTGTTTATTTCAGCATTATATGCATTTTTTTTTTAACCAATGAAGATCTTTTATTTGTTCAGAAAGCTGCAATACCTTCTCATCAATCTGCAATACCTTTTTTTTAGAAAAGCTAAATTAAAGAAATGGATAAAGATATCAAAAAATGATGTAAACATGTCATTTGTGCTGGTATGGCGAAAAATGTCATTCCAGGGTTTTTTGGTAAGCAGGAGAAATATTCCACATTTTCTGGTGTAAAAGATCTGAATACCCTCGCCTTTCCATCGCCATTCTCACAATCTCCAATAACAAAAAGGGTCAGTTCAATACATTCATGATCTGATAATCCAGCATTGTAAATTTTTGTACTTAAATCTATATCAAAGTTTATAAAAAAGTTATCAATGACAGTTGCCGTTATGTTTAATTATGAGAACATTTTAACTATTCTGAATAACAAAAAAACAAATTTATTCTTTAACGAAACTACAACAAATTACAGGAAAAAACTTACAGCAATTTATATGACTAGACATAGCAAAGAATAAAGAAAATAGGTTTTAAGCTCCACTATGTTGCTGAAAAATCCAAAAATTCCTGAACCGAATAAAATGCATATCCAATCAGGAATTCTTTAGATCCAATTAATTATTTGTTGGAGGTGTATTTTTCTTTCAATATGCATTTCATTCAGTTCACACACTTTATCCCTCCTATACATGAAGGTGAGACCTGGCTTACAGTTAATCTGCAGTATGGAAAAACTAAATTCTGTGCCTCCCTTGTTGAATATTGATGACTGGTGCAGTGTTTATCAAAATTTGATTTAACAAATATTATTAATTGGTGTTTATACCGGGTGGCACAGGAAAAAGAGAACACTTAATAACTTTTTTACTTTTTAAGATAAACTAATGAAATTTGATATATTGATGGAATTTTTATAAGAACATCTTTAGTTGTTTTCCGTCAGTTCCTGTTTAACCGGAAGTGACAGCAACTTTCTTATTTTAAATGAGACGCGTATTTCGATAGAAAATAATATTCTGAGAACAATGACACTACATTCGCTACTTTTTGTTCTATACTTAAAGAAAAAATCAATTTTTTAAATTCAAATCACAGAAAAATAGTTTTTATTGCATTTTATGACTTATATCTTTTACCCGCATATTTAAAATATCCGAGTCGGTAATTTTGACATTTTACTTTATTATTTTAAATAGCACGTTATTAGGAACAACCACTATTGAAATAACTTATTTTTTTCCCAATAATTTGATATCATTATTTTTTAAATCGGTTAATAAATAAGCCCATAAGAAGAAAAAAATTAAATCATATAAATAAACGCATTTAATTAATAGAAATCGTATGGAAGGCTTGTTGTGACGGGTTCTTCAATTGCTTTTTTTATTTAATTTAATTTGCCGCAGTTTTTCAAAAGAATTTTAGTGTTTACTAATATTTGAAATGGTTACTGACTGTATTTCTAAAAAACTGCATTTCAAAAGTGGTTGTTCATATTAACGTGCTGTTTAAAAAAAAATAAAGTAAATGCCAAAAATACTGGTTTGAAAATTTTAAATGGCCTATGTTTCTTAATTGCCTAATTAAGAAACATAGAAAACTTATTTTCTCACAAACTTTATCAATATGACTCTGCCACGTTATTTTCTGATCAACGTTGAGCCCAAGAAACTTTACACTTGAAGAGCTTTCTGTTGTTTTGCCTGCTAGTTTAGCTACAAGATTATACAAGAATTACAATATTCACATATTAATAATAAATGTGTAACTATTAAACCCGTATGCACTATCCACTAGTCAAGCCATGACTCAAAATTTGATCATTGATATGATTCTTGTACTGAAAAAATAGCTTGGTAACAAAAAATCAATTAAAAATGGATGAAATTGTAAATTTTTCCTCAGAAGAAATTACAGATATTAATACGAGATGTAACAGCATATAATAACATACCATCGAGATTTAAAAATAAACCATTATAACAATTATAGGAGCACCAAACCCAGACATCGTAAAAGTAGAGTTATTAGTGAATACACAAGGTAGGAACTAGCTTGTAATTTTAGTGTAAATTAAGTTTAGCTGGTAAGTTTTTATAAAGCTTATTGTTTCTGTTTCTTTTTACAGTGGATCTGATGATGTCTAGTATAGGCGAAACACGTGTAATCCTCTGACTAATTTAATAAACTTGAGACCTGTGAGTTTATTTCATTACTATTTAAGTCTCCATATTTACTTCGACCTGTTTTCACTTGAAATATCAATTAGAATCAGAGCCCTATTTTAATAACTAAATTGTAGTGAGGGATTTTGTTTTCCTAGATGTATGCTGTTTTTTCTATTAAATGTAATTACATTTATGTATATATCAATAGTGGTTGATAGGATTATAAATAAATGAATGAATAAGTTTAACGTTTGACGTCTGTAATGAAATCCAAAGTATGGCAATGAGATTTATCCCGCCATTTCTATCCCGATTTATTTTTACGAATTTTAGGGAAAATAAGGCAGTAAATGAAAGACCTTAAATATCAGATCTTTATATAAATAATGTCTGATAAAAAAACAGTTAAATTGCAATTACAGAAATGTCACACCGCTTTAATTTTAAAGAAGTAACCTTTGAATTTTTTGTTATCTTTCAAAATAGTTTGTCAAACTATTAATAAACCGTGAAATCATATAAAAAAAGTATTTAAAGTATTTTCGAATTAGGAAGGAGTTTTGATGGTATTATATAGCTGAAGATTTGCAAAATAAGTATATTTTGTTTATATTTTTAATTTAATTTAGTTTTACTTTAATTACCTTGATAACGGTAGTCGAAATGTTGGATCAAATTAGGTATTTTTAAAAAAAGTAGGTCGTCTCGTTGTTTTTATCTTTTTTTAGTTTTTTGTTTTATACAAAACCTCAATAAAAGTTTGTATATATCCGCTTTTGCACAGAAATAAGACATAGTAAGCAAAAATATATATTTGTTTCTCTTTAAACAAACTGGATCAAGTTAATTAATTTGACAAAAGTAATAAAAGGATAATTAAATATGTATTGCATTTTCTTCATGCAGGCAATCGCATAGCTCATTTTCTTTTTAGGTTTAAAAATTTATCGAGGTATCCACATTGGCCCCGGTATTGTAAAAGGTTTTTGTCTCACAAAAAATTTTCCCTGTTTCGCCAACCATTCCCAAAATGCTCCATCAAATGATTTAAACTTTTTTTCTGGTATGGAATTACCTAGTGGTACCGTGCTAAGCTGTATGTTGTCTTCTGATTTTCCCTTCTTAAGAAGTGATTCCCAAACTGTGTCATCCAATGATGTAAACCGATAAAACTGAGACATATTCATTTTAACAGTGGTTTTGTTATGTTCATTCTCAATTTTTTTTTAAGTGAATTTTTTTGAATTCTGAAATTCCCTTTATTTTTTTATATACCTTTTCCAGTTCTTTAACATTATACATTTGCCAGTCAAGGCCTAGTGTTTTTACCAAACTCACTTCCGAATATATTTCAACGTATTTTTGAACTTAAAACACTAAAAGAACATTTTTATTTGACTGGTCTTACAGGAGTTAAAAACGCGTGGAATCACAACTCAACGTCGAAACAACAACTACTAGAATAGATAATAAAAAGTGCAATAGAATATGCACAACTTGTTTATTTGAATATATTCGGTTTTGTTCCAAATGCCGAATTTTACTTAACGTTTAAATGGGATTTATTCGGTTTTGCTTCCAAACAAATATATGAACCTACAGAAATGATAACAAAAAACCAAAAACCGTCAAAAAACGACAGTGAATTTTATTTGATTAAAATAATTATGTAAGTACGTTTGTATTGATAGGATTATAAATAAATAAATAAGTTTAAAGTTTGACGTCTGTAATGAAATCCAAAGAGATTTATCACGCCATTACTATCCAGATTTATTTCTACCAATTTTAGGGAAAATTAGGCAATAGACCTTAAATATCAGATCTTTAGAGAAATATTTGTAATTTTCCAGGCTGATATAAAAACAGTTACATTGCAATGGCAGACATTTTTATAGAGAACAAATTTCTACTGCCTGGAAGAAATTTGTTATTATTTTTTTTAAATATCGTATTAGTTAATATTTTTAGAATGTAAATACATTGATTGATAAGTTTTTTCAATGTCTTGCATATAAGCTTTCAGAAACGCAACATTTTCCAAATTTAACTTGAGCTGTATCCCCAACGAGTACTGAGATTCCTAGGATTTAGGCATAATGTCCACACTAAAAAAGATCCCTATTATGTCACTGTCCTGAAGAAGCGAATAAATTCTGCGAAACCTCGGCAATTTCAAGTGAAAAAAAAATTAATATACGTTACTGCACTCACTTGTAAAATTTTCCGGGCCTGTTGTGCGACCTCAGGCCTCGGACCTAAATCCAACAAACGTTTGGCAAACGAGGCGGCCGTCTTGTAATTCTTCAATTTAAAATACATATTGAGGGCCGTTCGTAACGTTAAGATCTGATGGATGGGTTGCAGTTTGCAGTGGGTGAAGTAGGCGGCCAGTTCGCATTGGCGTTTTTGTTCGTCCGTAGAACCTAAAATTAGATAAACGAATTAATTATTCGTAAAAGTCATTCGTGGTTCTTTAATATACTGGTTTTTTAATCCAGGTTAAAATAAGAATAAAAAAGTATCAGTATAATATCTTTAATGTACTCGGAACTTATGGCGACATATTAAGGGTCAGCGACATATCAAGTCTTTTTCTAACAGTAATAATATTTAATCCAAATTTAGTTATATAGTAGGGTTAGGGCTTGTTTTTTATGCATTAGAACTTTTTTAACAGAATATCAAACTTCTTTAATACAGGTATGCTTACTGCATTATCAAACTGACTTGGGGACGTTGTGTTGTTAATAAGTATTGTATTCGTATAAGTCGATATGGTTTTTAGAAATAAACAATAAAAGTCACTTTTAAAAGAGTCATCGATAACATTAACTTATGTATTTGAATTTTGGGTATTAATTTCTTTTTTCCTATCCTCTTTTGATATATTAATTTCTACATAAATCATTAAAAATGTTCGAAACGATTTTCAAGTATATTTAGGATAATGTTAAATAGTGAATGGACCACATTTTAAACATTTGTTCAAAAACTTTTTGAGTAAAACACATTTTATAATTTAGATTAAATAAAATAAATATGTTAATAATGTTGAAAACGGTTAAGAGTGCTATTTTAACTGTAGATGATCTTTTATGCACTCAACAATAATTGCAAGTTCATTATAAAAAAAGAACTTAAAAATACTGATTAAATAAATGAATTTTAACTTAATTAAATGAAAATCCTGCGCTATATTTTCAGTCATCTCTCTTCGAATTTGTGCTATATTTAACATATCTGATACAGATTTTAGGACGACCGTAAAAGATACTTAACTCAACTACGGCTGCCCCTTTGCCATTAACTTTTTATAAATTAAAATGTGAACATTTTATCAGGAAAGAATTGAGACGATATAAATGCACATGTATTTTTCCTATTAATAATTATTAAGTTGTACAGCTTTGAGCATAAATGCTTCCATGCGCTTTCAGACATACCGTCTGGAGTGATCTCATGAGTATCTGATGAAATATAAGCATATTATCTGTAGAGCATCTTTGAGATATCTTAAAGCACTGAATTCCTAGAATTGTCACTAGATCAAGAACTGTTCATTTCAATCTGTAAGGAAGATACATAGTTTGAATGTTAATGAACCTTGTTTAAATTTGAACGCCTATAGTTAGAGCTTCTGAATGACATTATGGAAAGCTCTCGACGTATGCAAGAAAGAAAAACTTTTTCCGGTGTATCATCAGACCTATAATAGAAAACCTGATTTTCCTGGAGGAATGTTGAGTAATACATTTTTCATGTCGAGCGAAATTAAGCGGGCAATATCTGGAACCTTGATATCCTGGATATATAAATGAGAGAGTTTTTAGTGAACCAAGTAGCGTTGAAACACGATAATTGTCTAAGGATGTTGTTTAGTCATAAAGAGTTTGAAACATAATACATTAATGAAAATGAACATATTTGGCTTATGCATTCTAGATAAACCTTATAAAAGTGGTGTTTTGGGATCCATCGGGTATATACATATATAATAAATAAAAAAGTCAAATAAATTTATTTTTAATATTGAAGGCAGGTTCAGAATCATCTAGCTTCCTCAATATACATATTAATATTGTATGTAAAAAATTAAAAAAAAATGTTTATCTTATAAATCAACTCAAAAATGTACTTGATATCAAAGAATTGATGAATGTGTACTATATGTAACTCTGTTTACAGTATATTGGGTTACTGCATATTATTATGGGATAGAGCCATGAATATAGAGAGAGTGTTTGTGATTCAAAAACGAATAATTAGGATTTTATTTATTATTCCATTCAGACAGTCTTGTCAAACAATCAATTTTAACAGTGACGGGTATTTATATTTTAAAGGTTTTTGTTTAAAAAAATTAAAATAGGCTTTTGTTGCTAATCGAACTAAAAAGTAGAAAATAATTTTCAAGTCAAAGAGTTTTTATTACAGTAGTAGAAGGTCGGACAATCAATCATAATTAATTACCTCAAATAAAAATCATAATAAAATTTAAACAGAATAATTCAAAGCAAAGTAAAAAGCGTTGGGTACATTTTACTTCATTTTCATAACTCTTCTCTCATAAATAGTTGCCAATAGAGTATTTGCTATATTTAATATATCGCGTTTGTAATTAAAAATTATTCTTTTCTACTTTTTAGTTCGATTATCAATAAAAGCGTGTTTTTTTTTCAGTTTTTTTAAACTGTTATTTATTATCTTGTTGAAAGCATCTCATATTACCTGGATACTTTCAGGGGCAGCGGCATGTTCAAACTCTTCATACTCTTAGTATTAAAATCGATAAAATGAATATTAACTGACAAAGTATACTAATTTGATAAATAGAAAATACAATGAATTTAACGTACATTTAAGCCAAATTCTGCTGGCTCTCTATGCAACTATAGACATTTAAATGAGTAAATGTCATGGATCACGTATTATTTTTGGACGTTAACCAAACTTGTGTGTCAGTGTAAATAAAAAAAAATTATTAATCCTGGCAATGAGGATTATTGGGAAACTGTTATCAAATTATTGCAACGTCATCGGTCCTTGATACATGTGCAAAGTTTCAAGTTAATCAAACTTTTAGGAGGCAGTGAAAATTAAGCTCAAAGATTCCGTTACATACATACATACATACATAGATACAACCCGAGCTAATATATAAAAAAAAGCGTGTTAATAAAAATAAATTGATTACATTGGGTGATCGACATCAGTAAAACTAAGACGACAAAGTACTCGTGGTAAAAACAACTTATTTCTTACTAATCATAATTATCGATTCTATAAAAAGTCCCCTTTGTATTCTAGAAGTCTTCTTTTTAATTTGTTACCTACAGAAGTAAAATTGACAAAATCGCTAGTGAATTTTAAAACACTGCTCTTCAGCCATGTTTTTTATACGTTTGGAGAGTTTGAAACCTTTTTAAAAGGTTAGAGTGGATACTGCTTACCAAATATGGGTTGACTTGTGTAGTTTTTGTCAGTGTTAGAACTTTTTAATGAGTATTATTTTATTTTATTCATTTACCATATGTACTGCTTTGTATATTAATTGTAACATGTCTATGCTATATTTCTAGTATCTAAGGCAATAAATGGATTTTTGACTTATTATTTAAATTTACTTTGTTTAAAATATTCAATTGTTAAAATTGTTTTGTCAAATGTTTTCAATGAAGAGGCTAGTTGGGTCTATGGTTAAATGGTTCAAAATCATCGATGCTCAAAAAAAGCAATACTTTCCTTAAGTATTCGGGCTCTATTCAGCACGACAAACAAGAACCCTTGTTCGCTCTGTTTATATTTTAATAACTGTTAGTTTTCTGCTAATCATTAAATGTTTATATTATGAATTTTGTTTTGTATAAGTTTTATAATTTGGGGAGAAAAATTAAGTTTTCTATTATAGGTCTGATAATGCCCAGTAAGTACCACATTAAAGACATTAACTGATACTATAATTCTTATTTTAACCTAAAACAAATTATTAGCTGTATTTTATTAAGCAGATATACTGACTTTTAGGTAGAGTTTTTCTTAAAGTTTCCATCTGTAAGCCGCAAATGTATTCGCTGCATATCCTTAACATCTGTTGCGCTTCTGCTATTTCTTGTTTCGTATCGACCACTAACAGGGTAATGGATAGTAGCAAGATTTGCAATTTTTCTATTGCCTCAGTGAATTTTCCACCTGTAGTCAGTTGATAGCAGACCTAAAAGTGTATAAAATCTTATTTAGTTAAACCACAATATTAAAATTTACCAAAATTTTTTTCAAGAATCCAATTTAATGTATACTGTGCTATAAGAAATGACAGCGTCGTGGCCTTCAAATTTTATGAAGACAAAATTTAAATTGTACGTAAAGACAATTTTGAATTCTTCTAGTTATAAAACACGTCGTTTAATAATTCGTAGGTGCACAATTTTATAATTACCTAACCTAGAATATTTGAATATAGAGTGCCTTCTTAATATAAGCCATTTAGTCAATGATCGGCTGCAAAATATGTTTCACGATCAATGGATAGCCAATAACCACCCCGCTCCCCAGAGCTGACAAAACTCGATTTTTTTTTTGACCAAGAAAGATTGAATGTGGAGAATTAGAGCTACGTTTGAGAAACTGAACTGACTACTACGTAGATGTGAGGAAGAGTCTCTAGAAGTTCAAGGTTTGTTCAGTCTGAACATTTGCTAAAATGATTACTGTATCTCCTTATTCTATTTGAATATTTTCTTTGGTAATATCCGGAAATAAAGTTGCAACTGAAATATGATTGATTACACTGGATGAAATATCAAAAAACCACAATGGGTCTGAAGATTTTTGCAAGAAGTAAATTTTAATTTTTATTTATTTTAATTAAAATCCTATAAGCGGCAATAGGCAAAGATTGTTCCTTTTACACAATATACCGTGTGTTAAACAGTCCCGGACCCTCTTAATAATTCATAAACACGCTTTTTGATCAAAAAGTGTCCCAAATAAAAATTACAGATCTCTTTCAGATCTACCTTAGAAAGATGACTGCATATAAAGGAGGTATTACAATAGTAGTAGAGAGCAAAGTTCTTTAAAGGTTTTTTTTTATTGCATTTTCCGATTCTACGCAACAGATTAATAGATACAATGTTTTAAAAAATTATTATGTAAAATGTATTATCAATAAAACATGCAAATACTAATCCATAAAGAAGGAAAATTCAATGTGAACGTGCAAACTTGAACGGTGTGACAATGTGCCGAATCGTAGCAAAAAGTATTCGCTACCCATTATAAATTCACTCTCTACCAATTCACTATTCATTCTGTCTTGTAATAATATAACTTTATTTTTTAAATGGCCCCAGAGAAAGTAGTCTAGGGGTGTTAAGATCAGGGCTTCTTGCTGGCAGTTCAATTTCACTTCTTTTGCCAATCTGACGATTTGGAAAAGTCGTATCTAAGGCTCTTCCTAGATTCACTCCAAATTGAGGAGGAACACCGTCTTGTTGAAACCATATTTGATGAAAATTAGCATTGGCATGTCTTCTTATTTCTTAAATTCAGATATCGGGTGGAATTTAAATTATTTTCAATTAAAAATTGACCTATTATCCTATATCTGCCCAAACCTTTACATTTTCATGATATGTGTTTCACGCATCCAGTGCGGATTTTCATCCAATATTTGCAATTTTTTTTCTGTCCAATATTTGCAATTATGTTGATTCACTGTCATAAATAAGCAAAAACGTAGTGAAATTACCTCAAAGGGTAAAAACGTTTAAAAAGTAATTAATCAAAATTTTATTGATGAGGTACTTTACTAAAATATCCGATCTTTTAAGGTAATGGAGTAAGCATATGTTACATAAGTTGTATTAAAATTTTACGTAGAATAGGAAAATGCATAAAAAATATAGCATTCCTTAGAAAAAAGGTAACTTAGGTCTCTACTACTGTTGTGATGCCTCATGTACAGGGTGTCCCAAATTCGAGCCAAAGTTGCGCAATTTGATGCTCATTAAAACACCCTTTTGAAATTTAAAAAAAAATCCGAATAATTTCGAAGATATTTGGAAAAAACCGAATATTCGCGATTTCATTTTTATTTTTTTACGACTCTATTTGAATAGACGTAACAAAATAAATTACTCAATCTCATTGCTACATTTTCTATATTACAAAACGGTGTCGTCAGATTTTCAAACCGACGTTTCGTATTTCAGCTGTCTTCATCAAGTTTGTTTTTTTAAATACGGCCCTGGATTTTTTATTACGGATTTTAAGAGCCCCTTATGTTCCTAAACCAACACTTGTTAAAATTTTTTATATTAATGAGAAAAAATTGAAAGGGGGTAGAAACAAACGCCTTTTTTTATAATAACGCGTTAATAAAAAAAAGATTAAACACTAACATAAACAGAGGTTCAAAAATAACACAAATAAAGTAAATATTCAAATATAATTATAGTAATCCGCCTGCTTGAATGCATTTTCGTGTCGGTCTATGAATTTTATGGATCGCATGCTGAATAATTTTTGCGGGAATAGCCCTGATCTCCCTTGTTAGGTCTTGACGTAAGGCTTTAAGATTTTGTGGCGTATTTTGATAAAGACGGTTTTAAAGAAATCACCAAAGAAAGTAATCCAAAGGGTTTAGATCGGAGCTTCTAGCGGGCCGACGTACAGGTCCTTGGCTTCCAATCCATTTGTTAGGGAACAATTCATTTAATACATTGGTAACGCATCGTTCATTGTGGGGTGGTGCACCATCAAATGGTTGCCATAGTTGACGGTTCGTCCATTAAGGAATCCATTATATTGGTCCTTATTAATTCTGCATATCTTTCGGAAGTTAGATTTCTTTCAAGAAAAAAAACGGGCCGATAATTTTATTGTGCTACATACCGACCCATACATTAAATGATTGTTGTCCCTGAGGTCTTACTTCTTGATTCTGCCTTGGGTTTTCTATTGACCAATAGTGTTCGTTATAAAATTACGAAATAGTTTAACCACTAACAATGTTAAGCTTCGGTTTCCTACGAAGCGGTACCGCAAAAGAGCGGCCGTTTTTGTCAACGAGTAGTACGGCCGCTTTGGATGGTGAATATTATTGTAAAGTAATACGGTGGCAAGAGCCAGTTGACAGTTCAAATCAAAGATTGCGTGTGATATTTGCAAGATGGACGACCTAAGTTTGGCTATTCTAATAGTTCTTGAGGATGAAGAATCGTCAGAAGAAGAGGGCAGAAGGCAAGAATCTGATATTTATAAAAAACGGGAGATGGAGGGTGCCTACGAAATTCTGATATGCCGTCATCTTATATCAAATGACACAAAATTTAAAGAATATTTTCGATTATCTCCGGAATTGTTTCGCTACGTATTGGATAAAATTCACGATGATATTACTGTGAGAGCAAACAATCGAATTAAAAAGCCGATATCAGCAGAAGAAAAGCTATGTATTTTTTAAGGTGAGTAAATGTAACTAATAACAATGGTAGTGTAACGTAAGATTATTGTAATGTCTGAAGTTCATAAGTTCGAACAAAATCAATTAAAATTTCATCTTGTTCGCTAGACCAACTATTTTCTTCAGCCATTTCTAATTATTAAATATTATATAAACGAACAATCACTACACTGACTACACAAGACCGCAGTTCACCCGAAAACGTTTATATAGACTACCGTCAAAAATCGTGCTTGCACTATCCCAACGTACAGAGCGGCCGCTTCCGAAACTACGGTGCCGTTTTTTTTGTGCCGAACGCTCTGGAGGAACACACTTCGATTTGCAAGTACATACACGCTTTTTCGCTGCGAAGCGTGCCGTCAAATTACGGCCGCTCTTTTGCGGTACCGCTTCGTAGGAAACCGAAGATTTAGAGCGTCCAAGTTATTTTTGTTAAGCGCGACAACGTCGCAAAGTGAGCCTTTTCTTCGGCAAAGAGTATGGCGGACGTTGAGATTTCGCTCCTGTGTTATCGGGCCATTTTAGTTGAAGAAAATTTATTACATAACATTTATTACATAATAAAAATTATTACAGTCCACTACGAAGTCTTGATTACCTCCCAACAAACAAAAACTCTTTATTTTTACTCTCGACACATGTTTCGCTGACGATGTTAGCATATTCGGGACAAGAATAAAACGAAATATACTAGCACTGTAAAGAAAACGTTTTTAATCCTGTTAAAAATATATTTTTTGTCTTTCTCTTTAACACACGAGTCCTTATGGAAATATCCATTAATATAAAATTACGATACATTGGTTTAGGAACATAAAGGGCTCTTAAAATCCGTAATGAAAAATTCAGGGCCGTATTTAAAAAAACAAACTTGAAAATCTGACGACACCATTTTGTAATATAGAGAAAGTAGCAATGAGAATGAGTAATTTATTTTGTTATATCTATTCAAATAGAGTCGAAAAAAATAAAAATGAAATCGCCAAAATTCGTTTTTTTCCAAATATCTTCGGAAGTATTCGAAATTTTTGAAATTTCAAAAGGGCGTTTTAATGAGCACCAAATTCCGCAACTTTGCCTCAATTTAACCAACCTCGTATCTCTTCTTGCTAATGAGAACCTAATAGTGAGGCTTGAATTTGGGACACCCAGTATATGCAAAGTAATCTTCCTAAAGTAGATCTAAGAAAGATACATAATTTTTATTTGGGACACTTTTTTGATAAAAAGGCGCGTTCATGAATAATTACGGAGGTCCGCGCCTTTTTTAACACACAATAGAACCGCGAATAACAAATAAATTACCTGTAATTTGGCCACCAAATCGTTCATTTTCACCCCGACCGCCGGCAGTCCGGTCTTCATGGTGGCTTCCTTCCAATTCCTCAGCGGATACGTGAATATTGGGGGCAAATTAGCCAAATGACCGGCCACCGTCCTCGAACCGCTGTACAAATGCATGAACAACGACTCGTACGGTTTGAAATTCACCACGCCGACCTGATCGTGCAATAAACGCGCGGCCGATTCGAAAGAGCCGGCCAAAATGTGGTCGGCGGCCAGCTGCGAGTTTTTCGTCCACATCGTTTTCGGCGAGGGACCTAAAAACACACGCGAAAAATTAACCGAAATGGGGAGAAAAATTCGTGGAGAACTTACCCGGGGAAGGTAAGTGAATGTAAGGGTCAGTAGTTTCGGCAACGGCGCTCGGTCCCAGTTCGGGTATATCTAAATCTGCGTCTTCTACGTCCCAACCCGCCTCGCCACTTTCGGAGTTTCTTTTTTCGATCGTTTTCTCTTCTAAAATGATTATTTCGTTACATCGCGAATTATTAGTATCCCAAATTAATCACAACCCAAATGCAAAATTTGTTAAATTAAATGCGTTAATTGTATAGTGAATTAAATCGTTTTGTAACATCACCCGAATTATATCAAATAAGTAGTAAAAGTAATCTGCGAGCGAACTTTGTTAACTCGATAGGAACAAAATTTCATGTCTCAACTGGTTGCGACCGGGTAGAGTTCGGATTGCCATTGACAGCCTTTAGAATAGAAATATAGAAAGAGGTTGTATGGTCTTTCTATTACTTTCGTCTCTTTTTAGTAAATTGCAAAAGAGATATAGTTATCTTTCTTGTGGGGACGGGACGTTTTTGTAGCAGGTTTGAAAATCGACTACAAACTACTTTTTTCAGGTTTAAAACGATCATTAAGTTTATGAGGTCATATAAATTCCACTGAGGGGAATAAAATGAGTTTTATTACTCTATACAAATTTTGGAAATTGTACTTTGTATACAAGGTGTTCGGGGCAAATATTTTAACAGCGTATTGTTGAAGTTAAAATAAGACTAATCTTTTGAAAATCTGCAAATTGCCAGTTTTTTGGGTCCTTTTGACGTTTTCTGTCTGAAAATTGGTGTAAACCCTTTTTAGGCAAGGATTCAAGGGAGTTATGATGGCCCATATCTTATGTAACCAATAAGAAATTTAAAACTCTAGAACATCATCTGATTAGCCATGCCTCTAAAATTAGCGTTTTTTGCATTATTTCGATAAAATTAATTTGATTTGACAAAAATTAAAGTAGTCCCGCCCGACTTCGACGTTTTTTCTAATTTCATAGTTTAATCGGGTTTAATAATGCTCCCTGTTCGTTTATCAGCGATTTTCTCGAAAACGCTTAATTATAGCGAAAAAATGCAAATGCGAATATTTTAGATTTTTTCATGGTTAACTAAATGGTGTTGTTAGATTTTTATTTTTTTTATCCGAAATATAACATAGGGGCCATCAGAAGGATAAGCTCCACCGAAATCGTCCCCTAAAATTGGATTTACACCATTTTTGGGACGGAAAATTAAAGATTTGACGCATAACTGTGGTTATGGTTTCAAATAATCGATATTCATTTTAGGACATATGTTTATAGGAAACCAAGTCTTATTTTGACTCCAGCAATACGCTCTTAATTTGTAACACCACGTATAATCGTCTTCTTTCTATTACTAATTCAATCGTTTGTTCTTCCTCTTCCATTTCTAAGGCAAAATCTAAGAAACTAATAGCAATATTATATTAAATTTATATTATAACACTAATATTAACCTATAAATTTAATAGTAAATACATTTAAATTAAAAAACAAGAAAGGATAATAAGCTATAATAGGGAGATCCATCATTAAATTCGTTGTCTTATTGATATCCTTTGTAGGAAAATCTACTTCAAAAACCAATAATAGAACTATAAGAAATCTTTTCTCTTCGTAAAATTTGGATATCAGATGAAAACAGAAACAATAAAAAGCATACGTAACTTAAAAGATCGATAATGACCAATGATATTTCCGTAATAATTGACATTGATATCATTAATTTGAATTGTTGGCTGTGGCTAATGTTTGTAGATTGGATGGTATAAGAATGCATAGAGTCGAACGACGCCGAATGACATAGAGAAACGGTTAACGAGTGCTAATCTCGCATAGAAAGAAACTTTCTCTCTATATTTTTTCTTATCTATTTTTATGTCTATCGAGTTAGAAAGTTCCGGTGCTGTTTGTCTGAAGACTTTTACATCTGGGTTAGTAATTTTGTGTTAAAACAATAATTACCCGCATCCGCCATTTCGTCATCGTCGTCTCCCCATCCCTCGACTTCTTTCATGGTTTCCGCGGCAACCGGTTCGGCGACTAGTTTGCTCGAAGTGGTTTGGGCAGCCGTGTTTTCAAAGTAACTCTATAAAAAAACCCAGAGTACATACATATACTGTGTGCAACAATGATCAAGCACTTTTATCGAAAAGTATCCCAAATAAAGTTGTATATTTTTATTTACAATAGTTCATATACCAAATAAAGTTTCGTGCACGTCCCGTTTGACATAATTTAATTGACAACCATATAAATTTGCCGCCCCTTGACTCTGGTTGGAAATGAATGACACATCACACCCCTGTTAAAAAAGTGTCACGACTCAAAAACTGTTATTATATAATATGTTGTTTTATCTTGCATTAAGCGTCACTTCTACGTTTTAAGTATTTATCGTGAGATGGCAATGAGGCAATTTTCTATTGCGAAGGTTATTACAGCAAGTATTCTATCACAATGTCACTTTTAACAGTGAGCACGTCAAGATTCATCAAGGAGTCTATTATTAGACATATCTGATAATTATAATTATTAAAATACTGTTGCATTTTGAGTTGTGTCAATATTTAAATTTAATTGTCCTATTCCTTAAATATTACTGTTTATTAAAACCGATGCCAATAATTTCAAAATAATCTGATGTTCTTTATTTAAAATATGACCGTTTTTTTTGTTTAAACAAATCAAGTATCGAATCCAGGTCAGCTGATATTATAATTATATAACATTATTAACTTAATAATGGTTCTTTGATTTTTAGGAGACGGAATTTTAAAAGTATCTGAAATACAGTTCGTAGAAAATGAAAATGCTGCACCTCATATTGACTGCAATACGAACTGTCATACGGTCACGGATAAAGATAATAACAAACCTAACACTTCACTTTGACTTTTCACCATAACTGAAAAACGACCTTCAAATCTTGAACTCTTGGTTAGAGATTAAATGAATTAACTATTAATCTTATACTAGTGATACTAGATCAAGTAATACTTCCTGTTCGGGTTGTAGTAATAATTCAAGTTGCAGTATCGACCTCAAACATTGTTGGCCAGATAGTAGACACTCGATTTGTTAATGGTTAATAAGCAGGCAATCAAGAATCAAAAAAATTAAGGAAAAAATATATAATTGTCAGAAAGTAAACTTGTCAATTCTTATACAGCAAACATTTCAATAGCGAATATTAAAATTCCAAACGTTCAAGATACAGCTCCTCAAGCGGTAGATACTCAAATTCTCAAGCCTAAAAAAGAGACAAGAAGACATTAGCACTGATAGAGAAGAATGATTAAGCAATAAAGCGAGGAAGTTGTGAAACTAAGGACAAGCATACATCTCAAGATCTGAATTACAAAAATACGTGAATAAAGATCTTAATAACCGAATTACAAAAACAGTCTTCAACAGTTGAGAAAGGATTTCAAGAAGTAGAGTTAAAAGGTGAACATAAAAGCCATAAAAAATTGATGTATCCATTAAAGCCGGAGTTTGTGACCATATTAACACTAAATTCTACGTATTGACAATCATTACCTTCGCAAAGCAAACTACTATAGGATATCAAAACAAAAATTACAAAACTCTATTACCTCACGTAAATTTAGTGATCTCAAAAAGTTTTAATTTTAAACTACATTTTTTATTACCAGAAAAAATCGTCGCGAGTTGTGTAATGCTTATGAAATTGCCTGAGGAGATGCTTCCGAAAGTGGGAAATTAAGTATTTATCACATTTAGAAAAAAAAGATTTGTCAAGAAAAGAAAAGACCAGGAAAATGAAAAAGCTGGTCCCAGTTACAATGTGTCAGTTTATGATCTGCAAGCAGTTATTCCTGTTCCTCAAGGAATTGTATCCGTTTTTTATTAGAAATCAAAATTGATTTTCCCGTATAATACGCATAAAATACGCCTTAAACTACGCCCAATAACTCATAAATATATAGTCAGGGGATATAATCGCATAGAGTGAAGGAGATTCTGATAATTCAACTATTGAAAAGGTTTTAAAGAAAAGTTTTAAAATTTAGTCCTATTTACGTTCCTAGTCAGTACGCACAAAATATTCATACAGCAGAAAAAAGAAAGAACCGTATCATGTAAATGAATTCGGTCATCGAAGTTTTAATTCACTTAAAATAAAACATTGTGTGTCGAGAGATAGACATGACAGGCTCTAAATTCTTAAAGATTACCGACGTAAAGGTTCTTAAATTAAACCAAGAAAAACCTACCACTCTATACTATAAAATATCCTATAAAAATGAAAAGTTTAAGCAAATAGATCTATGCAGAAAACAAAAATACTCTACAAAAAGCCTACAAAAGTTAACTAAGCATTAAATAATCCTTTGTAATAAAAAAATAAACTTTTTCTAAAAGTTTTTTTCTGTAGATATTTAGCTAGCTTAATTTGTGTCACAATATAGATGTATATATTTTTTGACTAGAAACTCCAAAAAACTATATTTTTTAACAAGTTACTGCACCAATAACATAAAACTAAATATATTTACTAACGTTACTCAACTATTATATAAGTTATAGAAACTCAATATGAATATCTCAAGTGAATTTAATTCTTCAATTTCACTGTTCTCAAAACTATGTTTTTTGAGTTGTGAATCTCTCTTAGGGCGAAGACGGTATGTTGCTTTGTGTCGGCCAAGTTTGATTTGTTTATTTGCGTTTTGTTCTTTAACTAAATTTATAAAATAAGTTAAGTCAGACATCAATACATATTATGTATGTTACGTGCATCGAAATTAATTTGATGCGAACTAAATGTAACAAACCATGTTTATGGGAAGTAACCAAATTATTGCTAAAACATAAGAGTAAACAACTTACCCTGCTGACGGTCAATAAAGGCCAATTGCTCTCAGCTTGCTGAATGGGTAAGGGAGGTTTCAATATTGTCGCCTTCGGATCGACGTCAGGCAATTTTTTAACGTCACCGATTTCCTCTCTTAGCTGTTCGGCCTCCTCGGCCATTCCGTGGGTGGCGGCGGTTAAATATGCGAGCGATAATTGGTTCGTCGTTTTAAGGACTTTAACTCGCTCAGCAAAATCGCCTAAAAGGAGGATTGTATATATTAAAATGTACGTTCCCATCCAGAGGTTCAAGTACAACTTTAGCAAGCCGTAGGGTTTCTGTCGAAACTATCAGAAGAAGACTTCGCGTAATTATTTAGCAAAAGAGTTAATAAGAATTTCAGGTCAAAAGAAACCTGACCGAAAAATGAAAAAAACCAAACTTTGAAGGTTGATATATCGGCTCCTATGGGAGCTATCGGGAAAATTCCAACGGTTTTGTCTTAGTTTCGTGATTCTAAATCCAACGAGACCATCCGCAAGGTCGTAGCTCTTCTAATAGCTGAGACATGGCATTTTTGATGCCCATTTTTGGCCTCAAAAACGGACGTCGAAAACGACTTTTTCAGGATTTTCAAAGTGCTCTCATTCCCTTAGTTCTGCTCGGATCCTGTTATAACCCGGTGTTTTCGTAATCTAGGTGACCCAAATAAGACGCTGGTATATTTAGTTTGATTTCGAAAAAAATGAATTTTTGGTGAAAAAATTCGATACGGGGGGGTATACCCGAAAAATGAAAAAACCCAAACTTTGAAGGTCGATATCTCGACTTCTATGGTAGCTATCGGGAAAATTCCAACGGTTTTGTCTTAGTTTCGTCATTCTAAATCCAACGAGACCATCCGCAAGGTCGTAGCTCTTCTAATAGCTGAGATATGGCATTTTTGATGCCCATTTTTGGCCTCAAAAACGGACGTCTAAAAAGACTTTTTCAGGATTTTCAAAGTGCTCTCATTCCCTTAGTTCTGCTCGGATCCTGTTATAACCCGGTGTTTTCGTAATCTAGGTTACCCAAATAAGACGCTGGTATACTTAGTTTGATTTCGAAAAAAATGAATTTTTGGTGAAAAAATTCGATACGTGGGGGTATACCCGAAAAATGAAAAAACCCAAACTTTGAAGGTCGATATCTCGACTTCTATGGGAGCTATCGGGAAAATTCCAACGGTTTTGTCTTAGTTTCGTCATTCTAAATCCAACGAGACCATCCGCAAGGTCGTAGCTCTTCTAATAGCTGAGATATGGCATTTTTGATGCCCATTTTTGGCCTCAAAAACGGACGTCGAAAACGACTTTTTCAGGATTTTCAAAGTGCTCTCATTCCCTTAGTTCTGCTCGGATCCTGTTATAACCCGGTGTTTTCGTAATCTAGGTGACCCAAATAAGACGCTGGTATATTTAGTTTGATTTCGAAAAAAATGAATTTTTGGTGAAAAAATTCGATACGGGGGGGTATACCCGAAAAATGAAAAAACCCAAACTTTGAAGGTCGATATCTCGACTTCTATGGGAGCTATCGGGAAAATTCCAACGGTTTTGTCTTAGTTTCGTCATTCTAAATCCAACGAGACCATCCGCAAGGTCGTAGCTCTTCTAATAGCTGAGATATGGCATTTTTGATGCCCATTTTTGGCCTCAAAAACGGACGTCGAAAACGACTTTTTCAGGATTTTCAAAGTGCTCTCATTCCCTTAGTTCTGCTCGGATCCTGTTATAACCCGGTGTTTTCGTAATCTAGGTGACCCAAATAAGACGCTGGTATACTTAGTTTGATTTCGAAAAAAATGAATTTTTGGTGAAAAAAATCGATACGGGGGGGGTATACCTGAAAAATGAAAAAACCCAAACTTTGAAGGTCGATATCTCAACTTCTATGGTAGCTATCGGGAAAATTCCAACGGTTTTGTCTTAGTTTCGTCATTCTAAATCCAACGAGACCATCCGCAAGGTCGTAGCTTTTCTAATAGCTGAGATATGGCATTTTTGATGCCCATTTTTGGCCTCAAAAACGGACGTCGAAAACGACTTTTTCAGGATTTTCAAAGTGCTCTCATTCCCTTAGTTCTGCTCGGATCCTGTTAGAACCTGGTGTTTTCGTATTCTAGGTGACCCAAATAAGACGCTGGTATACTTAGTTTGATTTCGAAAAAAATGAATTTTTGGTGAAAAAATTCGATACGGGGGCGTATACCCGAAAAATGAAAAAACCCAAACTTTGAAGGTCGATATATCGGCTCCTATGGGAGCTATCGGGAAAATTCCAACGGTTTTGTCTTAGTTTCGTCATTCTAAATCCAACGAGACCATCCGCAAGGTCGTAGCTCTTCTAATAGCTGAGATATGGCATTTTTGATGTCTATTTTTGGCCTCAAAAACGGACGTCGAAAACGACTTTTTCAGGATTTTCAAAGTGCTCTCATTCCCTCAGTTCTGCTCGGATCCTGTTATAACCCGGTGTTTTCGTAATCTAGGTGACCCAAATAAGACGCTGGTATACTTAGTTTGATTTCGAAAAAAATGAATTTTTGGTGAAAAAAATCGATACGGGGGGGTATACCCGAAAAATGAAAAAACCCAAACTTTGAAGGTTGATATCTCGACTTCTATGGTAGCTATCGGGAAAATTCCAACGGTTTTGTCTTAGTTTCGTCATTCTAAATCCAACGAGACCATCCGCAAGGTCGTAGCTCTTCTAATAGCTGAGATATGGCATTTTTGATGCCCATTTTTGGCCTCAAAAACGGACGTCGAAAACGACTTTTTCAGGATTTTCAAAGTGCTCTCATTTCCTCAGTTCTGCTCGGATCCTGTTATAACCCGGTGTTTTCGTAATCTAGGTGACCCAAATAAGACGCTGGTATACTTAGTTTGATTTCGAAAAAAATGAATTTTTGGTGAAAAAAATCGATACGGGGGGGTATACCCGAAAAATGAAAAAACCCAAACTTTGAAGGTTGATATATCGGCTCCTATGGGAGCTATCGGGAAAATTCCAACGGTTTTGTCTTAGTTTCGTCATTCTAAATCCAACGAGACCATCCGCAAGGTCGTAGCTCTTCTAATAGCTGAGATATGGCATTTTTGATGCCCATTTTTGGCCTCAAAAACGGACGTCGAAAACGACTTTTTCAGGATTTTCAAAGTGCTCTCATTCCCTTAGTTCTGCTCGGATCCTGTTATAACCCGGTGTTTTCGTAATCTAGGTGACCCAAATAAGACGCTGGTATACTTAGTTTGATTTCGAAAAAAATGAATTTTTGGTGAAAAAATTCGATACGGGGGGGTATACCCGAAAAATGAAAAAACCCAAACTTTGAAGGTCGATATCTCGACTTCTATGAGAGCTATCGGGAAAATTCCAACGGTTTTGTCTTAGTTTCGTTATTCTAAATCCAACGAGACCATCCGCAAGGTCGTAGCTCTTCTAATAGCTGAGATATGGCATTTTTGATGCCCATTTTTGGCCTCAAAAACGGACGTCGAAAACGACTTTTTCAGGATTTTCAAAGTGCTCTCATTCCCTTAGTTCTGCTCGGATCCTGTTAGAACCTGGTGTTTTCGTATTCTAGGTGACCCAAATAAGACGCTGGTATACTTAGTTTGATTTCGAAAAAAATGAATTTTTGGTGAAAAAAATCGATACGGGGGGGTATACCCGAAAAATGAAAAAACCCAAACTTTGAAGGTTGATATATCGGCTCCTATGGGAGCTATCGGGAAAATTCCAACGGTTTTGTCTTAGTTTCGTGATTCTAAATCCAACGAGACCATCCGCAAGGTCGTAGCTCTTCTAATAGCTGAGATATGGCATTTTTGATGCCCATTTTTGGCCTCAAAAACGGACGTCGAAAACGACTTTTTCAGGATTTTCAAAGTGCTCTCATTCCCTTAGTTCTGCTCGGATCCTGTTAGAACCTGGTGTTTTCGTATTCTAGGTGACCCAAA
Source organism: Anthonomus grandis grandis (assembly GCF_022605725.1). NCBI lineage: Eukaryota > Metazoa > Arthropoda > Insecta > Coleoptera > Curculionidae > Anthonomus > Anthonomus grandis. The sequence continues at coordinate 29,192,620 of NC_065554.1, forward strand.
TAAGACGCTGGTATACTTAGTTTGATTTCGAAAAAAATGAATTTTTGGTGAAAAAAATCGATACGGGGGGGTATACCCGAAAAATGAAAAAACCCAAACTTTGAAGGTTGATATATCGGCTCCTATGGGAGCTATCGGGAAAATTCCAACGGTTTTGTCTTAGTTTCGTGATTCTAAATTCAACGAGACCATCCGCAAGGTCGTAGCTCTTCTAATAGCTGAGATATGGCATTTTTGATGCCCATTTTTGGCCTCAAAAACGGACGTCGAAAACGACTTTTTCAGGATTTTCAAAGTGCTCTCATTCCCTTAGTTCTGCTCGGATCCTGTTATAACCCGGTGTTTTCGTAATCTAGGTGACCCAAATAAATTGGTGTTTGGACCGTGGCAATTGTATTATTGAAAATTGGACAAATTATAAATGAAGATAAATTGCGAGTATTAAGGTACAAACATTAACGCATGCGAAATTACACCTAAAAGACATAAATAAAAAGATTTATTAACGAAATTAAGAAAACATATCGCCCTATTTATTAATTATAATTTAAAGTAATGCTTATCGACTGAAAAAAAGATCTGAAATTATATGGTAGAAATTGTAACTGAATGACCGTTCAAAAATGAAAGTTTTGGGTTTTAAATTACAAACCTGGCGCAATGACGAGTGATTCTGTCATTGATATCACACCTCTTGATTGAACGCAATTCTCAGATATATATATAGTCAAATTTGGATTTTGAAAAACTATGTTAAAACCTTTGTAAACTAACCTTTTCTATAATTCGGAAAAGCTCATATTTTCTTAAAATAAGGTACAAATAGTTGTTTTCAAAATACAAAAACCACAAAAAAACTGTAAATCACATTGTGTTTTATTAGGAATTAATCCTGCAACATTGCAACTGGTTTTACTCGTCAATTAAAAAAATCAAAAATGTCACCGAAAATTCCAAGTAAAAATTGCAGATGAAAAGTCCCATAAATCGCATTGATTTTAATTCAAAATTTACAAATTTCTCAAAATATTAAAACAAAAATCCTAAAAAATTGCAGCAAAAATTCCCAAATTTTTTGCAAATTTTGCAAAATAACAATTGGTTAAAACAATGTATATCAAATAAACATAAACACAAATATTGTTTCCGCATCTCCATTTCAAGCCAAATACCTTAAATAACATACATAAAGCATTCTATACACAGGATAGATTTAATCAGTTCAATAGACACAATACAATTATTTATTTTATATTTTCGTTATCTTAAATGACTAAGGGAAATATAAAGATATTATTAAAATCATGGGAAAATGATGGAGTAATATTTTAAATCATGTGTCAATATCAGAACTTGATTAAAATAAAGAAATCGGCTGAGTGATATAAGACAAGAAGCGATTATTTCAAACAATAAATCAACGTTTGAAACAAAAATGAAAGATGTTATTATTAAACCATTATATAAAAATGGTGACAAGCAAATGGTGTGGAATTACAGACCAATAATTTCTCTTTTATCAATTTTTTCAAAAATCGTAAAACTTAAATGTAAAATATTTTCTGATTTACAATTTGAGCGAGCGAAGATTCACACAGAATACAATTTTCTACATCTCATATCGTCGCCTTGCACACATAGGGGCGTATCTGAAATATTTGTATTTTACAGGAAAAGAATTTTAAGATGTTGGCCCAAGAGACACTCTCGCTGTGAGAACACGATTTGGAATTTCCTTAAATTTTGTGCTCATGTGGGCATCTATGATTAGAACAATTTGCTATTATGAAATTTTAGATAAGTTTTCCAGTTTTTCCAAAAATCAAAAAAAGATTGGGATACGCCTTTTTGTGTGCTGTAATCGAATTGTTTTAAAAAAGTTACGCCCTTTGCAAAATAACAACAACCCATGGTAATCAAACTTTTATTCGAAAAATTACACATTTATTAAGTTTCAAATTAACCTAGTACTTCAAAGAAATGAAAAGTGGAAATCCTGGCCTGGCCTTAAAAAAATTCTTATCGCAAAAAAATTAATTTAGGTTCCTTAACGCCCTTAACACTATCAGCTTTATAAGAATAAGTAAACATTTTTGTAAATTTTTTAACTTAAAAAATATATCATAATAAACCAAAAGTAAAAAACTCTAACAAAAAAACTGAACTGTTTATAACATAAAACGATAAAAAAAGGGACTTATTCATGTGGGAGAGATCTGTAAAATGACACATGCTCCTGAGATCGAATTACAGGAGTTTCTCCACTACACAAAGAAATTAGGTCCTGATATTTTAGACATGTTATCTTTGGTCGTCCATTGTTAAGTTCTCCGAGGGAAAAATGATCTATGTTTGTTCTCTTCAATGTGAGGCTTCTATAATGTTCATCACAGTGAGACACTTTAAAAAAATATTATCTGGACTTTCCTTTTCAACTTTAATTTCAAAGATTTCTGTCCAGTTGATGTGGTTTCTGTTATCATCTTGGCGTATGCTTAAAACTCTTAAATCTTTCGACAAGCCTTTAAAATCTATGAAATCGGTTTAAATTCATTGGAATTACATTATAGGGATTTTTAGCCCTAGCTAATCTGAAAATCGGAATAAACTGAGATGGAACAAATATGTTTCCTGAACGCGAAATGGCAGTACTTATGGTACTATGGACTTCCCTTCACTTTGACCATGAAAGGGCTCAAAAAATGAAAGACGAATTTGCCTAATGTTCTTGCTGCTTCTTACAAAATATAGTAACATTATAGCGACTATGGAATTTTTATTTTGGCCGCTACAGCCATCGGCAAATAAATCTGCAGATTTAACCTCTTTTTCATCGTAATGCATCAAAAATTTGTAGATACATGTTGATATTTCCGATGAGCCTCTTTTGCTGTCAATTTCACTCCATGTATAGAAAAAACATTCCTTAGATACCAAATTGTATAGTGTAAACAATACTATTAAAAAGGCGTATCTAAGATACGCCTTTTTGTCTGCTATTTTAAAATGACTTGATGAGATACGCCTAAACAGTTTGCGTGCATAACCCAGGCAATAAATTATATTGAGTTACGCCCTTTTGAGAGCAGCTAGAAAACACCAAATTTGTCAACCTCCGGGCGAAATCCAAAAAAATTAAAATTATGAGTTACGCCCCTTTGTATGCAAGGCGACGATATATCTGATACAATGGACAACAGTGAAGCTTACCCATGCCATTCGCAGCCTATAATAATTTTCTCTCAAAACTTGGAAATTTATCAAATATTTCAAAATATAGTTATGCCTTAAGGGTTAAATTTCACGGTGTGAGTACTGATGGAGCCATGACAGCTTACCATGCATTCATTCAGTCGAAAATACGATATGGTCTTATTTTTTTGGGACATTTCCGTGGAAATTGATAGAATACGAGATGTATAAGACGTATCTTTGGAAAGTGCCAGATAGTTGAAGAAGCGTATTTTAAGAGAAATGAAATTTGACCCTAATTTCCATGTATATACTGATGATCTGTTCGAAGACTTTAGATATGATCATACATACTTAACTAGACGCAAGACTCGTTTTTTACCAGAAAAATTCAATTTTAGCTATATACAAATAAATGTTGGTTATTTCGTTTTAAAATTTTTAGTAATAAGCTTTTTATTCATTGGAGGAGTTCTTTCAAGAATCTATTGCAGTGTAGTTTCCCTAGTTTAATTTTCTGTTTTTTTTTGTTACATTTAAACATTTTTCTTTTTTTTTGTATTAAATTTATTTTTTTTTGACAAATTAATGTTCAATGCCTACTTTCTGGCTATCGGCTATATTTAAAAAAATAAAACGAATCAAACAAATGAACATTTTTTCCCAAACTAAAACTTTAGATCTGCGCCAGTTATACTGACTTAAATACAAATATAACACACAAGACGAAATTCGTCAATATATACAACAATAACGAATAAAACTCATAGCCAAAGAAGCGTGAAATACTTTTCTTCAAGATTGTATAAAATGCTTCTTGAGCACTTAATTAAAACTTTTCAACACTAAAATTAAAGACTGGATATATTTAAAATGGCAGAGACGCTAAAAAGATTTAGGGAGGGTTCCCTTAAACCTTTGATATTCCTTAGGTTTACAGGCAAGGGTGGCTTGGCCGTAATAGGTTGAGTAAAGAACCACTTGATTGTAGAATTCAAAACTGGTTTATTCACCCAAAACTACAACTATTTATATCAGTCTTAAATCAACAATTCGTGGTGATTTTCAAAACTAAGATGTTTTCTCTTTACTATACTTCCCAATGATGAAACCTTGCAAATTGTTTTAAAAAACTAAACAGTTCGTGATTCGGGTGACAGACCTATGTTTTTATAAACTATACTACGCACCTTGACGGACTAACATAAACAGTTTTATATACTTAAGTAAAAAATAGAATTTTTAAATTAATAAATTTAAAATTAAAAATGTCGATTAGACAGACGCTTTTAATGATTTAATTAATTTGAAATTCCTGGACTTAATTATATCATGGATGTAACTGTGATTACTGATTCACACCAAATTTTGACAAAATTCTAAATTTGGCTCCTTATTGACACTTCTTGTGCTTCAGCGGTGTTTCTTTCATATGTTATTATATACTTTAGATTGTGCTTACATTTTGTAACTAATAAATGTAAATATTGTTATTATTTTTATACTTACCTAAAAGCAGAGCACCGTGATACTGGGCCGATCTGGCCTTCCGAATTTCCGCAATCTTAGTCATTTTCCTCAGTTTCTCCAAATTGCCGGTGATCAAATATAAAAATGACAATTTTTCAAAACTCTTGGTCCTCTGATAGCACATCTCTACGACTTGATGGTTACCCTACCAAATCCCTTAGTTATTACCCCTTTAACGTGGTAAAAAATTGTATAAATTACCTGCCATAGGGCCGCTTGCGCTAACTGATCCCAACAATTCTTATCGTTCAAAGATTTGGCGGCCTCCAAAGCGATCTCGATGTTTCCGCATTCCAGAGCTAACGTGAACCTCGTCTTATCATCTTTTACGAAATGTAACGCCACCTCTGGATAACCTTTCTGTTGCAAGTAGGAAATTATCGATTGCCCTACTAGCCGCGATTTTTGAACCATATATAACACCTAAAAAAAATATTGAGAAGTTAATTTTATTAAAACAACAACGAAGAAATATATCACACTTCTTCATATCTGTGATTGATGAGGGCCAGTTTGAATTTATACTCCGTAGGATCGATAGTGAAGATTCTCGATTTGCATTCGCGATCTAAGCAAAATACTTGACTCCCTTTAACTCTTGTGATGTAAATCGGCAGGTCTAGGGTGCGAATTATTCCATGATCACTAAAAGTGACATTTATTAACATTTCTTCTCTTAAAAACGTATATGACTTACCCATTTGTAAGGGTGTACTTAATATGATTGCTGGTGGTGTAAATAAATACTCCAGAGTCGTCCCAGGCACCGGATTTCACTCTGGTATTCTCATGTAATGAACATAAAACGTCCAGTTTTCTATTGCATACTGTTACGGTATGTTTAGCTAGTAGAGCTATGTGCGCCATATCGCTTGACCATACTACGTACCGGCATTTATTGATTTTTACTAAAATAGTGAGAAAATGTTAACAAAAATTATATGGGATAAATGCTTTGACAGACATTAAAGGAAGAGAAATAGTGAAAAGCATAACAAAATATGGTATACGGTATTTGATGCACTTAGGCGGTAAAAATATTAAAAAAGTTGTTCTTTATCACACCCTCCTCGCACTTATCCAAAAAATTGTTCACCTTGAGCCAAAGTCCTTTTTTGTTGCACATCGAATAAAGTGACATGCTCCGTATCCCTTAATAACAGCATTCCAGTTCCCGCATAAAAGATCTCATCGCACGTGGGGGTTTGCACTTTCTTTGTCACCTCGTTTTTCAAGTTTTTAATGACGATTTGATGGCCTCGGTCTAAAACGGCGAATCTAAAAGAACGTGTGAGTTATTTCATTTTAGTCAGTAGGTTTTTTTTGTTGGTTATAGATCGACGTTTCGATCTCTATCAGATGATACTCAGGACTCTAAAACATGCACAAAAACTGAACTGAAATTATCAATTCTGGCACAGTTATTTTATTTTAACTAGTTTTTAAAATATATAGACATTTTGTTGAATTTTTGAAAAAAAAATCGGTTTCTCTAAAATATTTTTTTTCTTGAAAACCTGTTAATTTTTTGAAAAACGCTGAAATAGGTGTCTAGTCGAATTATTCGAGGAATATGTGTACAGGTTTTCAGAATTTTATTTTTACTGGTTTTTGGGTTATAGGTATTTTGTGAAATTTTTGGACCTTTCCAAAAAATATTTTTTCTCAAAATTCTGTACACTTTTTTTAAAAACGTTAAAATAGGTGTCCAGTCAAATTATTCTGGGAATATACAGTGGTGGCCAAAAGTATGGAAACTTTAAACTCTTTTAAAAAATGCAGAAAATATCGAAATGCGAAAACTCTCAAAAATATAAATAAACAGCTTATCAGCAAGTAAAGAAATTCCAATGGAGGTAAAGCAAAAGAATGTTGTTTATTAGTTTTGATGAAAGAGGAGTTATTTCTCTGTGGCCAAATGTAAGGAAACCTTTAATAAAATCATAATAATTGTTTACTACAAGCTGTTTAACGGTACGATTTTGTTTGAGTGAAGACAGGCATCATGCCTTAGTGTAAATACTTATCTAGTGATTTAAAAAGTAAAATAGTTGAACTATACCAGAAGGATTATAAACAAATTGAAATAAGTAAAAATTTTAACATTTTAAAATGCACTGTTTCAAAAATAATTAAAAAATTTGAAGAGAGAGGAAATGTTTTGGTAGCCCACAAGCAAGGAAGACCAAGAAAGTTCTATGAAGGTAATGAAAAGAATATCGATGAACGACCCAAAGAAAACTTCTATAAATATTTCTGGAGAAATGAGTGAAATGGGGATTTCTGTGTCTGCTCGCATAGTGAGAAGAAGGCTAAATGAAGTGGGGCTTTTTGGAAGAGTTGCTGTAAAGAAACCACTAATATCAAAGAAAAAAAAAAAGTATCGCTTGAAATTTGCACGAGATCATCTTACCGGGTCTCACCAAATGTGGAATACTGTATTGTTTAGTGACGAAAGTATTGAATATTTTTTTCAATTTTTTATTCAATTATTTGAAAGTGTCGGGAGACATTATGTCCGGCGACCAAAAGGTACAAGGTACAGCCACAAATACCAAATGCCTACGGTAAAACATGGTGGTGGAAGCGTAATGGTGTGGGGTTGTTTCTCCCGATCAGGTGTTGACCCCTTGGTTAAAATTGATGGAATAATGAACCGTTTTCTATAAAAAGACATATTGGAAAACAACATGTTGCCTTATGCTGAGGAGGAAATGCCATTGAGATGGTTGTTTCAGCAAGACAACGGCCCTAAACACAAGTACCAATTTGTGAAAAACTGGTTAAATGAACAGAGCATTGCTTTAATGGATTGGCCTTCACAGTCCCCAGATCTGAATCCCATAGAGAATTTATGATATCATTTGGACAGGAAGATTCGAAACCATTCGATTTCAAACAAGGCTCAACTGTGGGAAATACTGCGAACTGAGTGGGCTGCCATTTCCAGTGAAGACTGTGCGAAGACTTGTCGATTCTATGCCACGAAGATGTAGAGAAGTAATAAATTCGGAGGGATATGCCACAAAATATTAGCAGATTTTGATTTAGATGTAATTTATATAAATAACTTTCTTCAGTTTCCAAACTTTTGGCCAAGAAAATATTAATTTTATTTCATTTTCTTTTTATAATACGTTTAATTTCAAATTAATACGTTAAGTTAGGTAATTTATTATATATACTTTATCACAATATGAGTAACTTTATTATAGTTCCTGGTTTCTTAAAAAAAAAAATACAAATTAAAAAAGTTTCCATACTGTTGGCCACCACGGTATATAGAAATTTTGAAAATTTTATTTTCACTGTTTTTTGAGTTAAGGACATTTTGTAAAATTTTTGAAAAAAAAATCGACGTTTCAAAAAAAAATGTTTTTTCAAAACCTTGACGATTTTTTCTTAAAACACTGAAATATGTGTCCAATCGAATAAGCCCATGAATACGTGTAGAAACTTTCAGAATTTTATTTTTATTGGGTTTTGAGATATGAGCACTTCATTAAATTTTGGGAAAAAAATGGACCTTTCTAAAAAAATTGTTACTCAAAATTTTGTTTATTTTTTTTTTGAAAAACGCTGAAATAGGTGTGTAGTTCAATCATTCCAGGAATTTATATAGAAGTTTGTAAAAATTAATTTTAACTGGTTATTGATTTATGGACAATTTGTAAATTTGTGAAATAAAAAATCGATTTCTACAAATTTTTTTTTCTCAAAACTCTCTTATTGTTTTACAAAACGTTGAAATAGGTGTCCGGTCATATTATTCTGGGAATATACAGTATCGGACAAAAATTAAGCGACCCTATAATATTCCTAAAAAACTTTGTGACTGTATACCTCGTATAATTAGGAACAATTTTGTAGTATCAGTACATACCTTTGTTAATCGTATTTAAACAATCTTTGCCTCTTGTGATGAATAGCAAGAGATTAGTAAATTGTTGTATGTTTTCATGGACAAAAATAAAGCGACTTGATCGATATTGTTCATACCATTAGTAGGTAAACATTGGTTTTGGTCGGTATCAAATCTATATTTTGTTTAAAAATGCCTCGTGGTAAAAGTTTTTCTATTGATCTTAAAGAAAGGATTATTGCATCGTATAAGATGGGAAATACCACAATACGTAATAACAAGAACTAAGGGTTTTAAAATCTGTTCTGTCGAGGACCATTTAGAACTATCGAATTAGAGGAAAAGTTGTTAACCGAAAACAGACGGGTAGACCGAGAAAAACTTGAAAGAAATTGGATAGAAAAATTAAAAGGATCTCCCAGGCAAATCCTTTTCTGTCAGCAAAGCAAATTCTGGCTGAAACTGGGGGCTCTAATGTTTCCTCTCGAACGATACAGCGCAGACTAGTTAAAGCAGGCTTAAAAGCATGCAAACCTGCCAAAAAACCGCTTCTTAGTAAGAAGAATATTAAAGCACGTCTTCTGTTTGCAGAACAACATGCTCACTGGACACCAGAGCAATGAAAAAGGACTTTTTAGTGATAAGTCGAAGTTTAATTTATATCAAAGTGATGGTGTTCAATATGTTCGTCGTATTGCAGGTAAAAGACGACCCAAAGTATATCCAAGGTACTGTAAAACAGGAGGTGGCAACGTGTTAGTGTGGGGTTGTTTCTCTGGCTATGAAATGGGACCAATTTACCAAATTGAGGGCCTTATGGATAGGTTTAAGTATAAATATATCCTTGAAAATGTCATGCTACCTTATGCGGAATGGAATATGCCACTACGTTTTGTTTTCCAACACGACAATGATCCAAAATGTATAAAAGAATGGTTTAATGAAAATAAAATAGCCATTCTGAAATGGCCAGCCCAATCGCCCGATCTTAACCCGATCGAAAACCTGTGGGAAATTGTGGATAGGCAACTTAGAAGTAAAACCTATAAAAACCAAGAGTACATTTTTGAAGAAATTAAAAATATATGGAAAAATATTGATCAAGATATAATTGACAATTTAATTTCTTCCATGCCTCAAAGGTGCCGCCAGGTAATCGCAAATAAAGGCTTGTGGACTAAATATTAAGGGCGCAATCTGATAATGTTTTCTTTTTCTTTTTATGATCTTGTTTATACGGAAGAATTTTGGTATGTTATGTAATAAATATATGTTTATTAATGAGTGTATTTGTTTTATTGAGTTTTAATTCTTCTTGCGTTTTTGCTTTTTTAATAAAAGAAAAAAACTGTATCGTCGCTCTATTTTTGTCCGATACTGTATATAGAAATTTTGAAAATTTTATTTTCACTGTTTTTTGAATTAAGGACATTTTGTAAAATTTTTGAAAAAAAATCGACACTTCAAAAAAAAAAATTTTTCCAATACCTTGATTTTTCTTAAAATACTGAAATATGTTGCCAATCAAATAATCCCAGGAATATGTGTAGAAACTTTCAGAATTTTATTTTTATTGGTTTTTGAGATATAAACACATTTTTCTCAAAACTCTCTTAGTTTTTTACAAAACCTTGAGATAGGTGTCCGGTCATATAATTCTGGGAATATGTATAGAAATTTTCAAAATTTTATTTTCATTGTTTTTTAAATTAAGGGCATTTTGTAAAATTTTTGAAAAAAATCGACTTTTCAAAAAAAAATTTTTTTTCAAAACCTTAACCCTCGTCTTCCCGGGTGGGGTACAAATGTACCCCATACATCTCTTTTCTTGCATATTTGCCCAAAAAAAGCTTATTTTTTGTGAAGAATTTTATTTTCTGTTAATAAAAGCTTTGTAAATATTTACTGCCTTTTAAACCACATTTTTTTCTCGGTTTTTCGAAAATAAAGTTGTTTGAATAGCCTGGGGTACATTTATACCCCACGTGGGAATGCACGCCTACTGGCTTGGCGGTGGGTTCTAAAAATAGACCATTAGTTGATTAGAGCGATCGTTGCAGTGTGCGCAGACTTATTTACTGTTTTATTTATTTCAAAGCCATTGAAGTGTTTTGTTTTAGCAGTTAGTTTTGTGGTATTTCGCTTTTTTAAAATTTAATCAAAAATGTCGAAAGGCCTTAGTGATGCCGAATTAGAACGGCTATTATATGCAGACTCCAATGATGAAATAGGGGAATTTGACGTAATTTTGTCTGACGATGAGGAAAGTGACAAGGAACCGGAAATAAATAACGAGCAGTCGGATCTTATTGAATGCGATAGTGACAGTCAAGGCACATCTATGGACGGTGGAAATCCATTTTATAAATATAAAGATGGTACCCAGTGGTCCAAAGTTCCCTATCCTCAGACACGCAGGGGAGCTAAAAATATAATAAAGAATAAACAAGGTCTTACTCCGTATAGTTCAAATTTTTCCAGTGAAATTGAAGCTTTTTTACTGTTCATATCAGATAATATATTGAATATATTAGTAGTTCAAAAATAGAAAAACTGAAGAGGTAAGTTTCCTTTTTCATTGACCTTATTTAAAATTTTATTTGATATTATTTATTAGTATTATTAGTTTTTTTTTATTTTACTGTTACTTATTAAGAATTATTTTGTTATAGGTAATAAGACAATAGAATGAAAAATATCCACATAAATTGCAACGAACTTGGCAGCTTACCGATTCTACGGAAATCAAGGCGTACCTAGGAATCCTACTGATCCAAAGAGCGCTTCAAGCAACCAAGGAGCCCCAAAAAATGTTATGGTGTACAGATAAGAAATATGTCAGGCCTATTATTCCGGCAATCGATTTCAGTTGCTTACAGCATTTATTCGATTTGACGACTATTCTACTAGACCTCAGCGTAAGATAAACGATAAATTGGCGCCAATTAGAGAAATTTTTGATTTGTTTGTTCAGAATTGTATCATGGCCTATTCACCTGGGTCACATGTTACTATCGATGAGCAACTTGTTTCCTTCAGAGGGAGATGTCCTTTTCGAGTTTACATGAAAAGTAAGGCCGATAAATATGGCCTTAAAATTTGGCGGATAGTAAAAATTCGTACAGTATAAATTGACAGGTTTATCTTGGTAAAATAAATAACAAACCAGAAAAAAATCAGGGTGAGAGAGTGGTTCTGGATCTTGTTGAACCCCTGGCACTGGATATGGAGTAACCAGTGATAACTTTTTTACAAGTCTACCACTGGCAGATAAGCTTGCTAAAAAAAAAACTTACCGTGTGTGGAACCCTGAGAAAAAATAAGTCATACATTCCAAACGAGTTGCAACCCAAATTATTTAGGCCTGAATTTTCTAATATGTTTGCATTCACAAAGGAACATACTATTGTGTCTTATACAACTAGCAAAAGCAAAGCAGTTATTTTATTGTCTACGGAACATCATGATGATACTGTTGCAGATGAAAAATATAAGAATAAACCTTATATTATACTTCATTATAATGATACAAAGGGTGCTGTAGACACCACATATAAAATGGTAAAGCAATACTCTGCTCGCAGAATTTGCAATCGATGGCCAATGGCAATTTTTGGCCAATTATTAGATATTGCGGCACTAAACTCTTTTTATTTTATGGGACATCAAGTATCCAAAAATCAAAAAATCTAAGGACGACCGACGATATTTTTTGCCTCACTTAGGAGAATCTTTGGTAAAAGAATATATTGTATGAAGATATAATAACTCAGGACGCTTGAGCAAGACGCTAAGGCAGTATATGCGCGATGTTGTTCCAGACTTGGCGTCTCCTCCAGTTGAAAACCAAAATGATAAGACCTAAAAGTGGACGTTGTTATCTCTGTGATCGAAATAGAGATCGCAAATCTAGACAACTTTGCAAGGAGTGTCAAAATTTCGTATGCGCGGAACACCATGTAAAAGAAGTGAAGTGTGTTAACTGCAAAGAAAACTAACTATGTTTTCTTCTAATTTGATTACTTACAAGTTTATTTTATGTATTTGTATAATTAAAAACATGTAAATGTATCAGTAGTATCATTTATATGATGGGGTACAAATGTACCCCACTTGGGACTTTACATAACTTTTCTAACATGGGAAGACGAAGATTAACGAGTTTTTCTTAAAATACTGAAATATGTGTCCAATCGAATAAGCCCAGGAGCACGTGTAGAAATTTTCAGAACTTTATTTCTACTGGTTTTTGAGATATAGGCCTTTTGTGAAATTTCGAAAAAATAAGTATTTATTTCTAAAACGCAGCTGCTTAGTTATAGAAATATGTTAAATTAAAGGTATTTTAACTGTTCATTAGAATATAAAATAAAATCTAAAAAAAATGAAATTTTCACCAGGTTATATTATATGCGCAAGATAGTCTCTTAAAATGATGTTTAACATTTAAGTTTTGTAGGAACTTAAATAGCTGAGAAATAAACAATTAGTTATCCCTTGGTTTTTAAGAAGAAACTCATTTTTTTTTCTCAAAAATCGCCAGATAAAGATAAGCATAGAGAAGTATGATTAAAAAAGATTCAAAAAGAAGCAGGGAATCCAAACATCTAAATATGTATAGGGGATTATATTTAAAAAAATCAAAGCCATTTTTCTATATAATATAATCAATTTTTCAAAATAATTAATTTTATGCAAAACACTTAAATTAGACTGAAGAAAATTTATTTTTCATTGAGCATTAATTACTATTTGGGAAAATTTAGATTTCATTCGTGTTTTTTTGTAACTTTTAGACTCCTGAGATCGAAACTATAGATAGTTTTTTTTAACTTATATCCAACAAAAAAATTAAGCAAGCTAAAAAACGTGTTTAGGTCCCTTTACACTAACCGGGACTTTTTTTTTTTTAAGAAAACTTACCTATTTCTGGCGACCCATAGGGCCGTTAACCCACTGGACCTTTTACTTTCCACCTCAGGTACATGATCACCGCTCTCCTGCTCTTTAGGAATCATATAAAGATCGTAAACGCTGTTGTCCAAATTGGAGGTGCGCGTGAATAACAGCACCGCATTTTCCGCCGGATTAAATGACATTCCATAGACCGGTACTTTGCCACCGCCTAAAAACGAAATTAAGAAAATTGTTCCCATTACAAACTTAAATTGCTTATAATAATCAACCTTTAATTTGAATAACGGGAGTATCCTTGGCGGTATTGAAATCCAAACGTCTCAGATAGCGCTCTTTCACGTAATAAAGTAGATTCCCGTGGACCGTGTAAGCAGGTCTTTCACGTTCCAGTTTAAAAATGATCATTCCGGCGTCGTGACCTGCCGCAAACAGGTTCAGGTTAGGATGGGAGGTCATTACCCAAAATCTCTCATGTTCTCTATAAAATAAAAAAATGATTATTCTAAATGTCTAAAGGTGGCATACGAGGCGAACCTTCTGAATGTGTGCAGGCAAACTCTCTTTTGCATACACCAGACCCGGATGCTCTTATCTTCGCTGTTGGATAAAATCAGCTCTTGACGGGGATGAAACAGGACGCAGGACACGTTGTTGTAATGTCCCCTGCAAGTATCCACTTCCCATGCTTTAGAGTCGTTCATTCTCCAGAGTTTTACTTGACGATCGTCAGCTCCGGATACTAAATGGTGGAATAGTTAGAAAATGACAAGAAATCTAAAGGCTAATAATAATATAAACGCTTGATATGAAAGAAGATTACAAGGAAGTAAAGATTCATTTATGGATTATAATATGGACCTTTAGAATTGATATTAATGAAAAGGATGCGTTATGTATGCTTAACTAAAAGGATGTTTTATAATTATTTTTTAGGTGTTTTTATGGAATATATAAAGAGTAACTTTTTATATCAATCCACAGAAATAAACAACTACTTTAACTGTCTGGACGAATCAACATACTTGAATCCAGAGGAAAATAAGTGGGTAATACTTTTTCTTCCAGGTTTTCGTGCTTAAGGTGCATATATAGTTATATTATAGAGTAAGTGATTCTAGGAGGTCGTTGCGGTTTTTATTTCGTCTAGGCAGTTAAAGTAATTTCATATGTCTTCCATAGTCAGTTGACCTAATAAATTTAAATAAATGTATACGTAACTTTTATGATACCTATATTATATTCTGCACTTAACTTTCATCAGCAAATTTTTCAAAGGTTTAATAAAGAAGTAAGACATAAAGAATTACGCAGTGGGATCTATGACTATACTATATTGGGAAAATTGATATGGATGTAACATTAAATCCTAGTTCTTGTTGGGAACATGTTAGTAGACTGGGTTCTTTTAAGTTATTACCCAAATTGTATGTACTTATGCAATAATATATAACGGAATTCTTTCCAAAATTTAACAATTAATTAATACTTATTCTTATTACCTATTTGAAATTGTTATTGCACCTAGATAACTAAATATATGTATGTATAAGCAAAACATCTATTCCTCAATAATTAAATAAATGTTTACCTTTGTAATCATACTAAAACGTATTTCACAATAAATCAATTTTGATTAAACTACATACTATAAAAATTCTTTCATTGTACAACAAATTAATACTATATAATTTACTTTTATTGTAAATTACTTTTAGGACATAGTTTTTCAACAATCTGAGGTGGCCTTAATTTATGTACCACCCCACACAACTATTAACAAAATAGAGAACCAACTAATGATTTATTAATCATAATTGTTAATATCTTATATAGAATCTATACACTAAAGTTACGAATTATTGATGCTATACTATTGACATGGGGTGTTCAGCTAAGATTTTGATCCACCACTACACCAAACTACTCTATTTAATCACATAATTGTATTAAATCTGTGTTATTAACCCATATACAATAAAAAGTTGGTCCATTTGTATTTTTTGTGGAAAACTGAGTCTTTTGAAGATTTAGGGGTAATTTAAAGTAATCAAGCCATTTTTTTCACTCTGCAAAATCTTACTAAAATTTCCACACAATTCCTCTAATTTTGTAATGTTCTAAGATATGCAAGGTTTTTTTTTATAACACAACAATTGTTTTTATCACTATTATTTATATTTGTGGCTTTTTAAATGTGACATACTGTATAGCATTGGTTATACTACTAATCTCCATACTGATTTTTTTTTTAACTTTTATAAGCTCTAAATTTAATTTTTTTTTGACAAATAGCCCTTACTCTTAAATAACGCAGATAGCATTGGCATCATTTGAAAGAAAGAAAGAAAGAAAATGTGCTATATTACGTAAGAGAAAACAAAATCTTGTGTACAAGGATCCTAAAAACTAAAAAATTCCAAATTCACTTTTAATTTCAAATTTCAAAAAAACATAACATCTAAAACATTTTACCATAAAATTTACACATTACCAAAATTAATTATAACAAAACAGATTGAAAAAAAAAAGCATCTTTTTGATAAATTTGATTAAAAAATAAGTAAAGTTGTCAATAAAACAGAATTTAGAGGAAGTAAATTAAAATATTTAATAGGAAACAAAACTAAAACACTAAAATGATGTCAGAGCACAGGTCAAAAGGTATCATTAAAAAAATCGTCAAGGCTATAATATACCCTGGATAATAAAAGTGATTTTAATTTCTTTTTGAATTTCTTAACTTCTAAAATTTGTCTGATACATAGAGGAACATGGTTGGAAATTTTTTTGCTAAGGTATATAAGTGAGTTCTTGGTGAAGGAGGATGTAGGGATTGGTAAGGGAAAATGTTAACCTGGCGAGTCATATTACCAGTGTTAGAAGGAGGTTTAGGACATTTATGAATAAAAGTCGCTGTTTCTAAGAGAAAAAAAGGTGATGGATTTTTTGAGATATAAAGAGAGGCTTACAAGAATCTCTTTACCCAGCGGAACATAAGTATCTAACTGCCTTTTTTTGAATCACAAAACTTATGTTTAATAATCCCTTGTTGCTTAAACCCCAAAAAGGCAAGCCATAACGAAGTTGGGACTCAATAAGAGAAAAGTACACTGAACGTGCAACTACCCCTCCCAGCTCATGCCCCGCCATTCTTACTGCAAAGCATCCAGAGGATAATTTTGATGCAAGATTTAGGATATGATCTTCGAAGCGAAGGCGACCATCAATGGTAATACCAAGGAACTTACAGCTTTCTTTGTTTTGCAAGGAGGAGTTTTCACTAAACATAAGGCCCTGAACGTCACACTTAAATCCCATAATAAAGGTTTTGCCCACATTAAATACAAGCCTGTTTGCAGCACACCACTCCAATAAAATCTTAAGATCCTTAAATACCTGGGCTTTAACATTATCAGAATCTCTATGATTCCATAAAATGGTGGTATCATCAGCAAACTGAACCACTTTGCCCTGCAGTTTTAATGAACCCAAATCATTTACATAGAGCGAAAATAATAGTGGTCCTAACACTGAACCCTGAGATACTCCAGTTTTAAGGGATCTGGAATCGGATAAACATCCAGATACTATAACTCTTTGGGTACGATTAGACATATAGGATTCCAGCCATTGCAATGCACACCTCTAAAGCCATAATTATTGAGCTTAGACAGCAGTATTCCATGATCTACACGATCAAATGCCTTGGATAAATCGCAAAACACTGCCGCCGCGAACTCTCCAGAATTTAAGGAAACATAGACACTCTCCAAAAAGCCTAAAACAGCATCATGAGTCCCTTTTCCTGTTTGAAATCCAAACTGATTTGCAGATAAAATGCAATTATGTTGCAAAAAAGACAAAATTCTGATTTTTGCAAGTTTTTCATCTATCTTGAAGAGGGTAGATAATATAGAAATTGGACGGAAATTACAAGGCTCACTCAAATCTCCACCCTTATAAAGAGGGATAACCACTGCCTCCTTCAAACATGTTGGAAAGATGCCATTATGAAAGGAATTGTTTATGGCAGAAGCTAAGGCACTCAATGCTGAGTCAGGCAAAAGGAGTAGTAATTTTAATGATATTCCATCAGCTCCAGCTGATTTATGGTTTTTAAGCTTTTAATTGCATCTTTAACATCAGTAAGGCTAACAGGATAAAGGAAAAAAGAATTTTGAACTGAGACTTGTTGAATATAATGCAAAGGATCAATATTAGTATTCACATCCTTGAGCAATAAATGAGGAATATTACAGTAATAATCATTTAAACTATTTGGTCTTACTTCTGGTTCTGAAACTTTCTTGTGAGAATGCCTGAAGTCATTTATAATTGACCAACACTCTCTCTGCCTATTTGGGGACACATTCAAGCGGTCACTATAATATTTAACCTTTGCTGCTTTTATCATCTTTCTGTATAGACTACGATATTTCTGATGATAAAGAATATGTGTGCATTAGTTGTATCCTTGCACAACTTAGCCAAAAAACGGAGGTTTTTAGCTGAAGTTCTGGGGCCTGCTGTGACCCATGGTTTTCTATTTTTCATTTTAAGCCTCTTTATAGGAAAACACTGATTGATCTTGTCACATAGCACATGAAATAACAAAGTAAACAGGTCAGGAGCCATTTCAACTGCATTCCAATTAACCAAAGCTGTAGTAGAAGAAAAAGCATTGAAATTTGCTCTGCTGAAAATTCTTCTTATATATGAGATGAAGGAAATACAGTGTTGCATGGAATCCTAGCGAGAATGGCTTGATGGTCAGACATACCAGATGAGAGTACTCTACATGACACATCATTTAAATTTGTACACAAATAATCAATAGTAGTTGCAGATGAGGATGTTATATGTGTGAGATTCCAACATACTTAAAAGATATGTATGATATGATGACAAGCTTAGATCAGTGAAGTTAATATTAAAGTCACCAGCCAATATAACTATGGAGTGTAGAGACAATTGGGATAATAGAGAATCAAGTTTGTCCAGGAACCTACCAATATCTCCTGTGGGTGGTCTACAAACACAAAGAACATATAAATTAAATCGCTTACAAAAACAAAGGGAGAATTTAAAAACCTTCTCCAACAGAAAGCTATCATACTTATTAATTTTACAGAAAAAAGCTTCAATTGTTTGTTTAACTAAAATAGCTGTTCCTCCATGTATGGAGTGTTGCCGACAAAAAATTGATATAGGAATATAATCAGATGTTAAGAAACATTCATTAGGCTTTAACCAGTGCTCAGTTAGTAATACAATATCAGGAAAATCACATGAATCAAGTAAAAAATGAAGCTCGTCCAATTTATTTCTTGAGACTGTATATTTAAAATAAAACTACTGAAACTTATCGCATGCTTATTTTCAATGTTATTTATAGATTGTGAGTAAGCTTCATCTTCTGTGTATTTATCTATAAAAAAGAATCCCTATCACAGTCAGTATCTAGAAGTCCAGGTTGATTACTTGGTTTTATTGTGGACACATTTTTTGATAAAATGCTACTTTTGAAATGTTTTAAAATATGGGTATACAGTATACCATGCCAAATCTGATCCAAAGTTGCTGGCATGATTAGACTCTAAAATTCTATTTAGATTAATATTATTTGCGTGAAATATTCTATGTACGTATGTATTTTTCCAGACACTTTTATGTGTTGTGAATAACTCGAAATTTCATTTACATTTAATCCTAAATAAATAAATTTATACATGACTTTCTTTAACAATCTACCATTAATATTAATGTTTAAATCATTTATTATTTTGCTTAAAAATGTTATATTTAGTTTTAAGAAGAAGAGGGAAGTGGCTGTGTTGCTCGAAGGACAATACAAATCAATCAAACCAGATGTATTCAGAGCAAAAAAAAATTGCTCTGAATACAACTTGATTGATTTGTATTTATATTTAGTTTTATTCATATTGACTATTAATTTATTCAAAAACAGCCCTACTTAAGGTAAGTACTACGGGTTTAATTAATCAAATTATTTAGTGCATTTACCTCACCTCTTTAGCCTTATTTGGTACTAAAAAAAGTCATTTATTATTATCACATTATTATTATTATTCCATGTTTTATATATGTATCTTTAGGTTCATCAAAAATTGCCATAAATATCAATTGAATTAATTATAATAAATAAAATTGATGGCAAATAAATAGTGTACAATTAAAAGCTTGAGAGTCTTTGTACAAAACAAAGAATATTCTTATGAAAAGCATGTTGAAACATACATAGTTTATTGTCAATGTTGAAATAAGCAAATTAAACATTTTTACACTACTTGTCACTTATATTAAAAAACTAATTATTTCTCACCTATTAATGGTAAACTGTGATGAAAAGATGCCCAATTGACTCCTCTATCGTGTCCCTCTAAAACATGTTTAACAACAGCATCAGATACCCCAAATAAATCAGTTGTTCCTGGATTTTTTAAATGTTCTTCCAAACCAGCTGGTCCTGGAGCAACGTTCTTCTTTCTCAAACCTTAAAATAAACAAATATAAAAAATATTCAAAAAAATATTTTATATTAGAATTAATAACTCTGATATTTATGGTTAAGACAGCATGGGATGATTTTGAATGCTCCTTGTTACTCATAGGTTTTAATAGACCCAAAAAATAATTTATTCAATTTAATTTTTCTACTTTACACATAAATAGCAGCATTCTTCATTATTCAGTATCAGTAAAGAATCTTGATGTAATTTTTGATAAGCAGTAGATGTCATTAAAAAATTATCCTGCATTTATGCTTTACTTAACTTTGGTTATTGCAATATTGGTTTTTATAATTACCTCACTCTTTAAATGAAGAACAAGCTTCAATTATCTTAAGATGCCTCTTTGAGATTTGTGTTCAACAAAATTTGACCACATCACACCAACATATAAATAGAAAATAGCTTTAAATTTTGGGTCAGTTTGTTTAGAGAATGTACAAGTTTAGGTACTCTAAAGATTTTTCATATTATTTCGGAGTAAGACAAGATTTATACAGTCACTGCCTAAGAAACATCATAAGATTTCAAATACCTCTGCATAGAAGTGAAAGTTTTAAAAACTCACTTGCCTATCAGGATGTTTTTTGTTAAACCTTAAAGGTATACAACTTCCAAGAAGAAATACAAGGCACTTCTGTTAGATTCATATATAGTTTTATATATTGTAATGTTAAATAACAAATTTAGTTACCTCTAACTAATACTGTATTTGTCCGGTTAAAAGGGAGAACTTGTTATGTGAATGTTTTGTTGTTGCCTAATAAAAGTTCATTTATTATTTACCAGAAATATCCCAAACTCGCACAGTAGAATCCAAACTGGCCGAAACTAATAAGTCCTCACTAGGATGAAACATTGCGCACATAACATAGTGATTGTGTCCAGTGAGGACGCAAATGCACGTACGACTCTGCCAGTTCCAAATGCGGATGGTTTGATCATCGGAGGCAGACACAATCCATGGGTATTCATGGTGGAACATTGTGGTCCTGATGTAGTCCAAGTGGCCCAGGAGGGTGAAAATGCATCTCTTTTGTTTGTAGTTCCATACCTTAAAGAGAATTTTGAGCTGTCTATTTAATAATATACAGCATACCACAATAAAATATAAAGTTTTAGTTTTAATATACATGCATGAGGTGATGAAAATTTCGCAGGTTCAGTAAGTAGGGAATATTTTTATATGGGACGTGTTAAAATGGGAGTGACTCCTGGTTTTATTGAAGAGCACATTAAAAAGCGGTGCCCTCAGATTAGGGACCTTAAAGTAGAATTGTTGCCAGTTAAGGGTGAGACTATTTCTTTTCAGATAAGCATCAATGGCGATTGTATAGGGATGATTTTTTAAGGCCGGATAACTGGCCTAGAGGGGTTATCTTGCGAAAATTTTGGTTAAATAATAAACGCAAGATAAATTTTCATCAAAATCAAATGAATCAGACCATAGTTTAGTGCAGGATGGCTCTTCTGGTTCAAGTGTTTGCGTGTATTATGCTAATACAAGTGGTATGAGAACTAAAATAAAAGATTTTCAGCAGGCACTTAGATGCTGCTGCTATGATATTGTTATGATTGCAGAGACTTGGTTAACATCTAAATATTCAGATGCTGAAATTGGTGTATCAAACTATGATTTATATAGATATGATCGTCAAATGGATACGAATACTACCAAGGCTTGTGGAGGTGATGTATTGATTGCGGCTAAAAAGAGTTTATGTACACATAGAATTGGTATCCCACTTGTTGATGTGGATATTTATCAGATCTATTTGACTTTTACAATAGACAATCAAAGCTTTGTTGTTGGTTGCATTTATATACCATCTCCATCTCCACTTCAAGCCTATTTAAGCCATTGTGAATCCGTTGAATATGTATATAGTAGATATTCAAGTAGTTTGTTTGTCTTGGCAGGTGATTACAATTTACCACATGCTAGATGGGAGAATGATGCTCTTGGTTTGGTGGTTGGTGGTTGTCTGGAGAATGACAGAAAGTCTGTGCTTTCTCTGGCCAACTGCTTTAGCTTCTATAACTAAATTTTTCCAGGTAAATGGGGTTTTAAATATCAACGAGGTTGCCTTGGATCTCGTATTTAGTAGCTCAGATTTAATTAGTGTTGAACGTGCAATAGACAAGATTTTTGAGAATAGCTTACACCATACAGCAATTAGTTTTGACCTTTGTTGTGCAGAAAATTCTGATGATATGATATATGAGGAATATTTTTATGATTTTGGTAAGGAAGATTACATAGCAATTAACAATTGTCTTGCTGGGATAGACTGAAATCACTTGTTTTTGGTAGAGACATCTATTGAAAATTGAGAGAATTTGTATTGTTGAGACAACAATGTGAGTACTTAAGAGAGTTGTGCTATCAACAATACACTAATAAGGTGGAAATGAATCTCGCTAGCAATCCGAGGTACTTCTGGTCATATATTCAAAATAAAAGAACTGATTTTAGTCTTCCCTCCAGAATGACATACAATAACAAGATTAGTATGAATATCTCTGATACTGCGAATATGTTTGCAGAATACTTTTCATCCGTCTATTCGGATGAGCTAGTCAATGACATACCATCTTTTGATTTTGATAAATCAATTTGTCTGAGCACTTTAACTCTGTCAACTCAGGATGTTTATGAGGTTATTACTTCCTCTGGTAGGGCAATGAAAATGCTGGGTTTTATCCAACGGTCTACAACTGATTTGTCTTTGTTTACTTTATTGCTTTCTTGTTAGGCCCATCTTGGAGTATGGCTCAATTGTGTGGTCCCTGTCATATAACTGCTACATTGAGCAGATTGAAAAAACTCAAAATAAATTTTTAAGGGTGGCGGCTTTTAGATGTGGTTACAGGAGACAGGAGTTTTACTATCAGTGGGTCAGGGATAACCTGAACTTACCCACATTAGAGTCACAAAGTTACTCGACTTATGTTTTATGTATAAGGTTTTAAATGCTACTATAGATTGTCCCGAGTTATTCTCTCTTTTTAAACTTAGGGTGCCTTCCAGATTGAATAGACAATCAGAAATATTTTCAGTCCCATTCCACCATACCAATTATGGCATTAATGAGCCAATTACACGAATGGCTCGAAGTGCTAATGGTCTGTCAGGACAGATAAGCTTTTTTGACTCTAGGATTACATCTTTTAAGGGGCAGTTAAAGAATATTATTTCATAGGGGCTTTAATTAATTAACTCATTTACACCTTTCATTGATTTATAGATAATTTTGTATCTGAATATATATGTTTGTATGGGTATGCTATGTAACACTTTTGTAAATGGATTCCGTAAATAAATAAAGAAATTATATTTACAATATTCAATCAAATCTGCAGTTGAAGTAACTATTAATCTAATAGTTGGGTGATGGAGTACATCCCTTGATAATCTTCAAAAGAATTAGATGAAACTATATATTTTTATATATTGTTTCTAATTTAATATAATGAAGCTTTTGTCCTAATCTCTGTTGCATACCTTAATCTTATAATCATCTCCTCCGGAAACAAAAAGAGGTTGTTGATTATGAAAACTGATTCCTCGGACAGGCCCATCATGCTCATCGAACTTCTCCAATAGGGTGCACATCCTGTAGTCCCACAATTGGATGGAGCCGTTATGCAAACTGGTCAAGATCCACGGCCTTTTAGGGTGGAAGGATAAACCCTTCACCCTGGCCGATTTGGTTTCGAATTTTGTTAACATTTTTGCCTGTTTTTCGGGCCTACCCTTATGTTTGCACTTAAAACTTAAAATCAATCGTTTATTCACATTTAGCGCTCTTGTGTCTTAATAGAATTTATCGCTTTTGGCTTATACTTTAAACATAAATCAAGAAATATAGTTTTTTTAAAATTAAATCTTTATTTTTCAATTTCGGGTCGACGTGGCTGTCAAATATGACAAGTAAGCAGTGGTTGACGTGTAAAAAAAGCATATAGGATATCATATTGCCTCTCTTTTTAAAGAAAGAGAACACTATTCTGACGTGAGAGAAAAAATATTTAGGCAGCATCTTCTTCTTCTTTTTTTTTCACACTGGCCTTAATCTAATAGCAACTGCAGACTTTATCTTAGTCTAAAGACAGAAATATAAGTTGAAATGAGTAGATCAGCTCCTTCCTTCTCTAATTATTACATTATTTTATATATTGACTGTAAGCCAATAGGATTGATGTTGCTAAGTTGCGGGAGGACGTCAACTTTTGACAGAAGAAGAAGACGAAGAGCTGACATATTTGGTTCTTGCTTCACGTGTACTGTTTGCTATCTCCTTTTAATGAAGAGAGAGAGAGAGAGAGAGAGAGACTTATGCGGCATTGCCAAGGCTAATACATTTTCCCTACTTTTAGGGAAATTTCAAAATAAATTAAATCCGTTTTTGTGTCTAGAACACTCTATGACTCTATATAGTGCGTGCATCGAACGTTTTTTGTCGGTCATCAACTTTGAATGCGCTCATTTCAATTCGTCCTATACCCTAGGAAATAAAAAAATTGGCAACGGTGCCTTAGGCAAACATTTTCTCCAATAATTGCACTGAAATTCGAAAAAATGCCTTGAATTACTAAATAAAAACCACTAATTAAACATTTATTTACAACAAAAATTGATAATTAATTTAAAAAAAAAACATCTCTACTATTACGTTACGTCACACCGTTTAAGACATAACCTCATTAGCCCCTGTCAAAAGTTTCTAAATGTCAAAAAGCCCAAAGGTGAAAATATTATAAAATAAATGGAGGCTATTTGAATAAATTATGTTCCTCTTCAATATTTGTTTGGATTTGTTAATTGTTTGTTAATTTTACTGTGTGCCTATATAGAAGGTAAGCAACTAGAATTACTTACAAAATGTGTTCTTATTTTGTTGCTCTATTCGACTTGAAAAACAACAAATTTCCTACATAAAAAAATAGCACCCATAGTACTTTATTGTTTTATTAAAAGATTGCTTAAAAAAATGCATTTCATCGTTACTTAAAAGCAAATTTTTATATTTAGTAAACGTAAATTGACATTCAACAAGTTGTTGTTCTTGATAGCTGAGCCAAGGATAGGAATGTAATTATGATTTTGTACTAATGAAGATTTTATGCCACATGTTAATAAAGGGTGATAGATATACTTTTTTTATATTGAGCCATTAGTATATTTACTACCAGTTTATTTGTGTTGAACCAAACATATATGTTCCATCTGCAGCCTCTTAGAACTTATAGACCTGATATCTGAAAATTGTGATAGACCCTAAAGGTGCATAAGCCTGATGAAAATTTACATAAAATTTCATGGCTGAACATTAACTCAAGGTTAGTAATTACACCCCAAGAACTGTCCCATATCAATAATTACCCAACTCCTTGAGTTGCAAAACCTACCATATGCTGAAAGGTTTTAAAAGGTTACAGTATAAGGACACGTCCAAGACCTAATCGAAACCTATAAGGTACTTGCATTTAAGCCACATCCAATTAGAAAAACTACAAGGACATCTCAAAAAAATACTCATTGTCTCAAGATACAATTACAGCAGTAAATATTAAAACATTCAAAAATGAATTGGATAATAAACTCAAATGTAGTGCATCAGACTTCATTAGAGTGAATAAACCATCTGAAAAGACAATATCGTCATCTCACTTACTAGCATATCCATCAATTTCAAAGAACACTTTGAAGTCATCGGCATTATCAACAAACAAAAAGGTAATTGAGTATTTCCATGACTTGCACATGTCAGTTATTATCTCAATATAAAGTAATGGTACCAAATTTGAACCTTAAGGAATATCTGAATCATTTGAATAAGGACTTAACCTAAAACCACTGATCTCAACAATATTTTGCCTCTCCGACAAGTAAGACATTATCAACATAATAAGAGAATTATGCTGGAATGTCTTTGGGAATTTTTTTACAAACATTACAAGGATCAGAGAAGGTTTAGTCAGGAACCCTAAATGCATGCTGACTTTTTGCTTTTGAGGTCTAATAACATAATGTATGTTATATTAATTTTATGTAAGGGCTCTAGTTTTTGACATTCTTTTGAGAATCTTTTTTCTCAAGAAAGAAATTAATTGTTCTTCAAATTTCCAACTAATAATAGGTTGATTTGGAGGCAGAATTGCCATACATGTCTTGTCTCAGTAATATCCAAAATAAAACTAGTCGACATTAGATACAATATTATATAAAATAATATATAATACAGCAACAATTTAATTTATACTTTCTTGTATGAGCTTTCAGGTCAGGTTTAAGTCATCAGAAGTAGACAAAAAATCTATAGTAAGTGACCAATATCATTAAAACATACTTAAATAATGCTAAATCTCTCTATTAGAAAACCCAATGAAGTAAAAAAGCCAAAATATGCTCATTCACCTAATGGATTTTTAAATAATAATTACATTATTTGAAAAACAGTCAATACTGGTGAAGGCTATTTTTAATACATAGATGCCTGAATATGTATTGTAATTGTCAATGCCCATTTATTTCTGCCAGTCATTGTGGATAACTATTTTTCAATGTTTGAAACAACTGATCTCATATAAAATATTTAATGCAATATATTATTACGGATATAAAAGATATAGATGTGTCAGAAGCTATTGACACATTACTGCCAAATAGTATTCATCATACTGCCATAATTTTTGGAGTTCCTATTAATTGTGATAATATATCCAGAATTTTTATTAAGTATTATATTTATTAAAAAGTTAGTTTTTCCTGACATGCTTGTTATTATCTCTATTCAAGGTAATATCGAGAAATTGTGTAATAATAATAATAGAAGTTTCCTGGAAAATATGTTGCGAGTATTAAATGGGGGCATAGTAGCGAATAATTCCGAAAATAAACGTTTCCGGCAATAAAATCCTACCTTTAAAACACTTCATAGTTCATTCATTTTTTTATATAGTCTTTCATTGCTATAAGCAGTGCCGGTTTAACCAGGGGTCTTTTGGGTGCTATAGCACCAGGCGGTAAATCTTAGAAGGGTTTACTTTTAAAGGGTTAGCTTTTTAAGTTTACCACAAAATTAGCTATTCCCGCCTTTTATTATTAAATAATTAAATTTTAAAACCACAATCGAAAAAAGCGACAACTTATTTCAGAGATTACTATACTTCGCAGAACCCAGACCTATAAAAAATAAAAGGTAGGTATTTTATTAACTCAATTGCCTTATTTGCTAACAGACATCTATTATTAAAATCGTAAAGTGGAATATGAATGCGAAATTACGAGTTAAAGCACCGCCACCAACGGTAATTAAAATCGCCAATGCCCAACCCTAGTTTCCTACTTGTACAGCTCCGCATTACTGCCTATGACAAGCGATAAAATTTAGCCGCCAATTATTTCAAAACAACAATTATTTGGCGGTGCAGTATAAAAAGAATTGGCGGTATAAATTGGTGATGTTAGAAAGTTTAGAATTATAGGTTTACTTTAAAATTACAGTAAGTTTGGTGTTTAGTTTAATCGGTGATATTATTCGGATAAAGATTTTTAAAAGATTAAACGGCAATTAAATACGGTAAGTTATGATTTTAGTTGTTTTTTTTTCTTAATATCAAAAAAAAACAACTAGGAAATGGACGGACGAAAGTTATCTGGCTCGTATTGGCGCAAAAGAAAACTGGAAAAACAGCAAAAGGAAAAGAAAGCTTTAGAAAACACTCTTAAATTCACAAGTTTTTTTACACGGGGCAACACAGACGTAGACTAGAGCAGAAGTATATGCGAACCTCAACCTGGACCAAGTACGAGCACTTGCCTTGCAAATGAGATGAATACCCAAGAGACCGGTCTTGAGATGGAGCCACAGGAAAGTCTTTTGCAAAATAATACAGTTGGTGATAGTATTATAGGTAAGTATTTTTGGTGATTGCATATTGCTTTTACGCATAATTTCAGTTAAAAAAAAACCTTAAAGACAAAATCCTTTGTAAATATTTTAATTGTATTTGAATGGTATAGAAATGCATTCAAATGTATTTATTTGTAGATGCAAAAACAGACGATTGGACCGAATTTAAGGATCCGGCACTTTGGAAGGATGGTCAAAATTTTGTGCAAATTCTTTTGGATAACTGAACCGAACAAATTCTTGATAAAATTGACTTTTCAATGTCTAAAAAGAAAACATGGGGACTAAAATAGGTATGCTACCAAGCAAATTTTTTATAAGAAGCTAGTTAACGGTGAAGTAGTTCGAAGAGATTGGGCAATTTATTCAGAAAGTACTGGAAATGTGTTTTGTTTATATTGTTGTTTATTTAGTAACAAACAAAACCAATTTAAAACCGGATTTTCCTCGTGGAATAAATGCATTGAGAGATTCGACGAACACGAGCGTTCCATTGGTCATCTAGATAGTTTAAATGTTTACACAAGCCGCCAATTAAAGCGAGGAAAAATTAACGATGAGTTGGAAAAACAAATAAATTGCAAAAAGGATTATTGGGTCGAAGTATTAAGAAGAATTATAAGCGTGATTAAGTTTTTGGCCTCTAGAGAATTGGTATTTAGAGGAACTGATGAACGTTTTGGTGAAAAGCGCAATGGGAATTATTTGGGTTTATTGGAACTATTAGCAGAATATGATCCGTTTTTAAAAGACCATATAAATCGAATGGCAAATTTGGGCAAGGGTAAAACGTCATACCTATTCAAGGATATCTGTAATGAAGTCCTCACTATCATGGCGAATCGGGTTATTGAGGAAATTGCTAAACAAATTAAGGCGAATAAATATTTTTCAGTCAGTGTGAACTCAACACCCGATATATCACATCAGGATCAGCTAACAATAATTTTAAGGTATTGCAATAGTAAAGGGCTTCCATTTGAAAGGTTTATAGTATTCTATGATAACATTGGGCATGGGGCACAAGAGCTTGAGCAGTGCGTCATGGATATGCTAAAGACATTTAATTTGGACATTCAAAATTGCAGGGGTCAGTCATATGACAACGCAAGCAATATGAGTGGTCGATTTTCTGGATTGCAAGCGCGTATTAAGGCACATAATGAGTTAGCAATCTGTGTTGCGTGTGCCGGACATTCTCTCAATTTAGTTGTTCAAAATGCTGCGGATTGCTGCTTCGAAGCAACACCTTTTTTTATGCTAGTTCAAGCTTTTTATACATTTTTTTCGGCTTCTACACATAGATGGAACTTGTTGTCTAGTACAATAAGAGATTCATCAGGCTCTGAGAAATCGCTCATGCCAAAAAGGGTCAATACAACTCGTTGGTCTTCTCGCTTTGATGCCATAAAGGCGCTACAAAGTAGTTACAATTCAATAAAGACTTGTTTAAATAATATAGCAACAGATGTTAATGAGAAAAATATTGTAAGAGTCGAAGCAAGTTCGTTATGCGAAAAACTTAATTTCTTGGAAAATGGGATCGTTTTGGTTGGATATTTTGCAAAGGGTTAACGATGTTAATAAAACTGTACAAAGAGAGAATTTGGACTTGTGTACAACTTCCCAACTTTTCTCGTCTTTAGTAGAATATTTTGATTTCTTACGTGATCGCTTTGACCATTATGAGAGCTTAGGAATGTTGTTAACAGAAAACGAAAATTATATTGAAAGGCGAAATATCAAACGAAAATTGCAATTAGGAGAAAAAAGTTCCAACGTAAATTTGAGCCAGAGAGATAAAATCCGCACGCAGTGTTTTTTTTTAATAATCGATAATCTAAAATCTGTAATTATTCGTCGGTCAGAAATATATCAAACATGTTCAAATACATTTGAATTTCTTTTTAAGCTAAAATTAATAGATGAAAATATTATCACTGTAGCAACCAAACTAAAGGAAAAATACAGCTCCGATTTAGATAAATATTTTCCTCAAGAATGTGTTCATCTAAAAAAACTATTAAATTCTATATCAGAAATTAAATTAGAAACTCCATTAGATTTAGTTCATGCATTATATGAGAATAAACTAATATCTACATTTCCCAATATCAATATTTGTTTACGCATTTTTTTTTTCTATAATGGTCACAAATGCAAGCGGTGAACGATCGTTTTCTACTCTAAAGAGAGTTAAAACCTATTTACGAAACTCAATAGCGTAAGAAAATTTAAACTCTTTGGCAATTATTTCAATTAATAAAGATATTCTTGATGAAATAGATACATCTTCTATAATCGAAAAATTTGCGTCACTAAAAGCAAGAAAACAATCGTTTAAGTAATTTATATGCATTATTATATAAGTATATTTATTTTTTACGTTTCTTTAAAACCAAAGAATCTGTTTTACTTTTTGTAGAAAGCTTAGGAGTTGAGTTTGTTTTTTTTGGGAGTTTTAGTTGTAAGAGAGTTTATGCTATAGAATCGTTTATTTTTATTTGTATACTGGCGTTGACCTGATGTATTTTTATTTTGTTTTTTTGTAAAATTTGTCTGAACATTTTTTGAAATAAAAGTTTAAAAAAAAAAAAAATTTTTTTTTTTGAACGAGTGGGAAGGGGGGGGGGGGTCGGTGTATTTTTGTAGCACCGGGCGGCAAACTACCTTAAACCGGCACTGGCTATAAGTTGTCAGAAATATAGAAAAATAAAACCCAACTTTAAAAAAAAAATAACTATTTTAATTACAGTTTAAGATTTAAAAATAAAATGAACAAAAGCAAACAAAATATAAAAGTCACCGGGATCGACTTAAACTTTCAATAGTCAAAGCCAATCTGTCTTTCCCTTCCATGCGCGCGTGTATTTCCTTTTCCCAAATTATGCTGAGATCGATATTCCCTTTCATAATATACCGTTGACCTGGAGCACGTGATCCGAGACATGATCCTTATTCGGCATATTTCTTACGAAGTATAACTTGCTCGAACACATTATTTTATAAAAAGTACTAAATTTAATAGCTGTAAATAGAAATTCAAATATACGCTATAATGCAATGGTAGGTACCTTTCAAATAACATCACAATAAATCAATTAGGTATTTTCCAAATATTAATGAGTAAGAATAGAAGGATAGACTTATAATAATGAGTAAGACAAAGAAGGTTATACTCGAAAAAGTTGATGTCTTTTTTCAAAGGAATTTTAATGTAAATAATACTTAGTGTGTTCTTTTAAATGGCATAAATTTCAAAATTACTGAATAATTATTATCAATATCCTCCTATAGTATTATTTTATTAAAAGAAAATAGAACTGAAGTGACATCTGATGGTCGCATTTCCGGTGGGTATAGTGGGAGGAAATTTGAACTGAAGGCGAGAATACTACTAAAATAATTTCAATAAAATTCACCGAAGTATATTTCCAATTAAATCGATAATATATGTATATTACGTTCATGTTACCAATATTATTTATAAAGATTATTCAAATATACTATTTGTTAAATTATATTGGATCTATAATATGTATACTCGTGGCGGGTATTGATAATGTACGAACCCGCTATATTATAGTAAATAATAACGTTCACAGTGTGGATTTACACTTAATTTTGTGAAAGTCATCGTACGTAGTCGTTCGCCCCGCGTATTTTTCATCGCATTGATAAAATCTTGCAAACCAGGATGACAGTACACAATATTAATATTCAACGTACGTTTTATCATTATTGTCGAATTTCTATGAACGTGTTTGTTATTGTTTGTTGTTGTTCTTATTGTTGTTGATGATGATGTTAAGCCAGGGATTTCTACCATCGTAAGTGTGTGGATATAAGACGTTTTCAAAAAAAAAAAATTGGAAACATTCGAAGTACGTTTTTTTTAACGTGAACTTGTATTTTTTATTCTGTGATTTTCAAAGGATGAACATTAAGGTATGATACTTCTCGGGAAATCTCATTTTAAGCACGATTTTCGTTAAGAGTACCATAATCTCTTCTAATACACTAAATTGACCATAAAATTAAATAATATAACCGATTATAAGTTTACCCAAAAACTGCATCAATCTACACATCTGTTTCTAGTGCACTAGTTTGACCATAAATCTATCTCTGTTGGACACATTGTATTAAGCAAAAATTTATCAAATCTAACATAATAGAGATAAGAGACCAACATACAAAATTGACGAAAACACAAAGTAATCATTTTAGAACATTGAATACACAAGGCATTCAATGTTCTAAGGGAAAATGCATATTAAAGTTTTGTTCATTTAATTTCAAAATATTTATAGGCACTTGGTTTCTTGGCACTAGAGCACTATACATCGGCTACAAAAATGAGATCGGGATGCACTGGATGAAAAGGGTAAATGGTAATTGTACCATGGAACGTACATTGTAAATACTACTATACTACTAATAATAAATATGTATGTAACCCACGTATGTACAAATCTATGACTTTAGTGGGTTTCACTGTTTCATTTATTTCTGCAGATTTGGTATTAGGACATTTAGCATGGTTAACATAAGTTTTATTCTGGAAATAAATAAACTGAATTTGTAATATATTGTGTAATAAACTGTGTTATTAAAATAAAAGGGGATTGTATGGTGTTCCTATATGCCTTTGCAATGGATTTGTTTCAATCATATGGTTTGTAATAATTTTACTTATTAAAGTAAGTAAATAATAATTTATGTGAAATTTAATAAAATATTTATTTATATAGAAGCAAACATTAACTTGGCCAAACTACACATACATATTTATTTATTCAGTACACATACATCTTCACTGTAGAGAGCCCTGTAGACCATTTATCATAAAATTAAAAATTTTAACCCTTCCTTGTATATACATTCTTAACTGTCTTCTTTAAATTCATAAAAACAAAGGTAGTTATAAAAAATGTAGATTTTCACTCTTATGACACAAGAGGTGCACAACAAATATGTCCCCCTTATTTAAAACTACAAAAATCAAAGAATAATTCACTGCCCCTTTACGAGTCTTTACTCGTCAGGTATCTCTTAAAAAATTCAAAGTACCCATCAGAGGATACTCTTTTAGAACACATCTTTTATTCTGCCAATGAGTTTATAACCACGCCTCTGAATGAATGACAAATGTGCTCAGTTCTAGACAGATTTTACTGTACTTTTTATTACTATTATACCTTTGTTCAGCAACAGTATTTATGTTCTTGTTAAGATGTCATCACTTTGTACTTGTTTATATTTTTGCTTATATTTATAAGTTTTTGTTTGTATTTGATTTTAAATTTCTGTAATGACTTGAAGGTATGTAATCTCTCAATTGTTATTCAACTGTATTTTTAACTTTTGCATACACTGTTTTTCTTGGTTTTAATTTTATGACTTGGTGTAAGACTGTAAGGTTACTAGCATCAATAAACTACTACTACTACTACTACTACTACTATTAAACTAATATGTATGAAAAGTAGCTTTAATAATTTTAAATCTCAACTTAATAAAATATTAGTCAAATCATAAAATTAAGTCAATTATGGGAAATTAATTAACCTAAATAAAGTTATATCAATTTAAATATGTACCACTTTCTTTCGAATTAAATAAATAAGACGGGTATATTTAAGTTTTTGAGTAATTTTTTATACCGGGTGTTATCAGAAGTTAAATGTAACATTTGGGAAATGTGCAAAATTAGTGGTATCTTCTTCGTTGTCGTTTTTCTAAAATTTGGTAAATAGGAACATGTTTTTTTTTCAGCAAAAACTACTGCATTTAATATGCTTTCCAATCGCAAAAGAAAGAAAACCACAAAAATTGAAAATTTACAAATTTTATATTTCTGGATTGACCAAAATTAAAAAATCAAAATTTCATTAAACAAACCTAAAATTATAACAATTGTTCAAAATGTCTTCCCTCTTGTTCAATACATTTGATGCATCTTCTTCTGTATTCATATTCTTCTGTATACTATCAACATTAGTACTATTTTGTAGCATATCATTGCAACATACATTAATTCGATTAATTAGTTCGTCTCGAGTATTAATGTTAATACTATAAACATTAGATTCTAATGTGCCCCAGACATAAAAGTCAAGGGGCGTAGGTTCAGGGCTTCTGGGCGGCCATCTTACCGAACCGTATCTTCCGATCTATTTCTCCCCAAAGCATTGATTCAAGGAATTTTGCACAATTCTGCCATTATGGGCTGGGCATCCGTCCATTTGAAACCAAAGTTCCTGTCTAGCGGCTAAGGGGATTTCTTCCAGAAAGTCAACAAGGTCATTATTTAATAAATTTTAAAACTCATTGAAATTGAGCCGATCAGGAAGTATTACAGGCCCGAAAAGGCGACCTCTCATTAATCCTATCCATACGTTGACCCTTATCTCATGCTGAAAATATGAAACAACAGTCGCATGAGGGTTTTTTGTATGACATATATGGTTATTTCTTAAATTCATTATTCCGGCTCTTGTAAATGTTGCTTCCTCTGTCCAAAATAATTGATCTGTTCCCCACTCTTGTAACTTATTCAAGTACCACCTACAGAATTGAAGCCTCACCTCACCATCCACTGGCAATAAATCCTGAACTTTTTTCAAATGAAACGGATGCAAATTATTTTTTTTAAGAACTCTATGTACAATGGATTGGTGAATCCTTAATGCAGCACCGATGCGGCGAGTACTTCTAGATCTATCTTCTGTAACAGCTCTCATAATCGCAGGTTCTTGTCTCCAGCGTTGACTATTTTGACCAGCTTCTCTAATCCGCAAACCTCGAAAGGAACCAGTTTCCCCACAGCGTCTGAACACTTCTACAATTGTACTTCTATGGGGTTGCCGTCTATTAGGAAAACGAAGTGCATAAGATGTTCCGATATTCAATGTTTGTGAAACTAGGCATTATTTTTTTAAGCACGTTTAAATCAAATTACTTATTTAACTACTTTAAGTCGAAGTGAAAACTTAATGACAGTTCTTGTCAAATAGTAAATATCTATGCTTTTGTTTTAAAATCAAGTAATACATGGTTTGTGAATTTCCTTCTTTTGCGGATTCATTGCCATTTACAAAAGAAGGAAAACCTGCCTTTTTTCTTAAAGAACGAATATCGCGATATGTTATTTGTTTATGGCTTCTCTAATGGTAATTTGTGGAGTTGTTGTGTTAGGGAAGATAGATCTACAAGTACTCACCGCATTGGTGCTTAAAAGATCAAGAATTATAAAATTTTCAATTTTTGTAGTTTTATTTCTTTTGCCCATGAATTGCTGTGAAAACAAATAGCTATCACAAAAGTAAGTATATCATTGGAAAGCATATTAAATGCAGTAGTTTTTGCTGAAAAAAAAACATGTTCCTATTTACCAAATTTTAGAAAAACGACAACGAAGAAGATACCACTAATTTTACACATTTCCCAAATGTTACATTTAACTTCTGATAACACCCGGTATAAAAAATTACTCAAAAACTTAAATATACCCGTCTTATAGCAAATTTAATTCTCTTTCAGATGGTATATCTAAATTTTATGTGGTGGTAAGAATAACGGAGATATTCTTGTTTATACAAAAAAATTTGATAAAATCAAAAAATGTTAAATACTAGAAGAACTAACAACTTTTCGAAAAAATGTTATACGACTTGTTTAATGACCTCTTAAAGTTTGACGGTTTTTATAGTAGACACCTTGTATAAGTCTCAAATTGATGACTCCAATAATGTCCTTAAGAAGTCACGAAAAGTAATAAATACCTATACAGGAAAACCAGAAACAAAAAAAGAGATTGTTGGTATGTATTCTGAAAATAAATTAATTACAAACAAAGTTAAAACAACAAATAAATTTAACACCTACTGTTCAAAATTAACTCAGGATCTAGCAGCCAAAATTAAAAAAAAAATCGTTGAATACTGCTTTCATAATTTTTTAAATCTCGAGTTAATCAAATACTAGTCACATCAGAAAATTAAGTGAAATTAATTAATCCAAATAAAGTTACATCAATTTAAATAAGTACCACTTTCTCTCGAAAAAATATGGTTCAAATATGGTGTTTTTGAAACTTATTAGTTGAATTAATCCATTTATAATTATTGTTGTTAGTTTTACAGTGTATGTGTAGGTCATAAGGCCTGATGATGCCCTGCTTATACAGGGCGAAACACGTGTAGGCAATAAAATTTTGCTTATGAGACCGTGACATTGTTTCTTGTTGGTTTGTTTACATTTTGTGTGGTCTCTTGGAGAAAAATCGATGAGGATTTTATATTATTAGTTGAACCAATTATACATTTTCTTTAGATTACCACCAATAATGGACGGGGACGACGACTCGACAGGCTACAGCCGTATGCGTGCCACGATCAACTATCCGAAACACGCGAACAGCAGCTGTAGCGACCAAGCGGACATGTCGTTTTTGATGCTCGACTACCTCAAGGATGCCATGAAAGTACTTATTTTACTTTTGTTTGTTTTTTAGTTTTTTTTTCTTTTTTCTTATTTTTAATAAATAAATGTTCACATTTTAGGCTATGGACATGATGCGTAGCCACTTTATGCTCACCGATGTCACTTTGGAGGTGGGAACCGAGCTGTATCACGCCCATAGGGTAGTATTAGCGGCCGCTAGTCCATATTTTAAAGTGAGTGAGGTATTTTATAACGTCCTTAACTCTGAAAAACTAAACTCATACAGACAGAAATCATTAGACTTTTAATAACAGGACATTTATAGTAAAATCTGTATTGTTGTGACGAATTCATAATGAGTTACTTATTATATTGGGTATTACGTCACTTATAGCAAAAATCAGTTTAGAAATTACTATCTCACACGCTCAAAAAATTGAAAAGAAAAAGAAAATAGACTTATTCATCTATTTAAAAGAAATATGAACTCAAATCTGTAATGATATCGTTCGATATACTTAATTTAATTTAAGTTCAATAAATTTTAAATACAATAACTTACTTGAGGTATAATAGATTTTTTATATATACCTAGGAGCTGAGGTTCAATCTATTAATCTCTGAGCTCGTTTTTTTTCAATATCCTACCTAACTTTATTATGATTAATATTAAAAAACGATAAAAACAACAAGAAGACCTACTTTTTAAAAAATACCTAATTTAAACCAACGTTTCGGTAGTTATATCTACTACCGTTATCAAGGTAATTAAATTATTTGTTAACTAAAGCTTGTTGACACGTAATTCTTGATCACTTTTAGCTACATAGGTTTTTTTAAAGCTTCGTTTCCAACTTGAAATGTTATAAAACAATAAAGCATATTCGATGAAATAATTGAGATTATTGGAAAGAATGGTTTTTAAAATTGATTTTTTTCCAGGCCATGTTTACTGGAGGTCTTCAAGAGTGCGAAATGGCCAGAGTGAAGCTTCAGGGCCTTTCACCGACCGCCATGCACAAACTTATCAGTTTTATGTACTCGGGTCGGATACGAGTTACCGAAAATACCGTTTGTCAACTATTATCGGCTGCCACTATGTTACAGGTACCATGCTAGTGATACTGTCTTTTTTTTCTCAAAATAATCCCGAAACATGCTAAAAAAAAGTTAATATTAATAATATACATCAGGTGATTGTAACTCAATTTCCAAATAGTAGATTTCGTCAGTTGCAAGCTGTAATTGATTATCTAGAACAGCGTTACTCAAAGTGTGAAAGGCTCCGCCAGCAGTCGTAATAAATGAATGCATGTATTAAAGTGGACCCTATAAGAATAAAGTTACCTAAGATAAAAATAAACAACCAAAACGAAACGCCTACTTATAGGTGTACCAGTAGTACATATACGAAAATTTAATATATGCATTATTAAGTAAATGCCGGATCTATTACATCGAAATGTGACTATAAGCAATCGAATGACCTCGGTTCTTC
Source organism: Anthonomus grandis grandis (assembly GCF_022605725.1). Taxonomy (NCBI): domain Eukaryota; kingdom Metazoa; phylum Arthropoda; class Insecta; order Coleoptera; family Curculionidae; genus Anthonomus; species Anthonomus grandis. The sequence continues at coordinate 29,230,516 of NC_065554.1, forward strand.
GCGCGGTTTCTCGTGCTCGTGCATCGACGCGTACTTCGGAGAAAATCGTCTGGCTCTCCGAAGTTTCTGAGGCATTCGGGATGATTCGATGGTTGCTGGTATAATATAAAGGAGGATTGTTTGGCGCGGAGAATTTATTAATCAAGCAACGTATCGCAAAATGTACTCATACTGTGCTCAGTATTTTATGTTCGCTTGTCTTGTTGTTGTTCGTAGTGGTTGTAAAATCTTGTATTTCGTGCGTCAAAAGATACTATTTGTCATAAAATTGACCAAATCAAATTAGTGTTAAAGAAGAATGGTTCGCTTGGATGACAAATTCAAATCAAGGTGATATGACGGCGTCACGTTCTAGTTTTATGGTTTCAAGTTCAAGTAGTAAAACATCTAATGACACACTGAAGGTGAAAAAACGAAAGTATGACGAATCATATATTAATCTCGGATTTGTTGATTCCAACGGCTCACCTCTTTGTATGTTGTGCAGCAAACTCCTTCCTTATAGTTCGATGGTACCTGCTAAGATGCGCCGACAAAAACAAAAGTAAAGAATTTTTTCTACGTAAAAAAGAACAATTATTAAGAAGCCAAAAAAATATGACATATTCAACTTAGACTGTTGACACGGAGGCATCGTATTTGGTTAGTTACCGCATTGCCCAAGCAGGAAAAGCGCACACTAACGCTGAAAAGCTAATAAAACCATGTGTGGTAGACATAACAAAATGTATGCTCGACGAAAAATCTACAGTGCCGCTTTCGAACGATACAGTTACGCGCCGAATTGGGGATATCGCAGCAAACATAAAACACCGGTTTCACGGCTTCAAAATAACTAATTCGTCTTGCAAATGGATGAGTCGACTGACGTTGCTGGACTGGCCATCTTGCTAGTAACTGTGCGATATCCATATAAACATTCACTCGAAGAAGACTTGCTTATGTGCTCATCGCTGCCTACTAACACAACCGGAAAAGAAATTTTTAACACGATTAACATATTTTTTGAAGAAAACCAACTCGATTACTCGATTGGAATGATTGCATTGATATTTGTACCGATGGAGCCAAAGCAATGATGTGTCATAACAGCAGGAGCAATATCACGAATAAAAATGAAAGCGCCAAATTATAGTTCCAGCCACTGTATTCTGCGTAGACCAAATCTAAAATTGGTTCTTGATGAGTCAGTAAAAATAATTAATTTTGTCAAGTCACGTCCACTACAATCCCGATTGTTTTCAATATTATGTGAGATCATTAGAGATCATAAAACACTATTGCTCCATACTGAAGTGAGATGATTGTCTCGGGGTAAACCTTTGACAAGGAACTAAGAACAGAATTAGAAGCTTTTCTAACAGATGTTCCTTTTAATTTAATTGACCGTTTGTCCGATAAAAACTGGTTATTTAGACTAACATTTTTAGCAGACATGTTTGGAAAACTTAACGAATTAAACATGTCACTACAAGGAAAACAGACAACAGTTTTCAATGCTAACAAAAAAATAACTGCCTTCAAAAGAAAACTAGATTTTTGGATTACTTGTTTTGGTAAGAGAGAAATCGAAAGCTTTTTATTGCTAAGTGAGTTTCTTAGTCACCATAGTCTTAGTGATACCACCGAACAATAACAAGACTAGAAGGTTCACTTAACGCTCCGCCTCTTCTTATGCCGATCTCACTCGAATATCGGACGCTACTCTTTTTAAGTCTCTCGAAGTCGCTCCCGGACGAAATGCCTATGCCGGCTGTCTGATATAGCATATTTAAAGTAGTATAACAGTTGTCTCACAGAGTAGCTATTTGTAGGTAGAATTACTATACTGTGCTAGAACGTTATAGCGATTGTTTTGCGATTTGGTTTTATTAGGGATTTTATTAAGGATTCTGATAAAATGCCACGAATGTGTTGTGTTAATGGATGTTTGACTAGAGAAGGGACAGAAATATCATTGTTTCGGTGGCCCAGGGATGAACATAGGTAAGAATTTATAGAATCGTTTTAGTATAATCGTATATAATCGTATAGTTTTGAATGATAATTTTTTTAATATTTATATTTTATGCATAATAGAGGGTAATAATACTATTAAAATGAAAAACAATAATAATAATAATAATAATTTTTTTCCATATTCATCAGTATAAAACAAATTGTAAATGATATTTTTAGATGTCAACTTTGGAAGCAGGCTTTGGGATTTGTTAATAATCATAGGTTTACCAATATGACTCCAGAAGAATGTAGTAATAAATTAAAAGTCTGCGAATTACATTTTCCTCAAGAAACCTTAATGCGTAATACCGTAAGAACAAATCTGCTGTATAACGCTGTCCCGTCAAAAAATGTATGGCAAAATTGCGGAGAAACTAGTAAGTGTGTTCATTTTTTATACAGATAAATTTACCTTGATTTATTTGATGAATTGTAACAATTTGTTATAAAACATTATTGTTAAGATAAAATAAGAAAATTAATATTGCAGATGAGGCTAGAAGATTAAAATAAACAAAAGCAACACAAACAAGTGTAGAACAAGTATTATTCAGCAATGAAACAGATTAAGATTACTGTTAATGTCGTTTTTCTTATTTTTTAGTTATATGATTGTATGCATGTAATGTATAATATAATAATTTAGGATATGTTATAATTATGATCTTCAATCAATTAAACAGTTTAAAATATTTTCTTTTTTATTTAAATACCTACAACTAAAACATAATGGGTCGCAATAATATTATTTACATAGTTTGATTGTTTTGAAACACCCCGGTAAGTGAACCTTTATTTTATTTTGATGGCCAACGCACTGTTAACTGTCTGTATTACCCTCGTACGAGCCGACACAGCTGAACACTTGCGTGGTTTTTTTGCGATCGGCGGCTCGTATTTGAGAGCGCTACTTCACCCGACCGAGAGTGGGACTTCTAGTCTTGTTATTGTTCGGTGGTGATACAGAAATATTTCAAAATGAAATATTTGTTGAATTGGTGCAGTATCTCAATGATCTGCAAGAGACTTTTGAATCTTACTTTCCTGAAGAACAGAATACAAAACTGAAAATAAATTAATGGATTCAAAACCCTTTTTCATCTAAATTGCAGAAGCCTGAAAATATGTCGAATCAGATCTATGAATCATTTCTAGAACACGACATCGGATACAAGCATCGAATCATTATTCAAAACAAATTCACTAAATGATTTTTGGTGCAGGGTTCGTGTTGAATATCCACAACTTGCCACAGAAGCTTTGAATGTTCTTCTGCCGTTCCCAACAACGTATTTGTGTGAAACGGGATTTTCAGCATATATAGCTACAAAAACAAAATACCGCAATAGACTGGATGCCGAACCAGACATGAGAATTCAACTTTCTTCTATCAAGCTTGACATTACCCAGTTGATGAGGAATAAAAAACGGTTATATGCCTCGCATTAAATGAACTCAGTGTTATCATTTTCCTACTAACTCACTACTTACTGTATCTATCTTTTTTTGTATGGTCATTAATAAACAATTCACATCTAATTGCTGAGTTTAGGGTTCCGTTAAAAATTTAGTTTTTTAAGAGGGTTACGTCACGAAAAAAGTTTTGAGTAACACCGATCTAGAAATCTAGACTAGTGTTTATTTTTCATGATACATTGCTGAGTTTTCTTTTAATATTGTGTACTTTTAGATTCCGAACGTCATACAAGCGTGTTGTAACTTCTTGGAACGCCAATTGGATCCGAGTAACGCGATAGGAATCGCTTATTTCTCGGAACAGCACGGATGCATCGAGCTGTCGAAAAAGGCCAATCAGTATATCGAGAGGCGATTTGTGCAGGTAGAACAATTTTGATTTATACAGGGTGTCCCATAAGTCAACGATAAGCCGATAAAGGGCAATTGACCAAGTGCTCAGGGATTCAAAAAAAATCTATCTATCTTGAGTACTTTTAAAATTATAGGCATTTATAGAAAAACCGAAAAAAATTGACACTGTGGCTACAAATTTTCGAATTTCTTAACAATTTTTTTTTAATATAACCCTAAATAACCTTTCGATAAATGACAAAACTAAATTCAAACACAACTGTTCACATTTTTAAGAAATTATCGGATTTTTGCGCAACTCGTGTTGAAAATTGTGTCTTTTGACCATCATTTCCCAAATTTAACTAACTGTCCTGGAAAAGAAAACTACTTGACTGCTTGGCAAGTGATTTAAAAAGTTGGCGTATCTAATCTAGATTTCAAAATGGTAAGATACTTGCTAGATTATTGCTTCAATAGGTGTGTATTTTTATTTTTTTTAGTACATAGTCAAATGTACGCCGCTACTCTAAGCTAAGTTAATTTTATAGTCAAAATAAATAATGGAACAAAATCAAAGTAAATGAAACAAAACTTTATTAGAGTTACAACAAATGCTCAAATTGTCTGCCCTCATTCCTAATACGCATTCTAATCCTTTTTAGAAACGATCGCGTTATTAATCGGGCGAATCTAGGATTAGTTAGTTTGTCTACTTTTTAATACCATACTTCATGAAATTTTAATTTTTAAAATATCGAATATAGACTATGTCCTATCTTATCATTCCTGTCGTTTAGATCTGTCACGAAGAAGAATTCCTTCAGCTTAGCGCCCAACAGCTGATCAAACTGATAAGGAAGGACGAGCTGAACGTGCAGGACGAGCAGGACGTCTACAACGCGGTCCTCAAGTGGGTAAAGTACGACGAGGACAATCGCAATCGAAAAATGGAGGACATTTTGTCCGCGGTACGGTGTCAGTTTTTGCCGCCGAAATTTTTAAACGACCAGATACAAAAGTGCGACGTGATCAAGAAGACGCCCGCTTGTAGGGAGTACTTGTCCAAAATTTTCAAAGTAAGTGTAAAATTTAGCTTGCTTATTATATTATCATATATCAATTTCTGTCTATTTTTAAGAGTATAAATTGTTAATTACCATTGGAGAATTTATTTTTGCGCTTATGAAGTTATTGAGGACACTTTTTGGTTTTTGGCGAATGCATAGAACTTTCACACTCACTATATAACCGGTTACAACTATACAAAATACGTTTTTGGTGACTATACAGGAATATGGGAAAATTGTGACTAGTAAAAACGGACTCACATGAAATTTATTAGACTAGGAATTTAGCTTAATTTAGATGCTTGTAAAACGTTGTCTCTTTCCACCTATAGGATCTAAAAATTGATTGATTATAAATACCTGGAAGTCATATTAACTAAACGGAAAACAATCACTGCCTTACTGATCAGAAGCAATCTTAAATCGATTTAACTTCCTGAAAGGACGGACTTAACTGCAAGGAACTTCAAATCGGCTTCAATTGCCTGGAAGAAACCAATAATGAACCTGCAAACGTCAAAATAAGTTTTGAATACCGCGTTCAAGCAAATCTTAATCAGCATACTTTGAAAATGCCTTGACAGATTTATTAATATTAATTAATAAGTGTTCTTAACGATTGACTTGAATGATGATTGTCGTTGTTGAGCGAAATAGGCTATGCAATTAAATTTGCGAGACTATGAAAAGAGTTCTTTGAAATAGTTTGGTAGTACTTAGGCTGCCTGAAAATTGTTAAATTAAAAAATGGAAGTCCCTGTAAGAAATCTAAAATAGATCCAGTTGCCTGGAAAACATGAAGGATGACGCAAACTGACACATTATCCGGAAATCAACTGCTTGGAAGGAATAAACAAATTTATTTAGATGAAATGAAAAACTTTCTTTGATTGTCTGGAAATTATAGACTTAATATATAGACCAGGAAAATTAAAAAAAAAAGTAAAGCATGTTCCCGGACACTATAAGGGAATATGGGATAACTAGTAAAAATTTAAGGTACTTACGTCCAAGAATGAAGTTTGATCTTCAAAATCCTACATCTTAAAAAATTATCGAGGTTCTTCTCCTGGAATAAAAAGTGTGTGATTGAGAAGAATGTTTTTTATAAATGATACTCATAGTTCAAAAACAATTCAAGCTAAATTTTTGGAAATATTGGAATTTTTCGGAAGTGGTGTCTTACTCTCTTCAGAGTCCAATATCTCAAAAATTCATTGGGTTATTTTTATGAAACATAATGCATATTATTTAAATGAGTATTCTTAAAAAATAATATTGGTAGTTTAAATTAGTCCAGGCAAAAGTTTTGTAAATATTTGGATCCTAAAGTAGTCATGTCCAAGAACGAAACCTGATCTTTAAGTTACCTAACTATTATTTTTATATTTTCTTCTTTTTTATTATTTTATCGCATCATTTTCCGTTCTCTTTCACTCTCTGGGATTCAAATAGAATTTTTCCTATTAAATCCACATCAATTTATAAATTTCATTAGAGTCATTATATCCAAAAAAAAAATTACTGAGATTAAGGAATCCATTTTTCTATGTGTTTTCTTATGTTTCCAGATTTTTCATTTAGTTTTTTTCAGATTTTCCTATTTTGGTGCAACCTTTTTCCTCGAATCGTTCCTTGTATTTTTAATAATTTTTTATTATAAACCAAATATTAGTTCCTCATTTCTCTTCCATGTCCAGAAGAAAGAAGAGTCTTAACCGATTTACGGCCAAGGATAGAAATAAGACTTAAAATTTTTCAAAATGATATATTTTAATTATGAAAACATATTACAGAAACACATATGTGATATCAAAAAAGAAATAAATCTGCTACTTTCTGAAATAAGTGGTGTTGCGTAAACGCATCAATGGCCTAGAGTGTTAAGTGATATTGCCGAAAACAGTCAGCGTGTAAATAAATAGTGCAACGCTCACAAATATAAATTGTTTGACTTCTACATACACGACATCTTCTTCGGGAGTCAGTCCTACTGATTACATGTCCAGAGTGATCAACCCTCACTTCACTGGGTGTTCTTACCCATCACACCGATTCTATAATTTGCCACGCCATTATCATGCAAATCTACTCCTCCCATGTATTTATTATATCTTGAAATTACAGCTGGTTGTGGGATTGGCACTTCTTTTTTCGATTTTCTATTATATCTTTTAGCAGAAGTAAGAGGTTCTACATGATAATGGGTACTAATTGCTAGACTTGTCTAGACACACTTGTGACAGGCAATTTCAGTTATTCGGCCGGTGATGCGAGAACGCAACAGCATAATTTATGACCTAATTAGGAAAACCCTGGTTCAACTAGGCCCCGGTTTTCAATTTTATGGTGTAGTTTGGAATGTAATTAGTGTTAAAAAAATACAAAACTTTGAAAATAAAAACATTATATAGGAGTATATGATTTTTAGCCTATTTTTTTGGCTATTTTTTTGTAAATAAATCATTAGTGCAGTGTTGCGTATATCACTGGCCATAAATGGGTTAACCAAAAAAAGTGGTCTATTTAATGGGTCTTCTTTTAAATCATTCAGATTTTCCTATTAATTATTAAAATATAAACTTAAATTCTCAAGTTTTGTCAACTTTCAATTTTAAGTTCTTGCTTGCTAAACCTAAAAAAAAACGTAAAAATCATTAAACTCTTCTCCTTTAATCCCATTAAGCGATACTCTCACTAAATCCACGTCATATTTTTCAGGACTTGACTCTTCACGTAAGGACCGCAGTAAAAGAACGCACCCCGAACATCCCGAGGGTCATCTACGTGGCGGGCGGTTATCTGAAACAATCCCTGGACATTTTAGAAGGTTTTAACGTCGACGACAAAACGTGGATAAGACTGGACCGATTGATTATACCTAGGTCGGGATTAGGTTGCGCCTTCTTGAAGGTAACGCTAACAATTGTAAAATAATGAAGGAAAACCCCTTTTTTGAACTGATAATGAACAAACTCTCCTAATGGTTGGATCACATAAAAACGTCAGATCTCTAATTGTGCATTTTATTCAATTTAAGGATTTAATTTTTAAAAGGAACATTGACGTTATAGTAGTGAATTGGCAATATCTACAGAGCTTATGCAAATAAATAGGTTTAAGACGTGGAAGCAGGGAAGGAGGAGCCGGTGAAGTCGCTTTTTTGAGAAAAAAATAACATATTATACTCGTTATTTTCCCATAAGGGAATAAGCGAACAAATATGGATTAAAATTAAACTATCCCAGCTAAGCATTAGATTGGGAACAGTATGTAAACCCCCAAATTTTAATTCTGTCGATTTTTTTTAATGAAGTTACGTTTTCTCTAACTTATCTCTGTGGTTCATAAAGTTGTTTGTTTGGAAGATTTTAATATTGCTTTATTAAATACATATACAGGATGTGCCATAACTAATTTAACAGAAACGATTTGTTTTTTAAAATTCCGTAACTTTTTTAGACTTTGCATAGTTTTTATTTTTTATTCAAAATATTCGTTGTACAAACAGTTTCAATTCACTGAAAAATGACATTCATAAACCATTTTAATAGCTTTATTACGTTTCGAATGATTCATAAAATAAAAATTATGAATCTTTGTCAATAAATGTTCGACATGCCCTCTATGTGTCAATAATTTTTTATTTTTTTATTTATTACACTCTCATAAACATATTAGAAATGTAATTACTTGTTAAAAGTGCTTACTAAGCCAGTAAAGGCGAGAAAAAGAAAGACTACAACTAAAATATAATAACTAAACAAATTAACAATATAAAAAAAATATTAAAAACATACAGATACATATAGCAGGTTCTAAAACAAATATGTGTACTACTTATACTTTGAACTACCTAAAATCACAGATCTAATTTGTCCTACAGAACTATTAAAGAAATCTATATCACATTTTTGTATATATTCATTACTTTGGTACATCATTCGATTTATAGGTGAACTACTTGGAGTTAAACATTGGAACAGCTTTTTATTGCTTATTCTTAAGTTTACTTTAGAAACCACAAAAGTTATGTTGTTAATTAAGGAACATTTCTCATACTTTAAATTATTGACAATATTATATATAAATAGTACATAATTTAAACTTCGTCTAATACTTAATCTAACCATTCTAAATTCATTCAGATACTTTCATAAGAAATCATATAGGGACAAGTATTATGAGTTCTTAAGTATAGATACCTTAAAAACCTCTTTTGCACTTTTTCAATCATATCAATATGCACCAATGACTGTGATGACCAAATAACAGAGGCATATTCTAAATGGGGTCTAACCAATGTATTGTATAACATTATGATTGATTTTATTTGTTTAAAGTTTTTAGTGTTTCTAATTCCAAATCCAAGAACTTTATATGCTTTATTGACAATAGCTTCATAGTGCTGGTCAAATTTAAAGTTTGACTGCATGTACACACCAAGGTCCCTACATTCACTTTTCCTGCTTAGTGACAAATTATCTAACTTGGTACATTCCACTTTTCGTGTAAAAGTTAAAACATGACATTTACCAACATTTAATGACATTCTATTGACCTTAAACCACTTAGACACTGAGTCTAAATCACTCTGCAACTCATCACAATCTTTAATAGATGATATATGTTTAAATAACTTAAAGTCATCTGCAAACATGACACACTCAGAAAATTCTACAGAATCTGGCAAGTCATTAATAAAAATCACAAACAGTAATGGACCAAGGTTACTGCCCTTTAAAATTCTTTTACTAAAAAATCGTCGAATCTTGAAAAATTGTGGCAATTAATTGAGCTCTCTTGTGTTTTTTGTGTCTTCGTATACAATTGAATTCATATGCGAAAATCCAATGGGTTAAAGTCTACTTTATTGGCAAATATTCATTTATTTTTATTTTTTTTATTCTGCTGTGTTAATTATTTATGGGGCATCCTGTATACGAAAATTCGATTTCGAACTGATATCCATAATATAAACATAAGGTTTTAGGGCAAGTTAACAGTTCCAGAGCATTCTACTTCTCTATTTCAACGATCCTTTTCATATCTTATTGCGAAACATAAATCTTCTTCCTAATTAATTTAAAAAAATATGTAAGTAACAAGTTATGGGCAAGAGAGTTTATAAATGGCATTCTTTAATAATTTATAATATTCTTTCTTCTTTTTTTTATTGCAACTTAATAAAAATGAATTAAACTAAAAGGCTCGTTAATATTTACTTTCATAGTCAATTTAGGTATAAGGGTTAAATTATGGTTAGTCGAAAAGAAAATAATACGTTTATTTAGCAAAAAGCTACATATTAAAACAAACTAAATTAATAATATATAATTACTGGTCATATAATTAAATACTTAAACTAGTACAATTTTGCAAAAAATGAGGCACATTATTAAATTCATAAAGGCCCTTCGGCAATATTAAGTTATACAATTTATTGGTTTTACATTTTTCTATCAGAATGAAATCTTTAAATACTTTGGTTCTAATACAACCATGACTTGGAAACAAATTATTTTTAATTTTAAAAACAAATATAAAAACATTAAATAAAATATTTTGCTTAACAGAAAACATATTTAAAACAATTAACCTATTATCTATTGAAGTATATCTGTCATAGTTTAGAATCGTTCTCATAGCTCTGTTTTGAATATTTTGAATTTTGTAGTTCGGCAAATTGTATGACAGATATTTTGCGTATTTAAGAAAGAAGGAAAGAAAATTATTCGAGCATAAAATTATGACGGTAAGGTACATCTTGCACACAATTTTTCTTAGAGAAATGGGGGTGTGTCATATGTGAATTTTTATTAAACAAATTATATCCAAGTAACTTAATCTAGGGAACATGCAATAATTAAGAGTATTGACTAAAAGCTAGAAATTTTACATAATTAAACATGATGTTACCAATTTTTGTATTTCTGTGTCTAAAAGCCATTCCACCTAATAATAATTTGACAACTGATTCACTAAGTTGATAAAATTTGTGATACATACATTTATATGATGATCCCTCTTGAGGTGAGAATCGAAATAAATTCCCAGGTATTTAACCTTTCTTGAATTTGAAATTGTTACATGTATGATGTTAGGTTTTTACTTATACTACATATAAAACCTATTTTGTTTCGAGAATTGCCTCATAATATAATCTGCAGGATTGTAAAAGTTTAGATTAGGGTCAAACATAGTCAAATATTTACTGCTACTTTGAAATACAATTTTCTCTCCGTTTATCATTAGATTAATACTATTTAGATCAATATTCAGTAATTTTGTGTTTTACCAACTAAACAATACGTAAATTTAGACGCATTTAGACATAAATTATTAAAACATAGCCGAACAAATATCAGTTTCAGATCCTGATTTATCGCTTCTTGCATGACAGTTAATTTGTTACCATTTATATTGAACAGCAGTCAGATTTAAAATCTAAAGAACTGAACCTCGCCTAGTTTGGTTTGTCAATCTGTAATTTCACAATGTGAACGTACAGAAAGTCCGTAACATTATTATTAATTTTAGGGTCATTTTTACGCTGTAGGGGGCAGAAATAACAGTCCGGGGAACAGTTACGACTCGGATTGGGTGGACCGATACAACCCGATATTGGACGAATGGATGCCCTGCCATCCGATGTCTTGTCCAAGGAATCGGGTGGGAGTGGCTGTTATGGACGGATTGCTTTATGCAGTCGGCGGCGGGGAGTGTACCAAATATCATAACTCTGTAGAATGGTAAGTACCATCTCGCTTACTATCAAACTAAGATACTCTTGTGAATTTGAAGTGGTGGTTTCTAGCCAACAAAAATACTTACAAAACATCATTTCTTATTATTAAAGATAGAACGTGAAGAAAAATAATTATTTGACTTCATGTGATGTGGTGTACTCACTATATTCCTAAAGGAGAATATTTTAATTAATTTGTTTCCCAGTTATGATCCAGAACTGGACAAATGGATCCTAGTGAAACCAATGCACTACGCCCGTCTGGCAGTAGGTGTCGCCGTCGTCAATAGAATCTTATATGCCATTGGCGGTTTCGACGGTGTGGTGCGACATTGTTCCGCCGAATGTTACCATCCGGAAAACGACGAATGGTCGTTGATTCCTCCGATGCATACCGAACGAAGCGGAGCAGGTAAAATGTTCTTTTCTTATTAAAAATCGCGAAATGTACACGAATTTATGCGAATACAACATTGTTTGACTATATTACTTTATTCAAGTAATAAATCGGTAACTGGTACCAAAAAAATATCTTATAAGTTTAAATAACTGCCAAGTAAAAAATAGTAGTAAGAAATACATAATATTAACTTAATACTTGACTATATACGAAATTATTACTTTGCGGCAACTCTGATGGTAGCTGATACCGCTTAGCGACCCGACCTAATTACCTTTACAACGTCGTTACTATAAAGTAGAAAATATTGGTCGGTGGGACGATTAAATGGGAACTTTTAAATAAGCGCGATTACAAAGTTAAATTTCAAGTTCTTGCGACTACTACATAGGAACATCAAAATATTACCACGCAGTCATACGCTTTGAAGTAATATTATCAGTAACAAGACCGAAATAGTTACCCTTATTTCTTCTTTAAAGTAATATCTACCACCTTGGCTATTAAAGCAAATTAGCTTTAAGTAATTATTTCTACTATGCAGTAAAATATACTTTATAGTAGCATTTTTTTGAAATAATTTACTTATTCCTAAGTCATTTTTACTTTGAAGTAACAAAAGAAACTTCTTGGTAACTCTAACAACAATTCGCCATATTTTTTTTAAATTATTTGACTCCATTTTGTAAAAAAGGTATTGCACGATTTTATGAATTTGCTAAAATCGGAATACTTTTACATTTTATGCAATTTTTATTAAATTATAGACTTCTTATATTCATAGGAGTAAAGAGGAGTGAAAAAAATTATCTACCTTCTTTAAAAACTTGGTATATTTGTTTGTTAAAAGTCATTATTTTAATGAGGCGTTCTTTATTTTCGTCCTATATTGCCTATGTTTAACAGTAAAATTTGCTTCGTTTACATTTTTCCACTCTGGTAAGCGATAATATCAGCTATATTAAATACAATATGAAGTAGATTAACCCCGATACAACGCCATCACTTAGAATAAAGACGGACATATGAAATTATTTGTGTTGACAAAGAAAGAGAATCAAAATGTTTGCATAATATTGTCTCAGTAACTTCTTAGTAACTAGCACTGCACAATTACTACTTTATGACATCCCGAAAACCACTATGGGACGTTAAAAAGAAGTTCCCGGGACGATAGAATTACGTATTTGCTACAGCAAAATCATTCCCAATTTTGGTAAAAAAGTGGTAACAGAACGGTGCTCTCTGAACATATTGAAAAAACGATAAATACTTTAAAATCATTAAAAGAGGATGTGCAAAAAACTCAGATGGTCGATGAGTTTTCACATTTTGCCAATAACATAGCATCTCAATTACGAGAAATTCCAATTTCTGATGCAATGAAGTGTCAATTAGAAATAATGAAAATAGTCCAAGAAAAGCGTCTCATGGTAATGCGTCGAAACCAGCAAATTAATGAACCGTCAACTTCATGCAGTGCATTTTACAATCCTGCACATAATCAGGAATTAATACTCTCTAATAGGAATAACATTCACCATTCATTCCCAATTTTGGTAAAAAAGTGGTAACAGAACGGTGCCTAAACGGTTCCCGCGACTAGTAACCACAACTTTAAAGTATTCTTTATAATCGCGATTACGTAGCTGTTGCCAAAAATGCTAGTTGGGGTGTTTTTCATCTATAGGAAATACAAAAACAATAAAATAAACAATTTAAAAAAAAAATGGAAATTTCTTCTTCACACCAAATAATGGATATGGTGAATTAATCTGAAAAAGACGAGTTCTAAGATTCAGAATCTATTTCTATCACTAGCTCATTTTTAAGCCAATTTTACTTTACTTCGATGCCCAGCATGTTGATTTTCTAAATATTTATTTAGGTTATAACTGTTTCCGTGTCTTCCTTCCGATATAGCAGAAAAGTAAATTAATACTAAAAATGTAAATACCTTAATGACTTGCTATTATAACGATTATGCCTCAAGTAGTAGCTAACAAAAAGCGATCCTACACATCGGTTGAAGAGGTTGGTGAAAAAAATTCCTCCGAAGCCTACCTTTGCTTCGGGCAAACAAGAGTCTGACGAGACGAGGCAGCTAACGACAACCCAGCTTCAACGATTCGTTTTAGTTGAACAACTGAAAGTTGCTCGTCTCCAACAACAATATTACTCTGCCAAGCAAATAATTTAAACGAGGCATCAAACGAAAAAGCTCCGTAAGAGTATGTTGTTGGAGATAATATTTACTAAAACTTCTAAATAAACGTATATGTAATGTGTATCATTTATAACAAAGAAAATAATTGAACGTTTTTTTTTCAATTCAAAGGTGTAAGTTTATTTCTAGTTTAAGTGAATACATCTTAGTACGCTCGAAGTAAACGAGATATACATCGCATTACAAGAAAGTTTTAATCCTAATTATGAACATATATTGGTAATAAGACGAGCTAATTCCTCTCGCCGCCTTAATCCTTGTGCGCGAATAGCATCTACATTTTCATCCTCTATAATATATGTATATCTCTATCTTCATCTTCGTCATTTTCTTGAAAATCGTCATCTCTTAATTGCTTAGCTATATTGTGCAACACAGCACACGCAATTATAACTTTTGAAATACTGGTCAGTTTTACTCTGCATCCATACTTGCCCAAATCTATGCTCAATCACAACTCGCTCTGATGTAAGCAGCCTGTTAAGGACTCTCTGATATTCCTCGTGGGGGTCGGTGTAAGGTGTTATAAGACATGACATTATACCATACCCACTGTCCCCTAGAAGAATATTGTTTCTTGTCTTTTTCATGACTTCACACACTGCCGAATTTTCCCATATACGCGCATCGTCGAGTTATCCAGGCCAACTTGCATCTATACTAGTTATAACAGAATTCTGCTCGCATGTAACCTGTACATTAATACTGGCAAAACCTTTCCAATTTACATATTCGCCTTCAAATTGGGCTGGTTTTTCCATCAAGACGAATATGCGTGCAGTCGATAACTCCAATAGCTGTGGGAAAACGGACCCTGGTCAACCATTTCTCTTTGGCCTGCATAATTTGATTTTCTGTATTTGGGAACCTGATAAATTCGCCGGCTTGTTGTACAATTCGCTCTAGCACGTCATGAAATATTCTGGACACTGTGGGTGGCGAACATCCCAATTCTTCAGGTATTCCGCTCCGAAATTCAAGGTTCGCACAATACCCCAGAAATATTTTCATTTTCTGCACAGGTGACTGAGCTGCTGCACGAGTCTCAAAATCCATGCCAAGAAAGTAATTTGCCAACCACACTACATTTTCCTCCTCAAATCTAAACAATCTCTTGAAATCTGACTCACGAGGTGTACGTCTTGGTTTGTAGTATTTTCTTGTACGTAAATTCACCACATTAGCCATAACTAACACAATACTGCGACTAATTAACCAAAGATCACTTAAACAAGTTTTTACAAATAGATTTTATTAAACGAAAATGCACAAATTTTAAGATGCAAGCTCTAAGATGCCGAGACAACTATTGATAAAATGAGAAAAGTTGCTGTAACCTAGATTCCTTTTTTTAGAAGCAAATCCTTTAGGTTTTAAGCAAATGCTCTTTTTTATAAATAAGAAAAAGTTAACACCTTTTACGTTACAGAAGCGAGACCTTTTCCTTTACTTCTTTTTATCCATATACTTTGAAGGAATTGCTTTATTTTTTGAAAGCAAAAGGTAAAACTTTTTTTTATAAATATGGACTATTGTCTTTCCCTCTTTAACTTAAAGCTTTGCTTAAGATTTTCTGTTTCTCTTTGATACCAAGAAAGAAAAAAATTATACAGTATACAATACTTACTGTAGTTACGAGCTTGAACATCAAAACCTATTTTATTGTATATGAAATTTATTTATTCTTTAAATAAATTGACTTTCTTTTTAATAATAATTAATTTATCTGCTGTATCCGCTATAAAATAATTAATATTTTATTCATATCTTTAAAATATAACATTTTGTTACTAGGGGTTTGTGCCATAGACAAATACATTTACGTTATCGGAGGTTATAACGGTAAACAGTTAAATACCGTCGAACGCTACGATACGGAGAACAAAGTTTGGACTTTCTTATCCAGTATGAACATATCGAGAAGCGCTTTGAGCGTCACCGTGCTAGATGGCAAAATATATGCTATGGGTAAGCCAGTGATTTTAAAATGAGTTTTTAAGATGCAAAATTTTAATATCGTTTTTTTTAGGAGGATATGATGGCCACCAGTTTTTAAAGGATGTCGAAATTTACGATCCCAGTACAGACGTTTGGTCGGAGGGCACTCCTTTAACTTCTGGTAAGCAATTCAGTTAGCACCAAAGTATTGATTGAAAATTTGATAAATTAGATTTATTTTTAATGCTTCGGATTTTTAATGAATTTTTTTAAAATTTCAAGTATTTTAATTAAATCTATGTCTGAATTGCCTAGAATAATTAATTAATTTTTTACGTTAAAGTAAAAAATTGTTTTTTAATTCCAGGCAGTCAAAGCATACTAATCATGATTAAACCTCAACTGCCTGGAATAATTAATTAATTATTTAATGGGCTCAAAGTTACTGAAAATTACTGTACAATTCCAGGCAGTTGAGTTATTTTAATTAAGATTAAAATTCTTCAACTTATTTTACGATTCCGAAGGGTTGATTTTTTAAAAGTTTTTTTAAATATCAAGCATTTTAATTAAATCTATGTTCCAATTGCCCGGAATAATTAATAAATTTCTTACGTTCCAGGCAGTCAAAACATTTTAATTAAAATTAAACCTCAACACTCTGGAATAATTAAGTGGTCTTAAATTGACGTTTAAGTTAGAATTTAATAGACAGTTGATCTGTAGATATTTTAAAGTTCAAGTATTTTAATTAAAATTATGCCTCAACTGCCTGGAATAATTAATTAACTTTTTGTTGACGTTTAAATTAAAATTGTTTTACAATTCCAGGCAGTCAAAGCATTTTAAATAAGATTAAGCCTCAACTGCCTGGAATAATTAAGTAGTTGTAAATTGACGTTTAAGTTAAAATTTAATATATAATTCTAGACAGTTGATCTGTAGATATTTTAAAGTTCAAGTATTTTAATTAAAGTTATGCCTCAACTGCCTGGAATAATTAATTAACTTTTTGTTGACGTTTAAATTAAAATTGTTTTACAATTCCAGGCAGTCAAAGCATTTTAAATAAGATTAAGCCTCAACTGCCTGGAATAATTAAGTAGTTGTAAATTGACGTTTAAGTTAAAATTTAATATACAATTCTAGACAGTTGACCTGTAGATATTTTAAAGTTCAAGTATTTTAATTAAAGTTATGCCTCAACTGCCTGGAATAATTAATTAACTTTTTGTTGACGTTTAAATTAAAATTGTTTTACAATTCCAGGCAGTCAAAGCATTTTAAATAAGATTAAGCCTCAACTGCCTGGAATAATTAAGTAGTTGTAAATTGACGTTTAAGTTAAAATTTAATATATAATTCTAGACAGTTGATCTGTAGATATTTTAAAGTTCAAGTATTTTAATTAAAGTTATGCCTCAACTGCCTGGAATGATTAATTAACTTTTTGTTGACGTTTAAATTAAAATTGTTTTACAATTCCAGGCAGTCAAAGCATTTTAAATAAGATTAAGCCTCAACTGCCTGGAATAATTAAGTAGTTGTAAATTGACGTTTAAGTTAAAATTTAATATACAATTCTAGACAGTTGACCTGTAGATATTTTAAAGTTCAAGTATTTTAATTAAAGTTATGCCTCAACTGCCTGGAATAATTAATTAACTTTTTGTTGACGTTTAAATTAAAATTGTTTTACAATTCCAGGCAGTCAAAGCATTTTAAATAAGATTAAGCCTCAACTGCCTGGAATAATTAAGTAGTTGTAAATTGACGTTTAAGTTAAAATTTAATATATAATTCTAGACAGTTGATCTGTAGATATTTTAAAGTTCAAGTATTTTAATTAAAGTTATGCCTCAACTGCCTGGAATAATTAATTAACTTTTTGTTGACGTTTAAATTAAAATTATTTTACAATTCCAGGCAGTCAAAGCATTTTAAATAAGATTAAGCCTCAACTGCCTGGAATAATTAAGTAGTTGTAAATTGACGTTTAAGTTAAAATTTAATATACAATTCTAGACAGTTGACCTGTAGATATTTTAAAGTTCAAGTATTTTAATTAAAGTTATGCCTCAACTGCCTGGAATAATTAATTAACTTTTTGTTGACGTTTAAATTAAAATTATTTTACAATTCCAGGCAGTCAAAGCATTTTAAATAAGATTAAGCCTCAACTGCCTGGAATAATTAAGTAGTTGTAAATTGACGTTTAAGTTAAAATTTAATATACAATTCTAGACAGTTGACCTGTAGATATTTTAAAGTTCAAGTATTTTAATTAAAGTTATGCCTCAACTGCCTGGAATAATTAATTAACTTTTTGTTGACGTTTAAATTAAAATTGTTTTACAATTCCAGGCAGTCAAAGCATTTTAAATAAGATTAAGCCTCAACTGCCTGGAATAATTAAGTAGTTGTAAATTGACGTTTAAGTTAAAATTTAATATACAATTCTAGACAGTTGACCTGTAGATATTTTAAAGTTCAAGTATTTTAATTAAAGTTATGCCTCAACTGCCTGGAATAATTAATTAACTTTTTGTTGACGTTTAAATTAAAATTGTTTTACAATTCCAGGCAGTCAAAGCATTTTAAATAAGATTAAGCCTCAACTGCCTGAAATAACTAAGTAGTTGTAAATTGACGTTTAAGTTAGAATTTAATATAGAATTCTAGACAGTTGATCTGTAGATATTTTAAAGTTCAAGCATTTTAATTAAAACTATGCCTCAATTACCTAGATTAATTAATTAATTACTTAATGGCGTCAAAGCTACTGAAAATTACTGTACAATTCCAGGCAGTTGAGACATTTTAATTAAGATTAAAATTCCTCAACTTATTGTACGATTCCAGAGGGTTGATTTTAATTAAAGTTTTTTTAAATTTCAAGCACTTTAATTAAATCTATGTCTCAATTGCCTAGAATAATTAATTAATTTTTTACGTTAAAGTTAAAATTGTTTTTTAATTCCAGGCAGTCAAAGCATTCTAATCATGATTAAACCTCAGCTGCCTGGAATAATTAATTAATTACTTAATGGTATCAAATTTACTGAAAATTACTGTACAATTCCAGGCAGTTGAGTCATTTTAATTAAGATTAAAATTCCTCAACTTCTTTTACGATTCCAGAGGGTTAATTTTTTAAAAAGTTTTTTAAATTTCAAGTATTTTAATTAAATCTGTGACTGAATAGCCTGGAATAATTAATAAATTTCTTACGTTCCAGGCAGTTAAAGCATTTTAATTAAGATTAAACCTCAACTGTCTGGAATAATCAAGTGGTCTTAAATTGACGTTTAAGTTAGAATTTAATATACAATTCTAGACAGTTAACCTGTAGATATTTTAAAGTTCAAGTATTTTAATTAAAATTATGCATCAACTGCCTGGAATAATTAAGTAGTTATAAATTGACGTTTAAGTTAAAATTTAATATACAATTCTAGACAGTTGACCTGTAGATATTTTAAAGTTCAAGTATTTTAATTAAAATTATGCCTCAACTGCCTGGAATAATTAATTAACTTTTTGTTGACGTTTAAATTAAAATTGTTTTACAATTCCAGGCAGTCAAAGCATTTTAAATAAGATTAAGCCTCAACTGCCTGAAATAACTAAGTAGTTGTAAATTGACGTTTAAGTTAGAATTTAATATAGAATTCTAGACAGTTGATCTGTAGATATTTTAAAGTTCAAGCATTTTAATTAAAACTATGCCTCAATTACCTAGAATAATTAATTAATTACTTAATGGCATCAAAGCTACTGAAAATTACTGTACAATTCCAGGCAGTTGAGTTATTTTAATTAAGATTAAAATTCCTCAACTTATTTTACGATTCCAGAGGGTTGATTTTAATTAAAGTTTTTTAAATTTCAAGCATTTTAATTAAATCTATGTCTCAGTTGCCTGGAATAATTAATTAATAATAATGACGGTCAAGTTAAAATTATTTTACAATTCCAGGCACTCAAAGCATTTTAATTAAGATTAAACCTTAACTGCCTGGAATAATTAAGTTTACGATTGAACCAAGGAGTATGTTTAATTATATTAGAATGCTTAACCGGAATAAACATTTTACAAGAATAGCAGAGAACACTGTAAAAATTATTGACATCCCAAACCAATTAGATATCCCTTCTTTTTGAGAGTACTAATATTTAGCTCTGTTAAGAAACTTTATTAAAATTCTCCATTATTGCAATTAATTCGTTTGTTATCATCTGAATCAAGCGGATTTTAACTACCGGACCCGATTCTGTTCTCATTCCTAGAGTAGAATTCCAGAGTACTTAAGAGAAAAACCAGTAACTCACATTTCTGTTTATTTCTAATGGTATTTATAAATCTTATTAATATAGTTACATCTTTCTTATAAGTAATCATAGATTATTGAAGGAAGAGGAAATGTTTTATTACATTTTATTTAGAAGATTCTATTAGATATTAAATAGGTTTCAGGATTAAATGTGATGGAATTTAGGATGTGCTCACACGATTAAATGTTCTGAACGCGTTTTTTTTCTCAACCAATGTTTACTGCCACATTTTGACCTAGTAAAAAATAACTGTAAATTTATGATATTTATTATTATTATTATATAAACTATAGAATGTTTACTGTGAGATTTGATTCTGATGATTTTTTTAGGTCGTTCCGGACACTCCAGCGCCGTCTGTTACAACTGCGGCAGTCAAGATCGCGGCTTAGCAATGGAAACGGAACCGACCGCAATCGTTAATTTACCACAACAGTGTTCATCCAGTACCTCCACCGGTCTTCGGTAATATTTATTTTAACCAGTTTTTCCTTCCCCCCGAGATGCTGTGTAACTACTTTGTACCATGTACGATCTAAATTGAGAGGAATATTTTTAAGAAATGTTAGTTTAATCCATTCCTGAATAGTTTTTATAAGTAGAAAATATTAATTGAATGAGTGCGGACATTGTTGGTTTTTAAAAGGTTTTTTTAATTTTTATTATTAGCGTGGATAGTTTATTTTTTAGGGATTATTAAAGCAATGATGTATCACTGTATACATAATTTAAATTTAATATTTTAGTTTGTATACCATGAAGCACACTTTGAACAGAATGCTATTTTACTTGAATGAAGTAATAGCATTTCTAGACTAGTGGAAAATTATAGTTTTTCGGACGATATTCTAAATTAACTACACATTTAATAGCAACTGAATGTCTAGAATGCAGAAAAAATGCATTAGCTGCCAAGATTTTTAAACTAAGTGCCCATTCAAATTCTAATAGGATTTCTAATGTAAACAAAACCGCTCAAATGCCTGGAATAGAAAGAATTTTGAAAGTTGTAGTTTTTCCAGTTTTCTAGATTACTTACCAGGCCCAAATGCCTGGAATGGGTCATTTTATTAGTTTCTAAAAAACTTTGGCATAAGGAAAGCGTACATCTAAATGCCTGGAATAGAATACTATATAACTTAAATCATAGGCTTTTAAGATTTTTGTATTTTAGATTAATTACACGTCTATATAAGGACAAGAAACGAATTTTAGGATATTTTAATGAAAAAAAAAACCTATAATTTCAAGGGTTAATTCTAAAAAATCTAGTTTTCAAGTTCATTCAACTACCTGGAATACAATTGTTCAATAATCACTTGAATGAAATAATTGAACCAAATGCCTAAACTAGAATTCACAAACGGTCCCATATCTTCTATATGGGGTGGAATTGTAACCTTCAAACAACAAAAAATTGTTTTTTTATAAAGTTGCTTTAAGTGAATCCATTCATATAAAATGCACCAAAAAGTATTTTAATATTTGGTTTTTTTAATTAAAAGAGATTTCGTCTTTTATAATTGACCGGGCCTATAAATGACATCTTGAATATGCGTGTGTATTCAAAATGTTGTATTTACTGGACATAGTCAATATCTCATCGTACTTTTGTCATATATGTTTTCCTAGATAGTAAATCCTTAGTAAGCTTCACACTATCCAAATACAGATAATGGAGGCAGTCAAAAATACTGCATTTTGATTAAAAAAAAATTAATTTATATGTCTGAACGAAACAAGGCACTTTCTTCAGTTTTCAAGCAAGAAACCCTTGAAAACTTTCATGTTAGATTGAAATAATTCACTTCCCTGGCATATTTAAAAATAGGGGAATATATAATTGCACTTTTGAAAATTCTTCTAACTTTGTACCTACAAACTAAAAAAGGCAGATTCTGTGAGATTCTGTCAGAGAATGTTAACTTTTAGCCTAGTCGCTATAAAATGATATAATCTCACTTTGAATTAGATACGTTTTAACTTTAACCTTTTTTATTGCAAAATGATACATTCGCACTATGGAATGGGTACATTTAAACCTAAGGCTTGCGTACTATAAAATAACAGAATCGCACTCTGGATTAGGCTGGCTGGGTTACTTGCACATAATTTGTAGCGTGACTTTCTCAGCCTCTCTCTCCCGGTTTATGTAGTTAAAATTCAATATAAGTCTAAGTAGATTGTTTCAAAGAGCCAATAGCAATCCTTTTTTTTTAAAAAGAAATATAAAAATGTTCACTTGTATCTGTATCGAATTTTAGCGCTTCCACATTGCCAAGAAAGTTTATAAATTTTCTGCAAGCAAGTCAAGTTTCGATTGGAAATAATAATTAACAAAGTTTAATGGACGTGTATATAATATACACGTGTTTATATTATAATTTCTATATATTTTTATTAAAAAAAAATAAAAGGGTACTGGCATTATTACATAACTATGTATGAATAAAAAAGTATCATATAACAAATATGTGTGAAATAGGCTATAATACTACTGAACTATTAGAGCCTTTGCTCTGGACGGCCTTCCTCTCTTTTGTTTTAGGCCAAGAGGTACATTTTTCGCTTCGATTGGCACCTTTTCTCGCTTCAAAATGACTAACAAACCCAAAGAATGTTGGCATACATACTGTTTCAAAAAACTTGAGCAAGTACACCGAGATGTTACTTTGTCATTGTCAGAATAGCTGTCTATATTCTAACTATTTTCTGAAATTTACGAAAACTTTCAAAACATTCCCAATTCAAGTGGGTATTTTTCCACATTGTGATGTCTTCTTAGGTTAAC
Organism: Anthonomus grandis grandis; assembly: GCF_022605725.1. Lineage (NCBI taxonomy): Eukaryota > Metazoa > Arthropoda > Insecta > Coleoptera > Curculionidae > Anthonomus > Anthonomus grandis. The sequence continues at coordinate 29,253,835 of NC_065554.1, forward strand.
ACTTCTGCTCCATTAGTTGATTTTGTATAATAAAAAAAAGTTCTTTCATCTTTTTTTTCTTCAAATATTTTCGGTTTTAATTTTACCCACTGATAAACTTCTGTCCATATTTTTGTTGTTAATTTAATGGTTGCAGCAAATGGTTTGTGATTGGGGTTCGATGGGTTACGTTCATACGACCATTTTTCAACTAATGAAACTCTCAAAACTTCCAGAAACTGACCTATGGAAAGTCGTTCTCTTAGAGTCTGTTCTTTTTTTATGACGGAATTTGTTGATTCCAGTCCATTATTAGTGCTTGGAAATTGATCACTGGCACCTTCGTACCAAAATTGATTTGCTCCGAGCCACGTCTTTTCGAAATAATTTACGAAGCTCTTTATACTTGGGTTATCGTCACCCACACCATGCCATTTTTTTAGGAATAGAAGTACAGCAGCTGTAAAAGTCTCATCGTCTATACTGACTTGTAGAGCATGAATATCTCGAATAATTTCATTTTTTTCTTTTATATTTCGAATTTTTGACTCAATGTTTTTCAAAACATGAAAAAAACACTGAATTCTTCGATCTGGTATTCCGAATACTGCTTTAAATCCATTTGTGATTGCAACAGAAGCATCAGCAAGCAGCACATTTGGTTCCCAAATTGTTCCATGTAGACTTAAACACGATTTATTTAGTGAATTAAATATAAAGGAGAAATCAACTTCTGTTTCGCTATAACAAACTGCAACAGCAAGTGGGTGAAATACTCTGCAAACATCTGAACTGGAGTTCCAACTATCAGAACTGGATAACCTTGCCAAATTAATTTGTATGTGGCATCAGTTTGGATTTTCTTGATATGCGTTAATATTTTGTAGAAGTCTCTTGGTTGATAGAACAATTTTCAAATCCTGGTTTTGAGAGTCCGTGTCATCAAATTCAATTTTAAAATCTGAAGATAAAAATATGTTAGTTTTATACAAACGGTTGATCTTCATTATTTGGAATTGTGGACTTAATAATGCGCCAGCTCTGTAATTCTCCTGCAGAAATAATAGATAATCCAAGAGCGTTTGAGCGTAATGAAGTCAAAAATGTTTTCAACTGTGATTTTACAGGTGGTGGTTCATTCCGACTACGGAAGGCTGCATTAGGTTTTTTGATGCCATCGTTATAGAACTGACGCACTAATAACTTTGCTGATGATGAAAGCCCTCTGCTGTTATCTTCGTGATTTGCATGCTCATCTTCTGTTTCAAAAAGACTCACTTTCATGCATTCAGAGTGATACAATAGATACTTTCCTGCAGGACATTCATTCTTATCTACCACCTGTATATCTGAAAGTAACCTTTAATCCTTCCAATGATTTTTAAGAAGTAATTTTTTTTTCACATATTTTCGCTTTGAATGAAGTTCTCAGCATCCTTTCCACTATAATAAAAGGGAAGTTACACATTAGAAATACTGTTGCCAATGGATGGAATCAGTATTTCCACTCCGTACTAGTTTTTTGAGGAATACGTAAAGGGAGGGATTTCTAAAAAATTCTAAAAGACAAATTTCCCGAAAATTATTCAACTTTAATTGAAAATTATGACAGATCCTTACCCTTAAAACCCTAAAATATTAAAACGACATATCACTGGTCCCTCTTTTTACCACCTATACCAATCCCTACACCGAAACTTTGGTTTTAGGATTTATGTACATAAGTTTTGATGTAAAAATAATTAGTCTGTTGGAAAAGGGCATACAACTAGAAGAAAATTTGGAATAAAGCCAGTTTTTCACATTTACATTTTTTTTGACTCAAAAACAAATCTGTGATTCGTACGCACCAATGTAACCACATAAAAATGTTCTTGATTTCTGACTTTATCATAACACTTCCACTATCTACGGAGTGAACGTAACTCTATTTTAAACAAACAAACTATAAAATGGCACATTCGCACTTTGACTTACTTATTAAAGGTCATTTGTTGCCGCCACACTTTTTTTTGCGCTGGCTTCCGCTTTAGAGGTATTGCATTGTCGCTGTCAGATTCATCGGATTGCGGATCGACGATAAATTCTTTACACATATTATTCATTATTTTACTTTATTTTACGCACACACACTTGTTTGTTGTCGGAAACTAACCGATAAAAATGTCTGGTGTTTACACGCCCATGCAAAGGCCCGGACTGCGAGCATCTGCGATTTAGCGTTTTTCGTTCACGTTCGGGGCCCTATTATTCAAAGTGCAATGTATCGTTTTTTCGTGTAAACCGTATTTAAAAAGTGCATTAAAAAATTTTAGAGTGATTTATTTTTTTTAAAGTCGAAAATTATCATACAATAAGTTGCTGCGATTATTTTCGTGTTGTATCAGATTTTATCTCGAACTAATGTTATTTTCTCAAAGTGCGTTTTGCTTATGAAAAGTGGTATATATTAATATTTGTGCATCACCTTTCATGCAAGTTTGAAATATTTTTTTGATGTGTATTCATTTCTTTTTAAAGTTATTTTACTCTTTTTTAAAGTGCGCTTAATTTTAACCCTTAAGAATATGCCAGGTATAACATCCAATAATATAACATCCTTTCCTTTTAACTTAATTCTCGCTATTTATTATTCTTTAAAGCTTTGTTTTCTCTACTTAATATGGTCTTTCTTTTATCCCTCCACAAATGTTGGGTTCTTCAGCGGGTTCTGGGGGATGTGAAAGTGTTCCAGGTTTTACTTACATTTCTTTCAGGCAATTGAATTACTCGAGTATATTAATTTAGCTTTAAAACAAACTTGATTGACCTAAATTTTGCACTTGAGTCTTAGGTCGGAGCAACACAGTTTCTCATCATGTTTAATTTACAACAATGGGTTGTATAGTTGTTTGGAGTTCCTTCTAGAAAATAGAAACTGTGGTTTACCTACTTCCAGGCGGTCGAATACACTTTATTTCCTTTAATTGTCAATAAGAAAAGACGTTATACTCCTGAACGAAATAAGTAAACAAATTTTAGCGTCTTAAATGGCACTTTCTCAAATTAATTTTATCATTTTCAAATATTTCATTGTTTTCCTAATGCTCTTGATGTAAGAGAGTGTATCCAGAAAGTAAATTTCTATAAGAAACTTGGAAAAAGTGGACGTTATAGAAAATTCACTAATAATTCCTTATTATTTTATTTTGAACTGTATAATATAATTGTTAATATTAAACTTAGATATCTATTTCACTTTTTTTAGTCTGTTTTAATTTTAGAAATCAAAGAATTTTTCCAGGCAATTGAATTGAACTGTTACTCTCTTTTATCTCCACATGGATAAATCCACTCAACAACAGGTGGTTAAATGCACTCGACTGCCTGGAAGAATGTTTTTATTTCTTATTTTGGTTATCTTTGTCTGTTAGAAACATTTGTGCCATGGATTCATTTTTCCAAATTACAGGTGGTAAAATGCTTTGATTATTCCAGGCAGTATTGAGTCATAAAATTTTAGGTAAACTATCAAAAATTGTTTATGGTCGAATAAGCTGCAACACATTTTTTTCCATTTATATGCGACATTAATGTTAATAAGAAGAATTGTTATATTTATTAAGCGGGTAGTATTTTTGGGTTATTTTCAAAAATTAGACCCGAATTTCGTGGATTCATTTAAGCTTTTAGCGACCAAAAGTTGCTAAATTTGTGTTTTTCTTTAAGCTATAAACGTCTAAATATTCTAAATTCAAACCCTCAATTTTTAACTAAATGTTTATTTGATAAGGTACTTAGTACCTTGAAAACTTGGTCATATTGAGATAAATTAAGTTCTCTGGCATATTTTTATAACATCCTTTTTTGTAACCTTGCAGGAAGTGCTTTATACACCTTAACAAATTATCCACGCTAATAATCACAATAATATTGTCATCAAATATTACCCTCTTTAAACACGTTTATTTTTACAAATTTATACTAATTCTATTATATTGTTTATCTTTTTCGTTAAATGAGTCATTCCATATTTTACTGGGTACCTACACAACGACGATAATAAAAATGGTTTAATTTTTAAGGTAATTCGTATGCAAGGGACAATAATAAAATATGATAATGATCATATTATAGAGGCTGTGATAAAAAAACAAAATATATAATTTTATTAGTCAGTGTATGTACTTTTTTAAGGTTATATTGTGTTTGGTATTAGTAAACGTAGTTTTAATTGAAAAGGAGGGCCATTTTTTAAATAAATATAACCGTTATTGTAAGTTTAATGTATTTTTTATTTCAATATTTTCCGTTTTCTTTTTAAGGTCTCCCTCTCCTCTATCTTTCAAACCATCGTGGTAAATTCTGACACATTTTAGGAATATTTTAGGCAAAGCATATTTTTAGAATGTCACCTCTGATAATAGATTGGGCACATCTAAAAATAACTCTAATACATATCAGAATTATTTCAGTTTCAGTCGGTCAATATTTTTCAAAAACCTTCCTTGGGTGTTTCAGGAAAAGATTTCATTATTAAAATGAATTTCTTTTGCTAGAGCGTTAAAAGGATTTAATCTCAATCCAGATAACCTTTGGAAAGGTTATCTGGATTTTGGCACTTAATACAACTAATAGATACCAGGAATATTTCAGATTATAATATTCTTGAAATAAATCATAAAATTGAATATTCCTGGATTCTTTGATAACTACTAAATTTCATAATCAGATGAATTTGAAATAAAACGGTTGGAAAAAGTTTTCGAGGTTGCAAGAACGTTCTTATATGAAAACATTATGTGAGAAATTCCCTTTTTTTGACTAATTAAATTTTTTTAAGAACATTTCAATCGATTCGTAATAATAGTGGAAATTATTAAGACCATTAGCAAAAAAAAATCATTCAAAACTGTCCTAAACTACCCGAATCTAGCTCAAAACCACAAATTTTTTTTTACCATCAAATCCAACTTTAGGAACTCCTCTATATTAAAGTAAAAGAAATATGAAAATATTTTAAATCATTATCAAGTTATCTCTTAAAAACGACCGCTAATGAATAAAAATCCTTAAAAAAGAAAAATTAAATTTGCACGCTCTTGGCTAACAAAATTGCCTCTAAATCAGAAAGTGTTTGAGTTACACGAAACGTTCTTATATGAAAATATTTGGTAAGAAATTCCCTTTCTTTGACCAAAACAGTTTTAAGAATATTCCAATTAACTCATGACTAATTAACACTAGGAACTCCCGGAAGAGACTTTTTAATAGACCTCTAGGTCCATAATTAACACCTAGATTGAGATAATGAATGCCTTATATTGGGGAAAATTGAAAAGAAGGTTTTTTAAGGATTTCTCGTTTAGAAGCGTTTGCTTAATTACTAAAATTTTACTAATTCATTAAAATTCGTTAATGTAACATACGTTTCTTCTTCTGGATCTCTGTGCGTACTCAATTACTTAATAATTCTTGTCCAGGGACTCCTGGAAGAAATTTTTCAGTAATTCTATCTCCCAGTTTTTTTAGATTGATGTAAATACAAAAAAACTATGCTATAGTCGGATTACCGAACAGATGGAGTAAATGATGGGCGCGAAATATAGGCCCGCCCATCGATGCAACCGTGGCAGATTTAGACGAGGAGAATTATGCCTACTTATTTTAAATCATTTTACCGTACAGCTTTGCTTTGTAAGCAGCTTTTTTTTAAATATATTACGGTCGCCTGTAAATTGGGTTGGGTTGGGTTGGGTTGGGTTAGTTGAACCGATTTTGAGGTTGTGCCAGGTATAATAATCCCTTTTAAGTATTTTGTTATGCAAAGTTATGTTAATATATTGGGGTTTACCGAAAAGGGATAGGTAATCAATAGCAAATTAACAAAAAAATAAACACAATCTCAACTTTTCAATATTGCGAAGATTCGAATAGCAGAAAATTCAACCAAAACGATCTAAAGCCGCTCGACTAATAAAATTAAATAAAACCCATACTTCAAAATGGCATCATTCTTCTCTAGGATTCACTTTAAATATTTTCAATAAAACCAATTTTTTCTATTTTGATGTTGTATTACGCCCCCTAGCGGTCATCGTACGAACTTATAAATAATTTCCAACGATTTCTCTTTGCCGCTTTTATGAGAAATATTTTTTTCCCTCTGCTGTGGGATGACTAGTTACTGAGATATGGCCGGCGACCTCTCTTATTTGTACACCCGGTACATTATGTGATGTTTATTGTTTGAGTTTGTAATGTAAGTAATAATAATGGACATATTTTAGATTTTGATTTTCGAGATACAGGGTGTTAAACTTTTTTTTTTAAATAGATTTTTATTAATATCTCATAAACGCATTTACCGAATTTGTTGAAATCTTTACATTTTGATAGTCACTTTATAGGTACCTTTTGGAATTCTCACATTTGGCCTAGAAAATTTTTTTTCGTATCTTGCTTCGTTTAGAGATAAATTTTAAAAACCATATTTTAGCACGTCTCGGGCCTCCATAAAAAAAAAACCTAAAATGCTTCAAAATTGATTTTATTGGGAATACTACATATTTGTGCAGAAATGTATAAAAATTTCTCTGATAAGAACATTCCTATGTCTTACATTAACATTTACCAGGTACTGGATACTGTTAGTTGAATGTGTTTTACTGTGCAGATAACTATGAATAACGCCGAATTAGCTCAAATGCATTTTATTTATGGCCTTGCACATGGAAATGGTGCAAAGCCCGTCGAATTTATTACAGAACTATTAGAAATTATTTAGAACAGCCACGAAAGTGTTTGGAGGGTTTTGCACACAAATTTACTTTATCCATTCCACATTCAGCTGGTGCAAGCACTGTTGCCAACAGATTTTCCTGCACGATTAGAGTTTTGCCAGTGGTTTGTCAAAAAACTGCCCAGAATCCAAATTTTACGGCTAAAATTCTTTTCACAGATGAGGCCTGTTTTTTACGGGAAGCCATCAGAATTTTCCACAATAACCATCTTTGGGACTTCCCATGCCATTGGATTTCAACAGCAGTTTTCCGTGAATGTTTGGGTCGGAATTATCGGATCATCTTATCGGACCGCACTTTCTCCCTCCTAGACTGAATGGTGATACTTATTACAGACAGTTTTTAGAAGAAATATTGCCAGATTTATTAGAAGACGTACCACTAGCAACAAGAAATACCATGTGGTTTATGCACGACAGTGCACCTGCTCATTTTAGTCTTGTCGCTCGAAACTATCTAAATGATACTTTTGCTTAGCAATGGATAGGTCGGGGGGACCTCAACTATGGCCAGCACGATCTCCAGACCTGAATCCTCTGGACTATTTCTTTTGGGGGTATCTGAAATCGCTTGTTTATGCCAGTTGTGGATGAAAATGATTTGAGAAACCGGATTGTAAACTCTTCTAATGTCATACGCAACACATCAGGAATTTTCGGACGTGTGCGCCAGTCGATGAGAAGAATATTGCTTGCTTGTATTGACAGTCGTGGTTCTCATTTCGAGCATTTGATTTAATGAAATTTTGATGATATTTAAAAGTAAAGTAAGTTTTTATTATTTTTCACAAAAATTAAGCGATCGTATTTTTAATTGCTTAAATTTGTACAAATATCTCGCACAAAAAAAATGGTGGCGTACACAAACAACAAATAAATTTTAAATAGGTAAACATGTGCGACGCCATTCCATTAAAATTTAAACATCGAAAATAGCATCTTATTAATTTTTGTCAGTTAATTTTAAAACATTTTATTTTGTTTTTTATGGAGGCCTGAGACGTGCTGAGATATGATTTTTTATTATTTATTTCTAAACGAAACAAAAAATTCTATGTTATACGCAAAAAATTTAAGAGACAAAAATGTTTCAATTTTAGATTCTTTATTTAAAAGAAATATCATACTTACAAAAAATGTACCGATGATATTTTTTTTATAAAAGAATCATCCGACTTAGCCCGTAGGCACGCCCCTGACATTTCTAGGCCAGATGTGAGAATTCCAAAAGGTACCTTATAAAGTGACTAACAAAATGTAAAGATTTCAACAAATTCGGTACATGCGTTTATGAGATATTAATAAAAAATCGATTTAAAAAAAAAAGTTTAACACCCTGTATCTCGAAAACGAAGCATTTCCGGACATATGTTTATATGAACTTTTTCACTTAAAATATGACAAGGAATCACCCCTTAAAATTAAAGTCATCACTTATGTTAAACCCTGTATTTATGTATTTTTTTTTACCACAGCTTTGTTAACAACACCTTGGTGTCTTAGACGAATAAAGCTTTATTTGATTTGATTTGTTAGAGGGAGCTTTAGCTATAGGAATTCTTGTCCAGCAAGTAACTTATTAGTAACTTTAGCTACTTATCTGGATTGACTGATTGATTAAATTAACAAAATTAGATTAAAACAAAGAATTTTTTGTGTGTTGCTTTCGTGACCCAGTCCATTTTTTATAATTTTTAAGGGTTTAGTTGGATAAATGGTCCAAAAAAAAAAACATCCAAGCTTTTCAAATTTTTTCTTTAATTGCCAAGTACATCGTGACTTACGCACCAGCAGGTACATATTCCTCGACAACAAATAAACCAAATACAATCACAAAAGGAAAAGAAAGTATATTTTTTACAAAATTTACCCTTACCCGAAAATATAAATATCAAAAAAATCAAAACGCCAAGGAAGCAAAGTGCAAAAGAAACTAACCAAATAGTTGCTATTAAGAAGATTAAGCGGTCTTTCCCTGTGATGTATAATATACATTAGTATAATAAAAATACTCGTACCAACATTGTACGTATAATTAAGAAAACGATGCAGAAGAACAGGGCCAAAATAAATCGATCGCCGAAAACATTACACTGGATCAGGTTACAATGAATATGCAAACCGAAACAGCAGATATTGATGTAAATGGAGAGCAATTTGAAGATCCAGCCAGAAGTATTGACAGATACTGTTAGACTAATAATTTTAGACATAGGTCCAGTACAATTAAGAAATATTATTAATCCCGTAAATAATTTAATTATGGACTTATTTACTCCAAATCTAAAGATTCTGCTTTTCCTGCAAATTATTTGAAGTTTCTTCTAATAGTTTTAGTGATAATAATGGTTTTAGGAACTGGCAACACTTGTCTCGGGCTTTAGAAAGACACGAAATTACTAAGAGGCTTTTCGGTAATTCTAAGAAATGGGTTGAATTAAAAAAATCAATCGAAAAAGGTTTAACTGTTAATTATATTAATCAGAATTTATTCAAATATCAAAAGAAAAAAATGGACATCTGTTTTAGAAAGACTCATTTTTGTGATTCAATTTTTTGCTGGAAAAAATTTACCTTTTAAGGGAAACAGTCAAAAACTATTCGAAAAAGGTAATGACAATTTTATGAAATTAATTGAGACAATTGCAAACCATATTGGCAGGATTCGAAAAGATGTCAAAAAAATGCCACATTATTTGGGCGATAAAATCCAAAATGAAATAATCACCTTAGTAGGAGAAAAATATAATTGAATCCTTACAATTGTGCAAATATTTTTCAATTATCCTTGATTGCACATCTGACCTTAGTCATCAAGAAAAAATCACAATTGCTGTTATATTTGTTTTTGTTCATGATTTTTCTAAAACTGTAGAGGTTCAAGAACATTTTTTAGGATTCTGCGAAGAAGCCAACACAAGGTTTAACTGATTTCATATTAAATTTTTTAAAGGAATCTGATAATATTGCCGATATGTGAGGCCAGGGTTATAACAGTGGGCAAACACAATGGCCTACAAAAAAAGTCTTATATATTAATCGCAGAGCCTTTTTTGTCCCTTGTGTGGCACACAGCCTTAATTTAGTCGTTAATGATGCAGCAAAAAGCTCACTTGAAGTGACCAATTTTTTTAGTATTATTATTCTAGTCTAGTCTTTTCTTTCGCATCAACATATCGATGGAATATTCTTTTAAAAAAAATACCTACGTTAACGCTAAAACCGCTCTTTGATACCCGGGGGAGAGTCGAATTGATGTCGTAAAGACTCTTAGGTATAAATTGGAAAAAATGTATGATTACACTATTCGCCCTTTACGAGTGTAATGATGATACAGCTAGAGATAATGACACAAGGAATACTGCAAGTTCCCTGATTAATAAAATAAAATCATTTAAATCTATATATTCTTTCGTTGTTTGGTACAATATTTTATGAAAAATAAATGTAGTTAACAAAATCATGCAAAAATCTGACAATATTTTACCAGGAGAAATATAAATGTTAAATGGAATTAAAATATTTTTAACAGACATGAGATCTGACAATGGGTTTATACATTTGCTTAATAAATCTAAAAAAATAGGTCAAGAAATGGATGCAAAAATATCATTTCCTGCAGTTCATACAGTTCGACCAAAAGAGGCTTTTTATGAATATGACCATAAGATGAGCCATCTCAATCTCCAGAATTACATTTCAAATTAAATTCGTATTTTTATATTCTTGATATTGCCATCTCAAAATTAGATGAGAGATTTCAAGATTTAGAAACACATGTTGAATCTTTTGGTTTTTGTAAATAACTTAAGTGTCTTTTCTAAAGAGGAAATAATGAAATATTGTACCAATTTAGAAACTAAACTAACTTACCAGGAAACAAAAAATTTAGATATAAATGCAATAGCAATAAATCTTTACTATGAGATTGATATATTGTCTATTTATAGTACTAATAAAAATAATATGTCGGCCAAAGAAGTGTTAGCTTTTCTCATTGCTAACGACTTAAAGGAATATTTCCTAATTTATTTGTTATGCCAGCTACTGTAGCTCGTAGGGAGCGATCATTTTCAAAACTTGTTGTATTTCTTTTTTCTTTATTTAACTTTATTTTTCGTAAAATACCTATGAAGATTTTTGTATTTTGGTTATACCAAATTATACTTATGTACATAATATGTTGTATAAGCTCATATTTATATTATAGGTAGGTATGTATCAATTCGTTGACTTAATAAATATATTTTTATAATTTAAATGTTCAAAATTGTGTTTTTATGAATTTTCCCTAATTTTCGATGTTTTCTTATACACGTTTTCCAAAACTGCTGATGAGGCGGCAAATTTGGTTCTTGCACCCGGGCGGCAGAAACTCTAGGCTCGGCCCTGGCTGTTTATAGTCAAAGTCTTACAACTCAAGCGTCTATTAAAAGGTTTCGCGTTTCGCTTAATAGACTTAATGATTTCTGAGACTTTGAGTACTTATACTTTCTCTTCCTTTGCTCATATATCTAAGTCTCTTTGAGAATAATGGATGATTATTTCAAATACAATCATATGAAACCAAAATGTTCTATTTATCACAATTAAACGAAGAGCTTTGATGTTTCTGTTTGCCCCGAATGAGGCCTAATATAAGGCGAAACATTGGCAATTAAACAAAAAAATTCGAAAAGCTTGGATTTCTTTCTTTTGACCATTTATCCAACTAAAGCCTTAAAAATTACAAAAAAATAATAAAAAATTGGGGTCCAGAGATGATGATCACAGCCCAGGGGGGCGGGAGGGAGGCGCAATCGCAATCTTCTCTGGAGCGTCGCGGTGCCGGTGCCAAAATGCCGACGCCGCTCAGTCTGTTAACGGACGCCAACCAAGGTCTCGTATTAACGGGGGCGTCGCTACGCTCTACACCATCAGCTCAAACGACGCTCAATCTCGCTGAATAAACATTTTTTTTTTCGGTCCGTTCGAGCGTTTCTCGTCTTTGATCGAGGGTTTTTTTTTTTTTAGTGTTTTTTATGACTTTTGAGGGATTTTAAACGAGATATATGTATTTTTTTTCTTTCAGTGTTACGTGTTTGGTAATGTTCGCGCGATGTTAGTTTTTGAGGTAGAAATTGTTTTTATTACGTAAGTATCGAAGAATGTATAAGAGAGTTTGGAGTTACAATGTAGCGCAAATATGAATTTATTTTGTTAAAAGAGGATCGAATTTATCGAATTAAATGGGTATTTATGAGTGAAGTTCTCTTATAAGGTTAAGTTTTGGTAGTCTCCTCGCCACTCTTCCCATTCATCAACCAATCCGAAGGAATGTTTTTAAATAGCACTAACGATAATAATAATATAAATGTCTTTATTAAGAAAAATGCAATATCAAGAGGAAAAGTATATTTTTCTCAAAAGGCGAAGCCTAGCTGACTTTAAGACCAGCTACTCAACATTAACCCTTAAATTTCATATAACATAATAAATTAAATATAAAACAATACTATATTAAGATTTCTTAAATTAACTAGATTAATATATAAATTTTATTTAACAATTTTTTAAATAAACATTAATAAATACGATATTATCTAATAGCATATTAACAGGCTATACCTCAACAATGTTTTGCTAAGAATTAAAGAGAGTATTATTGAGAGTATTTCTTGAATTTTTTTGTGAAATGTAAGTAAAGATTTTTTAAACTAAAATGTTTGATATACTTAGTATACAATGATACTATATTATATGTAAAACAACGTTGAAAAATTGCCTTGTGATGATTCGGCATAGAAAGAGTATAAGAAAGAGTATCTAATGGGTACTATATGAACATCTTGTTGAAACAATAATTTAGGACTTAAATACTGCGTAACACATGTTTTTACGAAAAAGAAACATTAAGCCACTGTAGCTGATTAATTTTGTAAGAAATGTGATCGAATTTATTTAAGTTGTAAATAAATCTACCGCAATTCTTTTGGATTATTTGCAATCGTTGTCTATCTACAAAACTTGGATAATATAAAATTAGGCAATAGTATACTTTGAATAAAACTCTTTGTTCGCATACAGTACCTTTAGCGACAAGTAGCAGGCCTTGCATAAGTTATATACGGGGTGTTCGAAAAATAGACGGGGATATTTCAATGGGTGATTTCTTGTAAAAATGTATTTTTAAATTCTTAATCAAACAGAAAATATTAAAGTTAAAAAAAGGCAGTGGTGTACATTTTTTTGCCAATAATATTTGCTAAGATGTCCCCCGGGATGCCACTGGACCTTATAATTTTAATCTAATTTGGACTAAATTAGCCTCTTAATACAACAAGTAATACTGCCAAATTTCAAAAGAATCAAGTAAATATTTTTTTTATTAATAATAAAAAAATAATATAAAAAAAAATTATTACCCTGTATCTTGAAAACTGTGCGTAAAGTCTGCTAAATTTTATAAAAAAAAATATTTTTTTATTCTAAAACTTCGACAAAATGTACATAATTCAAAAATTTGATCAGCTTTAGTTTTGAAAATTTGTACACATATTCTATGGAGAATTTCATTGGACACCTATTTCAGCGTTTTTCAAAATTTGTACAAGATTTTGAGAAAATTTATATAAAAAAAATTAAATTTTTTATAAATAGAATTGTTTATTCTGAAAATTCGACAAAATGTGCATAACTCAAAAATTTGATCAGCGTTAGTTTTGAAAATTTGTACACATATTCTATGGAGAATTTCATTGGACACCTATTTCAGCGTTTTTCAAAATTTGTACAAGATTTTGAGAAAATTTATATAAAAAAAATTAATTTTTTTATAAATAGAATTGTTTATTCTGAAAATTCGACAAAATGTGCATAACTCAAAAATTTGATCAGCGTTAGTCTTGAAAATTTGTACACATATTCTATGGACAATTTCATTGGACATCTACTTCAGCGTTTTTCAAAATTTGTACAAGATTTTGAGAAAAAAATATTTTTATAAAAAAAATAATTTTTTATTCTAAAAATTCGACAAAATGTGCATAACTTAAAAATTTGATCAGCTTTAGTCTTGAAAATTTGTACACATATTCTATGGATAATTTCATTGGACACCTATTTCAGCGTTTTTCAAAATTTATACAAGATTTTGAGAAAAAAATTATTTTATAAAAAAAAATAATTTTTTATTCTAAAAATTAGACAAAATGTGCATAACTCAAAAATTTGATCAGCTTTAGCTTTGAAAATTTGTACACATATTCTATGGATAATTTCATTGGACACCTATTTGAGCGTTTTTCAAAATTTATACAAGATTTTGAGAAAAAAATATTTTTATAAAAAAAAATAATTTTTTATTCTAAAAATTCGACAAAATGTGCATAACTCAAAAATTTGATCAGCTTTAGTTTTGAAAATTTGCACACATATTCTATGGAGAATTTCATTGGACACCTATTTTAGCGTTTTTCAAAATTTGTACAAGATTTTGAGAAAAAAATATTTTTATAAAAAAAAATAATTTTTTATTCTAAAAATTCGACAAAATGCGCATAACTCAAAAATTTGATCAGCTTTAGTCTTGAAAATTTTTACACATATTCTATGGAGAATTTCATTGTATACCTATTTCAGCGTTATTTAAAATTTGTACAAGATTTTGAAAAAAAAAATATTTTTCTAAAAAAAAATAATTTTTAATTCTAAAAATTTGACAAAATGTGCATAACTCAAAAATTTGATCAGCTTTAGTCTTGAAAATTTTCACACATATTCTATGGAGAATTTCATTGTATACCTATTTCAGCGTTTTTCAAAATTTGTACAAGATTTTGAGAAAAAAATAATTTTATAAAAAAAATAATTTTTTATTCCAAAAATTTGACAAAATGTGCATAACTCAAAAATTTGATCAGCTTGAGTCTTGAAAATTTTCACACATATTCTATGGACAATTTCATTGTATACCTATTTCAGCGTTTTTCAAAATTTGTACAAGATTTTGAGAAAAAAATATTTTTATAAAAAAAATAATTTTTTATTCTAAAAATTCGACAAAATGTGCATAACTCAAAAATTTGATAGCTTTAGTCTTGAAAATTTGTACACATATTCTATGGAGAATTTCATTGGATACCTATTTCAGTGTTTTTCAAAATTTGTACAAGATTTGGAGAAAAAAATATTTTTATAAAAAAAATAATTTTTTATTCTAAAAATTTGACAAAATGTGCATAACTCAAAAATTTTATCAGCTTTAGTTTTGAAAAATTGTACACATATTCTATGGAGAATTTCATTGTATACCTATTTCAGCGTTATTTAAAATTTGTACAAGATTTTGAAAAAAAAAATATTTTTCTAAAAAAAATAATTTTTAATTCTAAAAATTTGACAAAATGTGCATAACTCAAAAATTTGATCAGCTTTAGCCTTGAAAATTTGCACACATATTCTATGGACAATTTCATTGGACACCTATTTCAGCGTTTTTCAAAATTTGTACAAGATTTTGAGAAAAAAATATTTTTATAAAAAAAAAATTTTTTATTCTAAAAATTTGACAAAATGTGCATAACTCAAAAATTTGATCAGCTTTAGCTTTGAAAATTTGTACACATATTCTTTGGACAATTTCATTGGAAACCTATTTTAGCGTTTTTCAAAATTTGTTCAAGATTTTGAGAAAAAAATATTTTTATAAAAAAAAATAATTTTTTATTCTAAAAATTCGACAAAATGTGCATAACTCAAAAGTTTGATCAGATTTAGTTTTAAAAATTTGTACGCATATTCTATGGAGAATTTCATTGGACACCTATTTTAGCGTTTTTCAAAATTTGTTCAAGATTTTAAGAAAAAAAATATTTTTATAAAAAAAAATAATTTTTTATTCTAAAAATTCGACAAAATGTGCATAACTTAAAAATTTGATCAGCTTTAGTCTTGAAAATTTGTACACATATTCTATGGACAATTTCATTGGACACCTATTTCAGCGTTTTTCAAAATTTATACAAGATTTTAAGAAAAAAATATTTTTATAAAAAAAAAAATTTTTTATTCTAAAAATTTGACAAAATGTGCATAACTCAAAAATTTGATCAGCTTTAGCTTTGAAAATTTGTACACATATTCTTTGGACAATTTCATTGGAAACCTATTTTAGCGTTTTTCAAAATTTGTTCAAGATTTTGAGAAAAAAATATTTTTATAAAAAAAAATAATTTTTTATTCTAAAAATTCGACAAAATGTGCATAACTCAAAAGTTTGATCAGATTTAGTTTTAAAAATTTGTACACATATTCTATGGAGAATTTCATTGGACACCTATTTTAGCGTTTTTCAAAATTTGTTCAAGATTTTGAGAAAAAAAATATTTTTATAAAAAAAAATAATTTTTTATTCTAAAAATTCGACAAAATGTGCATAACTTAAAAATTTGATCAGCTTTAGTCTTGAAAATTTGTACACATATTCTATGGACAATTTCATTGGACACCTATTTCAGCGTTTTTCAAAATTTGTACAAGATTTTAAGAAAAAAATATTTTTATAAAAAAAAAAATTTTTTATTCTAAAAATTTGACAAAATGTGCATAACTCAAAAATTTGATCAGCTTTAGCTTTGAAAATTTGTACACATATTCTTTGGACAATTTCATTGGAAACCTATTTTAGCGTTTTTCAAAATTTGTTCAAGATTTTGAGAAAAAAAATATTTTTATAAAAAAAAATAATTTTTTATTCTAAAAATTCGACAAAATGTGCATAACTTAAAAATTTGATCAGCTTTAGTCTTGAAAATTTGTACACATATTCTATGGACAATTTCATTGGATACCTATTTCAGCGTTTTTCAAAATTTGTACAAGATTTTAAGAAAAAAATATTTTTATAAAAAAAATAATTTTTTATTCTTAAAATTTGACAAAATGTGCATAACTCAAAAATTTGATCAGCTTTAGCTTTGAAAATTTGTACACATATTCTATGGATAATTTCATTGGACATCTATTTCACCGTTTTTCAAAATTTATACAAGATTTTGAGAAAAAAATAATTTTATAAAAAAAAATAATTTTTTATTCTAAAAATTTGACAAAATGTGCATAATTCAAAAATTTGATCAGCTTTAGTTTTGAAAATTTGTACACATATTCTATGGACAATTTCATTGGACACCTATTTCAGCGTTTTTCAAAATTTGTTTAAGATTTTGAGAAAAAAATTATTTTATAAAAAAAATTTTTTTTTATTCTAAAAATTCGACAAAATGTGCATAACTCAAAAGTTTGATCAGCTTTAGTTTTAAAAATTTCTTCACATATTCTATGGATAATTTCATTGGACACCTATTTCAGCATTTTTTAAAATTTGTTCAAGATTTTGAGAAAAAAATATTTTTATAAAAAAAAATAATTTTTTATTCTAAAAATTCGACAAAATGTGCATAACTCAAAAATTTGATCAGCTTTAGTCTTGAAAATTTGTACACATATTCTATGGACAATTTTATTGGACACCTATTTTAGCGTTTTTTAAAATTTGTTTAAAATTTTAAGAAAAAAACATTTTTATAAAAAAAAATAATTTTTTATTCTAAAAATTTGACAAAATGTGCATAACTCAAAAATTTTATCAGCTTTAGTTTTGAAAAATTGTACACATATTCTATGGAGAATTTCATTGTATACCTATTTCAGCGTTATTTAAAATTTGTACAAGATTTTGAAAAAAAAATATTTTTCTAAAAAAAATAATTTTTAATTCTAAAAATTTGACAAAATGTGCATAACTCAAAAATTTGATCAGCTTTAGTCTTGAAAATTTGCACACATATTCTATGGACAATTTCATTGGACACCTATTTCAGCGTTTTTCAAAATTTGTACAAGATTTTGAGAAAAAAATATTTTTATAAAAAAAAAATTTTTTATTCTAATAATTTGACAAAATGTGCATAACTCAAAAATTTGATCAGCTTTAGCTTTGAAAATTTGTACACATATTCTTTGGACAATTTCATTGGAAACCTATTTTAGCGTTTTTCAAAATTTGTTCAAGATTTTGAGAAAAAAATATTTTTATAAAAAAAAATAATTTTTTATTCTAAAAATTCGACAAAATGTGCATAACTCAAAAGTTTGATCAGATTTAGTTTTAAAAATTTGTACGCATATTCTATGGAGAATTTCATTGGACACCTATTTTAGCGTTTTTCAAAATTTGTACAAGATTTTGAGAAAAAAATATTTTTATAAAAAAAAATAATTTTTTATTCTAAAAATTCGACAAAATGCGCATAACTCAAAAATTTGATCAGCTTTAGTCTTGAAAATTTTTACACATATTCTATGGAGAATTTCATTGTATACCTATTTCAGCGTTATTTAAAATTTGTACAAGATTTTGAAAAAAAAAATATTTTTCTAAAAAAAAATAATTTTTAATTCTAAAAATTTGACAAAATGT
This sequence comes from Anthonomus grandis grandis, assembly GCF_022605725.1. Taxonomy (NCBI): domain Eukaryota; kingdom Metazoa; phylum Arthropoda; class Insecta; order Coleoptera; family Curculionidae; genus Anthonomus; species Anthonomus grandis. The sequence continues at coordinate 29,272,056 of NC_065554.1, forward strand.
GCATAACTCAAAAATTTGATCAGCTTTAGTCTTGAAAATTTTCACACATATTCTATGGAGAATTTCATTGTATACCTATTTCAGCGTTTTTCAAAATTTGTACAAGATTTTGAGAAAAAAATAATTTTATAAAAAAAATAATTTTTTATTCCAAAAATTTGACAAAATGTGCATAACTCAAAAATTTGATCAGCTTGAGTCTTGAAAATTTTCACACATATTCTATGGACAATTTCATTGGACACCTATTTCAACGTTTTTCAAAATTTGTACAAGATTTTGAGAAAAAAATATTTTTATAAAAAAAATAATTTTTTATTCTAAAAATTCGACAAAATGTGCATAACTCAAAAATTTGATAGCTTTAGTCTTGAAAATTTGTACACATATTCTATGGAGAATTTCATTGGATACCTATTTCAGTGTTTTTCAAAATTTGTACAAGATTTGGAGAAAAAAATATTTTTATAAAAAAAATAATTTTTTATTCTAAAAATTTGACAAAATGTGCATAACTCAAAAATTTTATCAGCTTTAGTTTTGAAAAATTGTACACATATTCTATGGAGAATTTCATTGTATACCTATTTCAGCGTTATTTAAAATTTGTACAAGATTTTGAAAAAAAAAATATTTTTCTAAAAAAAATAATTTTTAATTCTAAAAATTTGACAAAATGTGCATAACTCAAAAATTTGATCAGCTTTAGCCTTGAAAATTTGCACACATATTCTATGGACAATTTCATTGGACACCTATTTCAGCGTTTTTCAAAATTTGTACAAGATTTTGAGAAAAAAATATTTTTATAAAAAAAAAATTTTTTATTCTAAAAATTTGACAAAATGTGCATAACTCAAAAATTTGATCAGCTTTAGCTTTGAAAATTTGTACACATATTCTTTGGACAATTTCATTGGAAACCTATTTTAGCGTTTTTCAAAATTTGTTCAAGATTTTGAGAAAAAAATATTTTTATAAAAAAAAATAATTTTTTATTCTAAAAATTCGACAAAATGTGCATAACTCAAAAGTTTGATCAGATTTAGTTTTAAAAATTTGTACGCATATTCTATGGAGAATTTCATTGGACACCTATTTTAGCGTTTTTCAAAATTTGTTCAAGATTTTGAGAAAAAAAATATTTTTATAAAAAAAAATAATTTTTTATTCTAAAAATTCGACAAAATGTGCATAACTTAAAAATTTGATCAGCTTTAGTCTTGAAAATTTGTACACATATTCTATGGACAATTTCATTGGACACCTATTTCAGCGTTTTTCAAAATTTGTACAAGATTTTAAGAAAAAAATATTTTTATAAAAAAAAAAATTTTTTATTCTAAAAATTTGACAAAATGTGCATAACTCAAAAATTTGATCAGCTTTAGCTTTGAAAATTTGTACACATATTCTTTGGACAATTTCATTGGAAACCTATTTTAGCGTTTTTCAAAATTTGTTCAAGATTTTGAGAAAAAAAATATTTTTATAAAAAAAAATAATTTTTTATTCTAAAAATTCGACAAAATGTGCATAACTTAAAAATTTGATCAGCTTTAGTCTTGAAAATTTGTACACATATTCTATGGACAATTTCATTGGACACCTATTTCAGCGTTTTTCAAAATTTGTACAAGATTTTAAGAAAAAAATATTTTTATAAAAAAAATAATTTTTTATTCTTAAAATTTGACAAAATGTGCATAACTCAAAAATTTGATCAGCTTTAGCTTTGAAAATTTGTACACATATTCTATGGATAATTTCATTGGACATCTATTTCACCGTTTTTCAAAATTTATACAAGATTTTGAGAAAAAAATAATTTTATAAAAAAAAATAATTTTTTATTCTAAAAATTTGACAAAATGTGCATAATTCAAAAATTTGATCAGCTTTAGTTTTGAAAATTTGTACACATATTCTATGGACAATTTCATTGGACACCTATTTCAGCGTTTTTCAAAATTTGTTTAAGATTTTGAGAAAAAAATTATTTTATAAAAAAAATTTTTTTTTATTCTAAAAATTCGACAAAATGTGCATAACTCAAAAGTTTGATCAGCTTTAGTTTTAAAAATTTCTTCACATATTCTATGGATAATTTCATTGGACACCTATTTCAGCATTTTTTAAAATTTGTTCAAGATTTTGAGAAAAAAATATTTTTATAAAAAAAAATAATTTTTTATTCTAAAAATTCGACAAAATGTGCATAACTCAAAAATTTGATCAGCTTTAGTCTTGAAAATTTGTACACATATTCTATGGACAATTTTATTGGACACCTATTTTAGCGTTTTTTAAAATTTGTTTAAAATTTTAAGAAAAAAACATTTTTATAAAAAAAAATAATTTTTTATTCTAAAAATTTGACAAAATGTGCATAACTCAAAAATTTTATCAGCTTTAGTTTTGAAAAATTGTACACATATTCTATGGAGAATTTCATTGTATACCTATTTCAGCGTTATTTAAAATTTGTACAAGATTTTGAAAAAAAAATATTTTTCTAAAAAAAATAATTTTTAATTCTAAAAATTTGACAAAATGTGCATAACTCAAAAATTTGATCAGCTTTAGTCTTGAAAATTTGCACACATATTCTATGGACAATTTCATTGGACACCTATTTCAGCGTTTTTCAAAATTTGTACAAGATTTTGAGAAAAAAATATTTTTATAAAAAAAAAAATTTTTTATTCTAAAAATTTGACAAAATGTGCATAACTCAAAAATTTGATCAGCTTTAGCTTTGAAAATTTGTACACATATTCTTTGGACAATTTCATTGGAAACCTATTTTAGCGTTTTTCAAAATTTGTTCAAGATTTTGAGAAAAAAATATTTTTATAAAAAAAAATAATTTTTTATTCTAAAAATTCGACAAAATGTGCATAACTCAAAAGTTTGATCAGATTTAGTTTTAAAAATTTGTACACATATTCTATGGAGAATTTCATTGGACACCTATTTTAGCGTTTTTCAAAATTTGTTCAAGATTTTGAGAAAAAAAATATTTTTATAAAAAAAAATAATTTTTTATTCTAAAAATTCGACAAAATGTGCATAACTTAAAAATTTGATCAGCTTTAGTCTTGAAAATTTGTACACATATTCTATGGACAATTTCATTGGACACCTATTTCAGCGTTTTTCAAAATTTGTACAAGATTTTAAGAAAAAAATATTTTTATAAAAAAAATAATTTTTTATTCTTAAAATTTGACAAAATGTGCATAACTCAAAAATTTGATCAGCTTTAGCTTTGAAAATTTGTACACATATTCTATGGATAATTTCATTGGACATCTATTTCAGCGTTTTTCAAAATTTATACAAGATTTTGAGAAAAAAATAATTTTATAAAAAAAAATAATTTTTTATTCTAAAAATTCGACAAAATGTGCATAACTCAAAAATTTGATCAGCTTTAGTCTTGAAAATTTGTACACATATTCTATGGACAATTTCATTGGACACCTATTTTAGCGTTTTTTTTTATTTGTTCAAAATTTTAAGGAAAAAACATTTTTATAAAAAAAAATAATTTTTTATTCTAAAAATTCGACAAAATGTGCATAACTCAAAAGTTTGATCAGCTTTACTTTTAAAAATTTGTACACATATTCTATGGATAATTTTATTGGACAACTATTTCAGCATTTTTTAAAATTTGTTCAAGATTTTGAGAAAAAAATATTTTTATAAAAAAAAATAATTTTTTATTCTAAAAATTCGACGAAATGTGCATAACTCAAAAATTTGATCAGCTTTAGATTTGAAAATTTGTACACATATTCTATGGATAATTTCATTGTACACCTATTTTAGCGTTTTTCAAAATTTGTACAAGATTTTGAGAAAAAAATAATTTTATAAAAAAAAATAATTTTTTATTCTAAAAATTCGACAAAATGTGCATAACTCAAAAATTTGATCAGCTTTAGCTTTGAAAATTTGTACACATATTCTATGGACAATTTCATTGGATACCTGTTTCAGCGTTTTTCAAAATTTATACAAGATTTTGAGAAAAAAATATTTTTATAAAAAAAAATAATTTTTTATTCTGAAAATTTGACAAAATGTGCATAACTCAAAAATTTGATCAGCTTTAGTTTTGAAAATTTGTACACATATTCTATGGAGAATTTCATTGGACACCTATTTTAGCGTTTTTCAAAATTTGTTCAAGATTTTGAGAAAAAAATATTTTTATAAAAAAAAATAATTTTTTATTCTAAAAATTCGACAAAATGTGCATAACTCAAAAATTTGATTAGCTTTAGTTTTGAAAATTTGCACACATATTCTATGGATAATTTCATTGGACACCTATTTTAGCGTTTTTCAAAATTTGTTCAAGATTTTGAGAAAAAAATATTTTTATAAAAAAAAATAATTTTTTATTCTAAAAATTTGACAAAATGTGCATAACTCAAAAATTTGATCAGCTTTAGTTTTGAAAATTTGCACACATATTCTATGGAGAATTTTATTGGACACCTATTTCAGCGTTTTTCAAAATTTGTACAAGATTTTGAGAAAAAAATAATTTTTAATTCTAAAAATTCGAAAAAGTGTGCATGTGAACAACTTGATATGAAACGTTTTGCTGATAAATTCGTTCGTTTTTATTCCAGATATTTGAAATCTTTCATATTTTTTGGAAATTTTAAAAAGAAATTATTGTAAAGTCAAAAATTAAATTTTTATTTTTCCAAAAGTTTATCGTAAAGTACGTTATTTCTGTATTCTTTGAGAATTCGCGTTCCTGATCCTCTTATAAAATGACGATTACACCGGTTAAAATTGGAAAATATATTCTTTTGCGCAGTTCTTTGTAAACTGTCACTATCACTGGTCATCTGTCAAAAATTATTGCAAAGTTTCACGTCAAACTCGTTTGTTCTAAAAATAAGGTTCATATATAGGTATTAGGAATTTGATGTAATTTTTTCGCCATTTTGGACTAATTTTCATTGACGTAACTTTTGGCGATTTTTTTTTATTTTTAATAAAGAATTATTATAAATTTAATATAATTATTAAAAAAAATTTGTAATTTTCAAATTGTCTTTAATATTTCAAGTTAAACATATCAAGATTCTTTGGCTTCTGTCCAACATTTTTGCGACTTTTGCAAAAATTTATCATAATAAATAATGATCTTTGCGAGTAATTTAATGTCACCAAAAAATCCGGCTCAAAGGAGCGCTCATGTTAAGGGCTTTCTAATTTTTAAAAAATTTCAATAATATTTGCAATGAAGCTTTCTTTAATTATCCAAGAGTTTCTTTCAATGTATTTTGAATTTTTTAGAAGATCTTCCAATTTTTAAGGATAATTAAAATAAAATGGTTTTGGAAACCTTAAGTTATTTCTTTCGTCCAAGCATTTAAAGTAATTTTTATGGATAAAAAGCGTCAATGTTTACGTATTCAGTTTTTTTATTTCAAAAATACCTAGAAGACTAAAATAATGTTTTTCTTCCAGGCATTTTTATGTAATAATGTTTTTTTATTTCATCAACGCCTGGACTAGTCGGGCTTTTACTGAAAAGACGTTTTTTCAAAAAATTATAATTTTAATACTTGTTCCGCAAATATCCGCTCTGAGGACCGAATATACTACAAATTTCTCAATTTGGAAAAAAAAGAGCCTAAAATGGACTCGAACTTTTGCATTACTTCAATTATAACCCAATCACAGTACAACAATTTCAAATTTCCCTCCAAACCTAAACTACTCACCGTCGAATTACAGTCAAAACATTTACGAGTCATTTGATTTGTAGGAATCCGTTAACGCCATTTATTAGGAATGATGACTATCTTGTAATAAAATAAATGGAGAGGTGATGAGGAAGAGACATAGTACCATCATATGATTGAAGTTTTTAATTTTGTTTTTTTTTAATAAAAAAATGTTCAAATCGATTTTCCCCGGGTAATTTAATCAATAATGAGTCTGAAAACCCGAATCTTTTTTAATTCCTTCTATTTTCATCATAAATAATCGACTTTTAAACAGAAATTTGAACAATTCAACAACGTGTAAGCTTCGTTCATATTTTCAATTAAACTTTCTTCAATTATCCAAGAGCTCTTTTCAACTCTCCGGAAGAATTGAACATTTTTATATTTACATTTACTCAAAAATTCGGCTCCCATTATGCAAATAATAGTCACTTTCAAACGGAACATTTCCTCTTCCTATTCAATGAAAAAGTAACCATAAACCGATTAAACAGATCCAAAGCTGAAGAATATTCTCTAACAACTTAAAAATCCTTAATCAATTCCAAATATTTTACATCAAAGTTCCTCTAAAGTTACTTAAAACTCGTGAGTTTCCTTTAGTGAAGTTTCCGGGGCGCGGTAATTAAATCAACTTAGAAACAACCTGCCCACCTCCCCGCTACATCTGTAACATCATAAATCTGCTTTCTAACTCATTTAATTACGGTAACCGAGAAGTTTTCTCCAAGTATTAAATACTTTTACTACTATTTTGGATGTTTTAGTTAAAATTCTGTGCTTACTTGAGAGCACAGGGATTATTTTATGATTTAATTAATTTTTAGTTTGTTACGATTCGTGCACAGGGTATTAATAGATCAATAAAACTCTATCAGGTGCTACTAATGTAAATGTATCAAAATCTACTACTTTAATTAACTTTAGCATAATACGGAACAGACGGAGTCAGGAGTTGCCCAAAGCGTAATTTGTTATTCAGGCATCTGTAGTACATGTTGCCTTGATCCAGTAGGAATGTGTTTGCGAAGTTAACATGTATGTTCAAGTTTACTGCATATGTTTCTGCTGCCCCATTACCAAAGTTATCAGGCAACAAAAAAAGAGATTTTTAAAGGAAACTTATTAAGGTTCAGCTCTTAGAGTCGGTCAGTTATCCGGTCCTTTGTTCGATCTTTCCACTTATAGGCTTAAGGGATTTACGTATGATACAAAAGGAGGCATATAGGAGCTATTTATATATAGGGAGGTTTTCGATCTTAAGAAGGTATTTTTTCTAATGTAAGCTACTTTTATTGGCCCAAGAATCTTGACTCTACTACAGTAATATATTTTGAAAACCCAATAGAGGTTTTGAGAGAATTTTTTCGGTTTGAGTAGAAAAGGGTCAAATAGGCAATTTCTATTCATGAACCGAGCGAGTTTCTATTTATTAAAACATCGAAACCGTCGTTTTTAAAGAAGCAAATACTGCAGTTAAACGATATTGAAATGCTCGAGATGGCTGCGTCTATTGTTCGAACTCGGAATACAGACAGACCGACCTTGTATGCTAAAAGTCCGGCTCAGTTTATCCTTCAGAGAAAGTATATTTATAGTTATTTTATATGTTTAGGGTGAGAGGAAAAAATGGAAATTCTTCTCAACAGATTATCCAAACTTAAAGACACACATAACGGTGAATGGAAAAAAATTGAATTATGTTTTCAAACTAAAGAGACTGAAACATTACGTGTATACACATGGTCCTTCGAACCGCTAATAAAGTTTAAAAGAATATAGGTGCGGTGTCTTAAGGGAATATGGTGTCTACGAATATAAATTTATGAATATAATCTATGAATATAATGGTGTCTTCTCCAAGAATATTTGGGAATAACTAACTGTCTAAGAAATTACGAGTATAGAATAATATAGTTTTTTTTTAATTTCATATACATAAAAAAGGCCTAAAGGGTTTGGAAATTATGTTAAACATTTACTCCTGAAAGTCTGAAGAAAAAATGTCATTAAAAACATGGAAAAAAAATTTTGGTTTTATTAGAGGAAATTTTAAATGCCTGGAATAAAACAAAAAATTAATTCAAATGCCTATTTGCAGTTCATGGAAGACATCCAATGCCTGGAAAAACAAAAATTACTTCTTGTTAAAAAATATCAAAATATCTATTTAAAAATCAAAAATTTACTTTAAATCCCTAAAAGATATGAGAAATTATGAATGAATGAAGAAAATATAAAAAGCTACTCCAAAAGTCTGGAAAAAGGTGCAAAAGTATTTCGAATCCTTATGTAAGAAAAAATTACATCAAACGTATGTAAGATAGAAAATTGCTCAAAAACCTGGAAAACATTTTAAAAACTTGTTAAGTGGAATAAAAAAACCAATGGCTACAAATGCCTGGCAGAAAATAATAAATTTATTTAAAATCCTGGAATCATTTTAGAAAAACATGTAATTTCCTGGAATAAAATAGTAAATAGTCATTTAGGACGAAAAATAATCTACCATTCCTGGAAAGCCTGTAAAATGAAAAATTATTACTATAGAAGTATGGAAAATCATAAAAAACTTCTTCAAGTGCCTGAAATAAAACAAACAATAACTTCAAATGCCTAAACAATATGAAGAACTATTTTGAATTTATGCATGAATGATATTAAATGTTTGGGACGAAACAACAAATTTATTTGACATTCTTAAAAAAATAATTTCTTTTCATAAAAAATACCTGAAAATAGAAAATTACTGGTATATCTATTTATTTTAAAGGAGTGCACGTTTATGTGGTTGTAAGGTCATGTCGGTTTGTTTATGTACATATTTTTTCTAACGTATCCCTTCTGTTGTGACTCAAAAGTCCCTATGTTGTGCCGATATCTATGTTTAAGCCTGTGATGTCTTTTTCTTTAATAACGCAAGAAAACTATAATTTCGATTTATATTTTGTGATCTAAAGCTCTATGACCTATAGAACTTATTTATTTTTTTATATTTGTTTGTTATGGATTGTCTTCCTATGATTTTTACGAATGAAAATGTTGAGATGTGCATTAATTTTGACACTCAGTGTAATTTATATTTTTATTTTAAATGTTATATCTCTACTACACTTTGAGGTATTTTTTTTCTTCACATTTAAATTTACCTATCTATATTAACTTATTGTTTAGTCGATGTCTCTTTTTTTACTTTTGTTACTTTTGTCCAAAAATTACCATCTTCTTTTATCCTATTGCAGAGCCCTGAGGATGAATTAAGTATAATTCGAAACGTTGGCCTAGAAAAAAAAATGTTTTCTTTGGTCTGTGACCAATAAACCTACAACTACGTCATTTACTTATAGAAAATTACTTTACATGCGTAATCCTCTAACTTAAATCCCATCGAGCAAGTTTGGGATATATTGAAAATATATTTATAATTAATGTTCTGCATTGTATCGGAAATATTGAGAACAAATTATGTTAAATGCCTGGAATATCATTTCTAAATAACATACAAAAAAACTTGCCTAAACTAAAAATTCCTGGAATATTACTTTAACTGCTTAAAAAATTTGTAGTTTATGGAAAATATCAAATGTATGCAAAAAAATGATTTTGTTGAAATGCCTGGAAAATATTTAAAAAAATACTCCAAATGCCCTGAAAATGCAAGCAAAAATTCATGTCAATGGAGAATTACTTCAAAATGTTGGAAAATATTTCCAACTAGAAAACAAACAAGATTTCATCACAGGCTTGGAATAAAAGAAAATAATACTTTAAATGTCTAAAATATACGGACAATTATTTCCAATTCATAAAACTTCTTTTACTTCTTCTACTAGTGCTTATCGTCTTGGGATGTTAGCGATCACGTTAGTCCCGAATATCTTGTTGCAGTGCATAAATAATGTATAGAATACATGAAACTTATTAAAAAATAACCCAATTTCTAGGAAAGTTGTAAAGAACTCTTGGAAAGTAAAAAGAATCTTGATGAGAGCATCTTGAAAACCAAAGAATCCTAATCCAGAAAAATTCCGTATTAATATTTGGAAAACACTTAAATAAAATGGTCCTTCGAGTCTAGTTTTTTTTATAAAATAATTTAGTGAAACTCGTTAAAACTAGAAATTCGTCTATTTAATATTAATGTCTATTTTTTCCTGGAATTTGGAAAATTGTTGAAAATCCTGTGGTTGCAAAACATTAATTTTCCTTTTTACCTTGATAAATTACTTGAAAGCATCATGAAAATTGAAGAAAATTCGTCGAAAATTTGCAAAATTCTTTTTGAAATTCGTGAAAAAAATCTTAATATTTGTTAACATAGTTGGCGGTTTGAACGGGTTCTGAGTAAGGAATTTTGAAAAAATTACAGAACAAAAAAATAATTTAATTATCTTTAAAAAAATGGAAAAGGACAAATAGGAAGGATTATAAGACAGGCTTCTAGGGTTGTAAACTGTTTTAACCTTGTAACTATTCAAACCTTGATAACTCAGAAAGCTATTATCCTAGAGTCACAAGTTTCATATCAAAATACTCAAAAAAAAGCATGTTCCAACTCTTGTTATCTAATCAGGAAGGTCTAAGCAGAAACTTCTGAGTTATTACTTTCATTTATATAAGACTTTATTTACATATTCCTTATTTATATAAGGAATATGAACTCTTTTAAGCTGAGTTATCTCAGAAGGTTGTTATCCTATATGCACATGTTTAGTACTCAAAAGAAAGTACTGTGCCATTTTTATTCTATACTCAGAAAGATTTGGCAAAAGGTTTCTGAGTCATCAAGGGTCTTACGTGGCTTTTCATTTTAATAAGATTAAGTCTTCCAGGGATCTGAAGTATAAGTTAACTTAAAAAGTTGTTATTCTAGAATTATAAATTTAGTATCAAAGTGCTCAGAAGACAGTACTGTGCAACTTTTTTTATTTACTCAGAAAGCTTTGGTAAGAAGGCTTCTGAATTATCAAGGGACTTACTTGACTTTTCGTTAATAAGATTATGTTTTCCTGGCTTGCGGACTCCTTTAATCTAAGTAAACTCGGAAAGTTAAAATTCTATGGCAACAAGTTTAGTACCAAAGTACTCAGAAGAAAATATTTTGCAATTCTTCTTATATACTCAAAAAGCTTTGATCAGAAACTTCTGAGTTATCAATGGTCTTCAACCGTCTTTCATACACTGTGAATTTTAATGTGTCCTCCTTTTAACCAGATTTTCTTAGAAAGTTAATGTCAAATATATACAAATTTTATACTAAATTACTCAGGAGAATACAAACTTTCATTTCTATAAATTACTCAGGGCGCTTCGATCAGAAATTTCTCAGTTATCAATTGATTTTCACCAACGTTTACTTTAAAAACATACTGACATCCAATGGAGTGACCCTTTTTTAAAGTAGATTTCAGTTAGAAAGTTATTGCCAGTTTTATGGAAATTTAGTACTAAAATGCTCAGAAGAATACAATTTTATAAAATTTCAATTAGAAATATCTGAGTTATCACTGGTCTTACACCGATAATATTCACTTTAAAAAATGTTGCCTTCCAATGATGTGCCCTCCTTTAAAATAAATTTTCTCAAAAAGTTATTGTCAAATATAATGAAATTAAGTACTCAAACCTGATAAGAATATAAGCTTTAATTATTATATAATACTGAGAAAGTTCCGCTCAGAAATTTCTGAGCTATTCAATGATGCTTTTCACTTTATCAAAGGTCTTACCTTTGTCGCAGGATGCAAACTCCTTTAAGCTATATTATCTCAGAAACTTGTAAACCCATAGATACCAAGTTAGCACCAAAATACTCAGAAAAAAGGACTGTTCAGTTTTTCTCGCATACTCAGAATGTTCTGAAGAGCAGTTTCTGAGTTAGCAAGGGTCACACATAGATTTTCATTTTAATAAAACTAAGTCTGCCAGAGATGTGAAATCTTTTAATCTAAGTTTACTAAAAAAGTTTTCATCCTACAGTAAAATGTTTAGTACTGAAATACTCAGAAGTATTATTTAGCATTTTTACATACTCAGAAATTTTTGAAAGAAGAATTTTCTTAGAGTTATTAAAAGACTTACGTGGCTTTTTATTATTATAAGACTTCTAGGGCTGTAAACTATTTTAACCTTGTAACTATTTAAATCTTGATAACTCAGAATGCTATTAACCTAGAGTTACAAATTTCATATCAAATTTCATATTAAAATCCATTTAAAAAATTCTTTATTATATAAAACAGCATTAAAAAACATCAAAATTTTTATACCAAACATGTTAATTCTAATTCAAAATATTAATCTTTTTTAGTATAAAATTAATAAAAAAGTCCTTATTTTTATCCTCGAGGGTCTTTATATTGTGACATAGAGGCCAACGAGGGTGCAAACACTTGACTTCTTAGATTCATTATTACTTTTAAAATAAATAATTAAAATATAAAATTTAATACACGGTAAAGTGGATAAAATTTGATGTCAAAAGGAGTGCTTGAATTATTGACCCAATTAATAAAAATAGTTAATTATAAGATAGCTCTATTTATTTTGAATTTGAAGAAGTAGTCCATTCTTGCAGTGGAGTTAATAGGTCAATGGATAACTAAAGATACTTCGGTCAACCTCCACTGAATTTATTTAAAAAATGTTAATTCGGCATGTTTCAGATATATAACATCATCAGGGATAACAAATTAATGGGTTCCGTCAATACATCTTATAGATCTAGTGCCTCAGACAAGGTTCAAACGAATTAAAATACATGAGAATGGGACCAAAAGTTTTTGTAAATCCATGTTTGGTCCCATTCTCTTGTATCACGAAACATGTCGGATTAATATTCTTTAAATAAATGTAGTGGAGGATGACCGAAGTATCTTTAGTTACCCATTGATTTATTTATTTTGTTAATACTAAATCATGAACGTCCTCCGACATGTATATGTAACGTTCGGCCTAAAATATGATGTGATTTGTCGTTTATTCAAAGCGATAAGGGTCACGAATCGGTTATTGTGAGCAATTTCGAGTAAAATTGTATCGATTCCGGCGCATATTTACAAAACAGATTGAAAAACATATTTTTAAAAAGGTTTTTTCTTATCCATTTAATCGCGTATCGATATTATCGCGAGCAAACAAATTTCCCCTATGGACCAGGAAAGTTTCTTTGAAATAAAATGGCCACAAAAGTTTTCCAAGAAGTTTTTCCGATTCGCTCCGGTGAATAAGTCTGGGAAATTCCTTGTGGTGTTTGAGGCGTCCACGACATCCGTCGGTCCATTAGGAAATTAGGAAACTCTGGAAAAGTTTCTTACTGCCCCCTCCCTATTATGATCTTATAACTTTAGCCGTATATATAGAAACAGTTTCCTTTATATACCAGATTTGTCTTCCATTTTCGGTTCAAGATTCAAGATGGCGTGCAATAACAATGGTTTCACAATCATTATGGTAAAGTATAAGTAAAGGGAATAAGGATGATTGCTTATAACATATTAATTGTGATGAACCAGAAAGTGAGGTTACGATCGAGACTATTAAAGCAAGGTGCCATATCCTTGGTGTTCCAGAAACACAGTGTCCAATATTTTTAGGTAAATTAAAATAAGTTAAGGCAATAGGAGCAAGGTGAAAAAATTATAACTCTGAATGCTCAACTAATATTAGTAAAATAAAATAATATGATCGGCAATCTGAATTCTCTTGTAGTATGCTTAACTGAAGCCTATAGAAGTAATGTAATATAGGATTCAGAGTTGTTAAATTTCTCAATTTAATTAATAAGAAATGATCGTCAAAATCTTAGGGGTGGTGGTATTGTTGCCTATGTCCGGAATGGTTTATCATATGAAATTATTTTATCTGAAAGTCATGATTTTTTTGAAAGTTTATGGGTAAAAATTTTTATTAGTAAGGAGCCATACATTTTCGGCATAGTCTATAGGCCTCCAAGTTCAAATATTCAGAGTTTTTTTTTAACTTTAGAGGAAACACTAATTGACATTTTTTCAAATTTTAATAATATAACGTGTCTAGGTGATTTTAACATTGATATATCTAAATTAAATTACAGTCATGCAACTCAGCTTATTTCTTTGTGTGAAACTTTCGATTTGAAGCAACTTATAACCGAGCATACTCGTATGACCAACAACACTAGTTCAATTATAGATCTTATTTTTACAAATCATGTTGGCATTTTGAAATCTGGCATAATAAGCTCTACATTTTCTGACCATTTTGGCGTTTTTTGTGAATTTAATGTGACGGAGTCTATTGTACAACCGCACATTGTATCTTATAGATCCTTAAAAGATATAAACCTAAACAACTTTCAAGAGGATTTGGAGGCTGTTCCATTTCATTTAATATATGAATTCGAATCCATAGATGATAAGATACATTTTTTAAACAATAATTTACTCAAATTATTCGACAAGCATGCTCCTATTAAAACTATAGTTGTTCGAAAAAAAAAAGATTCTCCGTGGCTGACAGATAATATTAAACTATTGCAAAAATTAGGAAATAAGGCATTAAAGGATTTTAAAACAACTAAACTGCCAGCTAAATGGAATTATTACAAACAGCTTAGAAACTATACAACAACAGCGATTAGAGCGGAAAAAAGGGCTTTTTATAGTGATAAATTTGAGAATTGTACATACAAGGACAAGTGGCGTGAACTAAGAAAAATATTGCCATCAAAGCAGAAGCAAATTCCTAAATCTTTTGTAAATACCAACAATTTTAATTCATATTTTATAGATAGTACAAGAGTGACAAATATTGATAATTGTGATGAGTTAATTAATTTTTATGATCAGAATGCATTACCAACCTTAAATAAGTTTTCTTTTCATCCCACTGATTATAATACTATTTCTCCAATTATATTACGTATTAAGTCTAAAGCATTCGGGGTGGATAATCTTAATATTACGTTAATTCAACTATGCTGTCCTTTTATTATACCATTTATTTTACATATTGTTAACGAGTGTATTAATAAAAACTACTTTCCCAAATGCTGGAAAGAAGCCTTTGTGTTGCCATTGCCGAAAGTGCATAATCCAACTGATTTTAGTCAATTTAGGTCTATTAGTATTTTACCAACGTTTTCAAAAATTCTCGAACGCATTCTAGACTCTCAAATTCGTAGTTTTCTTAATAATAATGATATTTTACCACCTAAGCAATCTGGATTTAGAACAAATTATAGTTGTACTTCGGCTATGGCGGACGTTATTGATGACGTAATTCGGGCTAGGGATGAGGGTAAGATTTCTGCTCTGGTGTTGTTGGATTATACTAAAGCTTTTGATTTCGTTAGCCACTCAATTTTAAAGTCTTTGTTTCATTATATTGGCTTTTCTGATGCTGCTATTAATTTAATTGCCTCTTATTTAAATAATAGGATTCAACGTGTTAAAATAGATAACGACATATCTGATCCTTTGGAAGTTGAAAGTGGTGTGCCTCAGGCTAGTATTTTAGGACCCTTGTTTTTTATCATTTACACGTCTAGATTTTATCTTTAATTAAAGCATTGTGCCCATCATTTTTACGCAGACGACACGCAGTTATATTATTCATTTTTACCAGGAGATTTTAAAATGGCTGAGTTTAAAATTAATCAAGATTTACAAGCTATTTGTGATGTTTCTTCAAAGCATTTATTAAAATTAAATCCTTCGAAGTCATCTATAATGTTCATAGGTAATCGAACTAATGTAAATAATATTTTAAATGGTATAAACATTAAATTGGGGGATGAAAGAATTCCAGTTGTTGACAAATGTAAGAGTTTGGGCCTTATAGTAGATAATAATATTCGTTTTAAACATCACGTGTCTAATATTCTTAAAAAGGCATATCTTGCTTTGAAATTAATTTATTTGCATAGACACTATTTAAGTAAAGATATTAAGAAGCTTTTATGTGATTCATTGGTCCTTTCACAATGTAATTACTGTGATGTAGTGTATGGCTGGTGTCTTGATTATGAGGATAGGGGTAGACTGCAAAAGCTCCAAAACTCTTGCATTCGACTAATATTTGGCATTCGTAGGAGAAACCGCATTTCCCATAAACTTCACGAACTTGGATGGCTTAATATGCATAATCGAAGAATTGCTCATTCTTTAACATTTTTTTATAAAATTTTAATATATCGTAGTCCGCCCTATCTCTATCAAAAAATAACTTTTAGAAATGATGTACACCATTTAAATTTAAGAAGAAATACTATTCTCATTCCGAGACATAAAACACAGTTATTTAGACGATCATTTTCTTACAATTTTGCTTATCAAATAAATTCTTTAAATTTGGATCCGGACCAATTATTAATTTCTTGTAATACTTTTCGTAGGAGGATGATTGTAAATCTAATGAATCAGCAGGGTATATAATTTAAGTTCTTTTTTTTTAACTTTTTGAATGGTTGTTTTCTTGAGTAATTTATTACAATTTTTGGTATTGGGATCATTTTATTTATTTATTAATTGTCTGCAATAATTTTTCTATTTTTTGTTATTTAACAAAAAATTTAATCTGTTTTTTGGGTATTTGCAGTGTGTATTGTTTTGCTTGATGTTAAACTGTCAAATTTAGAATTTAGAACTCTTATATGTAGGTTTATTAGGTATATGATTAAAGAAAAAGCTGTATTTAATCAGTTATTAGTTAAGCGTTACTGTTAATGAGCGTTACTGAAATTACCATTTTTTTTTAATGAAGTGTGGGGCCACAATGTTAAAGACCAGAATCTGCCATGGCAGAATTCTGAATTTGTAGGCCTTTTATTTGCCTAAATTTATTGCTAGATTTTGTAAACTTGTATTTTTTTTTGTTTCTTCTATGCAAATAAAAAATATTTATTATTATTATTATTAATATAGTAAGAATAGACTTAGAGAGTATATAAAAAAATTAAATAGCTTCTACAATAACTATACAGGGTGTTTTTTATATATTGCGACAAAATTCAGGAACGTGTTCTTTGTACAAAAATTCGTAAAAAAGTTCCTATAAACATAGGTCCTAAACCTTTTAGATTTTGAGCTACAGGGTGGTAAAGTTTTAGCAAAAAAATTATTTTTTTTCGATAACTCAAATACCCCTGTAAATATTTTTCCAAAGATTGGTATGCAGGATCTGTGTATCCAGAGCCATTTACCAACATACTTTTAACATTTTTATGTTCTCCAGTGGCGTGTGTGCGGGTTTTCCGCTGAATACTTTTATAAAGAAAAATGGTACGCCACTGGTTTTTCTTGTATTAAAAAATATTCTTAAATTCCCCGTATTATTTGCAACATTTTTGATCCCTTGGATTTTGTCCGTTAGATGCACAGTTTTCGCACAAAAAATTAAAAACCATGGACATGTTGCTCAGATTTGATTAGACTTTCTTTATTCTAGTAATTATTCGTTTTTATTAGTTTATTGCAATTTTAATAATAAATAATAAAATTTTTATTAATTAATTTAGTACCAATAAAAGCCAGCCCAATTTAATTAAATTGTAATTGAGGATTTAAAACTTTTGCTTCAACAATCTTTAATTTAAAATACAAGTTTTTAAGTGATAAAAAAATATTTCATTTTTTATTATTTATTTAAGTAATATGATTATTTTTACAAAAATTGTGCAAAGTGTGCTCCTCCAACATCAATACAAGCATCTAATCAATGTCGTATTAATTGGCGGACACGTTCAAAAATTCCTGGTGTCTGCCGAATTATGTCACAAGACGTTATCATGCGATTACGCAATTCCTCCACTTTATCAATTGGATTTCTATAAAAAAAAATCCAGCGGATTTAAGTCGGGAGACCGCGGGGGCCAATACTTCTCCGGACCTATCCAACGATTTGGATACGTAATATCCAAATACTGCCGAGCCACTAAACTAAAATGGGCTGGAGCACCGTCATGTAGAAAAGAACATTTGCTGTCTCAGCTGAATGGGGACATCTTCTAGCATCGCTGGTAATTCATTTTCAAGAAATTCTTGATACACTTGTCCAGTCGACCTTGCTGGTAAAAAAAATGGACCGATAAGAAAGTTTTCAATAATGCCGACCCATACATTAAGTGAAAACTGGTGCTGATGACGGTTTTATGCCACAACATGTGGGTTGTCATAATGCCATACGTGGTTATTGTGGAAGTTCATAATTGTGTCCCTGAAGAAATTAGCCTCATTGGTAAAAAACGGCGCATCTTGCCTTATGAGTTCTTGCATCCAACGACATAAAGCCGTTCTCTTCGGAAAATCGCCTGGCAAAAGTGCCTGCACCCGCTAAATATGATACGGGGTGTCCCATGGTTTAACAATAGGGTTAAAAAAGCTTAAAAAAATAAATCCATAGTTACGATGCATGTAACATTTTAAATATGCCTGAATTATGGTAACATTATAAAACTTTGCAGAATTAGGCTTAAGTGTATATTAAGCGAGCAAGAAAAGCTTTTTGATGAACAAAAAAATTGACTGCGTTAAAAAAATGTGGAAGACTCTTAAATCCTTAATAAATGATAGCAGTCCTGAATATAAAAAATTGTCTCTATTTGAATAACATTCAGGACATAGTCCACTCAGTAGACTCTATATTGTTTAATAATAATTCAGTTAAACTTTGATCAGTTTTGTGACATCAACACTTACATAAATGACACGACTATGAGCAGATGAATTTGTCAGATTTGAGAAAATTAGTGCGGTTAATAAGTTAAGTTTTGATCAAATGGACTTCATTTTTCTTAAACTTAATTGTTGAATCTTATACACTCAATTTTGAAAGTTGGTAAAATGCCAAAAGATCTAGAAGTGCTTAAAAGCATTTCAAAGGGAGGCGTTTAAAGAAATTGACACGGGATTGGCTTATTTTATTGGGTATTATGTCACTTATAGCAAAAATCAATTTAGAAAATACTATCACACCCTCAAAATTTTTTGAGTTTTTGATTTTAATTTTAATAAAAGCCTTTTTCGACATATTATGGTTTCGGCAGCTCGTTTAAAATCGAAGAACACAACTCCAATGGTCTCACTATTTTCCCTTATGTGGTTCCAAGTATGCAAAAGCAGCCATGTATGCCAGGCTCATATGAATGATAACTTCTAAATCCAGATTTTTAGTATAGAATTCTATTAGCTGTTCATAAATAATTAATTTAATTAATTTTTCAATTGCTAGAAGTATGATTATTGGGCGATCATGTTGCGGTTCCCTAGAGTTGTGTATTTAGTAATCGAATTTAAAAACTAGAATAAAAAAAACTGAATTTTTACTTATCTCAAATAAGTTTATTTATTTATAAAATAGAGAAATAGTAAACCTAATAAAGTAAACTTACTAAACATCGTCTAATTCCATCAGAACTCTTGCTAGAAGGACCATATATGTTACAAATATAAAAGTTGAATTGTTTTTTCTTATAAACAATTTTTTAAATAAATATTTTCAGCTTTCCAGAATAATTCAATGAATAAGAGTCCCGAAATATCGATTTTTTTTTTAAATTTTTTATTAATTACTTTGAGCACCTTTTAAATTAATTATTAATTATTATTATTTATTATTTAGTATTTTTTAACGTTATCCAATAATTTTTTTTTCCTTAGTTTTTAATAAAGTTATTTATTTTTTAATTTTGATAAAATGGTGCCTTTTGGGAAAAAGATGCAGGATACCTTTTTTTCTGTTAAATAAACCAAGGATTCTTAAAATTTTTGATTATCAGTGGCGTACTATTTTTTTTTATTAACAAATTACTCTAATGTGTATCTGATCTACGCCACTGGTTGAAACTAAAACATTTACTTTTTACATTTAAAGCATCTTTATTAGGTAGCTTTATTGAGAAGATTTGACACCGATAACTTAAACAGTCAAAAAACTAAAAATTAATTTCTTAATTTTTTTAAAAAATTTAACCCCTTGTATTTTGCTTCTGAGGCATTTCCGACCCATAGTGTCTTATATTAAAAGTTATATTTGAACGTCCCCTATCATCCCCCAAAAGCATGCACCTTCTTACAAAAATCACCCTGTATAATTATGTCAAATTTAAATTAACAAAAAGTGTTATTAGATTAGATATTATTGACCAAACCAGCTGTTATTTATGCGTATTATTTTGGAAAACAATGATTTTTGAAAATAAGTTCTTACTGATAAGTTGTGTGGGGTGGGTGGGGGGTAAGGGTAGGGTTAATGAAAAACGAGTTTTTTGCAAAAAATTCTTGCCTTAGAGAAGAAACTTTGTAATTTACTAAAAAATTCAAAAAAATACCATTTAAAATATTAATTTAATAAAAACTATACAGAGCTTTCCATGCTGTGTATAAGTGCTTAGAAGTAAAGAATAATATAAATTATAGTAAATTTTCTGTAACCTGAGACACTAAATTATTTAATAAATTAATTTTTTTTAGACAATAATTTTATGCAATAAAAACGTTTTTTATTAACACTACCCTTACACCCCCCACCCACCCCAAACAACTTACCAGTAAAAAATTCTTCTGTAAAATCCCTATTTTTCAACGTGATACGTATGGACCAGAGAAGTTCTTATTTTATGTTATACTACTATATTTGTTTCATACAATAAATTTTAATGTAATTTTGCCTGTACGTTTTAAATTTTAATAAGTAAATAACCTCCTTAAAATAAGTCTGTGCAAGTAAACCAGCTGTTTATTCATGCGTAATATTTTGGAAAACGATGATTTTTGAAAACAATTTCTTACTGGTAAGTTGTGTGGGGTTGGTGGGGGGGGGGATAAGGGTAGAGTTAATGAAAAACTATTATTTTTTGCAAAAAGTAATTGCCTGAGAAAAAAATGCTTTTAAAAAAAATTATATTTATAAAAAAATCTACACTTTTTGTATTTATACTTTTCTCACAATACTTTAAGGTTTTCCAGTGAAACATAAAAAAACTCCATTTTATTTATCAAAAGCAAAGCATATCGCTATGAAAATTACAGCAAAATAAGTAAAAATTTTTTTTTAAAGTACAATAAACATTCAAGACCCTCACCTCAACTACAATATGCCGGCAAACCACAAAGAAATTGGCTTTTCCATACAATAACAACAAAAAAAAAACTTTCACATGATAAATATATGAGACCCGCTGCTGGAAAAACTTTTCTCCGGCTAACTTGGCGTGGAACGCGACTTTTCCCGGTTACTTTAACGGTGAAACTTTCGGGCGTGAAACTCCTGTGAAAATAAATAATATTTTCTATGCCGGTGTGTGTGTGTATTACAATAGTGAGCAGGGGAGCGAGCGAGCGCTTAATGCAAATCTCTTGTAATGCAGAAGTTTAAAGAGTGTGAAAAAAATTCAATAATTCAACGTAACAAGTTCAGAGTCTCGATTTCAAGAAACCATTGTAGTAGTAAAAATCGTTTATTTGGAAAAATATTATTAATACAAAATTTGATAAGAAGAACAATCCTCAATTAATTTTAATAACATAATATAATAAGGCCTAGATAAATTGTTATACAGTATGGATTTTAAAGAATTTCATATTGGAAATATATTAGACTTTGGTAGTAATAAACATAAAGCAACAAAACCTACACAAAGGTACTACCAAGATTATGATCATCGTTTGTGTAGACTTACAAACACTCTATATGGCATAAAATTTGATTCGTTCTTATTTTTACAGGTTTATGCTGAAAATGTCGGTCGCATACAATTTCAATATGGCCGATGGGTGCCATCTTAGACCAGTTTAAATTTCGCCTTCCTTAGAAACAGCCCAAGAATTTAAATAAATATCAGAAAGATTTTTTTTTATTACAAGCTGTTCATTGGTTACAACTTGATCAAACTTTAAATCATTTAAAGAATTACAGGTTTATGTGCCTAAAGGTGGCCAGATAGTGTTATGTTTGTATTATTTACATAATCAGGAAATGTACCTCTATTTTCAGCTATTTTTAACATTTTTAATTGCGTAACTCAAATGCCTAGAAGACATCCAAACGAGTTCAAAAGCTGTGAATAAAATTAAAAATTGTATCGAGTGCCTGGAAGAGTGAAATAATTATTCCAAATGGCTGGAACGTAAAAAAATGACTGCAGTAGCTTGAAATAGAGGTAGACAAGGCCTGGATTGTGTCAAAAATTAATTCAAACCTCTAGAAGGTTAAAAAAATTAACCAAAGAAGTCTGGAATAAAATAAAAAATTGATGCCCAGAATGTGAACTTAACCAGCCGTAAATTGAGAAAACTTAGAGAAAATAGTTGCCTTGACTGCTTTGCATCCCCTAATAACAGTTCAAAGGCATTATTTTCTCAATTTAATTAGTTTGAATTTTTTAAGTTTAGTGGTTTTTGAGATATTGGAGTTTAATTAGATAGTTGCTCCATGAAGAAACTCATAAAAATTATTGCAGAAGTCTGAAATTTAGTCAAACACTTTTGAATACCTGGAATAATGTGAAAATTATTTAACATGCCTGAAAGGGTAAAAGAAAGAAAAAATTTGATGACATTCTTCTGGAAAATTACTGTTTTTTGTCCATATTATTCAACCTTATAACGCTGTTTTTATATTATATAGGGTGTTTGGCGGAGGGTTAGCCAAACTTGGTGGGCATATAGATAGGCTCAGATAGAAGATATTTTCTTAATAAACTTGGGTTCTAAAAGTCTCGGGTTTTTTTATATCATTGATTTCGTGTTATTTTCAGGATTTTCAAAAAATTATGCCTTTTGACATCTTTAAATTTTTTCAGCATAATTTTCACGTTTTTTTTACATTTGTATTTAGTCTGTAATGTATCCTGAATCTAAAAAAATCAATATCAAGTACAAATAATACCGGAATAATTCGTTTTGAGCTCAAAAAGTAAAGTAGCAAAAAAGTTATGAAAGGTAACTTTACTTGACGCAAAAAAAAAACTAAAATCTATCAAGATGTTCAGGTAGTTTTAAAAACATTTCCAGCTAATACTCTTTTCAATGATATACGATGTGTAACACAAAGCCGACTAACTTGCCACGATTCATGACTTTAAAGGAAAATAAAGTAAAAAAAAATAAATTTTTTAAATTTGATGTATTTATTTCAAAATTACAAATTTTTTTGAAACTGCGCTCCACTGGCTCTTATACATGCCCTACATCGCCGTCGCATTTCTACTGTCGTAAGGCGCAGTCGCATCTCTTCTCTGACGGTTAGAAAAACAACATTGATTCTTTGAATTAGGTGGTCTAGATTGTCAATTTCCACCTCGTACACGAGTTCTTTCGCACGTCCCTATGCGTAAAAATCGAGAGGGGTTAAATCAGGGGACCGTGAAGGCCATGCGATGGGAACTGTTCTTCCGATCCACGAATTGGGAAAAGTATTGTCCAGAAATTCTGTCACGCCGACCCGATAGTGTGCAGGACGCCCGTCATTCTGGAAGACGATTGGCCCTCATTGGGTTGGATTGGTCTTCATTAAATATGGGTATGACAGGATTTTTCTTGCATTTCTTGCAATACCAACAGCGTCTTTCCAGACTGGTGCAGCATACAGAATTATTGACTGCACTGCTTATGCCATAATTTTTGTTTAATCTGCCGACGGTCCACCAATGTTTGGTAAAAGTGCTTTTGCAGTTTTCTTTGCTTTTTCCACTGTTTCATTTATATGGTTCGAGAATCCAAGGCAGTAGTTCAGTATCACATATTTCACGGTTTTCTCGGGGACAATAGCATGTCTTTCTAATCTGAAACGAATGTTTCTTCGATGGATGTAACTCCTTGAGAAAACTATAGCTGCTGTTTTTTCAGGAGCTATGTTTAGTTTATTTCTTTTCATCCAATCATTTATGTTTTTCAGCGTTTTATTGCCAAGTTCTATAGTTTGTTGAATTGTTTTTGTTCGTATGAGAACAGCCAAGTCGTCCGCATAGCAAATTAGTTCTACTTTGTTTGAGGGTGAGGTAGTCATGACGTCGTCATACATGAAGTTCCATAGCGTTGGCCCCAGAACCGAGCCTTAGGGGACTCGACCTTCTACTTCAAGATTGTGGTCTCTGTCTAATTGTATTCGTCTATTTTGGAAGTATGATAGAATCATGTTGATTAGGTATTTCTCTATTCCTTTGTTTCGTAGCTTTTCGATGATGATTTGCCAAGACGCGGTATTAAATGCATTCTTTACATCAATACAGATAAGTGATACAATTTCCCTTGGAGTTTTTTGGACAGTTTTTATTATTTTTATTATGGGGTCAACCGTACTTTTATGTTTTGTAAAACCAAACTGATTTTCATTTAGTCCTCCCATCTTAGAAATGTCGGTTTTTAGGCGTTCATTGATTATCGTCTCCAATGTTTTTCCTAGGATGTTGAGAAGGCAGATCGGTCTAAATTTCCTTATGTCGTCCTGTCCTTTTGCTGGCTTTTCTAGCAGAATTAATTTAGCGGTTTTCCACTTTTCTGGAAAGTATGTCGATCTTAAGCATTTTGTATGAAGCTCACAGAATACGCGTTTGTGTTGCATTATCATGTCCTTTGTATGTTCAGGAAGCATCCTGTCCGGACCCGGCGCTTTTCGTAATTTTATTCGCCCGATAGCGAACTCTAGTTCTTCCTGTTTTTTCTTCCAACCCAACCCAACCCAAACCAAACCAACCCTTTTTTTTTATAGAGGTTTGGGAAAATCTGCAATCAGACGACCCTCTGAGCATTACTGTTCTATCGCCCAGAGGAGTGTGGGGTTGGAGCTCACTTAGACCCACTAAGAACCCTATCCTCTCTAGCTGATACAATATTACCAGGAACTGTCATGGAGTTGACTAAACATCTGATAATATCTAGCTTTGCCTTTTATCCTTCGTTGTTTCTTTCAATCTGTAGTTCGTACTCTATCTTAGTTTGCATGATTTTCGACAAGTGTCCATTTTTTCTTTGAGCTTAAAATTTTTTTAATTAGATTTTCTGGGTTAATTGTCCCAATGTTATTTATCAAAGTAGTCCTCATTTGTGTAAACTTTGTGCATGTAAATATCGTGTGCTCTGCGCTGTCTTCTTGTTCACAAAAGAAGCACAGTGCATCTTGTTTCTTTTTTATTTATTTTAGATAATTGCCGAAGGTGCCATGACCCGTGAAGCATTGTGTCAAGTGGTAGTTTAATTTCCCCCATTTTCTATGGATCCATGTCATAATATTTCTTATAAGTCTTCGTGTCCATTGGCCATTTGTCGAAATGTCCCATTCTTGTTGCTCTTGTTGCTCTTCAGTCGCCTTTTCGGCAGCTGTGGTTGTTCTTCCATATCGGAAAAGTCTGGCTCTCTCTTCAGCCAAGAGATGGAGTGGGGGTAATCCTGCCAGTACCAAATTAGAGTCTGTAGAAACGGTGCAATAGGCGCTGCATACTCTGAGAGCCATAGGCCTTTGTATAGTTTTTGTTGCCCTGACTATTCTTTGACTTGCTAATGATGCGCGCCATATTGGTGCCCCGTACAAGATCACGGACTATACAGCCATTGCCAATATTTTTCTTTTTTGGTCTGTCGACCCTCCAATATTAGGGAGAACAGCATTTAGTGCCCTTATTACTTTTTTGGCCTTGTTGCATGTGACCTCAATGTGCTTGCCGAATTGCAGTCGTCTATCGAGGATTATTCCTGGGTACTTTACCTGCTTTTGTGGTGTGACATTCTCTCTTCCTAGTCTGAAGTATATATCAATTTGCCATTTATGTCCCAGAAGAATAGCTTCTGCTTTTTCAGGCGCAATTTGAAGCTTGTTTGCCATCATCCACATCTCTATTGTGTGGAGAGCTTCATTTGCTTTCCACATCAGTTTATTTTTATTTTTGGACGAGATCATCACTGCAATATCGTCGGCATAACAGATAAGCTGCACATTTTCGGGCACAGCAATTCTCATTATGCTATCATAAAGGACATTCCACAGTGTGGGACCGAGGACCGATCTCTGTGGTACTCCTCCTCCGACTTCTTCTTCACAGTTTTTGTCTATAACTATTGTCCTGTCGCTTAGATAAGATTCTATTATTTTAATTAGATAATCACTAATATATAGTTCTCTTAATTTTTTTATAATAATTTCCCAGGAAGCAGTGTTAAAGGCGTTTTTAATGTCCATCGAATCGTTGTATTTTTTCTATTGCATAGACTGTACATTTGCCTTTAACAAAGCCATACTGTGTCTCACTAAAACCTCCTATTTCTTCTATTTCTCTTAGTAGAAATAGTCGTGATTTTATTAGATGTTCCATTACTTTTGCCACAGTATTAATGAGACATATTGGTCTGTATTTTGTGGATTCTGTTAGAGTTTTCTTTGGCTTTTCTATAAGTATAAGTTTTGCTTGCTTCCATTCTCTTGGGAATGTACCAGAGCGCAGTAGTTGGTTAAATAGTTCCCTGTAGTATTCAGTATTGTGTTTAACAAGATGCTTTATCAGCTCCGGAGATATCCCGTTTGGGCCCGGGGCTTTTTTAGGCTTCAGTTTTCCCGCTGCTTCTAAAATTTCATTGGTATCGAAAATATCACAGTCATTAACGCTATCACCCATAGCTTCGTTATCACAGTTATTCTTTTCAAGGGGTAAACCTGTTTCTTTTTCAGGGAGTATAAAGAGCTCTTTAAAGATTAATAGTTTCTCGATTGCGGTTAGCATTGTCTTGGAAATATGCTGCTTCAGTTGACTCATTACTATTTTATACGCCTGCCCAAATATGTCGCCATCACATAATTTCTTCCATGAACGCTTCTTTGCCTTATTGATTGCTTTCCTTAGCTCCTCCAACCCAACCCAACCCAACCCAACCCAACGCAACCCAACCCAACCCAACCCAACCCAACCCAACCCAACCCAACCCAACCCAACCCAACCCAACCTAACCCAACCTCCCAACGGGGAGCGTAAGCGGCGAATTACATCGTATCATTCTGCCACCTAATTTTTTTTGGGTAAAATTAGGCCTTTAAAAAAATTGTAAAAATACGAAAAATTTGATGAGCGGTGCTTGAGCAATTTAAGAACCAACCCAACCTAAACCAAACCAAACACAGTTTTTCGTTCGTTATATCCAATCTAATAGCACTATTTTTGTATTAAATATTTATTAATAGACATATATATAATTATACCAAATTTAAACAGAAAAAAACTGTGTTATTATATATTAACGATAAAATCTATTATTCATGCATATTAATTTGGAAAACGATGATTTTTTAATAATTGCCTGAGGGAAAAATGCTTTATAAGGAAATTATAGGGAAAAAATTTATAGTTTTGGTATCCATACTTTTCTCACATAACCTTAAAGTTTTCAAGTAAAACGTGAAAAAAATTATTTCTCGAAAGCAAAGCGTATATTTATGATTGCAGTAGTTATGCTTATTTTGGTTCTTTTGGTTCTTGAGAACTTTTCATTATTTAGGTTCAAAAATACAGTTTTTAACTTAAAACTATTGGTATTTTTATTAACCTTATATGATTAAGGTATATTTATTAAACTGTAGAATATACGTAGATCATATACGATTCTGTGTACAAAAGGGGGAAAATTTCGGAATTTAAATAATTGACAAGGTTTTTACATAGATAGCCTTTACACACGGTCACTACATTTCAAATATTGAATAAAATGACCTCGATATCACATATATGCCACTATGTAGAATACAAAATACTTTTTATCATACCTTTTAGTGTGATAATAATGAAATATCATATACAAAGAAAAAAATAGAAAATGCATTAATTTGTATGAAATAATAATTATACCAAATAAGATACAAATAAAAAAATCTTAAAACTAAACAAGGATTTAAAAATTAAATTTATTTTAGAAAAATGCAGTGGTGTACTTTTTTTTTTGGTTAAATAATGTTTAAGATAAATCCCTTATGGACGCTATTGCTAAAAATTAATTTTTTTCGTTGTACGTCGAAAAATGCCCCCTGATGGATAAAACACATCTGCAAATTAAAAAAAAAAAAAGCATTTTATAAGCGTCTTTAAATAGTATACATTATACCACACTTTAACTTTTATAACATAATAATTGTATACGCGGATATTTATAGTAAAAGTTCAACCAAAAATTAATAATATCTGGCGAAAGCCAAAAATAAACGTTAATTTAACTGTCGTGTGTTGCTTGGGCCATATGCAATCAACAATTTTATTTACGTTTTTTTTTAAAAATACATTTTTTTGTTTAGAGAACCAAAAGCAAACTAGATACCGCAAAAATACAAACCAAAAAAAAGAAGGTAAACTTACACACGAGACATCGACCATTCGCCCTTCGGCCATCGGTTCCTCGGTAAAAGGAATTCCAAATTGTGTATCGTTTAAATAAGACGAGCATCCCTTCGAGCAAATTGATCCCTTGTTCTTTTGTACGCGCTTATATGAATTACGAGAATTACTTAAGCCTTCTCTTTATGGGGCTTTTTTTTTTGGAAGAGAATATTATATTTTTACTTTAAGTTGCAATAAAAATAAATTTTGGATGGACTCTCCTTAAATGAATTTCTTATATTAAAACGTCTTTTTACAGCTTCGACGGTGCATAAAACACTTCCTGACAATGTATTTTTAAAGAGGCAAGATTAAACTTTAGGACGTAATGAAAAAGCTTCATTTCTCGCTTACTTTCTTGAGATATTACTTAACTCATGTAGTTTGTAGCCTTTATTTGGTTGTTTTATGAACTAAACAAATTTATATGTTTTAACTAAGTGAGCTTACTTAAAAGCATTATTAAATCTATTTATACAATTTAATTAATTAATATTATTAGAATGAAAGGGACATTTCTTAAGAAACCATGGCAAGGGTTCTTAAATGTTGTAAAAACAAGGAATTTCATAAAATTAAATAACGTCTTTGAAAAAGATTATTTAAGATAAAAATATAAGTATTGAACGTATGTAAAGTCTGTGAACAGGAAGTTTTTGATGCCAAAAAACCATTTTCTTTACAACTTGATACAAAGGAACTCTTTAATGGAAGCTAAAATTAATGAGTTAAAAAATGGGGAGGTGCAGACAAATAAGGAATTAATAACAATATGATCATGTTTCGGTTTTCTAAGGTTGTGCATTTAGTAATCGAGTTTAAAAACAATTTTTTTCCCTTTTGCAAACAAAATCGTATATTCTACAGTTTAATAAATATACCTTGAAGATGTATGTTTGATCAATATACCATTGGTTTTAAAAACTGTATTTTTAAAACTAGATAATGAAAAGTTGTCTAGAATAAAAAAAACTGATTTTTTTTCAAAACTTATTTAAAAAAAAACTGAAAACTGAATAAGTTTATTTATTTATAAAATAAAGCATGGTCTTCTACCTTCATATTGCAGAAAAAAATATTGAAATTCATAGTTATCAGATATCAGATGACTTAAAATTGATTTGTTTGAAAAAAAAAACACAAAAATGATTTAAAAAAAACTTACTGAATTTGCAATAGTTATTATCTCAGTTACGTTAACAAATTGTTGCTGTTGAATGATTATTATTTATACTGGTGTAAACACTATTAAAGAGAGAAAACATAGCATCATTTGTGCACTCGTTACTCAAGAATCCAAATTGGTGAGGAGTAAGAATTTTATATTTAAACAGAAACGATAAGAGCCTTTTTTTAAACAATCGTTCAATGATCTTTGATAAAGTGGGAAGGAGTGCGATTGGGCGATAGTTTGAAGCTTGTTGTTTATCTCCTCCCTTATGCAAAGGAATAATTATTGCAGTCTTAAGGCAGGTAGGAAAGACTCCATTTTGGAATGACTTGTTAATTAAGTTTGTTAGATGGATTAAGGTGCAATTTGGCAGATTGGAAAATATTTTGAGAGTGGGCCCATCTGTACCAGATGATGATTTGTTTTTTATTTCATTAATTGTAGTTTGAAGCGCTCTGTTGATACAATGGGGGTAAAAAAGAAGCTGTGTAAATTTTCATTTGGGAGATATGAACGAGGATCGTGAGAAGGTGTTACATTAACAAAGTAGTGATTAAAGTCCTCAGGTGAAGTAGGCATAGTGCTAGATGAAGAAGTCTTATTTCTTAATTAATTTACAATAGACCATGTTTCTTTGACAACATTACTTGATTCGATCATCCTTTTATTATAATAAGTTTTATTATAAGTTTTAAATTTTATAGTCTTATGGTACATTTTTCTATAAAGCTTGACATAGTTATGAAAAAATACGCTGTCTGTAAATTTTTTCAGGTGTGATAATGAGCGCATGTTTTTTGCAGAAACACGTAAGCCTTTAGTGGTCCATGGCTTATGATGTTTAATTTTGATAGGTCTAAGAGGAAACGACTTATCTGCAATACTTGATGAAGACTTTATAAAACTAGAAAATTCACTATCTATATCGTCAGTAAGAAAATCCCAATCAGCCGTTTGGCATAAGTTCTTGAATTGTAAGAATTGTTATTTTTGCCAAAAACACGGCTTAATTTACGTAACGTGTTTTTGCCTTTAGAATTTATGGAAAATTTAGTTAGTGCAGCTTCATGATCAGAAAATCCGGAATTAAAAACCGTACAATCTACGAGTTCAGGAGCAAAAGATGATACGACATAGTCGATGGTACTAGAACTATTTCTAGTTATTCTGGTAGGAAAGTTAATATGCATTACTATACCCATTGAGACGAAAATAGAGTGAAGAGATTCTTGAGCAGCACACACACTGAATAAATCAATATTAAGGTCGCCACACAAAATTAATTTACCTTTTAAGGGCAAGGATCCTAGCAAGCTTAGTAGTTTTTGAAGGAAAGTCTGTAAGTATAACAAAAGTAATAAACAGTACATTAAAATTCAACAATAGATAAATCCTGGCCTAAGTTTCAAAATCAGTTATATCCACAGCATTTTTTTAAATAAGTGTTTCAAATTAAGAAAAAAATCATTAATTCTTTGCTATATTTTATTAAGAACCCATCACCTTTCGGTTGGTCCAATATTAGACCAATAATATTGTTTATAAATAAATGGCAGTTTTTTGCAATTATGTCAGTTTTATTACAAAGTGATATATCTGGTTTGCATCTAGAGGACTTAATTTAACTCTGATATCTCAAAAACACTAAAATTAAGAAATTTAAACTAATCTTATTAGATTGAAAAAATATTGCCCTTGAAAAGTTATTAGGGGATGCAAAGCAGCCAAGGCAACTATTTTCTCTAAGTTTTCTCAATTTACGTCTGGTTAAGTTCACATTCTGGGCAACAACAATTTTTGATTTCATTCCAGACTTCTTTGGTAATTTTTTTAACCTTCCAGAGGTTTGAATTAATTTTTGACACAATTCAGGCCTTGTCTGCCTCTATTTCAAGCTGCTGCAGTCATTTTTTGATGTTTCAGGCATCTGGAATAATTATTTCACTCTTCCAGGCACTTAAAAATAATTTTTAATTTTATCCACAGCTTTTGAAGTCGTTTGGATGTCTTCCAGGCATTTGAGTTACGCATATAAAAATATTAAAAATAGCTGAAAATAGAGGTAAACTTCCTGATTCTGTAAATAATACATCGAATACCATTTAATCCATTCTACAAACATACACTATTTGGCAACCTTTAGATACAGAAACCTGTAATTTTTCAAATTATTAAAAAAGTTTGATCAAGTGACCAATGAACAGCTTGTAATGAAAAAAAAATCTTTCTGATATTTATTTAAATTCTTTGGTTGTTTCTAAGGAAAGCGACGTCTAAGATGGCACCCATCCGCCATATTGAAATTGTATGCAACCGTCATTTTCAGCATAAACCTGTAAAAATAAGAACGAATCAAATTTTATGCTATATAGAGTGTTTTTTTTTGTTTTAATCAATTAAACTTTAAAAGTCTTTATTTTTATTCTTCGACGGTCTCTAGGCTGTTGCTTGTATCATAGACAAGCCGCACTAATACATTTATATAAGATACAGACCAACAAGGATGCAACCAATTAACTTTTAGATTTATCTAAAAATAGAAAGAAATAAACTAATAAATTTTGTACTATAAATTAATTTGTGTACAAGACCAAAAAAGGCCTTGAAAAAAAATTATTTCTTTATATTTTTAAACAACAATACTTTTAAAAATTTAGAGGTTAGGTCCGTAATTAAAGCTTCGTCTAAGCTAATAAATTCCCATTAACTAACATTGTCCTGTACTAATTTAACCCTTAAAATCAATCCTTGTAAACAGGGCTGTACTAAAGCGAATGCACCATAATTATTTAAAAAAAAAATACTTTTTTAAATCTGTGGGTTAAATTAATAATTTTTAAAATATAAAACTTTTTGAATTATTTTTGATCCAAAATCTAAAAGAAAAATGATGCCCACGCTCCCATTTTGCTCGTCAAAGACAGTAAAAGAATTTTTTATGGACATATCCCATTAAATCATAATTAAAATGTGATTAAGGGCTAAATAAACAAACGCCCGACTTTATCACGCGTTTAATCCTAAAAAAAAAAATGTTTTTTTTTTAATGGTTTTTAGATGCTTTTCATCGCTAAAACTGAATTATATTTAATTTAAAAGGATGTAAAGCGCGATGAGGCTTTTAAACTTCGTCTTTTATTAAATACAAAAGCGGCAATAGCTTGTGGCAATACGAAGGGAGGATGGGGGAAGGACTTTTTTCTTTACTTGACTTATTTTATCGTGTTTGGATAAAGGACGGGTTACCACTTTCCCAAACAGCACAGATACGTAATACTAGTATAGTACCTAATAGTACTAAATATAATAATAGTATAGTAGTATATACAAATATAGTAATAGTACTAAAGACGTACACAGTATGTACCCCAAAAGACGTATTACGTACGATTCTACGTCATATGTATGTATAGGACATAATTTGACGTATCTAGGATGTTCACTCTACTCCTTTTATCCTGTAGTAAAATATATTTGTGAGAAACAACTCATTTATAAAAAAAGAGTATAAAAAAATATAAAAACAAAAAATGAACGTCTAAGAAAAAAAAATCATTTGCTCTATTGTGAATTTCAAAGTCTTCAAGTGCTTCCAATCTCTGCTTGTAGTGCTGCACCTTATTATATTTTAAAATAAGCAAATTATCAAATAAGTAATTCATTACTACTAAAATATATTCGTTTACCGTGAATTGGGCTTGATCGTAGTAGATCTTTCCTGTTACTAAGTCAACATTAAAACTTAATTGAAATGTAATAAAAACATTTTATTATTTTTAATGTTGTTAATTTACAGGAGTGTAAATTTAAGGGACAACCCACCTTAAGACGCTTGACCTAAACACTGTTAACAGTGTCAACTCCCTCATGTTGCCAGTTATTTATTTGATCGTCAGTGGGGCCAAACAGGCACCGTTTGCGAACGATTTTCTGTTTTTAGCTGTTTTAAGAATCCTATTCCTAATTACTTTTCGATCAGATCAACATGTAAATTAACTCGATTTGAGGGAATCTCGATTTGACAATTGTAATTTATCTAAATTCCTTGACATTTTCTATCAAAGCGAAGAAGAATAAAAATGGAGTTTTTTTCTGTTTACCCTACTGAAATGAGAAATATTGGAAATAAAACTAAGTAAAGTATTTAAAAATACGTATATTTATAAAAAAATTGCTTTCCTGGCATAGTTTTGTATATTAACAAACATTTATATGTTTTTTTTATTCTTGTATAATCTATAGATGATTCTATATAATCTATAAAACACTTTCTAAGCATTTATATCGAAAAGTACATCGGTACTAAATACGTTATTTTTATAACAATGAACGTATGTATATGACATAAAAATTATTCTTTAAAACTGTTTGTGCTTAGGTTAGTGTTTTTCAATTAATAATTTGTCCCTTGTCAAGATCAGTAGTACGCCGAAATTATCATTATTAATTGAGAGAAAGCGCTTCAAAGTGACCGCGTATCATCATTAGAAACTGTGGCACTATCCAACTGATAAAGTGAGTCATAATGGTGTTGTGGCCAAGCCATACAAACGGCATCAGTCAGTCACTCCAGTCGACCGATATATTATGCACAATGTGCTTCGGCCGCATTTATACTTGAAACAATAGGACCGAGTACAAAGGGTAATTGATCGGAGAATAAGCTGTCAATTTCCGTCATTGTCCTCGTGCCGTATGTGAACCGTATCGAAAAATCAATGGATCCACTCAATCCAGAATCGGGATCCTTTGGTCTGTTTGTCTTACGCTTGGATTTAGTTGGAAGTTAGTGCAGTAAAAGTGTTCTTATTGAACTTCGGTGAAAAAATCTCAAAAAAATTACAAAATTAGCTTCTTTTATTAATGAATGTAATATTTCAAATATTTATTTTTAAAATAAAAATAAATCTAAAAGTCAAGTTTTTGCGCCCTCGTTGGTCGCTATGATATAATTAAAAAAAACAGTGACCATGGAGGGATGAAAGTAAAACTTTAAAAGAATTGATTAGTGGGTCCAATCCAATTTATAAGTCAAGTTTTTGGACCCTCGTTAGTCTCGATGTAAAAAAAAGGTCCATTAAGGAACAATTGTGATCGACGAGGGATAAAAATAAAGACCTCAATGAATTAATTAAAAAAAAGCAGAAATTTAACCCTAATTAAATTTATTAAAAAAAAACACTTTAACCAGTTTAATGACAATAATAATAATAAAAAAATATTACATTGTGAAAAGTCAAATTTTTTACTCTCCTGTGTATGTTATAAGTGGAACAAGAATTAATTATTAAAAAAAAAATTAAAAGTTCCAATTATTTATTTTTAAAATAAAAGTAAATCTAAAGGTCAGGTTTTTGTACCCTCGTTGGTCGCTATGATATAATTAAAAAAAAACAATGACCATGGAGGGATGAAAGTATGAACCTTTAAAGAATTGATTAGTGAGTCCAATCCAATTTATAAGTCAAGTTTTTGGACTCTCGTTGGTCTCGATGTTATGTAAAAAAGGTCCATTAAGGAACAATAGTAATCGACGAGAAATAAAAATAAAGACCTTAATGAATTAATTTAAAAAAAACAGAAATTTAACCCTAATTAAATTTATTAAAAAAAAACACTTCAACCAATTTAATGACAATAATAATAATAATAATAATAAAAAAATATTACATTGTAAAGAGTCAAATTTTTTACTCTCCTGTGTATGTTATAAGTGGAACAAGAATTAATTATTAAAAAAAAAATTAAAAGTTCCAATTATTTATTTTTAAAATAAAAGTTAATCTAAAAGTCAGGTTTTTGTACCCTCGTTGGTCGCTATGATATAATTAAAAAAAAACAATGACCATGGAGGGATGAAAGTATGAACCTTTAAAGAATTGATTAGTGAGTCCAATCCAATTTATAAGTCAAGTTTTTGGACTCTCGTTGGTCTCGATGTTAGGTAAAAAAGGTCCATTAAGGAACAATAGTAATCGACGAGAAATAAAAATAAAGACCTTAATGAATTAATTTAAAAAAAAAAACAGAAATTTAACCCTAATTAAATTTATTAAAAAAAAAACACTTCAACCAATTTAATGACAATAATAATAATAATAATAAAAAAATATTACATTGTAAAGAGTCAAATTTTTTACTCTCCTGTGTATGTTATAAGTGGAACAAGAATTAATTATTAAAAAAAAAATTAAAAGTTCCAATTATTTATTTTTAAAATAAAAGTAAATCTAAAAGTCAGGTTTTTGTACCCTCGTTAGTCGCTATGATATAATTAAAAAAAAACAATGACCATGGAGGGATGAAAGTATGAACCTTTAAAGAATTGATTAGTGAGTCCAATCCAATTTATAAGTCAAGTTTTTGGACTCTCGTTGGTCTCGATGTTAGATAAAAAAGGTCCATTAAGGAACAATAGTAATCGACGAGAAATAAAAATAAAGACCTTAATGAATTAATTTAAAAAAAAACAGAAATTTAACCCTAATTAAATTTAAAAAAAAAACACTTCAACCGATTTAATGACAATAATAATAATAAAAAAATATTACATTGTAAAAAGTCAAATTTTTTACTCTCCTGTGTATGTTATAAGTGGAACAAGAATTAATTATTAAAAAAAAAATTAAAAGTTCCAATTATTTATTTTTAAAATAAAAGTAAATCTAAAAGTCAAGTTTTTGTACCCTCGTTGGTCGCTATGATATAATTAAAAAAAAAAAAACAATGACCATGGAGGGATGAAAGTTTGAACCTTTAAAGAATTGATTAGTGAGTCCAATCCAATTTGTAAGTCAAATTTTTGGACTCTCGTTGGTCTCGATGTTAGGTAAAAAAGGTCCATTAAGGAACAATAGTAATCGACGAGAAATAAAAATAAAGACCTTAATGAATTAATTTTAAAAAAAACAGAAATTTAACACTAATTAAATTTATAAAAAAAAAACACTTCAACCGATTTAATGACAATAATAATAATAAAAAAATATTACATTGTAAAAAGTCAAATTTTTTACTCTCCTGTGTATGTTATAAGTGGAACAAGAATTAATTATTAAAAAAAATTAAAAGTTCCAATTATTTATTTTTAAAATAAAAGTTAATCTAAAAGTCAGGTTTTTGTACCCTCGTTGGTCGCTATGATATAATTAAAAAAAAAAAACAATGACCATGGAGGGATGAAAGTTTGAACCTTTAAAGAATTGATTAGTGAGTCCAATCCAATTTATAAGTCAAGTTTTTGGACCCTCGTTGGTCTCGATGTTATGTAAAAAAAGTCCATTAAGGAACAATAGTAATCGACGAGAAATAAAAATAAAGACCTTAATGAATTAATTTAAAAAAAAAAAACAGAAATTTAATCCTAATTAAATTTATTAAAAAAAAACACTTCAACCAATTTAATTACAATAATAATAATAAAAAAATATTACATTGTAAAAAGTCAAATTTTTTACTCTCCTCTGTATGTTATAAGTGGAACAAGAATTAATTATTAAAAAAAAAATCAAAAGTTCCAATTATTTATTTTTAAAATAAAAGTTAATCTAAAAGTCAGGTTTTTGTACCCTCGTTGGTCGCTATGATATAATTAAAAAAAAAAAACAATGACCATGGAGGGATGAAAGTTTGAACCTTTAAAGAATTGATTAGTGAGTCCAATCCAATTTATAAGTCAAGTTTTTGGACCCTCGTTGGTCTCGATGTTATGTAAAAAAAGTCCATTAAGGAACAATAGTAATCGATGAGAAATAAAAATAAAGACCTTAATGAATTAATTTAAAAAAAAAAAACAGAAATTTAATCCTAATTAAATTTATTAAAAAAAAACACTTCAACCAATTTAATTACAATAATAATAATAAAAAAATATTACATTGTAAAAAGTCAAATTTTTTACTCTCCTCTGTATGTTATAAGTGGAACAAGAATTAATTATTAAAAAAAAAATCAAAAGTTCCAATTATTTATTTTTAAAATAAAAGTTAATCTAAAAGTCAAGTTTTTGTACCCTCGTTGGTCGCTATGATATAATAAAAAAAAAACAATAACCATGGAGGGATGAAAGTATGAACCTTTAAAGAATTGATTAGTTGGTCCAATTCAATTTATAAGTCAAGTTTTTGGACTCTCGTTGGTCTCGATGTTATGTAAAAAAGGTCCATTAAGGAACAATAGTAATCGACGAGAAATAAAAATAAAGACCTTAATGAATTAATTTAAAAAAAAAAACAGAAATTTAATCCTAATTAAATTTATTAAAAAAAAAACACTTAAACCGATTTAATGACAATAATAATAATAATAATAAAAAAATATTACATTGTAAAGAGTCAAATTTTTTACCCTCCTGTGTATGTTATAAGTCCAATTTAAATAGCGAGAAACAATTCATAATTAAGAAATTAATAATAAATGTCCTCATATTGGACAAAATTATATTTATTATTTATTTTTATAATTAGGTACTATGTTCTTTTTTCTTATGTTCGTTGTTACCGTTATCTTTTACAAAAATAATTGTTTGTCAAGGAGTCAATATTGAAATGCATTTATTTACTCAAAAATTATAATATTTCATTTTATACAAACCTTCAATTTAAATTAGCAATGTATTCTGAATAAATAAAATACAAAGATAACACACGTGTAATTCAAAAGATTGATAACAAGAAATTCATATTGGAATTAATTCTTAATTTTATACGCAGGTAATAGTGACACTATTACCATTTAATTTTTTCAATATTGAGAAAGAGTACTGCAGTATTGTAAATTTCCATAATTCTTCAATTAACCCCAGTATAGTGTATCAAGTAACAATCGGGGAATATCTTAATATGTAATTTCATAGCTTTTGTCCTCATTTATTCTGTAAATAATTTAGGCAATTAATTGTTCTTGAATTTAAGTTATCCATTTGTTCTATTTTTCATGCATTTTTCACGTTTGAGGAAATACTTTTGGTACGTACCTGACGTTTACTGAAACCATATGAGGAATATCTGATTGGAAGTCGGACTGGGTAATATAAGAACTCATTTTATTTATTTCCCATACAAAACAATGTGCAAATTATAGTTGCTCCAAATATAATCAGTCCGTAATGCAAAAATGACTAAACCTCGAAATATTTATTATTTAAATAAAAATTAATATAAATACCTAAATGTTAATCGATCAGATCGATGGTATTCTTTGTATAATTATGAAAACAAAGTCAGCAGGAAAAACGCATTAAAAATCCTGGAAAGAAGAATCCTTATGAACTAAGGTGCCCTCTGTAATGACCCTGGGATAATTATTACAAAAAAAACAAGCTTTTGAATTTTCGGGAAAATTTAGCATACACCCATGTAATCCTCCAACTGATTGAAAAGGGTTCATTATATCGAGACGAATGTTATTATTTTACACAAAACAGAACTCTCCCTCCGGCTACAATACGTAATTCTCATAGTAAAATGGACTCTATGCATGTATTTTGCGTATGAATTAAATCCATATCCAGGGTGTTACACTGTGTGACTGGGGATGATAAATACCTTTTAATATGCCTCCGACCCACTGTGCGGATGTTTAATGGAAGCGAAATTCCATTTACAAGGTTGTGTAGCAACCTTTTGTGCGTATATTAATTAATTTTCAGATAAATAATTGGAAACGGTTCTCAGGGCCGGCATCGGACCTCATATACCAAAATCCGTAAAACGGATTTTTTTTTAATAAGATAAAGAGGCATAAAATTGCTGTTTTTGGAAAATAACTTAAGCCAGTCAGGTCAAGGCAAAATATGCTTTATTATTTGAAGACTATACAAAATTCTTTACGTATTATAATATCTACTAGACAAAATAATGCTTAAATGTAATAGAGAGAACAAAATATAAATGGAGAACGATAAATGCAATATGTACAGGTTTAAAATTTTGAAGAATATGGTATGTTTACAAGTAAAATCATTATATTCAAAACTTTTAGAATTAAGAGCATTCTTTATGCATTCAACATGAAGCATTATCATAGATCCCCCATGTAAATGCTTATTTCTGCGAAATTTTGAAATAATACGATAATTAGGGACACGAATAAGTTCCACCATAGTTCTGTAAATGAAGCGCTAGGGGCAACAAGGTAGATAAGCCACATTCAGTCACTTTTGAGAAAAACGACTTTGAAGGTGGTAAAATAAAACTACACTTTTTGTTACTAATAAAATACATTCAAAAATGATAGTCGGTAACTCTTAGCAAAAGAAGTTTTATAAATTCTTTATTAAGCATATTTTTATATATCAATAGTTTTAAAAAATAGTAATCGTGGCGAACAAATGTATGAAAACATTTTTATAATTTAAACAAAAAAAAACTACTTTCTAATTTGGTTTTCCCAGTAGGGTCAAAAATTCTTTATAGGGTTCAAATCAGGTGATCGGGAAGGAAGTTCGATCGAATCCAATTTTTTCAGGTGGCAACAAGTTTCTCTCCAATATGTATATAATATTAGCTGCTTCTAAGTTAATTTTTTTTTAAAAATTGGTTATTGGACACCAAAATAAATCTTTTTTGAGATTTTTTAAGACACAATTTTGTTTGGTTATCGTTATTTTAGATTCAGGTAGTCATTTAAGGTCACTATCAGTTGGATAATAATCGCCATGGCCCATAAATTTTAGATTTCGATACTGCACACCAAAAGTTCAGCTTAGAAGAATCTCTTTCAAATTCGTTATACACTCGTGGATTTTCATCTCCCCAAATTCGGCAGTTATGCTTATTTACCCGACCACTGATGTGAAATGTTGCTTCATCAGACCAATTTTTTATATGATTTAGTCAGCAGTAGGTAAATATTAGTATAATTTTATGTTTGCAGGCTACTGAACTCATTATTTACCTAATAATTAAAAAACTGGAGTACTGGTGAGAGAGATTCATGGTGTCAAATTTCTGTCAAAATTTATTAATTGCGTCCTAAATAAACTTCAAATACCATATTTCAACCCAATCTGATCTTTAAATACTATTAATTTTTTACTCTATTTCTTATTTCATACAAAAAGATATTTGGTACATTAATTTGAGTTGTTCAAAAAAATGTAGAAAAAAGAGCTCTTTTGTTAATTTACTCAAGCTTACCTAATTTTTTTAATAAAAAAAAACAAGCAAAGTAATAAAATAAAAAAAATAATAAAGAAATTAAACAAGAAAATCGAGAAACCTAAAAATATTTAACAAAAATCCTTAATAAAACCGGAAATAATACTCGTAGAGCAACGCTTTTGACTCCTTTTTTTACTTTATTCTCGATTTTAAAAAGTTATTTTGTTTTTACCTTCAATTGGCTGGAGTAGCTCAAAAATATTAATTTCTTTAATAAAAAGAAATGCTTGGGTGAGATAAATAGATCTGGAAATCTTCAAAAAATGGTCTTAATTCCCTGGAAAAAACTCGCTTTAACTGCAAGAAAATTAAAAAATATAACAAAAAAATGAACTTACCTAAAAGTGCCTAGAATTTTCTTAAATGCTTGGAGAAATTACAAATATAGATTTATATATCTCCAGAAGTAAGGAAAAAAGTACAAATATTTCCTGAACTATAGAAATATAAATTTTAGAATTAAAAAAAATCTAAAATTGAAATTTTAATAATTTAAAAAAAAATAAATTTAATAATTTTAAAAATTGTCTTTTATCAATTTAATAAAAATTTTTACGATCGCCCGGGAATGTTAAGCTTTTCCTACTAGGTATACAATATTTTTTTTTTTTATATTTGAAGAACAAAAACATGTATTTATATGCATGAGCAAAAAATTTCTTGGATGCCTCAAATTCAAGAAAAAAACGAATTTTTAAAAACAATTTTCCTCTTACAGACAATTAGATTTATATTTTTAGTTATTATCATTTGGCAACAAAGGCCAATTTTTTTCCAAGCCAAATTTCCTTTAGACATTTTTTCTTTTAATATTATTTGTTTTCCAGACAATTATGTGAGTTTCAGAAATTTTTAATGTAAGTTTTCACTTGCAGAGAACTGAAATAGAAAACGTATAATCATATCTACTTAAGTTATGCTTAAAATTATATTTTTTATAATCCTTAACAGGTTTTTATTGTTATATGACTCTTCTAGGCATTCAAATGCCTAGGATTTGATTTTTTTGATAATATAAAGTAACACAGATCGTATCCGATATTTCAAAGTGTGTCCAGTGTTTGATGATGAAAACAAGACGCTGATATAGTAGTCCAAAATCGAAAAAAAATCAATTATAGTGACAATATATGTATATAGCAATAAACTATACTCAGTTGAACTAAAATGACTATCAAACAAATTGTCCGAACG
Organism: Anthonomus grandis grandis; assembly: GCF_022605725.1. Lineage (NCBI taxonomy): Eukaryota > Metazoa > Arthropoda > Insecta > Coleoptera > Curculionidae > Anthonomus > Anthonomus grandis. The sequence continues at coordinate 29,313,675 of NC_065554.1, forward strand.
CTTTGTTGTTGACTGAAAATATCCAATATATTCTGCATAGGCAGGAAAGTAATTTGAGTTCTTATTAAATTACTTTGAAAATGGCTCGTGACCTCCTAAGTCCAGTTAAATGATTGGGGGCCTTTTGCGTTAATGAAAAACGGTTTTTTTTAGCAAATAATTTCCTGAAAGAAAAATGCTTTATAAGGAAATAGTTTATATATGTATTAGCGAGATAGCTTACTATGTTATTGAAAGACCGAAAATGTTGAATCGGCAAAATGCTATATGTAGTGAAGATTAAATTTAGGAGCCCGTGTTTTTACAGTTAGTCTTTGTATAACCTTTTACTGTAACGTTCGTATATGAATAAATGTTTTTACAAATTAAATCGTGTACGTGATTAATAAATTCACCTGCTCACAACGACCAAATCGCAACAGGTTATGGGCCTAGGTGCGTCGTGTCCGTCGACGTCGGTGTGAGTAAAGTGCGTGAATAAGTGACGCGAGTTATTCGGGAAACATGGAATCCGATAAAAACAAAGATTGAAAAGTTGCGTGACACGGATAATTGATTACAGTGGGTATTTTGCTGGATAGTGACAGTGCCTTAGAAGTCTGTACTGGTGCGTTTGCAAAACCAACCCAGCAATCTACACAGTATGAGAGTGAACTAAAGAGATAGACAAAGGCCAACAAAGCAGCGAAGAAGCTGATTGTCACAACATTAGAGGCTTCTTATGAATTGTGAGACAGCTCAGGAGATTTGGACAAAATTTCATAGTGTCTACGATATGAAGTCAGACGAGAGTTTGTAATTAATACAGAAGCAGTTCTTTGACTTCAAGTGGGATCCAGCTAGTAACAATTCTCAACATATTTCCAAGTCCAAAGACGCGCGCGACGAATCGAGCAATAAAATCAAGTTTTTCTGCTGTAAAACAAAGCAAACAAGTGCCATAATTTGTGTCCAGTGTGGGAGAGTGTACCATAAATCCTGTGCATACCGGGATTGGGCTGAAAAAATACGTTTCTTAGATGAAACGCAAGTTGAGTTCCTAGAACATGACCTAACGTCAACAGAGGTAAATAAACAAAGGAATAATAATTTTTTTTTTCAAGCAGAAATTTTACTTTTAAAAGAACTTATATGCGAATTAAAGAGCAAAAATGAAATTCTTTGTGAAAACAATGGCCTCTTAAGAGAGAAAGTTGAATTTCTTGAGGGAAAAATAAACAAAAACAATGAAGCAATAAACAAAGGCCCCAGCACCTCAGCTGGGGTAGAAGAGGTCCACAAACCAGCTAAGAATTTGAAGCAACATCAGATCCAGCTGAGTAAGAGCCCGAAACAGGAAAAGACAAACAAGGCCACCAAAGAAAATATAACAACATTTTTTTTTTTAATTTATAACATCATATTTATAGTTACACAGTTATAATAAGTTATTACAATATCAAAATAATGCAGTTATATTCCCCTAGATGCAAGCATCTGTATGGGAAGTAATAAATGAACAGTGTACAATAAACATTTTTTTTCTGTTCAACTTATTTAAAGAAAAAATATATACATTAATATGAGCTCCTAAGTATATTTATAAAATAATAACAGTGAGGTAATAAAGTACCTAAACAATTTAACAAGGAAAGGCATCTACTAATATTAGGATACAACAGACTTAAACTTATTAAGATTGTTTACAATATAAAATACAATACAAAATTTTTTATTTTTGATGTTTCTAATATGTTTAGGCAATAAATTGTACAGTTTTGGTCCTATAAATTTAATGGATCTCTTTCCGAACTCACTATAGCATACAAGAAAAATTAGTTGATTATCTTCATTAGATCTAGTGTTTTGGTTATGGTTTATTGGATATCTAATATTTTCACGATTGTGTATGAAGCAACAAATAGTTATACAGAATAAAGTTCTTATGTTTATATAGGTTTCATTATAAATTTCTTTAGTAGGGTATAAGAATGGTTTTTTAAGGATTATTTTTAATATTTCATTCTGCATTATCTGAAGAGGATTCAAAGAATTGTAATGCATACTGCCCCAGAGTAATATTCCATATCTTAGTATTGATTCCACTAAACTTTGGTATATGGTTATTGGAGCAATTGGCTAAAAAAATGAAGGCGCTTGGTGGTAAAATTCCTGACTCCATGCTTATCACTAGGATTTTGTCAACTTTGCCATCGAGGTTTAATTATTTCCATAGTGCCTGGGATTCGATGGATTTATCAAAAAGATCCTTGGATTGTTTGACAATAAGACTGATGACAGAAGAGCTGCGTTTACAAAAACAAGAAAGTGAGCCAGAAAGTTCAGTAGTGGCGTTACTTTCTAAGATAAAGGAATCAACCAAACAAAAGAGTAAGGTAACGTGCGCTACGTGTGGAAGGTATAACCATCTTAGAAAAGACTGTCGTGGTTGTTATTCGTGTGGATCGAAAGATCACTTAATGAAGAAAGGTCCAAAAATGGTAAATTTTCAAAGATACCGTGAAAATAAACCATCTAATGAACAACAGCATGCATTTATCGGGACTATAAGCAAAGTATATAGATTTCAACATCAATATTATATAGTTAGACTGTGCTATAAGTGATAATAAATATAAAGACGTATGGCTTATCGACTCCGGCGCTAAATGGGAACCCGGTATGATATATGATGTATTGTATGTATCCGAAATAGCTGGGTAACTAAGAATAATTTTCTCTTAAAATATCGACGTGACTTAACCTAAAAAAAAATTGCTGCTTTAATGCTGAAACTCTTATTCGAAGTCCAGGCCTAATTTAAATGAATAAAATTGTCCAAATTTATCCTATAATACTATAATATCCTATATTAATTCCGTACACGTAGTTAGATTTGGAACCTAAACGCTCTATAAATCGTTACCTTCGTGCATGTACGAAGCCCGTATATCGATATAAAAGCGGGAACTTCACCCGCACATAAATAGCTAATGGCTTTTCTAAATATATCCACAGATTTGCGTGGGATTTACGATCAACGCGACGGGGTAGATGAAGAAAAACTCCACTACTTTCGATTACCATCGGTGTAAAATCTATAAGAGTTTAAATGGAATTAAATAGGGAGAAACCTTCAACGTACGAAGGACGAAGACTTTGACCTTCGTATAATTTATTGAAAAAATGAACTTAATGGTGTCATGCATAATTTATAAACACCCTTGTGCTGTTTGACCTACATTAGGGTCATTTATAGACGGTATTTGGACAAAGGTTAAATAGACACAGGAAAAGGGATTTTTGGAGAAAAATTCGATTGAGGGTAGAATGACCCTTTGACTGTTGTATTTATATCAGTTCATAGATGAAACTTGGATTTTGTACAAACGTAAGGAAAACAGTCATGTCTCTCAATTAATTTTTATAACAAACATTATTTATATATAAATGAGTTGACGACAACAAATTATGACTTTTATAATAGGGTTACATTTTGGCGCCCAACGTGAGAACTATAAATAATGGCTACGTTTATAACGCGTGTACCAAATATTAATTAATACTTGGATCAAATGACGTCACGAGGGCTATTTTTTTGGTATAAATGGCAGCGCACTAAAATTTGGAACACAAATTTGATTCTTCGCAAACAAGGTAGATTAAATTTATTTTTTTTAACGCCTATTTTGAAGTACCAAAATGACTAGTTTGTCATTTTATTGGATGTTAGCTTACGAGGTTTTTATTTTTGCACACAAAAATAAAGAAGAGGAAGAGAAAGACAAGCCTAAGCTTAAACTTTAACTATAAATATCGAATAAAATATCCGCGTATACAATTATTATATTATAAAAGTTAAAAACTATATTTTTGAACCTAGATAATGAAAAATTTTAGAACCAAAAAAAAAACTTGAATTTTTTCAAAACTTAATGAATTATCTTAAAAAAAATTGAATGTTCACTAATTTGCAATAAAAAATAGTACAACTGCTGTAATTTTTATAGATATACACCTTGCTTTCGAGAAATAACTTTTTTCAAGTTTTACTCAAAAACCTTAAGGTTATCTAAGAAAGGTATGGATACAAAAACTATAGGTTTTTTAATCAGCTATAATTTTTTTAAAAATCATTTTTTTCTCAGACTATTATTTTCTGCAAATACACCGTTTTTCAATAATCCTACCCTTACCCCCCCACCCACCCCACACACCTTACCAGTAAGAAATTGTTTTCAAAAATCATCGTTTTCCAAAAAAATACGCATGACTAAGAGCTGGTTTTGTTGTTATTATCTAATCAAATAACAGAGTTTGCTTATTTAAATTTGATATAATTATATATATGTATATTAATAAATATTTAATACAAAAACAGTGCTATTGAATAGGATTTTACAGATGAAAAACGGTGATTTTTCAAAAGAAGTTCTTACTGGAAAAATGTTTGGGGTGGGTGGGGGGGGTAAGGGTAGCGTTGATAAAAAACAATGTTTTTGCAGAAAATATATATTCAATATTTAATTTAATAACACTGTTTATTTAAATTTAATATAATTTTATATATAAATATTTAGTATAAAAACAGAAGAGAGATTGAATAATATGGACGAAAAACAGTGATTTTTCAGAAGAATTTAATCAAATATTTGAGGTGTAGTAATCAAGTTTAAAAACTGGATTTGTAAATCATTTATTATTATATATTTAGTAAATTATTTAAATGTAATTTTACATTTTAATAATTTAAATTCTACAGTTAAATAAATATACATTGACCATATACGGTAGAAAAATAATATACCATAACCAAGAATTTACTAAAAAATCTAATAATAATATATGATGTGTTACTTGGAAAGAAAAGATAAATTATTTTGTTTCTTACAGGCACTCCTGGACTAAGAATTCCATTATCTTGACCCTTTGTGAATGGATTTTAGTGATTTTTTCAAGAAATCCTTTGGAATATAAGATAGATATAGTATGACTATAGATAGATATAGATTATATTTTAGTTTTATTTTAATTAATAATATACAGGGTATCAAAATGTTTCTATAGACTTATTTTAAGCAGGTTATCTACCTATTAAAATTTAAAACGTTCAGTCAAATTTACATTAAAATTTATTGTATGAAACAAATATACTGTATAACATAAAACAAGAACTTCTCTGGTCCATGCGTATCATGTTGAAAAACAGGGTTTTTGCAGATGAATTTTTTACTGGTAAGTTGTTTGGGGTGGGTGGGGGGTGTAAGGGTAGTGTTAATGAAAAACGTTGTTATTGCATAAAATTATTGCCTTAAAAGAAAAAATTTAATTTAATAAATAATTTATCATGTGTCTCAGGTTACAGAAAATTAACTATAATAAAGCGTCATTATTATAATTTTTTTTTTCACAAATGTTTAATAACAAAGATACAGGGTGTTAAAGATAAGAATAATTATTTGTTTATTTATCGTAACTTTTAAACTATCAACTCAATTTTAATTAAATTTTCATGCTGGTTATTGTACTGAATTGTCAATTACTGATGAAGCCAATTTAAAAAAAAATCGCCAATGACGTAACATACGGACGGATTTGGTCCTTTTTTGTCTCAAATTTGTGAGGCGATAAAATATTTTTTATAAGAATTCAACTGTTCTCCATTAATAGATTCTCCATTTAATTTGGAGAAAAAAGTTACTCTTGCAAAATTATAATTTAAGGCACTATTTTTAAAATATCTTAATTTAATTGTTCAGAAATACTTGCTAAAATGTTGCAAAAATTTATAAAAAAAGGAAATCGGGCGTAAATTTGTAAAAAAGTTGAATATAAATAATGATTAAAAGTTACCTTAAGTCATTAATTAATTTGACAGGTTTGATTTAAGATTCAAGCCTAATTTTCTTTCTTTTTCAAAGTTTTTGTAGCATTTTAACTGGCGTTTCTCTACAATTAAACTAAGATATTTTAAAAACAGTGCCTTAAATCGAAATTTTGCAAAAATAACTTTTTCTCCAAATTAAATGGAGAATCTGACAGTTGACTTCTTATTAAAAAATATTTTATGGCCTCACAAATTTGAGACAAAAAAGGACCGAAAATTATGTCGTTGACATAACATTTATCCAGTGCCCTGTTTAGGCACATTTTATCATGCATCTTAATATGCCCTTTTTGTTTATTGTTAGTAATTTTAACCTTTGACCTTGCCAGAAGCACTGTGGTTTTTTTATGTGTTGTGATGAAAACCCTCATTGTATATCCCTTAGTTACCCTTTGATTTAAAATTAAGTTAGTAGTTTAAAAGTTATGATAAATAAATAAATAATTATTCTTAACTTTAACACCCTGTATCTTTGTTATTAAACATTTCTAAGAAAAATGTTATAATGAAAGTCTATTTCTTTTTAAATTCTCTACCACATATTAGAATTAATGACATTTAAACCGGACCACCCTGTATATTATTCTTTATTTCTAATCGCTTATACACAGCATGGAAGGCATTGAATAGTTTTTATTAAATCAATCTTTCTAAATGGTCTTTTTTTGAATTTCCTTAGTAAATTACAAAGTTTTTTCTTTAAGGCAATAATTATTTGTTGCAAAAAACACGTTTTTCATTAATCCTACCCTTACCCCCCCCCCCACCCACCCCACACAACTTACCAGTAAGAAATTGATTTCAAAAATCAATGTTTTCCAAAACAATACGCATGCTGGTTTCGTCATTAACATCTAATCTAATAACACAATTTGTTTATTTAAATTTCATATATGTATATTAATGAATATTTAATACAAACATATTGCTATTACATTATGGACGAAAAACACGGATTTTTCAAAAGAATTTCTTACTGGGCAAAGGTTTGGGGTGGGTGGGGGGGGTAAGGGTTGTGTCAATAAAAAACAATGTTTTTGCATAAAATATATATTCAATATATACATTAATAACACTATTTATTTAAATTTAATATAACCTTACATATAAATAGTTAATTTAAAAACAGTGTGACTAGATTGGATAATGTGGACGGAAAACAGTGATTTCTCAGAGGAATTTAATTAAATATTTGAGGTGTAGTAATCGAGTTTAAAACCTAAATAAGTAAATCCCGTGTCACTTTTTTTAATACCGAAATTTTCTCCCTTTTGTAAAGAAACCAGTATATAATATACGTATATTCTATAGTTTAATAAACATATATTTAACGATAATAATATATGAAGTGTTGCTTGGGACGTTTGTATTAGGTCTATAAATTTTTAGACTATTTGCAGACCATAATATACAGTGCGTCGGTCTTCCATAAAGCCTAAAAAAATAAGGTTAAAAATTTCTAACCTTTAAAACAATGGAATGCCATTCTTTTTATTTTATTTTTAAGACCGCCTTAGGCTACTTAGTATATGAGCTAAATATGGCTGCCTTGTCATGCGCAGTTTGACTGCAATAATTTTTTTTATAAAAAAATCTAAAAATCATCATTTAATTTCATTTTGATACTAGAAATGTTAATTCAATATCAATATTGGACTTAAAGGGATTCTAGAAGAATGGAGAATTACTTTGACTTAAATTGTTTCCTTCTGTCATATACAGGGTGTTCGTAGTTAGCAATGATATTTTACCAAGTTCAAAGCTCCATTTCTCGCTTTTTTTTAAATGGAACACCCTGTTTATTTTTTATCCATTTAATGAAGATTTAATACATAAACATTTTTTATTATGTAAACGTATTAGCTATCTTTAGTCGTTTTTAAAATATTCACGATAATAATTAAACAAGCATATTAAAAATATTTATCATTTTATTATTATTACATTAAGTGTTCAATATGCCTCCGTTTTGTTCAAAACATAAATTAATACGTTCCTGAAAACTTCTTTCTACTTCATGTAGTATTTATGGAGTTACTTGAGCAAACGCATCCCGTATTCTCTGCTCCATATCTACTGCCGTTGTACGTGGATTTCTACTATAAACAATTTCTTTTACAAAACCCCATAAAAAAATCTAATTTTGTTAGATCCGGTGATCTGACTGGCCAATTAATAGGTCCATTCCTTCCAATCCATTTTTCTTCAAAGGTTACATTTAAATGTTCAGTGACATTTCGAGAAAAATGTGGAGAAGCTCCGTCCTGTTGAAACCACATTCGGCCTCTAGTAATTAATGGAACATCTGCAAGTAATCTAGGCAGTTCATTTTGTAAAAATTGAAGGTACATTTCTTCATTGAGATTACCATTAAAAAAATAGGGACCGATGATGGTGCTTCCAATAATTCCACCCCACACATTTAATGACCACCTATGGTAGTCGATCTGCCGCATAAAATGGGGGTTTTCGGATGAATAATAATGAAAGTTATGTCTATTTAATAATAATAATAATAATAATAATAATAATAATCGTCTTTTATTCAAAAAAAAACAATAGATTGACAAATATTACAAATGGAAAAAAAAGGCGAAGTCTAGCCTAAGGCTACTCAAAACTTAACCCTAATAAATAATAAATAAATTTCGGTAATCATACATAATAATAATAAGAAAAATAATATAAAGATGAAATATTATAAAGAAACAATTGTTCACACCAAAAAAATACTTATACCCAACACGGAGGAGATATAAAACTCACAACCTGCACCAAAACAAGACTGTACACAAACAAATACCTCTGTATGCAATCGTAGAGAACCATCATATTACCTCTGGAGCACACCATACTAGTGAGTTAAAGAATAGGAGCTCAACTGTTCTCTAAACAAATACAACCTAAATCCTGACTTAAACTTAGTAAAATTATAAAGTAGTAAATCATTGTTTGGCAAGGAATTACATGTTTTAATCGCATTATAAGTAAAAGACTTCTTGTATGTTCTTGTATTATGTCGAGGAATAATATATTTAAATTTATTTCTGGTATTTATATCATAGACGCTCAAATTGGTTTTAAATTTATTTTTAGAGATTTAGATATGAATTTTGAATTAGTAATTAAACCATGCATAAAAAGACCTAAATGTTGAGTTCTACGATTTGACATATTTAACCAGTTCAACTCATTAATTTTATGTGATACGTGATCTGACTTTCTTAAATTAAAAATTAGACGAATACATGTATTCTGCACCTTTTGAATACGATATTGTTCCGCTTGACGAAGACAAGGGCCATAAATAAAATCAGCATAGTTAAAGTGAGAAAGTACGAGAGTTTCACATAACATTGCCATTAACTTGGTACCTAAAAGGTTTCTATTGGAATATAGTTGCTTAAGCGATGTAAATGACCTTTGTAGAAGTAACTTAATATGATCGGAGAAATTAAGCTGACAATCAAGTATAACACCTAGATTACGAGCAGAATTACAAAATGGTAATATTTGGTCATCTATTTTGATTTTAATATTATTTTTTAAATATTCGTTTTGATTTCTTTTGCCAAACAGCATAAGTTTTGATTTAGATGGATTTAGTTGAAGGCCATGTTTTTTAGAGAGATCTTTTAGGTTGTTTAGTTCATGATTGATAGTTTCGTTACAAGTAACAAAGTCTTTTGAAGAGAAGTGATAGTACAACTGGGTATCGTCAGCAAAAGCTTGTATCTTTCCGACATGAAGAGAGCTTATAAGTTCAGAAGTGTAAATAATAAAGAAAAGGGGGCCAAGGATAGAGCCCTGAGGTACTCCTGATAGTATGACACTAGACTCCGAGTACACACCATTAACAAACACTTTTTGTGATCTGTTAGAGAAGTATGATGCGATGAGTGACAGTGAGTCGACGTCGAAACCGTAATATCTTAGCTTTGCCAACAAGAGTCGATGATTTATAGTGTCAAATGCCTTGGAGTAATCTAATAGTATAAGAATACTTTCAAGTCCATGATCCAGTGCCTCAATTATATCATCAGTTACCACAGCCAAGGCGGAGGATGTGGAATACCCCTTACGAAACCCGTTTTGCAATTCTGAGATCATACCATTATCATTTAAATATGAGTACATCTGGCTGTATAAAATTTTCTCCATTATTTTAGAAATGGCAGGTAAAATTGCTATAATGCGTAAGTCATTGAAGGTCTCTGGCTTTTTTGATTTTGGTAAAGGTATTCCTATTGCAGTTTTCCAACTTTGAGGAAAATAATTTTGTTCTATGCAACTGTTAATAATATTAGTTATGTACGGATCAATAAATGGACTGCAATATTTTAACATAGATGATGTGATTTTATCTGTGCCGCAAGCAGTAGTTTTCATGTTTTGAATAATTTTATGAACATCTTCTATAGAACACATGGAAAGCTTAAATTTTTTCGATGCGCTGAATTTGTTGTTTTCGTAAAATTCTATAGTTTCATCACAGTCGTTAGATCTGTTATTAAAAAATTGAGAAAAATGCTGGTTTATTAAGTTTGGATCTGTTAAATTAGGTGATAACTTGCTATCACTTGAGCTTAGGACATTTAACGATCTTAGTGCTGACCATGTTTTTTTTATGTTTTTTTGTCTAGAAATAAAATTGAGATAGGCCTTTTTTTCGGATCTCAGTACAGAAACTGTAAAATTACGTAGTTCTTTGTACCAGTCCCAATCTTGAGGTTCTTTAGTACGCTTAAATTTTTGTAAGGCTTTATCTCGCTCCTTCATGACAGCCTTCAAATTTTCTGTTAGCCACGGAGCATGAGGTTTTGTCACTCTAGATTCTTTAAAGGGAGCATGAATATCAAAAAGTCTGTTTAAAAAATTAGTAAAAAGAAGTAATTTTTTGTCTATATCGTTCTCATAAACAATGTCCATCCAAGGCAAATTGTAGAGATCAGACAAAAAATCATTTAAAACAAAACCTTTAAAACAACGATACGTAACAAGTTTTGATAAAGGTTTATTAGATTTTAGTTTTAAGTCAACAAAAACGAGTCTGTGATCAGAGATTGTATCGGCAGAGAGTGTACCAGAGGATGCAACTAATGTGGTATCACTGATAAAAATTGGATCTATAAGCTTGCTTGAATTTTGAGTTATCCGAGTTGGTTCGTTAAGTATCTGAACAAGATTATATGAGTCAAAACAGTTAAGGACAACATTATTAAAATCAAAAAAATTAATATTAAAGTCTCCTAAACATAATACCACATCAAAATTTGGAACAACTTCAGATAAAATGTTATCAAAATCTTTCAAAAGAGGACCTATGTTTATATTTGGGGGGCGATAAAAATTACCAATGGCAATAGAAGAAGATTTTAGCTTTATTTTTAAAAAGATATATTCAAGTTCTTTAGTTATTGGGAAATCAAATATAATTAAGTCTACATCTAAGTGATCTTTAACATAGGCACCCACACCGCCTCCTCTACCATCTCTGTTTTTCATATAAAAATTATAGCCCGGCATTTTGAAAACAGATACATCCTGACCATTAGAAAGCCAAGTTTCTGTGACTAAAATAACATCAAAGTTATTTGAATTTACAATCAAAGTCTGAAAGTCATTGAAAGCTGTGTTTATTGAGCGTAAATTAATATGCGCTACTTTCATTTTCACGCCATAAAAATTAAAAAAAAATAAATAAAATAACTGTACTTAAACAAAGAACTCCTTTAAACTAAATATTAACGTAACAAATAACATCATTACATAATAAAGATGGCTCCAGAAGTATCTACCAATCATACGATATACAAAAATATATCAAGAAAATAATAAATCACCCCCAAGTACAGTTTAACAATTATGAATAAAAAATATTTATAAATTGATTATGATTGTATCTGGGCAATAGAAATATGCAGGTTGAGTAATTAACAATTTAAATTTTAAGTGGGTGCAGGTTTTAAGTAATATATGATAAATCCAAATAATAAACACAATTAATGTGAAGAAAATATAAATCTACGCCCTAGTACCTGCTCATATTGATAAATAATATATATTATAACTTTTAATTTACTGATCCGGTTTTATGAAATGTTGCCTCATCCGTAAATAGGACATTATTAAAAAACGTGGGGTCGTTTTGTAATTTATTTCTGCTCAAAGTACAAAATTCAAGTCGGTTTTGTATATCCCTATCAAAAAGTGATTGATGTTCATGGATGTGGTATGGATGAAAATAATTTCTTTTTAAAATTCGTTGCACTGATCTTTCACTTATTCCAACTGCTGCTCCGATATTTGACTGACTTAGGTGAGGATCTTCGATTCTGTACAAACCAGTTGAAATTATTGCTTATTTAATATTCCAGGCAGTTGAAACCAGTTCAATTTTCAGACTATTTTTTACACAGTTAATTATTAATTAATAATAATAATAATAATAATAATAATAAGTGCTCTAATTTCCTTCTTTAATTCCTCTTTACCTAGTTGAGATTCCTTTTGAATAGCCTCATTTTGTTTTTTAATACATGGCGTCAAATTATAATAATCTTATAACATTTTCATACATATTAAGTAGCCCTGGTATTTTAAAATCTGCTGATGATGAATGCGGCTCTGTATTAATGTCAGGCTAATAATGAAATATCTCGATTCTCGTTAATTAAATTGGAAAAATTATAATAAGCAATGATCTAGAAGAATGATTCCTATAATTTATCATGTCAAATAAACCATTTTCGAGAAAATTAATCTCAAACAAGAAAAAACTCAACTTTATATGCCAGAAAAATCATCAAATGTCTCGAATATCGTTGTTTCAATCTTAAAATTTATAAGGACCAACATTGTTAATTAAACCATGATCTCCATCAATAATTGTTATAATTTTTCACGTATAATTAACCACATTTTGGGAATGCGGAGTCAAACATTTTTCAAGGAAAAAACATGCTTATTTTCAATTAATTACCTCGATTTTTGTTGGTTATCAAAATTATTACTTAATTTAATATTTACAAGAATAAATCTTATTATTTTTCACGTAAAACCAACCGTTTTAACAATTTTTCAAGGAAAAATCAACATTTTCAAGAAGCAAATTATTTAAATCATTATTTACAAGAATGATTCAGTCCTATCGGCAACGAAAACTGTTGTAACTAACTTGACAGTTTGACGTGCCTAATTGGACCAATCAAAATGGTAGAAATTGTGGCTAAATTAAGGCGCGAAAATCAAATTTCATTTATTAAAAAATCTCATAGTTTTGTTATGTAATCGCATAGCGCCTTTTTGATTAGGTGTTAGGATAAGATATAGATTTTTTGAGCTTTATTTTATATATTATCTAAATGAGTTATTATACTCAGTTAACAATCGTATACCACGTATCACCAATTTGACATAAAACAAAACCAAGAAAATTGAAATAAAACAATGTTTTTCTTTAATACATTTATTATTTATTTTTCTTTAAAAGTAATTACTTAAGATTATACACATATAATATACAATAATTTATTATAACAGACATTATAAAAATTAAAATTAATTTAAAAATGTTTAAACGCCAACCCAAACAAATTAGAAAAAATCGTTTATTGCTGATTATCAGAACCTTTTAAAGTGTAGATACTACTAATGGATATTTACAGAAAAAAATTATATATATGAAAAATTACATAAAATTTTGTATAGGCAATTTTGTTATATGCATTTATAATGATCAAATGAAAAATTAAATATTTGAAAGCTAAAACGTCTTAATTGAAACCAATTAAACTTGATTTTATTAAAAGCTAAAAATTGATAATGCAAACACTGATAAATAAAATCACATTTCCTTTTGAAACATTATACTTGACACATAACAGTCCCATCAGTCAATGTCAAGAACGTCAATACATGTGGTTCTGAGTCATTATATCAGAAGTGCCACGGCGGGAAATTTGAATTTATCTTTAGGAGATATTCCTTAACTTAAAATAGCTCCAGCCCTTGTAATTTCTTACGTCTGTTTGCGAATGATGACGTAATAAAGAAAAAGCCGCAAAACGTAAAAGAAATATATGAATGGTCGTTTTTAAGATGGCATCTCGTCAGCGAAAATAGGTTTTTCATTTTCTTTTTTCCCTGAAATGTAATTTGGCCATTTGTCATTTTGACGATGTAATACGCGGTTTTTTTTTAAGGCAAATCGTTCATTTATTTTTAATATAGGCGATATTTCTAAAAGGGTCTCTAAAATATGGTAGCTACAGGAAAGAAATTCATTAGGTTTGTATATTTATAATTGAAAAAAAAATCAACGATCCAGCCAAATACGTCAAACGTTTTCGCATAAAATTGGGTATTTTATGAGATACGGGCCTCACGGGTGCAGTTTGCACTCGCATTGTTTTCAATATTTATTGCTTATGTTGCGCGAATCCTTTTTATTTTGCCCGGATCGCTGCAGTTTATGTTTCGTATTTGCATGGAAAGGGTATTTCTGTTTTCCTTTTCTATACAGGGTATCTGGTTGGGTTTAAGGTATTCTATAAGGAATTTAGATTTAAAAAAAGGCACGAAATATCTATAGTACGAATTTAATGTTACATTATTACTAATCAATTTTGTCAAACCAGTTTATATTGCTAAGACGATGAATATAACTAGCAAAAAAAAAATCAAATGTATATGTCAGTACCATCAAATCATTGATATAGTAAATGTCATAGATGATCAGCAATGGTCTATATAAACCCTTATTTCTGCACAAATAAATGAGAGGGTATTTTTCGGAACAATTCAAGTGCTCCGCCCGTAATAAAGCCCGTGCTTCAGAACAAATATAGTGTTTACAATTTCACGTTTTAAAAAAAAAAATAATGAAAACAAAAGGGGGCGTTTCAGTTTGTAAATGGCTTTGTTAGTGCCCGAGTAGCAGGAGCAGGCCACGTAAAATTCACGTAAATTTCGTTGTGAGAAAAGGGAGAATCTGGGTCAGAAGCGCAGCTGGTGCACACACGCCCATGTTGTATTTAATATGCCTCGCCTGGGCGAACCTCGCCAAATAGACAATTCGGGTTAATCCCTTTAGGTAATATTATTAATTAATATATGCGGTATTAGGTTTACTAATGATCTATATTTTGGCAAAACTTTTCAAATTACCCTCGTAACAAATTGTCACGCCCTCTACTCTTGACACAGGCCACGTGATCGAGTGCATATTTATAAAGCAAAGGTCACGTGGCGATCCAAGATGGCCGCCAAAAATGACATACGGGGGTGAAACAAGAAGTCATTAGGCATCAACTTTATTGATGTTTCATGTCACTAGTTATCAATTATTGTTATTAAAAGTTTTAAGCTTTATTAACTTATAAACCGTCTTTGAATATAATATTATGAGTGCCTAAAATTAAGTAATTATTTTTTTTTCCTGACAGCTGAACTAATCCAATTAATACCTGGAAGTAATTAAAATGTTCTTTGTTAATCCAAAATCGGTCCAAAAAATCCTTTTTACGCGAGTTCCACTAAATTAACCCGAAAACTAAATGATAAATCTTTTAAATTACCCTCGTAATAAATATAATTGAAGTCACGCCCTTTACTCTTGACACAGGCCACGTGATCGAGTGCGTATTTATAAAGCAACGGTCACGTGACCGATCTGTCAAGGCTAAGCTCCTCCCAAAATTTCACGTGGCGATCCAAGATGGCCGCCGAAAATGGCATACCGGGGTGAGACAAGAAGTCATTAAGCATCAACTTTATTGATGTTTCATGTCACTAGTTATCAATTATTGTAATTAAAAGTTGCTTTATTAAGTTCTTAACCGCTTTTCAACTTAATATGATGAGTGCCTATAATAAAGTAATTATTTATTTTTTCTTGACAGTTGAACTAAACCAATTAATGCCTGGAAGTAATTAAAATGTCCTGTGTTAATCCCAAATCGACTTAGAACATCTTTTTCACTCCAGCGTCACTAAATTAACCTGAAAATGTACACAAATTCAAAAAAGAAGTCCATTTTTCCCAAAGAGACCTCTTAATAATAAAAATTCAGAGATTGGAGGGCAAAAAAGAGTCCTGTACTGTCTTGTGTGAATGATGTTTTTACCTTTGAACCGCATTTAATTTTTAACAATATTTATCACGACCTGGATAGCACGTAAGTTTAGCGCTTGCCTACGGACCCGATGGTCGCTGGTTCATTTCTCGACCATATTTCACTTTTTATTTTATTTTTTGCTTTACTTTCGTTCTCCCGTTCAACTTAACCTCATTCTGCTTGTTTTGTTTACTTTTATTTTATTTAGTTTTGACACCAGTTTTTGTCATGCAATGCGAACGTCAGCATTATTTTTTATTTTTTATGTATTTATTTTTGTTTTAACTTAAATGTTTGTGTGTGTTAATCCATTGGCTTAACCGGTAAGTTATATCTCAACATTGTAATTTATGTCTATGCATTGTTGTTTTTATCCTAGGGTTGCTTTCTATTTTAGATCTGACGATGCCTTAAGGCGAAACACGTGTAATCGTTTTTTAAAAAATAAACATAATTTTAAACCATTGACCTCTGAATTTTTAAAATGTACACAATGAACTTTTAAAATTACCCTCGTAATTAATAAAATTAAAGTCCCGCCCCCTATTCTTGACACAGGCCACGTGATCGAGTGTGTATTCGTAAAGCAACGGTCACGTGTCAAGGCTAAACTCCTCCCAAAGTTTTACGTAGCGATCCAAGATGGCCGCCGAAATTGATTTAGCAGGGCGAGACAAAAAGTAAAGAGTGCCTATAATAAAGTAATTATTTATTTCTTCTTGGCAGTTAAACGCATTGAATTAGTGCCTAGAAGTAATCAAAATGTCCTTTGCCTATCCAAAATCAGTCTAAAACTTTCCAGCATCACCAAATTAACCTGAAATGTACACAATGAACCTTTTAAATTACTCTCGTAATAAATATAATTGAAGTCACGCCTTCTACTCTTGACACACGCCACGTGATCGAGCGTGTATTTATGAAGCAAAGGTCACGTGACCGATCTGTCAAGGCTAAGCTCCTCCCAAAATTTCACGTGGCGATCCAAGATGGCCGCCGAAAATGACATACCGGGGTGAGACAAGATGTCATTAGGCATCAATTTTATTGATGTTTCATGTCACTAGTTATCAATTATTGTTATTAAAAGTTGTTTTATTAACTTATAAACCTCTGAATATAATATTATGAGTACCTAGAATAAAGTAAATATTTATTTTTTCCTCACAGTTGAACTAATCCAATTAATGCTTGGAAGAAATTAAAATGTTATTTGTTAATCTAAAATTGGTTTAAAACATCTTTTTCACACTAGCGTTTTTAAATTAAGCTAAAATGTACACAATGAACTTTTCAAATTGCCCTCGTAATAAATAAAGTCCCGCCCTCTACTAGCCACGTGATAGAGTGTGTATTCGTAAAGCAAGGGTCACGTGTCAAGGCTAAGCTCCTCCCAGTAAGTTTTACGTAGCGATCCAAGATGGTCGCCGAAATTGATTTAGCAGGGTGAGACAAAAAGTACTTATGCAATGTTTGTTATTAAAAGTTCCTTTATTAAGTTCTTAACCGCTTCTCAATTTGATATCAGGAGTGCCTATAGTAAAGTAATTATTTATTGTTTCTTGGCAGTTGAACGAATTGAATTAGTGCCTTGAAGTAATCAAAATGTCCCTTGCCTATCCAAAATCAGTCTAAAACTTTCCAGCAACACCAAATTAACCTAAAATGTACACAATGAACTCTTCAAATTATCCTCGTAGTAAATAAAATTGAAGTCACGCCCTCTGGTCTTGATACAGGCCACGTGATCGGGCGTGAATCTTTAAAGCAACGGTCACGTGACTGATCTGTCAAGGCTAAGCTCCTCCCAAAATTTCACGTGGCGATCCAAGATGGCCGCCGACAATCATATACCGGGGTGAGACAAGAAGTCATTAGGTATCAATTTTATTAGTATCATTAAGGGTTGCGTTAGTGACCACTAAAGATTGAATATAAATTATTATTAGTGCCTAGAATAAGATAATTATTTATTTCTTCTAGGCAGTTGAACGAATTGAATTAGTGCCTGGAAGTAATTAAAATGTCCCTTGATCCAAAATCGGTTTAAAACATCTTTTTCACGATAGTTTTACCAAATTACCCTGAAAAGTACACCATTAAACCTTTCAAATTACCCTCGTAATAAATAAAATTGAAGCCACGCCCTCTAACACAGGCCACGTGATCGAGTGTGTATTCATTCATAAAGAAACAGTCACGTGTCAAGGATAAACTCCTCCCAAAATTTGACGCAGCAATCTAAGATGGCCGCCAAAAATTACATATCAGGATCACACAGAGTTATCAAGTAACAATTTAATTATTGTTATTAAAAGTTGCTTTATTAACCTCTAAACCGCCTTTGAACATAATATTATGAGTGCCTAGAATAAAATAATTATTTATTTTTTCCTGACGGTTGAACTAATCCAATTAATGCCTGGAAGTAATCAAAATGTCCATTGTTAATCCAAAATCGGTTTTAATGAACCTTTCAAATTACCCCCGTAATAAATAAAATTGAAGTCACGCCCTCTACCTTTGAGTTAGGCCACGTGATTGAGCGTTTATTGGTAAATCAACGGTCACGTGACTGATCTGTCAAGGCTAAGGTCCTCCCAAAATTTTACGTGGCGATCTAAGATGGCCGTCGAAAATAACATACCAGGATGAGACAAAAAGTAACAATTTAACTATTGTTATTAAAAGTTGCTTTTTTATCACTTTTGAACTTTATGATATGAGTGCTTAGAATAAGGTTTTTTAATTATATTCTTCCTGGCAGTTGAACGAATTGAATGAATGCTCGTTGAATGAATGTTCTTTTTGATCCAAAATTGGTCTAAAACATCATTTTCGCACCAGCATCACCAAATTAGCTTGAAATGTCATTGTTTAACGACCCTTTCAAATTACCCTCGTAATAAATAACATTAAAGTCACGCCCTCTATTCTTGACGTAGACCACGTGATCTGGCATATATTCGTAGAGCAACGATCACGTGACTAATCTGTCAAGGCAAAGTTTTACGAAGCGATCCAAAATGGCCGCTAAACAGTAAGAGTTGCTTTATTAACTTCTCTTGAAGATAATATTATGAGTGCCTGGAATAAATAAATGATTTACTTCTTCCTGGCGGTCCAGTAAACTGAATTAGTGGTTGCAAGAAGTAAAACAGTACTTTGTTGATCCAAAATCGGTCTAAAACATCTTTTTCGCTGAACAGGTTAATTTAAACCAAGCACTTTAAATTAACCTGACATAAACCTTTTAAATTTCCCTTGTAATAAACAAAATCGGAGTTACGCCTTCTATGTGTGACGTTCGCCACGTGATCGAGCGTGTATTTATAAAGCAACTATCACGTGACTGATCTGTTAAGTCTCCAAGATGGCCGTCGAAATTAAAAAACAAACCGGAGTAAGCCAATGAGTCATTAGACAACAATTTAACTATTAAGGGTCGCTTTATCAACCTCTAAACCTCTTTTGAACATATTATTATAGCCTGAATGAGTGCCTAGAATAAATAAATAATTTATGTCTTCCTGGCAGTTGAGCGCATTTAATTATCAGTGTCAAAAAGTCCTAAAGGTTTAACTAAATTGAACAGTGGACCTTTCAAATTATCCACGTAATAGATCACATTAAAGTCACTTCACGAACTAATAAATATAATAAACAAAAATAACCGCTGCCTGGTGGAGGCCATTTTTATTGTAGTTGTGGCTTTTTGATGTTGGTCACTCTGAACATTGTCAGTGTTGCCAACAAAAGATATATTAAATAAAGGTAATGCAGTTGACGACGCTGACGTTTGACATGTGATCTGTCATGGGTATAAAAAGTCGTGACGCGTACAGTGTTGTGCACTTTCCTCACTCATAAAAAAGTACCTGAAATTTATATCTTTAAAATATGACTTTTAAGGAGGATATTGTCCATGTTCTGGAAACCTTTCCTCTAAGGAGTATTTGCCAGTAAATAGAAGTTTTGAAACATCTATACCATTTTTTTCTATACCTTTTCCCTGTCCATTCCAGTTGAGTTGTTTAATTTATCTGTAGATATTTTTTTTTAATTTTAAAAATGTTAATCAAGAACATTGAAGTTACAATTATCCCTGTAAGTTAATTGAAACTTCGTAAATTTTAACGAGACTCTTAAATCCAAATCCAACTATCTTAAATTCTTAAACAAGTAGGTGGAACAACGAGGAACATAACCTCGCAAAAACTTCAATTCTTTTGTTTCCCCACAATTGGCACTACTGAAATTTGTCAGAGTGACCTTTATCGAAAAGACACAATAACCCAAAATGGCGGCCACCTATAGTGCAGGTATATTTATTAATAGTTCATTACCCCCCTCCCCCTTTTACTCCTGACACAGATCATGTGATCAAGGCTGTTATTTATATAGCAACAGTCATGTGACTTATCTGTCAACCAAGATGGCCGCCGAAAATGACGTACCGGGGAAAGAATAAAAAATAATTATTTTTTTTTATTTACTAGTGCGTATTTTACATACTGATTCTTAAGCTAAAAATAAAATTTCACTCAAAAGGCTTATTCTCCTTGAAGGATTCGAAAATGTAACGATATTATTTGAATAAAGCACGGTATTGTGCCGAGTTTACCTCGATATAATAATTCGGTCGCGTATTATTGATCTTTCTCTATTTAATGCGAAAGGAGAGTGACACACAAAGCTGCGCCTCTCCATTATTTATTAACGTGAACGAAAAGTGACAGATGAATGACAAGCCAATCGGTTACGAGAAAAATTATATACAGGGTCACAAACTTTTGGGACTAGTTAAACATACTTAGGCATTGTTGCTTTTTACAAATTGTAAAAAAAATTCAAAGTAAAAAATTATTCAGTAGGTGGCGTCAAGTTTTCATTCACATCAATAAAAGCGACGTTATTAGAGGCGCCTGGAAAAGTTTCCGACGTGACCGCGTCGAAGTAGTGCATCCAGGTTTTAAAATAACCCTCATTTCCTACTCCCTCCACCTCCCCGATGACCCTCGGCGAAATCAAGGAGGTAAAGTGATCCAGGTAACTGCGGCAAAGGATAAAAGAGTGCCTCGTTTCCTGGATTTACCGGGATGGATCCGGGTCCATTTCTTTATGCCGCCAGCGACTGGATTAGATAACATCTGCCCCTCGAAATGGGAAGTATTTATTTTCAGGAAATTCTTCGAAATTCGACATTTTTTTTTCTCGGGGCTCTTTTTTAAGATTTTCTGCTTATTCGTCTTTTGATTTTTTTAATTAGGGTAAAGAGAAATTTATTAGTCCTCTTTTAGTCTATACCCAGACCTTGTTCGATTCATTCAAAATACCCTCGTAATAGTAGTATCACCTCTAAACAACTATGTTGTAATCTATAGACGGTGGTAGTATACAGTAGCAGGAACAGCAAAAATTGAACTTATATATTTATTAGTCTTACCGATTTAAATAAAAGCTTGCTTGTTAAAATGCATAACAAAACCATATACGGTTGTCTAGTACTTAGGAATATTAATCGATGAACATCTTAGTTGGTCTTATCATGTACAGGGTGAGTTTTTCAAAGCGCGGAGTAGTATTATGCATTGATGATATTATTTATCGATGACGTGCTCCTGGACTATTATTTGGTTAAGCATTCTTCACATTTTAAAAATATTTTGGACTATACAGGGTGTTCCGAAAAAGCAGGGCACTACAAAAGTTAATTTTTTTAAATGGAACACCCTGTATTGCAAAACATTTTTGAATTCTTTGCGTAATTACCAATCTTTTTTGATAATGGTTTAATAAGCCAAAAATTAATAGTTTAGGAGATAAATCAAATTTTGTTAAAAATTTAGAATTTGCACGCATCTCTTTAATATTAAAATTTAGCACCTAAATTTTGAATACAGACTTAATTTTTATCATCAGAAGTAAAATAAAGTTACTTTGATATGCGTGCTATGTAAAATTATTCATTTTGTTATACAGGGTGTTTTTTTTGAAAGGCCAAACTTGCCCAACTTTAAATATAAAAATCTCTCTTATTTTAAACGAAACACCCTGTATATTTTCATGTCATCTAATAGCTTACTTAAGAGCCTATAAATTTTATTAATAATGTCCTATCTCTATATCTAACAGTTTTTGAGATATCATGGATTTTTCTGTTTTTCTCCTGTAAAAACTGACAATGCCGACTTAAAGTTTTGAAGCACCTCGTATTTTTTATGTATCCATCAAGGCGCCGTGGAAACAAATAAAAAAAATCTCAATAACAAAAAGACAGTTACATTAGTTAATTAGAGATTAATAGTTAGATTTGTTTTAAGGTGTTTTTTAGATATTTGTTTTCAATATTAAAAATGAATTATTTAAGAAATGAATTTATTGATATGATTTTTGTTTTGGGTGAAGCAAATAAAAATTGTCTGCTAGCTCAAAGGCTATATAGAGAAAAATATCCTCAACGGCGCACACCCGATTCCCGCAGTTTTCGCGTTGTTATGGACCGATTTATGACGACTGGTAGCGTGGATCTGCCAAAACGTAATGTTGCTAATAGGGTGGCAAATGAAGGTAAAGAACTTGAAATTCTTTTACAAATTGAGGAGGATCTCCACATTGGTAGACGTAGGTTAGACTTACTTTCTGATGTTTCGCAGACAACGGTAAACCGGACAACACGGAAATATAAATACCACCCATATCACATTAAGTTGCATCAAGAACTTCACAATCAAGATTTTCAGCTACGTGTAACTTTTTGTGAATGGTTACTTCGCAAAATTGAAATTAATCCAAATTTTGTTAACTATATTATGTATTCCGACGAGGCGACATTTAAAAGCAATGGTGCTGTCAATAGGCATAATATGCACTATTATGCAACAGAGAACCCTCATTGGGTACGTCAGGTTCAGCACCAGAATCATTGGTCCCTTAATGTATGGTGCGGCATCCATAATAACCGTATAATTGGACCATATTTTTTTAATGAACCTTTGAATGGGCATTCATATCGAGTATTTTTACAGCAGCAATTGCCTGAATTATTAGAAGAAGTCAATCTCCAGGAACGGCAAAGTATGTGGTTTCAACAAGATGGTGCGCCTCCCCATTTTCATCGTGCAGTAAGGGAATATTTGGATCAAGAATATCCTCAAAGATGGATTTGTTGCATGGCCGCCAAGGTCTTGCGATCTTACGCCGCTAGATTTCTTTCTGTGGGGTTATCTCAAAGATAAAGTCTATGCAATGCAACAAAACCAACTACAAGGGAGGATATGATTATTAGAATTAGGGATGCCTGTCAAACCGTAACACCAGGAATGTTATACCATGTTCGACAAAATATAATTAAAAGAATTAATATTTGTATCGAACAAGGAGGACATATCTTTGAACATTTGTTGAACAGAAATTACCTTTTATTATATAAAAATAAGTGAATTTAATAAAAAGAAACGTCCATAAATTTGTTTCATTTTATAAGAAAAAAATAACACGAAATGAAGAAATATAAGTATATTTCAAAAACTATTAGAGATAGGGATAGAATATTATTAATAAAATTTATAGGCTCTTAAGTAAGCTATTAGATGACATGAAAATATACAGGGTGTTTCGTTCAAAATAAGAGAGATTTTTATATTTAAAGTTGGGCAAGTTTGGCCTTTCAAAAAAAACACCCTGTATAACAAAATGAATAATTTTACATAGCACGCATATCAAAGTAACTTTATTTTACTTCTGATGATAAAAATTAAGTCTGTATTCAAAATGTAGGTGCTAAATTTTAATATTAAAGAGATGCGTGCAAATTCTAAATTTTTAACAAAATTTGATTTATCTCCTAAACTATTAGTTTTTGGCATATTAAACCATTATCAAAAAAGATTGGTAATTACGCAAAGAATTCAAAAATGTTTTGCAATACAGGGTGTTCCATTTAAAAAAATTAACTTTTGTAGTGCCCTGCTTTTTCGGAACACCCTGTATAGTCCAAAATATTTTTAAAATGTGAAGAATGCTTAACCAAATAATAGTCCAGGAGCACGTCATCGATAAATAATATCATCAATGCATAATACTACTCCGCGCTTTGAAAAACTCACCCTGTAGATATGGTTTTAAAGAAATTATCAATTTATGCCCTTGTGATCTGGCAGTTATTTATGTTGGGGTAAGTAACTAGAAGTGGTGAAATTTTACGGCCCAGAAAAAAATAATTAGAACTATTTTATTTGAACCTTTGAGAACACTCTTTCCAGACTTGAAAATTATGCCATTTCCTTGCCTATTTATTTTCAAATCGGCCTGACTACTCTTTGTCTAGAGGTACTCATTATGAACTCAGGGTTAATTTAAATTTAGATTTACCCAAACATAAATTAACCAAAATGGCAAACAGCCCAGTAGTTTTAGCATTTAAATTATACAATAATTCTATTAAAATAAAAAAAAATTGAGAAGATTAATAATTTCAAAGCTTCATTGAAAAGAATTTTAATCAAAAATTCCTTTTATACGGTAACAGAATATTTAAATTGCAGCGTCTCATCCTTACTCCCATAATTCGTATTTGTTTGTTTGTTAAAAGCTGTAGTTTTCTTATATTCTTATTCTTTAGTTAATTGTAGATTTTTTATTGTTTTTTTCTTTTAAAAGTTGTATGTTTAGGTCTTATAGTTTTATTTTTTAACATTATCCGATACTTATTTGTACGAGTCTATGGAAATAAATATTTGAGTATTGAGGATTGAATAGACAAACATAAAGTCACACCCTTTGTAATCAAATTTCATTCGAAAAAATTAATTAATAGTCCCATTGACACCCGTATGCATCTTTTTAAAATTTTAACCTAGTTATCGGATGGCCCTTGTATAAATTTTCTCCCTTTGTAATTTACCTGTCAATTGTCAAAAACTACATTAAAATAATGAAAGTCAACGTCAAGTTTATTGAAAAGCATCATTTGCTGTACAATTAACATAATAAAGTCCTAGTCCTAGATTACTAACAAAGAAATAAATATTTATAAATAAACACAATCAAATAAATAAGACTTAGATGCCTAAAATATAACATATAGAAAGAACATATACATATAGCAACCTTAGTACTACTTTTTGGTTCCTAGCTCATTTTGTAAAATGGCGACGGGACGCCATTTTGAAAATAATAAGTGCTTAGAGATATATACAGATATAGTTTATAAAGAATCTGATTTTTTTGACCCCTACTATGAATTTTCATTACTATCATATAATTTTGTAATGTAATTATTGACTTTCAAAAATGCTTGTTAAAATTAAGATTGAAATTATACATACATATACAGGGTGTTCGAAAAATAGGCGGATATATTTCAATGGGTGATTCCTTGTAAAAAAATATGAGAAAAAGTTTCTATGAACATGGGTCCGGAAATGCACAGTTTTCAAGATACAGGGTGATACATTTTTTAAAAATAATAAATGTTTATGCTTAATGAAACAACAAATATTAAAGTTGAAAAAAAGGCAGTGGCAAATTTATATGGTAAGTGTTTATACTTTAAAATACTCTGTTTATGGTACATATCTTACTTAATAGCCCAATCATGCAGGCTTTCCTAACCCCTCTTGAGTTCCCTATATGATTATTTATGATATTTTTTAGTATCTGGATTAATATAGAATTTAGTGGAATCAAAGCAAACGATCCCCATATGGTTTTTCACCTGGAAATCGTACATCATGTAAAAATAAAAAAGTGTCATTCATATCCATTTCAATTATGCCTTAAGGATTGAAAAACATAATTTTAGCTCAAAATTTAAAATACATATATTACTTTTAAAATGTAAAGTTTAAACTTTAGCAATGTCTGAAAATAAGTACAATTAAGACAGTACACACTATCAATTAAAATAACGAAAACTTTATATAAATATTATTTACACATTAAATACATTTTTTTGCTTAGAACTTATGTATTTTTTACTCCAACTGTTTTGTGAACTGTCTCCAACCAGTTTGCCAGGTATCGTCTTTTTCAACTTCATGATCTTCTAATGCAGATTCCTCTATGTCTATGGGATTGCCTGAAACATACTTACCATCGTTTTTTTTTTTTTTATTTTTTAGAGAGGTTAAAAAAATCTGCTAACAGACACCCCGGGCCGGCCCGGGGTAGTGTGGGGTTAAGGCCTTTTTCAGCCCCGACCCACTAAAAACCATTCCTCTAAGTCAATTTTTCAAGGGAATAAATAGCACGCTGGTTACACGCTTTGTCAATTTTTCAAGGGAATAAACTTTCAAGGGAATAAATAGCACGCTGGTTACACTCTTGGCCAATTTTTCAAGGGAATGAGTTTTCCAGGGAATAAATAACACGCTGGTTACACGTTTGGTCAATTTTTTAAGGGAATAAGTTTTCAAGGGAATAAATAGCACGCTGGTTACACGCTTGGTCAATTTTTCAAGGGAATGAGTTTTCAAGGGAATAAATAGCACGCTGGTTACACGCTTGGTCAATTTTTCAACGGAATGAGTTTTCAAGGGAATAAATAGCACGCTGGTTACACGCTTGGTCAATTTTTCAAGGGAATGAGTTTTCAAGGGAATAAATAGCACGCTGGTTACACGTTTGGTCAATTTTTTAAGGGAATAAGTTTTCAAGGGAATAAATAGCACGCTGGTTACACGCTTGGTCAATTTTTCAAGGGAATGAGTTTTCAAGGGAATAAATAGCACGCTGGTTACACGCTTGGTCAATTTTTCAAGGGAATGAGTTTTCAAGGGAATAAATAGCACGCTGGTTACACGTTTGGTCAATTTTTTTAAGGGAATAAGTTTTCAAGGGAATAAATAGCACACTCATACATGATTTGTCAATTTTATTCAAGGAAGTACACTGATACATGCTTGGTCAATTAATTTTTCAAGGGAAAGTAGCACACTGATACATGTTTTGTCAATTTTATTCAGGGAAGCACACTGATACATGTTTTGTCAATTTTTCAAGGGAAAATAGCACACTGATACATGATTTGTCAATTTTATTCACAGAAGCACACTGATACATGCTTGGTCAATTTTTCAAGGGAAAATAGCACACTGATACATGATTTGTCAATTTTTTAAGGGAAAAAATAGCACACTGGTTACATGATTTGTCAATTTTATTCAAGGAAGCACACTGATACATGCTTGGTCAATTTTTCAAGGGAAAATAGCACACTGATACATGATTTGTCAATTTTATTCAAGGAAGCACACTGATACATGCTTGGTCAATTTTTCAAGGGAAAATAGCAAGCTGATTACACGCTTTGTCAATTTTTCAAGGGAATAAATTTTCAAGGGAATAAATAGCACGCTGGTTACACGCTTGGTCAATTTTTCAAGGGAATAAATTTTCAAGGGAATAAATAGCACACTCATACATGATTTGTCAATTTTATTCAAGGAAGTACACTGATACATGCTTGGTCAATTAATTTTTCAAGGGAAAATAGCACACTGATACATGTTTTGTCAATTTTTCAAGGGAAAATAGCACACTGATACATGATTTGTCAATTTTATTCACGGAAGCACACTGATACATGCTTGGTCAATTTTTCAAGGGAAAATAGCACACTGATACATGATTTATCAATTTGTTTCAGGGAAGCACACTGATACATGCTTTGTCAATTTTTCAAGGGAAAATAGCACACTGATACATGATTTGTCAATTTTATTCAAGGAAGCACACTGATACATGCTTGGTCAATTTTTCAAGGGAAAATAGCACACTGATACATGATTTGTCAATTTTATTCACGGAAGCACACTGATACATGCTTGGTCAATTTTTCAAGGGAAAATAGCACACTGATACATGATTTGTCAATTTTATTCAAGGAAGCACACTGATACATGCTTTGTCAATTTTTCAAGGGAAAATAGCACACTGATACATGATTTGTCAATTTTATTCAAGGAAGCACACTGATACATGCTTTGTCAATTTTTCAAGGGAAAATAGCACACTGATACATGATTTGTCAATTTTATTCAAGGAAGCACACTGATACATGCTTGGTCAATTTTTCAAGGGAAAATAGCACACTGATACATGATTTGTCAATTTTATTCAAGGAAGCACACTGATACATGCTTTGTCAATTTTTCAAGGGAAAATAGCACACTGATACATGATTTGTCAATTTTATTCAAGGAAGCACACTGATACATGCTTGGTCAATTTTTCAAGGGAAAATAGCACACTGATACATGATTTGTCAATTTTATTCACGGAAGCACACTGATACATGCTTGGTCAATTTTTCAAGGGAAAATAGCACACTGATACATGATTTATCAATTTGTTTCAGGGAAGCACACTGATACATGCTTTGTCAATTTTTCAAGGGAAAATAGCACACTGATACATGATTTGTCAATTTTATTCAAGGAAGCACACTGATACATGCTTGGTCAATTTTTCAAGGGAAAATAGCACACTGATACATGATTTGTCAATTTTATTCACGGAAGCACACTGATACATGCTTGGTCAATTTTTCAAGGGAAAATAGCACACTGATACATGATTTGTCAATTTTATTCAAGGAAGCACACTGATACATGCTTTGTCAATTTTTCAAGGGAAAATAGCACACTGATACATGATTTGTCAATTTTATTCAAGGAAGCACACTGATACATGCTTTGTCAATTTTTCAAGGGAAAATAGCACACTGATACATGATTTGTCAATTTTATTCAAGGAAGCACACTGATACATGCTTGGTCAATTTTTCAAGGGAAAATAGCACACTGATACATGATTTGTCAATTTTATTCAAGGAAGCACACTGATACATGCTTTGTCAATTTTTCAAGGGAAAATAGCACACTGATACATGATTTGTCAATTTTATTCAAGGAAGCACACTGATACATGCTTGGTCAATTTTTCAAGGGAAAATAGCACACTGATACATGATTTGTCAATTTTATTCAAGGAAGCACACTGATACATGCTTTGTCAATTTTTCAAGGGAAAATAGCACACTGATACATGATTTGTCAATTTTATTCAAGGAAGCACACTGATACATGCTTGGTCAATTTTTCAAGGGAAAATAGCACACTGATACATGATTTGTCAATTTTATTCAAGGAAGCACACTGATACATGCTTTGTCAATTTTTCAAGGGAAAATAGCACACTGATACATGATTTATCAATTTGTTTCAGGGAAGCACACTGATACATGCTTTGTCAATTTTTCAAGGGAAAATAGCACACTGATACATGATTTGTCAATTTTATTCAAGGAAGCACACTGATACATGCTTGGTCAATTTTTCAAGGGAAAATAGCACACTGATACATGATTTGTCAATTTTATTCAAGGAAGCACACTGATACATGCTTTGTCAATTTTTCAAGGGAAAATAGCACACTGATACATGATTTGTCAATTTTATTCAAGGAAGTACACTGATACATGCTTGGTCAATTTTTCAAGGGAAAAAATAGCATACTGGTTACATGCTTTGTCAATATTATTAGTTAAGTACAGTCAAGTTAGGTCTTTGTTCATTTTTGTAATTTTAATTAAAATTACAAAAATGAACGTTTGAAACAAAATTGATACATTATAAATGCATATGCTGCTTATCTACGATTGGATATTAGTTTATTTAGATCCCATGTAGTTGTAGTTATAAAAACTTTTATTTCAATTATATTATAAAAAGAAAGCAATTTTAATAAGGAAATTTAACGAATAAATTCCTTACAGAAAACCTCCAAGAGTTTAATAAATTCTAAATCCCTTTTTTATAAAATTAGTTTGAAGTGCAAATTTAGCGAATAAATCTGCCAATAAATATTTTGTTCATTATTTTTTAGAACCCCTCATAATAATGTTTGACTATTATGATCTTTATGTCAGGTTTAGCTTATAAGTGAGGTAAATTTTAATAAAGAGGAAATTTAGCGAATAAATTTCCTTAAGTTTTCAGAAAATTTTGAAAAAATATTAGAGTGTATTAAAATCCTTATTTGTATATAACCCCTTAGTGTTTTAGTGTAGAAGTGAATTTAGCGAATAAATTCACACAAGACATTTTTGAGAAAAAATATGAAAGTGTTTTAAAGAAAATGTTTCACTGTTTTAAAAGGTGGAAATTTAACGAATAAACTTCCTTAAGTTTTCAGAAAATTTTGAAAAAATATTAGAGTGTATTAAAATCCCTATTTGTATATAGCCCCTTAGTGATTTAGTGTAGATGTGAATTTAGCGAATAAATTCACAGAAGACATTTTTGAGAAAAAATATTAAAGTGTTTTACTGTTTTAAAAGTTGGAAATTTAACGAATAAATTTCCTTAAGTTTTCAGAAAATTTTGAAAAAATATTAGAGTGTATTGAAATCCTTATTTGTATATAACCCCTTAGTGATTTAGTGTAGAGGTATATTTAGCGAATAAATTCACAGAAGACATTTTTGAGAAAAAATATTAAAGTGTTTTACTGTTTTAAAAGTTGGAAATTTAACGAATAAATTTCCTTAAGTTTTCAGAAAATTTTGAAAAAATATTAGAGTGTATTGAAATCCTTATTTGTATATAACCCCTTAGTGATTTAGTGTAGAGGTATATTTAGCGAATAAATTCACAGAAGACATTTTTGAGAAAAAATATTAAAGTGTTTCAAAGAAAATGTTTTACTGTTTTAAAAGTTGGAAATTTAACGAATAAATTTCCTTAAATTTTCAGAAAATTTTGAAAAAATATTAGAGTGTATTGAAATCCTTATTTGTATATAACCCCTTAGTGATTTAGTGTAGAGGTGAATTTAGCGAATAAATTCACACAAGACATTTTTGAGAAAAAATATGAAAGTGTTTTAAAGAGAGTATTTCACTGTTTTAAATGAAGGAAATTTAGCGAATAAATTTCCCTTTTTCAGAAAATTTCGAAAAAATATTAGAGTGTATTAAAATCCTTATTTGTATATAACCCCTTAGTGATTTAGTGTAGATGTGAATTTAGCGAATAAATTCACACAAGACACTTTTGAGAAAAAATATTAAAGTGTTTTAAAGGAAATGTTTTACTGTTTGAAAAGGTGGAAATTTAACGAATAAATTTCCTTAAGTTTTCAGAAAATTTTGAAAAAATATTAGAGTGTATTAAAATCCCTATTTGTATATAACCCCTTAGTGATTTAGTGTAGAAGTGAATTTAGCGAATAAATTCACACAAGACATTTTTGAGAAAAAATATTAAAGTATTTTAAAGAGAGTGTTTCACTGTTTTAAAAGGTGGAAATTTAACGAATAAATTTCCTTAAGTTTTCAGAAAATTTTGAATAACTATTAGAGTGTATTAAAATCTCTATTTGTATATAACCCCTTAGTGACTTAGTGTAGATGTGAATTTAGCGAATAAATTCACACAAGACATTTTTGAGAAAAAATATTAAAGTATTTTAAAGAGAGTGTTTCACTGTTTTAAAGATGGAAATTTAACGAATAAATTTCCTTAAGTTTTCAGAAAATTTTGAAAAAATATTAGAGTGTATTAAAATCCCTATTTGTATATAACCCCTTAGTGATTTAGTGTAGAAGTGAATTTAGCGAATAAATTCACACAAGACATTTTTGAGAAAAAATATTAAAGTGTTTCAAAGAAAATGTTTCACTGTTTTAAAGGTGGAAATTTAACGAATAAATTTCCTTAAGTTTTCAGAAAATTTTGAAAAAATATTAGAGTGTATTAAATTCCTTATTTGTATAAAACCCCTTAGTGATTTAGTGTGGATGTGAATTTAGCGAATAAATTCACCGAAATATTTGAAAAAAAAAATATTTATTTATATGGTAACCCCTTTATTGATTTTATTTAAATGTGAATTTAGCGAATAAATTCACAAGACACTTTTGAGAAAAAAAATTAGAATTTATTAAACTCCGTATTTGTATTATAACCCCTTAGTGATTTCATGTAAATGTGAATTTAGCGAATAAATTCACATAATTTGTTTTATTTTTTCATGTAAACTAACGCGAATCCAATATCCAATCGTAAATAAACATGCTAAAAAAATCATCACTAACAAGAATTACACAGAATTGGATATGCACTAATAAAAATAAAATAGTAATTTACTTCAGTTTTGTTCTTTAAATATGAATTTAGCCAATATTTAAATTTAATATTAATTAATTCATTCAAAAGCATCTATAATTCAAAATAAATTGCATGCAATTGTAAAAAAAAATCAGTACTTACCGTTTACTCCAACATTGCAGGAACCACATAAAAAACACACACTCACAAAACACTGACACTGTACCACTATAAGAACCACTAATGTTTATATGTTAACCCTGTTATATGTTTTACTGTTTTAAAAGGTGGAAATTTAGCGAATAAATTTCCTTCAATTTTCAGAAAATTTTGAAAAAAATTAGAGTGTATTAAAATCCGCATTTGTATTTAACCCCTTAGTGATTTCATGTAGATGTGAATTTAGCGAATAAATTCACCCAAGACATTTTTGAGAAAAAATATTAAAGTGTTTCAAAGAAAATTTTTCACTGTTTTAAAAGGTGGAAATTTAACGAATAAATTTCCCTTTTCAGAAAATTTTGAAAAAAATATTAGACTTTATTAAATTCCGTATTTTTATTCTAACCCTTTAGTAAACGTGAATTTAGCGAATAAATTCACATAATTTGTTTTATTTCTTCATGCAAATCCAATCGTAAATAAACATACTAAATTGCTACTAATAAAACGATTTTTGCCTCTGTATTAAGCAACTATAATTCAAAATAGCATTGCATGCAATTGTAAAAAAAAATCAGTACTTACCTTTAACTCCAACTTGGCAGGAACCACATAAAAAACAACAACTACAAACGAACCACTTATTTCCAACCTACTCCTACCGATGCCGGAACAAGACTGACTGTAGTAGAATGAAGTACCTTCCAAATGCAGCGTTCCCCCACCCCCGAAAGACTCCACGCTGTCAGTAGACAGCGTGGGGGTAGACAGGGGCGTGCGCGCGTCTTTACTTTCACTTTTCGTGCGTATTTCTTAGTCCAGTAAAATTAGAAATTAAATTTAAAATAAGTTTAAAAAATTATACTTTAGTACAATTTTTTTAATTTACTACACCTATAATCAAAGCAGCTTTTTTAATTTATGAGTACATCTTATATTTTGGGGAAATTCTATTATGCATTTTTGACGCTTGATATATAGGGTCATTTAATTCCATATAAATTCTAACTACTACCCAGTAGATATAATTTTTTTAAAGAGCATAATAATTATGCAGGTACATTTTTATTAAAAAAAAATTATTTACATTGGATTACATGAATAAAAATTTAAACTTTCAACGCATGAAATTTATGGTACTCTATTTCAAAATTTAAAATTTCAAAGTTAAAAAAATTGGTAATTTTAAATAAACATTAGTCACCCTGTCTGTATAAATTATAGCGTTAAGGTTGATACGTTGTTTTATTTGGAAAGAATGCAGGTTTATTTATTATAAATAACTTTTTTTTAAATTTTGCACCATAGAGATTTTACACAGATGAAAAAATGCTTTTTTGATTTTTCTCCCAAGAAATTTTTTTTTTTTTATTAAACCTCAATAAGAACTGTGTCATTATTTTCGCAAAGATACGATTTAGCCGTCAGGGGGCCTGGAATATCACAAGTTCCTTTAATTTTCTTAACACCTGAACTCGAATCGACCCATTATATTTCATGAGATCCAAAAAATTATTATCACAATAAATTTTAAAAAAATGAATTAATAGTCCCACTGATACCCATATGCATCGTTTTAAAATTTAAATCTAGTTATCGGATCGCCCTTATATGAATTTTCTGCCTTTGTAATTTACCTGTTAGTTGCTACAAATTATATCAAAATTATCAAAGTCAACGTCAAATTTATTGAAAAGCATCATCAAGTACAATTGACATAGTAAAGTCTTAGTCCTGGATTACTAAACAAAGAAATAAATATTTACAAAAAAAACACATCAGGATATAAAGACACATAAAAATACATACAGTAGTGGAAAAATGTAGAGCAGCATTTAATAAGTTGCTAAAATAAAATATTAGATGATGACTTTTAGCATAAAATTTCTGTAGATAAAAACAAATGGTACTTATAAATGGTATGCCAATAAAAACTGTTAATTCTTATCTCGTTTTACCAAGGGACACAAAAAAGAATACTTCAGAGTGGAAAAAAGTAAAGCAACATTTTTGAAATATTTCTCAAATCATGCAAAATATTTTACTTAGTGTTAGTTTAAAATGATAAGTTGACGGTATTTGGCTGCTTAAGAGGCCTCGCGGTAAACATTTATCTGTCGATATTAAAAATAGAATTGTTGATTTATACAAAAGTGGTCAAAAGCAGATTGCTATTGCAAAGACATTTAGGTTACATAGTTCTATCGTGTCTCGTATAATTAAGCAGTTTCATGTAAATAGAGATTTATCTGTTAAGAAAAAGTCAGGCAGACCACTCCATACACCGATAAACAATTATCAAAATTTCTAAAAATGAGCCTTTTCTGGGATCCAATAAGATAAAGCACCGCATATCCGAAGAGCTTGGAGTAAATGTGACTTTGAGGACGGTGAGAAATAGACTATTAGAGGCCAAGTTCTTTGCCAGAAGACCTGCCAAAAAACTGCTGCTATCAAAAAAAAATAGACATTCCCGTTTAAGTTTTGCCAAAACGCATCTACATTATACAGAGCATGATTGGAAAAAGGTAATCTGGAGCGATGAATCCAAGTTTTGTTTGTTCAAAAGTGATTATGAATTGTGTATGTTAGACGCCCTGTCAATGAAAAACTCATCCCCAAGTATACCTGTCCAACAGTGAAACATGGTGGTGGACCAGTAATGGTTTAGGGATGCTTTTCGGGCTAGGGTATGGGCCCCCTGTATAAAATAGAAGGTATAATGGACCGGTTTCAATATAAGGACATATTAGAGAGCCAAATGATTTCATATGCTGATGATACTATGCCTTTAAGACATTTATTTTAATAGGACAACGATCCCAAGCGTTCTTCTCGGTTCGTAAAAACTTGGTTCAGAAAGGAAAACATTAATGTAATGGAATGGCCTTCACAATCCCCGGATCTCAATCCAATTGAGAATCTGTGGGACATTTTAGATTCCAAAATCAGAGGAAAATCTTATAAAAATCAGCAAGAATTGTTTGAAGCATTGAAGAAAACATGGGTGAATATGGATCCAGGGATTATTTCTAAGCTAATAAGATCTATGCCAAAACGTTGTGACGATGTAATTAAGAATAACGGGTACTTTACAAAATACTAACTTATGTTTTTTTTTTTATTTATTAAAAGTGAAATAAAAACGAATATTAAAAAACGTTGCTTTACTTCTTTCCACCTAAAAAATAATTTTTTAATACAAAAATACTAAGGACAAGGAAACAGTGTTTTTTTTTCTTAACATTGAATTGCTTGTGTAATAATAAATTACTGGAATTAATTTTACTTCTGGTTTACATTCACTGCTTGAAAAAATAAAGTATTTTCAAATGTTGCTCTACTTTTTTCTACTACTGTACATAAATAGGACTTAGATGCCTAAAATATAACATATAAACAGAACATATACATATAGCAACCTTAGTACTACTTTTTGGTCCCTAGCTCATTTTGTAAAATGGCGACGGGACGCCATTTTGAAAATAATAAATGCTTAGAGATATATAACAGATATAGTTTATAAAGAATCAGTATTTTGATTTTTTTGACCCCTACTATGAATTTTCATTTCTAAATGCATACATATACCGGGTGTTCGAAAAATAGACCGAGATATTTTCATGGGTGATTCCTTGGGAAAAAATATGAAAAAAAGTTTCCATAAACATGGGTCCGGAAATTTACAGTTTT
The DNA here is from genome assembly GCF_022605725.1 of Anthonomus grandis grandis. Lineage (NCBI taxonomy): Eukaryota > Metazoa > Arthropoda > Insecta > Coleoptera > Curculionidae > Anthonomus > Anthonomus grandis. The sequence continues at coordinate 29,349,629 of NC_065554.1, forward strand.
TAAGATACAGGGTGATACATTTTTTAAAAAAATATTATTTGTTTATTAATAATAATTATTTTTATAGGAAAACTGACACTTGTCAATGTCAAACCTCCATGCAGAAATGTTTATTTTTTTACCAAAAATTAATCCAGTGGCATGCAATAAAAGGGTATTTATTTTTTTTGTCGTAAACGAAATGAGATACGAAAAACATAAAAAAGGCAAAAAAGTAGTATTTTTAAATGCTTAATTAAACAACAAATATTAAAGTTGCCAATAATATTTGCTAAGATGTCCCCCGCGACGCCACTGGACCTTATAATTTCAATCTTATTACGGTTAAATTAGCCTCTTAATACAACAAGTAAAACTGCCAAATTTCAAAAGAATCGAATAAATATTTTTTTTATTATTAATAAACAAATTATATTAAAAAAAAATTTATCATTCTGTATCTTGAAAACTGTGCATTTCTGGACCCACGTTTATAGAAACTTTTTGTCATGTTTTTTACAAGGAATCACCCATATGGAATATCTCCGTCTATTTTTCGAACACCCTGTATATTAGTGCTTAATATATGAACTGTTCTTTTCAAATCTATTATAATTTTTCTTAATAACTTATGTATTTTTTATATTACAATCGTTAAGTGCTTTGGAATTATATCAAGTAGTTCCAGTCCAGGCAGTCAAAGGTTCCTCAACTACCTATGAAAGAAGAATTCTTAATGCAACAAGTAAAAGTGTTTAAACTGTAAATGTCTCCAACCAGTTTGTCAGGTATGTCGTCTTTTTCACTTCATTATCCTCTAATGCAGATTCCTCTATGTCTATGGGATTGCCTGAAACATACTTACCATCGTTTTTTTTTTTTTTATTTTTTAGAGAGGTTAAAAAAATCTGCTAACAGACACCCCGGGCCGGCCCGGGGTAGTGTGGGGTTAAGGCCTTTTTCAGCCCCGACCCACTAAAAACCATTCCTCTAAGTCAATTTTTCAAGGGAATAAATAGCACGCTGGTTACACGCTTTGTCAATTTTTCAAGGGAATAAACTTTCAAGGGAATAAATAGCACGCTGGTTACACTCTTGGCCAATTTTTCAAGGGAATGAGTTTTCCAGGGAATAAATAACACGCTGGTTACACGTTTGGTCAATTTTTTAAGGGAATAAGTTTTCAAGGGAATAAATAGCACGCTGGTTACACGCTTTGTCAATTTTTCAAGGGAATAAACTTTCAAGGGAATAAATAGCACGCTGGTTACACTCTTGGCCAATTTTTCAAGGGAATGAGTTTTCCAGGGAATAAATAACACGCTGGTTACACGTTTGGTCAATTTTTTAAGGGAATAAGTTTTCAAGGGAATAAATAGCACGCTGGTTACACGCTTGGTCAATTTTTCAAGGGAATGAGTTTTCAAGGGAATAAATAGCACGCTGGTTACACGCTTGGTCAATTTTTCAAGGGAATGAGTTTTCAAGGGAATAAATAGCACGCTGGTTACACGTTTGGTCAATTTTTTTAAGGGAATAAGTTTTCAAGGGAATAAATAGCACGCTGGTTACACGCTTGGTCAATTTTTTAAGGGAATAAATTTTCTAGGGAATAAATAGCACACTCATACATGATTTGTCAATTTTATTCAAGGAAGTACACTGATACATGCTTGGTCAATTAATTTTTCAAGGGAAAATAGCACACTGATACATGTTTTGTCAATTTTATTCAGGGAAGCACACTGATACATGTTTTGTCAATTTTTCAAGGGAAAATAGCACACTGATACATGATTTGTCAATTTTATTCACAGAAGCACACTGATACATGCTTGGTCAATTTTTCAAGGGAAAATAGCACACTGATACATGATTTGTCAATTTTATTCAAGGAAGCACACTGATACATGCTTGGTCAATTTTTCAAGGGAAAATAGCAAGCTGATTACACGCTTTGTCAATTTTTCAAGGGAATAAACTTTCAAGGGAATAAATAGCACGCTGGTTACACGCTTGGTCAATTTTTCAAGGGAATAAATTTTCAAGGGAATAAATAGCACGCTGGTTACACGCTTGGTCAATTTTTCAAGGGAATAAATTTTCAAGGGAATAAATAGCACACTCATACATGATTTGTCAATTTTATTCAAGGAAGTACACTGATACATGCTTGGTCAATTAATTTTTCAAGGGAAAATAGCACACTGATACATGTTTTGTCAATTTTTCAAGGGAAAATAGCACACTGATACATGATTTGTCAATTTTATTCACGGAAGCACACTGATACATGCTTGGTCAATTTTTCAAGGGAAAATAGCACACTGATACATGATTTATCAATTTGTTTCAGGGAAGCACACTGATACATGCTTTGTCAATTTTTCAAGGGAAAATAGCACACTGATACATGATTTGTCAATTTTATTCACGGAAGCACACTGATACATGCTTTGTCAATTTTTCAAGGGAATAAACTTTCAAGGGAATAAATAGCACGCTGGTTACACGCTTGGTCAATTTTTCAAGGGAATAAATTTTCAAGGGAATAAATAGCACACTCATACATGATTTGTCAATTTTATTCAAGGAAGTACACTGATACATGTTTTGTCAATTTTTCAAGGGAAAATAGCACACTGATACATGATTTGTCAATTTTATTCACGGAAGCACACTGATACATGCTTGGTCAATTTTTCAAGGGAAAATAGCACACTGATACATGATTTGTCAATTTTATTCAAGGAAGCACACTGATACATGCTTGGTCAATTTTTCAAGGGAAAATAGCACACTGATACATGATTTGTCAATTTTATTCACGGAAGCACACTGATACATGCTTGGTCAATTTTTCAAGGGAAAATAGCACACTCATACATGATTTGTCAATTTTATTCAAGGAAGTACACTGATACATGCTTGGTCAATTAATTTTTCAAGGGAAAATAGCACACTGATACATGTTTTGTCAATTTTTCAAGGGAAAATAGCACACTGATACATGATTTGTCAATTTTATTCACGGAAGCACACTGATACATGCTTGGTCAATTTTTCAAGGGAAAATAGCACACTCATACATGATTTGTCAATTTTATTCAAGGAAGTACACTGATACATGCTTGGTCAATTAATTTTTCAAGGGAAAATAGCACACTGATACATGTTTTGTCAATTTTTCAAGGGAAAATAGCACACTGATACATGATTTGTCAATTTTATTCACGGAAGCACACTGATACATGCTTGGTCAATTTTTCAAGGGAAAATAGCACACTGATACATGATTTGTCAATTTTATTCACGGAAGCACACTGATACATGCTTGGTCAATTTTTCAAGGGAAAATAGCACACTGATACATGATTTATCAATTTGTTTCAGGGAAGCACACTGATACATGCTTTGTCAATTTTTCAAGGGAAAATAGCACACTGATACATGATTTGTCAATTTTATTCAAGGAAGCACACTGATACATGCTTGGTCAATTTTTCAAGGGAAAATAGCACACTGATACATGATTTGTCAATTTTATTCACGGAAGCACACTGATACATGCTTTGTCAATTTTTCAAGGGAATAAACTTTCAAGGGAATAAATAGCACGCTGGTTACACGCTTGGTCAATTTTTCAAGGGAATAAATTTTCAAGGGAATAAATAGCACACTCATACATGATTTGTCAATTTTATTCAAGGAAGCACACTGATACATGCTTGGTCAATTAATTTTTCAAGGGAAAATAGCACACTGATACATGTTTTGTCAATTTTTCAAGGGAAAATAGCACACTGATACATGATTTGTCAATTTTATTCACGGAAGCACACTGATACATGCTTGGTCAATTTTTCAAGGGAAAATAGCACACTGATACATGATTTGTCAATTTTATTCACGGAAGCACACTGATACATGCTTGGTCAATTTTTCAAGGGAAAATAGCACACTGATACATGATTTATCAATTTGTTTCAGGGAAGCACACTGATACATGCTTTGTCAATTTTTCAAGGGAAAATAGCACACTGATACATGATTTGTCAATTTTATTCACGGAAGCACACTGATACATGCTTGGTCAATTTTTCAAGGGAAAATAGCACACTGATACATGATTTATCAATTTGTTTCAGGGAAGCACACTGATACATGCTTTGTCAATTTTTCAAGGGAAAATAGCACACTGATACATGATTTGTCAATTTTATTCAAGGAAGCACACTGATACATGCTTGGTCAATTTTTCAAGGGAAAATAGCACACTGATACATGATTTGTCAATTTTATTCACGGAAGCACACTGATACATGCTTGGTCAATTTTTCAAGGGAAAATAGCACACTGATACATGATTTGTCAATTTTATTCAAGGAAGTACACTGATACATGCTTGGTCAATTTTTCAAGGGAAAAAATAGCATACTGGTTACATGCTTTGTCAATATTATTAGTTAAGTACAGTCAAGTTAGGTCTTTGTTCATTTTTGTAATTTTAATTAAAATTACAAAAATGAACGTTTGAAACAAAATTGATACATTATAAATGCATATGCTGCTTATCTACGATTGGATATTAGTTTATTTAGATCCCATGTACTTGTAGTTATAAAAACTTTTATTTCAATTATATTATAAAAAGAAAGCAATTTTAATAAGGAAATTTAACGAATAAATTCCTTACAGAAAACCTCCAAGAGTTTAATAAATTCTAAATCCCTTTTTTATAAAATTAGCTTGAAGTGCAAATTTAGCGAATAAATCTGCCAATAAATATTTTGTTCGTTGTTTTTTAGAACCCCTCATAATAATGTTTGACTATTATGATCTTTATGTCAGGTTTAGCTTATAAGTGAGGTAAATTTTAATAAAGAGGAAATTTAGCGAATAAATTTCCTTAAGTTTTCAGAAAATTTTAAAAAAATATTAGAGTGTATTAAAATCCTTATTTGTATATAACCCCTTAGTGTTTTAGTGTAGAAGTGAATTTAGCGAATAAATTCACACAAGACATTTTTGAGAAAAAATATTAAAGTGTTTCAAAGAAAATGTTTCACTGTTTTAAAAAGTGGAAATTTAACGAATAAATTTCCTTAAGTTTTCAGAAAATTTTGAAAAAATATTAGAGTGTATTAAAATCCCTATTTGTATATAACCCCTTAGTAATTTAGTGTAGATGTGAATTTAGCGAATAAATTCACACAAGACATTTTTGAGAAAAAATATGAAAGTGTTTTAAAGAAAATGTTTTACTGTTTTAAAAGGTGGAAATTTAACGAATAAATTTCCTTAAGTTTTCAGAAAATTTTGAAAAAATATTAGAGTGTATTAAAATCCCTATTTGTATATAACCCCTTAGTGATTTAGTGTAGATGTGAATTTAGCGAATAAATTCACACAAGACATTTTTGAGAAAAAATATTAAAGTATTTTAAAGAGAGTGTTTTACTGTTTTAAAGATGGAAATTTAACGAATAAATTTCCTTAAGTTTTCAGAAAATTTTGAAAAAAAATTAGAGTGTATTAAAATCGTTAATTGTATATAACCCCTTAGTGATTTAGTGTAGATGTGAATTTAGCGAATAAATTCACACAAGACATTTTTGAGAAAAAATATTAAAGTGTTTCAAAGAGAGTGTTTCACTGTTTTAAAAGGTGGAAATTTAACGAATAAATTTCCTTAAGTTTTCAGAAAATTTTGAAAAAAAATTAGAGTGTATTAAAATCGTTAATTGTATATAACCCCTTAGTGATTTAGTGTAGATGTGAATTTAGCGAATAAATTCACACAAGACATTTTTGAGAAAAAATATTAAAGTGTTTCAAAGAGAGTGTTTCACTGTTTTAAAAGGTGGAAATTTAACGAATAAATTTCCTTAAGTTTTCAGAAAATTTTGAAAAAAAATTAGAGTGTATTAAAATCGTTAATTGTATATAACCCCTTAGTGATTTAGTGTAGATGTGAATTTAGCGAATAAATTCACACAAGACATTTTTGAGAAAAAATATTAAAGTATTTTAAAGAGAGTGTTTTACTGTTTTAAAGATGGAAATTTAACGAATAAATTTCCTTAAGTTTTCAGAAAATTTTGAAAAAATATTAGAGTGTATTAAAATCCCTATTTGTATATAACCCCTTAGTGATTTAGTGTAGATGTGAATTTAGCGAATAAATTCACACAAGACATTTTTGAGAAAAAATATTAAAGTATTTTAAAGAGAGTGTTTTACTGTTTTAAAGATGGAAATTTAACGAATAAATTTCCTTAAGTTTTCAGAAAATTTTGAAAAAATATTAGAGTGTATTAAAATCCCTATTTGTATATAACCCCTTAGTAATTTAGTGTAGATGTGAATTTAGCGAATAAATTCACACAAGACATTTTTGAGAAAAAATATGAAAGTGTTTTAAAGAAAATGTTTTACTGTTTTAAAAGGTGGAAATTTAACGAATAAATTTCCTTAAGTTTTCAGAAAATTTTGAAAAAATATTAGAGTGTATTAAAATCCCTATTTGTATATAACCCCTTAGTGATTTAGTGTAGATGTGAATTTAGCGAATAAATTCACACAAGACATTTTTGAGAAAAAATATGAAAGTGTTTCAAAGAAAATGTTTCATTGTTTTAAAGGTGGAAATTTAACGAATAAATTTCCTTAAGTTTTCAGAAAATGTTGAAAAAATATTAGAGTGTATTAAAATCCCTATTTGTATATAACCCCTTAGTGATTTAGTGTAGATGTGAATTTAGCGAATAAATTCACACAAGACATTTTTGAGAAAAAATATTAAAGTGTTTCAAAGAGAGTGTTTTACTGTTTTAAAAGGTGGAAATTTAACGAATAAATTCCCTTAAGTTTTCAGAAAATTTTGAAAAAATATTAGAGTGTATTAAAATCCCTATTTGTATATAACCCCTTAGTGATTTAGTGTAGATGTGAATTTAGCGAATAAATTCACACAAGACATTTTTGAGAAAAAATATGAAAGTGTTTCAAAGAAAATGTTTCACTGTTTTAAAGGTGGAAATTTAACGAATAAATTCCCTTAAGTTTTCAGAAAATTTTGAAAAAATATTAGAGTGTATTAAAATCCCTATTTGTATATAACCCCTTAGTGATTTAGTGTAGATGTGAATTTAGCGAATAAATTCACACAAGACATTTTTGAGAAAAAATATGAAAGTGTTTCAAAGAAAATGTTTCACTGTTTTAAAGGTGGAAATTTAACGAATAAATTCCCTTAAGTTTTCAGAAAATGTTGAAAAAATATTAAGTGTATTAAAATCCCTATTTGTATATAACCCCTTAGTGATTTAGTGTAGATGTGAATTTAGCGAATAAATTCACACAAGACATTTTTGAGAAAAAATATGAAAGTGTTTCAAAGAAAATGTTTCACTGTTTTAAAGGTGGAAATTTAACGAATAAATTCCCTTAAGTTTTCAGAAAATTTTGAAAAAATATTAGAGTGTATTAAAATCCCTATTTGTATATAACCCCTTAGTGATTTAGTGTAGATGTGAATTTAGCGAATAAATTCACACAAGACATTTTTGAGAAAAAATATTAAAGTATTTTAAAGAGAGTGTTTCACTGTTTTAAAGATGGAAATTTAACGAATAAATTTCCTTAAGTTTTCAGAAAATTTTGAAAAAATATTAGAGTGTATTAAAATCCCTATTTGTATATAACCCCTTAGTGATTTAGTGTAGATGTGAATTTAGCGAATAAATTCACACAAGACATTTTTGAGAAAAAATATTAAAGTGTTTCAAAGAAAATGTTTCACTGTTTTAAAAGTTGGAAATTTAACGAATAAATTTCCTTAAGTTTTCAGAAAATTTTGAAAAAATATTAGAGTGTATTAAAATCTTTATTTGTATATAACCCCTTAGTGATTTAGTGTAGATGTGAATTTAGCGAATAAATTCACACAAGACATTTTTGAGAAAAAATATGAAAGTGTTTTAAAGAAAATGTTTCACTGTTTTAAAAGTTGGAAATTTAACGAATAAATTTCCTTAAGTTTTCAGAAAATTTTGAAAAAATATTAGAGTGTATTGAAATCCTTATTTGTATAAAACCCCTTAGTGATTTAGTGTGGATGTGAATTTAGCGAATAAATTCACAGGAATGTTTCGAAAAAAATTTTTTATTGATATGGTAACCCCCTTATTGATTTTATTTAAATGTGAATTTAGCGAATAAATTCACAAGACACTTTTGAGAAAAAAAATTAGAATTTATTAAACTCTGTATTTGTATTATAACCCCTTAGTGATTTCATGTAAATGTGAATTTAACGAATAAATTCACATAATTTGTTTTATTTCTTCATGCAAAGCAAGGCGAATTTAATATCCAATCGTAAATAAGCAAGCTAAAAAAATCATCACTAACAAGAATTACCCAGAATTGGATATGCACTAATAAAAATAAAATAGTAATTCACTTCAGTTTTGTTCTTTAAATATGAGTTTAGCCAATAATTAAATTTAATATTAATTAATTCATTCAAAAGCATCTATAATTCAAAATAAATTGCATGCAATTGTAAAAAAAAATCAGTACTTACCGTTTACTCCAACATTGCAGGAACCACATAAAAAACACACACTCACAAAACACTGACACTGTACCACCATAAGAACCACAAATGTTTATTTGTTAACCCCCTAATTAATTTTATTTAAATATGGATTTAACAAATAAACGCACACGAGACGTTTTTGAGAAAAAAATATTAAAGTGTTTTCAAGAAAATGTTTTACTGTTTTAAAAAATGGAAATTTAACGAATAAATTTCCTTATTAAGTTTTTAGAAAATTAAAAAAAAATTAGAGTGTATTAGAATCCGCATTTGTATTTAACCCCTTAGTGATTTTATGTAGATGTGAATTTAGCGAATAAATTCACCGGAATATTTTAAAAAGAGAAATTTTTATTGATAAGTTAACCCCCTTATTAATTTTATTTAAATGTGAATTTAGCGAATAAATCCACAAGAAACAATATCAAAATATGTTTGACTATTTTTAAAAGATGGAAATTTAGCGAATAAATTTCCCTTAAGTTTTCAGAAAATTTTGAAAAAAATATTAGACTTTATTAAATTCCGTATTTGTATTCTAACCCTTTAGTAAACGTGAATTTAGCGAATAAATTCACATAATTTGTTTTATTTCTTCATGCAAATCCAATCGTAAATAAACATACTAAATTGCTACTAATAAAACGATTTTTGCCTCTGTATTAAGCAACTATAATTCAAAATAAATTGCATGCAATTGTAAAAAAAAATCAGTACTTACCTTTAACTCCAACTTGGCAGGAACCACATAAAAAACAACAACTACAAACGAACCACTTATTTCCAACCTACTTCTACCGATGCCGGAACAAGACTGACTGTAGTAGAATGAAGTACCTTCCAAATGCACCGTTCCCCCACCCCCGAAAGACTCCACGCTGTCAGTAGACAGCGTGGGGGTAGACAGGGGCGTGCGCGCGTCTTTACTTTCACTTTTCGTGCGTATTTCTTAGTCCAGTAAAATTAGAAATTAAATTCAAAATAAGTTTAAAAAATTATACTTTAGTTCAATTTTTTTAATTTACTACACCTATAATTAAAGCAGCTTTTTTAATTTATTTGTACATCTCATATTTTCGGGAATTTATATTATACATTTTTGACGCTTGATAGATAGGGTCATTAAATTCCATATTGATTCTAACTACTACCCAGTAGATATAATTTTTTTATAGGGCATAATAATTATATAGGTACATTTTTATTAAAAAATAAATATATTTACATTGGATTACATGAATAAAAATTTAAACTTTCAACGCATGAAATGTATGGTACTCTATTTCAAAATTTAAAATTTCAAAGTTAAAAAAATTGGTAATTTTGGAAAAACGCTAAAATGGGTGTCCAATGAAATTGTCCTTGGAATATGTGTACAAATTTTCAAAACAATATCTAGTCAATTTTTTGAGTTATGACATTTGTGTCGAATAAATAGAAAAAAAATCGATATTTTCGAAAAAAGTTTTTTTTCTCAAATTCTTGTACAAATTTGGAAAAACGCTGAAATAGGTGTCCAACAAAATTGTCCTTGGAATATGTGTACAAATTTTCAAAGCGATATCCAGTCAATTTTTTGAGTTATGATTTTTGTGTCGAATAAATATAAAAAAAATCGATATTTTCGAAAAAAAAAATTTTTTCTCAAATTCTTGTACAAATTTGAAAAAACGCTGAAATAGGTGTATAACGAAATTGTCCTTGGAATATGTGTACAAATTTTCAAAACGATATCTAGTCAATTTTTTGAGTTATGAACTTTGTGTCGAATAAATAGAAAAAAAAATCAATATTTTCGAAAAAAAATTTAATTTCTCAAATTCTTGTACAAATTTGGAAAAACGCTGAAATAGGTGTCCAACGAAATTGTCCTTGCAATATGTGTACAAATTTTCAAAACGATATCTAGTCAGTTTTTTGAGTTATGATTTTTGTGTCGAATAAATAGAAAAAAAATCGATATTTTCGAAAAAAAAATTTTTTTCTCAAATTCTTGTACAAATTTGAAAAAACGCTGAAATAAATGTACAACGAAATTGTCCTTGGAATATGTGTACAAATTTTCAAAACGATATCTAGTCAATTTTTTGAGTTATGAACTTTGTGTCGAATAAATAGAAAAAAAAATCGATATTTCCGAAAAAACTCGGTTTTTGCCTTGTCGTGTGTTTAAGTTCAATTTTCTCGAAAATTGTTGATTCTACATAAAAAATCATTAGAATCATTCTTGTAAAATATGACTTGGTTAATAATTTTGCTTCTTGGTTTCGTACCTGACCAACGAAACTTGAAATGATTTATCTGGCATTCAAAAAAAAAATTAATTCACTTCACTTTTCTCAAAATAGGCTCAAAAATTCTAGGAGCAACATTATTAGAATCGTTTTTGTAGACCACGAATTTATTAGTCTAACTTTCTAGAAAATGGTTTACTTTACATAAAAAATTATTAACATCATTCTTGTATTTATAATTTTTTTCTATTTGTTAAATAAAAATCGAGATATTTTATAATTTGTTTGAGGTATTGAGCAATAAGAAAGATTTTTTCTTGAAAAATGTTTGAGTCCAATTTTCTCAAAAATGGTTGATTGTACATGAAAAATTAGTAAAATAATTTTTGTAGACCATGAATTAATTAACAATTTTCCTATTTATAAATTTTCCATTTAACCAACGAACATCGAGATATTTCATGGTTTGTCTAGCATTAACCAATAAAGTTGATTTTATCCTTAAAAATTTTTTGACTCCAATTTTCATGATATTGGTTAATTCTACATGAAAAAATATAAAAACTATTTTTGTAGGCCATTATGTATGTTACAGTTTTGCTTCCTATACATTTTTCCACTTGACCAACATAAATCGAGATATTTGGTGATTTCTTCAATGTACACCATTGGAACTTTCATCTCCTTGTTGAAATTGTTAAGATTCCTCTATTTTATAAATTATAACTGGTGTACATGGCCTGCAAACTAATGCCTAGTCTAGAAGACCTACTATTATTACTTGTATTTACTCTAATTTTGCATTATTAATGTGTAAAAAAAAAGAAATTTAAAAAATATAAAAGTTATCAATAATTACAATATTTTATCTCTATTTTACTCAGACCAGTATTTTGTAATTAATTTATTACTTCTTAGCGATTTATAACAGAATTTTTTAAAACTGACTTGATTAGCAACCCAAATATTTTCTTTTAGCCATTAGTTACGATGCTCCTTTTAGTTATTTATTGACTTAAAAATCAATTTCTGCAACATAACAGAAAAATCTCATATAACGCAATCCTTGCTGCTATCAAACCCAAGTCCCGTAAACGTGCTCCGGAAATCCCCCGTTACACCCCCCAAAAGATAATAAAGCGAAATTCAAACGTTTTTATCTGATCTCTTTTATTGACTGACCACGTCTATCAGGGAGAGAACGAGAAAAAAAAACCGAATTAAAAGTTCAACCGTGGAAAAGCAGACGGGGGGCGCGTTTTTCATTTTCATCCCTATCTCCGCCCGTTTCACCCCTCGCCCAGATCGTATTCGGCATCACTAATGAACACCGGTCGGATTTTAATCAAAATGTGGCGGCGCACAGTTCGGTAGTCCAATTTTGTGTGAAAACATCACGTTGAATATTGAGAATCAGTTTTTTTTCATATAAATATGTTTCGGAATTCGTGACCCCAATCGGCTTATAAATAAATTATTTACATATTAAATATAAATTCCGAAAAGGAGAAATCTTATTTCGTTACACGTCCCGTATGTCACGGGGGCATGAAATACGCTTATAGCGAAAAATAAGAAACGGAAGAATGGGGGACGAAGGGGTGAATTTGTCAAAAAGACGACGGCATCGCACTCCCTTAAGTTTGAAATGGGATTAAGAGATGACAAACTGTTGGTGGTGTAAGACGTACGTACATGGGGACTCGGATTTAATCGGATTTGAGTTGCTCAGGGATGAGAAACTGTTTGTTAGGGTTACACAATTAAGGTATCCAGGTCATAAAACATTTAAAGAAACAAGAGGAAACCGTTCAAAATCGCTATATTTAATGATTTGTCTAGGGTAGACCTGTGAAGGTTAGGTCTATCTTTCTCAAAAATGGTTGAGTCTAGAGAGAAAATAAAAAGAAACATTCTTATAAAAAATAAATCATTTAACAATTTTACTATCTAGACATTCAAAATCGAGATATTTGATGCTTTCTCTGGAAAAAGTTTGAGCCCAAATTCCTCGGAAATAGTTGAATTTACTAAGAAAATAAAAAGAATCATTCTTGTACACCATGACTTATTCCACAATTATGCTTTTTAATGATTTTTCTATTTGACCAATATAAATTGAGAAAATTCCAAAAACTATCCAGGGCTATATATACCAATAAAGAATTTAAATATGGTAACATGTTTAGAATCTAGAAGAACTATGACAGCAACTCAAGCATCTGAAAGAACCATATATATATCCATCCTTCCATAAACAATCCTCTATAACTTTGCCAACGATTAGCATACATCAAACGTTTAGATTTTACACTAGATGAAGAAGACTTTTTCAGGATTTTTTAAAGTGCTCTCATTCCCTTAGTTCTGCTCGGATCCTGTTATAACCCAGTGTTGGTATACTTAGTTTGATTTCGAAAAAAATCAATTTTTGGTGAAAAAATTCGATACGGGGGGTACACCCGAAAAGTGAAAAAACCTAAACTTTGAAGGTCTATATCTCGGCTTCTATGGGAGCTATCGGGAAAATTCCAACGGTTTTGTCTTAGTTTCGTCATTCTGAATCCAACAAGACCATCCGCAAGGTCGTAGCTTTTCTAATAGCTGAGATATGGCATTTTTGATGCCCATTTTTGGCCTCAAAAACGGACGTCGAAAACGACTTTTTCAGGATTTTCAAAGTGCTCTCATTCCCTTAGTTCTGCTCGGATCCTGTTATAACCCGGTGTTTTCGTGATCTAGGTGATCAGAATAAAACGTTGGTATACTTAGTTTGATTTCGAAAAAAATCTATTTTTGGTGAAAAAAATCGATACGGAGGGGTATACCCGAAAAGTGAAAAAACCCAAACTTTGAAGGTCGATATCTCGGCTTCTATAGGAGCTATCGGGAAAATTCCAACAATTTTGTCTTAGTTTCGTCATTCTGAATCCAACAGGACTATCCACAAGGTCGTAGCTCTTCTAATAGTTGAGATATGGCATTTTTGATGCCCATTTTTGGCCTCAAAAACGGACGTCGAAAACGACTTTTTCAGGATTTTCAAAGTGGTCTCATTCCCTTAGTTCTGCTCGGATCCTGTTATAACCCGGTGTTTTCGTGATCTAGGTGATCAGAAGAAGACGTTGGTATACTTAGTTTGATTTCGAAAAAAATCTATTTTTGGTGAAAAAATTCGATACGGGGGGGTATACCCGAAAAGTGAAAAAACCCAAACTTTGGAGGTCTATATCTGGGCTTCTATGGGAGCTATCGGGAAAATTCCAACGGTTTTGTCTTAGTTTCGTCATTCTGAATCCAACAAGACCATCCGCAAGGTCGTAGCTTTTCTAATAGCTGAGATATGGCATTTTTGATGCCCATTTTTGGCCTCAAAAACGGACGTCGTAAACGACTTTTTCAGGATTTTCAAAGTGCTCTCATTCCTTTAGTTCTGCTCGGATCCTGTTATAACCCGGTGTTTTCGTGATCTAGGTGATCAGAATAAGACGTTGGTATACTTAGTTTGATTTCGAAAAAAATCTCTTTTTGGTGAAAAAAATCGATACGGAGGGGTATACCCGAAAAGTGAAAAAACCCAAACTTTGAAGGTCGATATCTCGGCTTCTATGGGAGCTATCGGGAAAATTCCAACGGTTTTGTCTTAGTTTCGTCATTCTGAATCCAACAAGACCATCCGCAAGGTCGTAGCTTTTCTAATAGCTGAGATATGGCATTTTTGATGCCCATTTTTGGCCTCAAAAACGGACGTCGAAAACGACTTTTTCAGGATTTTCAAAGTGCTCTCATTCCCTTAGTTCTGCTCGGATCCTGTTATAACCCGGTGTTTTCGTGATCTAGGTGATCAGAATAAAACGTTGGTATACTTAGTTTGATTTCGAAAAAAATCTATTTTTGGTGAAAAAAATCGATACGGAGGGGTATACCCGAAAAGTGAAAAAACCCAAACTTTGAAGGTCGATATCTCGGCTTCTATAGGAGCTATCGGGAAAATTCCAACAATTTTGTCTTAGTTTCGTCATTCTGAATCCAACAGGACTATCCACAAGGTCGTAGCTCTTCTAATAGTTGAGATATGGCATTTTTGATGCCCATTTTTGGCCTCAAAAACGGACGTCGAAAACGACTTTTTCAGGATTTTCAAAGTGGTCTCATTCCCTTAGTTCTGCTCGGATCCTGTTATAACCCGGTGTTTTCGTGATCTAGGTGATCAGAAGAAGACGTTGGTATACTTAGTTTGATTTCGAAAAAAATCTATTTTTGGTGAAAAAATTCGATACGGGGGGGTATACCCGAAAAGTGAAAAAACCCAAACTTTGGAGGTCTATATCTGGGCTTCTATGGGAGCTATCGGGAAAATTCCAACGGTTTTGTCTTAGTTTCGTCATTCTGAATCCAACAAGACCATCCGCAAGGTCGTAGCTTTTCTAATAGCTGAGATATGGCATTTTTGATGCCCATTTTTGGCCTCAAAAACGGACGTCGTAAACGACTTTTTCAGGATTTTCAAAGTGCTCTCATTCCTTTAGTTCTGCTCGGATCCTGTTATAACCCGGTGTTTTCGTGATCTAGGTGATCAGAATAAGACGTTGGTATACTTAGTTTGATTTCGAAAAAAATCTCTTTTTGGTGAAAAAAATCGATACGGAGGGGTATACCCGAAAAGTGAAAAAACCCAAACTTTGAAGGTCGATATCTCGGCTTCTATGGTAGCTATCGGGAAAATTCCAACGGTTTTGTCTTAGTTTCGTCATTCTGAATCCAACGAGACTATCCGCAAGGTCGTAGCTCTTCTAATAGCTGAGATATGGCATTTTTGATGCCCATTTTTGGCCTCAAAAAGGGACGTCGAAAACGACTTTTTCAGGATTTTCAAAGTGCTCTCATTCCCTTAGTTCTGCTCGGATCCTGTTAGAACCCGGTGTTTTCGTGATCTAGGTGATCAGAATAAGACGTTGGTATACTTAGTTTGATTTCGAAAAAAATCTATTTTTGGTGAAAAAATTCGATACGGGGGGGTATACCCGAAAAGTGAAAAAACCCAAACTTTGAAGGTCGATATCTCGGCTTCTATGGGAGCTATCGGGAAAATTCCAACGGTTTTGTCTTAGTTTCGTCGTTCTGAATCCAACGAGACAGAGGTTTTAAGGATGTTATTTTAAATTCGTGACTTTTTTTCTAAAAAGTTCTCTTTCAATATTGGGAGTAGTCTCTTTCAATATGTATGTTTTCATTGATTTGCAGCAAGCAATTCCAGGTTTCTGGCAAGAAAATCTGATTTTATTTATTACTATTATGTTTTTGTATTGTCAATCTTTAGTCTTTAATAAAATCAAATTCAGTTGATTTCAATGAAGAAGTTTCACTAGTCAAGTATTTAATTTTTAACTTGATTATTATAAATACATATTACAAAATGTTTGGCCTCTCATTTTCTATTCCACATTTTACTGTTGCAAATAAAAAACATGATCATCGGCGAATTTTGGATGGAGCCGCTCAAGTTGAAGTTCATTAGGCTGTTCACACAGGTACCAAACTTCATAAATTTCATCCATTCAAAATGAAAATATTGCAAGAGTTAACCGAAGATGATTTCGATAAGCGAGTTGAGTTTTGTGAAAAAATTACTGAAGCGATTAATGATAATACTATTCATGTAAAGAATATCTGCTTCAGCGATTAATGCACATTTTATCTAAATGGATTTGTTAATAAGCATAACTGTAGATATTGGAGCAATGAAAATCATCATGCATTTGTAGAAGGGCATACCCATCTTACTATAACGCAAAATTCCCCGCGAATAAGACAAACAAAACCGCCCGTCCAAAAACGCACTAAACACCCATAAAGTTACTATTTACATTAAATAACTAAATAAAATCACATATCGCATATTCATTCCAGACGAGTGACTCACCATCATCAAGCAAAAACCTTAAACCTACATAAAATTATCTCTGAAACAATAATGCTAATAGATTGGCGAAGGCGTATAATTATTTCAACGCGACAAAACCGCATCTAAGATGCTATTTAAAATAATCGTAAACGAGTTGGCGAAAGTGCCGGGCATATTTTAGATATTTCGATTATTTCAAATTGGCTCGGACCCCCGTTTAAGGATTTGCCGAGAATTATTTGCTGTAAACCGTGAAACCGGCGATAACGTTGCCAATAGAACCGCATTCTTCAATAATCCAATTATTTTTCACGGTATTTCTAGTGTGTTTTTAATAATCTTATATTTAATGAATGTGTGATGCGGCAACATTGCATTCCGGCGCTTGATAGTGTGTATGAGAGTTTATTATACACTATACAGGATGATTGACGACCGACGGTACGTTAGCTGTATATGGAAAACGGAACGTAGCATTTTTCTGAAAATTTGGAATCCATAGTAACAGACAACGCTCTATCTGTATAAAATATTTTCAGCACTGTAGCGTTGCCGCTTATATAGAAAAATGGCAACACCTTTGATTTTTTAAATGGAACACCCTATATATTTTTAGATATTTTGAGTTCCTACTTCATTTTAAGTTTTTTTTAATCATACCTCCTTATACGTATCTCTAGCGGTTTTCAAGAAAAAAAATTATTTTGCGTGTTTTTGCTTAAAAACCAAGGTAGAGTCCCTAAAAACTCAAATTTTAAATATCACTTTAAAAAACCATCTTAATCAACCTTCCATAGGCTGATTTACTCAGCATTATACCGGGTCGTCGAAAATTAACTTACTATCTTTCATTTACTATAATGGCGAAAAGTGCATTTTTTAAATTATACTACTAGTAATACCTTTAATTTAATATAACATATTTATATACTTAATAAATCGCGTTTTAGAAACAAATACATATTTCCATTAAATTTGATGACAATTTTAAACATTTTAATTTTATAAAATCCTTCTTTCTCCTTTGTGTGTACTAGGACTATCTCTTTTCTCAATCACCACATCCCAACCATTGGGGGTTGAAATAGCAGTACCAGTTGGTGGGTGGAGGTTCTTTCGACGTCTGGTTGGAGGTGTGGGGGCAGGTTTAAAACGAAGCAGGAAAGTAACTTCATCCTCATCTTCAGAAGAGGAAGGTGAGCGATGGAGATGAGCCATTTTGCAAATCTACACGGTCATGATTAATTCCACGACACAAATCGGCCCAGACACGAAAAGACTAATCGGTACAAATGTTATACACAGCGCACAGTACGTTTTCCGTAGTAATTTGTTTTTACTTTTAAACATGGCCTCATCATCGTCAGATAAGGATGATATTTTATTAGATTCAAACTTAACAAAGTGGTATTTAATTAAAAATAAATAAACCAAGGATGTCAGTACACCCTTTAAATAAAAAAAGTTACTTTGGAGAATGCCATCACCTTTATGGACGTCGAAAACGACTTTTTCAGGATTTTCAAAGTGCTCTTATTCCCTTAGTTCTACTCGGATCCTGTTATAACCCGGTGTTTTCGTGATCTAGGTGATCAGAATAAGACGTTGGTATACTTAGTTTGATTTCGAAAAAAATCAATTTTTGGTGAAAAAAATCGATACGGAGGGGTATACCCGAAAAGTGAAAAAACCCAAACTTTGAAGGTCGATATCTCGGCTTCTATGGGAGCTATCGGGAAAATTCCAACGGTTTTGTCTTAGTTTCGTCATTCTGAATCCAACGAGACCATCCGCAAGGTCGTAGCTCTTTTAATAGCTGAGATATGGCATTTTTGATGCCCATTTTTGGCCTCAAAAACGGACGTCGAAAACGACTTTTTCAGGATTTTCAAAGTGCTCTCATTCCTTTAGTTCTGCTCGGATCCTGTTATAACCCGGTGTTTTCGTGATCTAGGTGATCAGAATAAGACGTTGGTATACTTAGTTTGATTTCGAAAAAAATCAATTTTTGGTGAAAAAATTCGATACGGGGGGGTATACCCGAAAAGTGAAAAAACCCAAACTTTGAAGGTCGATATCTCGGCTTCTATGGGAGCTATCGGGAAAATTCCAACGGTTTTGTCTTAGTTTCGTCATTATGAATCCAACGAGACCATCCGCAAGGTCGTAGCTCTTTTAATAGCTGAGATATGGCATTTTTGATGCCCATTTTTGGCCTCAAAAACGGACGTCGAAAACGACTTTTTCGGGATTTTCAAAGTGCTCTCATTCCCTTAGTTCTGCTCGGATCCTGTTATAACCCGGTGTTTTCGTAATCTAGGTGACCCAAATAAGACGCTGGTATACTTAGTTTGATTTCGAAAAAAATCAATTTTTGGTGAAAAAATTCGATACGGGGGGGTATACCCGAAAAGTGAAAAAACCCAAACTTTGAAGGTTGATATCTCGGCTTCTATAGGAGCTATCGGAAAAATTCCAACGGTTTTGTCTTAGTTTCGTCATTATGAGTCCAACGAGACCATCCGCAAGGTCGTAGCTCTTTTAATAGCTGAGATATGACTTTTTTGATGCCCATTTTTGGCCTCAAAAACGGACGTCGAAAACGACTTTTTCAGGATTTTCAAAGTGCTCTCATTCCCTTAGTTCTGCTCGGATCCTGTTATAACCCGGTGTTTTCGTGATCTAGGTGATCAGAATAAGACGTTGGTATACTTAGTTTGATTTCGAAAAAAATCAATTTTTGGTGAAAAAATTCGATACGGGGGGGTATACCCGAAAAGTGAAAAAACCCAAACTTTGAAGGTCGATATCTCGGCTTCTATGGGAGCTATCGGGAAAATTCCAACGGTTTTGTCTTAGTTTCGTCATTATGAGTCCAACGAGACCATCCGCAAGGTCGTAGCTCTTTTAATAGCTGAGATATGACTTTTTTGATGCCCATTTTTGGCCTCAAAAACGGACGTCGAAAACGACTTTTTCAGGATTTTCAAAGTGCTCTCATTCCCTTAGTTCTGCTCGGATCCTGTTATAACCCGGTGTTTTCGTGATCTAGGTGATCAGAATAAGACGTTGGTATACTTAGTTTGATTTCGAAAAAAATCAATTTTTGGTGAAAAAATTCGATACGGGGGGGTATACCCGAAAAGTGAAAAAACCCAAACTTTGAAGGTCGATATCTCGGCTTCTATGGGAGCTATCGGGAAAATTCCAACGGTTTTGTCTTAGTTTCGTCATTATGAATCCAACGAGACCATCCGCAAGGTCGTAGCTCTTTTAATAGCTGAGATATGACTTTTTTGATGCCCATTTTTGGCCTCAAAAACGGACGTCGAAAACGACTTTTTCAGGATTTTCAAAGTGCTCTCATTCCCTTAGTTCTGCTCGGATCCTATTATAACCCGGTGTTTTCGTGATCTAGGTGATCAGAATAAGACGTTGGTATACTTAGTTTGATTTCGAAAAAAATAAATCAATTTTTGGTGAAAAAATTCGATACGGGGGGGTATACCCGAAAAGTGAAAAAACCCAAACTTTGAAGGTCGATATCTCGGCTTCTATGGGAGCTATCGGGAAAATTCCAACGGTTTTGTCTTAGTTTCGTCATTATGAATCCAACGAGACCATCCGCAAGGTCGTAGCTCTTTTAATAGCTGAGATATGGCATTTTTGATGCCCATTTTTGGCCTCAAAAACGGACGTCGAAAACGACTTTTTCAGGATTTTCAAAGTGCTCTCATTCCCTTAGTTCTGCTCGGATCCTGTTATAACCCGGTGTTTTCGTGATCTAGGTGATCAGAATAAGACGTTGGTATACTTAGTTTGATTTCGAAAAAAATCAATTTTTGGTGAAAAAATTCGATACGGGGGGGTATACCCGAAAAGTGAAAAAACCCAAACTTTGAAGGTCGATATCTCGGCTTCTATGTGAGCTATCGGTAAAATTCCAACGGTTTTGTCTTAGTTTCGTCATTATGAATCCAACAAGACCATCCGCAAGGTCGTAGCTCTTTTAGTAGCTGAGATATGGCATTTTTGATGCCCATTTTTGGCCTCAAAAACGGACGTCGAAAACGACTTTTTCAGGATTTTCAAAGTGCTCTCATTCCCTTAGTTCTGCTCGGATCCTGTTATAACCCGGTGTTTTCGTGATCTAGGTAATCAGAATAAGACGTTGGTATACTTAGTTTGATTTCGAAAAAAATCAATTTTTTGTGAAAAAATTCGATACGGGGGGGTATACCCGAAAAGTGAAAAAACCCAAATTTTGAAGGTCGATATCTCGGCTTCTATGGGAGCTATCGGGAAAATTCCAACGGTTTTGTCTTAGTTTCGTCATTATGAATCCAACGAGACCATCCGCAAGGTCGTAGCTCTTTTAATAGCTGAGATATGGCATTTTTGATGCCCATTTTTGGCCTCAAAAACGGACGTCGAAAACGACTTTTTCGGGATTTTCAAAGTGCTCTCATTCCCTTAGTTCTGCTCGGATCCTGTTATAACCCGGTGTTTTCGTAATCTAGGTGACCCAAATAAGACGCTGGTATACTTAGTTTGATTTCGAAAAAAATCAATTTTTGGTGAAAAAATTCGATACGGGGGGGTATACCCGAAAAGTGAAAAAACCCAAACTTTGAAGGTCGATATCTCGGCTTCTATAGGAGCTATCGGAAAAATTCCAACGGTTTTGTCTTAGTTTCGTCATTATGAGTCCAACGAGACCATCCGCAAGGTCGTAGCTCTTTTAATAGCTGAGATATGACTTTTTTGATGCCCATTTTTGGCCTCAAAAACGGACGTCGAAAACGACTTTTTCAGGATTTTCAAAGTGCTCTCATTCCCTTAGTTCTGCTCGGATCCTATTATAACCCGGTGTTTTCGTGATCTAGGTGATCAGAATAAGACGTTGGTATACTTAGTTTGATTTCGAAAAAAATAAATCAATTTTTGGTGAAAAAATTCGATACGGGGGGGTATACCCGAAAAGTGAAAAAACCCAAACTTTGAAGGTCGATATCTCGGCTTCTATGGGAGCTATCGGGAAAATTCCAACGGTTTTGTCTTAGTTTCGTCATTATGAATCCAACGAGACCATCCGCAAGGTCGTAGCTCTTTTAATAGCTGAGATATGGCATTTTTGATGCCCATTTTTGGCCTCAAAAACGGACGTCGAAAACGACTTTTTCAGGATTTTCAAAGTGCTCTCATTCCCTTAGTTCTGCTCGGATCCTGTTATAACCCGGTGTTTTCGTGATCTAGGTGATCAGAATAAGACGTTGGTATACTTAGTTTGATTTCGAAAAAAATCAATTTTTGGTGAAAAAAATCGATACGGAGGGGTATACCCGAAAAGTGAAAAAACCCAAACTTTGAAGGTCGATATCTCGGCTTCTATGGGAGCTATCGGTAAAATTCCAACGGTTTTGTCTTAGTTTCGTCATTATGAATCCAACGAGACCATCCGCAAGGTCGTAGCTCTTTTAATAGCTGAGATATGGCATTTTTGATGCCCATTTTTGGCCTCAAAAACGGACGTCGAAAACGACTTTTTCAGGATTTTCAAAGTGCTCTCATTCCCTTAGTTCTGCTCGGATCCTATTATAACCCGGTGTTTTCGTGATCTAGGTGATCAGAATAAGACGTTGGTATACTTAGTTTGATTTCGAAAAAAATCAATTTTTGGTGAAAAAATTCGATACGGGGGGGTATACCCGAAAAGTGAAAAAACCCAAACTTTGAAGGTCGATATCTCGGCTTCTATGGGAGCTATCGGGAAAATTCCAACAGTTTTGTCTTAGTTTCGTCATTATGAATCCAACGAGACCATCCGCAAGGTCGTAGCTCTTTTAATAGCTGAGATATGACTTTTTTGATGCCCATTTTTGGCCTCAAAAACGGACGTCGAAAACGACTTTTTCAGGATTTTCAAAGTGCTCTCATTCCCTTAGTTCTGCTCGGATCCTGTTATAACCCGGTGTTTTCGTAATCTAGGTGACCCAAATAAGACGCTGGTATACTTAGTTTGATTTCGAAAAAAATCAATTTTTGGTGAAAAAAATCGATACGGAGGGGTATACCCGAAAAGTGAAAAAACCCAAACTTTGAAGGTCGATATCTCGGCTTCTATGGGAGCTATCGGTAAAATTCCAACGGTTTTGTCTTAGTTTCGTCATTATGAATCCAACGAGACCATCCGCAAGGTCGTAGCTCTTTTAATAGCTGAGATATGGCATTTTTGATGCCCATTTTTGGCCTCAAAAACGGACGTCGAAAACGACTTTTTCAGGATTTTCAAAGTGCTCTCATTCCCTTAGTTCTGCTCGGATCCTATTATAACCCGGTGTTTTCGTGATCTAGGTGATCAGAATAAGACGTTGGTATACTTAGTTTGATTTCGAAAAAAATAAATCAATTTTTGGTGAAAAAATTCGATACGGGGGGGTATACCCGAAAAGTGAAAAAACCCAAACTTTGAAGGTTGATATCTCGGCTTCTATAGGAGCTATCGGGAAAATTCCAACGGTTTTGTCTTAGTTTCGTCATTATGAATCCAACGAGACCATCCGCAAGGTCGTAGCTCTTTTAATAGCTGAGATATGGCATTTTTGATGCCCATTTTTGGCCTCAAAAACGGACGTCGAAAACGACTTTTTCAGGATTTTCAAAGTGCTCTCATTCCCTTAGTTCTGCTCGGATCCTGTTATAACCCGGTGTTTTCGTGATCTAGGTGATCAGAATAAGACGTTGGTATACTTAGTTTGATTTCGAAAAAAATCAATTTTTGGTGAAAAAATTCGATACGGGGGGGTATACCCGAAAAGTGAAAAAACCCAAACTTTGAAGGTCGATATCTCGGCTTCTATGGGAGCTATCGGGAAAATTCCAACGGTTTTGTCTTAGTTTCGTCATTATGAATCCAACGAGACCAACGGCAAGGTCGTAGCTCTTTTAATAGCTGAGATATGGCATTTTTGATGCCCATTTTTGGCCTCAAAAACGGACGTCGAAAACGACTTTTTCAGGATTTTCAAAGTGCTCTCATTCCCTTAGTTCTGCTCGGATCCTGTTATAACCCGGTGTTTTCGTGATCTAGGCGATCAGTATAAGACGTTGGTATACTTAGTTTGATTTCGAAAAAAATCAATTTTTGGTGAAAAAATTCGATACGGGGGGGTATACCCGAAAAGTGAAAAAACCCAAACTTTGAAGGTCGATATCTCGGCTTCTATGGGAGCTATCGGTAAAATTCCAACGGTTTTGTCTTAGTTTCGTCATTATGAATCCAACGAGACCATCCGCAAGGTCGTAGCTCTTTTAATAGCTGAGATATGGCATTTTTGATGCCCATTTTTGGCCTCAAAAACGGACGTCGAAAACGACTTTTTCAGGATTTTCAAAGTGATCTCATTCCCTTAGTTCTGCTCGGATCCTATTATAACCCAGTGTTTTCGTGATCTAGGTGATCAGAATAAGACGTTGGTATACTTAGTTTGATTTCGAAAAAAATAAATCAATTTTTGGTGAAAAAATTCGATACGGGGGGGTATACCCGAAAAGTGAAAAAACCCAAACTTTGAAGGTCGATATCTCGGCTTCTATGGGAGCTATCGGGAAAATTCCAACGGTTTTGTCTTAGTTTCGTCATTATGAATCCAACGAGACCATCCGCAAGGTCGTAGCTCTTTTAATAGCTGAGATATGGCATTTTTGATGCCCATTTTTGGCCTCAAAAACGGACGTCGAAAACGACTTTTTCAGGATTTTCAAAGTGCTCTCATTCCCTTAGTTCTGCTCGGATCCTGTTATAACCCGGTGTTTTCGTAATCTAGGTGACCCAAATAAGACGCTGGTATACTTAGTTTGATTTCGAAAAAAATCAATTTTTGGTGAAAAAAATCGATACGGAGGGGTATACCCGAAAAGTGAAAAAACCCAAACTTTGAAGGTCGATATCTCGGCTTCTATGGGAGCTATCGGGAAAATTCCAACGGTTTTGTCTTAGTTTCGTCATTATGAATCCAACGAGACCATCCGCAAGGTCGTAGCTCTTTTAATAGCTGAGATATGGCATTTTTGATGCCCATTTTTGGCCTCAAAAACGGACGTCGAAAACGACTTTTTCAGGATTTTCAAAGTGCTCTCATTCCCTTAGTTCTGCTCGGATCCTGTTATAACCCGGTGTTTTCGTGATCTAGGCGATCAGTATAAGACGTTGGTATACTTAGTTTGATTTCGAAAAAAATCAATTTTTGGTGAAAAAATTCGATACGGGGGGGTATACCCGAAAAGTGAAAAAACCCAAACTTTGAAGGTTGATATCTCGGCTTCTATAGGAGCTATCGGGAAAATTCCAACGGTTTTGTCTTAGTTTCGTCATTATGAATCCAACGAGACCATCCGCAAGGTCGTAGCTCTTTTAATAGCTGAGATATGGCATTTTTGATGCCCATTTTTGGCCTCAAAAACGGACGTCGAAAACGACTTTTTCAGGATTTTCAATGTGCTCTCATTCCCTTAGTTCTGCTCGGATCCTATTATAACCCGGTGTTTTCGTGATCTAGGTGATCAGAATAAGACGTTGGTATACTTAGTTTGATTTCGAAAAAAATCAATTTTTGGTGAAAAAATTCGATACGGGGGGGTATACCCGAAAAGTGAAAAAACCCAAACTTTGAAGGTCGATATCTCGGCTTCTATGGGAGCTATCGGTAAAATTCCAACGGTTTTGTCTTAGTTTCGTCATTATGAATCCAACGAGACCATCCGCAAGGTCGTAGCTCTTTTAATAGCTGAGATATGGCATTTTTGATGCCCATTTTTGGCCTCAAAAACGGACGTCGAAAACGACTTTTTCAGGATTTTCAAAGTGCTCTCATTCCCTTAGTTCTGCTCGGATCCTGTTATAACCCGGTGTTTTCGTGATCTAGGCGATCAGTATAAGACGTTGGTATACTTAGTTTGATTTCGAAAAAAATCAATTTTTGGTGAAAAAATTCGATACGGGGGGGTATACCCGAAAAGTGAAAAAACCCAAACTTTGAAGGTTGATATCTCGGCTTCTATAGGAGCTATCGGGAAAATTCCAACGGTTTTGTCTTAGTTTCGTCATTATGAATCCAACGAGACCATCCGCAAGGTCGTAGCTCTTTTAATAGCTGAGATATGGCATTTTTGATGCCCATTTTTGGCCTCAAAAACGGACGTCGAAAACGACTTTTTCAGGATTTTCAATGTGCTCTCATTCCCTTAGTTCTGCTCGGATCCTATTATAACCCGGTGTTTTCGTGATCTAGGTGATCAGAATAAGACGTTGGTATACTTAGTTTGATTTCGAAAAAAATCAATTTTTGGTGAAAAAATTCGATACGGGGGGGTATACCCGAAAAGTGAAAAAACCCAAACTTTGAAGGTCGATATCTCGGCTTCTATGGGAGCTATCGGGAAAATTCCAACGGTTTTGTCTTAGTTTCGTCATTATGAATCCAACGAGACCATCCGCAAGATCGTAGCTCTTTTAATAGCTGAGATATGGCATTTTTGATGCCCATTTTTGGCCTCAAAAACGGACGTCGAAAACGACTTTTTCAGGATTTTCAAAGTGCTCTCATTCCCTTAGTTCTGCTCGGATCCTATTATAACCCGGTGTTTTCGTGATCTAGGTGATCAGAATAAGACGTTGGTATACTTAGTTTGATTTCGAAAAAAATCAATTTTTGGTGAAAAAATTCGATACGGGGGGGTATACCCGAAAAGTGAAAAAACCCAAACTTTGAAGGTTGATATCTCGGCTTCTATAGGAGCTATCGGGAAAATTCCAACGGTTTTGTCTTAGTTTCGTCATTATGAATCCAACGAGACCATCCGCAAGGTCGTAGCTCTTTTAATAGCTGAGATATGGCATTTTTGATGCCCATTTTTGGCCTCAAAAACGGACGTCGAAAACGACTTTTTCAGGATTTTCAAAGTGCTCTCATTCCCTTAGTTCTGCTCGGATCCTATTATAACCTGGTGTTTTCGTGATCTAGGTGATCAGAATAAGACGTTGGTATACTTAGTTTGATTTCGAAAAAAATCAATTTTTGGTGAAAAAATTCGATACGGGGGGGTATACCCGAAAAGTGAAAAAACCCAAACTTTGAAGGTCGATATCTCGGCTTCTATGGGAGCTATCGGGAAAATTCCAACGGTTTTGTCTTAGTTTCGTCATTATGAATCCAACGAGACCATCCGCAAGATCGTAGCTCTTTTAATAGCTGAGATATGGCATTTTTGATGCCCATTTTTGGCCTCAAAAACGGACGTCGAAAACGACTTTTTCAGGATTTTCAAAGTGCTCTCATTCCCTTAGTTCTGCTCGGATTCTGTTATAACCCGGTGTTTTCGTGATCTAGGTGACCAGAATAAGACGTTGGTATACTTAGTTTGATTTCGAAAAAAATCAATTTTTGGTGAAAAAATTCGATACGGGGGGGTATACCCGAAAAGTGAAAAAACCCAAACTTTGAAGGTCGATATCTCGGCTTCTATGGGAGCTATCGGGAAAATTCTAACGGTTTTGTCTTAGTTTCGTCATTCTGAATCCAACGAGACCATCCGCAAGGTCGTAGCTCTTCTAATAGCTGAGATATGGCATTTTTGATGCCCATTTTTGGCCTCAAAAACGGACGTCGAAAACGATTTTTTCAGGATTTTCAAAGTGCTCTCATTCCCTTAGTTCTGCTCAAATCCTGTTATAACCCGGTGTTTTCGTGATCTAGGTGATTAGAATAAGACGTTGGTATACTTAGTTTGATTTCGAAAAAAATCAATTTTTGGTGAAAAAAATCGATACGGAGGGGTATACCCGAAAAGTGAAAAAACCCAAACTTTGAAGGTCGATATCTCGGCTTCTATGGGAGCTATCGGGAAAATTCCAACGGTTTTGTCTTAGTTTCGTCGTTCTGAATCCAACGAGACCATCCGCAAGATCGTAGGTCTTCTAATAGCTGTGATATGGCATATTTGATGCCCATTTTTGGCCTCAAAAACGGACGAAAAAGTTTTGTCTGCGCAGATTCCGGACCGTTTGTGCATTGGTCAAACTTCTGCTAGAACAAACCTAATGTGTAAGATGCTTGGATTTTAGTCCGCGGTCAATTTTTTAATATTATATTCTTTCTAAACATGGACATTTTCGAATGAAAAATAAAAAATAGTGTAAAACATGGGGTCTTACGTATGTTTGTAATGATTTCATAGATAAACTATATAAAATTTTACCATTGAAACATGTATATCATGCGACATAGGCGCACGCACTATTTAGTGCGGCATCTGCGACACATCAAAGATTTCAATAGTTCTCTAAACTGGACTTTACTTGTACATTTATATATTTAATTAATTCTCCCGTAACTGGCCATTTGTAACCAGTTGGAAATAAACCTTATTATTATTATAATCTCGTCTTATTTTTTAGATTTGCACGACGTCTCACTACAACAACAACAACTGCGACTAAACCAGTGCGGCCTCCGACCCAATTGATTCACCACCATTCACCATGATCGTCAACCCTATGGCGTCACACTCAGCCACCATAGCGTCCATAATTCCACACATCGCGACACTGGGTCTCGTGCAAAACATCAGCTCCAATCACAGCAACAACGTGACCAGCTTGGAAGCTTTCAAGCCCCATTGGACCGAACTGTTGCTTCTCATAGTAAAAGGATTCATTTTTTCCACAATAATATCGGGCGCGATCCTGGGAAACGCTCTGGTGATCATCAGCGTGCATAGACATAGAAAATTGAGGGTGATCACCAACTATTATGTGGTGAGTTTAGCGATGGCCGATATGTTGGTCGCCTTGTGTGCGATGACTTTTAACGCAAGCGTAGAACTAACCGGCGCTTGGATGTTTGGAACGGTGATGTGCGACGTGTGGAACAGTTTCGACGTGTATTTTTCCACCGCGAGCATTTTGCACTTGTGTTGTATCAGCGTGGATCGGTACTATGCCATAGTGCGCCCATTGGAGTACCCGATCACCATGACGCATCGTACTGTGTCTTTTATGTTGGCTAACGTGTGGCTGTTACCCGGTTTGATCAGTTTTATGCCGATTTTTCTTGGGTGGTACACCACTGAGGACCATTTGGTCGAGAAGGAGAAGCATCCCGAAATATGCGTTTTCGTTGTAAATAAATATTATGCCATAATATCGAGTTCGATTAGTTTCTGGATCCCTGGCACCTTAATGGTTATAATGTACTGTCGTATATATAAGGAGGCCATAAGGCAACGTAAGGCCTTATCGCGCACTTCGTCTAATATTATATTGAACTCTATCCACCAGCATAGAACCTCGTATAGGGAGAGGTACAGTGATAGATATAGTGATCAGTATTTGAATCCCGATAGTGAAATGACCACGGTGGGGCAGGTGAATGGTGGGGCGAGGAGGAGTACCAGTGCCGGTTCGGCGATTTCTTATGGTACCACCATAACTGAGTTTAATACCATGATGAATAGTCGGGATCCCGCTAAGGCCGCCACTGAATTAAATTTGAACGGTGAGTAGCCATTTTGACTTGCATTTTGAATGCTTTTTTTAATTATGAAATAAATGATTTCCTGATGATTGATGAAAAAATGACTACCCAGGTTGGTCCTTTCTCATCTTTACAAAAATTAAATGGTTTTGAATTTTAAAAATTATTTAAATATTAACGAACCAAATTAGAGTCAAAGTTTCGCACCCTCGTTGGTCTTTCTACTATGGGAATAAATATATGGTATCTATCGTATTCACAAGAAGGTATAACCAACGAATGATGAAAATAAAGACCTATGATTGAACTAATTATTAAGAACCAAATTAATTATTAAATTTAAATTGAGTTTCAAAATAAGTAAAAAAAAACAGGCTGACATTTATTTTTTATTTTACAATAATTAAATTAATTGTGGGTCAAAATTTTGCACCCTCGTTAGTCATTTTATTATAAAAATTATATATTTGTATATAAAGGTGAACCACCTATAATCTTCATAAGACTGCTTATAAACAACGAAGAAGAAAAGTAAAGACCTGTGACCGCTAAATTAAATAAAATAAAAAAAATAAATTGTTAACTTGATCTGCGGCATCTGTAGGTAATCAGTTATCATCTGTAAAGTTTGGACTGTGTATAATTTGTGTTTTATGCTTAGGATTTTAATGGATGATAGATATTTATATAGAAAAATTTAAATCGGTTTAGGCTATTTATATCGTTTCTAGCACCTGTTTTATACTTATTTGCTCAGAATATTGAGTAGAAGATCTAATGTTAAGAGCAGTAGAGTTAGTTTGTTAAAAAATAAATTTTAATTTTAATAAAGAAGGAGCTTATCCAGGTAATTTGGAATAGTAAATAGTCTGGAAAGGTGTATAAATGGCATATTTAGGAAATCGTTCTAGCTGAAATGCGAGTAGTGTTTACTTGCAATTAATCTTTGCTGCTCATTAATTTCATTTTTATTTTCATTTACAAATGATAAATTTTGTAGATCATTAGAGCTGAAATGAGAATAGTGTTCACGTGCAATCAACCTTTGCTGCTGATTTACTTCAATGATCTTTTCTAACATAAATGGGAACACATAATGTACTAAGAGTGCTAATAAGTGAGAAATTTCCACAATGTTCTCAGCAACAAATCGAATAATGCGAATAATGCTCAATTGCAAGACCATGAAGGAAAAATAGCTTTGTAGGTTAAAGGAGTTGGATGTGTATGAAAGATTTAAAGTAAAGGACGGTAGAGTCAGTTTGTTGAAAAAGAAATTTCAATTTTAATGGAGAAGAGCCTTATCCAGAGAATTTAGAATACCGAATAGCCTGGAAAGGTGTGTAAATAGCATATTTTGGAGATCATTATACCTGAAAGGTAAGTGGTGTTCAGCTGCAAGCAATCTTTGCTGCTAATTTACTTTAACGGTGACACTCCTCAGAAGGATGATCTTTGGTTTTCTAACATAAGTGGCAAACGCACAAGGTAATCTCGAGAGGCCAATATGTGGAACAACTCTAAGATGATTTTTGTAGAAAAACCCATAATATTCAATTGCAAAGCCATGAAGGAAAAATAGCTTTGTTTGTTGAAAGAGTTAAATGTGTATGAAAGATTGAATCTTAAGAGAGGTAGAGTCAGTTTTATGAAAAATAAATTTTAATTTTAATGGGGAAAAGCCTTATCCAGAGAATTTAGAATTCTGAATAGTCTGGAAAGGTTTGTAAATCGCATATGTTGGAGATCATTGTAGCTGAAATGAGAAAAGTGTTCACCTACAATCAACCTTTGCTGCTGATTTACTTCAAATACGACTCTCCTTGGAAGGATGATTTTTTCTAACATAAATGGGAACACAAAATGTACTGAGAATGCCAATAAGTGAGAAATGTCTGCAATGTTCTCAGTAACAAATCGAATAATGCTCAATTGCAAGACCATGAAGGAAACATTGCTTTGTTGGTTAAAGGAGTTGGATGTGTCTGAAAGAATAAAAGTAAGCAACGGTAGAGTCGGTTTGTTGAAAAAGAAATTTCAATTTTAATGGACAAGAGCCTTATCCAGAGAATTTAGAATACCTAATAGTCTGGAAAGGTGTATAAATAGCATATTTTGGAGATCATTATAGCTGAAAGGGAAGTAGTGTTCACTTGCAATTAATCTTTGCTGCTAATTTACTTTAATGGTGACACTCCTTAGAAGGATGATCTTTGGTTTTCTAACATAAATGGCAAACGTACAAAATAATCTGGAAAGGCCATTAGGTGGAACAATTCTAAGATGATTTTTGTAGCAAATCCCATAATATTCAATTGCCAAAACATGAAGGAAAAATAGCTTTAAGCTTAAATTTAAGTGCGAAAAGTCTACAATACTCTCAGTAAAAAATCGAATAATGCTCAATTGCAAGCCCATGAAGGAAAAATAGCTTTGTAGGTTAAAGGAGTTGGATGTGTATGAAAGATTAAAGTGGGCGACGGCAGAGTCAGTTTGTTGAAAAAGAAATTTCAATTTTAATGGAGAAGAGCCTTATCCAGAGAATTTAGAATACCGAATAGCCTGGAAAGGTGTGTAAATGGCATATTTTGGAGATCATTATACCTGAAAGGGAAGTGGTGTTCAGCTGCAATTAATCTTTGCTGCTAATTTACTTTAATGGTGACACTCCTTAGAAGGATGATCTTTGGTTTTCTAACATAAATGGTAAACGCACAAAGTAATCTGGAAAGGCCAATAGGCGGAACAATTCTAAGATGATTTTAGTAGGAAATGGAATAATGTTCAATTGCAAAGCCATGAATGAAAAATAGCTTTGTTGGTTGGACCAGTTGAATATGTGTGAAAGATTAAAGGGACAAGAAAGGTCTAAAAAATACATATCTTAGAGATCATCGTAGCTGAAATGGAGGTAATGTTCAGCCACAAACAATCTTCGCTAATAATTATAAAAAAGGGGCTAAAATAAGGGGCTTGTCCAGGTAATTTGGAATACTGAATAGTCTGGAAAACCCTATAAATGATATATCTTATCGTTCATTGTAGCTGAAATAGGAGTAGTGTACACCTGTAAATAATCTTCTCTGCTAATTCACTTCAAATATTAAACTCCTTAGAAGGATGATTTTCCAACATAAGTGAGAAAACAACATATTCTGGGAAGGGCAATAAGTGGAATATTTTTAAAATGATCCCAGCAATAAATCGAATAATGCTCAAATGCAAAACTATAACGGAAAAATAATTAGTTGGTTGGAGGAGTTGGATGTGTGTGAAAGATTAAATGTTACCAGCGGTAAATTCAGTTTTCTGAATAAAAAATTTTAATTTTAATTAAGAAGGGGCTTATCCAGGGAATTTGGAATACTGAATAATCTGGAAAGGTCTGTGAATGACAAACCTTGGGGATTATCGTAGCTGAAATGGAAGGAGTGTTTACCTGCAAACAGTCTTTACTGCTGATTTACTTCAATTGTGAAATTCCCTAGAAGGATGATCTTTTTTTATATAAATGGGAACACAAAATGATGTGGAAATGCTAATACAATAGCTTTATTGGATGTGTTTGAATGAGTAAAATTTAACAGCAGTAAAATCATTAAAGCCTCATAATATTAATTAAAAAATTATTTAATTAAAGTTGAGTTTTAAAATATAGGAACAATTTATTAATTTAAATTATAAAAAAATAGGTTTATCGGGATACTCCGTAAGACGTGCTACCTTTAATGTTTTGAAACTATATCGACTCGGGTTAAGGTAGTATCACACAGAGAGCTTATGCTTCCTTAGTGTGGATGCTGTATTTTTGCTCCAAAACCGGAGTTAATGGAGCTGATTATACAAATTCGTTGTTTGCTCCTGTTCGTAATCCCTTATATTTTTTTTTTAGTTTTTCCTTTGATTCTCTGGTTGCCCTGCCTTGATGAAGCCAAAAAGCAAAAACACGTGTAGACAGGTATATATAGAATATCCCGACAAACCTATTCTTCTGCTATTTAACTCTCCGTACAATCTTTAATTTTTTTAATTATAAAATTAAATAGTCAAACCTTTGAACCATCGTTGGTCCCTAGGTTGTGTGTAAATAGGTGATTGATTATTTATGACCAACGAAGGTGAAAAATAAAGACTCTTTCGAATTTAATTGATTAAAAAAAGGATATTGAACGAGGGCTAAAGACAAAGACTTTAATTTAATAAAATCTTTGTCGCTAGCTTATATACATATTTTGAGACAAATGTTATTTATTTTATGTTCATATATACATATCGTACATAAGTTCAATTATTGACTTAACTCTGTAAGGAAATAAAATGACGCATGTGTGTATATGCAAACTAAGGTGTCTAATATATATCGATATATGAAAAGAAAGAAAATATGAAAATTTTCACTACTTTTTGAATATATCACTAGGACCGCTACCGTTTACTTAAATTAAAACTTTAAATGCCAATTTTGATCCAAAATAAGAATGTTTTTTCCGGTTGTAATTAAAAAAACCCAAATTTGCATTTTATTTTCATTTAAACCCCGAGAAAAC
The DNA here is from genome assembly GCF_022605725.1 of Anthonomus grandis grandis. Classification (NCBI taxonomy): domain Eukaryota; kingdom Metazoa; phylum Arthropoda; class Insecta; order Coleoptera; family Curculionidae; genus Anthonomus; species Anthonomus grandis. The sequence continues at coordinate 29,383,432 of NC_065554.1, forward strand.
GACGAGCACTTTGGCAAATGAAAACGCCGACTGCTCTTCACTTTTATTCAGCTGTTGTTATTGTTGTTTTGTTAAATGTTGGTATTTAAGAAAATTAATTTATATAGAGCAGAGTTTTTTTGCGGAAAATGGACGAGGCATATTTGTTTGAGATGCCTATTTTAATTACAGTTTAAAAAAAGAAAAAACTTCCATTCCAGAGGCAAAAACCTCAAACATCCTCCCACGCGCACCCTCAAGCAAAATTACCCTCCGATTCCGACTAAAACCCTAAGGTCATGCCACCGAAAGGGCAATATTTAACCCTTTTAACGAGATATAAATACAACGGTCGAGGTGTCTGCTGATTTATTTAGCCCTCTTCGTCGCCGTAAGGCATTTAATTTATCCGGCTTACAGTCAATTTAATTAATTGTTATCCCACCTAAAATAATAAGCCCTTTTGGGTTCGGATATTTATCTATGTAAAACCCCACTCTTCAAGGCGTAATCTAGTTTAGTACTTAATGGGGAAAATGAGGTTTTAATTAGGGTGCGGAAAATTGCGTTTTGATGAGTCTATAGAGGCACTTTTTGATATTTTTAGCTATTTAAAATATAACGAGCCCCTACTTATTTTAAGATGAACTCCTACATACTTTTTCATTTCATGAAGTGCAACGAACTTTTATGCTTAATTTATTATGCAGCTAGACGTACTCCAACTCGTCGTCATCATCATTATGTCTGAACAATAATGTTTTTCCGCATTTCACTTCTTTATTACTAAATGAATCTTTTTAAAATTCAGTTTTTATTACGGGAATTAACTCAATTTTTACTGCAAGATTTTATGAGTTTCAATAAAACTTGGATCTGTCGCTAAATTGTGTTTAAATTTTATCCTTCGTAGGGAAATGAATGAATGTGGAAAATTAAGTTTTTTTCAATTTTTAGATCACATTACTTGTTGTAATGTTTAGTCTTTAACACATTTTTGTTTATTAAAAATATGTATTTTCTTCACGTAATTACTGGTTTATTTTTGTGTGATTTTATTTTTTTTTTGTTAAGTGTGTATACAAATATTCAAATTGTTATGGTGAGTAGGTTCTGAGTTATAGATATTTTGTGGAATTTTTGGAAATATTTCCAAAAAAATAATTTTTTTATAAACACCCTGTACACTTTTTTAAAGAAACTTAAATAGGTGTCCAATTAAATTATATAGAGAGTGCGTATACGGATTTTCAAATTTTTATTTAGAGTAGTTTTTTAATTATGGAAATTTTATGAAATTTTTAAAAAAAAATTCTCTACACTAAGAATTGATTTTTTTTTCAAAAATTTGTGTAGTTTTTGAAAATTGCTGAATTACGTGCCCAATTAAATTATATAGAGAGTGCATATACGAATTTTCAAATTTTTATTTGGAGTAGTTTTTGAATTATGGGCAGTTTATTAAATATTTGAAAAAAAAATCTCTACTCTAAAAATTAATTTTTTTCAAAAATTCGTGTCATTTTTGAAAATTGCTGAAATACGTGTCTATAATTAAAAAATAATTATAATTAAATTATATAGAGAGTGCATATACGGATTTTCAAATTTTTATTTAGAGTAGTTTTTGAATTATGGATAGTTCATTAAATATTTGAAAAAAAAATCTCTACTCTAAAAATTGATTTTTTTCAAAAATTCGTGTAATTTTTGGAAATTGCTAAAATACGTGTTCAATTAAATTATATAGAGAGTGCATATACGAATTTTCAAACTTTTATTTAGAGTAGTTTTTGAGTTATGGGCATTTTATGAAATATTTGAAAAAAAAATTCTCTACACTAAAAATTAATTTTTTTCAAAAATTCGTGTAATTTTTGAAAATTGCTGAAATACGTGTCTAATTAAATTATATAGAGAGTGCATACACGGATTTTCACATTTTTAATTAGAGTAGTTTTTTAATTATGGGCATTTTATGAAATATTTGAAAAAAAAATTTCTTCTCTAAAAATTTATTTTTTTTCAAAAATTCGTGTAATTTTTATAAATTGCTAAAATACGTGTCTAATTAAATTATATAGAGAGTGCATATATGGATTTTCAAATTTTTATTTAGAGTAGTTTTTGAGTTATGGGCATTTTATGAAATATTTGAAAAAAAATTCTCTACACTAAAAATTATTTTTTTTTCAAAAATTCGTGTAATTTTTGAAAATTGCTGAAATACGTAGTTTAGTTAAATTATATAGAGAGTGCATATATGAATTTTCAAATTTTTATTTAGAGTAGTTTTTGATTTATGGGCAGTTTATTAAATATTTGAAAAAACAATTATCTACTCCAAAAATTGATTATTTTTTCAAATATTCGTGTAATTTTTGGAAATTGCTGAATTACGTGTCCAATTAAATTATATAGAGAGTGCATACACGGATTTTCAAATTTTTAATTAGAGTAGTTTTTTAATTATGGGCATTTTATGACATTTTTGAAAAAAAAATCTCTACTCTAAAAATTGATTTTTTTCAAAAATTCCTATAATTTTTGGAAATTGCTAAAATACGTGTTCAATTAAATTATATAGAAAGTGCATATACGAATTTTAAATTTTTTTTTTAAGTAGTATTTGAGTTATATGCATTCTATGAAATTATTGACAAAAAAATCCTTTTTCCCAAAAATCTCTTTTTCTTGACACCCTATACTCAAAAAAACACTGAAATAGTCAAATCATTTGAGAAACTTGAGAAACGTACACGAAATTTTCAATTTTTTATTTAATTCACAAAAGTCAATTCTTTAGACCTTCTTTGGTCTTTTTAATTATCCTTTTCTCAGGTAAGTTTTATCAACGAGGTAAAAAAAAATGACTTTATTAAAATTCCTTTACCTCGTTGAATTAAAAATTACTTATTTAGTCTTAGATAAAAAGAAAAGAATATAACTTTTTACAATTAATAAACTAATTGACCGTAAAAAAAATTTACATCCTCATTGGTCCTGCTACTAGGGGACTTTACTATAAATAATGAAAGTTGTCAACCTATTGTTCTATTAGAAAGTTAAAGCCAACGAAGGCCAAATATGAATCGAAGATTCTAAATAATATTAAACAAAATAATTATTAAATGTTAATGGAGATTCAAAATAAGAAAAGACAATTTTTTTTTGTAATATTTAAATTAATTGAGAGTCAACATTTGGACCCTCGTTGGTCCTTCTAGTATGGGAACTTATTATACGCAGTGCGATTATGTTTATCAGAGGTTAAAGTCAACAAAGGTAAAAAATAAAGACCTATGACTAACTATAATTTTTTTTTTAATTTAACAATTTTTTAAATCTCATAATAATAAAAACAAGATTCATTTTTAATACAGGAAAAGAATGGGCCAACTTTTGATTTTTTTATAATTAATAAAAAAATTAAGAGTCAAGATTTTTCGCCCTCATTGGTCCTTCTACTATGAGTATATGTAATGACTAGTCTACCTATAATCTTACCATCTTTATTTTTTGATTTTACCATCTTTACAAGAAGGTTATAACCAACGAAGGCAAAAAATGAAGACCCCCGATTAAAAAAAAAGCAAAAATGTATTTTATTTAATTTTCTTAAATTATTAAATTGTATTGAGTCAAATTGTTGAACCGTCGTTGGTGCTGTTATTTTGTGTAATGATTATGACCAACGAAAGTGAAAAATATAGACTTTTTAGAATTTAATTAACAAAAGCGTGACTAGAGAAAATTGTCTTAAAATTGTATATTTATTACATAAACTGACCTAAATAATTATATAAGTTTTCTTGTTTTATACAAAACAACTAAAAATTAATCATTAATAGGCATTACATTTTTTTTTAGTATATAAAGGATCAGGTAAATTGGTTTGCTCAATTATGGCTTAAAGCCCCATTTTTTCGCTTTCTAAAGACATGCCTAAAAGTAATACATAAAATGAGCTGCTTTTAAAAGAATAATTACAAATTTTGGGAATTTTCTTCCATCAATGTTAATATACTTAAAATTATTCAAGCGCGATAGACTCCTAGTTATTTTAAATCGATCTCCATTTTTTCCAAATTTATCCAATTTTTTCAGCTATCCCTATCTCATGAAAAATATACTCAAAATAAATAAGCTCAAACATAATATAATGTATATTCTTTACAAGTGGTAGCTGAATAGTTTCTTTGAACAAGACAACAATGTTTCACCACATACATCGGACAATGGGAAACTAGTCATACAGTAAAATCCTGGAATATGGTCTCAAAGATTTACCATTCAATTCAGGATTCAACAATTGAGTTCCCAAGTTGAGAGTTCAGGGAGATTCACACTCAAAGCAATCGGGTTCTCACTTTTCCTATATTCTAATCTCTCTAACCTTTAATCACTCAAAACACCTCTCACATCACCTTATTAATGTAAGGGTAACCGAAACCCCGGCAGACCCAATCAAAGCACCCCCACCCCCCTCTTAACTCGCTATAACCAGTTCTAACAAGTTATTAACTGCTTAATTTCCGGTATTAAAAGAAGTCGGCGTTTACTTCCGACATGATACCCGACCCGAACTAAGTCGGGTTCATCAATCAAACAATTCTCGCTCGTAGATACGCGCTCTGGCTGCCTCTGGCGGTTTTATAAGACGTGCGATAAATTAACTTTATAGAGGCTTTATAGTCATTAATTTTGTTCATGGGAACTGCTAGGATTACGGCTTTAATCTTTTTACTAATCTGATTTTGGCACGCTTGTGACGTCCGATTCGGTTGCATAAGATCACGTGTGTATATCGACCAATAATGTCTCATGTAAGAACGGTCTGGTCATATCTCCAAGGCGTTATTATATGAAGAGTTGACATCATGTATATATATACTTAATTGAGGTTCTATAATGAACTCATGGAGTTTTTTTAAGTTTATTTCCTACAGGAATTAAAGTCTAATTGTTCCAAGCAAATCTGCTCAGACGATAATCTTAGGGAAATTCATGAAAACTTCACAATTTAACCAAAAATCAGCAATGTTCATTATATTGCAGCAATAATTCTTTTCATAAATTGCTTCACTACTGTTGACTGAGCACACTATTGTTGTAATATTGTTTACATAAAATTCCAACAATATTTCATTTCAATTTATATTTTAATATTTCAACTGCAATATTGCGTATATACTGTTAACTTTATTTGCACCTATGTTGCACCTGCAATACTTTTGCAATATTTAATAACCGTCACAAATGCGATATATATATCAACGAAATTCGATGTGTAATATGGCAGCCATATGGCTTATGTAAGACATTTAATGATTGATTATATAGCTGATTAATTTCACAGGTATCTGCTAAATTTAGCAGAATAAAAAAAAATATATATTTATATATATATATATATTAAACAAAAAACGCAATTACACAATTTACAAGCTTTATTCCTAAATTAATTGATAATATTCTAATTGGCACTCATACAACTTAATTCATGTGTGAAGAATGGGAAAAGTGACGTAAGTAATAAATGACTTTATCCCAATATATAATATATCCTTTAACTTATTCATTACCTTTCATCAATAATATTATTAATAAGAATGAAATATTAAAATAAATAAATAAATAAATAAATATGCCTTTTATTTTTAAAATTACATAAACATAGCTGAGAAAAAAAAAACATTATTAAAAAGCTGAAAAAAAAACATTATTAAAAAAAAAGTAGCATAAACCACTGGCGCAGTCTAGTTTTGAAGAGCTACTCTACTGAACCAGAAGCTATACTTTACCATCAGTAAATAAATTAGGTAGTTAAAAAAAAAAATTATCTTAGGCAAATTAATTAGTAAATTACAATAAATTATTAATTAAATATTACAATTAGAAGAAACTAGAAGAAACTTGCATAACAAACATTAAATTTGCCAGAAAAATTGCACAAATAACAAAAGCCACTAAAAAAAATCTCCATTGGCTTGCAAATTAAATAGATGTTCCTTGAATTTTATTTTAAAAGATTGAATTGATAAAATAATTAGGTTTGTTCGTACTTTATTAAAAATATTTGCTGCATTATAAGAATATGACCTCTGAAACATGGCACTATGATGAAGTGGAACCGTAATTCTTTTAGAAAACCTTATATTTAAACCATGAACAGTGTCCCGAAAAATTAGTCTTTCTTTAAGGGAGACCGGGGAAGTTTTATTAATTTTGTTATATTTTATCAATATTGCAAATTCAATAGAAAATTAATATAAAATATAGCATCAATATAAATGAAAGATATATATATAAATTACTACAATACAGCACATACATTAATGCAATATTACAGTAAAATACCTCATGAAATATTGCCATAATGTGTTTCAGCAATGTTGCGGATGCAGTGAAAAAATTGCTGCAATATGACTGTAATAAACTAGTAATATATGTGCGCAATATTGGTGCAAGACGCAATATTGCAGATGTAATATTCCTGCAATATAATTTGCCGGCGGGGTGAGGAATTTATGAATTTTTGTGTATTCCAGGCATTTAGGATGAAAATCTATTCATTCTTCTCGGATACATAGCCCTTTCCTTTCTATACCTTTCGGGTTAGACTTTCTTTAATCGCAAATAGAGGCGACAGTTTAAGTAATATTTTCAAATTCTACATAAAATTCTGAAAATGTTGATAGGTCTTATAACCTATTTCAAATGGATAGTTTTCGAGATATAAGCAATTTAACTTGTCTTACAAGTCTGGATTTATGCTTTCTTTCAGGCAGTTAACATTGACTTTGATTTCTTTTAAATATTTCAAGACTTCTTCCAGGTATTTAAAGTAAATATTGACATTTGTCGAGACATGGTGGTTGAAATGTCTTCAAGTGCCTGGAAGAAATTCAGGAATGCCTTGAAATATTTGAAAGAAACCAAGAGTCAATGTTAACTGCCTGGAAGGAAGCATACATCCAGACCTGCAAGATAAGTTTTTCTCTTTTTTAACATTTAAATCGCTTATAACTCAAAAACTATCAATTTGAACTAGGTTATGAGACCCATTAAAATATTCAGATTTTTATGTAGAATTTAAAAATATTACTTAAACTGCCGCGTCTATTTGCGGTTAAAGAAACCCGAACCCCAAAGGTATCATGGGTTATGTATCCGAAAATAATGAATAGATTTTCATCCCAAATGCCTGGAATACACAAAAATTAATCAATACCTTAACTACCCTCAGTGCGACCTTAGTATTAAAGACTTCTACATTATTCTCTAAATGATCCACTATAAACTATTTACTTTCCACTTCTATTTCTCTTGCTATATTGGGTCTCTGATCAACTGATCTTTCATTTGCTCCAAATTCGTTGACACCTCTCACATTTTCCTTGTCAAGTGATTCTCCAGCTGGCTAATTTATCCGTCACGTTCTTCATTAATTTTCTTTTAAAGATGATTGTTACGAAATTTGAATTTACTAGCTCCATCAGGCATCATATCGATCTTCTTGTCCATAATGTCTTTATCAGTGTTCGATCTCACTTTCACTAGTTAATCATGATGTAGTAAGGTCCTTATATAATGCTGGGCAAGGTGTTGGCCATAGATCTTCTGGACAAAAATTTGGTTAAATTTTCAAGTTCTTATGAATTTTCCTGAATCACTATTTTCACGTATTATTCTTATGCAGGGTCAGTCTAAATTGGATTGACGCTTAGTTAGTTTAAAATCTTTATATGTCGCTTATTATAATTTTTTTGGTGAAAACCATAGAGACAAAGTAATTGAGATATAACAGATTTTACAATATTGTTATGGAAAATGTAATTATTTTCATAGTTTCTGTAATATTTCGCTCGTATCTTGTAGTTTAAGCTGATTAATTAGGTTTATTTAGGGTTCTACTTACGGGCCTCATTTAGGTTATATTATTATAAATTTTAGGTAGTTTTTACCTTGGAAACCATTAAACGACAGTCAACGCAAGTTAGGTTAAGGACTTTTTGAGGTTGCCAATAAATGTGTGTTTGCTCTTGAATTTCGTTACAATATTGTGGGTTTAATTAATTGCAGCTTAATAATTTGTTCACTTCTTGGCAGTATTTATTTATACTGCAGCTGAATTTTCAATTATCGGTGAGAACTTCACTTTTGTTACATAAAACTCGAGTTGAATTCAGGCAGTCAAACCCACCAGCCTGGAAGAAGAAAAAAGACAATTCGACTTAGTCGAAATCAATTTTGTACTTAAGGTAAGTGGAATTTTGTTTTTAGGAGCAGTTTATCGTGAAAAACTCTTACTCGACAAGGAACTTTTAATGCCTTCAACTGCCTGGAAGATTTTTTTAAATTTAACCTTAAACCCAAAGAGTCATCAGAAATAATGCCTCCAAAAAAAATTACAAAAAGAGAAGGAAGAAGAATGATGAGTCACTCCTGAATTTCTTCCTGGCAATTAAAGACGTTTCAGTCACTATGCCTCGACAAATGTCAATATTTACTTTAAATACCTGAAAGAAATCAGGAATGACTTGAAATATTTGAAAGAAACCAAGATTCAATGTTAACTGCCTGGAAGAAAGCATACATCCGGACATGCAAGATAAGTTTTTCTCTTTTTTAAAATTTAAATCGCTTATAACTCAAAAACTATCAATTTGAACTAGGTTATGAGACCCATTAAAATATTCAGATTTTTATGTAGAATTTGAAAATATTACTTAAACTGCCGCGTCTATTTGCGGTTAAAGAAACCCGAACCCCAAAGGTATCATGGGTTATGTATCCGAAAAGAATTAATAGATTTTCGTCCCAAATGCCTGGAATACACAAAAATTAATCAATACCTTAACTACCCTCAGTGCGACCTTAGTATCGAAGACTTCTACATTATTCTCTAAATGATCCACTATAAACTATTTACTTTCCACTTTTATTTCTCTTGCTAAATTGGGTCTCCAACTGATCTTTCATTTGCTCCAAATTCGTTGACACCTCTCACATTTTCCTTGTCAAGTGGTTCTCCAGCTGGCTAATTTATCCGTCACGTTCTTCATTAATTTTCTTTTAAAGATGATTGTTACGAAATTTGAATTTACTAGCTCCATCAGGCATCATATCGATCTTCTTGTCCATTATGTCTTCATCAGTGTTCGATCTCACTTTCACTAGTTAATCATGATGTAGTAATGTCCTTGTATAATGCTGGGCAAGGTGTTGGCCATAGACCTTCTGGACAAAAATTTGGTTAAATTTTCAAGTTCTTATGAATTTTCCTGAATATCAAACGTATTATTCTTATGCAGGGTCAGTCTAAATTGGATTGACGCTTAGTTAGTTTAAAATCTTTATATGTCGCTTATTATAATTTTTTTGGTGAAAACCATAGAGACAAAGTAATTGAGATATAACAGATTTTACAATATTGTTATGGAAAATGTAATTATTTTCATAGTTTCTGTAATATTTCGCTCGTATCTTGTAGTTTAAGCTGATTAATTAGGTTTATTTAGGGTTCTACTTACGGGCCTCATTTAGGTTATATTATTATAAATTTTAGGTAGTTTTTACCTTGGAAACCATTAAACGACAGTCAATGCAAGTTAGGTTAAGGACTTTTTGAGGTTGCCAATAAATGTGTGTTTGCTCTTGAATTTCGTTACAATATAGTGGGTTTAATTAATTGCAGCTTAATAATTTGTTCACTTCTTGGCAGTATTTATTTATACTGCAGCTGAATTTTCAATTATCGGTGAGAACTTCACTTTTGTTACATAAAACTCGAGTTGAATTCAGGCAGTCAAACCCACCAGCCTGGAAGAAGAAAAAAGACAATTCGACTTAGTCGAAGTCAATTTTGTACTTAAGGTAAGTGGAATTTTGTTTTTTTCCAGGCAATTTAGGAGCAGTTTATCGTGAAAAACTCTTACTCGACAAGGAACTTTTAATGCCTTCAACTGCCTGGAAGATTTTTTTTAAATTTAACCTTAAACCCAAAGAGTCATCAGAAATAATGCCTCCAAAAAAAATTACAAAAAGAGAAGGAAGAAGAATGATGAGTCACTCCTGAATTTCTTCCTGGCAATTAAAGACGTTTCAGTCACTATGCCTCGACAAATGTCAATATTTACTTTAAATACCTGAAAGAAATCAGGAATGACTTGAAATATTTGAAAGAAACCAGAGTCAATGTTAACTGCCTGAAGGAACACATAAATCTGACCTGCAAGACAAGTTTTTCTCTTTTTTTAAATTTCAATTGCTTGTATCTGGAAAACTATCAATTTGAAAGTGTGTAACTCTCAGCGATAAATACTTCAATTTACTAAACTAGTAATATTCTAAAATCTATTAAAGATAAAAAATAACTTTTATAGTCTTATAGAGAATCTTATACTCAATCATTTTTGTCTTCACCAAAAAAATAATAATAAGCGACATATAAAGATTTTAAACTAACTAAGCGTCAATCCAATTTAGACTGACCCTGCATAAGAATAATACATGAAAATAACAATAAAACCCGACGCATTCGTCAATTTATAAGAGCTACTTCAAATCGTACTGAAGGTACGTTTAGGTTTCTCAATTTCTGTTGTCTAACTCGCTTGGAACGCGGTGACGTAATTTTATTCACGAGAGTTTTACATATTTCAGTGGGATTTAGTATAATAATTACATAATAGTAAAGTGAACATGACGTAAGGTGTTTTTGTGTAAAACGGTGAGTAATTCGTACTGAGTATGTTTAGGAAGTAAGTTAGTTAAATTCAAATATTAGACTTTTCTTAAAATACCATTAGTGTTCACGGATTTTAGAAAAATGTTAATTTATTTCTTACTAATAACGCGTGAAAAATAAATACCCTTACTTCTAGATATTATATTCATTCATTGATATTACAGGATTTTTAAAAAAATATCACTGCCTTTCATATCTCGATGTACAATAAGTTATTCCTCCCTATACATTGAGTAATCACAACTTTTTTGACATGGCCTTTGAAGACGTGGAAGTATGTGTTTGTTCCCCTAAGAAAAAAACACCATGTTTACAAATTCCCTTACTTTTCACTACAAGGTATAAATTGCTTTTAATAATACATAACTAAGTGGAGACGCATAGTTTTCAACTCATTATAACTTTCAGTTTTACGCTTGATAGAAATCCGTTACAGAAAATCGTAATTACAAGAAGAAACTTCTCGACAACTCCACAAGGCACGAAATACTTTAATTAGAAGCTCCCTGGTGTTTTTTTTTTGCTAATTATAAAAGTTTACATAAAAGTCTATGATGGAGTTAAAAAATGGTGGAAATTGATCCCTAGCGGTTTTCTTGGGGAAAAATGGGTTTTTTTGACTAATGGTTCAGTTTTTACAATATCTCTAGTTTAGTAGAATTGGATATTCAATACAAATTAATAATGCAAAACAGGTGTATCCGTTTAGAATATTTAAAGCATGCCAAACTGGAAATTCTGGAATTCACTGAAATATTTCTGTAAGGAGTTTTTAGTGCAATACAATATATATCTATAATATCGTCCTTAGCCTCCTTTTATTAAATTATCGATATTTTGCTTTAGAATTTAAAAACTAAGAAGACTAAAAGTAACTAAGTTTACTTTAGCAAATTGAATTTTTCTCTATTCGGTCTTTGTCTTTAGCCCTTATTGGTCATGATTTTTCAATCAATTGAAGTCTATATTTTTCATCTTCGTTGGTCATAACCTGGTAGGCGAACGTCAATACAAATAAAACAAGGGACCAACGACGCTCAAAAATTTCAAGACTCTATACTATTTAATAATTTAGGAAAATTAAAAGTTGACCCGTAGTTTTCTTGTTTTAAAACTCTAATTTAAATTTAAATATTTATTTTGTTAAATAATATTTTGAATTAAAAATTATGTATTTTTAGTTGGAAATATAGGTCTTTATTTTAAGCCTTCGTTGGTCCTAAGTAACACAGTAGGCAAAGTTAATGAAGAGACCAATGACAGTTGAAAATTTTGACTCAATAAATTTTACTAATGTAAGAAAATCAACAAAAGTTGACCTATTATTTTCTTATTTTAAAATCAAATAATTAGTTTGTTCAATATAATGAGAACGCATCATTTTTATCATTTTTAAATTAAATAATATTTTTTTTAGTTGGAGCTATGGGTCTTCGTTTTTTGCCTTCATTGATTACGAGTTTTCATATATTTAATCCGTTGGTAGAAGGACCAACGAGGGTGCAAAATGATGACTCCTAATTAATTTATTAGTAAAAGCAAATATATTTCTGGATTCTGGAGTTACGTAGAAATTGAGCACTAGCGTTAATTTTTTAGGAAAAAAATTAGTTTATCCCGTTTTCGCCAGTCATTGATTGAGTTCTTACGATATATCCATAAATCTGAAATTGATAATTGGAAATTCCCAATTTCCAAAGATGCTCCAGTATTTTATCCGCCATTTATCTATTTCAATTATCTCGGCTTCTAGCTATAGCCCGGAGAAATTCAATCCAGATATAAACTTAACATTTTCCAGAGAGAAGGTTTAACGATGGTTGAACGGCACGTTTTTCCCGAAGAAAAACTGCTACATTTTCGGGTTTATATAAGGTTCAAGAGCAATTATTATACAAAATAAATAGTACAAAATAAGCAAGTTCTTCCAATTTGTACAATTTTTGCATTTCAATTGAGACACACAAACTTCTAGCCTAAGGTATATTTAGTACAATCGTCAATAAAAAAACTGAATTTCCATTTATTTGCAATAAAAAATTGCTACAATTTTTAGTGTTAAAAACTGTAGATTTTTAATCAACTATAATTTTCTTAAAAAAGCGTTTTTTTCAGGCAACTATTATCTGCAAAAAAACAGTTTTTCATTAACCCTACCCTTACCCCCCCACCCACCCCACACAGCTTACCAGTAAGAAATTGTCTTCAAAAATAATTGTTTTCCAAAATAACACGCATGAAATAACACGGTTTATTTATTTAAATTTAATATAATTTTATACATGTATATTAATAAACATTAATACAAAAACAGTGTTATTAGGTTGGATATTATGGATGCAACATGGTGATTTTTCAAAAGAATTTCTTACTGGATAAACGTTTGGGGTGGGTGGGGGGGAGTAAGGGTTGCATTGATAAAAAACAATGGTATTGCAGTAAATATATTATATTCAATATTTAATGTAATAACACTGTTTATTTAAATTTGACATAATTTTATATATATAAATATTTTAAATAAAAACAGCATTATGAAATTAGATAATATTATGATTTGAACAAGATTATATAGGTTGCCTATCCAGATATTTCTACTTGAATACCATAGGTTCAAAGTTCCAGATAGATTTTTGTTACTAACCTTGAAACCGTGACTTTCTTTCTTTTTTTCATTATAATTATGATGCTACCAAACCAAAACACGTCACAAATCTTCTATCGCCTATTTCTTTAATTACCTCCATCTCTTTTTTCATATTTTATTCTTATTCAAAGATTCCTTGAATGCCCACAAAACAAGTAATAATAACTCATCAAATTTTATTGATTGAATGATTTTTTTAGTAGTAGTAGTAGTATCGTTTCGGAGCAGAACGTGGTGGTGCGTGTGCAAGAATGACCGAAATATTGGGTGGCCATTGACGTGAATTTTATTTTGCCGTCGTTTAAGGTGATCAGTAAGAAAAAAAACGAAGAAGAAAACCAAACAACATGTGAAGAATCATTTGGATTGTTTAATCCAGATTTATTAGGGTCACTAAGCACACAAAAATCTCGTTTAATTATTTAAAAAGTCAAACGTTTGTACCCTCGTTGGTCTCTTTATTGTGGAAATATGTTATATGTAAAATTGGTTGCCTAGGGTTTTTCTAATAAGAAACATTTGATTAGTGATAAAAAATTATATATATAATACAGAATATTAAAGAAGAATATAATCATTTAGTTTTCGAATAACAAAAAGTCAAATTCTTGCAGCCTCGTTGGTCTCTATGTCCCGATATGAAAATTCATTGTTAGTTGCCTATGATAAATATAATGAAGATAGAGGCCCTTGAGGGATAGAAATAAAGCCTTTAAAACAATTGGAGTATGAGTAAAAACTTCCAAAATAAGAATGCATGTTTTATTTCAAAATAGAAATGAATGTAGAAAGTCAACTTCTTGCACCCTCGTTGATCTACAATTCTTTATTTTGTATTACAAGTTGCTTATAATACACATAATAACAGCATAGGGATCCTTGAGGGCTAAAAACAAAGACTTTTAAAAAATTATTGCAGATTGCTTAAGATATAGGTTATGTCATTTAATTCTCAAGACTCGACTTGAATTAACTTAATAAGTCAAAATTTATTTAATTTAAGAATTTGAAAACTCATTATTAATATATTAAATACTCAATCTGCAACTTTTATCACAGTGAAAATTAATTGAGAGAATTAAACATTTTCCAGAGAGAAGAATTAATAATGGTTGAACGGCACGTTTTTTCCGAAGAAAAACTGATACATTTTCGGGTTTATATAAGGTTTAAGAGCAATTAGTATACAAAATAAATAGTACAAAATAAGCAAGTTCTTCTAATTTGTACAATTTTTGCATTTCAATTGAGACACACAAACTTCTAGCCTAAGGTATATTTAGTACAATCGTCAATAAAAAAACTGAATTTCCATTTATTTGCAATAAAAAATTGCTACAATTTTTTTAAATTTAATTATAAGTGTTAAAAACTATAGATTTCTTATCAACGATAATTTTCTTAAAAAAGCGTTTTTTTTCAAGTAACTATTATCTGCAAAAAAAACAGTTTTTCAATAACCCTACCCTTACCCCCCCACCCACCCCACACAGCTTACCAGTAAGAAATTGTCTTCAAAAATAATTATTTTCCAAAATAACACGCATGAAATAACACGGTTTATTTATTTAAATTTGATATAATTTTATACATGTATATTAATAAACATTAATACAAAAACAGTGTTATTAGGTTGGATATTATGGATGCAACATGGTGATTTTTCAAAAGAATTTCTTACTGGATAAACGTTTGGGGTGGGTGGGGGGAGTAAGGGTTGCATTGATAAAAAACAATGTTATTGCAGTAAATATATTATATTCAATATTTAATGTAATAACACTGTTTATTTAAATTTGACATAATTTTATATATATAAATATTTTAAGATATAGGTTATGTCATATTTAATTCTCAAGACTCGACCTGCGTCAACTTAATAAGTCAAAATTTATTTAATTTAAGAATTTGAAAACTCGTTATTAATATATTAAATACTCAATCTGCAACTTTTATCACAGTGAAAATTAATTGGAGCAGAGACTCGTTGGCTCAAATTAACTGCTTTAATTGGTAATTTTTAATCAATTAGAGTGACTTAATTTTGACAGCTAGCTTAACAATATAATACAACAAGGCTTCTCTATACTTAAAATGGCCTATTTTTATTTTAGTTAATTCCTAATTTAAAAGTCCTCCTTTAGAACTCGTCCAGAATTAGTAGGAAATGAGAAAGTTGTTTCGCCTCTGGCCGGTTCCTGCCGTAACGAGTTGATTTCAGTTGCAAAGTGCAGTTCGAGTTATTTCTGATGCGACTGTCACTTGCCAGAGGCACGTACTGATTTATTTGCACTCTGTTAATGTAAACTCAGTCGGTTGCAGATCGAGACACACGACCTACTTTATTTACAACCAACTCGTGAATATTAAATGGCAGTTTGCTTAATTGAAATCATTGGTTAGAGGAGGTACAACTGTTTTAATAAGTTTAGTATATGCACATAAGTCCTTTGTATATATGCTAAAATTAAGCAGTTTTACTTTTTCAGTGAGAGAAACGTTTTAGTGCGGCAGGCGGTCCAATTGGTCTTTCCGAATCTTTTGTCGATAAGAAAAATAAATAATTAATGCGTAAACCGATTGTAAAACATGAGAAAAAAAATCCTTCAACGTTTCAGTGTAAAATAGAAATAAAATCGCGAAAACCATTTTGTCTGAGCTTGCCACAAACATTTACGTAAAAAAAGGAGGTAAAAGTTCACTTTTTGACATTCTACCGCATCTCATCTCTCAGAAACGTCGTGAATCATTTTAAAAAGTTACTTTTCTTACTTCGTTAATCCGTTTACAAATGATAGGCATAATTTCATAGCGATCGTCAATGATTCCTAGGTCTGAGATAAGGGTTTATGTGAAAAAAGGGGGTAAAAGTCCACTTTTTGACATTCTACCGCATCTCACCTCTCAGAAACGTCGTGAATCATTTTAAAAAGTGACTTCTCGTACTTCATTAATCCGTTTACAAACGATAGGCATAATTTCATAGCGATCGTCAATGATTCCTGGTTCTGAGATAAGGGTTTATGTGAAAAAAGGGGGTGAAAGTCCACTTTTTGACATTCTACCGCATCTCACCTCTTAGAAACGTTGTGAATCATTTTAAAAAGTTACTTTTCTAAATTCTTTAATCCGTTTACAAACGATAGGCATAATTTCATAGCGATCGTCAATGATTCCTGGTTCTGAGATAAGGGTATATGTGAAAAAAGGGGGTAAAAGTCAATTTTTTGACATTCTACCGCATCTCACCTCTCAGAAACGTTGTGAATCATTTTGAAAAGTCACTTTTCTTACTTCGTTAATCCGTTTACAAACGATAGGCATAATTTCATAGCGATCGTCAATGATTCCTGGTTCTGAGATAAGGATTTAAGTGAAAAAAGGGGGTAAAAGTCCATTTTTCGACTTTCTACCGCATCTCACCTCTCAGAAACGTTGTGAATCATTTTAAAAAGTTACTTTTCTTACTTCATTAATCCGTTTACAAATAATAGGCATAATTTTATAGCGATCGTCAATGATTCTTGGTTCTGAGATAAGGATTTAGGTAAAAAAAGGGGGTAAAAGTCCATTTTTTGACTTTCTACCGCATCTCACCTCTCAGAAACGTCGTGAATCATTTTAAAAAGTTACTTTTCTTACTTCATTAATCCGTTTACAAACGATATGCATAATTTCATAGCGATCGTCAATGATTCTTGGTTCTGAGATAAGGATTTAAGTGAAAAAAGGGGGTAAAAGTCCATTTTTTTACATTCTACCGCATCTCACCTCTCAGAAACGACGTGAATCATTTTAAAAAGTTACTTTTCTTACTTCATTAATCCGTTTACAAACGATAGGCATAATTTCATAGCGATCGTCAATGATTCCTGGGTCTGAGATAAGGATTTAGGTGAAAAAAGGGGGTAGAAGTCCATTTTTTTATTTTCTACCGCATCTCACCTCTCAGAAACGTCGTGAATCATTTTAAAAAGTTACTTTTCTTACTTCATTGATCCGTTTACAAACGATGGGCATAATTTCATAGCGATCGTCAATGATTCCTGGTTCTGAGATAAGGATTTAGGTGAAAAAAGGGGGTAAAAGTCCATTTTTTGACTTTCTACCGCATCTCACCTCTTAGAAACGTTGTGAATCATTTTAAAAAGTTACTTTTCTTACTTCATTAATCCGTTTACAAATGATAGGCATAATTTTATAGCGATCGTCAATGATTCTTGGTTCTGAGATAAGGATTTAGGTAAAAAAAGGAGGTAAAAGTTCACTTTTTGACATTCTACCGCATCTCATCTCTCAGAAACGTCGTGAATCATTTTAAAAAGTTACTTTTCTTACTTCGTTAATCCGTTTACAAATGATAGGCATAATTTCATAGCGATCGTCAATGATTCCTAGGTCTGAGATAAGGGTTTATGTGAAAAAAGGGGGTAAAAGTTCACTTTTTGACATTCTACCGCATCTCATCTCTCAGAAACGTCGTGAATCATTTTAAAAAGTTACTTTTCTTACTTCGTTAATCCGTTTACAAATGATAGGCATAATTTCATAGCGATCGTCAATGATTCCTAGGTCTGAGATAAGGGTATATGTGAAAAAAGGGGGTAAAAGTCCATTTTTTGACTTTCTACCGCATCTCACCTCTCAGAAACGTCGTGAATCATTTTAAAAAGTTACTTTTCTTACTTCATTAATCCGTTTACAAATAATAGGCATAATTTTATAGCGATCGTCAATGATTCTTGGTTCTGAGATAAGGATTTAGGTAAAAAAAGGAGGTAAAAGTTCACTTTTTGACATTCTACCGCATCTCATCTCTCAGAAACGTCGTGAATCATTTTAAAAAGTTACTTTTCTTACTTCGTTAATCCGTTTACAAATGATAGGCATAATTTCATAGCGATCGTCAATGATTCCTAGGTCTGAGATAAGGGTTTATGTGAAAAAAGGGGGTAAAAGTCCACTTTTTGACATTCTACCGCATCTCACCTCTCAGAAACGTCGTGAATCATTTTAAAAAGTTACTTTTCTTACTTCGTTAATCCGTTTACAAGCGATAGGCATAATTTTATAACGATCGCCAATGATTCCTGGTTCTGAGATAAGGATTTAAGTGAAAAAAGGGGGTAAAAGTCCATTTTTTGACTTTCTACCGCATCTCACCTCTCAGAAACGTCGTGAATCATTTTAAAAAGTTACTTTTCTTACTTCATTAATCCGTTTACAAACGATATGCATAATTTCATAGCGATCGTCAATGATTCCTGGTTCTGAGATAAGGATTTAGGTGAAAAAAGGGGGTAAAAGTCCATTTTTTGACTTTCTACCGCATCTCACCTCTCAGAAACGTCGTGAATCATTTTAAAAAGTTACTTTTCTTACTTCATTAATCCGTTTACAAACGATGGGCATAATTTCATAGCGATCGTCAATGATTCCTGGTTTTGAGATAAGGATTTAGGTGAAAAAAGGGGGTAAAAGTCCACTTTTTGACATTCTATCGCATCTCACCTCTCAGAAACGTCGTGAATCATTTTAAAAAGTTACTTTTCTTACTTCATTAATCCGTTTACAAACGATGGGCATAATTTCATAGCGATCGTCAATGATTCCTAGTTCTGAGATAAGGATTTAAGTGAAAAAAGGGGGTAAAAGTCCACTTTTTGACTTTCTACCGCATCTCACCTCTCAGAAACGTCGTGAATCATTTTAAAAAGTTACTTGCCGTACTTTATTATTCTGTTTACAAACGATGGGCATAATTTCATAGCGATCGTCAATGATTCCTAGTTCTGAGATAAGGATTTAAGTGAAAAAAGGGGGTAAAAGTCCACTTTTTGACTTTCTACCGCATCTCACCTCTCAGAAACGTCGTGAATCATTTTAAAAAGTTACTTTTCTTACTTCATTAATCCGTTTACAAACGATATGCATAATTTCATAGCGATCGTCAATGATTCCTGGTTCTGAGATAAGGATTTCGGTGAAAAAAGGGGGTAAAAGTCCACTTTTTGACTTTCTACCGCATCTCACCTCTCAGAAACGTTGTGAATCATTTTGAAAAGTCACTTTTCTTACTTCGTTAATCCGTTTACAAACGATAGGCATAATTTCATAGCGATCGTCAATGATTCTAGGTTCTGAGATAACGATTTAGGTCAAAAAAGGGGGTAAAAGTCCACTTTTTGACATTCTACCGCATCTCACCTCTCAGAAACGACGTGAATCATTTTAAAAAGTTACTTTTCTTACTTCATTAATCCGTTTACAAACGATGGGCATAATTTCATAGCGATCGTCAATGATTCTTGGTTCTGAGATAAGGATTTAGGTGAAAAAAGGGGGTAAAAGTCCATTTTTTGACTTTCTACCGCATCTCACCTCTCAGAAACGTCGTTAATCATTTTGAAAAGTTACTTTTCTTACTTCATTAATCCGTTTACAAATGATAGGCATAATTTCATAGCGATCGTCAATGATTCTTGGTTCTGAGATAAGGATTTAGGTGAAAAAAGGGGGTAAAAGTCCACTTTTTGACTTTCTACCGCATCTCACCTCTCAGAAACGTTGTGAATCATTTTGAAAAGTCACTTTTCTTACTTCGTTAATCCGTTTACAAACGATGGGCATAATTTCATAGCGATCGTCAATGATTCTTGGTTCTGAGATAAGGATTTAGGTGAAAAAAGGGGGTAAAAGTCCACTTTTTGACTTTCTACCGCATCTCACCTCTCAGAAACGTTGTGAATCATTTTGAAAAGTCACTTTTCTTACTTCGTTAATCCGTTTACAAACGATGGGCATAATTTCATAGCGATCGTCAATGATTCCTAATTCTGAGATAAGGATTTAAGTGAAAAAAGGGGGTAAAAGTCCACTTTTTGACATTCTACTGCATCTCACCTCTCAGAAACGTCGTAAATCATTTTGAAAAGTTACTTTTTTTACTTCATTAATCCGTTTACAAACGATAGGCATAATTTTATAGCGATCGTCAATGATTCTAGGTTCTGAGATAAGGATTTAGGTGAAAAAAGGGGGTAAAAGTCCACTTTTTGACATTCTACCGCATCTCACCTCTCAGAAACGACGTGAATCATTTTAAAAAGTTACTTTTCTTACTTCATTAATCCGTTTACAAACGATGGGCATAATTTCATAGCGATCGTCAATGATTCCTAATTCTGAGATAAGGATTTAAGTGAAAAAAGGGGGTAAAAGTCCACTTTTTGACATTCTACCGCATCTCACCTCTCAGAAACGTCGTAAATCATTTTGAAAAGTTACTTTTTTTACTTCATTAATCCGTTTACAAACGATAGGCATAATTTTATAGCGATCGTCAATGATTCTAGGTTCTGAGATAAGGATTTAGGTGAAAAAAGGGGGTAAAAGTCCATTTTTTGACTTTCTACCGCATCTCACCTCTCAGAAACGTCGTTAATCATTTTGAAAAGTTACTTTTCTTACTTCATTAATCCGTTTACAAATGATAGGCATAATTTCATAGCGATCGTCAATGATTCTTGGTTCTGAGATAAGGATTTAGGTGAAAAAAGGGGGTAAAAGTCCATTTTTTGACTTTCTACCGCATCTCACCTCTCAGAAACGTCGTGAATCTTTTTAAAAAGTTACTTTTCTGACTTCATTAATCCGTTTACAAACGATATGCATAATTTCATAGCGATCGTCAATGATTCCTGGTTCTGAGATAAGGATTTAGGTGAAAAAAGGGGGTAAAAGTCCATTTTTTGACTTTCTACCGCATCTCACCTCTCAGAAACGTCGTGAATCTTTTTAAAAAGTTACTTTTCTGACTTCATTAATCCGTTTACAAACGATATGCATAATTTCATAGCGATCGTCAGTGATTCCTGGTTCTGAGATAAGGATTTAGGTGAAAAAAGGGGGTAAAAGTCTATTTTTTTACATTTTACCGCATCTCACCTCTCACAAACGTCGTGAATCATTTTAAAACCTTTTTTTTCTTATTTCAGTAATCCTTTTACAAATGATAAGCATGATTTCATAGTGATTCGTCAACGATTCCTGTTTCTAGGATAAGGTTTTAGGTCAAAAAAAGGGAGTAATAAAAGTTAATTTCCATAAAATTTGGATATTGGTTGAAATTCCAGAATATATCATTTCGATAGCAATTATCTGGAGCATACCGAAGATTAGTATAATTGCTTTAAAATTACAGCATTCAGGCAACAAAAAAATTCGGAATATCTAATTAACTTTCATAAATATTGTTTTATGCGTACCCTATAAATATTGTTTAAGATACAAAGTGATCATTTTGCCAGAGTTTCTACCGCATGATTTTTGGCGTTCAAAGGCAATTTTTAACGAAAATTATTTAGTCATTTTTCTAGGCTTTTTAAACACAGGGTATCAGTTGCCTTGAGTTAAAGAGCTTGAATTAAGTGCATCAGTCTCAGAACTTCTATCAGTCACTTATTCCAGGAATTTAAATTACTTAAAAGTTACTTACAGGCATCAAGTATGACTACTATAGTAGACATAAAATATACAAAATTATATCAAGTCTAGAGTAATAAATAAATGTATAAAATTTTTGACAATTTCATAAAAAATGCTTTCGAAAATTTTTTTTGGTGTGATCGAGGAATTGACGCTCCACTAATATTTAGAAGTTTTTAACAATTAAATTTAATTGCTCTTAATAAGGATTGCATGTATGTATGTACGATTTTTCAAAAGTCTAACATTTTTTGATTTTTTCAATTTTAATAAAGTAAAGATAAAAAGAGGTTAGAGCAAGTGGTTAAAATTACAGAAAAAAAAATGCGTGCAGAAATATTCCCCATTTTAACTTGCATCCCGGAATGTGTGTCAAGGATCAGCAATGTCAAATTTATGGGATAATTCATAAAGATAACCGGAGGCTCGCGTCCCGACGTCTCAAGGGAACTAAATAATAGAGGAATCGTTCCACGTGGCGTCGCGACGCCCCGCCGTCCAATTTAACCTATTTACGCCTCCGGATAACCAAAGAGATAATCAGGGATTTTTTTTCTTTTATATTCGTGTGAATTCAGTTTAAAATTTTCACTTTATAAGTTAATTAGTGTAGTGAAGTTTTTTTTTAGGGTCAGTACTGTTCTTCTCTGATGAAGACAATAAGATGAGATGTAGATGTAGAGTTGTAATTTTATTTTAATGAATTTTTCCTTTTACCTTGATTTAGTATTAATCGAATCAGCGGTACAATAGCCCCGGAAAATGGACAATTTCCAACAAAAGGGCCATTACCCCACGGTAATCTGAAAATCCATTATTGACGAAGCAATAAAAGTCTTATTAAAGAAAAGTAGGGTTCCTTTATGAATTAAATGGTCGCGCTAAATTACGAGTTTTTTAAAAAATTTACATTGAACTAGGAAGATTATTTTGTTCGGAAACTCTAAAGTAGAATTCTCTAATTAAAATGATCAAATACCCAAGTTAGCGTTTTTTGAGAAAGAGATGATTTTTTCCAAAAATTGAAACGTATACATTTAATACACATATTTTTCTTTTCAACGTCCGTAGCCTGATTACATAAAAAAAACATGAAATAGTGGTTCAGTCATTTTATTGAATAAAATTGTGTTCAAATTTGTATCTCACTTAGGTTCAGAGATATGCCCCTAAATCAACAACCAAAAAACTTAGAAATTTGAGCAAATTTTTTCAAATATATAGAAACTTGATCGAAAAATCCTCTGCTTCAAAAAGGCCCATTATCCCACCGAAATCTCTAAAATCCTAACCAGTGTTCCTTCACAAATTAAATGTTTTATTATTTTTAAACTCCCTCCTTACAGCCCTCTCGTGTTAAAATTCACTTATCTCTCAAGGTAAGAGAGCCGAATCGATGATGGCGGACGCTAAGTTTTTAATGTGAAAGCGCGGTAAGCCTTGGAGAAGGTCAAATCGAAGGACCTTAGCACTATTTTTAGTCGCTTACACGCTTCCCCCCTTTACCTCACCGCCATTAAGGTTTTGTCGAAATTTCTATATACACGAAGGGCAATAATAATTCGCACGCTCATTTATGGGAAAACGTAAACAGGATTTTGCCATAACACGCAATTTTAAGGGTGTTTTTCAATTATATTAAGGATGTTTTTTGTCACCGAATTAAGCGTCTCAAATGCAACTGATATCTTGAAAACCTTAAGTAAAATTACTTTTTACTTACAGGCATTTATAGTTGCCTTAGAACACTTGGAAATGAATTACACTAATTAATTAATTAAAGTCATATTTCATATAATTAGCCTCAACTTAAAGGTTACTTAACTTGGAGTGCCAGGGCAAGATAGCTTGTTGCTCATTTAAAACCACTATGGGACACTTTAGGGTAGCTATAGAGTAATCCAGGTTATTTTGAAATGATTAGGACCTGCAAGGTTGTATTTGTATTTTATTCAATAATTTGGGATCAAGTTTAATGAGGTCTTAAAAGGCATATGTGACAATTTAGACTAACTTGAAATAGGTTCGGGCAACTCAAGTTGCTTTGAGCAACGTTGTATTTTACTGTTTGAAAAATTGTAAATAATTTCCACTGCTTTGGAAACCCTTGCTCAGATGTCTTGGATTTTAAGGTGGAATCATAAAATAATTGAATTAAATTAAAATTTTGATATGTACCTTTCAAAATATAGAATAAGTAACTACAAATTATAATATACAGAGTGTTCTATAATTCACCAACCAAGACTTGAAGCATGAAGTTTGTTCACTTTTGTAGTTTTTTTTTTTAAATACACAGAAGGGAATATCTGAATGTTTTATTGAGCCTCCCTTAATATATTGAGTCTGTATACAAGAAAACTTATTTTTCTCTTAAACCGCATTCAAATTTCCAGTTTTTCCAAATAATATAAAAACCAAAATAATATATTCATGAACAACTCTGGGGGGAAACTTTGGAAAAGTTTCACATATATCCTAAGGCTTAGAAACTTTGTTTATAAATAAAGTTTGATTTACAAGGGAGATTTGTTTAAGACTTTATAAAAAAAATTGTTATAAAATAAATCACATCGGTTGACTGGGAATTTAAATAAAATAAATTTAATACAGTATTTTAATATTGCTAAATCCGAATCGAAATTAAATGTTGTTCCGTGGTAAATAAATGTATTAAAAAGCATTTGGTTTATATTATTCGTTATTAAATAACCATTGGGGCTTATTAAAATTTCTATATTTAATATATAATTTTTTTATGTATCTGTCCACTTAAATATCAAAGCTGTGATATGTAAATGTTAAATCCTTAATACTATAAGTCACTACAGTATTTACTTTAACTGAATGAATTTTTGAGCTAAAAAGTCATGACGTATCACAACGTTTCGTACGTTTAATTCATCCTCAGAGATTGCTTTTAATTTGCGTTAAGGAATTTTGAAAATATCTTTATTGGTTGCAGAGATGCGATGAAATATATGTCTAAAATCGTAGAATTTCAAACTTTTTTCCTTAAAATCTCAAATTGGCTGATTTACAAAAATGCGTATACTTTTAATAGTTTTTGAGGTATAAAAATCGTTGGTACCTCAAAATATGTATCTCGCAGCACCACGTCTTTAAGTAAAAATCTTTTGCAAAAACCTCTATTTTTTTTTTAAATATCTAAAGAACTGTAAAATTGGACAAATAAAAATAGATGTTGTTATAGAATCATTTTGGATGAACGAATTTTTGAGCTAAAAACTCATGCCGTATCACAACGTTTTGTACGTTTAATTCATCCTCATAGATTGCTTTTAATTTGCGTGAAAGAATTTTGAAAAAATGATTTTTTATGCTCAAGAAACAAGGCAAATGATATCTTTATGCCAAGAGTCTAAGGGTTCACTTTTTTCCATTTTACTCAAAAACTATGCAACCTGCAAGAAAAACTCATAAGACTTTTTTAAAGTGAATCAAATTCCCTATAATTTGATATGCATTACGCCTAGGAACTAAGCAAATATTTTATTCGTGCAAAAAAACTAGGGGTACGTAACGGTTCAGTTTTTCCCAATTTACTGGAAAACTATGCATTTTCACGAGGAAACTCATAAGACACTTTTTAAAGGAAATTTAATTTCCCTTCATTTGATATGCGTTACAACCCTCAACGATTTTTTATGCTCAAGAAACAAGGCAAATGATATCTTTATGCCAAGAGTCTAAGGGTTCAGTTTTTCCTATTTTACTCAAGAAATATGCAATTTCCAGGAAAAACTCATAAAACTTTTTTAAAGGGAATTGAATTCCCTGTAATTTGATATGCATTACAACTATGGATAAAGTAAATAAATTTTTTGCGCAAAAGATCTAGGGGTACTTAACGGTTCAGTTTTTTGCCATTTACTGGAAAACTGTGCATTTTCACGATGAAACCCATAAGACACTTCTTAAAGGGAATTTAATTTTCTTTCGTTTGATATACGGTACAACCCTCAACGATTTTTTATGCTCAAGAAACAAGGCAAATGATATCTTTATGCCAAGAGTCTAAGGGTTCACTTTTTTCCATTTTACTCAAAAACTGTGTAACCTGCAAGAAAAACTCATTAGACTTTTTTAAAGGGAATTAAATTCCCTATAATTTGATATGCATTACACCTAGGAACTAAGCAAATATTTTATTCGTGCAAAAAAACTAGGGGTACGTAACGGTTCAGTTTTTCCCAATTTACTGGAAAACTATGCAATTTCACGAGGAAACTCATAAGACACTTTTTGAAGGAAATTTAATTTCCTTTCGTTTGATATACGTTACAACCCTCAATGATTTTTTATACTCAAGAAACAAGGCAAATGACGTCTTTATGCAAGATGCCAAGGGGTTCAGTTTTTCCTGTTTTACTCAAAAACTATGCAATTTCCAGGAAAAACTCATAAGACTTTTTTAAAGGGAATTAAATTCCCTATAATTTGATATGCATTACGCCCAGGAACTAAGCAAATATTTTATTCATGCAAAAAAACTAGGGGTACGTAACGGTTCAGTTTTTCCCAATTTACTGGAAAACTATGCATTTTCACGAGGAAACTCATAAGACACTTTATATAACTATTATATTTAATGGTTGCACAGATTCGACGCAATATGAGTCTAAAAATGTAAAATTTAAAATTCCAAATTGGCTGATGGAATCCTTGGTACCTCAAAATATGTATCTCGCAGCGATACGTCTTTAAGTGAAAATCCTTTGTAAAAATCTCAAAAAAAAATCAAAACATCTAAAGAAATGTAAAATTGGATAAAGATAAGTGGAGGTCGTTAGACTCACTTTGGCTAAGCGAATTTTTAAGCTAAAAAATCATATCATATCAAAACGTTTCGTACGTTAAATTCATCTTCCGAGATTGCTTTTGATTTACGTGAAAGAATTTTGAAAATAGCTCTTTTGGTTGCAGAGATACGCTGAAATATGAGTCTAAAATCGTAAAACTTAAAATTCCAAATGGGCTATTTTACAAAAATGCGTATACTTTTAACAGTTTTTGAGGTACAAAAATCGTTAGTACCTCAAAATATGTATCTCGCAGCGCTACGTCTTTGAGTGAAAATCTTTTGTCAAAAATCTAAATTTTTTTTAAAATTATCCAAAGAAATGTAAATTTGACAAAAAAAAAGGAGAAGTCGTTATAGAAGCACTTTGGATGAACGAGTTTTTGAGCTAAAAAATCATGCCGTATCACAACGTTTCGTACGTTAAATTCATCCTCAGAGATTGCTTTTAATTTGCGTGAAGGAGTTTTGAAAATATCTCTTTTGGTTGCAGAGATACGCTGAAATATGAGTCTAAAATCGTAAAACTTAAAATTCCAAATTGGCTATTTTACAAAAATGCGTATACTTTTAACAGTTTTTGAGGTACAAAAATCGTTGGTACCTCAAAATATGTATCTCGCAGCGCTACTTCTTTGAGTGATTTTCTATTACTTCATTGATCTAAAACAGTTTTTAGTAGCCAAATTCAGTCTGAAGAAATCAGCCTGGGTAGATTAGAATTTGCTAGTAAAGATTTCATTAGTTCAATGCAGTCAGCGGGTGGTATACTGGGAAAAAGATTTTTCACATCTAAGGAAATTAATATTGCATTGTCTGGTATATATATGCCTTTTAAAAAATTAGCAAATTCGACGGAATTCTTAGTGGAAAAACAACTTCAGAAGCCTGTTACCTCTCTTAAGACCCCATTCAACCACGAAGAAAGTTTATAGCAAGGAGAGTCTACAAAAGATACCGCTGGTCTAATTGGCAGTCCTTCTTTATGAACTTTAGGTAGCCCGTAAAAAAGAGGAGTTCTAGGGTTCATAGGACAAAGAGCCTCCTTTCTAATATTAAAAAACTCCAAGGTTAATAAAGATCTATCGAGAACACCTTTCATTTTTGTAAAAAATTTTTGAATTACTCTAAGAAAATGCATATTGTTTAAAGGTTTGTCAAGGTTCTTTCCTACTGTATCGGAAATAATATAAAAATTTCTGTTTTTATATTATAGCTCTCATTAATCAAAAAATTTTGTATTCAGGCTATTTATATTTTAAATCCATAGATTTTTTAAAAGAAAATAAAATTTGTTGTTTTGGCACTAGTTTATACTATAAGTCATATAAGTCACTACAATCACTTTGGCTGAACGAATTTTTAACCTAAAAAATCATTCCGTATCACAACGTTTTGCACATTCAATTCATCCTCAGAGATTGCTTTTTGATTTTAATTTAACGGTTGCAGAGATACGCTGAAATATGAGTCTAAAATCGTAAAACTTAAAATTCCATATTGGCTATTTTACAAAATTGCTTATACTTTTAAGAGTTTTTGAGGTACAAAAATCGTTGGTACCTCAAAATATGTATCTCGCAGCGGTACATCTTTGAGTGAAAATCTTTTTTAAAAATTTCAATTTTTTTTTTAATTATCCAAAGAAATGTAAAGCTTGACAAAAAAAGGAGAAGTCACTTCATCCTTCATCCATCACTTTGGCTGAACGAATTTTTGAGCTAAAAAATCATGCCGTATCACAACGTTTCGTACGTTCAATTCATCCTCAGAGATTGCTTTTAATTTGCGTGAAGGAGTTTTGAAAATATCTCTTTTGGTTGCAGAGATACGCTGAAATATTTTACAAAAATGCGTATACTTTTAACAGTTTTTGAGCTACAAAAATCGTTAGTACCTCAAAATATGTATTTCGTAGCGCTACGTCTTTGAGTGAAAATCTTTTTTAAAAATCTCAATTTTTGTTTTAATTATCCAAAGAAATGTAAAATTTGACAAAAAAACGTAGAAGTCTCTTAGTGAGAAACTACCCACATCTGTTATCCAACCGTTTGGACAAACTTTAGATCTGCTAGAATTTATTTAAAAAAAAAGCGCGGCAGTCTGGAATATATATTTGTTGTGAGCACTCGTGTCTTATTTATAAAATTTTGGTCGTTTACATAATGTTTAAAGTTTATTTTGGCATTTTAATATAAATTAATCTTACCCGATTGACACTCTGTACATCTCGGTTCCTCTAAATCGTTTATTAACCAATCAATTTCCACTACTTATACGTGAATATTATCATTCTTGTTAATCGATAAATAGCATTACTCGGTAAAGCTATTAAGCGGGTAGTGGTAGCGAGTCCCATCCGGCGATTCAGGTGGGTAACTGTCAATTACCCGCTAAATAATGGCACTTTTCACGAGAAAAAAAAAAACCGTAAAGTGTTTTGAATTACCGTTGAAACCCAATTATCGACTATTTGCCGTGGACGTAATTAGGTCAGAGCCGCAGCAGCATCGTCCGTTACACAAGTGGGTACATATTATACACTAAAATACGCTGCTCTATGTTTGATGTATCACATTATTTTGGGAAATTATTATTAGAAATTATATTTGAGTTAAATAAACATTTTAGCCTTAACAGCGAAAAGAGCACTTTAACTAAAATGGCAAATATGTGTATACTATTTAGTGAACCCCCTTTTTATACCCTCGTTGGTCGATAATAAAAAGAATGTGATCAGTGACATTGACAGATCACATTTCCTACTATAACATGCCAACATAATTTGATGAAAAAGTGACATAAACTGAAGGTTTTATGAGGAATAAACAGGATGGTTGTGAAATGAGGGAGTTTTTTATAAATGTAAACAAGATTTTTAACCTAAAACTGGAGCATAAGTATGGGGCCAATGTGACTTCCAATCTAAACTATTAAGGGAATGAATCTGCCTATTTGTTAAATCAGTTTGCGATTTTAACAGGGGTGAGTTATTCTAGGGGTTCTTTTTAGTGAGGATATAGAAGGATAAAGCCCTGGCATTACTTATTAGCATATTAAACCCTAGCTGGCTTTAGGAGGTTTACAGGAGATGTTCAAACAAGTAACTCATTTGCAAATATGGAATTATTCATTGCAGCACCTGCTTGAATACAAGACTTGTCACAGAAAGTTGAGTTTCCTCGAACACTTATTAAAGTCAAGATAATTATTAGCCAAATTTACAAGTTACTTTTCTCACTTCATTAATCCGTTTATAAACGATAGGCATATTTTCATAGCGATCGTCAATGATTCCTGGTTCTGAGATAAGGATTTAGGTGAAAAATGGGGGTAAAAGTCCACTTTTTGACTTTCTACCGCATCTCACCTCTCAGAAACGTCGTGAATAATTTAAAAAAAATACTTTTCTTACTTCATTAATCCGTTTACTAATGATAGGCATAATTTTATAGCGATCGTCAATGATTCCTGGTTCTGAGATAAGGATTTATGTGAAAAAAGGGGATAAAAGTCCACTTTTTGACATTCTACCGCATCTCACCTTTCAGAAACGTCGTAAATAATTTTTAAAAGTCACTTTTCCTATTTAATTAATCCGTTTACAAACGATGAGCATAATTTCATAGGGATTGTCAATGATTCCTGGTTCTGAGATAAGGATTTATGTGAAAAAAGGGGATAAAAGTCCACTTTTTGACATTCTACCGCATCTCACCTCTCAGAAACGTCGTGAATAATTTTAAAAAGTTACTTTTCTCACTTCATTAATCCGTTTATAAACGATAGGCATATTTTCATAGCGATCGTCAATGATTCCTGGTTCTGAGATAAGGATTTAGGTGAAAAATGGGGGTAAAAGTCCACTTTTTGACTTTCTACCGCATCTCACCTCTCAGAAACGTCGTGAATAATTTTAAAAAAATACTTTTCTTACTTCATTAATCCGTTTACTAATGATAGGCATAATTTTATAGCGATCGTCAATGATTCCTGGTTCTGAGATAAGGATTTATGTGAAAAAAGGGGATAAAAGTCCACTTTTTGACATTCTACCGCATCTCACCTTTCAGAAACGTCGTAAATAATTTTTAAAAGTCACTTTTCCTATTTAATTAATCCGTTTACAAACGATGAGCATAATTTCATAGGGATCGTCAATGATTCCTGGTTCTGAGATAAGGATTTATGTGAAAAAAGGGGATAAAAGTCCACTTTTTGACATTCTACCGCATCTCACCTTTCAGAAACGTCGTGAATAATTTTAAAAAGTTACTTTTCTTACTTCATTAATCCGTTTACAAACGATAGGCATAATTTCATAGCGATCGTCAATGATTCCTGGTTCTGAGATAAGGATTTAAATGAAAAAAAGGGGGTAAAAGTCCACTTTTTGACATTCTACGGCATCTCACCTCTCAGAAACGCCGTGAATCATTTTAAAAAGTTACTTTTCTTACTTCAATCTTCCGTTTACCAACGACAGGCATAGTTTCATAGCGATCGTCAATGATTCCTGGTTCTGATATAGGGATTTAGATGAAAAAAGGGGGTAAAAGTCCACTTTTTGATTTTCTACCGCATCTCACCTCTTATAAACGTCGTGAATCATTTTAAAAAGTTACTTTTCTTACTTCATTAATCCATTTACAAACGATAGGCATAATTTCATAGCGATCGTCAATGATTCCTGGTTCTGAGATAAGGATTTAGGTGAAAAAAGGGGGTAAAAGTCCATTTTTTGACTTTCTACCGCATCTCACCTCTCAGAAACGTCGTAAATCAATTTAAAAAGTTACTTTTCTTACTTCATTAATCCCTTTACAAACGATTGGTATAATTTTATAGCGATCGTCAATGATTCCTGGTTCTGAGATAAGGATTTAGTTGAAAAAAGGGGATAAAAGTCCACTTTGTAATTTTCTACCGCATCTCACCTCTCAGGAACGTCGTGAATCAATTTAAAAAAATACTTTTCTTACTTCATTAATCCGTTTACAAACGATAGGCATAATTTCATAGCGATCGTCAATGATTCCTGGTTCTGAGATAAGGATTTAGGTGAAAAAAGGGGGTAAAAGTCCATTTTTTGACTTTCTACCGCATCTCACCTCTCAGAAACGTCGTAAATCAATTTAAAAAGTTACTTTTCTTACTTCATTAATCCCTTTACAAACGATTGGTATAATTTTATAGCGATCGTCAATGATTCCTGGTTCTGAGATAAGGATTTAGGTGAAAAAAGGGGGTAAAAGTCCATTTTTTGACTTTCTACCGCATCTCACCTCTCAGAAACGTCGTGAATCAATTTAAAAAGTTATTATATATTATATTTATACTGTTAAAGGGCCATTTGGTTCTTCCAGGCAATTGAACAGTATTTCTGTCCTTTTTCTTCCTTATTCCAAAAATCGTTTGGTCCTTCTTTAAGGCTATTAAAGACATTTTGTGTCTCTCTTTTTTAGGCTTTAAAGTCATTTTTTCTTCTGGAAAATGAAAGAGCCTCTCTGTCTTACTTCCAGACTGTTAATTAGTTATTTTGTTCTTCCAGGCATTTTAAGACTCTTTCTGTCCTTATTTCAAGAAGTTATAAAAGTGTCTCTGTCCTTCCAGGCAATTGACAAGTATTTCTGTCCTTCTTCCAGGCAGTTAAATAATGTGTCTATCCTTCCTATAAGTAGGAGAGTCTTGCTGTCCTTATTTTAGACAGTTGAGAAGTCGTTATCCTTCTTTCAGGCTTGTATAATCTCTGTCTTATTTATATATGTCTCATATAACTCTGTCCTAATTTAAGCCTGTAAATTAGTCATTTTGTCCCTCTTCTAGACACTTAAAAACTCTTTCTGTCCTTCTTTCAAGTAGTCTACCCTATAATATCCTATAAACTCAATAGAAAATAAATTAAGAAAACATAAGGGATCTTCAAGGGTTATAAGGATCGATCGATGCAGTCCCGGTGACTCGTTCAGAGGTTTATTTTTCTATTTTTCCGACTGCCAGGGCTGAAAGTAAATTGCCCCGAATAATGCGAAAGGGGGAGCAACCGGGAATACTGATTGCAACTACAAAAAGAAATGGCGGGAGTTCGCACCTCTCGCCTTTTATATGCCCGGTTTAACATTGACTCGTATATCCGGGTTTGTTCCGGGATAGATAAAAGATAAACTTCTTTTAATTATATTGTAAATAACAAATGAGGAACTTTTTACATACGAGCTTTCCACTAACAACTAAAACGTGGCTTTATAAATAAATTCGTTATTGTAATATCAAGTAAAACTTTCAAGGGAATTTTTCCTTTGTTTGCCTCATAAAATAAATCGAGAAACGATAGTTAAAAAGTTTTCATATATGGTTTATCGGATAGAGTTTGGGGTGCTTGGAAAACACGTCGGGGTAATAGAAAGTTCCTACCGGGTGCTTTCGAAAGTTTCGCCGCAAGCGTTTTAGTTAGGATTAAAAGTGGGATGCGAGTGGGTTTGTTTGGGATAGCTTAGTTATTTATGTTTATTGGATTTTTAACTTAAGACCGAATTGTTAGCGAAGGAATGCAATAATGTACATTTTTGATATACCTTATAAAACGTAGATAGGTCTAAAGAGATGGTGGACTTTTACTCACTTTTTTTACCTAAATCCTTATCTCAGGACCAGGAATCATTGACGATCGCTATGAAATTATGCCTATCATTTGCAAACTGATTATTAAAGTAAGAAAAGTTGAAAAAAAAATTTTTTTTTGATTTTTTTTTATAATTTGATTGCCCGAAAAGCTTTGAAAAAGTGTGATAAATTTTTTTTAAATAATGTATCAGAAAAAAGTTATAGAATAATATTTAACCGTATATTGAAAAATAAAAAAAGTGTAACAGATTTTTGAAAAATTAAATAAATTTTTGAGTGAAAAATTTGAAATTTTTTTTTTGGGAAAAAAATTGTTTTTTTTTGGAAATTAATAAAATGCCCGAAAGGCGTTAAAAAAAGTCTTATAAAACTTTTTTGTGGAATGTATCAGAAGAAAGTTATACCGAATTTTACTAAAAAAATATTCATAATGGGAAAATGTTCATAATTTTGGTTTTAATTTTTTCTAGTAAACTAGTAATTAGAAAAAAAATTGTTAAAACAAAAGTTGTTTAGAATTTCAATGCGCATCAGATGCAATAGAAAAATAATTTTTAGGTCCAAGAGTGTTCTAGAAAATTGGCAAAAACCTTTTAACAGTTCTTCCTTATTTTCTCGAAAACTATTGGAAATTTTGAAAAAAAAAATTAAGCATTAGAACCGCAATCAAATATAGAACAAATTGTAAAGAATAATATTTAACCGTAAATTGAAAAATAAAAAAGTTATGAAAGATTTTTGGAAAATTAACTGAATAATTTTTTCAGTGAAAAATTTGAAAAAATTTTTTTGGAAAAAAAAAATGTTTTTTTTTTGAAATTAATAAATTGCCCAAAATGCGTTAAAAAAGTCTTATAAAACATTTTTGTAAAATATATCAGAGGAAAGTTATACCCAACTTTATTAAAAAAAAATCTTCGGCAAAAAATCGTAAGGATACACATGAGAAAATGTTCATAATTTTGGTTTTAATTTTTTTTTTCTAGAAAACTAGTAATTGGAGAAAAAAATGGTTAAAACAAAAGTTGTTTAGAATTCCAGTGCGCATCCGATACAATAGAGAAATAATTTTTAAGTACAACTGTATTCCAGAAAATTAGGAAAAACCATTTAACAGTTATTCCTTATTTTCTCGAAAACTATTGGAAATTTTGAAAAAAAGAATTAAGCATTAGAACCGCAATCAAATATAGAACAAATTGTAAAGAATAATATTTAACCGTAAATTGAAAAATAAAAAAGTTATGGAAGATTTTTGGAAAATTAAATAAATATTTGAAAAATTTTTTTTGGAAAAAAAATTGTTTTTTTTTTTTTTTGGAAATTAATAAATTGCCCAAAAGGCGTTAAAAAAGTCTCATAAAACATTTTTGTAAAATGTATCAGAGGAAAGTTATACCCAAATTTATCAAAAAAAAATCTTCGGCAAAAAATCGTAAGGATACACATGGGAAAATGTTCATTATTTTTGTTTTTATTTTTTTTCCTAGAAAACTAACATTTAGAGAAGAAAATTGTTAAAACAAAAGTTGTTTAGAATTTCAATCCGCATCAGATACAATAGAGAAATTATTTTTAGGTCCAACATTATTCCAGAAAATTGGAAAAAACCATTTAACAGTTATTCCTTATTTTCTCGAAAACTATTGGAAATTTTGAAAAAAAAAATTAAGCATTAAAACCGCAATCAAATATAGAACAAATTGTAAAGAATAATATTTAACCGTAAATTAAAAAATAAAAAAGTTATGGAAGATTTTTGGAAAATTAAATAAATATTTGAAAAAATTTTTTTGGAAAAAAAATTGTTTTTTTTTTGGAAATTAATAAATTGCCCAAAAGGCGTTAAAAAAGTCTTATAAAACATTTTTGCAAAATGTATCAGAGGAAAGTTATACCCAATTTTATTTAAAAATAATCTTCGGCAAAAAATCGTAAGGATACACATGAGAAAATGTTCATAATTTTGGTTTTAATTTCTTTTTCTAGAAAACTAGTAATTGGAGAAAAAAACGGTTAAAACAAAAGTTGTTTAGAATTTCAGTGCGCATCCGATACAATAAAGAAATAATTTTTAGGTACAACTGTATTCCAGAAAATTAGGAAAAAACATTTAACAGTTATTCCTTATTTTCTCGAAAACTATTGGAAATTTTGAAAAAAAAAATGAAACATTAGAACCGCAATCAAAAATCGAACAAATTGTAAAGAATAATATTTAACCGTAAATTGAAAAATAAAAAAGTTATGGAAGATTTCTGGAAAATTAAATAAATATTTGAAAAATTTTTTTTGGAAAAAAAATTGTTTTTTTTTTTGGAAATTAATAAATTGCCCAAAAGGCGTTAAAAAAGTCTTATAAAACATTTTTGTAAAATGTATCAGAGGAAAGTTATACCCAACTTTATCAAAAAAAAATCTTCGGCAAAAAATCGTAAGGATACACATGAGAAAATGTTCATTATTTTGGTTTTAATTTTTTTTTTCTAGAAAACTAGTACTTGGAGAAAAAAACGGTTAAAACAAAAGTTGTTTAGAATTTCACTGCGCATCCGATACAATAAAGAAATAATTTTTAAGTACAACTGTATTCCAGAAAATTAGGAAAAACCATTTAACAGTTATTCCTTATTTTCTCGAAAACTATTGGAAATTTTGAAAAAAAGAATTAAGCATTAGAACCGCAATCAAATATAGAACAAATTGTAAAGAATAATATTTAACCGTAAATTGAAAAATAAAAAAGTTATGGAAGATTTTTGGAAAATTAACTGAATAATTTTTTCAGTGAAAAATTTGAAAAAATTTTTTTGGAAAAAAAAAATGTTTTTTTTTTGGAAATTAATAAATTGCCCAAAAGGCGTTAAAAAAGTCTCATAAAACATTTTTGTAAAATGTATCAGAGGAAAGTTATACCCAACTTTATCAAAAAAAAATCTTCGGCAAAAAATCGTAAGGATACACATGGGAAAATGTTCATTATTTTTGTTTTTATTTTTTTTCCTAGAAAACTAACATTTAGAGAAAAAAATTGTTAAAACAAAAGTTGTTTAGACTTTCAATCCGCATCAGATACAATAGAGAAATTATTTTTAGGTCCAACATTATTCCAGAAAATTGGAAAAAACCTTTTAACAGTTTTTCATCTTTTTTTCAAAAACTACTGTGAATATAGAAAATTTTCTTTTAGCATTATACTTCTAATCAAAAATAGAATAAATCATAAAGAATAATGTTTACCCATAAATCAAAAAATTAAAGAGTTATGGAGGATTTTTGAAAAATTTGAAATACACAAAAACACCTGTCACTATCCCTCTGGTTAGGATATTGGTGATGTATTTAACAAAAGCAAATGCAATTGTAGAACCTCTCAATGATTTGGATATTAGACAACCTGATTGGATTATTATTTCCAAAAATTTTTATAACCATACTAAAAGGGTAAAATTAATTGGAAAGAATGTGTCTGATTATTATTTAACACAATATTCTTCTCTATTATATTTTTTTAATGTTCAGTTTTCGTGCTTTTCAATGTTTTTATATTTTTTTCTCCTTGCAAACTTATGCATTTTGTATACTTTTTTTGATACCAGTTTTTTGTATGAAGCCATTATGCCAAATAAACCATATTATTATTATTATTATTATTATATTATAGTATAGCACATTATTCTATTACATATTACCCTTTTATATTACATTCAGAATATTAAGAGAATAGATCTAGTGCAATTCAATGACGATGGGATTTACTTTTGCTAATGTTATCTATACGGGAACACCTATTTTCTGTCTCTCTTCAGCACACAAATTTACATACCGTACATCCCGGAATATTTCGCAATATATCCCGAAAGTAATATTCCCTCTTGTTTCCTCGGACGTATTATTAAATAGGGATCTGGCGGCGTCCCGTGACGCATCCGCACCGGGATAAAGCAAAAGTAAAATATTTGAACGTGCCTATTTTTGATCCTACATTATTACTAAGAGTATTTCCTTTCGTTTGCTTTTTTTTACAAATTATTATGGTGAAAGAAAATCGAATTTTTGAGCAACAATATTAATTTCACCGGATAAGCCCCTAATGATCCTTTAAAGAAACCAGGAAAACGGAGAAGAATGGGAACATGTTCATTTAAAAATAAATATTGGACTAACCAAAGAATCCTCGGGTTATTTACGGGAAGTAGCGGATGAAAAGAGTGAGAAAACCCTCAAATTTCAAGAACCTTTTCGAACAAAATCTCCCCGCATTCGAACCGAGGCCAAATTGAATTTCAGATGAATAATGCGCGGTGTAGAATGCAGCTGATAAAGAAAATAATTGGATGCAGCTCGTATTTTTTTGCATGAGGATTCCTTAGGGCCTTTTAATTACGTGAACAATTTAAATTAAATAGTATGAACTCAACGCTTTGTCTGTCAGTCAGAAGGTCGATGTTTTTTTAGAGCATTTCGGATGGAAAAAGGGTCAAAAGCAAATAATCATTTAAAATGTATCGGTTGTTAAGATGTTAGAAGGACGATGGTTTTATTTAAAATTGATGGTATTTCCATTTATTTTGAAATTAACGTTTTCCAGGCAATTGGATGTGCGTTTTCCAGACAAGATTCTTTTTTTGCATGACAGTAATTTTTTTTTTGTAA
Source organism: Anthonomus grandis grandis (assembly GCF_022605725.1). NCBI lineage: Eukaryota > Metazoa > Arthropoda > Insecta > Coleoptera > Curculionidae > Anthonomus > Anthonomus grandis. Next base: position 29,421,400 of record NC_065554.1, read on the forward strand.
ATATTTTAAAAATCCTAGAACAAATTGAATGGGTGGATTTGCCATAGAAGGTTTTTCTATTTTCAAGAATATATTTTTTTATCCCATCAAGTTAAATTTTTTTTTTCGTTAAAATTATGTTTTAAAAATTCTGGAAAAAAATTACAAATATTAGTTTGGCATAAAAAAATTTTTTTTTTCAATTTTGTTTCTTAGGAAAACTTTTAGATTCCTCGAAGTTTTCATTAAAATAAATATATTATATATAGTTTTCAATTTTTGTAAATAAGCATATTATTAATTAATTGATTTATTATTAATTATTGGCTTTTTCCAGGCAAAAGCCCAAGATTTCCAGCCTCTTTCAACTAGTTTTGTCCGGAAAATTTTAATAATTTTTTAAAATTTTCTACGTTTTCTATTTAAATTGTATTTACGGTTCTGGAGTAAAAAATAAATGAATACTCATAGTTTTGCCTCGTTCTTTTCAAGATCTTTTAAAATGCATGATTTTTTCCAGGCAGTTCAAAACAGGCCTTTTCCAGGATAATTTTTGCATTTTAATAAATTAAAATAATTTTCCTCGTAAAATCCAGAGATTTTGAAAAACAATTTCAGTTTTTTCCAGGCACCTTGTCAAGGAGAATATGTTTCGTCTTTAAATCCTGGCATGGGAATTTTTTTTTATTTGTCTAATTTTTGAAATAAATAATTTTTTTCAGGCTTTTTCCAGTTGAACTTTAAGGTTTTTTTAGGGAAACCTTTACGTTCCATACAGTCTTTATTTATTTCAAAAATCCAATTTGCTTTCTATGAAGTTGAAAGACCAAGAAGATTTTTGATATTCTAGATATTTGAAATAAATATTATATTCCAGGTAATTGGAATTTTCACCGTTGTCTACTTCTTCCAGGACATGCTAGGAATATTTATTAATACTAAAAATAATAAGAATACTTTTCCAGGTATTCCAAGTCAGGCAGCTTTTTCAGGAATATTTTTTTGACATCCAATTAAATTAAAACATGTTTTTTTTAATCCTGGAAAAAAACAGGATAAGTGGTTTGGCAAAAAAATATTTTCATATTCCAGGCTTGCTTGAGCTATATAATTTTTTTCGAGAAATTAAAAGGCAAATTTCGTACCGTTCCAGAAATATATATTTATTTTTTTACCCTATAAAATGCATTACTTGTTATCCTTAAAATTATGTTTTAAAAATTCTGGAAAAAAAATAGCAATTTGAAATATTTTTTCATTATTGCCCTTTTTCCCAAACCAGTAGACCAAGACGTCAAACTGCTTTCAACTAATTTTGCCAAAGATCTTTTAATAATAATAATTCCTCTTCAAATGCTTTGAACAATGTTGAAAAAAAGTTAAGATGCTCATAAAAATTCTAAGCAATTTCGATTTAAGACAAATAAATAATTTTAAATTTTAAAAATATTGTCTGGAATGCCTGGAAAATATATTTTTTTAAACATGTTAAATGCCTGGAATAAATAAAAGAAAAAAATATACTTCAAAACCTTGAATTTATAGTTTTGCATTGCAATTGCATTCTAATAAATTAAAATAATTTTCCTCGTAAAATCCAGAGATTTTGAAAAACATTTTCTGCTTTTTCCAGGAGAATATGTTTCGTCTTAAATCCTGGCATGACAATTTTTTTTATTTGTCTACTTTTTGAAATAAATAATTCTTTCCAGGCTTCTTCCGGTTGAACTTCAAGTCATAACCTCCAAAAAAATGGAAAATTGTTACCGTCATTTTTGACTCCCTGACAAATATTTTTATTAAAAAACTAAATTTTAATTGTTATGTAATATAATAATTATTATAATTGGCATTTTTGTCCTTAAGGTCCAAAGAAAATTCTTACCATGATATTGGACTTCTTGTAAAATATTTATAATTAAAAAAATTAACTTGAATTTTAATTTGTATAATAAAATTAAATTTTCTTAACAATTTACTGGAAGTTTAAGCAATTTTGGACAATTTTTAAGAGAGTTATGGGTGTTTTTGTCCCTAGGGTCTAAAAGAATTGCCACATTGTTACCATCATCTTTGACTTCCTGTAGAAATTTTTTTATTAAAAAAATTAACTTGAAACTTTATTTTTATAATAAAATGAAGTTTTTTTATTAATGTGCTGAAAGTTTAAGCAACTTTGGACAATTTTTAAGAGAGCTATGGGTATTTTTGTTCCTAGGGTCCAAAAAAATTACAAAATTGTTACCATCATTTTTGACTTCCTGTAAAAAATTTTTTATTAAAAAAATTAACTTGAAACTTTATTTTTATAATAAAATTAAGTTTTCCTAATAATTTGCTGGAAGTTTAAGCAACTTTGGACAATTTTTAAGAGAGTTATGGGTATTTTTGTCCCTAGCGTCCAAAACAATTACCACATTGTTACCATTATCTTTGACATCCTGTAAAAGATTTCTTATTAAAAAATTTAACTTAAAATTTTATTCTGTAATAAAATTAAGTTTTCTTAACAATTTTGAACAGTTTTTAAGTGGTTTATAGGTATTTTTGTCATAACCTCCAAAAAAATAAAAAATTGTTACTATTACGATCATTTTTGACTCCCTGTAAAAATTTTCTTATTAAGAAATTAAATTAAAATTTAATTTTCTGTAATAAAATTACGTTTTCTTAACAATTTATTGAAAGCTTGAGTGATTTGGAAATTTTTTTAAGGGAGCCATTGGCATTTTTATCTTCAAAGTCCAAAAAAATTATAAAATTGTTACCATCATCTTTGACTTCCTGTAAAAAATTTATAATTAAAAAAATTAACTTGAATTTTAATTTTTATAATAAAATTAAATTTTCTTAACAATTTGCTGGAAGTTTAGGCAACTTTGGACAATTTTTAAGAGAGCTATGGGTATTTTTGTCCCTAAAGTCTAAAAAAATTACCAAATTGTTACCATCATCTTTGATTTACTGTAAACAATTTTTTATTAAAAAATTTTTATTAAAACAATTTTTTATTAAAAAAATTGTTTACAGTAAAAAACTTGAAATTTTATTTTTATAATAAAACTAAGTGTCCTTAATAATTTGCTGAAAGTTTAAGTACCTTTGAACAATTTTTAAGAGAGTTATGGGTATTTTTGTCCCTGGGGTCCAAAAGAATTACAAAATTGGTACCATCATCTTTGATTGCCTGTAAAAAATTTCCTATATAAAAAAATTATCTTGAATTTCAATTTTTATAATAAAATTAAGTTTCCTTAACAATTTACTGGAAGTTTAAGCAACTTTGGACAATTTTTAAGAGAGCTATGGGTATTTTTGTTCCTAGGGTCCAAAAAAATTATAAAATTGTTACCATCATCTTTGACTTCCTGTAAAAAATTTATAATTAAAAAAATTAACTTGAATTTTAATTTTTATAATAAAATTAAATTTTCTTAACAATTTGCTGGAAGTTTAGGCAACTTTGGACAATTTTTAAGAGAGCTATGGGTATTTTTGTCTCTAAAGTCTAAAAGAATTACCAAATTGTTACCATCATCTTTGATTTACTGTAAACAATTTTTTATTAAAAAAATTGTTTACAGTAAAAAACTTGAAATTTTATTTTTATAATAAAACTAAGTGTCCTTAATAATTTGCTGAAAGTTTAAGTACCTTTGGACAAATTTTAAGAGAGCTATGGGTATTTTTGACCCTAGGGTCCAAAAAAATTACAAAATTGTTACCATCATCTTTGACTTCCAGTAAAAAATTTTTTATTAAAAAAATTAACTTGAAACTTTATTTTTATAATAAAATTAAGTTTTCTTAATAATTTGCTGAAAGTTTAAGCAACTTTGGACAATTTTTAAGAGAGTTATGGGTATTTTTGTCTCTAGGGTTCAAAAAAATTACAAAATTATTACCATCATCTTTGATTTACTGTAAAAAATTTCTTATTAAAAGAATTAACTTGAAACTTAATTTTTCTAATAAAACTAACTTTTCTTAACAATTTGCTGAAAGTTTAAGCAACTTTGGACAATTTTTAAGAGAGCTATGGGTATTTTTGCCCCTAGGATCTAAAAGAATTACAAAATTATTACCATCATCTTTGACTTCCTGCAAAATATTTCTTAAATAAAAAATTAACTTAAAATTTTGTTTTTTTAATAAAATAGGATTTTCATAACATTTCGGTGAAATTTTGAGCAACCTTGGACCATTTTTGAAGCAGAAATGGGTATTTTTATCCTTATATACATCCAAAAATTGAAAAATTGTTACCATCACTTTTGAATACCAGTGAAAAATTCCTTATTAACATGCAAAATGACCCGCATAATGAGGGGTTTTGTAGGTCAATTACGGCCCGAGTTATTGCAGTTTAAAGTGGCATAAAACTACGAACCCCTATATTTTTTTTTCTGTAATAAATTCCTATATGTTAATAATTTTGATAAGCGAGAAGCATTGGTAGAGGGACAAACCCCTAGATATTTAATTACCAACCCTTATAAACAAAAAAAAAAGTACAAACCTCCAAATATTTACTAGGCACCCTTATAAATATTTTTTTATATAATTTTGAGCTTTATTTATTAATTTGTCAATAGATACGAGCCCCTCGATATTTCTTTAGATCTACTCTTTTTTTAAGCATAACATTAGTTTTTGATAACTTTGCTCCTAATCAACCTAAAAACAGACTTAAACCCTCATTTTGTAGATAATTTATTGGGCTATTTATTATTTCATTTAACAATAAAAAAGCCGTTAAAGGTTTCCTTGGATATACAACCGTTTCCGAGCTATTGCGTAGTTTTTCAATTGATTGGAAAATATCTTGATACTGTCAATGGCTTTAAAAAATCTAAATATTTTAAGAACCTACCTAACAATTTCATTGATTTTAGTTTCATTTTCAAAATATTCAAAAAGGTTTTAGAGTTATTAAGGAGTAAATATTTATGAAAATATTTTAAATAAATAATATATTAAATTACAATTTGAAAATATTGTCCTTCGCTCATTTTAATAAATTTCGAATTTTTACCAATTACCGTAAACTACTTGCAATAATTGAAGTAGAATTTTACAGCCATATAATAAACAAAACTCTCACTCCAGTTTCTATTATGTCACCGATTTTATTGGCATATTAGCTTAATAAAACCATCGACGTTCTATCATCTTTAGAGGACCATTATTCATTAATTTTATCAAAAAAAAAGTAATTTATCCCCCTAAATTCTTCTTTCATTTTAATATTCTTTCAAGCGCAAAATCTGGCATTAAGAACCAAAAAAAAAACGTATATAGTTAATCCCACTTTATATTGCAAAAGAAATGCCCGGATTACGCCTTGTTCGTGGCAACTTTTTCGATTTAATAAAGCAATACAATTACCATAGATTTACATACTTCCATTGGATATTATGAGAATTTCCTCGTGTTATTTATCATTTTATCAAATTTGGATACATTAGATCCATAGAAAAATATTAACTGGCATTCGTTTATTTTATAAAATATCAGTTTTAAGCTGCTTTAATCCGAAATGACTCGTTTCGTAATTTTAACTATTTCAGGTATAATTACGTTTTAATTTCTGATGCCGCATCTATAAATAAAATAACATAATAAATTAATTTAATGGTATTGCCGTATAAATTAGTTGTTTAATTTTAGGGGTAATGGCTAATGGTAAATACTAAAATAATATAAAATATATTACGTAATAGATGGTTATTTACATTTTAAAGGTAGAATTTTTTAAAGCAAATTAAAATAATTTTCTTAATACAGTAGAGTCTCGATAACGTGAACTAATTAGGGATGACTGTGTTCATGTTTTTGAGGAGTTCATGTTACTGGATAAAGTTAATCGCATGATAAAATAACACGTATATGTACTTTGAATATATATGTTATACAGTTAGTAATAAATAGTTGAAAATGTATATGTTTATACATGGTATAAAGAAAAATATATTTATTATATAGGTAAGTATATGTATGTAAGTAAGTACAATGTACATTATTTATATTTAATCCGTTGTTTTTAGAAAAAAGTTATCTAACTTTGTTTGACGGATACGTTGTTTGTTTGAAAGAATAGTTGCACATTCACGTAATTTATGTAAAGACTGAATATCCTCAAAGTCGGCATTGCTTTGCTCCGCCCATTCTAGACCTCTGTTGAATATACGAACTGCCTCAATATGACTTTAATCATAGCCTGAGAAACCTCTGGATCTTGATCCTGTTCGGTTTCTGAATCATTAGACACTGCAGTACAATTCTCATCGTGTTCAACGAAGTCATCTTTATTTCATTCTTCGATATCTCCACGTTCGAAGTCTTGCCCTGGATCAATTTCTTCTAATAAATTGAGGTTAGTCTCTACAATGCTATTCAGGCTTAGCAATTCTTGACGAAGAGTTGCCAAGGGTATTGTGTCTTCAGGATCATCATTGCTTTGGCTTTTGGAAAATATTTTTTCCAAAACTTTTTAATGGTTGCTGGTTCTAATTTATTCCATGGTCGTGATAAGTTTAAAATAGCATCCCTGAGGTTGTATTGTTTGATAATGACATTCATGTCCTTAGATTTATTAGCTACAACCATTGCCAAAAACATGGAGCGATAATGCAGTTTAGTCAACCTAATAACGTTTTGGTCCATAGGTTGAATTAAGGTTGTCACATTGGGACGCATATACATAACTTGAATTAGTCCATCATCAGATAAAAGTTCCTCTACTGGGGGATGACTGGGGGCATTATCCAATAAAAGAAGTGCTTTCTCTGGAAGACCTTGTTTCTTCAGAAACTTTTTCACCTAAAATTAAAACAAACTTTTAGTTTTGAAATGTATAGCTATGGCAGGAAATTTACCTCAGAAACAAAAATTTCTTTGAACCATTGCTTAAAAATTCCGGCTGTCAGCCATGCAGATTGTGAGTTTTTGTAGTGTACAGGAATGTAAGAGTTCTTAAAACTTCGTGGTTTTTTAACTTTCCCTATTACCAAAGAAGTCAATTTATGTAGTCCAGTCGCATTTGTACATGCTAGAAACGTTATTCTTTCTTTGGCTGTTTTTCTTCCAGGGGCATTATTTTCTTCACTAGATACGTAAATCTTTCGGGGTAAAAGCTTCTTCGGTTTCATCGGCGTTGTACACTTGGTTATAGTCTAAGTTTAGGTCCTTAATTTTTTCTTCAAGTTTACGTAAGAATGGTGAAACCACCTCGGGCTGAGAAGATAGTTTTTCACCAGTTATTATTAGGAAGCGTATGCCAAATCTTTTCTTGAACTTTTGCAACCACCCCGAGCTCGCAGAAAAAGTGGAATTTTTGTCGTACAGTTTTTCGTGAAAATATTTGTGTTTCTCTTTTAAAATTAAACCACTTATTGGAGCATTCCTCTCTCGTTGTCGCAAAAATCACTTATACAAAGCTTTGTCCATTAATGGATATTCAGAAGGTCTAAGACAGGCAACTGTTGAAGTAATTTGGTCTTTTTTCTTCTTAATTGCACACACCGTGGATTTGGCTATTCCATACTTTTTTGCTAAAAATATAACTCCGCAACCTCTACTAACATCGGATAAGAGTTAGGGGGCTTTTTTTTCTAGAGTTAAATAATTTACTTTCTTAGTAGACATCGTGCTTGTTTCGTATTGATCGGTGAACAAACACTGAATGAGACGCAAATTTCATATCTCTTCCAAACATGTGCAAACAAGATATACAATTTGGCGACGATAGGGAACATAGCAAATGCCGCTTAATGCCTACGGGTAAAACGATATAAATATTTTTTTGTTCACGTTATAAAGTCAAGATATTTTTGGCGTTCACGTTTTAGAATAGGCTGAATACCAATTAGGCTGTTCACGTTTAGGGATGTTCACGTTATCGAGACTCTATACTGTACATGCATCAGATTAATTTAAAAGAAAACAGGAATCATACGACAAAAAAAGATTTTTTAAATATCTTTTTAAGTGCCCTAGTTAAACGGTTTTCAAAATTTTTTTGCCGGGCACTTTCACCACTTATCAACACATCTTTACCTCAGGAGGTAGTAGTAGTCACGGTATTATAGGGTAACAAGATGACAAACTTCTAGGAATGTTTTTTAGTTATTAATTATATTTTTCAGTTAACTTAAGAAATAATTTTGACTGTTTGGAAAAAATGGCTTTATATTCCAAAACTATAAATTGAAATGGCTTTAAATACTGTTCAAAGTTTAAATGTCTGGGGTTAATAAAAAATTGATTAAATTTTTGGATACAATATACTATTTCTACCCTAAAAAATTAGAGCATACAAACAAATGCTTGAAAATCCTGGAACAAATCAGTCTTTTCAATAAATGATTTTATATTCCAGGAAAAAAAAAAACATTAACATGGCATCACATTAAATTTAGTCTGAATAAAATTCATCACTTCTAAAACAAATATTTAGAGTACACCAAGAATAGCTTTTAAATTAGAGGATTCACACAAAAAAAGAATTTTTCAAATATCTCCTAAACTGCCCTAGTTAAACGGTTTTAAAAATTTCCTTGCCATGCACCTTCACCATTTATCGACACATCTTCACCCCCTTATATCTCGGAGGCTATTAAACCTATTTTTAAAAAATGTTCACGGTATTATAGGGCAAGGAGGTCGTATGCTTCTAAGAATGTTTTTTAATTAAAAATTTTTTTTTTTAGTTCATTTTAGGGACCATAGTCTTGCAATGTTTGAAATAAAATTGACAATGACGTCAAATATATGCTGAATTGAAAATCCTGGCAAAAAATTCAGTATTAATTTAACTGTCTGGAAAAACTAGTTTTATATTCCAGGAATATAAATTGAAATGCCCGAAACACAATATAAATTTAGTTCAAAAGCTTGATCATTAATTAAAATTCCTAAAAGAAATATATCACTTCTATAGAAAATATTTAGAGTAGACCAAGAATAGCTTTCAAATTACAGGATTCACACAAAAAAAGAATTTCTGAAATATCTCCTAAACTACCCTAGTTAAACGGTTTTAAAAATTTCCTTGCCATGGACCTTCACCATTTGTCGACACATCTTTACCCCCTTATATCTCGGAGGCTATTAAACCTATTTTTAAAAAATTTTCACGGTATTATAGGGCAAGGAGGTCGTATGCTTCTAAGAATGTTTTTTAGTTAAAAATATTTTTTTCAGTTTATTTTAGGGGCCATAGGCTTACAATGTTTGACGAAAAATTGACAATGACGTCAAATATATGCTGAATTGAAAATCCTGGCAAAAAATTCAGTATTATTTTAACTGTCTGGAAAAACTGGTTTCATATTCTAGGAGTACCAATTGAAATGCCTGGAATAAAAAAGAAACTTCTTTATAGGTCTAGACCACAAAAAAAAAATGACTGCCTTAAAGTAAATACGAAAATGACTTCAAAAATCTGGAAAAAAAAACAACAATTTAGTAAAAGTACTTATAGAAAATACATATCATTTTCAAACGAAAAACTCGACCATATAAAAAATTTCTTGTAAATCCTGGAAAAATTTCAGGCAATCATTTCAATTGCTGATTTTAAATTTCAGGAAAAAACCCTTAAAATACTTGAAGAATATGAAAAAATATTAGAACGATTTTAAATGGAACAAATTAAAAAATAATTAATAATAATCTTTATTTAGCATAAATAGCTACATACAAAAACAACAAATTTCCCAAAAAAATAATAAAAATAAAAATACATATAATATTAATAATAATGTTCATAAACCTAATTCAACAACATATTTAGTCAGCAAAAGTACCATATAAGTAAGCAATAAATATCAAATGCTGGGTATCCCGATCCCCGACACTTGCAACGCCCTGGTTGCAAGCTTTTATTTATCTTTATATTCTAAAAGTATTTTTTTTTTCAAAATGATGATGTGATATATAATTTGCGCTCGTTAAAACAACATTTAAGGTTCTCAGAAAATTGATACTGCCGAACCGAATCTGTGAAAACTGCTAACTCAGAAACCCGTTTGATTTCTGTTAACGGTACGACGGCGATTAAAGGGGAATAATAAAAAAGCTGACTCAGTACTTAATACGTATTAAAAAATGAGGACACGAAAAACAGGCAATCAGTCGAAGTCTTTGAAGAGTAAAAGTCGATCTAATCTGCCGGTTTAAGATGTAAAGTCGCGGGATCACCAAAAAAGACGGTTTTGGTGCCGTGCAAAAGCTTTATAATTATAACGGGAGAAGACGGCTCCCGGTTTTATAATTTTGAGTATTTTAAAGACGAATTAAGACCTAACTAAGACGGATTTTTAAAATAAATCGAAGACGTAAATATAATATAAATAAAAGACGTTTATATAAATAAAAGACGCTGTCGTGTAGTGTGAAGTTAATTAAGCGAGTTTTATGTAAAACAAGTTTCAATCATATCTCTAGCCAATTCAATAATATCTCTAGCGATAAAGAAAAAATCTACATACATAACCCTAAAGCGCTCTTACAAAAATGTCTGGAACAGATGAGAAATGAAACTGTTTCAAATACCTGGAATAATAACTACAAATAACTAGAGAATGACAAGAAATACTTGTAAAAGAAGTTAAAAATAGAAAATTTGTACAAAATATTCCAGTCGAATATCCAAATGAAAATTGTCAAAATAGAAAAGCGGGTCAACTCGAGCTCCGCCCAACGACGACGCGACGGCCGAAACGTTAATTAAATTTTTGTTGCCGACAAACGAGTAGTAAAAGGGTGATTTAGTAAAGGCTGCGAGGGTCCTTTTTGCATGTCGTTTAAAAGCTTAATTTATAAGCGACTTTAAGTTACGATAAAATGTTGTTGCTGGAAGCAGAATGATTAAAAAAAGTGTTTAATGTAAAGAGGATAAACTATCTTAAATTTAATGGATAAATTCAATCTAGTGATTAAATTATTTTTTTTTTAATTTAGACGATGTTTTTCCAGTCATCTGTTTCAGGTACTAATGTTATTATTTAAATACTTTTTATATTATTATCATATAATATCACTATCAAAGTTTCTTCAGGCTGGATTTCTTCAGACTTTTTAAATAAATTTAAATTTTATTCCAGGCATTCGAGCTACCTTTATATTTATCTGTTCCAAATACTTTCCAGGCACAAAAGTAATTTCCAAGCACTTAACTTCTTCCAGATAGTTTAAATTATATTTTATTTTGACGATTGAAGAAATTTTTCATTTTATTTCAGGCATTAGGGGATTAAGGGACAGTTAATTAAAATCGCCCTTAAAGTTAACTGAAAAAAACGTTACTTAATTAAAAAACATTCTTAGAAGCAGGTCCTCTTGTTGTTCTATAATGCCTTAATTTTTTTACACGTTCCAGTATTTTGGAGTAAATTTCAATTTTTTTCCAGACCAAGCCATTTCATCCTATTTTTGTCCTGGATTTTCAAACTAATCAACCTTAAATTTAGACTAATATGGGTAATAAATAAATAAGTCTTCAAATACTATATTTTTTATTAATTATATTTATAAAACTTAGTCAGATGCAAATATTTGCTAAAATAATAAACACAAAAAAAATCTACAAGAATGTCAGAAACTGAATTTAAAAAAAATAATTCTAATAAAAATTCCAAAGAAAAAAAATCAAAACACTCACTCCTCACTTTTTTTTTCAATTTTTTTTTTAATATGTTTTGCAATTAATTCATGCATACTCTTTTTTTCTCAAAACAACAAAGATAAAAACATAAAACATGAATTCCCTGTGAGAACTCCATCCAGGTACCCTATAAATCGCAACATTTTTGTTTAAAAACTCCGTTTCACGATCGCTCTGTTTAATAACTACTATGATTTAATATTCCCATTTTAAACATGAATAATTCCATGATCTCTAACATACAGGGTGATTTTCAACCTATGCGCATAAACTTGGGAAATGGTAGATGAAGATCAATAATGAGTAACAATGAGAAAAAAATGTAGTAAAATATTTTTGGTTTCCGAAATAAAGTTAAACAAATGTCAACAGAACGTGTATCAGACGAACTTATTTTGTTTATTAATAACTGAGGCATTCGTGCCACCTTCATTTTTATCTGTTCCAGATACTTTCCAGACATAAAAATAATTTCCAAGCATTTAAATTCTTCCAGATAGTTTAAATTACATTTTATTTTGACGATTAAAGAAATTTTCCATTTTATTTTAGGCATTAGGGAAAGAAACGTTACTTAATTATTAAAAACATTTTTGAAAGCATGTCCTCTTGTTGTTCTATAATGCCTTGATTTGTTTTCATGTTCCAGTATTTCGGTGTAAATTTCAGTTTAATTCCAGGGTGTTTTTTTTCTTGGATTTTCAAATTAATCAACCTTAAATTTAGATTAAGATAGGATAAGGAAATAAATTTTTGACCAATATATTTTTTCCTAATTCCCTCATTTGATTTAAAACAACTTTGATGCAAAAATCTATTAAAATAACAAAATCAGACACACAAAATGTCAGACACAGAATTTAAAATAAAATAATTCCATTAAATATTCCAAAGAAAAAAAGTTTACAGCACTCACTCCTCACTTCTTTCTTTTCAATTTTTCTTTTGCACTTTTTCCCCATTTAAATTCTCTATTAATGCCTGGAAACGCATACTCTCTTTCCCTCAAAACAACAAAGATAAAAACATAAAACATGAATTCCCTGTAAGAACTTTATTCAAGTACCCTATAAATCGCAATATTTTTGTTTAAAAACTCCGTTTCACGATCGTTCTGTTTAATAACTACTGTCAATTAATATTCCCATTTTAAACATGAATAATTCCATGATCTCTAACATCTACACAGTAAATCATTGAAATTTAAATAGTTTTCAAAGTTCACCTGTATGTTACTTCACAAATATTATTTTCTCATTTCAAGAATCACTATATGACAACAGCAAAAGGCTGGAGGGCAGAATAATTAAAAAAAGTATTTAATGTCAGAGGATAAACTATTTTAAATTTAATGAATAAAAGCAATCTAGTGATTAAATTATTTTTTTTAAAATTTAGACGATGTTTTTCCAGTCATCTGTTTCAGATACTAGAGTTATTTTTTTTTACATTTTTTTCTTAGTCAAATATTTTTCATATTATTATCATATAATATCACTATCAAAGTTTCTTCAAGCTGGATTTCTTTAGACTTTTTAAATAAATTTAAATTTTATTCCAGGCATTCGAGCCACCTTTATATTTATCTGTTTCAAAATATAATAAACGCCTCTTTTAGTGAAGGTATTTTTCCAACAAAATTAAAAATTAACAAAGTAATCCCCGTACACAAAAAAGGGGATCGGAGCATCATAACTAATCCGCAAGCACTTATCCGATATGTCAGAAAGGCCATCTCACAATTATCCTCTTAGAAACGCAGAGTACGATCTTTATCTACCAACCCCACGATCAGAACTAGTTAAACGATCCATTCTTTACAATGCACAATCATCTCCCATTTGAAATCAAATCAATAACAACTTTTTCCAAATTTCGGAAAGCTCTGAAATCATACTTGCTGGAGAAAGCCTTATACACAGTAAACGACTTTTTTTAATAATTAATATTATGTAATTTTAAGCACGCGCTTCCTAAACACTGGTAAATTTGTTTATGTTGTTATGATAATGTACATAAATAATATTCGTATATTATGTAAACAAATTAATAGTTTGCTAATAATGTTTTTTTAAACAACTGCCTTTTGCCGACTTTGTATACAAGTGAATGTATATATATTTTATAGATTTTAAGGAAATGTGACCTAAACAATTTATAAAATTGTTAAGTTTTGTTGTATTTTTTATTTTTATATATTTGTATTTTTTGTTTTGTCTTTGTGTATATTTTGTTTGTATGATTTATTTAAATAATAGCTTTGTCGACAAAATTTTAAATTTTATGATAATAAAGCATTGATTGATTGATTGATTGAACTAACTACCGGCCTATCTCCAGTCTCTCCGTGTTTTCGAAGATTTTTGAAAGGCTTTTCTATGACAGATTAGTAAAATACATTAAATTTAACAAACTCTTTTCACCAAGTCAGCATGGTTTTTTTCATAGTAAGTCTACAGAAACGGCCCTTTTCGAAGCACTTACCTACATAAATAAAAGTCTAGACTCGGGTCTGGAAACCTTTGGAATTTTCTACGACTTAAGCAAAGCGTTCGATGTAATTGATGGAGAAATACTAAAACAAAAGCTGGAAGCCTACGGCATTTATGGGCCACCTTTAGACTGGCTAATTTCTTATATTTCTGACAGACGTATTTCAATAATACGTTCAAATCACTAACAAACTAAATGAAATGGAAAACCATCCTTTTAAGTCCTTAACACTTGATGTTAAATCTGGAGTTCCCCAGGGGGGAATTCTGTCCCCACTTCTTTTTCTTATGTTTTGTAATGATCTTTCTAATAACATAAATAGCCAGGATTCGCATATTTGTCAATTTGCAGATGACACCTCAATCATAGTCCGCAACCAGACATCCATCCATGCAGTTGCAAGCTGCATTGAGGTTTCTATGAACTTCTCATACTGGAGCAAGCAAAATGGTTTACTATTAAACGCCGAGAAGTCGGTTGTTATGCACTTTAAAAATAACCATTCAACTATTAAAAACCCTCAAATTGCCCTCGTAAAAACTGATAGCCAATCAATAAAAAATAAAAACTTCACTAAATTTGGGACACCCACATCGATCACTTAGCGAAAAGCTTGGCAACGTCGTGCTTTGTTGTAAGTAACCTAACACGTATAGTAAGCACGGATGTTATTCGACTCTTTATTCATACCCACGTTTAAAGTCGACTTTCTTATGGTATCATCAACTGGGGGGCTTCTTCTGAGCTGGAGCGTTTACTTGTCCTACAAAAACGCATGATCAGAACGCTAGATGGAGCTAAGTTTTTAGACCATGCTGCACCTTTGTTTAAAAAACACCGTATAATGACAGTATATTCGTTATACTTCTATAAACTTTTGGTTTTTGCAAAAATATACAGTCATTACTTTACAAGGAACGCAGACTTTAATATGGGTATGCCTACAAGATATCACCAATATCTCAACATTTTGCAGCATAATACGGCTCTATTTGAAAAGAGTGCGATTTTCGTAGCGTCTAAAGCGTTTAATAAATTACCAAACTGCATAAAAACAATTGAAGGTATAAACCAGTTCAACTCAAAAAAAAAGCAACTCCTTTTAGATAATCCTTTATACTGTCATAATGACTATTACTGTTTGAACCTAAAAAATGGAAAATCTGTGCAAGTTTAGTCCCTAGTCTATAGTGTTTTAGCCTTTAAGTCTTCTTTTGTAAGTTCATTTTAATAAGTATTGTTAGTATATGTATGTCTCTATTTAACTTTTAATTATTAATGACTTTAGTGTATATATACATTTAGGTAAGGCTTGAAATTGACGCATGCTATGTTCATTGTTGAACCTTTGTAATGAAGAATTTTAAATAAATAAATAAATAAATACTTTCTAGGCATAAAAATAATATCCAAGCACTTAACTTTTCCCAGATAGTTTAAATTATATTTTATTTTGGCGATAGAAGTAATTTTCAATTTTATTTCAGGCATTAGAATCTGTTAATTAAAATCGCTACTAAAATTAAATGAAAAAAAACGGAATTTAATTAAAAAACATTTTTGGAAGCATGTCCTATCGTTGTTCTATAATGCTTTGATTTTTTTTACATGTTCTAGTATTTCGGTGTAAAGTTCAATTTTATTCCACACCAAGCCATTTAATCCTGTTTTTTCCTGGATTTTCAAACTAATCAACCTTAAATTTAGACTAAAATGGGATAAGTAAATAAGTCTACAAATACTATATTTTTCATTATTTCTCTCATTTTATTTATAAAACTTAGTCAGATGCAAATATCCCCTAATATAACAAGGTCAAACACAAAAAAAAATCTACAAAAATGCCAAAAACAGCATTAAAAAATAATAATTTTAATATAATTTTTTTGGGAGTTAATTCCCATTTAATTTCCCTATTATTGCCTGGAATCCTCTCTTTCCCTCAAAACAACAAAAATAAAAACTCAAAACAAAAAGAAAAGAACTCCATCCAGGTACCCTATAAATCGCAAACATTTTTGTTTAAAAACTCCGTTTCGCGATCGCTTTGTTTAATAACTACTATCAATTAATATTCTCATTTTAAACATGAATAATTCCATGATCTCTAACATATACACAGTGGATCATTGAAATTTAAATAGTTTCCAAGATTCACCTGTTTGTTATTTCACTAATATTTTTTTCTCTTTTCAGGCACCACTATACGACAACAAACAAAAAGCTGGAGGGCAGAACATAAGGCCGCCAGGACCTTGGGGATCATCATGGGGGTTTTTATGTTGTGTTGGCTTCCCTTTTTCCTTTGGTAAGTACCTAGCAAACAGAATGAATTAGACTAAATAACATTAAGTGTTTTAATTAAATACATACACGTTTAATGGAGAATTGGGGTCAAAAGTTTCGTTATCAATTTTTTTTCTTTTGCCAATTTAATCCAGAATGTTGTGCTTATTACCCTCCTGTTGCAACGAAACTGAAAGATGTAGGACGAGAATACCCGTTCCAGAATAGAGTAGACCGAAGAAAACAATTACGAAATCCATCAGCTCGTTGTGGAAGTTCGCGGTATCGCCTTCGAAGTGAACTTCTTAATAAAATTTCGGTTCGCACGCCCGTCGACTCGCGTTTTCTCCTTTTCCCGACCCGACGCGACTGTTATAATGCATTTTTAAGTAGTGTTGCCGAGAAATTTAAATTGAAAGTGTCTCGGGTACTGGTGCCGACTCCGCGGCCCTAATACGCCCTTTGAATAATAATAATAAGAAGAAGAAAAATGCGCGAATGTTTTGCGTGTTTTAAGTTCAGTGTGACACTGTGCTTGTATAGGGATATTGGAACTCATATGATGCACCGAAGTTCTTTATTTGAATATTCTCTATCAATGTTTGTACTCCCATTTTTGGGTTTAAAAATGAGGTCAAAAAATGACTTTCCGAATGTGTAAAGTGCTCTCATTCAGTTAGTACTGCTCGAATCCCTTAAATATTTTTTTTTCCAGGCAATTGAGTGAAGGCTTTTGACTGAGGAGGCCTATAGGTACGAAACTGTCGTAGTGAATAGGCGGTACCTTGGACTATTGTTCTAAAAAATTTCAATTTTCTAGCTAAAGTTGTTCTTAATTAAAAAAAATTTATAAATAGTAGTCATGACCAATTAAATTATGCCACACTGTAATGTTTAAGTTCTAATAACTTTTGACTGATGAGGCCTACAAATACGAAACTTTTAGGGCAAATAGTCGGTACCTTGGACTATTTTTCTAGAAAATTTCAACTTTCTAGTTAAAGTTGTTCTTTATAAAAAAAAATTATTAAGTAACAATTATGAAAAATTAAATTATGCCCCACTATGATCTTTAAGTTCTAATAACTTTTGACTGATGAAACATATAAGCACGAAACTTTCAGGAAAAATAGGCGGTACCATGAACTATTATTTCAGAAAATTTCAACTTTCTAGTTAAAGTGGTTCTTAATAAAAAAAATTATTAAATAACAATCATGACCAATTAAATTATGCCCCACTGTAATGTTTAGGTTTTAATAACTTTTGACTGATGAGGCATATAAGTACAAAACTTTAAGCACAAATAGTCGGTACCTCGGACTATTGTTTAGTATTGTAAGCTTTCAGGGCAAATAGGCGGTATCATGGACTATTATTCTAGAGAATTTCAACTTTCTAGCTAAAGTGGTTCTTAATAAAAAAAATTATTAAATAATAATCATGAAAAATTAAATTATGTCCCACCATGATTTTTAAATTTAAATAACTTTTGATTGATGATACCTAACTAAAAACTTTCAGGATAAATAGGCGGTACCATGGACTATTATTCCAGAAAATTTGAACTTTCTAGCTAAAGTGGTTCTTAATTAAAAAAATAAATAAATAACAGTCATGACCAATTAAATTATGCCTCAATGTAATGTTTAAGCTCTAATAACTTTTGACTGATGAGGCTTATAGGTACGAAACTTTTAGGACAAATAGTCGGTACCTCGGACTATTGTTTCAAAAAATTTCAACATTCTAACTTAGGTGGTTCTTAATAAAAAAAATTATTAAATAACAATAATAAAAAATTAAATTTTGTCCCACTGTAATGTTTAAGTTTAAATAATTTTTGATTGATGAGACCTATAAGTACGAAACTTTCAGAGCAAATAGGCGATATCATGGACTATTATTGCAGAAAATAACAATCTTCTAGCTAAAGTGGTTCTTAATAAAAAAAATTATTAAATAATAATCATGAAAAATTAAATTATGTCCCACCATGATTTTTAAATTTAAATAACTTTTGACTGATGATATCTAAAGGTACGAAACTTTCAGGATAAATAGGCGGTACCATGAACTAATATTGTAGAAAATAATAATCGTCTAGCTAAAGTGGTTCTTAATAAAAAAAAATTATTAAATGATAATCGTGAAAAATTAAATTATGTCCCACCATGATTTTTAAATTTAAATATCTTTTGACTGATGATACCTAAAGGTACGAAACTTTCAGGATAAATAGGCGGTACCATGGACTATTGTTCCAGAAAACTTCAACTTTCTAGCTAAAGTGTTTCTTATTTAAAAAAATAAATAAATAATAGTCATGACCAATTAAATTATGCCTCACTGTAATGTTTAAGCTCTAATAACTTTTGACTGATGAGGCTTATAGGTACGAAACTTTTAGGACAAATAGTCGGTACCTCGGACTATTGTTTCAAAAAATTTTAACATTCTAACCTAGATGGTTCTTAATAAAAAAAAATTATTAAATAATAATTATGAAAAATTAAATTATGCCCCACTGTAATGTTTAACTTCTTAATTTTAAAAAATGATTATATAACAATAATGAAAAATTGTATTATGCCCCACCATGATGTTTAAACTTAAATAACTTTTGACTGATGATACCTAAAGCTACGAAACTTTCAGAGTAAGTAGGCGGTACCATGGACTATTGTTCCAGAAAATTTCAACTTTTTAGCTAAAGTGATTCTTAATAAAAAAAATAAATAAATAACAATCATGACCAATTAAATTATGCCCCACTGTAATGTTTAGGTTTTAATAACTTTTGACTGATGAGGCTTATAAGTACGAAACTTTCAAGGCAAATAGTCGGTACTTTGTACTATTGTTCCAAAAAATTTCAATATTTTAACTAAAGTGGTTCTTAATAAAAAAAATTAATAAATAACAATCATGACCATTTAAATTATGCCCCACTGTAATGCTTAAGTTTTAATAACTTTTGACTGATGAAGCCTATAAGTACGAAACTTTCAGAGCAAATCATCGGTAGCATGAACCATTCTTCTAGAAAATTTCAACTTTTTAGCTAAAGTTGATCTTTATAAAAAAATTATTAAATAACAATCATGAAAAATTAAATTATGTCCCACCATGATTTTTAAATTTAAATAACTTTTGACTGATGATACCTAAAGGTACAAAACTTTCAGGATAAATAGGCGGTATCGTGGACTATTATTCCAGAAAATTTCAACTTTCTAACTAAAGTGGTTCTTAATAAAAAAAATAAATAAATAACAATCATGACCAATTAAATTATGCGCCACTGTAATGTTTAGGTTTTAATAACTTTTGACTGATGAGGCCTATAAGTACGAAACTTTCAGGGCCACTAGTCCGTACCTTGGATTATTTTTCTGAAAAATTTCAACTTTATAGCTAAAGTTGTTCTATATAAAAAAAAATTATTAAGTAACAATCATGAAAAATGAAATTATGCCCACCATGATGTTTAACTTCTAATAACTTTTGACTAATGAGCCCTATAAGTACGAAACTTTCAGAAAAAATAGGCGGTACCTCGGACTATTGTTTCAGAAAATTTCAACTTTCTAACTAAAGTAGTTCTTAATAAAAAAATTATTAAATAACAATAATAAAAAATTAAATTATGTCCCACTATAATATTTAAGTTCAAATAATTTTTGATTGATGAGACCTATAAGTCCGAAACTTTCATGGCAAATAGTCGGTGCCTTGGACTATTTTTCTAGAAGATTTTAACTTTCTAGCTAAATTGGTTCTTAATAAAAAAAATAAATAAATAATAATCATGACCAAATAAATTATGCCTTATTGTAATGTTTAAGCTCTAATAACTTTTGACTGATGAGGCCTATAAGTACGAAACTTTCAAGGCAAATATTTGGTACCATGAACTATTGTTCCAGAAAATTTCAACTCTCTAACAAAAGTTGTTCTGTATAAAAAAAAATTATTAAGTAACAATGATGTTTAAGTTCTAATAACTTTAGACTGATGAGTCCTATAAGTACGAAACTTTCAGGGAAAATAGGCGGTTCCATGGACTATTGTTCCAGAAAATTTCAACATTCTAGCTGAAGTTGTTCTTAATAAAAAAAATAAATAAATAACAATTATGACCAATTAAGTTATGCCCCACTGTAATGTTTAAGTTCTAATAACTTTTGACTGATGAAGTCTATAAGTACGAAACTTTCAGGACAAATAGGCAGTATTAGGGACTATGATTCTAGCGAATTTTAACTTTCTAGCTAAAGTGGTTCTTAATTTTAAAAAATTATTAATTATTAATCATGAAAAATTAATTTATGTCCCATCATGATTTTTAAATTTAAATAACTTTTGACTGACGATACCTAAAGGTACGGAACTTTCAGGATAAATAGGCGGTACCATGGACTATTGTTCCAGAAAATTTCAACTTTTTAGCTAAAGTGGTTCTTATTTAAAAAAATAAATAAATAACAATCATGACCAATTAAATTATGCCCCACTGTAATGTTTAGGTTTTAATAACTTTTGACTGATGAGGCTTATAGGTACGAAACTTTTAGGACGAATAGTCGGTACCTCGGACTATTGTTCCAAAAAATTTCAACATTTTAACTAAAGTGGTCCTTAATAAAAAAAATTATTAAATAACAATAATAAAAAATTAAATTTTGTCCCACTGTAATGTTCAGGTTTAAATAAATTTTGATTGATGAGACCCATAAATACGAAACTTTCAGAACCAATAGGCGATATCATGGACTATTATGGCAGAAAATAACAATCTTCTAGCTAAAGTGGTTCTTAATAAAAAAAATTATTAAATAATAATCATGAAAAATTAAATTATGTCTCATCATTTTTAAATTTAAATAACTTTTGACTGATGATACCTAAAGGTACAAAACTTTCAGGATAAATAGGCGGTACCGTGGACTATTATTCCAGAAAATTTCAATTTTCTAACTAAAGTGGTTCTTAATTAAAAAAATAAATAAATAACAATCATGACCAATTAAATTATGCCTTATTGTAATGTTTAAATTCTAATAACTTTTGACTGATGAGGGCTACAAATACGAAACTTTCAGAGTAAGTAGGCGGTACCATGGACTATTGTTCCAAAAAATTTCAACTTTCTAGCTAAAGTGGTTCTTAACAAAAAAAATAAATAAATAACAAACATGACCAATTAAATTATGCCCCACTGTAATGTTTAGGTTTAAATAACTTTTGACTGATGAAGCCTATAGGTACGAAACTTTCAGAAAAAATAGGCGGTACCTCGGACTATTGTTTCAGAAAATTTCAACTTTCTAACTAAAGTGGTTCTTAATAAAAAAAATAAATAAATAACAATCATGACCAATTAAATTATGCCCCACTGTAATGTTTAAGTTCTAATAACTTTTGACTGATGAGGCCTATAAGTACGAAACTTTCAAGGTAATTAGTTGGTACTTTGTACTATTTTTCTAGAAAATTTCAACTTTCTAGCTAAAGTTGTTCTTTATAAAAAAAAATATTAAATAACAATTATGAAAAATTAAATTATGCCCCACCATGGTGTTTAAGTTCTAATAACTTTTAACTGATGAGTCCTATAAGTACGAAACTTTTAGGGAAAATAGGCAGTACCTCAGACTATTGTTTCAGAAAATTTTAACTTTCTAACCAAAGTGGTTCTTAATAAAAAAAATATTAAATAATAATCGTGAAAAATTAAATTATGTCCCATCATAATTTTTAAATTTAAATAACTTTTGACTGAAGATACCTAAAGCTACGAAACTTTAAGAGTAAATAGGCGGTACCATGAACTATTGTTCCAGAAATTTTCAACTTTCAACTTTCTAGTTAATGTGGTTCTTAATAAAAAAAATTAATAAATGACAATCATGACCAATTAAATTATGCCCCAATGTAATGTTTAGGTTTTAATAACTTTTGACTGATGAGGCATATAAGTACGAAACTTTAAGCACAAATAGTAGGTACCTTGTTTGTACTTTATTGTTCCAAATAATTTCAACTTTCTAGCTAAAGTGGTTCTTAATAAAAAAAATAAATAAATAACAATCATGACCAATTAAATTATGCCCCACAGTAATGTTTAAGTTCTAATAACTTTTGACTAATGAGGCTTATAAGTACGAAACTCTCAGAGCAAATAGTCGGTACCTTGGACTATTTTCCTAGAAAATTTCAACTGTCTAACTAAAGTAGTTCTTAATAAAAAAATAATTAATTATTTATAATTATGAAAAATTAAATTATGCCCCACCATGATGTTTAAGTTATAATAACTTTTTACTGGTGAAAAAATAAAAAATTCCAAACTTTAAAGATCGATATCTCAGCATCTATAAGCACTATCTGGAAAATTTCAAAGATTTTAACTAAGTTTTATCCTTCCGAATTAAATGAGATCATCCGCAACTATCGTGGCCTTAATCAACAATTTATAAACGACATTTAAGGACGTTCATATAAAAAACCGCACTGAACCCTCATTGAATAACTCTAGCCAACAAAAAAAAGGAAATCTACATAAAGCTTCTTGCCGTTCAGACCTAGTATATGTACGAAATTTAATCCGAAACATCAAGCCATAAATTGGCAACGTTCGCAAAAGTAAAAGGGAGCAGAGTTGCCTACAAACTGGCGAATTTGAATTTAAATCCGTTTTGTCTTCGTCTTAACAGATCTCACCTGCCTGGAAATATCCACTACGCGCTCGAATAAGATTAAATTATGTTTCGCGTTTCCTCTCGTGATTGAAATATTTCGTCATTTATCACGGTCGTGATATTAGATGCAACGATTTGTGCGGGCATAATTTAATAACATACGACGCACAATTATGTTTTTATTGATGAAGGTAAATAGACTTTAGAAGTGTTTTGACAACAACGATAAGTTTGCGAGTGTTCTGATCCCTTTTAAGGATAAAATGACGTGCAAACTTGTATTCCATTAACTCCTGTTTGTTCCTGATATTTTAACATGTTGACTTTGGGTGCAAGGGAGGCAACTTTTTGAATAAATTGGGTTCTTAAGGGTTGTCAATTGTTGTCATAGGCTTTGAATTTATGGAAAAAGAACCCTTAGTTTTCCCATAATCGTTTTTACTTTTGTCCTCTTAAAAATAGTACAAAAAATATTGCATTAATAATATTATCCCTTTGAAAATAGCCTAAAATCCCACATAAAAGAATATTAATATAACCCTATTGTTCGTATCACGATAAAACGTCCGAATATAAAACGAAAAAAAAAGGTTTTTAGTTATTTAAAAATTAAATCTACCTGTCAACGTTATTTATCTGCTAAAAGTGCTGCAATTTCTGGTTAAAATTTCATTATTGCCATCCACGTTGTCAATAGGAACTTTTCCAAAAATGAAACAAAAAAAAAACATAATAATGGACATTTATTAAATTAATATTGAAAAGTAACATGTGAAATATGGATAATTGGGTGGCATATGTTGGGTTTAAATAACGATTCATTTCGGTGGAAAATGATTTGACACGTCGGGTAAATTAAATTGTAATTAATTAATTAATTGATTTGGTGGATTGCTGATGAACGAGTTAATTAAAAGAGACGATATAGATAAATAGAAAATGATTATGCAGTTGGAGTTGGTTGTTTTAGATGGGACATCCTATATATTAGATATTAGTTATGTTTTGTTTATTTTAATATAAAAGACTTCTTATTTTTTAAAGTAAATACCTAAGTTAACCATAGTGTATAATGAACACCCTATTTATTTTTGAATATTTGGATTTTTGACGTTGACATTTTGAAGTAATATTTGTTGTTTTTCAAGGTTTAGATGTCGATGTTTAGGATTTAACGTAATTTTCATCAACAGGCACAGCATAAACAAATAAAAAATAAATAGTTAATTACAATTCAAAGGACCAACTCCCATACTGTCAAATTTGACACTCACGTTAGTGTGTATGTATTATGCATAATAATGGAAACAAGACGCACTTAGATTAAAAGTGTATAAGGGGTGGCTTTTGAGTTATGTGGAATTTTTAGGAAAAATTGTTTTTTGAAGAAATTATGATTTTCCTGTACCTTGTATATGTATCTTTAAAAAAATACTGAAATAGATATAAGGTTTTTTAGCAGGATAAGTATTATTAATTTTCTGAAGGCACGGTTTTCTTGGCATGGATATTTTATTAATTTTTTGAAAAGAAAAGTGTTTTTTTAAAAAATTAACTCTTGCTTCACAAAAGTTGTGTTCAATTAATGCCCATTTTAAAGCTGCGTTCCAACTCTCTTTTTTGGTTTCAGAGATATGAGCAGTTTGTCCCTAAGCATTTCTAAAGCTGTAATTTTTCAGTTTTCAAACCAAATTTCCTCATTTTTCAATTTTTTTGGGAAAAACGTTGAAATACGTATTTAATAATTTTCTTAGAGGAAGCTCTATATAAGCTAGTTCAAAATTTCATGTCTTTATCTTTCTTAGTTTAAGAAGATACAAATATGTTATCCCTATAAATTAATTAAAAAATGTTTTCAATTTATTTACATTATAAAAGCTGTATCTAAATTTTTAAAATTTAAGAAAAAATAAGTTAAATTTCGTTTTTCAGTTATAGGCAATAAGTCACTTTTTTGAAAAGAAAAAATAATTTTCTCTCTCAATTTATGGTTTAAACAATAATTTTTCATATAAAAATATAATATCTTATTCTTGGAAATATACAGGGTGTGTTACCAAGGTGTACGGCTAAGATAGCGCCTTAACTATACGAGGTAGAATAAAAAGTTCTACAGCAAAGTTGTAGGGTTGACAAAAACCTACGAACTAAAAATATTTTTATGTATACTGGGTGTGTCACAAAAAAGTTACTACAAAATATGATTTTTTTTTAAATGGTACGCCTTGTCTATTATGGTACTAAAATGTGAGGCAAAAAGAGTACTTTACTTTGGTATATACTTTGGTATATAAGTTTGCCCTAGAATAACTGTGGTACAAGTTTCATAGGCGCAGAATAAATTTTAAGTTAATTATGATTTTTTAAACGAACCCTCTAGAAGGCAAAAAATAACATAAAAAAAAATAATTATAAAAAAAAAATATTTTTAGTTCGTAGGTTTTTGTCAACCCTACAACTTTGCTGTACCTTAGCCGTACACCTTGTTGGCACACCCTGTAAGCCATCAATAAATAAATCCTGAAATAAAATCAAGACTTAATTATTTCAAATGACTGGAAAATATTAGAAAATTATTTCCAATTTATAGCAAAAAAAGGCAATAATCCAAAATCATGGAATAAATAAAAAAATAATTTCATATATTGATGGAAAATGTAAGAATTTTCCCAAAAATCTTGATATAAAATAAAAAAATATTTCAAAGTTTTAAAAATTTAGAATAAAATAAAAAAAATTAACTTAAAATCCTGGAATAAAATCTACACTTAATTCAAATGATTGGAATATAAAAAATTATTTGGAATTAAGCGTTAACTACATACAAGTTATATATATTTTTTTTGCCTATTTTCCAGAAAACTTTACCTGTACTTTTTAAACTATGGACAATTTGCCGCTTTTTTGAAAAAATTAATTTTTGGGTTAAAAATTATTTGGTGCTTTACATCCTGTATATATTTGGCATTCATTCGTGGTTTTTGAGTTCTTTGTTTTATTTTTTAACTTTTGCTTCATGCCCTTTTTTTTTGAAAAAATCCGCAAAAATTGTGTTCAATTAATGTCTATTTTAAAGCTGCGTTCCATAATTCAGTTTTCAAACCAAATTTCCTCATTTTTACAATTTTTTTGGGGAAAGCGCTGAAATACGTAAATAATAATTTTATTAGAGAAAGCTATGTTCCAAATCTCATGTCTCTATCTTTTTTAGTTTTAGAGATATAAATATTTTGTCCCTAGAAATTATTTTTTTTTTAAATTTTCAAGCGTAATTTCTACACTTTGTAATAGTTTTATGACAAAATAGGCATTCAAAGAAACTGTGTTTCAATTTTCAAACCTCTACCTTGCTTAATTCCATAAATATGAGCAATTTATTGTTTCTAGGAGTTTAATTTTTTTCAAGTTATTTTTTCAACTTACAAGGCTTATTTGTACATGTTTTATTAAAAAAATTAAAACGTTGATATGTATCTAATGATTTTATTATTGGAAGCTGTTTTCAGTATATCCCCTCTTATATACAAAGCTATAAAAAAAAACAAGTTTCTATACAAGCCCAATAGAATGAGATCCAAATATACTAGTCTAAAGAGTGTAAAAATTAACAAAATATTAGATGAGTCAAGCCTAATAATTAATTAAAATTGTATGATATTAACAAAATTCACGAGATATTAGTCCAGTCAAAATAAGTAGAGAAAAAATGAAAGTTTACAATAATTCAGGGAAAGTTGAAAATTTACATAGATGTTAAAAATAGTATTACAAATAAAATGGCAAAAATCTCCATCGATCCTCCTTGGGCTAAAAATTTTATTCAAGGTCAAACGTCAAAAATATTGGTTTATATTATTGCAAATCCAAAATTTATTTTGACTAGGCTATATACATATATAGAATAGGGTAAATAAAAAAATTCTGCGGTTAAAATTGGGTAAAACATTTAAATTTATTTGCAACAGCGACTCATTAACACAGATATATATAAGTCAAAACAATTACATTAAAATCATTCACGATATTTTATAAGGAGAAAATTATAAACCTTTAAAGACGATTTTTGGAAAACTAGAGGCACTTTCTTTATAATTTTAACGACCGTGACACACTTTTGCCTTTGAAAGTCTAAAGGAATCATCTGGAGGATTGTTGGTACCTCATCTAGATTTTATAGTTAAAAAGGCGTGAAATAAACCTGTAATTTAAGAACTCATAAACTAGGTGTTCAATTTATTTACATTATAAATGCTGCATATAAATTTTTAATATTTGAGGCGTAGTTTTTGAGTTATAGGTCACTTTTTTGGAAAGAAAAAATTAATAAATCCTGAAATTAAATCAAGAATTAATTATTTCAAAGGCCTGGAAAATATGAGAAAATTATTTCCGATTCTTAGCAAATATAGGCATTAATCAAAAATTATGATATAAATAAAACTGAGATGGATTATATCAAAATCTTGATATAAAATAAAAAAATATTCCAAAGGTTAAAAAATTTCGAATAAAATTAAAAAATTACTTAAAATGCCTGGAAGGTATGGAAAATTATTTTTAATAGAGATGAAGACTTAAAATCCTGAAATAATATCAAACACGTAAATCAAATAATTGGAATATAA
Source organism: Anthonomus grandis grandis (assembly GCF_022605725.1). NCBI lineage: Eukaryota > Metazoa > Arthropoda > Insecta > Coleoptera > Curculionidae > Anthonomus > Anthonomus grandis. The sequence continues at coordinate 29,449,155 of NC_065554.1, forward strand.
AAAATTATTTGGAATTTTAAGCCTTAACTACATACAAGTTATATATATATATATTTTTACCTATTTTCCAGAAAATTTTACCTGTACTTTTTGGATTATGGACAATTTGTCGCTTTTTTGAAAAAATTAATTTTTGGGTTAAAAATTATTTGGTGCTTTACATCCTGTATATATTTGGCATTCATTCGTGGTTTTTGAGTTATTTGTTTTATTTTTTAACTTTTGCTTCATGCCCTGTTTTTTTTTTAAAAAATCCGCAAAAATTGTGTTCAATTAATGTCCATTTTAAAGCTGCGTTTCATAATTCAGTTTTCAAACCAAATTTTCTCATTTTTAATTTTTTTGGGGAAAACGCTGAAATACGTTTAGAAATTAATTTTTCTTAAATTTTCAAGTGTAATTTCTACTCATTGTAAAAGTCTTATGACAAAATAGGCATTCAAAGAAGCTGTGTTCCAATTTTTAAACCTCTATCTTGCTTGATTCCGGAAATATGAGCAATTTATTGTTCCTAGGAATTTAGTTTTTATTTTAAGTTGTTTTTCAACTTACAAGGCTTATTTCTACATGTTTTATTTTAAAAAATGTAATGAGTTTATTAAAGGAAGTTGTTTTCAATATATCCCTATATATTCCTTTTTATGTACAAAGCTATAAAAAAAATAATAATAAAAAAACACTTATAAAAGTTCCTGATGCATGGATTTTTATGATTTGTTCGGTGAACTCTGAAGAACATTCCAGAGAATCTTTTAAAGCAAAAATCAAAGAAATCTAAGCATTAGAAGTGGAGTTATGACACAAGTCACCTGTAACTGACATTCTCCTAGACATGATTTTCAAAAAGTTAAATAAAAAAGCCCCTGATGCATGGATTTCCGTAATTTTTCACCGAACTTTGAAGAACATTCCAGAGAATCTTTTAAAGCAAAAATCAAAAAAATCTAAGCATTAGAAGTGCAATTATGACTCATGTTATCTGTAACTGCCATTTCTCGTAGACATGAGTTTCAAAACGGTGAATAAAAAAACTCCCAATGCATGGATTTTTATGATTTGTTTAGTGAACCCTGAAGAACATTCCTGAGAATCTTTTAAAGCAAAAATCAAAGAAATCTAAGCATTAGAAGTGAAGTTATGACACAAGTCACCTGTAACTGCCATTTCTCGTAGACATGAGGTTCAAAAAGTTGAATAAAAAAGTTCCTGATGCATGGATTTTTATGATTTGTTTAGTGAACTCTGAAGAACATTCCTGAGAATCTTTCAAAGCAAAAATCAAAGAAATCTAAGGATTAGAAGTGCAGTTATGACTCAAATTAAAAATAAATGAAAATGAAATAAACATGAAAAATTAAAAATAAATTATAAATTAAATATAAGATATAAAAAATTAACATTATTAAAATAATAATGAGTTAAAACTGTAAATATAAAAAAAAACAATAAAACATGATGAAAATCAAGCCAGAGGAATAAAAATAAAATCAGGAAATCACAGATACGATAAAACAGCTCTTAAACCGGTTCACACCATCACAGTCCTTACTATTAGCTGGTAATCTATTAAATCAATTAATTTTATTTAAGACATAATTAGATAACTGAAAAACCTTTGGATTTACAGTAAAACCCTTATTTTAGTTTTCAAAATTGTATTTGGATTTTTATAAAAACACGACATACTTTTTTTAGATCTACCGTAAAACTTGTGGTAACATTTTTTTAAAAATAAATTCAACATCAATAAAATCCGTACATCAGTTTCTGATTTATTACTAAATTACGCTAAATTTCTTCTTTCTGAAAAAAAAAATACTCACAATACCATCTTGTTATACTATAAATAATATTCCGGCAAGACTAACCGGTTTACAGGGACTATTTCTAGGGAGTTGAGTTTGTTCGACAGTCTTGATTTAAAAGTTCTAAACAACAAGAACAACTCCCTAGATCTGATAGGTTCCAGAAACCCTGTTAAATTTAAATGATGTAAAAAAAAGAACCTATCAGGCCGGCTTCGTGGGTTCTCTGTATGGTCAATTGTCTCAGTCACACTCACTCACTCAGTAGTGATTAACTTAATTTAATTTAAATAGGGTGTTTATTAAAGTTAATTTCCTACTTTATCAGAGACAATGAGTTAAAGTTGTAAAGCAAACAAAATCTGGTAAGTAAACATACATGATGGATTTAAAAAACAAAAGTGAAAACTCCGATGTATGATGATGCTCCGATAGGAGAGAAACACGTGTAGCGTTTATAATTATATATATTTAATTAGACCGTGATTTGGAGCTTTTACTTTTGTTTTTTGTTTGGTCTCTTGAAGAAAAATGGAGGATATGTTTCTACTAGATGATTTGATCACCAAAAAAGTGTACGGGATATTGCATACGTTAAGACAATATTCCCAATTTTAATTGAACATTTATGAGTTATACGAGGCAAGTCTATGAATAAATATTTAAACAAAAGATAATACATTGAATAAAAAGTATAAATAAACCTAGTGATATTCAGCCTTAAACGCATACACTATATAACGGACCGTAAGGGGGAAAAATGGTCCCATTTTTCATTTGGGATTACGTCCGATCCATTTTTTGTTATTTTCCAGGGGTCTGCTTATTCTTTTTTTCTTTTGTTTGCAGGTTTTCTGGTTTGATAAAGTGGAATTTATGGTTGGGCCGGCCAGATAGCCGCACAACTCTATAATACCTTCAATAATATATTTTACATTTATTTACTGCATGTAAAAAGAGTAGGAGCATATTTTCCTTAAAATTTGATGCACTAAAAGAGAATTTAATCAAAGAAACTCGTTTAATTATTCACAACTAAACAGCATTCAAAATCGCTTCCAAGCAGGCTTAAAATAAAACTTCGGAGTTCCGCTATCTCAGCTCTTTCTTCCTCCCACTTGTGTATTTTATGAAATTATTAAAGCGAGAAGGCATCATTGTTTTACTAAAAGACAATAGATACGTTTAAGACGGTAAGTTTCTAATGATTATTATGTCTCGCTGTTTCTAATTCAACTTTCTGTCGGGTTTAATTATCATTTTGTATGCAAATAACGGCTTTATGGTGTTAATTGAGTATTAAAAGTTTACCGGTTATTTTGGGAAGTTTGTTTGGTTTTTGAGTATTATGGGAAAGTCAAATACTAGGATATTAATGTATACATACATCGTTCGGCATTTTTTTTTAATTTACACCGTATAAAGAAAAAATTTAATTTTTGTCTAAAAAAGACTTCTTGTAAAGGAATTTTTGCAAAAATGTAGGTTGGGTAATAATAACAATTTTTTTATAGAATTTGCTTTAAAGTATTTGACCAACATGCTAAAGAAATTAGAAACTCAATGGTTTTTCCAAGTTACAAATTTTAATAAATACATTTTTCTTGTGTCATTGTATGTCCTCAAGCATTTGGAGTGGAGACATCTAAAGTTAAAAATTATTTAAGATCCAGGTATTTTAAGAGTATTAAAATTTCGTAGTTTATGTACGTTAAAAATGCCTTCCTTAAAAATTCCTTTCGTAGTTATATAATAAGAAAATGAAAAAAGTCAGAAATCTGAAGTCTTTAAAATTATTCGAAAATTAAAAAAAAAAAATTAATTCTTGGTTATTTAAATAATAATAATAATAATAATAATAATAATAATAATAATAATAATAATAATAATAATAATAATAATAATAATAATAATAATAATAATAATAATAATAATAATAATAACGTTTTTTATTTATCATGGAAATTACATAGAATATAAACTTACAGGTGTATTCAATAATTGAGGTAAATAAAAGCCAATGTATGAGACTCCTGCATTGAAAATGCAGGTTATGTTCTACCTACATAGCTACAACATAAAAAACTTTTTAAACTAAACTACCGAATTAAACTAACTACTAGATATAATGTACATACATTACATCTAGGTAGTTGATGATTTGGTACAGATTACAACAATACAACAATTAAATACGGAAGAATATATCTAATACTAGCCATTCAATTACAATTTATAAACAAGAAAAATGAAAAATAAATCTTCTAGCTCTAATATGCATGTTACTGATTATCTAATAAGATTTGCCTTACTTTTGTTTTGAATCTATAAATGGAATTCGAAATATCAGTTATATCGGGTGATAGCGCATTAATGATATGAGAAATATTATAAGAGAGTGATTTTTTGAAAAATTGATTTTTGTGTTTAGAAATAGTTAAAAGATTTACTTCTTAAATTTAAGTGGTTAATGTCTGTCCGAAATGTAATTTTGTTGTATAGGTAGGGAGGACTGCGGTATTTAATAATTTTATAAAATAGCACACTGGAATGTAGCTTATGTCTATTAAACATATTAAGATCATTAAGCTTATGTGATATATGACCTCGCCTATTAATACCATAAATAAAACGAATACAAGAGTTTTGCATTTTTTGAACTCTATAGGAGTCTTGACCATCTAGACAAGGTCCATAAACCACATCACAATGATTAAAATTTGACAACACAAGAGAGTCGCGAGTAGCTCACGTTTAATATTCAGATCTAAGTAATGTCGATGAGGGTACATGGTTTTTAGAGCACAATACGACTTTTTAAGATTATTTGTTATGTGTCCACTAAACTTTAGCTGTGATTCGAGTGTTAAACTCAAGCTCTTGGTGCTCTCAACTACTTGAAGTTTTTGATGTCCAACAAACAAAGAAAACTCTTCATAAATAGTCCTTATTTGAACGTTACTTCCAAAGAGAATAACTACACATTTTTTATGGTTTAATTTTAACATATGCTTACTAGAGACTTTAACAAGTGAATCAAGATCAGCATTTATATGGTTCAAAGCAGTTAAATAATCAGAAGGTGCCAAGGAGTGATACAACTGCGTATCATCTGCATAGAAGTGATACTTACAGTATTCAAGATATTAAGGAATGCATGTTCCTGTTGGAGTGGAGACATTTAAAGTTAAAAATTATTTAAAATCCAGGCATTTTAAGAGTATTAAAATTTCGTTGTTAATGTACGTTAAAAATGCCTTCCTTAAAAATTCCTTTCGTAGTTATATACTAAGAAAATGAAAAAAGTCAGAAGTTAATTAAAGTCATTAAATATTGTATTTCTTCCAATGAAATATATAATGAAAAAAATTATTCCAGGCATTTAAAGCTTAAAAATTATTTTAAACAACATACTAAAACATATATAAACGCCAGGGAAAAAATTGAAAATCACTATTGAAATGAAAGATAATTTAAAAATTAAAAAAATATGTCCAGACATTTAAATCATGAAAATAAAAATACACCGTCGAAATTTGCGTACAACTTCTAAATTTTAATTAATTAAATGTTGCTTTTAATATTTTTTCGAAAAATATCCAGGGTAGCATTAATTTTTTGAAAAAATTAAAAAAAAAATGTTATTTTCGAAGGTGTCTAGAACCAAATATGTACAAGATGTAAAGCGAAAAATGGTCCATAACTCAAAAACTACAACTAAAATTTTCTTTAAAAAAAATATATATAGCTTTTATATTTAGGCAACCCTTAAAATTCCTAATATTTTTTTATATTCCAATCATTTGATTTACGTGTTGATTATATTCCAGGATTTTAAGTCATTGTCTCCTTCTCTATTAAATAATAATTTTTTGGATACCTTTCAGGCATTTTGAGTAATTTTTTGATTTTATTCTAAATTTTTTAATCCTTGAAATATTTTTTTATTTTATATCAAGATTTTGGGTGAATTCTTACATTTTCCAAAAATTGCATGTAATTATTCACATTTTCCATCAATATATGAAATTATTTTTTTATTTATTTTATAATTTTTAAGTTTATTTCAGGATTTATTTATTTATATCTTATTTTTCTAAGAATGATATTTTACATTGCCTCTTTAGATTTACTTACTAAAACTAGATTGCAAAAAATTACAAATACTTGTCGTAGATGTGTTTGCGGAATAAAAAAGTATGATCATGTTTCTGAAAAACTGGTTAAGCTAGAATGGCTTAAAGTTGATAAATTGCATATATATGCCTATTCAATTTTTATATACCGACTAATTCTTTCCACATCACCCCAATATCTCTATGATAAACTTGAATATCGCTATAATGCCCATAACGTTGCCTTAAGATACAGTCATAGATTTAGTATACCTCATTTTCGTCACGCATTTTTTAAGAATAGTTTCCTCATACATCTCTCCATCTATCTATAACTCGCTAAATGACAACTTTAAGAATATAAGCCTATTGAAGTTCAAGAAATCGATTAAAACCTTTCTTCTATCAAGTGAATAGTTACTATCTGCTAAGTGTGTTGTATTTCTTATAATTGGTTGTTTTAAATATGTGACTCACGAATATCGGTCACGTTAAAAATGTTATTTACCTGCTTAATAATACTTTATTTTATAAGTGTTGTTGCATGTTAGATTTAATTTAATTTTAATCTTTCGCTTTTTTTTTATTATGTTTCTCTATGTTAGACTTAGTTAATGGTTAAGTAGAGTAGCTATGTAAAGCTAAACTTTGCCTTTTTTTGTCAAACATATGTTTACAAGGATAAAGACATTTATTATTATTATTATTATTATTATTATTATTATTATTATTACATGAAAAATAGTTGTTTCAACCATAAATTGGGAGAAAATTATTTTTTCTTTGCAAAAAAGTGACCAATTGACTATAACTCAAAAACTACGCCTTAATTTTTTTAAATTTATATACAGCTTTTATAATGTAAATAAATTGAATACCTAGTTGTTTATTTCACGCTTTTTTAACTGTAAAATCTAGATGAGGTACCAACAATCCTCCAGATGATTCCTTTGGATTTTTAAAGGCAAAAGAGTGTCATAGTTGTTAAAATTAAAAAGAAAGAGCCACTAGTTTTCCCATAATCGTCTTTCAAAGTTTATAATTTTGTTCCTCATAAAATATCGTGAATGATTTTAATGTAATTATTCTGACTTATATCTGTGTTAATGAGTCGCTGTTGCGAATAAATTTAAGGGTTTTACCCAATTTAAGCCGCAGAACTTTTTTATTTGCCCTATTTTATATGTGTATATCCCACTGTAAATTTTACAATTGTTATGTTATGTTTATATGTTATACAATTTTAATTAGTAATTAATAGCTTTCAATCATCCAATATTTGTTTCCTTTTTACCCTCCCTAGGTTAGTATATCTGTATTTTATTCTATTAGGCTTGTATAGAAAAAACTTGTTTTTCTAAAATATTCTTAATAATATAAAATATATGATGTTTTTATAAAAATCAAAAAGTAATATAAGGATTTTATTAATTTTAGATTTATTGGAAAGCTGCTAAAAGCGTTTACAAAAAATGTTATTACAGTTTTTACTGTAGATCCAAATACTTGAGTTAAATGAGTGTTAATGAGTTATTCAATTATTTTTGAAATAAAAAAGGTTATATCGTATTTTTATAAAAATCTAAGTAATTTATAAAATAATGCAGGGATTTTATTGATATTAATTTTATTCGAAAGCTACTAAAAGCCTTTACAAAAAAACAAAATAATACAAATTTTACCGTACTGGACTAAGAATCCTTGAAAAAAATAATTTCTTATCAAACAATTATTACTTATTACAAAAGACAAAATTTTAATTTGAAATTATGGTAAAATATTTAATTTGTAATTAAATAATTTATAAAAAATCTGTTTTCTTCAAATTCAGGTCAATCAACCACTCTTCAATTACTCTTCTAAGAATCCTTAAATCAATATAGATAATTAGATAAATATCTCAGCAGTCATTTTTTTTAATAAGATAATGTTACTAACCAATCCATCATTTTTTTACTTTTTCCATAAACCACCCATGAGATTGTATACTATTACAGATTTTATATATTATTATGGTAGCAGCTTCTAACGTAAATAACTTTTTTTGTAATACATTTAGTACCTCATGAGCATTTATTATATGAAATATCGAATCTGTTTATGGGCACTTTGACTATCAGTAATTCTACAAATACCACTTTTATTATCATTCTTACTGTTTCTGTAACATCAAGAAATGCTGGTTACAAATTTGTATACGAAACGCCTGGACTACAAAATGCATCACGTGGCGTATACCCGTCTCTCTCGCGCTCACGGTCTGTTGTGCCTAGCGTTACATTAGTCCAGGCGTTTTTAAGAAAAATTTTGAAGATATTTCAATAATAATAATATTATGTGACAAAAAATTAATTAAGAGAAAAATCGGATATAAAGATAAGAATGCGATGAAAACAATGTATATTACATTTAATTGACTTAAAGGGTTTTCACTTCAAATATATTATCGAGAATTGTGGTGCGCATGATATTCCAATGACGCATTAAATTTGATGTATTTCCGAAGCTTTTGATTATGACGAGTGTTTTAATTCACACCTTAACGAACGGTAAAAATTCCTTAAAACATTTACTTTATAAAGTTACAATTTATTTAAGAATATTTGAACACTAACTAAAACAGTCAGTTCATATGACAAGGAATCTCAAAAAAAACCCTGCTGAGATAAATATTTATCCTAGCAATGATTTTAAGAATGTATAATACCATCAATGTTAAAAGACGTTCAGAATATATCACAGCAGTGATTTTTCATCTAAAAATGGTAAGGAGTTTAAATAAGTAGTTTGTTAATTCCAGGCCGACTAAAAAAAAACTCCTTTTACAGTAAATCACAGCTGAAATAGAAATTATACCTATATAATATTTTAATCTATATATATTTTGAAAATGTAAATACCATAATTTACCAAATATCCGAAAAATTTGCCTGGCATTTTTAAGCACTTAAAGAAAACAACAAGATCGTCAAAAACACGAAAATTTAATCAGTAAGATGAGGCAGCCTCTTATAAATAAAATCCATAAAGTCCACCGTGCTGACTTGCCCGGAATTCCTCTCGGATAACGTCGCTTCTCCCATATCGCCCCCATGGAAACTCTGTCGGGATAGAAAAACATCCAACAAAATTTGTTTTCACATCATTATCATAATAAATTAGTGAGATGTAACCTTACTTACGCTCACCTTATAAACGGGTGTCATGCTCCCATTAATCATTTCCATGACGGTTTCTTCGATAATTTCTTGCATGTGCTCGTCGTCGTTTATCGAAGGCGACTGATAAATATTGTTCGGAATCGACCATAAGTTCGGGTAAGTCTGGTTGAATAAGATGAACTCGGGGGTTACCTAAGAAAATATATTGGGTATAAAAAGAAGTAAGTACAAAGTTATTTTTACTCTGAGACCAGCTGACATATCAAAGGATTTTTCTGTTAAGTTTCTTTAAGGGAGTTTTATTGGATCATCTACTTCACTGGCATTCCCATATTAATATTGTTGCCGGAAGGCTAAAAACATCTACATATATATGCCCTTCGTCGCCTAGCTGGATGATTATGTGAATCTGGCGTGAGAACAGCCTATTTTGGCACCTTCCATCCTTTAGCCACATATGTTATTCTAGCGTGGGGTCATGCCCCACAAACAAAAAGGTTGTTTTCACTACAGAGAAGGGCAATCAGAATTTTGGGTAGGCTGGGTTGCAGGGAGGATTGTAGATCTGTTTTCTGTCTGAATACTTACCCTACCTTCCGTATATATATTGGAAAATCTTTTATGGGTACACAGGAATAGGGATCTGTATAAAGTACATGGTGATATACACTACGATGGTACTAGAAACATAAATAAGCTAGTTCCAATTTACCAACGCTTAACAAGGTGTCAGAGTGGTCCCGGATTTCTAGCTATTAACTTATATATTAAACTTACTACCGACTATGTGGATTTAGATTTGGAACGTTTTAAGAATGAAATAAAACAAATTCTAGTCTCTAATGCCTTCTATTCAACTGAAGAGTTCTTAAACTTCACATTCTATCTGTGATACTGAGTACCTACCATTTATATTGCGTTTCATTTAAGACATATTGTGATTGTGTATTATTCATAGTATGTATATCAATCACTGTGTTTTGGTTTTAATGAGTTTTATGTAGTGTTTTAGGAAAAATTTTATTATCAATTTTTATAAACAGTCACCCTATTTTTTAACTGTATATTGGCATTAATAAATTGATTGATTAATTGATTGATTGATTGATTGAATATACCAAAAATTTACAAAAAACGATAATAATATATAATGTGTTGCTTGGATAACCTCGTAAGCAAAACACATATCGAAAATAAAAAAAAGAGTTTTAGTTAGTGATAAAACAGTTTTCTGTGCCACACCAAAGATTCCCACCATAACCATGACATGTTGAGACACACTGTTGAAAGCACTCACCTCATATTGCTTCAATAACCTCAAAAGTTTCACCACTATCCCGGTGGTGGTACTGTACACGCTCTTCGGCACACCCTCCGCTTGTAAATAGTGCTGAAATATCCCGAAACAACCCGATTTGCTCATCGCGTCCAGAGCCTGGAACAGTCTCTTCCTAATTTCTTTATCGTCCATCCGGATTATTTTCTTATGCTCCTTCGAGAAGATTACGGAGGGAAACTCGCCGTCCGCCATGCCTTTAATAGAAAATCGATGTCGGGTCGTGAGTTTTGTTGTTTTATCAAGATAATGATTTACCTTGTTTATATTTTTAATTTATATTTTTAATTTACTTTAATTACCTTGATGATAACAGTAGTAGGTATAACTACCGAAATGTTAGTTCAAATTAGGTACTTTTTAAAATGTAGGTCTTTTCGTTGTTTTTATCGTTTTTTAATTGAGCTCAGAGATTAATAGATTAAACCTCAGCTCCTAGGTATATAAAAAAAATCTATTATACCTCAAGTAAATTATTGTATTTAAAACTTATTAAAATTAAATTAAGTATATCGAACGGTATCATTATAGAGACTTGAGTTCATATTTCTTTTAAATACGTGCATAAGTCTATTTTCTTCTTCTTTTCAATTTTTTGAGCGTGTGAGATAGAGTAATTTCTAAATTGCCATAAGTTACCCTTAATTTAATTAAATAATTTAATAATAAACAACAAATTCATTCTATTTTTTTTCTGTAATAAATTTGGCGCCCAACGTGGGACGCATTCGTCACAACAATCCTACAGATTTTACTTAATGATTTACCTTGTTTTTCTAAATGTTTTACGGTGACGTGTTCCCAAAACGTCACCGTTTGCTCCTGGACGTCCTGCGTTTTCTCCCTGAGGGCCACCTTTACCATCACATTGTGCATTTTCGATTTATCCTCTTTGGTGTTCCATTCGGATTTGTAGATTTGGGTGATCAGCGTGATCGCCTCTCGGATGATCACGGGTTCCTCCTCTTTTAAGATCAGCTTCAATATTTTGTCCTAAAAGAGAGGTCAATATAATAAAATTGATCTGCATCTGATCTGATTTGTTACCAGTAAGTGTCCACCAAGGATTTTTTCTCCTATGTCCTCCATTTTGATCATCTCTTGTAGGCATTTTAGGGCGGTGGCCTTCACTGATCGGTCAGAGTCGGTTAGTGTCATGGTTAGGATTAAATCGTGGGTGAGAAACTCTTCTAGGATGATTTTGTATGAGGAGAATCCTAAATTAGAAGAAATCTTGATTGTATCAAAAGGAACGAATTTTATCATTTTGGAGTTATTGAGGAAATTTTAATTTACCTCTCGTTTTATAATTTTTTATTAAGGATTTAACTTGAAGTGTTATTTTTGCAATAAAATGAAGTTTTTTTAATAATTTGGTGCATGTTTAAGCAAATTTGGATAATTTTTGAGAGAGTTATGGCTATTTTTGTCCTAAAGCTTTAAGAAAATTGAATAATTGTTACCATCACCTTTGAATCCCTATGAAAAATTCCTTATTAAGAAAATTAATTTGATATATCGTTTTTATAATATAATAAAATTTTCTTAACAATTTGGTGAATGTTTAGGCAATTTTAAACAATTTTTGAGGGAACTATGGGCGTTCTTGTATTCGAACTCCAGAAAAAATTGAAATATTGTTACCGTCAATTCTGACTTAATGTAAAAAATGTATAGTGATAAAAACTAGCTAGGAATCTTATTTTTTAATAAGACGAAGTTTCTTTAATAAGTTGGTGGAAATTTGAGCAATTTTGGACAGTTTTTGAAGCAGTTGTGGGTGTTTTAGTCCTTCAGGGCCAAAAAAATTGCAAAATTGTTATCATCATCTTTGACTTCCTGTAAAAAGTTTTTTATTAAAAAAACTAACGTGAAATGTTTTATTTTTATAATAAAATAAAGTTTTCCTAATAGTTTAGGAAAAGTTTAAGCAATCTTGTAATAAAATGAAGTTTTCTTAACAATTTTGTAACAGTCTGAACAATTTTGAAGAATTTTTAAACGTACAAATGTTAAAATTATTACCATCATCTTTAAAGTTTTGAAAAAAATTTCTTGTCTAGAAGATTAACTTAAAATGCTGTTTTTAATATAAAATAATAAGTTGTTAATAAATTAGTGAAATTTTTAACAAGTTTGGACAATTCTTGAGGCAGTTATAGGCGTTCTTGTACTTGAACTTTAAAAAAATTAAAAAAATTGTTATCATCACCTTCGAAGTCTTGTAAAAAATTTCTTGTTATAGAAATTAACTTGAAATATTATTTTTGTAATAAAATGAAGTTTTCTTAACAATTTAGTGGAAGTTTGAGCAATTTTGGACGATTTTTAAGAGAGTTGTGAGCATTTTTGTACTTGAACTCCAAAAAAAATTAAAAATTGTTACAAACACATTCAAATTTTTGCGAAAAATTCCTTATTAAGAAAATTTACTTAGAATAATAATGTTAATTAAAAATTGAGTTTTTTTAATAATTTGGTAAAAGCTTGAGTAATTCTGAACAGTTTTTGAAGGAGTTATGGGTTTTTGTGTCCTTAAGGTCTAAAAAAATTACAAAATTCTTTGTAATTTATAATTATAAAAATTTTTTTACAAATTTTTACCATCATCTTTAAATTCCTGTAGAAAATGTCTTATTAAAATAGTTAACTTGAAATATTATTTTTGTAATAAAATAAAGTTTTTTTAACAATTTGGTGGAAGTTTGAGCAATTTTGGACAATTTTTATGGGATTTATGAACGTTTATGTTCTTAAGCGCCAAAAAAATTGAAAAATTATTATTATCATCTTTAAAGTTTTGTAAAAAATTTCTTGTTATAGAAATTAACTTTAAAGTTTATATTTATAATAAAATTAAGTTTTCCTAATAATATGGTGGAAGTGTGAGCAATTTTGGACAATTTTTAAGGGAGTTGTGGACATTTTTGTACTTAAACTCCAAAAAAAATTAGAAAATGTTACCACCAACTTTAAATCTCTGTAAAAAAATTATTATTAACAAATTTAGTTAATATGTTGTTTTTGTTATAAAATAAGGTTTACTTAACAATTTGGTGGAAACTTGAGCAATTTTGAACAATATTTGAAGGAGTTATGGGTTTTTTTGTCCTAAAGGTCTAAAAAAATTATAAAATTGTTACCGTCATCTGTGAATTTCTGTAGAAAATTTTTTATTATAATAATTAACCTGAAATATTATTTTTGTAATAAACCAAAGTTTTTTTGATAATTTGGTGGAGGTTTGAGCAATTTTGGACAATTTTTATGGGATTTATGACTGCTTATGTTCTTGAGCTCCAAAAAAATTGAAAAATTGTTACTAACACATTCGAATTTCTGTGAAAAATTCTAAATTAAAAAAATTTACTTAAAGTGTTGTTGTTATAATAAAATAGAGTTTGCCTAACAATTTGGTGAAAGTTTAAGAAATTTTCGACAATTTTTAAGGATGTTATAGGCGTTCTCGTACTTTTGGTCCAAAAAAATTGCAAAATTGTTTCCATAATCTTTGAAGTTTTGTGAAAAATTTCTTGTTATAGAAATTAACTTTAAAGTTTATTTTTATAATAAAATGAAGTTTTCTTAATAATTTGGTGGAAGTTTGAGCAATTTTGGACAATTTTTGAGGGAGTTGTGGGCATTTTTGAACATATACTCCAAAAAAAAAGAAAAATTGTTACTAACACATTTGAATTTCTGTGAAAAATTCTAAATTAAAAAAATGTACTTAAAGTGTTGTTGTTATAATAAAATAGAGTTTGCCTAACAATTTGGTGAAAGTTTAAGAAATTTTCGACAATTTTTGAGGAAGTTATAGGCGTTCTTGTACTTTTGCTCCAAAAAAATTGCAAAATTGTTACCACCAACTTTAAATCTCTGTAAAAAAATTATTATTGACAAATTAAGTTAGTATGTGGTTTTTGTTATTATATAAAGTTTACTTAATAATTTGGTGGAAGCTTGAGCAATTTTGAACAATTTTTGAAGGAGTTATGGGTTTTTTTGTCCTTAAGGTCCAAAAAAATTATAAAATTGTTACCATCATGTTTGACATCATGTAGCAAATTTCTTATTAAAATAATTAACTTGAAATATTATTATTGTAATAAAATGATGTTTTATTAATAATTTAGTGGAAGTTTTTGGAAAATTGTTACCATCAACTTTAAAATCTTTATAAAAAAATCTATCATTAAAAAATTTAGTTGATATATTGTTTTTGTTATCAGATAAAGTTTTCTTAACAATTTGAGGGAACCTTGAGCAATTTTGAAGAAGTTTTTGTGCTTAAGATCCAAAAAAATTAGAAAATTGTTACCATCGCCTTTGAATTTTTGTGAAAATTGTTTTATTGAAAAAATTGACTTGAAATATTATCTTTATAATAAAATGAAGTTTTCTTAACAATTTGGTGAACGTTTAAGCAATTTTGGATAATTCTTGATGGAAATATCGGCGTTCTTGCACTTAAGCCCCAAAAAAATTGGAAAAATTTTTACCATCATCTTTGACTTCCTGTAAGAAATTTATAATTAAATAAATTAACTTAATATATTATTATTTTATTAAAACAAAGTTTTCTTAACAATTTGGTGAAAGTTTAAGCAATTTTGGACAATTTTTGAGAGAGTTATGGGCGTTTTTGCCTGCTTAAAGTTGTCCACAAAATGAGTTCTTTACCAGGTTTATAGGTCAGCAAGGCCCAATTTATTGCTGTTTAACGTTTAATAAAACTACAAACCCTTACATATTTTTTTTCCTGTAATAAACTCCTATATTTTAATAATTTTGTTAAGCGAGAAGCATTGGTAGAACCAGAAACCCTACTACGAGCCTCTAGTTATTTAATTACGAACCCCTATAAATTAATAAAAACTACCAGATATTTACGAGAAACCCCTATAAATATTTTTTATATTCTTAAATATTAACTTTTACCAACCCCTAGAAAGTTTTTTAGGTGCCGCTACTCTTTTTTCAACCCTTGATAACTTTGCCCCTAATAAACCTAAAAACCTCGCTAAACCCTTATTTCGTAGAAAATTTAATGACCTATCCGCAGAAGACTTTACTATTTTATTTACCATCAAAAAAGTCATTAAAACTTTCTTTGTAACTATAATCGTTTCCGAGGTATTAAGTAGTTTTTTCATTGATTGATAAAAATTTGGATTCTACAGTATTGGGAAAAATATCGCGCAAAACTGCTGAACACTTACTTGCCAGGCATTATTCTTTATAAAACTTAATATATAGCCTTGGAATTCCATTAGAATAATAAGAATTCCATTGAATTGAGGAGGAGTGAGGTTTTTTATTCAATAGGATTCTTATTTTTGTAATGAAAATACCAGGAAATTCATTAGATTTTATGTGGAAGTCATTTAGTTTGCTGTGGAATTTCTTCAGAAGTAATGGATTTGTTAATTCCTGGAATTTTTAATTTTGCAGTGTAATTCCAATGAAAATAATTAGATTCTATGCAGAAATCCATTATATGGAATTTTCTTTTACTGCATCACTAAAAAGGTCCTTTGGAAATACAATAAATAAGAAGTTATTGAGGAATTTCTCAATTAGTTGCAAAAAATCATGATACAGTCAAAGGCTTTACAAAAATCTAAATAACTTCAAAACCCATGCAACGATTTTAGTGATTTAAGTTTCGCATAAAAGCCAATGAGTTTCCTCACCAAAAAGCCCCTTACAAATTTTCTTGGAAATACAACCATTTAGGAGTTATTGAAGAGTTTCTCAGTTAGTCGCAAAAAATCATGATACAGTCAAAGGCTCTACAAAAATCTAAATAACTTCAAAATCCATGCAACGATTTTAGTGATTTAAGTTTCGCATGAAAGCCAATGAGTTTCCTCACAAAAAAGTTTCTTACAAATTTTCTTGGAAATACAACCATTTAGGAGTTATTGAAGAGTTTCTCAGTTAGTCGCAAAAAATCATGATACTGTCAAAGGCCTTACAAAAATCTAAATAACTTCAAAACCCATGCAACGATTTTAGTGATTTAAGTTTCGCATGAAAGCCAATGAGTTTCCTCACTAAAAAGTTTCTTACAAATTTTCCTGGAAATACAACCATTTAGGAGTTATTGAAGAGTTTCTCAGTTAGTTGCAAAAAATCATGATGCAGTCAAAGGCTTTACAAAAATCTAAATAACTTCAGAATCCGTGCAACGATTTTAGTGATTTAAGTTTCGCATGAAAGCCAATGAGTTTCCTCATAAAAAAGTTTTTTAGAAATTTTCTTGGAAATACAACCATTTAGGAGTTATTGAAGAGTTTCTTAGTTAGTTGCAAAAAATCATGATGCAGTCAAAGGCTTTACAAAAATCTAAATAACTTCAAAATCCATGCAACGATTTTAGTGATTTAAGTTTCGCATGAAAGCCAATGAGTTTCCTCACTAAAAAGTTTCTTACAAATTTTCCTGGAAATACAACCATTTAGGAGTTATTGAAGAGTTTCTTAGTTAGTTGCAAAAAATCATGATGCAGTCAAAGGCTTTACAAAAATCTAAATAACTTCAGAATCCGTGCAACGATTTTAGTGATTTAAGTTTCGCATGAAAGCCAATGAGTTTCCTCATAAAAAAGTTTCCTAGAAATTTTCTTGGAAATACAACCATTTAGGAGTTATTGAAGAGTTTCTTAGTTAGTTGCAAAAAATCATGATGCAGTCAAAGGCTTTACAAAAATCTAAATAACTTCAGAATCCGTGCAACGATTTTAGTGATTTAAGTTTCGCATGAAAGCCAATGAGTTTCCTCATAAAAAAGTTTTTTAGAAATTTTCTTGGAAATACAACCATTTAGGAGTTATTAAAGAGTTTCTCAGTTAGTTGCAAAAAATCATGATGCAGTCAAAGGCTTTACAAAAATCTAAATAACTTCAAAATCCGTAAAACGATTTTAGTGATTTAAGTTTCACATGAAAGCCAATGAGTTTCCTCACCAAAAAGCTCCTTACATATTTTCTTGGAAATACAACTATTTAGGAGTTATTGAAGAGTTTCTCAGTTAGTTGCAAAAAATCATGATACAGTCAAAGGCTTTACAAAAATCTAAATAATTTCAAAATCCATGCACCGATTTTAGTGATTTAAGTTTCACATGAAAGCCACTAAGTTTCCTCACAAAAAAGCCCCTTACAAATTTTCTTGCAAATACAACCATTTAGGAGTTATTAAAGAGTTTCTCAGTTAGTTGCAAAAAATCATGATGCAGTCAAAGGCTTTACAAAAATCTAAATAACTTCAAAATCCGTAGAACGATTTTAGTGATTTAAGTTTCACATGAAAGCCAATGAGTTTCCTCACCAAAAAGCTCCTTACATATTTTCTTGGAAATACAACCATTTAGGAGTTATTGAAGAGTTTCTCAATTAATTGCGAAAAATCATGATACTGTCAAAGGCTTTACAAAAATCTAAATAACTTCAAAATCCATGCAACGATTTTAGTGATTTAAGTTTCGCATAAAAGCCAATGAGTTTCCTCACCAAAAAGCCCCTTACAAATTTTCTTGGAAATACAACCATTTAGGAGTTATTGAAGGGTTTCTCAGTTAGTTGCAAAAAATCATGATACAGTCAAAGGCTTTACAAAAATCTAAATAACTTCAAAATGCATGCACCAATTTTAGTGATTTAAGTTTCACATGAAAGCCACTGAGTTTCCTCACTAAAAAGTTTCTTACAAATTTTTCTGGAAATACAACCATTTAGGAGTTATTGAAGAGTTTCTCAGTTAGTTGCAAAAAATCATGATGCAGTCAAAGGCTTTACAAAAATCTAAATAACTTCAAAATCCATGCAACGATTTTAGTGATTTAAGTTTCGCATGAAAGCCAATGAGTTTTCTCACTAAAAAGTTTCTTACAAATTTTCCTGGAAATACAACCATTTAGGAGTTATTGAAGAGTTTCTCAATTAGTTGCAAAAAATCATGATACTGTCAAAGGCTTTACAAAAATCTAAATAACTTCAAAATCCATGCAACGATTTTAGTGATTTAAGTTTCGCATGAAAGCCAATGAGTTTCCTCACTAAAAAGTTTCTTACAAATTTTCCTGGAAATACAACCATTTAGGAGTTATTGAAGAGTTTCTCAATTAGTTGCAAAAAATCATGATACTGTCAAAGGCTTTACAAAAATCTAAATAACTTCAAAATCCATGCAACGATTTTAGTGATTTAAGTTTCGCATAAAAGCCAATGAGTTTCCTCACCAAAAAGCCCCTTACAAATTTTCTTGGAAATACAACCATTTAGGAGTTATTGAAGGGTTTCTCAGTTAGTTGCAAAAAATCATGATACAGTCAAAGGCTTTACAAAAATCTAAATAACTTCAAAATGCATGCACCGATTTTAGTGATTTAAGTTTCACATGAAAGCCACTGAGTTTCCTCACTAAAAAGTTTCTTACAAATTTTTCTGGAAATACAACCATTTAGGAGTTATTGAAGAGTTTCTCAGTTAGTTGCAAAAAATCATGATGCAGTCAAAGGCTTTACAAAAATCTAAATAACTTCAAAATCCATGCAACGATTTTAGTGATTTAAGTTTCGCATGAAAGCCAATGAGTTTCCTCACTAAAAAGTTTCTTACAAATTTTCCTGGAAATACAACCATTTAGGAGTTATTGAAGAGTTTCTCAATTAATTGCGAAAAATCATGATACTGTCAAAGGCTTTACAAAAATCTAAATAACTTCAAAATCCATGCAACGATTTTAGTGATTTAAGTTTCGCATGAAAGCCAATGAGTTTCCTCACTAAAAAGTTTCTTACAAATTTTCCTGGAAATACAACCATTTAGGAGTTATTGAAGAGTTTCTCAATTAGTTGCAAAAAATCATGATACTGTCAAAGGCTTTACAAAAATCTAAATAACTTCAAAATCCATGCAACGATTTTAGTGATTTAAGTTTCGCATGAAAGCCAATGAGTTTCCTCACTAAAAAGTTTCTTACAAATTTTCCTGGAAATACAACCATTTAGGAGTTATTGAAGAGTTTCTCAATTAGTTGCGAAAAATCATGATACTGTCAAAGGCTTCACAAAAATCTAAATAACTGCAAAATCCATGCAACGATTTTAGTGATTTAAGTTTCGCATGAAAGCCAATAAGTTATCTCACTAAAAAGTTTCTTACAAATTTTCCTGGAAATACAACCATTTAGGAGTTATTGAAGAGTTTCTCAATTAATTGCGAAAAATCTTGATACTGTCAAAGGCCTTACAAAAATCTAAATAACTTCAAAACCCATGCAACGATTTTAGTGATTTAAGTTTCGCATAAAAGCCAATGAGTTTCCTCACCAAAAAGCCCCTTACAAATTTTCTTGGAAATACAACCATTTAGGAGTTATTGAAGAGTTTCTCAGTTAGTCGCAAAAAATCATGATACAGTCAAAGGCTCTACAAAAATCTAAATAACTTCAAAATCCATGCAACGATTTTAGTGATTTAAGTTTCGCATGAAAGCCAATGAGTTTCCTCACAAAAAAGTTTCTTACAAATTTTCTTGGAAATACAACCATTTAGGAGTTATTGAAGAGTTTCTCAGTTAGTTGCAAAAAATCATGATGCAGTCAAAGGCTTTACAAAAATCTAAATAACTTCAAAATCCATGCAACGATTTTAGTGACTTAAGTTTCACATAAAAGCCAATGAGTTTTCTCACCAAATAGCCCCCTACAAGTTTCCTTGTAGATACAATCGTTTTGGACTTATTTAGCATGTTTTCTAAACTTTCTTTACTAAATATTTCTAAAACTCCTCCAAAAACTGAAAATTGATACATGTTCCCTTGACAAGAAAGAAGAAAGTTAGACTTACACACGCACTAAGTCTCTTTACCTTTATTAACCTTTTGGCAAATGGTACAGACAACAATCAAAGAGGCATTCCGTACTTCCGGATCGCAATTGAAACACTTATCGAAAAGCATCGAACCCAAATCGTTTATCGACGTATTACTATTGTCGACCAGTAGGGCCATATTAGGGCTCATATGTTTCGATATGGTAATGTTTAGAGCCTTTAGGGCCTTTAGGGTAATCTGAAAAGAATTTATAAAATATTTAATGTATTCAAGAGTGAGCTTTTACCTCAGCAGAGCAATTGGTGTAGTAATACAAGAACTCGTACACAAGATTGGCCAACTCGATACTGCCGATGCTCTCCCTCCAAGATAAATCGAAATTTTCCAAATAAACCAAAATCGCTTCCAGTAAAGAATCCGCTAATAAATCGTCGTTTTTTATCGCGCCATGTATCGAAATTCTTTTCAGGTACTTTATAAAGTCCCTAAGGGAATAGATCATCGACTGGAACACTATGGCCATATTTTTTCTGGAGTACATCGATTTCGACTTGATTATAGTTTTCAGTGCTTTCATTTCAATTGATAAAGGGCATTTGACGATTTGCTCTCTTATTTCATAACCTAAAACGACACTATACTCATTAAATTTTCTAAGTCAATTAACAAAAAAAATGTCACTCACCTAACTGTAAACAATCCTGGCTATACATATTAAGCAGATCGGATAAGTGGCATTTCCTCAATTCCTCCTCACTGGTTTGAGGTACTCCCAAAATTTTTTCCCCAATAATAACCAGGGGTTCAACCTGGAAGGACATTAACTCGTTTTCGATGTCGATGGGTTTTTCTTTTAGGAAGTACTGCGGCATTTTCCGGCAGACGTTTTTCCAGTATTTGAGGGCGTAGTAGTATAGTTCGTATATGGTTTCTAGATGACCTGAAATACGGGACATACTAGAAATATTGTAATAATATTGTACTTTTATTTGGCATAAAAGGTGTGGTACAATAATATAATAGTGATATATGTTATTTATTTTCAAGTATCATACCGTATATTAATTTGTTATACAATGAATTATTATTATTGTTAAATATTTATGCAATACTATTGCAGACGTATGCACGACAACTATGTAGAACACTGTTTTTAAAATAACTACGAATATACCAGATATCATCGAAGAGAGTAATATACAATGGTGGAAGCGCATTTGGCATTTTTATTTATAATTCCTAAATCGAACCTTCACATCATATACGGTTGACAAATCTACCAAAACCAAAAACTCAATAAATAATCATTGAATAAACATATATTTAACGATAATAACATATGACATGTCGCTTAGGATTATTCAATAAATTACTTACTCTTTCTCAACTCCCTCTCGATAATCCTCAAGAACCCGCTGAGCGCAATCGGATCGTGGTTCACCACTTTAATACCATCGAACAGCTCGGTCATCTCATAGAAAGACAGAATGATCAAAACCCGATTTAACTGCAACGACATCCCGCTATCGTTGGACAAAATGGCCAAAGTGTCCGATGCCTCGCGCACTTGCAACTTTAGGAAAAACTTTAGTGTTTCCGGCACGGCACTGGCCAGTAGTCGTTCCAGAGTTTCCACCAAACAAGTCATGGCCGGCATCAAGTCGGTTAATTCCTGATTATTTATGAGTTCTATGGGGTTTTTTCGGGTTTTCGGCAGGTGCTTATGGGCGGTTGCTACGGGGGTCTGGATCATCTGCTTGATTACGTGCAGACAGACTTTTGGGGCTACTCGAGAGGTCTTTTGAAGAAACTGGCAGAGGGTCGTGTACCTAAAACAAGAATTTCCAGTTGGAAATCATATTGACGCAAACCATTACTTCTATCCCCTATTTATTATTATTATTTTAGTCACTAGTCACAGAAAAGCTGGGCGTGGTTGTTTTTTTTGACGTAAAAATCATCAGATTGACAAGCCTCATTCATTTGACATAATAAAACTTACTTATTTTGAAGCAAAAATGACGCTGCAATCACCATTTTGTCACAATTGAGTTAAGTGGACGTAATATACTAAAATATCAGGAAAAGTAGCTTTTTTGTATTAGTACCAGACAATTAAAAGAGATTTTTACTTATTCCAGGCATTTGACGCAGCTGCGGCCTGAGAAAAATAATCAGCTCTTATATAAGGGAAATAAATGGGGAAAAACCTGCCACGCCCCTTTTATAAAAATCAATTGAAGAGTTAGGTTATGTATTGCATTACTGGAAACTGAAATGTATGGACCTTTTAATGGGAGTTGATGTGATTGAGACTAAAAAACGAAGACTTACTCTAATAGTTTTATTTGTTGAATTAATTGGTTAAGAAAAATAAGGGATTCATTCTCGACTAATAAATTCCCAAAAATTAATGACAATATTAATTTTGAAAAATAATTATAAATTGAGGTTTTAAAAAAGTCAATTTTTTGTACCCTCGTTGGTATATAAGTCTATACAAGACAAGCCATAACAATATCCGACCTTCGAGGACTAAAAACGAGGACTTTTAGTAGTTTAATTTTTAGAATTTATTAAATTAAAAAAAATTAATGTCAACGAATAAATTTAAAGAAAAAACATAAATTAATAACAATAATAATTTTGAAAAATTATTCTAAGTTGGATATTTATGAGATTTAAAAAAAAGTCAATTTTTTGCACCCTCGTTGGTCCGTAAGTCTCTATAAGACAAACCATAAAAACATAGTGACCTTCGAGGACTAAAAACAAAGACTTTTAATAGTTTAATTTTTAGAATATATTAATTAAAAAAAAATTAATATCAACGAATAAATTTAAAGAAAAAACATAAATTAATAACAATTATAATTTTGAAAAATCATTCTAAATTGGCCATTTCTGACATTTAAAAAAAAGTCAATTTTTTGCACCCTCGTTGGTTCGTAAGTCTCTATAATACACACCATAAAAACATAGTGACCTTCGAGGACTAAAAACGAAGATTAGAAAAACGAAGAGTTTTAAAGATTTAATTTTTAGAATTAATTAATTGAAAAAAAGGGTTTAATGTCAACGAATAAATTTAAAGAAAAAATATAAATTAATAAGAATAATAAATTTGAAAAATAATTCTAAATTGGACATCTATGAGATTTTCAAAAAAAAGTCAATTTTTTGCACCCTCGTTGGTCCGTAAGTATCTATAAGACAAACCATCGAGGACTAAGAACGAACACCTAAAAGTTTTAATTTTTAAAATTAATTAATAAAAAAAAGGATTTAATGATAACGAAAAAATTTACAAAAAAAAAAGAAATAATTTTGAAAAATAATTCTAAATATGAAATCTATGAGATTTTTAAAAAGTCAATTTTTTTCACCCTCGTTGGTCCCTAAATTTATCTATTAAGTTATCCAGATGTAATGCAGATTCTATCATACAAACTGTAACAATATAGTGACCGACGAGGGCTAAAACAAAGACTTTAAAAAAAAATATTTCCTTTAAAAAATCAGAATTTTTTGCACCCTCGTTGGTCCTTAAGATTACATATTGGGTTATACGGATGTATTGCAGGTTGCCTATAATAAAAACAATATTAACATAAAGACCCTCGAGGGCTAAAAACAAAGACTTTTAAACAAATATTTCATTAAAAAAAAACGACCAATTTAACCCCCAACTGAGTTTACAAAAAAAAACATAATAAAAAAAAAAACAATAATAATTTAAAAAATATAGTGACCTAATAATAATTGTTTATTTTTACAATTTAAAAAAAAAACAATTTTTTAAAACCTCCTTTAAAAAAAAAGGGCGTGGCATTCATTTACGCGTTTTTTTTTAACAAAAATCATGGCGCATTCACCATTTTACATCTATTTAAAATCAGGGCGTGGCTAATTTTTTAAAATAAAAATCTTCAACTCAATTAACTCAGACTAGTCTAATCATTTGTTTTGTATTCAAAATGGCCGCCGTCTGCCATTTTAAATTTTACGTCAATTGAGTGTCGTTTCTAATATAACTTCAAAATATTCCAAAATAATCGCCATTTTGAAATAAAAAGGGGATTATATAAGAAAATTTTTAGATAGTGGTGTCCAAGAAGCCGGTTTGATCTATAAGGTGAAAACTCACTTTAAGGCCCAATATCTTAATAACTAATTGAGCTATTTGGATGAAATAAAAACCATAATAATTAGAAAAGTTTTGTTTAAGTTGTTCTACATAATTCAATAAAATCCTGGAAAAAGTTTACGAAATATCGACCTTTTTAGGTCGTGGTGTCCAATAAGACGAATTGATCTACAAGGTGAGCACTCACTTAAGGGCACAATGTTTCAATAACTGGTTGAGCTATTTGGATGAAGTAAAAACCATAATTATTAAAAATGTATTGTTTAAGTTGTTCTGTATTATTCAAAAAAATCCTGAAAAAAGTTTTTGAAATATTGGCCTTTATAGGTAGTGTTGTCCAAGAAGACAGTTTGGTCTATAAGGTGAGCACTTAGTTTAAGGCCCAATATCTCAATAACTAATTGAGGTATTTTGATGAAATAAAAG
Source organism: Anthonomus grandis grandis (assembly GCF_022605725.1). Taxonomy (NCBI): domain Eukaryota; kingdom Metazoa; phylum Arthropoda; class Insecta; order Coleoptera; family Curculionidae; genus Anthonomus; species Anthonomus grandis. Next base: position 29,473,986 of record NC_065554.1, read on the forward strand.
CCATAATAATAAAAAAAGTATTGTTTAAAATTTTCTACATAATCCAAAAAAATCCTGGAAAAAGTTTTCGAAATATCGACCTTCTCAGGTAGTGGAGTCCAATAGGACGATTTGATTTTTATGGTGAGCACTCACTTTAGGCCCAATATTTCAATAACTGATTGAAGTATTTGGATGAAATAAAAACCATCGTATTCAAAAAGATATTGTTTACCAATGTTCCTTATAATAGAAGAAAATCCAGGAAAAAGTGTTTAAGTTATTGACCTTTTTACGTACTGATGTCCAAGTAGCTGACCAAGAGTCCCCTTTTTTGAACTTTAATCATCAGTCAGTTTTCCAAAAAATGTTTCAAACGTGCCACGCCCCTTTTTTGTATTTCAACCATAAAAAATTCATAAATCGCTTCAACTGCCTGGAACAAAAAATCCTTTAATTAAAATAAGGAGAAAAACCTGACAGGCCCCTTTTTAATCATCAACCACTGCACAGCGCAATCACCATTTCATCAAAATTATAATTGAAGATAACCTATAAAGTAAATAAATTTTTTTAAGTAATCCAGACAATCAAATGCATTTTTCACATTGTCCAGGCCTGTGACGTACTGCCTGGAAGAGTGCATTAACCCTCAACTGCCTGGAAGAAACCATAAAGTACGTTCTTTCCTATTTTACTAACCCCTAGTCACTGAAAAAATTGGTAATAACTAAAATGGCTTCTATTCAGTTTTTTTTTTCAAGATGGCGTCCCTCAGCTTTCACTCTAACCCCTCATAACTAATACACTTACACTCTCTCGGCCACACAGCTACTCATTCCCTGACAGTTGAGCACCAAATCGTAAATCTGAGTCCAATGGTTGTTCTCCAAGGACCATCTCAAGCCGGCATTATGCTCAAAAAACGAGCATAACATATCCATATATCGGACTTTCACTAGACAATCGGTGGCGGGTTCGGACACCTCCGCCATCTGTATGAGGGTCTTGTAGATGCCAGTGGTGCTCATTTGCAAGAAGTTCTTTTCATTTTGTGAAATATGAGCGGATATTGCCAACACGAGCATTTTCTGTTTAGGACTCGGCCAGTAGTTCAGTTTGGCGTAGACCTCCTGGATCTTCGATAAAAAGGCGAAGTAACGTTCTTGTTCGTGTTTGGTCACTTCGAAGTCTACACCGTTTTCTACAGAGACAAAAATCTGTTATTTCTTTATTAAAAAATTGAAACGTTTATTACCGGAGTAGCTGAAGCACGGATTGTTCTCTTTGTATTCTAGTTTTGGGTCGGCCTGTAAAGCGTTTTGGAAGAAGTTGTTCCACTCGTGGTCGCCATCTGTTACGATCTGCTGCATGTCCATGTTGATTATTTTGCGTTTTTTCGATCTAAAACTCAAATTCTAAAAATATTATTAATTTTGATCCTTTTTTTTTTAATTTAATGATGTATTAAAAGAGATTAGGGTGCAGATAAGAAATTTCCTACTGTGCAAAAAAAAAACAAATTTTATACTTGAATAGACTTAATTATCAGTAAATGCGATAACGTTTGCAGCAATAAATACGTTATTGAAGTTGAAAAACTATTATCATTAGACTTATATTATTTATGTATTTTTTTATTATAAATAGTAAAGAAAAATTCTCTTCAGTGGTAACACTCCTAAAAATCGCATTGCGACTTATGGGGGTGGCTTCACACAAGTTTTCTCTCTTGACATTTTTTTAAAACTTTTAATAAGATTCTTTCCCTAAAAAACTCATTGGGACATAAGGAAACATTAAAACTTGATCAAGCATAATTTTTCAAATCTACTTTTAAAGTCAAAAATATAACAAGCCATTGGGGCAATTTGCACTAAACAAAAAGCATCGTATTTAGAAAAGTATGTTTGATAAACGTTATATTCGGTCCAAGTCAATTCAACCATTGGTTTTGAAGATAATGAACTTTATGTCCCAATGTACAAAAAGCATGATTGATCTTCAAGGTAATCAATCACTCACTTAAAAGCAAAATATCTCAAAAACTGCTGACATAATTTTTATGGAATAAAGAGTAGGATATTAGTCAAAGCATGCTTAATAAATAATGTTTGGGGTACAAGTCAGGTCAAGCATTAGTTTTGAAGATAATGAGCTTTATGTCCAAAGACGTCCAAGAACCATTATTGATCTTCAAGGTAATCACTCATTTTGAAGTTGAATATTTCAGGAACTGTTAAGGCAATTCTCATTAAATGAAAAGCATGCTATTTGTCAAAGCATGCCTAATAAATATCACTCTAGTTTAAATTAGTTTAGGAATTAGTTTTGAAGATATGGAACTTTGTGTCCAGTGACATCCAAAAATCATGTTTCATCTTCAAGGTTAGTTCAACTTTAAAGTCAAATAACTCAGGAACTATTAGGAAAATTCTTATAAAATAAAAAGCATGATATCAGCCAAAGCATGCTCAATAAATATTACCTTAGGTACAAATCAGTCTAAGCATTGGTTTTGAAAATATTGAACTGTTTGTCCAATGAGCGTCAAAAATCATGATTCATCTTCAAGGACTTATTTTACAGTCGAATGTTTCAGAAACTATTGGGACAATTCTTATCAAATGAAAAGCATTATTTTCTTCAAACGTGCCTAATAAATGCTTCTTTATTTCCAATCAATTTAAGCATTAATATTGAAGATACTGAACTTTTTGTTCAGTGACCTACAAGAATCATGTTTTATCTTTAATCACTCATTTTAAAGTCGAATATCTCAGAAACTATTGGGACAATTCTCAAGAAATAAAAAGCATGATATTCATCCAAGCATGCTTAATAAATGTTGCTTTAGGTTCAAATCAGTTTCAGGTTCAAATCAAGCTTCAAATCAAAGCAATCAGCTTTAGGGTCAAATCAAACTTCAATGATATTGAACTATTTATCCAGTAATGTTCAAAATATCTTCAAGGTATTCACTCACTTTAGAGTCAAATATCTCAGGAACTGCTGGGACAATTCTTATAAAATGAAAAGCATGATATTAGTCAAAGCATGCTCAATAAATATTACCTTAAGAACAAATCAGTCTAATCATTGGTTTTGAAAATATTGAACTGTTTGTCCAATGAGCGTTAAAAATCATGATTCATCTTCAAGGACTTACTTTAAAGTCGAATGTCTCAGAAACTGTTGGGACAATTCTCATACAATAAAAAGCATGATTTTCTTCAAAGCATAAATGCTGCTTTAGGTCCAATCAGTTTAAGCATTAATTACAATGATATTAAATTTTTAGTTCAGTAACCTCCAACCTCCTTCACCTTTGATCACTCATTTTAAAGTCGAATATCTCAGGAAATATTGGGACAATTCTCATGAAATAAAAAGCATGATATTTGGTAAGCATTCTTAATAAATTTATTATTTTTTAGTTATTTTAGGTTCAAATTATTCTGAGCATTAATTTTTATCATATTGAACTTTTTATCCAGTAACGTCCAAAAAACAGGTTACATCTTCAAGGTTATCACTCACTTTGGAGTCAAATATCTCAGGAACTGTTGGGACAATTCTCATGAAATAAAAAGCATGATATATATCAAAGCATGCTTAATAAATGTTGCTTTAGGTTCAAATCAATATAAGCATTAATTTTGAAGATATTGAACTTTTTGTCCAGTGACCTCTAAGAATCATGTTTTATCTTTCATCACTCATTTTAAAGTCGAATATCTCAGGAAATATTGGGACAATTTTCATGAAATAAAAAACATGATATTTGGTAAGCATCCTTAATAAATGCTATTTTAGGTTCAAATCATTCTAAGCATTAATTTTTATCGTATTGAACTTTTTATCCAGTAATGTCCAAAAATCAGGTTACATCTTCAAGGTAATCATTCACTTTGGAGTCAAATATCTCAGGAACTTTTGGGACAATTCTCATAAAATAAAAAGCATAATATTCATCAAAGTATGCTTAATAAATATTGCTTTAGGTTCAAATCAATTTAAGCATCATTTTTGAATATATTGACCTTTTTGTGCAGTGACCTCCAAGAATCATGTTTCATCTTTCATCACTCATTTTAAACTCGAATATCTTAGAAAATATTGGGACAATTCCCATGAAATAAAAAGCATGATATTTGGTAAGCATCCTTAATAAAATGTTATTTTAGGTTCAAATCATTCTAAGCATTAATTTTTATCGTATTGAACTTTTTATCCAGTAATGTCCAAAAAATAGGTTACATCTTCAAGGTAATCACTCATTTTGGAGTCAAATATCTCAGGAACTGTTGGGACAATTCTCATAAAATAAAAAGCATGATATTCATCAAAGTATGCTTAACAAATGTTGCTTTAGGTTCAAATCAATTTAAGCATTAATTTTGAAAATATTGACCTTTTTGTCCAGTGACCTCTAAGAGTCATGTTTCATCTTTCATCACTCATTTTAAAGTCGAATATCTCAGGAAATATTGGGACAATTTTCATGAAATAAAAAGCATGATATTTGGTAAGCATCCTTAATAAATGTTATTTTAGGTTCAAATTATTCTAAGCATTAATTTTTATGATATTGAACTTTTTATCCAGTAATGTCCAAAAATCAGGTTACATCTTCAAGGTAATCACTCACCTTGGAGTCAAACATCTCAAGAACTGTTGGGACAAGTCTCATGAAATAAAAAGCGTGCTATTCTTTAAAGCATGCCTAATAAATGTTGTTCTAGGCTCAAATCAATTTAAGCATTAATTTTGAAGATATTGACCTTTTTGTCCAGTGACCTCCAAGAATCATGTTTCATCTTTTATCACTCAGTTTAAAGTCATATATCTCAGGAACCATTGAAACAATTCTCATGAAATAAAAAGCATAATATTTGGTAAGCATCCCTAATAAATGCTATTTTAGGTCCAAATCATTCTAAGCAGAAATTTTTATAATATTTAACTTTTTAGCGAGTAATGTCCAAAAAACAAGTTACATCTTCAAGGTAATCACTTACTTTGGAGTCAAATATCTCAGGAACTGTTGGGACAATTCGCATGAAATAAAAAGCATGTTATTCATCAAAGCATGCTTAATAAATGCTTGCTTTAGGTACAAATCAGTTCAACGATCTGATCTACTAATTGTTTTGTTAAATGAGATTTTAAAAAAGTCAATTTTTTGCACCCTCGTTGGTCTTTAAGTCTATATATAGATATTGTGTTATGCAGATTACCTGTGACACAAACATACACAAACTATAACAACATAACGACTACCGAGGACTAAAAACGAAGACTTTTTTTTAAGCATTAATATATTAAAAAAATGAGAAACTTAATGCTAGTTGAATTTAAAAAAAAATAAAAATATTGCAAATTTATTTAAATAAAATAAATATTTATAATTAATTGTTAATTTTAGTCATAAAAAATTAATTGAAAAAGTCAATTTTTTTTACCCTCATTGGTCTTGAAAACCATAGCAACATAAAGACCGTCGACGACTAAAAACAAAGACTTTTAAGAGTGAAATTTTTCGAATGGATCCATTAAGAAAAATTAAAGTTTTTATTCCAAATAATAAATTGTAAGCAAATGTTAAAACATTAATAATTTTCATAAATAATTATAATATCTGATTCAATAATTGATCATTTCTAAAATAAAAAAGAGGTTTATGAAAATGTTAATTTTTTGCACCCTCGTTGGTCTTTAAGTCTATATATCGTTTTATACAGATGTATTGCAGGTTGCCTATGATACAAATAATATTAACATAGAGACCCTCGAGGGCTAAAAACGAGGACTTTTAAAAATAAACTTCAATAACTAATAACTTTTCAAAAAAAGAAGTAATTTTCAAAAATAATTATAAATTCTAAATGTTTTATTTTTAATAGATTTTTTTTTAAAGTCAATAGTTTGCCGTCGTTGGTCTCTCTTAATTTTCTCTTAATTAAATTTATTTTTCAAATATTTAAGGAGAATAATAATGAAAGATTAAATTAAATGTTTGATTCCATAGATGACCAACAAAGAAAAAAAAGACTTTATGGTATTAAAAACATTTGTATATGACTAAAGAGAGCTAAAAACAAAGACCAAGTCTAATATTATTGTAACAAGTTGAACAGTCACTGATAGAAATAGAACCTATTAATTTATTCTTGTATGTGGCAAAGGTTATTTATTTTATTTCCTACATACATACATATGTAGGTACATGCATTAATTGGTAACCTAACCTTGTAAGTAAATAAAAATATTTATTAGTATATAACATATTTTTATTATTTTAACAGCTCAAGTTATAGTTATCAATAGTTTTTTAGAACGATAACAGTGTGACGCAACGACTAAATACCCAGGAGCAGATGTTCGAAATTTATTTATATGACCAGTTTTTTGATTAAATTTCATTATATGAACACCTTTATTAATTAACATCGTTGAAATTACAGTCGAATTAACACTGAACATCAATTTGTTGTGTCAGCATTTCATATATTAAGTCATTGTACCTAGAATGCAATTTTACATCTAATGTACATAAAAACCTGCATATTTTTGGTGCCCAACAAAAAAATATATATAATTAAATTCCACTGTAAAATAACACCCATAAAAAAACAAAATAAACAGTGGGTTTACTAACCTCAAGTCTTGCGTACGACCGTCTGACATCCTTGTTTTAGGAATTCTTACGAAATCCGATGACAAAACAGTTTCGCACTAAAACAGCACTATCGAAATTAATTATTTAAAACACGAACGTAGAATTTACGTTTTACTCTGCGTGTGATACACATCGTGCACAACGTACACACGTTCGAAAACCAAAAAAAAAAAAATTGCAAGTCAAAGTGATCAGATAAAAGCTGGTCGACCTTGTTATCGGAATTTATTAATAATTTATTATTACGTATTATTCGCAGATATCTTTGAGAATTTTTGTTGCGGAACGTACTTTCATTTGCGCAACACTATACTATTTTTATGTAGTTGTAAATTTGTATCAATGAGTGCTCTTGTAGCATTAACAAACAACAAAATTATTAATCAATCATTCTTAGATCGCGTTTGTCTAAGAGGCTTTGAGTCCACATGATATAGTTAATTATGATATATTGCATCAAAATAGTGTCATCTGCAAATAGAATTAATCTTTGTCCAGTGGTAGTGTTAGTAAAATGAGAGGTAGAGGAGTTAATAGAGACCCATTGTCTCGTTATACAAGGTGGCCATTTATGGAGTGGTATATATGGAGTATAAAGTAATATAACTTAGTGAACTTTGAGGACTAAAAAAATAATAAATTAACCTCCAAATAAATTTCACACTTCATAACATTATAGTCAAAAAAAAAGAAGGGAGAAGAATATAAAAAGTCTTTAGTTTTTGCACCCTCGTTGATCTCTTGATCTCTAAGACATTACGTTATACAGATGTATTGCGGGTTGAATAGGGATCCTTGCGGGTTGAAAATAATTAATAAAATTGCAATTAAATTTGAAAAATACCTACCTTTCATAATTGAATAATTAGTGAAAATAATATTCGAAAATATGAAAGTCTATAAATTGCACAATGAAACAAATAGAAGTCTTTTCAAATATTTAAAGTAATTTAAGTCGGTCCATTAAGGGAAGTGTTATTAAGCCTGAAACATTAAATTAATATAAAAGTCCAATTTTTACACCCTCGTTGGTCGCTTTATTGTGAAAATATATGAAGGTGTAAAAATAGTTGCCTATACTGTCTTACTCGCATGACGTGTTACGAAGGACCAATGACGGCAAAAAAATTAAATCGTAATAAAAAATAATAAATAAAAATACAAATTATTTTTAAACCCAATAAAATTTAATAAGAATATATATTTCATAATATTGAAAATAAATAATTCATTTAAAAATAAAAACGTGTAATAAGTCAACTTTTTACACCCTCGTTGGTCTTCTAAGTTGTCTTAATGCAAATCGTGACCCTTGAGGTATGAAACCAAAGACCTTTAATTATTTCTATATTTAAACAATATACACTATAAATAGTTAGTAAAAATGTAATAATAAATTGCGGATCTAACAATATTGAAGAAAAAATTATAAATTATAGCGGGAAAAGTCCCGTATTTGTACCCTCTGCACTGTATTATATAAAATCATTGCGGGTTGCCTATAATAGAAACAAGAAGTGCATAGTGATCCTTGAGGGCTAAAAACAAAGACCCAAAAAGAATAAATTGAAAAATAAATATAATAAAATTGCAACTAAATTTGAAAAATTGACTTCGTAATTTAATATTAAAAAAAATGCTAAAAGATAAAAAAAAAAGTCCAGATTTTACACACTCGTTGGCTTCCAAGATCTCTTCATTAGTTAAACAGATGTATGACGGGTTGCCTATAATACAAACAATAAGAACATAGTAATCCTTGAGGGCTAAAAACAAAGACCCAAAAAGAATTCATTGAAAAATAAATATAATAAAATTTCAACTAAATTTGAAAAATTGACTTCGTAATTTAATATTAAAAAAAATGCTAAAAGATAAAAAAAAAGTCCAGATTTTACACACTCGTTGGCTTCCAAGATCTCTTCATTAGTTAAACAGATGTATGACGGGTTGCTTATAATACAAACAATAAGAACATAGTGATCCTTGAGGGCTAAAAACAAAGACCCAAAAAGAATAAATTGAAAAATAAATATAATAAAATTGCAACTAAATTTGAAAAATTGACTTCGTAATTTAATATTAAAAAAAATGCTAAAAGATAAAAAAAAGTCCAGATTTTACACACTCGTTGGCTTCCAAGATCTCTTCATTAGTTAAACAGATGTATGACGGGTTGCCTATAATACAAACGATAAGAACATAGTGATCCTTGAGGGCTAAAAACAAAGACCCAAAAAGAATTCATTGAAAAATAAATATAATAAAATTTCAACTAAATTTGAAAAATACACTTTAATAATGAATAAAAATAATAATTAAAAATGTGAAAATAGAACGTAAAATAATGAGAGCCAAAAAAAAAAATAAAAACTTTTAAAACATTAAAATAAATTTCATTAAATTTGGTCAGTCTATTAAAAGAAATTTTATTCAACTTGAACATTTTTGGAATCAGTAAATTATTTAAGAAGTCAATTCTTTAGACCCTCATTGGTCTCTTTATTATGGAAATATATCATATGAAAAGAAGATTTTCCCTTACAAGAATATTAGGACCAACGACGGCAAAAAAATTAAATGTACGATGAAAGTATGAGTCAAATATCAACTTAACTACATTTTACAAATAATGTATTTTTTGCATTTAAAATTGTTTAAATCTCATAATGTTAAATTATGATATTAAGTATTTAACAAAAAATATTATAATAAGTCAACGTTTTGCACCCTCGTTGGTCTTCTATTATGCCTTGTCTACAATGCCAATAAAGAGGACTAAAAACAAAGACTTTTAAAAATTATTAAATTTATATAATGTACTTTAAAATTTTATAATTGCCAAAAATAATTAATAAAAATTTATATAATAATAAATTCACATCTCACAATATTAAATAAAAAATCATATTGAGGAAAAAATAAAAATAATATGAAAGGTCAAGTTTTTGTACCCTCGTTGGCTTCTAGATCTCTCTATAATACAAACAATAACAACGTAGCGATCCTTGAGGGCTAAAAACAAAGACTTTTAGAGCATTAAGTGAACCAATGACAATTAAAAAGAATGTCATAATAAATATTTAATTTCGCACTATTATTGCTTAAATTTTTACAGTATTATTAAAGAAAGGAGTCATTAGTTGAGTAGCCAAGTTAAGGACCCTTACAGATAAATTCAGAGTAACGCTTAGTAGCTAATTGTGTATTAAAATCAGCAGCAGGTATAATTAGGCTCATATATGCACTATTCAATAAAAATAGAGAAGCTATTTAGGTTATCTAGGCGATAGGTTACCCGTTAAATCGCAATTATATACACAAAACTCATAATTTACATTAGTAGTGCTTATTTTCCGTTGAGGTTCCAATTTAATACATAAGTTACAGTTCTCTAAATAGCGGTTAAATTTCTCTAAAGCATTTACTTAGTTAGAGTAATTAACTTGATTCCCAGTTTATTTCGTTTATTACATAAAAGTTTACCCATCCACTTTACGAGCTAATTTCGGATGCTTTAGCTGTAATTTAAAATTTAACCGAGCGGAACCTAGAATTATAAAAATTAAAACTTGTCGAGGACGAAGATGAAAGAAAGTGGTTATTTTTGTATATATTGAGTTTTTTACTAAATAATTTTGCAAGAAAAAAATTTTATTTGCATTTTTTTAAGCCCTCATATACATTTTTAAGGTTGAAATTTTTGACTTTTTGAAGGCACATTTTCTTAACCAGGAAATCCAAAATGTCTCGATGGTCAGTATTTTTTTCAAAAAACGAATAATAAATAAACCAATCAATAGATTTAGGGGTTAAAAGTCCAGTTTTTCCAAATTTAAATCGATATTAAAAACAAGTTTATTTATCATGTAAGTTACAGTTACTGACAGTAATAATTTGTATATATTTAGTTGGATAATATTCCTAAATATATGTATGTGTGGCGTTACATTCTATTCACAATGTAATAATTATGTCAAAGATCTAATAATTCTACTAAACACGCATATGTGCAAAGATTGCTGCAATTATAAAAATTTAAAAACTCAAAGTAGTAAAACAACTATAAGGAGAATATACAGAGTAAGTTATAGATTTCTATGGATTAAAAATAATTTAACAAATATTTGCAAGTTATCATTATTACTAAAATAATAAACTAAGTATCCAAACGAGCCTTCCAAACACTTCACCTCTACCAAAAATGTGTAGTATAATGTGTTTATCAAGAATAATAGTATTGCATATACACTATCGGACAAAAGTAGAGCAACAAAGTTCAATTTTATTCATGTTTGAATAAAAAAAATTATTGGGTTGTGATTTTTCGCTAAGCTTAATGTCACACTATCCTTACACTGAAAGTAATATTTCAGTATATTTTGGTGTACTTTTAATCATTTTAAGAACGGTAAATATTAATGATTATAAAAATTGATAAGAATGGGGGCGACAAAAGTAGAGCAACGAATTGTATTTAACAGTATTTTTAATATTTAATATTTAACACATTTAACAACAAAAAAAATTGAAAGTAATACATTAGTAATTGACAGAATATCCATTATTATTAATTACTTGCTGACAACGGCGTGGCATTGAAGCAATCAACTTCTGAATGACATTTTCGGGAAGACTTGTCCAAACTTCACTAATTTTATTTATTAAGGATTGTTTAATTGGAAACATTTGGGTACGAATACGACGTTCAACTTCTTCCCAGAGATTCTCAATGGGGTTAAGATCTGGGGATTGTGCTGATTACTGTAAAACACGAACATTATTTTCCCGAAACCACTGTTGAACAACTTGTGAAGAATGTTTTGGATCGTTGTCCTGTTGAAAAATAAAACGCAATGGCATTTCCCATTCTGCATAAGGAAGCATAACATTCTGCATGATATCCCTATAAACAAATCGGTCCATCGTATCATTAATAAAGTGCATAGGGCCTACCCCATTCCATGAAAAACAACCCCTTAAAAATACACTACCTTTACCATGCTTAATTGTAGGTGTTACGTATTTAGGATTAAACCTTGTATTGATTGGTCGCCTCACACGCCTCATTCCATCAGAATTGAATATTTTGTAGCGCGTTTCATCACTGAATAGAACTTTTTTCCAGTCATTGACGGTCCAGTTTAAATGCCGGCGTGCAAATGCCAACCTTGCTGCTCTATTTCTTATTGAAACTAACAGCTTTTTAGCTGGACGTCTACTAAATAACTTTGCGTCTACTAACCTTCTTTGTACTCTTGAGTTTAGTTGTGGGATGGGATCGAAGGAATAAAAACAAACGTCACTTTATGTACTGGCCAACGTTTCGCAATAATTTTATTGCTTCATCAGGGCCCTAAGGTAACAAAAAAGACACAATAAAAAAGGGTTATTATATATAAACAAAATTTAACTTTTTGGGGTTATGTTGATACCACCAAAAAAAAGAAAAAAACAGAAAAACAAAAAAAAAACAACAAAATCTTAGATTTAAATTAAAAAAAAAAAAAATTACACAACAAAAAACAAAAAATGATAAAATTGCTTACATAACAGTGTGATTTTGCTTGTCATAAAAAATCATGTTTACAGGACACACAGGTAACATAGAATATATAAAATATTATTTTTTTAACAAAAACGGTTTAAATTGATGGGTTGTATCACAGACAGTTGCTTTAAAATTGATTCTACGGTGTACAATAATAATTTAGCATCTAGCCAGAAAAACCGGGTATGCGAGAACACAATAGACGCATTCTTTTTAGTGATAAGAACCAAAACAGTCCCAAAAGTTTACATTTTGATTTGATCTATTAGATTAAAATAAGAAGAACTTAGATTGTCTATATCCGTTCTTTTATTTACCGCATTATTATGTTTTTTTATGTTTATCATTTCGGCTAGAAGTCTCTTTTTAAAAGGCTGCTGTTGGCCTATAATTGTAGCCTTGCCAAAATTAAAATTGTGTCCTGTATTCATTTTGTGCTCAGCTAAAGCAGTAGGGTTTTTTTTAAGGGCTAAATTCCTACAATCATACTCATGTTCGTATAGGCGCTGCCTCAAATATCTACCCGTCTGACCAATGTAACACACATCACACCCAGAGCAAGGTATTTTATAAATAATGTTAGAATGTAAATCAAAGGCGTCTTTAGTTTTAAGCTTCGTAAAGAAATGTTTTCTTACCGAGTTTTCACTTCTTTCTGAGATTTTAATAACATCAGATTTTGATTGTATGGTCTTTTTAATTTTATGAGAAAGTGTGTTAATGTAAGGAATCTTGAAATAAGCCAATTGATTATTTTCATTGTTTCGTGTAATATTTTGAGTAATGTTCTCGGTGTCGGTAATTATTTTTTTAATAATTGATAGGGGGTAGTTGTTTTTCTTTAAAATTGTCTGAACATAATGAAGGTTTTTTTTATGATATTCTGGACTAGAAAGTCTCAAGCACCGATGTTTTAGGTTTTTTATTACATTTATTTTTTGTGTCATAGGATGTTCTGAAAAATAATTTAAAATGCGTTCTGAAAAAGTTGGTTTTTGATACCAATCTGTTTTTATGGTACCATCTGTGGATCTTATGACTTTAACATCCAAAAATGGAAGACTACAGTTAATTTCTTGTTCGATAGTGAATTGTAAACGTGGATGGAAACTATTGAAGACTGATAGAATTTCGTTTTCTTTTTTATTTGGAATTGCCGTGATTATGTCATCAACGTACCTACAGAAAAAAGGTACATTAAAAGATAGTTCAGAAATACACTGATCTTGTAGTTGTGCCATTACAATGTCTGAGCATATTGGGGACATGCAGTTTCCCATTCCTAGGCCAAAAATTTGGGTATAGAAATTTTCACCATGTTGGAAATAATTATTCTCAATACAAAAATTAAAAAGAAAAACAACTGTTTCAAGGTCTAGCGATGTATTAGGCCGGATAAGATGCCACTTTTGGGTGATTATATCAGTTACTAGGTCCACCGGTATATTAGTAAATAAAGAAACAACATCCAACGACACAAGAATATAACCTTCAGGGACTGTTTGCTCTTTAATGTAATTAGCGAAATCAAAAGAATTTTTCATATATCGTTCATCTTTTATAAAAAAATGTTGTAAAATGTTGGACAAAAGTTTTGTTAAATTGTAAAGAGGGGAACCAGTAAAAGAGACTATGGGTCGTAGTGGTGTCCCCAATTTATGAATTTTTGGTAAAAAATAGATTTTGGGAGCGACACCATTATTAATTTTTAACCATTTTTGTTGTTCAATCGATATCATTTTCTTATCAAAAAGTTGTGATATAATTTTGTTAGTTTTACTTTGAATGTTCATGGTAGGATTTTTATTTAATTTTTTATAAGTTTCAGTATCATTGAGAGCATTAACTATCCTTTGGTCAAAGTCATACTTGTTTTGGATTACGGTGCAATTACCCTTATCTGCTTTCGTGATTACAAGCTCTTTATGGTTACGTATAAATTGTATAGTTTTACTTGTACTTTTCTTGAAATTATTGTTAGTATTTTTGCAAAATTTGTTTGACTTAATATGGTTTGTAATAATATTTATACATCTATTACGCAAGTCAATCCTAGTTGGTTCATCAAATTTTTCAAAAATGTATTCAATGTCTATGATCAACTGTTCGATTGGCACTTTGTTAGTGGGGTAAGGAAGATTAAATTTATCTCCTAAACTTAATAGGTATTTTACATCATTCGGAATGTCTATATTTGTTAAATTGATAATCCATTTATCATTAACATTGTAACTGGACATGCAACTATCATTACGTTGTTTGTTAAGTAAAGATTTGAACTTTTTTATTTGATTATTTTTTAATTTATTGCAAGTGATATTAAAAAAACGATCTTGAAAATTGCAGAAAGTTTGGAACATTTCATTAGAAATAATACCATGCACTGTATTTTTTAAAGTATTAATTGATTGTTTAATTTTATTGCATTTCCAGTGACTATGCTCGATTTCTAAGTTAATAATGGATTTTTGAAATTTAAGTAGAACTTTATGAAATTTGTTAGTAAAAGGGCTGTTATCTAACATTAAATTTTCTAAACATTTTGAGGTTTGTAGAATATGATTAAGTAGAACATTATTACTACGACATCTAAGTAAAAATTTTTTTCGGTTTGCATAACTCGCCAATTTTTTTTTATTTTTTTATTTTTTTATTATTTTTTTTTTAATTCAAATCTAAGATTTTGTTGTTTTTTTTTTGTTTTTCTGTTTTTTTCTTTTTTTTTGGTGGTATCAACATAACCCCAAAAAGTTAAATTTTGTTTATATATAATAACCCTTTTTTATTGTGTCTTTTTTGTTACCTTAGGGCCCTGATGAAGCAATAAAATTATTGCGAAACGTTGGCCAGTACATAAAGTGACGTTTGTTTTTATTCCTTCGATCCCATCCCACAACTCAAGATTTCAAACCTATAGGATCGCAACTAGAATTTATTGAAGCTTCTTTGTACTGTTCGTATACCAACCGTAATTTCTGGAATTTCGGCAATAATTCGAGGTGCGGACTTCCAAGGATCATTTTGGGAAATCCTTGATGCGTCTGTCAGTCCTTACTGATGTTTTCCTTGGCCTTCCCCATTTTGGCAACTTCTCTAAATGTCCCCTTTTATTATACGATGATATTATTTTGGACACAGTGTACCGGGGTAACTCAAATTGTCTTAAAATATCGGCTTGTTTGTTACCTTCCATGAATCCATTCACAACTCTTTGCTTCAAGTCTTTTGAAATTGGAATTCCTCTCGACATGATTAATCTTACACAGAAATGTTCTAAAAAACATAAAAATCACCTTACACAATTATTTTATCCCTTTACTTTTGCTAAAGCCCTTCTTTTGAACAAATTATTTGAATGTTGCTTTACTTTTGACGCGTCACTATGAAGCATTTAAACTTAAACGTTAAAATAAAATCATTTGTTTTGATTGCGAAAATTTTTTTTGCGAAGATCAATTGTTTTGATTGCATTTATAATTTTATTTGCAAATATTTCTGGACACGTTGCTCTACTTTTGCCCGATAGTGTATAATGATTAATACAATATATATGCAGTCGATAGAAAATATCTAAAAATTTTAAAAAATATCTAAAATATTGACCTTACTGGACTTAAAAATACATCTTTCAAAATAACCGCTGTATATAGATTGCACCATCAACAGATGTATATGTATTTAATATTGATTTGTCATGCTATTTATCCAAATTGCCTAGGTTGTATGTTCATATATATTATGTTGTTTGTGGTGATGTCAATATTTTGAGAAACAAGATATGAACTATGTTTAGGCACTCTTTGGTGCAAATTCTTATATTTGTTATTGATAAAGGAATTGACACGAATCCTGTAACCATTTTAGAGGTTATAACTCAGGAATAATATTGATAATAAGGGGCATAATTATTATAAACTATTAGAAAAAGATGCTCGGTCAATAGATTGGAATTTTTTGTGCTTTTGTGAGCACCTAGGTGGCACTTAGAGATAATATTAAAAAAAATAGAGAAATGTATAAAATGACACAATTTGGCTAAAGGGACTGTATTAGAATTTAAAAATATTTCCATATCATTGATTTTTTAAGTAAAACAATAGATGTAAAACAGGCCTTGCAAAATTCGTTAATGACTCAAAAAAGTAATATTTTAAGAGTTTAAATAAATACGACAAAATAAAAATTATCAATGTTTTCAACAAGAGAAATAGCCAATTGATTAAATGAGCATTATTGCACGCTAGGAGAAAAATGTGCCTAAAGAATAAAAAGACCTCAAAATGTTATCTATTATTACTTCTTAATCTTATTCATTATGAATTGCTCTATTTTCGATTAGGAGTAAAATGATATAAGAAAATTTTTCGTATTTCCAATAGAGGATTTTTCCCATTCTCTGGAAAACTATTCGACTTTAAAAATATTTTTCTATTGCTTCTGATGTCATGCATTGACATTCCAAGCAACTTTTGTTTCGACAATTTTTTTTTCAACCATAAAAAAAGCATTTTTCTCTCAGGCAATTATTTTTTGCAAAAAATAAAACGATTTTAATTAACCTTATCCTTACCCCGCCACCCACCCCAGTTAACTCACCAGTAAGAAATTGTTTTTAAAAATCATTGTTTTCCAAAATAATACGCATGAATAACAGCCAATTTCGTCGTTAATATCCAATGTAATAACACAGTTTGTTTATTTAAATTTGATATAATTATTTATATGTATAATAATAAATATTTAATACAAAAACAGTGCTATTAATTTATTTCTTACTGGGCAAATATTTGGGGTGGGTGGGGGGGTAAGGGTTGTGTCAATGAAAAACAATGTTTTTGCAGAAAATATATATAAATATTTAATATAAAAACCGTGTTATAGATTGAATAATATAGACCAAGTGCAGTGATTTTTCAGAAGAGTTTTATCAAATATTTGAGGTATAGTAATCGAGTTTAAAAACTAGATATGTAAATCCTTTGTCAATTAAATGCCGAAATTTTTTCCCTTTTGTAAACAGAATCGTATATGATATACGTATATTCTACAGTTTAATAAATATACCTTGACCATATACGTTCAATAGTTTTAATTAAAAACTGTATTTTTGAACCTAGATAATGGAAAGTTGTCTAGAACCAAAAAAAAATGATTTTTTTTTAACGTAATGACTTATTTGATTTGGTTGAGAAATTACGATGATATGATACGATGGCTGTGTAATAATAACTTGAGTATTAATGCAGCTAAAACAAAATTTTGTCTGTTTGGGAGCAAAACTTGGTTAAACCAAGTAAATTTGGATCTAATAAAAGTAAAGATAAATAATGAAACAACATCCTACCAGAAAGAAATTAAATGTTTGGGTGTTGTTTTAAATCCACATTTGAATTTTGATTCTCATATTAACAGCATAACAATATTTAATATAGTTTTTAATTTTATATTAATTTTCTTTTTACACATTTTTGGTTTTATATTGTTAATTATGAATTTGTAGTTTTTCGAATCGTGGCTTATTACCCTGTATGTAGCAAAATAGCTAACTAAACAAATTATTATTATTATTCTGACTTATTTTGAAAAAACTGAATATTCACTTATTTGCGATAAAATATGGCACAACAGCAGTAATTTTACAAGTAATATAATAAAAGCTTTCGAGAAATAAATTAGGGTTTTTTCATGTTTTACTCGAAAACCTTAAGGTTATGTGAGAAAAGTATAGATACAGAAACTATAAAAATTTTTTTGAATTATTTTCTGCAAAAAAAAAACGTTTTTCATTAACCCTACCCTTAAACAATTTTCAGTTTCGTGTTTGTGACCCAGTATCTTCAATATTGCAAAGGGTTGTTGGGTGGGGTCAGAAATAAAACAAAAACTTAAATGTCGACGTTTCGACTTATATTAAGTCATCCTCAGGACACTGGTTGGTTTTACATTGTAAAAGAAAACACTTTCGTGATTTCTGTAATTCGCAATTTGTCTGCTGATGTTCGCCCATTTCTTCAAGTATTCATAGGTTTGGATTCCATGATTACGTTTTATATTTTCCAAAACTCCCATGTTGTTACGTTCCAGTCTACCGATGTTCCAAGTTTTGGTTATTTTTTTTACAATGTTTGGTTAATTTGCTTTTACAATGTAAAACCAACTAGTGTCCTGAGGATGACTGATATAAGTCGAAACGTCGACATTTAAGTAAACAAGTTTCTGTTTTATTTCTGACCCCACCGAACAACCCTCCGCAATATGAAAAACAATGTTTTTGCAGAAAATATAGTTTATTCAATATTTAAGTTAATAACACTATTTATACGAATTTGATATAATTTTATATATAAATATTTAGTATAAAAATAGCGTTAAATATAATAAAAAGCGTTATTAGAATAGATTATATGAAGGTTATTAACCTATAATTCTCTTAAAAAACATTTTTCTCGTGAGCGATTATTTTCTACAAGAAAAACCGTTTTTCATTAACCTTATCCGTACCCCCCCCCCACCCACCCCACACAATTTACCAGTAAAAAATTGTTTTCAAAAATCATTGTTTTTTAAAATAATGCGCATGAATAACTGGCGGTTTCGTCTTTAATATCCAATTTAATAATACAGTTTGTTAATTTATTATAATTATTTATATGTAAAATAATAAATATTTAATACAAAAACAGATTGGATATTATGGACGAAAAACAGTGATTTTTCAAAGGAATTTTCTACTGATCAAATGTTTAGAGTGGGTGGGGGAGTAAGGGTTGTGTTGATGAAAAACAATGTGTTTGCAGAAAATATATATTTAATATTAATTTTAATAACAATATTGATTTAAATATGATATAATTTTATATATAAATATATAATATAAAAACAGCGTTATAAGATTGGATAATATGGAAGAAAAACAATGATTTTTCGGAAGAATTTCATGAAATATTTGAGGTGTAGTAATCAAGTTTAAAAACTAAATCTGTTAATTCCATGTCAACTTTTTTCAACGTCGAAATTTTCTCTCTTTTGTAAAGAGAACCGAACCGTATGAAATATACGAATATTCAACAGTTTAATAAATACCTTGACCATATCCGGTTGATAAATAAACCAAAACCAAAAATTTACTAAAAAAATCGTTAAATAACTACCTATAAATTTAAAGATAATAATGTTTATAATAATAATGTTAATATTTAATGATATATGATGTGTTGCTTGGGTAATATCGTAACGATATTCCAGGTACGTAATAACCACCCTGTGCGGCGACCACTGTCCCACCCCCGACTGGCTGATCGGGATGCTCTTCTGGGTCGGCTACTTCAACTCGGCCCTGAACCCGCTGATCTACGCGTACTTCAACCGGGATTTCCGGGAGGCCTTCAAGGACACCCTCCTGTGCGCCCTGCCCTGCTGTTTCGGCCGTTGGAAGACTCCCCCGAGATTCCTGTAGCCACCGAGGGAGTCCGCGCACGAGAATGTTGTTGTTACAGATGAACGGCTGTGATATATTTAGTTTTCGCTCTATAGATATTTAAGGCGTATATGTATGTAGATCGTAGGGCCTATATTAAGTAAAAACAGTAGAACGTTTAATGGTTATCAGTTGTTCTATGTTTTAACTACGGAGAAAGGGACTTAGGAATGGTTAGGCAATGTTTTGAATCTTATTGCAAAAGAACTTGGCGTTCTGTGAATAATAATATGCGAATTTAGGGATCCTACCGACTGCACCAAGCCCCTTTATAACATTCTCAAGTTTAATAGTCTTATCAGCATAAATACTCATTAGTCCAACTAGAATCTGAAGAACCAGTTAAGGTATGTTCATGATAAAAGCGACTAAGCATTGACAAAAGCATGCTTAAGGTGCTGTGAAACTTTCAATCTAGTCCAAGTAATTGTTTTGGATTTATAAAGCCTTTTGTGCTGATGTGTCCGATCAGGAGGTTTAATTTTTGAAGATGACCGCTCACTTCGACGTCCAAAATCTTGAAAACTAATAGGAGTATTGTCATAAAACAAATAGCGTAGAGTTCAGAAAAGCCTGCTTAATAAATTTTGTACAACCTTCAAAGCAGTTTAATCAATGGTTTTAGAATTATCGAGCTTTTTGGGCGGATGTGCCCAACAAGCAGGTTTAATCTTCAAGGTGACCACTCACTTCGAGGTCAAAAATCTCGAAAAGTAATGGGAGTATTTTCATAAAATAGACAGCATAGAGTTCAGAAAAGCATGCCTAATAAATATTGTAGAAGGTTCAAAATAGTTCATTCAATAATTTTAGAATTATCAAGCTTTTTAGACAAATGTGTCCAATAAGCAGGTTTGACCTTCAAGGTGACCACTTACTTCGAGGTCCAAAATCTGGAAAACTAATGGGACTATTTTCATAAAGCAAATTGTATAGAGTTTAGAAAAACCTACTTAATAAATATTATAAAGGGTTCAAAGCAGTTTAATCAATGGTTTTAGAATTACCGAGCTTTTTGGACAGAAGTGTCCGTTAAGCAGGTTTGAACTTCAAGGTGACCACTCACTTCGAGGTCCAAAATCTCGAAAACTAATAAGAGTATTTTCATAAAACAAACAGCATAGGGTTCAGAGAAGTATGCTTAAAAAATTTTGTTAAGAGTTTAAAGCAGCTCAATCAATGCTTCTAGATTTATTGAGCTTTTTGGGCAAATGTGTCTGATGAGCAGATTTGATTTTCAAGGTGACCACTCACTTCGAGGTCCAAAATCTCAAAAACTAATGGGAGTATTTTCATTAAATAAACAGCATAGAGTTCAGAAAAGCATGCTTAATAAATATCGTAAAAGGTTTAAAGCAGTTCAATCAATAATTTTAGAATTATCGAGCTTTTTAGACAAATGTGTCCAATAAGCAGGTTTGATCTTCAAGGTGACCATTCACTTCGAGGTCAAAAATCTCGAAAACTAATAGGAGTATTTTCATAAGACAAACAGCATTGAATTCAGAGAAGCATCCTTAACAAATGCTATTAAAGGTTCAGAGCAGTCTAATCAATAATTCTAGAATTATCGAGCTTTTTGGGGCAGATGTATCTAATGGGCAACTTTGATCTTCAAGGTGAACATTTGGGATCAATATGATGCTTAATTAATCTGCTCTAGTTATTTTTTATTTTATATACTAAGACATTATCTCTTAAAATTACCCAAATAATATTGATTTAATCAATTTTAGACCCTTAAAGCTCCATGAGAGTTATAATAAATATTTCGCTGATTTCGAACGAATGCTCTTCAAGCCACTTTGATAGATTCAGGTTGATGTGTCAATCAACAATAATTTATTTTATTGACGTTTACTTAATCAATTCCAAGTGAATAATGCACTCTTATTTGAATAATAACAATTAATTATGTTAATCAATTTTAGACAAATAGAACTTTTCCTATTACATTCAATTGAAGAATCACTGTGACAATTATAACTTATATGCCAAAATTGACTTGTTAGTAATCAAAAATCTATCAAATCAATTTTTAGAACAACAGTCCGTTTCTATAATTCGTTAAAATCACTACATTGATTATGTAACCAAATCCATCATGTCGTATGCTTTATATCAAATTCTGGGCCTAGAACTTTTGATGATTTTTTTTTAAATAATTATTATGCATCAATAATCAGTAGGTGATTAATTCCAAACCGATAGCCATAGACTAGAATCCTTATAATCAATTCCAAACTAATATGGCATTAACTTGCATGAGGCCTAATAGTTTTGCCGATTTATACTCTGATAAATTAGACTTAATGAATTTTACACTGTTCAGGGTTTATCTTAGTCAATAACAAATACCTATTTCATAAAATATATTCAATGATGATGGTCCACTACAATAATCAATAATTTTATTGATACCGGTCCTTTAAAGTTACGACTCTGCTGTTTGATGCATCAATTCCAAGCCCATAGGGTCGTATAAGAGTAATGACAAATTTATTGATTCTGTGTGTCAATCGTGTAATAATAATTATTTCAGATTATCAAAAAAAAAATATTTTATTAGTCAAAGTGGTGACACGTGTTTCGCTTCGAAGAGCATCATCAGACACATAAAAAATAATTCCAACAAAACCATAAAGTAAAGCGAAAAAGTCTTTTTGTAATTTTAGTTGGTTTTGTTGGAATTATTTTTTAAGTCTGATGATGCTCTTAGGAGCGAAACACGTGTCACCACTTTGATTAATAAAAGAATTTTTTTAGACCGAGATTTGGTGTTACTGTCTTTTGATTTAGTTATATCAAAATCTCTTTGAGAATATGGACGACTTCTTTCTAATATGATAATAATTTAATCAATATATCAGATCAGTGGTTTACTAGAAATATTTTAATGATTATTTAATCAATTTATGTCAATGCAATCATTATTGCACATATTATTAACTTTTAATCAATTACAGGCCAATAACGTTTTGATTGTTTGTTTTTTTTTTAATTTTTATTGATTTCAGAATGATTACAGAATAAAATCGTTATGGTTTCTTGATTAACTTTACAAAGATAATAAGTGGTTTGAATCATATAAAAATTTAATTGATTCGAATCAGTCCAATCAATAATTTCAGAATTATCGATCTTTTTGGGCACATGTCTCTAATTTTCAAGGTTACCACTGACTTTAAAGTCCAAAATTTCAAAAACCTGTGAAAGTATTCTTATGAAACAAAAAGCATAATATTCAGAAAAGCATACTCTAAAATTTTATTTATGATTAAAACTAATTGACACTATTGTTGTGGAATTATTGCACTTTTTGTGTAGTGATTCTAGTGACTATAAAGCATTAGTTATTGGTTGGTGCAGTCGGTAGGATATATGATATAAACCCAAATTTAGTTTAGACTTTTATCTGTAGTTAATACCTTTTTTGCAAAATTTTATTGTAAATAAACCTGATGTAACCGATGTCGTATCGTAAATACCTAATAATAGAAAATATGTATACCAAAAGCAATATGCGAAAGACTCACTTACGTTTTCGAGTAAATTATAGTATTTAAAAAAAAAATATGGACAGAACAGTATATTATTCTGTCTTTATTTGCTTACCTTTTTTCTGTGATAAAACATTACTATGTTCTTATTATATGGCTGAACCTTGGCTAAGTGCTATCTAAAAATTTATTTATGCCTAGATAAACCTAGCCAAGTTTATCCTATAGTTTTGTATAAGTTATCTAAATCAGAGTATATAAATGTATTAAAGATCAGATTTTTTTTTTAATTAATTTAATATGAAACAGTCCATGCTGTATTAAAGGAGGAATATAGTAGGTGCTTTAGAAAGTTTCTCTAGCTAGCTTAAGTCTTCCTTTTAGCATTTCTTAATAATGTATAAAATTGATTATTTTAAAGTGGTGGTTCCTTAGGTAAGTCACACAGTCAAAATCAGAAAAAAAATAAATAGAAATTATAGAAAAGAGACTTGATATTGAAAATTAATATAAATCTCTGGAAATGCTCAATATTTGTTTTGGAAAACATAGAATTTGTCTCCCGAGGTCTTTTAATTATCATTTAAATTATCTGAAAAAAATCATGTCGAGTGTCTGAACTTGAAGCCTCTAGAAAAACGTTTAAAAAATGACATAAAAGAAACCGTTGCAAAAAAAAGCTTCTTGAAATATTCAAAAAAAAATACTTAAATGCTTAAGTTAGAATTATGCAGAATAATGGAAAATTCAAATCCCTGAAATAAATAAATATTTGAAATGCAAGTGAATCACGACTGCACCAGAAGTTGAAACTTTTATTTTAGATAAGTGGAAATATGCAAGAAAATTTATTTCGAAAGTCTGAAAAGCACGAAATTCGATTTCAACTTTCTGGAAAATATTAAAAAACCGAAACATCTGAAAATTGTTTCGAATATCTGTGAACTAGAAAACTGTAAAATCCTGGAAAATTCTAAAAAAAAGATAAAATTATTGGAATAATTGTCAAATAATTATTGGAATGATAAAAGATGCTTGAAATGTGAAAATTATAAAAAGTTACTTACAATTGAAATAATTCAAATTCCTAAAAAACATTAATAAAATTACAAGTGCATTTGAAGTCACTTTTATTATTGAAATGATTTAACGATTTTAATTTTTTTAGTCTTTTTTAGGGATTTAAAATTTTTCATGCCTTTCGAACTTCTGAAAATTTATTTTAAGTAACTGGAAATTTTAAATATTACCTCCGAGAGTCTAAAATAATAATTTGAAATTATTTCAAATATCAGGAAAACTTACTATAACTTTTTAAAAATGTATTCTAAGATGACAATTCAATGAATACTCAAAGCATCTTTTCCAAATCTCTGAAACCTTGGAATCTTTAAAATAGTGTATCCAGAAGCTTGAAAATTTAGTGAAAACTAAAGAATTACGTCAAGATTCAGGAATGTTCAGGCAATGTTTTGAACCTTATTGGAAAAAAACTTGACCTTCTGTGAATAATAATATTCGAATTCAATGATCCTACCGACTGCACCAAGCCGTTTTATAACACTTTCAAGTTAAATAGACTTATCAGCATAAATACTCATTAATCCAACTAGAATCTGAAGAATCAGTTGAGGTATGTTTACGATAAAAGCAACTAAGAATTGACAAAAGCATGCTCAAGATACTGTTAAGCACCATTTTAGTCAAAAAGTCCAAGTAATTGTTTTGGAATTATAAAGCCTTTTGTGCAGATGTGTCCAATAAGTAGGTTTGATCTTCAAGGTGCTTACTCACTTCGAGGTCCAAAATCTCGAAAAGTAATGGGAGTATTTTCATAAAACAAATAGTATACAGTTCAGAGAAGGATGCTTAAGAAATATTGTAAAAGGTTCAAAGCAGTTCAATCAATAATTTTAGAATTATCGAGCTCTTTGGACAGATGTGTCCACTAAGAAAATTTGATCTTCAAGGTAACCACTCACTTCGAAGTCCAATATCTCGAAAAGTAATGGGAGTATTTTCATAAAATAAACAGCATAGAGTTGAGAGAAGCATGATTAATAAATTTTGTAAAAGGTTTAGTTTTAGCATAATTTTTTAAAGATTTAAAATTTTTCATTCTTCTCGATTAAATTTTTATATCTTCACATATTTTGACAATTTTGTATTCATTTTTCTAGAGACTTAAAATAATTTTTAATTCGTTCTTCGGAGGTGTTATATTACAATTGCCAGTGTTTGAAAAATTATTTTAAATGACTGGAAATTTTAAGTATTACCTCCGAGAGCCTAAAATAATAATTTCAAATTATTTCAGATATCAGGAAAACTTAATATAACAGTTTAAAAATGTATTTTAAGATGAAAATTCAAGGAATACTCAAAGCATCTTTTCCAAATCTCTAAAACCTGGGAATTTTTAAAACAGTGTATCCAGAAGCTTGAAAGTTTAGTAAAAACTATAAAAAAAATACGTCAAATGTCAAGTGCAAAGAACCTTGACATTGTTAGCAAATTATTGAAATGATAGAAATTACTTTAAATGCCTGGAATCTGGAGTAAAACTGAATATTGAATGGAACTGTAAAAGAACATTCAATCCCTAAGAAAAAATTGAAATTTCTGGAAATCACAAACATTTCTGGAAACAGAAAATTACTTTAAGTAGTTGAAAGACATAAAAAATTATGCTAAAAAACATGATGGAAAATTATTTTAGATCATTGGAAACTAGAAAATATTTAAAGGAGAAATCCTAAAAATTCTGGAAAGATGGTTAAAAATGACGCCGATAAAATGCCTGGAACAAGAAAAAAATTATTTCAGATCTCTGGAAAATATTAAAAAAGCACGTCAACCGGTTGGAATTGAAAAAAAAAATGACCTCAAATTGTAAGAAAACATACAAAAACGTCAAAATATTGAAATTTCAATAAAATCCATGGAGAATTATTTCAAATATTTGAAAGCCGTAAAATTAGCCCGAAAATTGCAAGAAAATATTTTTAAAAGATATAAAAAAAATTAAAATCCTTGAAGGTATGAAAATATTAAAATATTAAAAATGACTTTAGATGCCTGGAATCGGGAATAGAACTGAATATTTAACGAGTAGAAATTAAAAAAAATAACTCTACAAGATTTAAAAAATTGGGAATATTTTAAATCGAGAATTAAAAAAGTTACATCAGAAAAGAATTTCCAGATATTTCAGAAAAACAGTAAAAGGAAAAATTATGTCTAATCCATTTAAAAAAATCCTTGAAAATGTATAAATTATTTCTGGTAGCAAAAGGGAAAATTAGTTCCAATCTCTGAATATTGGAAGCAATAAAACATTGGATACGGAGATTTGAAAATCCTCGAAAAATCACGTGAAATTCATATAAAATATAAAAAATGTATCAGAAGCCTCAAAAAATGTAAAATCCTTTGGAAAATTAAACCAAGACACTGGAATAAGAGAATTATTACGTCTAATGCCTGGAATTAAAGAAGAGATAAAGGGAAGACATAAAAAAATTGAAAATGTAAAATCTATTCAGTTCCCTTCTGCTTTCATTGGTTTAACTCAGCTTTTTCGTAAATGTAGGTATACATTAATATTCTCTGTATACTTCTACAACATAGTTTCACTCTTATACCCAACAATAGCTCAATTCCATATGTTTACATATTAGAATTCAATTCAGATTTTTCTATTTCTTTCATCAAATGCCAGGAATAAAAAAACAAAATTATTTCAGAAATGTGGAAAAATTACGAAAAAAGAGCCTGAAATAAAATAAGAAAACTCCTTCAAATGGTTGGAAGACACATTAAGTCAAAAACAAAAAAAAATTAAATAGATTCTTAAAAAATTATGTGAAACATTTGAAAGCCATACTTGAGTAGCCTGGAAATGGCATAAAAACAACCTGAAGTGCTTAAAGAACATAAAGGAGTAGCCTAGGAGCATAAAAAATTTAAATTCTCTAGAAAACTTGAAAAATTATACAGGAATAAGAGAAAAAGGAATCTCAAATACTTGAAAAACATGAAAATTTACTGCAGAATTAATTGCAAATCTCTGGAAAACGCAGAAATGAAAAGAAATCCTGGAAAATATAAAAAATTACGTCAAATGCCTGGAATGGAAAAAAACGTCTAGAAGCATCAAATTTTAAGGCTCTAGAAACTCTTAAGGAATACTCCAGAATTTCAGAATTCCTTATAAGCAATAACATTTTTAAAAAAATGGAAAAAAATATTAATATTAACATTAACGTAAACATCGAATTATTAAATAAATTACTTCAGAAGTTTGGAATAAAATTGAACATTGAACGAATTAGCTAAAAAGAGGTTGAATATATTTAAAATCTTTGAAAAACATTCAAATTTTTAAAAAGAACAAAAATATTCAAATCTATAAAAAAACGGTTAAAAAATTACATCAAGGCATGGAACAAAAGGAAAATTACCTAGATTACTTAAAGGATATAACACAAGATTTAAAATTGAATTACAGGAAAAATTAATCTCAAATAGGGGAGCCGGGGGCAATTGAAATAATTTCCAAATATTTATTTTTTTCTCTTAGAGAAAATCATATTTACAACTAAAAAATTTTTTACAAGGACATTTATTAATTCCTTGTATATTTGAAATCAGGTTATTTTACTTATTATATAATGCCTGTAAGATATTAAAGGAAACATATAGCCTTGTATATTGTTTCAATTGTCCCGGAGACGGGGACAGTTTAGACACATACCAGGGACAATTGAAACACCATTAAGAATAAACAAAATATTTATTTTAATACTGAAATAACATTCAATTTAGAAATACGAAGAAAAAAACATTGACACATATAATTTAAATAAAACCAAATTTTTTATTCAAGTTATGACAGATATACAAATCTTCTTGACGAGTGCATTTGCATTCTACATGTGACCATTGGTGGCAATCAATGCATTGCACCCATTTTTCCCCTGAACGGCTATTTCTATACGATTCCAAACATACTAGACAAAAACAGTCTTCATTGTCACTGCTGCTATCGTCCTGACTATTCTGTTGACGAGTTTTTTTAGACACTGGTGTTTTTGATGTAGTTTTTGAATCACCAATATTTTTTGTTGCTTCATATTCTTGTTGAATAGCATCTTTTTCTGGTGTGTCCGTATAAATAGTGGATTTTCTACTTTTGCGTTTCCCTGTAGTTTTCCGAGGAAGAGCTTTTGGTATTGGCCTTATTAGCTCAGGTGAAAACACATCCAAAGAGAGGTTAGAGGCTGACTGGACACTTGTAGATGCAACTGGAGGCGGGGTGCTTGGTGACTCTAACGAACCAGTTCCGCTCGTTGACGCTCTTGGAGAGTTAGAAATTACTAATTTTGGAAAAGAATCAGTGCTGCTTAAATCTTTATTCTCTCTTGAACCTACTGCCTGGACTTCTTGGGAGATATTTAACTGCAAATTTTCGGAAGCAGGTCTGTCAGTTACATATGATGGAGTAAAATCTAAAGACGTAAAAATATCTCGGTCATATACCAGTACACTGGAATCCAGCAACAATATTAGATTGTCTTAAAACCATAGAGAGACTCTGTTTAACGATGCTGGGGATGTCATAAATTGTCATCGTTTTGCCTGGGTTGTTTCTCATCCAAGAATCGCAAGTTGAATTTACAGCTTTTTTAAATGGACCATAAATCGATCGATCCAAAGGTTGTAGTTTATGTGAACAGTGTGGGGGAAATGAGAGGACAACAATGCCGTTTTCTTTGTAAAAGTCCAAGCATGGTATGCTTACATGAGATTGATGGTTATCTATTAAAAGCAAAATTGTATTTTCAATTGAACTGTTGGTATGTTTTTGAAAGTGTAATAAATTATAGGAAGAATTAATCTTCTTTCATCCATCCCACTAGCATTTCCTGCTCCAATGCACCCAGGTAGACCTTCACAAACGAAATGATCCTAATATCTTTATCTTTCCAAGATTGGTGGGATGCTATTTTTAATTGCATTTACCGCTATTGCCACTGTAACCAAAGTGCCACGTTCTCCTGATGTAAGTGCCCCTACCTGTTTGCGTTCCTTTTCTGCTACGATTTTAGCAGGTTTTTGTACCGTCGTAACACCGGTTTCGTTTATATTATAAATGTCTTTCGCTTGGAATTTATATCTGTCTATTACCGTGGCAAGATTGTCAAAGAAAAGTTGTACATTTGTTGGGTTAAAACTGGTCGCTCTTAAAAGGCTTGTAGCCTGGGGACAACGGATTGATAGTTCAGGATTACGTTTCATAAACCCGGAAAACCAATGAGTTTTTAGTCCATGTATTCGGCATATTCAATGAATATTTTACGGCTATTTGGTAGGCCAGTTTACGTATTTCTTTCGGCGATAGACCGTAAAATATTTGAGGTGCCTTTATTATGTATTTAACAATGGATTTTTCCTGCTCAACGTTAAATACTCGTCGTACGCACTTATATCCAATTGTTATAGTTTCAGTGGACTCTTGTTCAATAGATTTTTTCTTTTTCTTAATAAATCTGCCTAATGTAACATGATTCAGTTCAAACAAATCTGCCGCAGACCTTGCTCCATTTTCAATAACCTCCCTATACGCATATTCGTAAACCAAGTTGAATTTGGTACCTCTCAGGGCCGTATCTAGGGGGGGGTTTTGGGGGTTCAAACCCCTCCCCCGAAAATCTTATAACGTAAAATAAAATTGAAACGACTGGTAACTATAACCCTTTTTTTTTAATTTACTTTTTAAAGTTTTAAAGGTGTCCAGGCTATAATTAGAGAAAAATATCCAGCAGCAATACATGTGCATTGTAGTGCTCATTCTTTAAATTTAGCTCTTGCCCATTCCTGTAAGGTTCAGAGTATCAGAAATTGTATTGGAACAATAAAATCTATTGCAAATTTTATAAAAATAACAGCTATACGCACTGAGATTATTAATATTAAAAAATAAAATTAAAGAACATGTTCCAAATAGTAAATGGAGTAAGTTAACATCCATGTGTGAAACTCGGTGGGTGGAAAATCATGATGGACTAAGTACTGAAGTTTTTAAACCCATTATTGAAACATTAGAAGAACTAAAACAAGTAAGAGACATCGAAACTTCTTCAAAAGCTTTGCAGTTTCTTCGAGCTGTTATGACCAGTGAGTTTATTATCAGTATGTTAACAGCGTCCACTTTATTTGCTTTTACTCTACCGTTATGCAGAATTCTCCATACTGTGGATTTTGATCTATTTAGCGCTGTTGAGCATGTGAATACTGTTATTAGTCAGGTCAGGAATATGAGACTGAATATAGATCAAGAATTCAAAAATATTTTAAAAAAATCTGAAGCTATTATAAAGTCTATAGATGATGAAGAATGCATAAAAATACCTAGAATAGTTTCACGATAGCAGAATCGTTCTAATGCCATGGTAGCTACTGCAGAGGAATATTTTCGAATCACAGTTGCAATTCCTTTTTTTGATCAATTTATAGAAGAACTGATGAAAATCTGCAAGATTTGCAAATCACGAAAAATCACTTTCATTGTTATATTGTCTAGTACCAAATATGTGCGATGCACACATAGTAAAAATGGAAGACTTGTTACCATATGAGGAATTTTTGGACCTAGATACGTTATCTGCAGAACTACAGTTGTGGAAACAAAAATGGATTAAGCTGCCTCAAGCAGAAAGGCCAAAAAATGCTCTTGATGCATTATCAGCATGTAATCCATCTTTGTTTCCCAATATTCATACTCTGTTGCAAATTCTGGCTACGTTACCTGTATCTACAGCCTCATCAGAACGATCATTTTCATCGCTAAGGCGTTTAAAAGACTATTTGCGCAATTCAACTGGTCAGGAGCGGCTAACAGGACTATTGCCCTTTTAAGCGTGCATAGAAATATTATAATTGATACCGCAGAGGTCTTAAATCGTTTTGCGAGGGAAAAGCAAAGAAATATTCAGTTGTTATTATAATTACTATTTTTAAAATTTTAACGTTGTTAAATGTGTTTTTTAGTTTAAACTGGTATCTTCTTTTAGTAAAACCTATTTATAAATTAAAGTTTTTTTTATCCCTAATATCTCAAATGTCACTGGCCTAACCCCCCCCAAAATTTTGGTCCAGATACGGCCCTGGTACCTCTATTTGTTTTCCTGACCCTTTCACGTGGCATTCTATAACAAAATAATAGCCCCCAGAGAGTTTGTTACAATCAGTTAATCAGTTTACGCAAAAATAATACCAAAAGCCTTCTATAAATTATGTTTCAACCGTCCCCGTAAAATTATTTAAATCTTGTTTGTCCCCTTCAGGTTTTTTTTGGCAAAATATTAGTTTTCTTTAAGCTTTTTAATTAAAACTAACAAGTTTAGGCTAGTAAACCTAAGCAAAAAATTGATTAAAAACAAAAAAGTGGTGTACTTACACTTAAATTTCTTGTTTTCACACTTTTTAGATGAAACGTAAAAATTACTTTGTTGACATAAAATAAGAGAGCCGAGCGCAAACACACCCACTTTGTTCCACTGCTAGTTTCACACCATAGAGTAATTAAAAGTTTAATATTCATTTCTCTATGTTTCACACTGTCGAGCAGAAATGTGGAATTAGTCAAACGTTGTGAGGCTGCGTACACGAGTTTTTACCTTCGCGTCTAAAAAAAAGATGGCGACTGTTTCAACCAGAGAAAAACAAACCACCACAAGGTGGTTTGTTTTTCTTTTCAACGGTCCCCTGTTTCAATTGTCCCCGGTCTTGAAAGACATGAAAATTACTGCTGAAAAGAATTCTAAATCCCTGGAAAACTGATTTTTACAAATTCGCTTGTAGAGCATAAAAAATTACTTGAGAACAGTTTATTTCAAATCTTTGAAAAACCTAAATATGTTCAAAATTCTAAGAGATCTTACAATTGGTTGTTTACCGCCAAGTCAAACGGAAATTGAAAAATGTATGACCGAACTGTGTCTGTCTCTGTTTCGTCAGTTTTTATTTGATTTTTCCAATAATAATTACAGTGGCGTTTTCTATTTCTTCTTCTTCCTCTTGTATTATCGTTCATTTTCAGCTTTTTCGTAGATGTATAATATACTTTTATTATTATAACATATTTTCTCACTCTCATGTCCAACAACAGCTCAATTCCATATTAAGCTTCAGTTCAGGTCTCTCTGTTTCTTGCATCAAATGCCAGGAATCAAAAACGTAATTATTTTAAAAATCTAGAGAAAAGTGCCCAGCAAAGCAGCAAGCACTTGAAAACCATAGAAATTACTTAAGTGGCCTGGAAATGCCAAAAAACAACCCCAAAATACTCCCGACATAGAAAACAATTTTAGGTTAACGTAGATACTTCGACAATTACTCCACAAACGAACCTATTAAGTCGACAGGTCCAAAAAAGTGTATTCGATTAAAAGGGTGTTCTCATCTCATCATAATTTTAAATGAAACCTCGGTGTCTTGAAAAACTTTATGCAGAACAGTCTCGACTCTAAAAATTCTCTTTAAACCTCATTAAGACACTTTAAAAACGTCTTAAATGACTGGATGGCGTATCCTTAGTCCCACCACTCACACATTACTTAATTATTACGATATTTTGCTCAAACCTTAACGACTGAACGGTATTAAAAGGTTAGTTCCTACCTAAATTGAAAAGTTTCATTCGAACGTTTCCCCCAACGATGTCCGACTACGAAATATTCATTTTTATCTTTATTAAAACTTACGTAACGCTGCTAGAGTCGTATAAACCATATTATCTTATAAAACTAGGAAGTTATATTAAAATAAATTCCTGTTATATTTGAGAGACAATCGTTTGGCCTATTTTAACTGTACACATACATACGTATTATAATAATTATTATTAGTAATAAAAATAATAGCCGATGTTGATGTTATAGAAGTGCGTCTAATAAATAAACTGTATGTAAGGTAAATAAATATATTTGTTAAAGCAAAAAAACTAACATGTGTCTTTTTTTTAATAGATTTTTATTAAATATTAAGAAGCTGTCTAAAAAGGTACACAGGTAAGCTTTAAAATTGCAATTTATATGATAAAAAAAAAATAATACAAAATTTTACTTCTAAATTAGTGCCTTAGAAATACTTTTTGGTGATTTAGCTGGTGCCATCTGGAAGAAAAAGAAAATCCTTAAGAAACTATGAGAAGTATCTTTACGGAAGCACAAGCATAATGTTTAGGAGAGCATGCTCTAAAAATGTTATTAAGGGTTCAAAACAGTACAAGCATTGGTTTTTGTATTATCGTGCTTTCTAGGCAGGTTTGATGTTCAAGGTGACAACTCACTTTAAAGTCCAAAATCTCAAAAAGTGGTGGGACTATTTTTATAAAACAAACAGCATAGGATTCAGAAAAGCATACTCAAAAAATGTTATTAAGTATAAACAGCAATACAAGCATTAGTTTTGCAATTATTAAGCTTCTTATGTAGATGTGTCCAAATAGCAGGTTTGATGTTCAAAGTGATCACTCACTTCAAAGTGCGAAATCTCAAAAACTAGTGGGACTATTTTCGTAAAACAGACAGCATTGGGTTCAGAAAAGCATGCTCAGAAAATGTTATTAAGGCATCAAAGCGGTCCAGGCATTGATTTTGGTATTATCGAGCTTTTTGGGCAGATGTGGCCAATGTGCAGGTTTAATCTGCAAAGTGATCACCCACTTCAAAGTCCAAAATCTCAAAAAGTAGTGGGAGTATTTTTATAAAATAAACATCATTGGGTTCAGAAATGCATACTAAAAAAAATGTTATTAAGGGTTCAAAGCAGTACAAGCATTGGTTTTTGTATTATAAATATTTTTGGACAGGTGTGTCCAATGAGCAAGTTTCATCTGCAAGGTGACCACTCACTTCAAAGTCAAAAATCTGAAAAAGTAGTGGGAGTATTTTTATAAAACAAACAGCATAGGAATCAGAAAAGCATACTCAAAAAATGTTATTCAGGGTTCAAAGCAGTACAAGCATTGGTTTTTGTATTATCAAGCTTTTTGGGCAGGTGTGTCGAATGTGCAGGTTTGATCTTCAAGGTGACCACTCACTTCAAAGTCCAAAATCTCAAAAACTAGTGGAAGTATTTTCATAAAACAAACATCATTCGGTTTAGAAAAGCATCTTCAGAAAATATTATTTAACATTTAAAGCAAAGCAAGCATTAGTTTTGCAATTATTAAGCTTCTTGTGTAGGTGTGTCCAATTAGCAGGTTTGATGTTCAAAGTGATCACTCACTTCAAAGTGCGAAATCTCAAAAACTAGTGGGACTATTTTCGTAAAACAGACAGCATTGGGTTCAGAAATTAATACTAAAAAAATTGTTATTAAGGGTTCAAAGCAGTACAAGCATTGGTTTTTGTATTATAAATATTTTTGGGCAGGTGTGTCCAATGAGCAAGTTTAATCTGCAAGGTGACCACTCACTTCAAAGTCAAAAATCTGAAAAAGTAGTGGAAGTATTTTCATAAAACAAACATCATTGGGTTCAGAACAGCAAGCTCAGAAAATGTTATTGAAGCATCAAAGCAGTCCAAGCATTATTTATGGTATTATCGAGGTTTTTGGGCAGGTGTGTCCAATGTGCAGGTTTGATCTTCAAGGTGACCACTCACTTCAAAGTCCAAAATCTCAAAAACTAGTGGGAGTTTTTTAATAAAACAAAAAGCATAGGGTTCTGAAAAGCATCCTCAGAAAATGTTATTAAGCATCAAAAGCAATCCAAGCATTAGTTTTGCAATTACTAAGCTTCTTGTGTAGGTATGTCCAATTAGCAGGTTTGATGTTCAAAGTGATCACTCACTTCAAGGTCCGAAATCTCAAAAACTAGTGAGAGTATTTTTATAAAACAGACAGCATTGGATTCAGAAAAGCATGCCTAAAGAATGTTATTAAGCATTAAAAGCAATACAAGCATTAGTTTTGCAATTATTAAGCTTCTTGTGTAGGTGTGTCCAATTAGCAGGTTTGATGTTCAAAGTGATCACTCACTTCAAAGTCCAAAATCTCAAAAAGTTGTGGGAGTATTTTTATAAAACAAACAGCATAGGATTCAGAAAAGCATGCTCAAAAAATGTTATTTATCATTCAAAGCAATACAAGCATTAATTTGGCAATTATTAAGCTCCTTGTGTAGGTATGTCCAATTAGCGGGTTTGATGTTCAAAGTGATCACTCACTTCAAAGTGCGAAATCTCAAAAACTAGTGGGACTATTTTCGTAAAACAGACAGCATTGGGTTCAGAAATTAATACTAAAAAAAATGTTATTAAGGGTTCAAAGCAGTACAAGCATTGGTTTTTGTATTATCAAGCTTTTTGGGGAGATGTGTCCAATGTGCAGGTTTGATCTTCAAGGTGAGCACTCACTTCAAAGTCCAAAATCTCAAAAACAAGTAGGAGTATTTTTATAAAACAAAAAGCATAGGGTTCAGAAAAGCATGCTCAGAAAATGTTATTAAGCATTCAAAGCAATACAAGCATTAGTTTTGCAATTATTAAGCTTCTTGTGTAGGTGTGTCCAATTAACAGGTTTGATGTTCAAAGTGAACGCTCACTTCAAAGTCCAAAATCTCAAAAAGTAGTTGGAGTATTTTTATAAAACAAAAAGCATAGGATTCAGAAAAGCATACTCAAAAAATTTTATTATGGGTTCAAAGCAGTACAAGCATTGGTTTTTGTATTATCAAGCTTTTTGGGCAGGTGTGTCCAATGTGCAGGTTTGATCTTCAAAGTGATCACTCACTTCAAAGTCCGAAATCTCAAAAACTAGTAGGAGTATTTTTATAAAACAAGAAGCATATGGTGCAGAAAAGCATACTCAAAAAATGTTATTAAGCATTCAAAGCAATTCAAGCATTAGTTTTGCAATTATTAAGCTTCTTGTGTAAATGTGTCCAATTAGCAGGTGTGATGTTCAAAGTGATCACTCACTTCAAAATCCAAAATCTCAAAAAGTACTGGGAGTATTTTTATAAAACAAACAGCATAGAATTCAGCAAAGCATACTAAAAAAATGTTATTAAGGGTTCAAAGCAGTACAAGCATTGGTTTTTGTATAATCGTGCTTTTTGAGCAAATGTGTCCAATGAGCAAGTTTGATCTTCAAGGTGACCACTCACTTCAAAGTCCGAAATCTCAAAAATTAGTGGAAGTTATTTAATAAAACAAACAGCATAGGGTTCAGACAAGCATGCTTAAAAAATATTATTAATAGTTCAAAGCACTCCAACCAATAATTCTGTAATAATTAAGCTTTTTGGGTAGGTGTGTCCACCGAGCAAGTTTATTCTGCAAGGTGATCACTCACTTCAAAGTCCAAAATCTCAAAAACTAGTAGGAATAATTCCATAAAACAAATAGCATAGGGTTCAGAGAAACATGCTTAAAAACTTATTGAAACTTCAAAGCAATCCAAGCAATAATTTTTAAATTATCAAACTTTTTAAACAGGTCAGTTCAATGAAGACACTCTAGGCTCACTAAAAACTGAGAGATCATAGATTACACTTACCTTAACCTTATTGTTTCAACTGGGCAACTCGCTTCAGATCACAGTTACTTTCCATTTCCTTGGAGACCTCCCTGTTAACTTCCCTAAAGGCTTCTGCCATTTTTTGACAGACCTCC
Source organism: Anthonomus grandis grandis (assembly GCF_022605725.1). Taxonomy (NCBI): domain Eukaryota; kingdom Metazoa; phylum Arthropoda; class Insecta; order Coleoptera; family Curculionidae; genus Anthonomus; species Anthonomus grandis. The sequence goes on from NC_065554.1 coordinate 29,510,860, forward strand.
TCGGTAAAACTATCCACGTCGTCCAGGGTTAAGCCCTTGGTGCTCATAGGTGCTAATACTTTAATGATTACTGAGCCTATAAAAATTGATTTATATTAAAACAACTTAGGGGAGGTAAAGCTCTAAAGTCTACCTTGGTCGAACTTCTTATTGGCCCTATCGAGAAAATAATAGCGACTAAATACAACCGGAATCACAGGCAGTTGGTTCGAGATCGCCGCGTGAAAAGCCCCTTTTTTAAACGTGTGGATTTCCCCGGTGTTCCTTCTCGTTCCCTCTGGGAATATCCACAGTTTGATCTATATTAGAAATATACAAAAAAATCAGTGTATACTTGCAATAATAAAAAATCAAAAGTCATGAATGCAATTTCACCTTGTTTTTCACCAATTTCCCCATGGCCTGATTTAAGACCACCCTAGCCCGGTCAGTTTTTACCCTTGGGATAAAGACGATTCCAGCGAGCCAAGCCGCCAATCCAAAGGGCCAAATCCAGAATAAAGATTTCTTTGCCAGGACCGTACATTTCCTCATTGTGGGCCATATTTGGAACATACCTTTAAGGTTTAACGTTCAAGGAGGGATTAAAAAATTAATTAGATTCCTACCCAAAATGTCTAGAGAGCTTTGATGGTTGCAAACTATAACACAACTCTGATCAGCTTCAAGATGTTTACCGTCCCTCAGGATCCATTTTACCCCAATTACATGGGTAATCCAATGACAAAAGTATGATGCTACACTGAAAGTTAATAATGAATAATTATTGCTTTGTAATTGTCTCAACTTTAACTGTCTGAAAAAAATTGAAGAATAAGAGTGTTAAGCAATGCTCATCAATGTTATCAGTAATCTTTAGGGACAAGCAAGATTAATAAGCTAATGAGACTATTACTGCTCCAGCTTAATAGATTTTTACTACTACCTATTGGCTATTACTAACCATACCCAAGCTTCAGAGGTCAAACTACTTTACTACTGTCTGGTCCTATGAATAATTTAACGGTTAGTTTGTATTTGTTAGTAGTATAAGCCAGTTAGGGTTTATCTTAAGAAAACTTAGAATACATACCTAATACAGAATTTTCTGCCGTCAAGTTCAAGCACATCATCAACTAAAAAAGCTGTAATCAATCTTTCCTGAGAAAGATGTACTCAATTTATTTGTCTTTTTGAAATCATATAAAGCAAATATTTGATTGCATGCTGAACTAAATCCTTGCAGCAATGACTCCAAATACATCCGAGGCAAATACATTTTATATTGAGATAAGCAAGTACGTGCTTACACATTAATACTATAGGGAGGTATATTAAAAATATTCATTAGTAAGTGGTGTCATTTAAAAAGGTACTGATAAACAAAAAGTTAATTATAGATATGTTTGCTATATGCAAAGAATTAAAGGCTATCAGGGTAAAAAAAAAAAATTGTTATTATTACAGTAAAATGAGGCTTATTAAATGCCCTGCTACCCTGAGGCTTATGCTTTGCCCTGTGAATATTTATGTGAGGTGAAGGTCAACAGCATTTAAAAAAATGTATATTTATATTCAAAGGGATTTTGACCTTCATAATGATACTAAATAATTACACACAATATCAATTTAACTGGACATTACTTACACCAAATTCAAGACGTTCCGTGGCCTGAAACTGAACGGGGGAATCAAAATAACAGAGTTTATCATGACCACTGTATAGTAACAGACAAACTTGAGGCAATACGAGAAGGTCGGTCTGGTTTCGTATAGAAATGGGAGCCCCAGGAGGGCCCCGAACATTAAAACTTCCAAATAAATCGACATGTTCGGTTGGTTTTTTTTTCCCCCCTTTAAAGTGGTACGAGCCACATCCCAGCCCGAATCGAGACTGAGCCCATTTACTTGTTGAAACGATTAACCTGCGCTTGTTTGTAACCACTTGCGATGATAAGAAAAATTGATTAGGAAATAGACAATAAACATTATTAATTTAAATTGAGGCCCTTATTTGTTTATGTTTACATTTATGGTGGTTTGACTTTACAAACGTCATGTGTCAAGATTGACATTTGAGGAAAAATGTCCAGTGTTGTCAAGTGTGATCTATTTGTTGTTGTGCATATCTTGATAAATATTTGAATAATTTCTTAATAAGGCATTATGTGGCTACTAAATTAATGTTGTTTACTTATTAGCATTTAAAACTAACTGTTTAAAAAAATATGCTACTAATTTGGCAAGGGTGTCACGAAATTTTTTCAGTGTTCAAATTAACCGCGTTGCCACATGATCAATATTATCCCTATTTGCTGAGAATTTTTATATTTACCCGGGGAAACTTGAGATTTTGACTTTCTACTAATAAGTCTTTAAAAATAAAAACACAACCTGTGATAAATTATTATTTAGTAGACTCGATGAAATCATATTAAGCAAGGAACTTCTTGAGAAAAACGGCAGACAATTTTTTAATCTTCCAAAAGACCTGATCAACTTGGCAACACTGCCTTAATTTTGTCAATATCAGCTGATTTGAGGTTAATTTAATATTTATTTATTTATTTTTCAAGTGATTTTTAGAATAAATTTATATTTATGACTGTTAAAGATAAATAATAATACACAATAATCTTAATTTAAATTAAATTATAAAAAAATTAATATGCCACAATGGATAAATATTAACGACAGGTAAAAGAAGACTTAAACCATTAATACATACCTGACTCTCCCATGTAATAAGCAACAAACAGTTTATATTTTAATAAATCCAATTAATTAATACGTCAAATAATGAAATTGTATATTTCCACAATAGGTTACGCCAAGGAATATCCTTAATAAATAACCTAGACACATCAACATATAGTATGCTGTTAACCCGAGAGACCTTAACAGAACCAGACCTAATCCGCCTTCAGACTGATTTAAATTTAAAAGAGGATCAGCTGCAGCTCCTCTTACAAAGCATTGCGTACATTTATAAACAGAGCAGCAGGGTTGTGTTGAAACCTGCAACATTATTAAGTGATTTAGTAGAGATTCTCGGCCTAGATGCGGGAAAGGCAGAACTGTTTGTTAAGAAATGGTCGGAAAAGTTTAGTGAGGAAGTAGGAGATTTCGAGGAGAGACATAAGTTAGACGGGTTGTCTTGGGAGCTGAATGTGCAAGTTGGGTCTGACATGGAAAGCAAGAAATTTGTTCCTGAAGTGAGGATACAGTTGGAGTTGTCGAAAGTAAGTGAATCTAATGGATAGTTTTGATCATTTATGTAACTGTTTAAAAAGACTTCCTCCAATCATGAATCTGTAATAGTTTCGTTTTATAGGTGAATGATCCTGGAAAAACTTGCACTCCAATTTTACATATGGGAGAAACAGAGTTGCAACAACTTTACAACACATTAGAAACGATTCAGCTTAGATTAGATGACATTCGTAAATAATGTAAAAAATACCACCAAAAAGGCACAACTTATTATATTGAAATAGTATTTATACAAATAAATGAATGAGAGTACAGCATGTGTTTCTGCTTTTTTGTTTCTTCAAGACAAACCAAAATAATTTATAGACAACAAAAGACTTCAATAGTTTATTATTTATTAACTTGCAGCAGTTTTAGTAAAGGTGTGCTTAATAGCACTTTTGTCAATGAAAGTTTAACTTCTGACCATGATAACTTTAAAAATATTTGAGGTATTTTAAGGAGGTTTCTCATAGGGAACAATTTGATATATAAAGCATTCTTATGGCTAAAGTACTTTCTGAATTATACGCAGATTTACGAGGGATGTACCTAATTTCAACTTGATAGGACACTTTTCATGATAACTCAAGAACTACTAAAGGGATTTAAATGAGGTTTTCACTTAAAGTTAAAGCAACTTATAAAGAACAATTTGATATATGAAGCATTTTCGTGGCTCAAGTACTTCCTGAATTACACCTAAATTTCCGAGGCATGTACCTGGCCGAGGCTAAAATTTCAATTTTACATGCTTTATATAAGACACTTTTCATGATAACTCAAGAACTACTAAAGGGATTTTAATAAGGTTTTCACTTAAAGTTAAAGCAACTCATAGAGAACAATTTGATATATGAAGCATTTTTTTGGCTCAAGTACTTCCTGAATTACACATAAATTTCCCAGGCACGTACCTGGCCGAGGCTAAAATTTCAATTTTACGTGCTTTATATAAGACACTTTTCATGATCACTCAAGAACTACTCAAGGGATTTTAATGAGGTTTTCACATAAAGTTAAAGCAACTCATAGAGAACAATTTAATATATGAAGCATTTTTTTGGCTCAAGTACTTCATATATTACACATAAATTTCCCAGGCACGTACCTAGCCGAGGCTAAAATTTCAATTTTACGTGCTTTATATAAGACACTTTTCATGATAACTCAAGAACTACTCAAGGGATTTTAATGAGGTTTTCACTCTAAGTTAAAGCAACTTATAAGGAACAATTTGATATATGAAGTATTTTTGTAGCTCAAGTACTTCATGAATGACACCTAAATTTCCGAGGCATGTACCTGGCCGAGGCTAAAATTTCAATTTTACGTGCTTTATTTAATACACTTTTCATGATAACTTAAGAACTACTCAAGGGATTTTAATGAGGTTTTCACTTAAAGTTAAAGCAACTCATAGAGAATAATTTGATATATGAGCTATTTTTGTTGCTCAAGTATTCCCTGAATTACACCTACATTTCCGAGGCATGTACCTGGCCGAGGCTAAAATTTCAATTTTACGTGCTTTATATAGGACACTTTTCATGATAACTCAAGAACTACTCAAGTGATTTTAATGAGGTTTTCACTTAAAGTTAAAGCAACTCATAGAGAACAATTTGATATATGAACTATATTTATTGCTCAAGTACTTCCTGAATTACACCTATATTTACGAGGAATGTACCTGAATGAGAATAAATTTCAATTTGACATGCTTTATATAAGACACTTTTCATGATAACTCAAGAACTACTAAACGGATTTTAATGAGGTTTTCACTTAAAGTTAAAGCAACTCATAAGAATAATTTGATATATGAACTATTTTTGTTGCTCAAGTATTCCCTGATTTACACCTACATTTCCGAGGCATGTACCTGGCCGCGGCTAAAATTTCAATTTAACATCCTTTATTTAATACACTTTTCATGATAACTCAAGAACTACTCAAAGGATTTAAATGAGGTTTTCACTTAAAGTTAAAGTAGCTTATAAGGAACAATTTGATATATCAAGCATTTTTGTGGCTCAAGTACTTCATGAATGACACCTAAATTTCCGAGGCCGAGGCTAAAATTTCAATTTGACAGGCTTTATTTAATAGACTTTTCATGATAACTCAAGAACTACTAAAGGGATTTTAATGAGGTTTTCACTTAAAGTTAAAACAACTCATAAAGAATAATTTGATATATGAACCATTTTTTTGCTCAAGTACCCCCTGAATTACACCTACGTTTCCAAGGCATGTACCTGGCAGAGGCTAAAATTTCAATTTTACATGCTTCATATAAGACACTTTTCATGATAACTCAAGAACTACTCAAGGGATTTTAATGAGGTTTTCACTTAAAGTTAAAGCAACTCATAGAGAACAATTTGATATATGAAGCATTTTTGTGGCTCAAGTACTTCCCGAATTACACATAAATTTCACAGGCACGTACATGGCCGAGGCTAAAATTTCAATTTTACATGCTTAATATAAGACACTTTTCATGATAACTCAAGAACTACTGAAGGGATTTTAATGAGGTTTTCACATAAAGTTAAAGCAACGCATAGAGAACAATTTGATATATGAACTATTTTTATTGCTCAAGAACTTCCTGAATTACACCTAAATTTACGAGGAATGTACCTGAATGAGAATAAATTTCAATTTGACATGCTTTATATAAGACACTTTTCATGATAACTCAGGAACTACTCAAGGGATTTAAATGAGGTTTTCACTTAAAGTTAAAGCAACTTATAAGGAACAATTTGATATATGAAGCATTTTTGTGGCTCAAGTACTTCATGAATGACACCTAAATTTCCGAGGCATGTACCTGGCCGATGCTAAAATTTCAATTTGACATCCTCTATTTAATACACTTTTCATGATAACTCAAGAACTACTCAAAGGATTTAAATGTGGTTTTCACTTAAAGTTAAAACAACGCATAGAGAACAATTTGATATATGAAGTATTTTTATTGCTCAAGTACTTCCTGAATTACACCTACATTTCCGAGGCACGTACCTGGCAGAGGCTAAAATTTCAATTTTACATGCTTTATATAAGACACTTTTCATGATAACTCAAGAACTACTCAAGGGATTTTAATGAGGTTTTCACATAAAGTTAAAGCAACTCATAGAGAATAATTTGATATAAGAAGCCTTTTTAAGGCTCCAATACTTTCTGAGTTACACGCAAATTTCCGAGTCATGTACCTGGACGAGGCTAAATAAGGCTTTGTATCAATTAACACCAAAAAAACTTTATTTATACAAAGTTAACTTTATCTATTGAATTTTATGCTTTGAGAATAATACTGTCTCCTGGTTGCAGCACCAAGGTGTCCCTAAAAGTAGTCCAAATTTAATTTAACATTAATTTAACATAAAACATAGACTTACCCAGGTGAATAACTAACGTTCACACTCTGCACAAAAAGACTAGAGCTGCCTAATTTAATCTCATAGCCTTCACGTCCAATATTAAAAATGTACCTATAATACTGCGAACGACCATTAGTTCTGGATACGACAAAAACATTGCCAATCTCATCATAACCATATCCGAGTGAGCTATAGTTGACCAAGTCCTTCTTAAGTTGCACCAGCTGTTTGTAGTTCTTATAGTGACTAATAGTTTTATTTTTTTGATCGGCCAAGTTCGTTTCTAAGTATTTTTTACTGACAGGCAGCCAAGGTGTCGCACCATCGTTAAATCCCGCGTTAACTGTCGTATCCCACTGGAATGGGGTGCGTTCCAGGTTTCTCGCATCGGTCATCTCTTCGGGGGTGAGTTCGCCGTTCTCCTGACCGATTTCCTCCCCCATATAAGTCACAGTAACGCCCCCTAATATTGTTATTAACATGTTGTAAGCGTCCACGTGGTTCGGACCCATTCTGCTTGCCGCCCTCGGGTTATCGTGATTTCCAGTCTAAAATTATTATTGCGAAAAAGGATTTTTGCAGTTTTTTTGTTGTAATGGTTTATTTGGCATGTTCAGTGGAAAAATTATGAAAATCTAAACATTAGAAGCTTTTTTATTTAACTTTTTAAAAATTATGTCTATGAGAAATGGCTGTCACAGGTAACTTGAGTCATAACTGCACTTCGAATGTTTAGATTTCTTTGATTTTTGCTTTAAAAGATTCTTTGGAGTGTTCTTCAGAGTTCAGTGAAAAATCACAAAAATCCATGCATCAGGGGCTTTTTTATTCAACTTTTTGAAAATCATGTCTACGAGAAATGGCAGTTACAGATAACTTGGGTCATAAATCCACTTCTAATGCTTAGATTTCTTTGATTTTTGTTTTAAAAAATTCTTTGGAATGTTCTTCAGAGTTCAGTGAAAAATTACAAAAATCCATGCATAAAGGGCTTTTTTATTCAACTTTTTGAAACTTATGTCTACGAGAAATGGCAGTTATAGGTAACTTCTGTCATAATTCCACTTCTAATGCTTAGATTTTTTTGATTTTTGCTTTAAAAGATTCTCAGGAATGTTCTTCAGAGTTCACCGAACAAAACATAAAAATCCATGCATCAGGAACTTTTTCATTCAACTTTTTGAAAATCATGTCTACGAGAAATGGCAGTTACACATAACTTGAGTCATAACTTCACTTCTAATGCTTAGATTTCTTTGATTTTTGCTTTAAAAGATTCTTTGGAATGTTCTTCAGAGTTCACTGAACAAATCATAAAAATCCGCGTATCAGGAACTTTTTTATTCAACTTTTTGAAACTCATCTCTACGAGAAATGGCAGTTATAGGTAACTTGAGTCCTAAATCCACTTCTAATGCTTAGATTTTTTTGATTTTTGCTTTAAAAGATTCTCTGGAATGTTTTTCAGAGTTCACTAAACAAATCATAAAAATCGATGCATTAGGAACTTTTTTATTCAACTTTTTGAAACTCATCTCTACGAGAAATGGCAGTTATAGGTAACTTGAGTCATAACTGCACTTCGAATGTTTAGATTTCTTTGATTTTTGCTTTAAAAGATTCTCTGGAATGTTCTTCAGGGTCCACTAAACAAATCACAAAACTCCATGCATCAGGGGCTTATTTATTCAACTTTTTGAAAATCGTGTCTACGAGAAATGGCAGTTACAGATGACTTGTGTCATAACTTCACTTCTAATGCTTAGATTTTTTTGATTTTTGCTTTAAAAGATTCTTTGAAGTGTTCTTAAGATTTCAGTGAAAAATCACAAAAATCCATGCATCAGGAACTTTTTTATTCAACTTTTTGAAAATCATGTCTACGAGAAAGGGCAGTTACAGATAACTGGGGTCATAAATCCACTTCTAATGCTTAGATTTCTTTGATTTTTGCTTTAAAAGATTCTTTGTAATGTTCTTCAGAGTTCACTAAACAAATCATAAAAATCCATGCATCAGGAACTTTTTCATTCAACTTTTTGAAACTCATGTCTACGAGAAATGGCAGTTACAGATAACTTGGGTCATAAATCCACTTCTAATGCTTAGATTTCTTTGATTTTTGCTTTTAAAGATTCTCTGGAATGTTCTTCAGAGTTCACTGAACAAATCATAAAAATCCGCGTATCAGGAACTTTTTTATTCAACTTTTTGAAAATAATTTCTACAAGAAATGGCAGTTACAGATAACTTGGGTCATAACTCTACTTCTAATGCTTAGATTTCTTTGATTTTTGCTTTAAAAGATTCTCTGGAATGTTTTTCAGAGTTCACTAAACAAATCATAAAAATCCATGCATTAGGAACTTTTTTATTCAACTTTTTGAAACTCATGTCTATGAGAAATGGCAGTTATAGGTAACTTGAGTCATAACTGCACTTCGAATATTTAGATTTCTTTGATTTTTGCTTTAAAAAATTCTTTGGAATGTTTTTCAGAGTTCACTAAACAAATCATAAAAATCCATGCATCAGGAACTTTTTTATTCAACTTTTTGAAACTCATCTCTACGAGAAATGGCAGTTATAGGTAACTTGAGTCATAACTGCACTTCCAATGGTTAGATTTCTTTGATTTTTGCTTTAAAAGATTCTCTGGAATGTTCTTCAGAGTTCACTGAACAAATCATAAAAATCCGCGTATCAGAAACTTTTTTATTCAACTTTTTGAAAATAATTTCTACAAGAAATGGCAGTTACAGATAACTTGGGTCATAACTCTACTTCTAATGCTTAGATTTCTTTGATTTTTGCTTTAAAAGATTCTCTGGAATGTTTTTCAGAGTTCACTGAACAAATCATAAAAATCCGCGTATCAGGAACTTTTTTATTCAACTTTTTGAAAATAATTTCTACGAGAAATGGCAGTTACAGATAACTTGGGTCATAACTCTACTTCTAATACTTAGATTTCTTTGATTTTTGCTTTAAAAGATTCTCTGGAAAGTTCTTCAGAGTTCACTGAACAAATCATAAAAATCCATGCATCAGGAACTTTTTTATTCAACTTTTTGAAAATCATGTCTACAAGAAATGGCAGTTACAGATAACTCGAGTCATAACTCTACTTCTAATGCTTAGATTTCTTTGATTTTTGCTTTAAAAGATTCTCTGGAATGTTCTTTAGAGTTCACTGAACAAATCATAAAAATCCATGTATCAGGAGTTTTTTTATTCAATTTTTTGAAAATCATGTCTACGAGAAATGGCAGTTACAGGTGACTTGTGTCATAACTCCACTTCTAATGCTTAGTTTTTTTTGATTCTTGCTTTAAAAGATTCTTTGGAATGTTCTTCAAAGTTCGTTAAAGAATCACAAAAATCAATGCATCAGGAACTTTTTTATACAACTTTTTGAAAATCATGTCTTCGAGAAATGGCAGTTACAGATAACATGAGTCATAATTGCACTTCTAATGCTTAGATTTCTTAGATTTTTGTTTTAAAAAATTCTTTGGAATGTTCTTCAGAGTTCAGTGAAAAATTACAAAAATCCATGCATCAGGGGCTTTTTTATTCAACTTTTTGAAACTCATGTCTGAAAAATTGAAGGTACAGATAACTTGAGTCATAACTGCACTTCTAATGCTTAGATTTCTTTGATTTTTGCTTTAAAAGATTCTTTGGAGTGTTCTTAAGAGTTCAGTGAAAAATCACAAAAATCCATGCATCAGGAACTTTTTTATACAACTTTTTGAAAATCATGTCTACAACAAATGGCAGTTACAGATAACTTGAGTCATAACTGCAATTCTAATGCCTAAATTGCCTTGCTGAAACGTTGTACTTACCAGCCAATTTTTGGTATAATTATTAAATTTTCTGTCAAACCACGGATCGATTTTGTCATTAATATCTTTGGAAGTAGAATTTACATCCAGCCCCAGGAGGTTAAAGTTAAAAGAAAAGTGAGCGCCAAGCTTTTCCCCATTTCCATAGTAATACAAGATTTTATCCAGATCTGATGCGCATTCTGTCATAAAAATCCTGAAAAAAAAATGTACCAAAACCATTATCAGTATATTCTCTTTTTGTTCCATTGCTTTACCGTGTATCTCCACCATTGGCTTTAGTATAATTATCCATAAATGCTCTCCAATCATATACCAAACTGAAAGTCTCATTCTGATCCTTTGTGTAGATGTGATTTAAGTAGTTGTAGTCAGTGGGGTTTAGTCCTGAGTCAGGATTTACCGGCTCATCTTTTAATTCCGCATCTTCATAAATGTGTGGCACTGCATCGATTCTGAATCCGTCTACTCCCATATCCAACCAGTACGCCATTACATCCTAATAAGAGTGATAACAAAGGAACCAACGTTTTAGACCCATATATTATATTCTGCTATCAGGATGAAAAGCATTAAGAAATAATAAATTATTCCAGGAGTGCCTGGAAGAATAGTCAAATATCTTCAAAAAATTTGAAATTAATTGGTGAAGGAGCAGGGGAAAACATTGTAAACGTATTGGTGAATAACTCCAGAAAATATAATTTTATATAGGTTAAGTCATATAGGAATTATATGCTTTTTAAAGGGAATAATAAATTATTCCAGGAGTGCCTGGAAGAATAGTCAAATTTCTTCGAAAAATTTGGAATTAATTGGTGAAGGAACAGGGGAAAACATTGTAGACGTATTGGTGAATAACTCCAGAAAATATAATTTTATATAGGTTAAGTCATATAGGAATTATATGCTTTTTAAAGGGAATAATAAATTATTCCAGGAGTGCCTGGAAGAACCAAGTGAATATTTTCAAATTCTAAAATTCATGGGAATTGAAAATAATTGGTGAATGCATCAGAAAAGTTCAAAAATTCTAACTTTACTTCATGCATAATTTTTTAAATAAAATATTACAGGAGTGCCTGGAAGAATTTTTAAATTTTCTTCAAAAATGTAATTAGTGAAGGAATAGGCAAGAAAAAAATTGTAGACGTATTGGTGAAGGCACCAGGAAAATATCATTTCAAATGGGAATTTTATGCTTTCTTATTAAGGAGATAATAAAGTGTCCCAAGAACGCCTGGGCGATTTATCTGGAAGGAGCACGTAAAAATCTTCCAACTGTAAACTTCAAGGGAATTAAAAATAATTGGTGAATGCGCCAGGAAAGTTCGAAGATTCCAACTTTACTTCAGGTAATGGTTATCGTAATCTTAATTAAGGTACTCCACGAGTGCCTGGACAAATTTTTAAAGTTCCTTAAGAAATTGGAAAAAAAATACGGCAGGAAAATAGCATTTCACGTCAGGTTGTACCAATAGAAAATTAGAGAATTCCAACTTTACTTCATACATATCAGTATTATCAGTATCTTTAATAAGGTATTCCAGGAGTGCCTTGAATATTTGAAAATTTTAACTGAAATATGTAGAAAAAAATATGGCGAAGGAACAGGGAACATAAATACTTCCAACAACTCCCCCCATAATCACCACAAGAGCTTTGAGGTCAATTTTCATTCAATTTTTGTCGATAAATGATGTTGAGGCTTAATCTGACTTTTCCTTCTTTAATGTTATTTGCACATTAAAGAAAGAAAACGATGACAAGAATCAAAAACACGGCAAGATTCATTTGCAAATTATTAAAAAACCCTCAAATACAGACAATGTTATTCAATTTTCCATCTCATAAATAATAAAGACAAAAAAAGAGACCGTTTTTCAATTTAAGAAATTTATGCAACTCTAGTTACATAAAACAGTCTTATAGAAAAATCTCTACAAGAACACATGACTTATTCTAAAAACTCTGACAGCAGATACAAAGTCTATTTTTGCAAATCATTTGCTGTCCTACCAATAATATTTCATCAACATATCCTATAATATTGAAGTGTCACATAAGTGTCCCAAGGTCCAAGGTTTTTATTACCGAAAGCAAAAAAAGCCCAATTGTAGCTTCAATAGTAGTCAATAACGTTTTTACCTTTGAGCTACATTTAACTGTAACACACTAGGTAGATTCTATATTTCAAATAGGTAGAGAGTAGTAAAATGTTTTGTGATCGTCCATAGGCGTAGTACCTAGATAATGAAAAAAGGTAGGGTTCGAACGCTACAAGAAGAGTACTACAAGTAGCAGTTTTTAAATGTTAAACAGATTAGCATATTATTTAATATACTAAACTTGGCAAGTAACGTGACATTGTAAATAAATAAATACGGCTGGTAATAAAAACACAGAATTTTAATTTAGAATTTAATGCATAGCAGTGACACTCCAATAATTCCAACATCTTCTCTCATAGACAAATGGAATTTTTTATTCTTTCAATTTCTCTTTTTGTCCTCGTTTCACGTAGTCGGAATTAATTTCCTATTACCGGCAGTTGGATTAAGTTTTCCTAATTAATTAATTATGTTCAACTTTTCTTAATTAATAAAATACTTATTCCAGACAACTAAATTGATTAAAATTTTTCATTAATTAATTGGTTTCTTCTTATATAGACAAACTAAATATTTGTATTCTTCCAGGGCGATTATCTTTATTAAAATTCCTTCCTGGACTGAGTTGGGTGCAAAATAATTTTACGAGAAACACATTTTTGAACAACATGCTTTTTGTTTCATAAGAATATCCCAATTAGTTTTTGAGATATTTGATTTCAAAGTGTGAGCTCACCTTGAAGATCCAACAGCTTTTTTAGACACCCACTGCCTAAAATCGCGAATATGTATAAAATTCCTACTTGGACTAAGTTGGCTTTTCGATTTATAAACATAGTCCAAGTATTCTTTAAGATTTTGGGCTTCAAGCTGAATGCTCACCTTGAAGGTCACCAATTAATTAGACTAAGTTGGACCTCGAACAACATTTGCAAGCAATACCATGCATCTGAAAAACGTGCTTTTGAAAAAAATTTACTTCGCAATTAAATGATATTCGTCGTCTTTTGAGGGTATAATTACGTAAGAAAAATTGCTTTTCAATGTGATCCTGGACGTAGCTGAGAAGTGAAATACGGTAGAAATTCTGGAAATCAACTCAAATTTCAAATCCACATTTTCTTATTTTTGGGACCCTTTAACCATTATATTTTACGAAATTAATTAAAAATATGAAGGTGGGCATCGACTTCATTAAAGTTATGCAACACATGCAGTAAAATACTCATTGAATATTGCGGAAAATGATAATTTTTATGATAAATTTATCACAGGAGGTAGATAACCTCAACTTATGACACCCATTTTTGCAATATTTGGCTTCATATTCTAAAATTAGTCATACTTTTCCGTAGTTATCTGGGCTTGGTTACATTTGCTGAAAAAACATACTTTTAGACACTTTTTTCTATAAAATCAACTAAACGTATGAATATGTGCATCGACTCCATTTAAGTTATGTTTGATGCATAGCAGTGACATTCCAATAATTTCTTCTCTCATAGACAAATGGAATTTTTTATTCTTTCAATTTTTCTTTTTGTCCTCGTTTCACGTAGTTGGAATTAATTTCCTATTACCGGCAGTTGGATTAAGTTTTCCTAATTAATTATGTTCAATTTTTCTTAATTAATAAAATACTTATTCCAGGCAACTGAATTAATTAAAATTTTTTTTATTAATTGAGTTCTTCTTACATAGACAAATTAAATATTTGTATTCTTCCAGGGCGATTATCTTTATTAAAATTCCTTCCTGGACTAAGTTGGGTGCAAAATAATTTTACGAAAAACCCAACCCAACCCAACCCAACCCACTGCCTAAGATGGCAAATATGTATAAAATTCCTACTTGGACTAAGTTGGCTTTTCGATTTATAAACATAGTCCAAGTATTCGTTAAGATTTTGGACTTCAAGCTGAGTGCTCACCTTAAAGGTCATCAATTAATTAGACTAAGTTGGACCTCAAACAACATTTGCAAGCAATACCATGCATCTGAAAAACGTGCTTTTGAAAAAAATTTACTTCGCAATTAAATGATATTCGTCGTCTTTTGAGGGTATAATTACGTAAGAAAAATTGCTTCTCAATGTGATCCTGGACGTAGCTGAGAAGTGAAATACGGTAGAAACCCTGGAAATCAACTCAAATCAATCAAATTTTAAATCGACATTTTCTTATTTTTGGGACTCTTTAACCATTATATTTTACGAAATTAATTAAAAATATGAAAGTGAGCATCAGCTTCATTAAAGTTATGCAACAAATGCAGTAAAATACTCATTGAATGTTGCGGAAGGTTTGTTGAGGTAGATAACCTCAACTTATGACACCCATTTTTGCAATATTTGGCTTCATATTCTAAAATTAGTCATACTTTTCCGTAGTTATCTGGGCATGGTTACATTCGCTGAAAAAACATACTTTTAGACACTTTTTTCTATAAAATCAACTAAACGTATGAATATGTGCATCGACTCCATTTAAGTTATGTTCGCTGTATAGCATTGACATTCCAATAGGATTTATTAATTAATTTCTTCTCATAGACAAATGGAATTTTTGATTTTTTCTTTTTGTCCTCGTTCTAGGTAGTTGGAATTAATTTCCTATTACCGGCAGTTGGATTAAGTTTTCCTAATTAATTAATTATGTTCAATTTTTCTTAATTAACAAAATACTTATTCCAGGCAACTGAATTGATTAAAATTTTTCATTAATTAATTGGTTTCTTCTTATATAGACAAATTGAATATTTGTATTCTTCCAGGGCGATTATCTTTATTAAAATTCCTTCCTGGACTAAGTTGGGTGCAAAATAATTTTACGAGAAACACATTTTTTAACAACATGCTTTTTGTCTTATAAGAATATCCCAATTAGTTTTTAGGATATTTGATTTTAAAGTGTGAGCTCACCTTGCAGGTCCAACAGCTTTTTTAGACACCCACTGCCTAAGATGGCGAATATGTATAAAATTCCTACTTGGACTAAGTTGGCTTTTCGATTTATAAACATAGTCCAAGTATTCTTTAAGATTTTGGGCTTCAAGCTGAATGCTCACATTGAAGGTCATCAATTAATTAGACTAAGTTGAACCTCAAACAACATTTGCAAGCAATACCATGCATCTGAAAAACGTGCTTTTGAAAAAAATTTACTTCGCAATTAAATGATATTCGTCGTCTTTTGAGGATATAACTACGTAAGAAAAATTACTTCTCAATGTGATCCTGGACGTAGCTGAGAAGTGAAATACGGTAGAAACCCTGGAAATCAACTCAAATCAATCAAATTTTAAATCGACATTTTCTTATTTTTGGGACTCTTTAACCAATATATTTTACGAAATTAATTTTCTCCCCCCATAATCACCACAAGATAACTTTTTTTCTCACCCTGGTACGTTAAAATGTGGGAGGAGTTAAGCTTTAAGAGAGCAACCACGTGACCGCGGTATCATTAATACATACTCTGTCACATGACATATGTCAGAAGCAGAGGGCGTGGCTTCATTTTTTGCCATTACAAGGGTGATTTCAAAAGTTAATCCTCGTATTTTTGATGAAGTGATTATTATGTTCAACAGCCAGGAAGAAACACATTATTAATCATTAAAAATGACAAAGAAATTAACTAGAGATAAGCTTACATAGGCTCTATATTCACACTAACCTTTAATTCTTGCTGAACCTTTGCATTTCTAAAATTCAAATCGGGTTGAGCACTATAGAACTGATGGAAATAATACTCCTGTCTCTGCTCGTTCCATGTCCATGCCGAGTTATCAAATACGCTCAGCTAAAAAAAAAAACCAAAAAATTAATAATTTATACATATAAAAACAGAAAATGATTCGTACCCAATTATTTGGGGGGCTTCTGGTGCCGTTTTCGTTCAATTTTGGTGCGGCCCAAATGTAATAGTCCTCGTATCCCGGTTCTTTCGATACCGATTTGTTAAACCACTCATGTTGGTCACTCGTATGGTTGGGCACGAAGTCTAAGAGAACTTTTATTCCTGCTTTATGGTATTTGTCAAGGAGTTCCTAAGAAATTAGGTTTTTTTTTTATAACAAATTATTATTAGTCAGTTCAAAGTAAGTTCCTGTCTGTGTTATTATGGTTATTCTGTGACATAAATTTTAATTTTTTTTGTATCCATCAGGGGACTACATAAAGGTTATTGATATGATTAATTCTTTGACTATAGAATTTTGTTATTTTTGGCACTATTCGATAAGATTCCATTTAAATTATATTGAATTAACCGTAAAAATAGGTATGATATTAAACAATAAACAGTTAACGTTAACATAACTTCTAAGCATAATACAAATAAACACTCAATTCGACTGTCATATTTCATATTAAACTCATCATATTGGTCAATTTAAATTTTTATCCAGTAATAACGTTGCTACATGCGTTTTTGCTAAAATTTGTTCTAAATTAAAATAAAAAGAAAATAATTGTATCATCTGATAAAACTATATGGGATCTTATGTTGATACATACCATAAAATCGTCCATGTTGCCAAATACTTCGTCAATGGTACGATAATCACTGATATCATACCCATTATCTATCATGGGAGATTTGTAGATGGGCGACAGCCATATGGCGTCCACCTCCAGATCGATCAAATGGTCGATTTTTTCAATAATACCTCTTAAGTCGCCTACACCGTCGTTGTTACTATCGCGAAATGATCTCGGGTATATTTGGTAAACTACCGCGTTTTGCCACCAATCCAGGTTTTCTTCTTGCCTTATTTGGGAATGTTTGAGTGGAGAAGCATTGAGGATAGCAACAAATGTTGCCAATATTATAAGAACGAACTTCCCCATCTTTTAAGAGTTTTATACTGATCTGTAACGAATGTCTATAGCGATTTTATATTGCCATCAGTGACACTTAAAAAGTTTATTATCTGAAACCACTTTACTTTTGATGATATTATTGTATTTTAGAAGTGTTTGTTATGAGGTAAGCATTTGATGTTTATCTGTTCACACTTGGTTGCCTAATATGATAATGATTATTACACATAAACACGTTACAGAACATTTAATTTTGCAACAGGAAGAGAACAAGTTGGCGAGTGCTATTATATACTGCCCAATGTAAAATGTTTCTTTTTTATACTATTGTCCAATTTTTGCAAAGAAAGTCGATAAAGCAACTTTTTTACTTTCCCCGGTATGTCATGGTGGGCGGCCATCTTGGGTCGTGACGTCACGTTAAGGGAGGAGCTTAACGATCACGTGATCGCTGCATCATGTCTGAATACTTGATCACGTGACGTACGTCAGGATTAAAGGGCGTGACTTGATTTCTGTTAATTACGAGGGATTTGTACAAAATTTTATCTGGTCAAATTACAAAAATAATTTTATTCTCAAAACCTTGTGAAAATTTTGAAACACGCTGAAATAGGTGTCTAATTAAATTGTCCAGAGAATATGTGTACCAATTTTCAAAAATATATCTGGTCAATTTTTTGAGTTATCAACATTTTGTCGAATTTTTAGAAAAAAAAACACTTTTTCCAAAAATAATTTTTTTTCTCAAAATCTGGTAAAAAATTTGAAAAACGCTGAAATAGGTGTCTAACCAAATTGTCCAGAGAATATGTGTATAAATTTTCAAAATTATATCTGGTAAATTTTTTCAGTTATCAACATTTTGTCGAATTTTTAGAAAAAAAAGACACTTATTCCAAAAATAATTTTTTTCTCAAAATCTTCTCAAAATTTAAAAATACGCTGAAATAGGTGTCTAACCAAATTGTCCAGAGAATGTGTATATAAATTTTCAAAAATATATCTGGTCAATTTTTTGAGTTACCAACATTTTGTCGAATTTTTAGGAAAAAAAAAGACTTTTTCCAAAAATAATTTTTTTCTCAAAATCTTGTGAAAATTTTGAAAAACGCTGAAATAGGTGTCTAACCAAATTGTCCAGAGAATATGTGTACAAATTTTCAAAAATATATCTGGTCAATTTTTTGAGTTATCAACATTTTCACAAATTTTTAGAAAAAAAAATACACTTTTTCCAAAAATAATTTTTTTCTCAAAATCTTCTCAAAATTTAAAAATACGCTGAAATAGGTGTCTAACCAAATTGTCCAGAGAATGTGTATATAAATTTTCAAAAATATATCTGGTCAATTTTTTGAGTTACCAACATTTTGTCGAATTTTTAGGAAAAAAAAAGACTTTTTCCAAAAATAATTTTTTTCTCAAAATCTTGTGAAAATTTTGAAAAACGCTGAAATAGGTGTCTAACCAAATTGTCCAGAGAATATGTGTACAAATTTTCAAAAATATATCTGGTCAATTTTTTGAGTTATCAACATTTTCACAAATTTTTAGAAAAAAAAATACACTTTTTCCAAAAATAATTTTTTTCTCAAAATCTTGTAATAATTTTGAAAAACGCTGAAATAGGTGTCTAACCAAATTGTCCAGAGAATATGTGTACAAATTTTCAAAATTTTATCTGGTCAATTTTTTGAGTTATCAACATTTTGTCGAATTTTTAGAAAAAAGAAACACTTTTTCCAAAAATTTTTTTTTGTTTAAAATCTTGTGCAAATTTTGAAAAACGCTGAAATAGGTGTCTAACCAAATTGTCCAGAGAATATGTGTACAAATTTTCAAAATTTTATCTGGTCAATTTTTTGAGTTATCAACATTTTGTCGAATTTTTAGAAAAAAAAAACACTTTTTCCAAAAATAATTATTTTCTCAAAATCTTGTGAAAATTTTGAAAAACGCTGAAATAGGTATCCTACCAAATTGTCCAGAGAATATGTGTATAAATTTTCAAAATTATATCTGGTAAATTTTTTCAGTTATCAACATTTTGTCGAATTTTTAGAAAAAAAAGACACTTATTCCAAAAATAATTTTTTTCTCAAAATCTTCTCAAAATTTAAAAATACGCTGAAATAGGTGTCTAACCAAATTGTCCAGAGAATGTGTATATAAATTTTCAAAATTATATCTGGTCAATTTTTTGAGTTATCAACATTATGTCGAATTTTTAGAAAAAAAAAACACTTTTTCCAAAAATAATTTTTTTCTCAAAATCTTGTGAAAATTTTGAAAAACGCTGAAATAGGTGTCTAACCAAATTGTCCAGAGAATTTGTGTACAAATTTTCAAAAATATATCTGGTCAATTTTTTGAGTTATCAACATTTTGTCGAATTTTTATAAAAAAAAAACACTTTTTCCAAAAATAATTTTTTTCTCAAAATCTGGTGAAAATTTTAAAAAACGCTGAAATAGGTGTCTAACCAAATTGTCCAGAGAATATGTGTACAAATTTTTAAAATTTTATTTGGTCAATTTTTTGAGTTATCAACGTTTTGTCGAATTTCTAGAAAAAAAATACACTTTTTCCAAAAATATTTTTCTTTTCAAAATCTTGTCAAAATTTTGAAAAACGCTGAAATAGGTGTCTAACCAAATTGTCCAGAGAATATGTGTACAAATTTTCAAAATTTTATCTGGTCAATTTTTTGAGTTATCAACATTTTGTCGAATTTTTATAAAAAAAAAACATTTTTTCCAAAAATATTTTTTTTTTCAAAATCTTGTGAAAATTTAAAAAAATGCTGAAATAGGTGTCTAACCAAATTGTCCAGAGAATATGTGTACAAATTTTCAAAATTTTATCTGGTCAATTTTTTGAGTTATCAACATTTTGTAGAATTTCTAGAAAAAAAATACACATTTTTTTCTCAAAATCTTGTAAAAATTTTGAAAAACGCTGAAATAGGTGTCTAACCAAATTGTCCAGAGAATATGTCTACAAATTTTCAAAATTTTATCTGGTCAATTTTTTGAGTTATCAACATTTTGTCGAATTTTTAGAAAAAAAAAACACCTTTTCAAAAAATAATTATTTTCTCAAAATCTTGTGAAAATTTTGAAAAACGCTGAAATAGGTGTCTAAACAAATTGTCCAGAGAATATGTGTACAAATTGGCAAAATTTTATCTGGTCAATTTTTTGAGTTATCAACATTTTGTCGAATTTCTAGAAAAAAAATACACTTTTTCCAAAAATATTTTTTTTCTCAAAATCTTGTAAAAATTTTGAAAAACGCTGAAATAGGTGTCTAACCAAATTGTCCAGAGAATATGTGTACAAATTTTCAAAATTTTATCTGGTCAATTTTTTGAGTTATCAACATTTTGTCGAATTTCTAGAAAAAAAATACACTTTTTCCAAAAATATTTTTTTTCTCAAAATCTTGTGAAAATTTTGAAAAACGCTGAAATAGGTGTCTAACCAAATTGTCCAGAGAATATGTGTACAAATTTTCAAAATTTTATCTGGTCAATTTTTTGAGTTACCAACATTTTGTCGAATTTTTAGGAAAAAAAAAACACTTTTTCCAAAAAAAATTTTTTTCTCAAAATCTTGTGAAAATTTTGAAAAACGCTGAAATAGGTGTCTAACCAAATTGTCCAGAGAATATGTGTACAAATTTTCAAAATTTTATCTGGTCAATTTTTTGAGTTATCAACATTTTGTCGAATTTCAAGAAAAAAAATACACTTTTTCCAAAAATATTTTTTTTCTCAAAATCTTGTGAAAATTTTGAAAAACGCTGAAATAGGTGTCTAACCAAATTGTCCAGAGAATATGTGTACAAATTTTCAAAATTTTATCTGGTCAATTTTTTGAGTTATCAACATTTTGTCGAATTTCTAGAAAAAAAATACACTTTTTCCAAAAATATTTTTTTTCTCAAAATCTTGTGAAAATTTTGAAAAACGCTGAAATAGGTGTCTAACCAAATTGTCCAGAGAACATGTGTACAAATTTTCAAAAATATATCTGGTCAATTTTTTGAGTTATCAACATTTTGTCGAATGTTTAGAAAAAAAAAACACTTTTCCCAAAAATAATTTTTTTCTCAAAATCTGGTGAAAATTTTGAAAAACGCTGAAATAGGTGTCTAACCAAATTGTCCAGAGAATATGTGTACAAATTTTCAAAATTATATCTGGTAAATTTTTTGAGTTATCAACATTTTGTCGAATTTCTAGAAAAAAATACACTTTTTCCAAAAATATTTTTTTTCTCAAAATCTTGTAAAAATTTTGAAAAACGCTGAAATAGGTGTCTAACCAAATTGTCCAGAGAATATGTGTACAAATTTTCAAAATTTTATCTGGTCAATTTTTTGAGTTATCAACATTTTGTCGAATTTCAAGAAAAAAAATACACTTTTTCCAAAAATATTTTTTTTCTCAAAATCTTGTGAAAATTTTGAAAAACGCTGAAATAGGTGTCTAACCAAATTGTCCAGAGAATATGTGTACAAATTTTCAAAATTTTATCTGGTCAATTTTTTGAGTTATCAACATTTTGTCGAATTTCTAGAAAAAAAATACACTTTTTCCAAAAATATTTTTTTTCTCAAAATCTTGTGAAAATTTTGAAAAACGCTGAAATAGGTGTCTAACCAAATTGTCCAGAGAACATGTGTACAAATTTTCAAAAATATATCTGGTCAATTTTTTGAGTTATCAACATTTTGTCGAATGTTTAGAAAAAAAAAAACACTTTTCCCAAAAATAATTTTTTTCTCAAAATCTTGTAAAAATTTTGAAAAACGCTGAAATAGGTGTCTAACCAAATTGTCCAGATAATATGTGTACAAATTTTCAAAATTTTATCTGGTCAATTTTTTGAGTTATCAACATTTTGTCGAATTTTTAGAAAAAAAATACACTTTTTTCAAAAATAATTTCTTTCTCAAAATCTTGTGAAAATTTTGAAAAACGCTGAAATAGGTGTCTAACCAAATTATCCAGAGAATATATGTACAAATTTTCAAAATTGTATCTACTCAACTTTTTGAATTATGCTAGTATTTGCACTAAAATTAATAAGAAGAATTTGCTTTACTGTAAAAACCTTCCTAACTTCCCTCTTATTTTTAAAACATTTTGAAAAAATAAAACACCGTATTTAAAAAACCGTATAATAATAATTAAAAAAAAAAAACTACAACTAAACAAACCGACTCATTCAGGCTGAACAGTTAAAATATTCCCCGATATCCTTGTGAAAAGTGGATAAAACTTATCCCCCTTTCCGATATCACTCCACAAGTTCAACAGGAATTTTTCCAAAAACATCATGGGATATCCCTGAGGGATTTTATTCATTTTTAGTGTGAATAAAATCAGCGATTTCTCCGCTATTGGGTTATAATCGTCGCAAAAACTGTGAAAAGCTAAAGCAGCTTTGCCCGGCACTTGTTCCAAATTATACACCACCATAACACCACTTTTCTTTAATTGGTCGGCATATTTTGAGATTATCACTCCGTGATCTCTAATAATTTGGGAATTGTTTAGAGAAGCCCCTTGGATCTGTACTGGTTTCTTATCACATTCTGTTAAAAAACATAGGGCGGCATTTACGACTTTTTCCAGTATTAAATTAAGGGTTTTTTCCGATTTGTCTTCATAGAGAAAGAGAATGGTCCTGGGTTGTTTTAAAACAGGCACTTCTCTAATACTGACTTTGATACTGCGCCAGAAATCTTCATTTTGATGTTTCATTTCACTTTCATACTTCTCGAATTTTGTTTGGAGCTTTTGCTCGTAATCCAGTAGCGGCTGATCGCCAGCGGACAGCCAGTAACCTGCCACTACTCCTGCAAACAGTATAACAAGAATACCTATAAAAAAATAAGCAATTGGGTAAGTAAATAATGTTTGGACACTTGTAGTATAGTACCTATAAACCATACATGCATTTGAGATTCTTTAATAGAGATATTGGTGCTTTTCTGTGGGACTTCTTCAGATTCGCTAAGTTCATAGCTATCGATTTCAGTATCAGATCTTTCATAACTTTTTTGAGGCCTTGGAGAGGAGTTGTTTAATGGGATCTGATTATTATCGATCCGACAACTTTCAGGGATCCTGAAAATTGCATATTTTTACATAGGATGAATTTTTTTAAGCTCAACAAGAGAAACAAAGCTTAGGGTCTGAATAGCTACAGAGATTCTTTTTCTACAGGGTATAAACTCCTCTTTCTACTAAATCTCATGAAGCAAAGCATAAATCTCATGAACATTTGTTGCAAATAAGAGATATTCAGACCTTAGAAGAACACACAAGATCATTTATAAATAGAATAAATACAAGAGTACTTAGATGCGAACCTTGTGGATTTCCTAAAGAAGCCTTAAAGCATTGAGACAAGCAAGCAATTGAGAAGTCCGCATATACACTATCAACCTGTACACACCTCATAAACTATAAACATAGTTAACTTATAAACTATATTTTTTATTTTATTCCTGTTACCCATGCAACTATTTTAAATATAAATTTTTATCAAGTTAATTTAAAGTTATTACCTTTCAGAGGAATTATCAAACTGTGATATATAGGAATTTGATTGGTTTGTGCATATAGGACTTGGTTCATCATCTCGGATGCCCCTTCTGCAATGAACATTTAATCTATACTTTGGAGTACTTGTCTCTTTTGGACTATGAGGCCGGTTTTTGATCTAAAAGACAGTATAAAAATATAATATGCCATAAGTATAAACTAATGTTGAAAGAAAGGGTTTTTTTTATTACCATTTTGTGTAAGTACGTGGTGCGGCTAAAGGTAATTAATGAAGAAATTAAGTTCTCCTATAGGGTCATATCTTTGAGGTGGTAATACTATTTTAAGAAAACACAAAATAACGGATTTGTGGGTTCTAATCTAAAAAAAAAAGTAGTTTTTGGGCAACAAAAACAAACTGTCAAAAATATCAAACGTCAGTTTGACGTTTTACCAATGGAACATCTGATGTGTCCAGTGTTGCCGTTCCTATTAGTAGATCAATAGCTTTATTAATTATTTTAAACCTTATATGTCCGTAATTTAGATGCTTTTGAACTCATATTAAATTTATACTAAAAATTAAACAATATTAAATATTGTGGCATAACGTAATAATATTAATTTTACTACTAATGACATCTCATTTAAACATTTAAATCCGACATCATCGTACAATCAATTGTCAACGATCTGACAGTGACAATAAACAGCTGGGCAGGGGACGAAAAGAAATGAACAAAAATCAAAATCTTAAAGAAAAAAACAACTAAAACCCCCCCCGAGATTAATTATTTATTAGTTTAGCTTCATAAAAGTCGAATATGGAATTTACCGTTCAAAACTTGGAGGAAGCGGTGGCGGTCTTCTATAGGGCTGAGGCCCATCAGCAAGCCGAAGCTCACCAGTGGTTAACTAAGGCCCAAAATTCATCGGAAGCCTGGTCCTTCGTTTGGGAACTATTAGATCCACAAAGGGTGAGTACAACCCTAAATTTAGAGTATTAGAGTTTATGTTTTTCTGATAAGTTTGAGCCAAACTAAGCTTGAATGTTATAGCGATCGGTTTATAGTGTAATATGATCAATTCTATAGGGATTACACTCTTAACACCTAGGTCTACTTAAATTGTATCTACCAGGATGTTTCATATTTAAGTAACAATACCTCAAATGATTCCTTAACTCATTACTTATTTTCTCTCAATAGCTATGAGCACTCATATTTAATTTTTAATAAGTTCTCGTTTTTTGGCTTCCAAGTGCTATAACATTTTAATATGTAACAAATTTGAAAATCTCAGTTAATCGGGTTTTAAAACTCGACTAAAGGGCTTCTTGCTGGGTAAATATAAATAAGAATAAAATTTCTAAACTGTTTAAGAAGCATTATTATTTTTCTCGCGTATAAGTAGTAGGTATCTTTATAAGTATTTTTTCACCTGTTTTTCCCTTAAAATTAATATTGTAACATAGTAGTTTTTAATTAATGCTGAATTATACATTTGACTGTTATTATTTAGAATTTAATGTATTTAGTTAGATGTTTGCCGATATTTTATGCAATATTGTAATTATGTAATATTTGATTTTTGTATGCTCGGTTAAGCAAACAGCCATGACTGTCCTTCGCCGAGCCTAATAAAAAGATGTTTAATATTAATATTATTATTATTATTTGAAACCACCTTAGGATTGGAGGCAGTTTAATTTTAAGAAAGCAGTTAAAAAAAAAATAAATAAATTCCTTTATTGCCATCAAAATCCTTAATAAAAAGACAAAGCAATGTCAACAAATTTTAATAAAATGTGATGAAATGAAAATAAAATTATAAAGTAATATGTTAAAATCAACAAATACCCCATATAAACACAAGAACTTAAAAATCTGTAATTCATAAAGATACATTTTTATTTATTGAATTTAAAAGAGTAGAACCTTTTTTCAATAAGAAATCGCTTAACACTCTGTTTAAATAAATTACGGCTCTGAATCTGTCGCAGACCCGCCGGTAACATGTGGTATGACTTTACTGCTCGATAAGTTGGGCTTCTTTCAAAGAAAGCTGACCCATGTGCAGGTATTCCAAGAGCCTCTCTGTTTCTTGTTATGGTCGTCATGTCTTGTGAGTACCCATCCTGATTTGTTGGAAATAACTGAGGATGCTTCTTAATGAACATCAAAAGTATAGTGATGGGACAGTGAGTACACCGAAACCATCAAAATACTCCTCACATGATGTTCTGGGAGCGAGTCCAAATATGCATCAAATTATTCGTTTTTGCGCCTTAAAAATATTTTGGGCATCCCTTCCACTACCCTAAAACATGATGCCATAATTCAGCACTGACTGAATGTTTGAAAAGTAAAAAATCTTAATGGTTTCTATTGATAGTTGATCCCTGAGTCTACATATAAGACCACAGAGGCTGCTTAGTTTTGATGTTAAGTAATTTATGTGTTTTTCATAACTAAGACATCCATCCAAGTGTATACCCAAGAATTTAATGCTGCTCAAACACTCTATAGACTTTCCATTAGGTTTTACATAGAGTGATGTGTCTTTTTTGAATTTAGAAAATGTAAGCAGGCCAGTTTTTTCAGTATTTAATTTAAGTTTTTTTCTTCACACCATTTTTTCATTTGTTCAGCTGCTTGAGAGCATTTTATTGAGATCACGTTCTGGGTGGAACCGCTTTCCAGCACCGATGAGTCATCAGCGAACTGACTAACTAGATCAACTAATATATTTGCATTTAAGTTATTAACATACAAAAGGAATAGCACAGGGCCCAAAATAGAACCCTGGGGTACTCCCTGTGTTAGCTTTGCTGGAAGAGAGTATGTCGTTTTCCCCCCATCTGTCACACCAACAATTTGCTCACTGTTATTTAAATAAGATTTTAAAAGTTGTAAACCCTGACCTCTAATG
Source organism: Anthonomus grandis grandis (assembly GCF_022605725.1). Classification (NCBI taxonomy): domain Eukaryota; kingdom Metazoa; phylum Arthropoda; class Insecta; order Coleoptera; family Curculionidae; genus Anthonomus; species Anthonomus grandis. The sequence continues at coordinate 29,537,769 of NC_065554.1, forward strand.
CCATATTTTTCTTATGTAAGGAAAATAATTTCATGATCAATAGTGTCAAAGGCCCTTGAAAGATTGAAATACAGGCCAGCTACCTGTTCGTTTTTATCAATTTGATTTGCAATAAATTCTATTGTTTTAAAGATTGCTAATTCTGTAGATTTTGACTTCCTAAAACCTTTTATATATATATTTATCTATTGAATTCATTTACATTATACTCATAAAAATCACACACTATATCACGCAATATAAAACAAATTAAATCATTTAACACTGCCACTAATGATTTTAAAGCAGAGCTTTCAGACTGCTGGTCCTCCATTGAATGATAATAATATATGTATTGCTCGAGCCTTTTTCACTGTACTGTAACATCACCATAAAAGTACATTTTGAAATTAAAACCATCCAAAAACTTCTCTTTCCCTTGTCCCTAGAGCTTCCAGGTGCAATTTTTTGCGGCAACAACCTTACACACAAAACTAATGAAGTATTGGGCAGAGGTCCCGGAGGACCATTATGAATTCCTGAAAAAAAAGATCCTGGAATCGATTGTTAATTACGCTATGGGGCCCAAAATAGTCTTAAACCGGCTCTGCATTGCTGTAAGTAAGTGATTTACAAAAAAAATTCCTTTTTATAATGTAACCCTTAGCTATCCGCCTACATTATTCACACGATCCCCAATCATTGGCCGAACGCTTTCGAAGAGTTAGTGTCCAGTTTTCAGCCCCATAATTTGCCCACCATCGAGTCCGAACGCGTTATATGGATTCTTTTGGAGATTTTAACAGTTATTCCTGAAGAGGTTAGTAAAACACTTATTTATAAACTACCTAGCATGCAATACTTATTTAATTTTTTTTAGTTCCAAAGTACCACACTCTCTTTAACACAGAGAAACAGGGTTAGGATAGTGCTGCAAGAGGTCTCAAAAGATATTTTAAAAGTAGTCGAAATGTGTTTGATGCCTCTACCACTAAACGGGTAATAAACAACTGTCTGGTCTAATTCATGTTTAATATAATAATTTTTAGCTTTGACATGTCAAACTTGACAACATATTTGACAGCAGCCAGATGTGGCTCTGCCTGGATGCAATTGGGGGGCCTAAATATCCAGGAATGTGACGGCATTTGTAATTTACTCACAGATCTTACTTGTTTCGTTTATTGGTAAGGGTGCTTCAATTATTCGACTGTAAATGCCTTAAAATTAACATTTGAAGGAATAAATCTGATCCGGAATGCTTATCGGGTGAAGAAATGGAATTATCAGAGGTTACGGTCGAAGCTTTGACCGCGATAGTGCAACACCCACATAGCAGTAAATATAAAAATTATATTACGAAATTCGCGGCGAATATTTTATACAAGTTCGAGAAAATTATTGAGACTGAAAGGGCGTCGCCGGATTTAAATAAGGTAGGGCCAATTTAAGGTTACAGTTTTTTTTTGTGGTAATTTACGATTTTTAGGATGTCATAGCAAACTTATATGGCCTAATAATAACCCTTGCGGACTCACATTCGAAGACCTTTATCGATAATTTAAAATCTCAAAATCCGGACGAGCAACGGATCACTTTTGATTTGTTTAATTCGGTGTTAAAATGTACGAATTTGCCTGGATTGTATCCTGTTGATGAGTCTAGTAGTACAATCACTTTTGGATTTTGGTATACTTTACAGGTAATTTTCTAGTTTATTATCGATTTTTATGAATACAAAAGAGAAGGATTTACATTGAAATAATGCATAATATTTAAATTCAAAAATGAATTAAAACAAGGCATAAATATTATTTCAAGTGTGGATGAAAGTGATTTATTTCTTCAAGGCAGTTGATTAAGAAATAGAAAAAGTACTCAACTTCTAAGGCGAATATCTTTATTGCAAACATTTTTTGGAAAAAATGCTGAAATAGATGTCCAATCATTTTATTAGAGGATGATGTGTTTCAATTTTCAACTCTCTAACTTTATTAGTTTCAGAGATATGGACATTTTGTGCCTAGGATATTCAATTTCTTTGAAACTAAATTTTTTGAACTTCCAAGGCGAATTTCTTCGTTGCACAATTTTTTTGTGAAAAACGCTGAAATAGGTGTCCAATGATTTTATTAGAGGAAGATGTGTTTCAATTTTCAACTCTCTAACTTTATTAGTTTCAGAGATATGGGCATTTTGTGCCTAGGATATTCAATTTCTTTGAAACTAAATTTCGTGAACTTCCAAGCCGAATTTCTTTGTTGCATAATTTTTTTAAGAAAAACGCTGAAATAGGTGTCCAATGATTTTATTAGAGGAAGATGTGTTTCAATTTTCAACTCTCTAACTTTATTAGTTTCAGAGATATGGGCATTTTGTGCCTAGGATATTCAATTTCTTTGAAACTAAATTTTTGTAACTTCCAAGGCGAATTTCTTCGCTGCATAATTTTTTTGTGAAAAACGCTGAAATAGGTGTCCAATGATTTTATTAGAAGAAGATGTGTTTCAATTTTCAACTCTCTAACTTTATTAGTTTCAGAGATATAGGCATTTTGAGCCTAGGATATTCAATTTCTTTGAAACTAAATTTTTGTAACTTCCAAGGCGAATTTCTTCGCTGCATAATTTTTTTGTGGAAAACGCTGAAATAGGTGTCCAATGATTTTATTAGAGGAAGATGTGTTTCAATTTTCAACTCTCTAACTTTATTAGTTTCAGAGATATGAGCATTTTGTGTCTAGGATATTCAATTTCTTTGAAACTAAATTTTTGTAACTTCCAAGGCGAATTTCTTCGCTGCATAATTTTTTTGTGAAAAACGCTAAAATAGGTGTCCAATGATTTTATTAGAGGAAGATGTGTTTCAATTTTCAACTCTCTAACTTTATTAGTTTCAGAGATATGGGCATTTTGTGCCTAGGGTATTCAATTTCTTTGAAACTAAATTTTTTGAACTTCCAAGGCGAATTTCTTCGCTGCATAATTTTTTTAAGAAAAACGCTGAAATAGGTGTCCAATGATTTTATTAGAGGAAGATGTGTTTCAATTTTCAACTCTCTAACTTTATTAGTTTCAGAGATATGGGCATTTTGTGCCTAGGATATTCAATTTCTTTGAAACTAAATTTTTGTAACTTCCAAGGCGAATTTCTTCGCTGCATAATTTTTTTGTGGAAAACGCTGAAATAGGTGTCCAATGATTTTATTAGAGGAAGATGTGTTTCAATTTTCAACTCTCTAACTTTATTAGTTTCAGAGATATGGGCATTTTGTGCCTAGGATATTCAATTTCTTTGAAACTAAATTTCTTGAACTTCCAAGCCGAATTTCTTTGTTGCATAATTTTTTTAAGAAAAACGCTGAAATAGGTGTCCAATGATTTTATTAGAGGAAGATGTGTTTCAATTTTCAACTCTCTAACTTTATTAGTTTCAGAGATATGGGCATTTTGTGCCTAGGATATTCAATTTCTTTGAAACTAAATTTTTGTAACTTCCAAGGCGAATTTCTTCGCTGCATAATTTTTTTGTGAAAAACGCTGAAATAGGTGTCCAATGATTTTATTAGAGGAAGATGTGTTTCAATTTTCAACTCTCTAACTTTATTAGTTTCAGAGATATGGGCATTTTGTGCCTAGGATATTCAATTTCTTTGAAACTAAATTTCTTGAACTTCCAAGCCGAATTTCTTTGTTGCATAATTTTTTTAAGAAAAACGCTGAAATAGGTGTCCAATGATTTTATTAGAAGAAGATGTGTTTCAATTTTCAACTCTCTAACTTTATTAGTTTCAGAGATATGGGCATTTTGTGCCTAGGATATTCAATTTCTTTGAAACTAATTTTTTTTTGAACTTCCAAGGCGAATTTCTTCGTTGCATAATTTTTTTTTGGAAAACGCTGAAATAGGTGTCCAATGATTTTATTAGAGGAAGATGTGTTTCAATTTTCAACTCTCTAACTTTATTAGTTTCAGATATATAGGCATTTTGTGCCTAGGATATTAAATTTCTTTGAAACTAAATTTTGTGAACTTCCAAGGCGAATAGCATTAGATGTCTATTTAAATAACTCATATTGCGAACAAGAAGATATACATAATTAGAAACTGTGAAGTTCAAATAATTTTTGTGGAAACATACATTTCTTTTAGTTTTTCATCAAAAGCTAATATAAGTAGTACGCTTGACAATTCGGAATTTATGCATTTCTTTCACAGAATACGAATAGTTTTCACTGACACTGGCCGATTTTGGGCCAGGTGTACCTGTAAATGCCTGTATCAGTTCAAAATTAGTCTCCCTGATTGCATTTACTATTCCGTCCATTTTTTCATAAAATTGTGCAGCTTGTTCTTCTAGATGTTCCTTTATACATTTTATAGTTTCATAATTGGATTTGAGAATTAATTATGGACCTAATAATTATAAAAGTACCAAAATATTTCAGGACGACATTCTATCATTCGACACGGCAGAATGCGCCCAACTCCTCCTAATGATAAAACCGTTTTACCGCGACCTCGTCTGTATTTTACTGAGGAAATCGATGCTCCCGCTGGTGGACGACACCAGTTGGACCCTGGACGATAAAGAGGTCTTCCGTTGTTACCGTCAAGACATCTCGGACACGTACATGTACTGTTACAACGTCCTCAACTTGGAAATGCTCGACATTTTAACGACGAAACTGAACGAGGTACTGAGAAAGGAAAACGGCGTGCAACCGAAATGGAACGAGATCGAAACGTGTTTGCACGCGTTCTGCGCCATCGCGGAAAGCATCGAGATGGAGAACTTGTATCTGCCGAAATTGATGATGACGATCAAGGAAATCCCGTTTAGCGAGTTGCATGTTAAGGTTATGACTACCGCTTTAGAGACTGTCGGTAAGTGATTTGTTGCAGGGGATTTAGGTGATGTAATCTGTGTTTTTTTTAGGGGCGTATTCTGAATGGTTCACAGACCATCCCGATTTGCTGGGCAACGTGTTTCCTTTAGTCATTTCTGCCCTTGGTAATCCGGAAATATCCACCAGTGCCACGATGGCCTTGAAAGACATCACTCACAATTGCCAAAAGTATTTGCTACCTTATGTGGATCATATTTTGATCGTGTCACAGGTAAGCAGTATTTAATTTAACGGTTTTGATGTATTATAATTCTGAGATAGAAATTGAGATAGAAAAAAACTTCAAGCAAAACAGTCCTAACTACCTCAATTTTTAACTTTGAAAAACGTTTTTATTCTTAAATCCATCCTCAAGAATCCCGTTATAAGGATGTGGAAAAATTATGAGAATATCTTAAGTAGTTTCCAAGTTATGACCAAAAATGTTGGGTAATAAATAAAAATCTTGTAATTGCAATATGGTCCAAAAAACTTCAAATTTAGTGGTTTTAGGACCTTAATGGACATAACTCCCTCTAACTCAGAAAGTTTTTGAGGCATAAGAGTCGTTCTTATATGAAATTGTTTGGTAAGAAACACCCTTTCATGCACTAAAACCCTTTTAAGAATATTCCCACTATGTCTTAAGATATTCTCAAGGAAAGTTAAGAAAAGTAGCAAAAAAAAAGTAGCCCAAACAAATCCAGAGAGACGTATTTACCCTCAAATCCATGCTCAGGTATCATTAAATAATGATTTAAAAGAATTAAACAAAATGTATGTAATTTCGAATTAGTTTATTCTGTGCCAAATAATGAATCAAATTAAACGAACTATGGTATGGCCAATGCGAAGAAGTCAACTCACAATGGATCTGCTCTGGACCAATTGCCAATGGATGTATTTGACGCAAAAATTCTCAGTATGCCACTGTTCTAGACAACTTTAAGGTGCATACCTTAACTTATAGGAATACACTCCTATTTTGTACAAAAGGCCCTGAAACAATGTGACGTAATAATTCATTAACACAAATATTCATTAATCGTCAAAAATATTTCCAAAAATTATAAAAATCTAAATATATGTTGAAATTGTTCAATTGATCAGATTAAACCTGAAAAATATCACTTTATTTCCATCTTCTTCTAATTAACGGACCGAGATAGGGATATAAACATGATAATTCAACTATCTTCGATCAACATCAAAGAATAATTGATGCATGTTGCAATACTGCCATCCAAAGCAAAAAAGCGGCATCTGCTTAACGAGCGAAATTGAGATAATAGGGTTTAAACTTTTTTTCCTGAACCTTTTTTGTTTTTTTTTTTTTTATATTTTTAACTGTAAATTTCATTTTAACTGAGCCTGTCGAAATTAATTAATAAGTAAATTTAACAAAAACAAGAGAAGCTGTGAAGTCACTTACCGCTTATTCGTTTAGGAACCATTAAAAAACTTGTTGGGGTTTACTTAGTAATTAAGCAGTATGTGCTATTTTTGTGTTCGAAAATAGACTAAACTGTGGTTCAAATATATTTTAGATATGTTTTAAAATACACAAAAATAGTAATGCGGAAGCAAAAATAATTCTCACTGCTTATTCGCTAAGAAACCATTAGACATAATTTTCATACTTGTAAAGTCACTATGCGGTATCTGATGTTCTGATTTCTTTTGTATATATAAAAAAAAGCAAGTTGTAAAATATTTGCTTTCCTAGGGATTGCATAATACATATAAAAAAACAATGAGTGAAATTAATACTGTTTTTATTACTCAAGTGGACAGGTATTTAAAATTTTTACCAGTAAATTAATAACTCTATTAAAAATAACTAAGGATCTTCTTCATTAGGTTCACTAAGAGATGGCAAGCTTAGCCAAAACATTTTTCGATTTTCTGGAATAATTTTATCTAGCATTTTTAACACATTTTCTTTTTTATTGTTAGGAAATCCGCGGGGTGCATCAAGACAGGCAACATTTTTAACCAACTGACTTTTTTTCATAATTTTTTTCTGCAAAAAATCTAGTACGTTTTGTACTTCGGTTTTCTACTTTTGGTCGCCTTTGTGTCTGATCATTTAGTTTTTGTCGGGACGAAAAATCTTTCCATTGAAAGAAATCTTGGATATCCATTTTTTTAACATCTACCTTACCTTTGCAGCAACTACTAACAGCATCAAAAGTCGTAAATTTTTTGTTTGCCCTTCATTGACAATTCCACCTAATGGTAGAAACTATCAGCCGACATGAATGTGTGGCCAGGTTCGAAATAATTGAAACATATGGTCGTCGCTAAGATTTCGTCGGAGTTTATCATTCTCACCAGAAATGTTAAAAGTGCCCAATTCTTGTTTTGGCAAGCACAATTCTCCAACCAAATTATAATTGTTTTAGCGTCTCTATTTGACTTTATAAAGGAGTAAAAAGTGCTAATCAAATCTTCTTTACTGCGTTTGCTTATCGCTTCGTGCCATATAACTGCAATACGGTTTGTTCTTAGAAGAAAATTTCCCTACGGGTACAAAGGTTTCGTTGTATGCAATTAGTCTTTGCAAAAAAATTACGCATTTGAACACGTCCATTCGCGGCAACATCACTACTTTTTGCAGATCTGCTGATACACAAATTGTTTCTTGGTTGAATGTTTTATCTGAGTGTTCTTTGTATAACTGACGTGATTCATTTACACGAGTTTTATGGTTAATCCAGTTTTTACGCGTCTGGCAGGATTCGTTTATATTTTCCTTGTTATGGCCGTGAAGATCAAATGTTTCACAAGCATCGCACTCCTCGTGCCCTAGTTTTGTAAATGAAATTCGTTTTGCCTTCACTTTTTTTCGGTAGGTTTCGTATGATAATTTTGCATTAGGAAATTTTTCCTTGAAATCATTGTACATAAGTGTAATATTGACATCACTACTAAGATAGCGAACATGTGGTGCATGTTCTCTTCGGTAGTGCGAGATACATGGGTTAAATGATTCAATGTGAGTATTTATGTCAAAGTCATCAATTTTATTCGCTGGCTTTTTGCCTTTATTTCCATATAGCAGTGGAATAAATTGCCCTCTTGGTGTTTTTGATAAAGTATCGTGAAGGACTCTGTCATTGCTTTTCTTATATCCAAGACTAGTAAGAAAAAATGTTTTACAGACTCCGACCCTCTGATCAGATTTATCATTTAAAAAATATTTAAAAGTATTTTACTTTGTTGGCTTTTCTCTAGTGGTTCGATCTTTTGTAATCGGACAATTTCCAAAATTGCGTATTAACTTCTTCTCTCCTACGGCGATCAAATGCAGATGAACTTTTTTTTTCCCAATTATCAGCACAACCTGGTAAAACCTTATGATTTTCAGCAATCTTTTCCCTCTTGAGAGTTTTTCTGGGTTCAAAATCAATGACGTTTTTTTTCTGCAGGTTCACGAAATTCATCTAAAATCAAGGTAAATTAGCTCATAATATAAAAAGTTTTACATTTTTTTACCATTATTATTCAGTGCGTTATTATTAGATATCGAAGCAATGTCACCACTTGCCCCATTTATTGTAATAGCTAAGTTGGTCTGCTCTTCATTAGTTTCTAAAAATAAATGACAAAAAAATTAGTCCTGATATTTTTTGATATACCTACAAAACAACCGAATTTTATGTTTTTTTTTTACCATTATTATTCAGTCCATTCGGATCAGGATTCGCAACAAATTTTTCCGTTATAAGCATAGGAGGTACATTCTGAGAATCATCGTTGGAGCTTTCCTTGGTATAAGAAAGTGCGGTACAGTTTCTAATATTGAAGTCTTTTTCAGGCTTGCTTCCTCTTTTCGTATTAATTCCTTAAAAGTTTAACAATTCACATATCAGCGTATAAAAAAAAACTATCTACCATTATTTATTATTAAACCGAACTACAACAGGGTTCAAATTATAAGAAGTTACATCGTTAACTTCAGATCTATTTGGTATAATATCACCACTGGCCTCATTTATTGTTATGGCTAAGTTGGTCTGCTCTTCATTACTTCCTAAAAAATAATGACAAATATTAATCCCGATATTTTTTTATTTTGTTCTGGATCACGACCGATAAAAATATTTTAATGAAAAAATAACTGGAACTAGATTTTTTTTATGAAATGGTTTTTAACAATGCCAAGCTTTAAGAACAAGTTTTTTCCTTCTGAACTAAAATAAAATATACCAAATAAACGTAATAATAAAAAAAATTGAACTAAATATACCTTTGTTCTGAACTAATTCTCCATTTAATTATTTAATAAATAATTATTTTTTTTATGTATATACAGTACCGAGCAAAAGTAAAGAAGTTAACTAAAATTTTTTTATCCTATAATATTACACCAAACTAGATAATAAAAATAAAACATAAACAATATAATTCTACTTGTTATAAAGCCATATGTAAATTAATTAAAAAAAAAACAGGGAGCAAAAATAGAGAAACACATGTTTAAAGAAAATATATAATAACAACAAATTAATATTTAGTTGCATATCCCTTATTTTTAATAACTGCAAGGCATCTCCTTTTCATAGATCCAATCAGATTCCCTAAGGTCTCCTTGGGTACAGAATGCCATGCAGCTTCAACTGCTTCAAACAACTCGTCTCCATTTTTAAATTTTTTGGGATTGAATATAGATTAGGGTTTCTTAAAAAACCTACCTATACCTGCTCGAGCAACGGCTACTGCATTGACGAGCCCTTCGATGACATAGGTCCAGTTCAATAAATTACACAGTTGTGATTTACGATTACATAAGGGTTTATTGTACCTTTTGGTTAGTAATAATTAACAGGTATAGACTAATGAACGATTTACAATGTTGAAGTTAGTTATTTACCAGGGTTTACAATATTAGTTGACGTTACCAGCCTTCCAGAATCACAAGACCAATAGCAGGAACTTAGCAGGAACCAGGAACGGCATTAGCACTAACGTCACCTTGGTTTGTGCAGCTATTGACAACCACTGTTGCACTCACAACGTTGCACTCACTTTCAGTTCAGTTTTCCACCTTTACGCACACTTATTCACTATAGACCTTTTTACATAACTTAAACTACTTTATCGTAACAATTAGGTATACATATATGAACTTTAGACAAATACTTAAACGGAAGAGAGTGAGAGAGAGAGGAATTGCTTGCGCCAACTTGCTCTTGACTAACTTATTTTCTCGGTACTTTAAGCTTTGTGAATTCCTTCACTGGTGAAAGAAACCTTGTGTTTCGGGGGCGCGAGAGTAGGTACTTCTTTTTGCGGCGACGGAGTGAATACTGATTTTTTCTCGTGGGACTCGGGGTGAAATGTTGGGTAAAAATGTGGGATGCACGTGTGTCATGGGGCCAACACTTAAGTGAACTTGAGGAGAAAAATGGATTTTTAAGTGCACTTAAGCTAAACTGGTAACAAAGGCATTTCTTAAAAAGTAGGTAAAAACACATGTTGGGATTTGGGAGAAAGTTCAGGCAAAAATTATTTACTTGAGAAAAAAGGTATTATTCGTTTGACAACCATAAACTTCGATTCCATAAAATCATAAAATAAAATAAATTGTTAAAATTAACTTTTAACATACTCCCCCCTTTTGAAGGCTTTGCCTTCAACAAACATTATACATTATAACTTATAGACAAAACTTATCAAGAAATACTATGGTTAAACTAAGTTACTATCAGATTTGGGCAACGGGCATAATTTGGTTATATTTCTAGTAAATATTCCATTTTTAGTCCTAATTTTTACCAAGCGTATTTTACCATCTTTATTAGGTAAAGTGTCTACTACTCTGGCCAACGGCCAATCAAGAGGTTTGGTGTTCTCATCTTTAAGAAGAACAAGGTCATTTGTTTCAATATTGGGGACTGGGGACATCCATTTAGGCCTATTCTGAAGATTGTTGAGATACTCTTTGGTCCATCTAGTCCAAAAGAATTGTTGAATCTGACTTAACCTTTGCCAACGATCTAAGCGGTTTTCAGGAATTGACGAGACATTGGGCTCAGGGTACGAAACGAGAGGACTTCCAACTAAAAAATGTCCAGGGGTAAGACAAGTTAAGTCCAGTGGATCAGCTGATAGGGGAAGAAGTGGCCTGGAGTTTAAAATAGCCTCAATTTGTGCTAAAATAGTGGAAAAATCTTCAAAGGTTAAATTCTGGTTTCCAATTAATCTTCGTAAGTGATGTTTAGTACTTTTTATAGCTGCCTCCCAAAGACCACTCCAGTGAGGAGAGAAAGGAGGTATAAATTGCCACTGTATTTCATGGCATGAGAAAAATGCAGTCAATTGCTCTTGTGTCTGTTGTGACTTAAGCGTGTCATAAACTTCTTTAATTTGATTGCTGGCACCAGAGAAATTTGTACCATTGTCACTAAAAATTGTTGCCGGGCATCCACGTCTTGAAATAAAACGTTTAAAGCATGCTAAAAATGCTTGTGAAGAGAGACTTGATACTAGCTCCAAATGAACAGCTTTAGTGACCATGCATACAAATAAAGCGATATACGCCTTTTCAATTTTGGCGCGTCGAAGAGATGACGATTTAATAATAAATGGTCCTCCAAAATCGACACCTGTTGTTAAAAACGGTCTAGAAGGGACAACTCTGGATTTAGGAAGATCTGCCATAATTTGTTCTCCTGTTTGAAGCTTAAATTTATAGCATTGTAAACAGTTTATAGAGATCTTTTTTATTTCTCTTAATCCATTTAGCGGCCAGTATTTAAGACGAATATTTGACAATATCGTTTGAGGACCAGCATGTCCTAACCTAATGTGTTCTTTTTTCAGCAAGAGTCCAACAACATGGTTTTTTGAGGGCAATAAAATTGGAAATTTTTGATCAAATGATATGGGTGCTTGGGATAATCTGCCTCCAACCCTTATGAGATTGGAGGTATCGATAAAGGGGTTTAACCTAAGGACTTGCTTGTTTGAAATTTTTCTTTCTTCTGACTTTAGTTCACTGATTTCCTTTGAAAACGTTTGGTGTTGAACTTGCTTTACTATAAAAATTTCTGCAGCCTTTAATTCAGTTACAGCTAAAGCACCATAAAATTTTTTACCATTACCTTTACAATTATTTACAAATCTATGTATAAATGCAATAGTTCGTTGCAATCGCGAGAAGTTAGAAAACCGATTAAAAAGTGTTATCCAGAAATCTTCGGAGTTAACAAGCAAGACCGTTTTTGCTTTTCTTGCTTCTTCTTCAGTGGAGCAAGGTCCCTTTTCATACATTTTTAAATTTAAATTCGGGTCCAGTAAGAACTTTGGGCCGTTCCACCAAAGCGTAGAGGTGAGAATCTGGTCTGCGGTAAATCCGCGAGAAAGATGATCAGCTGGATTATCCGCAGTTGGAATATGACGCCATTTGCAGTCTTGAGATAAAACCTGAATTTGAGAAATGCGGTTTGCTACAAACACATTGAAACGAGAAGGGTGGGCATTTAACCAAGCAAGTACAATCTCAGAGTCAGTCCAAAGATTAATGTTGTCAACTGAAAATCTTTCTTTTAATATGGAACACACACGAGTGACTAAATTGGAAAGTAAAAGTGCTCCACAGAGTTCCATGCGGGGAATTGTAATTTCTCTTATCGGGGCTACTCTACTTTTGGCAGTAATAAGTTGACAAGAGACATTTTTGTTAGGATAAAGGGCTCTTATATACACACACGCACCATATGCCTTCCTGCTGGCATCTGAAAATCCATGGATTTGAAGTGAACTGGGATTATTATTAGCTAGGAAAAAACGTGGAATTTTTAAACACATTAGTTGGGGAAGCTCTTTAATAAAGGTGGTCCATTGGGTTAAAATGGGTTCTTTCAGGGGTTCATCCCAATTAATTTTTTCTTTCCAAATGTTTTGCATAATTAATTTAGCATTTACAACAATGGGAGCTATGAATCCTAAGGGGTCGTACATTTGCGCAATTTTAGATAAAACTATACGTTTAGTAATTATGCTTTCGGACCTAGTATCAGGTAAAGAGATAAAAAACTCATCTGAGTCGGGATTCCAGCCTACACCAAGGACTTTATTTGAAATTCCCTCGGTTTCTATGGTGAAACTTTCTTGGGACCCATTATCACAAGTTTTGGACAAAAATAAATTGCTATTTGAACACCATTTATGTAAGTGAAAATTTCCAATCTTGCAAAGTTCCAACAGCTGCCTATGTAATTCTACCAAATTTTCATAGGTATCTTGCCCACAGAGAACATCGTCCACGTAACATTGAGATAAAATAGCTTGAGACGCAAGAGGATAATCGTCTTTATGAATAATGGCAAGTTCATTCAGGGTGCGTGTAGCCAAATAGGGGGCACAGTTCGTGCCATAAGTGACGGTGAGTAATTCAATGCATTGCATTGGCTGAGAGGGATGGTCGCGCCATAAAATATTTTGCAGGTAAGTTTGATTTGGGTTAACGCGCACCTGTCTATACATTTTTTCGATATCAGAAGTGAGAGCGAATTTAAAACTTCGAAACCTAAGTAAAATATCAAACAGTTCAGGTTGAACTGTATATCCTTTATGCATTACGTCATTGAGTGATAGCCCAGAAGACGTTTTCATAGATCCGTCAAACACTACACGAAGTTTAGTGCTTGTACTGTCCTCACGAATTACACAGTGGTGAGGCAGAAAGTATCGATTTTTGTGATTTTCAGTTTTAAGGGAAAGGGGAATAATTCGTGCATGATTGAGTGAGATATATTCACCGATAAATTTTTTGTATTCAAGAAAAAGGTCAGGAGATTTTTGAAAACGCTTTTCTAAGTGGTGAAACCTTTTCTTGGCTAATGAATATGACTCTCCTAGCGGATGTGACTCTTGGGGCCTTTTAAGGGGTAAGTCGACTTGAAAATGACCATCTTTAAATACCGTGGTATTTTGAAAATTCTGTTCAACCATAGAATCTTCAGGGGATAGGGGTTTTTCGTGAGTGGGCGAGACATCTTCTAGTAACCAAAATTTCTCAATTAATGAGTCCAGTGAGCAATCTGAATTTAATGATTGCACTAAAAAGCAATTCTTAGAATTTGCCAAAGGGGTTTTGTGAACGAGAGCTTGGGAGGGGATTAATCCTGAAAGAATGTGGCCAAAGTAGGTACCTACCAACGTTAAAGAGTCGTTGTTAACCTTGGTGTATTCGCCTGAAAGAATGTGGTAGTATACATCTGCTCCCAACAATAAATCTATTGTAGAAGGCGTATCAAAGTAGGGGTCTGCAAGCGGTGTATTATTGGGAAGGTTCAACATAAATTTGTTGACTTTAAAGTGAGGGGATTTTTCTGTGATTTTGTCTAATACACAGCAGTTAACATTCAGGAAGTAATCGTGATTGTGACAGGAATGAATTCTCAGGGAAATTGCGTGATTAGAGTGCTTAATTTTGCCGCCAATACCAGAGATTTGTATTGGCTGCGTCTTAGGAGAGAGATCAAGTCTTTGAACCAGCGATTGGGTTACTATTGATATAGTACTCCCGGGATCTAATATTGCCTTTGCAATAATAAAATGACCATTCTTGTCGGGTATTTGAATCAATGAAGTACCTAATAAAACTTCATTATCTTCAGTGGCGAAAACTGACAAAATCACAGGTTTATTAGCGTGAGGGCGATTCGAGTTAATTTCATTGCTTGTGCTTGGGATTTGTGGTTCTTGAGTCTGAGAGGAGCTTTGGCTTGAACCTTGATTCCGAGAATGGGAGCTATTTATGAGAAGCGAATTTCTGTTAAAATTTTGAGATCGTTCATTTTGGGTTTGAGGATTTGGCCTCCAATGTGAATTTCTGCTTTGCAAGGGCTGTGCTGCATCATCCATTGGATGCAAAAGAGAATGGTGTTTCATATGACAAATCTGGCACCTCTGAGATGTACAGGTTTTTACTTGATGCCTTGAACCGAGACAATTAAAACATAGATTATTATGATTAACAAAATCCTGTTTCTGTTTTAAACTAAGATCTTTAAATTTAAAACAAGTATAAATTTTGTGATCAGGGTGCTCACAAAAGGGACACTTTTGTCCTGCAACAAAATGTGAGCGAGAGTTTTGAGGAGAGTTTTGAGGTATGACTTGGTTGCCTTGGCGTTGCCTACCATGAGCATAGTGTGAATTTTTTTTAACAAAGGGAGTGTTGTGTTGAGAAGAACGTCCATGGGAATAATTTCTAGTTGAAGGGCTTTCAGAGAGATCTTCTAACACCGAACAACGCTTTTCTAAAAAGCTTAGAAATTCTTCAAGCTTAGGGACCACATGTGAGGAAGAGCGCATTTGAGAACCTCTCTCGGATATATATGCCTTTCTTGTGCCAAAGTCTAATTTTTGAGAAAAAATATAAATTAAAATTAAATCCCAGTGGTATACTGGAATGTTTTGATTTTTCAGTGAATCAAAGTTCTGTTTTATGCAAACTATAAATTCCCTAAGTGTGTGTGAGGATACCTTATTTAGGATAGGAATGTCAACTAAATTTTTAATATGGGCAAAAATAATTGATAATTGATTATCATATCTTTGTCTAAGGGTATTTAGGGCAATTTGGAGGTTGTCAGTGGTCAATTGTAAATTATCGACCAAATTTAGGGGTTCATCTCTTAAATAAGATTTTAAATAAATTAATCTTTGAATATCAGAGAGAGATTGATTATCTAGAATAAGGGTAGAGAAAAGTTGAAAAAAGGCGTTCCATTTAGTGATGTCTCCGTTAAATGGAGGTATGCTAATTTGGGGCAAACTAACATTTGGGGAATGAGAGTATTGGGGAACTATATGTCTTACTTGAGTTGGCGCTTGCGGGGAAAGTTCTAAAATTTTACGTTGCATTTTAGCAACACACGTTAAGTATTTGTCTTCTACATCATCCTTGTCTACTTTACTTATATCTAAAACTACAATTTGTTTTTCTACCTCTTCAAAATCTTTAAAAGCGTGGGTTAACATACTTTCACGTACCTGAATTTCTAAAAAGTCATGTATACTATCATTATTTTCTAAAAACCAATTAACAATTCGTGTTACTTTAGCCTTTAAATATCCGCGATTTTTAACCAACGCTTCTACTGATATTTCTATTCCTTCAGCCATTTTATTTTTTTGTTTTAGGCTTACAGAATAAACACAAAAAATGACGAGACAACCAGATGCTTATTTTTTGGGAATAGATTTTCTTTAAATTTAAACAATAATTGTTAAGAGAAAATAAACTAATTACCAATAAACAATTTAAAAGAAAAAGTAAAAAGTGAGTTGCTACTTATTTCCAAATAACAATTATAACAAGTAACAAGTGAAAATAACAAAATAACAAGGGACAAATAACTAAAAGGTTTGTTAGTAAGTAATTAACTAAAATACTGTTTACTCGAAGGACCACCGACACATATGTCGGAACCAATTATATACTTTTTACACAAGAAGTATGTTTTGTTTTTGCTTAGATGAATCGTAAAATCACAACTTGGGAAAATCCGGCTCGAAGGACCATGAATATAGATTAGGGTTTCTTAAAAAACCTACCTATACCTGCTCGAGCAACGGCTACTGCATTGACGAGCCCTTCGATGACATAGGTCCAGTTCAATAAATTACACAGTTGTGATTTACGATTACATAAGGGTTTATTGTACCTTTTGGTTAGTAATAATTAACAGGTATAGACTAATGAACGATTTACAATGTTGAAGTTAGTTATTTACCAGGGTTTACAATATTAGTTGACGTTACCAGCCTTCCAGAATCACAAGACCAATAGCAGGAACTTAGCAGGAACCAGGAACGGCATTAGCACTAACGTCACCTTGGTTTGTGCAGCTATTGACAACCACTGTTGCACTCACAACGTTGCACTCACTTTCAGTTCAGTTTTCCACCTTTACGCACACTTATTCACTATAGACCTTTTTACATAACTTAAACTACTTTATCGTAACAATTAGGTATACATATATGAACTTTAGACAAATACTTAAACGGAAGAGAGTGAGAGAGAGAGGAATTGCTTGCGCCAACTTGCTCTTGACTAACTTATTTTCTCGGTACTTTAAGCTTTGTGAATTCCTTCACTGGTGAAAGAAACCTTGTGTTTCGGGGGCGCGAGAGTAGGTACTTCTTTTTGCGGCGACGGAGTGAATACTGATTTTTTCTCGTGGGACTCGGGGTGAAATGTTGGGTAAAAATGTGGGATGCACGTGTGTCATGGGGCCAACACTTAAGTGAACTTGAGGAGAAAAATGGATTTTTAAGTGCACTTAAGCTAAACTGGTAACAAAGGCATTTCTTAAAAAGTAGGTAAAAACACATGTTGGGATTTGGGAGAAAGTTCAGGCAAAAATTATTTACTTGAGAAAAAAGGTATTATTCGTTTGACAACCATAAACTTCGATTCCATAAAATCATAAAATAAAATAAATTGTTAAAATTAACTTTTAACAGGGATGTTCCCTACGAATTTTTTTGTCCTCAAATTTTTTTAAAATAATTTTAGCTGTATGCTTCGGATCATTGTCGCGTTGAAACCTCCATTGCAATGGCATGTTTTCCTCTGCATATGGCAACATATTATCAGTTAATATTTCTAAATATTTAAACCATAATCCCATCAATTTTGACAATGGGGCCCATTTCCATACCAGAGAAACAATCTTACACTTGTACATTTCCCCCCCAATCCATGCTTAATAGTGCCCAAAGTATACTTTGGATCAACTCTTTTATTTTTAAGACGCCTGACCCATAAAATACCATCAGAAGAAAATAAATTAAACTTACTTTCATCCGAAAATAATACTGTATTCCATCTTGCTTCTGACCAGTTTAAATGGTCATGTGCAAATTGGAGTCGAGCGGTTCGATTCTTCTTCGAAATGAAGGGTTTCTTGGATGGTTTTCTTGCCGGCAAGCCACTCTCCCTTAAACGTCTTCGAACTGTATGGACACTAATATTTACATCGTCTAGTTGAGATTTTATATCCACTGCTGTGTTAAATGGATTTTTAAGAGCTAAGGATTTAATCTTCTCGTCAACTTTAGGCGTCGTTTTTCTAGGCCTACTAGTTTTAGGTGGACTTATTAATGAGTTCATAATGCGGTGTAACTTTATGGTTTTGGAAACGACTGAGCGGTTTAATCCTAACTGCTTAGCAACAAACATAGACTAAGAACTTTAAAAATGTTTCTCTACTTTTGCTCCTCATAAAATAAAGATAAGCAAATAGATTGTTTTTGTTGCAATAATTTATAAATACCAAATATGTTTTTGCATTCCTTTGAACCTAAAGAAATAATGTGAGTATTTGTTTATTGGCAATAGTCGATTACTCTATGGATTTATATTTATTAAATAAAATGTTTCTCCACTTTTGCTCGGTACTGTATGTATGTGGTATAAATTTTATCGTTAAATTTAAATCTTGATAATATTGACTTTTTTTTATTTAATTTTTAATCAATGACAAACTGTAAAGGTTCAATTTTTTTTATTAGGTATATTTATTTACTTAATATTTTATTTTAGGCCCGAAGAAGGAACGAATTAATTTAAAAAACTTGACATTGTTTAAGAACATTTTATAATAAAAATACCTTTGTCCCAGTTATTACTTCATTACATATTTTTTTATTTTAAAAATAACCTCGCACCTATTTCTAAAACATCATCAGTCACTTGATTACAATTATTATTGTAAGGAATGGATTGGCCAGGTGTTAATAAACTTGATGTGTTGCTATCATAATAGCAATCATTTAAGTTTGTTTTCTACTTCCATTGTATTTTTCTGTTCTAAAATAAAAAAGCAACGTTATTTCTGAAAACCTGTGACAACGCCATTTCCACTACCATCATTAATGTTAGGATTCGCGTGGTACACTTCATTATTTATCCAAGAAATCACTTTGTCATTTATTAATGTGCATGGCAGGTCCACTTTTATAAAACCCCCCCGACACGATTCCGGCAAAGCTGCAGGTTGTAAAGTATGTAAAATATAATCTGAGCCTTCATTACTGTTGATATCCATCTCCGTTCTAGAATTTTAATAAATTAGGCTACCAACTTTTTATCGTCATACCTTTAGTAACTGATATAAATTATTACGAATAATACTAATTAAATAGCATTACTTTTTTTTCGTGATCCCAGCAATTATTAAAGCCATTATTATTGACTGAATCTTTTGCAAGGGCCACTAGTCTCTTCGTCCTAGTACTAAAAGCCATATTAGGTTCCCAACAACAACAACAATCTCACACAATTATTAACTTTGATTTTTGATCAATCCACTTTGCAGCGATACCAATTAACGACTAAATTTACTCAGCAAAATTGCGGCAACTACGGCCTGCTTAGCGAAAAAGCGACAAATGCGTCCGATCCACGCGCACCTGCCGCGTATTCGTTAGGCATTAAGAAGATACCGCATTTTTCCTGAGCAGTTGGATGAATTTTGCACATACCGCTAAAACAAAGTTTATAAATTCGAAAGGTATGCATTTTTCGTTTGCAGGAAGATAGTTTATTCCCTAAGAAGTCCAACCATGGCAGTAACTTAATTTTGAACATTTTTGCAGATACTGCTTTTTTGCTTTGGAGGGCAGAATATTGATGTTGCCACTTAAATGTTTCTAAAGAGTTCTCCAGTAGACTATTTTACTGTCTTGAAGTTAATCGTGTACATATTGAGCATCTCTGTGTTACCTAAAGTTTAATTATTTTAAATGGAAATAAAAATGCGAAAAAGAAGATTTTGAAAGACTTGATTGTACTCTAAAAATCTCTTTAAATATTTAATAATTCACAATAAACAACAAAAATTAAGACTCCTCAGACCCAGCGGTATCCTCGGGCAAAGTCAAGGTGACCGGTTCCCTCACCAAAGCCAACAATTTATCCAACTTCATGCACTGCAAAGTCCACTGGTCCAAATACTGTTGCTTCTTGGGTGCCTTGCACGGTATTCGCAAGTTCGGCGACAATTTAAGGGTGGTAACACACCCCTTATCATCACCCACAATCAAAATCGGCAATTTGGGATTAAACGACAGCCTGGTGAGCCGATTTCTCCTTTTGCTCACCACCGCTTGCACGCAAATCGGTTTGTACTTATTCACATTTAAATCGAACACGTATACTTTACCCTCACAGGTGACCGCGGCGAACACGGTGGAGGAATACGGAGCCCACTTAACGTCACCCACCCGATCACCTAAATCGAACACAAAAAGCGGCTCCAACCGATTATCCTCCCATATTTTAATGCGCCAATCGCTACTACAAGAAACGAATATGTCCGAGTTATACTTGTTAAAGTCTATACGCCCTATAGGGAGCAAATGCGCGTTATAAGTCAACAAACACATCGAACTGTAGGCGGTGCTGCACTTGTAAATCTGACCCTCCTCGGTGCCCACCAAATAAATCAGCGGGTTCTTGGGATGCAGTTTTATGCAAGTGGCGCACCCTTTTACTTTCAAACTGGTCCCGTCGGGTCCCGGAACCGGGTCCTTATCCAGGAACAACGTTAAAATCGTGGTCACCGCCAACTCGTTCTGCATCAGCACCCAATTGTTAATATTACCATCCGAAGAGACCGAAAAAAAGTTCAACTCCCCATCGGGCAAGTCCGGGGCCCACTTCACCTCCCACACGATCCCCTTATGTTTATTCGTGACGTTGTTGCTCTTGAAAGCGGGCGTTTTGCATGTGGCCTCCACGTTAAACACTTGCACGCTACCGTCGTACAGTCCGATCACCACCATGTAGGGATACTTGGGGTGGGTGTCCGAGCACATCACTCCCGACTCGGTCATGCAAATGTAATCGGGAAACGAGGGATTTTTCAGGGTGAAAATGCACACGGCGCCCTCCGGGGTGGGTTTAAGGAAGTCAAAGAACCCAAAACACACTTGAAACAGATCGTAATAGTAAGGGTTCCAGTCCAAGTCGGTTATGGTGTTCTTCTTCGTTCGGTCGTAGCTGAATTTCCATAGAGGCAAGAGGGTGCCCTCCTCCTCGCGAAACTCATCGGACGGATCGTTCCAGTATCGGTAATCCTTGGCGATATCGTCATAAGTGTTCTGATTAATCATCCGTTCCAGCACCTTCCAACATTCGAGCACTCTACCTTGGACAGCTTCGCTCAGCTGCGCTCTCCCTTGGCTCTTCTTCGGCGCTTGATGTTTCGACACCGGCGCTTTATCCTTTTCTTTTCGCTCGCGTTCCAGCTCTTTCTCCAGCTGCTGCTGCTCGTAATCCTTCTGATAAGCGTCGTAGATCACCCATTGGAGCACGTTCGCGGAAAACGTGGCCATCGGGGGCGGAACCGTTTGCGTCTCTTGTGATCGCGTCGGGTTGTTGTAGGTTAACGCGGCCCGTTCGCAAAAGTTGAACTGGTTCGTTAGTTTGCGCGGTTTGCCGCCCTTGGGGGGCGCCGCCTTGGCCGGTTCCGCTTTCGGTTCCCCTTCGCCCTCGCCCTCGCCCTCGCCTTCCGCTTCTTCCTCCTTTTCGGGTTTGGTCGAGACTTCGTCCTCGGCATCTTCGTCTTTCGGTTCGGCTTCTTCACCTGGAAATGTTTGAAAAGAGGAAATTATAATGGTGTAAACACTGCTAATTTTTCAAAATTTATTATAAATTACTTATATAATCTTGGGATAACTAATTAGATCATTCTTAAGTTATGAAACAAATTATATACAGTTATTTTGTGTGCGCACAAATTTTCTTTTATCCATTTTTTGTAAATTATGTCTCGTTGTCCATGAATAATAAATAGATTCATCAAAACTTAATTTGAATAACTATTTCTTTCTATTTCAAATAATTTTTAGTTAACTATTTTGAAGAAATACACACGTGTATTATTACTATTATTGATCAACTAAATATAACTGTCGAACGTCAATAGCATACCATTGTTTGGTCATGACTTTTCACCTGGAAATGTTTGAAAAGGGAAAATTATGATGGTGGAAGGTACTGATAGCAAAGCAGTTATGCTTCATACAAAATAAAAAGCGTTGCATGTCACAGGGGGTGAGATTAACCCGGCCTGGTAATACCAACCCACAAATCAACTATATATTGACTTTTGGCCTTTTAGTTTTATGCGTTTTGTTTTTGTGTTCAGAGTGATTTTTTCCTAATGTAGGTACAACTCGTCAAAAATAGGAAGAGACGTGGATCAAGCTCCACCTCCGATGCGCACAAAATCGCGACCAAATTCGACAATATTCCTTCATTATTTCATGCATTTTTGCGAACGAAACATTTGTATCTACAGTCCGCAACAAATGGTTAGTATTAATCTATGGTGTTAAAGAGTGTGTTCAGTTTTTCAAGTTGTTGATGTTTATAAGATAGTTTTGGATAAGTGTTTTTTAATAGTTACCATGGAATTTCATTCGAATTTAAACAGAAAAGTCTTGTCAGGACAAACAAGAGAGGTGGTAACTAATGTACTTTTTTTATGCAAAAAGAGGCTGCACAAAATCAGCCTCTAAAAGATTTTAAAAAAGTTGAGGAGCGTGCTGCTTTAGCAACAGGAGTTTGGCTACCATCAAACGCGGGATCTCTAGGGAAATGAAAAGTATTGAAGAGAGGGTGCTTCAACATCATTTACAACGCCCAACAAAAACAGAATTAAAGCTGCATCAAAATCCAACTTGGACGATTTCGACCGCGGCCTTCTCCGTCGAATCATCATAAAAAACTTTTATGTTACGGAAAAACGAGTGCCTACCTTGCGACAAATAATTACAAAATTAAATGAAGCAAATAATTACGCGGGGTCCTAAGAAAAGTAATGAGAGAAATGGGATTTCGATGGAAAAAGGCTAAAAATAACAGAAAAATTTTAATGGAAAAGCCTGACATGACAAGTGCTCAGAAGTAATTTTCTTAGAAGCATCAAGCAATATAGAGAAGAAAAACGCCTCATAATTTATATGGATGAAACCTACATTCATTCTTCGCATACCCATAAAAAACATGGGGAGACAATACTAATGAAGGCCTTCATCATCAAAAGGACAAAGAATGATTATTGTTCATGCAGGCGGTGAAATGGGTTTTATAAAAAACGCGTATTTAAAATTAAAATCTGGAACTAAGATGATATGAATGATATGAACCTTACAAATTATAAGAAATGGATTCAAGATAAGCCCCTTCCGAACATTCCAGCCAATAGTGTGTTAATTATAGATAATGCTCCATATCATAACGTTCAAGTTGAAAAATGTCCTACTATGGCCTCTAAGAAAGATGTAATGAAGAACTGGTTGAGACAACGCAATATTTCATTTTCAGAACAAATGTTAAAAACGGAATTATATAGTTTAATAAAAATATATAAACCTAAGTATAAAACCTATCAAATAGATAAGCTTATGGTTATTCAGTCTTAACACTACCGCCCTACCACCCGGACTTAACTCCAATTGAGTTGGTATGGGATGCTTTAAAACAATATGTTGCTGATAAAAATATAGATTTTAAATTTGCAAATGTCGATCAGTATTGTGACGAATTTTTTTCTGAATATTCCCAAGAGAAGGGAAAAAATTTGTGATCATGCGATTTCTTTTGAGCGTTATTTTATGCAACAAGAACCAGCTCTGGACCCAGTTGTGGATGAGCTACTTATAAATTTGCGAAAGGATGTCAGCGATAGTGATACGGATTTTTTGGAAAACAGTGGTGCCGAGACGAAATTTAGCCGTCAGTTTAATTTTAATATTTCAATAATTTTTGAGATACAGTAAAACGGTAATTTTTAAATAGTGTTCTTATTTAATTAATTAAATAATAAAATAGTCCCAACAATTTTTTTTTGTTTTTTCTTTATTTGCCCTTTGTAAGTTAAGATAATAATTATAATTCAAAGCCGTTTGCAAAATTTCATAAGTAGGTATCATCTTTTACTTCCATCTTAATTTTAGTCCAAATTTTTACTCTTTTTAATAGGTATACAGGCCTACAAGTAATACTTCCTTAAATATAATATGTATGTGCCCATCAACATCAATGGGACATAACAAAATTCCACATAACAACATTTCTTTACGTTTGTTAGGCGATCGTATTATAAAATTTAGTTATTAAAAAAGTGTATATTTTCTTAAATAGTTTAACATTATCTATACTATTTATAAGTGGGTATAGATACTCTAACATGATATAATAGTAGGTACTAACTATCTACCTATTAGAATAATAGTAATAATTTACGAGCGTATAATACTTAAAGTTTAGACCCAAAGCGAAGTTTTTGTGGCAATAATATTTTACGCGGAATGTACTTACGCGAGCGTCGCGTCGTCACCGTGTACGGCTAGGTATATGCATCCTCGTACCTCCGAATGCGTTCTCGCTTTGGACTTTATGCAGATTTTTTTTACCAAGTATCATCGTATTTTTGACGAGTACTGAGTAGTATGTTTAACCCAATCGAACATACAGTGAGGGACAAAAGTATTGGCACACCATAATTTTATAAAGTAATTTATTAATGTTTACTATATTTATGTAACCCAATAATAACTATCTAACTAAAAACATATAAAAGATTTGTATGTGAATAAAATGATAATGAAAAATAAAACAGATTTCCTTAAGCATAACGAGAGCATACCAAAAAAACTAAAATTACATTCTATTTAAAATGGACATAACTATTGGCACACCAAATAAAAATAAAATTTAATCCCAGCTCTAATATTTTGTAGGACCTCCTTTTCTTTTTATAATATGAGTGAGCCTCCTTTTCATTGAATGGACCAGCTTTTGCATATAGGAAGGCTCAAAACTATTCCATTCTTGCAGCAAAACACGTTTAAGCTCTTCCTTACTGGAAATATGATGTTTCCTTATTCGTTTTCCTAGCTCACTCCAAAGATTTTCGATCGGGTTGACATCTGGAGATTGGGGAGGTGTATTTAAAGTATGAGGGACATTAAACGCAATCCACTGCTTGACTATACAGGGTGCCTCCGATTAAGTCGGCACTATTGGTATCTTTGTTAATATTTAAGATACAGGGTCGGTTAAATTAGCAAACTAGTAGGATTTTTTCTGTTGATTAAAATGGTGAAAACAGAAAAAAAATTGAACATTGCGTTTTCGAGAAAATGTGAAAAATGTACTTTTGTTAAATGGAATCCCCTGTATATTTTTACATAAATCAAAAGATAATAATTTTCTTAATAAAAAAGGTTATTTACACTAATAGTCTAAACCTAAAAATAACAAAGTTATAGCGATATTAATAATTTTGTCAAATTTAGGCAAGTTGGCTTTGAAATAAATAACATCAAGTAAAACTACTAATTTACAATAAATGAGCAAAAACATCGTCATCTTGTTCAATACATTTTTGAGCACACTTAAGCACACGTCTTGTAGCTTTTAAGATTGATCTTCTATCTATTGATCCAATTATTTGCCTAATATGTGTTTGAAGTTCATCAACGGTTCTGTATTTTTTTTTATACACTTAATTTTTTATGTAACCCCAAAAATAAAAATCTAGAGGGATTAGGTCTGGTGACCTAGGTGGCCAACGAATCGGGCCATGTGTCGCAATCCATTTATCGTCAAACAGTCTATTAAGTAATATTCTTACATCATTTAGTTGATGGGGAGGTGCTTCATCCTGTTGAAAATAGATTTGTTGCCGTCTCTCCAAGTTAACATTATCCAAATAATCTTCCAGCGCTCCAGATAATATGAGATCAACATATCTCCTTCTAGTCAAAGTGCCATCATAAAACACAGGTCCTATTACTTGGCTTCCTATTAAGCCGCACCAAACGTTCATACTAAATTGATTTTGAGGATTTCTGGGATCAGTAAGGAAAAGATTTTCTTGGGACCAATAGTGTACATTTTTACGGTTAAACATACCTTTGTTTGAAAAATTAGCTTCGTCGCTCCAAATTATATGGTTTAAAATATTATCATTAGCTTCATATGCATTACGGAACCAGTTGCAAAAAGCAAGTCTTCTTTCGTTATCGCCAGGCAACAATGTTTGTACTGGTCGATACTTATATGGCACAAATTTGTGTTTCTTTAAGACCCGCCAAATTGTTACTAAGCTCACACCGTAAGCTCTTGCTAAATCTCTAGTTGAGTTTTCCATATGAGCTTCAAAATATGCCAAAATACAAAATTTCAACATCCTCGCTTACTATAAATTGGTTCCTTCTTCTAGTTCTTTTAAACACGTTTTCGTTACTTCTAAATTTTCTGTAGAGAATTAAAAAGTATCTACGGTTTGGCAAGTTACGAGTCTGGAATCTTTGGCGGTACTCTTCTAGGGTTCTGTCACTATTTTTTCGACATACAAGGTAACATTCTAACATATCACATTTTTCAATATGCGTAAAAGGCATATTATTAATTACTAATTTAAATTTTACAAAAATCACAAACTTTGCTAACATGTAACTGTCAGTATTTCTTTATTTAATAAAATCTCTATGGCTACTGTCATTTTATTATTCAAACAATGATTTATTTGTTTTGCTCTCAAAAAGTTCAAGGCCAACTTGCCTAAATTTGACAAAATTATTAATATCGCTATAACTTTGTTATTTTTAGGTTTAGGCTATTAGTGTAAATAAACTTTTTTATTAAGTAATTATTATCTTTTGATTTATGTAAAAACATACAGGGGATTCCATTTAACAAAAGTACATTTTTCACATTTTCTCGAAAACGCGATGTTCAATTTTTTTTCTGTTTTTACCATTTTAATCAACAGAAAAAATCCTACTAGTTTGCTAATTTAACCGACCCTGTATCTTAAATATTAACAAAGATACCAATAGTGCCGACTTAATCGGAGGCACCCTGTATAGGCTGTATATGTTTCGGATCGTTGTCCTGTTGAAAGTAATAATCATTTGCCAAAATAAGTTTTTCCGCACTAGCTCTTAAGTTTTTTTTTAGAATATTTAAATATACATTTTTGTCCATAATACAATCTATAAAAACCAGATTTCCGACCCCTCCCGATGACATACAGCCCCACACTAGTACACTACCACCACCATGTTTCACAGTCTTATGCAGATTTTGTGCATCTAGTTCACAATTGGGCTTCCTCCACACAGTCACTTTCCCATCTGAATGAAAAATGTTGAATTTACTTTCATCAGAGAATATTACTTTGTCCCAAAATATATTATCTTGATGAAAGTGTGCATTCGCAAATTCAAGACGCTTTTTTTGGTTAACCTTATTAATAAATGGTTTATTCCGAGCTACTCTGGCACTATATCCAGCCCTATGAAGAACTCTTCGTGCTGTTTTTGAGCTCACGTTGATGCTATCTTCTTCTGTCAATATAGCCGCAATTTCAGAAGCGCTAGTTCGAGGATTTTGCTTAATTTTATTCACAATTTTTCTTTCTTGCCTCTCCGTTAACTTTGGCGGACGTCCAGTTCTAGGCTTATTTCTGAAATTTTCTCCAATGTCAAACCTTTTTAAGACACTACGCACAGTAAATCGACTTTTCTTCACAATTTGGGCAATCGCTGAATACGATTTACCATCTTTTCGCTGCTGTACAATTATTTTTCGCTCGGATTTCGTCGTTTCTTCGCCTTTGCGACCCATATTTGCAATGTATGCACTTAAAATAGGCACTAAACCTAAAGAAATATTTTACTTTCATATAAATATTCTGTTAAAGAATGTTAAAAAAACTGCTTCAAAATTCTCACATACAAGGCACCTATTTTTAAACACTTTGTAAACATGTGTGCCAATACTTCTGTCCATGGGATTTTTGGATTAGAATTTTAATATGGGTTCTTTTGTAAAGCCTTTAATTATTAAATTTGTATTAAATATTAAGAAACGAATGCTCTTGGGTATACACTTTAAATTAGAAAATATTTAAATTTAATAGGTCTAGTAGCTTAAGAGGACAGATACGAATTTTAATAAAAATCAATATGTGCCAATACTTTTGTCCCTCACTGTAAATGGGGCATATCAAAATCCTCTTACAATAAGCACATTAGTCACCTCCTCAGTGCAATGAGCGGGTGCTCCATCCAATTGGAATTAGCAAGTGCGATAATCTTCAAACGTTAAATTGTCCGGAAAATCTTCTACTACTGAACGCAAAATCTGAAGGTATTTTTGGGAGTTTAATGACCCGTCTTTACAGAAACTTGCTTTTATTTTAAAAACCGAACTACTTCGATACAGGAACATGATGACACCCCGTTAGAAAGAGATTTCAATTTCCTTTTAGAATATGTTACAGGGTGTTCCATTTAAAAAAAAAAAAAATTTTACAATTTTTGTATATAACGGTAAAATCACTAATTTTGAGCAACCCTGTTTAACGTAAAACAAATTTTTATACTAAAGACTAATGTAAAACACTTTCATAAATTACGCTCATTATTTCAATTTTCTGCGCGTTCCAGTGCCGTAGTAAGGTATTCTTCATGCTTTCTAGTGAATATTTATTAGTTTCCATAAAATTACAGTTGAAATGAAGGTAATAATCTACTTTAAACAACTTCGTCTAGAACCCGTAATGAAATTTTTTTTTTGTATTAAAATATCGACTTAAAAAATTGGATATTCTGTTACCCATTTCCATGCATAACTTTAATGGATACGATGCTTACGATGCTACTTCTGTCATCCTCCACTAAATTTATTTTAAAAAATTAATCCGACATGTTTCGGATATATAACATGTCCATCATCGGGCATACTA
Organism: Anthonomus grandis grandis; assembly: GCF_022605725.1. Lineage (NCBI taxonomy): Eukaryota > Metazoa > Arthropoda > Insecta > Coleoptera > Curculionidae > Anthonomus > Anthonomus grandis. The sequence continues at coordinate 29,566,435 of NC_065554.1, forward strand.
TAAAAGAATCATTGATCTATATTTTATAAGTTTTCTTGGTATTTACATAAAAAAACAATACTGAAATTTCCAAACTTTGAAAATCTTTCTTTTCATTACTCGAATATAAAACAGCTTGTAACACTTTGAACATTTGTAAAGGTTTTGTTCTTATTCTTTGGTTAGCACTTGTTGAGGCCTCTAACCATGCTTTAAATTTTTTAGGATTATGCTGCTTAAATTAAATGATCTTTTTAGTATAATTACTTCAGAATTTTTAGAAATATGTAGGTGTAATTTTTTTTTTTACCTTAATCCAAATAAAGATGAAATAAATAAATAAATACCCATTTCAACGTCCTTTCAACAACATTTTACGCAAAAATCCTTACCCTCCGCCCCTTCTTCTCCTCCTCCTCCCTCCTGCTCCTCCTTAACCGTTTTCAATTCCTCCTGCTGTTTCTCTTCATCCTCCTCCTCCGCCTCCTCCTCCTCCTCGTCTTCGTACACGGCCGGATCGATTCCTTGCTCGATCATTTGGGCGTGGGCCTCCTCCGATTCCTTATGTAACGCGGTACCTTGCGCCTCGTAGACCACCACCATATTCCCGGGGGCGGGAATCGGCATAAACTCACCCACCGCATAATTAAACTCCACCAAACTATCGGGTTGTAAGGGATTGGCGCCAGTCAACTGGTTCGTTATCGTTTCTTTCAGTTCGGGTTCGGTTAGGTCCAGTTGACTCTTCGGTTTCAGCAGTTGTCTGCCGCGTTTCCATTCTTCCAGTTCGTCGTACGTCTCTTGGGTTTTACCGCCGGCGCTTTTTTTCATCGAGGCCATCAGGGACAAACGGGTTTTAACTGGTGACATCTTTTCGGGTTCTAAAAGGGGGTTGCTCTAAAGGGGTTTGTTTTTGTGTCAGTTGTTGACAGGCGGTTGGGGTTAAAGGTTATGATGATGGCGGAGCCTTTAGGTGGCGAGTGGTACCTTTGGGATTGTTCTGGAACGAAAGGGAGGGTCGTTAATTGTGTCATTATTGTACAGAGTGTTTGAAGTTTAGAAAGAGTTTAAATTATTGGAAAAGTCATCGTTATTTTATTTGTTTGTTAAAGCTAAAAATGAAGAAACTCATCGGTTTTCAGGTAGAACTAAAATCAATAAAATCGTTGCTTGGGTTTTTAAGATATGTAGATTTTTGTAAAGCCTTTAACAGTATCAAGGTTTTTTTTTAATCAATTGAGAAATTGTTCAATAATTCCTAAATGGTTGTATTTTCAAGGAAACTTGTAAGGGCCTTTTTAGTGAGGAAACTTATTGGCTTTAATATGAGGCTAAAATGAATAAAATCGTTGCACGGATTCTGAAGATATTTAGAGATTTGTAAGACCTTTGATAGTATTAAAATTTTTTTCAATGAGTTGAGAAATTCATGAATAACTCCTAAATGGTTGTATTGCCAAAGAAACTTGTAAAGGCCTTTTTAGTGAGGAAACTTATTGGCTTTAATATGAGGCTAAAATGAATAAAATCGTTGCACGGATTCTGAAGATATTTAGATATTTGTAAAGCCTTTGATAGTATCAAGATTTTTTCAATGAGTTGAGAAATTCATCAATAATTTCTAAAGGGTTGTATTTCCAAGGAAACTTGTAATGGCCTTTTTGGTGAGGAAACTTATTGGCTTTAATATGAGGCTAAAATGAATAAAATCGTTGCACGGATTCCGAAGATATTTAGATATTTGTAAAGCCTTTGATAGTATCAAGATTTTTTCAATGAGTCGAGAAATTCATCAATAATTTCTAAATGGTTGTATTTCCAATGAAACTTGTAAGGACCTTTTTGATGAGGAGACTCATTGGCTTTCATGTAAAGCTAAAATTATTAAAGTCATTGAACATGATATTAAGATATTTAGATTTTTCTGAAGCCTTTGACAAAATCTAGATTTTCTTTTCATTTTCTTGAGAAACTAATGAATTAAAGTTCCATGAAAATTTCACGAATTAGAATGAAGTTCAAAAGAATGCATTTTTGCATAAAATCTAATAAATTTAATCATAGTTCCACTGCAGAAATTAGAATTCCTATGAATCGAGGAACAGAAACATCCATTATTCCATGCAAAGTTCAACGATATGTAGGCAGAAATTCTATAGAAGACCAAATGTTTTCCTCATAAAATTTAATCGATTTCCTTAGAATCCTATTAAAAAAAATAAGAATTTTATAAAATAATTAAATAAGAAATTACCGATTTCAAAGATAAGAAATTTGTGTCTTGAATTCCATGGATTTCTTATTATTGTCATAGAATTCCAAGGAATTAGATTTTATGTGCAAAAACGATTTTGGTCTTCCTGGGATTACTTTATATCTTTAAAAAATTATTTGACCTACTATACAGGGTGTCCCAAAAAAGAATGTCAAGCGAGCGCCCAGAGATAGAGCAACCCTAGGGGAATCCGAATCACCCCCATGTATATGATCCGATTTTTTTTAGTTTAGGAGTTATAACATTTTTTGTGATTTTTTAGTATTATTCGACTTTTATGTTTATTTCTGCTATATTCATAGTAAATAGGTAAGGCGAATGCCTGATTTTTATTTTATTATTTAGATAAAAGTTGACTCTGACAAGAACAAAGATAATTTGATCCAGAAATTAAAATGTTGCTTACAAAAATAAATAAATTGTGACATAAAAAACAAAAGTAAAACAAGTTCAACAAAGTTAAAGACGTTTTAAAAATTAAAACATTTTTTTTTAAACCCAAGTATTAAAAAAACTTTATCAGTTTATCAGCCTTTTACCGCGGTTATTTTATCTAGTTAAATTTATTGCATCATACCCAAAAATAAGTTCAAATATTGTCAAGCCTAAAATCCTAAAATTAATATCTTGTTTTAAAAGAAGTTGTCCGTATTGATTTGAATAAGTGAAAATGCAATTGCCAAAACAGGTTTTTGCTTAAGAAATTTAGTATTCTAAACCAGATATTAACAAATAATAAACCACTGGCCCGTTACTATTTTCACATTCTTTCACATGCAGTACTTAGTAGTGTACAGTAGAGATTTCACGTACATTAGCGATTTTTGATAAATACGTCTTAACGAACTGGTTTCTTTTACATTTGTGTGCACATTGATCTGAATAGTTTTTTTATTTTCTTTTTTTAAGTGGAATTTCAAGTTTAAGTTTATTTATTTTGTAAGTGGTAAAGTCGATTTTTTTCTGTACTGTATTTTGTGAATATGGCTAGACGCGCGGCCCCTTTTACAAGCGAAGACTTTGAACAAATGCATTACTTTTACGGATATGCGAGAGGGAATGCTTTGGAAGCAGCTAGATTATACCGGAGGGAAGTAGAACGCAGAGGTGATCCAATACCAGAGAGATGGCCTGATCATCGCATGATACTAAGACTTCGCGATGCTTATAGGGAAGGGCGAGTACCGGGGACTATTCCTGGACGACCGTTAGGGATGAGAGACCCAGATTTGGTAGATGCAGTGATCGAAGAAGTTGAAGCAAATCCAAATGTAAGCCTTAGAGCAATTGAGCACCGTATCGCAATACCGAAATCGAGGGCCCATGGAATACTCCATGAGATGGGTTATCATCCATATCATATTCAAACGGTGCAACAACTAAAACCCGAAGATTATCCGAGAAGAGTAAGATTCTGTGAAGAAATGTTGCAACGTCAAGCGGCAAATGAAAATTTTTTTTAATTCAATTTTATGGACCGACGAATCGAATTTCAAGCGCACTGGCATTTTTAATATTCATAATCATCATTCCTGGAGTATTGAAAATCCTCAACTTACACGACAATCAAATTTTCAAGAACAATTCGGTGTAAACCTCTGGTCTGGGATAGTAAATGAAAAACTAATTGGTCCCTTTGAATTACCCGACCGATTGAATGGAGAATCCTATTTAAATTTTTTAACAGAAAATCTCCATGAGCTGTTAGAAGATGTTGATTTGGAGACAAGGAGACATGTTTTTTCAGAACGATGGGCATTATGCGATAAATGTTCAAGAATATCTGAATAGGCGATTTAGACACAAGTGGATCGGTCGAGGTGGACCAATTCAGTGGCCCCCCAGGTCACCGGACTTAAACCCAATTGATTTTTTTGTTTGGGATGTTAAAAGGAGGTCGTGTACGCTCAAGAGTCAAGAAACTTAGAAGAACTAAGAATAAAAATTAATGAAGCAAAAGATACCGTAAAAAATAACAGATTAGCATTTAGACAGTTAAAAGATAATTTTTTTCGCCGATGCCGTATTTGTATTGAACAACAAGGTCGTCATTTTGAAAACTTTATGTAATAATTAAAGATAAATTGATTAAAACACTTTTTGCTTTATTTCATTTATTAGTAAATCTTTTTTTGTTTTCCTTTTAACTGTTATTTAGATAAGATGCGATAAGGGTAGCCCAATAAATTTTTTATAGTGAAAAGCTGATAGACCGATAAAAAAATGCTGTAATTTTTAAAACGCCTTTAACTTTGTCGAACTCTTTTTTACTTTTGTTTTTTATGTCACAATTTATTTATTTTTGTAAGCAATATTTTAATTTCTGGATCAAATTATCTATAAACAGTGACAGTAAAATGAAGTTTTTCTAGATTTGAGTAATGCCTAAATGGTTATATTTCCGAAGGAACTTGTAAAGGCCTTTTTAGTGAGGAAACTTATTGGCTTTAATATGAAACTAAAATTAACAAAATCGTTGCAGGGATTCTTAATAGATTTAGATTTTACTAAAGGCTTTGACAAAATAAAGATTTTTCTTTCAAATTGTTGAAAAACTATTCAATCAAAACTCCATGAAGATTTCACGAATTAGACTGAAGTTCGTTCAGAAGAATGCCTTTCTGCATAAAATCTAATAAATTTCATCGTAATTCTCTTGCACAATAAGAATTCCAAAGAATGAGGAACAGAGACATCTATTATTCCATGCAAATTTCCACGAAAATTCTACGATATGTAGGAAGAAATTCCATAAAAGACCAAATGTTTTCCCCATCAAATCTAAAGGAATTCCATTAAAAAAAGAGGAATTCCATAAAATAATTAAATAAGAAACTCCTCAATTCCACGAATTTCTTATTATTATAATGGAATTCCAAGGAAATCCTTTAGATTTTATGTGGAAACGATTTGGTCTTCTATGGGATTTCTACCTACATCGTTGAATTATCGTGGAGCTTTAAGTTTCTTTATTTCTTTAAAATGATGTAGAAAAAAATTATTTGACCTACTTTACACAAATAAACGCGAAAAAAAGTGACAAATGAGAGAAATGAAAAGAGGGACAGAAAAATTAAGTTTTTTTCAGATTTCAATAACTCTCAAATGGTTGTATTTCCAAATAAACTTGTAAGGACCTCTTTGGCGAGGAAACTCGTTGACTTTCATCTGAAATTAAAAGCAATAAAATCGTTGCGTGTGTTTTTAATATATTTACATTTTTGCAAAGCCTTTGACCGTATCAAGATTTTTTTCAAATAGTTGAGAAACTGCTCAATAAGTCTTAAACGGTTATATTTCCAAGGAAACTTTTAAGGGCCTTTTTGGTGAGGAAACTTATCGACTTTAAAATGAAACTGAAATCAATAAAATCCTTGCACGCGTTTTTAAGATATTTAGATTTTGCTAAAGCCTTTCATAGAATCAAGGTTTTTTTTTTAAATTTCTTGAGAAACCATTCAATGAAGTTCTTAAAGATTGCACAATGTAAGTTCTAAAGAATGGAACTCTGCATAAAACCTAATCGGAATTCCTTGGAAATAATATTATTTTAATAGATTTCCTTGGAATTCCATTAAAAAAATAAGAATTCTATAATATAACTAAATGAGTAATTCACGAATCCAAAGATAAGAAATTTGTGTCTTGACTTTCCTTGCTCCTCAATTCCATGGATCTCTTATTATTGTCACAGAATTCCAAGGAATTAGATTTTATGTGCAAAAACGATTTGGTCTTTCTGGGATTACTTTATATCTTTAAAAAATTATTTGACCTACTATATACACATAAACGCGAAGAAAACGTATAAAGAGGAAAATACTAAAAACAATGACAGTAAAATGAAGTTTTTCTAGATTTCATTAATTCCTAAATGGTTGCATTTCCACCTTTTTGGTGATAAAACTCTTCAGTTTTTATGAGTAACAAAAGTCAATAAAATTATTACATGAGTTTTCAAAATATATCGATTTTTGTGAAGCTTGTAATAATGTCCAACAATTTATTCTTTCTTTTTACTAAGAAAATTATAATTTACTTATAGGGGAATTAATGTAACAAAAGCTTTATTTACAGACGAAAATCTTAGAGCTGTTTTTTACTATTCACGAAATAAATAAATAAAATAAAAGTGTACCTTAAAATATTCCTTTTAAGCAAATTTTCCAGTCAAATTGTTTACCTCTGGGTGTTTGATCAATAGAACCAGTTATTGATTAAAATATACTCTATTTATATACACCCTTTAGGAATATCATAGGAATAATGTTAACACATTAAATGCATTTTTAGGTTGCAATCCAGAGTGGATCCCTTAAGCTGGGAGAATGCAGAAGACTGATGTACAGCATAGGACGAGTGTTAAGCATAATTCCCGTAAATAAAGTGATGGACTACCTGAACGTGACTTTGGCCCCCTCGTTTGAAGAAATCCAGAAAACCTTGCAACAGAAACCGGTAAAAAGACATTCTTAGAACCACAAATAAGTTCAAATATTCCAAACAAGGATTTTATTACTTTAAAAATTAATTTAACTCAGATAATGGTTTAAAATCTAAATTATTCTTCATAATTTAGAATTATACAGATACATAAATGGGCTTATAGTAATGACTAACCTGAAACTTTTGTAAAATTCAAATATTTGAGTCATTTATACTGCTGCATCATTGCAAACAAAATATATTAAAATTCACTTTAAAATTTCCAATACAGATGAAGTGGGATACGTGTTTCACGGCCAGCGTCTTTTTTGGTTTATTCCAGGCTGTTAAAGCTAATAGTGTTTTTATTCCAGCCTTAATAAATTTTAGGCATTTGTGAGGATTTTTTTTACAGACAGTTGAAGTATATCCAATTGCTGGATTGCAAGTCTTTGTAATTGTTCTTCCAAGAATATGTAGTATAATTTGTCTTAGAGCAGACTGTTGACATTTCACAAACTTAAGAGAGTAATTTTTAATTTTTTCCAGGGAATTAATTGATTTTTGCCTAGATTTGATTCATTTTATTTCAGTTTTTTCCAGGTCATTTTTCAAGCATTTGAGGTTATTACTCAAAGATGCGGGTAACTTTTCCAAGTTGTTGACATCAATTTTTGGACCCTGTATTGATTAAACCTGAGTATAATTTATGTTTACATACATATTTTTCAAATTTTAGACTCCCACAACGGCTCTATCGCTAATGTCAAGACTGAAAATATTGGCCGCCTTATTCAACTCCCTCTATGTGGAATTAGAAGAAAACAGTCAGGCGGAACAGCCGGTTTACCTAATAATGAAAAATACGATGCCACTGTACCGTCAAATAGCCGAACTATATTCCGATAATTTCGACGTTATGTTGGTAAGAAATGATTTATATTCTTATTATAATTATTTAGAAATAATTATAAATTTAAGAGGGAGTTTTGAATAAAAACGTTTTTTTTTAAGGATTTAAGTTTTTTATTGAAATTCGTGGTGACCACTCTGGACGACGACTGTAAGCCACTTATAAAGGACATTTTGGAAATCGTGGTGACCATTTATAGGAAAAATCCGCAGACCCATATACTTGTTGTTGCCAAAACGGTATGTACGATGTTTAAAGGAAAAAAGTGTGAGGTTCTTTTTACGTCCAGAGAAACTCCTAGGGGGGAGGAAAATTATTAAAAATTATGCTGTATATTATAAACTTCGGGAGAGAAAGAAATAACACTCGTTCCTCCGTGTTTATAGGTAAACTTTTAAGGACTTCTTTAATGAGAAAACTCATCAGCTTTCATATGAAACTAAAATCAATAAAATCGTTACTATAGGATTCTTTAGATACTTGGATTTTTGTAAAGCCTTCGACAGTATCAAGAATTTTTTCAATCAATTGAAACACTCCTCAATAACTTGAGAACGGTGGTATTTAGAAAGAATCTTATAAGAACCTTTTTAGTAAAGAAATTTAGTGGCATTCATATGGCACTGAAATCCTTAAAATCGTTGCATAAGTTTTGAAGATATTTAGGTTTTTGTAAAGCCTTCGACAGTATCAAGACTTTTTTGTGTGCTGTGTGAAAGGATATTTTAATTTATTCCAGGCGGTTGGGTGCATTTGACCATATCTTAGAGATAAAAGAGATTCCAATTCAATTGCAAAGGAGAGTTCTTTTATTTATTCCAGACAGTGAGTTCTTTGAACCATACGACAAAGATAAAAGAGAATAAGGGACTCCAAGTCAACTGCCTGGGATAATTATCTTATTTCTTTCTGTCAGTTCAGTAAGTTTAACCCTCTGACAGAGATAAAAGATAGCAGGAGATTCTGATTCAACTGCCTGGAATAATTATCTTATTTCGTCCAGGCAATTGAGTGCATTTAACTATTTGACAGAGAGGGATAAGTGCCTGGGAGATTTTTTTATTTTTTCCAGGTAGTTGAGTGCATTTAACCATTTGACAGAGATAAAAGATAGTAGGAGATTCTGATTCAACTGCCTGGAATAATTATCTTATTTCTTCCAGGCAATTAAGTGCATTTATCCATTTGACAGAGAGAGATAAGTGCCTGGGAGATTTTTTTTATTTCTTCCAGGCAGTTGAGTAAATTTAACCATCTGACAGAGAGAGATAAGTGTCTGGAAGTTTTTTTTTTAATTCTTTCTGTCAATTGAATGAATTAAACCATCTGACAGAGATAAAAGATAGTAGGAGATTCTGATTCAACTGCCTGGAATAATTATCTTATTTCTTCCAGGCAATTGAGTGCATTTATCCATTTGACAGAGAGGGATAAGTGCCTGGGAGATTTTTTTTATTTCTTCCAGACAGTTGAGTGCATTTAACCATCTGACAGAGATAAAAGATAGTAGGAGATTCTGATTCAACTGCCTGGAATAATTACCTTATATTTCTTCTAGGCAATTGAGTGCATTTATTCATTTGACAGAGATAAAAGAGAGCTAAGATAGATAAAATAGAACTTGATATACACACATAAATCCTAGGGCTGATGTTTTATATTGAAATTCAACTTTTCTAGCTAATTTTTCAGTTTGATAAACTATTTCAAATTAAAAAAGTCCTTAATGCTATGAACATTTGAAAACCTGCTTTAATTAAAAAACTCCTTTAAAAGAAATAAAGCTGTTTTCAAATTCCAGGAACCAAAAAAAAATCCTAAAAAATTTCATTAATTTCCTGGAAAAAGAGACAGATTATCCAAATTGCAAGCAACCTATTTATGCTACCTAGAAATAAATATAAACAAACCTGGAAAATGAAAACGAATCCAGGAACATACAAAAAAATTATTTAAATTCCTCGAGAATAGACGAATATTTTAAATTCCATAAACAATTACTTGAAATGATACCACATCAAACCACAGTCTTTTGGTGTTATTTCTGTTGAAACTGTTCTGATTATCGTTGTAGGTTGCCATACTTTTTGGACGAGAGGAGGAATTCCGAAGCCTGAACGAAGAATTAATAAGCGAAATATGTACCAAAACTTTGGTAACGTGCGCCGAATACAGTAATCGACTCTCGGAAATAGCGGATTTATTGGAAGGATTCTTCCTGTTACTCTCCACTTTCATTAAGAAGGTTCCGCAATTGATGTTTAATAGTAAAGTGGATACGGCGGCACTGTTTCAAGCTGGTAAGAATCCCCCTTTTGTACCTAATTGTCCAGGATCTTTTCTTCATATTTTAAACTCAAACTTGAAATTAACTAAAGCCGATTTTTATTGTTGCTGACCTGACTATTTTATATATTGGTGAATGCGCGACAGGTATTTTAAGTATAAATTAATAAAAACCAAAGATTGAAGTGGTGGTAATGGACAATATCAAAAAAGGGGCAACAAATCTGAATTGTCGTCGCATGTTTACAATATTAATTTCCGGTTTTCTTTTTAAATATTATTATTCAACAATACGCGATACAAACATAATGTGCTTCATCACAATACGTCTAACGCAATTTCCACAAGTTTCAAGCATATTTTGAAGGTGTAGCCCTGATCTTTGCGATTTCTCAGAGGTCAGATCTTCTTCCCTTCTACAATAGAGTTTACGGAATTCACGATTAAAATTCAGTCACCAAAACTACAAAAAGCGTCACTTTACGAGCATTTTCAACGGGTTCAGTATCCATTTTTTGCTGTTTATTTTGCCTCTTGTTTCTTCGGTTTTCTCGTTCTTTTTCTTGGTGTTTTTTTGTCCCTATCTTTCAATTTAAAAAGTTGATAATGCTGACAAATACTGCAGCATACCGAGTAGTATATGGAGAACTTCAAATACCTGGAACATGTAAAGAATTATTGGAAAAAATACTAGAAAACAGCTTGAATTGAATACATGGAAAAAGTGATAAATAGAAATCGACTTCCAGGTTTAAAAAATTAAAATTTTTGAGTATGGATAGTCAATTAACACTGACGAGTCATATATGTCACATATCTAAAAGCGCCACTTTAGCATGGTTTTTCACGAACTAAATAGCAATTTCTTCAAATATTGTTTATCGTCTTGTTATTTTCCTTAATTTTTGTTATATCCTAATTCAATTACAGATTCCTTTCTCTCCAACCAATTTTAGGATAATCTTAAACTGCATTTTCCGAAAGAAATCTAATGATTTTATTGGCTCAGGATATTAGCACTCAATCAAAAAGGCTCAACTTTCAACACACACAATCGCAAAGACCCATTTAATTATTCATTTCATTTAGAGCTTGAAATTTTTAGATAAAGTTCTTTCCTTTTATTAGAAATATATTATATAATTTTCTAATCCTAAATCTCGTATTTTTTTCGAGTTCTCTCTTATGGTAGCTTATGTTTAGTTACAAACATTGTCAGTCCTTTTTGAAATCTATGCTATGTATGATGTCAATAACAGGTATTTTGACAAAACTGATTTTTAATATTTTTTGCAACGCATATTTATATTCTTAAAGCGTTTCGTTGTATTAATTGCTTAAAGGAAACATTAAACTATATGTTGTAGCAAAATTTTACTGCAAAATGTTATATAAAAAATATTTATCATGATTTTCATGAAATACTCTCCTTGTACTGTCAATAATTGGTTAATTATTAAAGAGGCTTCGTGGTGGAAAATATACTGTAGCAAAGGTCAAACGGTCGCTTTCTGATCAAATGTAAATAAACAGGAGACCCATTGCTAATGCTTTTATATTTTTCAATCAGTACTCCTCCACCCCTAGAGTAATCAGTCCTAATCACTAGTTGTAGCTGAACGAGTTATTATATAAATGCAGTTCACCGTCGAAGTACTCATCAGTCAACCAGGTCTCATTGAAAACCACCACATGGTAACGAAAGTTGTTCGAAACATTTTTCTGTAGCAGGTTTAAACATCATTATGACATTCTGACAATACACCAGGAGATCAGACTGAAGGAGTGAGAAGATTAGTTTTTAGAACTCCTAAATACATATTTAATAACTAAGGGCCGTTCATCACTCCCGTAGATTCCTGATCTACAGATAGTGTTGGAGAGTTACCTAGTTATTACTCTGGTAGGTTGTCATTGACAGGTTGTCTAGAAGGCATATTGAGAGGTTATGGATTTCTTTTAAGAACGTGATTTCTTCTTTACTATCTTTGAGTGATGATAGAAGGACAGCATTGAGATTTCTTACTTCATGTTTCAATTCATCAATTATTGCTCCAAATTACTGGCAAAGTTCTAGGTTTGCATTTGATTTCCTAAATTTTTAATTTTAAATTGGAAAATTCTGTTCTAGAGAATAATCTTTGCATATTTAGAGAGGGTAACACACGACTAGAGAGAATAAACGTTCCTATTGCCTATTTCAGTAAATTATAAGTATAATTCATAAACGGTAATATTATTTATATTTAAATCATACTCTATTATTAAAAAATACTTATCATGTATATATTTTTACGACGTCACTGGTAGCGATTCCTTGACTCTTTTTAATCGAGAGGCGTTGCCACGTCATTACCTTTTTGTATAAAATACATTATCCATATTCATTTTTTTTTTTTTTAAATTTCTTACTGTATTCTTGATTTGGTTAATATTGACCATAACTGTATCACCCTCTGCTAGCACATTCAAAATGTGTTCAACAAATATTCTTCTTTGTTTGCAGCCACTTTTTATGTTGATTTTTGTTGGTATAGTTATAGAGTTCTTATACCTGAGCATTGTTTGCATAGAATTTTTTTACACAAATCACAGGGATATCCAGAAAGACGGCTAATATATATATCTGAAAGCAATTTGTTCATATGCCACTCATTTTAGGTTATATTTTCGTGAACTTACACTGGAAAGTGGTGGAATGTGGGTACAATGAAACTTTATTATTTATTTTTCAGCTATACTTTGCTTAGTATTACCAGAAACTCAGACCATGAAAGCCATATCGAGTTTCCTAGTGAATTTCATCACCCAAAGTAGAGATGTGAATCAAGTAGATGTAGTGCAGACCTACGGTGAAAGTTTAGTATTAAGGCTACTATTAAATTTAGGTAAGTTGAATCGTCAAAGCGTATGAGGGAGTGCAAAGATATTTATTTATTTTTTTCAGGAACTAATACTCCCCGCTCCTGTTTAGATCTCCTTAGTGATATAATTTTAGCGTTAAATAAAAAATACTGTGATAATTTGAGCAGATGGTTAAACTCACTTTTGACTCAGGAAAACTTTCCGTCTCCGAGGATAACGGCTCAACAAAAGGAAATTTTTATTAAAGTAGTGTTAAGGTAGGACCATTTTTATGCATTTTCAAAGTCACTTAGTTTTATATTTTTAGGGAAAAAGCCAGCAAACGAAAACTATGTGATTCCGTATTAGAATTCGCTCTGATATGTCGCGGTATAGTCAAGCAAGATTTATCCTTACCATAAACCGTGTATATTTCTATTTTAAATCTTAATGTAATAAATAAATGATTGTTGTGTATAAAAAAAAAACTGAATTACATTTTAAGGATCTTAGTGAAAAAATTGTTTTTTCTTAATTTTTTCCTAAAAACTTTATACTGGTTTAATTGATTGATTTGTGGTGTAGTAAACAATAAAATATTACTTTACGGCTTTAATTAAAATAATTCTCTCCTATAAATAATCCAAGTAATTTGGTATAAAACAATCTCATATAACTATATTGTTTTAAATAATATTTGTTACTTAGTTGCGCTATAATGGTTTTAAAACATATCTATAAATCCATTTTACAAGGTTCCGTAGTAAGTTATATTTAAGTGACTTTTTAGTTATAAGAACTATGTTTATAAAAATTTTTATTAGACAAATCGATAAACGCTTAAAAGGTCAAGTTTAACGGCTATAATATGTAATTGGAATATTTATATATGACAAGAATATCTCATATCTCACTTGGCATATATGGGGAAATCGTAGGTCACTATAAAACATATGCCAGAAATATCTTTTTATTTTTTATAATATATGCATATGTGGCATATCTGGTGCATATATTTAATTCATATGCCTGCGATATTTTTCCATCTTTTAGAATTTATCCCAGGGTGTCAAAGTGTATTTCTCACAAAATATAACAGTAGGAAAAATGGGGTTTCAAATAACTGTCATAGAAGTTGAAAAAACTAGAACTTGTTTCAAAACTTGAATTAAGGTTCTTTTTGACCAGTATTCGTCTACACAAGAAAAAAATTGTCCTATTTACTAATTAAAGAGACCTTTAATTGAAGGTTTGACAAAGGGTGATTATACTAAATATACTGGTTCTATAGTACCACCAACCAAAAATTATTCCAAACTGCATTTTTTCAACTCAATAAACATTTTCAAAATTATTGACCATTATATACCATTGACACCCCTCCTTGTTATTTTTTATTTTAAATTTATAGAGACACAACTTCTTATTCTTTTCCTAAAAGTAAGAATCTCGTCAAGATTCTTTTGCAAAATAGATAATTAACTATTACTTAGTTTAAATTGAGAACATTTTTCCATACAGGGATTTAAAAACAAACTACTGTGTAACAAGTACCACGTTTTAATTATTTCTTCTTAAAAGGTTTTTAAAGTGAGAGAATAACACAACGAATACTTTAAATAAACATTGATCTTGAAAACCTATAAAAAACTATATCGACACCTTATATTTTACAGGAGGGTCAAAAAACTTAATAAATCTTTGATTATAATTATTTTTAATAGTAAAATTTTATATTTTTGTTGCAAAATTTGTTAAGAAAAAGTTTTATTAAGCAAATCCTAATAAAACTAATATTAATAAATAAAAAATTAACAATATTTAAAAAAATGCGGGTTACATTATTTGGCTTATCAAAAAGTGAAGAACATTATCTGACACTTTTTTAGAAAAATTAAAAATATCAGCAAAACAACAAACACAGACCACTCCTTGAGTTCTTACGCTAATATACATGTGAGCATGTGTGGGTTACGTTATATGGCTCCTGACAATTTTGCGCATTTTTTTTACCTTATTTTTGAATAATATGGCTTACTGCATTTGGCCTTGTTCATGTTAGGTCAATCCTTTAAGAAATAGGGTTACACTTGGGGGATACATCAACTGACCACTCTTTAAAACGGATACTCCAAACTTTGGAGATTTTATGTTTTTCAGTTTTTTTGATAATTTAGTTTTTCTTGTGGGTTATATCATTTAGCCAGCTAATGTATTTTTCGGAGAAGAATCGAGATATGTACTTAACTTAATTTCGGCTATTTTGTGGGTTAAGCCATTTGGCCTATGAGGTGTCGATATAATTTCACAGCTACAAACTAAAACAATAATCTTTAACTCTTTTCGGCAGCGTGGTACATAAATCGTACCACAAATAAACAGATAAAAGATGCATAGTGGTACAAAGAATAAACCACCTTTTAAATTCATTTTCCTGTTCGGCACAGCGACATATATTCTGTACCACATATCGCTACCATATAATGAACATGGATGCGAATTTTTACTATACTATATAAATATTTCCTGTCTTGACTGGTCAAACGCATTAGATGTTGCAAGAAGCACGTGTTTTTATTTTGATAAGGTAAGCATTTCGGATTATTCTGTATTTTATTTGCGTTTTATGATGTATATATTTATGTAAAAAACATAAATGGAATAATAATTGAGGCTATAAGTGCAATATCGGACTAACCCACAAAAATTCAAAATCGGCTTTATTGTAGAATATTATCCGTCAAGTTTAAATCTATTTATTGCACAGTAGACCAAACAACCAATTCCTTTTCGTTACGAGATGGCAGCACTAAACTAGTTATTGAACTTTATTATTGATGAAAGTTTAAAGAAGCAAAGTGGACTATCCTCAGTTAGTTCACTGAGCTACTAAAAGTAAGAAGTTTATGTGCTAGAGACACCCTAAAAAAAAGACATTAAACTGGCAAAAAGTGGAAACGCAACGGTCATCTGTTTTGATCTAATGAAGACTCTTCCTACACCTGTACTTACCACAGGCATTTGTAACTATAAAAGGCAGTTATGGACTTACTGCTTTAATATACATGAAATGGGAACCAATAATTCGTTCATGTTTGTATGGGATGAAAGTATTGCTTCCAAGGGGCCGCAAGAGGTGGGATCTTGTATTTTATATTACATAAAAAACTTTGTTACATCGAAAAGACTTATGTGTGTGGTCAGAATCGTAATATAAAAATGTCATTGATATGTAACTATATTACTGCATCTCCATTATTTACTATGGAAGAAATAGATCATAAATTCCTTGTAAGTGGTCATTTCTATTTAACATGCAACAAAAATTTCGAAATCATGGAAAAAGAAGAGAAATTCCATCGTCATATCTTTATACCTCAAGACTGGCATACAGTCATAAGACATCTCTTTACCATAATAGAAATGGATAAGTCAAGATTTTTTTCCACAAAGGAACTTGAAAATAACATAATAAACACAAAGGTATCTGAAACAAAAACAATGGTGGAGAGGCTCAAAATCCAACGGTTAAGGTTTAGAAAAGATTATCCCAATACTATTTTAGTTTTTCCCAATACTATTTAGTATAATTACTCGAATAATGAATAGGTTTAATTTAACACAGTAGATCTTAGTAAAAGGAAATCTGTTTCCAAGGAGATTAAAAATCTTCCTCTTTTATACCCAAATGGTAATGCCATTAATGAAGCTAAAATAAAGATCTCCTTGAGTTCATGGAATTCATATTTCCTATATACCAAGATGTTTATAAAAATCTGAGGTCATTTGCTCAAGCAACTGGAGGTGAAGTAGTTGGCCCAATTGAGGAAAAAGAAACAATACGTATTTAATAATTACCTATTTAATAAAAAAATAAAGTTTCTATATTTTTTAATTTATTCTCGTGACAATACGAGTAATACAGTTTTTGACGTAATACATCTAATCTATTTTAAATGCAGAGTGGACTAACCCACATAGAAAAATCGAATATTATAGCCATATCCAAAAATTTAAAACAAGTTGCGCAAATTTAAGTAACACTAAAGAACATTCAATTAATTCGAACTACAGAAATGTCCTTTTAAAAGGATTTTGCGCACTTACATTTTCGTATTTTTTTAAACCTATTTTTTAGCACTTAATAATATTGGGGTTAGTCCGTTTTTGCACTCATAGCCTCAATTAAGAATTATGGTTTGAAAAAAACATAATTTTAATGAGTCCCTAATTTGTACCACTATGCGGTATTTTCTTTTTTCAGGCTATGGCTTTCGCTGGCAGCAGTAAATATCCTATGGACTTAAAATTGGTCGATATGACTGAAAAGGAGTTCTACGATGAATTAGAAATGACAGATGAAGTTCCAAGTGATCAGGAATCAATTATTTCGGAAGAATCCGACAATGAAAATGATTTCTGTGAAATACAGCCTAATGATATTATGATCAGTAGTGATGATGATGTCCCACTTTCAAGGTATTTGCAAAAATCAAATAATCAAGCACCTAAAGTTTCATCAAAATTTACATCTAATAAACCCGGCCCAACCGTTTACTAAGAACCAAGGTTTATGTTTTGAGTTACTACAAAAGGAAGATCACCTGTTGTCACCTTACTTTTTTTTTAATCTGTTTATTAGTGACGAGCTTATAGAAGACATTGTTTTTCAAACAAACCTCTATGCTGAACAAGAATTTCAAAAAAATAACAAAAAATATAATCCTACAAATACAAAAGAAATGAAGGTTTTCGTCGGTCTTAATATTCTCATGGGAATCAAACCACTACCTAGTTATAGAGACTATTGGAGTGTCGACGAAGACATGCACGATAATTACATTTCCCAGTTTATGGCTGTAAATAGATTCGGTTGGTTGCTTAGCCACGTTCACCTCAATGACAATAGCGTAATGCCAAAAAAGGGGATGCAGGATTCGATAAACTGTATAAAGTAAAGCCCTTTATAGATAAAATTAAGGAGAATTTTAAAAAATATTGAAGTACGTTGAAGCAATATATGCCGAAAAAACCTATAAAACGAGGCTACAAAATTTGGACTTTGACTGACTCATATGCATATTTATACGACTTTGATATTTATACCGGTAAAACCGATGACTACGTGGAACATTCGTTAGGGGAAAAGGTAATACTTAGACTTACCGAGGATCTGCAACCAAAAAATCACCTGCTTTTCTTCGACAACTTTTTCAACTCGTATATGTTATTGAAAATTCTCAAAGAACGGGGCATTCATGCATGTGGTACAGTTCAGTCGAACAGAAAACATCCTCCAAAAATGACTGAAGATAAACTTTTGAAGCAAGGTGAATATGATTATTCAATATGTTCTGATGGGATCAGTTTGATTAAATGGAAAGACAAAAAAGCAGTCAATATTTTGACCAATTATCATGATCCAACGGTAAAAAGCTCTGTGCAACGAAAACAAAAGAAAGGTAGTAAAATCCCTGTTCCTTGTCCTATAGCACTGGTGGACTACAATAGTAACATGAACTTTGTGGACCGTTTCGACCAAATGAAATCATCTTATGATCTAGATCGTAAAAGTAAAAAATGGTGGATGAGAATTTTTTTCCATTTCATTGATTGCTGCGTCGTTAATTCGTTCACTCTCTATCGACTAAGAGGTCTAAAAAGGTTACCCTTTCGTCGGAGAGTTGTTGATGGGTTATTGGCAGAACTATACGTCCAAATTAGTGCAGATCATGAAACGCAATCGGAAGCTTCCAAGAAAATAAAGAGTAGTACAAGAAGAAGTGTGTTTCACGTCATCAGATCATCAGCCTGTAAAGAATACAAGACGAAGATGTGCCAGATGTAGTACCAGAATCCACCAAGTTCGTACTGAATGGTCTTGTACAGTGTGTAAAGTTCCGTTATGCTTAGGCAAATCTAAAGACTGTTTTCAAGAATATCTCAAAACAAAGTAGATATGTATTGTTAATTTTGATTATCAATTAGTAAAATAATACTGATTTTCTGTAGAATCATCGTTTTTTTTATTTTTCATAATTGCCTCCTAGCCTTAGTTCAAGTTGCACGGTGGTACACATTTCGTACCACCAATTATCTGTCAAACTGACATTTCATTTTGAAAAAAAATATATAAGAATCTTTGAATTTTTATTAATTAGTTCAATTATGATTAAGAAAATTTTAAAAATCAGAACTTTTAGTATCTGTGCAACATGGGACTAGAAACGGGGAAAAATTTTGTGCCTGAAAGAGTTAACAAATACAAAAACATGGCGTATTAAACTTACAAATTATTAAAATGTTTTTTAGCTATTTAAATTATTAATTGATTAGTCACATACATTACACAGATAAAAACTAAAAGCAATAGATATTTAAGTGTAGAAAAACTAAAAATAAAAAACGTTCAGTCACTTTTTTTGTTATTCTATATATTTCAATTTTCTTAGAGCTGGCTTTCAAGAGTATCTTTATTGCTAAAAAAGAAAACATCAATATGGGTAATTAATTAAATCAGAATATATACGGTTTACAAATAAACAGTGAATTAGATAAATCCTTGTATAATAAGTAAATCATAGTATGATAAAGTCAAATGAGAGTTATTCATTATCGGTACTTACATGTTAAAGAGGTCTGATACTTTAGCCTTATCACATCTTCAACTGATTTTCCATCTTATTTGCTTGATGCAAATCTAAAGAAAGTATGTATTACCATTAAAAAATTAATGTAGTAATGATTGCAACTACAAGTATGTACAAATTACTTGTAAGTAACATACTTATTTCAGATTCTGGTGTTCCACAATTTGGGAACAATTCTCTTAGCAATATCCTTTATTGAATTCAATTCACATTTACCCTCCCAGTTTAAAATATCGAAAAAGACTTTATACTTACAATATCCATGGTCTCATGATTACATTCATTTAATTAAAAACAGATGATCCTTTATTCCAAGAGACCAAAGTACAATTAAATTATTATATAATTTAATTGCATTAATTATATATGATCCATCGCAACTAAATTAAATATTACAATCAATTAAATCCTTTAATATTTCTATAAACTAAACATACCACCCTAATACACTTTTGTAATTTTTAGTCCTAAGACAATTATTAAAGTAGAATAAACCTAATAAGAAAATTAAAAATTGATTAATGCAAATAAATTTATTGAAGACTTCTAGAGCAACAGACTTTTTTATTGTTATAAACAAAATATAACCAGTGATAGGAAGTACAGGAAAAGGATAATTAAATAAAATAACTTTTTTTTTTAATAAAATAACAAATTTATTGACCCTTAAGTTTCGGGTCGTCTTTATTATCCTTCCAAATGGTATAATTCAAAGCTGTAGCCACACTCAACCACAAACAGTATGGAATAATTAAATATCCTGCAACAGGATTGATTTCATGGAACAGATAAGCTGTCGCCACAGCTGTGACATTTATTAGTTGCATCTCATACAAAGCCTGAAACGTTCACTATTAATTTAATTTAAATATCAAGAGTATTATTATGTTGTTACCAAATCAATTCGTTTTGCCCCAAAAAAAATAGGGGTCCATGCCCAGTTTAGCAAAACGTTACTACCATAAACCATAAGTGGAAGTTTGGCAGCACCTAGCAATAAACTGCTCATTTAGTTGGTTAAAAGTAATACATCAAATGTAGTTTACCTTCAAATCCGCCTCCATCTCTCCAAACGAGGTAAGAAGCGAAACCCATGCTACAATAAAGTGAGGTCCATACAGGGCCAAAAGCCCAATTCGGAGGTCTCCATGACGGTCTCTTTAACTGGACCTCGTACCATGATTTTATGTTGCGTCTTGTGATAATTCCCCCTAGAATTTACAGTTTCTTAGCCAATTAAAAAAAGTAGCTCTTATTAAAGTAGTAAAAAAAAGCCATAAAAAGCAGTTTACATGATACACTTCTTCTAGGTACTCTTTTTAGCAAAACAAAAACTCTCATGATTAGTACAATCCCAAAAGCATAATTGATATAGCAAAGATGTCATTTTTAGCTCAGAATATTGGCAACTAATAGAGAGTTAGAAATTGGAGAGTTTTGCTTATTATAGTCTTAAAAGTTTAACTACCTCTGGATCAAAAAATATTTTAATTTTCAAGGTGTATACTGGTGCTTTTATTATATTAAAAAATCACTTATTTCCATTACATCATTCTTTAAAACTCAATATGTTATCCTGCAAATGCTATATAGACTTTCCTTTTATTAAATATTGAAATACCATTGATGAAGGTTAAGAACAAATTCTCGAATACTTTATAAATTGTGCAGGATTACTTTCTGAAGTCACCTCAGTGTAATTTTCCTATTACAAAAAAATAGAATGTATCCCAATCTAATTCTAATTTTATTAAAAGGCTTAGGTATATTAACTCTTGACCAACATGAATGAACAGTTAGGATACTCTTTATTTTTCATATATTGCATCAAAATATGAGCTTTTTACTGCTTTTATAATAAATACCAATAAATCCCTTGAGTTAAGTTTAAAAAAATTTAATCAATTAATTAAAAGATTAGATCTAAAATAAAAAAATCTTGTTCAGCACATCAATTATATACTGGAAACATGATAGTAGATAAATGTTGTGGCATAACTTTTATTTGTATAGGTATCATAATTTCAGAGAATAGATAAGATTAAGTTAGTAATTGCCTTTTAGGTGTTTTTAGGAACATAAAATAACTAAATGCATAATAAAATATTGTATGACTTGGAAATCAAATTATGCACAACTAAGAAGGCTCAGATACAACTTGTACTTGTCAATAATTCTTCATAGGGTTAAAAGTGACTGGTAATAATCTTAAAGTTGGAGAAAACATTATGATTACTTCTATTAAATTATAAGTAAAGCAAGACTTCTTAAAGGCACTATTAAGTGATTCCACATCTAAATCAGAACTCCCTCCATTTATATGAAGTCATATCCTAACTCGCATTGAAGTATTTTGGTCTTTAACTTATCTTAACAAATATTTCCTATTAATTTGACAAAAATAAAAAATTACCTGCGATTCCTCCTAAATTAGGAATGGCCGTTCCCACAACAGCAGGCCAATTAATTTGCACAGGCATCTTAAAATGCACCTGTAGTACTGAACTGAGGAACTAAATTGCTAAATGGTTTATTTTTAGTAGAATTTATCAGCCAACCGAACAATTCACCTAAAGTAGAAAAAGACCTTGAAGATGCATGTTGATAAAATTATAAACTGATGACTAGGATAACACTCGTAATTTTTATGAATGTTAAACTTTAAATGTGCACTATGGACTAGGATCGATTGAATGGATTTAATGAGGATGAAAGGTTTTTCATGTCATTTCATTTATTTATTTGTTACAAGCAATGATTATTGCTAATTACAGATGCCAAACTAAAAAATAAAACAGTACATTAAAAACAATACAAAAATACAGTAAGAATATACCCTAATATCACTTCTAAGATACCAAGGCAAATTGCTGTTTATAGAACCTATTAGTAATTTTAATATTATTGAACCGATTTAACAATATTTAATAAATATTATATCAGAGCCATATTTATTGAATAAGGAACACATTTTATACATATGTGAAGCATTAAAACTGCTAATGTGAGGCAAATCCAGATAGAAACTATTTCTTGATATACCTAGTGCCTCCAGGTTCAAATAAAATCCTGGGGTAACCCACCTCATTTTTTTATTAATTTAAAACAAAAAAGTTACATGGTTTTTTATCCTTATGTTTACCTGTTTTTGGGTGGTAACCAAACATCTTAAAATATAAATTTTAGGAAGCTTTCTTGGTATATGTTCACAACAGTTAACCCGAGTAGGTATCACATTATGGAGACCAAATAATAGAGCCATAATCTATTTTTGGTTAAACAGGACTTTTAAACAACTCAACACATACACTTTGGTTAAAATTCTTAGTGCTCCTTTAACTTGGGTACCAATATGATCAGCAAAGGTTAAATCAGCATCAAATATTACACCCAGATCTTTCTAGCTTAAAGGTAGCACATAGAGGTAACCCATTATGACAGTATATGTTTGGTTTTTAAAAAGTATAGGCATTTAATTTTGCAAGGAGAACATTTACAAGACAGCACAAAATAATCCTCTAGCAATAATCAATTAAAGAGATCATATATTTATAATGCAAAGAAAATGTTGAAACCCTTTACTTGTGAAACTTAAAAGATTGTATAACAAATAACCTTCAGATATAACCTTTACATTTTTTTTGTTTTCTAATTTTGATTTAGTTTTCTTTAGACTTATTTTAAATACAGCTTTTTTAATGACATTTATTTGATCATATATATTAAAGTTGAGTTTAAAGGGTAACTAAAATAGTTTCGGTCATCCTCCACTAAATTTATTTGAAAAACCAGTTATCCTACATGTTTCGGACATATAAGATGTCCATCATCAGGGATCTATAAAGAACCAAGAAAACTTATAAGCCAAAGATTAAAAGTGTTGAAATAATAATCTTTAATAAAAATAATAATCTTTAGCTTATAAGTTTCCTCGGTTCTTTATAGATCCCTGATGATGGACATCTTATATGTCCGAAACATGTAGGATAACTGGTTTTTCGAATAAATTTAGTGGAGGATGACCGAAACTATTTTAGTTACCCTTTGACATATTAACTCCACTGCAAGTATGGACTACTTCTTCAAAGTTGAGTTTACCGTCCAAAAATTTCTATATAAGGTTAATTTACTTGAGAATCGAGGAGAGTTTAATCAATTGACAGCAAATAAATGGGTTATGTTTAGAAATAGAATTAGTAACATATTATTTATATTAAACATTTTAGAGTAAATAAAATGTTGAATATTCTACAATTCTCCAGGCCAGAGCTATATGCATTGTTTTGAGTTCTTATGTAAAATCAAATTATTAATTTGTTTTTCTTAGAAATATATACTTGTTTTCAATAAAAAAAATATAGGTAGAAAAAGCTATTTTTGGTGAAATTGTTTAAAAAAAGAAGATTAACTTCTTTAAATAACAACCCTGATTGACATAAAGCCAAGAGATTTACCAGATTTCTTTTTAGATTTTATATTTATGTTCTCAATTATGGTTACCTTCAAAGAGTATTTAAAGCAAATGGCTTATTATCTGTGAATCTCACCTAATATTGTAAATAAAACGATTTTTTATTAGTAAAAACGAATTAGTAAACAGACACCTTATTTCGTTAAGCTTAGTCCAGACCGGACGATAATCGTCGGCAACAAAGCGATTCTCGATGTTGTTATTGTGGCGGCAACTTTGCAACATCGGACAAAGCGACGACGGCATAAACATCAAAGAATGTTGGCTGTTGCGTGTTTTCCGCCTTAAATGGGTAACATCGGCCAGTGTGGACCGTATGGATATAAATGGAAGGGGTTTCTGTAAGCTGTGCAATGTTTTATAATTGGGTATTTTTAATTTATTATTCACAAACTTATCGTGAAAATCCGTACTATTGAACACACCACCATCTGAAATTCTACCTTGGCAGCCTACATCGGCATACCTGATCTTATAGTCTGCATCTGCTATAGCCATTAAAACAATACTATATGTTCCATGGTAGTTATAGTAGATACTGCCACTATTTTCTGGTGCTTCAATTTGTACGTGCTTCCCATCAATCGCTCCCAAACAATGTGGGAGCGATTGATGGGATCGCTCCCACATTGCGATAAATGAAATGACATGAAAAACCTTTCATCCTCATTAAATCCATTCAATCGATCCTAGTCATCCAATCTAAATTACAAGTGTTATCATAGTCATCAGTTTATAATTTTATCAACATGCATCTTCAAGGTCTTTTTCTACTTTAGGTGAATTGTGATAAATACGTTCATTGATGGTTGGTATAATTTTCGAGGCCAAGTTATACTAACTCGAGTTAGCTGAAGCAGACGATACTGCTGACAGGAGTAGTATTGAAACCTAGGAGAACTACTTGCATTAATAACATTTTCTGGTGGTTGAGCTTTGTAGGACGTGTTTTCGTTAAGGAGGACTTGTTGTATTTGTAACTGTATATTGAGCATCCTTTCTTGTTTCACGTTTTTGAAATTAGGTAGTAAGCTGATTAAGAAGTGGTAGTCATAATTTGTATGTATTTCAATTTTCACTTTTCTTTGTTTAAAAAAGTTTAGTTTTTCTTCTTCTATAGCTCTTATTCTTTTCTGGACATCATTTCGACCTTTTGTAGGTTTGTTTGGCAGAGGTTTGTGTGATGATTCCTGCTGTTGGTTGGTAGCACTAGTATATGGCAAGCCTCTACCACGTCGTTTAGATGGTCATCAACGGTATTTTATTGTGTTTTGGGATATTCTGTTTCACCACCTAATTCTTCATTCGATTTTTCGCTTATTGCTAATACTGGGTTATGTAGGTAGTGAAACATTTCCTGAAGTAACCCTCTTGGTGTCATTTGATCTGCTAAAAAATACGAGCTCTCAAAGTTTGGCCAAGAAGAACCACTTTTTCCCCTCCTGTCGCACCGGACTGTTTGATTTTAAAAGTTCTTTGAAATTCTCTTATAAAAGTAGGTCGTAACACTTTCCATTTGTATATTTAAATAAAGTAATAAACATTTAAGAACTGCAGTGATTTATACTATATATGAACATTTATATTACTAGATGTATTCCATTTTTACATTTTCTTTCAGATTTCTGTCAGAACTGGACTTGGATTTTGCTCCTTAGCCTATTCATTTAGAATGTCACAATAAGAAATATCATATATAAAATTTGTACAGCTATATGGAAAAAATTGCAGTCTCAGCATTTGCCTCAGCCTACAAAGGATTTGCTATTGAACAGTTCTATAACATTTTATGGCGAGTGGAATTTTCCTAATTGTGTTAGTTCCATTGAGTATATAAATGTATATATAATTACAATCGGTTCTTTTTCATAGTACTACAGGCTGTAGTTGACGCAAATTATAAAATACTTTGCATTGATGTGGGTGGATATGGCAAGCAAAGCGATGGCGTAACATTCGCTTCTGCCACATTATACGAGCAACTAGAACGAGCACATTTTTTTCCAGGAGGGAAAAAACTTCCCAATTCCGAAATAATCCTTACACACGTTTTACTAGGTGAGATGATACATACCCTCTAAAATCTTATTTAATGAAACTATATTTTAAACGCGTAGAAGAAATATTTAATTACAGAGTGTTACGGAGTCGAAGAGCTGTAAAGCGTTCATTTCGATTAAGGGCAGCAAAGTGGAGGCTTCTTAACAAACCTATAGATGTCATCCTGATAAGGTTGATCTATTAGTCAAATGTATTTGCATATTACATAATAATAAACTCGAAAAATTCATCCATTATCCCAAAGATGCTGGTCATACACTTTTATAAAAGGTAAAAAACACGAAATCTACAGCATCACAAATACATTTAATAAAATTACGAAGGTTACATGTTTCGCTCGACTAGAGCATCATCAGACTGATCTGATTGTCTGGTCTAAGTCAAAGATCTTCTCAGGGGGAAACTTGATTCACTCTTGGTGGAAAATCTACTTTTGCTCCTTTCTACTGTGTTAGATCAATTTTTTTTTCCAATTTAACCGTTTTTTCAAACAAAAAGAAGGACTAGCAATGGGCTCTTGTTTATCGCCATCGTCATCGTGATGCTGTAGATTTCGTGTTTTTTACCTTTTATAAAAATTACATAATATTGTTTTAGACAAAAAGAAAATGTCAATCAGTCCAATGTATTGCAACTCGAGCTTTCAAATTCATAGAGTAAGGACAATTTTACATCACAAGTAAACGACAGATCTGCCAATAAAAAATACGATGTACGAGATACATTTAAACATTATTTTAACACTAAAATCGGTGCAATACAAAGCAGTATATTAATACATAATATATGTATACTTTTAATTAAATAAAATGCAAAATTTATTTATTGTAGTTAACATTTAAATCTGTTGCAACCTCGTCCTATAATTTTCATGATTGTGGTATCCCTTGCTCTATCATTATCCATAATACTTTGTTTTCTAGCAAAATGACCAAGAACAGGCCAGCCCCAAAAAACCGCGCCATTAACTCGAACTACCTGCGATTTTGCGACTTTAATAATTCGCGCTTAATCGTCTGCACTATAACCGTATCCTTAGGTTTAGAGACGGTCGAAAATCAAAGTCACTATGGTCGCATATCTGCTTATGTCACTTAATAATTAAAATAAAAGCCAGGTCCACGACAAAATATATATTAAAAGAAACTTAACATTCAGTTTAATGAATTTTTTTTTCTTGTAAGACAGCAGTGAAATGGCGTCATTGCTTTGAATTGTTTAACTTAGCGCCATCTCCACGTAAATATATGTAGAATTCAAATAAGGACTCTGTAACAGTCAGTCAATAAAATGCTTTATGAAGCGATCACAGATGGCGTAATTCATAAAAAAGACGTTATTTATGTAAGGGTTTTAATGAATTAAAACTAACATTATTTTTATTCATGTCTATAACCGCAATCGCTACTGTCATAAAAACAACCGTCAGGATGATTTTTCAAGAACCAACAAGGTTTATCTTTATACTTTTCGGTTTCCTTTATGCAACAAGGCTTCTGCAAACTAATTATTCCATTCAGCACCTTAAAAATATACCGATGGTTCTTTAAAAGTGTTTGAAGGCCGCCGCACTCTTGTTTGAGCTGTTTTAAAGTGTTTGAGGGTATTTCCTTTATGAGTTCCGATATTCTGACTTGGGTTCCCTGGTTCCATTTGGTACCATCGGGTTTCTCTACATGACGCTCTTCTTGCAGGAGTTTTACGACGCAGATTTGCACTATTTCCTTTATAAGAGATCGTTCGAGTTTGGTGCAGTTCCGCACTTTCTCCGTATCGGATCTTTGTACGAAGTTTTCAGCAGTTTTCTGTTCGACCAGCTCAATAATCTCTTTTAAAATTTGCTGCTTATTCGGAGTAGTTTTTCTCGTAGTTTCTCTTCCCACCAAACAGGTCCGTTTCGTGGAAGGGATACGCAACTTATCGATCTCAGTGAAGAACCCGCATTTTTCGGAAACTTCTTCGATGTAGTCCAGATAGTCCGCATAGGCGCTCACCGACGTATTTCTCCGAATGAACTTTTGCCCGTTGAAGTCGTAAGGGCAACAAGGAAGAACGAAAAAATTCGAATTACTTTTTAGGGCCAACACTGGGATCCAGGGGGTTAATTCGTCGGAATGGTTGCCCAGGATCCAACTGGTATCTGGAAAGGTTGAATTAGGGCCTATTGTACCCACCTAAAAATAGAATATTATCTTAGAAAACTAGAGAACACAGATGAGGTTTCCAAAATAAGGATTAAGCCAGAAATGTTCCTAAAATTGAATATTTTACAACCGATTGGACAAATTCTTATTTTTTACGTAATATTCATGAATTATAAAGTAATTTCCATAATTAATTAAATTTTGTTGGTTGCTATTTAATGATTTTTAATTGATTCAAATAATTTGTTGTTTTTTTTTTTAAATCTATAAAATGTTAGTTAATATCCATGAATTAACAGATTGAAATTGATGGTCAAATGATTTTATAGCTTTTAGCAGTTTTCAAGTGATTTACAGTTGATTCCCATATTCCTTACAATTGACTACGTTTACAATTGATTAAAAAATCTTCATATGTTCACTTATTCTACATCGGTAAAACTTGTCACGCTAAAATGATGTTTACGTACGTTACTGGATAAATTACGTAAGAAAAACACAATTAAAAAAATACACAAAAAATATGCAGATGATCCAGATTTTAAAAGAAAATTGGGACATTAATATATTTAACCGGAAAACTTAGTATTCTACCCATTTGTTGACCGATATCTCCTTCTCAGTCTGAGATATGACAAAATGATAGTTTTCTCATGTCAAATAATGTATATTATATAGGATAGCCTCCTTATAACACAGAAACATGCTAGGAACGTGCCAAAAACATTCGTTTGCGACAATAGAAACATGCCAGCAATGACCCAATTTCTTAACAAATGTACCAGAAAAGTCTCTGGCAGTTGTTCAACGTCTGAATGTTTCTGCGACATTTTGGAATGTCATTTCTGATACTACTTGCTGTGGAAATGTTTCATTTAAAACATTTACAGCAATATTTTCGATTAAGGTCTTACTAACATAAAAATCGATATTTAGTTGATACCATTAAATATATTTTATAATGTAACACTTAAATATATTTTTCATTATAAAACTCGAGTATAAGAAAGTGTTCCTGCAGAAGGAAATGGCGCATTTTAAGCCCCTAGAACTACTTTCATTCAAAATTAAACAACAGGCAATTGAAATCTATTACTATATCTAATCTATACTCCATTGAAATCTATATTTAATACTTCTATTCTATATTCTTCTGACATTAAACCGTATCAACAGTATTAGAACAGGTTTGCACCACCTTGAAACATTCACTTGAAAACGGTCACTGCAGCCAGTGCTGCCTACGTAAATATCGTGTTTTTTGGTTTCTCACTAATAATTAAATGATAACTATGTCATTTCGATGGCGGTTAATTTAAATACATAATTTCAGGATAGATGATATAACTTATAGCTATTTTACTATTTAAGCAATTATGGTTTTTTTGACGAAGAAAGATTAATGCTGACCGTGAGGTAAGTAAAAAAAAAGTTTACAAAAAAATCTAATGAAATTCTGAATAATATAGTTAATATCTCAATACAGTGGTTATTACTTATGATCTACTCTAACATGTTTGTAGGAGTAACCTTAGAGGAGGGCAAAGCTGAATCATTTTTTTCCAGTTCTTTTATTAATATTCGTTGCATATTGTGTCCTAAACTGCAGTTTATTTAATGCTGGGAGTTGTTTCATAAACGGTAATAAAGACATGAACCAGCATAATGTCATCATCGTCCTCGTTGATTTGTTCCTTACGCAAAAAGTTTATTTTCTCTCTTTCAATTTCAAGGAAAGCCTCATGAAATTCTTCGCCAACTTTTTTTTCTTACAAGAGCGATTTTGTGTTACTGGAGCTGCGCGCTTTGGAGGCATGAATTTGGAGGCGTCTGCTGAAGAATAGAACTAGAGGGCATCTGTTGGAGAATGATGCAGTCTTGTGTGTCTAGCCCAGATGTGGCAATCATAGTCCCTGGTTGCAGAGTGATGTGATCATTGCTTTCCGTGCATGCTGTTTCTGCTGTAGCACTGCTGTCCTCTGCCATAGACATCCACGACTCAAGCTCACTAATTTCTTCAACAATTATATTATGTTCACCTATGTTTTGTGATTCGTCATCCATAGTTGCAGATTCCAATAGATAGATATTTAAATATCAAACGTTTTAAATATTTGTATGTTTTGTTAACATTCTAGTATGATATAACTTATAGCTATTTTACTATTTAAGCAATGATGGTTTTTTTGAATGAAAAAAGGATGATATGATTAAAATTTATTAGAAATGTAGTGTGAATTAATGAAAGCAGCTTTTTAGCAGAAATTATTATTATTTTAAAAAATTGATCTTTTAATTTTAATGTTTTTATAATATATTATAAATAAGTTTTTCTTTTCAGTATTTGAAGTCAGAATTTTGAAACAAATTTTAACATTTTCCGGATTTTCCGAGCATTCTTATATTATTCCAGGAATTTGGAATCAAATCCTGTTTTATTTCTGGATTTTAGGGTCATTTTCCCCGTCTCCCAAGTATTTTAAATCACTTTTCTGTTAATTTTAATGCTTTAAAATAGGGTTTCGTTTTTAATTTCAGAACTTAAATTTTTGAAGTAACTTTTAACAATTTCCACACATTTTGAGTATTTTCATATTATTTCAGACATTTGTAAATAAAATTTTATTTTATTCCAAGATTTTGAGGAAATTTTTCCCTATCTTGCATATTTTTGGATTGGCTTAAAGTTTTCCAGGTTACTGAAGTATTAAAATAAAGTTTTTTTTTATTCCAGGTTTTCCGAATTAGTTTTTCTATTTTCCAGACGCTTCAGGTGATTTTTTTATGACTTCCAGACATTTAACAGAATTCCGTAGGTTTTTCAAAAAACTGCATTAATTTTCTATATTATTTTAGACATTTGAAGGAAATTTTTACGCCTTCCAGGGATTTCAATAATTTTTCTGA
Source organism: Anthonomus grandis grandis (assembly GCF_022605725.1). Lineage (NCBI taxonomy): Eukaryota > Metazoa > Arthropoda > Insecta > Coleoptera > Curculionidae > Anthonomus > Anthonomus grandis. Next base: position 29,597,390 of record NC_065554.1, read on the forward strand.
AATTTTCCAGGAATTTTGCGTAATTTTCTGTCTTCCATTGTTAAATAAAATGGAAAATGACTTCAAATAATCAGGATGTAACTCTGAAGTAATATGTGCACCACGCTTGTCTAAAAACACCACGTAGCATAAAAAAAGTCATGTAGCAAATGTGTAAATTATTTTAAAAGCGGATAAGAAATAAAGTCACAGTTTAATTTTTTATTACAGCTAAAACTTCATACCGTGCAAAAATCTATTAGTAAAATGTTTCTGGAACATCATAACATGACAATCATACCAGCAATGTTTTACAAAAATCATCGCTAGACTGTACCCTAAATAACCAAAACAGTGGATCATAAATACGATGTTTCTGGCATGTCCTGTGTTACCTGGGACCCCATTTAACCAAAACATTGATAGAGCTACCCTAGAACCTACCTCTAACTTCGTAGTTGGTGGATAAATGTCCCAAATAGGTCGTCTTCTGACGTCAACTCCATAACCTTCATAACCCTCCTGATTCAATAAATACACCAAAAGGCCATTACCGCACCCACAATCGATAAACCTGACATCCCGATCCTCCTTCCATAAACAAATCAAATAGCTCGCTATCGCTATATCTTCGAAGACGTACTTTTGGGGGTCTGTACCAGACTTTATAGGCCATTTCTAAATATGAAATAAATGACCTTTTATACGAAATGTATCCATTAAAACAGAGTTCATTGATAAAAGAACATTTGAAGCTTTATTTGGTAATCTAATCAGTCATTGTTGCACTAAGGAAACTATTCTACTAGACTTTGACTAAGAGTAAGCAAAATTCTCTATAGAACTAATCTCCTCCTTAACAACCTCATTTCCAACTTACCTTAACAAGATCAGTTCCATAAAGCTCCTTTAGCCTGTTATAAGTCAAACAATATTCGTCAGCCTTAACAAGTGATAAACTTGGCACGATTCTCTTATTATCGCAATCGTCACTGTCCACCCATTTCAATAATTTCGTGAATAACTTGTCTGCCAACCACTCTGCTTGTGCCGTATCAGCGTCCTCAAATGACCCCACGTTTATTTTTAAAATTCCATGTTCTGCTAATTCTATCTGATAAGGGTATGGGGGTGCAATAAAGTGTTTCTCCGTATCAGAAACCGCTAGACAAGTGACTTTACATCTCTCCTTGTCTAATAACACAATTTCCATAGCTTTTGGGTGATTCCTTGCTCGTGGATATAAAACCCTTAAGGAAATAAACTGGCCATTTCTCACCACCTTAAACTGATCCATAGTGGTATGAGTGAGCTTAAGGGTTTGATCATAAGGCTCCAATAAAGATTTCAAAAATTCCTCGGTAATTGTTTCTACACTTGAAAGCCTCCTCAGGTGATATAGTAAGGATGGTCTATTAAGCCGCTCAAGTAAGTTGGGTTTAAAGCAAACCTCACAAAGTAAAGCCTGTGATACAGCGGTGATTTTGCGATTCACTAAGTTGGGTCTGTTGTGATAGAGAAGGACCGCATCCCAGAATTTATCTTGGGGGATGGGTGTGGAACTTGTTGCTAAGGGTATTTGGAACATGTTATTGTTTCAGGTACTAAAAAAATAAATATATTAGTAAAGTAGTTCGTTTATATATTACAGGTGCTCAAAATCAACTTTCAAAAGTAGCAAATGTTTAAAATTATCTCTAAGAGAATTTTAGTACAGTACCTCAATAGCACGGATCATTCAGGGAAAATGCTCGAATATGCCAAACATTAATTAGAAATATTCATAAAATGTTTGGTATTTACAAGCAATGTTTTAGTGCTCTTAATGCATTTTTTAGAAAAAACACATTCGAAGGAGGGAGTTCCTGAAAAGGGGGTTTCCTGAAACACAAACGAGGGAGTTCCTGATGGTAAAAATGTAAATGTGGGATAAGGATTTGGGTAATTACAAGCAATAATAGGCTCTATAGCAACTCTTTAAATGAGCATGATAATAAATTATTTAATTGCCAATTATTACAACCTCAAAAACTTCCTTAAAGAGTATTTTGTCAACTAAGAGCCCCAAGGACAATTTAGGTTGATGATGCAAAACTATTAATAAAATGGAAGCTGTAATTCTCATTGCTTACCTTTTTTAAAATCCAATCACAATCTTCGTAAGATCTCTGGATTATCTGCTTAACTCTTTCTTTATCTGGTTCACTAATGTGCTGAATAAATCCCTAAAATATTAAATAATGGTGGAATAAAGAAATCTTGTAGATAGAAAAATTAGTTCTAGAAGTATTTGATGGTTTTAATTATTGTCTGCTTATCAAACCAACTGCATATGGTTTTGTTAGTTATTGTGTAAACATAATTATATTAATGTATTATTTCTTTGGCTGAGCAAAGTATGCAGTTAGTAGTTATTAGGTTAAGACTATTTGACTTAATTTTAATGCTTGGGTTTGTAAAAATTGTATAATGGACTCGATCTGTGAATAAATAAAATAAAATAAATAAATACATTTTGAGTCATGGATTTAAAGTGAAAATGGATTTAAAGTCACCAAACCTTGAGCCTAGGAAATTCTAATGAAACTGAAGTTTTGGGAATTTCCTTATTGCATTTTAAGAGTCTTATTAAGAATTTATAGGAGTGTGAAGTACATTTGATCATTGTATCTTGTTTTTTTGTAGCTAATTTTGCAATGCCAATTGTTTACATTTAGAGAGATTATTAATACTGTGTGTAAAATAGTTTAATTATTCTTGTTATTAAGATTAGGTCTGATAATTAATAATTAGTTGTTAGGTAGTTTTTAGTTTTTTCAGAAATATTTATATTTTTTGTAATGGGGTTGATCTCGATGATGATGAAAACTCCCCCTTGCAAAACAAAGAAAGCTGTGAGTTCCTTGGTATTACCATTGATGGTCGCCTTCGCTTCGAAGATCATATCCTAAATCTTGCATCAAAATTATCCTCTGGATGCTTTGCAGTAAGAATGGCAGGGCATGAGCTGGGAGGGGTAGTTGCACGTTCTGTGTACTTTTCTCTTATTGAGTCCCACCTTCGTTATGGCTTGCCTTTTTGGGGTTTAAGCAACAAGGGATTATTAAACATAATTTTTGTGATTCAAAAAAAGGCAGTTAGATACCTATGTTCCGCTGGGTTAAGAGATTCTTGTAAACCTCTCTTTATATCTCAAAAAATCCTAACTCTTTTTTCTCTTTTTATCTTAGAAACAGCTACTCTTATTCATAAATGTCCTAAACCTCCCTCTAACACTGGTCATATGACTCGCCAGGTTAACGATTTTCCCTTACCAATCCCTACATCCTCCCTCACCAAGAACTCACTTATATACCTTAGCAAAAAAATTTACAACCATGTTCCTCTATGTATCAGACAAATTTTAGAAGTTAAGAGATTCAAAAAGGAATTAAAATCACTTTTATTATCCAGGGCATATTATAGCCTTGACGATTTTTTAATGATACCTTTTAACCTGCGCTCTGACATCATTTTAGTTTTGTTTCCTGTTAAATAATTTAATTTACTTCTTCTAAATTCTGTTTTATTGACAGCTTTACTTATTTTTTAATGAAATTTATCAAAAAGATGCTTTTTTTTTGTCAATCTGTTTTGTTATGATTAATTTTGGTAATGTGTGTAAATTTTATGGTAAAGTGTTTTAGATGTTTGAAATTTAAAGTGAATTTGGAATTTTTTAGTTTTTAGGATGCTTGTACACAAGATTTTGTTGTCTTACCTAATATACCACATTTTCTTTCTTTCTTTCTTTCTTGTGCCAATGTAGGATTCCATTTCAAAGACCTCAATAAGATTCTCAATAAACTCAAAAATGTCCTTTGTAGTACATTGTTTTCCTCTAAACCCAAATTAAAAGCTATTAAATATTTTATTTTATTCAGAGTAAGTATGAAGTTACTTTTTTGAAGAAAAGGAACAAAACTGGCTCAAGGTAAGATCCTTGAGGTACCCCAGAGATCACTTGAATTTCTCTTGCAGTTTAATTTGTTGCCTAGGGTTAATTTTAATGACATTATGACTGAAAAGCTCCTAGCGCAAATCATTACCCATGGCTGTTCTACAGCTTTAGGTTTTACCACCCCAAAATGACAAATTTTTGTGATCAATTTTTTGCCCCACTAAGCCATGATTCTCTCTACCTTTTGGAATATTAGTTTGCTCACCTGCTTTACCATAAATCGGTAATGCTCTCTGGGCCCCTTGGGTAACTTTTCACACTGTCTCAATAGGTGTTTATACAGTTTAAGGGATTCATTTGGGGCACTTTTCGTACACAAGCCTCTAAATAAAGCAGAAAATCTTATTGTGAAGACCATGACTGTATTTTTGAGGTTAGGTTTAGATTGCGAATTTGACAGTTCTTCTCCTGTCAAACTTCTGTCAATTTGAATTATGCTTATATATGCCTAATAAATTCATAAGCAGTAAACTAAAGCTAATACATACAAACATATAAAAACATTTACGTGCATAGTCGTTTATATGTATAATGAAATTATGCTTATATAGATTAGATTGTGCCTATTGTATTAAACTGCGCTAGATGTCACCAGTGATGCCGTTTGTTGTTATTGGTCACTGACAGTATAAAATAGATACCAAATAAGGAAATGTGACAACGATGTGGGAGTGGGGGGACTCCCGAGGGCATTGACGTTTGTGGCACAGGTTGTCAATGCTGTCCCAGGTTGTTTTTTTTTTAAATACCGTCCTACCGTGAAAAATACGAAAATAGTGAGTGACTTTTCCGACGTGTGGTGAAAAATGTGAAATTTTCGTGCTTTCCCGTCCTTTCCCCCTTTAAAAAAAAAAGGAGAAAAAAAAGACTCATGCATTTTCCGTCGTTTTTCGTTGTGTTCATTTCGTTGTGATAAAATGGCTTTGGTGACGATCCAGCGAAGCCCGAGTTCCAGCAGTTCGCCTAGTCAGGTATGATTTATAATAAATTGATCGGATTCCTCAGTTTTTTTATTTTGTGGGAAGTTTCAGTGGTTGAGTCACATTCCTCTGCTGGCCCCTTATGATTGTAGGTATTTACATGTTTAAACATTGAGGAACAAAAAATTTATATCTAAAAAAAAACGATTTAAAACCTTATCGATTTGTGGTTCAGGTATCACAAAGCAATAATATTTTGGTAATATTTCTATTTACCCAATGATAAGGTTGATCTCTTTGTTTACTTTTACTCTGACTAATTTATTTGAGTTTTATCTTAGGGGTCTTTTCTTAATCAGGGGCTTATAGTATTTAGTCATAAAAACTTTATAAATTTAATTATTATTCATAGACCTTTCTTTAGTCTATAATGGTTTATTTTTGTCTTTTTTTCCTTAAATGCCCTTCAGGCAAGTATTGATTATTGCCCTGTTCACTATTAGGGGTATAGGAATGCGGTTGCGGTATCGATAGTTGAAAAATGAACAAAATTTGTAGATTTTTTTTCAATTTTTCTCGATTTTTTTGGTTAGGTCTTAAATATTTCAAGAAAAAGAAGGTTTATTGGCAGCATATTCAACTGCGCTGTTGCCGTTATTGTCAAAAGTCTATCATATTCAAGAATTTGAGAGCAACTGTGTAATATTTTTAATTATACAGGCCCTGTACATTCTTGTTATTTTTCAGATGATATCCATAATTTTTCAATAAAATAAAAACACTTATTGAACCAAGAATCTTCGCAGGTTTGCAGCAAAGTGTATCATGATTTCCTTGTAAGACTTTAAGAGTTACCTCATGAATTTCCCTAGAAAACAATAATGTTTATAAACAGCAAATTTAACCGTGGCATTGTCCTCTAAATTTTTTATGTTGTAGGTATCCATAATTTGCCAAGATAATAACATTTATAGACAGCATATTAAACCGCTAAACTTCCAAAGTGTTTCGTCATTTCCTTGTATTCTCATGAATTTCGCCAGAATGAATAATTAAATGTAACGTCTAGGTTATATCTATATTTTTGAATTAGATAACAATATTTGTAGACAGCATATTAAACCGCAAAACTGCAATTTTTCAGCAATGTGTATCGTGATTTTCTTTATGTGTTTCCCATGACAAAAAAAATTCTTGTACACAGCAAATTGGTCCGCGTCTTGCCATTATTGCCGAAAGGTCAAAAATTAAAATCAGGAGCCTAAAGAGTCATAAAAACATATAAATTTATTTATCAATTTATGTATATTTAATTATAATAAGTCTGAGTCTCAAAATATCTTTTTATATGTATTAATCAGGTAACATGTTTCGCTAATAAAGCATCATCAGACGTACAATAAAGAGAAAAATACACGTAACTACAATAAAACCTTACACTAAAACAAAATCAAATATTAAAAATTATTTAAAATTACCTTATAGCTACATAGATATGACCTGCTAAGTACTGACAAATAAAATTTAAATCTGAGAATACCCACATATTTTATAATAAAAACAATAACACGGCACAAAAATTCAACAAAAAATATAAAAAAGGAAAAACGTGACAGATGTAGTATTTGAACCCACGCTCTAAAGTCGATCTCAGTGAAACACCAGACCGTTAACCACACGGCCAGCCCTGCTTATGAATATTAGAGTCAAAGGCATATATGCGTATGGTGAGCAGAAACAAGAGGTTAGATAAGATTATTAAAGATAAGTCCTGGCTCAAAGGTGAAAACATTATTAACGCATGTCAAAATTCGACTCTTTGGCTTTGGTGATTTCCATTTTCTCTAAGAGATCCAACTTATAGTCGACAATTATCCTATATCCAACAATTAGTCGTTTTGAAAGCTATGGAAAAGTTGAAAGGCTTAAAAAATTTTGCAAGTTGTTGAGAAATGCCGCCGAAATAACTAAGGCATCTAAAATTATTATTGTAGGTGATGTCGTTCGGTGGGTGGACGATGTGATAGGACAGTTTATATTTATTATAAAATTTGTAATATAATTTGTTCAAGCTGTAAAGTGAGACATTATTGTTTACAGCAATTATTTTTATAATATTATGTTGTTTTTGAAAAGCGTCTTTGGACAGAGGTAATTTAAATAAACGGTAGAACATTGAAATTGATAAGGGGAATTGGAGTTAAATTGGAATATATTATCTGTTGCAGAAGGTTTGCGATATACTTCAAAAGAAATACTGTTATTATTTCGGTATAAAAGAAGATCTAAAAAGGGTAATTTTCCGTTTGTCTCTCTTTCCAGCGTAAAAGAGATCTGATTATGAAGGGAATTAATAAATGACAAGAAATCCAATAAATCATTCTCGTCACCAACCCACAACACGCACACATCGTCCACGTACCTTTTATAAGATCCTAAAAAGACTTTTCATGAAGTGACTCATGAAGACCTCGCTCAAAAATGGTGAAAGACAAGAACCCATGGCGAGACCAGATTTTTGCCTAAAGAATTGATCATTAAATTTAAAGAAAATCTGTTCCAAAATTAATGATAATCATAATAATCATAATCATAATCATAATTTTTATTGATGCCAGTAATATAAATTTTACACAAGTCAAAAAATACATAGGTAAAGTCAAAACAGACTACTTAACAGTACTAACACTAAGAACATTAAATTAAAATTCGACTATAACTAAAACAATAAATGATGTTATAAAAACACAGTAAAATCACCTTAAAATATGTGGTTAAAAAACTCCTCTAATGAATAAAAAGCATTCACTAATAAAACTTTTTTGATTTTTGTTTTAAAACTGTTTAGAGGTAAGTATTTTGTTTCAGAGGGAAGAGCATTAAATAATTTTATTCCCCAAAAGCCCGGTCCATCCCGACACCTTTCCAGACGGCAGTAAGGAGGTACAAAGTCAGTTCTATGGCGAGTATTATAGCCATGTATATCTTGGTGAGTAGTAAAAGACTGAGTACTACGTTTAACATACAGAAGGTTTTCCAAAATGTACACTGAGGGCAGGGTGAGAATGCCAAGTTGTTTAAAGGCTGCCTTGCAGTCCTCCCTATATGCAAGACCAGCTAGTACCCTTATCACCCTTCTCTGTATACCGAACACACGTTTGGTATCAGATGCATGTCCCCAGGCTAGAATACTATATGACAAGTGTGAATGGAAAACACCAAAGTATGCAGTTCTCAGAACTGCTGCTGAGACCCTATCACTGAGCCCTCTTATTAGATAGGCAGCTTTGTTTAGCTTTAAAGTCAGTTGGTTGATGTGATGACCCCAATGTAAACGTTGGTCTAGTGTGACTCCTAGGAATTTAGCTGTGTCAGGAGACTCCACCTGCCCAAGTTCCCTCATAGAGAAAATGATTTTAAGTGTCTTATCTGAGTTCATGAGAAGCCGATTGCTGCAGAACCAGCTTTCAACTCCTTCCCGCGCCACCAGGGATCCCTCCAGGGAAGCACCCAGAGTGTCAGCCCGAAAGGTGGATAAGATTATCTACTACCAGTTTTGGTAAAGGACTATTATTGTTTAGCAGGATCTCAACCAATGTTAAACAATCTGACGAGGGTATGCTAGGGAACAAGTTCTTTACATCTAAGGAAAGCAAAATGGCATTGTTTGGAACATCTATTTGCTTTAGATAATTGGCAAATTCAATTGAGTTTTTAATGGAGAATTCGTTCCGAAAACCAGTTACTTCTCTTAAAATATTGTTAAGCCAAGAGGATAATTTGTAGCAGGGAGAGTTTACGAAGGAAACTACTGGTCTTATATAGAAACATGTTACCTGATTAATACATATAAAAAGATATTTTGAGACTAAGACTTAGAGTTTTCATTTTTTCTATAGTCTAGGAAGTTAAATTAAAATTATATAAGTGCAAGCTCTGTATACAGTTTTTTTTTAAATACAGAGTGTATCCTGATTTTGTAGATCGCATATTAAACCGCGTTATTGCCAAAAAACCTATCATGGTCAGAAATTTAAAAGGATTGAGTTTAATATATTTATTTATAAATATACAGGGTGTTTGTCTAATTTTCTTATGTATATACTTGACTCAAGTTCTATGATGCGCAACACCGAGGTTCAGTGTGCTGCATACAAGCCAACAAATTTGCGATTGACAATAATCAAATTTATGAGGATTTTAGTAATATTGTCAAATTTTTTGGTTCATTTACTTTTCTCTTTCTTTTGCTCGTTCTGTATCACCTGGTTAATTGACAGGAAAAATGTAAAACTCAATGGCAAATGTGTTAAATTAAAAAAATGTTTTCTGGACAATATGACATTTTTCCCTTGATATCTGAGTAAGGAATATACGTATATATAATCAATAATAAAATAATAATCATTATGCACCAGACTGATAATAAATCTGATGTCATAGGATTTCATTCTCTCCTGATTTTCTTGTGTGATTCGTTATGGTTATGTAGTAAATATTCCAATAAAACAAGAAGCTTTATAGGCAGCATATTGAACCACAGTGTAGACATTATTGTCAAATATTCAGTCATGGGTGAACTTTTTACTGTATATAATAAATATTTTTTTTTAGGTTAGGTCTTAAATTTTCTAATAAAAAAAGAACAATTTTAGATAGCATATTGAACCGAGGCGTTGCCATTATAGTCAAAATATTTTGTCGTGGTTAGCAATAAAATAGAGGACAATCTGTATAATTTCCTTTAAATGTGTATGACGGGTAATTTTTTAGGTTATATAGTCGTAATTTTTTTCCAAAAAAACGAGAATGCTTATAGATAGCATATTCGATTGCTGTGTTTTTTAAATATTCAATTTTTATTCTTAATTACATTCTTTAACTTAATATGTAATACCTACTGCAATAAATAGTGATCTTTTACAGTAAAAAGAAGAGAAAATTCACTTAACATAAACAAAGATGTATACTAAACAATGCATAAAGTATTGGTATCAGAGACAATATTTTTCATGATATTGCAAGGTAGAGATTAAAAAATGATTTTTCTTGAGTTTCTGGTTTCTACAGGTCAATAATTAAAAGAAGTGAACGCTTATGATAGTGGAGTATGTAGAGCAATATTTTCATACTTAATGGATGAATTCTTAAATATTGATACATCAAGTTTGTATTAGTTTTGTATTATACGATTTTGGAGGGTTTGAATTTTGCTAAAATTAGTTGCACATGATATACTACACCCCACATAGGAATTAAATATTATGTCATTTAATTGACGAAAATGTGCATTTTAGCTTTATAACTAAGAGAATCGCTATATCTACTTTTATCTTGCTTTTAATGTACTCAATACGATGTTTTCAGTATAAGTTAAAATAGTTTTGCCCATTATTACTAAATATTGTGCCAGCACCAGGATTTCATCTTTTGAGGTTATGCCATGCATGAATTTCTCATCTTGAAACTTGGAAGGTTTATAATCAGCATATTGAACTGCGGTGTTGCGTATGAGTCAACAACAAATGGCTGATTGACATTTAGCAGGATTTTGGTCGAAACGTCAAAAGAAGGCGCCAAATTTTAATTAAAAAGCCCTTTCTGAACAATTTGACATTTTTCTCTCACCATCTATCGATTAACGAGGGCTTTATGCCCCGTGTGTATCGATAATAATGCCCAGCAACTAACCGAATCATAAGAAACAGAGACCCACAACAGCTGTTTTCGCCGGGTTTGTGCCGTTGTTCTGCGTCCCTCGTTTCTTCAGTGAGAAACTCGACGTGCGAGGAGAACAAACCGCGTTTAGCGTGAATGCACCATTTAGCGTAAATCCCATTTTTTTTTTTTTTTTAATATTTTTGCCATAAAACTCCCTTATAGACAATGGGGTCAAAGTCAAGTGCGGTGGTGAATTAATTAATTTTTTTTTTTTTTGGGAAAAGTTAATTGAAGACTTTTATAATGTTGTACATTTTGCCACCCCTTAACCACTTGATTTGCTCAAATGGGAACGGTGGCTCCCAGAAGGTGGATAGCAACTCTGGGAGTTGGAAGAACGGTAATAATAATACGACGAGACCGCCTAAGGTGCGATTGAGGAATTTGCAAATTGTTCCTAGGAAGGATAATGTGAGTTTTTTTTTTTATCTTCAATACCAACCCTACCTTTAAGGGTCACATATTATACTTTAGTAAAGCCCTTTTCGATATATGTATAATTTAAAATTTATCTCCATTGATAGATTTAAAAAAATTAATATAGAAAAGTGAGAACCGTTTATTGGTTTAAAAATCTTGGTAGGGTATGTGTGGTTCTTTTCCTGAAAGCAAATATGTAGATCAAATGGATGAACGAATTAAGAAAACTTACTTAATGGATTAGCGATTTTTGTACTTAGTGCGCTACATAACGAAATGCTTTGTAGATTAATATGAACCCAGAGAAATCTACAAATCGACAAGTTTATACCAAGATATTATTGCCTCTTATACAAGTAGTGTTTAGAGCCAACTTAAAAAAGCGGATTTAAGCCAGGTAAAATTCGTTTAGCTCAAAAACTGCATACTGCATCCTGAGAGACTGATTACCCCAATTTTTTTGAGAATGGGTTATAGACTGATGAAGATGAAAGTAAATACATGTAAAAACTGTGGCATTTTTAACAGAAATAATAAAGGCATTTGGAGCCAAAACAATCCCCTACAATTTCGAGGGCGACTTAGCCTAAATGTTTGAGCAGGTATTTATAAAAATGTTGGATCCTTATTTTAACGTTTTTAGTGTCATCAAAGATGATGCTTCCTCACACAATACATAACGATAAGTTTCAAATTATCTTACAAATACAGTTATCTTAGGGAAAGGTTTGGTGACAGGTGGATTGGAATGAATGGTCCTGATGTAATATGGCCAGCAAGGTCTCCTGATTTGAATGGTTTAGATGCATTTTTATGCAGAACACTAAAAAATCGAGAACTTGCGGCATTTTATATGACATATCAGATACTTGACAGTCCGGTAGTCTCGAGGAGATAATTTTGTTTTTTTACCGCCATCTATATGTCGAGGAATAGAACCTTTTTCAGTGTTAGGTTATATTCAAAATTATTGACAGAATATATGTCAAAAACCAGGATTTTTTCATAAAGTTAACTTTAACACTGATACCCCATCTACCCAATGAAGTTAACTGTGACATGTGACGCTATTCCACAAATTAACTTCAAGTTATCTGTCAAAATAGTTTTATAATACTGGCCCTAAGTATACGAGAAATAAATGGCACGATGCGCAATATTCCTATAAGAAAGTGCAATTGTGTCTAATGGAGGGCCACTACTTTTCGGGAGTTTTCGCACGACCTCGGGACTCGGCGGACAAAAGTGTTTATAACTTTTTTTCTAATTAGGGTAAAGAAGTGACTTTTACCTTTTTATAATCTAGATATATGAGGCTACAACTCTATTATCTACAATTTTTCATTTGTTTTTTTTTGTTTAGGTGGGGGAAGCCTTAGAACTCAAAAAAAATTTTTTGTTCGATTTTTTTCCACGTGTTTCGATACAGGTCGCAACGGTTCTTTGAATTTTATGAAATTTAACAGGTCGATTAGACCTCATCTGTAGATCAGCTGTATACTTTTTGGTTATTCTCAGCAAATGGGAAGTATTTCTTTTTAACGCTCAAAGTTTTTTAACGCCCTTCTGACGATTTAACGATATCTTTCCGGAAATATTGACTCATAGAAGATGTGTGCGTCTCATCGCGAGCTACAATTTTTATTTAGGACTTTTTTTGAAAAAATGTTTTTTTTAGGAGAAAAATCGAAAAATCCACAAAAAAATTTTTTTTTAGTTTTTATTCTGTAAAATTTTTATGGTGCAAAATTTTAAGAAATTTCATTTGGATTATTTAAACGTGCACTCTTTCCGAATAAAACGGCGTATAAAGTTTAACGCTATCATTTATACAGGGTGAGCAGTGCTCAGTCAAAAATACCTTTTTTTCACACTTTTTTTTCCAACCCTAATAACTTTTTAGTGGCGCCACTTAGAGCCAAATGGTTTATGGGTGGTTTGTAGCGTGTATCAAGGAGAATATTTTGCAATTCTAACCGTACTTCTAAGTAAAACCGTTTTTGAGTTATGAATTTTTTAACATTTTTTGACTTTGGAAATTAATTGTGCGCACCCTGTATGTGATAGAAAAACCAAAACCAATCGAGCAGATGCGCCATTCATTTTACTATAACATACTAAAATTTAATTTTTTCACTATTTTTACAAGTACCCTAAAAGTAATTTTTTTTTCAAAAAAGTCCCAAGCACGCAAACTCGCTAAAAATCTACCTACACAAGTGCTACTATCGAGTCACCACAATCTTCTTTATCTCGAGTAAAGATGGCTGTGGAACCACCTATGGCCGACGTCTCCATGGCAACGAAAACGCCGAAAAAAGACCCTTTTTCTAATCGAAATTTAACTACTAAAACCGATCTGAATCGGTCCAGAATTGATGTTAAACTGTTCCTAAGGCTTTATACTATTTTTCCATGTACAAATCATAAGGTAAAAACCTTTGTTTATACCCGAAATCATCGTCTGAAAATGGTCGATTTTGACGTCTACGCGCGATTTTAATGTCGACTTTTATGGCGGTTTTGACAACATGGCGTCAACGTGGACGAATCGCCTCGGACTTGCTTCCTAATTTCATTGATAAAATGCTTAAAATAGCTCAGAACTTCTTGAAATTGGTACGGAATTATTCAAGAGACTCTGGAGAATCCGAATATGTGCATATCTTTTACCAAATCGGGTTCTTTTAGCCGTGATAATTCGGCAACGTTTTGACGTTTTAACATTTTCCGTGTATAATATTCATGCGACACAGTGGTTTATACAAGGCATTTTGTGAGACAAAAATTACAACACAGTGGGTCCTAATGATAAAAAAAAATTGTAATCGGAATTTAATGGGTATTATTATTTTATGTGGTATTTTTTTTTTGAAACTTTTTTGGTATTTGCCTGATTTGAATGAAATTTGGTATTTGGGTTTGGTTTAGGGTATAATTATAAATTTTTCGAAAATTTTTGAAATATTGGGTTTTAAGGTCACGTGACTATTAAAACTTTATTCCTATGGGTCTAATTTCAGTAAAACTTGGTATTTTTGCAAAGTGTTGAAATATTGTGACATATGTGTTTTTACGTCAAGTGCTGCAGTTATATTAAATATTAAAGCATACGGTTCCACCTCACATATTTCCCGACGCATACAGCCTACAGCGATTCAAGATAAATGCCCACAAATATCTTCGCGCAAGCACGACTCCAAGAGTGACAGTGGACTTTCCTCTTGTGCTTGTGTTTACCATAAAAAAAAAGAGCGGAGCTTTTATCACATCATGGTTCTGTGAATCATGATACCCCAAAAACCGTAGACTGAAAGCTTGTAAGACATATAACGCGGTGAGTAGCGTTGTCGGAGCAACTGCTCAACAATCTTCAATGGTTATTTCGACTTGAATTGTATTTAAAAAACTTTCTACTGATCAAAACTAAGGAAAATTTCTACTGATATATTAAGTTTTATAGATAGGCCCAGTAGAAATAATATATAATTTTCAGCAGTTAATATAGTGTTTTTTTTTTGTTGTTACTTACCAAGGCGTATTAAATCCAATGTAACATTTTTTTTGAGTAAACAGATTAATTTAGTCCCTTTTGAAATATTTGCAGGTGTTTCGAAAATAATAAGGGCGTAACCCTGAAGTAATTTGCATGCACTACTACGGTATTGCATTGCTACTATTTCAATCCATCTTGTATTTATAGCGAGTTACATGTATTGATAGCTTAAATATTGTCTTGACAGTACTTTAGTAGTATAAGCCTATAGTCTGATGTGCATATAGTGTTTTTTAGTTTTCTCCAAAAATGCCGGGTTTTAAAAATACATAATATTACCCGTGGTACATCATCAAAAAGTTTGTAAAGATTTTAGAAATCAAAAATCCAATATGGAGTCCATCAGAAAATACAAAGTGAATAATGGCTGACAAAAGACGAAACGTCGTATTAAAAGTCTAAAAACACCCTCACGTAGCACGAAAAAAGTAGCAAAGTCGAAGAAGAAATCAGCCCAGAAACAAATAAAATCGATTTTTCAAAATTTCGTTTTTTTTATTATCTTTAGAACTTTGTAACACTTATAGACTCTGAGATCCCCATATTGAGGGTCGAATTTGAAACACCCTGTATATGAGACACCTCATCAAAACTGTCTACTTTTACAGTGTACTTGAATCCATAAGCAATTAATAATATTCACTAGAGCCTGATTTACAGAGTCCTTATGGGAAGAAATTTAAGGGGTTTTCACACATACATTCAATGTAGATTGGACACCAGGCTTTCAGTTGTGAAAAATATATAAATAAACGTCTATTTATATCTAATATATTCACTCCCGATCTGGCATTTAAACGTGCAGAACATAAACTAAATTAGACAAATTTACATAAACAGTTAACGAACTGTATATGTAGGTATTACAAAATAATAAAATCGCCGCGTGTGTAATACATACATTTATATAAATCTCGCCCTCGTCTTTGTGTGTTTACATTAGCATAATCGTTCGCAATATATAGGATTTATTTTGTTCCACAATCCGAGATTAATATGTAATTTAATATTGCCGGGCAGGTGTGTGTGTATCCACCTAGATTTTCTCCGGTTTTTTTCCATTCATTTCTCTCAGTGGGAATAATTTATGGTAATTTATAAGGCGAGTCAAAAGACCCTAGAACCGGCACTTCTATTAACTTGACTAATTTTTTCAAATTTATATTTATTTACA
This sequence comes from Anthonomus grandis grandis, assembly GCF_022605725.1. Taxonomy (NCBI): domain Eukaryota; kingdom Metazoa; phylum Arthropoda; class Insecta; order Coleoptera; family Curculionidae; genus Anthonomus; species Anthonomus grandis. Next base: position 29,613,160 of record NC_065554.1, read on the forward strand.
AGAAATATAAAAATAATCGTGCAACGATTTTTTCAACGTCTTTCGTTTTACTTTTAAAACAGATGATGATGGTGTGACGAAAATATCTATACCCGTACATTTTGCAACTGAAACATAAAGTAAAGGTAAATGGGCCCGATACACACCGGACGCACCTGTTCACGGTGCTTCACGGTCATACCGTGCTCGCCATTTAGGTATTCCCATTATGGTGGAAAATTTACAATTCCACAGTGAAAAATAATGATAACGTTGCCCCGTGTTCCTTTGTGATTACGTCAAACGATTGCGAAATCGATTTTGTTCGATTACGGCACGGTATTAAAGTGAAATAACTCTTCGGAATAAAGATTGAATATGAGCGTATTACAGAGATAAACGGCAGCTCTTGAACCATGCAGCAAGAAAATCTTGATTCTGATGTCACAATTTAATGAATTGCCCTGTATATTCAAACATTTTCGAATTCTGCTTGGATTTCCTTGAAATTTGATGATGATTTGATTTGCCATACTTTGGTTGAACAGTTTTCAAGATATGGCTAATTGCAAATAGTCACTTTTTTGCCTTCCAGGGTCATACAGCCAACACTATTTAACATAGAGGAAAACATGGTAGGTTTTCACTTTTCGGTACTAATTTTTCAAGATGTATTTTCATTTTTGATCATCATTTCGACATTTTTTTTTAAATGAAATGCTTTTCCAATAAATGTATATTTTTTAAAATTTAATTCTCGAAACATAATAAACTCAAACTAGTGACATTTTTAGTAAACAAGACATGCTTCAAAATATGGTATTGATTTAAAGGAAACTGAATGGTTGACTTAGATAACTAAGATCATAAGATTACCACTAAGAAGATCTTTAAAATATGTCATCCAACAGCCTTTCCAGATAACTCGGTATTCTAACTTCTCTGGAAAAGTCCCTTGCGGTCCTCTGATTTACTCCATCTAAGCCAAGACTTTTATTTAATGATTTATCTTTCTTCCTCTTAAATAATCTCAAAGATATTAGGCAGGATTTCTCTACAGATTTTAGTAAAACTTATTCTTGATGCAATGATAAGTGTAATAGAGATTAAGCCTCTTAAGCACCGCATAGTAGCTCCATGTTATTGGTAATAGTTGGAAAGAAAGTAGAAGTACTCAAAAGAAAATAAATTCAAACTAGGGGTATTTATTGTAAGATGTTAACAAGACGTTCCTTAATAAATTGTAATGATTCCAAGGAAACTAAATGGTTGAATTAGATCCTAAGTTTACCACTAAGAAGGTCTTTAAAATATGTCATTTAACAGCCTTTTCAGATAATTCGGTATTCTAACTTCTCTGGAAAAGTCCCTTGTAGTCGTCTGATTTACTCCATCTAAGCCAAGACTTTTATTTAATTATTTATCTTTCTTCCTCTTAAATGATCTCAAAAATATTAGGCAGAATTTCTCTACAGATTTTAGAAAAACTTTTCCTTGATGCAATGATAAGTGTAATAGAGATTAAGCCTCTTAAGCACCGCATAGTAGCTCCATGTTATTGGTAATAGTTGGAAAGAAAGTAGAAGTACTCAAAAGAAAATAAATTCAAACTAGGGGAATTTATTGTAAGATGTTAACAAGACGTTCCTTAATAAATTGTATTGATTCCAAGGAAACTGAATGGTTGACTTAGATCATAACTCTACTACTAAGAAGATCTTTAAAATATGTCATCCAACAGTCTTTCCAGATAATTCGGTATTCTAGCTTCTCTGGAAAAGCCTTTTGCGCACATCTGATTTACCTCATCTAAGCTAATACTTTTATTTGATTATTTAACTTTCTTCCTCTTAAGTACTGAAGTCAAATTTTTCCTTGATGCAAGGGTAAATTTGTGACCGAAATTATATAATAACTGCAAATTACCCTGATTCAGTAATTTAATAAACTACATACGCGGCATCTCGTGATGCACTCATGCGCTCGTAATTTCGTCCTTCCTCGTTCCATTCGATCCTAAACCAGATTCGAGACATTTAGATTGGCATTTTGTCGTGAAGAAAACCTAACCTAATAATGTTTCCGCATTATAATACTGTACAAAAGGCGGCTGGATAAACGATGGGAACATTCTGAGAAAATACTTGTAATCTCCTTATAATAAGGCACTTAGTACATCTACGGTAAGGCGGCGTATTATGGTGGATCGTGGGGAATTTTAATGAAATTATGTTTGTTTGACCCATATTGATGGGGGTTTATTTGGATTTTTAAGAAAGTTTTATATTTTTTCTTTTTATTTTCTTTCCTAAGTGCTATCTGCCCTAAGGAGGTTGGCTATCATCATAATTATTCTCACTTTTGGTACTGCAGCAGTAAACAAATCAACGGAACTACATTTTCTCGGATTATTTAATGCGTCCACTTCCTCTGCTTCTTTTTCCTTGTATTTTTCAACCAGATATTGCAGCTTCCTTGTATTAATTGTGTTCAATTTCTCCTTTCCCTTTCTCACTCTCCTCAGCACCTCCTCATTTGTTACCATGTCCTCCAAACTTATTTTCTCATTCTGTTAAATATGGTTCTTGCTTGTGCAAATTTTGATTTAATTTCCTCAGTGTACAGGGTGTCCCAAATTCGAGGGTGACCACTGGAATCTCGGAAACCGTAAGAGCTACAGGGTCGGTTAGATGGAGGCAAAGTTGCGCAATTTGGAGCTTAATAAAATGACGTTTAAAAAATTTTAAAATTCCGGATACTTCCATAAAAAACCGAAATTTGTCAAAATTGTTTTTACCTTCTACCGACTTTATTTAAAGAGATATCGGAAAATTAAAAACAGTTTTTATTGCCACTTTTTATGTATTACAACATCACGTAAAAAAAAATTAATCCGACGTTTCGTTTTTTTTTTTCCGATCATCATCAACTTTATTTTTTCTTATGGGCTTGATGAGGATGCATTTTCATTGAATTGGTTTAAAAAAAAAAAACTATATCAAATACAGATTATTTTATAGCTTCAGTTTATATAAAATCAATTTATTTGGAAATCCCATTGATATATCTTTCTCTTTTGCACTCAAGGAGTTCTTATGGGAAGTACTAGAAGGAGTACTCGGACATGCAAGTGCGATACCTCATTTTAAAGGCAATTAAAAATACTTTTTAAAAATGAAAAAATCCAATATGGCGCCCATAAGAAAAAATAAAGTTGATGATGATCGGAAAAAAAACGAAACGTCGGATTAATTTTTTTTTTTACGTCATGTTGTAATACATAAAAAGTGGCAATAAAAACTGTTTTTAATTTTCCGATATCTCTTTAAATAAAGTCGGTAGAAGGTAAAAACGAGTTTGACAAATTTCGTTTTTTTTTTTGCGTAACTTCGGAAGTATCCGGAATTTTAAAATTTTTTAAACGTCATTTTATGAAGCTCCAAATTGCGCAATTTTGCCTCCATTTAACCGACCCTGTAGCTCTTACGGTTTCCGAGATGCCAATGGTCACACCCTCGAATTTGTGACACCCTGTACCTTCATTGACTGTTGTTCCTAAATATTTGTATTTCCTAACTTTCTCTACTAGTTTTTCCATCAATCCAGGTTTTCTCATTAGTGCTTAACCAAGGACATTAATAATATCAAATAATTGATTTTATCATTGTCTTAGTTAGCAAAAAAGAGTACCATAAGGATTTACAACTGTTAAAATCAAAATAAACCCATCGACATGGTACTCTGTATAGACTGTTATTGTATAGACTAAAACGATAAGTTTTGAGTTTATTTGCCAGAGAGTCTGGCCGCATTAAACGCATAAATCCGAAAGTGAAACGAGCGAAACGAGGAGGGTTTGAAAAAAATAAAGGAAATCAATGTCTGCCTGAAACCGAGGCACAAAGAGGGACGTTAACCCTTCTTAAATAACTTCATTATTAAGAATTGGCTCGGAGGAAAAATGTCGTAAATACCTTTTAATTTTCTTACTAATTACCGATGTAAACGAGAGTTGAGTGTCCGTGTTTACGCATTAATGAGTATGAATCACGGGATTATCTTTGAGAATTAGAAAATTATAAGTAAACGTAAACGTTACGAATTGTTATAATAAAAATAGGTGAAAAAGAGTATCAGGTCGATGGAACTTATTTAAATTTTAAATAGAGCAGACGTACTAAAACCGACAATAAAAATGCTTATATTTCATGGATTTTCATGATTTTTCTAGCGAAGTATAAGAAATGTTCAAGTGATCCACTAAAGTAAGAATAGGGTCAATCTAAGGCCAGAAGGAAAATTGTATAGTAATTTACCCAAGGGTACTGTTAAGGTTTACGTTAATTAAAACACCTGAATCGTTTTGACAGACAGAAAAAAAAAGTCACGTTGTTGTCAACGACTAACTAACGCCCTCATATAAGCCCTCCACTTTCTTTACACATTAAGTGCATTTCTTAAATAAAGAAGTGGTTCACTATGGACTTGTTTGTTTAATTCAACTATAAAAAAATACAGTCCACAATTAACCCTTGCTGTTCCCAGCAGCAGAGACACTACACAATTTGGTGATTCAGCAGCGGAGCAGCAACAAAACAGGTACTTCATTTTCTTTGATACCTTAACATGACTTAAAGTTAAATAAAAATGTTTCTAGTGCGATCAATATTCCAAGGAAGTCTTTACTAAAAGAACCATTTAACCAACCAATTTATCCAGTAGAAGGAAATATATAAAGCAATTTACCCAATAATGTTTGGTTTCCTTATACTCCCGAAAGATGAGTTACCAAAAGGACGATAAAAATGTTTATGGTTCATGGATTTTAATGATTTTTCGAGCAAAGTAAAAGAACGTTTCAAGGAATCTGCTAAAGTGAGAATCAAGTCAATCTATGGACTACAAGGAAAGTTATAGGGCAATTTACCCAAAACTACTTCATTTTCCCTGACATATTAGACATGACTTGGCAAAAATTAAATAAAAATGTGTCTAATGCGTGGATTTTCTCTATTCTTTTAACAAAAACTAAAAAACATTCCAAGGAACTTTTTAATAAAAAAATCATGCCAATCTATCCAGCAGAAGGAAAGATATAAAGCAAATTACCCAATAGTGCTTGGTTTCCTTATACACTCTAAAATTGACAAAATGACGATAAAAATGTTTCTAGTTCATGGATTTTCATAATTTTTCCAGTAAAGTAAAACAACATTCCAAGGAAATTTTTAATAAAAGAACCATGCCAATCTAACCAGCATAAAGAAAGATATAAGGCAATTTACTCAATAGTGCTTGGTGTCCCTATACACTTTAAACTTGATTTACCAAAACAGCTACAAAAATGGTTATAGTGCATGGATTTTCATGATTTTTCCAGCAAAGTAAAAGAACATTACAAAGAATCCCTTAAAGTAAGAATCAAGTTAATATGAGAACTACAAGGAAAGTTATAGACCAATTTACCCAATAGGGTACTTCAATTTTCTTGACACCTTGACATGCCTTGCCAAAAGTTAAATAAAAATGTTTTTAGTATGTGGATTTTCACTATTCTTTTAACAAAAGCTGACCAACATTCCAAGGAAATTTTTAATAAAAGAATCACGACAATCGAACCAGTAGAAGGAAAGATATAAAGCAATTTACCCAGCAGTGCTTGATTTTCCTATACACCCGAAACTTGACATACCAAAATAATGATAAAAATGTTTATGGTTCAGGGATTTTCTTGATTTTTCCAGCAAAGTAAAAGAACATTCCAAGTAATCTATTAAAGTAAGAATCAAGCCAATCTAAGGAGTAGAAGGAAAGTTATGGGACAATTTCTCAAGGGTACTTGATTTTTCCTGACATATTAGACACGACTTGCAAAAAATTAAATAAAAATGTGTCTAATGTGTGAATTTCCTTCATTCTCTTGACAAAAATTAAAAATCATTCCAAGGAAATTTTAAATGAAAGAACCATGCCAATCGAACCAGTAGAAGGAAAGATATAAAGCAATTTACCCAGCAGTGCTTGATTTTCCTATACATTCTAAATTTGACTTACCAAAACGGCGATAAAAATGCTTCTAGTTCATGGATTTTCATCGCTTTTTTAGTAAAGTAAAAGAACATTGCAAGGAATCTGTTAGAGTAAAAATCATGTTAATCTAAGGACTAAAAGAAAAATTTTAGGGCAATTTACTTAAGGCTACTTCATTTACTCTGACATGATTTGCAAAAAGTTAAATAAAATTGTTTCTAGTGCATGGATTTTCTTTATTTTTTTAACAAATGCTGACCAATATTCCATGCAAACTTTTAGTAGAAGAATCATGTCAATCTAACCAGTAGTAGGAAAGATATAAAGCAATTTACCCAGTAGTGCTTGGTTTCCCTATACACCCTAAATTTGACAAAACGGCGATAAAAATGTTTCAAGTTCATGAATTTTCATAATTTTTCCCGTAAAGTAAAACAGCATTCCAAGGAATCTGCTAAATTAAGGATCAAGTCAATCTAAGGACTATAAGGAAAATTATGGGGCAATTACTCAAGGGTACTTTATTTTTCCTGACATGACTTGCCGAAACTTAAATAAAATTGTTTCTAGTGCGTGGACTTTCTTCATTTTTTTACTAACAGTTGAAAAACATTTCAAAGAATATAAATCAATTTACTCAATAGTGCTTAATTTCCCTTATACATACCAAATACACGAAATCCGGTAGTGTATATCCCCTTTATACGACCAACGCGTAGGAGCCTAAAAGTGCAATTAGACCCACTCAATTCATAATTTGCATCGTTGATGTGCGACTAGTCGACGAGTAATTTCCAGGTCGCGGTGAGATGTGTCCATCTCATTTCTCTTATCGTCGCGCTTCCTTGTTTCTCGTCGGTGAAGAAATCCAACTTGGGCATGTTAAAACGCATGTAGGACTCGATATTTCCTTATTTGAATGTATAATTTCAATATGGATTATGTAAATATTAGATAAACGTTATTTACTTAGGAACGGGTTCAATGATATTAATGATATTTGTCCCCATATGTATTTCTAGCAAGAAGGAAGTGTTTAGAATGTAAGGGAATATTTTATTAAACGATGGTTCAATTGTAGTTCAACATTTACTCTTGTGCACGTGATAGATTATTTCGTCATATTTCTCTATTTCAGGATTGATCATCTTAAAAGCGTATTTTTATGATGTTAGTTTAATACAAATGAAAAGCATAATTTCATTACGATTGTCCATGATCCTTGGATCTGAGATAGCGATTTTCTATAAGTGAAAACACAGTGGTTTTTAACGATTTTACAGAGAATATCATGCTTTTTCTTCCATAAGAATATTCCCACTAGTTTTTGAGATATGGAACTTTAAAGTGAGTACTCACCTTGAAGATCAAAATTTTAGATACCAGTAATTAGAAAGGCTCATATTACCGAAATTTTCATTTAAACTGAATTAAACTATAAGGAACATTTTTTTGAGAATATTCTCGAGAATAACATGCCTTTTGTTCGATGAAAATATTCCCACTAGTTTTTGAGATATGGAACTTTAAAGTGAGTACTCATCTTGAAGATCAAAATTTTAGATACCACTAATTAGAAAGGCTCATATTACCGAAATTTTCATTTAAACTGAATTAAACTATAAGGAACATTTTTTTGAGAATATTCTCGAGAATAACATGCTTTTTGTTCCATAAGAATATTCCCACTAGTTTTTGAGATATGGGACTTTAAAGTGAGTATTCACCTTGAAGATCAAAATTTTAGGTACCACTAATTAGAAAGCCTCGTATTACCGAAATTTTCATTTAAACTGAATTAAACTATAAGGAACATTTTTTTGAGAATATTCTCGAGAATAACATGCTTTTTGTTCCATAAGAATATTCCCACTAGTTTTTGAGATATGGGACTTTAAAGTGAGTACTCACCTTGAAGATCAACATTTTAGATACCACTAATTAGAAAAACCCATATTATCGAAATTTTTATTTAAACTGAATTGAACTATAAGGAACATTTTTTTGAGAATATTCTTGAGAATAACATGCTTTTTGTTCCATAAGAATATTCCCACTAGTTTTTGAGATATGGGACTTTAAAGTGAGTACTCACCTTGAAGATCAACATTTTAGATACCACTAATTAGAAAAACCCATATTATCGAAATTTTTATTTAAACTGAATTGAACTATAAGGAACATTTTTTTGAGAATATTCTTGAGAATAACATGCTTTTTGTTTCATAAGAATATTCCCATTAGTTTTTGAGATATGGTACTTTAAAGTGAGTACTCACCTTGAAGATCAACATTTTAGATACCACTAATTAGAAAAACCCATATTATCGAAATTTTTATTTAAACTGAATTGAACTATAAGGAACATTTTTTTGAGAATATTCTTGAGAATAACATGCTTTTTGTTCCATAAGAATATTCCCACTAGTTTTTGAGATATGGGACTTTAAAGTGAGTACTTACCTTGAAGATCAACATTTTAGATACCACTAATTAGAAAAACCCATATTATCGAAATTTTTATTTAAACTGAATTGAACTATAAGGAACATTTTTTTGAGAATAATCCTGAGAATATCATGCTTTTTGTTCCATAAGAATATTCCCACTAGTTTTTGAGATATGGGACTTTAAAGTGAGTACTCACCTTGAAGATAAAAATTTTAGATACCACTAATTAGAAAAACCCATATTATCGAAATTTTTATTTAAACTGAATTGAACTATAAGGAACATTTTTTTGAGAATATTCTTGAGAATATCATGCTTTTTGTTCCATAAGAATATTCCCACTAGTTTTTGAGATATGGAACTTTAAAGTGAGTAATCACTTTGAAAATCAACATTTTAGATACCACTAATTAGAAAGGCTCATATTACCGAAATTTTCATTTAAACTGAATTAAACTATAAGGAACATTTTTTTGAGAATATTCCTGAGAATATCATGCTCTTTGGTTCATAAGAATATTCCCACTGGTTTTTGAGATATGGGACTTTAAAGTGAGTACTCACCTTGAAGATCAAAATTTTAGATACCACTAATTAGAAAAGCTCATATTACCGAAATTTTTATTTAAATTAAATTGAACTATAAGGAACATTTTTTTGAGAATATTCCTGAAAATATCATGCTTTTTGTTCCATGAGAATATTCCTACTAGTTTTTGAGATATGGAATTTTAAAGTGAGTGCTCACCTTGAAGATTAAAATTTTAGATACCACTAATTAGAAAGACCCATATTACCGAAATTCTTATTTAAATTGAATTGAACTATAAGGAACATTTTTTTGAGAATATTTCCAAGAATATCATGCTTTTTGTTTTACGAGAATATTCCTATTAGTGTTTGAGATATTGGACTTCTACTATTCGACTATATTAATTCTAGAGAATATTCTTTTAAATATCATGATTTTTATTTAATGAAAATATTCCTATTAGTTGACACATGCCTTTCCGATATTAGAACAAGACCAACATTCCTAAAATTCTTGCTTGAACCGTGAATAAGAAAATAATTTTATAGAATATTCACCTGATAATCATACTTTTCGTTTAGTAAGAATATTTCCAATTGATTTTCAAATATAGGACTTTAAAGTAAGTGGTCGCCTTGAAAATCACAGACGAATTTTAGACACTAAAGCATTTTTTGAGAATATCATCGTTTTTAAACATCACCACATAAAAAAGGTCGATATCTTTAAAAATGTTTGCTTAAACTCCCTTGAACCTTGAATACTATTTCTAAAGAATATTCTCCTGAATATCACGCATTTCGTTTAATGACAATATTGCCACTAGTTTTGAAGATATGGGGATGTGAAGTGAGTGGTCACCTTGAAGAACAGACATCACTGCCTATAAAGACTAATACTTCTAAAATGTTTGCTTAGATCCTGAATAGTATTTCTAGAGATTACGCTTCTAAATATCATGATTTTTGTTAAGTGAGAATATTCCACAAATAAAAAACCACTTTTCACAAAACCACTTAAAATCGTTGAAATGTAATATCATTTTTACATTCAACTTATGTCAAAATTGTTAACAATATTGGCACGTGATCTGCTCACAATAACACGAAATTGTTTAGCACATTCCTATAGCGAAAAAAGAAGAAAATATAGGTTAACGTTGCTGATGACAGTTTAACACACTAAATGTTGGACAGCTGGAAATGCATTAAACTGAAAACATGTCAAATTCCTTGACAAGTGACATCTTTTTTTACATATATTCATATTTACTTACAATGCAACAATTGCACATTATCCAAACACCATTATTCACTTTCTCATTCAGCGGTTTCTATATGCAAAAATAAAAAAAAAGCAGAAGACACCACAATGCGTCCGTTGAATAGACCAAAACAGAAGCTTAAAAAAAATGCACTTCTCGTTATGGCAAATCGAAGAAAAACCAGTAGCGACCGATCGTGATGTTGACCACAGTCGGCTTTCACCTGTTCTATGGAGGATCCATATCTCCTTTTATGGTGCGACGCGTTATCTAGGTGAACGAAACACGCTACGTTCGACTGAATTAAATTGAATGGAAAATGATCAAGATAAGATTGAAGGAATTTCAATAATATTTTGTGTATCAAACTACACAATTGACACTAGTTTTTGAGATACGGAACTTTAAAGTGAGTGGTCTCCTTGAACATCAGAGACGAATTTTAGACACCAAGTAGTGGTGTCTAAGAAAAGCTCATATTACCGAATTTTTTGTTTAAACTGAGCTACAAGGAACGTTTTGTTGAGAATATTTCTGAGAATACTATGCTTTTTGTTTCATGAAAATATTCCCATTAGTTTTTGAGATATTGAACTTTAAAGTGAGTGATCACCTCAAAGATCAGGGACGAATTTTAGACACCACTACTTAAAAAGACTTATATTAATAAAATTTCTATTTGAACCGAACTGAACTGATGAAAAACATTTTTTGAGAATATTCCTAAGAATATCATGCTTTTTGTTTCGTGAAAATATGCCTACTAGTTTTTAAAATACGGAACTTTAAAGTGAGTGGTCGCCTTGATGATTATAGATGAATTTTAGAGACCCCTACTTAGAAAAACCCATATTCCTAAAATTGATATTCAACTTATCTCGCTTATACAAAATTATGCTTCTGCTACGTTTTTATCATGTCCCAAGCAGATGATGTTGCATGTAATTTAAGGAATCTATGCATGGCGAAGTGATTGCTGCGGCATGCATTTTTATTAACTGCTAATAATTATTAATTAGCGAATAAATTGCGTCTAGTTTAAATGCGTCGCAGGAATTTTTAGTGCCGATTATGGGTTTTGCATAATCATCTGTTTAGATTTTTTCTTTGTATCTGTCAGCTTTAATTTAATCATTAAGATAATCATTGGGAAATGTACTTTTGTCGTTATTCCATATATTCCAAAAATTTAGTCTTTTATTTCAGCGTCAGAGTCAGCGCCATCTGGGTGAAGCAATCACACTTTTATTATTTGACAACTATCATAATGAATGTCATAATGACAGTTGTTCTTATAGGCAGCACAGCGAACCGCGGTATAGCCACTATTACGAATTCGGCAGGGTGGTTATTCTTGTGGATATTATTAATATTGTTGTAGTAAGGGGATATTTAAGCATGATATTCTTAGCAATATTTTTAAAAAATGTTCTTTATAGTTCAATTCAGTTTAAATAAAAATTTCGATAATATGGGTTTTTCTAATTAGTGGTATTTAAAATGTTGATCTTCAAGGTGAGTTCTCACTTTAAAGTTCCGTATCTCAAAAACTAGTGGGAATATTCTTATGGAACAAAAAGCATGATATTCTCAGGAATATTCTCAAAAAAATGTTCCTTATAGTTCAATTCAATTTTAATAAAAATTTCGGTGATATGGGTCTTTCTAATTAGTGGTATCTAAAATTTTGATCTTCAAGGTGGGTACTCACTTTAAAGTCTCATATCTCAAAAACTAGTGGGAATATTCTAATGGAACAAAGAGCATGATATTTTCAGGAATATTCTCAAAAAAATGTTCCTTATATTTCAATTCAATTTAAATAAGAATTTTGGTAATATGGGTCTTTCTAATTAGTGGTATCTAAAATTTTGATCTTCAAGGTGGGTACTCACTTTAAAGTCTGATATCTCAAAAACTAGTGGGAATATTCTAATGGAACAAAAAGCTTGATATTCTCAGGACTATTCTCAAAAAAATTTTCCTTATTGTTCAATTCAATTTCAATAAAAATTTCGGTGATATGGGTCTTTCTAATTAGTGGTATCTAAAATTTTAATCTTCAAGGTGGGTACTCACTTTAAAGTTCCATATCCCAAAAATTAGTGGGAATATTCTCATGAAACAAGAAGCATATTATATTTAGGAATATTCTCAAAAAATGTTCCTTATAGTTCAATTCAATTTAAATAAGAATTTTGATAATATAGGTCTTTCTAATTAGTGGTATCTAAAATTTTGATCTTCAAGGTGGGTACTCACTTTAAATTCTCATATCTCAAAAACTAGTGGGAATATTCTTATGGAACAAAAAGTATGATATTCTCAGGAATATTTTCAAAAAAATGTTCCTTATAGTTCAATTCAATTTTAATAAAAATTTCGGTGATATGGGTTTTTCTAATTAGTGGTATCTAAAATTTTGATCTTCAAGGTGGATACTCACTTTAAATTCTCATATCTCAACAACTAGTGGGAATATTCTTATGGAACAAAAAGCATGATATTCTCAGGAATATTCTCAAAAAAATGTTCCTTATAGTTCAATTCAATTTAAATAAAAATTTCGGTAATATGAGCCTTTCTAATTAGTGGTATTTAAAATTTTGTTCTTCAAAGTGACCACTCACTTTAAAGTCCCATATCTCAAAAGCTAGTGGGAATATTCTTATGGAATAAAAAGCATGATATTCTCAGGAATATTCTCAAAAAAATATTCCTTATAGTTCAATTCAATTTCAATAAGAATTTTGGTAATATGGGTCTTTCTAATTAGTGGTATCTAAAATTTTAATCTTCAAGGTGAGTACTCACTTTAAAATTCCATATCTCAAAAACTAGTGGGAAGATTCTTATGGAATAAAAAGCATGATATTCTCAGGAATATTCCTAAAAAATGTTATTTAAGGTTCAATTAACTTAAAACAAAAATTTCGACAATATAAGCCTTTTTACATAGTAGTACCTAAAATAATTTAACTCTGATCTTCAAGGTGACCACTCACTTTTAAGTTCCATATTTTAAAGACTAGTGGAAATATTCTTATGAAACAAAAAACAGTATATTCCCAAGAGTATTCTCCATAAATATTTTTTAAATTATGTTGATTTTCCTTTATGAAAAATGTTCAGATTTGCTTTATGACCTTTAAATGAGTATTAAATACCCTTTTAAATAATAAATAAATTAAAAATAAACTACAGAGAGTATTCTGCGCATATCTAAGCTAATAAAGCAGCTCACATTATAAATCTACAACCTCCACATGCCAACAATAATAAAATTGTCTAAATGTCATCTAATAAGCCAATTTAGTGTTGCCGTGTGCCAGATACGGCGTTATTTCACTAAACCAGATCGATCACACCTCGTTTTACCATAATTAACGGGGATCTCGTTAGAGTTTTTTTTCATCTTTTGCAAGTCGTTCATTTTCATACCTGTTGACTCGGTCAATTGCAATTTATTACTAACCTTGGATCGGTTATTATTCATATTTCCCAATAGTCTCATTATGAATGTAGACCGAAACTAGGACACGGAATATTACAGTTTTATGTATTTCAATATGGAAAAAGTGTATTTTGAGTGATTAAATATTATACAATAAAAAGGATATTCGTAGACGATACTCTTTTGAATATTATACTTTTTATTTGATCGCAATATTCCCATTAGAGTTTTAGGACTTTGACTGGTGTAACAATAAATTAAACAGTGTTCCAGCACAACATACTGGATTGATTATTGGCATATTTCAGTAATTTATTGTGTTTTGATATTAAAGATGACTCTAGTTTTTGCGATATGGAATTTTATTCTTTTAGGACAGTTTTCAATTTCTGGACTATTTCACTGTCTGTCATCACTTTAATGGACATAAACTTCTAAAAAAATCACTCTGTTACTCAGAATAGTCTGAGGGAACTCCAATTTATTTCAGAATACCCTGAAACCCCTAGTCTATTTTGCAAATATTATGTTAGACATTTTTTTAAATTTTAATTTGGGGAATTTTCACTGCCTTCGAATGTCTCTCTGTAACGTTTCTTGTACACAAAAATTCACAAATTCAGTGCAGGAACATATGTCAAGAAGTTATAGATTTGAAAATTGAAATATAAATTCTTCTAATAAATTCATTATACACGTGTTTCAGAGTTTTTTTTTTAATTTGAATAAAAACTCAATAAACCAGATTTTAAAGTTAAAAAATTTTAAAAATAAATAAAATTAAAAAAATTGGAAGAAAGTACTCGTATCTCTGAAACTAGTCTAGTTAGAGATTTTAAAATTGGAATACAAGTTCTTCTAATAAATTCATGAGACACGTGTTTTAGCATACTTTTTAAAATAAAATAAAAATTCCAAAAATCAGGCTTTAAAGTTGAAAAATTAAAAAAAGATATTTATGTTTTTTTGTGAGAAAATGTTTATATGTCTGAAAAAAATTGAGTTAGAGATTTGAAAGTTAGAACACAAGTTCTTCTAATACATTTATGAGACACGTGTTTCAGAATTTTTTCTACACTTAAATAAAAACTGAAAAACAAGGGTTTGAAGTTAAAAAATTAAACATTTTCTTTATATTATTTTAGGATGATACCACCGATGACTGTCACGACTCCCTGGACACAAATCGAAACTCAAAAAGGTAAGCGAATCGATCAGGAAATTTACACATTTCAGTCCTACTAAGACCAGTTAACATCTTATAAGCGATTTACACATAGTCGACCTAAAAATCACTTTATTAATCAGATTACGGTTCCTTTAAAGGCGGAATTGTGTGTTAAGCAAGATACGAAAACTAGAGCCGTAAACATCAATTTTACTTTTAACAATTTCGATATTCTTCGGTATATCAACCGTTCATTTGGAGCCTTGTATGCAATTAGTTTAATTAACTTTACAGGGTAAAGGGGGTTGGAGGGTATAAATATAAGAAATCTTATGAGGGCAAATAGGTGGTAAATTGGAATGACAATGTTTTCATTCAATTAAATTGAAAAGTGTCGATTTCTTGGCAATATATTCAAAATTCTAAGGGTTTTTGGTTCTGAAGCCAATGAGATCATCCGCAAACTTTATTATTGACGTGAATACTGTTAAATCCTATTTTTGTTTCATATTGTGTACAAATTTTCAAAATGATGTCTGGTCAGTTTTTTGAGTTATGAACTTTGTGTCGAATAAATAGAAAAAAAAATCAATATTTTCGAAAAATATTTTTTTTTCAAATTCTCGTACGAATTTGGAAAAACGCTGATAAAGGTGTCGAACGAAATTGTCCATAGATTCTGTATACAAATTTTCAAAAGGATATCTGGTCAATTTTTTGAGTTATGAATTTTGTTGCGAATAAATAGAAAAAAAAAACTCAATATTTTCGAAAAATATTTTTTTTCTCAAATTCTCGTACGAATTTGGAAAAACGCTGATAAAGGTGTCCAACGAAATTGTCCATAGATTCTGTATACAAATTTTCAAAAAGATATCTGGTCAATTTTTTGAGTTATGAATTTTGTTGCGAATAAATAGAAAAAAAAAACTCCATATTTTCGAAAAATATTTTTTTTCTAAAATTTTCGTACGAATTTGGAAAAACGCTGAAATAGGTGTCCAACGAAATTGTCCATAGATTATGTATACAAATTTTCAAAAAGATATTTGGTCAATTTTTTGAGTTATGAATTTTGTTGCCAATAAATAGAAAAAAAAAACTCAATATTTTCGAAAAATATTTTTTTTCTCAAATTCTTGTATGAATTTGGAAGAACGCTGAAATAGGTGTCCAACGAAATTGTCCATAGATTCTGTATACAAATTTTCAAAAAGATATCTGGTCAATTTTTTGAGTTATGAATTTTGTTGCCAATAAATAGAAAAAAAAAACTCAATATTTTCGAAAAATATTTTTTTTCTCAAATTCTTGTATGAATTTGGAAGAACGCTGAAATAGGTGTCCAACGAAATTGTCCATAGATTCTGTATACAAATTTTCAAAAAGATATCTGGTCAATTTTTTGAGTTATGAATTTTGTTGCCAATAAATAGAAAAAAAAAACTCAATATTTTCGAAAAATATTTTTTTTCTCAAATTCTCGTACGAATTTGGAAAAACGCTGATAAAGGTGTCCAACGAAATTGTCCATAGATTCTGTATACAAATTTTCAAAAAGATATCTGGTCAATTTTTTGAGTTATGAATTTTGTTGCCAATAAATAGAAAAAAAAACTCAATATTTTCGAAAAATATTTTTTTTCTCAAATTTTCGTACGAATTTGGAAAAACGCTGAAATAGGTGTCCAACGAAATTGTCCATAGATTCTGTATACAAATTTTCAAAAAGATATCTGGTCAATTTTTTGAGTTATGAATTTTGTTGCCAATAAATAGAAAAAAAAAACTCAATATTTTCGAAAAATATTTTTTTTCTCAAATTCTCGTACGAATTTGGAAAAACGCTGATAAAGGTGTCCAACGAAATTGTCCATAGATTCTGTATACAAATTTTCAAAAAGATATCTGGTCAATTTTTTGAGTTATGAATTTTGTTGCCAATAAATAGAAAAAAAAAACTCAATATTTTCGAAAAATATTTTTTTTCTCAAATTCTCGTACGAATTTGGAAAAACGCTGATAAAGGTGTCCAACGAAATTGTCCATAGATTCTGTATACAAATTTTCAAAAAGATATCTGGTCAATTTTTTGAGTTATGAATTTTGTTGCCAATAAATAGAAAAAAAAACTCAATATTTTCGAAAAATATTTTTTTTCTCAAATTTTCGTACGAATTTGGAAAAACGCTGAAATAGGTGTCCAACGAAATTGTCCATAGATTCTGTATACAAATTTTCAAAAAGATATCTGGTCAATTTTTTGAGTTATGAATTTTGTTGCCAATAAATAGAAAAAAAAAACTCAATATTTTCGAAAAATATTTTTTTTCTCAAATTCTCGTACGAATTTGGAAAAACGCTGATAAAGGTGTCCAACGAAATTGTCCATAGATTCTGTATACAAATTTTCAAAAAGATATCTGGTCAATTTTTTGAGTTATGAATTTTGTTGCCAATAAATAGAAAAAAAAACTCAATATTTTCGAAAAATATTTTTTTTCTCAAATTCTCGTACGAATTTGGAAAAACGCTGATAAAGGTGTCCAACGAAATTGTCCATAGATTCTGTATACAAATTTTCAAAAAGATATCTGGTCAATTTTTTGAGTTATGAATTTTGTTGCCAATAAATAGAAAAAAAAAACTCAATATTTTCGAAAAATATTTTTTTTCTCAAATTCTCGTACGAATTTGGAAAAACGCTGATAAAGGTGTCCAACGAAATTGTCCATAGATTCTGTATACAAATTTTCAAAAAGATATCTGGTCAATTTTTTGAGTTATGAATTTTGTTGCCAATAAATAGAAAAAAAAACTCAATATTTTTGAAAAATATTTTTTTTCTCAAATTTTCGTACGAATTTGGGAAAACGCTGAAATAGGTGTCCAACGAAACTGTCCATAGATTATGTGTACAAATTTTCAAAATGATATTTGGTCAATTTTTTGAGTTATGAACTTTGTGTCGAATAAATAGAAAAAAAAAATTAATATTTTCGAAAAATATTTTTTTTCTCAAATTCTCATACGAATTTGGAAAAACGCTGAAATAGGTGTCCAACGAAATTGTCCATAGATTATGTGTACAAATTTTCAAAATGATATTTGGTCAATTTTTTGAGTTATGAACTTTGTGTCGAATAAATAGAAAAAAAAAATCAATATTTTCGAAAAAAAATTTTTTTTTCAAATTTTCGTACGAATTTGGAAAAACGCTGCTTATTTTTTATCACCGTTAAAAATGCTACTAGTTTGCTAACTTAAGCAACTCTGTATTTTTACTAGTAACAAAGTTACCAATGGTGGACACTTAATTACGATAACCGTGTATAAACATAAATAGAAATTGACTCTTGACGTTTTTATTTAAGAAAATGCCACTTTCTAGCATTCCAAAAAATTGAAACAAACCAGTTCCATAAACGACCTCTGGAGATTGAATAAAACAAAACGCAACATGTGGCGAATAAATCGCAATTTCGCAACTGGTCACGCAATAACTGGGCGATTTACGACCGCTTGTTTATTGCAATTTATTTATTTAACGCAAAACGAAATCTCGTCCATAAATATAAGACCCCGGAGGCCCGGTAACAAATTCTATTAAAACGTCGATTAAAAGGTTTACTACGAGTACGTATGTAAGTTTCCCACTCAACCTACTTCTAATTTTAACCCATCACGTTTGCTGCTTATGTACCCGCTAATAGACTTTTGCCGTTCTACATTTAAAGAATGGAACAGAAATCCATATAGGTCATAAAAACGAAAAATTAAAAAAAAAAGCCCCAAATTCCATTAATTAAAGAGTAGGTAACAGGTTTTTTGTATTCCATTAAATGGTCAACTGCTCATTTAATGGATGGATTGTCGTACCAAAATCAATGAAAAATGAAATCATAGACTAGCAATAAATTAAATATTTATAAAAGGGATTATCAATGTCATTTGACTAAAATCAATAAGCAAATTGTTTTAATTCAGACAAACTTTACCCAACCGAAAAACATCGAGCTAGGGATCAACGAAAAAATTATTATAATTTAGTAATTACTGTTCTTATAGTCCAGGACTTGTAATTGATTATTAAAGAATATCATCCCAAAATCAATAAAAAAATAGACTTGTAGACTACGAATAAATTAAATATTCATCAAGAAGAATATCAATATTAATTGTCTCGAATCAATAAATAAATTACTA
Organism: Anthonomus grandis grandis; assembly: GCF_022605725.1. NCBI lineage: Eukaryota > Metazoa > Arthropoda > Insecta > Coleoptera > Curculionidae > Anthonomus > Anthonomus grandis. Next base: position 29,632,244 of record NC_065554.1, read on the forward strand.
TGATTCAGAGAAACTCTATCCAACCGAAAATCATTAGATAGAATCAACGAAAAATTGTTTCGGTTTATCATTCAGGAATTCGCTTGAATTTATTTATCATTCATGTATTCCTCATTGTTTAAAAAATTGATGATTATTGAGGTAATCATAGAAGTTTAATCAACAACAAAAATTCTAATCTTATTAATCTTGTGATTATCAGAATGATTATGAAAAATTATCGTCCCAAAATCAATAATATAATATTAGATTCGTAGATTAGGAATAAATTAAATATTTATGGTTATCAATGTTATTTGTCTGGAATCAATAAACAAATTATTGTGATTTAAATGAACTATTGCCAACCGCAATTTATCGCCAAAATCAAAACTAAAATCAAGGAAGAATTGGTTTGATTTAGTGATTAATTAATTGTCTTAGGTATTTATTAAGTAATGATTTTAACACAGATTAATTGCTAATAATTTAACAATAATCAAAGTGAATATAAGCGATTTAAACTAAAAATGCCTATAATTAACAAATAATTCTACTCATTTAAATCCTGATTTTGTAATTAATTTTTAGTTTAATTCACAAATTTATTAATTAATCAACAGTCAGTAATAATTAATTGTATCGGCCAGGAATCAATAAATAAATTATTGTGATTTAAATGAACTATTTCCAATCGTAAATTATCGAGCTAAAATCAAGGAAAAAATTGTTTTGATTTAGTAATCAATTATCTTAGTAAGGAATTGACTAAATAATGATTTTAACACAGATTAATTACTAATAATTCATCAATAATCAAATGCCTATTATTAACAAAAAAGATCTTATTTAAATCCTGATTTTGTAATTAATTTTTAGTTTCATTATGAATGTGCTCTTATCGTTCACGAATTGATTAATTAATCAACAGTCAATAATCATTATATTTGCCTGGAATCAATAAATAAATTATTGTGATTTAAATGAATTATTTCCAATCGTAAATTATCGAACTAAAATCAAGGAAAAAATTGTTTTGATTTAGTAACTAATTGTCCAGGAATTGATTAAATAATGATTTTAACACAGATTAATTACTAATAATTCATCAATAATCGAAGTGAATATAAGCAATTTAAACTGTAAATGCCCATAATTAACAAAATAATTCTTCTGGTTTATATCCTGATTTTCGTTGATTGTTGATTAATTAATCAACAGTCAATAATCATTATATTTGCCTGGAATCAATAAATAAATCATTATGAATTAAATGAACTATTTCCAATCGGAAATTTTCGAGCTAAAATCGAGGAAAAAATTGTTTTGATTTAGTAACTAATGTTCTTATTGTCAAGGAAGTAATGAATTTAACGCAAATTAATTTTTATAAGGTAATGGTAAAAGTTTATTCAATAACAAATAATAAAATACTTAATTAAACAATAACCAGAGTGAATATAAACAATACTATAATGAACAAAATAATTATTAAGATTTAAATATTGATTTTGTAATTGATTTTTAGAGTGATTATGAAAGTCAATCATCAACAAATAATCATGATATTTGCCTGGAATCACTAAGAAAATTGTTTTAATTTAGTAATGAATGCTCTTATCATTAGTGTATTGATGAAATAATCAATGCAACATAAATTTATTACTATTAAGGCATTGGTAGACGTTATTCAACAATAATAAATAAATTACTTAATTGAATTAATAAGAAGGTGATTGTTGATGACATAATTATTGTTATGCAAAATCAATAAAAAAATTCATTTTTTCAAGTAAAAATTCTCAATCAATAAATTTTCCTATGCTAGGAATAAATTAAATAATCATCAGTAAATCATTATGATTCAAAAAACTCTTCAAACCGTAAACGATCAACCTAGAATCAACTGATTTTTTCTTTTAAATTCAGTAATCAATGCTCTTAATGACCACGAATTGACTAAATAATCAATTTAACGATTATGCATTGGAAACAATGTGATACATGTATCACTTATCATTTGGAAATTGATTATTAAGGCAACCATATAAGTTTATTGAACAACAAAAATTTAAGTCTTGTTTGTGTAATTGATTATTAGACTGATTACGCTATATATACCCAAAATCAATAAAAAAATTGTTTGAATTTAGTAATGAATGCTCTTATCGTCAGTGTATTGATGAGATAATCAATGCAACATAAGTTTATTACTACTAAGGCATTGGTAGACGTTATTCAACAATAATAAATAAATTACTTAATTGAATTAATATAAAGGTGATTGTTGATGACATAATTACTGTTATGCAAAATCAATAAAAAAATTCATTTTTTTTCAAGTAAAAATTCTCAATCAATAAATTTTCCTATACTAGGAATAAATTAAATAATCATCAGTAAATCATTATGATTCAAAAAACTCTTTAAACCGTAAACGATCAACCTAGAATCAACGGATTTTTTTTTTGATTCAGTAATGAATGCTCTTAACGACCACGAATTGATTAAATAATCAATTTAACGATTATGGATTGGAAACAATGTGATTCATGGACAAAAATTTAAGTTTTTTTTGTGTAATTGATTATTAGATTGATTATGAAAGAGAGCATCCTATACCCAAAATCAATAAATAAATTATTAATAAAAAAGTTGTTTTCATTTGGGATTTTTCAGTTGCCTGGAAGTGATAAAATATTTATTTAAAGGCCTATAAAAAAATTGCAAATCACCTAAATTGCCTGAAAATTATAGAAAATGACTTTAATATGGAAGTTATAAAATACTACTTTAAGAGTCTATAAAAAAGAGAAAACTACCCCAATCAAAATTGTTTTAGTTTCCCTGGTATAATAGAAAATGGCAAGTAATCAATCAAGCTGACATTATTCGAACATTACCCATTTTGTCCATGACAAGAATATTGTTACGTTAAATAATCTTTTAATTGATGTCATTGATTTAAAAAATCGAGAATCGATTAGTAAGATTATATTTTCTATTACTAAATTCTTGAAATTAAATAAAACTTCAGTTAAGCTTTCCGCTAGTTACGAATCCATTATAAGAAAAACCTTGCCTACTAATTACAATAATTATAATAATATAAATAATAAAAGCGACAGGCATATAACATGAGAGAACTTCCTGTCTTACTGACTCACGTAACACACCTTGTGAAGAAATTTCCACTTGACCAACCTAATACGATTTATTACTTTTCTGTATGCATATTGATAATATTCTGAAAAGAATACACACCCGTTGGCGTAAAAATAAAATACATATATAAAAAGACATCGCACGTAGCATGCAAAGTTCACTGATCCATGCATAAAGTGAACGTAAGAAGTAAAATAATTGACTTTTTTCTGTCGATATTACATATTCAATTGATATTACTGAGGCTTGGTTTAAGAACACAATAAATAATTATGGTTATTAGGTGCAAAGAGCTTTTCAATTTCAATAATTAATGGTGACTAGCGTTACCTTAAAAGATTCTACTCAGGCACTTTGTTGCATGATAATTAGAATATTCCCTGATTTAAGTCTGGTTTACCCTTGGAAGACTCAGAAAGTTGGTATGGCCACATACAATTAAGAAATTGAGGATATAGTTGGACTGGACTGAGGAATTCAAGTTGAGTATTATCTTGACAATATCACCCATAATTAAGATTAAAGTATCAAAAAGGGGTTTAATTACATGGAAGAAAAACTGAAATTTATCAAGTCCAGGCAGTTGAGGTACAAATTAAGTTCACTTGCCTGGACAAAATATGAATTTATTTCAGGTAATTGAGATATGAAATAAGTCCCACCGTATGAAAGGAAAACTGGGATTTATTTATTCCAGGCCGTTAAGGTGCAAATTAGATTCAATTGCTTGGACAAAGAATTAATTAATTTCAAATAGTTGAAGTGTAAAATAAGTGGCACTACTTGGAAGTAAAATAGGATTTGATTTATCCCTAACTGAATTTAATTTCTTGTGGAATTAAGTATGTATATGTTTGTTGTTTAGTCATTAATCAATATGAAACATACAATAAATTATTTATTTGGCAGTAAGGAATAAAGGCAGCAGTTAAGGAATTCTATATCTATTTAACTGCCCCAAAATCACTATAAACTACATGCCAAAAATAATTTTACATATTCCAGTTAGCTGAAGGCCAGAATCTAGTGAATCTAACAATTCATTAGTGAATAGTGAATCTACTGATAATGGGCATGCCAGGACAAAAAAAATAACAAAAAAAGAATATAAATCACAGTTTATTTTTTTTAATTAAAACATAATTTAAGATGATGATTCATCATTTACGGACAATTTCGTTGGATAGCTATTTAAGCGTTTTTCCAAATTCATACGAAAATTTGAAAAAAAAAATATTTTTCGAAAATATTGATTTTTTTTTCTATTTATTCGACACAAAGTTCATAACTCAAAAAATTGACCAGATATCATTTTGAAAATTTGTACACATAATCTATGGACAATTTCGTTGGACACCTATTTCAGCGTTTTTCGAAATTTGTACGAAAGTTTGAGAAAAAAAATATTTTAGGAAAATATTGATTTTTTTTTTCTATTTATTCGACACAAAGTTCATAACTCAAAAAATTGACCAGATATCATTTTAAAAATTTGTACACATAATCTATGGACAATTTCGTTGGACACCTATTTCAGCGTTTTTCCAAATTCATACGAAAATAAAAAAAAAAAAAAAATTCAAAAATATTCAGTTTTTTTTTCTATTTATTCGACACAAAGTTCATAACTCAAAAAAATTAACCAGATATCATTTTGAAAATTTGTACACATAATCTATGGACAATTTCGTTGGACACCTATTTCAGCGTTTTTCCAAATTCATATGAAAATTAAAAAAAAAAAAAAATTTCAAAAATATTCAGTTTTTTTTTCTATTTATTCAACACAAAGTTCATAACTCAAAAAATTGACCAGATATCATTTTGAAAATTTGTACACATAATCTACGGACAATTTCGTTGGACACCTATTTCAGCGTTTTTCCAAATTTGTACGAAAATTTGAAAAAAAAAATATTTTAGAAAAATATTGATTTTTTTTTCTATTTATTCGACACAAAGTTCATAACTCAAAAAATTGACCAGATATCATTTTGAAAATTTGTACACATAATCTATGGACAATTTCGTTGGACACCTATTTCAGCGTTTTTCCAAATTCATACGAAAATTAAAAAAAAAAAAAAAATTTCAAAAATATTCAGTTTTTTTTTCTATTTATTCAACACAAAGTTCATAACTCAAAAAATTGACCAGATATCATTTTGAAAATTTGTACACATAATCTATGGACAATTTCGTTGGACACCTATTTCAGCGTTTTTCCAAATTCGTACAAGAATTTTAGAAAAAAAATATTTTTCGAAAATATTGATTTTCTTTTTCTATTTATTCGACACAAAGTTCATAACTCAAAAAATTGACCAGATATCATTTTGAAAATTTGTACACATAATCTATGGACAATTTCGTTGGACACCTATTTCAGCGTTTTTCCAAATTCATACGAAAATTTGAAAAAAAATTTTTTTTCAAAAATATTCAGTTTTTTTTTCTATTTATTCAACACAAAGTTCATAACTCAAAAAATTGACCAGATATCATTTTTAAAATTTGTACACATAATCTATGGACAATTTCGTTGGACACCTATTTCAGCGTTTTTCGAAATTCATACGAAAATTTAAAAAAAAAAAAATATTTTTCAAAAATATTCAGTTTTTTTTTCTATTTATTCAACACAAAGTTCATAACTCAAAAAATTGACCAGAAATCATTTTGAAAATTTGTACACATAATCTATGGATAATTTCATTGGAATTTTAACATTTTTCTTCCAGGTTGATTTGGGTTATCCTGGAACTCCTAATAAAAGAGTTATCGCTGGTATATTTTCGGACAAATTTTTAAAGTTTGGCGTTCCAGATAATATCTAAATACGTTGCAATTCTTATAAAATTTAAATATTTATCTTGCTCAAAGTAAAGGGGTTTCTTGACGTTCCTGGACAAAAAGCCTTCTATTTCTGGTCCTGGAATTATTAATTTTTTCTACGAAGATGCTGATTTAGAAGTGAGTTTTGTAGAATTTGTCTACATTCTAAAATTCGCTTGTTTCCAGGTGAATCCTTGGCTTTACTAAATGCACGAGTACATTTTTCTAGATCTGGAATTTTAACATTTCTCTTCCAGGTTCTTGGAGCTGTGATTGCGGAAGCCCTAGAAGTTTTAAGTAATTAAATAGTCCCCATCAAATTTCTCTTTTCAGCTAATTATTTTCTTACTTAAAAAAATCAGCGATATCCCTTTACTGGCTTTCCTTTTGAGAAAATGTCGGCATTATCTCTAAATTCATTTTACAAATATTCAATTTTTCTACATAAGATATTTCACTTGCTCGAAAGGGGTTTTCTAGGCCTTTCTAGACACGAGAGTCTCTAAGTCTAAATTTAGTTATTAGAATTAGAAGATTAAGAAATTGTAGATAATTATGGATAAGAAGCATAGAAGGAAATTTCTGGAAGAGCCGATTTTAAGATTGTCTATTTTTTTTTAACTTGTAACAATTTCTGAACCCATTTGAGTTCTAATACAATTTAAATATTTCTTTTGTTCTAAGATGGTTTCTTGACAATTTTAAAATCACAATTCAGACACCAATTTCAGCGTTTTTCCAAATTCATACGAAAATTTGAAAAAAAAATATTTTTCGAAAATATTGATTTTCTTTTTCTATTTATTCGACACAAAGTTCATAACTCAAAAAATTGACCAGATATCATTTTGAAAATTTGTACACATAATCTACGGACAATTTCGTTGGACACCTATTTCAGCGTTTTTCCAAATTTGTACGAAAATTTGAAAAAAAAAATATTTTAGAAAAATATTGATTTTTTTTTCTATTTATTCGACACAAAGTTCATAACTCAAAAAATTGACCAGATATCATTTTGAAAATTTGTACACATAATCTATGGACAATTTCGTTGGACACCTATTTCAGCGTTTTTCCAAATTCATACGAAAATTAAAAAAAAAAACAATTTCAAAAATATTCAGTTTTTTTTTCTATTTATTCAACACAAAGTTCATAATTCAAAAAATTGACCAGATATCATTTTGAAAATTTGTACACATAATCTATGGACAATTTCGTTGGACACCTATTTCAGCGTTTTTCCAAATTCATACGAAAATTTGAAAAAAAAATTTTTTCAAAAATATTCAGTTTTTTTTTCTATTTATTCAACACAAAGTTCATAACTCAAAAAATTGACCAGATATCATTTTGAAAATTTGTACACATAATCTATGGACAATTTCGTTGGACACCTATTTCAGCGTTTTTCCAAATTCGTACAAGAATTTTAGAAAAAAAATATTTTTCGAAAATATTGATTTTCTTTTTCTATTTATTCGACACAAAGTTCATAACTCAAAAAATTGACCAGATATCATTTTGAAAATGTATACACATAATCTATGGACAATTTCATTGGACACCTATTTCAGCGTTTTTCCAAATTCATACGAAAATTTGAAAAAAAAAATATTTTTCGAAAATATTGATTTTTTTTTCTATTTATTCGACACAAAGTTCATAACTCAAAAAATTGACCAGATATCATTTTGAAAATTTGTACACATAATCTATGGACAATTTCGTTGGACACCTATTTCAGCGTTTTTCCAAATTCGTACAAGAATTTTAGAAAAAAAATATTTTTCGAAAATATTGATTTTCTTTTTCTATTTATTCGACACAAAGTTCATAACTCAAAAAATTGACCAGATATCATTTTGAAAATGTATACACATAATCTATGGACAATTTCATTGGACACCTATTTCAGCGTTTTTCCAAATTCATACGAAAATTTGAAAAAAAAAATATTTTTCGAAAATATTGATTTTTTTTTTCTGTTTATTCGACACAAAGTTAATAACTCAAAAAATTGACCAGATATCATTTTGAAAATTTGTACACATAATCTATGGACAATTTCGTTGGACACCTATTTCAGCGTTTTTCCAAATTCGTACAAGAATTTTAGAAAAAAAATATTTTTCGAAAATATTGATTTTCTTTTTCTATTTATTCGACACAAAGTTCATAACTCAAAAAATTGACCAGATATCATTTTGAAAATTTGTACACATAATCTATGGACAATTTCGTTGGACACCTATTTCAGCGTTTTTCCAAATTCGTACAAGAATTTTAGAAAAAAAATATTTTTCGAAAATATTGATTTTCTTTTTCTATTTATTCGACACAAAGTTCATAACTCAAAAAATTGACCAGATATCATTTTGAAAATTTGTACACATAATCTATGGACAATTTCGTTGGACACCTATTTCAGCGTTTTTCCAAATTCATACGAAAATTAAAAAAAAAAAAAAATTTCAAAAATATTCAGTTTTTTTTTCTATTTATTCAACACAAAGTTCATAATTCAAAAAATTGACCAGATATCATTTTGAAAATTTGTACACATAATCTATGGACAATTTCGTTGGACACCTATTTCAGCGTTTTTCCAAATTCATACGAAAATTAAAAAAAAAAAAAAAATTTCAAAAATATTCAGTTTTTTTTTCTATTTATTCAACACAAAGTTCATAACTCAAAAAATTGACCAGATATCATTTTGAAAATTTGTACACATAATCTATGGACAATTTCGTTGGACACCTATTTCAGCGTTTTTCCAAATTCATACGAAAATTAAAAAAAAAAAAAAAATTTCAAAAATATTCAGTTTTTTTTTCTATTTATTCAACACAAAGTTCATAACTCAAAAAATTGACCAGATATCATTTTGAAAATTTGTACACATAATCTATGGACAATTTCGTTGGACACCTATTTCAGCGTTTTTCCAAATTCATACGAAAATTAAAAAAAAAAAAAAAATTTCAAAAATATTCAGTTTTTTTTTCTATTTATTCAACACAAAGTTCATAACTCAAAAAATTGACCAGATATCATTTTGAAAATTTGTACACATAATCTATGGACAATTTCGTTGGACACCTATTTCAGCGTTTTTCCAAATTCGTACAAGAATTTTAGAAAAAAAATATTTTTCGAAAATATTGATTTTCTTTTTCTATTTATTCGACACAAAGTTCATAACTCAAAAAATTGACCAGATATCATTTTGAAAATTTGTACACATAATCTATGGACAATTTCGTTGGACACCTATTTCAGCGTTTTTCCAAATTCATACGAAAATTTGAAAAAAAATTTTTTTTCAAAAATATTCAGTTTTTTTTTCTATTTATTCAACACAAAGTTCATAACTCAAAAAATTGACCAGATATCATTTTGAAAATTTGTACACATAATCTATGGACAATTTCGTTGGACCCCTATTTCAGCGTTTTTCCAAATTCGTACAAGAATTTTAGAAAAAAAATATTTTTCGAAAATATTGATTTTCTTTTTCTATTTATTCGACACAAAGTTCATAACTCAAAAAATTGACCAGATATCATTTTGAAAATTTGTACACATAATCTATGGACAATTTCGTTGGACACCTATTTCAGCGTTTTTCCAAATTCATACGAAAATTTGAAAAAAAATTTTTTTTCAAAAATATTCAGTTTTTTTTTCTATTTATTCAACACAAAGTTCATAACTCAAAAAATTGACCAGATATCATTTTGAAAATTTGTACACATAATCTATGGACAATTTCGTTGGACCCCTATTTCAGCGTTTTTCCAAATTCGTACAAGAATTTTAGAAAAAAAATATTTTTCGAAAATATTGATTTTTTTTTTCTATTTATTCGACACAAAGTTCATAACTCAAAAAATTGACCAAATATTATTTTAAGAATTTGCACACATAATTTATGGATAATTTCGTTGGACACCTATTTCAGCGTTTTTCCAAATTCGTACAAAAATTTAAAAAAAAAAATATTTTTCGAAAATATTGATTTTTTTTTTCTGTTTATTCGACACAAAGTTAATAACTCAAAAAATTGACCAGATATCATTTTGAAAATTTGTATACATAATCCATGGACAATTTCGTTGGACACCTATTTCAGCGTTTTTCCAAATTCGTACAAGAATTTTAGAAAAAAAATATTTTTTGAAAATATTGATTTTTTTTTTCTATTTATTCAACACAAAGTTCATAACTCAAAAAATTGACCAGATATCATTTTGAAAATTTGTACACATAATCTATGGACAATTTCGTTGGACACCTATTTCCGCGTTTTTCCAAATTCATACGAAAAATTGAAAAAAAAAAATTTTTTCAAAACTATTCAGTTTTTTTTTCTATTTATTCAACACAAAGTTCATAACTCAAAAAATTGACCAGATATCATTTTGAAAATGTGTACACATAATCTATGGACAATTTCATTGGACACCTATTTCAGCGTTTTTCCAAATTCATACGAAAATTTGAAAAAAAAAATATTTTTCAAAAATATTCAGTTTTTTTTTTTATTTTCTCAACACAAAGTTCATAACTCAAAAAATTGACCAGATATCATTTTGAAAATTTGTACACATAATCTATGGACAATTTCGTTGGACACCTATTTCAGCGTTTTTCCAAATTCGTACAAGAATTTTAGAAAAAAAATATTTTTCGAAAATATTGATTTTCTTTTTCTATTTATTCGACACAAAGTTCATAACTCAAAAAATTGACCAGATATCATTTTGAAAATTTGTACACATAATCTATGGACAATTTCGTTGGACACCTATTTCAGCGTTTTTCGAAATTCATACGAAAATTTGAAAAAAAAAATATTTTTCAAAAATATTAAGTTTTTTTTTCTATTTATTCAACACAAAGTTCATAACTCAAAAAATTGACCAGATATCATTTTGAAAATTTGTACACATAATCTATGGACAATTTCGATGGACACCTATTTCAGCGTTTTTCCAAATTCATACGAAAATTTAAAAAAAAAATATTTTTCAAAAATATTCAGTTTTTTTTTCTATTTATTCAACACAAAGTTCATAACTCAAAAAATTGACCAGATATCATTTTGAAAATGTATACACATAATCTATGGACAATTTCATTGGACACCTATTTCAGCGTTTTTCCAAATTCATACGAAAATTTGAAAAAAAAAAAATTTTTCAAAAATATTCAGTTTTTTTTTCTATTTATTCAACACAAAGTTCATAACTCAAAAAATTGACCAGATATCATTTTGAAAATTTGTACACATAATCTATGGACAATTTCGATGGACACCTATTTCAGCGTTTTTCCAAATTCATACGAAAATTTAAAAAAAAAATATTTTTCAAAAATATTCAGTTTTTTTTTCTATTTATTCAACACAAAGTTCATAACTCAAAAAATTGACCAGATATCATTTTGAAAATTTGTACACATAATCTATGGACAATTTCATTGGACACCTATTTCAGCGTTTTTCCAAATTCATACGAAAATTTGAAAAAAAAAATATTTTTCAAAAATATTCAGTTTTTTTTTTTTATTTATTCAACACAAAGTTCATAACTCAAAAAATTGACCAGATATCATTTTGAAAATGTATACACATAATCTATGGACAATTTCATTGGACACCTATTTCAGCGTTTTTCCAAATTCATACGAAAATTTGAAAAAAAAAATATTTTTCAAAAATATTCAGTTTTTTTTTTTATTTATTCAACACAAAGTTCATAACTCAAAAAATTGACCAGATATCATTTTGAAAATGTGTACACATAATCTATGGACAATTTCATTGGACACCTATGTCCGCGTTTTTCCAAATTCATACGAAAATTTGAAAAAAAAAAATTTTTTCAAAACTATTCAGTTTTTTTTTCTATTTATTCAACACAAAGTTCATAACTCAAAAAATTGACCAGATATCATTTTGAAAATGTGTACACATAATCTATGGACAATTTCATTGGACACCTATTTCAGCGTTTTTCCAAATTCATACGAAAATTTGAAAAAAAAAATATTTTTCAAAAATATTCAGTTTTTTTTTTTATTTATTCAACACAAAGTTCATAACTCAAAAAATTGACCAGATATCATTTTGAAAATTTGTACACATAATCTATGGACAATTTCGTTGGACACCTATTTCAGCGTTTTTCCAAATTCGTACAAGAATTTTAGAAAAAAAATATTTTTCGAAAATATTGATTTTCTTTTTCTATTTATTCGACACAAAGTTCATAACTCAAAAAATTGACCAGATATCATTTTGAAAATTTGTACACATAATCTATGGACAATTTCGTTGGACACCTATTTCAGCGTTTTTCCAAATTCATACGAAAATTAAAAAAAAAAAAAAATTTCAAAAATATTCAGTTTTTTTTTCTATTTATTCAACACAAAGTTCATAATTCAAAAAATTGACCAGATATCATTTTGAAAATTTGTACACATAATCTATGGACAATTTCGTTGGACACCTATTTCAGCGTTTTTCCAAATTCGTACGAGAATTTGAGAAAAAAAAAATTTTCGAAAATATTGATTTTTTTTTTCTATTTATTCGACACAAAGTTCATAACTCAAAAAATTGACCAGATATCATTTTGAAAATTTGTACACATAATCTATGGACAATTTCGATGGACACCTATTTCAGCGTTTTTCCAAATTCATACGAAAATTTGAAAAAAAAAATATTTTTCAAAAATATTAAGTTTTTTTTTCTATTTATTCAACACAAAGTTCATAACTCAAAAAATTGACCAGATATCATTTTGAAAATTTGTACACATAATCTATGGACAATTTCGATGGACACCTATTTCAGCGTTTTTCCAAATTCATACGAAAATTTAAAAAAAAAATATTTTTCAAAAATATTCAGTTTTTTTTTCTATTTATTCAACACAAAGTTCATAACTCAAAAAATTGACCAGATATCATTTTGAAAATTTGTACACATAATCTATGGACAATTTCGATGGACACCTATTTCAGCGTTTTTCCAAATTCATACGAAAATTTGAAAAAAAAAATATTTTTCAAAAATATTCAGTTTTTTTTTCTATTTATTCAACACAAAGTTCATAACTCAAAAAATTGACCAGATATCATTTTGAAAATTTGTACACATAATCTATGGACAATTTCGTTGGACCCCTATTTCAGCGTTTTTCCAAATTCGTACAAGAATTTTAGAAAAAAAATATTTTTCGAAAATATTGATTTTTTTTTTCTATTTATTCGACACAAAGTTCATAACTCAAAAAATTGACCAAATATTATTTTAAGAATTTGCACACATAATTTATGGATAATTTCGTTGGACACCTATTTCAGCGTTTTTCCAAATTCGTACAAAAATTTAAAAAAAAAAATATTTTTCGAAAATATTGATTTTTTTTTTCTGTTTATTCGACACAAAGTTAATAACTCAAAAAATTGACCAGATATCATTTTGAAAATTTGTATACATAATCCATGGACAATTTCGTTGGACACCTATTTCAGCGTTTTTCCAAATTCGTACAAGAATTTTAGAAAAAAAATATTTTTTGAAAATATTGATTTTTTTTTTCTATTTATTCAACACAAAGTTCATAACTCAAAAAATTGACCAGATATCATTTTGAAAATTTGTACACATAATCTATGGACAATTTCGTTGGACACCTATTTCCGCGTTTTTCCAAATTCATACGAAAAATTGAAAAAAAAAAATTTTTTCAAAACTATTCAGTTTTTTTTTTTATTTATTCAACACAAAGTTCATAACTCAAAAAATTGACCAGATATCATTTTGAAAATGTGTACACATAATCTATGGACAATTTCATTGGACACCTATTTCAGCGTTTTTCCAAATTCATACGAAAATTTGAAAAAAAAAATATTTTTCAAAAATATTCAGTTTTTTTTTTTATTTTCTCAACACAAAGTTCATAACTCAAAAAATTGACCAGATATCATTTTGAAAATGTGTACACATAATCTATGGACAATTTCATTGGACACCTATTTCAGCGTTTTTCCAAATTCATACGAAAATTTGAAAAAAAAAATATTTTTCAAAAATATTCAGTTTTTTTTTTTATTTTCTCAACACAAAGTTCATAACTCAAAAAATTGACCAGATATCATTTTGAAAATTTGTACACATAATCTATGGACAATTTCGTTGGACACCTATTTCAGCGTTTTTCCAAATTCGTACAAGAATTTTAGAAAAAAAATATTTTTCGAAAATATTGATTTTCTTTTTCTATTTATTCGACACAAAGTTCATAACTCAAAAAATTGACCAGATATCATTTTGAAAATTTGTACACATAATCTATGGACAATTTCGTTGGACACCTATTTCAGCGTTTTTCGAAATTCATACGAAAATTTGAAAAAAAAAATATTTTTCAAAAATATTAAGTTTTTTTTTCTATTTATTCAACACAAAGTTCATAACTCAAAAAATTGACCAGATATCATTTTGAAAATTTGTACACATAATCTATGGACAATTTCGATGGACACCTATTTCAGCGTTTTTCCAAATTCATACGAAAATTTAAAAAAAAAATATTTTTCAAAAATATTCAGTTTTTTTTTCTATTTATTCAACACAAAGTTCATAACTCAAAAAATTGACCAGATATCATTTTGAAAATGTATACACATAATCTATGGACAATTTCATTGGACACCTATTTCAGCGTTTTTCCAAATTCATACGAAAATTTGAAAAAAAAAAAATTTTTCAAAAATATTCAGTTTTTTTTTCTATTTATTCAACACAAAGTTCATAACTCAAAAAATTGACCAGATATCATTTTGAAAATTTGTACACATAATCTATGGACAATTTCGATGGACACCTATTTCAGCGTTTTTCCAAATTCATACGAAAATTTAAAAAAAAAATATTTTTCAAAAATATTCAGTTTTTTTTTCTATTTATTCAACACAAAGTTCATAACTCAAAAAATTGACCAGATATCATTTTGAAAATTTGTACACATAATCTATGGACAATTTCATTGGACACCTATTTCAGCGTTTTTCCAAATTCATACGAAAATTTGAAAAAAAAAATATTTTTCAAAAATATTCAGTTTTTTTTTTTTATTTATTCAACACAAAGTTCATAACTCAAAAAATTGACCAGATATCATTTTGAAAATGTATACACATAATCTATGGACAATTTCATTGGACACCTATTTCAGCGTTTTTCCAAATTCATACGAAAATTTGAAAAAAAAAATATTTTTCAAAAATATTCAGTTTTTTTTTTTATTTATTCAACACAAAGTTCATAACTCAAAAAATTGACCAGATATCATTTTGAAAATGTGTACACATAATCTATGGACAATTTCATTGGACACCTATGTCCGCGTTTTTCCAAATTCATACGAAAATTTGAAAAAAAAAAATTTTTTCAAAACTATTCAGTTTTTTTTTCTATTTATTCAACACAAAGTTCATAACTCAAAAAATTGACCAGATATCATTTTGAAAATGTGTACACATAATCTATGGACAATTTCATTGGACACCTATTTCAGCGTTTTTCCAAATTCATACGAAAATTTGAAAAAAAAAATATTTTTCAAAAATATTCAGTTTTTTTTTTTATTTATTCAACACAAAGTTCATAACTCAAAAAATTGACCAGATATCATTTTGAAAATTTGTACACATAATCTATGGACAATTTCGTTGGACACCTATTTCAGCGTTTTTCCAAATTCGTACAAGAATTTTAGAAAAAAAATATTTTTCGAAAATATTGATTTTCTTTTTCTATTTATTCGACACAAAGTTCATAACTCAAAAAATTGACCAGATATCATTTTGAAAATTTGTACACATAATCTATGGACAATTTCGTTGGACACCTATTTCAGCGTTTTTCCAAATTCATACGAAAATTAAAAAAAAAAAAAAATTTCAAAAATATTCAGTTTTTTTTTCTATTTATTCAACACAAAGTTCATAATTCAAAAAATTGACCAGATATCATTTTGAAAATTTGTACACATAATCTATGGACAATTTCGTTGGACACCTATTTCAGCGTTTTTCCAAATTCGTACGAGAATTTGAGAAAAAAAAATTTTCGAAAATATTGATTTTTTTTTTCTATTTATTCGACACAAAGTTCATAACTCAAAAAATTGACCAGATATCATTTTGAAAATTTGTACACATAATCTATGGACAATTTCGATGGACACCTATTTCAGCGTTTTTCCAAATTCATACGAAAATTTGAAAAAAAAAATATTTTTCAAAAATATTAAGTTTTTTTTTCTATTTATTCAACACAAAGTTCATAACTCAAAAAATTGACCAGATATCATTTTGAAAATTTGTACACATAATCTATGGACAATTTCGATGGACACCTATTTCAGCGTTTTTCCAAATTCATACGAAAATTTAAAAAAAAAATATTTTTCAAAAATATTCAGTTTTTTTTTCTATTTATTCAACACAAAGTTCATAACTCAAAAAATTGACCAGATATCATTTTGAAAATTTGTACACATAATCTATGGACAATTTCGATGGACACCTATTTCAGCGTTTTTCCAAATTCATACGAAAATTTGAAAAAAAAAATATTTTTCAAAAATATTCAGTTTTTTTTTCTATTTATTCAACACAAAGTTCATAACTCAAAAAATTGACCAGATATCATTTTGAAAATTTGTACACATAATCTATGGACAATTTCGATGGACACCTATTTCAGCGTTTTTCCAAATTCATACGAAAATTTAAAAAAAAAATATTTTTCAAAAATATTCAGTTTTTTTTTCTATTTATTCAACACAAAGTTCATAACTCAAAAAATTGACCAGATATCATTTTGAAAATGTATACACATAATCTATGGACAATTTCATTGGACACCTATTTCAGCGTTTTTCCAAATTCATACGAAAATTTGAAAAAAAAAAAATTTTTCAAAAATATTCAGTTTTTTTTTCTATTTATTCAACACAAAGTTCATAACTCAAAAAATTGACCAGATATCATTTTGAAAATTTGTACACATAATCTATGGACAATTTCGATGGACACCTATTTCAGCGTTTTTCCAAATTCATACGAAAATTTAAAAAAAAAATATTTTTCAAAAATATTCAGTTTTTTTTTCTATTTATTCAACACAAAGTTCATAACTCAAAAAATTGACCAGATATCATTTTGAAAATTTGTACACATAATCTATGGACAATTTCATTGGACACCTATTTCAGCGTTTTTCCAAATTCATACGAAAATTTGAAAAAAAAAATATTTTTCAAAAATATTCAGTTTTTTTTTTTTATTTATTCAACACAAAGTTCATAACTCAAAAAATTGACCAGATATCATTTTGAAAATGTATACACATAATCTATGGACAATTTCATTGGACACCTATTTCAGCGTTTTTCCAAATTCATACGAAAATTTGAAAAAAAAAATATTTTTCAAAAATATTCAGTTTTTTTTTTTATTTATTCAACACAAAGTTCATAACTCAAAAAATTGACCAGATATCATTTTGAAAATGTGTACACATAATCTATGGACAATTTCATTGGACACCTATGTCCGCGTTTTTCCAAATTCATACGAAAATTTGAAAAAAAAAAATTTTTTCAAAACTATTCAGTTTTTTTTTCTATTTATTCAACACAAAGTTCATAACTCAAAAAATTGACCAGATATCATTTTGAAAATGTGTACACATAATCTATGGACAATTTCGATGGACACCTATTTCAGCGTTTTTCCAAATTCATACGAAAATTTGAAAAAAAAAATATTTTTCAAAAATATTCAGTTT
Organism: Anthonomus grandis grandis; assembly: GCF_022605725.1. Taxonomy (NCBI): domain Eukaryota; kingdom Metazoa; phylum Arthropoda; class Insecta; order Coleoptera; family Curculionidae; genus Anthonomus; species Anthonomus grandis. The sequence goes on from NC_065554.1 coordinate 29,650,110, forward strand.
TTTTTTCTATTTATTCAACACAAAGTTCATAACTCAAAAAATTGACCAGATATCATTTTGAAAATTTGTACACATAATCTATGGACAATTTCGATGGACACCTATTTCAGCGTTTTTCCAAATTCATACGAAAATTTAAAAAAAAAATATTTTTCAAAAATATTCAGTTTTTTTTTCTATTTATTCAACACAAAGTTCATAACTCAAAAAATTGACCAGATATCATTTTGAAAATTTGTACACATAATCTATGGACAATTTCGATGGACACCTATTTCAGCGTTTTTCCAAATTCATACGAAAATTTGAAAAAAAAAATATTTTTCAAAAATATTCAGTTTTTTTTTCTATTTATTCAACACAAAGTTCATAACTCAAAAAATTGACCAGATATCATTTTGAAAATTTGTACACATAATCTATGGACAATTTCGATGGACACCTATTTCAGCGTTTTTCCAAATTCATACGAAAATTTAAAAAAAAAATATTTTTCAAAAATATTCAGTTTTTTTTTCTATTTATTCAACACAAAGTTCATAACTCAAAAAATTGACCAGATATCATTTTGAAAATTTGTACACATAATCTATGGACAATTTTATTGGACCCCTATTTCAGCGTTTTTCCAAATTCGTACAAGAATTTTAGAAAAAAAATATTTTTCGAAAATATTGATTTTTTTTTTCTATTTATTCGACACAAAGTTCATAACTCAAAAAATTGACCAAATATTATTTTAAGAATTTGCACACATAATTTATGGATAATTTCGTTGGACACCTATTTCAGCGTTTTTCCAAATTCGTACAAAAATTTAAAAAAAAAAATATTTTTCGAAAATATTGATTTTTTTTTTCTGTTTATTCGACACAAAGTTAATAACTCAAAAAATTGACCAGATATCATTTTGAAAATTTGTATACATAATCCATGGACAATTTCGTTGGACACCTATTTCAGCGTTTTTCCAAATTCGTACAAGAATTTTAGAAAAAAAATATTTTTTGAAAATATTGATTTTTTTTTTCTATTTATTCAACACAAAGTTCATAACTCAAAAAATTGACCAGATATCATTTTGAAAATTTGTACACATAATCTATGGACAATTTCGTTGGACACCTATTTCAGCGTTTTTCCAAATTCATACGAAAATTTGAGCAAAAAAATATTTTTTGAAAATATTCAGTTTTTTTTTCTATTTATTTAACACAAAGTTCATAACTCAAAAAATTGACCAGATATCATTTTGAAAATTTGTACACATAATCTATGGACAATTTCGTTGGACACCTATTTCAGCTTTTTTCCAAATTCGTACAAGAATTTTAGAAAAAAAATATTTTTCGAAAATATTGATAAGTGCTACTACAACTCATGACAAGAATCTACTATACACTACTCAAAGAACCAACCTGTATAGAAACACAAATACCTTGCATAAACGACTATATGTTATTAATAAACGTACGCCAATGGTTGATGGTATGCTGTTTTATTTAAACAAGCAAAGATCAACGACGGTGATGATGATCATCATCATAATGATGATGATGACCAGGGAGTCCTTGGACCGCGATTAGCATCTCATTAATTATAGTTATTTCGATCTAACCAAACCCTGACTGAAAGGCAAGATTATTGTGCATCGTGCATGCGATCGTTTTACAACACTGATAAAACGCTTAATAGAAATTCTATAAAAATCCTGACTGTTAATTGTTGTTTGGTCGATGATCAGGATGGTGAATGCCGGCGGAATATCCGGTTCATGATTTACCTAAAGGTCATGATTCGAGTAAGAATATTTTAATTATGTTATAATCAGTTGTTTTTGTGTGAAAAATCATCGGCAAAACTCGCCTTGGTATCTTGGAGAATACCTAAAGTTAATGAGACAATTATATAAAGTGACCGCCTAAAGTTGCGCATAAATTCGATAAAAATTAGAGACATGATTTTTTGAGAAAACGCTCGGACCCGTCGATTTTTAATTTAAGTTGCGCATTATTTCACATACATTTTTGTGTACAGGGTGGAATTGTATTGGTTGCACACTGTTACCAATAAATTTACCCTGATTTATGAGGCAAAAATTCGTTTGATTCACGATATATGTAACAAATAAACTGATTTTTCTAAGAAGCAAATGCATGTATCTGATGACCTCTTTCGACACACACACATCTTCGGCTTCGTGACTCCGGTTCATCCTTGGTACGTTCTACGATAAATTTGCATAATCTCTTGATTCTCGATTAGTTTAATAAATACACTGTTCCCTTCACAAAACGGGCCCGTCTGACATTATGGGGGCACAAGCGAAAACTCGTCATGATCGTCACCCATAAATAAATAATAATGCAACCACGAATTGAACTTGGAGAACAATCGATGATCGTGGCGTGTTGTTTTGGCGATGCGTTCCTCTACCAAAAACGCCGTATATTGTACCACAGATGTCTTGTTACTTTTATGTGAATCTTTATCAAACTTGGATGAGATGTAAACTTTTTCACTTCTTCTCTGTATCAGCATATTGCCTGGATCTTTTGAGAATTGACGCTAAAAGGAGGTAAAAATCCAAAAATCAAACTCACATAAAGCAGCAATGCCATTATAAAGTAAATGTAACTTTTGACCCGGTATTATGGCTCCCGCTGTGCTAAGAACGTTGTCATCGAAGACAATGGACCATTTTCGAAGTATGTTGATCCTCCAGATAAGGTTCTTCTGTTGTTTTTTTTTTGTTTAAACAAACAAAGTTGGCATATGGGTGTGGAGCCTTACAAGATACTTTATTGCATTCGATACCCCCTAGACAGTCCAAATCTACGCTGCAATAACTAATACCTCCCCAGCTTAACCCTTTAAATAGGGTGTATTTTATGTAATCCCCTTTGTCTCAAACAACCCTAGTAAAATGAATAATAGGGCCAGTATATGACGTCGAATTGACGTTACTTGAGTGATGTGCTCCCTCTTGATTTGGTCCTCCCCCAATGGAATATGCAGATCATCCCCAAGTTCGAGCGGATATTATTCAAATGGGATGTCTAATTATGGAATGAGTTTCTGCGTCTGTTGTATACGAAGGAATGCATTTTTTTAATTCAAGTATTAGTTCCTCACATTTTGTTGAGTTAATTTATTGCAGATTTTCTGATTAATAGTGTTTATAGGAACAAAAACGTTTTAAATATTTGTGATTATTAGTCAGAATTATTACTAGAAGTACGTAAAATGTTTATTAAATTATCAAGCAATTACGGCCTATTTTCCGAGATTAAAGATGTTTAATTTGTAAATGATGTTTGAAAATTATCATTTGAATTATTTTTTTAACTGTCAGGCTTTCGTGATAATTTTGTTTTTTAGGGACGTGATATAATTTTTATTTTTTTTTTATTTTTAATAAATTATATTTAATTTATTTTTAAGTGCTTTTTAAAAATATGCTGAAATAGGTATCCAACGATTTTATGAGAAGAATCTATAATCCAATTTTCAAGTCTCTATCTTTCTTGGTTGCAGAGATATGAGCATTTTGTCTCTAAGGTATCAAATTCTTCAGAAAAAAATTCATGCATAGATTTTTAGAGTTTTAAATGTTTTCTGAAAAAATGCTGAAATAGGTGTCCAATGATTTAATGAGAAGAATCTATGATCCAATTTTCAAGTCTCTATCTCTCTTGGTTGCTGAGATATGAGCATTTTGTCTCTATTATATCGAATTTTTTAGAAAAAACAGGCCTGACATTCCAAGGCAAATTTTTTTATTTTCAATTTTTTTCTGAAAAAATGCTGAAATAGGTATTCAATGATTTTATGAGAAGAGTCTATGATCCAATTTTCAAGTCTCTATCTCTCTTGGTTGCAGAGATATAAACATATTATCTCTATGATATCGAGTTCTTTAGAAAAAAAAGTGCTGAAATGCCAAGGCAAATTTTTTTATTTTCAATTTTTTTCTGACAAAATGCTGAAATAGGTATCCAATAATTTTATGAAAAGAATCTATGATCCAATTTTCAAGTCTCTATCTCTCTTGGTTGCAGAGATATGAACATTTTATCTCTATGATATCGAATTCTGCAGAAAAAAAAATCCTGAAATTCCAAGGCAAATTTTGTTATTTTCAATTTTTTTCTGGAAAAATGCTGAAATAGGTGTCCAATGATTTTATGAGAAGAATCTATGATCCAATTTTCAAGTCTCTATCTCTCTTGCTTGCAGAGATACGAACATTTTGTCTCTATGATATCGAATTTTTTAGAAAAAAAAAGTCCTGAAATTCCAAGGCAGATTTTTTTATTTTCAATTTTTTTCTGAAAAAATGCTGAAATAGGTGTCCAATGATTTTATGAGAAGAATTTATGATCTAATTTTCAAGTCTCTATCTCTCTTGGTTGCAGAGATATGAGCAGTTTGTCTCTAAGATATCGAATTTTTTAGAAAAAAAAAAGTCCTGAAATTCCAAGGCAAATTTTGTTATTTTCAATTTTTTTCTGGAAAAATGCTGAAATAGGTATCCAATGATTTAATGAGAAGAAGCTATGATCCAATTTTCAAGTCTCTATCTCTCTTGCTTGCAGAGATACGAACATTTTGTCTCTATGATATCGAATTTTTTAGAAAAAAAAAGTCCTGAAATTCCAAGGCAGATTTTTTTATTTTCAATTTTTTTCTGAAAAAATGCTGAAATAGGTGTCCAATGATTTTATGAGAAGAATTTATGATCTAATTTTCAAGTCTCTATCTCTCTTGGTTGCAGAGATATGAGCAGTTTGTCTCTAAGATATCGAATTTTTTAGAAAAAAAAAAGTCCTGAAATTCCAAGGCAAATTTTGTTATTTTCAATTTTTTTCTGGAAAAATGCTGAAATAGGTGTCCAATGATTTTATGAGAAGAGTCTATGATCCAATTTTCAAGTCTCTATCTCTTTTGGTTGCAGAAATATGAACATTTTGTCTCTATTTTATTTCTTCTTCCAGAAATTTAAAATAGTCGTTTAGTAAAATTACAAAAAATCTCCGAATTTTGGCCTCACGCGTGACCCAGTTTCACTCACGCCCGTGACCCGTTTATTTCGAATGGTATTTCACTGGAGCCCTGTTTCCGGGGAAACTAGGGCGATCCAGCATCGCCAAATACGTTAACATAGACATTTCTCTAACTCAAAAAATACCTTTACAATTCTCGACATCTCATCTTATTTTACAATAAAAGTGTTTTCATCATTAATGAAACAATATAAACTTTAGAGTGACTCTCAACGCTTTCAGGATTCAGCGAACCACTTAAATATTATACAGGCAGGCACCTTTTTTATTCGGATTTTTCCTGAAGTATTTTATAGCAGTGAAAACACTTAAGGGTCCTTCTCGTTTTTCAAGTACCTCTCACACAGACTTAGCAGGGGCATATTAGGTCAACTAGCAGACACTTTTTACGACTTATTTGAGAATATTAATAATTGGTACTCTAGTGCATTAGAACAGTCTCAGGTTTCAATGTTGCTCTACTTTTTTCTACTACTGTATATAATGATCCACGTGATAGCTATAGTCGCAAATAGAGTGTAGTAGTCCGGGTGTATAGTTGTGAATTATACGTAAGTAGGAAAATCCTTTATAATTTTGCATTTTTTTTACTTCATCCTCAGTTTTTTATCAATAAAATGTTCAAACTCAACATTCTATGTAAAAATTTCCAAAAAAAAAATCGTTTTTAGACGTCCATCATCAAAATTTCAATTCTTTGTTTTTCAGTTAAACCCGCCATACTTTTAAACTACTGACATTTACGTAAAGTAATACGTACTGTTTCCATGCGATTAAATGGTGACAAGGTGTCAACAGTCAAATATACCTGTTAAAAAAAACTATGAAAAAACATGTTTGAATATGCTCAAATAAATGACCCAAACAGTTGCAAATTTATTATAATAATGTTAGTATTAGGTATGAGACATGGTATACAAAATACTTCTATGCAGAATTCAAAAGTGGAATAAAAAATGGGTGTTTCTGTTTAAAAAAATGAAGTTGATGGTCGTTGTCGTTGCTTATTTTTGGTTCGTTCTCTTGAATTTTAAATGAATTTGTTTCAACTTGTGCGTCCTCACTGTATAATGAAAGGGTTATTATGTTTTTTACAAAAATTCTTTCGTGACTTTAGAAGTAAGGACTTCTTTTCCTCCCTTAAGGGTCAGGAGATTTATCAATCAATTTAATTAAAGTACTCGCAAAAATATTTCCATATAAACTTTATCGGCATTTTATGAATTGCTTCCACCTTTGACCGCGGACGTACGCGACCCAAACGAAACATACGACCGCCAAACGTGGCCGTGAATGAATAATTTCATTACTGCCCCCGCATTCTGCACTTTCACTGTCTGGTGAATTTTTTTTTTCTTAAAAAAAAAACCTCCATGCCCCCATCATCATCATTATCACGTATGCAAGACTTTCACTCATAGTTTTCGGTAATGCAGGCTCGTTTTTTATTTCTTTCAAAATTATTTCCCGTTGTTAACCTTTTGGTACTTACCTCGTTTGCATATGTGGGCTAATGAACGTCAACGGAGATATTGTTGTCCGCAAAAGAAAGTTGGCGAATGAATCATTTGTTTTGTGTTTGGTTTAAATGCGGGGGGAAAAAGTCACGGTGTACAGGATGCTGCAGGAAAGTTACCGAGTTCTTTTTTTTCAAATTTTATCATCCTCTAGTGTAAAATCTGAGACATTTAAGACATATGTTTATAGGAGTATTTTTGCTTGATTTCATCCAAAGGACACAATAATTGAACTATTTGAAACTACGTATGTATTGCAAACTAAAGCGGGCTAATTAATTAAGTTAATCATAGACAAAATCTAATATTGCAAACAGAAAGAAATCACAATTAAAACAAACGATGCTTACAGGTCATGGGCAAAAACATACAGTTGCCTAATTAATTAATTAAACACAAATATATATATAAAGGATATTGTTTTTATTTCTCACGCTTTACCGGCACCCAAGTGGCCATTTGCAAAATCTAATTAATTATTACATAGTTTTAAATTAATCTTAACCTACTTTTATTGTTTTAAAAAAATATGATTAATGACTGTGGCCTTACGTAACCGATTGGGTAACTATTTCGGTTTTTTGAGACTTAATTACATTTACGACTTAGAAATTATTATTTAAATCTTATAAATAGTGTGTCATTATAATGATAAGCTTGGTTGGGTGCTTCATTCATTATAATTTCAAATGGAATACGCTGACACAATGTAAATTTTCTTAGATATACACCCAATTTGCATAGGAATATGTCTATTATACGATGTATTCGTTTCCTGGTGGGGTCGCTGATCCTTTAAGCCGTTGATTAATTGATTAATAATCAATAAAGTTTGTTTAGAAATCGACTGCATTGATACCTTAAGCCTCATCACAGTTCAGATAATATACTACCCTTCTTGGCAAGGTATTTTAGAAGTTAATTAATTCTGCTGACTTAAATGTATTGCTTTAATGTGTAATCATCAAAAGAAAGCTTTATTAGATTGGTCATACAAAGAGGAACACACTTCTTCAACTGATAGCTTAGGGAAAAATTTGGTCTTGACTAAAGGAACTGTATTGATGTTTAACTGTTCAGAACTGCAGTCAAAAGGTCAAAAATATTGTTGTCATTATAGCAAACCTCTAAAAGGAAAAGTTTTATTTAAAAATTTGTTAACTCCCCATGCTATAATCTCTCCTCTTGGTTGAATAACGTTCTCAGGGAGGTGACCAACTTTAAAAGTATTTATTGGTTTAAGAATTCTGTTGATCTAACCAACAGTTTGAAAAATCTTTATGAGTTTTGAGTTCTCTGGCCTATAACTCGCATTCTAATTCTCCGATTTTTATAATTTTAGCTTTAAATCAATTCTGGAACTTTTCTTAATATCTCTGTGAAATTTCATTCAAATCCCTGTAATTATCATTTTTTTATTCAAATTTTTGTAGATGACTTTTCAGTAAAATAAAACTAGAAAAATTGTTTTGAGTTCTCTGACCTATAACTCACGTTCTAATGCTCCAATTTACATAATTTTAGCTTTAAATTAATTATGGAACTTTTCTTAATATCTCTGTGAAATTTCATTCAAATCCCTGTTATAATTATTTTTTTATTCAAATTTTTGTGGGTGACGTCTCAGTGTAGTAAAGCTAGAAAATTTGTTTTGGCTTCTCTGACCTATAACTTGCGTTCTAATGCTCCGATTTCCATAATTTCTGCTTTAAATTAATTATGGAATTCTTCTTAATATCTCTGTGAAATTTCATTGAAATCCCTGTTATAATTATTTTTTTATTCAAATTTTTGTGGGTGACGTCTCAGTGTAGTAAAGCTAGAAAATTTGTTTTGGCTTCTCTGACCTATAACTTGCGTTCTAATGCTCCGATTTCCATAATTTCTGCTTTAAATTAATTATGGAATTCTTCTTAATATCTCTGTGAAATTTCATTGAAATCCCTGCAATAATTATTTTTTTATTCAAATTTTTGTAGGTGACGTCTCAGTGTAATAAAGCTAGAAAAATTGTTTTGGCTTCTCTGACCTATAACTTGCGTTCTAATACTCCAATTTACATAATTTTAGCTTTAAATTAATTATGGAACCCTTCTTAATATCTCTGTGAAATTTCATTCAAATCCCTGTAGTTATCAATTTTTTTATTCAAATTTTTGTAAATGACATTTCAGTAAAATAAAACTAGAAAAATTGTTTTGGGTTCTCTGACCTATAACTCACGTTCTAATGCTCCGATTTCCATAATGCTTTAAATTAATTATGGAATTCTTCTTAATATCTCTGTGAAATTTCATTGAAATCCCTGTAATAATTAATTTTTTATTCAAATTTTTGAAGGTGACGTCTTAGTGTAGTAAAGTTAGAAAAATCATTTTGGCTTCTCTGACCTATAACTTGCGTTCTAATGCTCCAATTTACATAATTTTAGCTTTAAATTAATTATGGAACTCTTCTTAATATCTCTGTGAAATTTCATTGAAATCCCTGTAATAATTAATTTTTTATTCAAATTTTTGAAGGTGACGTCTTAGTGTAGTGAAGCTAGAAAAATTGTTTTGGCTTCTCTGACCTATAACTTGCGTTCTAATACTCCAATTTACATAATTTTAGCTTTAAATTAATTATGGAACTCTTCTTAATATCTCTATGAAATTTCATTGAAATCCCTGTAATAATTATTTTTTTATTCAAATTTTTATAGGTGACGTCTCAGTGTAGTGAAGCTAGAAAAATTGTTTTGGCTTCTCTGACCTATAACTTGCGTTCTAATGCTCCAATTTACGTAATTTTAGCTTTAAATTAATTATGGAACTCTTCTTAATATCTCTATGAAATTTCATTGAAATCCCTGTAATAATTATTTTTTTATTCAAATTTTTATAGGTGACGTCTCAGTGTAGTAAAGCTAGAAAAATTGTTTTGGCTTCTCTGACCTATAACTTGCGTTCTAATGCTCCAATTTACGTAATTTTAGCTTTAAATCAATTCTGGAACTCTTCTTAATATCTCTATGAAATTTCATTGAAATCCCTGTAATAATTATTTTTTTATTCAAATTTTTATAGGTGACGTCTCAGTGTAGTAAAGCTAGAAAAATTGTTTTGGCTTCTCTGACCTATAACTTGCGTTCTAATGCTCCAATTTACGTAATTTTAGCTTTAAATCAATTCTGGAACTCTTCTTAATATCTCTGTGAAATTTCATTAAAATCCCTGTAGTTATCAATTTTTTTATTCAAATTTTTGTAAATGACATTTCAGTAAAATAAAACTAGAAAAATTGTTTTGGGTTCTCTGACCTATAACTCACGTTCTAATGCTCCGATTTCCATAATGCTTTAAATTAATTATGGAATTCTTCTTAATATCTCTGTGAAATTTCATTGAAATCCCTGTAATAATTAATTTTTTATTCAAATTTTTGAAGGTGACGTCTTAGTGTAGTAAAGTTAGAAAAATCATTTTGGCTTCTCTGACCTATAACTTGCGTTCTAATGCTCCAATTTACATAATTTTAGCTTTAAATTAATTATGGAACTCTTCTTAATATCTCTGTGAAATTTCATTGAAATCCCTGTAATAATTAATTTTTTATTCAAATTTTTGAAGGTGACGTCTTAGTGTAGTGAAGCTAGAAAAATTGTTTTGGCTTCTCTGACCTATAACTTGCGTTCTAATACTCCAATTTACATAATTTTAGCTTTAAATTAATTATGGAACTCTTCTTAATATCTCTATGAAATTTCATTGAAATCCCTGTAATAATTATTTTTTTATTCAAATTTTTATAGGTGACGTCTCAGTGTAGTGAAGCTAGAAAAATTGTTTTGGCTTCTCTGACCTATAACTTGCGTTCTAATGCTCCAATTTACGTAATTTTAGCTTTAAATTAATTATGGAACTCTTCTTAATATCTCTATGAAATTTCATTGAAATCCCTGTAATAATTATTTTTTTATTCAAATTTTTATAGGTGACGTCTCAGTGTAGTAAAGCTAGAAAAATTGTTTTGGCTTCTCTGACCTATAACTTGCGTTCTAATGCTCCAATTTACATAATTTTAGCTTTAAATCAATTCTGGAACTCTTCTTAATATCTCTGTGAAATTTCATTGAAATCCCTGTAATAATTAATTTTTTATTCACATTTTTGTAGGTGACGTCTTAGTGTAGTAAAGCTAGAAAAATTGTTTTGGCTTCTCTGACCTATAACTTGCGTTCTAATGCTCCAATTTACATAATTTTAGCTTTAAATTAATTATGGAACTCTTCCTAATATCTCTGTGAAATTTCATTGAAATTCCTGTAATAATTAATTTTTTATTCAAATTTTTGTAGGTGACGTCTTAGTGTAGTAAAGCTAGAAAAATTGTTTTGGCTTCTCTGACCTATAACTTGCGTTCTAATACTCCAATTTACATAATTTTAGCTTTAAATCAATTCTGGAACTCTTCTTAATATCTCTATGAAATTTCATTGAAATCCCTGTAATAATTATTTTTTTATTCAAATTTTTGAAGGTGACGTCTCAGTGTTGTAAAGCTAGAAAAATTGTTTTGGCTTCTCTGACCTATAACTTGCGTTCTAATGCTCCAATTTACGCAATTTTAGCTTTAAATCAATTCTGTAACACTTCTTAATATCTCTGCGAAATTTAATTGAAATCCCTGTTATATTTATTTTTTTATTCAAATTTTTGAAGGTGACGTCTCAGTGTTGTAAAGCTAGAAAAATTGTTTTGGCTTCTCTGACCTATAACTTGCGTTCTAATGCTCCAATTTACGCAATTTTAGCTTTAAATCAATTCTGTAACACTTCTTAATATCTCTGCGAAATTTAATTGAAATTCCTGTTATATTTATTTTTTTATTCAAATTTTTGTAGGTGACGTCTCAGTGTAGTAAAGCTAGAAAAATTGTTTTGGCTTCTCTGACCTATAACTTGCGTTATAATGCTCCAATTTACATAATTTTAGCTTTAAATCAATTCTGGAACTCTTCTTAATATCTCTGTGAAATTTCATTGAAATCCCTGTAATAATTATTTTTTTATTCAAATTTTTGAAGGTGACGTCTCAGTGTTGTAAAGCTAGAAAAATTGTTTTGGCTTCTCTGACCTATAACTTGCGTTCTAATGCTCCAATTTACGCAATTTTAGCTTTAAATCAATTCTGTAACACTTCTTAATATCTCTGCGAAATTTAATTGAAATCCCTGTTATATTTATTTTTTTATTCAAATTTTTGAAGGTGACGTCTCAGTGTTGTAAAGCTAGAAAAATTGTTTTGGCTTCTCTGACCTATAACTTGCGTTCTAATGCTCCAATTTACGCAATTTTAGCTTTAAATCAATTCTGTAACACTTCTTAATATCTCTGCGAAATTTAATTGAAATTCCTGTTATATTTATTTTTTTATTCAAATTTTTGTAGGTGACGTCTCAGTGTAGTAAAGCTAGAAAAATTGTTTTGGCTTCTCTGACCTATAACTTGCGTTATAATGCTCCAATTTACATAATTTTAGCTTTAAATCAATTCTGGAACTCTTCTTAATATCTCTGTGAAATTTCATTGAAATCCCTGTAATAATTATTTTTTTATTCAAATTTTTGAAGGTGACGTCTCAGTGTAGTAAAGCTAGAAAAATTGTTTTGGCTTCTCTGACCTATAACTTGCGTTCTAATACTCCTATTTACATAATTTTAGCTTTAAATCAATTCTGGAACTCTTCTTAATATCTCTGTAAAATTTCATTCAAATCCCTGTAATTATGAATTTTTTATTCAAATTTTTGTAAATGACATTTCAGTAAAATAAAACTAGAAAAATTGTTTTGAGTTCTCTGACCTATAACTTGCGTTCTAATACTCCAATTTACATAATTTTAGCTTTAAATCAATTCTGGAACTCTTCTTAATATCTCTGTAAAATTTCATTCAAATCCCTGTAATAATTATTTTTTTATTCAAATTTTTGTAGGTGACGTCTCATTGCAGTAAAGCTAGAAAAATTGTTTTGGCTTCTCTGACCTATAACTCACGCTCTAATGCTCCGATTTCCATAATTTCTGCTTTAAATTAATTATGGAACTCTTCTTAATATCTCTGAAGAATTTCATTTAAATCCCTGTTATAATTATTTTTTTATTCAAATTTTTGTGGGTGACGTCTCAGTGTAGTAAAGCTAGAAAAATTGTTTTGGCTTCTCTGACCTATAACTTGCGTTATAATGCTCCAATTTACATAATTTTAGCTTTAAATCAATTCTGGAACTCTTCTTAATATCTCTGTGAAATTTCATTGAAATCCCTGTAATAATTAGTTTTTTATTCAAATTTTTGTAGGTGACGTCTCATTGCAGTAAAGCTAGAAAAATTGTTTTGGCTTCTCTGACCTATAACTTGCGTTCTAATACTCCAATTTACATAATTTTAGCTTTAAATCAATTCCGGAACTCTTCTTAATATCTCTGTGAAATTTCATTGAAATCCCTGTAATAATTAATTTTTTATTCAAATTTTTGAAGGTGACGTCTTAGTGTAGTAAAGCTAGAAAAATTATTTTGGCTTCTCTGACCTATAACTTGCGTTCTAATACTCCAATTTACATAATTTTAGCTTTAAATCAATTCTGGAACTCTTCTTAATATCTCTGTAAAATTTCATTCAAATCCCTGTAATAATTATTTTTTTATTCAAATTTTTGTAGGTGACGTCTCATTGCAGTAAAGCTAGAAAAATTGTTTTGGCTTCTCTGACCTATAACTTGCGTTCTAATACTCCAATTTACATAATTTTAGCTTTAAATCAATTCTGGAACTCTTCTTAATATCTCTGTGAAATTTCATTGAAATTCCTGTTATAATTATTTTTTTATTCAAATTTTTGTAGGTGACGTCTCAGTGTAGTAAAATTAGAAAAATTGTTTTGGCTTCTCTGACCTATAACTTGCGTTCTAATGCTCCGATTTACATAATTTTAGCTTTAAATTAATTATGGAACTCTTCTTAATATCTCTGTGAAATTTCATTGAAATCCCTGTAATAAATATTTTTTTATTCAAATTTTTGTGGGTGACGTCTCAGTGTAGTAAAGCTAGAAAAATTGTTTTGGCTTCTCTGACCTATAACTTGCGTTCTAATGCTCCAATTTACATAATTTTAGCTCTAAATTAATTATGGAACTCTTCTTAATATCTCTATGAAATTTCATTGAAATCCCTGTAATAATTATTTTTTTATTCAAATTTTTGTAGGTGACGTCTCAGTGTAGTAAAGCTAGAAAAATTGTTTTGGCTTCTCTGACCTATAACTTGCGTTCTAATACTCCAATTTACATAATTTTAGCTTTAAATCAATTCTGGAACTCTTCTTAATATCTCTATGAAATTTCATTGAAATCCCTGTAATAATTATTTTTTTATTCAAATTTTTGTAGGTGACCTCTCAGTGTAATAAAATTAGAAAAATTGTTTTGGCTTCTCTGACCTATAACTCACGTTCTAATGCTCCGATTTTCATAATTTCTGCTTTAAATTAATTATGAAACTCTTCTTAATATCTCTGAAGAATTTCATTCAAATCCCTTTAATAATTATTTTTTTATTCAAATTTTTGTAGGTGACGTCTCAGTGTAGTAAGGCTAGAAAAATTGTTTTGGGTTCTCTGACCTATAACTCACGTTCTAATGCTCCGATTTCCATAATTTCTGCTTTAAATTAATTATAGAACTCTTCTTAATATCTCTATGAAATTTCATTGAAATCCCTGTAATAATTATTTTTTTATTCAAATTTTTATAGGTGACGTCTCAGTGTTGTAAAGCTAGAAAAATTGTTTTGGCTTCTCTAACCTATAACTTGCGTTCTAATACTCCAATTTACATAATTTTAGCTTTAAATCAATTCTGGAACTCTTCTTAATATCTCTGTGAAATTTCATTGAAATCCCTGTAATAATTAGTTTTTTATTCAAATTTTTGTAGGTGACGTCTCAGTGTAGTAAAGCTAGAAAAATTGTTTTGGCTTCTCTGACCTATAACTCACGTTCTAATGCTCCGATTTACATAATTTTAGCTTTAAATAAATTCTGGAACTCTTCTTAATATCTCTGTGAAATTTCATTAAAATCCCTGTAATAATTATTTTTTTATTCAAATTTTTGTAGGTGACGTCTCAGTGTAGTAAAGCTAGAAAAATTGTTTTGGCTTCTCTGACCTATAACTTGCGTTCTAATACTCCAATTTACATAATTTTAGCTTTGAATCAATTCTGGAACTCTTCCTAATATCTCCGTGAAATTTCATTGAAATCCCTGTAATAATTAATTTTTTATTCAAATTTTTGTAGGTGACGTCTCAGTGTAGTAAAACTAGAAAAATTGTTTTGGCTTCTCTGGCCTATAACTCGCGTTCTAATTCTCCGATTTCCAGAATTTTTCTTTTAAATTAATTCTGGGGCTCTCCATAACATCTCCATAAAATGTTATGGATATCCTCTAATAGCAATTTTTTTTTTAATATTTTGATAGGTTACGTCTTAGTATTTAACGTTTAATCTATCAACATCAAACATCTAAAAGAACTACTTTTGGAGTTTAATAAATGAACCCAGCGTGCAGGTATTCGAAAGGATATAGATGTGACTGACTACACAATGTCTCTCTTTTTCTCACACACATAATATACATGCACGAAATATTTCCACGTTATTCAAGTGTTTATTGGTTCGCCCTTGAAATTTCAATGAAAGGTGCACGGCCGTCTGCTCTGGCTCGCTTTTTTTGTTTATGCGTTCAAAAGCGCGTTCATCTCCTCCGCTTGTCCCGTATTTCCTTTTTTCAAAGATGTTTAGAAAAGGTCGGCTGGTTATACACGTGTTTTCGATCTGTCCTTGCCCTCGGTGAGCACGGCTCTCACCCTCTTGTCTTTCTCTCTCTCTATATATCTCTCTGGGAGTCGATATATCTCTATATAGAGCCGCGTTTTTTGGGAGGATTGCCAACGAGGTTCTAGGGGTAGAAAAATCACTTTGAAGACATTTCTTGCATCCAATTTAATAAATTAAGAAATAGTTGTAACAATACTCGGGTAACTCAACGTAATAATAATAATAATCCTTTGGTGCTCGAGGGTTATCATCATGGATTGCTTTTGGTAGATTTAGATCTGATCTGTCCAAAGAACCTTGTCTGTAACACATACGAAAAGAAGAGAGTTGAATGAAATGAGAAAGTTGGGCTTTTTCAATGCAAAACTTGTAAAATTAAAGATCCATATTTTGTGAGCGTATGTAAGAGTAGGGTGACTATCAGAGTATTAGCCTCTTTAAAATGGCGACAGTTTCGTAAATACAACTCAGCAGAATCAGGCACGATTTTTTACTACTGGTAAAACCCCCAGATCAGAAGATTGATTTTCTTTGCCAAGCTGAATTTTGTATCCAAAGTATTCTGAGACAACTTCTAGGAGTTGAGAATGTTTACATGCATGGATCTCTTTCTTCTATTTTCTTAATGTTCCAATTTTTTTTTTCAAGACTTCTTTCCAAGACAATGGTACAAAGTTTTTATAAAGTCCTCTTGCCTTACTCTCTTCTGATTCAGTATGTATCTAGTAATTCATCTTCAGTATGTATTTATTTGTATAAAGTGATGTAAATAGATATACAGGGCGTTCGAAAAATAGACGGAGATATTTCAATGGGTGATTTCTTGTATAAAAATATGAGAAAAAGTTTCTATAAACATGGGTCCGGAAATGCACAGTTTTCAAGATACAGGGTGATAATAATTTTTTTTTTAAATATTATTTTTGTATTAATATTAAAAAAATTATTTACTCGATTCTTTTGAAAAGCAACAACTGACCCCTTTGACCAAAAAATTTGGCTTGTGACAAGTATTATGTATACTTGTCACAAGCCAAATTTTTAAGTCGGCAATATAGTCACAAGCTTTGCAGAGATCACGGTAAATTACATGAAACTCACAACAGTCACAAAGAGGACATGCAGTAAAACCTGAGACGATAGAGCTAGTAAGAAAAGGAAGGAAGAATGTCAGTCTGTATTACCCTAAATAAGAAATAAGAGGAGACCTGAGAGAAAACAAAACAATAAATCGCTAGTGCGCGCTGAGCCTTATTCTGCAGTTTGATATTTTTGTATAAAATTCTCTGTTTACCATTAAAATATTTGGGGTCGTAATTGCATTTTCAAACGTTTTTTTTTACAAAATCAACAGCCAATTTTAGAGAAAAAAATAAGCGGCGAAGATGCTGGACAAGCTATGGTAGAAAGCCCTATGTAACTAAAAATTTTTGGTGAAAAAATTTTCAAAATCGCTTTTGTAAATTGCGAAATATAAGGGTTGAAAGTTTTGGGTAAAATGGTGAAGGTGCCAGGCAAGGAGACTTTGAAATGCTCATCACTTTATTAAAAAAATAGATATATCTCTTTTATTCTATTATACGTTAATTAGGTAATTTTATTGTAAATTTTGGTAGCTTCAATTTCCTACTTGCTTGCTTTGACTACTTGAGCTGAGATATGGCATTTTTGATGCCCATTTTTGGCCTCAAAAACGAACGTCGAAAACGACTTTTTCAGGATTTTCAAAGTGCTCTCATTCCCTTAGTTCTGCTCGGATCCTGTTGTAACCCGGTGTTTTCGTAATCTAGGTGACCCAAATAAGGCGCTGGTATACTGAGTTTGATTTCGAAAAAATCAATTTTTGATGAAAAAATTCGATACGGGGGGGTATACCCGAAAAATGAAAATATCCAAACTTTGAAGGTCGATATCTCGGCTTCTATGTGAGCTATCGGGAAAATTTCAACGGTTTTGTTTTAGTTTCGTCGTTCTGAATCCAACGAGACCATCCGCTAGGTCGTAGCTCTTCTGATAGCTGAGATATGGCATTTTTGATGCCCATTTTTGGCCTCAAAAATGAACGTCGAAAACGACTTTTTCAGGATTTTCAAAGTGCTCTCATTCCCTTAGTTCTGCTCGGACCCTGTTATAACCCGGTGTTTTCGTAATCTAGGTGACCCAAATAAGGCGCTGGTATACTGAGTTTGATTTCGAAAAAATCAATTTTTGATGAAAAAATTCGATACGGGGGGGTATACCCGAAAAATGAAAATATCCAAACTTTGAAGGTCGATATCTCGGCTTCTATGTGAGCTATCGGGAAAATTTCAACGGTTTTGTTTTAGTTTCGTCGTTCTGAATCCAACGAGACCATCCGCAAGGTCGTAGCTCTTCTGATAGCTGAGATATGGCATTTTTGATGCCCATTTTTGGCCTCAAAAACGAACGTCGAAAACGACTTTTTCAGGATTTTCAAAGTGCTCTCATTCCCTTAGTTCTGCTCGGATCCTGTTGTAACCCGGTGTTTTCGTAATCTAGGTGACCCAAATAAGGCGCTGGTATACTGAGTTTGATTTCGAAAAAATCAATTTTTGATGAAAAAATTCGATACGGGGGGGTATACCCGAAAAATGAAAATATCCAAACTTTGAAGGTCGATATCTCGGAGAATTCTCTCGTCAAATTATTGGTCTTTAAAAGGGACCACGTTTTATGACATTCTTACCGGCTTTATTCAGATTCAATGTGCATTGCACTAGGTTCATGAAAATCGTACTTTGTCCAGGTGTAAAGTTTTTACTGAAATTTGTCAATAGCTTCTCCTCCTTGTGATATTTTATTACTAGGGAACACTGAATAAATGATCAATAATTCAGAATTCTAGTAATCAGCTATTTCAGGTCAAAGTAATTCTTCTAGAAATAACGCTTTTGATTTCTTCCTGTTAATTGCAGCTCCTTGGCGGCTTGATGCTGAATTAAATAAATTGTATCGCACATTTAAGTATTCCTGGAATAAGCGTGTGAAGAAAAGGAGTGTGTTTGTGAAGTATGCTACAATATGATAATTTTTTTCATATAAATCGCACTCTACAGTTCAAACCTCGTTGTCCACCTGAATCCCGTATCAGCTGCTGTTGCTGCTGCTGCTGCTGCGTCAAGGCGAATTTCCACAGTCGCGTGTTCCCTTTTTTAGTTTCTGGAGTATCTGGAGTCAGTCCAGCTTATTCCCACGTCACGTGACGATGCCGCGTGTTCTCTTTGTCCCTCGGCTACAGTCGGGCCTCGTCGTGCTCCTTTTGTGCGCCTGTCGACTGTAAATTACGGTTTGTTTTGCGGATGACCGCGGGCGCGTTTTTAGAATAAACAGCTGTTTGGGAAAAATGTTTTTTTTCTTCTCTTTTTCTAATGTCTTTAGTTGAGAGGAATAAGGCGTGAACTGTGAGGAGTATGGGAGGGTGATTACTGTTTTTTGTTTAGTGTGATGGTTGTTTAGGCCTTATTTGAAGTATTTTTAACCTGGAATGTCTCCTTTTTTCATCGGTGTGTGCAATTTTTGAGAAGATTTCCACAAAATGTCCTTAATTCAAAAAACATTCATGTTGCATTTTCGAGAATTCATATGCAGGTCCTTCAGTTAAATTAACTAGACAGGTATTTTAGCATTTTTTAAAAAAATCTACAGGGCATTGACAAAATTGAATTTAAAAACAAAAAAATAATTTTTTGTTAAAAATTCACAAAATGCCGATAATCCAAAGATAATTTAAATTACGTTGTTGAAAATTCATATGCCGGTCCTTCAATTAAATTAATTAGACACGTATTTCAGCGATTTTCGGAAAATCTACAGCGTGTTGAGAAAAATTGAATTTTTGAGAAAATTAATTTTAATTAATTAATTTTTTCTTTAAAATTCCATAAATCGTCCATATCTCCAAAAAATTGTCAAATTACAATTTTCATTTATATACAGGTTCCTTAATTAACTAAAATTAACTAACCCTTCATTAAAAATCTACAAAATATCCATTTTCACCCCTAAGAATCTAAAAGAACGGCATTCAAATCAGTTTATATATAACCTACATTCACCCTCAATATCGTGAACAATTTTTCAATTGTGGCACCCTTGACTCGGACGTTAATACATGGGTATAACAGGGTCCCGTGGGAATAATTTTCCTCCTGTTTCTCTCGCTTTCTACTTGACGGCTTGCGTGTTAAATTTGACGTTTCTCTATGGGGACGACAGACCAGATGTCTGAGAAATCATATTTTTCTTAGTAAATGCTTTAACCTTCATAGACAAAACAAAAAATAGACTGCAAGAAATGTTAGAAGTGTTGTGAAATAAACTACCTGCCCCACAATGGCTTTGGCAATGGATTTAATGCTGAATTACCTTTCGTATTCCAGGTAAGTTATAAACTTAACTTGTTAAGCCCATCTGAAACTCGATATTATTTAATTTTTTTTGCACCCCTGATGGGGGTAATTTAAGCCTGTCTTAAGGGTTTTCTGTCATAGAAGGAAACCTTTTAACTATACATGATTAGTCATTGCATTTGTCATTCGAATAAAACACTAGCGAGATTAGAAACCATTTTCACCAACTAACGAAGCAACTTCCAGCATCCTTAACCTCGAGTTACCTTTCTTAGGTCGTCCAACTCATCTCACGATGTTATAATATCACTTATAGTAAACGAGATCCGTTATTTTAGACTTGCAACTTCCATTTCGTTAACCGCACCCGTCTAAAGGATCTGCTAGCTCTAGATCAGGTGCATCGGTCGGCAAAAAGGGAATTACGATTTTTCTCTTTGGTGTTTGAGTACTAATATTTGGGTCTCGTTATAAAACTAAACGACTAATTTCTGAAGATTTTTAATAATTGAAGATTAGAATTTCTATTACGTAATTATTAATTTTCTCACTTTAGTGGTAAATAACAAAAGAAGATCTTTTATAAGATTAATAGTATTCCATGCCAAAGATGTGTCATCCGCAAAAACAAGGCATTTATTCTCTATAGAATAAATTGATTTTTTTGAAATTGCTCATTAGTTTTTTGTTTTTTTTTTGCTGCGTCTTTCTAACATCTGCTTTGAGATTCATTAAGTCTTTGTAGATTGTCTTGGTCGTTTTCTTTTTTCAAGTCACCTTTGATAGTTCCCTCTGCTTCCTGTCTCTTTCTTCTCCCTGAATTCTCTATTTCTTTTTTCAGTTTAACGAAATGAAATGAAATCGCAGTTATTTGCTTTTGTGGTATTTCTGACACTTGCTGTGAATGGATAGTTTTTTATTTTTAAGCCATTTCAAGGCGTTTTTTGTTTAGACTTTTAGATGATTTCCTATTTATTTCAGATTATTTTTTTTCCAGGCATTTGACCTATTTTTTTGTATGTTTCTAGGCATATTAAATAGTGTCTTATTAAATTTAAATTCCTATAGACATTTGTCCTAATTTTCTACTTTATTTCAAATTTATTATTCGTACGGTTTATTATTCATAATTTCCAGATATTAAAATACATTTTTCAGCCATATTTACCTATTTTTCTTTAATTGCATATTTTTTGAGTTAATAATTGTAGGCATATTTGACGTATTTAAAAAAAAAAAATCATTCCAGGAATTCCAAAAACATGTTTCCTCTTTTTTACGCAATTGAAGTTTAACATTATTTTTCTACTATGGTGTGTAAAGTTTTACCTTTTACGCACTAGTGCCTAAAAAAGTCTTGTCACCCACTAGTGCGTAAAAAGTAATTTGACGTTTATTTGACTTTTATTTTATAATTTGTCAATAAATGTTTTGACGTTTTTTTTACCGTCAAGTCGTTTTAACTGCATAGAGTAATTTGTTGTTTTTTATATTTTCTTCAATAGTAAAAAAAAATTTTGAATGTTACACGTGTGTAAAATCTCCTCCATTGACAAGTTTCCCATTCATAAAAAAAGGATCATTTATTTGCTTAAAAAAAATACTTTTGGCCTATTTTTGTGTTTTTCAAGAATTCGAAAAAAATTACATAAATAAATTTTAATTTTTTTTAAATTTCTATTGAAGTAATACAATTCCAGGCATTTCAAAGATTTTCCATATTTTTCAGGAATATTTGAGTCATTCTTCGAGTATTTAAATTTCATTAATTTTTAAGACAAGTAATGAAATCATATATTCCAGAAATAAAGTTACGTTCCATCTTATTCCAGGCGGTCGATGTTTTTTTTAAGTGTATTCCAGGCATTCTTCTAGAGATTTCAAGTTTGAATTATTTTATTCCGTGCATTTGAAATAATTTAATGTAAAAAATTATTTCGGGTATTTTAAATAATTTTAAAAATATTCCAGATACTATTTCAATTCTTCATGTCTTTCAGAAGTTTTGAAGTCTTTTAACTATTTCTCGTATACTCCAGGCATTTTGAATATCATTCCAGGCTTTTGAAGTTTTTTTTTAATTTCATTTATAGCAATTTTTGGATGTTTTTTTAAGTAATTTTCGATTTTTTTAGGTTGTTCTTACTTCTGGAAGCCTTTTTTTTATTTATTTTAAGCATTCGAAGTTTTTTTAAATTTATTCGTATTTTACTTTTCATGTTTTACCGCCATACGTATGCTTCTTCCCAGTATTTCAAGCCATGTTTCCTTTCCGTTTCAATAATTTCCCATGGGATATAAGCACACTTGTTATATCTTTTTTGAGACTCTTGAATTTAGGATTCTGGATATTTGATGTTCTTCAGGCATTTTAAAGTAACTTATTCTATTATGCCAGGCCTTTGGAGTGTCTGAAGACCTTTCTTGTAGGAAAAAAATCATTTTTTTTAAACATTATTTTTTTTCTCAACTCCATGTTTATTTTCGAGAAAACGCTGAAATAGGTGTCTAATGAAATTATTCAAAGAACATGTATGTGAATTTTCAAATTTGTATTTGGACTAGTTTTTGAGTTATGGGCTTTTTGTGGAATTTTTTGAGAAAAAAATAATTTTTTCTTAAACATTATTTTTTTTCTCAACCCTATGTTTATTTTCAAGAAAACGCTGAAATAGGTGTCTAACGAAATTATTCAAAGAACGTGTATGCAAATTTTCAAATTTGTATTTGGACTAGTTTTTGAGTTATGGGCTTTTTGTGGAATTTTTTGAAAAAAAAATAATTTTTTTTAAACATTATTTTTTTTCTCAACCCTATGTTTATTTTCAAGAAAACGCTGAAATAGGTGTGTAATGAAATTATTCAAAGAACGTGTATGCAAATTTTCAAATTTGTATGTGGACTAGTTTTTGAGTTATGGGCTTTTTGTGGAATTTTTTGAAAAAAAAATTAATTATTTTTAAACATTATTTTTTTTCTCAACCCTATGTTTATTTTCAAGAAAACGCTGAAATAGGTGTCTAATGAAATTATTCAGAGAACGTGTATGCAAATTCTCAAATTTGTATGTGGACTAGTTTTTGAGTTATGGGCTTTTTGTGGAATTTTTTGAAAAAAAAATTAATTATTTTTAAACATTATTTTTTTTCTCAACCCTATGTTTATTTTCAAGAAAACGCTGAAATAGGTGTCTAATGAAATTATTCAAAGAACGTGTATGCAAATTTTCAAATTTGTATGTGGACTAGTTTTTGAGTTATGGGCTTTTTGTGGAATTTTTTGAAAAAAAAATTAATTATTTTTAAACATTATTTTTTTTCTCAACCCTATGTTTATTTTCAAGAAAACGCTGAAATAGGTGTGTAATGAAATTATTCAAAGAACGTGTATGCAAATTTTCAAATTTGTATGTGGACTAGTTTTTGAGTTATGGGCTTTTTGTGGAATTTTTTGAAAAAAAAATTAATTATTTTTAAACATTATTTTTTTTCTCAACCCTATGTTTATTTTCAAGAAAACGCTGAAATAGGTGTCTAATGAAATTATTCAGAGAACATGTATGCAAATTTTCAAATTTGTATTTGGACTAGTTTTTGAGTTATGGGCTTTTTGTGGAATTTTTGAAAAAAAAAATAATTTTTTTTAAACATTATTTTTTTTCTCAACCCTATGTTTATTTTCAAGAAACCGCTGAAATAGGTGTCTAATGAAATTATTCAGAGAACGTGTATGCAAATTTTCAAATTTGTATGTGGACTAGTTTTTGAGTTATGGGCTTTTTGTGGAATTTTTTGAAAAAAAAATTAATTATTTTTAAACATTATTTTTTTTCTCAACCCTATGTTTATTTTCAAGAAAACGCTGAAATAGGTGTGTAATGAAATTATTCAAAGAACGTGTATGCAAATTTTCAAATTTGTATGTGGACTAGTTTTTGAGTTATGGGCTTTTTGTGGAATTTTTTGAAAAAAAAATTAATTATTTTTAAACATTATTTTTTTTCTCAACCCTATGTTTATTTTTAAGAAAACGCTGAAATAGGTGTCTAATGAAATTATTCAGAGAACGTGTATGCAAATTTTCAAATTTGTATGTGGACTAGTTTTTGAGTTATGGGCTTTTTGTGGAATTTTTTGAAAAAAAAATTAATTATTTTTAAACATTATTTTTTTTCTCAACCCTATGTTTATTTTCAAGAAAACGCTGAAATAGGTGTGTAATGAAATTATTCAAAGAACGTGTATGCAAATTTTCAAATTTGTATGTGGACTAGTTTTTGAGTTATGGGCTTTTTGTGGAATTTTTTGAAAAAAAAATTAATTATTTTTAAACATTATTTTTTTTCTCAACCCTATGTTTATTTTCAAGAAACCGCTGAAATAGGTGTCTAATGAAATTATTCAGAGAACGTGTATGCAAATTTTCAAATTTGTATGTGGACTAGTTTTTGAGTTATGGGCTTTTTGTGGAATTTTTTGAAAAAAAAATAATTTTTTTTAAACATTATTTTTTTTCTCAACCCTATGTTTATTTTCAAGAAAACGCTGAAATAGGTGTCTAATGAAATTATTCAAAGAACAAGTATGCAAATTTTCAAATTTGTATTTGGACTAGTTTTTGAGTTATGGGCTTTTTGTGGAATTTTTTGAAAAAAAAATAATTTTTTTTAAACATTATTTTTTTTCTCAACCTCGTGTTTATTTTCAAGAAAACGCTGAAATAGGTGTCTAATGAAATTATTCAAAGAACGTGTATGCAAATTTTCAAATTTGTATTTGGACTAGTTTTTGAGTTATGGGCTTTTTGTAGAATTTTTTGAAATAAAAAATTAATTTTTTTTAAACATTATTTTTTTTCTCAACTCCATGTTTATTTTCAAGAAAACGCTGAAATAGGTGTCTAATGAAATTATTCAAAGAACATGTATGCAAATTTTCAAATTTGTATTTGGACTAGTTTTTGAGTTATGGGCTTTTTGTGGAATTTTTTGAAAAAAAAAATTATTTTTTTTAAACATTATTTTTTTTCTCAACCCTATGTTTATGTTCAAGAAAACGCTGAAATAGGTGTCTAATGAAATTATTCAAAGAATGTGTATGCAAATTTTCAAATTTGTATTTGGACTAGTTTTTGAGTTATGGGCTTTTTGTGGAATTTTTTGAAAAAATAATAATTTTTTTTAAACATTATTTTTTTTCTCAACCTCGTGTTTATTTTCAAGAAAACGCTAAAATAGGTGTCTAATGAAATTATTCAAAGAACGTGTATGCAAATTTTCAAATTTGTATTTGGACTAGTTTTTGAGTTATGGGCTTTTTGTAGAATTTTTTGAAAAAAAAAATTAATTTTTTTTAAACATTATTTTTTTTCTCAACTCCATGTTTATTTTCAAGAAAACGCTGAAATAGGTGTCTAATGAAATTATTCAAAGAACGTGTATGCAAATTTTCAAATTTGTATTTGGACTAGTTTTTGAGTTATGGGCTTTTTGTAGAATTTTTTGAAAAAAAAAATTAATTTTTTTTAAACATTATTTTTTTTCTCAACTCCATGTTTATTTTCAAGAAAACGCTGAAATAGGTGTCTAATGAAATTATTCAAAGAACGTGTATGCAAATTTTCAAATTTGTATTTGGACTAGTTTTTGAGTTATGGGCTTTTTGTAGAATTTTTTGAAAAAAAAAATTAATTTTTTTTAAACATTATTTTTTTTCTCAACTCCATGTTTATTTTCAAGAAAACGCTGAAATAGGTGTCTAATGAAATTATTCAAAGAACATGTATGCAAATTTTCAAATTTGTATTTGGACTAGTTTTTGAGTTATGGGCTTTTTGTGGAATTTTTTGAAAAAAAAAATTATTTTTTTTAAACATTATTTTTTTTCTCAACCCTATGTTTATGTTCAAGAAAACGCTGAAATAGGTGTCTAATGAAATTATTCAAAGAATGTGTATGCAAATTTTCAAATTTGTATTTGGACTAGTTTTTGAGTTATGGGCTTTTTGTGGAATTTTTTGAAAAAAAAATAATTTTTTTTAAACATTATTTTTTTTCTCAACCTCGTGTTTATTTTCAAGAAAACGCTAAAATAGGTGTCTAATGAAATTATTCAAAGAACGTGTATGCAAATTTTCAAATTTGTATTTGGACTAGTTTTTGAGTTATGGGCTTTTTGTAGAATTTTTTGAAAAAAAAAATTAATTTTTTTTAAACATTATTTTTTTTCTCAACTCCATGTTTATTTTCAAGAAAACGCTGAAATAGGTGTCTAATGAAATTATTCAAAGAACATGTATGCAAATTTTCAAATTTGTATTTGGACTAGTTTTTGAGTTATGGGCTTTTTGTGGAATTTTTTGAAAAAAAAAAATTATTTTTTTTAAACATTATTTTTTTTCTCAACCCTATGTTTATGTTCAAGAAAACGCTGAAATAGGTGTCTAATGAAATTATTCAAAGAATGTGTATGCAAATTTTCAAATTTGTATTTGGACTAGTTTTTGAGTTATGGGCTTTTTGTGGAATTTTTTGAAAAAAAAAAATATTTTTTTTAAACATTATTTTTTTTCTCAACCCTATGTTTATGTTCAAGAAAACGCTGAAATAGGTGTCTAATGAAATTATTCAAAGAACATGTATGCAAATTTTCAAATTTGTATTTGGACTATTTTTTGAGTTATGGGCTTTTTGTGGAATTTTTTGAAAAAAAAAATTATTTTTTTTAAACATTATTTTTTTTCTCAACCCTATGTTTATTTTCAAAAAAACGCTAAAATAGGTGTCTAATGAAATTATTCAAAGAACGTGTATGCAAATTTTCAAATTTGTATTTGGACTAGTTTTTGAGTTATGGGCTTTTTGTGGAATTTTTTGAAAAAAAAATAATTTTTTTTAAACATTATTTTTTTTCTCAACCTCGTGTTTATTTTCAAGAAAACGCTAAAATAGGTGTCTAATGAAATTATTCAAAGAACGTGTATGCAAATTTTCAAATTTGTATTTGGACTAGTTTTTGAGTTATGGGCTTTTTGTAGAATTTTTTGAAAAAAAAAATTAATTTTTTTTAAACATTATTTTTTTTCTCAACTCCATGTTTATTTTCAAGAAAACGCTGAAATAGGTGTCTAATGAAATTATTCAAAGAACGTGTATGCAAATTTTCAAATTTGTATTTGGACTAGTTTTTGAGTTATGGGCTTTTTGTAGAATTTTTTGAAAAAAAAAATTAATTTTTTTTAAACATTATTTTTTTTCTCAACTCCATGTTTATTTTCAAGAAAACGCTGAAATAGGTGTCTAATGAAATTATTCAAAGAACATGTATGCAAATTTTCAAATTTGTATTTGGACTAGTTTTTGAGTTATGGGCTTTTTGTGGAATTTTTTGAAAAAAAAAATTATTTTTTTTAAACATTATTTTTTTTCTCAACCCTATGTTTATGTTCAAGAAAACGCTGAAATAGGTGTCTAATGAAATTATTCAAAGAATGTGTATGCAAATTTTCAAATTTGTATTTGGACTAGTTTTTGAGTTATGGGCTTTTTGTGGAATTTTTTGAAAAAAAAAAATATTTTTTTTAAACATTATTTTTTTTCTCAACCCTATGTTTATGTTCAAGAAAACGCTGAAATAGGTGTCTAATGAAATTATTCAAAGAACATGTATGCAAATTTTCAAATTTGTATTTGGACTATTTTTTGAGTTATGGGCTTTTTGTGGAATTTTTTGAAAAAAAAAATTATTTTTTTTAAACATTATTTTTTTTCTCAACCCTATGTTTATTTTCAAAAAAAACGCTAAAATAGGTGTCTAATGAAATTATTCAAAGAACGTGTATGCAAATTTTCAAATTTGTATTTGGACTAGTTTTTGAGTTATGGGCTTTTTGTGGAATTTTTTGAGAAAAAAATAATTTTTTTTTAAACATTATTTTTTTTCTCAACCCCATGTATATTTTCAAGAAAACGCTGAAATAGGTGTCTAATGAAATTATTCAAAGAACGTGTATGCAAATTTTCAAATTTGTATGTGGACTAGTTTTTGAGTTATGGGCTTTTTGTGGAATTTTTTGAGAAAAAAATAATTTTTTTTTAAACATTATTTTTTTTCTCAACCCCATGTATATTTTCAAGAAAACGCTAAAATAGGTGTCTAATGAAATTATTCAAAGAACGTGTATGCAAATTTTCAAATTTGTATTTGGACTAGTTTTTGAGTTATGGGCTTTTTGTGGAATTTTTTGAAAAAAAAAATTATTTTTTTTAAACATTATTTTTTTTCTCAACCCTATGTTTATTTTCAAAAAAACGCTAAAATAGGTGTCTAATGAAATTATTCAAAGAACGTGTATGCAAATTTTCAAATTTGTATTTGGACTAGTTTTTGAGTTATGGGCTTTTTGTGGAATTTTTTGAGAAAAAAATAATTTTTTTTTAAACATTATTTTTTTTCTCAACCCCATGTATATTTTCAAGAAAACGCTAAAATAGGTGTCTAATGAAATTATTCAAAGAACGTGTATGCAAATTTTCAAATTTGTATTTGGACTAGTTTTTGAGTTATGGGCTTTTTGTGGAATTTTTTGAAAAAAAAAATTATTTTTTTTAAACATTATTTTTTTTCTCAACCCTATGTTTATTTTCAAAAAAACGCTAAAATAGGTGTCTAATGAAATTATTCAAAGAACGTGTATGCAAATTTTCAAATTTGTATTTGGACTAGTTTTTGAGTTATGGGCTTTTTGTGGAATTTTTTGAGAAAAAAATAATTTTTTTTTAAACATTATTTTTTTTCTCAACCCCATGTATATTTTCAAGAAAACGCTAAAATAGGTGTCTAATGAAATTATTCAAAGAACATGTATGCAAATTTTCAAATTTGTATTTGGACTATTTTTTGAGTTATGGGCTTTTTGTGGAATTTTTTGAAAAAAAAAATTATTTTTTTTAAACATTATTTTTTTTCTCAACCCTATGTTTATTTTCAAAAAAACGCTAAAATAGGTGTCTAATGAAATTATTCAAAGAACGTGTATGCAAATTTTCAAATTTGTATTTGGACTAGTTTTTGAGTTATGGGCTTTTTGTGGAATTTTTTGAGAAAAAAATAATTTTTTTTTAAACATTATTTTTTTTCTCAACCCCATGTATATTTTCAAGAAAACGCTGAAATAGGTGTCTAATGAAATTATTCAAAGAACGTGTATGCAAATTTTCAAATTTGTATGTGGACTAGTTTTTGAGTTATGGGCTTTTTGTGGAATTTTTTGAGAAAAAAATAATTTTTTTTTAAACATTATTTTTTTTCTCAACCCCATGTATATTTTCAAGAAAACGCTAAAATAGGTGTCTAATGAAATTATTCAAAGAACGTGTATGCAAATTTTCAAATTTGTATTTGGACTAGTTTTTGAGTTATGGGCTTTTTGTGGAATTTTTTGAGAAAAAAATAATTTTTTTTTAAACATTATTTTTTTTCTCAACCCCATGTATATTTTCAAGAAAACGCTAAAATAGGTGTCTAATGAAATTATTCAAAGAACGTGTATGCAAATTTTCAAATTTGTATTTGGACTAGTTTTTGAGTTATGGGCTTTTTGTGGAATTTTTTGAGAAAAAAATAATTTTTTTTTAAACATTATTTTTTTTCTCAACCCCATGTATATTTTCAAGAAAACGCTGAAATAGGTGTGTAATGAAATTATTCAAAGAACGTGTATGCAAATTTTCAAATTTGTATGTGGACTAGTTTTTGAGTTATGGGCTTTTTGTGGAATTTTTTGAAAAAAAAATTAATTATTTTTAAACATTATTTTTTTTCTCAACCCTATGTTTATTTTCAAGAAAACGCTGAAATAGGTGTGTAATGAAATTATTCAAAGAACGTGTATGCAAATTTTCAAATTTGTATGTGGACTAGTTTTTGAGTTATGGGCTTTTTGTGGAATTTTTTGAAAAAAAAATTAATTATTTTTAAACATTATTTTTTTTCTCAACCCTATGTTTATTTTTAAGAAAACGCTGAAATAGGTGTCTAATGAAATTATTCAGAGAACGTGTATGCAAATTTTCAAATTTGTATGTGGACTAGTTTTTGAGTTATGGGCTTTTTGTGGAATTTTTTGAAAAAAAAATTAATTATTTTTAAACATTATTTTTTTTCTCAACCCTATGTTTATTTTCAAGAAAACGCTGAAATAGGTGTGTAATGAAATTATTCAAAGAACGTGTATGCAAATTTTCAAATTTGTATGTGGACTAGTTTTTGAGTTATGGGCTTTTTGTGGAATTTTTTGAAAAAAAAATTAATTATTTTTAAACATTATTTTTTTTCTCAACCCTATGTTTATTTTCAAGAAACCGCTGAAATAGGTGTCTAATGAAATTATTCAGAGAACGTGTATGCAAATTTTCAAATTTGTATGTGGACTAGTTTTTGAGTTATGGGCTTTTTGTGGAATTTTTTGAAAAAAAAATAATTTTTTTTAAACATTATTTTTTTTCTCAACCCTATGTTTATTTTCAAGAAAACGCTGAAATAGGTGTCTAATGAAATTATTCAAAGAACAAGTATGCAAATTTTCAAATTTGTATTTGGACTAGTTTTTGAGTTATGGGCTTTTTGTGGAATTTTTTGAAAAAAAAATAATTTTTTTTAAACATTATTTTTTTTCTCAACCTCGTGTTTATTTTCAAGAAAACGCTGAAATAGGTGTCTAATGAAATTATTCAAAGAACGTGTATGCAAATTTTCAAATTTGTATTTGGACTAGTTTTTGAGTTATGGGCTTTTTGTAGAATTTTTTGAAATAAAAAATTAATTTTTTTTAAACATTATTTTTTTTCTCAACTCCATGTTTATTTTCAAGAAAACGCTGAAATAGGTGTCTAATGAAATTATTCAAAGAACATGTATGCAAATTTTCAAATTTGTATTTGGACTAGTTTTTGAGTTATGGGCTTTTTGTGGAATTTTTTGAAAAAAAAAATTATTTTTTTTAAACATTATTTTTTTTCTCAACCCTATGTTTATGTTCAAGAAAACGCTGAAATAGGTGTCTAATGAAATTATTCAAAGAATGTGTATGCAAATTTTCAAATTTGTATTTGGACTAGTTTTTGAGTTATGGGCTTTTTGTGGAATTTTTTGAAAAAATAATAATTTTTTTTAAACATTATTTTTTTTCTCAACCTCGTGTTTATTTTCAAGAAAACGCTAAAATAGGTGTCTAATGAAATTATTCAAAGAACGTGTATGCAAATTTTCAAATTTGTATTTGGACTAGTTTTTGAGTTATGGGCTTTTTGTAGAATTTTTTGAAAAAAAAAATTAATTTTTTTTAAACATTATTTTTTTTCTCAACTCCATGTTTATTTTCAAGAAAACGCTGAAATAGGTGTCTAATGAAATTATTCAAAGAACGTGTATGCAAATTTTCAAATTTGTATTTGGACTAGTTTTTGAGTTATGGGCTTTTTGTAGAATTTTTTGAAAAAAAAAATTAATTTTTTTTAAACATTATTTTTTTTCTCAACTCCATGTTTATTTTCAAGAAAACGCTGAAATAGGTGTCTAATGAAATTATTCAAAGAACGTGTATGCAAATTTTCAAATTTGTATTTGGACTAGTTTTTGAGTTATGGGCTTTTTGTAGAATTTTTTGAAAAAAAAAATTAATTTTTTTTAAACATTATTTTTTTTCTCAACTCCATGTTTATTTTCAAGAAAACGCTGAAATAGGTGTCTAATGAAATTATTCAAAGAACATGTATGCAAATTTTCAAATTTGTATTTGGACTAGTTTTTGAGTTATGGGCTTTTTGTGGAATTTTTTGAAAAAAAAAATTATTTTTTTTAAACATTATTTTTTTTCTCAACCCTATGTTTATGTTCAAGAAAACGCTGAAATAGGTGTCTAATGAAATTATTCAAAGAATGTGTATGCAAATTTTCAAATTTGTATTTGGACTAGTTTTTGAGTTATGGGCTTTTTGTGGAATTTTTTGAAAAAAAAATAATTTTTTTTAAACATTATTTTTTTTCTCAACCTCGTGTTTATTTTCAAGAAAACGCTAAAATAGGTGTCTAATGAAATTATTCAAAGAACGTGTATGCAAATTTTCAAATTTGTATTTGGACTAGTTTTTGAGTTATGGGCTTTTTGTAGAATTTTTTGAAAAAAAAAATTAATTTTTTTTAAACATTATTTTTTTTCTCAACTCCATGTTTATTTTCAAGAAAACGCTGAAATAGGTGTCTAATGAAATTATTCAAAGAACATGTATGCAAATTTTCAAATTTGTATTTGGACTAGTTTTTGAGTTATGGGCTTTTTGTGGAATTTTTTGAAAAAAAAAAATTATTTTTTTTAAACATTATTTTTTTTCTCAACCCTATGTTTATGTTCAAGAAAACGCTGAAATAGGTGTCTAATGAAATTATTCAAAGAATGTGTATGCAAATTTTCAAATTTGTATTTGGACTAGTTTTTGAGTTATGGGCTTTTTGTGGAATTTTTTGAAAAAAAAAAATATTTTTTTTAAACATTATTTTTTTTCTCAACCCTATGTTTATGTTCAAGAAAACGCTGAAATAGGTGTCTAATGAAATTATTCAAAGAACATGTATGCAAATTTTCAAATTTGTATTTGGACTATTTTTTGAGTTATGGGCTTTTTGTGGAATTTTTTGAAAAAAAAATTATTTTTTTTAAACATTATTTTTTTTCTCAACCCTATGTTTATTTTCAAAAAAACGCTAAAATAGGTGTCTAATGAAATTATTCAAAGAACGTGTATGCAAATTTTCAAATTTGTATTTGGACTAGTTTTTGAGTTATGGGCTTTTTGTGGAATTTTTTGAAAAAAAAATAATTTTTTTTAAACATTATTTTTTTTCTCAACCTCGTGTTTATTTTCAAGAAAACGCTAAAATAGGTGTCTAATGAAATTATTCAAAGAACGTGTATGCAAATTTTCAAATTTGTATTTGGACTAGTTTTTGAGTTATGGGCTTTTTGTAGAATTTTTTGAAAAAAAAAATTAATTTTTTTTAAACATTATTTTTTTTCTCAACTCCATGTTTATTTTCAAGAAAACGCTGAAATAGGTGTCTAATGAAATTATTCAAAGAACGTGTATGCAAATTTTCAAATTTGTATTTGGACTAGTTTTTGAGTTATGGGCTTTTTGTAGAATTTTTTGAAAAAAAAAATTAATTTTTTTTAAACATTATTTTTTTTCTCAACTCCATGTTTATTTTCAAGAAAACGCTGAAATAGGTGTCTAATGAAATTATTCAAAGAACATGTATGCAAATTTTCAAATTTGTATTTGGACTAGTTTTTGAGTTATGGGCTTTTTGTGGAATTTTTTGAAAAAAAAAATTATTTTTTTTAAACATTATTTTTTTTCTCAACCCTATGTTTATGTTCAAGAAAACGCTGAAATAGGTGTCTAATGAAATTATTCAAAGAATGTGTATGCAAATTTTCAAATTTGTATTTGGACTAGTTTTTGAGTTATGGGCTTTTTGTGGAATTTTTTGAAAAAAAAAAATATTTTTTTTAAACATTATTTTTTTTCTCAACCCTATGTTTATGTTCAAGAAAACGCTGAAATAGGTGTCTAATGAAATTATTCAAAGAACATGTATGCAAATTTTCAAATTTGTATTTGGACTATTTTTTGAGTTATGGGCTTTTTGTGGAATTTTTTGAAAAAAAAAATTATTTTTTTTAAACATTATTTTTTTTCTCAACCCTATGTTTATGTTCAAGAAAACGCTGAAATAGGTGTCTAATGAAATTATTCAAAGAATGTGTATGCAAATTTTCAAATTTGTATTTGGACTAGTTTTTGAGTTATGGGCTTTTTGTGGAATTTTTTGAAAAAAAAAAATATTTTTTTTAAACATTATTTTTTTTCTCAACCCTATGTTTATGTTCAAGAAAACGCTGAAATAGGTGTCTAATGAAATTATTCAAAGAACATGTATGCAAATTTTCAAATTTGTATTTGGACTATTTTTTGAGTTATGGGCTTTTTGTGGAATTTTTTGAAAAAAAAAATTATTTTTTTTAAACATTATTTTTTTTCTCAACCCTATGTTTATTTTCAAAAAAACGCTAAAATAGGTGTCTAATGAAATTATTCAAAGAACGTGTATGCAAATTTTCAAATTTGTATTTGGACTAGTTTTTGAGTTATGGGCTTTTTGTGGAATTTTTTGAGAAAAAAATAATTTTTTTTTAAACATTATTTTTTTTCTCAACCCCATGTATATTTTCAAGAAAACGCTGAAATAGGTGTCTAATGAAATTATTCAAAGAATCTGTATGCAATTTTATTTATAATATCCGATCTTATTTGGAAATACATAATTCCAATGCAAAGTAATAATTTACATTCCAGGTATCTTTTATTATTTATGTTCAATATTCCAGGCATTTGCTATGTTTTCCAGTCATCTTAAAAGAATTAATATATATTTCTTCTCAGTCTTTGAACTAATTTTTCCCTTTTTTATCCAGCCATATTCTGTGCGTTATAATGTCGAATTGTTATCGAATTCAAATCTTCGTAATTGCCGGACATTTGGACTCAATTTCAATTTTAATTCAGATATTTAGAGTTAGTAATTCTCTATTTTATTCGTGGGATTTGACGTAATTTCAATATAGTCTTTCATGGATTTTTACTCATTTTAAGTTTCTTCTTAGTATTTAAAAAACATACTTCAACTGCTCCTCAATTATTTTCCCATTGATAAAACAGAAAACGAATTTAAATCGTCTGATTATGCGGTTGATTTGCGATCGTACCGGTGCACATTCAATGTTTCACTGCATCCCATTTACGAAAATTAAATGTCGCAAATCGACGTCGAATAAACCATTATTAAAACCAAAAAAACAATGAAGGTGAAAGCGGTGTTATAACTATTGTAATTTTTTTTTCGTGTCCGTCATAAATAAGTTACGAATGTTTGTCGTTCTCGTGTTAAGTAGAGTGTGATCGAAACAATAACAAAGTAGTGCCTGAACACGAGCTGACTGAAATAGGAACAAAAAATTATGAGCATTTGATACCTATTTTTTTAAGTCAAGTCGAATTTATGTAGCATGTCTCTGTGTTGCAGACGAATGCCTTATAAATCGAATAGGAAAAATTTCCAGTTGATTGGTCATTTTTCTTTTAGTTCCAGTTTATGTGACTTATACGTTAAATACCGAAAATAAA
The DNA here is from genome assembly GCF_022605725.1 of Anthonomus grandis grandis. Lineage (NCBI taxonomy): Eukaryota > Metazoa > Arthropoda > Insecta > Coleoptera > Curculionidae > Anthonomus > Anthonomus grandis. The sequence goes on from NC_065554.1 coordinate 29,685,187, forward strand.
ATAATGAAATGGGATCCCCAAAGGCCAAAGCAATTTGCCTCTGACCTTTTTCCTAATGATGATGAGGTTTTCGTGCCATCGCTATTAAAATCGAACCGATTATGTCATGACGTCGAACTGTTGATGGGCACTAATTTATATTAGAAAAATCCCTTAAGGGCAGTTTGATTCTAGTTTTCACTGGGTTATTTTCACAGGGACTCTCTCTTATATAGGACGAGGCTTTTGACTGGGAAACAGGACCTTTGACAAGAGTTTCCCTGGATGGCGCCCTTTTTAATGTAATTCGTCATGTTTCCAGATAATAATGCATTACTAGAATCAGCATGTTGTTAAATATTTATTACACCAACGCTGTCTTTGTGCATCCACGAGCGATTCTTTGTTCTTGGGCCGAAAACGACCTGAAAGACGCTCGTAAAAAACTCGTAAAATTTCACACTTTACTTCGTCTTTTTCTTGTACACGGTAGAGACGTCGTGTCTGTCGTTTTTTAGATTGGACGTTGAACCAATAACAACGACATCAGTTTGTAAAAGTAAGTGACTCATTCCATTTCGGTGGAATTACGTATTTTCGGTTTAAAATTGGGTTTTCTGTTACGGTATTCGCTTATTTTATGGGGAATTTTATGAATGATTACTTCTCTTAACGACATTTTTTTTCTTCAGAATTACATTCGTTAAATTTATGATTTCGGCTACATTTAGAACAAAAATCTTCCTTCTCCTTACAGTCCCTACTTGTGTGACCATAAGCACAACAACGAAAACACTTACTAATATGCTGGTAGTCCTCAATCTTTGATTTTCTCCATCCAACGAAAATATATTGGTGGCATATTTTTTATGTCTCTCAATGGAATTAATACATCATACATAAATAATCCCGTGCTAGCCATAAACCATCCCGAAGATAAACCAATTTGCAAACTAACAGTACCTCTACCCACTTCCTCTCCACACAAACGATCATTAATAATTTTCCGCAATAACATTCAAAGGTAGAATTAAAATTAGCACGCGGGGCACTTCCTGATGACTGATGAAACTGCTCATATCCTCGCCCATTGTACAACAGTACATTAGCGCTCGCATAATGGCGTCATTAAATTTCTAATAATAACAACAAGAACCATTTGCCCTGCTGCTGCATAGTCGATGGTACCCACAATAGTGAAACCGGAGCCCAGACATATAATTTTATCGCACTTAGTTCAGGGAACTATTGTTTCTACCCGAATATGGGCTGTCATTTAAATAAATTATACTTTTGGGTGGTTAAGGTTGAACTTTCCATCACCAACGATTAAATTGGAAGAAAGTGAAAAAGAGTGGAAGCAGCAAAAATTTTATAATGGGGAGTGAAACGGTACTACACCAACATTGGAAGTTTGATGCAAGGATATGTATTGAATGAATAAATTATGCTTAACCTTATCAGAGACACATAATTTCCAGATAAAAAGGTTGTCCAAGAGATTTTATGCTATCAAGATTAATCGAAGACGACTCAATCTCTTTTGCAATGTTTTATGATTAAAGGGCATTAATTGTCTTAGAAAATAATATTTTTCTTATCAAATATTTTTGAACTATTAGTGTTTCTACCTCAGATTACTTAAAGGCAGTTTAATCATTTTTTTTGAAACGTTTTATCCGATTAATGGGCATTAATTGACTTTCAAACTGATGTACAGATGATAGCTGTAACCATATTTCAACTATAAAAAATATGTTTTCTTTTCTGGAAGAATTCTTTGTTAAATATTTGGATCTCAGCACGAATTTATCCAGTTCCGGATGTAGGCCTCTTTCAAATCTTTCAACCCTCTTCTATCCCTAGCAATTTGCATCAAATTGTTGCTCGCCATTGTCATAATGTCCTTGGCCTTATCGCTATTTTTTTCCGTAGTCATGTCTTCATAGAACTGTCCGATACCTTCATCGGATATACTAGTTCGGGCTTACACCTGCACTATCTGTAAACTGTATATGTCATGAACATGTTCAGTGTTAGAAGTATAAATTGAATATAAGTCATCATCATCATTATTATTATTATTATTATTATTAGAAATGGTAAAGGAAAATTCCTTATTGGTGGTGGTAACACCTTTGAAAATTGCTGCATTGCGTCTTATGGGGGTTGCATCACATAAAGTTTTTTACTTCACGTTTTACTCACTTCAATGAAAAAGAAAATGTATATGATTAATTTTAAATGAATGACAAATTTAAAATAGTTTTTTTTTAAATATAATTTATCTAAAAATATTTTAAAAAAAATTGTTGAAAATTTCTAATTTTACACATAAATTGTAAAGAAAAATTCTCTTGGGTGGTAACACTCCTAAAAATTGCATTGCGTCTTATGGGGGTGCAACTATGCAAGTTTTCTCTTTTGACATTTTTTAAATAATATTTTACTAAAAATTGTTGTTTTTTTTTCAAAACCTTTGAAATACGAGGAAAATATTAATATTTCATTAAAAATGCATGAAAATAACAGATTCATTAAAAAAATACAAAAAAATTTGTCAAACGAGAATGTAAAAATTTTCACAGTTAACATCGTTTAAAATGTATGTCAATAAATATATTTTTAAAATCTAATGGAAAAAAGTGAAAACTGTTTCTTTCTATCTTATACAGTTTTCGCTCTATCCCGTAAAAAAAATCAATATTCAACCATTAATATCTTGAAAACTATTTGAATAGAGTACGTCCTGTGATCTTCAAATTTCTTAGAATTTCCCGTAGAATCCAATAATTCAATAATATACAGGGCCTCTAGAACTCTAGAACCTCTAGAACTCGTCAAATTAAGTAAACATACCAAAAATCACTTTTATAAAAGTTGCATAATAAGAGAGTGACTTCACATTATTAAAAATTATTTTTGCCTGGAAGAAATTTGTTGATTAATCCGATAGCGTGGAATAAGTATTTATATAATTAAAAACTAAGTTAAGAATGCACTGAGTCCAGGCTCTTGCTGACCAACTCTGGAATAAGTGCATGAAAAACCTGGACAAGTTACTAAATGATTTTCGTTCAGTATTGCCTTTGAATGCTAAAAATCATGCGACAAAATAACCTTTTTACACTCTTATACTCTCTATACAAAATATATTCTTCTTTGGACCTGGATAACTTAAAAAGTTTTTACTGAATCTTTGTATCTTAAACAACATTTAAAGGGCACTCTTTCCTTATTATAAAACTGTTAATTTCATATTTTATCTTCAGTAGTTCATGAGATATAAGACAATTAGTCCAAGTCAGGCATTTAAACCTTTTTTTGCGTCACTTGAAGGCTTCTTTGAGGTATTTAGGTTAGTAAGACACTTAGTCCAGGATATTAAGTTCATTAAGAACCTTTAGTGCCTGGAAGTAACCTCTACTTAAAAGTCTGGAACAAGTGGCTAATTAACGCAAATTAGTGACAAATTACAAAAGTACCTGAAATACTTGGAAGATATTAGTTGATTAATCTGAGAGCCTGAAATAAGTGTTTAATTAAATAAAACTCAACTGTAAGTAATTTCTAAGTAATTCAAATTCCTGGAATAAGTAACCGATTAAAAGTTAAGCTAGGCTAAGTTTCTTGCTTGGACTTTGGACCTGGATAACTTGGAAAGTTTTGCCTGGATCATTTTGCACCTTGAACAACATTTATAGGGCACTCTTTTCTTAATATAAAACTATTGGTTTCATATTTTTATGTTCGATAGTTTTTGAGATATTTAGCTTATAGTGAAAGGCTATTGCGTGTACATTAAAGATTGAAATGCCCGTGCAGTACACAAATAATTTAAATATGTGTTTCATTTAAATATGTCAAAAACTACCACTAAATAGCAGATAATAATTGAATCAATAGTATGTTCATTTAATAGTGATCAATTTGAATTAAGACGTTATTTCTTTAAAGGAATTTAAAAATATTTATATTAAATGTAGGCATTTAGTTGAATCACTTTATTATAAATTTGAGCCAACTGATACGTTAATATATATAATATTTCTTTGTTTATAATCATAAAGTGAATTAACTTGAATTCTGTCTAATCTAATGGAATTAAATTAGTTACGTAATTTAGTTGCTTCAGAAGTACCTTGTATAATTTGTCTAATTAATTATTCTGTATGGTAACAAAATGGTTGGTGAGCGATAAACTTGACAATCATAAAACTGAAAAATATATAATTAAAAAAACTTATACATTATAATAATTGAGAATCATCAGATTTTCCATTTGTACATTATAAGGATACGGATTCGCTAGATCCCGATAATTGTAACAGAAAAGGTTTTGATTGTTTTGACAAATATTAATTTCATAACTACATATATGACTTAAATATCTAATAAGGTAGATTTTGTTAACAAGGGACACATCATTATCTACAATGATATTTTTAATGTTCGAACTACCTCGGCTGAAATGGCATTTAATTAAATTAAGTTTAATAATTAGGGTTGACATATTGAATACATTTTAAAGGTAGATTTAAAAAAAAAAGCTTACTGCAGTATTGTCAAAATATTTCACCAACTTCGGTTAATGCTTGCTTTAACCTCACCTTGTCTCCTATTTTACCCCCTACAAGTTTTTCAATATGTTGTTTTCATAAGAGATTTAAAATGTCCAAGTCCGAATATTTTCAGCTAAAAAGAGAAATAGTTTTATTGATTGCGTCATCTTATGGTTAAGGTTTAGAATGTACAAAATTCCTGAAATAATTCTGTAGTCAAACTGTTCAAGGAATACCTATAAAAATTTTCAAATGTAAATTGTGAGTAGTTTTTGAGTTATGAATGAGCATTTTGTAAAATTTTTAAGAAAAACATATTTTTCTTCTAAAATCCTTGTTTTTCTTAAAATGTGTACATCAATTTAAAATTCCTTAAATAAGTCTCTAGTCAAATTATTTAAGGAATGTGTGGATAAAGTTTCAAATTTAAATTTTGTCTAGTTTTTGAGTTATGGGTAAAAATTTTATGAAAAACATAATTTTCTTTCAAAATCCTTGATTTTTACAAATTTTTGTACACGAACTAAAATTTCTTTAATAAATTTAGTCAAATTATTCAAGGAATATGTATATGAGTTTTCAAGTTTGAATTTTTACTAATTTTTGAGTTATAGGCATTTTGTGATATTTTTATGAAAAACATAAGTTTCTTCCAAAATCCTTGACTTTTACAAATTTTTGTACACGAACCAAAATTTCTTTAATAAATCTAGTCAAATTATTCAGGGAATATGTATATGAGTTTTTAAGTTTGAATTTTCACTAATTTTTGAGTTATAGGCATTTTGTGATATTTTTGTGAAAAACATAATTTTCTTCCAAAATCCTTGATTTTTACAAATTTTTGTACACGAACCAAAATTTCTTTAATAAATCTAGTCAAATTATTTAAGGAATTTGAATATGAGTTTTCAAGTTTGGATTTTCACTAATTTTTGAGTTATGGACATTTTGTGATATTTTTATGACAAACCTAATTTTCTTCCAAAATCCTTGATTTTTACACATTTTTGTAGACGAACCAAAATTTCTTTAATAAATCTAGTCAAATTATTCAAGGAATATGTATATGAGTTTTTAAGTTTGAATTTTCACTAATTTTTGAGTTATAGGCATTTTGTGATATTTTTATGAAAAACATAAGTTTCTTCCAAAATCCTTGATTTTTACAAATTTTTGTAGACGAACTAAAATTTCTTTAATAAATCTAGTCAAATTATTCAAGGAATATGTATATGAGTTTTCAAGTTTGAATTTTCACTAATTTTTGAGTTATGGGCATTTTGTGATATTTTTATAAAAAACATAATTTTCTTCCAAAATCCTTGACTTTTACAAATTTTTGTACACGAACCAAAATTTCTTTAATAAATCTAGTCAAATTATTTAAGGAATTTGAATATGAGTTTTCAAGTTTGGATTTTCACTAATTTTTGAGTTATGGACATTTTGTGATATTTTTATGACAAACCTAATTTTCTTCCAAAATCCTTGATTTTTACACATTTTTGTAGACGAACCAAAATTTCTTTAATAAATCTAGTCAAATTATTCAGGGAATATGTATATGAGTTTTTAAGTTTGAATTTTCACTAATTTTTGAGTTATAGGCATTTTGTGATATTTTTATGAAAAACATAAGTTTCTTCCAAAATCCTTGACTTTTACAAATTTTTGTACACGAACCAAAATTTCTTTAATAAATCTAGTCAAATTATTAAAGGAATATGTATATGAGTTTTCAAGTTTGGATTTTGACTAATTTTTGAGTTATGGACATTTTGTGATATTTTAAGAAAAAACATAATTATCTTCCAAAATCCTTGTTTTTCTCAACATCCTGTACACGAATCCAAAATTCCTGAAATAGGTCTCTAGTTAAAATATTCAAGGAATATGTAGAAAAACTTTCAAATTTGGATTTTGACTAGTTATTGGTTTATTACCGTCTATAAGTCCCTCTAATTGATAGTTCGTTTTTGATTTGCTCGGATATAACTATCCAGGTTTACAGGTGATAGTTCTCACTTTAGTCTTGACTTTCCAGTTTATGTATTGTATTTTTTGTTCCAGTCTTTCTATATGCTCTTGGAGCCTTGTTGATGCGTATGTTTGAACTTTTGTCATAGATAATAATAGATTATTTGAAGCCAACTCAATATTTTAGGAAATGTTTAATAACGAATTAAAGACCAATTACTGCTCTTTTTGACGCTGTACGAATGGTGACTATAGCCTTATTTGAACTACGAAAAATATTATTTGGCAAATCAACCTCTAGTGGTTTCACCTGAGATTACATTAAATTATTAACGTAATCTGTACTCTATACAGATCAGTTTCTAGAGAAGGTTATATTTTGGCGCCCAACGTGGGTGGATCTAAGTAATAGTTTGAAGCGAAAAGCGGATTTTTTATTTAAAAAAAAAGTGATGAAATATTAAGAAAACTTCAATACTTAGCCATGTAAAATCAACGAATATACGAAAAATAGTTACTTAATTTCATAGGGCATTAAAGCCATTATATATCTGACTAAATAACTAGAACCTTTTGTTTTTAAATTTTGCCCTCAAAGTAAAATGTAATGTTTGTATACATGCAGAACAAAGAAGTGGCATGAAGGTCATTGTCCCCCAGTCGCGTGGTGTTAATCTGACACCGAAAGTAATTTTTTTTTAAAATGATTATTTTAATGATCCACTGCGGGTCCCTCATTAGGGCTCATTTAAATGTCGTTTCGTGGCGCCGCAGTCACCCCAGTCGATGTCAACACCAACTTTATGCTAGAAATTCGTTCTAGATTATAGGAATACAGAATAATTTAGCCAGAAAATTTGTTAGAAAGAGAGAGAGAAAAACTGGGAATAGTTAAATAAAAACAGGAATTTTTCTATGGAATTCTTTCACAACATTAAACTTTACCCTTCCCTCCTATAGACAAGTTGCGTGGGGGCTATAATGTATATATGGCGGATGGGGGTGGTGTAACTAAACAAAAAAAAAATCTTATCGATTAAACAGGACCCTGTAGTAGTTCATGTGGCGCCCCATTTTCTGCCTTTTGTTCCGTCCTAAAGCCGACGTTTTATCGACTACGTTTTATTATATGCAAACGAGGATATATACAGTGCTTTTATTTTAAAAAACTATCCAAACCTAATAACTTCTTTAAAAAAAAAACACGTTGTTTGTCAATTGAGATATACAAAAAGGCGTTTAATTTGATACATTAAAATGTAAAAAAAATAAATAATCCGTTGACGTATAAGCAAAAATGTGTGGTAATCAAAGATGTTTTATCAACTTTAATTTTGATAGGTCAAATGGTTGCCTCATAGAGTGAAATATTATACTGCAATAAATGTTGGGAAGAATTTCAAAATAGCATTAGTTGTTTTCGCGCAAATAATAAATGCACATTTAAAAAAAAATATTTGGACTTTATTACCATACATTTTTACTGGTAAATCGCTTCAACATGCATCAATTTTTTATGAGGAAAAATTATTTACCATTCAAAATAATATGTGACACTATGAGGCAACAATTTCATCTTAGTCCAGGACGATTAGACTTTCTCTGCTGAAAAATCCCATCTGGCTGAATTTTTTACCAGAGCTTCTTTTTGACATTACAAATCATCCCTCAAAAGTTCCCATGAATCCAAGTGGAGCTTTTTTTTAGTTAGAGTCAAAAAACGCTTTTTTTACAAATAACATCGAAACTATCAATCTTTCAATCAACCTTTTTTGTTCAGTATGAAATTCTCCACAAAAAAGGTCTTATGCATTTTTTTCGTAGAGGTCATTTTTTTATAGAAATCTTACTTTCAATGTTGGACATTGAAAAAATTGTACTTTTTTCCACGTCAGCATTAGTGATGTAAAAAGCAAGATTTCTTGTCTTGCTCGGCAACTTCTTGTCTTGTCCTGCTAAAAAAAAGTAAAACTACTTCTTTTCTTGCACATTAATTTTTTGTCTTGCTGGCAAGACTTCTTGCACTTCTTGTTCTTGCTTTTTTCGGAGAATCACTCACTAACTTATTTTATTCGGTGATTCCCCCGTCTCATAATTAAAATCTATTATCTAAGTGTTTTTAGTATTACGTATCTACGTATATTGCGCAAATCCTATTTTTTTGTTTACAATTAATCCGAAAAAAAATGGAAGAACAAAATAGTGAAATTGTGGAGCTGGATGAATTGACGGACCCCTTTGAGGACAGTGGCAGCGAGTATTCGAATTCCGACAATTCTTACGACGTAATCGAGGACAAATCAAAGAGGATTAATCCAGATTTTTCAAAACCTAGTACATCTACATATATTCAAGGCAATAATTATTATGATGATGACGATGACTTCGATTTGGATTTTGGAAAAATTTTTAATACATCTCAACAAGACCTATCTTTATTACCAACTATCTGGAGGCAGGAAATTGACGAATATTTCTTAGAGGGCAGAAGAAAATACAAATATTCTCGAATGGTGGCATAAACACGAATTTTCTTACCCCAACTTATCCAAAATGACAAAGGACATTTTAAGTACTATGGCAACATCAGTTCCCGCAGAGAGACTCTTCTCAAAGGCATCATTAGTAATTAGAAAACATCGAAATAGGCCAAACTTTGAATCAGCCAGGTGTCTTTTGTGCCTTAATTCATGGAAGAATATCTAGTTATTTCATTATAAAGTGCTTTTACGATGAGAGGAACTAATTTATTTAAAATTTGGGCACGTCTATATACCAATTTGGGTGTCCAAAAAAAGGTATTACAAAGTCTTAAAGTTTATTAGTGAGACGGTTATAATATCAATTTAATTTTAAATTCTACGCAAATTTTAAAAATTTTGATATGTCATATTTTTGTCAAAATTTTCAAAATATCTACAAGATGCTGAAAATTGCATATTTTTTTGGTATACATCCTGTATACAAATTTTAAACTGCAAAAAACTCTTGATAAAACCCAAAAGTCAACGTGTCTTAAAATTTTTACAGTAACAAAATCCTGAATTTTAAATAAATTTGTTTCTTTCATCGTGAAAGCACTGTACCTAAGTACCATAAAAATAATAATCAAGAAATCTTGTTTCTTGCAAAATTTCTTGCTTTCTTGCTTAAGTAAATTTTGTCTTGTCTTGCTTCTTGCTCTAGTACTTCTTGTCTTGTTCTTGCTAGCAGACAAGACAAGCTACAAGAAAAAGCAAAACAAGAACAAGAATCTTGTACATCACTAGTCAGCATAGAGGTTTTCGTGCAGCATTTTCATGTGGTTGGGGAGACCACATGAAAAAAAAAACGCGTCTGGTACTTTACCTCTATGCTGACGTGGAAAAAGGTACAATATTTTACATAGTTCTAATCCACGAAGCTACAACGAAAATATGAAGTAAATAGGATTTTTTATTTAGTCATCAGTGTGACATGATGCGGCATCTCCCAAGTCTTCCCCAACTTCAAGTGTTGAGCACAAAAAGTTCATTGGATCTAAATTTTCATCAAATTCAATGTTTTTGGACTCTTCATTGTCCGATTTTTTTATTTAAACAGGATTGTCCATGGCAGTAGCCGCAAATCGGAGAGCAGTGTAGTCCATGTTTCCTACATCCGCAATTAGCTCCACAACCTTTCGTACAATTACAAAAGATTGTGTTTAATAAAACATCAGGAGCAGGTGGCAATATAATGTTTGTATTGGCTGTAAATAATTATCTACCATGGTCCATCCCCAATCCAATGGATTCAAATTCTTACCAAGCCATTTCTGGACTTGATAATAAACAAGACATAAATGTCATTGAGCTGCACTCGATGTCGGTGGTAGCATTGAATTAATTAATTATATCGATGATGGTCAAGAGATTCTTCGCGCAGTGGAGCACCATATATCGCTAATAACGCTTTGATACCGCTTGTGAAAATATTATCTGGGGAGCATTGTTCCTCATTAAATATTTTAGCTGCATCTATGTCACTTCTCTTTTCAAAAATTTTAATGGCTTTTGCCTGGCCTTTATTGAAAGGAGCAGATGTCGTGTCACATCCAGTCAAAGCGTGCAAAATAAAATGAGTGGTTTAATAGCAATATGAGTATCGAAACTTTTCGAATAATATATAACTGTATCAATGTGTGATTTTCCAGGTTTCATATAGTGCACGAGAGCTGTCAATAAAACCAATAAATCTACATCATTTCCAACAATTATACTTCGATTTTCATTCGTCAACTTAATTGCAGTATCGATAATGAGAAGATCAGCATAATCATCCTCTGATTGCACGACGTTTATATGATTTAGTTTCAATTTTTCTGATAACATTGTAATAAATCGCTGTTTATTATTGACATTGGAGAGATATTTCTCTTGAGTTGTTCTCATGGATGGATCAAACATGATTTCTGTGCATGTACCGGTTTTTGATAATCGTCATTGCTGTTCCATTGCTTTTGTGTTGTTACGTTGATTGTTATAACCGTCGAAAACAACGGTAACGTTCAAACCAAAATGGTTTCGTAAATAATGAACATAACAATCAAAAATAGCATCATATGTAACATCTCGATTCCACACGACTCGATGCAAAAGAAATCCGCCATTAATAATATAAGTGGCTTGAAGAGGAGTTAATTCTAGGGACACTGGTTAAAAAGAATCATATAAAGATGATTTCTTGGTCTTGCGCATTCCCATTTCATCAAAAAGAGCCAATGGATATGGCGCTAATTCATATTGGAGAAATTGATCTTCAAATTTTTTTGTTACACTTATACGTTGAAATAGCAACAGTGGACCTATAGCGATTTTCGTATCATGAACTTTAACAGAAGAATTAACACTTAATAATGGAAGGACCCTGTGCATACATTTAAGCTTTATATCTGAGAATTTTTGACCCATTACTGTCTTTATGGAAGCTTCACCGATTTCATAAGCATTATGACAATTTATTTTATCGTCACCAATAATTCCACTCGAAATGGTCATAATGTGATTGATTTCTGGGAATGGATCATGAGAAGAAAACCAATCCAATACTTTTTTACGTCATCATTGTCACGGTCTACTTGAGCGTCTCGTGCATCTAAATGTTGGTCTGCTGTATCTAAACGGACGTTACATAATATCTCTATACCCTCACTGATAGTATTCATAGCAGGCATACCTTACACCCATTTTGCCAAAACACTTTCTTGTGTACTTCTCCCACGTGCAACGCCACCCTCTGTTTTCATGGATTTCATCAATGATTCGCTCCAAGTTCCACAATATGATTTATTAGATCGCCGAATAGTGAAAAATCCCTCTGTGAACTTTTTAAATGCATTTTCTTTCACAGTCAGATGTAACTTAGATATATCCTAAAGGTATTAATGTGCTGATTTTGCATAGAGGAAATGTCCTGACGCATGAAAATAAGGGAGCATATTTTTTATAGAATTGAAGTGTGCATTCCAATCTCCCATTCGCTCAGCCCCCAATGAACTCTTTTGCAATTGGTACCATTCGGAAATATTGAACCCATAATCGCGCCGTAGGACCTCTATTCTCACATTCGAATAATTTGTCATTAAATTTGTCCACCAATAGATCAACCATATTGGAATTTTCAATTTCATCAAATGATAAGATACGCATCATAACTTGTTCAACAGTACCATCAAGAATTCCAACATTTTCATCGATATTAATATTTTTTTCGATTATTGTCGCCAAAGCCAGATGGAGAAGTGTGTGAGCTCTGATAGCATTCAACATTTTTTCAACAGAGTTTGTAGCATAAATGACACACAAAACATCTTTGAGACATAACCAATTGATCCAAGGAACGACATAAATAGAAATCCGATTACTTTCGACAATTCTGTTGAGTCTGGTGATGCTGCTACAATTTCGCGAGCTTTTATATACAATGGTGGATCAAATGTTACGATACATGTCTTATGACCATACCGATGTTCATTATTTAATGCACATTTTAAAGTGGTATAGACGGTATTGTAATTACTAGCAGGCTGATGAATGAACGGTAGAAATAAAACACGAGATGTTGAAAAATTGAGGTCGTCAGTCAACAGTAATTCCATAAAATTATTCCAACCTGGAACCTTTGATATAGAACGCCACTTCCCATACATCCATAACAGAAGAGATTTTCCATGGTAATTTTGCTCAACCCAGTGTTACCATATTGTTTATAAACTTCAGCAATTTTTGCATTTTCAGTAGCCGCTGGGATGGTCATCAATCTTGCAATTGGATCCTCTGCGATGCCTGAACTTGTAATCATTTGTATTACTCCCATTATGTGAATGGTATTGTGGCCATCGATTGTATAAACATTAATATCAGCAGCGAATTGTATAAATGTTCCAGTTTCAGGTGGTAATATGAACGGTTGAGGATAGTGAATATCAGCCACTTCATAGAGAAGTGTATCTTTATATGATGATGATAATCCCAAGCTTGATAATATGTCAAGAATACGCCTAGGCTCGAATCTTCTATGTAGAAAAACTGATAAGCCAAGGATCGTGGTCGCACTGCTGACATAATGCAATGACTCAAAGCAGTACACTTTAATTTCAGTGGCTCCAGCTTTCCTTCTTTATTTTTAATGATAATTTGTTTCAATAAATATTGCAAACTTTCAGGAATATCTTCATTAATATTGTCGAACATTTGATTTGTAGGAGGATAGTAATTGCTATTAATAGGTGTGGATTGAATATCTTCGCGAATGATTGCTGCAGCGGCTTCTAAAATTCTAAAACGTTCTTCTTTTTTATCGTATTTTCGATTTTCATACCAGGTTTTGTTCAAGATATCATGACGAACATCGGAGAAGCAAATCATAGTCGAACTTCGACTCTTCGTGGTAATGCCGATTTTTTTACCGTACTTTTCAACGAGTTTTGGTTTCATGGTAATATCGTCAGGAACGAAATCTGTACATACTTTTTTCAATTCAGATAACGTGAATTGACAGTCATCATTATTTTCGATGTAATGAAAAATTTCTTCCATTGCTGAAGAGATCCTCATATCTTGGGGTCTCTCATGCTTTTGGAATGATAAAGGTCGCGCGAAAGAGATGTAGCACTCACTATGATATTTCGCATTTACTGCTAATAAATCTTCTTCATAAATAATACGATTCTCAACTAGCCTACCAAGAGAATCATTACGCTTATGAGCTGTTGCAAGCACTGTCGATGTGGAGACCTGCTTGATTTTTCGCCGACGACTCATAGGAACTCGTCTTTCATGTTCTTCAGAACACTCCAATCCACAAAATAAACAATTTTTGTCGAATTGAAATTGCTCGCTCTCGGCAGAACGCATTCTTCGCCGAGGAGGGCTAGCAGTCGAGGTACTGGGGACAGCATCTCGCTCCCTTTTAGCCGCAGTAATACTACTTGCCCGAGTATATTCCTTGCGACACACCACGTGTACTTTTATCGTATCGACACTCCGCAAAAATACAATATTTCCATCATTTCGCTCGATACTGGCGTCACGTAAGGTTTTAATACCGCGCTCGACACAAACAACAGTCCGTCTGACAGCGATTTGTCGCAAATTATGCAATTTTCGGCCATTTCTCGATAACTAGGTGAATAATATCACGAAAAAACTGTGAGAAATTATTCTACACGTCTGTTTACAACTGAGAATAACAGAATACTGGCCTGAAGACTGGTCAAATGACGTCAATGTCCCACAGCCAGGTATACAGTGACGCACATACGACCATAGAAAAAAAGGGCCAGCTATGCTCTAGGTCACAAGGAGGAATACCTATAGAGCCCCTACCATAAATATTCAACGAGAAAACGATTTCAAAACACGTTTTGATTCGAATTTTATGATTTTTGACAGTTACGACACTTTGACCACAATTTTCTGCAAATCGAAGGTCTCTACGAAAAAAAATGCATAAGACCTTTTTTGTGGAGAATTTTATACTGAACAAAAAAGGTAACAGCTCATTTTATCGTAGAATTGATAGTTTCGACGATATTTGTAAAAAAGTGTTTTTTGTGACCTTTGACCCCCCCAAAAAAAAAACTCCACTTGGATTCATTGGGACTTTTGAGGGATGATTTGTAATGTCGAAAAGAAGCTCTGGTAAAAAATCCAGCCAGATGGGATTTTTTCGGCAAATTGATCTTCTTTTCGTCTAATGGTCCTGGACTATCTTAAAATTGATAAAATGTCTTTGATTACCACACATTTTTGCCTACTATTATTTGCTTATATTTTAATTTTCTTTTTTTTTTCAATTTGGTTTGACAATTTGATTTTTTTTAAGAAGGTATTAAGGGTGGTTCGTTTTAAAATGAAAGCACCATATAAAAACGAGATGCTAAAAAAGTTAATTAAATTCCGATGGAACCCAAACAAAACAAAGGAATTAAATAATTAATGCGTGTTAAATTCGACCACGTAACAGTACTCCGAGGTGCCACGCATTTAAATTGCTAATTAAAAATTTATGAGCACGTTTTTTTTTTTGGTTTTTGTAACCTTTTTTTTGTGAAGCCTTTAAAAAATATTTAAATTATAGTTTTCTTATAAATAACATTGACTCTATACAGATCAGTTTATAGAGAAGGTTATATTTTGGCGCCCAACATTGGTGGATCTAAGTAATAGTTTCGAGAATATTAATTAAAAAAAAAGTGATGAAATTTTAAGAAAACTTTATTACGCAATTGAACAAATTTCAATACTTAGCCATGTGAAATCAACGAATATACGAAAAAAAAAACAATTACCGCGTAAATTCGAAAGTGCGTAAACATAAATAATACACTTTCAATTTTAAATAATCGAGGTTCGCTAATTCTAAATTATACTAATTGAAAATTCAAATCCGAACCGCAATTAGGTTTCTCTACGTCGTTTATAAATAAACTTTATGAGGATAATATTCGTGTTTATTGGTTAATATGTGGTGATTTCCCAGAATATCCAATAAAAGAAGCGAAATAATGCACAAAATACCAGTTAAACCGTCCGAAGTAGTTTTGTCGCATGCAGGTAACAAGAACAACCTTGCCAAAGGGCATGAGCCAACAACAACAACAACAACAGCAGCGAACGTCTGAGAGTATAATACATGCAAAACGTTAAGAAGATTTGCAATGCGAATCAGCGTCTAGACTTCGCGACTAGTCTCATTGTATTTTAAGGGTACTGGGTACCAAACGGCACAAAGATCCTCTTTTATGTGGTTCTTCAAAACGGTCAAGAGACATGCACACCCATTGTCGTCGTCAAGTGATTTATAAGGCGAAGCAAAAGGAATAGAGTTTGATTGATACCAGTTGCTAACTAAAACTACTCTGAATTGTTAAGAAATTCTAATTTTAATGTAACTTAAGGGCTTCGGAAACACTTTTAGGTACTTCGAGTCTAACTGCATAAAATTAATGACATTTTAAGCCCTTGAAGTATAAATACTAAAAAATTGCTTTAAATGGTTTGAAAGAAGAAACTGGTTTTAACTGCCTGAAATTATTTTTAAAAAAAGTATATCTGCTAGTAAGTATACTACTTACAAGAACAAAGTCACTTCAATTGTCTGAAATATTAAAATACCGCTGTAACATTTTTATTAAATCATTCAAAGGATTTAAGTATTAAAAAAATGCACTTTATGGGTCTAAAAAGGGACAAATTGGATGGAAGTGTCTAAAAAAACGCAATTATGACTTGAAATGTGACATTTGGACTCCCTCAAATATAAAAAGTTACTCCCAAAAAAATAATTCAATGAAAGACATTTAGGCGGTTATGTGGACAAATAGGGAGCACGGGGCAAAGATCAAAAATTGTAAAATAAGCAATTCAAATATCAAAAAAGGATTTTTGATTTCATTGGCAAATGAAACCTTATTTTTATTTGTCCATAGTCGATTTTCCAGGCAGTTGTTTTTTTTTAGTAGCCCAAGCAATTAAAATAATTTTTGAATTTTTCCAGTCTTTCCAATTTTCTATGCTTCCAGGCAGTTGAGGCGATTTTCCAAACGGTTGCGGTTATATTTTCTTTAGTAGTCGAGGTAATTCGAGTAATTTGTTATTTCTTCCAGGCAAATAAATCAATTGTTATATATTTTAGTATAATAATAATTTTTATTTACTTCATATATCCACATACATAAATATTATGCATAACATAGACATAAAAAATCACGAATTAAATCCAGTGTTCCAGTATCCCAGGCAACATATTTTTAGGCCATTTTATTTACTTGCCAAGGGAATTGAAATATTACATTCAAGCAATTAAAGCCAGATTTCATCCAAAAAAAACTAAAATTTTAGCAAATTAATTATGGATTTATTTTCAAAAGTGGCATAGAGGCAAATAAATTATTCATCTAAAAGCAAAAAAAAGTATCTTATGGAAAATATGTTAATTTCATCGAGAATTCTGAGACAATTTACGTATTGCAACGCGTGAAAAAATGGACCTGAGAGGGTGAAAAATGCTCCTGAAACCCTAAAGAATAGGTCTAGAAACTTCAACTACTTGTGACTGATACAAAATATTACTTTCAAAATTTACCTGCCTGGAACATGAAAAAACTATTCTTCAACCTAAAAAAAGGGTTTTATGAAGCCTTAAACCAAGATAAGTTTGAAGCATAAAATGTTTTACATTACTAAAAGTTTCAAGACTATTTTCCTACTTACTGTAAATCGTGTAGTATAGGAAGGGGCCAATAAAGTACAATTACCACCAACACTCGGTATCATTAAGGCGCCATTATAGTTGAAGAAAACGATACGGCCTCTCTTGCAACAAGTACTAGAGGTGGTCGTTCACCTGACCAACGGTAAATTCGCTTTCCGGCATTTTTCTTGCTTCATTTCTTCTTTTATTGTTTACTTAAAACCGTTCCCGGTGGCTAATGTAGTGGCGATCTGCCCGTAATTATTGTCCCGAGACGTCGACCTGTCTTCGCTATTGCTATAATTGCTTTTACGACTTTGATAAGGCCTTTATGTGGACGTACATGCCACGATCGGTTATCTACTGGAAAAACTATATAGATTTACGTAGATTTAAACTTGGATTACTGAAGAACATTTGTAGGAAATTATTTTCTGGATATTATGCTTTTTGTTTGATCTTAATAGATTTAACAGTTTTTGAGATTCTTGACTTTAAAGTGAGTCGTCACTTTGAATAGCAAACATGTTCCTCGGACCTCGGTCTACAAACAATTGAATATTTCTGTTAATACATCTTGGACTGCTTTTAACTCCAGACAACATTTATTCAATATACTTCTCTCAATGTTCTGCTTTTTGTTTCATCTAAATAGCTTTACCAGTTTTTGAGATTCTTGACTATCAAATGGGTCGTTACTTTGAATACCAAACATATTCCTCGGACCTCAGTCTACTAAAAGTTGGATATTTCCTCTAATACAAATTGGACTGGTGAAGACCCAAGGAAATATTGAATCAGTATACTTTTCTCATTATTATGCATTTTGTTTCAACTGAATATCTCATGCAGATTTTGAAAACTTTAAAGTAAATTGTCGCTTTGACAACCAAGCATGTTTCTTGGACCTTACTCCATGAAAAAGTGGATTTTTTTGATAATACAACTTGGACTGCTTTTAACTACAGACCACGTTTATTCAATATACTTCCTTCAATGTCCTGCTTTTTGTTTCATCTGAATAGCTTTACCAGTTTTTGAGTTTTCAGACTAAGTGAGTCGTCAATTTTAATATCAAACATCTTCCTCGGACCCCACTCCACAAAAAGTCGTATATTTCCTCTAATACAACTTGTACTGGTTTAGACTCAAAAGAATATTTGTTCAGTATATTATGCTTTTTGTTTTATCTGCATAGCTTTAGCAGTTTTTGAGATTTCTCATTTTGAAGTTAAACATGCTCCTCAGATCTCACTTCACAAAAAGTCGACTGATTTAGGCCCAAAACAACATTTTTTCAGCCCGTAAAAAATAGAGAGAAAACAAAAAAAAATATGGAATTTAACCGTCATAAGTATGCCAGGAACATTTCTATACGGTATATATAGGAATGAATAGACTCACCTCGACGGGGAGTATTTCTTCTAGCTAAGCAACTCTAACCACCTAGAAAGATTACTCTGTATATGGAGGAGATATATAAAACTTACTTGGTAGCCCTCTTCCTATTAAATGAGTTCAGTGATCCGATGTCTACTTTTCTGGATATTATTCTGTTTGTTTCACCTTGGGATTTATGACTTTGAAATGAGTCATCACTGTAAAAATCAAACATGTTTCTCATATATCACTCCATAAAGAGGCAAATATTAGCATAACTAGAACCTTAATAGATTTCGATCTTAAATAACATTTTTTCAGTATACTTTACTGCATATTATACTTTTTGATTCATATGCACAGCTTTATTAGTTTTTGTGGTATTTGACTTTAAAGTGAGTGATCACTTTGAATGTCAAACATGGACCCCACTCGATAAAAAGTTGGACATTTTTGATAATTTAATTTAGATTTGTTAAAACCCAAGATAACATTTCTGGACATTATGCTTTTTGTTTCATCGGAATAACTTGATCAGTTTTTGAGATTTTTGAGTTTGAAGTGAGTCGTCACTTTCCAAACGTGTACTTCGTACCTCACTCTGCAAAAAGTTGTATATTTCCATAATTATAGCTTGGGTTGATTTAGAGCCAAGACAACATTTGTTCAGTATACTTTTCTGGATATTATGTTTTTTGTTTCATCAGAATAATTGTACCACTTTTTGAGATTTCTGATTTTGAAGTGGGTCATCACTTTGATTACCACACATGCTCCTCGAACGCCACTTCATAAAAGATTAAATATTTCCGATAATTGATCTTGGATTGGTCTAGACCTAAGACAATATTTGTTTAGTATACTTTTCTGGATATTATGCTTCTTGATTTGTAAAAATAGCTTTACTATTTTTTGAGATTTCTGACTTTGAAGTGAGTCATCACTTTAATTATCAAACATGCTCCTTGAACGCCACTTCATAAAGGATTAAATATTTCCGATAATATATCTTGAATTGGTTTAGACCTAAGACAACATTTGTTTAGTATACTTTTCTGGGTATTATGCTTCTTGGTTTGTAAAAATAGCTTTATTATTTTTTGAGATTTTTGAGTTTGAAGTGAGTCGTCACTTTCCAAACGTGTACTTCGTACCTCACTCTGCAAAAAGTTGTATATTTCCATAATTATAGCTTGGGTTGATTTAGAGCCAAGACAACATTTGTTCAGTATACTTTTTTGGATATTATGTTTTTTGTTTCATCAGAATAACTGTACCACTTTTTGAGATTTCTGATTTTGAAGTGGGTCATCACTTTGATTATCAAACATGCTCCTCGAACGCCACTTCATAAAAGATTAAATATTTCCGATAATTTGTCTTGGATTGGTTTAGACCTAAGACAACATTTGTTTAGTATACTTTTCTGGATATTATGCTTCTTGATTTGTAAAAATAGCTTTACTATTTTTTGAGATTTCTGACTTTGAAGTGGGTCATCACTTTGATTACCAAACATGCTCCTCGAACGCCACTTCATAAAGGAATAAATATTTCCGATAATTGATCTTGGATTGGTCTAGACCTAAGACAACATTTGTTTAGTATACTTTTCTGGATATTATGCTTCTTGGTTTGTAAAAATAGCTTTATTATTTTTTGAGATTTCTGACTTTGAAGTGAGTCATCACTTTGATTACCACACATGCTCCTCGAACGCCACTTCATAAAAGATTAAATATTTCCGATAATTGATCTTGGATTGGTCTAGACCTAAGACAACATTTGTTTAGTATACTTTTCTGGATATTATGCTTCTTGATTTGTAAAAATAGCTTTACTATTTTTTGAGATTTCTGACTTTGAAGTGAGTCATCACTTTAATTATCAAACATGCTCCTTGAACGCCACTTCATAAAGGATTAAATATTTCCGATAATATATCTTGAATTGGTTTAGACCTAAGACAACATTTGTTTAGTATACTTTTCTGGGTATTATGCTTCTTGGTTTGTAAAAATAGCTTTATTATTTTTTGAGATTTTTGAGTTTGAAGTGAGTCGTCACTTTCCAAACGTGTACTTCGTACCTCACTCTGCAAAAAGTTGTATATTTCCATAATTATAGCTTGGGTTGATTTAGAGCCAAGACAACATTTGTTCAGTATACTTTTTTGGATATTATGTTTTTTGTTTCATCAGAATAACTGTACCACTTTTTGAGATTTCTGATTTTGAAGTGGGTCATCACTTTGATTATCAAACATGCTCCTCGAACGCCACTTCATAAAAGATTAAATATTTCCGATAATTTGTCTTGGATTGGTTTAGACCTAAGACAACATTTGTTTAGTATACTTTTCTGGATATTATGCTTCTTGATTTGTAAAAATAGCTTTACTATTTTTTGAGATTTCTGACTTTGAAGTGGGTCATCACTTTGATTACCAAACATGCTCCTCGAACGCCACTTCATAAAGGAATAAATATTTCCGATAATTGATCTTGGATTGGTCTAGACCTAAGACAACATTTGTTTAGTATACTTTTCTGGATATTATGCTTCTTGATTTGTAAAAACAGCTTTACTATTTTTTGAGATTTCTGACTTTGAAGTGAGTCATCACTTTAATTATCAAACATGCTCCTCGAACGCCACTTCATAAAAGATTAAATATTTCCGATAATTTGTCTTGGATTGGTTTAGACCTAAGACAACATTTGTTTAGTATACTTTTCTGGATATTATGCTTCTTGATTTGTAAAAATAGCTTTACTATTTTTTGAGATTTCTGACTTTGAAGTGAGTCATCACTTTAATTATCAAACATGCTCCTTGAACGCCACTTCATAAAGGATTAAATATTTCCGATAATTGATCTTGGATTGGTCTAGACCTAAGACAACATTTGTTTAGTATACTTTTCTGGATATTATGCTTCTTGATTTGTAAAAATAGCTTTACTATTTTTTTGAGATTTCTGGGTTTGAAGTGAGTCGTCACTTTGAATTCCAAACTTGTACCTCGTACCTCATTCTGCAAAAAGTTGTATATTTCCATAATTATAGCTTGGATTGATTTAGACCTAAGCCAACATTTATTCAATATACTTTTGTGAATATTATGCTTTTTGTTTCATCGGAATGACTTTACCAGTTTCTGAGTTTTCTAATTTTGAAGTGAGTCGTCATTTTAAATAGATACCAAGTGTGTTTTTTTGGAATCTTTTTATGATCGTAAATATGTTATTGAATATTTTAATTTATATTTCATGCCAATACTTTTCGGTTTTTGTCCTAAAGTGCCGATAGTGTAACACATCATGGTTCTCTCAAATAAATTCCTGGTCTCCATATAAATCTTACGTGATACAATAAGTTTTCCAATAAATAATGAAATAGAAGTGGTTGCCTCGACAAACAATTAATGCGGGGGTTACCCAAAGGGTTATTGTCCTACTCGAGTCGCATGTGTAGGCCTTAAATCGGCGACTAGCCGTATTTTTAAATAGGTAATGAGGTATTATACGGCGGTGCACGCGATCATTGTTCGAATAATAATACGAAGGCTCGAGGTAGTAATGCAACAGCCTTGCGATGGGAAACCTGTCATTTGCGCTTGACGGTAAAATATTATTTTTTTTAAGCTTAAGGGGTTAATGCTCGGCCTAGTTTTAACCCGAAAATTTCAAAATGTTGTTTGTTAATTTGGTCCTTGATAAATTGCTTAGTTTACCAAAATTGAGTGGGAATTTTGGAATAATTTTCCACTGTAGTTAAGCGGGCCAGAAAAACAAAGAAAAAGTGAAAGAAAGTGAAAAATTTCAATTTTTATTTTTATATCGCCCTCTTAATTCGACATTGTTAAGAGCATCTCTTCGTTATCATTGACGTATCTATGAAAATCTCTTATTATCTGTCGTAGAATGGGAGAATTTAGAGACGAAAAAGCACAATTTTCAACCGATTTTAAATTCTCTAATAAATTTTGATTGCTGATATTGAAGACCTCCATAACTACATATGATGAAATCTCTGAACGTCATTCATGCAGGAGAATTATATCAGCTCAGAACCTGATTAAGGATTGATGATGGAAATTGATTCTAACAGTAATTTTTGTGCCTTTGGAATACGATTGAGAAACACTGAATTTTTAAGTTCTTAGTAACCGTAACTTGCTGCAGACATGTATTTGCATGGTAATTAAGTAAGGAAACTAGGGGTTCATTCGTTATCAAATCAAAATTCTGCATTCTGCATTAAAATTCCATCTCGTGTACATTTCGCGACCACATACATATACGAGTACAGTTCGGTTTTATTGTGACGACCGACCCACCAAGGTCGTTTTCCGGGTCTTTTTCACAAAAGACGTCACTAAAAAAAAGAGGTTCCGGGAGGTGTGACAGCATCACCCCAAGATTTATTGATTAAACATAAAAAGATTCGCGTGAGAAGTGTAGAGCTATTTATTCTTCAACAAAGTATGGGGACGTCATGTAGGGTAAAACCAGAAGTCGATAAATTGCCTCCGGTCAAAACTTTTGCACCCAATTTGCATGATAATGTGAACGTTGCTGCTGTTATGGCCTTCACGAATTTATTGGTCATTAAAAGTATAAAAAATTTAATATAATAAGGTTTTAGAGGGTTAAAAAAAAAGTTCGGAGGAGGCTAAAAAGGGAGTAAAGTTTCTTGTGATAAAAATTGACATTAAAATGTGGATAAATCTGTATGAATTATTTCAACAATGTTTGACTTTTGTTTGAAAGATTTCTTCATTTGTGCTTTTCCCCTATTATTATTTAGGCATTTTTTTATTTTTATTTAAGAGGACCCTTGGACAACAATAAATATTTTTCTTTTCCAGGCAATTGAAATAATGTCTTTAATAAGTCCAAGTAAAATGTCCAAGAATTTTATAATGACATGTGTGACAAATATTTTTTATACCAGTGGCGGTCCTATGCGTCTTGCACTCAATACAAAATCGAACAATTGAAGCTTTTTATTAAGATTTTTCTCTTTCATTTTTTAATTTAAAATATTTTTGATTCCAGGCAGTTGAAGGAAATTCTTCATTAAAAAACGGTTAAATTTTGACAACAATTTTTTTGTAAAATTAAATAGGAACATTTCTTTGAACATTTTCAACCGCCAACTTCGTTTTAAATGCGTATCCAGTAATTTTATTATGTATTAAACATACGCAAACAGAAAATTTTCCTAAGTCGATTTTCTCGTAAATGGTACGCTCTATCGAATTGAACTAAGAGTACCTTTTTTACGTATAAGACTCTAAAATTTTATAATTTTCAAACAAAATCACAATAACCTAAAGAGTAAAAGAAAAAGGGATGTTTTTACCCTTACCAACCCCCGCATGTGACGCACCTGAATAAAATTTAAAAAATTTGAATTTAGAATCTTATTCACAACGAAATGTTTATGCAGTACACCAATTTTCAAAATTTAAGTCTAAAGGGTTTTAAAGTTATAGAGAAAAAATTGTCTTCAAGGGGTCCTATTCAAAGGGGCGTAGCTCCCTTAGGAAGCAATTTCGGACCCATATTAATATGAACTTTTTGCCTTATTTTCATACAAGGATTACGCCCCTGAAAGGATGCCGCTTACTTTTGAATCACCCTGTATATAATCCTCTCTAAGTTCAATTCTGGACGACCAATGATCACGATAGCTGGGTATAGGTTTTAATCCCATCAGAGGATTGAGACCAAGGAACACTTTTATTTCAGCTGAAGTTGTTGGCAAAAATGAACTACAATTGCCACCTTGTTTTTGAACGGCATAGAGATTAGGTTCAAATACATTTTTTTCGATCAGATCCAACGTAAACAAATGCAAAAAAATATCAGTAGGACTTTCTAGATCTTGTGGTATAACGGGTCCAGTATTTTCAGTAAATGGGTCAACCTGTGTACAAAATGTTGTCTGTTTTGTCCACTGTATTGTAGTATTTCTAAGCTGTAACTGTAATTGCGCCAAAGAAACCTCATCTCAGATTCTCATTCATAGTTCGGTATAACTACAGCTGCAGGTATATCTTGCTGTTCCTCGACATCTTCTAATATATCAACGTCCATTGCCATAATATCCAAAATGTCCTCACCGTCACAAATATCATCTTCGGTAACGGAAGACACCTCTGATTCGTTATCAGATGGTATGCTACTGATTAAATTTTCAAAATTGCCAGGAGGTAGATTATCTAATTCTTCCAACCTCCAAGTAATTTTGGACGGACCTGAAAAAAAAAAGAAATTAAAAATCCTCCAATATATATCATAATATACCATAGCAAATGTATATTTCAACTCCTATTAGATTTGGAAATCACCAAGAACCGCCTGAGACTATTAAAGTCAAAGTCTTGATTTCAAACCATTCGTAAATTTCCTGTAAACCAATAATCTTAAACTTTTCTGATACCTCTCAGATTTACTGACGCCTGGTGGTTAGACCGGGATACCACACATTTGTTTTACAAAAATAAAAGTAATGGGCATAACAAATTGATGATAACTATCAAAACAAATAATTATAAAGAAAATATGTTTTTACCTGCCATTTTTTATCAAAACCATTTCAAAACGTGAAGCAAATGCACTTGTTTACACCAAAACAAAACAATCCTTTCACACTAACCAAATATCGAAATAAAATCCGAATTTATTGCCATCTAGAGCATGCATGTAATATTTTCATATAATATACTACTTAGGCAACATACTATGACCTTTATGTAAAAATTTAATAAATTGTGGTTAGCTCAGCTAACCACTGGTCCTGAAAGGGTTAATTAATGGCTTGCCTGGGAAAAACGTATTAACATTAGTGTTTTCTTTTTCACTTAAAATGGAAAACTTAAATTAAAAAAAATATTAAGTGCGTATTCAAAGGGATTCAAATACTAAAAAAATATATTTTTTTCTTCATTTGCACTTTTCCCTTTTTTTAGCAATGTGTCATTCCTAAATTACGGTTTTTTCGGGCCTACTCTATCCAGTCATGAAGAAGAAACATTATTTTATTATAAGTCTATATATGATATCTTTCTCCTAAAAAAATGCAAATTGAGTTTATCCACTTTTTTTCATTTATATCAACGATAAAAAATTAATCTTTTGGATGGTTTTTTTGGATTCAGAGTGGCAAGTGTATGGAAAAATTGGGACAAATTACACAAAAAAAATCCTCGGGTTATTAAATTATTCATTTTCTGAACTGCCTGGAAAAATTGCAGTTTAACCTATCAATAAATGGTTTGCCTTGAAATAAAAATATTGACTCAGTGAATTTAAATCGAAAAACAAAACATACTTTTTAAATAATTAAAACAAAAATATATTCTCTATTTTAAACTCAATTGTCTAGAAATTCTTTTTTCCCAGAATAAAAGTCTCAAAAAAGAAAGATTCTTTCCAGTTAAAAAAAAACAAAGTAAAGTTTAAAATTCAACCATCACTAATTTAAGAGTTTCCCTGGAAATAAAAAGAAAATCTAAATAAAATTTCAAATACATGAAATATTTATTTATTAGTTAGAACCTGTAAAAGACATTTTACAGGTTCAAACTCCCAATTTGCTCAAAAGCTAGTGAGAATTTGAATCATAATTTTAATTTTCAGAGAAAGCAGTGAGGTCGTTTTTTTTTTCAAAAACACTCAATATAAAACGGATTCCTCCGGTAGAGAAATTTTTTTTTACACATCAGAAAATGTTTCTTGACACATAGAAGTATCAAACTTCATAAAATACAATATTATCTCAGTTATTATTAAAGAACTGATTTGTTTTTAAACCTAAGTTACGACATGCATCCATAAAAAATTTTTTTGTTAAAATAAGTCAGAGAATCAGCCGCTTAAATACTGACAGATCTTTAAGACCCTGTAGTCTGATATTGGCCTATGGAAATCAACTTTCTTATTCTTTAATCTCAGACTGATAGAACTGAAATTAAACTTTTCAATATTTTTATTCTGTATCAACAAATTAAAAGTCGGTTTTTCAGATGACCTCGTTTGTATCCAGAGTGCCAAGAATATGGAAAAAATTAGGGAAATTATCATGACTGAGGCCTTGTTTTTTCACAAATTGTTTCCAAATCTAAGGACATTATACAAAGTTATTACTGTGAGGCTTGTGTTACTTTTCAGAATGTTCTTTTTTTTTAAATTAAAAGTTCAATGATCATACAATACAACGCATTTGTAATCCATTAGATCCTTTTTGAAAATTTCCTACAAAAATAAACGTTTAAACCTTAATCCAATCGCCCCATTATCATTGTCTACTACCAAATTTCGCCTGTGAACCAGTTAAAAACAATAAACAATAGCGTTTATCTCACGGTGTGCTCTCGTTTCGAGACCCGAATTTTTCCTGTCCTTGACCAACCTTCGGGTCGCCGAGTTTCCCATTTAACCCGGCTTTTCCCGAAATTCCCGATAAGTTGGCAACCGATCGCGAAAATCCGAAAATCCCGCGTTTCGTCTGCCGATGGTTCCCACCCACGGCCTCGAGTTACACGCGAAAAATTTCAACGTTAATAACCGACAAGACGGTTGGTTTTGTTAGTCCAGTAAATTTGTAGAATAAAACACATAGAATCGAGCGATATCAGATGAGGGTAAAAAGTCCACTTCTAGACATCTGAAAGAGACAAAAGTGAACATTTAATTTTCCCGAATTTCCCTTCCGAACTATCATTATCGAGATTGTTTTCGAACGTTTATTACCTCGACTGCTCGGCGCAGTATTTAAAATACGGCTGAAAGGTCTCGTGTAATTTCGCGAACCCTTCGAGCATATGCTCCAGACAGGTGGGCCTCCTGTATTTCCTCATATCCCTCACTAGAGGAAACAAAGTGTTTCTCCAGAAAATCACGTTGGCCCCCAAGATTTCTGTGATGTTTGAGAACAGTTTTTCGGTGTCGATTTCTTTAAAGAGGTTTTTTAACTGGAGGTCCCGCAGGCATCCCAGGAACAACTGTGAGAGGTTAAATGAGGCGAGTTCAACCATTATTTTATACTTACATCTGTAACGACTTTTAGGGTTTTTATGTAGGCCACTTCGGTTTTTATTAGCTCCCATAAGGCGGTCTGTTGTTGCTGTTGTCTCTCGTTTAAATCTGTAAAATACAGTCCTTGAGTGGTTAAATGAATCAATTAGTTGGGACATATTGCACTAGTGTAAAATGTGGTTGCATAGTGAGGTTGGAAGAAAAATTGAGATCCATGGAAGATCAGATCACCTCTTAAAGCGCAATTTACTACTAAACTTAAGAGAAAATTACAATCAATTAAAATCCAAAAACGAGCTTTTTTTGGAAAATTCCTTGTTGGATTACTGATAAACCGTTTTTTCTTCTAGCAATTAAATTGATATTTCATGAATTTTTTCGTTATTATATAGAAAGAATAAAGTTGCAAACTCAATCTCCTTCTTTTTATTTAATAAATTTGTTTTTTTTTTGTCACAAAACAAAAAATTAGCATTCTCCAAACGATAAAATTGGTATTTTTTGCTCAAAAAAAAAATTAATAACTTTCACCCTCAGAGTTCGCATTATCACCCTCTCGAAAAATTCAACGTTTTCCAACCCACGTGCCTCGAACTTTTGCCAACTTTTAAAATATACACAAAAGAACACGCGCCCACATACTTTTTCGACAATTTCGCTTTTGGGGAATACGATGGGGGGGTCGTTACCAGTTAGAAAAACAACGATATATACATTTTAGTATTTTCGTGTTTTCTTATTTTGAAAATTATCATTTTATGTACTTGCTTTGCGTGTGTAATTAGCATAAAATGTAATTTTAAGGTAATTTCAGTGTTTTTAATAACTTTTGTTAATTTTTTTAGTTCACTTAACTTCCAATGCGAATATCTTCGTTGGAAATATTTTTTAGAAGAAACGCTGAAACAGGTGTCCAATGATTCTATTAGAGGAAGTGCTGTTCGATTTTTCAACTCTCTAGCTTCCTTATTTTTAGAGAAATGAGCATTTTGTACCCAAAATCTTCAATTTTGTTGGAAATAATTTTTTTTTAGATTCCAAAGCAAAAATCTTTGTTGCAAAAAAATTTAGGAAAAAACGCTGAAATAGGTGTCCAATTATTTTTCTAGAAGAAATGCTGTTCAAATTTTCAACTTCCTATCTTCATTATTTTTAGAGATATGAGCATTTTGTGCCTAAAATCTTCAATTTTCTTTAACAAAAACTTTTTTTAGCTTCCAAAGCCAATATCTTCATTACAAAACATTTTTGGAAAAAACGCTAAAATAGGTGTCCAATGATTTTATTAGAGGAAGTGCTGTTTAAATTTTTAACTCTCTAGCTTTATTATTTTTAGAGATGTGAGCATTTCGTACCTAAAATCTTCAATTTTTTTTCAAAATAATTTTTTTTCAACTTCCAGGGCAAATATCTTTGTTGCAAAAAACGCTGAAATAGGTGTGCAATGATTTTATTAGAAGAAATGCTGTTCGAATTTTCAACTCTCTAGCTTCATTATTTTAAGAGATATGAGCATTTTGTGCCTAAAATCTTCATCCACCAGTAACACTTACGGATATTTTGTACAGGGTGTCTCAAATTCGAGGGTGACCATTGGGATCTCGGAAATCTTATGGGAAGTACTAGAAGGAATAATGCAAGTGCGATACCTCATTTTAAAGGCAAATAAAAATACTTTTTAAAAATGAGACAATCCAATATGGCGCCCATAAGAAAAAATAAAGTTGATGATGATCGAAAAAAAACGAAACGTCGGATAAATTTTTTTTTTTTGCGTCATGTTGTAGGACATAAGAAGTGGCAATGAAAAACTGTTTTTAGATGTCACTTTAAATAAAGTCGGTAGAAGGTAAAAACGATTTTGACAATTTTCAAGTATCCGGAATTTTAAAATTGTTTAAACGTCATTTTGTTAAGCTCCAAATTGCGCAACTTTGCCTCCATTTAACCGACCCTGTAACTCTTACGGTTTCCGAGATCCCAATGGTTACCCTCGAATTTAGGACACCCTGTACATGTTAATTTTATAACGCATTTTAGACCAAATATGAATGCATTCAAATTTAAATTATTTATTCATGGTAGTAACTACAATAGTAATGTATACGTAGTACATACGTCAATAATTTAGTACAAAAATAAGTTAAGACCTTAAAAACATGTTTACTTTAATAAAAAAAGAGAAAATGTTAAAGTTACACCTATTACACTTTTAAATTTTAAAATAGGTCCACTTGCTACTCACACACATACACCTTATACACAACAAATTCCTTATTGAAGACATTATTTATCAAAAAAGCGTTGTTTTCCTTAAACCTATTTCTTTCTTAGAGTTTTTATTTCATTTGGCAAGGAATTAAAATATTTTATCGCCCAGGAACCTGGACCATTCGGACACCTCTTCACACGCCAGAAAGTCGGCATCAAGTCATTTTTATTTCTGGTTTGGTGATTATATGTAATTGACCATGAGAGGCAAATTTATTGTTCAGTATACGTTTCTAAATAGTATGCTTTAAGTTTCACCTAAATAGCTCTACTCGTTTTTGAGATATCTGACTTTGTAGTGAGTCATCACTTCGCATATCAACCGTGATTCTTGGACTCTAGAATTATTACTTGGGATGATATTGGAACACTTCATGGTTCTCTCGATGTATGACCAAATAAATTCCCGTTCTCTGTGTAAATCAACAAACCTTATGTAATACGATATGTTTTTCAATAAATATGGAAATATAAATAGTTACCTCGAGAAGTTGCTCGAAGTTCTTTCTGAGATAGAGCAGGCATCCCAGGCTATAGAGTTAGTATTCCTAAACTTCTAAATGCAGATCTACAATCTTCTCCAGTCTACTCAAGATCCTAACTACCTTTCTCTGGAAACTAAAAAGACCTTGAGCACAGGGAGCATGACCCCAAATTAAATGGCACGTGACATTTGCGCATGAAAAGTTGCAAAATAGGCATTTTTTAAGACTGCCTGGGATAGATTATCTGGCAGACGATGAAGGAGATAAAGAAGTTTCAAGGCTACCCACTCGATGTGCAGATCCCATTGTACCTTCCATAAAAACATCAAGGAATTTAATCTGGAATACTGATCATTAAGGCCATCAACGCTGCTCAGAGAAAAAAACCATTCAACATTAGTTTATTAAAAATGAACCATTTTTTTGCCACCTTCTACGCTTTGAGGGAACCCAATAGAGAGTCTTCCACCAGTAATCGAGATTGTAGTGGTCATCATCATCGGCAAAGAGTGTATATTTTACATTTAGTGGCAAATCACTAAATAAAATTGAACCCAGAATTCAGGCCTGTGAGACACACCCCTGTACCGGACCCTTTGGTACCTGTCTGTCAAGTATGATTCTAGAAATTTAATACTATTATTAATAAAGTTACGACCGAAGCTTCCCTAAAAGAGGGTGATCACAGAACGAGACCGCATCATAAAATTGCTCATTAAAAGCATCCGTTATATTTAGTATGCCCAGTGTTGTGCTTTTGTCCTTCCTTCCTGAACCCAATGTTCCTCGAAATACTGTGAATCATTTGATCTGTCAGATACTTTTTTAAAACTTTGGACATGGTCGGAAGAAGAGAAATGGATCTATAATTCTCAGCCTCATCTTGGATTTCCCTTCTTAAACAGGGGAACCACTAAAGGCTCTTTTATGCAATCTGGAAAGCAGCTTTCTTTAATACAGGCATTTATGATTTTTGTTAAAAAAATTACAATTAAATCTTTAATAGAATTAAATATTTTTACATTAAAGCCATATATGTGCCTGCTGCTTTTTTATTTTTAAGTTAATTTACGACATCCCTGTGTTAAAACTAACTTCCTTTAATATTTAGAGTGCTAAGAATCAACAAAAGATCTATTTCTGAGCATGCTCAGGAATGCGTTGGACAACAGTATTATTACATCATATACATTGAATTCATCTGAAGTAAGGTTATGTGATTCAGTACCCTTATTATATTCCATGCTACTGCAGAGATAGCACTATAAAACCCATGCAGCCCTCTATGTGTAATTGGTCGAGATATCCTTCTTAACGGTGGATCTGGCTTAGACAAGAGTCAGTCTCTCAATTTGTGCTAGATGATCTGATACATCAGGGTCAATTACATTAAAAATGTCAAATGTACAAAAATATTATCCAAGCATGCCTCCTCTATCGTTGGTACCATTATTGCCCCCTGCATGCCATAACCACTCATGATGTTAAGCATCTTCTGTGCCGTGTGCTCTTGTATGCGAAAGTGCAGATTAAAGTCACCTGCCAAGAATAACAAGACTTGAATCCAAGTTTTCTGAAAAGGTGTCAAAATGGCCTGAAGTAAACCTATAGATTGCTCAAACATACACATTTACTATAGATTTTTCTACAATATCTAGGTATATTAAATTTTTTTGCAGAAACTATCAAACCATTTCTATTATTGTAGTTCCACCTCCTATTGTTTCTTTTTTGGTTGAGAAATTTACAATATTATAACCACTAACGCAGATGACATCCAAGTCCTTATCTTAATGATAATGATTCTAGTTGTAAAATCTTGACCCCGAGTGGCCGAACCTTGATATTGAAAATTATTTGATCTGCGACGTAGTCTACATGTTCTTCTCCTCCAGGAGCTTCCTTTGAGGTCCTATCTTTTTGAGGTTTAAAATTTTATATACTAGTACTCCATTTGGCCAGAAATCTGCATCAAGGACATTAGTTCCTGCACCTGCTGCATTATGCAGAAATGGACGATATCAAGTCGAGAGTCAAATGAGAACGGAAATCATGGACGATACCCAGATGATTTAAGCATCGTTCAGGATGGACGTTTGTGTCAAACAACTTAAAAAATTGACTCCCTTTGCTTATAGTTCATCCTTGCATCAATTTTTGCGCTTATTTCTACACACTAGAGAGACACGAATTCTAACCCGAAACCTCTCATTCACCCGGACTACGGACTACATACTACAACAACGAAACTGGTCATTTCTGTTTTGAGTGTGTTTTAACATTGAATTTACACCAGCTCAGCCAGTTCAGTACAAATCGAACGGAGCGACGCGTCACACACAAGAACCGACCGATTCGCTCGTTCTCGTCGTCATTCGTGATTTGTTTGCGGCTTTCGATACGGTCGAGCATTTTTAACGTATTCCGTAATTTTCTCGTATTCCGCGGTGTCGATTCAGATTATAATAGAATAATATGAAGTTTTATTGTTTATGGCCAATTTCATACCGGAACTTTAAAGCTGGCGGTCCAGGACGGCGGTGGTGTTGGCGCGAGTAGTTTGGGAGTCCCTTGGGAGATTGTCAGTTTTCTATTCACCATTCCCAACTATTTTAAAGTGTCCTCGGAGTTTGCCGTCAATGTCGGCAGGTAATGTGCTGACATTTTAAAAGTGTCTTTTATTTTGTTTTTTTTTTTCTTAACGATCAAGTATAGTCAAAGTCAAAAAGTGCTCTATTGTTTAAAAAACATATACATTTTTGCCAATAAAGCATGATACTCAAAATATAGTTTAACAAGATGAACGAAAATAATTATAACTCAATAAAGTAGTAAAATATAAATTATAAAATATACCAAGTGATGGTAAAAAAAAAGAAATTTAAGGAAAAGGACTTAAAGCCGTAAATTGTATGCATCGCGAGGTAAATTGTATGATATCGATTCCCCTTAAAGTAGCAATTTAAAGCTAAAGAAAACAAAAATCTACCGACAAAATTTAGGCGCAGTCTAAGTAGAGCTTCAAGGCTTGTATTGTATACACTCGAGTGCCATAAGGTGGCAATTTAGGCCATAGCCACATTTTTAATTCTAAAATCTAATGCCAATTTTCAACAAATTTATTTATTATCAGCAGTTAGATTATAAATTTAATGTAACATTTTGTTTGCCATTTTTCAGGGATTTGTTATTTTTACTGTAAAATAATCGTAGATATATAATAACCTACATGCAAATCAATATCAATAGAATTGGCAATATATGAAATCTTAAGAAAAAACTTATATAACCTCGTAATTTATATGCACAATCAGATTGGTATTGGTATCCTCAGGTTGAAGCAATTAACAGAAAAAAGCTCTCAAATGATCTATATTGACAAAACTGGAGGAAAAACTATTGATCTCTCCTTCATAATTCCACTTTCTGTTCTATATAAATCTTCAAATGTATATGTTTTTTTTTACATTTAAGAGTAACAGCCATAAATTTGCCTTCAAAACAATGATAACAAATTTAACGAGTTGACCCCTTAATGCACTTAAAAGCCAACTAATCTTTTATTAATTTTGTTAAGACATCTTAAAAAGCCATTTTGGGCTTTTACCTGGAAAATTTCCCTGTAAGACGTAGTAAATAATTAGTAGTTGCATTAGCTCTAATCTTAAAATCTAAATGTTTTTGTGTAAATACTGATAAGGGAAAGAAATTTTAATAGTAAATTTAGAAGGGGTGTTGTGATGAAATTTTTATCAATAGACTTGAGTTATGTTCAAATGACAATTGAATTTATCACACTTAAGAATTGGACCATTGATTGATCTAATAAAATGATTGGATACCTATTTCAGTGGATTTTGTCTTAAAAAGATTTAATATTGAATTCATCGAGTTTCAATGAAATAGTTTTAAAAAATCTAAGTGGCTTGTATATAACAAACCAGGATGGTTAGAAACTTGGAAATTAAACCACTAATTGCTTCAATTAAATGATTTGCTACATATTTTAAGATCGATACTGAATCTGTAGAGTTTCAATGATAAATAAAAAAAATTCAAGGACTTAGTGACCTTTATCTAATGAACTAAGGGGGTTAGAGCCTTGAGAATTGGACCATTGATTGCCCTAATAAAATGATTGCATAGAAATCTTAGGATCTTGGCTGAAAATTATTTAATAGTGAATCTAGAGAGCTACAATGATAAAATTTATTACAAAAATTGCAATTGTAGACTTGCCTGGAATAAAAATTAAATTCACCCAGACAGTTGCTATATTGTCGCGATCAAATGCCTGGAATAAAATCAATATTACTTCCAGACAGTACAAGCTATTTTTGTACAAATATACTTTCTATGAAGATTAAAAAATTAACATCATCAATTGCCTGGAATAGAAATTAAATTCTTCCAGACAGTTGATGTGCATCAATGATCAACTGCTTGGTATAAAAAAATAATTTAAGCAGTTGACGAACGTCTCTTTTTGCTATCTAAAATGGTATATGACTCTATTCTATTATTTTTCTTTATATTAAATTATTACAATTATTCTTCTAGGCGGTAACATTAACAAAAAAAAAACAAATAATTTTATAATAGCAACAAAGATAGTGTAACAAAGTAAACAAAAAGCAATAAAAATTAAATACAATACTATTACATAATTAAAAAAAAATATACGACCATCTCTCGCCTCTCTGCCAACTCTTCCATAAGTGTTTCGTATAGTTTCACATTAGTCAATAATTCAATTTCACATCAGTCACGATTGGTGTATAATAAATTAATGTTTTTGGTTGTCCCCACAAGTAAAAATCTAGACTGTTTAGGTCAGGTAATCTATGTGGCCCAAAATTCCGGTCCTATCCTATTAAGCCAATATGCTTTGGTGAGATGGAGCAGCACCATGCATAAAGAAAAGTTGTTACCGTAACGAAATATTTCAGCTGATCGGGTTTCCCAAAGTTATTAAAAATTAAAGAAAGTCACCTCGGCTCTCCGAAAATCCATAACCACCATCAACTTATTTTATAGTTCGTTTTACGACTGACTGGCTTTAAAACCAACGACGGTTTTTTTTATTACGGTCGTAACACTTCGCAGGGCCGGCCATCGTCGTCGTCATCCTCTTTGGGTCAACCAAACGTGATTTAGGTGACACTCAAACCCGAAATTCGAAAAACCATATCGGGAAACGTTCAAAACGAAACCGTTTATATAAGGTTCCTTTTATGGCACCACTGCCCGTATATGTTGGATTTTTTTTTTTGGAGAACTTCCATAATATTCAAGCTGTGTTTGATACAGAGAAACCAATATTATCACATCTCTCTGAGGAGATCTCAGAATTTCGGCATGGTTTTCTTTATGGCAATGTTACAATTTTGAATAAACAACAGCTTGATACTGATTGTGAAAACGCATTCGAAAAAGTCGTAGTAGTGCAAAAACTGGAAAGATCAGGCTTCCTTGGTAGATTATTGATGCTTATCAAATCGAAGTCAAAGAGTAAAAGTTGGTTATGTCTTGTCTGACATGTAACTTGCTACATCGGGAGTATTCATCAAGGATTTCCTGGAAGTCTGAGACACTCTATTGGCTGAATGATGATGCAGATGACCTAGACCTGTAACTCTAAACAGTGATGTAGCTTTGCTTCAGGACTTGAATTTGGCTCTGAACTGGTTCAAGAACAATAAAATGCTTGTTAATGGTGGGAAGAGTGTCGTTTTTTCTCTCGAAAGGTCAATGTAATTGCTAGAGAGTTTGTAATTTTTAGTATAGGAACGAATTAGTTTCACTCTTGTAAGGCCGCATCTTGAGAAAGTATTTGCTCGCCAACTGGCTACAGTCACAGACAGCAATAAAATCGAAAAACTACAGATGAATTTCATGCGGTATATGTATGTGAAGGGAAATAGTATCCATGCATTCATGATATTTTATAAGTCTATTTTAGAGACATTTCACCTTCTCCTATCAGCAGGAGAAAAACGCAAGCTGTGATATTTATATTTAGTATAGTAATTGTAACCTTATTAATTTTACTCATTGTGGATTTCCTAAAATCAACTTAAGGGTTTTATCACTGGATTGATTCTTTGTTGATGGCACCAGTCTTTCACATGTTCAGCATTTGTACATAAATGCTATAGTTCATTATTTCTTCGTTACCTATTTGTCCTTTTGCATCTGGCTCATAACCAACAAACTTGTTTGTTTATTTATTATATATATAATACCGTGATAAAATTTTCTCTTATTATTTATTTGCAGTCTCAACGAATGCTACTTCGCGGGCAAGGGTACCGCGTTGGTGTTGCCCGACGCGGAGGCCACTGCGCAGACGCGACATCCGAACGTCGTGGACGGCGTCGTCGTCGTCGCCGTCGAGACGAACGGCGTCCAGTCGTCGGACGGCGCGCCGACGCAGAACGGCGCCGTCAACGTCAATCCGGTGCCGGGGGTGCAGAACAGTAGCGCCATCCAGTGTCATCTGCAGTCGATGTTTTATTTGCTGAGACCCGAGGAAACTTTAAAGATGGTGAGTTTATTTATTTATAGGACATACGGGAAAATTCCATTCAATGTTACAAGTCTATAAACACACCATATACAATATAAAATCAAAAAAACACAATTACCATGCCAACAACTTATCACAAGGCAAGGCATCTTTTTACCTGATTGATGAGTGAAATTATTAATATCAATATTAGGGTGCTTATTAAGAAAACTCATATAAAGCGCAATAGGGCTGTGAAATCTATGAAAATAAACATTGAAAGTGGCATGATCTCTAAGCCCGTAGTATGGCAATATAGGAACTCATTCATAATAGAACAGGTTGCTAATATAGTATTTAAAAAATTATACTATTGGGTAGTATGCCATTGTATCTAATGAAAAGAGTATAAAAAAAGGAATAGTGCAAGAAGATTATTACTAGGGATCTTAGACAGGGTCACACGATTCTTGTCCTGGAGCCAATGCAGGACATTTGCTCGCATAGATAAATAATTAATAGGGAAAAAATAAAGGGATCTCCAAGTAACTAAAATTATTAACTAGTGCATATACGTTCAAGTTATATTTTCCTTTTGGACAATTTCAAACATTTTAGGAAAATAGACTCCTTTCTATCGTCCGCAATTACGTTTGCCATAAGTGAAGTATGACACATGGGAAGCAAGCCAAGCTCTTTCAATTTATTATGTAGAAACATCACTGCGTCCATATCATTTTTACATTCAAAGAAAATCAATTGACTGGTTGTCACAATTACTTATACATATATGAGTCATTTATTCCTAATTTATGTAAATATTTATTAAAATTACCATGACCCACTAGAAATCTGAAGAAAGGTGTTAATATCTTGGAAAGTTACATTTGAAATAAGCCCCTAATATGAAATGTTATACAACTTAAAAGAAAGGAAACGAATTTTTGAACCAATTAAACAATTGAGTATGAAAACTCACAGACAGCAACTTCTCAGACAAAACTTTATGATAACCCGGTCGAATGCTTTAAAACAGTCAGTATGAATGGCATCTATCTGCTTAAGTTAAGCTGAAGGCCGGTTTTTCGAACATATCCCTTTTTCAGTTCTTTAATATCCTCGGTATCATTCTAAAACTGTATTTTTCTATTGCATTTTATGCAATTACGTACGAAAACACTCATTTTATAATAAATATTGGCTTATTTTTACAGTGCTTCGAGGATATAGTTCCTAGGAGAGCCAAAATGTGCCGGTTTTTCGGATATATCTCATTTCTTTAATATCCTCCATATTATTCTAAAATTGTGTTTTTCTATTGCGGTTTATCCAATTACCTATGAAAATAGTAATTTTAGAATAATTCTTCGCTTATTTTTAAACTGCATCCAGGATATAGGTCCTAGGAAAGGCAAAATCTCGTCTTTTAGGCCGGTTTTTCGGATATATTCCTTTCTTAGTTCACGTCTGTAATCGGTTCAATTACATATGAACATTTTTTCAAAACTATTGAAAGCGTATTAAAGAGGTGAGATGAGGTAGAATGCCAAATAATGGACTTTTGATGTACTTTTTGGCATGAAAACTTATCTGAGACCCAGGAATCATTGACGATCACAATGAATTTATGATTCACGTCTGTGATCGGTTTAATTACATATGAAAATTAATATTTCAAAATTATTGAAAGCATATTAGAGAAGTGAGATGAGGTAGAATGCCAAATAATGGACTTTTGATGCACTTTTTGGCGTGAAAACCTATCTGAGGCTCAGGAATCATTGACGATCACAATGAATTTATGGTTCACGTCTGTGATCGGTTCAATTACATATGAACAGTAACATTTCAAAACTATTGAAAGCGTATTAAAGAGGTGAGATGAGGTAGAATGCCAAATAATGGACTTTTGATGTACTTTTTGGCATGAAAACTTATCTGAGACCCAGGAATCATTGACCATCACAATGAATTTATGGTTCACGTCTGTGATCGGTTTAATTACATATGAAAATTAATATTTCAAAATTATTGAAAGCATATTAGAGAAGTGAGATGCGGTAGAATGCCAAATAATGGACTTTTAATGCACTTTTTGGCATGAAAACGTATCTGAGACCCAGGAATCATTGACGATCACAATGAATTTATGATTCACGTCTGTGATCGGTTTAATTACATATGAAAAGTAACATTTCAAAATTATTGAAAGCATATTAGAGAAGTGAGATGCCGTAGAATGCCAAATAATGGACTTTTGATGCACTTTTTGGCATGAAAACCTTTATGAGACTCAGGAATCATTGATGATCACAATGAATTTATGGTTCACGTCTGTGATCGGTTTAATTACATATGAAAAGTAACATTTCAAAATTATTGAAAGCATATTAGAGAAGTGAGATGCGGTAGAATGCCAAATAATGGACTTTTAATGCACTTTTTGGCATGAAAACCTTTATGAGACTCAGGAATCATTGATGATCACAATGAATTTATGGTTCACGTCTGTGATCGGTTTAATTACATATGAAAAGTAACATTTCAAAATTATTGAAAGCATATTAGAGAAGTGAGATGCGGTAGAATGCCAAATAATGGACTTTTAATGCACTTTTTGGCATGAAAACCTTTATGAGACTCAGGAATCATTGATGATCACAATGAATTTATGGTTCACGTCTGTGATCGGTTTAATTACATATGAAAAGTAACATTTCAAAATTATTGAAAGCGTATTAAAGAGGTGAGATGAGGTAGAATGCCAAATAATGGACTTTTGATGCACTTTTTGGCATAAAAACCTTTATGAGGCCCAGGAATCATTGACGATCACAACGAATTTATGATTCACGTCTGTGATCGGTTTAATTACATATGAAAATTAATATTTCAAAATTATTGAAAGCATATTAGAGAAGTGAGATGCGGTAGAATGCCAAATATTGGACTTTTAATGCACTTTTTGGCATGAAAACCTTTATGAGACTCAGGAATCATTGATGATCACAATGAATTTATGGTTCACGTCTGTGATCGGTTTAATTACATATGAAAAGTAACATTTCAAAATTATTGAAAGCATATTAGAGAAGTGAGATGCGGTAGAATGCCAAATATTGGACTTTTAATGCACTTTTTGGCATGAAAACCTTTATGAGACTCAGGAATCATTGATGATCACAATGAATTTATGGTTCACGTCTGTGATCGGTTTAATTACATATGAAAAGTAACATTTCAAAATTATTGAAAGCATATTAGAGAAGTGAGATGCCGTAGAATGCCAAATAATGGACTTTTGATGCACTTTTTGGCATGAAAACGTATCTGAGACCCAGGAATCATTGACGATCACAATGAATTTATGATTCACGTCAGTGATCGGTTTAATTACATATGAAAATTAATATTTCAAAATTATTGAAAGCATATTAGAGAAGTGAGATGCGGTAGAATGCCAAATATTGGACTTTTAATGCACTTTTTGGCATGAAAACCTTTATGAGACTCAGGAATCATTGATGATCACAATGAATTTATGGTTCACATCTGTGATCGGTTTAATTACATATGAAAAGTAACATTTCAAAATTATTGAAAGCATATTAGAGAAGTGAGATGCCGTAGAATGCCAAATAATGGACTTTTGATGCACTTTTTGGCATGAAAACGTATCTGAGACCCAGGAATCATTGACGATCACAATGAATTTATGATTCACGTCTGTGATCGGTTTAATTACATATGAACAGTAACATTTCAAAACTATTGAAAGCGTATTAAAGAGGTGAGATGAGGTAGAATGCCAAATAATGGACTTTTGATGCACTTTTTGGCATGAAAACCTTTATGAGGCCCAGGAATCATTGACGATCACAATGAATTTATGGTTCACGTCTGTGATCGGTTCAATTACATATGAACAGTAACATTTCAAAACTATTGAAAGCGTATTAAAGAGGTGAGATGAGGTAGAATGCCAAATAATGGACTTTTGATGCACTTTTTGGCGTGAAAACCTATCTGAGGCTCAGGAATCATTGACGATCACAATGAATTTATGGTTCACGTCTGTGATCGGTTTAATTACATATGAAAATTAATATTTCAAAATTATTGAAAGCATATTAGAGAAGTGAGATGCGGTAGAATGCCAAATATTGGACTTTTAATGCACTTTTTGGCATGAAAACCTATCTGAGGCCCAGGAATCATTGACGATTACAATGAATTTATGGTTCACGTCTGTGATCGGTTCAATTACATATGAAAAGTAACATTTCAAAACTAATGAAAG
Source organism: Anthonomus grandis grandis (assembly GCF_022605725.1). Taxonomy (NCBI): domain Eukaryota; kingdom Metazoa; phylum Arthropoda; class Insecta; order Coleoptera; family Curculionidae; genus Anthonomus; species Anthonomus grandis. The sequence continues at coordinate 29,726,417 of NC_065554.1, forward strand.
CATATTAGAGAAGTGAGATGCGGTAGAATGCCAAATAATGGACTTTTGACCCACTTTTTGGCATAAAAACGTATCTGACACCCAGGAATCATTAATATCCTTGATATCATTTTAAAATTGTTTTTTTCTTTTGCAGTTTATCCAGTTACGTATTTTGTTTTGATTATTTTATATATTTTTTTTTAATCAGTATACGTCAAAGTGCAACGCATCCCTAATTATGTATTTACTCCTATCTTTTGAACTAGCGTTGATTGAATTTTTACGAACTCCTAGTATTTTTTTTTACCTTCTCCGATTATATTTTAAAAATTTTTTTGGCTTCAGCATATTTCAATAAAGCCTACAAGCAATCTTCTATGCTCAGAGTATTGCACTGCATTGTTTTATGCACCTACTGGAATATTGAGTTCCGAAAGACATTTTTAAACATCTCAGACCCAAAAAATCATGAAAAACTTCAATTAGATAACGGCTATGATCCTATTTCGACTACAGAAAATTTTTTTTTCATAGAAGAACCACTCATTAAATATTTTGGATCTTTGTTGGTGTTTCTACCTTAAATTACTAAATTTACAAATTTATCTCTTTTCTTCTCCCTTTGCCTCATATCTTTCTTCTCCATCCTATAATAAGTATCCCAATCTGTTTCGGATTCAAGCGTGCTTCAGATCACCGATCTAAACGTTGTTCTTAGTATGTTAAAGAAAAATATTTTTTCATGCAATTGCTATAAATTCCATGAAGAAATCAATATTAGTCAACGTTACTGAAATATTGCAAAGTTATCATTGAGAAAATCGTATCGGAGGCATTGAACAAAAGTAGGTCTTCACGGTTACCGAACAAACGAGAAATAAATTTTTGTATCGAGAGGATGTGTCGACACCGTTTTATTTATTACACTTTGTTCTCTCCTCTGCCGACTCTTATGCTAAGATGAAATGAAATTCGCCTTTAAAACTCGGTCTTTTTCGTATCCGACCCCCATCCGTAAATCGTCGATAAATCATTTAAATTGTTGCATCGTATCGATCAATCCGTTCGCATTTCCGGTCAGAGATCCCGGGTTCGATTGTATTCGGGCAATCATTGAATGTTAGACTTGATAAATTACTTAACAGTACATAAAGTCGCTTTGGACGAATAGATAGACAGACGTTCATTTATGATTGGTTTTCATGTTTGTTTTGCTTATTATTTCTGTCAAGAACCAGTTCTGGAATGTATTCAGGCTTATAGTTTGCTTGTAACATCACTCCCTACCACGTTTAATATTTTAAATATTGAAGTATTTAACTTTTGAACATAAGGAGGGGCTTTAATGTGTATAACTTTTCGAAATATTAAATGTAGTTTTAGGTTAGGGTTAAGCAGCCTCTAGCTGAGACTTCTCTTAATACTTCCTGTATAATTTTTTTTTATAGCCATTAGAAGCCATCCAAAGGTTCTTTTTTTGTGGTATCTGAAGCCAGGCATTCGATGTCATTGTTTATTTCTTTCTTAAGTGCCGCAATAGCGACTCTTGTGCCTTAGATTTGTTATTGCACATTAATTTCCGCACCCAAGACTTGCGTTGGAAACACCTGTTTATTTAAAGTTTTTTTGAGCAATATTCGATATTATTGTTCATTCCTTCCAAGATATCCAATCTCGATTTATGACGAATGACTAAGGGACAAAAAAAAAGACAAACATCGAAATTTGGGAAAAAATTCTGTGGAAATTCAAGTGTGCTTAGCAGCCACTAGAGGGCACTTTTTTTATATAACCTAAAAACAATTATTATTAAACCTTTCGAGAGTAAAGGAGTCATGAAAAGGACAGGAAACTTTGATTTTTTTATTTTCTTACGGAATTTAGTAAAAAAATCAATTAACCTTTGTTAGTCCGAATTGATTTGTCACCTATAGCCTATATTGCCGGGAATTATAATGATTTTACTTATTTTTATCCCACTGCATATGAGAGGCATATTTTTTTACAGCCATCCATGTGTGCCTTTTTGGTTGCATTTAAACTATAAATATCGGATAAAATGTCCGCGTGATATACGTTGAGGAATTTAATGTTATGTTTATGTTTTACTCACGTTTAACCAGAAGGTTTATTACATATTAATAATATGCAATTATTATTTCATTAAAGATTAAACGTTTAAGTATGGTATATTGTTTATTATTTAAAAACGTTTACAAAATGCGTTTAATAAACAAATATACTTACCATCAACCAAACGTTGAATATTCAATTATAGAAAACCAGTATAAAACCCTTAACCTAAACCTTATAAACGAAAAACAGAGGTTTTCGCATTTTACTCGAAAACTTTGAGGTTACGTGAAAAAAGTGTCGATACAAAAGTTGCCAATTTTTTTATCGTCAATAATCAAAAAAAAAAACGGTTTTTCATTAAAACTACCCTTACACCCCCCACCCACCCCACACAGTTGACCAGTAAGAAATTCTTCTGCAAAATCACTGTTTTCAGAACCTATAAAAATTTAAAAAAAATATATATATACTTATTTATAAAAATTCTTTTTTTCAGTTGATAAAATTTTCAAAAATTACTTCAACTGCCTAAAATACATCTTAAAAAATTGACAAATACATATTATATAATGAATGGGTTTAAATAGTGTGGTGTGTACTTAATGTTTTTTTCTGGGATAAATTGGTGGAGGCATCGGGAGGTACAACGTTCAGTCCTCCCTTCGACCCAATTAAACTATTATAAGAAAATTACCATTTTTAGTATTATTTTTATATTTATTGTTCGACGTACAAGAAATAATTAATTTTCACCAGTGGCGACCATAAGGGGTCCATCGTAAATATTTTTTCGATAAAAAAAAATGTTTAGATTGAGCAAATTTGTGTATATATTATTTGGTATAATTACCGTGTTTTATACACGTTAATGCATTTCCTACTTTTTCTCTAGAATATATCGTATGCTACAAAGTGGCATAATCACATATATCAGGGTTATTTCATCAAATATTTGTAGTGTACTACTTATCGAGTATAAAAACTAGATTTGTGTGTCAATTTTTTATTAAATGCCGAAATATTCTCCCTTTTGTAAACAGAAAAGTATATGATATACCTATATTCTACACAACACTTAGGTGCAATGCAATTATATAATTTTCCAAATATTCATCTGCACTTCGAGTAGTATACGACGTAAATCTAACGAAAATGGAAAGTAATTTGCAGTTAGGTTGGCCCTCGTGTTGTACGCACCTAAAGAGCGTGCTGCCAGGATAAATCGGTTTAGCCTTGGACCTTTTTTCAATAAAGAAAACGTTGCAACAACAGGGTGAGGTAAAAATAAATATTTTACACGTGCCTATGTATACCGTTTAATAACATCGAGTGCCATTAAGTGTGTCTTTGCAGGCACTCAGCAGTTCGTCGAAGTCATCCCTTAAATGGATTTTTAATGTCACTGAATACCTTTAAATGTGATTCTGTTCTTTATCGCTTCTAGACTTATTAGGAAACGACCGCGTATGGTTCGCAATAACACTTTTTACTCGAGACTCGTCGTCTCATACTAATAGGCCCATCGTTGGACAAATTATGGGATTTAAGTCTCTAGACAATAATGAGTATTTTCTGAAAAATGCGCAACACTAGTATGATTGAAATGACCGTCTTTTTTTTATAGCAGCTACGGTCAGTTTTTCAATGTAGGTAAATAAAAACATATACTATATATGCATAATTAGTGCTATGAATTAAGATACTAATGCACTAAAAGTGCCAATACAATGTTTTCCATATAATCTTTTGGTCACCTTAAGCTGTTAAAATAAAAGTTTTTTCTCCTAAAATGCTCCACTTATTCAATTATGACAGCACATTACAAAACCGCGTTACCGAACAATTAATACGAAGGAGCACGTCAACTTATGTCGCGGTTACTTAAGTGTGCATAAAGTATTAAAAATCACGCCCGACTATAATAATAACTCGGTGAAAGTGTACGTGTGTTCCTATACACAATAAAGTTGTAACAAATCAAAATGCGTGACAGGGACAAATGTCGCCCGTATGTAATATTATGTCTATTTTGTAAGAAATTGAGATTAAAAGTTGGTTTTCAAATCTCGATTCCATCCTTGAGTAATTTAGGTCAAAGTTTGTTTGGTTCGTGTAATAAGAGGTCAGAAATACTCACTTCTCCAACCAATCGTCCACTTAAGAGAATGGTTTGATTTCAGATTATATCAACAAACAATATTCCTAATTTTGTTAAAGGCAAAGAATAAGTGCTAGATGTAGGACCAAAATACAAAAAAATTGCATTGGATGTCTTTATCTTTGGCACTAGAAAAATGTCTACTATTAAAGTATCTACAATTATTTACACTATTTTCCTATATTTTTACATATCTACGAAAATCAAAAAGCACTAAAAATACAAGTAGGATAATGTCATTAAAATGCGCTGATGATTTTAAATGCAGCAACTCAACGCAGGATATATGGTCAGACGGTTAAAATAAAAACTACTCGAATAATGGTTTATTTTCGGTTTGTTACGCAACTTTTCGACAAGTTTAGGGAAATTGTTGCGTTACGGTAAATTAATTCGTTATTTAAGCATAAAAATTAACTTTCTGATATTCTCGTTACTCAATCCAAATTTCAATCGGGTTCCAATTATCTTAAATTCCACCAGTATCTTTTAATCAGGTAAAACCAAATTGGTCCTTATATTAACTTTCAAGATTTTCTTCCTATACTAGGCATTTGGATTAGGTTGCATATTTTTCAAAGTAAGAAGGTGATCTTGTTAGATTAATTGCTAAATAAACTTCGACCATTTTTCTTTCCGTTAATTAAAGCCCGAAAAGGGCCTAATATGCTGTTGTTTTCCTCTGGATCTGTCAGAGAGAACTTGAAGAATGACTCCATCAAGTGCCTGGAATTTGTACAATATTTTCATTTCTTTCAGGCAATTGGCATAGAAAAAGTCTTTTTTAAATGGAATTTAACATGAGAGGATCAAAAAAGTGATTCATCATCAACTTCCTGGTATTAGTATAGTATTTCTATCTCTACCAGGCAGTTGAAATAAAAAAAGGCCAAAACATAGCAAAGCTTTAAAAAATGTTTCCTGTGTAAATTAACGTCCGAATATCAAAAAAATGATTCTATTAACTTCCTGGAATAAGTGTGAAATATAATTTTTTTTCCAGGCAGTTGAAATAGAAAAAGACCTATAGAAACATGGAAAAGTAAAAAAAAAATATATTCCTGGGAGAATTAGGATCAGAGGTTTAAAAAAGTCATTAGATCAACATCCTGGAATTAATGTAATATTTATATCTCTTCCAGGCAGTTGATAATTAAACTTAGAAAAATTTGAAAAAGACAATTTTGAAATGCCTGGAATTAGTCAAGCAATATCTCTATCTCTCACTTTCAAGAAGTTGAAAAGAAGAAATGCCATAAATCAATGAAAGGTGATGAAAATTTTAGAAGAATTACTTTATCAACTACCTGGAAATAGTTTAAAATTATATATTATTCCAGGTTTGGGCCAGGCAACAAATTGGTCCTAAAATATTGGTACTTTTTTTTACGTGACATGAAAACTAACCCTATTAGGGTATTTATTTATTTGTACGCGTTTTGTATTGTCTATTTTAAATATGATTTTCTGGAAACATCAAGTGTTTTTTAAAAAAAAATTATGATGTTTAACCTCTACTGCTTTCAAAGCACCTTTTACCAAAAGTCATTTGTCATTAAAATATTATATCATTCCACACAGGTGGGTTAGTCCAAATTGGTCCTAAAAGATCGAATTTTCCTATAATGCGCTTAAAGGAAGTTCACTTAGAAAATTATATACAATCGTGTTCAATGCAATTAAGGTAAAAAGATAAAGCCAAATCGGCCATAAAATGATCTAATTAATCTTCAAAGATTTCAGGCACTTCAATTGGTCTTAATGGATCTAATTATCCAAAAATATCTTAAAATTGTCTTATTCCAGGCACTTGGGTTAGAACAAATTGGTCTTAAAAATGCTTTTAGGTAAGCAACATTTTAAAAATATATCATATTTTATTCCAGGCAGTTGGATTAAGCCAAATTGGCCCTAAAATGTAGTAATAGCGGCTTCCAAAAAACTGGGAGTGCTTTTCAAAACGAAAAAACTGTATACACCAGAACAGCTGCTGACTCTTTATAAAGCTCAAATACGCCCTTCCCACGAGTATTGCTCGCATGTCTGCAGCTCTGCACCCAAGCATAGTTTAAACCTGCTGAATTCTATACAGAAGAGAATGACAAACCAGAACTGACGAAGAGTCTGGATAGTCTGGAGCACAGGAGAAAGGTGGCTGATCTCTGTTTATTCTACCGTTATTATCACGGTAAGTGCTCCTCTGAGCTGGCAGGTCTGATTCCACCCAGGGCTGTTTCGGCAAGAAGGACGCGTCTAGCATTTGCGGCTCATCAACATCGAGTCTACCTGCCTACCCGAAGGACGTCGCTGTATCGGGACTCATTCATCTGGAGAACATCTTCTTTGTGGAACGGGCTTCCACCTCACATATTTCCCGACGCATACAACCTACAGTGATTCAAGATAAACGCCCACAAATATCTTCGCGCAAGCACCACTCCAAGAGTGACATAGGACTTTCCTCTTGTGCTTGTGTTTACCATAAAAAAAAAATTAACCTTTAGAGGTCTTTAAGTTTTTTTTCATTATTCAGGCACTGGAATTAGGAGAATTTGGTCCTAAAACAGCCTGAGTAAGAGAGTCCTTAAATATTTCTAAGTTTAAAATTATTTTGATTGCCTTAAATAAGCAGTTGGATTTATTAGAAGCCAAATTGGTTCTAAAAACAGTCTAATTAACCCACAAAGGTTTGTAAGAAAAATAAACGTCTTTTCTATTTTAGGCACTTGGATTAGGCCAAATTGGTCCTATTTCACTAAAATGTATTAAGAAAATTCCATTAAAAAAATATATATATTTCATTTTATTTCAGGCACTTTTAATTCGCACATTTAATTGATCCTCGAGCGTCTCTGGGAAAATTTCATAAAGAAAAAGTGTTATCTTATTCTTGGCATTTAAGTTAGGCCAAATTGGTCCTAAAATTATCCAATTAATCTTCAAAGATTTCAGGCACTTGAATTATGCAAAATTGGTCTTAAAGGATCTAATTGTCCAAAAATATCTTAAAATTCTCTTATTCCAGGCACTTGGGTTAGGACAAACTGGTCTTAAACATATTTCTAATTAGGGACCACGGTTAAAACATATCATATTTTATTCCAGGCAGTTGGATTAAGCCAAATTGGCCCAAATGGATTGATTAACCTGTAGAGGCTTTAAAGTATTTTTCTTATTCAGGCACTTGAATTTTTTGGTCCTAAAACTGCTTGATTAGTCCTAAAATATTTCCAAGTCTAAAATTATTTTCATTGCCTTAAATAAGCAGTTGAATTTATTAGAAGCCAAATTGGTCCTAACAATAGTCTAATTAACTCACAAAGGTTTGTAAGAAAAATACACATCTTTTCTATTTTAGGCACTTGGATTAGGCCAAATTGGTCCCATTTCACTATAAATGTTTTAAGAAAAATCCAATGATATATATAAATATTTAATTTTGTTTCAGGCACTTTTAATTCGCACATTTAATAAAATTGAACCTCGAGCGTCTCTGGGAAAAGTTCATTAAAAAAAAAGTGTTATCTTATTCTAGGCATTTGAGTTAGGCCAAATTGGTCCTAATATTAATCTTCAAAGATTTGAGGCACTCGAATAATGCAAAATTGGCCTTAAAGGATCTAATTGTCCAAAAATATCTTAAAATTGTCTTATTCCAGGCACTTGGGTTAGGACAAACTGGTCTTAAAAATGTTTCTAATTAAGGAACACGTTTAAAATATATCATATTTTGTTCCAGGCAGTTGGGTTAAGCCAAATTGGCCCAAATGGATTGATTAACCTGTAGAGGCTTTTAAGGTTTTTTTTCTTTATTCAAGCACTGGAATTAGGAGAAATTGGTCCTAAAGGATCTAATTATCCAAAAATATGTTAAAATTGTCTTATTCCGGGCACTTGGGTTAGGAAAAACTGGTCTTAAAAATGTTTATAATTAAGGAACACGTTTAAAATATATCATATTTTATTCCAGGCAGTTGGGTTAAGCCAAATTGGCCCAAAATGCACTGATTAACCTGTAGAGGCTTTTAAGGTTTTTTTTTCTTATTCAGGCACTTTAATTAGGACAATTGGTCCTAAAACTGCTTAATTAGTCCCTAAATATTTCTAATTCTAGAATTATTTTAATTGCCTTAAATAAGCAGTTGAATTTATTAGAAGCCAAATTGGTCCTAATAATAGTCTAATTAACTCACAAAGGTTTGTAAGAAAAATACATGTTTTTTCTATTTTAGGCACTTGGATTAGGCCAAATTGGTCCTATTTCACTAAAATGTATTAAGAAAATTCAATAAAAAAAATATATATATTTCATTTTGTTTCAGGCACTTTTAATTCGCACATTTAATTGGGAAAAGTTCATAAAAAAAAGCGTTATCTTCTTCTAGGCATTTGAGTTAGGCCAAATTGGTTCTAAAATTATCCAATTAATCTTCAAAGATTTCGGGCACTTGAATTATGAAAAATTGGTCTTAAAAGATCTAATTTTCCAATAAAAGCTTAAAATTGTCTTATTCCAGGCACTTGGGTTAGGACAAACTGGTCTTAAACATATTTCTAATTAAGGAACCCGTTTAAAATATATCATATTTTATTCCAGGCAGTTGGATTAAGCCAAATTGGCCCAAATGGATTGATTAACCTGTAGAGGCTTTTAAGGTTTTTTTTCTTATTCAGGCACTTGGATTAGGCCAAATTGGTATTCTACTAAAATCTCTTAAGAAAATTCCATTGAAAATATATATATATTTCATTTTGTTTCAGGCACTTTTAATTCGCACATTTAATTGACCCTCGAGCGTCTCTGGGAAAAGTTCATAAAAAAAAGTGTTATCTTATTCTAGGCATTTGAGTTAGGCTATATTGGTCCTAAAATAATCTAACTAATTCCTAAATTTCAGATAATACTGAAATAATTATCATTCCTCCGTTATTGAAATATTCATAGATATTCGGATGAATATCTGATCTTGTGTAGATACACCTCCACTATCGGTGACACCTTAATTTCTGACTTTTTCGAAATTCTTGAATTAATTCATAAATTCCTTGTAAGATCCTTGAAAATGATCAAGAAACGTTCGATTCGAAAAAAAAAATCTTGAATAAAACCTTCCTATTTACTCCGTAAAAGTCCATCATCGTAATTCAGCTTAACCTAGAACCGAAGTGAAAAAAAATCCAAATATAGTAAATTATTTTTTTATTGCGTTTTTCTTTCCTCGGGTGTAGTAAATCGTTTCGCGTACAATCGTTAACCCAGTTAGATTTAATTTCGTTTGAAACCCACAGGATTTAGGCAGTTTTCAATTGGAAGAAAAATAACATTATCGTTATCTTCATATAAGTTCTATGATGTTTTTTCTAATTCTGTTCAAAAATTGAATTTATTTGTCCAGGAGTTGAGACACATAGTAAGATTTGAGTATTTCCCCCATCAAATGCATTCAGAGTTCCAGGAGCCTTATTTCAATGTCTTAATCCTTTCACAAATTGCATTCGTCTTTTAAGTAGTTGAGTTTGGTTGAATGGAGGATCTTACTCATTTATATTGGAGTCTTGAACTGTTTTTGTCTTGCTTTCAATAATTGCAGAGTATCGTCAATTCGGGTTGAATAAACTGGGGAGACCCACAAGTATATTGAATTGAACCCTGAAATATTACTACTAAAATAATTCTGTCGTAAAAAGAACCGTATTTTATAACCAACTTTTATAGATAACTATGTGACAGGTTAATAAAATATTTTTACAATGCAGTAAAAAAGCATTTATAAAACCAATCTTATATAACTATATTTTGTAAAGAAATTTTTGTTATTTAGTTGCCTCATCATGTTATGAAGGTTTTATAGTAAGTTATATTATGCGAATGAAGACTTTATTATAAGACAAATTTCTCTCAGTAACTTATAGTTTTAAAGACGTATGTTTATAAAAATATTTTATTACACTTCCTAACATGTAATTTCATATTGTATTTATAAGACTTAATAATAATTTTTTCAAAATGGGAATTTCTTCTTGGAAAAACATAAAAAATCGGAAAATGTTTGAAAGAGGTATATTTTAAAAATCGTTGAAATACATTCATTTGGATTCAAATATTAGTGAGGCAACCAAAATAATATTTTTTGATTATTTTTTTAATGGGCTTTCCTTAGACACTTAGACATATTTTAGGAAAATTGGATCTTTTAGAACCAATTTGTCTAATCCAAATGCCTGAAATAAGATAGTGTACCTTACAAGCATTTTAGTGTAAATTCAACTATTTTATAGGACCAATTTGTCTTCGCTCAACTGCCTGAAATAGGAAAAAAATATATTTTTTAAAAACCTTTGACGGTTAATTAATCCATTTTAAGTCTAATTTGGCCTCACCCAAAGGTGCCTGGAATAAGACATTTTTTTTGTAATTAGCCTTCACTTATCCATTTTTGAAAAAATCTGATTTTTTAGGATGAAAAAACTGATCTTCAATTTGGTCTAAATAAAGTGCCTGGAGGAAAAAAATATGTTCCTTAAAAATCTTTGAAGGCTCATTAGACCATTCTAGGACCAATTTGGACTAACCCAAGTATTTGGAATAATAATTGTTTTAACTAGGCTTTCCTTACATATTTTAGAAAAATCTTATTTTTTAGGTCCAATTTGGCCTGACCCAAAAGTGTCTGGAATAAGACAATTTTTTTGTAATTAGCCTTCTCTTATTCATTTTTGAAAAATTTGATCTTTTAGGATGAAAAAACTGATCTTTAATTCGGTCTAAACCAAGTGCCTGGAATAGGAAAAAAATATGTTCCTTAAAAATCTTTGAGGGCTAATTAGACCATTCTAGGACCAATTTGGACTAACCCAAGTACCTGGAATAATAATTTTTTTTTGAACTAAGCTTTCCTTACATATTTTAGAAAAATCTGATTTTTTAGGTCCAATTTGACCTGACCCTAAAGTGCCTGGAATAAGACAATTTTTTTGTAATTAGCCTTCTCTTATCCATTTTTAAAAAATCTGATCTTTTAGGATAAAAAAACTGATCTTTAATTTAGTCTAATCCAAGTGCCTGGAATAGGACAAAAATATGTTCCTTGAAAATCTTTGAAGGCTCATTAGACCATTCTAGGACCAATTTGGACTAACCCTAGTATCTGGAATAATTTTTTTTTTGAACTAGGCTTTCCTTACATATTTTAAAAAAATCTGATTTTTTAGGTCCAATTTTGCCTGACCCAAAAGTGCCTGAAATAAGACAACTTTTTTGTAATTAGCTTTCTCTTATCCATTTTTGAAAAATCTGATTTTTTAGGTCCAATTTTGCCTGACCCAAAAGTGCCTGGAATAAGACAATTTTTTTATAATTAGCCTTCACTTATCCATTTTTAAAAAATCTGATCTTTTAGGATAAAAAAACTGATCTTTAATTTAGTCCAAGCCAAATGCCTGGAATAGGAAAAAAATTTGCTCCTTAAAAATCTTTGAAGGCTCATTAGACCATTCTAGGACCAATTTGGACTAACCCAAGTACCTGGAATAATAATTTTTTTTTGAACTAGGCTTTCCTTACATATTTTAGAAAAATCTGATTTTTTAGGTCCAATTTGGCCTGACCCAAAAGTGCCTGGAATAAGACAATTTTTTTGTAATTTGCCTTCTCTTATCCATTTTTGAAAAATCTGATTTTTTAGAATGAAAAAATTGATCTTTAATTTGGTCTAAACCAAGTGCCTGAAATAGGAAAAATATATTCCTTAACAATTTTTGAATTTTTGAATTTTCATTAGACCATTCTCTAGGACCAATTTGCACTAACCCAAGTACCTGGAATAATAATTTTTTTTTGAACTAGGCTTTCCTTACATATTTTAGAAAAATCTGATCTTTTAGGTCCAATTTGGCCTGACCCAAAAGTGCCTGGAATAAGACAATTTTTTTATAATTAGCCTTCACTTATCCATTTTTGAAAAATCTGATCTTTTAGGATAAAAAAACTGATCTTTAATTTAGTCCAAGCCAAGTGCCTGAAATAGGAAAAAAATATGTTTCTTAAAAATCTTTGAAGGCTCATTAGACCATTCTAGGACCAATTTGGACTAACCCAAGTACCTGGAATAATAATTGTTTTTTTGAACTAGACTTTCCTTACATATTTTAAAAAAATCTGACTTTTTAGGTCCAATTTGGCCTGACCTAAAACTGCCTGGAATAAGACATTTTTTTTGTAATTAGCCTTCACTTATCCATTTTTGAAAAATTTGATCTTTTAGGATGAAAAAACTGATCTTTAATTCGGTCTAAACCAAGTGCCTGGAATAGGAAAAAAATATGTTCCTTAAAAATCTTTGAGGGCTAATTAGACCATTCTAGGACCAATTTGGACTAACCCAAGTACCTGGAATAATTTTTTTTGAACTAGGCTTTCCTTACATATTTTAGAAAAATCTGATTTTTTAGGTCCAATTTGACCTGACCCAAAACTGCCTGGAATAAGACATTTTTTTTGTAATTAGCCTTCACTTATCCATTTTTGAAAAATCTGATTTTTTAGGATGAAAAAACTGATCTTTAATTCGGTCTAAACCAAGTGCCTGGAATAGGACAAAAATATGTTCCTTGAAAATCTTTGAGGGCTAATTAGACCATTCTAGGACCAATTTCGACTAACCCAAGTATCTGGAATAATTTTTTTTTTGAACTAGGCTTTCCCTTACATATTTTAAAAAAATCTGATTTTTTAGGTCCAATTTGGCCTGACCCAAAAGTGCCTGAAATAAGACAACTTTTTTGTAATTAGCTTTCTCTTATCCATTTTGGAAAAATCTGATTTTTTAGGTCCAATTTTGCCTGACCCAAAAGTGCCTGGATTAAGACAATTTTTTTGTAATCAGCCTTCTCTTATCCATTTTTGAAAAACCTGTTCCTTAAAAATCTTTGAAGGCTCATTAGACAATTTAGGACCAATTTGGACCAACCCAAGTACCTGGAATAATAATTTTTTTTTCAACTAGGCTATCCTTACATATTTTAGAACAATCTGATTTTTTAGGTCCAATTTGGCCTGACCCAAAACTGCCTGGAATAAGATAATTTTTTTGTTATTAGTCTTCTCTTATGCATTTTGAAAAATCTTTTAGGTTGAAAAAACTGATCTTTAATTTGGTCTAAACAAAGTGTCTGGAGGAAAAAAATATGTTCCTTAAGAATCTTTAAGGCTCATTAGACCATTCTAGGACCAATTTGGACCAACCCAAGTACCTGGAATAATTTTTTTTAACTAGGCTTTCCTCACATATTTTAGAAAAATCTGTCTAATTTGGCTTGACCCAAAAGTGTCTGGAATAGGATACTACAAAATTTTATTAAAAACCTCTAAAGGTGAATCAGACAATTCTGACCCAAGTGCTTGAATTAGATAATAATCCTTGAGAAAATTCACTTGATTGAAGAGTCTTTAACTGCCCTAAAGATCTTTTATACCTTTTACAATAATACATTCCAAGTAGTTGGTTTGAATGAATTGGAGCATCCAGGAGTACCGGTACAATAATAACAGCATTTTCTTTTACAGGCTGTAAAGTTAGAGAGTGTACATCCAGCAAGGACAAGGTACTTGGTGGTGGTTTCCAGGATGACCAACAGGGGCGAGGAGTCCTGTCTGCTCGGGATCGATTGTAATGAAAAAACGACCGTCGGTCTGGTTCTCAGGGTCCTCGCCGACACCAAGATCACCTTAGATGGAGACGGGTAAGTTGTCGAATTTTATTTTGTATTAATAAACAAGTAACAGACTGCTTGGCTTCTCGTTGAATACGCCCAACTGACGCGAAAGAATACCGTAATTTATTTAACGTATTACTCAATTTCTTATGTCGAGACTCTCGTTTTATTTGCATAATCTTTATCACTGTTTTAATCCGCCTCCGCGCGGTGGTGATGATGATGGTAGTAATGAAGGTGCGGGAGGTTGATGGAGAGTTATCGCGTTTAACAGTAAACGTTACTTATATGAGAATATACCAGTTACAAGAACTTGGATAAAAAATGAAGTTTGGGTAAAATTTGTAATATCTTGTTTATATGCTAGGCAGTCGAGGATTTAAAAAAACCTTAAACTATGTGGTAAATTAAGAAAATTCTTTTGAATGTTTGACTGAATTTTGTTCATTTTCCAAGTGGTTTAAATGGTTTATTCTATCCTCTTCTGCTTGGAATATGAACAGGACTATTCAGGATTTTGACAGACAATATCTTATGGTCCAAGCAATTTTTTCTGAATTAAATTAATTAATTATTAAAAATTTAAAAGTCGAGGTTTTTAAACTTAGAATCCTTAAAAAAAAAAAAAATTTCGAATCCCATAATGTATATTCTAATTTAATTTCCCAGAGATCTAAGATACCCTAATAGTACAAGGTGCTTTTTTTCATATTTTCCATCCTTGTTTTTGGGCTACCGTGTAAAAAAGAAGAAAACTCTTAGTATTTTTTGCCATTTTTATATGTACATTTATATGTGTAATAATTTTTTATATATTTGCCCCAAGAGTAAATTGCTGCAGCTTCTTGGGGTCATTCTTTTATGTGTTCCAGGTATTTAATATAATTTTTCTTATTCAATCCAGAATTTTTCTGAGATTTTTCATTGTTTTCCAGAGATTTCGCGTAATCCTTTTAGTTTTCCAGGCCTCTGGTGTACGCTTTTGTTTCTTCCTGGCATTTCAGCAAATGTCAGGTCTGCTAGAAGTTTGGGACCATTTTTATCTGGAGCATTTTATCCTTGGAGTAAATTGTTTTTTCAAGGTTTTTTTTCAAATTCCAAGGGTGATTTCACTTTAACTTTTTTTTGAAAAGATGCTAAAATAGGTGTCCAATGATTTTAATTGGAGAATTTATGATCCAAATTTCAAATCTTTAACTTTTTTGGGTTCAGAGATATGAGCATTTTGTCCCTTGGATTTCAATTTTTTTTTTAGGAATTTTTATCATTTTCCAAAGCTGGTTTCTCCATTTTTATTTATTTTTTTGAAGAAACGCTGAAATAGGTGTCCAATAATTTTATTTGAAGACTATGGTCCAAATTTCAAACCTCTAGCTCTCTTGGATTTCAAGATATGAGCATTTTGTCACTGAAATTTCATTTTTTTTTAAAAAATTTTTTTTTTAACTTGCAAGGCTGATTTGTCCACTTTTAAAATTATTTTGGAAAAACGCTGAAATAGGGGTCAAATGATTTTAATTGAAGAATTTATGGTCCAAATTTCAAACCTCTAGCTCTCTTGGGTTTCGAGATATGAGCATTTTGTCACTGGAATTTAAGTTTTTTTTTAAGAATTTTTTTTTTCCACTTCCAAGGCTGATTTCTCCATTTTTAGATCGGTTTTGGAAAAAACGGTGAAATAGGTGTCAAATGATTTTAATTGGAGAATTTATGGTCTAAATTTTAAACCTCTAACTTTTTTGGGTTCAGAGATATGAGCATTTTATCCCTTGGACTTAATTTTTTTTTTTTTAGGAATTTTTGTCATTTTCTAAAGCTGGTTTCTCCATTTTAAATTTTTTTTGGAAAAAATGCTGAAATAGGTATCTAATGATTTTATTTGAAGACTCTATGTTCCAAATTTCAAACCTCTAGCTCTCTTGGATTTCAAGATATGAGCATTTTGTCACTGAAATTTCATTTTTTTTTTTAAGATTTTTTTTTTCAAGTTCCAAGGTTGATTTTTTCCATTTTTAGATCGGTTTTGGAAAAAACGCTGAAATAGGTGTCAAATGATTTTAATTGAAGAATGTATGGTGCAAATTACAAACCTCTAACTTTCTTGGGCTCAGAGATATGAGCATTTTGTCCCTTGTATCTCAATTCTTTTTCAGTAGTTTTTTTTACATTCCAAGGCTGGTTTCTCCACTTTTGAAATTATTTTGGAAGAAACGCTGAAATAGGTGTCAAATGATTTTAATGAAAGAATTTATGGTCCAAATTTCAAATCTCAAACTTTTTTGGGTTCAGAGATATGAGCATTTTATCCCTTAAATCTAAATTTTTTTTCAGGAATTTTTTTCAATTTCCAAGGCTGGTTTCTCCATTTTTAATTTTTTTTGAAAAAAACGCTAAGATAAGTATCCAATGATTTTATTCGAAGACTCTATGTTCCAAATTTCAAACCTCTAGCTCTTTTGGGTTTTGAGATATGAGCATTTTGTCACTAGAATTTCTTTTTTTTTAAGATTTTTTTTTCAATTTCCAAGGCTGATTTCTCAATTTTTAGATCGGTTTTGGAAAAAACGGTGAAATAGGTGTCCAGTGATTTTAATTGAAGAATTTATGGTCCAAATTTCAAATCTTTAATTTTTTTTTGGTTCAGAGATATGAGCATTTTGTCCCTTAGATCTCAATTTTTGTTCAGTAATTTTTTTTAAATTCCAAGGCTGGTTTCTCCACTTTTAAAATTATTTTGGGAAAAAACGCTGAAATAGGTGTCCAGTGATTTTTATTAAAGAATCTATGGTCCAAATTTCAACTCTCTAACTTTTTTAGGTTCAGAGATATGAGCATTTTGTCCCTTGGATTAATTTTTTTTTTAGGAATTTGTGTGATCTTCCAAAGCTGGTTTCTCCATTTTTAATTTTTCTTGGAGAAAACGCTGAAATAGGTGTCCAATGATTTTATTCGAAGACTCTATGTTCCAAATTTCAAACCTCTAGCTCTCTTGGGTTTCGACATATGAGCATTTTGTCACTGAAATTTCATTTTTTTTAAAGAAAATTTTTTTTTCAACTTCCAAGTTTGATTTTTCCATTTTTAGGTCGGTTTTGGAAAAAACGCTGAAATAGGTGTCAAATAATTTTAATTGAAGAATGTATGGTCCAAATTACAAATCTCTAACTTTTTTAGGTTCAGAGATATGAGCATTTTGTCGCTTAGATTTCAATTTTTTTTTTATGAATTTTTGTAATTTTCCAAAGCTGGTTTCTCCATTTTTATTTATTTTTTTTTTGGAAAAAACGCTGAAATAGGTGTCAAATGATTTTAATTACGGAATGTATGGTGCAAATTACAAATCTCTAACTTTCTTGGGCTCAGAGATATGAGCCCATATTAGAGAGATATTTTGTCCCTCGGCTCTCAATTTTTTTTAGGAATTTTTTTCAACTTCCAAGGCTGATATCTTCATTTTTAGATTTTTTTTGAAAAAAACGCTTAAATAGGTATTCAATGATTTTAATTGAAGAATTTATGGTTCAAATTTCAAATCTCTAACTTTTTTAGGTTCAGAGATACGAGCATTTTGTCCCTTGGATTTAATTTTTTTTTTAGGAATTTGTGTGATCTTTCAAAGCTGGTTTCTCCATTTTTAGTTGTTACTATGTTCCAAATTTTAAACCACTAGCTCTCTTGGGTTTAGAGATATGAGCATTTTGTCACTGGAATTTAATTTTTTTTTAAGAAATTTTTTTTTCAACTTCCAAGGCTGATTTTTTTATTTTTAGATCGATTTTGGAAAAAACACTGAAATAGGTGTTAAATAATTTTAATTGAAAAATGTATGATCCAAATTACAAATCTCTAACTTTATTGGGCTCAGAGATATGAGCATTTTGTCCTTTGGATCTCAATTTTTTTCAACTTCCAAGGCTAATATCTTCATTTTTAGATTTTTTTTGGAAAAAAACGCTTAAATAGGTGTCAAATGATTTTAATTGAAGAATCTATGGTCCAAATTTCAAATTTCTAACTTTTTTGAGTTCAGAGATATGAGTATATGATCATTTTGTCCCTTGGATCTAATTTTTTTTTTAATTCCAAAGCTGGTTTCTCCATTTTTAAAATTATTTTGGAAAAAACGTTGCAACAGGTGTCCAATGATTTTATTTGAAGACTCTATGTTCCAAATTTCAAACCTCTAGCTCTTTTGGGTTTGGAGATATGAGCAGTTTGTCCAAATTTGATTTCTCAATTTTTATCAGTGTGAGAAAAAACAATAATATTCTTGGTAGCAATCCTTGGAAGTCATGGCGTTAGATTCAAGAATCCCAAAAAATTAACAATTTTCTCAGAACCAAAAGCATCTAATAATAAAAAAAGAAATTAAACGCCAAGAAAAATTGAAAAAAAAATATTTCTTAATTTTTATTGAAAAAAAGTGATAACTTTTTATATATTTAATATTATAATTTGTTATACTTCAAAGATTCCGTAATAAATCCATGTCATAACTCAAAAATAGATATTCATAAAATGCAAGCATCCTAAAAAAAAAAATGGATCCCAAGAAGGTTTCATAAATTTAAAAAAATTACTCTTGGTATCCAAGAATTTCCAACCAATCAGTAGTAATCAGTATAATCTCCATATTGAAAGGTTAAGTAAATAATTTAATTACGAATAAACTAAAGTCGGTGTCTCAATAATCGAGACCCGAATTTTTCAATTTAAATGTCACAATTTGACATTAATTAAGGATGCGAATTATTTTGCTCGCCGTTGTTGTTCCAAATATCGGCTGAATTATATGGCGAGAGAGCAAAAAAAAAAAAGTGCCACCAGTTATTACGTTGTTACATCTGTGTCCCAATTTCTTCGACGGGTTCATCGCCTTATTTGGCCGAGGTTTTTAGAGAAGTATTTTATTGGATAAGAAAATTACCTAAAAGAATTAATTAAATTAATAAAAAAAATCCAGATCTCGGCTAACAGAGCTAAGGCGAACTACGAAGTTAGAGCTCATAGATTTTTCCGTAATCGACTGTCAAGGATTGGGATTTTTAATTTTTTTGAGTGAAAAAATAGTAAAAATATCCAAGAAAATTGCAAATCATTTTTGAGTATTCTCTACTATTTTTTCACACAAAAACCTTTTAATATGGAGATTATACAGATTACTACTGATTGGTTGGAAATTCTTGTATAATAATAATAATATTTATTTAGCAAAATGCTACATAACATATCAAAATTAAATATAAAAATACAAAGCTTGTTTAGTTTATTTCACATCCATACGCACACACACACGTAATTCCACAATCAATGTTTGAAGTTTTGATTTGGTTGCGCTCGGGTCGGGTTGCGGCCTTGTTGACTCAGCCAAAATAGTGTGTATACCAAGAGTAATTTTTTTAAATTTATGAAACCTTGGGATCCATTTTTTTAGGATCCTTGCATTTTATGAACATCTGTTTTTGAGTTATGCCACGGATTTGTTACTGAATCTTTGAAATATAACAAATTATAAAAAGTTAAGAAATAAATTTTTTAATTTTTTTTATGTTTAATTATCTTTTTTTATTATTGGATTGCTTTTGGTTCTGGGAAAATTGTTAATTTTTTAGGATTCTTGAATCTAACGCCACGACTTCCAAGGATTGCTACCAAGAATATTATTGTTATTTCTGAATCACACAAATGCTCATATCTCAAAACCAAGAGAGCTAGAGGTTTGAAATTTGGAACATAGAGTCTTCAAATAAAATCATTGGACACCTGTTGCAAAGTTTTTTCCAAAATAATTTTAAAAATGGAGAAACCAGCTTTGGAATTAAAAAAAAAATAGATCCAAGGGACAAAATGCTCATATCTAGTGTTGTGAGCAATGGAACGTTCCCGTTTATTCTCGAAGAACGTTCACGACTTTTTTTGTGACGTTTATTCTCAAGAGCATGAATGAGCATGAATCCGAACGTTCCCCAAAAATGTGAACGTTCCCATAGCGTTAAAGAGTCAAAGTATAAGCTCAAATACCGGCCAACCAAACACCTCTACCAATTTAATGGAACCGAAATCAAAAAAAATAAAACTCACTACCAAATCTGGGACTGAAATTAATACCATTAAAGATGATTCTTCTGAGTCTGACGAGTCTGAATTTGATTTAACGGAAATTCTGAGTGATTTAAAATCAAGCGAGCGCGAAAAGGGAGAGGATAGTTCGGAGGAGAGTTCCTAAATAGGTTGTTTGAAAGTTTAACTTAATAAATAGAACATAAATAAACAAAAACATTTTTAATTTCAGATATTTTCCTAATATGTTTCCTTTGCATTTTTTTCATTTATGCTCGTATGGGCTAAAAATTCTCGTTCGTGCTCGTTCATGCTCGAGGAACGTTCTTGAAAAATAAATTCTTGAGCATTTTACGACACTACTCATATCTCTGAACCCAAAAAAGTTAGAAATTTGAAATTTGGACCATAGATTCTTCAATTAAAATCATTTGACACCTATTTAAGCGTTTTTTTCCAAAATAATTTTAAAAGTGGAGAAACCAGCCTTGGAATTTTAAAAAAATTACTGAAAAAGAATTGAGATCCAAGGGACAAAATGCTTATATCTCTGAACCTAAAAAAGTTAGAGATTTGAAATTTGGACCATAGGTTCTTCAATTAAAATCATTTGACACCTATTTTACCGTTTTTTCCAAAACCGATCTAAAAATGGAGAAATCAGCCTTGGAACTTGAAAAAAAAATCTTAAAAAAAAAATTAAATTTCAGACACCTATTTCAGCGTTTTTTCCAAAAAAAAAAATAAAAATGGAAAAACCAGCTTTGGAAGATGACAAAAATTCCTAAAAAAAAAATGAGATCCAAGGGACAAAATGCTCATATCTCCGAGCCCAAGAAAGTTAGAGATTTGTAATTTGAACCATATATTCTTCAATTAAAATCACTGGACACCTATTTCGCCGTTTTTTCCAAAACCGATCTAAAAATGGAGAAATCAGCCTTGGAAGTTGAAAAAAAAATTTAAAAAAAAAATTAAATTCCAGTGACAAAATGCTCATATCTCTAATCCCAAGAGAGCTAGAGGTTTGAAATTTGGACCATAAATTCTTCAAATAAAATCATTTGACCCCTATTTCAGCGTTTTTTCCAAAATAATTTTAAAAGTGGAAAAAATTAGCATTGAAAGTTGAAAAAAAAATTCTTAAAAAAAAATTAAATTTCAGTGACAAAATGTTCATATCTTGAAATCCAAGAGAGCTAGAGGTTTGAAATTTGGACCATAAATTCTTCAATTAAAATCATTTGATCACTATTTCAGCGTTTTTTCCAAAATAATTTTAAAAGTGGAGAAATCAGCCTTGTAAGTTGAAAAAAATTCCTGAAAAAAAAATTAGATTTAAGGGATAAAATGCTCATATCTCTGAACCCAAAAAAGTTAGAAATTTGAACCATAGATTCTTCAATTAAAATCACTAGACACCTATTTCTGGGTTTTTTCCAAAATAATTTTAAAAGTGGAAAAATTAGCCTTGAAAGTTGAAAAAAAAAATTTCTTAAAAAAAAATGAAATTTCAGTGACAAAATGCTCATATCTCTAAACCCAAGAGAGCTAGAGGTTTGAAATTTGAAACATAGAGTCTTCAAATAAAATCACTGGACACCTCCTTCAGCGTTTTTTCCAAAAAAAAAAATAAAAAATGGAGAAACCAGCTTTGGAAGATGACATAAATTCCTAAAAGAAAATATAAATCCAAGGGACAAAATGCTCATATCTCTGAACCTAAAAAAGTTAGAGATTTGAAATTTGGATCATAGATTCTTCAATTAAAATTAATGCACACCTATTTCGGCGTTTTTTCCAAAACCGATCTAAAAATTAAGAAACCAGCCTTGGAAAATGACCAAAATTAGTAGAAAATACTCAAAAAATTTTTTGCAATTTTCTTGGATATTTTTTGAAATCCAAAGCAATTTTATTTATTGAACTGTTTAATACCATCTTTTTTCAATGCTCGTTAACTTATTTACAAACGGTTACATAGTAAAAAATATGAAATATTTCAAAATCAAATTTAGGTTAAACGTCGTGATGCATCCACCATATGGCGCATAAAATTTATCACATAATCTTAGCATTCATGCCATTACATCAATAAACAATTCAGCTGCGCTTAATTATGTATAATTAATGAGTGCACACGATATTATTATTATTATTATTATCATCCTCGTAACGAATTAGTGCATTGAACCTAAACGACCTTTATTGTATGTTTTTTTTATGGGTGCAACACCCTGTATATTATAATAGTTAATTTGGTACAAGTAATGACGGATAAACTCCCTGTAGTAATAAATTTATAAGTACTTATACGAGAATTTATGTCCATAAAAAGGAATTAAATTCGAATTTCTGTTTTGGGGTGGATTAGACGATTGGCGCGCCAAAAATTCGGTTAATGAATTTTTAATGAAATTGTAAATCTTTAATAAATCACCTGCTCTCTCTCTCTAACAGGTAAATTTTTTCTTATTTCAGAGGTTTCAGCGTCAGTATCTGTGATAG
Source organism: Anthonomus grandis grandis (assembly GCF_022605725.1). Lineage (NCBI taxonomy): Eukaryota > Metazoa > Arthropoda > Insecta > Coleoptera > Curculionidae > Anthonomus > Anthonomus grandis. Next base: position 29,748,915 of record NC_065554.1, read on the forward strand.
TCACCACATATTTAAACCTGTCTCTGTGCAAGCGATGTGGTAAGTCTTTTTTATTATAATTATTAGTTGGGTATTAAAGGGAAGAAAAAAATACATAAAAACACGCCTTTTTTCCGATATATTAAGAAGAAATTTATATAAATTGGAGATACAGATACGATGAATAAATATAAAGATTTGGAAATCATTAAGTAAACTCCTATGGCAAAATACCTACTTGAAATTTAATTAAGTTTCTTGGAAGGTTTATTCCTTTAAATCTGGAGAATTTTTTTGCTGGATAAACGTTCTCCCAGATGGCATAAGGCGACTCTTAGGTTCCAGACTCTTTGAGTAATTGTTCACTTCATTCCAGGCATTTGAAGCAATTATTTTAACCAAATCTAATACTTTATAACAAAATATGACACATAACTTTGTGTAATGTGTTTTTTTAGTGAAAAAAAGTAGATAACTAACAGTTAATAAGTAAGTATATATAAAAAAAAAATTCTACACAAAAAAATTACAATTTTAAGGCAATATAAAGCCATTTTTTAGGCAAATCTTGGTTTTTTTTTTCACTTATAACAAGGCAATTCTAGTATGCTCCAAACAGAATCATGGCCAATTTTGTTCCTGGCATTTTAAGGTTTTCGAGTATTTCATATGATTTTTCAAATTTTCCAGCCTTTTGAAGATATGTAGGTATATTAAAAGTCTCGTTTCACTTTATTCCAAGTATTTAACGTAAGTGTTTGCACACCATTTTTTTTTTTTATTTAAAGTTCTTCTTAAATTCATATTTTAGGCTTTCAAGCCATTTTCGTGTCTTATTTGTTTGTTATATTGTCATTTATCGTATGTCCCAGGCATTTGGAGTCTTTTCCAGACATTTAAGTCCAGACACTTTAAGGTTTTGATTTTGAAATACTCCAGACATTTAAAGCCATTTTTTTTTCGTCATGGTTTATTTGTTGCAATTTATACAATTTTAGACATTTAGGGTATTTTAAGATTTTATTTCAGAAATTTGAAGCTATTTTTATTTTTCTGAAGCCTTTGGTTTGAGGAAAATAAAAGTAATTTTTTAAAAATATTTTTTGATATATACGAGTACAGTTTACTATTTTTTAGAAGTACAAATTTTTTGGAAAATTTTCGAATTTTAAATACCCGAATTTTCCCACTCCTGGAATATTCCTTAATAAAAATCGATTTTGTTTTATTAACTAATACAGCTGGTATTTTTTAATTTTTGAAAATGTTACTTTTTAAGAAACAAATTAAAATTTTCTAGTAATAATTAAAAAAAACATGAATAAATGATACGATTGAAATAACTAAAGCATACGCAGTTGGACGAACTTCCTATAAAAATACCAAACGTTACCTCAAAAAATGATTAATCTAGTCCCTGCCTTGACATTGGTCCATAAGCTCTACGCACAATTTAAAATTTGGCCAGTGATAAATGATAATGGACCCGAATACTTTAAAAAATAACGCGTTAAACGGTCACGGACCTTGACACGTTTTCACATAAAACGTATTTTTGGTTTTATGCGTGTTTTATTACAAGCAAAAACAGTTCAATTCCTATCCCAATTGAATATGTAAATTACCGATTTTAACGTTACTCATCCCTTTTCGATCACTTTCTTATTTTTATTAATCGATTCTATGAATAGAAAAAAAAAATAAATTCGCGGTTATTCATTGTCCGATTTTCCAAATCGGTGGCGATCACCATATAATGGTTTTTTAATTTAAAATTTGCATACAGTAATCGAATTTCAAAGAGGATTGGTTTGGGTCGTGTGCAAATTAGTGTTTTTCGTTAGAATATAGGGGACGGGTCACAAATTATAGTTTGAAGTGTTTTTTTTTATTAGTTAATCATTTTCTCGGCTAGTTTGGAATGGCATTTCTGATCTATGAGGTAAAACAAGCTTTCTGAATCGTTTACAAAAATATCACAGGTTTTCCACTTTACAAAGCGGAAATTCTTCATTCATTGGTCTACTCTGAGCAGTTTCTGAGTAATAGAATCTCAGTACGATTTAATCAAATTAACAACTTTCCAAGTCAATTATGTTTTTATCGATTTTTTGATAAAATAGTGAATGCGCTTTGTGATTTTTTTGCTAAAATTCAAAAAAGTTATACTTTCTTTTATTTAAAATATTTTATTCCTGTTTTGTCAAGATGTCAAATATGAAGCACCTCAGCATTTTGAAATAATTAAATATAACATAACTGAATTTCAACAAAATGGTGAATGCGTCTTGAACATTTGATCGATCGCCATTTTAAACTGTCGTTTTTACGTCAAGACGAGTTAGTTTCTTGTAATAAGAGAATAATTTTTTTTTGAATAATAGGTTTCAGACAATATTTACAAATAAATGTTATTCTAATCAGGCTCACATTTTGTCTGGAGTGCCCCAGGGTTCTGTCCTGGGACCTCTGCTTTTCGTTGTATATACAGCAGACATTCTTAAGTCCTTAAAAGTTTGTAAGGTGCAAGCGTTTGCTGATGATACGCAGATATATACAACTTTTAAACCTGATAATCTTAAAGAAGCGGAGATTGGTATAAACAATGACTTAAATATAATAAATCAATTATCTAAAAAACATAATTTAAAATTAAATTCCTCAAAGTCTTGTTTTATGGTTTTATTGGAAATACAAATAAAATCACAAATATTAAAAGTGTAATAAATGTTCATGTGGAGGGCTCTAAGCTTTCGGTTGTTGAAACTGCCAAAAATTTTGGCATTGTGATGGACTGTAAGTTGAGATTCAGGGAGCATGTTAAAAAAATTGTTCAAAAATCGTTTGCAGCTTTAAAACTCTTATATAGTAATAGAGTTATTCTAAGTCTTAAACGCAGCCTATGTGAGGCCATGGTGCTCTCCTATTTTAACTACTGTGATTATGTTTATGGTTTTTGCTTAGATAATGATTGTAAAATGCGCTTACAAAAAATTCAAAATGCCTGTATCAGATTGGTTTATGGCCACAATTAACTGGCTTAATATGGACAATCGTAGAATTCTTCACTTTTCCACTTTTTTGATAAAAATCATTAGCAGCCCAAAGGCACCTGCGACTATAAGGAATAGATTGTTGTTTAGAGCAAATGTACACGGGGTAAATGTTAGAGCTAGAAATAAGTTAACCATGCCGGTCCAGAGGAGTGCTATGTTTCAGCGATCGTTTTCTTACAATGCTGTTCAGTGCTATAATAAAATACCTGCAGAATTTGTTGACCTTCGTGCAGATAAATTTAGGAGGAAATATAAAATTGTTCTTATGAATATTCAAAACAATTCTCTTACTGTTTAATATGTATCAAATTTGTTGTTTTTTATAGAAGAAGAAAACTTTTTTTGTTACATTTGGGAATATTTCTTTACATATAACATGTTAGACTGCGCCAGGTTCAGGTACTTTGTTTTTTTTTGTATCAAGTTTGTAATGAATTTAAATAATAAAAGACATTTATTATTATTATAAATATTGATGAGGTATCTTTTAAATGCTAAAATTGTTTGATTGTGACAAAATGGTGAATGCGACTTAAAAAGTTACGAGCGTCATCGTTCGTCATTTTGAAGAATTCTTAAGAATTGTATTTTTTTACGTCAACATAAGTGAATTTTCTTGTCATATATGACATCGTAATTGATTATTGATGATTGTATGTCTTTGAGAAAACCTGCTAAAAAAAAGAGTTCAGAGAAAATGACTGAGAAATGGTTCCAATTGCCTATAATAATTTAATTTTTTCCATTAAAATTTCTACGTTTTCTGTCATTCCAGGCATACGAAAATTATTATCACAAACGTCCTCTCAAGTTAAGTTGTAGTCATTTACATAAATTTAACGTATTGTTTCATATTTCTATTATTAGCAGCATTTTAGCCTCATTCGATTACTTATTCATTCAAAAATAGCCATTTTTCAACCGCTTCTAACTCGGAAACTTTTTAATCAAAATGTGGCGGGTGACCAATCAAATTTCAGGAAATTTTCTGTAATACATAAATACAAAATGATCAATACCCGGACTTGTTAAGGATCGTCCTAAAAGTATTTTAATCATCACTTAATCACGCTTAACCTTTTTACAAGAGCAAACATTGACGTAGGCCAAAAACGTAAACACAACCCGCACCATATGGTCTACTTTTTCTTCGTATTTCATGGCATTCCAATGTAGTGGGACTTTGAAACGATTTTTTTAATTGACACGTACGTTGACAACAATTCGACTTTTTTTTTCAACGGACTTTGTTTATGCAATAAATCATGCTTGTTGATAATTATTAGTTATCTTATATATGGGAAGTGTGTTTATTGTTAAGTTCATTAGTCTTATTGTTTGTGGTGGAAAAGCTCGTTATGAGAGAGTATTTAAAATTATTTTTTAAATTGATCGTGTAAGATGGACAAAAAAAATCTACTTAATTAAAAACGAGAAAACGTCGAAAATGATATCCTGGGAATCGTATATGATATAGGGCAGTGAAGTGGATTAATGTGACTGAATGAGTCAATTTTTGGTAATTTCAAAGCATTCTCATTGAAAAAGTTAGAATCTAATATATTCATATAAGTTCACTTAAACAAGTAAAAAACTTAAAAACTGATGGTTTATGGTCTCAAATCATCCAATTTCTACTGACGGAAGTAGAAAAATGCCACTACGGAGTTCATAAAATCCATAAGAAATGAAGCAACTTCATTGGGACCATTTCGTATTTGACCCTCTCGTTGTATGTTAGTCTTACAACATTGAAAGGCTAGAATTAGCATTGCCGTGGAACTAGGGTAGTTTGTTTGCTTGCAACAACATCTCTGATGCCATGATGCCAAGTAAATGTGTAGAAATGGCAAAAGAACGCTTTATAATATCATAGAAAATTGTCACTTATTTCATAGGAGTAATTCATGCATCACGTACTTCATTAGAGTAAAGGTAAAACGCATTTTTATGGAAATTAAATATTTTATAATTATTTAAGTTTTTATTATTCTACGTTTATGATGACGATTGTCTCTTGATATGATATTATGACAAAATCGGTATTTACTTGTGAAAAGATCGACTTAAAAGGGTCTTTTTCCAATAGTCTGGCACAAGTTTTTATTATCGTAACAATTCACAAAAACACTCAAATGCGCGTCTTTTTTTAACCAAAAACTAAAGAAAAAACACAGAACTTCACAAATGTCGAATGTAAACACAAATCCGTTTGTCAAGATGACATTTCGCAAGATGACATTAGCTTTTTGCCTGCGGTGTTGCTATTTAAAATTTTTTAGAAGCACTTTTAGGAATAAGAATGTTAATAATTTGTTTCTGCTTTGAATATCTTATTTTTGCTTTTAGAATAACATATCTATTTCTATTTTTTTATTTTTAATCCAAAATCTAACATCAATAAATTAAATTAACATTATAATATGTGTTGATACGTAGCTGAAAATTTCCTCTTTTGAAAATGCGTGTAAACTTGACAACAGACAATCGATGAATATGTTTGTAAACAAAAATCACCACCTCCCTTGCCCCTGTGTACATGTTGAACTTAAACAAAGTTCTTGTTTATTAATTCTAGCCTTTCAATGTTCTAAGATGTTAGTTCACGTAAATAAATAGTTTCCTGAAGAGGAATTATGGGAAGTCGAAGATTTTACAAACGTCTGGGCCATACAAACTGGCATCTATTTTGCATGTGTCTGCAATTTTATTGAAGACATTTTTTGCAGGTCTTTTATATGCTTAAGAGATAATTCCACAACTGCTTGCTTCCACAATGCTTTGTACTGTCTCCTTTAAAGGCGGTCTCTTAATTTTTATTTCAAATTGTTCATATTCACAGCAGGTCTACATGTGGACGTCCTAAAATTTATACTTCAAGTATATTCAAGAAAATGTAAAAATGGCTTCAAAATATAAGGAAAAGATTAAATTTTTGCCTGGAAGAGGACTTTGGTAGTCTAAGTCTAGTGCACGTGCCTTCATTATTTTGTCCTTGTGACACAATTCTACGGTTTATTCATTTCCTTCTTAAGAATATCCGGATGATAAATACAAAATTGTAAAAAAAATAACAGGATTTACCCTATTTGGGCGTCGTAGCGAGCGCTTCCCTTAAATGGTCACGCGTTCACCTCCGCGCGTCCCGACGCCTGGACCGACGCTTTTTTTAGCCGACCCGTCGCGTCGCTCGGTTAGACCGGGCGTCGCGACGCCTCGGGAACTCTCGACGCTCTTTCTGTTCGTTCATTGCCTTTTTAAGTCTACGATTTTCGAGTGTTACAATGCCCTCCTTGGCAAATTGTCTTCTTGGGTAAATAACAATTATTTGAAATTTATCCTTAATTTTAAATCACGATAAGGATCAATGCAATTTAAATATAGTTTAGGATTACGCGCCAATTGCGAAAATCTATGAATACCCAGCAAAGAAGTAATATGTATACAAGTCAAAGGTAAAAAGATGAAGAAATAAGGCAACTAATAGGGAGCTAGATCTTGGGGAAGAGTAACGGTTCGGATCAAAAGCTTGTAGAATTTTGTATAAAGCCATCACAAATAGCTTATTCTGCCTCATAACAGATGGAAATCAAGCGTCAATAATGTAAAAACTCAAATGTAAAAGCTATGATAAATATCGGCTACTTTTTTTTTGTATCTGAAGCAAAGAAAAAGTAATTACAAAAGACAACGTTGATAAAATCAAAGCCAAGCTGATTGTCAAAGGTGCTAATAGGCCCATTCTGGAGGTGTAACAACAGTTTCTTACTTCCAATTGTTTAAAAATACAAACCATGTCTCCTTGGGACGGTGAACATTTAAGTGCGATAATTACCTTTTTTTGAACTTTGTTCAAAGGTCACTTGAGGAGGCATTATGCAAAGAGATCCCCACAAAACCCAATCCAGAATGTTACAAAAGGATACTAGGGGTCTCGTAAAAGGATATTGTTCATTCTGAATTGGCATATTCAGTTGAGACGGCGGCAAAAGGTATTCAATCTATGGGGAACCGATTTTTGCCTAGCTGCTTAAGTCATGGCTCTCATAGGGATATTAGATACATGTACTACAGCAGGATTTCCATATTAGAATGGTTACGTGACAGTTTGTATATTATGTTCAAATTTCTAGTGTACTGAAGTTTTACCATAAAATATGCATTCATATAAAACTCACTCTTCCAATGCCACCACAATCAGCTCCTATTGGGAGTTTTCGTAGAGCTGTTGGCTATTTTCGAAGACTTAAACAATGTAAGACCTGATTCGAGTTATAAAGATCTATTAAAAAATGTATATAATAACGCTACGTCACTATTAAAAGTAGCGGAATATATAGAAGCTAATAAAAGGAAGTGGTTCACTTTTGTATTAGAAGACGTCTTCAAAACACTGGAATTGACGGTAAACACATAAGCCATCTTCACTTTATGAATGATTGAGGATGTGTTTGTTAGTCAGACAATGCTGCAAAAGCTTAAAATTGTATCAGAAATAAATTGGGCTAACCATGAATCTAAGTAAAATCATGACTGCTGTTGATAATATTGTTTGACAGAGGTGGACAGTTACAGGTAAACTGACACATATACAAAAGGATAAAAATATCCCAATTAACTTAAAAATGAGAGTGTATACTTCCCTTTATCACTTACAGAATGGCAACAACTATGTTTACCATCAAGTCAGCTAATACATTCAAGAACAACACAAACAGTCATCGAACGAATAATATTGGAACTAAGTCTTAGGGACCATATGCCATAATATCATAAACACAGAAATTAGACAAAGAACTAAAGTCGAGGATATCATATCATTAACCTATAGCCCAGTTAAAATGGACCTGGGTTGAACATGTCATTTAGTGCAATTCTTGTGTATTTTAGTTTTTCCAATTTTTGATGGATACATTCAAAAAAATTAATAATTTAACTAATTTTGAGCAACCTGTTCTTTTTTTAACAACATTTTATTAAATATTATTTACTAGTCTCTGAAACATGTAATTCTTTTTTAAATTAAAGAGAAATTATCCTTATTTCAGTTCTGCTTTAGTACTATTCCAAGGGACTTTTAAGCACTCTCCACGGCATTATCATCCATTGACTTTTTTGACCATGATCAGAGTAAATGTTTTTGATTTAAAAAACTCGGGTATTACTTTGTTTTTTTCTCTTCATAATTCTTATTCGTTCTATGGTTTTAATGAACTCCTTATATATGTCAGTGTCACTTATTGACAGCTGACATTAGAATCAGGACCGGAGTGACAACAATAATGTTTTAACTCTTGTATAGGGTGATTCAAATTGAGCTTCCACATTAAAAATATTTAAAAAAAAAGAAGAAATTGAAAATTATAGAAAAATATTTATTTTCCCCTTGAAGGTAGTTAATTACAATTATGTATGAAAGATGACATCATGTAAATTACCGCCGCGGCTCATGTGACATGACGTAATCCGTTTGGAGAAATTTTCGACTACTCTGTGGCACAAATCAGGACCTATGTTGGTAATTTCGCGTCTAATCTCTTGTTTCAGCTCCGCAATGGTGTTCGAGTTATTCTTGTAGACTTTGCTCTTAAGATACCCCCATAGAAAATAATCTAAGGGAGTTAAATCACAGGATCGCGGCGGCCAATTGATATCACCGTTACGTGAAATAACGCGACCTGGAAACTTGCCGCGCAGTACTTGGATCGTTTCTCCTGATGTGTGACAGGTGGCACCGTCCTGTTGAAATCAGAGATCTTCGATGTCCATATCTTCCAACTGTTCCCAGAAAAATTCTGTTATGATGTTCCGATAGCGAACGCCATTAACCGTAACAGCGTTCTCCGCATGATCCTCCAAGAAAAATGGACCAATTACGCCTCCGGACCAAAAGGCACACCAAACAGTCACCTTTTGAGGATGCATTTTCACTTCAACAATCTGTCTTGGATTTTCTAATCCCCAAATACGGCAATTGTGAGTATTTACGAAGCCCCCAAGGTGAAAATGTGCCTCATCGCTAAAGATTATTTTCATTGGAAAATTTGCCCCTTGTTCTCTTATCCATTCGGCAAATACACGGCGCTGTTGATGGTCCCTAGGCTTCAATTCCTGCGTTATTTGGACTCTGTATGGGTGTAATTGCAAATCTTTTGTTAAAATCCGCTGTGTAGTGGAATATGTAAGGTCCAGTTGCTGCGATCGATGACGAATCGATGTTCTTGGATTTTCGTTCACACTTTCGGCAACAATAGCAATATTGTGTTCCGACCGACCTTTACGAGCATGCCTAGGAGTTTTGATGTTAGCGACGGAGCCAGTTTGCTCGAATTTTTGTACCAAATTCCAAATTGTCTTCTCACAAGGCCGATTTTGTGCGCCAAAAAATTCACGTAAAGCACGAAATGTATTTTTCCTTGATCGGCCGTTTTCATAATAGGCTTGGATAATTTTAACACGTTGTTCGGTCGTATATTGCTCCATGACTGTTTTGTTTATATTTTGACGTTAGAAATGTCACGTTGCCGTTGACAAATTCAGTAGCGTTTCAAAAAAAAAATAAATGTAATGTGGAAACTCAATTTGAATCACCCTATATTTCTGGTGGCTAAAAGATGCAACCGCAAGTTACGCCCATATATGACGTCGTAGTTGCAAATGCGACAAGGCCCACCATCGTCGGTGAAAGACACACCATCGGCGACTCATGTTTTATTAAACGACGAATCCTAATCCTAATTTGGAAGAAGAAGGCTGTCATCTCTCTCGGGCGAACAGTATACAGACGGCTTGTTGCCAGCAAATATGGTCGCAGGTATCCGGGGGTTCTCAAAGAAACAATTGCGATATTTTTCATAATTCTTTGATTGTTTAAAGGAGTTGTTTTTTTGCATTGGTATTCTGTGTGTGGGCAGACGTTAGTTATTCAATTTTTGTTGTAATAAAACTGTGAGATCGGGAAAATTGTCAATTACCACCTGAGGATTCAAAAGCTGCACTTCAACAAATCTGTTCTTAGCAACTCTTTTTATTTACGAATAAATGTCTGTGTGCAAAAAAAAACAAACTTTTGCACCCGACTGACGATCAATCACAAGTAATTCATTACATGCGTTCCATTAGCGACAAATTGAAACTTTTACTTTACATTTGATTCATAGACATTCCGCCCGTAATTGCGATAATTTCTATGAAAGTTTCTATGGTCTATTGTGGTTTAAACCAAGAGCCAAGAATGAACGTAATGAAAAAATGATAGATAATAGGGTGATTCAGGGTGTAACGAAGAAATGAAATGCAGTAGGTGAAAAATTTAGCTTCGTTCCTATTTTCAGATATCTTAGACCCATTGTATCATTTATAATAGTAAACTCTCTTAAAGTTTTTTTTTATATTTACAAGAAGATATTAAGGTACCAAGAAGAAAAAATATTTGGTTTCTCATAGGCACTTCTGAATTAAAATTCCAATTTCTTAAGTGCAGGATGACTGTGCCGCTCACAATTCCCCCAATTGGGGACACAAATTTCCCCAATTGCTGGGTAGGAACAAACGGTCCTGTAAGGTGGCCTCCTCGTTCCTCATGTCTTAATCGTCTGGATTATTTCTTATGGGGATTTTTAAAAAATAAAGTCAATAACAGTGAAATAAATAATATGGAGGTGTTAACACATCGGGTCACTGCTGCATTTAGAGATTTAAAGCCCGAATACTTAACCCGCTCAATAGAGAATTCAGAATTAAGGACCGTAAAATGCATTGAACATAATGGGGGTCACTTCCAAAATTTTTTGTAAATAGTGTAAATGTTATTTGTAAAAAACTGCTTAATTTCTTCTCAGAACTAAAAAACTGCTTTATAAGCAAGAAAAACAGCAACTTTTCTTGCCTAATGTATGTAAAGAGAATGTTGTTTTTTTAGTTAAATTGTATTGTTTTGTTATTTTTTTGGTTAATACACTTTTGTCATTTGTTTGTAAAGTGAATAAAATATTTCTTATTAAAAGTGTAAAATTCTATTTTATTTACACATATATTGTTCCCCTTCTAAATCTAAAGCAAGTACTCGTAAATTAAAAGAACCATACCAAATTTTCGAATTTCTTTTTCTTACCCACAAAAAAAAAGGGCACTGTAGTTTTAAAATTTTATGTTTGATATTGAAGATAAATAGGTAAATATGCATTCAAAAGGTATTTTAATTTTCTAAATACTAATCAGGTCCGTATTAGAGAAAAAAGCTTGAAAACTGCTATTTTTATACCGAAACGTCGAGACAGACATTTAAGTTATACATTGTTGAAAAGGAAAATAAAAATTCTTTCTAAATATAAAATAAAAAATCCAGGTCCGTATTAAAAAAAAAAAAGTTGATGATGATATCTAAAAAACGAAACGTCGCATAAAAAATCTAAATACACTTTATTAATCAGAATAAAATGCCGCAACTTTTTTCTAATTTAACCGCCCTCGTATCTTTTATAGTATAGGAGATAGCAATATTGTCCCTATGAAAAAGGAGACATCCTGTATAGTGCCAATACAAGATAAATTATTTCGTTTTTTACAAGCACTTTTGGAATACAAATTCCACTTTCTTGACATTTAATGAATAGATGTTTGTCTTTTTTTCCAAATAAGTTGGAATAGCCCATAAATTAATTATTGTAAAATTTTGACTTCTAGAAACCAAAATATTCACTTGCCAATGAGAGGCAAATTATTTGCTTCTTGATCTTTAGTAAATCGAATTTAGCCGTTTTTTCACAGAAGACTAAAAGAGGTTTTGGAGTAGTTCATAAATCAATAATTACAAAAATGATCAATAGAACTCTTAATTACAAGGTGCAATTCCCGAAATAATAGCTGCATTATTAAAATTTATTTCGGTAGGCCTATGAATTTTTGTAAAAAAAATTTTTTTTGATTTTTTTATAGGAAAACTGTGGTAATAAGAATAAAATAATTTAGATAAAAGTTGTTCAGGGATACCAAAAGAGAGCTATCTCTAGAAATTTTAATAATTTCCATGGGAATTTTAATTGTTTTTATTTTCATAATCTTTTGGTGGCAAAATGAAATGTATTCTACACGTAATTTTCAAAAAGCAACCAGAAAGCAGTTATTCGGATTTTTTGTTCTTGGCCAAAGATTGCTAATAAGAGACAAATTATTTTTTTATTCTTACAGGCACTCCTGGAATAAAAATTCCATTTTCTTGACTTTTCGTTAATGGATTTTAGTCATTTATTCAAAAAAGACCAAAAAATTCTTTCCAGTAGTTTAATAATCAATAACGCCAACATTTAGAAAATGGGATTTATAATATATTAATACGATTTTTAAAGAAAAAAATATTTATTAAATAAATTGTTTTTTCAACGTTTTGTACATTTTTTAAAAAACCCTGAAATAGGTGTCTAATCAATTTAATTGAACAATAATTGTACAAATTTTCAATAGTGTAGCTTTCTTAGTTTTTGAGTTATGAACATTTTGATAAAATTTATAAAGAAAAAAATTATATTTTTAAAAAAAAAATGGTTTTTCAACTTTTTGTTCATTTTTAAAAAAAACCATGAAATAGGTGTCTAATCAATTTAATTGAACAATAATTGTACCAATTTTCAAAAGTGTAACTTTCTTAGTTTTTGAGTTATGAATATTTTGATAAAATTTATAAAGAAAAAATTATATTTTTTCAAAAAAATTGGTTTTTCAAATTTTTGTTTATTTTTTAAAAAAAACCCTGAAATAGGTGTCTAATCAATTTAATTGAACAATAATTGTACAAATTTTCAAAAGTGTAACTTTCTTAGTTTTTGAGTAATGAACATTTTGATAAAATTTATAAAGAAAAAATATATTTTTTCAAAAAAAATTGGTTTTTCAACTTTTTTTTTAATTTTTTAAAAAAACCCTGAAAAAGGTGTCTAATCAATTTAATTGAACAATAATTGTACCAATTTTCAAAAGTGTAACTTTCTTAGTTTTTGAGTTATGAACATTTTGATAAAATTTATAAAAAAAAAATTATATTTTTTCAAAAAAAATTGGTTTTTCAACTTTTTGTTCATTTTAAAAAAAAACCCTGAAATAGGTGTCTAATCAATTTAATTGAACAATAATTGTACAAATTTTCAATAGTGTAGCTTTCTTAGTTTTTGAGTTATGAACATTTTGATAAAATTTATAAAGAAAAAAATTATATTTTTAAAAAAAAAATGGTTTTTCAACTTTTTGTTCATTTTTAAAAAAAACCCTGAAATAGGTGTCTAATCAATTTAATTGAACAATAATTGTACCAATTTTCAAAAGTGTAACTTTCTTAGTTTTTGAGTTATGAATATTTTGATAAAATTTATAAAGAAAAAATTATATTTTTTCAAAAAAATTGGTTTTTCAAATTTTTGTTTATTTTTTAAAAAAACCCTGAAATAGGTGTCTAATCAATTTAATTGAACAATAATTGTACAAATTTTCAAAAGTGTAACTTTCTTAGTTTTTGAGTAATGAACATTTTGATAAAATTTATAAAGAAAAAATATATTTTTTCAAAAAAAATTGGTTTTTCAACTTTTTTTTTAATTTTTTAAAAAAACCCTGAAAAAGGTGTCTAATCAATTTAATTGAACAATAATTGTACCAATTTTCAAAAGTGTAACTTTCTTAGTTTTTGAGTTATGAACATTTTGATAAAATTTATAAAAAAAAAATTATATTTTTTCAAAAAAAATTGGTTTTTCAACTTTTTGTTCATTTTAAAAAAAAATCCTGAAATAGGTGTCTAATCAATTTAATTGAACAATAATTGTACAAATTTTCAGAAGTGTAGCTTTCTTAGTTTTTGAGTTATGAACATTTTGATAAAATATTTTAAAAAAATATAATAAAAAAAAAATTTTGTCAACTTTTTGTTCATTTTTCAGAACACCCTGAAATAGGTATCCAATCAGTTTAATCGAACAATATTTCTATATTGAGATGCCAACAAGAGACAAATAATTTACTCTCTTACAGGCAGTCCTCGAATAAAAATTTTAATATCTTCACTTTTGGTAAATGGATTTCAGTAATTTCTCCAGAAAAGACTAAAAAGGTCTCCAGAGTTTTCTATAAATCAATATTTGCAAAATGTGAGTTTCAATATATCCAAAATTCTTGATGCTGTCTCTTGTATTCGCATTAGAATTACGTGTAAACGCAAATTACTATTATTAATGTTTCCAACAAAAAAAAAAAACTTGAAATACATTTTCTAAACTTGGCAATGTCGATCAGCTGTCCAGTCTCAAAATTATGGTTACCAAGTTAAAAAAAAAACAGCTAAAAAAAAAAGTATCATGTCTATGGGATAAAAAATCTTAATATTCCATTGAATTTGTTAAAAAGAAAAGTATTTGAAGAAGAGCAATGAAAAGTGATAGCGAGAAAGAAACAAGAGAAAACTTGACTGTCCAGCCATCATAACCCCCATCTAAGAACTGAGAGTCTCAAATGATCACAATCAGGAGTAATTTTTCTTGAAAACCACAACCTTGTCTAACTCAACTTTAAGTTCCATCCACGTGAACTTTCTATCTTCGTCTCTTCAAATTTTTGTCTACGTGATGTTAAGCCACCATTCGAATGGCGGAGTAGGCAGGTAATTAAGAAACCAGCCGACTTATCACTCTCACAGCAGACATGCCCAAATAAAGTAAACCCGAGTTGATTCATGTAATCGACCAAAGTATATAACCGGTCGACCTCAATTCGTACTTGCAACCGATAATTTCCATCTTGTTCCTGTATATTTAACAGAATCGATTAGAAATCCAGTTTTTGAATCTGTTGGTAGCGTCCGATTAGATTTTTCGCTCTTGCGAGTTAATAATTTCCTTATCGGGGCGCGATCAACTAGATCGACTCGGATAATCGTCGCTTTGCCACTTTCTCTATATGTGCATAATTCATCGCTTAAACGAACTCGTTCGGGTTTTTTTTTCTCTTCTCTTGCGGATTATAATTGATAGATGTTTATCTGCTTCTATCAGGAAAGTCTTGTTTGGTATAATTGCTACTGCTCTATCACGGTTATTATTTATTTAAATGATAGCGATCGCTGATTGAAACAATCGGCTCGGTGTATATTTAAATTTTTATTTATATAGCGTGAGAAGAAAAGGCACTGGCGAGATATCTTCTAATTTTTGAGGGTCTCAATTTTTATTTTATTTATTACTTCTTTACTACTGGCTTCCCTATAAAGCCCCATAGATATATTGTTGAAGAAAAAATGGTACTATGTATCAATGGCACTCTATTAATAAACATCCTGACGGCCTGGAATCAGTTGTCCAAGTAAAAAGTTATATATAATAACTTGGTGTCAAAATAAACCAAAAATGTCTATTAATTATTATATAATTTAATTTTCTCAATACCATTGACGTCCTAACAAATAGAGATTACAAAAGAAAGACTATTTTAGTCTTCTGTGTCTAATTTCTTCATTTACTAACAGTGAAGATATTGAATTTTTTATTTAAGGAGGATTAAGCCTGTAAGAAGCAAATAACCATCTCTTATTGGCAAGTGAATATCTCAGTTTCTTATCTTAATTTTTGAGTTATGGACATTTTGTGGAATTTTTTAGAAAACAAAAATTGTTTTTAACATTATTTTTTTTCTCAACCCTATGTTTATTTTCAAGAAAACGCTGAAATAGGTGTCTAATGAAATTATTCAAAAAACATGTATGCAAATTTTCAAATTTGTATTTGGACTGGTTTTTGAGTTATAGGCTTTTCGTGGAATTTTTTGAAAAAAAAAATTATTTTTTTTAAACATTATTTTTTTTCTCAACCCCATGTTTATTTTCAAGAAAACGCTGAAATAGGTGTCTAATGAAATTATTCAGAGAACATGTATGCAAATTCTCAAATTTGTATTTGGACTGGTTCTTGAGTTATGGGCTTTTTGTGGAATTTTTTGAAAAAAAAAATATTTTTTTTAAACATTATTTTTTTTCTCAACCCCATGTTTATTTTCAAGAAAACGCTGAAATAGGTGTCTAATGAAATTATTCAGAGAACATGTATGCAAATTTGCAAATTTTTATTTGGACTAGTTTTTGAGTTATGGGCTTTTTGTGGAATTTTTTGAAAAAAAAAACATTTTTTTTAAACATTATTTTTTTTCTCAACCCCGTGTATATTTTCAAGAAAACGCTGAAATAGGTATCGAATGAAATTATTTAAAGAACATGTATGCAAATTTTCAAATTTGTATTTGGACTGGTTCTTGAATTATCGGCTTTTGGTGGAATTTTTTGAAAAAAAAATAATTTTTTTTAAACATAATTTTTTTCTCAACCCCATGTTTATTTTCAAGAAAACGCTGAATAAGGTGTCTAACGAAATTATTCAGAGAACGTGTATGCAAATTTTCAAATTTGTATTTGGACCAGTTTTTGAGTTATGGGCTTTTTGTGGAATTTTTTAATAAAAAAAATATTTTTTTTTAAACATTATTTTTTTTCTCAACCCCATGTTTATTTTAAAGAAAACGCTGAAATAGGTATCGAATGAAATTATTTAGAGAACATGTATGCAAATTTTCAAATTTGTATTTGGACTGGTTTTTGAGTTATGGGCTTTTCGTGAAATTTTTTGAAAAAAAAAATTATTTTTTTAAACATTATTTTTTTTCTCAACCCCATGTTTATTTTCAAGAAAACGCTGAAATAGGTGTCTAATGAAATTATTCAGAGAACATGTATGCAAATTTGCAAATTTTTATTTGGACTAGTTTTTGAGTTATGGGCTTTTTGTGGAATTTTTTGAAAAAAAAAACATTTTTTTTAAACATTATTTTTTTTCTCAACCCCGTGTATATTTCCAAGAAAACGCTGAAATAGGTATCGAATGAAATTATTTAGAGAACATGTATGCAAATTTTCAAATTTGTATTTGGACTGGTTCTTGAGTTATGGGCTTTTTGTGGAATTTTTTGAAAATAAAATTATTTTTTTTAAACATTATTTTTTTTCTCAACCCCATGTTTATTTTCAAGAAAACGCTGAAATAGGTGTCTAATGAAATTATTCAGAGAACATGTATGCAAATTTTCAAATTTGTATTTGGACCAGTTTTTGCGTTATGGGCTTTTGGTGGAATTTTTTGAAAAAAAAAATATTTTTTTTAAACATTATTTTTTTTCTCAACCCCATGTTTATTTTCAAGAAAACGCTGAAATAGGTATCTAATGAAATTATTTAGAGAACATGTATGGAAATTTGCAAATTTTTATTTGGACTAGTTTTTGAGTTATGGGCTTTTTGTGGAATTTTTTGAAAAAAAAAACATTTTTTTTAAACATTATTTTTTTTCTCAACCCCGTGTATATTTTCAAGAAAACGCTGAAATAGGTATCGAATGAAATTATTTAAAGAACATGTATGCAAATTTTCATATTTGTATTTGGACTGGTTCTTGAGTTATGGGCTTTTTGTGGAATTTTTTGAAAAAAAAATTAATTTTTTTTAAACATTATTTTTTTTCTCAACCCCATGTTTATTTTCAAGAAAACGCTGAAATAGGTGTCTAATGAAATTATTCAGAGAACGTGTATGCAAATTTTCAAATTTGTATTTGGACTAGTTTTTGAGTTATGGGCTTTTTGTGGAATTTTTTGAAAAAAAAAATATTTTTTTTCAAACATTATTTTTTTTTTCAACCCCATGTTAATTTTTAAGAAAACGCTGAAATAGGTATCTAATGAAATTATTTAGAGAACATGTATGCAAATTTTCAAATTTGTATTTGGACTGGTTCTTGAATTATGGGCTTTTGGTGGAATTTTTTGAAAAAAAAATAATTTTTTTTAAACATAATTTTTTTTCTCAACCCCATGTTTATTTTCAAGAAAACGCTGAATAAGGTGTCTAACGAAATTATTCAGAGAACGTGTATGCAAATTTTCAAATTTGTATTTGGACTGGTTCTTGAGTTATGGGCTTTTTGTGGAATTTTTTGAAAAAAAAAATTATTTTTTTTAAACATTATTTTTTTTCTCAACCCCATGTTTATTTTCAAGAAAACGCTGAATAAGGTGTCTAATGAAATTATTCAGAGAACATGTATGCAAATTTTCAAATTTGTATTTGGACTGGTTCTTGAGTTATGGGCTTTTTGTGGAATTTTTTGAAAAAAAAATTATTTTTTTTAAACATTATTTTTTTTCTCAACCCCATGTTTATTTTCAAGAAAACGCTGAAATAGGTGTCTAATGAAATTATTCAGAGAACATGTATGCAAATTTGCAAATTTTTATTTGGACTAGTTTTTGAGTTATGGGCTTTTTGTGGAATTTTTTGAAAAAAAAAATATTTTTTTTCAAACATTAATTTTTTTTTCAACCCCATGTTAATTTTTAAGAAAACGCTGAAATAGGTGTCTAATGAAATTATTCAGAGAACATGTATGCAAATTTGCAAATTTTTATTTGGACCAGTTTTTGAGTTATGGGCTTTTTGTGGAATTTTTTGAAAAAAAAAATTATTTTCTTTAAACATTATTTTTTTTCTCAACCCCATGTTAATTTTTAAGAAAACGCTGAAATAGGTATCTAATGAAATTATTTAGAGAACATGTATGCAAATTTTCAAATTTGTATTTGGACTGGTTCTTGAATTATGGGCTTTTGGTGGAATTTTTTGAAAAAAAAATAATTTTTTTTAAACATAATTTTTTTTCTCAACCCCATGTTTATTTTCAAGAAAACGCTGAATAAGGTGTCTAACGAAATTATTCAGAGAACGTGTATGCAAATTTTTAAATTTGTATTTGGACTGGTTCTTGAGTTATGGGCTTTTTGTGGAATTTTTTGAAAAAAAAAATTATTTTTTTTAAACATTATTTTTTTTCTCAACCCCATGTTTATTTTCAAGAAAACGCTGAATAAGGTGTCTAATGAAATTATTCAGAGAACATGTATGCAAATTTTCAAATTTGTATTTGGACTGGTTCTTGAGTTATGGACTTTTTGTGGAATTTTTTGAAAAAAAAATTATTTTTTTTAAACATTATTTTTTTTCTCAACCCCATGTTTATTTTCAAGAAAACGCTGAAATAGGTGTCTAATGAAATTATTCAGAGAACATGTATGCAAATTTGCAAATTTTTATTTCGACTAGTTTTTGAGTTATGGGCTTTTTGTGGAATTTTTTGAAAAAAAAAATATTTTTTTTCAAACATTAATTTTTTTTTCAACCCCATGTTAATTTTTAAGAAAACGCTGAAATAGGTGTCTAATGAAATTATTCAGAGAACATGTATGCAAATTTGCAAATTTTTATTTGGACCAGTTTTTGAGTTATGGGCTTTTTGTGGAATTTTTTGAAAAAAA
Source organism: Anthonomus grandis grandis (assembly GCF_022605725.1). Lineage (NCBI taxonomy): Eukaryota > Metazoa > Arthropoda > Insecta > Coleoptera > Curculionidae > Anthonomus > Anthonomus grandis. Next base: position 29,768,339 of record NC_065554.1, read on the forward strand.
AAAATATTTTTTTTCAAACATAATTTTTTTTTCAACCCCATGTTAATTTTTAAGAAAACGCTGAAATAGGTGTCTAATGAAATTATTCAGAGAACATGTATGCAAATTTGCAAATTTTTATTTGGACTAGTTTTTGAGTTATGGGCTTTTTGTGGAATTTTTTGAAAAAAAAAATTATTTTCTTTAAACATTATTTTTTTTCTCAACCCCATGTTTATTTTTAAGAAAACGCTGAAATAGGTGTCTAATGAAATTATTCAGAGAACATGTATGCAAATTTTCAAATTTGTATTTGGACTGGTTCTTGAGTTATGGGCTTTTTGTGGAATTTTTTGAAAAAAAAATTATTTTTTTTCAAACATTATTTTTTTTTTCAACCCCATGTTAATTTTTAAGAAAACGCTGAAATAGGTGTCTAATGAAATTATTCAGAGAACATGTATGTAAATTTTCAAATTTGTATTTGGACTAGTTTTTGAGTTATGGGCTTTTTGTGGAATTTTTTGAAAAAAAAATTAATTTTTTTTAAACATTATTTTTTTTCTCAACCCCATGTTTATTTTCAAGAAAACGCTGAATAAGGTGTCTAATGAAATTATTCAGAGAACATGTATGCAAATTTTCAAATTTGTATTTGGACTAGTTTTTGAGTTATGGGCTTTTTGTGGAATTTTTTGAAAAAAAAATATTTTTTTTTTCATTATTTGTTTTCTCAACCCCGTGTATATTTCCAAGAAAACGCTGAAATGGGTGTGTAACGAAATTATTCAGAGAACATGTATGCAAATTTTCAAATTTGTATTTGGACTGGTTTTTGAGTTATAGGCTTTTCGTGGAATTTAAAAAAAAAAAAATATATTTTTTTTAACATTATTTTTTTTCTCAACCCCATGTTTATTTTCAAGAAAACGCTGAAATAGGTGTGTAATGAAATTATTCAGAGAACATGTATGCAAATTTTCAAATTTGTATTTGGATTAGTTTTTGATTTGTGGACTCCGAAGACTAAAAAAAAGACTAAAATCCATTAATCTAACAAAACCAACCCAATAGTATCATAAGATTTATGATTCTAATAATAGATCGTTATTAGGATAATTACGGACAAACTATATTGAATTAAAACAATAGATATGTCAATTTATAAATAAACGTGGACAGTTTTGCATGAATTCCATAATAAACTAGAGTTTTGATTCACAGTCGATTTAAATTAAGAATTTCCTTAACATTTATAGCCTACATAACCCATTTTCTCACCACGTAATAATAATAATTAAAATAGATAGTACTGTTTCATCAATAAGATTTCCTTGTATGAACGAGCAGAAAATTAAGGTTTATTGTTATTTTAACGCGAACAAAGACCTGGATATCCTTGGGAGTTTTTTTATTTTCTATAATAGAAATTAAATAGCACCGCATAACAATAGTTGACGGTTACGGCGTTACGAAGAACTCATATCTCTGTTTGATTTCGCAATAAATAAATAATGGGCGTCGAATATTTGTTTCAATTTATTATTTATATTTACGTTGGATAATCCAAAACAAGTTTCCTGTTTTTTTTTTTTTTTTTTGTTTGGCTTTACAAAGGCACAGGTGGTATAATAAAAAGAAACCCGATTTTAAAAATAACAATTTCTGGCTAAAAATAGCCCTTCTGGCACATAGTGTCAATGAAAGGCGGTTTCCTTGTTCCAGTTGTTGCCAGCCATTTAGGAATCGATATTTTTATTTCAGTCTTGGCTTTGCTTACCTTTTCTAAAGTTCACTTGGCTCTTTTAAAGGTTAATGGGTTCAGCAGAGTATATTGCGATTGTTATGACGTCAGACGTGGGCAGGATGTGAAACTTAAAGGCCGTTTGTATGTATCGTACTGAAATATTGCAACTTCAGTTCATAGTTAATTATCACAACAAACACTCAAAACCAGGAGGATAATCATGTAATCCAGAAGATCCTGGGCTTCTCTCAAACATGATCCGATTTCGAATTAACAATGATCGGTTTAGAAATGTATCATACGACCATAACGATCACACACGAAAGCCGCCTCGTGTCCATATTGGGACGAAGTCCGCGTGGGTCGCACCGGGTTTCATGGTCGATTCCTTCTTCTGTTGCGTTTTTTCCCCCGTCAACTTTGGTCAGTCTTTGAGAAAATTCCGAACGATAAAGAGTGACGTGGCGGCGATCATCGTCTCTTTCCCGACTATGCGATATTCGATTAAAGCATAATAGGAATTGAGGGATTTTTTTTTGTCGAATCGTGCGATTTAGTTAATGCTGGTCTGGTCGCTACGCGGGCGATTGTAGCGTCTTTGACCGGTTCGAAAACGCGTTTTTAGCGGGTTATTGAGGTAATTTGAGGGTCAGCGAAGGAAGGCGTTATATGTGTTCAATCCCAGAATATTAAAAACATCACACTAAATTAACCAAACAAAAAGAAATTCATTCATTAAAAGTCAAGAAAATGGAATTTTTATGCTAGGAGTGCCTGTAAGAAGGAAAATAATTTGTCTCTTATTGGCACGCCAATATCTTAAGTTCTATTGATCATATTTTTGCAATTAGTGATTTAAAGACTGCTCTGAAGACTATTTTAATCTTTTTTGAAGAATTTACTAAAATCTATTCATCAAAAGTCAAGAAAATTGAATTTTTATTCCCGGAGTTCCTGTGAGAAAAATATCGTTTCTTGTTAGAATACCAATTGCTTATTCAACTAAAGACCTTTTTAGTCGTTTCTGGAGTAATGGTTAATATCCCCCTTCACCAAAAGTCAAAAAAATTGAATTTTTATTCCAGGAGTACCTGTAAGAAGAAAAAAAAATCGTCTCTTTTTGGAACGCTAATATCTTAAGTTGCATTAATTTAATTTTGAAATTATTAATTATTGGACTTCTCTGAAGACTTTCTTTGTCTTTTCTAGAGAAATGGCTAAAATTCATTCACCAAAAGTCAAGAAAATGGAATTCTTATTCCAAGAGTGCCTGTAAGAAGAAAAACAATTTGTCTCTTATTGAAATGGCAATATCTTAAGTTCTATTAATTCAATTTTGAAATTATGAATCATTGGACTTCTCTGAAGATCCTTTTAGTCTTTTCTAAAGAAACGACTACAATCCCTTCACCAAAAATCAAGAAAATGGAATTCTCATTCCAGGAGTGCTTGTAAGAAAAATATTATTTGTCTCTTGTTGGCATGCCAATATCTTAAGTTCTATTGATTCAGTTTTAAAATTATTGATTATAGGACTAGTGTGAAACCTTTAAAGGCTCATGTCACACTCACCAGTCATAATATCCTGATAGTTCACAATGTGCTGTACTCAACGTATTTCAACTTCCAACTAAACCCCTCTCATTTGTATCATTCTGCATCGCATTATAGGAAATTATTTCCAAGATGGCCTCCATTCTGTCCAGCTGTCATTTTTACGTCAACCAATCGTTTCATTGCTTCCTTGAATTGTTCTGGAAAACCCTGGAGACTGATAGAAAGTAACTTGGACTGCCTGGAAGTTATAATAAATTACCTGGAAAAATGAATTTAAAGGCCTGGAAGGAATAAAACTGTCTCTAATTGCCCGAAACAGAAGATATTTCTTAAATTGCCTTGAAAAGGTAATTGAATAGCCTGAAAGGAAGAAAATGAGTTTGCTTAATAGGTATGCCAGGAATATTAATATTTTTGAAACAAAACGCGATACTCGTTAGACATATTTTGGCAGATACATAAATATCTTCTATTCAGGCATAATTTTCAGGAGATTATTCTTTTTATTGATCTACAATCCATTAATATATTGGTGACCATTATTCTCCATTGCCACTCTGTCTCAAATCTAGCTATTATGTAAACTCGTCCATTGTCTGATGGCATCATATTTCTCTCAATTCCTTTTCTATCTTTGATCTGTCCTTCGATAATTTATTGTAGGATAATGTATTTTTCATTGCGCATAATATGACCGAAGTAAGCTATTTTTCCTGTTTTAATAGTGTCGAAGAGTTGACAGTTTTTGTTTATTATTCTTAAAACTTCTTCATTTTTTACTTTCGCCATCCATAGGATCTTGAGAATACAAATAAAATTTTAAATGCTTTTAATTTGATAATCTAACTTGTCTTGAGAGTCCAATACTCAGCTCCATAGACAACAACAGACCAGATGTAGCAGTGTATGAATCTCAATCTAAGATTCTAAATTAGAATCGAAGCCTGTTATATACTAAATGCATGATCTAACACATTTCACACGATCTTTTTCATCCCTTGTTACTAATATGAACGTAGTTTTCTTGGTGTTAAAATTTAAACCCAGTGCTTTACTATTTTGGGCCACTATGCTAAGGAGTTGTAAACCATGCTATATGTAATTTAATCATGCTATCCGAAACGAGAAATGAGTCATCAGCATATCGAATATTATTCATCCACAATTTTTCAACCAAATCCAGTTTTCTAAGCTGTGCTATCATGTTGAACTTTATCAAATGCTTTTTTATATAATATAGAGCATGGCCTACATCTTCCGTAGAAATCACATATATCAGAACTTGCATTGTTATTATCGCCTCTTATACCCAGTAAACAGCCTCAGAAATATTTTGAGAGCATGACTCATAAAGAAATACGATCTACACATGTTCTTGCGTTCTTTTTCTTTGGTTAGGGTATGGAAGCTGAAGACAGCCATTGTTTAGGATACTTTCATTATTTGTAAATCTTAGTGAATAGTCCAAAAGCGTCAGTACCGTATTCATTTATGTATAGGTTAAAGAGTTCCAAATCTGGGTCCACTGTGTTAGTTATTATTCTTAGTATTGTGTATGGTGTAATCTACTAACTCTCTGGTGATAGCTAATAGACCATCAAAACAGTGTTCTCTCAGAATTAAAAAATGTACTTGTACCTCTCTTCTTACCATGTTGATCGACTAGTATATCAGTGTTCTGTCTCCTGAATACACCAGCGATTTCCTTTAGTCGCCACACTTGTTTCTAAGCCATTTATGTTTAGCCATCTTTGACCTTTGCAACTCATTATATTTATTCTGATCACTTTTATATTTTCGGCGTTGATCCATGAGTAATGGATTTCATTAGTCATGTTTCTCCTGTTCCTGTTTCCACCCTTTTCTAAACCTTATAACATTCCTATTACGCTGACCACAAATTCCATTTTTTAAAAACATAATTTTTTTTGCAGTACACCCTTATAAGGCGTCCCCTCTTCACCCCTTCCCCGTCAGTTTCTTAAATGGTAAACTCGGTTTAACATATTATATTATATACAGAGTGTTGGCGGTTGACGAGGGCGGACCTCCATGTTCGGTTCGGTTGAAAACGTTCAATGAAATCGATTTTTTTTTTGTCTGTTAATTACTGTTTCATTGACGGGACTATCGGTGCGTTTTCTAATTGAATTAATTTACGTGGTGATAATATATAAACCTACAGTTTTGGAGTTGAGGAGTGATAATGGTGGTGCACGGGGGTAGGAGATGTTTTGAAAGGACTGCCTCGATGATATGGTTTGACGAAAGGTTTGTAATATCAATCGATCGATCAAAGTCAATATATTGGATCTCATTTTCTAAGTGGGTCAAGTACAAAAGCTTATAAAATGATAAATATGTAGTTTTTTTGGTGTCCTGTTTGCTTTTTTTTTTTCAAACAATTACTTTTGTCGTCACCCTGTATATTTTTTTAAAATAACTGAAACTATTGGTTTTTAAATTTTGTAATTTTTTTTTGAATTTTTTTTGTATTTATTACGAAAAATTATTTAAAAAAGTCAACTCTTTAAGCCCTCGTTTGTCCCTATTTCTAGATGGATATTGTCGGGTTCACAATGAAATTTATAAAAAAAACGAGGATTAAATGTAAAGACTCTCTGAAGTGTTAAATATGTATGTTGTCTGGTTTTTGAATTATGAACATTTCGTAATTTTTTTTTAAATGCGTTTAATGAAAAAAAAAATATTTTCTTAATATTGAAGAAGATATTTAAATACAGTGTTAAAATGAATAAATGTAGTAACTAAGGAGGTCAACCTTTTGGGCCCTCATTGGTCCCTATATAATACAGATAAATACCGGGTTGACTGTGCTATATATCCGTAAAATTGACGAGAACTAAAAACGAGGACTTCTCTTGGAATGAGCATTTTGTGATTTTTTTTTAGAATAGAGTACATCTTTCTTTTTAAACGCCTTTAATTCAAAAAAATCATTTAATTTTAGTAGTATTAAAAAAGAAACTCTTTGGAATTTCGTTGGTATATTACTCAGAAATGTGCAACATGCCCATAACTCAAAAACCAAGAAAGTTAGAGAGTTGAAAATTGGTACAAAAATTCCTCAATTAAAATGATTGGACACCTATTTCAGCGTTTTTCAAAAAATGTACAGGGAGATGAAAAAATAATTTTTTTTTGAGAAAATGTGATTTTTTTTTTTTAAATATTACCAACATACCCATAACTCGAAAACCAAGAAAGTTAGAGAGTTGAAAATTGGTACAAAAATTCCTCAATTAAAATGATTGGACACCTATTTCAGCGTTTTTCAAAAAATGTACAGGGAGATGAAAAAATAATTTTTTTTTAGAGAAAAGGTGATTTTTTTAAAAAAAATCTTACCAACATGCCCATAACTCGAAAACCAAGAAAGTTAGAGAGTTGAAAATTGGTACAAAAATTCCTCAATTAAAATGATTGGACACCTATTTCAGCGTTTTTCAAAAAATGTACAGGGAGATGAAAAAATAATTTTTTTTTAGAGAAAAGGTGATTTTTTTAAAAAAAATCTTACCAACATGCCCATAACTCGAAAACCAAGAAAGTTAGAGAGTTAAAAATTGGTACAAAAATTCCTCAATTAAAATGATTGGACACCTATTTCAGCGTTTTTCAAAAAATGTACAGGGAGATGAAAAAATAATTTTTTTTTTGAGGAAATGTGATTTTTTTTTTAAAAATCTTACCAACATACCCATAACTCGAAAACCAAGAAAGTTAGAGAGTTGAAAATTGGTACAAAAATTCCTCAATTAAAATGATTGGAGACCTATTTCAGCGTTTTTCAAAAAATGTACAGGGAGATGAAAAAATAATTTTTTTTTGAGAAAATGTGATTTTTTTTTTAAAAAATCTTATCAACATACCCATAACTCGAAAACCAAGAAAGTTAGAGAGTTGAAAATTGGTACAAAAATTCCTCAATTAAAATGATTGGACACCTATTTCAGCGTTTTTCAAAAAATGTACAGGGAGATGAAAAAATAATTTTTTTTTTGAGGAAATGTGATTTTTTTTTTAAAAATCTTACCAACATACCCATAACTCGAAAACCAAGAAAGTTAGAGAGTTGAAAATTGGTACAAAAATTCCTCAATTAAAATGATTGGAGACCTATTTCAGCGTTTTTCAAAAAATGTACAGGGAGATGAAAAAATAATTTTTTTTTGAGAAAATGTGATTTTTTTTTTTAAAAATCTTATCAACATACCCATAACTCGAAAACCAAGAAAGTTAGAGAGTTGAAAATTGGTACAAAAATTCCTCAATTAAAATGATTGGACACCTATTTCAGCGTTTTTCAAAAAATGTACAGGGAGATGAAAAAATAATTTTTTTTTGAGAAAATGTGATTTTTTTTTTAAAATCTTACCAACATACCCACAACTCGAAAACCAAGAAAGTTAGAGAGTTGAAAATTGGTACAAAAATTCCTCAATTGAAATGATTGGACACCTATTTCAGCGTTTTTCAAAAAATGTACAGGGAGATGAAAAAATAATTTTTTTTTGAGAAAATGTGATTTTTTTTTTAAAAAATCTTATCAACATACCCATAACTCGAAAACCAAGAAAGTTAGAGAGTTGAAAATTGGTACAAAAATTCCTCAATTAAAATGATTGGAGACCTATTTCAGCGTTTTTCAAAAAATGTACAGGGAGATGAAAAAATAATTTTTTTTTGAGAAAATGTGATTTTTTTTTTAAAATCTTACCAACATACCCATAACTCGAAAACCAAGAAAGTTAGAGAGTTGAAAATTTGTACAAAAATTCATTAACCTGCCTACTTTCTATGATATAAATTCATGAAATGGCGAGGAATAAAAACCGGGACTTTTGAATTACGGGCATTTTATGATTTTTTTTTTAAATACTTTTCTTTTAATATCTTTAATTAAAAAAAATATATCTATATATCATAATATTGAATAAAAAATAAAATACGGTTGTAATCTTTAAAAAGTATAATTAAAGGCAGTCAAGTTTTTGAGCCCTCGTTGGTGCCGAATCTCCTATACTAGATGACCTACTCTCTGTACAATAAAATTTTAAAAAATTGACGAGGACTAAAAATAAAGACTTTGATAAGGAATTTTGTTAAGTTGTTAGTAGAACAATAAATCTTTCTATTTTTATTTAATTTATTATAATCTATTCGATTTAATTTGATATCAATAAATTTAGTACTGAAGCAGTAAGTTTTGAACTCTCGTTGGTCCCTAGATTATACACACATATGTATATCATGTATCCTGTAAAATCAATGGAATTGAGGAGGGCTAAAAATCAGGACTTTCCTTGGAATTCGCGTATGTTGCTTGATTTTTGAATTATGGGCATTTTGTGATATTTTGAAAGCAACCACATATTTTTTTTTATTACTTATAATTCAGAAAAATATTTAATTTTTATCATGCATTATAAGTATATTATTATGTAGATCATTATCATCACAAATATAGTATTTTTGGGGTCCTCTTTAGTCTTTATGTTATACAGATGCATACCGGGTTAGGAAGTTGTTAAGTCATCTGTCAATGTCTTCTTTTCTTTTTTCCTTGCCACTATAAAATTCCAATACCATACAAGTGTTGATAATGGTGATAAAATCAATAGATTTGGTCCACCCTGTATGGGTCTAAATTAACTTTTCTTTTTTGGCTGGCTTATCCATTCATCTATGTAATTACCTATGAAATCGGGGTCAAAAAATATGTCTATAGCAATAAATATCAAATCAATTAAAGGTGAAAGTAAAACCCAAAAAAAAAATCTACAACGACATGCGCGCTTATTGGGTTGCTAAAACCACATTTATATTAAAAAAAAAAAGAAATCTATTGTATCAATGTGACAACAGACGGATCGTTTCATGTAGGCAGTTTAAATTTATCGGTTTCCTGTATACCGACAAGGATTTAATTGACCGTCGCCAATATAAAAAGAGACAAAATGAGTTCCACGCTAATTATTCCGTCATTGCTATTTTTATTATAAATAAATAAAGAGACGATGTTTCTGGGTTTATTTGCTCTTTTACGGTAAATATCCGGAAGGTGGAGACTCAATAGGCAACGAATATTTAAATTAATTAAGTTCGTCCAGGCAGTTGATTTTTTTTTTTAATTAATAAAGACCGTTATAAAAGAATAAAATGTTTTTTATTTCTCATGGCGATAGAAATAATCAGTAAGGTAACTGTCATATAGGATTGTAATAATAAATTAATTCACTAAAGCTATTATTAACCTAGGGTTCGTGGACTATATAATTTAATTAATATAGATATAATACTTAATTGATATTTATTTTTTTCAAATCACTTTAGGTCAAAAGTCCTTATTGTTAGTCTTCGATATTTCAACCTATGATTAAACACAGAGAGTAAACAACAGCATACATAATATAAGGGTCAACGAGGGTTCTTATGATTTTTTTTAAATATTTAAACTACATTTCGGTGCTCTCTAAATATTACTATATTTCATTAATAAAATTAAATATTTTTTTGAATTAAAGGCTCTCAAATATCAGGCAACATACGCAACAAATTCCAAGGGAAGTCCTAATTTTTAGCCCTCTTTAATTCCATTAATTTTAGAGCATATAGAGTAAGCAACCTGGCATTACATCTGTATAATATAGAGACCAATGAGGATTCGAGAAATTGACTGCCTTAGGATCATATTTATTAATGTTAACAACCTTATTAATTTGAAATACCTACTTTAGAGGGATCAACGAAAGGGCAAAAATTTGACTTCCATAGTACTCTATTTATTAATTTTAATACTGTATTTCATTTTCATTAAAAAAAAAAATCATTTCTTCCAAAATAGACGAAAATATGTCATAATCATTTCCATTAATTTTATAGTATGAGTACATTTGTATAATGTAGGGGACAACGGACTCAAAAAGGCGACTCCCTGAGAACTATAGGAAATTTTATTAATATGAAGATATTTAAATAATTCTTAAAAATTAAAAACATTTTATAAATATAGAACTACCAATACACTCACAAAATTGCTCATAGTCAATAAATCATACGCCTTTTGACATTTGAAGGAAAGTTTTTGTTTTTATTCGTGACTGCTTCAATATGTGACTCTTCGTCATCAAAGTTCATTAAATTTAGGTTGATTTGCACCTTTCCTAACGCTTTATGTATAGTATAATAAGTTGCACAAAGATAAACGACAGAGAGTAATACAGAGGCGGTTAATTTTTTTTTCTTTTAATAAATTATGTATTTTCCTATATTTGATTCAAAAATTATCGGTAACTAACATTTAAAAATCCAGTACTTTACCTACTTTGATTTCTTTCAGATTTCTTATAAATTCTGCAACAATCCCATAATAGCCACCATAGAAAGAATCAAAAATTTAGTCTATAGTAAGTCATAACGTCTCCATTAATTCCTCATTATGCTCGGTCACCTTCGCACGAGGTGAGAGGCACCCAAAAGTGACGTAACAACTCTTAGTTGTCCATTGTTTAATAACCCGGTTTTCCGTAATCGTTTCTTAATACCTTTAACGTCATTAAAATGGTTTTTTTTTCTGACTCTGTTTCAGGTCTGCCCTACAAACGTTACACAGGGTGAGCGCGAAAGCTCGCGAGGGCAACTACTACCAGGGAGGAGGCACTCACTCATGGGTGGAACACTACGAGGAGGGCGTCACATCTGAGAGGTCGTGTCTGAACGAGTGGCATGCGATGGACTGTTTGGAGTCCAGGAGGCCGCCCTCACCAGACTCGGTGAGGGCGAGACCAACCGAACGGGAGGAAACCGAAAAAGTAAGGAAATTGATGACACTCAACAAGTCTTTGACCAATGGCAATCAATCACGAACTTAATAAATATCCTGGACTTCCAATCTGTTGAAAAGTAAATGACTACTACTAGGGGGCCGCCATTTTGCGTGATTGTGTCCTTTCGATGTTGGTGCCTCCGACAAATTTCAGTGGTGCCAATTGTAGATAAACAAAACTAAAGTTTTTTGTAGATTATATTCACAAAAACGAAATAGAAAGTTACAATTAGTTAAGAATTTAAGATAATTTCATTAGTTCTGATATTTTTCTAGTACTTGTTTAAGAATCACATACATGCATGCACTTTAAAAGATGTGTTTTATATTATTATAACCTTAACTTGTATCTTACACGTATTGAGGTAAGGTTTAGAAAAGAAAGGTATAGATGTTTCAAAATTTCTATTTACTGGCAACTAGTTTCGCGACTCAATGAATACTAGATTCCTTAAGAGGAAAGCTTCCCAAAACATAAGACAATATCCTCCTGCAAAGTCATATTTTAAAGATATAAATTTAAGGCGTTTTAAAATTAAGGAACGCGAGGGATTTCGTTATTTATGAGTGCACGACACTGCACGAATCACAACTTTTTATACTTAAGTTTATGACAGATCACATGTCATACGTCGGCGTCGTTAACTCCATTTTAATATATTTTGTTGGCGGCACTAAAAATGTTCATAAAAATGGCGGCCACAAGGCAGCGGTTATTTTTGGTCATTTACATTAGCACTGGTGTATCTATAAAGTTCGTGCAATCAATACACTAGTTACCTCTCATTTGCCAACGAACGTTTGACAAATGACATATTAATTATCTGTCACTTGTCAAGGTAGTGTCAATGGAACTTTGTTAGTTTAAACCTTCAGAAGAAATTCAAAATTGCTTGAAGAGAAGAGTTTTACTTGAAACAATTTAAATTCACTTAGGATCAAATAATTTCTCTCGCCTCTAGTAATTTCTAGTCAAAAGCGTAGACGACTTTTGCGCAAGGGGGCTTTTTTTGAGTGTACCGAAAAAAATGACATTCATAATATTAAAAAAAAAGCCCTGAAATAGGTATCTTATTAAAAAAAATATTTCAGGTGATTCGTTCGACCCTAAAAGAGATCATGATGTCGGTGGACCTGGACGAGGTGACCTCAAAGTTTATCAGATCTCGCCTCGAAGAGGAACTGGACATGGACCTCGGGGAGTACAAAAGTTTCATCGATCAAGAGATGCTGGTTATCCTCGGTCAAATGGACGCGCCTACGGAGATCTTCGACCATGTCTATCTGGGGTCCGAGTGGAACGCAAGCAATTACGAAGAGTTGCAACGAAATGGGTAAGAGATGTGTGGGGGCAAAAATCGGGACTAGGTTCAATGTAGGTAGCAAAAGGAGAAACGTTATTTCAAGTTTATACATTGATTTACGCACCCAAGACTAATACAAAATTGTCGAGGAATATTGGTATAAATAGGACTATTATATCGCATTTATTTTTCCACTAGAGCCACTCTCGCCTCTTAGTTTTCTCAATTTGGGTCAAACTTTAGTTAGTTCAGAGAGAAACAAAGTACCCTTTTTAATTTATTGTTTAGTTAATACATTGTTTTTTGCGCACCTAAGAACTGAGTTGGTCAGACTTGTATACGAAAAGCATAATTTCATTACGATCGTCCATGATACTCGGGTCTAAGGAGGATGATTTTGCATATGAAATGGAGAATTATCGGAAACAAAGGACATGAAGTTTATAGCATTCCATTTCTCCATTACGGCACGAATATTTTCTACTGAAATTGTGATACACGTCTAGCAAATTTCTTTAATAACGCAAATGCTTCATCTATCTTCCACCCTCGCTTTTCTTTCGATACTCTAGTTACTAGAGGGAGAAATGCTATCGTTTTCTTTTCAACTTATGCCTTACATTTACTATTCTAAGTTAATACATTGATATCCTATACTTGAGTTGGCTAGACCTGTATATACTTTAAAATAGAATACAGAACTGATCAATTTCGTTCTTGGGTGCCAAAATACCATGCAATAGAAAATCGTAGGCAAAACGTTAAGTTAAAAAGAGAACGAGAATTTTGCACTGATTTGACTGCCTGTAAGAGTCTTGTAAATACTCACAAAATTGTTCCAGGCACTTGAAGGATATTTAAGAATCTATTCCAGGAGTCTGAGTGAGTTTGACTGCTTGTAAGAATATCCTAGCTACTCACAAACTTCTCCCAGGTAATTTAAAGGTCTATTCCAGAAGTCTGAGTCAGTTTAATTGCTTGTAAGAGTCTCCTAAGTACTCACAAACTTCTTTCAGACATTTAAAAGATATTTAAGGGTCTATTCTAGGATTCTGAGTCAGCTTGACTATCTGTAAGTGTCTTCTAATTACTTACGAAGTTCTTCCAGGCATTTCAAGGTAATGTAAAGGTCTATTCCAAGAATCTGAGTCTATAAGAGCCTTTCAAGAATTCAGAAATTTATTCTGTACACTTGTAAGTAATTTGAGAGTATTCCAGGATTCTCAGTCACTTTGACTGCCTGTAAGTGTCATCTAAATATTCTTAAGCCTTCCAGAAATTTTCACTTAATCCCTCTCCTTTCGGCTTACTATATGTGTAATTTAGGTGGAACTGTAGTTAAGTTGTATAAGCTGAAACACTAGCGGTCTCTTTTTAGTCAAGTTAAAACATTGATTTCTATACCGAAGAACTGAGATGGCAGACCCTTATACGAAAAGTATCATTTGAATATTGATAATTGAGACTCAGATGAGTATTATTAGCTCCATTTCTCATACCAATTAGACAACTGTATTCGTTATACCATAATTAAATTTTAACCTCTCTCGTTTAATCTTCCTGGATTAGAAATTTGATGCAAAGTCATAAGAACTCGTTTTGGATTAATTACAAAGAAATACAAAATTCCAGAGCTGCCAGTCCACATTTATATGGGAAATATTTATTAGCTGATTTAGCCTGGTATTCCAATAGGTTTCATGAAGAATATCATTTCGACCAAATGGTGGTAGAACTTGGCATTTTCTAGCAAAAGTAATGAAGTTGAACCCTCAGTTTTATTTGGCCCACTGATTCTTTTCTGATCGATCTGATTCTTTAAGGGGTTTGATGATACCTTAATTTATCTAGAAATAATCTAATTTCATCCACTACATCCATCATACTTGTCTAATGAGTCAATTAAATCAATCGTTGTTTTTCGACCTTTTGTACAATATTTTTTGCCTTTAGGTGTGTTTGTAATAACGCGATAAAAACCAGTTTTAAAATAAGTTGGATCCTTGACATTCTATTTTGCAGACCGCTACGCTCACTGATTGGCCTACAGGTGTTCGGATAACTTTACGATTATTATTGTTATTAAATTCATGTTGTATATTAAATGGAATCTTATCAGGTTATTCAAGTTGCAGATTACTTAATATTTCAAGACAAAGTGGTGATTATTTATAGGGGCATTCAATTATACAAATTAAATATTTTGAAGAGTTCCAAGCAGAACGGGATTGTATCAGGAAATTAGTTTAAGTACCTGATTTTTGAACTGCCTGAAAAAACTATTCACCTACTGAAGCACTACTAACATTTTAACTATAAGTTAGGACTTAACCACCCTTGGATTAGTTATAAAACAAGTAGTTTAAAATCTAAACTTTCTGTTTTAGGGTTCGCCATATATTGAACGTAACAAGGGAAATCGACAATTTTTTCCCGGGCACATTCGACTACTTGAACGTGCGCGTCTACGACGACGAGAAAACGGACCTGCTCAAACACTGGGACGACACATTTAAATACATCACAAAAGCGCGAAACGAAGGCTCAAAAGTACGTATAATATAATATATTCTAAATAAATAATTGTTTCTGTTTCTTTCTCTAACAGGTTTTAGTACATTGTAAAATGGGAGTGAGTAGATCGGCCAGTGTGGTGATCGCGTACGCTATGAAGGCCTACAATTGGGACTTCAACAAGGCATTGCATCACGTCAAGGAGAAACGTAGCTGTATTAAACCGAATACTAACTTTTTGACGCAACTGGAAACTTATCAAGGTAGGTACTAATATAAACAGGGTGGTCATGCAAGAACGGATTCGTTTGAACTGAAAGATTCAGTTTAAAAATTGTTTGCTGTGTAAAAGGTGTGAGGTACGAAACTAAAGAGAGGAAAAAAAACTTTTATAGGAAGTGAGGTGTGTCAATAATTGGAATTTCAAGATGTAAAAAAATACTCCTTAGAATAGCAAAAAAAGTCCCAATCAAAAGTACTTAAATTCTTAACCCAAAATCAGTTTTTTCGTCTTTAAATCCATCCTCAGGATTTCCTGTACACATTATTCTAAAAAAAAGTTTATAATACTCATATACACATCAAAATGGCCTAAGGAACACTTAGAAAAAAGATTTTTTTCGCCTTATAAATTTTTATATATTTATATTTTCATACGGAATAGATACTACCTTTAATATTAAGATACCAACGAACTAAAATAAATATTTGGGTACAAAAAATCATGCCAGACCAGCGTTTTTTGCCACTTGCACATTTTGTCTAAATAACGCAGATTATAATTTTTAAATTCTAACGCAATATCGCATTTTCTTTGGTTCCAACCGAACAATTGTGATTTAGTTTTTATTCAATAAAAATGGAAAGACGACATTTAACTCGAGAGGAAATGCTAAGAGCAGTCGGAATGCTTGAGGCAGGAACAAGCCAAAGAGACGTTGCAAGAGCTTTGGATACATCTCCCAGTGTAATTAACCGTTTGTGGACAAGATATAGAGAGACAAATGATGTTAGAGAACGGCATCAAGGCCCGTCGCGCGTTACCACACCTGCCCAAGACCGTTTTATAACTTTGCAAGCTCAAAGAAATCCCACGGTAACAGCCTCTGTTTTGGTTCAGCAGCTCTCACGAGTGCATAACGTCGAGGTTTCAGGTCAAACTATTAGAAACCGTTTGCATGAGAGAGGACTTCATGCCAGAAGACCCCTAAGGGTTCCTCGGTTAACTTTAGGAAATCGAGGTGCAAGATTAACGTGGTGCCAAGAACATGTTAATTGGTCTCAAGAAAAATGGGCCACAGTTCTTTTTGCGGATGAGTCTCGATTTTCATTTTATCCTGATTCTGGTAGAATTCGTGTCTGGAGAGAGGAAGGAAATAAAAGTCGTTTGCGTCATGCCCGGAATGTTTTGGGGTGGCATTAGACTTGACGGAAAAACGAACCTCATTTTTGTGGAAAATACAATGACTGGAATAAGTTATAGGGATAATATACTACTGCCTGTAATTGTTCCATATTTACGTGAAATGGGCCCAAATTCGTTGTTGCAACAAGATAATGCCCCACCACATCGAGCACGGCTTGTACGAATCGCTATTGAGGAAAATCAAATCAATCTTCTACCCTGGCCCTCTACTTCACCGGACCTTAATCCAATTGAGCATGTTTGTGATTGGTTAAAAAGGCAACTTCTTCAACGATTTGACTTTTTTCAAAGCGCTCTGGAGCTTCGTCTTGCTGTGACACATGTTTGGTAGGAGTTGCCCCAAGAATTAATTAATAATTTAATTTTAAGTATGCCTAGGCGATGCCAAATGTTATTAATAATAGAGGTGGACCATCTGGCTACTAGTTTAATTTGTATTTGGTAAATTTTTATTTTTATAATTTTTTTTAATAAACGGTAATACATGGGATTTTGTTCTTTATTTTTATTTGGGCCCTAAATTATGAGTTAATTATAATCTACAAAAAAAAGTTAATAATTATATTGTTATTTTATTCGAATAATGTAAAAAAAATTGCAATAATTAACTTTTTTCCAATCTTCTCAAAAATATTAACATATTTGTATGTGTTCCCTAGACCATTTTGATGTGTGTATTTCCTGGACAAAATAATTATTTTCTACTATCTTAAAGACATTTAAAAATTTCAAATTTTCAGGACTGAATTCCTATTTTGTTTATTCTAGGCTGTTGATATACTTTATAATTTCCATTGCGGAATGAAGGGAAGCCTGGAAAATGGCTTTAAGTGAATTAACTTGAAAACTGCATTTTTTTATGGTCTTGAATACGTTTTCCAATTTTCCAGAACATTAAAGTTGTTTTATTTAAATTTAGGCAGTATTTGGAAAACAGCATTTTCCAGATTGTTATTAATTGCCAAATAAAAATATACAGATATTTTTTAAAGTATTTGCTTATAAATGCTAATATATAAAATAATTGTCGTAAAATGAGGAAAAAAACGACATAATTTAATGAAAGTTTCAGGTCCTAGTTTTAAATAGAGGGTTTAGGAGTTTTTTGCTAGAATAGAGAATAAAATTATTTAAAATATTCTTTATACCTATACCATATAAAATAGAAATAATCAATTTAAGCAGAATTAAGGAAAAGGAATAAAAAACAGTTTTTTGATTTAAAACATTAAAAAATTAAGAAAAATATAATTTTCTTTTATTAGATGATTTAAAAAAAAAAAATTTGCAGGAATAAAATAAAAATTAAAAAGGAAAACAGAAATAATTTTAAAAAAATCAATATTTTATCGAATGCCTTGAAAAAAATTAACAATACTTAAATTCTCGGCTTAAAAAGACTGAAATATAATAAAAAATGTTACAAAAAGTAAGACCCTGGAAACCAAATTTTATACAAGAAGCTAAAGCTAGTTTTTAAATTTAATTTATTAAATTATTAATGTACCTACTCCAACATCAATATAATCATAATCAGCATTATCATCATCACCATAATGTCAAACTTTAAATTTTGTTTTAATAATGGAATTAACATTTTTTGCCAAAAAACCTTTTTAAGAATCCAATTTCCGATCAATTTATAAAAGTATCGCCGAGAATAGTGAAAATTTGCCAAGACAAAGTGATATACTTTAATTAAAAGTGTTTTCTAACTACGTAAATCTTTATCTCAGTATCAATATCATTAAAACCAGCTTCAAGAATTCCTCTGAACATATTTTAATTGAAGGGAATTCTATGAACAGGATTTATACCAGAAATGCAGGAAATAATTTATTCAGTGTCCAAAATATCAGTCTTTATACACAGCAGTAGAAGTAGCTTGCAGTTGAATTACCTGTAATGACTTAATTGCAATTCTTTTCTTCCAGGAACTTCCAAGGGATTTTCGCTTCTTAAAACACTATTTTTCCTTAATTCCCTCAAGTAATTAATGAAAAAACCAGATTTTGTTTCTTCCAGGGGACTGATTTTACTGCTTAACGATTTGCCTAAAATAGTATTTCAACATTCTGAATGTAATCGGAATAATAGTAATTACTCACCCGGGGACGAAAACATTTCCTGTACGCCTTATTGTTGGTATATACCATTTTCTGCTTTGCTATACAGAAACGTAGGGGTCCTGCGAAAATCTAACTGAAAGTGTCATTTTTTGCCTGAAAAACTGCCTGAAAGAATCAAATTATTTTTTCATTTTGTGAGAAGTAATAAAGCTTCGATTATTTGCAGAAACACTCCAGTATACTCAAATTTAGACATTTTTTAAATTGAAAAGAGAATTAGTTGCAGTCGTTTTTTTCATTACCTGGGACTAATAAAACTTTGAATTTACTGCCTAGAATACAATGATTTCTCTATTTCATTCGAGTAGTTGACGAAAAAAAAATTTTATTGTTCCTATTCCAAGAAGTTGCAGGAAATATAAAAGTATTTTGACAATCTGAATGCAACAGTGCATTATTCACCTAGGGAGGAAAAATTAGTCCTACTAGTGAACTAAGAAGTGTTTCTTTCTTTCCAAGGTTAGTGTACTGTGTTATTAGGAAGTAACGAAACATTTTCCTTTTATGACAGAAAATCGTACTTCCTGCGAGCAGAAAATTATTTCAATTACATATGAACAAGTTTGAACGTGGTCAGACGGAATCTTGATTATTTACAGGGATATTCCAATTTTTCAGCAAAACTGCCTAGAATTTAGAAAATCTAGAAAAATGTAATAATTCCTATTATTCCAAAATGTAGTCTTACTCCTGGGAGAGCAACAAAAAAAAGTTCTTTTTCCAGCTAGTTAAAAGCATATTTTTACTAATCAAAGAATTCAAGAATGTTTCTTATTACTGGAAAATCACTGGCTACTGACATGACTGTTTCAATTTTAGATCAAGTGAAAAGTGTCAAAAATATCACATTTTAAATGTCAATTACAGAAAACTCGTTGAAAGTAGCCTCGCCGTATTCGTCATATAAAAATGTCAAAAATCTTGACCTCAATGACTTGAACAAATCATTGTTCTAAGTTATACCATAGCGTAACGACATGTTTAAATTCATAATAAACGAGCATTTTTGCAGGTATATTGGATGCAATGAAGAACAAAGAAAAACTACAGAGATCAAAGTCTGAAACTAATTTAAAATCTCCGACTAACGGTACGAAAGTGGAGAAAGCGGTGATGGCGGGTGGAGAACCCACCCCGGTGGTCGTCCAGGTTTTGTCGAAATCGTACGATCTCCAGTCGACTTTGTCCGGACAGGACTTGAGGCAAATGGGAACGCGTCCCAAGAGTTGGTCTCCGGATAATTTGACCACCAGGGAGATTAAGGAAGGCATTAAATCTTCACCAGGTAATAACGATTCTCGTGAGGAGTTAAACTAATATTATGTATATAAGTTAATTTATTAGTATAATATATAGAAATTTAGATTATTAAGATTTTCAACCATCTCCAAGTAATATAAAGTCTGCACCAGTATTTATTTGCTTCAAAAGGTCTCTTGCATCACTCCTTAAATATGAAGCATTTTATAGTCTTACTGAATATTTTGATCATTGATTGTTTCTTTTTTTCTTGTCAATTTTTAATTTTGTTTCTGGTAATTAAACTTTAATTATTGTGATAATTTTGTTATATATTTATGATGTTTGCCTTTTTTATTAAAAAGCTTGTATTTTGTTAGCTTTAATATCTTCTTCTTTCTACTACTTATATTATAACTTTTTAGATTTAGGTAATTTTTAAGCATTATTTAGTTACTATTGAAGTGCTGAATTTTTTATCTAGCAGGAAGCTTTGTCCATGTTTTGATTTGATTTGATACGATGGCCTAAATGTTTTGTTTCAATTTGCAGGTTTCATGAGCCTGGAAGACTTAAGCCAAAGAAGCGCCTCAAAAGAAAGCGTCCAAGAGAGTAAAGCGTCTTTGGCCCGTCACGTGTTGATGCCCTGTGATAACGGAGAATCTTACAGTGTTTCGCCGAATAAAATCATCCACCTGCCCGGCCACGATCCGACGAAAGAACCGGACGTAACAATGGGCACCACCGAAAATAGTTCCTGTAATAATAAGTTAAGTAGCAGCAAGACTGTCGTCACCGCCGAACAGTGGGACCCCGGAGAAGTCAAAACGATCCTCGGTAAAAGTGAGGAAGTGGAGGAGGACGGTGCGAAAAGCTGTTCTAGCGTAATCTGTGATCAAAACGATAAAGTAATTAGTGTAGGTGAGGCGAACATGTGGACCTCTTCGGCGGTGATAGTGACTCAATGTGCGACCGTGGTAGTGGGCAATAATAGTGTCTTTAAAGTTCCTGAATCTCATCGCGGCACGAACGATCCGTTTTCGAATCAGGTCGATAAAGTGTTTGATAAGGAGGAAAAGAAGCAGCAGAGGAGGGATTGCCCTTCGAGGCAGAGCTCGTGGAGTTCCTACGATAGCGCGGTCGTGATGGAGAAGAACGAGTTGTCCAGGCACAGTTCGTGGGGGTCGGGGGACACCAGAATAGCGCCCAGCAGGAACAGTTCTTGGGGGTCATATGATATGCGACCCAGGGGACCCGTTTATTATCATAATGAGAAAGGTAATTTCTAGTATTTGGTTAATATCAAATTAACAACCTTTACAGACTAGTAGCACTATTTAAATTAATCAGAAGACCCTAGGTTCTGAGTAGATTATTCTTATATGGTGCTGGTGCTAGGCTATACTCCGTGCTCCTAACTCATTATGTAATACAACATTGTGAGACTGTTGGATGTCAATTTGAAAACTTCCCTCTCTGAATATCTTTCTTGCAATTAAAAATAGGAAAATCGAAAAGACACGTCAATTTTATTTGTAAGGGGGACACTAAATGAATGTTTTTAGAAAGTTGATTCAACCTCCTAATAACCTTAGTTTCCGGATTATCGCGTTTCAAAGTTGCAAGAACAATTAAACTTACTGCCATTGAGATTTTGGTGTTCAAGTTTTTGTACAGGGTAACCATTTTATTGGGGGCCTATGTGGTTTCTCAGAAAATCGATAAATTCCGCTAAATTAAATAAAGCCAGAAAAGTGTATTTTTTTTTTGAAAAAAGGAGATTATACTGTCCTGTCTTAAGAATTTTTTGATTTTCCAGAATTTTTGAAATAAATATTTTTTTTCCAGACAGTTGAAATCTAACTATTTTTCTTCTTCCAGGAAGTTTTGACACTTTTAATTTTGGCATAAGTTAAAATGTAATTTTTCCTTAAAAATATTTTCAAAATCGTGAATGAAACAGAAAATATTATATGCCTGTCATAGGGATCTTTTATTTACCTGTGTTTTTTAAATACATATTTTTTTTCCTTGAGGTTTTTTACTTCTTCCAGATCAGGAATAGGTATTTTTGCAGTCTGTTAAATCAAAATTTAATTTTCTTTCATCCAAGAAAAAGCAAAAAAAAAGCTTTTCCCAAATTGATTCTTTAATTTCCCGATATTTGAAGTCAAAATCCTTTCAGGCTATTAAATTATATTATTTTTTCCAAGCAGTACCTCAAAATCCTTAAAATGTTGTTCTGGAGAACGTTTTTAATTTTGTTTTTAAATAATTGATTTTTTCCAGGCACTTGAATTCCAAGTTTCTTACCCTTTCTGCTCCAGGAATATTTATGGATACCAAGAAGATAAAATAATATTTTGCTTCAGGAAAAACTTGTATATCCTGGAAAACGTACACAGGGTCATATTTTTTGGAAAACAATTTTTTCCAGGCTGTTATGTTTATTTCTTTACTTTTTCCAAGAAGTTCTGCCTTGAATATCATAATTATTTTTGCTCTAAAAACATGTATAGATTATTAGCGCTATGAACAGTGATCAGAAGAAACCAGGTTCTGAATAGATTTTTTTATGGTGCTGGTGATCTGTAAAGAATGTTAAAAAAAGGCCAATTTGACCAATTACACTACAATCTGAGCACAACGCAGTTACCATTTTAACTCATCATATTTCGCAATTTGCGAACCGACTTTTTCTTACGTTAACATTTTTTGATTCAAAATTAATTTTATCATTATCTTGTTTAGGTGAAAAAATCCTGCACAGCGCCTCGGATCTCGAACAAAACCCGAGCGGCATCTTCCCATACGACAAAGAAGACATTCCTTGGCACCCGGGAACCGTGAGACGCACCAAACAGAAACTGGAGAGTCAAACCTCCACCGCTCCAGCCGCCTCCACTCCAGTCACCCGCCAATTAAGCAACGAAAGTGCCACAAGCAGTTGCTTGTCGTTGAACAAGAGCCCGAGCACGGACAATCTCGTGTTCAATTTCGCGGAGGCGGTCAACGAGGGGCTGTTGGAGCGTGCGAGGACCACCAGCGTCGACCTTCGGGACACCTCCAGTGCCATAACGCAGAAAATCGATATTCCCAAGAAGTTGAGGAGCGCGAAGAGCGTCACGAGGCTGAGCACGAGCGCCCCCGAACGATCCTCAATTGAGTTGGTGGTCTGTGACGCTCTATCGCGTTCTGAGTCCAATGTATCCAGCACAATAGAGGGTCAAGTTGAGGATGTCGTAGGCGGCGCTGACCAGCGGACTAATAATAATAATAATAATAGCGTGAAAAGGCAACGCAGCTTTCTGGAAAGTCGCCTTAAAGGTTCGTTTTATTTGTTTAGTGTTCGTTACAAAAATCGTTAATAGAATTGCAATAGCAATAAATCGCAAACCCCACCAGAAAAAAAATCAACGTCCATTGTATAACCTTTAAACTCATAGCGATACTTCATAATAATAGCAAAGTTACAATATGTCTTAACCCTTATTCCTTAATTTTAGTCAAAAGTACGTTATGGTTTATCATGTCAAACGCTTTTGACAGATCAAAAAAACGGAACTTACAAGGTCTTCCATTAAATTGTTTACAAAAATCATATATTTAATCTACCCTCAATTTTTTACGTAAGAAACCAGACTGATTTACAGAAAAAAAACTTTTTTTTGTTGCAATAAGTGAGGTATCTTGAAAGTGTAAGTAATTATATTGCTTTTTCTATTATTTTTAACTAGCTAAATGCCCGCGGCGTTGCTCATAATATGTAAAAATATAAATTTTCAACGCGCTATAAGTTTATAAAGAAAGAATTTTCGTAGAAGTTTTCACCTCATTTCACCCCTTCAGGTGGCGGAATTTTCAACAAACTGTTGTTTTCATTAAATTGAAGTGTTTTGCAGTTTTTTAAAAAAGTACATTGTTTTGAAGCTGTGATACATAAGGGGTGGTTTCAACCCTTTCCTGATGGAATTACAAAAAATCTCTTCTTAGTGGATGCCTACATAACCATAGGAATGTTGTCCCAAATTTCATATTTCTAGGTTTTACCGTTTGGGCTGATGTTGATTATCAGTCAGGATTTTTTATATATAAAGAAGATTAAACACAGATAAAGGATCTACAGGTCTTTATATTTAATTGGGTTTGAATATTTAGGTGGGAAGCGCGTTATATGCCTTGTCGATGTTTATTTAATTTCATAGAGAAAATATGAAAATGCATATTCTTGGGTTGATGATTTAGACTTTTTAACATTATTATTTCTATGTAAGAGGTTCTTTATTTATACGAGACTGCAAGCCTTTATTTACAGGACCTCACGTACGTTAAGACTAATTTTGTGAATTCTGGATTATACTGTCATTAAATGCTTGACGAAAATTATTTACAATTTTTGATATTATTTTTTTCCCGATTTGTATTTATCCAAGATAACCTCGGAATTTGTTCTTCCTGTTCGGAACCTGAAAGAAAATCTGGAAAAATATGTCATACATCTGACTGGCATGACTTATACAATCAAAAGCTTTGGAGAAATCATAAAATGCAAGCACGGTACATGTCCAACAAAACAAATAGTCTCTTGTAGTTCTTGTAAAACAACAAAAATTCTAGTGACTTATTCTAACTTTATCCTATTGCAGATTCGCCGCCCCCAACAAAAAAACTCGAAGAATCCCTGGACAGTACGTTGGGAAAAGTGCAAAACCTAAAAAAAGAATTCGAAGCGAAATCGAGCACCACCCGGCTGGTGGAGCAGCAAAATAACACGCCAATCGAAGACAATAACACCCTGAAGGCGCCAACAATAAAGAACCGAGTGAGTAGTCTGCCCTCATCGCCCGTATGTGTTCATCATCAGAACGTCAAAGAGTCGTCGTCGTCGCCTCAAGACGAGTTAAACGTGAAAAGTCTCAGAAACGTCTTCGAAAACACGAAAGAGGAGCAAGAAGTGAAGAAAAGACAAAACCCGATCAGAGCGAGGAACGGTGGCGCTACCAGACACTCGTGCGTCGAAGTGTCGAACCCGAGGATTCTCCCTTTCGCCAGTTTAACGAAACCGGAGAAGAAGGAGGAGTTTAAGAGGCCCCCGATTGGACCGGCGGCCACCATTGCCGCCACCGTTATCGCCACAGCCGCCAAGAAACAGCAACAGTATGGAAAAACGCACCCGTTGTCCCGGCTCACCGTTAGACCGAGACATAATAATCCCGTTTATAATACGATGTAATTAGGTTTCTTGTTTTCAATATAAAAAACGATCACAGTAAGGTAAAAATGTGCTAAATGAATTATTTCATTTAAAATGATTGGTATACAGTAGTGGAAGAAAGTAGGAAACTTTTTAAGATATTTCCAAAAAATGCAATTTTTTCAATTTTACAGGAGACAAAAGTCCCATTTTTGTTCTTATATTATTCCCATGCTTTGAAATATTTGATTAAAAAATTCAAACGCCCAGAACGAAGTACCGTATACCATTGCAAGTCAAAATGTTATAGGTGCAAACATGTGATAACTCTCAATTTTCTTAATAAAACTCAATAAAGAGCATTTTTTTATAATTAAACAAACAACATTTTATTTTTAGATATTTTGATTATAAAAAGGCAAAATAGTCCAATAATTTTTAATAAAAAAAATATAATAGAAAGGGAGGCAACACAAAGCAAATACAACATCATGAAAAGCTAAACATTAACATTGATTGCAGAGAGTGTGGTATAACTATTGTGTGATTTTCTTCTCAAAAATGAGCGCATGCCTTTAAGGCTGGCAATCCATTTCGAATTATTTTATCCTCAATTTTAATAGATAAAAAATCTTCTAAAGATCTTCCTGCCTTAAAAATGCTGACCTTGCATGAGATTTCGAAATCTTAACACTCCAAAGTGTTTCTTGGATAATTTTATCTTAGCAAATTCAGTGCTAAGATTTTTATGTGCCTCAGGTTTCCAGTCGTAAAAACCATCACTGTGTAAAGATTTTGCTTTCATTTGCCATAATTTTTACCAAACCCATTGGAACTCTTACTTTGGACTTTTTGTGTTTCTCTATAACACTAAAATCTCTGTCGCAAGCTAAGAAAGTATGTCCTTTCACTGGAAACTTGTGGGTTATCTCATCAAAAGCTCCTTTTACTATTGACGTCAAATATAATTTGATTTTTATTCTGTGTCAAATTATTATTACAATAAAAGAAGCATCGCACTTCTCAAAAACAAAAAAAAATCGAGTTACACATATTTGGAATATTAATAAAAGTGATACATATTTACTCACTTTTTGAAGAACATTATTTTTGTTTCGATTTTTAAATAATTTAAAACTTTTATTATTTAATAAAAAACAAGTTATAAACCTTTAGCATCTAAGACTGCCTGGCATCTTTGAAACATAGAGCAAACAAAATAAAGCAAAAAAATCTAAGACATCCCAAATAGTGTCAATGAGATTGGGATGGTCATTCAAGTACAACTGTTTTTTTTTTATAAAAACCAATCCTTTACTACCTTGGAAGAATGTTTCGGATCATTGCTGAAAAATTCACCCCAATGGCATATCCTCTTCTGCAAATGTATTTTCCGATATTTAGTTATATCGAAAGTCGTCGATTTTACCCTGCACTTGAATGATTGGCCCTATTCTAAATTGAGAAAAACATTTCCAGACCATTATATTTTCTCCTTCATGCTTCACAGTAAAAATTTGCTTTGATCGCTTTACAAAACGGTATTCGATTTTTATATTTTTCTTAGGTACTCGCTGCTTTTCTAACTGCGACTCTTTCATAAAGACCTTAATCAAATAGACGGTTTCTTATAGTTCTACTGATGACGTTAACATCAAATTGCTCCGAGATTTCACCTGTGGAAAATTTCTGAGGGCAAGTTTTGAGATCCTCAAAATAGTTTTGTCAATTTGAGAAGTAGCTTTCCATATATCACCGTGACTTATCATTTTTTTTTCCTTATTTTAAATAAATTCACAACTTTCACATGAAAAACAACGGTGTCTTGGCATGAAACTAAATAATTTAATTCGTTAAAACACGATATTTGCTCTAAGGCAGAATTCTTTAGAGCCTAGCATATAAAGAGTTTCCATTCTTATTTCCAACTACACATTCTTTATTTATTTAACAAAAAAAAAACGTAAATAATATTTTTCCTTGAATTGTTCAACGCAATGTATATCAGTGGCATTCCTGCATTTCAGCACTGCTTAAAAGGTTCCTCACAATTTTTTTGTTTATTTATACGAATATTAGTAAATGTTTCCATACGCTTTTTCGCTACTGTAAATGCTAAGTGGAAGTTAGATTATTAATTTTCTTACGGTTAAATTCGTGGTTAAATAAGCATTTTTTCTGCTAATTAACGTGGTAGGAACAGACAAAGAATCGAATATCGTATTGTTCAGTTATTGAGAAAAATGCCTTCGTTGCCACTAAGAATCACGTACTGACAACCGCTAGTCAATATTTTTTTTAAAAAATTAATAAAATCAAGGCTTGTATGCACTATTTATATTTTAACAGGGAAACAATACAAAATATCTTTAAATACCAAATGGTAAAAGAACTTTTTGAGAAATTTAAATTCAGGCCTCTGGCCATGCACCAATTATTACAATTCTTGCATTTGAATTGAAATAATATTTTTGAAAGGGCGTTTTTTGTACAACTAGGTAACAACTAGTAAAAAACATTAATAAAAGTCCAATCTTGCATTGAGAATTTTGGCCTTTCTTGGTATTTACTTTTGTTTGAAAGTTAAATTACCTGGAAAAATAGAAATTCAACTGTCTGGAATTATTGGTTTCTTACAGGCAGTTGATTCCAAGGCAGTAAATAGTCCCTAAAAGTGCTTAAAATTAATGACTTTCTGATTCTCTTGACCAAATCTAGTTGTTAAATTTCTTCATTATTTATTACTAGAGATTTTATCCCTTCTCTTAGATTTTCTTGTATTCCTAATACAAACTATCCTGCAAGAAATGGAAAAAAACACACAAAAACACTGGAACTGTCTGGAATTATGATTTTCTTATAGGCAGTCGAGATCATATTTTATTTTAAAAGTTGTATCTGGATTTGTGATTTTCATTTTATCGGAGGACAAAGGCCAGTTTTATTTTAAGAATTGAGGCGTTCTGTGACATTTACTTTTATTTCAGAGTTCACATAATTATGTGAAAGAAATAGAATATCAACTGTCTATTTAGTAACATTATTTAGTTCCTACATTTGGTTCACTCTTTACAATTTAAATGCAACAATTGTGATCATTTGAGAAATTGCGTAGTGGTGCGAGGCCTATGGCCACGCACAAGGTGTTTTCAGTATAAATTCTTTAATAGTACAATATTCTTTTATTATTTGTACTACTTGTCACCTTGTTTTATATTAAAGCTCCCTTATACGTGGCCAGAGGCCTGCTTATTTTATCAAAAATAATTTTCGTCTTCAAAATCACAAAAACAATATTTTTATGGGGATTCACAAACAAAAATCTGTTGTCTTTAGTATAATATTTAGATAGCTCCAAATACTACCACCTAGAGCGAAATAGATAGACATATTGTAGTGCAATCCACCATACGTTGAACTTCAAATTGAAAAAAGCCTGTTTTTCTCAATATTTCAAAGATTTAGCACATTTTTTCCTTATATCAATTATCATCGGTTGTTAAAAAAAAATAAAAGTTCTAAGTACAGTTTAAAGGACATTTTAGTTTGACAACGGTTTTAATCCATATTGGGTTTGCAAGTTTGAATGATGGTGTTACGTCAGCCAGTCCTTTTTTTTATGCAAATTAAACCGCTTTAATCAAAAATCACTAAACATCACAACCAACCAATAAGTTTAACTTGCACGAAAAAAGACGCTGATAAAGTAATGCTCAAGTTACAAAAAAAAGGCTGTGACTGCATTATTATATTAGAATTTGTTCATTATAATTTTATACTATTTGTTAAACTTTGACTTTAAAATTCTAAACAAATTGTATCCCCCACTCCCAATATTATAGTCTATAGGGCGTCCATTGTAAGTTAAAAAAACGGACAAATTTCCCGTGGTACCAAGCGCTTTCTTTTCTGTGTAAAGCTTTTTGTGATTGTCTGCTGTACATACAACAACATCAAAAAAATATTATATTTGTATCGCCATATTATTAAGGATGTATCTATAAGCATTCTCAAACAACAACAAAAAAAAAACCTATTTAACTGCCAAAGAATATACGGTCACATCACTACCATCACCTGGTTTTTGCACAAATTATTGTAAATACACTACTTCGGGTGTCAATCTGCTTATATTTTAGTAGGCACAACGTTTGCTTTTTTTTTTAACTGAAATATACAGGGTGTCCCAGTTTGGAGGGCCAAAAAGGACAGCGCCATAAAAGGCATGAATGTTCTTAAAAACACCTTGTATACAAAAAAAAAAGAATTATATAAAATAGAAAAGTTCAGTAGACTTCCCTTACTAAACTTTTCTATCGACTCTATTTCAGAATGGACTTTTTTGTTAATATTGTGAAAGATAAAACATTAAAGTAAATCCATCGAGAGTGTATGAGAACATTCCTCTCTTATGTATATCAAGCCATTTAAAGGATGTTACAAATTAGTGGATTAATACGTTAGTTCATATACAGGGTGTCAAGGTTTTAAATCTAATTTATCCCGAATACATACATACACTTTTTTGATTTTTCTATAATTTTTTCCAACCGGTTTTTACAATTAGGATTTACTTCTTGCAATAAGCATGAAATACAGTAAATCTAAAGACCCATGATAGTCCAATTTTTTTGAACTTAAAATACTGAAATTATTCACTTTTGCTAGGAATATTTTAATTTCCACGATATATATTTGAATAAATTTTTTATTCCAGGCAGTTGAAATAATCGTTTTCTTATTTACACAGAAAATTTTTGCTTCTGCAAGAATTTACGTTTTTTCTTTTAATCTTTGAATACAAAAGAATAATGTTCTATCAGGAAGGTTCTTGATATTCTAGATTTTTGAAATAAATATTCCAAGCAGTTAAAATCCCCATTGTTTCAACTTTTCTACTAGAAATTATTTAGTTACCACGAAAGTGTACTTTTATCTTAAAAAAAGGCTTTATTTTCATGAAATTAAAGACGAATATCGTTCTGATGGAAGATTTTTGGTATTCCAGATTTTTTAAATATATTTTTTATCCTAAGAAGTTGGAAAAACCGTTTTCTCATTTTTCCAGGAGATTTTGCTTCTGCAGTAAATGTCATTTTTTATTCAAAAAAGTACGTTTAAAATAATTCTGCCAGGAAGATTCTTGATGTTTTCTTCTTTGGTAACATTGGAATCAACTTAAGATCTTGTTATACAGATTCCTAGAATAAATATTATTTTCAGGCAGTTCTCAAATTTTACTTTATTCAGGCTATGAGGAATATAATATTTTTGCTTCAAAATCCTACAAAAAACGAGTGATGTTTTTCCAAAAAGTTTTGTCAGAAATTCTTTAGATCGTAAGTGTCTTCAAAATTCTGGAAAAAACAGGAAATTGCTTCTGCTGTGTGAATTTACTATTTTCCAGGTTGTCAAATAATGTCTTCCAGACAGTTCTAGTTAAAATCCAAATTCACCATTTCTAGGCAGTTGTGTCCAGGAAATAAGATATTTTTTAATTTCTCTTTCTTTCATTTCTAATTCATCATGTTTCCAACCAGTTAAAAGCAAAATTATGTAATGTAGTTATTAGCAACACAAGCAAACTCATTTTTGAAAAAATTTAATCAATGGTTCATAAGTAGATTGGAATTTAAAGGAATGTCTAATTGTTTATTAGTTAGAACGTCGGTTGTTTTATTTGTATAATATCCTCTTCAGGCGACAATAGTGTGTGCAATTTTTATTTGGTTCACTTGGAGTTACTAGGGCACCATTTTAAGCTAATAATTATCCCAATCGTACTTGCCCCGCCAAAGGGGGCGCTAAAATAATTTGTACACAAATGTGTCCATATATCCTTTAAGCTCGCGAATACCAATGTACACATTTGTGTGCAAAATATTTTTCAACAGTAGCTAGTTAAAATTTAGTATCTAACTAAAATAAAAAATAAAAAGCATGTTTTAA
The DNA here is from genome assembly GCF_022605725.1 of Anthonomus grandis grandis. Taxonomy (NCBI): domain Eukaryota; kingdom Metazoa; phylum Arthropoda; class Insecta; order Coleoptera; family Curculionidae; genus Anthonomus; species Anthonomus grandis. The sequence goes on from NC_065554.1 coordinate 29,799,226, forward strand.
TTTTAAAAGTGCATTTATTTAATATGAAAAAAAAAACATGACATATATCGCTAAAGAACATAAAAGAGGAATCTTGTTATTATGAAACTCAATAAAACAATCACGGTCTTTAACAACGCATAAAAAAATATTACACGAAATGCACTTGACTGGCGTACGTCTCGTACAGTCGGGATTTCTGCAGCTCTGAGCCTCTTTAATATCCATGGCTTTTGGTTTTGCCACTTCAGGAGGCGGTAGAGGCACCCTTCCAGGCCGACCCGGTAATTTTTTTCGCGATATAGGTTCAAAAGACTCATCATCAGATTCAGATTCGGCAGTTGATATTCCTTTAATTAGTGCTTCTGCTATGCGCATTTTAAATCCGATTAAATCTAGAATGTCAGTCTTTTTGACTCTTAATATTTCACAGTCACTCCTATACTGATTCCATGAGTTGACTACTGTACAATCCATGAAGTGTTCAAACACTCTTATTGGCCATTTTTTAGTTTTATGATAACATCTATAAGCTGCAATTAGTCGATTCAGTAAATCAACCCCTCCCATAAATTAATTGTAGCGCCTTACTACATCTGGTTGGGGACATTTAAATACTGTTCATCAGGCCTCGAATATCTTCGACATTGATGTATTGGATTAATGCTGTGTGCTGAAGAGGCCATTGTTATTGCCTTATTGTCCATCCACCTAACTAGAGCTACCTTTTTATCATCTCTTATTTTTGATTTTATGGTCCCTCTGCCTAACTTTTTTAGTTCATAGTCAGTGGGAAAACCAACTTTTGGAAATCTGTTGGACATTGTAGTTCCTGAAATTCCCTTTTCCCTTAGTTTATCTAATAAAGTAACGCTTGTGAAATAGCGGTCGAAATAAATGTTTGTTCCAGGTGAACAAGTTTCACTTAAACGCAATACGGCTCTACCCCCTGCACCTAAATTTTCCTTCTCGACGTCTTGTGAAAATTAGTTGTTTTTCCTGGGTAAATTTCAAAATCTAAAATAGTTCCGTTTTTTGAAGCTAAAACATAGTTTTTTAGACCAGTGGGGTTGGGTTTTCGAGGAACGTACTGTCGAATAGCTACTTTACCCGAAAATGGTATCATTTGTTCATCAATGCTCACATTCTCCTCTCTCGGTAGCCGCAAAACCGCATTATGAAATGAAGTTATTATTGCACGCACTTTCCATAGTTTATCACGTTTTTGTTCTTCATCTGAAACTTCCATGTTATTAACAGCATGAAGATAATTTCTTATTTTAAAAAATCTATTCCTGCCCATTGTATCAGCGATCGGTGGAATTTTAAATGATTTTGACCAGTACATGCGTATTCGAGGGTAACCCAAAACTCCCATTAATAATGTAATTCCGACGTAGGCACGTATTTCGGTCTCGCTTGCGTTAAGCAAAGTATTACAAGTTTGTTGAAAATGAATATTTGTATTTTCTGTTAGATTTTTAAAAAAAGCTTCATAGAAGTACTGATGGAAATAATCAATTGGATAATAGTTTTTCCTTTCCTGAACATCAGGTAAGGGAGAAATGAATTGCGCAAAATCAGTCTCTAAATCGCAGCGCTCTTCTACGTCATGCCATTTTTGGTCCGGTACTTTTTAAGTTTTTTGCCTCTTACGCGATTGATTTAAGTTACCAACAGATCTCTTTTTTGTACTTATTATTGGAAAAACTCTACTAAGGGAAATTCAATCTTCTTCTTCTTCTGAACTTGTTGCATTGTTATGGGCATCCAAATTTAATCACTGGTGATTCCCTGATAGATGATTCCCCATTTCTTGAAGTCACTGCTGGAGTCACTATCGTAATGGGCATTAGTAGCTTCAAAGTCGCTTTCTTCGTCAGTGGCAAAAAAAATCGCTCTGATCCAAAATCTCCGCTAATTGTTCGTCGCTGTAGTAAACGTTCCGACCTAAAAAAAAACTTCTTTTAGACCCAATGGCCACATTTGTGATAGGGACTTTTGGACAACGTACACAAATGTGTACAAACAAATTTGTCGTGGCGTGATTTACAAACAAAAATTAACTTTTAATTTTTAAGGAATTTGTCGTATATTTTAGTCTTCCTAGATACTAATTTACTAGATTTCCACCCTACATAATTTGTTTTTAAGCAAAATTTGGTACTTACGGCGAACCGGTTTGGCCTTTTCAGAATCAGCTGTGCTGGTAGACGCCATGACACTTTCACTTTCGTACAGGTTGCCTGCCAGGGAACAAGTGGCACTTGCGGGGCGTAAACAGACTGTTACTAATAGGATTTATCGATTGAAATTTCATTAGCGTAAACGGTAAAGTCAAAAAATGGAATTAAATATTTTGTACACAAATGTGTACCGGAGGTCTGAAGAGGATATGCCAAAAAAAAACCATCGATATACTGAAGTAGACTGAAAACTTACTTTGGTGATTACCTTATATAGTTAAATAAACAAATTATTTTTTGGGCTATATGTTACCTAATTGTTAGTAAACTCAAATATTGCCACAATATACAGAAACTGAAAATTGTAACAACTGAGATCTATAAATTAAGGATCAGAAAAACGAGTTGGCTTTTGGATAATAAATATTAGACTATAGAAAATATCTTATGCTTTACATAATTTTTAAATAGACATGCTTGGATGAAAACTTTGACGCCCTTATATGTTGGACTAGTTTGTAAACTCTTATATACCATTCTTTATGTACAATTTTAGACAATAAACTGTCAACCACCCTGAAGATTGAATTAAGCTCTCTGCCTGACAAAAGTGTAATTTTGAGTATTTTAGAACCAACTCTACTAAAGTAGTTTCTATATTCCTCTAGAAGTAATAATCAAAAGACGGATGCCAAGCGTACGTCCGGTAACAGATTTATGAACTAGCATCTAAGACTTTTCTTATGTTTTTAAATACATGCTCTGTCGTTTTGCTTTCGTGTGTATTTATGTGATAGATATTAGTTTGTTTGTTTTTTTTTTGTACCATAGTTGTAAATTATTCTACGATGTACCGCTTATAAAAGAACTGTTTCGAGTAAAAAAATATATAATTAAAGAACATTTTCTTGTTTCAACACATGCGTTTTATTCGTTGTTAAATTAACAAAAATCGATCTGGTAAAGTCTCTTACCAGATACGAAGACCATTTTCGGTACGTTCGTTATGTCGTTTTTAACGCTGTACTTTTCCAACTTTGCTTCTTTTTTCGCTTTCGTCGGACCGATATCCAAACTGTAAATGGCTCCCGGTAATTGGTTTATAAATGCCGAAGTCTATAAAAATTTCCAAAGAAAAATCAATTAGGTAAGTATACAGGGTGTGCGGGAGGTAGGTACAATCCTTTAATGCGGTAGTATTTTATACGAAGTATTTGGACCCTATAGGTCGAAACCCGTGTTTTTTGTGCAAATTACACATAACAACAGTGTTACAACCGATATCTAAGTTTCAAATTTTTTTTTGCCTAAAGTTCCAAGCGTCTGTTAACTGCCACAAAAAATAATTGTAGAGTTCAAATAAAATACTTTGATGCTTGAATTAAGTTAATAGAATGTCATTTATCATTGAAACTTTTTAAAAAAATAGTGCAATAAACTAAAGTTTACCTAAGCTGGTAGTATTTTGTGCCTGAACCGCACTCTGGGAGACCCACTTAATAAACAAAAAGCGTGTTTTTAGTCTCTAGTTGGTTAGAATCTGCTCTCGTGACTAATTGTGTATGGTTATCACGAACTTTGTACTGAATTCTTCTATGGAGAAGTAAATGATTTCAGGTTGAGTGAGGGAGAACATGGATTGAGAATAGAGCAAGGCAGTCAGAACATCTTGTTATTTCATTTAGGCTTTTAAAAGCAAAACAAACCCCCTTCTACTTGACAAGGGATTTAGTAATGGATATGACATTGTCTGATCAGTCGAAAGAAATGTATGTGGTCTTGAACGGATAAGTCTCATGATCTTGATGAACTTGTGCTAAATATTTTCAATTCTATTAATATTTATTTGATAGTTAAAACTAACTAAACTAAACATTAGATCTGATCAGAGATGTATAAACAGATTTAAATGCAGGAATACTACTGAAATCCCGACACGATGTCCTTACAAAGCCCAACAGTCTTTTCCTTAAATGTTATATAATATATATGTGCCTGCAGTACTGGAAAGAGTGTGTGAAAATTGGACCTCTAGATTACGCCACGTACGCGCCAGCCGTGAGGGTCATTTGCCAAATCATTTTTATCAAATCATTTTTAAATATTAATGCAAAAAAAAATTCTTTAATATAAAAGCAAATTCGTTCATATTAATAAAATATTTTGTGTTTGATTTCAGTTTAAAGTTCTCCGCCTCTAAAAAAACACCCTTTACTATAATAGAAAACTAAAGATGCAACCTTGCCCACTGCAAATCCCTTTTTTGGATATTTATCATTAGCTTCTAACGGAAAAAATCGCTCCTCTGGTTTAGAATTAAAATTACGTCAGATTTCGATTTTTGTTATTCATTTCTGATACTAAAGCCGAATTCCAAGAAAGTTTGACAACACTGTTTTTTAACGCGCTTTTATTAGCTCGGGTTGTATCGTAACGGAATCTTTGAGCTTAATTTTCATTGGTTTCTAAAAATCTGATCAACTAGAAACTTTGCACACGTATCAAGGATCGATGACAATGCAATAATTTGATAACAGTTTCCCATTATCCTTATTAGGACTGCCAGGATTAAAATAAATTCTTTTTGGAAAAAAAAAGGATAAATTTGAAGAATTCAGAAATAATAACAAAAATAAATTCAAATCAGAGTAAAAATGTGGTGTGCTCCATATATTAAATATAATAATTATTCTGTTACTAACTTATTTGAGGTAATTAATTATGATTGATTGTCCGACCTTTGACTACTGTAATAAAAACTCTTTGTAATTAAAAATTATTTTCTACTTTTTAGTTCGATTAGCAATAAAAGCATGTTCCCTTAGTTTTTTAAACTATTATTAATTTTTTTAAATACAGTAGAGCCTTGATAATCCGGACATGCGTTACTCCGGATGCTTCAGTAGTCCGAACACGAATTTTGCCGCTATTATGTACGTTATAGTCCGGATTCGCTTGTACGCGATAATCCGGATCACGCTGTTTTCAGCCGTTTTGCAGGCTTTGACAAGTTTAAATTGATTGGTAGTTTGCGAAAGTTTAGTTTGTAACGTTACATAGGAATTACAGTCGTCACTAATTGCTTCCTGGCCTTCGTACACCAATTCTGGGGAATATGGCTCCAAGACGATAAAACATTAAGCATAAAACATTATCTTTAAAACAAAAGCTTGATATACTGAACAGATTAGAACGTGGCATGAGTGGAAAAGCCTTAGCTAGTGAATACGATGTAGGGACATCCACAATTTCGGATATTAAAAAGAACAAATTGAGCATTAAAAGGTATGTGCCAAGGTTTATAAAGACGTTTTAGTTTTACTAATGTTTTGTATTTTATTTTTAGTTTTGTTAGCGGTTGTGATGACGAAACTGCTGTTGAGCCTTTTAAAAATATGTTGGCACAGAAAATGAAAGACCTGAATTTAATTCCTACGCAGGTTTACAATGCTGATGAATCAGCGTTGTACTGGAAAATGTTACCGGAAAAAACAATTGTTCGTTCTCAAGAAAAGACAGCACCGGGACGAAAAATAAGTAAGGAGCGGGTTACTTTCCTGGCATGTGTAAATTGAGATGGTTCTCACAAATTGAGAATTCTCGTCATTGGAAAAGCAAAAAATCACAGAGCATTTAAAAATGTACCCACACCCGTAGAGTACAAAAATTCCTGCAATGCTTGGATGACATCTGCAATATTTAAAGAGTGGTTTCATAATTCGTTTATTAGGCAAGTAAAAGAGTATTTAAGAAGCCAAAATCTAACTGAACGTGCTCTTTTAATGATTGACAATGCCTCAAGCCATTGATCGCCAGAACAACTGAAAAGTGAGGATGGCCATTTCCAAACAATCTTTCTTCCGCCAAATTGCACAGCATTGCTGCAACCCATGGATCAAAATGCCATAAGGTTGACTAAATTGTTTCACCGTAAGAGCCTTTTGGCGCACATTTTATCACAAAATGAAGAAAATGTTATCCAGGTTATCCTTAAATCTCAAAACTGCAACATACTTACTGAGCAATGCATGGTCAAAACTTACTGTAGAGGTTTTACAAAAATGTTGGGAAAAAGTAATTCCAAAAGAAACGGTTTTTGGTAATGATTTAGAGTACGAAGCCGATGATCTAATTTCGCTAAAGCAATTACAGGAAAAGCTACGAGCTTTAACGGATGTTTCGGCTACGCTCCAAACACTAAGTGAAAACGAGATAAATTCTAATGAAGTGAATAACTGGATTGAAAATGATGACAACTTGGTATTAGATGAGATAGAAAGCAACGAAATGCATTATAGCAGTAGCGAAGAATGTGAAGATGATGACGAAAATCAAGGGAGAGAGAAAGGAGTCAAAAATGATGAAGCAGTGAAGGGCTTCAATTTATACTTAAAGTGGGCTGAAGAAAATCGAGTGCCATTGCATGATATTCTTGTTCTTCAAAGAAATGGCTTTTATGAAAAAGCAAGAAAAAATTACAGATTTTTTTAATTAGCTTTATTATGTACCTACTACATAGCAAACATGTAATTTAGTTTATCCTTTTAATTTGTATGTTTTTCTCGTTTATCACATATTTGTAGGCAAATTTTTAGTTATATACATATAATATTCCCTAATAAAAAACATATATGTATGTAAAAAGACATCATGTTTCAGTAATCCGAATTTTTCGTTAATCCCGATAACCGTCGTTTTTTTTTTAGTCCTGACTATCGAGGCTTTGCTGTATTATTAAAGTAGCTACTGAAGCATGGTTGAATTTGCCTCAGTTTAGGTTAGAAACCCTGTTTTCTAGGGATTTTTCTTTATAAATTATGACATTTTTCAAATAAATGTATGGGAATTCCTACCCTGTATAGATCTAATCGAAAAAAAAAAATCTATACATTCTATAACGACTAAGATGTATTTAGTCTGTCAATGATATAATATTACCGCGAATAAACCGAAGAAAGCCAACGGCGCCGTGGCTTAGTTGGTTAAAGCGCCTGTCTAGTAAACAGGAGATCACGAGTTCGAATCTCGTCGGGGCCTATATAATCTTTTTTTCGTTTTTCTATTAAAATAAAAAAAATTAAGTAGTTAATTAATTATTATTAATTAACCCTTTGTTTTATAATATTTTGTTTAATTAGGGATTTTTTTTTAATATTATGAAAAAAATCAATTGAGGTCTTATAATGTATGTACAGGTGAGCGTAAGTTCCAGAGTAAATTGGGTATAAAGTTAGAATATAACGTGGTAATTAAAAAAAATCCAAATATTTTAAAGTTTGACGTTATTTATAGCAAAATAACTGAAACTCTCAAGGCTGATTTAAAATTGATGATAAGACGTTTCGTCTTTTAGCCCCCATATTTTTCCATATGTTTTGAGTGTTTTTGACACTTTTGAATTTTTGTACTTACTGCAGTCGTTTGCAAGTCCACCACACGTATAAGGTTCGGATCGGATCCTGCACACACCACAAAATCTTTGGTGGCATATTTACCGCAATACAGCTGCAAAACAACGCACTTACTTTCAACCTTTATAAATACTAAAAAAAAACAATATTGCTACCTTAGTGTTATAAATGTCCGGTTCTAAACAGTACATCCTTTTGGTCGTATTATAATCAAACACTTGCAAAGGATCCTCTTTTTGCCAGGAGCAAGTCAACACCTGAAAAGATTAATTATAAAATAACAAAAATTAATATAGCAAGTAGTATCTGTTACAAATTGAGCGGCTGAAATATAAATACTAGAAGAAAATTGAAACACATCTGGGAGATAAATTAATTTCCCAGAAAAATCCCGAGGTGCTAAGAAAGTCCCGATTAGCTAGCGTTAAATTTGATCCATCCAAAATACATAAAATATGTACATAGAACATGGAAAAACGCTTGTTTTGAAAGAGATGAACTATAGATCAGTACACTTGGAATAAGTGAGATGCGTTAGCCTAACTCCGAAAAAGTAGTAATGAATTCCCATAACACAGTTTACGGGAGAAAACAGTAAACAGAAATGGTAAATTAATATTTGCACAATTGTGACTACTAGAACCTAAGAAATTCATTTGTCAATGAAAGACGAATTATTTTGTTTCTTACAGGCACTCCTGGAATAAAAATTACAATATCTTGACTTTCAATGAATCGATTTTAGCTTTTTATTTTTAAAAGAGTCGTCAGACTAGTCAATAAATCAATTTCTAAATTTTGACTACTAAAAGTCAAAATTGACGTAAATAAAGAAAACACGGTGTCACAATATATAATCACAGGCTACACGTATTTCGCTCTAGCTAGAGCATCATCAGGCCTAATATTAGTCAAAACAAAACTAAAAATTTTAATAAAAAACAGTATGAAACCTTTAAAATCCATACTTCACGCTACATAAATAAACAATAATTTTTAGGTTATAATGATAAAAACAAAACATAAAAAGTAGACGCAACAACATACTCATCGAGAATCGAACCCAGTACCGGAAAGGAATCATAATTCATAAGAAAATTGACTTTCGAATTTAAAAAAAATAAATCCCATGAAAAAGTGAAGTGGTAATAGAATCTCTTAAACTGGATCATGAAAAGCTATTGAAGTCTTAAAGTTCTTGTGTTTAATAAGTGTCTTACAATATCACAACAATGAGACGGTACAATCCATTGAACCAATAAAAAAACTTTATTTAAGTCCTGATATTCGTGGACTACGAAAGAGCCTTTGACACTATAAACCAGTATCAGATGTTAAAGTTACTTTCAGACTATAGGATAGACCCTTAGTTATACTTTCTCAGAAGAAGGTCTTTTCTCCACAAAATAAAATGACAATCTTGTTTAACTCATCATCGGACTCAACGCTTAGTTTCGCTGATTACAAAAAATCAAAAACATAAGTATATTTATTTTTATTCGTATTGAGTCCGATAAAAAAAAGGTTTTTTTTTCACAATAACAAACATGTTTTTGATTAACATAAGTAACTAATCATAAGACTAAGGCTAAGGAAATCTACCGAACAATTTTTCCGAAACTGTATTGTACATTAGCTGTAAGACCAGAAGAACAAGAACAATAAATTAATTAATCTTACCTCAGTCCCTTTCTGACTAATATCGAGGCCCTCTCCGCACATGTGAACCCCCGAAATGTGCCTGGCCGCATGCGGTTGTCTCAGATCCCAAAACTGAACGACATCGTCCCAACCACCCGTTAAAAGTTCGTAATTGTTTTTCGGGTGGAAACACGCGGCGAATACCCTGGACATGTGACCGTCGTGCGTATCAGGATTATCACTAAAAGATACCATTTCAATTATAAATAACTATAGATGATTTTAACTAAGCTGTTTAGTTGTTTAGTACAAAAATGTCCTGACATTAATTATTGATGTCTTACTTACTTTACCGAAATAAACTTTTGGAATTAGAAATCAGTTGAGTAATGATTTTTTTTTAAATAAATGCACCCAATTTGAAATAAATACACTACTCCATAGAACAATTGGGGACAAGAATAACACAATCTCAAGTAAAGATGCAATCATTGTTTGTGAAATAAACAATTAAATGATTAAAGAAAACCATTAAGGTCTCAACAATCATGTCTTATAGTTACTGTGGTACAAAACAAAACACGCCATCTAATTTAAATAAAAGCCTGTTACCAAATAAATCTAAGGATGCAAAAACTCCAAAAAAAAAGACTCTAGATCAACCTGCAGACCTAAAAGTTAAAATAAAAAATTTGCGTGCTATATCGAAAGGAGGCATAATTATAAAATGCCGCTGACAGGACATCGCGAAAGCTTGCAAACCGACGCCAATAACAATAATTAACATTGAATACAAGATACAGTCCTCAATTAAAAAGAAAGAAAGAAAGAAAGAAAATGTGCTATATTACGTAAGACAACAAAATCTTGTGTACAAGCATCCTAAAAACTAAAAAATTCCAAATTCACTTTAAATTTCAAACAAACATAACTTCTAAAACACTTTACCATAAAGTTTACACACATTACCAAAATTAATCATAACAAAACAGATTGAGAAAAAAAGCATCTTTTTGATAAATTTCATTAAAAAATAAGTAAAGCTGTCAATAAAACAGAATTTAGAAGAAGTAAATTACATTATTTAACAGGAAACAAAACTAAAACACTAAAATGATGTCAGAGCACAGGTTAAAAGGTATCATTAAAAAAATCGTCAAGGCTATAATATGCCCTGGATAATAAAAGTGATTTTAATTCCTTTTTGAATCTCTTAACTTCTAAAATTTGTCTGATACATAGAGGAACATGGTTGTAAATTTTTTTGCTGAGGTATATAAGTGAGTTCTTCGTGAGGGAGGATGTAGGGATTGGTAAGGGAAAATCGTTAACCTGGCGAGTCATATGACCAGTGTTAGAGGGAGGTTTAGGACATTTATGAATAAGAGTAGCTGTTTCTAAGATAAAAAGAGAAAAAAGAGTTAGGATTTTTTGAGATATAAAGAGAGGTTTACAAGAATCTCTTAACCCAGCGGAACATAGGTATCTAACTGCCTTTTTTTGAATCACAAAAATTATGTTTAATAATCTCTTGCTGCTTAAACCCCAAAAAGGCAAGCCATAACAAAGGTGGGACTCAATAAGAGAAAAGTACACTGAACGTGCAACTACCCCTCCCAGCTCATGCCCCGCCATTCTTACTGCAAAGCATCCAGAGGATAATTTTGATGCAAGATTTAGGATATGATCTTCGAAGCGAAGGCGACCATCAATGGTAATACCAAGGAACTTACAGCTTTCTTTGTTTTGCAAGGGGGAGTTTTCACTAAACATAAGGCCCTGAACGTCACACTTAAATCCCATAATAAAGGTTTTGCCCACATTAAATACAAGCCTGTTTGCAGCACACCACTCCGATAAAATCTTAAGATCCTTAAAAACCTGGGCTCTAACATTATCAGAATCTCTATGATTCCATAAAATGGTGGTATCATCAGCAAACTGAACCACTTTGCCCTGCAGTTTTAATGAACCCAAATCATTTACATAGAGCAAAAATAATAGTGGTCCTAACACTGAACCCTGAGGTACTCCAGTTTTAAGGGATCTGGAATCGGATAAACATCCAGATACTGTAACTCTTTGGGTACGATTAGACAGATAGGATTCCAGCCATTGCAATGCCACACCTCTAAAGCCATAATTATTGAGCTTAGACAGCAGTATTCCATGATCTACACAATCAAATGCCTTGGATAAATCGCAAAACACTGCCGCCGCGGACTCTCCAGAATTTAAGGACACATAGACACTCTCCAAAAAGCCGAAAACAGCGTCATGAGTCCCTTTTCCCGTTTGAAATCCAAACTGATTTGCAGATAAAATGCAATTATGTTGCAAAAAAGATAAAATTCTGATTTTTGCAAGTTTTTCAACTATCTTGGAGAGGGTAGATAATATAGAAATTGGACGAAAATTACAAGGCTCACTCACATCTCCACCCTTATAAAGAGGGATAACCACTGCCTCCTTCAAACATGCTGGAAAGATGCCATTATGAAAGGAATTGTTTATGGCAGAAGCTAAGGCATTCAATGCTGAGTCAGGCAAAAGGAGTAGTAATTTTGATGATATTCCATCAGCTCCAGCTGATTTATGGTTTTTTAAGCTTTTAATTGCATCTCTAACATCAGTAAGGCTAACAGGATAAAAGAAAAAAGAATTTTGAACTGACACTTGTTGAATATAATGCAAAGGATCAATATTAGTATTCACATCCTTGAGCAATAAATGAGGAATATTACAGTAATAATCATTTAAACTATTTGGTCTTACTTCTGGTTCTGAAACTTTCTTGTGAGAATGCCTGAAGTCATTTATAATTGACCAACATTCTCTCTGCCTATTTGAGGACATATTCAAGCGGTCACTATAATAGTTAATCTTAGCTGCTTTTATCGTCTTTCTATATAGACTACGATATTTCTGATGATAAAGAATAATGTTTGCATTAGTTGTAAACTTGCACAGCTTAGCCAAAAAACGGAGGTTTTTAGCTGAAGTTCTGAGGCCTGCTGTGACCCATGGTTTTCTATTTTTCATTTTAAGCCTCTTTTTAGGAAAACACTGATTGATCTTGTCACATAGCACATGAAATAACAAAGTAAACGGGTCAGGAGCCATTTCAACTGCATTCCAATTAACCAAAGCTGCAGTAGAAGAAAAAGCATTAAAATTTGCTCTGCTGAAAATTCTTCCTATATAATGAGATGAAGGAAATACAGTGTTGCATGGAATCCTAGCGAGAATGGCTTCATGGTCAGAAATACCAGATGAGAGTACTCTACATGACACATCATTTAAATTTGTACACAAATAATCAATAGTAGTTGCAGATGAGGATGTTATACGTGTGGGTGAAAGAACATGCATCTTCAAGTCATAAGATTCCAATATACTTAAAAGGGATGTACGATATGATGGCAAGCTTACATCAGTGAAGTTAATATTAAAGTCACCAGCCAATATAACCATGGAGTGTAGAGACAATTGGGATAATAGAGAATCAAGTTTGTCCAGGAACATAGCAATATCTCCTGTGGGTGGTCTATAAACACAAAGAACATATAAATTAAATCGCTTACAAAAACAAAGGGAGAATTCAAAAACCTTCTCCAACAGAAAGCTGTCATACTTATTAATTTTACAGAAAAAAGCTTCAATTGTTTGTTTAACTAAAATAGCTGTTCCTCCATGTATGGAGTGTTGCCGACAAAAAATTGATATGGGAATATAATCAGATATTAAGAAACATTCGTTAGGCTTTAACCAGTGCTCAGTTAGTAATACAATATCAGGAAAATCACATGAATCAAGTAAAAGATGAAGCTCGTCCATTTTATTTCTTAGAGACTGTATATTTAAAATAAAACTACTGAAACTTTTCGCATGCTTATTTTCAATGTTATTTATAGAATGTGAGTGAGCTTCATCTTCTGTGTATTTATCTATAAAAAAGAATCCCTATCACAGCCAGTATCTAGAGGTCCAGATTGATTACTTGGTTTTATTGTGGACACATTTTTTGATAAAATGCTACTTTTGAAATGTTTTAAAATATGGGTATACAGTAATGATGCTAAATCTGATCCAAAGTTGCTGGCATGATTAGACTCTAAAATTCTATTTAGATTAATATTATTTGCGTGAAATATTCTATAGAGAGCCTTATTGCTATTATAAATTACATTATGGTTTGGATACATGTAAGGGCTTGTCATCACTAAACTATTGCTGTGTAAATGTATAAATTTTCTTAAAATATCGAATGATGAGCAAATACCATTTAACATTAAAATCAACATATCATTTTCTGTAAATTCCTTAACTATAGATGATGCAGTATAAATCAGTTCATTGTTTGTACTTCCTGGCTTCAGGAAACACTGGACTTTGTAGTTAGCTTCAAACTTCAGACGCAATTTCTTCAGGAACACTCTACTACAGTTTCCACCCACAAAAAGAAGCCTAGGTCGATTATCAACGGGTGAATTTGGCCTACATGGCAACTGTGTTGGATAATTTATATTAACGAATTTAGATATGTTTTGCTGTTCCTTTAATGCACAAATATCAGAATAGCAAGTATCTTTTTCAACTTCCAACACCTTTATTGACTGGATCATATTCTTATTCATCTTGATTAAATCATTAACCTCCATTTGTAACATATTTATTTGCGTCTTATAGGTTGCAGATTCATTTTCTAATGTTTTTATTGTTACAATTAAATTTTTATTTAAGGTATTTAACTCATTGATTTTTATATTGAAATTTATTTTTTCCTCATCACATACTTTTAATAGTGACAGTAACTCACATTTTTTAGTTTTTAAATTTGTTAATTCAATTTTAAGTTCATCATTAAGTTTGTGTAGATTATCTAGGGAAAAAGAAAACTTCTTTTCGGCCTCTGACACTTCTTCTTCAAACACCAAACTGTTTCGTCTCATTCTTTCTATATGCCTATCCTTTTCTTTTAGTTCAAAAATAGTACGATCTGACTGAAACTTAAATATAGAGGATACTGAAAATTGTCTGCGTGACCAGAATGATCACAGAAGATAATGTATAGACCGATAAAAAGTATGAAACTCGTAGAAACTATGGCAATTGCAGTGCTGCCTTATGTCGCCGATTAATGGAGAATAAAAAGGGTATCTATCTATAAAGATATACGATTCCGACTCTGCTTTAACTGTGAAGACTACTTTCACAAAAGCCAAAATTATACCAGTCAAAAAAGGGCAAACATTATATAAATTGTGAATAAGCTAATACGAAATACGGATTTAATTATGATATTAAACATGAAACAATCAACATGAATTGTCCAGTCTATAAATATAATATTAACATACAAGTAAAACTGATTGTCCTGGGTTTAATGGCTAATATTCAGGATGCAACTACTATCTTGAATGAACTCAACCAGTGTGAAACTAAACAAAAGTTGCTAGTAATTGTAATACAATATAGTCTTATTAATACGTCTTTAATATTATGCACGGTCAAATAATTTTGATATTTTTCTTCAAGCCTATAACCTTTGCTACAGATTTAATTTTGCTGTATATTTTTCAGTTTTTTTTAAGTGTTTTTTAAGGTATTTTTGAAAGTGTGTTTCGAAGCTGTTGCGTAAGCAGTACGTTTAAAAACGATGACATATTAAGGTCGCTAGATACATTAAGGAGTGCTTAGAAGAACTTGCGGTGCCTTATAAGCCATTTATAGGAGAACATTTTATCTTGATGCATGATAATGCTCGACCGCACATAGCACAAAATAATAACAAGAGAAAATTTAATCGACGTTCGAATCGAGTCCCGACCTCAACCCTATTGAGCACTTATATACTGAAAACAAGCGACAGAAGTACGGCGCGTTCTTAAGTTTGGCTACGTTAGAATAAGTACTGATAAACGAGTGGTAACAAATACCCCAAGATGCTATTGTTTCTTTAATTGAATCTATGCCCGAAAGAATCAGAGTTGTTATATATTCAAACTCGTGGGGGAAATACCTGATTTTAGAAAAATTCATGAATTTTAATACCGCCGTTATCCATATACCGGGTGGTGCGTCGCCAAGCGGAACATAGGAAACCCCATGTAAATTTTAAGGGGGTCAATTATTGGCTTCCCGCTACATTTTACAGAAAAAATGTAAGATAACTTTTTGAAGAGATCAATCTGGCAAAACCTTGTGCAAAGTTTCAAAAAATGTTAATAAGCGAATCTTGAATTATTCAATTAAATGTAATTGCAAAATTACCAAATTTTAGTAATTTTGGTAGGTATATTTGAAGGTAGATTAAAATTTTTATATTACGTTATTATAACAATGTTTTTGGATTAAATAAAAGATATTGATTAATTTATAATGGACTATTTTCCTGATACTCATTTTACGTAGGAATAAGCTTTTTACAAGTCATAATAGATAGTATCTAAAATATAATATCCTAATATATACCAGGGTAACAATTTGACAACTTACGACTATAACTGAGAAACCAAAAAAATATAAAAAATCGTTGAAAACTATTTTTATAGGGAGAGGGTACAAAATGATACAATAGCCAATCATTTACACTTACCTCCTCATCGCAGCCACGACGGCCCCAACTTCCAAATTTAAATTCTTAAATGACAACAACCTATGCTTGCGATGCCTTACCTGAAAGGTCTTAATTTTTTTTTTCAATGGTACCCTATCTACAAATCTACCTTCGATGTAGTAGTTATTGGCAATAACAATCATTTTCACACGTTTAGCTGTACAGGTTTAAATTTGCATGATTCTGTAGGTTATCTCGGTGGCTATAGGACATAAAGCCTTGTGGTTTTTGCCATACACCGCTAGTTTTTTTTATGAAATTAAATTTGCCGTTGGTCAAAAATTTTTAATCTACAGAGTGATTTTGAAAATTTTTAATGTTGGGACACCCCTTAATAATTTGTATCTGCGTTATTATTCAAGATATTGAAAAAATAAAACGACAGTTTTGATAGTGCTTTTTCCGTATCACACGATTATGATATCTATTGCGTTGCCGTGATTTAGGGTTTTAAGATACAAAATAAATTTAAGCCTGTTCAATAGCAACCCCTAAAATATACATAGCACCAGTAGATAGACAACTTATATATAAAACTTTATTTTTTAACCATCTATCACACTTGCATATCAGATAAGTGTTTCCGGTACTTCCCATAAGAATATTTATTTGAGAGAAATGAAGAGATCCCTCTCCCCCTTATGTAGTATTATTATGTATTTATTATGAGTCCTTATAATAAATACCAAAAATTCTTGTCTGATATGCATGTGTGATATACCTTTGAAAAGGGAATTGAATGGGCTGGTGCTAAAATACGGAGTGTTCCATTGAAAAAAGCATAGTTTTATTTCTTATTACAAAATACTAAATCACTACAATAAAATAGATAGCATAATCATGTTCTACAGAGAAAACCCTATCAACACCATTTTTTACTTTTGCAATTATGTTATATTTAACAAGAATTTAAAAAATAAAATATGGGTCCCAAAATCCAGAAGTTTTAAAAGTCACTCACTATAGATTAAAATTTGACAGTTGTCAAAAATTTGACAACGGCATATTTCGTTTCTTAAATATTGTAAAGACCGCAAGGCAACTGAGCAAATCTCCTATAGTAACCGAGATAAATTACAATATTTCCTAATTATGGATTCTTTTCTTTGCAGAGTTGGGTGAGCAACTTTCAAAAAATACATGGTATATTACTAGAATAATCAATACTGCGCAGGACAAAGCAAAATTAAATATTTTTAAAAGAATTTATCACTGTCAGTTCAAAAGTTAGATAAATAATAAGGGCCTTAGGAAAAGGGAACATTTTTCAAAAAACATAGATTGTCCATCTCAACTGATAATAGTTATTAGGAACCAGGAATTTAAGTCACGAGCTAAAGATAAAAATGTTGATGTTTTACGGGAAAATTGGCCTTGCATTATAACTTTCAAAGTTATGATCATAATCATACGGTAGATAGTGTAGCTGCTTTAACAAACAGATCCATAGGCAACAAAACAAAACAGGAAAACCTTTAAATTTTCGAAAAAGGTCACTCGGCTGCCTCGGCTTATAATACTTATTGTTTTAGCAAGATGGAGGGATTAGGTGATAGGTACAACCAACTTGTTTCCGACAGCCATTTTCCAACCAAAAATGATTTTTCAAACATGTGGAAATCCGATTTCAAAGAATAATATGGTGATCAAACGGGTGCCAATATGCTGACTCAGTTAGAGACCAATTTAAAAAGTTATAGTAGTATAAAGTTTAAGATAACTTGCGGGAAAGATGAAGATTTTGCAGTTGCCTTATCCACGCCAATAATGCAAAAAGCAGCGGAATATTTAATGTAGTCATCCGAAATTATGTTTGTAGATGCTACAAGCAATTGCAATGTACAAAATCATAAACTTTTTTTTTGCTACCCAGTCACCAGCAGGAGGAATACCGTTAGGCTGTGTAATTGCAAACTCCCAAAAATTTTCCATTTTTGTTTGTCTTAAATCTTCCATGTTTACCGTTTGCAATTTAATAAAGATAATGCCTGTAAAAATCGCACCTAGTATTATAATGACCTAGGATGACTTAACAGAATGTAATACACTGAAAAAATATTGGCCAAGATCTATTTTACTACTCCGTACATTTCCCGTTCTAAAGGCTGTGTGGAAATGGCTACAACTTACCAAAAACGAAATACCAAAAGAACATAGAAGGGATTTATATCAATTATTTAGAAGTATTTTATTATTGAAATCAAAGGAGCAAATCCAAACACACCTAAATTTATTTCAAACTTCTAACAAATACCCACAATATAAAAAATATGTCGATAGTAAAATTGAGTTGTGGTGCTTACACTATCGCCAAACACGTGGTACTGATACCAATAACTATATTAAGGTGATGTTTAGGCTTTTTAAAGGCATTTCTGTATAGAGCGCGCGTGCTGGTGCAAATAATGCGGTATCGTGAGCGCTCGATATAATATAAACTCGAGAAAGCCGAAGTCGCTATTAAATACGCTCGATACGAATATGCAAACGGGACGTCCCTACGAACGACGGTGCTGTAAACTATTTACTTATGTACCTAGTACACACAATGCATTTTTTTTTCTTTCTTTTATGTTATACATTAAGTTTTCGCTTTTCTTAATTAACTTCCGTATAGCGTTGATATCATTATTACTTTTAAACCAAATAACTGCCCATAGAGATATAAACTACTGTGTAATCTTATAAACGAATATCGCATAGCGTAATATGTGAGTTTGTAATTAATTTTATAATATATTCTGTTCTATATAGACAATATCCAATAAATACCTGGACGATAGCACCCTCTCCTGCGTCTTCGTTTCCTCGTCATAAAAATAAACCTTCATATCGTCCCCAAACGTAACGAATTTCGGGAATCGCGGATGATACGCGATCCCGAAAGTTTGTCGCTTCTCCCTGATGGTATAGAGGCACTGGTTGAAATTGTAGGACCAGCATTTAACGCAACCGTTCGCATCTAAAATGATGAATGAATAAAGCGTGTGTTTATTTGAATTTTTCGAAACCGTTACAGGTCCCGGTGTAACAGTTGGTAATGGGGTAAATTTTCGATACAGGTCGATGCTTGATCGAGGTAACTGGCGCCCTGTTCTCCCTCACGTCCGCGTCTGTTAAAGTGAAAACTGGTTCGCCCGTGGAACTTTGGTACATGACGATCACCCCGTCAGCGTAACCCACTGCGATATAGTCGTACTCCTCGTTGTATTTGCAACAGAGGGCTTCTCTCCTACCTTCACTGAAGAGTAGAAAGGTATATAGTATATAATGGTACCAAGTTTCTATTAAATGTCTGACGCATAAGACTCGAGAGACTAAGAACCCAGTAGAAGTATCCCTCAACATGTTAGTGCTATGTTTGAAAACTGTAGGGCAATTAAAGGCACCTGAATCAATTTCAATTCTTACAAAAAGATAGTTAAGTCAATCTTATTTAAGAATGACAAAATAAATAAAAAAAACTAAATTAGACCTACCTAGGGGTAGGTAAATAAAAGGGGTTAAGTACATTTTTGTAAGGATGCTAATTTTCCCATCCACCTGAATGTTTTCTTTCGGGGGTCCCTTGCGTAATGTACCATCCATTTTACGTTCCATGTCGTCATCGGTCAACTCGTCGTTATTCGCTAAATCTTCTTCTTTCTTCCTTACACCTAAAAAAAAAAAAGAAATTTTTTATGGTGAATCCACCGGGGTAAATATTACCGGTAAAGTTGTATGTTATTGGTTGTCAAATTCAAAATGCCCAAAAGAGTGTCAAGAGTGGTCAAATACAAAATTTAAAACGAATCAAGGTTAAAGTCCACGTGAAAGCTCAAGTCGAAGAAATCGTCAAAAAAAAAGTCAAAGTAAACGTAAAAAAAATTAAAATAAAAAAAAATTATTTTAGAAAATAATAATTAAAAAGCCGAAAAAAGCTAAAAAGATCAAAATAAAATAAAAAGTTTGAATAAGTCAAAAAACAAGGAATGTCAAAGTAAAAGTAAAAAAAAATTCAAAAATTCAAAAAAAGTAGTAAAGGTTAAAATGACAGTAAAGCAAATCAAAGAAAAAAAAGTCAAAGTTACAAAAAAAGGCCTTGGCATGTATTTACACCAGGTTTTTCAGACTGGTTTTAACGCTGGACATTAATCAGCTGGTTTTCATTGCCAACCCAAATAATTTATTAATAAATTACAACCTAAGGTGAGATATTGAGTAAGAAAACTTCTAATAAAAGAATATATTACTTTAAAATTTTGCGAAAACATTATAAAGCACACCACAACAAAATCAATTTTTTTCTCGCTGTCTCGGTTTTCAAATTTTTGTTAGTTGGCAGCATTGAAAATTAATGCGAATTCGGATCATCTCCCGTGTACACGGAACCTTATCCACATATTTAAAACGTTTTAAAATAATGCGGATTAGGAACGTTTAGGATACGTTTTACGGGTGTCGGTACACTGTTGATCAACTGTTGCGTGTAAACATGGTAATAGATTCATTGGGATATATGAACAATATTCCCACTGTGTGTAATAGTCCAAGAGCTAGTGAACCCTCCAACTAACGGTCTTCCTGTAAGGCTAGAAATTTGTGGAGTGATGAGTCCAAGGCCAACGACAATGACCTGGCAGGCCTCAGCCCTGCACGCCATTAACCCTTTTATTTTTTAAAATGTAAAATAAATAAGATATAAAAAACTTACTTCTGTAAGCTTCAAAATTTAAAACAATTTAGTTTGTTTATTGATAATTATGGAAAAAAATTGACAGGCGATTTTAGTAAGCAAAAGTATCTACCAGGTGAATTGAAAGGTGCATAGTTTAGGGGGTGAAATAAACTTTCGCCTGTAAAATTGAAATTTAAGTATGTGTTTGAGTAAGTCTTTTCAAATAAATGTGTACAATGACAGGCGGTTCTGAACAGCATAAGACCTTAACAGGCGAGGGGAAAGATGCTGGGAGCGTGCGAGTAAGAGGCGTAACGTGAATGCACATAGTGTGAGTAAGACCGTTTATCTAATGGTAAGCAATTCGGTACATTTTTATTTTAATGGTACAAAGGTACATTTCAAGTCAAATTACCTTGAATCGGGTACATTTTGTAAAATATATCCTTCCTTGTTTAATTTTTTTTATCAAAACAATAAAATTTAAATTTAATCATTCAAGTTAAATTTAATCAAATGTCGATATTAACAGCTACACATGCTTCACGAGTTGATACTATTTTAGACCAATATTTTTCGCCGTCCATTAAAGATTATGAACGAGCCCAACGCCATGAAGTACGGAATAAAAATTATTTAATTACTGGTTCAGAACAAGTTAGACCTGTTGATTTCATTAAAGAACTTCGCAATATACAATTCAAAGAAGCTTTTGTGGATTTTTTAATTACACACTGGAGCTCTATTGAAATGACAACATTCATCGGGAATACCATAATAAATTTAAATTACAAAGAATGGCATACTTATAGTGTCCACAACAACTCTGTTATCTTCAATATCAACGAAAATTTATCATGACAACATCATGAGGAAGCCGATACAAAAATTATATACTGTATATGCCAAATGGATGAAGATGTATCCGACGTGTTAATAAAAACGTGCATTTTAATACTTATGCTCGGCAACATGGACCATCTCCGCAATAATCATTTAAAAATCTACATGGAATATGGCACAAACAATTTCAAAAAATGGATAAATGTTTCTGAATTGTATGAAAAATTAGGACCCTCGGTATGCCAAAGCTTACCAGGATTTCATGCATTGACCGGTTGTGATTTTAACCCGTCGTTTTTAAGAAGAGGAAAAAAAAGACCTTTTAAAATATTAGAAAAATCTCATCAGTATCAAAAGTCATTTGCAGCGTTAGGAAGTGTAGAAATAATAGAGAAGAAAGAAGATATTTTTCCAATACTTGAGAAATTTGTGTGCCAAATGTACGGATCAAAATGTCAAAGATTGGATAACGCACGTTATGAGAAGTTCCTTGCCACATATGACACGAAAAATCTACCTCCGTGCCAACGCGAACTGCAACAACAATTATTAAGAGCTGCATATATTTCATCTGGCGGAATAATCATTTAAAGGAACCAACGTTTCTTACCTCTGAAAATAATGGTTGGAACTTAATCGATGGTCACTACGGTTTCAATTGGTTTGAGGGAGATACGGTTCCTGCGTCTGTATACGACATATTTTTACAAGATCCTACTAATGCTGATACTGCCAAAGCACAGTCAACTGAAACTGAAGATTACATTTCAGGTAACACACAGTTATTTGATTTAATAAGATTCAATATACAGTCTTACGTAATTGAGCGCGATATTCAAGAAGAAGAAGTAGTGAAGAAGTGTCAGATGATGATGATAATTAATGTAAAAAATAATGTAGATTACAAAACAATTAATAAAAAATATTGCATCTATAATTTTTAATTTTATTTAATGACATTCACACTATATGCATTCACGTTACGCCTCTTACTCGCACGCTCTCAGCCTCTTTCCCCTCGCCTGTCAAGGTCTTATGCTGTTTAGAACCGCCTGTCATTGTACACATTTATTTGAAAAGACTTAGTCAAACACATACTTAAATTTCAACTTTACAGGAGAAAGTTTATTTCACCCCCTAAACTATGCACCTTTCAATTCACCTGGTAGATACTTTTGCTTACTAAAATCGCCTGTCAATTTTTTTCCATAATTATCAATAAACAAACTAAATTGTATTAAATTTTGAAGCTTACAGAAGTGAGTTTTTTTATCTCATTTATTTTACATTTTAAAAAATAAAAGGGCTAATGGCATGCAGGGCTGATGCCTGCCAGGTCATTGTTGTTGGCCTTTGTGTACTATGACTCATCACTCCACAAATTTCTAGCCTTACAGGAACACCGTTAGTCGGAGGGTTCACTAGCTCTCCTACTATAATAAAACATTAAATATATATAAAACAGTCTACTTTTATGGCGAATGCGCTAGTATATTTCTTACCGTTCATTTATTACCTTTGAAAATATGGGAAGCAAATTAATACCAGCGTTGCCAGATTTGGAATTAATTAAGCAAATATAGAGATTTTTTTTAAAGCAGTTGGAGATAATCCTGACAACATGGAATCCCAAGGAATTTATTAAAAATGTCGGTGTGGCACCACCGCAAAAATTTTGCGAGAGTTTTTCATAAATTCCCTGTGGTTCCCACATTTTCCTAGGATTAATACAATAGAAAGAACATATCAAAGTTTCTTAAATCATGAAATCCAGAGGACTATTTTTAAGGAATCTTTAAAAGAAGAAGCAGGAGTTTTTAAATTTGAAGAGTCACTTTTTAAGGTTACACTGGTCGCACTATTTTTGTCAAGAGTTTTAAGAGTCCTGTACTCTACACTACTATAAATAACCAATCTATACTAACCCCACACTACTAAATGCATTAATTAATTCTGAAATAAAACACTTTGAATATTTCTTACCGGTTGTGGTAGTAATAGAAGTCGCGGCATGTGGATATAACATCGAAGCTACAGCCGAAGGACCCGCTTTCATTTTCCTGGCCCCCGCGTGCATTTCATCGCTCATAAAAGTGGGGATCAGACTGGGATCTTCGTGATGCTTCGTTTTGTGGCTCTTACTCATTGTCCCGGCTTATAATTGATCAAAACACGTCACTTTTAATCACAGAAATTGTGAAACTGCTTTTAAATTTTACTGAAAAAACAAACTGTCAATATTAATTGACAGCTGTCAACAGTTTTAATGTACTACAAGTTCGCGCCGCAAGAGTGCGCTTTTTTTTAAATCTTATAACAATAAACAATTCTTTGTAGAATCCCCTTATAGCAACAATAGTTAAATAAGGGAGATCAAGCAAAGAATTTGTTGATATTGTCAACAAAGAAATTGGTGACATTGACAAGCAAATGACGTAATGTTTAATAAAAATGCGAGTGTCTGGTGAACATGCGGAGTGAATATAATAAACGGAACGCGCGAAATTTGAATTTATTAAAATAAATGTTAATTTATGCTTGTCGCCAAAATTCGTCAGTATTAGGTAGAAAATTGCACATTCTTGTGTAGGAAATATAATAGTTCGAAATAATACACATAACATACATTGCAAATATAACAAAATCTATAATAAATAATTCAACTAAATAACAAATTAAACGGTGAAAAATTTAATGGTGGTAATAGTTGTATGGTGCTGGGGCAACAACAGTTTTCTTGTAAGTCACAGAAGCTTCGCTGGGATGTCCCTGTTTCTCCACCACAGCATTAAAACCGTGTCCATCATCAGAGTATTTCACGATTCTGACAGTACCATCGGCCTCATGGAGGGAGTACTGCCCTTGGACGTGGTCACCATCACGTTGCTCCTGCTGAGAATGGAAATCTCCAGTGTGGGGATCTTCTACTACGTAAGCGAACTCGTACTTTGCTGGACCATATTCTTCTTCATGATGTCCTTTGTAAGGCAGGGGGCTGTATTGGGCGCTTACGACAGCGATTAAGACAAAAGCAGCCAGCAGCTAATAATGATCAATTTTTACAGTTACCATCAAAAAAATGGTGATTAAGAACCCACCTTGTACATGTTTAATGACGCTTTTGGTGCTTTATCAAAGAAGCAAGTTGACGACTGTTGGTTTGACTGAAGGCAGATAGATCTTTTATACAAAAATCAGGGTATGTACATAGAAAAGTGAATTAAATATTTAAGGTCAAGGCCAAACATTTTCTTATCTAGATCAATTAAAATACCATTGAAGGTTTGATCTATAGCCTCGGGGGTAAAAGGTTTAGTGACCTGTCACTGTGCTGCTGCATTTAGTAGGCGAAAATTTAAGCGTGGACATATTAATTAGTTTGATTATATAATTCGTTTAACAGCAGTTTATTTTTTGAATATTTCAGAAATATTAATAAAATAAAACAATAAATTATAAGGATTTTAAATGGGAATGGTTGGAATAGGATACTGAGTTTTTCAAATATATGATGGATTAATTTAAGCCTATACAAGTTTCAGTTAAGAGTAGATCAAAATGTCTGCAAGAAGGTTTACATCCAGACGAGTGAAAGTGCTGAGGTAAGGAAGTTTTTCAAAGAAATTCAGATAATCCTGGTATTACTACAATAATCACTATATTAAATGAAATATCTCTAACTCTAAGTTTTTGGTTATAAAAACTTTCAGACTTCTCATTAGAACTGAAATTAGGGTTTAGAAACTAGAGGTCTGGAAATAGGTATAAATTATTATAAAATATGCAAGAATAATCTGGATTGCAGATAATTTTAGCATGACGCCCTCTTAGAGTAGGTATACATGTCTTATAGAGAACATTTTATCCGTTACAGCCTGGAATAGAACGTAAAATAACCTTAAAATCTTTAAGAATAATTCGTACATAATTTACGCATTCTGGTAAATCCTGAATAAACTCAAGCGCCTGTAAAAACATAAGTACTTACTCCAAAAATTCGAGGAAAATAATTTAAAGTGTCTAATAAAAAAAGGGTACATTTTTGCTTAAAAAAATTAATTCAGAATAGTCTGAAGAAAATTGAAGCACACCGACTATCTAAAACACCTCACAACAAAATAAGCAGTAAAATCTGTATTTTTGTGACGAATTCATAATGAGTTACTTATTTTATTGGGTATTTAAATTATACTATAAGTGACGTAATACCCAATAAAATAAGTAACTCAAAATAAACAGTCCCTTCATGTGCTTCATAATAACGAAATAATCAGGGAGTGACATCGCCTGATAATCAATAGACTAAACGTCAATTGTCACTTTAAATCGGAAAAAGTCATTTTTGGACATCTTTTTTGAGGCAAAAAATCGAAATTTCAAAAAATAAAGACCAGGCGTTTCGAAAATATTAACAAAAAACAATAGGCATTATAAAACACCCTGTAACATGAAAACGATTCACTTTTCAAGATTCCTGTATATGAAGTTTTTGTCTTATTTTTAGACAAAGATGCGGCTGGCAAAATATTGCGATATAATTTCGAGACACCCTGTAGAACAAACTATAGCAAAGGTAGAGGTCGTGTCGCTACAATATTGAAACATCTCACATAAGCCATAACCTCAACTATGACGTCATTTGACATTTTTGACAGTAACGTTTGGTTCTACCAGACTAACGCTTGGACAGGCTCTGGCTAAGGAATTGAAAATTACGTGAGTATAATAGAATTAGGTGAACGTTTAATTTCAAAAAAATAAATGTTCATTTATTCCAAGCATTTGAAATCCTTTGGTTCAAATTAATCCAAATAGCTAGAGACTCGTGCTTTTTGGGAAAACTTAATAAAATTGGAAATAACACACACAACACACATTGCAATCATAACAAAACTTATAATAAATAAATTAAATAAATAACAAATTCAAAAAATTAATGGTGGTAATAGTTGTATGGAGCTGGGGCAACAACAGTTTTCTTGTAAGTCACAGAAGCTTCGCTGGGATGTCCCTGTTTCTCTACCACAGCATTAAACCCGTGTCCATCATCTGAGTATTTCACGATTCTGACAGTACCATCGGCCTCATGGAGGGAGTACTGCCCTTGGACGTGGTCACCATCACGTTGCTCCTGCTGAGAATGGAAATCTCCAGTGTGGGGATCTTCTACTACGTAAACAAATTCGTACTTTGCTGGACCATATTCTTCTTCGTGGTGGCCTTTGTAGGGCAGAGGGCTGTATTGGGTGCTTACGACAGCGATTAGGGCAAAAACGGCAAGTAGCTAAAAGTTATAAGTTAATATATTTAACTATAAAAGATGTTGATTTAGAACTCACCTTGTACATATTTAATAATGTTTTTGATGCTTTTTTGTCAGAGGAGCAAGTTGCCGACTGTTGGTTTGACTGAAGCCAGGTAGGTCTTTTATACAAAAATTAGGGTACATAGAAAAGTGAATTAAGTTTTTAGGGTCAAGGCCAACAATATTTTTTATCTAGACCAATAAAAATATCATTGAAGGTTTGGTCTATAGCCTGCGGGGTAAAAGGTTTAGTGACCTGTCACTGTGCTGCTGCATTTAGTGGGCGAAAATTTGGGGTGTGGACACGTTATTTAATAAATAATTAGCTTGATTATATAATTTGTTTAATAGCATTTAATCATTTGAATAATTCAGATATAATATAATTAGACAGAAAAATGAAGACTAAATGATAAGGGAATGGCGGGAATATGATGCTGAATTCTTCTAATAGATATGTTGGATTAATTTAAACTTATATAAAACTCAATCCAGAGTAGATCCAAATGTCTAAAACGTGTTTTAGAGTCAGAAGTCCACATAATCCTCGAATTACTACAAAAATTATTAAATAAAATAAAAAATTTGATAAAATCTCTCGTTATAATTCAAAGATTATAAGAAACTTTGCGTACCTGGAAAACTGGAACAAATCTGAAGAGAAACTGGAATATTCTCAGGGGGCCTGGAAGAAGGCACTCATTACTATAATATATTTAAATAAACCTAATCTTAATTATAAATAACGTACATGAACCTCACTTAGAGTAGATCTACATGCCTGGAGAACATTTGATCCAAGAGAGCCTTGCATAAAACATAAAATTACCATAAAATTTTAAAAAATAATTTTCGATTATACCTAAGTTAAGCATTATAGTGAATCCTGGATAAATTCAAGCGCCTGGAATATCACACGAAATTACTCCTAAAACAATATACAGATTATTTAAAAATTGGGAAAAATTAATTAATTTAAAATCGCAGGCAAAAATAGTGTGTAATTCTTCTAAAAAAATGATGTGAAAAAATCTGAAAAAATTAAATTAAAAAAAAGTACGTTCCTGTACTTTATATTAACGAACTAATCAATCAGCGACATTGACAGATAACCAATGGACCAAACGTCAATTATTGTCTTAATAATTTTTGACCGATGACACTAGAATCAGATCCGGATTCAGGTCGATTTTCAAAACTGTTTTTCATG
Organism: Anthonomus grandis grandis; assembly: GCF_022605725.1. Lineage (NCBI taxonomy): Eukaryota > Metazoa > Arthropoda > Insecta > Coleoptera > Curculionidae > Anthonomus > Anthonomus grandis. The sequence goes on from NC_065554.1 coordinate 29,827,077, forward strand.
TAATAATATTTTTTTAATTTCAGAAGTGATTTTAACAGCATGTGCGCAACGTAAATATAATCTAAGAATTATCTCAACAGCGATTTAATTGACGATTAAATGTCAAACGATTGTCAATGAAAATGGGAATCTCTCAAGAACGTGCAGAGTCATACTATTGGGCCCAAAATTTGACTTTTTTTTCTAATACAGTAAAATAATGAGTATCGAAATCTTGATATTATAAAATAAATACCTTTTTATAGCATAAAAAGTTTGTTTGCAGTTGTAGGAAATTAATACATTAATTAACACGTTTGACGTTCCACTAATGACACGTTACGAAGCCAAACAACTGTCAACGAATGAGTCCCTCCTATGCAGGAAGAGTGAATATGATAGGCTTGGGCGCGAATTTTAAATTTCCTATAATAAAATATTTATTTCTTTGAAGCATCTGAAGTCGCTTGGTCTAAATCCATTTGATTAGGTGGAAAACCATGTTTTTTGAAACAAAAATCTAATAGAGTTGAATAATACACGAAACATACATTGCAATCATAACAAAACTTATATTAAATAAATAACAAATTAAACAGTTGAAAATTTAATGGTGGTAATGGTTGTATGGGGCTGGGACAGCGACGATTTTCTTGTAAGCAACAGGAGGTTCGGTGGGATGTCCCTCTTTCTCCACTATAGCATTAAACCCATGTCCATCATCGGAGTATTTCACGATTCTGACAGTACCATCGGCCTCGTGGAGGGAGTACTGCCCTTGGACGTGGTCACCATCACGTTGCTCTTGCTGAGAATGGAAATCTCCAGTGTGGGGATCTTCTACTACGTAAGCAAATTCGTACTTTGCTGGACCATGCTCCTCTTCTTGGTATCCCTTGTAGGGCGAAGGGTTATATTGGGCGCTGACTACAGCGATTAGGGCAAAAGCAACTAGTAACTGAAATTATCAATGAAATAATTAGTTACTATAAAACAAAATCTTCATTTATAACTCACCTTATACATGCTTAATGATGCAGTAAGTTGGTGCTTTGTCAAAGGGGCAAGTTGACGACTGTTGGTTTGACTGAAGCCAGGCAAGTTTTTTATATAGAGGGTACAGAGAAAAGTGAATCAAATTTTTAGAGTCAAGGCCAAAAGTATTTTTTATCTAGACCAATTATTAAACTATCATTCAAGGTTTGGTCTATAGCCCTAAGGGGAAAAGATTTAGTGACCTGTCACTGTTGTGCTGCTGCTTATACTACTTAGTGGGCGCTTATTTAGGGTGTGGACACGTGTTTAAAAAAAATAATTAGTCTTATAATATATTATATAATTTCGTGTGGGTAATTAAATTTAGAATATTTTGTTAGTATTTGTTTATATGCATATAATAAAATATTTTATTTAAAAGTATAGATTGGTGTTTGTTCTAGCCCACACTATATAGTACGTATTTTCTTGGTTGCTATCTTTTGAAAAAATCTAGTTAAGTGATACTCTGGATACATACATTTTATAAAACACATACAATCAAGCATTTTTACGTGTATAATGGGGGTTCCGGTGTTGTTATTTCTATGATACAAACAAAACATATAGGAGTGGGTTGTCAAATGTTTAATAAAAACAAACAAGTCTTAATTTAGTCGTAATAATGGAAGAACATATTCCCGAAGAAAATATTATAAACAAATACCCTTCGCCCTATAATATCGATGGTACCCCATACTTAAATGTCGATTTTAGTGAGAAAATTAGGCGAAAGTGCCTAAGCAATGTTAAAAATAATGGAGAATGGTTGAAAATGAGTAAAGTTGTCATTATCGGTGACGTTTCAGTGGGGAAAACTTGCTTAGTAAACAGGTATACCATTATAATTTTTGTTCAAAATGGCGCATGTGTGGCACCACGTTAGGACAAGAACTTATTATAAAAATCCAAAATGGCGCCGTTATTAGGCATATTAATTTTTAACTCTTAAATACTCGCCATTTTAAATTCGGGATGCCTTTTATAGGGTATCGCTTATAATCATTTGTGACCTAAAAATTATAATATTTATGGTTAGATATTTTTTATAAAAAGCCGCCATTTTGACTTTTTTTTTTTGTTCAAGTTGGCATGGGTTGAATTTTACAAATTTTACAAAAGCTTCAAAATGGCGGCTTATTGCTGTAATTTTAATGCCAATTTCTTGGAAACAATATTATTTATTATATACCATTTTGACTTCAGATATTGTCGGAAGTTCTTCGAAAGCTCTTATAAATCCACTATAGGAGTGGACTTTGAGGTGCAAAGGTATCAAATTTTAGGCGTCCCATACGTTTTACAAATGTACGTTTCTTAATTGCTAATTAAATTCTTATTGTTTAATTAATAAAATAAATTTCAGATGGGACACAGCGGGTCAGGAAAGGTTCAAAAGTATCGCCCAGTCTTACTATAGGGGAGCACACGGTAACTAACTTATTTTTCCTTTTACACACTGCTATGACGGTTTTTTTTTCAGTTGTAATTTTAGCATTTGATTTAACCAATTGTGAAACCTTATCCAACTGTAAAAAGTGGCTCTTGGAGGCAATGAATGCCAATATTGGCACTGATCCTTTCGTATTCTTGGTGGGATCTAAAAGGGATTTGCTAGTAAGTTTAAATTTCAGGTATACACCTTTTTTCTGATGGTATACTTATATCCATGTCTCATTTTTCTATATTACTCTCAGGATGATCTGGAAATTGTTTTGTCTTACTGTTTGAATTTTTTCTTGAGTATACATGCATGGTGTTTATTGGCTTATATAGCATTGATTCTTGGCTCTTTTATATATGGAACAATAATTTATATTTATAGAGTGAAATTTCTTATAAAAACCTCCGAGGGAATGCCCTAAAGATTGCAAAAGACATCGGTGCGGAATATTGGTGTGTATCCTCAAAAACCGGAAAAAATGTCAATAAGTTGTTTCGACGAATAGCCTGTTTGAGTTTTGAGGAGGTGATGACCAAGGGCTATGAAGGAAAAAGGGGCAAAACTGTTTTAGGCGAAAAACTACTGGGTAAATAAGCATGATATACTTGAAGAAAAATTAAGTTAAAAAATGCTTAACTTGTAGGTTTCGAGGGTGACAAATTTCTTATCGAACAACGAAAAGTTTCATGTTGCAACCAATAATCTAAGAAAATCATTTCAGTAAAGTGTGTCCCCCTGGGCAAATAACCCAAAATCATAAACCCAATAGTAATGAGAATAAATTATGTAAATAATATTCCAATTATGTATATATAGATAAGACATTTTTTTACGTCCTTGATCAAAATATAAGAATTGCTTAATAGATGCAATATCACTACCAGGATTTTAGGAAGGAGTACCTATAATTTTTCATATAAAAAAGCTTCACTGAACCTCACAAATATCACATTCAACATTTAGTCGTTATCAACAGCTATATACCTAAAAACCTTTAAAATGTTCAAAGTGAGTAACCCACACCATAAATCCACATCAGAAACATTAACTTTTTTTTTTTTTATAGATTTTCTTTTCTTTGGCTCTGATCGTTGTTGTCAGTTCCCAATACAGTCCTCTGCCCTACAAAGGCCACCACGAAGAAGAATATGGTCCAGCAAAGTACGAATTTGCTTACGTAGTAGAAGAGCCCCACACCGGAGATTTCCATTCCCAACAGGAGCAACGTGATGGTGACCACGTCCAAGGGCAGTACTCCCTCCACGAGGCCGATGGTACTGTCAGAATCGTGAAATACTCAGACGATGGACACGGTTTTAATGCTGTCGTAGAAAAACAGGGACACCCCACCGAAGCTCCTGTTGCTTACAAGAAAATCGTCGCTGCCCCAGCACCACACAACTATTATCACCATTAAATTTGTTATTTATTTGAATTATTTATTATAAATTTTGTTATGGTTGCAATATGTGTCTTTTGTTTCATTTTCAACTCTATTGGTCATTAAGAAGACCCTATTTTTCTACTTTATTTGTACCAACTTTAATTAAATTGAAGTTACTATCAATGCCTTATATCTGTTGAATTGCGCGCCTTCACGTGACACTGTGCTTGTCATTTGTCAAAGTCAGAAGCTTGTTTACATTTTTTTTGTTTAATTACGTTCCACTATATATAAAATATATTCTTTTTTCTGGTAAATAAACGTATTTAAAGAAAAAATGCAAAAAACCTCGAAAAATAAGTAAGAACCTACATATGTCTTCAAGAAATTTAAAACAAGGTAAGCCTTATCTTAAAAATTTTGAAGTTAATATTGCGAATTTTCCCTTACAGAAACACTAGACATCCTCACAGAATTCCTTGAAATAGCAATAAACAACATCCTGTACATAAGAAAACTGTATCCATTATCTATATTTCTTCCAAAAAAGAAGTATTGTGTCACTGTTTACCAAGTGGTTCATCCCGAGGTGTCTCAGTACATTAAGGACACCCTTAGGGCGGTGAGATTTCATTTGCAAAAAAACCAACTTAAAAAGGTGTTTGTCTGCTTTGAGGACCAGGAAACCATTGTGGACAGATTTGTTATTGATGTGTTGGTCGTACAAGATTTAGTCGACAGGTAATGAACAATTTGAAATTAAAATATTAGGCAAATACTATTCAATTTGGGGGATCAGTAAACCCTGGCTCCTTACCACATTTATTAAAATTAAAATCATAAATTAACAGAATGTGTGTTCTTAATAAACAAAAATAAATCTTATTATTAAATTTATTTGTTTTAACCTAACGTGTGCATTAACATTATGGAGAAAAGTTATTTTTATTCTTTTCCTGTTTTTATTAAACCTACTAAATTAATCTTAAAACCTTAAGAAAATGTGCTAAAGAACTAGACTGCACAATAATAAAAACAAAAATTTATCCTCTAACAGTTAGTATATTATCGAAAAAGTGTGGCAAAATTTTGGCAATGATTGTGAACATATTTATTACATTCTTTGCTAAATAGCAATTTATTCTTAATTTCTATAAAAGGTAGTAGATTGTAAGTTTTCGCATTTACATTTTTTAAACTACTCGGAATGCTTAAGTCACCTCTTGCCCTTGATCTTGTATTATAGATATGATTTATATTGCTCAATTCTCAATAATTTATTTGTGATCATATACACAGTTTACATACATCAAAAGAGATAAAATAATATTAATTAAAAAGAAATTACTTAAGAGGGTTTGTTAAAACAATATTTTTCATGTAAAATTCAAAATAAATTTAAAAAAAATATATTTATCGATGGATTAAGATTAATTCCAAAACTCACATTACTACTCTTTACATAGACAGTCTCAAAGTAACTTTTAAACAAGTTAATAATGGATTGTCCGTTATCGGCAGATTGGTCTTTATAAAACAAAGAGTCAGGAAGGTTCTGAGTAGACCTTAAACCTCAAGCATATTTCCAAAAATAAACTCACACATTACTTTTACACTCTGATCTCAAACTAATTTTAAACGAGATCCAGATCTAATGTATTTTTTGTGCAACTCTCTCTTTTTATAATTTAAACATTTCAATTCAGAAGACAACCAATTAGAATATGTACTACTGAGAGGCTATTTTTGAGAAGCAAGAGCAATTTTCATTCCTAATATCTCAAAAACAATTCAAATTAGAATCAATATTGCTAAAAGAAGGGTCCTGCTTCTATAGCAGCCAGCCTACATACCTTGCATGTATAAATCATAATGAACATCATGAAATAAAAGATTACCAGAACTACTTCTTTTAAATAACACATTTACAGAGCATTCATTACCATACTGATTGGATCCACAGATAAATGCAGTACTATCATTAAAAAAAAAAACAAGATCAAGATTTTTTAACATTTCTCCCATTAGGCAAACCATTGAAACTGAAATAACTGTATAAAATAAATTAAACACCTTGGGTTGCCTTGGTCTTAAAGATAAGTGTAGGTATTCAAAATTAAATATCTAGAACCCCAAAAAGCTTATAACATATTAAACAAAATTTATTATTACAAATATATTACTACATTATGGGTCTATGATCTGCGATTAATAACATAGAAACTATTTAGTAATAAAATTGATGTGTTCCATTATCAATACAAATAATAAATCTCTTTTTGACCATATTTCAAATGTACTTTCAGTGATCCATTCTTGGTGAACCTTGAACAATCTTTAAGAACCATACTATTGAAGCTCCATGCCATTCCGTTTTACTTGGACGATACATTCTCTGATGAGGCCAGTTTTAGTATCAGAATAGAAACTAGCATGTTATCTACTGTGGAATTTAATTCTATGCCAGCATATGAGGTAATAAACGTTTATATAAGAGACCCTGAATTATTATTTTTTACTAACACTTAGGATTTTCCGTGGATCGAGCAAGAAACTGAGCAAGATATCGTTGAAAGTGAGACCTCGATCGTTCCAATACACATGCTAGACTCCGATAGTTTAAAGCTGCAATTTTACGTGGAAAAGAAGCAAAACTAAAATGGATAAAACGGCCAAAACGAAAACGGTGGGGGTGTTCGAGAACGTGGTCACCCAAGAACGTTGCAAGAGAAAGAAGAAATTTAAGACCCATCGGTTTTCGGATGACGATTCCTCACCCTCTGAGTCCGATTTGGTGATCGATGACTCGGAAGAGACTTTGAAACGTAAAAAGACCCAGCAAACCGGTGTCAGAGTCAGACTGAAGGAAGAAACGTTAAATTTGGCTTGCCAGTGGCTTGAGTGTAGTGAACATTTTGAAGATGAAACGTCTTTTTATTGCCATTTGAGTTCGCATGTTACGGAAAATGATGGTAATTATTTCATTGAAATTTTTTTGTCATTCAAATTGAATAATTTTTTTTTATGGTGCTCTTATGAGTTGGAATCCTAAAAACTATTCAATTATAGTGGTATTTCTTCAAAATTACTGCCGGAGATAGAAATAAGTATCATCAGCAAAAAGACTGAAATGATTTTTAAATTTTATGACTATCATTTACATATGTTATGTGTAGAAGCTGATCAAGTAGGTACACTTCTGCTAGTTTAATAAAATTGTGATATTTAAGTCTCAATATTAAGTTGGTACCCACAATTTGAAGTACTTATTTGTAATAGGAAAGTTCTTTGACAGTTCTTGGTCATCAAAATTGTTTGTAATGATCTGGTCTAATAATGTTGCTGAACTATTCGGAACCCAAGTTTTTCAAGTAATCATTTGCATGAAATCCACAGCCTTAAAAGTTTCTTAATACATTTTTAACTGTTATATTAAAATTGTACTAAAAGCATTTTAATTTTGCATTTAAATTAAAACAATTTTGATAATTGGAAAAATTGCTCTGTGGTGCGAGGCGTTTTAAGTATATTTCTTTAAATAGTACAACTTTTTAACACAATTGGCAAAAAATAGGTAATTGTACCAAGTAAAACCATATATTTTCAGAGTCACTACTACCATAGTTCCCTAACAGATGAGAGAGTTGTTTTTTTGAAAGTAATTTCAGAACTGAAATGGATTAAGTCCAAAATCCAATAATTTTGGAGATTGTAACCATCAAAATGTGTATATCAAGAGTCATAGATTAAGGAGTAAGCGAATTTGTGATGCAAGGGCTAGTGAATGAAATATCTTGTACGCTTTAGCACATACTAATTATTTTCCTGCTTACCAGTTCTTACATCATTAAAAAAAAATCGCAAAGTCTCTTAATTCTGATTATACGTATAAAAATCCGTGTAAAATTCTTAACACGGACTAGTGACTTTAACTACCTGGAAGTAGTTATTTTTATTTATTCCAGGCATTTGGAAGGCATTCCTCAATTCTCAGTTGATGTTATTCCTTATTTCTTCCAGGCAATTAAATTCATTTTAAGTGTATACAGGCAGTTAAAAGTTCATTATTCTTCAAGTAATTCTTTATTTCTTCTAAACAGTCGAATGCATTTCCTTTTACTTTCCCGCAATGCAATGTGGAATATGTCCTTTCATATTCCATATTTCTTCCTAGCAATTAAAGTTATTTCAAGTGTTTTCAAGGAGTTAAAAGTTTATCGTTCACCTGCCTGGAAGTAATTCCTTATTTCTTCAAGGTAGTTGAATTAATATGAATTTGGTATTTGATCCAAAGTTAACATTAGAATAATTGAGCATAAGTTTTTGGTTTCCGGTCACTCTTTTCCTTATCAAATTCAAACTTTTTACGCCCGAGGACTGACTAAAAGTAGTCAAGGAAGTTCTCAAAGTAAATGCATCTTATATCTGAAAATGTTGCTTTCTTAAGAGTTATCATGTATAGACAAAATCAATGTATGACGAAATTTTAAATTTAATGAGAAGCAAGCACAAAACTGTAAAAATGAGCATTTCTCATGTTAATTTTCAAAACATGCAGAGAAATCAAATAGGTCACAAACTGCTCTGAATAAAGAAAATATTTCAGTAACGCCAGCTTTAACTTTCAGTAATAATTTTAAATATTTCCAGTACAGCTGTAGATAAAAAGTAGATTTTTTACTGTGCTTTCACTGTTTCTTTCTAGTCTACTCTAATGTATGGATTAACATGTAATGTATGTATCTAATAATGGATTAACTCTAATTAAAAAAAATTCAACTCTTATTTTCTACTAATTGTCACACAATTTTATATTAAAATTGTACCAAAAAAAACCTCTTATGCTTGGCGAGAGGCCTCGCATCACTAAGAACTTCTCAAGTGTTTAATTTTAAATACAAGCAATTGTGATAATTGGAGAAGTTGTGTGTGGACTATAAGGAATTGATCTTTATTTCTGTTGATTTTAGAATATTGCTAAAGATTCATATGCATCTAATTTTGGTTTTTTATTAACTGGTTTAAGTAATTTCATGTTGTCTATTTTACAAAGTGTCCAATATTTAAAACATGTTCTTTAAATAGGACATTAATTAATCTTATTATGATCATTACAATAGATACCGGACCCTTGAGTAGTGTTTTACTTGTCAAGATATGATCATATTACGGTATTGCAACGAAAGTTTCTATGTATTTTCATCCTTTTGAATTATTGTTATGAAAATATAAATATGTTAATTACCCTCATAATTTTTGTAGTATTTTGCTCGTATTTTGTAGTTCAAGTTGATTAGTTACGTTTATTTAGGGTTCTACTTACATTTAGCGTAATATTTGATTCTATAGTGTCCAGTTTTTAAGTAGTTTAGCTTGTTTGGGGGCGCCACTTCAGGTTATTTGGGTTATATTCTTGTAAATCCCTGTATTTTATATTTTCTAGAATTTGTATACTTGCTTGCTTTGACTGTCAGTATTCTGTTGAAATTATTGGTCTCCATCTGGAAAAATAATGTACAAAATTCTAAATATTTGTAAATTATTCCATGGGTCTTTAAAAGGGACACGTTTGTGACATTTTATTTAGTTTAACGCGACATTCAACGCGAGTTAGGCTAGAGGTTCTGACGTTCGTTACAATATGGGAGAGTTTCTAATATTAACTTATGTCTTTTAATCAACTTATCAATAATTCTATCGTAATAACTATTGGCCCTAGCATTTTTTTAAATAGTTTTTTTCTTTATTAAATCTGTTACTAGTTAGAGAAATTGAGACCAAATCATGTGCCAAGAAATACATGCTAGCCATTTTATATTGAAAACAATGGTGAGAGTTACTAGTTAGGTATCTAAAGTTTTTTATAAATATCAAATTCTAACCAAATATTATTTTTGATGATCTTGTTTGAAGGTAAAGTTAATGATTAAAAAAATACTTCTTGAGTTTTTCTACAAAATTATCAATATTGCATTAGCTTTTGTAAAACACAGCAAACACATCATCAACATACCTTAACTAAACTCATGAACTGTTTTGACTAAAGAGCTCTATCTTACCCATGCCTGTAGCTTTCAGTTGTTCATAGTACGACTTGTTATATTGACTGACATGCAAAGTTTTGTTAATTATTTCTCGGACATCATCAAAACCATTACTTTCCAAAAGTTCTATCAAATATTCCAAAGTTTCTGGTATAGGAATGCTCGGGAACAAATGATGATGCATTGAAACAAACGAGAATTTCTTTCTTACTTAAGATTAAATTATTAACTCAATTATGATTAACAACTATCTGTCATCCAACTAATTTACATTAAATTTAACATACAAATTCCCGAACTATAAATCGAGCAGTCAAACATATATATCAATAATTCCAGATCTAAAATGTAAATGGTCGGACTGTCCCGACCCCAATGCCCAGCCCATGTCCGCCCTACTAGAGCGCCACTTGACTTATCACGGATACGTCGCGAAACTGATCAGTATCGGACAGAACGTGGTGAACCGCAACAATTTTCCCGATTGTTCGTTACCGAAAAAATACACGGTGGACGTACCCCCGATGACGACGTATTACGAGTGCGAGTGGCAGGGCTGCGAACACGTGAAAACGAACACGTTCGGCGACTTGTTGGCGCACGTGCAGTGTCACGTGATGGCCGCGCCCACCGGCAAAAAGGCGGGGCAAAAGTGCGTCGTACCTTGTTTATGGAAATGTAGGTATAAGTTTAATTTTCGGTTTATTATAAGTAAATAAAACTATTTCTTATAAAATCAAACACTGTTTAATAACTTAGCCTGTCTTACTCTACATTTCATTCTGTTCCACTGGCACTATCATTGTCTAAACTTTAATTATTAAAGGATGAACATTGGTATTTATAGACGAGCAAGAATATTTTACCTTTATGGAGTTTTTCCAACTATTGGTTGTAACATTAGTTACTACACTTTTTATTAATTCCATTGCAAATGCATTTAATGTTGCGGAAGTATTATTTCTTCGAATATCCGATTTTACTTGATGCTATATAAGTTCAATGGGATTAAAAACACAATAATATCGAGGTAGACGCAACACTGTAGCCAATTTTCCATTGTGAGCTGACACACATAGCTGTTAGTACTTTTAAAACTTGTACTCGTCTCTTTGAAATATATGCTAATGCCTACTACAAAATTTTGAATTTTTGCTTTAGTACTATTAGAACAAGGTAACTTTACTACTTGACGACTATGGTAACAAGCATTATCCATAACAATCACATAATTTTTTGGAATATTTTTAAGAAGCAGATATCCTAACCAATTTTTAAAAAGTTGTGACTGTCTTCACTGACTTCACTGTCTTGGTGGTAATCCAGGAAAGAATCTGTTATATTTTTAGCTGAAAGTAGTAAACAGTTTGGAACGAAACCCTTTTCCCTTTATTTTATTTTATCTCTATATTATCTTATAGCCGTTAATTATTTATCACGTTTCCCGTAAACGTTGAGACTCCATTATTGTTTGGTGTTTATTAATTGCCTTATACATAAAACCTATTTTAAGTACATTTTTTTAAGGTAAATACAGTAGGCATTAATTTTTCTTCATACATCTGATAAAACTAAATCGTCAAACTCAAGTTCTTCTTATGTATATTTGACCCTAGGTAGATACTTACAGACCTAAAGTCACAAGTTTTAATTCGGACTAAACTTAGGTATAAATAAATACCACATTTTTTGCCATTAATTGTACCTACTTAATATTTTGCAATACAAGTAAATATTAAATTTCTAATCCGGCTCTGACCACTGATACTTAGGCAAATAATTAGGGTATCTTTGAGTGAACTATACTTATTTATTTAATTAGACCTACAGGGTGTGAATCCTTGGGTAAATTTAAGAGGAACAGTTCTACTTTCTATGTCATAAGATCATAAAACCTTATAAAGAAAAATTAAGCATTTCTTAGTGAACTCTTAGAGATCTAAATAGCATGGTGTTGTGATATACATTAATGATTCCTGAATCTATCTGGAGAGTAGTAAAGTTAGGTTTCGTTGTAGTAGAGATGTTTTATACTTATTTATTTATTGTACTTAACAGATTTACTACAGAAGTGAATAAAGTAGAGAATACAGCAATAAAAAATATTATACTACAATTTTTATAAAGTTTTTATTACTAATATTATGAAAAGTATACTATCTTGAATTGCATTGTAAATTTTACATATATTAAAGCTTTTATAGTCCAAATCAGGCATGTAAAATTTTGTATGGTATGCTGGGGATATATGGTATTTTGCACAATAAATTGGTACTTGCTATATTTGCTACGTAGATATTATATATTCATTTTAAATCAAATATTACTTCCAAATCTGTCACTTGTGTTAGAGCACAATTCCGTATTGTGTTATTAGTTTCTTAGTAAAAGTGAGGACAGAACATTTTTGCTTATATTAAAGTATAGCTTATTTTTAAGAACCCCTGACAATATTAATATTAAGATTAAGCAATCATTTGTATTTTTAATATTATAATACATCCGCGTTTAACAACAAAGATCCAGATTTATTATCCTGAGTAATACTATTTATACATAGCAAAAACAACAGTGATCCAAGGTTGGATCCATGAAGTAATCCTGATATTGCTATAAAGGGATAGGATCTCTAACCCTTTATGTTCACACTACAAGCTGCCTGACATATTCTTTATCTAATTTCTCTAATAAAATAAAATTCTGAACGTCACTGTAGACAACGTTGATCCATGTATCTTGTCTTATTGATATCAAATTACTAATAGTAGACTTTCGTTTCAAGAAACAATGCTGATGTATTGAAATATTTTACGATGTTTATATATACTTATAAATATTTGCTTCAAATCCTTTTGCAGCTGTTCACATCACTACAATTGGACGATAATTAAAAATATCTAATTTATCTCCCTTTTTGAAAATTGGACATACTTTAGTCTTTTTACATTGATCTGGAAACGTATTAGTTTTAATACTACTAATACAATCATTTCATATTCTTCTGATTTAATTTAGTGTTCAATCCACGCACATTTTAATATGTGATCATTAGGATCATTAGATGTTTTTTTTTTAAATCTATAAAAAATCTTATATCACGAAAAGGACTAGGAGAGATAACTATTTCATCCAGTAACTTGAAATTAATTTTTCATACTTTTTTGCCTTATAATTGAATTCTTACGGTCTTAAAGATTTCAAGGTGTTAAACGCCTCTACAAAGTAGTTTTTTTAGAATAGCAAATAATTTTAGGTGTAATAAATACCAGGAAATAATTATCTACGGTTATAAAACTTTTAAAGTTATTTAGAATGTGTGTAGATTTCCAGAATTAAAAAATATTTTTTGAGTTTTTCCAGGCTTTTCGTGTAGTTTTTTTTAGGTTTTTTCAAGCACTACTATGCCTTTCAAGTAATTGACTTTAATTCAAGCGTTTGGCATAATTTCATGATCTTAAAAGTACTTTTTATTTTGTGCGAGCTTATTAATGTTTTTCATAAATTGGAAATATTTTTTTTATATTTTCCAGACTTTTGAAGTGAACTGGAAGTCATATTTCATGTTTTCCATATCATTCAGGAATTTCACGTAATTTTTGCTCTCTTAGAAGTAAGGTTTGTCCAGGCTTGTAATTTCAGTGGTACGTCTTCCAGTTAATCAAAACAAAATTATTTTAAAAACGTTTATTGTATTAATCCAGGCATTTGAAGTATTTTCCAGGTAGTTAACATTTCACGAAACTATTTTTTATGGTTTTCAAAAACTGAAAGTCATGTTTCCCGGTCTATTGGTGTAATGTCCTATATCTTTCAGGCATTTCACGTAATTTTTACGTGATGTATTTTTTTAAAGACATTTATAGATGATACACTCTATGATTTCAACGTTTTCCAGATACTGAATTAGGTTCAGTTTTGTACACCTTTTGCTTCAAAATTCTGCATTTTATTTCAAAAGTCTCCTAAATTAAAATAATAAATAGATGACATCATAGTAAAGAGAAATTAAAAAAATTGTTTTGAGTATTTTAATCCTGCGATTTTATTAATTTTTATTTTAAATTAATTTCGGGACTACTTTTAAAATCCCTATGAAATTTGATTAGAACTTTTTTTAATAGCGAATTTTTTATTCAAATTTTTGTAGGTGACGTCGTAGTAAAGAAAAATTAGAATCATTGTTTTGGCTTCTCTGGCTTATAACTCGAATTCTCATGCACTGATTTTAATAATTTTTGTTTTAAATTAATTCTGGAGCTCCTCTTAAATTCTGTATGAACCTTTATCAAAATCTCTGTAATAACAAGTTTTTTATTCGAATTTTTGTAGGTGATGTCCCAGTAAAATAAAAATAGAAAAATTGCTTTGGGTTTTCTGGACTATAATTTGTGTTCCGATGCTCTTATTTACATCATTTTTGCTTAAAATTAATTCCAGGTCCCTTCTTAACATCTCTATAAAATGTTATTAAAATCCCGGTTATAACTAATTATTTATTCAAATTTTTGTAGGTCACGTTCTAGTAAAATAAAAATAGAAAAATTGTTTCGGGTTCTCTGGCTTATAACTCGTATTTTAACGCTTCGATTTCAATGATTTTTATTTCAAATTAGGTATGAGACTTTCCTTAAAATCTATATATAATATCATTAAAATACCTCCAATAACGAATTTTTTATTCACATTTTTGTAGGTGACATCCCAGTAAAGTACAACTAGAAAAATCGTTTTGGGTTCTCCGGCCTATAAATCGTATTCTGATGGTCCGATTTACATGTTTTCTGCTTAAAACTAATTTTGGGCTCTTTCTGATTATCTATTATAAAAATACCGCGAAAGGGGTCAAAAGTTCGTTAAAAACAGCTTGTTATAATGACGACACTCGTTTCTCCTATTTTCCAATAATTTTCCGCTCCAATTTATAAGGACATCCCTTTAAAATTGCTTTGAAAACCGTTAGTGTATGTTATCTTAAAGATCCTTAAAAAATCTGTAATAAGTGGATCCGTAGTTATAGGGGGGTGAGGGGATCAAAACGTATTTCAGTTACTTGTAACGTAACATAAATGACTTGCGGTTACAAAACTTGGGAGGTACCACGGAGGGCATTATGGAATTATCAGGCGTTCCTATCACTTCCAAGTATATATTTTTAGCAACTGATTCCCTAATGAATGTTGTTTGACTGCCACTGTCAATTATTTTTATTAAGGCCTGTTTTTTATTAGTATTAACACTAATTCTGTGAAATTTGATTAAAACACTAGTAATAATAAATTTTTTATTTAAATTGTTGTAGTTGACATCCTGCCCCGGAATAATAAAAGTAGAAAAATTATTTTGGGTTACCTGGCTTATCACTCGTATTTGAATGCTTCGATTTCAATGACTTTTACTTTAAATTAATTCTGGGACCCTTTTTGTAATTACTTATGAAACTTCATTTAAATCCTTGTAACAATGAATTTTTTATTTAAGTTTTTGTAGGCTACGTCTTAGTAAAATAAAAGTAGAAAAATTGTTTTAAGTTCTCTGGCTTATCACTCCTATTTGAATGCTTCGATTTCAATGATTTTTACTTTCAATTAATTCTGGGACCCTTTTTCAAATATTTGTGAAATTTCATTTAAATCCTTGTAACAATGAATTTTTCAATCCAAGAACATTTGTAGGTTACGTCTTAGAAAAATAGAAGCAGAAAAATTTTTCAACTTTGAAGTAGTTTACAATTTGGAAATCATTTTAACCATAATAAGAAAAAATATTGTTTTTTAATTTTTTTCCAGTAATTTAACACATTTCTAGATTTGTCGTGTAGTTTTTTATGTCTTGCAAGCATTTAACATAATTTTTTGATTTTCCAAGGATTGCAAGTATTTTTTTTCTTTTCCGAGTCTAAATCTAAAAATGTATTAGTATAAATTTGAAAAAGCAATTTTTGATAAACCAAGGTCTTATCCCCATGAACTGATATTTATCATAATTGTCCATTGGTTTTTACCCCTATAAAGCCAGTGTACCAAATTTCACAAATTATTATGAGCAGTTTTTGAATTAATGACGGAAAACTGTTTTGAAATTGGCAACGTGGTACGGAAGAAAGTATCTTTAAAACGGCTAATTTTAAGGTGAAAAATGCGTGGTAGGTCTTTATAGTAAGAACATTGGAATTGGTGATAAAATATTGTTAATTTTTTACGCATAAAAATTTAAAAACAATTTTTACGGCAATTTAAAGGTTTTTAGTAGAAGAACCTATCTTTTAATATTCACGTCTTTAGCTCTTTAGAAACACGTATAGGTTGTAGATAATTTTCAACTGTTTTCCAATTTATTATTATTATTATTTGTTTTGTATATTTTAGGTTGTTCGATGCAATTTAACAGCCGTTACAAACTGGCGGACCATTTAAAAATCCATACTAAAGAACGCGTGGTCGGTTGTCCCACTTGCTATTCACTTTTTTCCAGTAAAACGACCTTCTCGGACCATCGGAAGCGCCAAATGCAGTCTTACAGTAAGCAAATGCCTTTTTCGATGAATAATAAAGCATTTAAGTATATTTTTCAGTGCGTAGTTATCAATGCTCGCAATGTCTGAAACTGTTCTCGGTGGAGCGGCTTTTGAGCGATCACATGCGCTCCCATATAAACCAGTACAAGTGCAATTTATGCGATATGACCAGTCCGAAGCCCTCGATGCTCGCCAAGCATTACCGGTACCGGCACATGTCCGTTAGGCCCTTCAATTGTCATATTTGTAATAAAAGGTACAGTAACGACTTACAAATTAATATCGATACACTGTGTTCAATTCAAAGACACCGGTTTTATGAAAATTGAAAATTTCGCTGTTAAAAGGGATACCCCGCAATTGCAACTAAAATGAGGCATCATATAGTGTACCACTTGACCGAGGTAAGTGGCTGTATCGTAGAACCTTCAACAAAAACGTTATAAAAGTAGCCAAAAAAAAGGCTGGCAAATATTTTCATTGGTCAGCTGCTAAGGGACATTATAGCTGCCTCAAAACTTAAAGACATCCCAAAATATTGTAAAAATCTGCAAACATTTCTACACAAAAAATTTTATGTCACTTGTCAAATAAAATGGTGCGCGGAACTTTTATGTTGAGCCAGAAATTTAGCGATTTTTTTGTTCTTTTATGGCTTTATTTTTAGATTAAAAAGATATTACTGTTACTTTTGCTAAAAACCGCTAGGGGTGGTTGACCTGAGATTTACTCTATTCGACTTAAGTTATTTCGCAAATTTGCAAATGCAACCGTAATCACATATTGCCGTAAATTCCCATGAATATTTGATTAAAGAAATAAACTCAGGATACTATATTGAGGGCGTCAATCAAATCGTTCTATTATGGAAAAAATATTCACATGAAAATTATAGAAATCTGGCACGTTTCCATATTAGAGAACACGCCAGTAAAGTGCCTTCAATATCCTGAAATAAAGAAGGAATAATGTGTTATGAAAGATCCATTATTGCAACACTGTTTTCTAGTTTTTTCAGGCCAGAAATATAATATTTTTCCTTTAAATTGGTCTTTTTTTTCCTTCAAAGCTCATTTCCATAATTGCTCCTGTAAATTCCAGGCAGTTGAAATTCATTTTGTTTTGCTCCACTCCCTCCAGGCATATTTTTGCATCCCTTGAAGTTAGGATGTATTTTTTCCTCAAAATGTCCTCAACATCTTTAAAAAAGCAAAAATGTCTGTTTAACAGGTGTTTTACCGAATAGTTTTGCCAGGTAAAATTTTTACGAAATTAAAATATATATTTTTTTAAGCCTGGAAAAAAATTATTAAAATATTGTTCTAAATGGGGAAATTTTAAACTTTACCAAGGTTTTTGGAATAAATCTTTTATTCCACGCAGTTGAACTTAAAATGCCTTTAGAATAAGAATGGATAATGTTCTGGCAAGAAGTTTTTTGATATTCCACGTCTTTAAAATAAATACTTTATTCCAGGTGATTGAAATGCCTGGAAATATTACAACTTGTTTCTGGAACTATGGGCGGTGACTAGGAATGCCTGTAAGAAAGTGTTAATTATTGGAAATGCCTGGAATGTATAATATATGACTAGTTTCAATACCTAGAAGGTTAACGGACTTAGTGTCTGGGAAAAATTGCAGGTAGTGAGAAAGCCTAAAAAATAGAATTTTATTTTAATACAGATTAGAAATTATTTAAAGAAAAAATTGGTTAAAATATCTCGCAAATGTAAAGGAATGACTTTAGATGTCTGGCTTATTTAAATGATAGAACGTGAAAATGGCTTCAAATAAATTGCAATTTTTTCCCAATGAGTTACTCAGAATGCCTGGACACTGGAAAAGTTCGAGTTCGAAACCCCGGAAATTTCAGAAGGTTGCATGTCTAAAAGATATCAAAAATTGCAAATTACTATTGGGGCATGATATTTACGGAAGTGTGGAATAAAATTGCAAATTACCATATAAAAAAGTACCGAAATGTCTTGCATTTTGTAAAGAAATAAATTTGTTAGTAAAAACACTTTTGGTAATGCCGCAAGTAGATATCAACTTGTTTATTTTCAACCACTATATATATATATTGCTGTAGTGTCTTCCTACATGCTCAAAATGGCCGCCATTATGTTCAACGCATATCTGCATTTTTTAATTTAAAAAAAAAAAAAAATTCTTTTATAAAAATGTGAAATGGTTAAGTCAAATGACCTGGCTAGACAGGGAAACATGTAAAATTATAATCTGCATAACAGATTGCGAAAAAAACTATACAGTAAATAAAATATTGAGAACCACTAGGATATTGAATATTGACACGCTTCGCAACAATAGCTCCCAGGTTATTTGGATAATTCCACTTTAATAATAAATTTCCTTTTGAAGATTATACGATTATTAATTTCTGATGTAAAGCCTCGGTCAAGTAGCCACGCGGTACACAGGTGTCAAGTTTATTGAAAAAATGTACAACCAAATGCTAAATTTCTAAATGCGAAATTTTTGTCATTATTTTTTGATAGTTTTGTAACCAAATCCAACCTAAACACCCACCTATTAACCCACGAGGATAAACCGTTTAAGTGCGACCAATGTGAGTTCGGGTGTAAAAGTAAAGTTGGTTTGAAGAATCACATGCTCAAGGTGCACGGGCTTATGGTAATTATAATAATAATTCATGTATGTTTTACTTGTTTAATGGTTTTGTCTTTCAGGATGCATCAAAGTACGAGTGTCAAGTGTGTAAAGTGCTTTTTAAGAGAGGAGACTATTTGACGTACCATTTGATTAATCGTCATAATTTCCATTGGCCTTCTGGGCATAGCAGATTTAGGTACAGTAATTTTATTAATCGATTAAACATTTGTTGCTTAGGAGCTATTTATGAGTTATCCTAATTAATTTGATCTATAACAATAATTATATAGTTCCGTGCTTGGACCTTTTGGTGTGACACTAAAATCATGAAACAATTTTACCACTAATGAAAACTTTTTATTTTACTCTTGCCACGTGTTTCGCTAACGATACTGGCATCTTCGGGACAAGATTAAAATTCATTTAAACTAATACTAATGCCCAGAGTAAAATAAAGATTATATGTCTCGTGATTTACATCAATTATAATTAATCTTTCATTTTATAATCGATTAAAGATTCGAAAAGGCTCTTCTTTCCATGGTTTTTAATTGGATTTTTCTATAATTTTCTTGTTTTTCCGTTTTAAGTTTTCTCACATTTCTACCAGTTAGTTTGTATTTATTTTAAGTCCAAAAAGTAACAGATTTCTCTGATTTTCAAAAAGTGGACTTTACACCCTTTTTTCGCCTAAATCCTCATCTCAGAACCAGGAATCATTGACGATCGCTATGAAATTATGCCTATCGTTTGTAAACGGATTAATGAAGTAAGGAAAGTAACTTTTCAAAATGATTCACGACGTTCCTGAGAGGTGAGATGCGGTAGAAAGTCAAAAAGTGGACTTTTACCCCCTTTTTTCACCTAAATTCTTATCTCAGAACCAGGAATCATTGAGGATCGCTATGAAATTATGCCTTTCGGTTGCAGACGGATTAATGAAGTAAGAAAAGTAACTTTTTCAAATGATTCACGACGTTTCTGAGAGGTGAGATGCGGTAGAAAGTCAAAAAGTGGACTTTTACCCCCTTTTTTCGCCTAAATCCTCATCTCAGAACCAGGAATCATTGACGATCGCTATGAAATTATGCTCATCGTTTGTAAAGGGATTAATGAAGTAAGAAAAGTAACTTTTTAAAATGATTCACGACGTTCCTGAGAGGTGAGATGCGGTAGAAAGTCAAAAAGTGGACTTTTACCCCCTTTTTTCACCTAAATTCTTATCTCAGAACCAGGAATCATTGAGGATCGCTATGAAATTATGCCTTTCGGTTGCAGACGGATTAATGAAGTAAGAAAAGTAACTTTTCAAAATGATTCACGACGTTTCTGAGAGGTGAGATGCGGTAGAAAGTCAAAAAGTGGACTTTTACCCCCTTTTTTCACCTAAATCCTTATCTCAGAACCAGGAATCATTGACGATCGCTATGAAATTATGCCTATCGTTTGTAAACGGATTAATGAAGTAAGAAAAGTAACTTTTCAAAATGATTCACGACGTTTCTGAGAGGTGAGATGCGGTAGAAAGTCAAAAAGTGGACTTTTACCCCCTTTTTTCACCTAAATCCTTATCTCAGAACCAGGAATCATTGACGATTGCTATGAAATTATGCCTTTCGTTTGTAAACGGATTAATAAAGTAAGAAAAGTAACTTTTTCAAATGATTCACGACGTTTCTGAGAGGTGAGATGCGGTAGAAAGTCAAAAAGTGGACTTTTACCCCCTTTTTTCACCTAAATCCTTATCTCAGAACCAGGAATCATTGACGATCGCTATGAAATTATGCCTATCGTTTGTAAACGGGTTAATGAAGTAAGAAAAGTAACTTTTCAAAATGATTCACGACGTTTCTGAGAGGTGAGATGCGGTAGAAAGTCAAAAAGTGGACTTTTACCCCCTTTTTTCACCTAAATCCTTATCTCAGAACCAGGAATCATTGACGATTGCTATGAAATTATGCCTTTCGTTTGTAAACGGATTAATAAAGTAAGAAAAGTAACTTTTTCAAATGATTCACGACGTTTCTGAGAGGTGAGATGCGGTAGAAAGTCAAAAAGTGGACTTTTACCCCCTTTTTTCGCCTAAATCCTCATCTCAGAACCAGGAATCATTGACGATCGCTATGAAATTATGCTCATCGTTTGTAAAGGGATTAATGAAGTAAGAAAAGTAACTTTTTAAAATGATTCACGACGTTCCTGAGAGGTGAGATGCGGTAGAAAGTCAAAAAGTGGACTTTTACCCCCTTTTTTCACCTAAATCCTTATCTCAGAACCAGGAATCATTGACGATTGCTATGAAATTATGCCTTTCGTTTGTAAACGGATTAATAAAGTAAGAAAAGTAACTTTTTCAAATGATTCACGACGTTTCTGAGAGGTGAGATGCGGTAGAAAGTCAAAAAGTGGACTTTTACCCCCTTTTTTCACCTAAATCCTTATCTCAGAACCAGGAATCATTGACGATCGCTATGAAATTATGCTCATCGTTTGTAAAGGGATTAATGAAGTAAGAAAAGTTACGTTCTAAAATGATTCACGACGTTTCTGAGAGGTGAAATGCGGTAGAAAGTCAAAAAAAGTAAATTTAAGAGTCTCTCAAATATCAACAAGAACTAATTTAGCATTTAATCATTTTTACATAAAAAGCTACTATTAATCATAACGCTTTAAGAAAAAAAAATTACCCAATACCTCCAGGAATTACTTGATAGGAGACTTTTCGACACAAGGTTTTGCTCATACAAAATTCTCAAATCCAACATAGCTGAAAACGTAATCATTTAGAGCATTTTCATGGTTCAAAGACATGCCATGCTGCTTTTGAAATAATAATAGATTTAGCTAAAAACTTATTAGCCATTTTAATTTCAAACTAATCTTGATTAAAATTATTTTCATTATGTGTCTTTATTATATTTATATTCCTCAAAAATTAGCGAATTGATCCTTAATCATCTACGAGTTGCGTGCATTTGAATTCTTTAAACGAAAAGAAGTAATTTCAGTAATTTGACACCTCCTAATTAAACTGTTAAATTCTGAATCTATACTAAGGATCCATCCATTCCAGTCAATACTTGAAACCGCAAAAAAAAAACAGTTTTCTACTTGGTTTTTGTTTCAAAGCATATAAATAATTCTTAATCTTATTCAATCAAATTAAACGTTTTTGTAGTTATATACTGATTATATTTTGTGATTTAAATTAAAGGTACCGCAAAGACACCGACGGCATATTCCGTCTACAAACCGTACGTTACGAGAGCATCGAAGTAACCGAACAAATGATCCAGAGTGAGTCGCAACAAGCAGCAAACAACCCGTCCGCGGTCGTTTACAACGTAACATGCGACGAAGACGATTACAAATTGACCATCGAGGAGCACGAGGTCAATGAGCGAATTTCTGATCCGGCAACAAGTAGCAACAAAGTTATCATCGTATTCGAAGACCTTGACGAGGAAGGAAACGTGATACTGAAGAAAGAGATCGATACGAATAATTTGTTTGTTAGTGAGGGAGATGGAGAGGTGCAGGAGGAGAAGAAAGTTTTGGCCAGTAGAAATATGCCTCACTTTGAACAGGTTTATTTGAAGAGTGAGTAATAGAGAGAAAGGGTCGATGCAAACGGGGAGTTTCTTTTATCCTTTTACTCTTTTTTTTTGTATATCTCAGTATTTTAAGAGTTCAGAATTCTTCCAAGAAATAGTCCGTCTTTTTTCAAAGAGACCGGCTTACATTAAATAGTAATGAAATATACTCTAAGTCATTAGATTAAAGTCAGAAGATTACACATGTTTCGCCCATACTAGGCTTCATCAGATCCACTTGTGTATTCGCTGATAAAAAGAACGAAAAGCAGAAAGCAACGCTACATGATACAAGTCAAGTAGTTTATACAGGGTCCGGCAGTCAAATTTGGCAAAAAAAAGTTGTTGAGATATTTTAATTATTATTTTTTTTATTTTGGATGGACTCCCGAGCGGTATGGGCAGTTGCTCCGTCCTGCTGAAACCAGACCCTCCTGAAAGGGATACGATGGCGACGTAACTCTGGAATGAGAAAGTCACGGATCATGGTAACATAACTCGCTGAGTTCACTGTCACTGTTAGGCAATTCTTCTTAAAAAAAATAAGGTCCTAACACTGTTGCCCGACACACTGCAGCCCAGACAGTTACTCTTTCACAGTGAAGAGGCTGCTGGTGAAGTTCCTGTGGGTTTCTTGGAGCCCAATATCGAAGATTTTGTTTGTTGAAATGAAATGGAAAGAAAATGGTGGTCATCATTTAAGTGACATAATTTTTGCTACATAAGTTATTTTTGTGCTTTTTTATTATGAATGTTAAATTTCCAATAAAAAAATAATAATTAAAATATCTCAACAACTTTTTTATTTATTCCATTTCAAAAACCGTCAGGTTTGACTGCCGGACCCTGTACCTATAATTTTAAAATGTAGTAACTAGTCTCCGTCCGATTTTACCAATTTTAACTCTTAATTTCTACCCTTGACTTGTATCATGTAGTGTTGTTCTCTTTTTTGTGCTTTTTTATTAGTGAATACACAAGTGCATCTGATGATGCCTAGTATGGGCGAAACACGTGTAATCTTCTAACTTTAATCTAATAAATTTAAGACCTGTGACTTTTCATTACTATTCAGAATTCTTATTAGAATTTTTTTAATATTTCTTTTTTGAAACTGAAATTGGGTGTTTTAGGTTTCCTTTTTTTAGGTTTTTTTGTTTATTAAAAATCGTCAATAAATTAATATTTCCTTTATCAGAGGATTTTTCTTAATATGTATACAGGAATTAAAATATATTTTTTTCAAAGAGTTCTGCTGGTTATTGGGTCCCAAAATTAAGGAATTCAATATGGATTTTGGCCTTGCTTTTTTTACTTTTTGATAATTGTGTTCGTTTTGATCAAAAAGATGTTCAAATGCAATAATTAAAAAAAATCTTAAAAGTTCATAAAATAACTCTTAGTATTCATATCCAGGGAATTAATGATTTCTTTCGAATGAGAATTAAATTCAATTGCCTGGACAAATTTTGTTTTTATTCCAGGCAGTTAATGACGTCATTATTCTTATTAAACTTAAAAAAAAGTGTCTCAATATTTCTTTCATTACATAACAGTTGAAATCCATATTTCTTTTTCGAAAGAAAACTCGCGTTTTTCCAAAAATATTTATTGAAAACAATTATTGTCCCAACACATCCACTTTAACACATAATCAGCCTTTATTCTAAATACTATTTTTATCACCATATAAGAAACCAACTGGTGAGGTAAATAGAAAAACTCTAAGTCCAACTCAATATGTTTCGAGATGACATAAGATGTTCATCATCAGGGTTTAAAGTTAACAGTAATAAGAAAAAAAAATCAGAAAAAAAAGGAAAGTTACTTTATGAGATTAGCAAAGCAAAAGATTATAATACAGACTTAAGAGCCTTACCAGAAGGCTTCTTTTCAATCTTCTTTCACTATATTATAAAAACACTAAAATATTGCAGCTGCTTTTAAGAACAGATTAAAGTTGTCTATTTGCCTCATCTCCAAACTCCTGCAAACTCTAATTTACGGTGTGACAATTCGAGGTTCCTCTTTGGGTGGGGCGTACCTCCTATGGGTACCCCTTTTCCACCATTGGTTATTCTTCGGGTGCGGAAGGAGCGTTTGGATCACATATTTATAGTCGATACTAGGTTCGATTTCTTGCGTTAGGCGATTCAGTTGGTATTCTGAAAAAAAAAAGAGAAGATTCTTGCTGTAAAAATCTATATTGAAAGATTCATATAGAAATAAATTATCTAATAAAATAGCTAAGTTTTTAACTCAGTTCACATAATAACACATAAGAGTAACAGCTGCCGCAACATTTTTATAACCCAAAATTCACACAAATTTATCTTCAAAAATGCGATAAAAAATAAATTTTCCATAAAAAGACAAATCAATCTTTAAGAAATATTAAACTACTTTACCAAAATAGTACTGGAAGTAGTAAATTAAATCATAATCTTGTGTTTTACTATCAAAATTAGTAAAAGGTACCAACCTTCAGTTCCTGAAAGTAGCCAGTTCTTCCATGTTATTGATTCGGTGAACATTACCATGAAATTGAATGTAAATAACCTCATTAATGCATCACCTTTAAGATGTACATTAATCAGTAGCCACTGTTTAAAAACTATTCATAGTTGTTATCCCTTGAGGTTCTTCCATTTTTTGGTGATCACTTCAGCTAAATTACCCCCTGCTGAAGATCCGACATACACTTGCACCTGCTAGTTATTATCCATAATAATTACTAGCAGGTAAAAGATTCATTTGATTTATTCAATGTAATTTTCTAATAAAACCATATCAATGAATCGCAGAATCAACAAGCAGTAAAACGTTCTCTAGGAAACAAACAACAAGTTGTGAGCAGCATTTTACTAGCGTTAAATACATATACACTTTCTGAGATGTTAAAGAAATTTAACACCGTTAATAAACTTTAGAAAATCACAAATCTACATCCTTTTTCTAAGAGTTATTCCTAGATGTTTCAGAGGCATTTGATCTCGTATCTATTATACTGTTGTCATTGAATCTCTCTATTATATCTAGTGTCATTTAACTTAGTGCAAACGAAATTTTATTACGAGATCGTCAATTTATAAGCGTGAAAATAGGAAAAAATATTTGATCAATAAGATTGAGTGGTCAATAAGATTGCAAATAAAACATTGCCCTGGTACAAAAATTTCCACTCGATTCTAGAATCATAAAAATGCATCTTTTATGTTGCAATAAATAACCAGCTTTTTAACATATGGAGATTCATGGCTGATTTAACATATTCACGTAACAACAACGGGGGACTAAAAAATAAAAACTTATAGGAAATTTTTTAACTGATAATAAATTCTTGTTCCCCATGGACTTATCTGTAGACAACAATAATAATTACGTTGTTTATGACCATTTGTATTGGCGATATTGTATAACCTATTTAGCGACAAAATATTTTGATAAGAAATCGATTTTTTAATGCTACGAAACGGGTTACTTACCTTTAACATTATTTATCCAATAAGGAAACCCTATAACCAATTGCCCCCATAAAATTAACACAAAAACAGTTTTAATATACATTTTTTTTTTAAAACCACCGATTGGACTGGGTTCTAGTATGTTATTGAAAACACTGCGCCCAGACGCTCAGATAAGCGTAAATTTAAAATCTTATCTTTGGGTTGGTTTGTTTCCCAATACCTAATCGTTTTTTAAACATTTCTTTATGGTTTATACGATTAAAAGTTTATTTCTTATTATTGGGGCCAGAAGTTGTAATCAAGTATAGTGATTATTGCTTCAAGTATGCCTGAAATGTGGGATGCAGAAAAAGAAATAATAATAAATGCGAATTACTCTGGTGTAAACCCAGCCGCAAAGCGTTTTCTATTATTTTATTGGTGGTCAAACGAAAGTTTTAATTTCTGGTTGTTCTTGGAAGTAATGAATGAGCTGAGGCCGCCAGTTTTTCGTAATTAGTCAATTTTTTAACGGATTATGTGGTGCGTTAAACGGAATTGTTTTATTATACGCAATGATGATGATGACATTCGTCGAGGTTTTCCCTCTTTAGGAAAAACTAAAAACAATGAAAATTATGAGAGAAATAAGGCAGATTGAAATGTTAATAAAAGCAGGTAGGTGTCTTTGTTTAACTCGAGCTAACTTGGAACGTTTTAATTCGAAACTTTTGGACCCTAAACAATAATTTTAGGAAATTTAATACTGAATCTAACGCAATTTGTTTTATTAAAATATTTTAAGTATTATTGGAGAAAATCGATTTTATATGGCGAAAGGTCTGGATAACTTGAAAACTCGTAGTTTCAGATTTTTGGCCTTAAAACAACATTTTTAGAGAATTTAATTCTGAGTCCATTGCAATTCGATTCATTAATATGTTTAAAGTAGCTTATGAAAAATCCGATTTTAAATGACAAAAAGTCCGTTGTAGGTAAGTAACATCCGGGTCCACTACTGGGTTTTAATGTAAATAACTTTGGAATTGTAGGTTGGAAACTTTTGGACCCAAGCCACCAATTTAAGACCATTTAATATTGAGTCCAATACAATTTATTTCATTGAGATATTTTCAGTGGTTTTTGAGAAAATCAATTTTAAATGACGAAAGGTCGTTAGAAAAGATGTGCTTGGTTTAACTCTAGATAACTTAGACACTTTTGGATAACGACCTTTGGAACCTAGAAAACAATGTTAGAGAATGTAATTCTAAATCCGACACATTTTGTTTCATTACGATATTTTAAGTAGCTTTTACGGAAATCGATTTTAAATGATAAAAGGTCAGTTGAAAAACTCCAACTGTGGATAACTTTGAAACTTCCTGTTCAAGACTTTTATACTTTTAAGAATAATTTTATAGAATTAAATTCTGAATCCAACTCAATTTGTTTCATTTAGATACTTGGAGCAGTTGTTGAGAAAATCGATTTTAAATGGCGAAAGGTAGGTTGAACAATTTTCCCTGGTTTAACTGTGAATTATTTGGAAACTTTTGGTTGAGGCCCAAGACAAAACTTTTATAGAATTTATTTCTGAATCCAATGCAGTTTGTTTCATTGAGATATTTCGAGTAATTTTTGGAGAAAATAAGTTGACACAAAAACTTGTCCTGGCTTAACTCTGAAGATTCTAAATGGCAAAAGGTTGTTAGAAAAACTGTATCTGGTTTAACGCTGGATTACTTGGAAACCTTTAGCATTAATTTTACGCAACTTATTGAGATATTTTACGTAGTTTTTGAAAAAATCAATTCAATGTTATATGATTAAAGGTCAATTGAAAAACTTCGTCTGGTTCAACTCTAGATAACTTGGAAATTTTTAAAGTCATATTTTTAGAGAATTTAATTTGGAATATAACGCAATTTGTTTTATTAATATATATTGAGTAGTTTTAAAGAAAATCGATTTTAAATGACCAAAGGTTGGTTGCGGGTAAGTGACAATAAGGTCCACCAATTGGGTTTAAGCCTGGACAACTTCAAAAGTATTGATTCAAGACTTTTGAACTCAAAACGATAATTTTAGAGAATTTAATTCTTAATCCAATGCAATTTGATTCAGTAATATATTTTAAATTGTTTTTGAGAAATTGGATTTTAAATGACAAAAAATCGGCTGAAAAACTTCACCCGGTTTAACACCGGATAACTTCTGGATGGATACTTTTAAATCCAGAACAACATTTTTAGGAAATACAATTCTGAATCCAACGCATTTTATTTAATTAAGAGACTCCAGATAGTTTTTTAGAACATCGATTTGAGAGGTGGGAACTGACGTAATTCAAAGACTTTAATTGGCTATAATCAACTTAATTATTAACTAATTTTAAAAATTTTTCAGCAAAGCGACTTATTGTTTGTCTAGTCCATTACCTTTAGTTGAAAAGGGTCCATAATATCTGGATGTAATTTACTTATGCTTTTCAAATTTACAACCAACAGACTGAAGGGCGGTTTTGTATATATAATTTTCCTTTAGCCCGCGGTTTCGTAATTAAGTCGAGAAACCTGGATGGCAGATAAGGCGAGCGGGAAGCAGCAGATAATAAATTGTTTTAAAGCTTCAGAATGATTGATAAAAATGTAATAAGGGAGATTTACGGAAGCTGTTCGGGATCCTGTGTTTT
Source organism: Anthonomus grandis grandis (assembly GCF_022605725.1). NCBI lineage: Eukaryota > Metazoa > Arthropoda > Insecta > Coleoptera > Curculionidae > Anthonomus > Anthonomus grandis. The sequence goes on from NC_065554.1 coordinate 29,855,848, forward strand.
ACAGATAAGCCCTTATGAGAAAAAATAAGGGGTTAAGACAGATTTATATAGTCGAAGCAATGTATGAGGGAGAGATATAAGTAGATTAATGCCATTTTATTTAATATATGTCAAAATATGTTGAAAGTTCACCATAAAGGGTTTATGTTAAACGAATATTTATAATTTGAAGGATTTTTTATATGCATACCTGAGAAATCCCTCGGGAATGATAAAAAGGATGTTTCTGACAACAAAAAATAATTTTATTTCATAGAATATTCCTGGAATATCCAAACTATTATTTATTTCTTTCATCATACTTTAAAATTTGACATTTTCGTTAGGGTGACAATTGACTCAAATCTCCATTATTGTATAAAATGCTGTAAAGAATAATTTCACCATAAGATTTTGAAATAAAGAATAATCTTGTGGTCAGAATATTCCCGCATGTGTTAACTGTCAAACTATAACGGCCAGATAAAAACATCGCATTATGGGTTAAGCAATATATAATGAAAAAAAAATTCACAGATTATAAGAATGTTCCTGGTATTTTCTTGATATATGAATTGTCAATTAAACGTAAAAAATTTAGTTTAAAATGTTTCGGTAATACGGCTTGATAGCATTAGTACGTGCCTGATTTTAATACTTTCTAATGAATTGTTTAGTATTTTTACTATTAATTAAGGCGTAAATGAAAGCATCCGATGCACAAAAATAGTAAGCTGATTTATTATACACTTAACATGATCACTGAAGACTACTAAAAACATTTATTTCCATTGGGTTTATTTAATACTATTTATGTCGATTTAAAATTTGCGCCAATAGACTTGAACGGGCCTCCTAGCGGCGAGAGCTCCGACTAAATTGTGTCTCCCCGTGTCTCCAAAGATGTCGCTGTACCAGCGGGTATATTCGCGACGGTTAAGACTAATGAATGTAGTATAATTTAATGTTACCTAGTTTTGATTCGATTTAGTCGTTATTGACACATGAGAATTATGAGATAATAATAATAATAACTTTTTTTCTTGCCACTATTTACATGATGCTATTTAACGGATTTATTTAACATCTTAAACTGGATGAGATAAATGTCATTTGTGTAACAAGTGACATAAAAATCAGGACAGGCACTGAGGCAAGAATTATTTGAAAAATCCGGCTGTTCTGTACTTTTTGAATAATGAAAGAAATTTAGAGTTATCAGAAATTCAATTAATTATTTAATTTAAATTATGATCTTGAATCTAAAAAAAATTATTTAACGTTGACTATTGACAAAATGGCGTTAGCCTTAAATGTGATAGGACCGCACTGAGGCAAACTGTTTTTTAAGAAGAAATATACAAATATCAGAATTGTCATGCTACGCTCAATATTATTATATTTTATACCTTTTTTTTATTTCTTCAATAACTTAGATGTAATTTACATTTTAGCCCAGGAAAACTTATATAAATATGTTTCTTGGTGAATTTCCAGAATTTTTAAGAAATGTATTCCAAGTTATTGCAACGAAAGCCTTGGAAATTTGTATTTGTTTCTTAATAAATTATACGTAATTTGTATTATTGATCAGGATAATTAATAAGAAATTAAATTCTTGGCAAGTTTCCAGAATTTTGCTACGATTTTTTTTTTGATTTTTGGGTCATTTTTTTGAACATTGGGTCAAAAAATAGACCGTCCTCATATGAGGACGCTGGGCTTATATAATATATGTAATCCCATATTGAAATATAAAAAAAAAACAAATAAGTAAATTCAAAAACTTCATATATTACAAGATAAAACTAATGTACTGATAAAAAAATCAGAGGTGTTTATGGAACATGAATTAAAAAACTAATTTTTTTTAATGAAAATTGTTAAAACAATAAGGTACACAAAGAGTGACATTACATTTCGAACAAAATGTGCGGGGTTTACTTTGGCATGTGTTAAATTGACATCTTCTTTGCTTTTCTCTCTTGGCTACCAAGTGATTCTTGCCATCATATTTTACGTTTTCTGTAACATTACTCCAACGGTATGCATCAACGGTATTTTGTATTTTAGGAGATTTTGTTTCACCATGTTTTTTGAAGTTCTCGTACAAGAGTATCTCGTAACCCTTTCCATTTCGTTTTTGCCAGTTCACCCAAAAAAAAATCAGTATTTAAGAACTGCTTAAGTGAATTATACTATGCATGAACATTTATATTACTAGATATATTATATTTTATTTATATATTATATTATAATTTTCTTCAGATTTCTGTCAACTGGAATTGGATTTCGCTCCTTAGCCTATTACCAAAAAATCTCACATTATTATCCAGACATTTTTTTTTAAATTTTTTCAATACCTTGTACGTAATGTATATAAATTATTGACCAGGATATTTTTTTAAATGCTCCACAAATTTTTCTTAAGCAACTGCTTGGTATAAAATATAAGGTTATAGTATATATATATATAAATATAACCTTAATCTATGTACATTTATAAACATTTCTATTTAGTTATCATCTGGTTAAGTTGATATCAATAAAACATAATTATACTAAATACAATTTTCAAAACCAAACAACCATTTAATATTTATCACTCGTCGTTCTGAGTGACTATCTAACACATGCATCGAACCACGATATGGAGGTCAGCGAGGTCAACAGCACCAACCTGGCATCTCGTTAATCCAATTTTTTCAATCGTACGCACGTTTGGCTCGGTAAAAATGCGCGAATTGTTACTCAGTAAATCCGACGACATGGTGCCCGCGATCCCTTACAATAAACACGGTCAAAACGAGTCCCTTAAAACGATCTTATCGCGTCGAGAACGCCGGATATCGATCGAAATATCGCCGAACAGTAAATTGAATTTGGAGAATATCGATAGGCTCGCGCCAAGGTTCGTCGCGATCACTTGGTTGGGCAATACCCATTTGGAGGTGAGTACCAGGCAGATTCCTGCTGTTGCATTGGCGAGGGAGTTTTGCGATAAAGGGTATCCCGTGCTCCTACATCTGGCTGGGAGGAATGTGGATAAAGGGCGGATGATGGAGATTTTGGAGTATTTGAGGCAGGTGGGAGTGAGGAATATTTTGGCCCTGCAAGGAGGTAAGAACAGGGTTTGGCATAGTAAGTTCTTTTAATATAAGGCAATTAAATAAGTTGTTTAACAATATAACAGCGAAATAAGGGTATTTTTCATTGAAAGAATTGTTAAATTTTGATGCAAGTTATTTCTAGAAGTTTAAAAAAAAATGGTTTTATTCATTTTTTACACTATATAGACATGATCTTTGAGCAGTATAACATCAAGCCAACAATAGAGAGTGGAGCGTACTCTACTCTATTTTCAGCCAGATTTGTAGTGTGATAATATTAGGATAAATATTCAAGGTATTAAAACCGGGATTTGTGGCATATTTCATGCAATAATTGAGAGCTTGGAGGTAAGCTGCAAGCATTTTAAATACTTTTTCATACTTTCCTCTTGAAGACATTTTTTCTTCTAATCCCGACTTTCGGATACATTTAAAGATTTACCATAATTTTTTATACTGTGACTGATATATTTTTTTAATGTCTCTTTTCTGTCTTTCAAGCATTTTTCTACGATTTCCATGCATTATTTCCATTGATCTTACATCTTATCTAAAGCTTTTGAAAGCATTTGCTTTCTTCCAGGTATTTGAAGTAATGTTTTATTTTACTCCAAGCATTTAAACGCATCTTTGACATCTTCCACGCATTTTACATAATTTTCTATACTTCGCAAGTTTTTGGGATATGTTTTCGAGCATTAGATATGACTTTTATTTTTTATATAAAACTTTTGAAGGTATTTGCTGCCTTTCGGGCATTTGAAGTACTTTTTCAATTTATTCCAGACTGTTAGAGCATTTTTTTTCATATTCTACAAATTTTTGGAATCTTCAGACGTTTGGTATCGTTTTTTTCTGTCTTCCAGGCATTTGACGCTATTTTTCTAGTTCTTCCATTTCAAATAAATTTTTATCTTATCTTGGACTTTTAAAGGGCATTTGCTGTCTCTAGGTATTTGCAATCATTTGGATTTTATTCCAGAACATTTGGATTCATCTTTGACGTCTTCCAGACATTTAAAAAAATTATTTTTCCTTTTATCTGCGACGTTTACTGTCCTCCAGACTTTTTAAGTAATATTTCATTTTAATCCAACCTTTAGGATACTTTTTTAAAATCTTCCAAGGATTTGCAATAATTGTTGTTACTTTCCAAGTCATGGAGTCCACTCTAGAGTCTTTTTTGATGTTTCTCAGGCGTTTGGTACTATTTTTTTAAATTTCTCTCAAGACTTAAAAGCATTTGCTTTCATCTAAGCATTTAAAGTAATTCTTTATTGTATTTCAGACTTTTGGACTTATCTTTAAAGTCTTTGCAATATTTTTTCTTGTATCTGAGACTTTGGGAGGTATTTGCTATGACTTCAAGGCATTTGATTTATAAACCCGTAGCTATATACAAGTTATGTAGATATTCAAGAAATATCAAATAATTTTTGAACAGAAGAAACTGAGGACCACTTAGAAAAGCGCATTTGAAATTAACAAGATACACGTCACTTATAGAGAATTGGAAGAAAAATTTAAGACCTGTTAATGTAAAACTTATTGGATTTCTAAAAACACAATAGTGTTAAAGACTTAAACGAACTAATATAAAAATTGAGAACGATTTATAATATATTTTACTTGAAATATATTAATAACAAGGCAAATGCTTGTATTCTTTATCTTTTCGATAAACATGCACCATAGGTAACATGTCAAATAACAAAATCGAATCCAAGTTACAATAATAGCTATTGACTGAGAGAACAAGTGCTGCCTTAATCAAACACGCTCACGCGTTAGAGTTAGGAAGGTTTTATTTTTTTATAAAATCTGAATTTCGATTGGTCATCGGGGAACTACCGAGTGGCCAGCCAGATCACCCGATCTTACACCTCTGGACTTTTTTTTATGGGCCTACTTGAAACAAAAGTCTACGTCACTTAGTCACTTCGATCTACGTCAAAGAATAATTGCATGTCGCAATATTGATGTTGCCATTTTCTAAAATGTTCGCGAAAAGTTCTCCAATAGATTATTTTACTGTCTTGAAGTTAATGGTGCACATTTTCGACACCTTTTGTAGTGAAATAGTTACATTACTGTGTTACCTGAAGTTTAATTATTTTAAATGGAAATAAAAATGCGATAAATAAGATTTTGAAAGGCTGCCATTTTGGTATGGGTGGAAGTAATGACTTAATATTATAGGAACATAAAGCATTCAGTGGGAGCTTTTACACGATGTATCACATGATTTCTATTTAATTTTATTTTTCAAAAGGCCATTCTGAAGTTTTGCAAACTGAGCAAACAGTATTATTTAAATTGCTAAGGATGTGTGTCAAGTTTCAAATTTTTATATAAATGCATTCAAAAGATGATAGGAGAGGGGACAATTAAGAGCCGCACTGTATGTGCTGATATTTGTAGCAATATTTATTTGTCATTTTTATTTGATAAAATTGTAGACGCTTACGAACGTATTTCTCGAGGTCTTACCCTGCTTACCAGAGGCCTCTAAAGGCTGTTTAATTTTGAATCTAAATAAATGTCAGGTCTTTGGTAGGAATCACTGTAGAAACAAGGTTGAAAACTTTGCAAAACTTGACGTCGATGGTGAAATGATAAAGTGTACTTACTGTAGCTAAAAATCTTGTTGTACCATAAGATTTCGAGAAAATTTAAAATTATAATCAAAGACATCTACTTAATAAAGACCTTAGAAGTGATCTATGCGACAGTCTTTTATTATCTCACTTTACTTGTTATGATACCGTGTAAGGTCCTCCTGGCAACTGATTCAAAGTGTATTTAATACATCCAGATTTATTGTGTAAAACTACTAAATGGATTAAGGAACCACGATAGAGGTACGAGTGATGGGAAGTGGGTCGATATGGCTAAAAGAAGGTTACTTCATTATCTTTTGATATTTAGCAAAATTATATTTTAGCAAAAATATCTACAGGGGTATCAAATTTATTGGAAAAGCTATTTTTTTTCATTTAACTTTACCACCCTTTGTTGCTTGACTTCGTCCGAGGAACACCTCAGACAGCATCTAATATCCCTGGAATATGCCATCTATATCTTATTTGACTAAAATATATTGCAATATGCCCGGAATATCCCATAAATATGCCAAAATCGTATATGCAAAAGCATATGTTTAAAAGATATGCAGCGAATATGCAAGTTCCATTTCTGTGAAATATTCCAGTAGCATAAGTTAATTAAAATAAATGAATCTTTTTTTTTTTTAATTTTAATTAAGGTATGACTTTAATTTTCAAAATTTCTTTTGTGGAAGGTATCGAATCGAATATATATTTCATTTTTCCATTTCATATACCATAGAAAAACTTTTTTGTTTTTGGCTAAAAAAAAGGATTGCACGTCCGTCTGATGATGCCATTAAGGCAAAACTTTAACTGATACTGTAAATTTAGAGGTTTTTATTTTAACCTGAATTCAAAATCAGTATCTTAGAGAACCATGGACTGTTTTGAAATAATTAGAAATGCCAATATGTATTTTAAAAGGAAAAAAAAATTGCAAGCACAGGAATTAAATATCCTTAAGAATAAGAGTGGCATATGCCAAGTGATGGCATAGGCCAGTGTTGAGATATTCCTATAAAATAAATCCACGGGAAACATAGATTTATTTTATTTATTTTAGTCTACTTAATTTATTTAATATTTGTTGTTGGTAATTTTGGATTTTTGGAAACTTGAGAAAGTACAAAATCATTTTAACCTTCCAGAAATTTGACGTTAATCCGTTATTCTTTTAAGGTACTTCATGTAGTTTTGTGTTTCTTCCAGAGTTTTAAGAAACAATATATTTTAAATCCTGGAAAAAATTATACCAACCGTGTGGAAAACGTGAAAGATCGTTTTAAATTTCTTGGAGACAAGATGCAAAAGATACGACAAACGCCTGGAATAAAATGAAAATTATTTCAATTCTCAGCAAAAATGTTTAAATATTTGGAAACCTAAGCAAGTAGAAAATTAATTTTTATCCAAATAAAATTTTAGAAGTTTTATTGTAATATTTTTCTTATTTATTTAATGTACTTTTTTGTATCTTTCAGGAATTTCCCAGGCAGCACCCAATAGCCGAGGAATATGCCATATAATATCCATATCTTATTTGGAAAAATATATTGCAATATGTCTAAAATATACTAAATGTCGAACATGCAGAAGCAATATTCCTGGCGTATATTTAACAGATATACAGAGTATTTAATTTCCATATCTATGAAATATTCCAGCTGCATTGCATTTTCAAAATTTCGTTGTTGGAAAGTAGTGTCACCATTTAATCGATTATATATTTCATGGTTGCACTTAATATACCATTTAAAAATATTGTTACGAATGGACTCACCCCTGGACAAAAATATGATAGTTTCTTTCAAACTCTATGACTGTTATTCTATACATCATTTTTCCAATAGTTATTATTCATATCAAGAGATATGCATAGAATATGTTATAGAAGATAAAAAGATATTCCTGGCATGTTTTATGGTGACCTTGGATATCTATTAAATATGCTTAGCATATGCCAAGATATTCTTGGCAGATATAAATTTGACAATTAGATATCCTGGGCATATGCAAGCAAAGTACTTGTGCTGCCTGGAACGCCCCTGAATTTTGTCGCAATATTAAAAAAATGCACTGTATACCCAATATATTACAATGGTGTAATAAAAAAATAGGGTCGTGCCCTGTCAAATAATGACAAATTGCCAACCCTTAAAGACTGATTTAATCTTATAATAAAACACCCGGTATAACCATGTATAAGGGGACTTTTTATTATTTTCCTTTACATCCCTAGACTGGCCTCACATTCTGGAACACGACGACACAAAATGCGATTTTCCTTATGCCTCCGACCTAGTATCCTTCATCAAAGCGAATTTCCAAGATGATTTTTCGGTGGGCATCGCTGGCTACCCCAACGGACACCCCCATTGTAAAACTTTAGAAGAGGATATGGAACATCTAAAGAAAAAGGTACCAAGTTGTACAAATGCTTTTCAAACGTAGTTCTCCTCAGAATAAAATGCAAAACATCTTTAAACCAGTGGATTAGTCCAAACAAGTCTTTATAAGTAATTTACAATAAATTTTCAAAATAATTCCCATTGACTTCTAAGCACTTCAAAATCCTGCGTTGTACAGGGTGTCCCAAATTCGAGGGTGACCATTGGGATCTAGGAAACCGTAAGAGTTACGGGGTCGGTTAAATGGAGGCAAAGTTGCGCAATTTGGAGCTTAATGAAATGACCTCAGAAATAATGTTCAAATCATCCTAAAAACTTTACAGTATAACATGATGCATTAATGGATTAACTAATACCGTATATTTAAAGTTTTTATTTTAACAGGGATTAAAAATCAGTATTCAAAATGTATTACGCCTTTATGTAGGACCTATGTTTTCCATAAAAAGGGGCAAAAATAACTTGTTTGCAGATAACACACCAATAACTTACTAACTAAAACTTAAAAACAGTGAAAAAAACCCACATGTTGGGCGCCAATTTTTCTCCAATTCCAACCTGAAAAATGAGAATTCGAAGGAAAAACATGGAATTTACAATTTTCTTCCGCTGGGAAATTACAATTAATTTATAATTAAATAGAATTTCCTGCTGAAGCTTTGAAATATGAATAATTATTTGAAATCCTTTATTTGTTGAAAAAAAATTACGTCCGGGCACTGTAGTGACTGCAAAACTCTAGAATAAAATGAACAAATAACTTAAAAGGCTTGAATAGAACTTGGAGAGCGATTTATACGCTCTTGAACTTGGAGAGCAATACGTAAATAATTGAAAAAATTACACCCAAATGCCTGGAAAATTGCAACATGCATTTTTCATTGAAAACCAACAAATGTTTGGACTTTGGAACGATTTTAAATGCCTAAAAAACCGATAAAATTAACTCCAAAATATACCCGAAATTATTGGAAAATGTGAATAGGTATTTGAAATCTCTGGAAAATTTAACGAATTTTAAATAAAAGAAAAATTAAAATTATTTTACGTCCGGGAATATGAAATCTTCCATGTTTCCAGTTTCTGTATTTTCCAGACATTTTAGATAATTTTTTTGCTCTTCCTGATATTGTTAATTATTTTCCATGTACATTCCAGGCATTTGAGGTTAATTTCTAATATATTCCAGACATTTAGGGTCATTTATTAAAGCTTCCAAGCATTGAATTCAATTTTCAAGCCTTTAACGTAATATTATTTTATATCAGTTATGAAATTTTCATTAAATATAAGAAGTTACTTCAGAACTTGGAAAATGTAAAATTCCAAGGTTTAAAAATTATAAAATTCCGGAGATATCCGAAAAAAATCGAAAATTGTCAAAATCATTTTTACCTTCTACCGACTTCATTTAAAGAGATATCGAAAAACTAATAACAGTTTTTCATTGCCACTTTTTATGCTCTAGAACATGACACAAAAAAAAAATAATCCGACGTTTTGTCTTTTTTCGATCATCATCAACTTTATTTTTTCTTATGGGCGCCATATTGGATTTTCTCATTTTTAAAAAGTATTTTTAATTGCCTTTAAAATGAGGTATCGCACTTGCATGTCCGATTACTCCTTCTAGTACTTCCCATAAGAACTCCATAAGTGCAGGAGAGAAAGATATATCAATAGGATAATTCCAAATAAATTGATTTTATATAAACTGAAGCTATCAATACCTACCAATACAATTGATAAGTCGTTGAAGTAATTCCAGTTTACTGTTTACCATCTGTGTCTTGCACACCATCTGCTTCAAATTACCCCAAAAGTAAAAATCAAGCGGTGTAAGATCAGGTGATCTCCCAGGCCAATTCCATGGTCTCAAACGCCATCGAATTTCTCAAATAACTCACGTGTCACCTCCTCAGTGCAATAAGGAACCAGCAAGTGCAATAATTCTTCTACTGAGTAGTTCAGTTCTTCTAGTTTAGATATTCTACTGCAATAGTTACTACTGTATAGTTCTGTATGTGATGATGGTTATTACAATATAGAGGCTTACAGATGTTTTGCATTTGATTGTGAGAAGAACGACAACCTTTATAAATATTAAATCCCCTTTTTTTGCTACGTATGGATTTCTACACTTCAATTTTCAGGTAGACAGTGGTGCGGATTTCATCGTGACCCAAGCGACCTTCTGCTACGACACCCTCGAACAATTCGCGGCGAGGTGCTTAGAAAACGACATAAAAGTGCCGATATTACCGGGCGTGTTGGTAATAAAATCTTATAAAACTTTACTGACGATCGCGCGATGTTGCGAGTTTAAAGTGGCCGAGCACGTGTTCGCATTTGTTAAAGAAAACAGGGAAAAACCAGAGGTGGTGGAGAATTACGGGCTCGAATTGGCCGCCCAATTGGTGGCGAAAAGTTGGGCGCATCCGGGGTTGTTGGCGGGGGCGCACATATTCACCATGAACGATTTGGGGGAGGTGAACAAGGTACTCGCTAAGGTTTCTGAACAGGTTTAGTCAGAAGATTTTTTGGACTGGAATTACACTGTGGAACCATGTGGATTTCAGTGAAGAATCCACGTTCAATTTCGTTTCCTTCGAGTTAATTAAACGAGTACAATGTCACTGAATTGCAGCAAAAGTATATTGGTTTATGTGTGAAACGGACTATATTTAAGAAAATGTCTTTGTTTTTTTTTTATTCCAGGTAGTCCATAGATGTCATTCTTCTATTTAAATAAAAAATAACTTTAACTGTCTGGACGAATTTTATTTCTTTATTTCCGATTCAAATGGAAAATAAGTTCAACTGCCAGGACGAGCTTTTTACTCCTGACATCAACTTTCCTGTTCAAATGACAAATAATGTTAATTGCCTGAAAGAAATGCATTTTTTATTCTAGTTGATGACTCCATCTTGCTTATTATTATTCGTTATACAGGGTGGCTTATCGAAAACGTACCGCAAGGCATTACAGGGTGGGAAAACACTTTTCGGCAAAATCCAAAAATACGTCAAGTATGTTTGTCAGGGGGACAACTTTTGACATAAAAACCATTCAAAATAACTCAACCCCCTAAGCTGGGGTGGCAAATAGAACGGGGGGTCAAGTGGTACCTCTTTAAAAGGGCCTTGTCATTCCCTATACAACGCTGCTTAGTTTTTAAAAATCGAGTCACTCGTTCAAGAAATGTGGGCCCTTGAAAATGGAACAATATTGTGTGATGATATTGAGAAAGTGAGGCTGAACCCATAGTGAACATAGAACACATCTTTAAGTCGAAACACTAATTTAATCATTTCAAGTAAACAAATTATAAAAATGCGAGAACACATTTAGTGAATAAAAATATCCGGTTTCTTTCTTTACGTTTAAATTAGATCAAGTAGTTTTGCTAGATACCTGATTTGTGGTTAAAGTGTTTAAAAATATTTAAACCTTTAAATTTATTATTAATTATGGTGTACTCAATTGCAGAAAGAGTGGAGAATATTGAGTTCGCGGATTTATTTAATCGACGGCATCCTGAGAAACATTTCTCTAGGAAAACTGTTCAGGAATTGGTTGCAAAGTTTCGCGAAACAGGTTCAGTTCATAACAAAAATAGGAATATTGAAAATGCAGGGTTGTAGTATTGGGGGAAGTTGCAATGGATAGTACGCTAAGTACAAGACAATTGGCCATTGCAATCGGTGTCAAAGGGTATTGAAGAAATACAAGTTCCTTCCCCATAAAATTCGCTTAGTGCAAGAATTGAATGAAGACGATTTTGATCGTCGCTTGCAGTTTTGTGTTTTTCGGACGAGTTAGTGAATCGCCACAATTGCCGTTATTGGGCTGACAGCAATCCAAGGATTTTCCACGAAACACACACAACACCCCCAGAAATTAAATGTATGCGCTAATATTTTTGGAAATTCCATTGCGGCCCCTTTTTTCCTTCTTGGAACTTTAACAGGCGAGATGTACTTAGATTTGTTACAAAATGCCATCGACCCAGCTCTAACAAAGATCATAGAAGAGGACCGCGTATACAATAATCAGGAATTGATTTTCCAACAAGACGGAGCTCCGTCACATTTCTCACTAAATGTACGCAATTATTTAAATGACAGATTTCCAGGACGCTGGATAGGACGAAGGGGTACAATTGACCTTGTCACCCGACTTAAATCCCTTAGATTTTTTCTTGTGGGGACACATAAAATCCGTAGTTTACAAAACTTCACCTGCTACATTAGAAGAGTTGCGAAGGAAAATTATTAACGTATGTCGCGAAGTGACACCGCAAATGCTTCTAAACGTTCGGCAACGGTTTGAAGATAATTTGAATCATTGTATGAACGTTGGCGGATAGCACTTCGAGCATTTACTTGATTAACATGGTAAGCATTAAATCTCTTTTAGTATTTTTCGTCACAGATTATTGTTTAACTTTTAAGGGCCCATATTTCTTGAACGAGTGACTCGATTTTTAAAAACTAAGCAGCGTTGTATAGGGAATGACAAGGCCCTTTTAAAGAGGTACCACTTGACTCCCCGTTCTATTTGAAAAAATTAGAGGATGTCACCCCCGCTTAGGAAGTTGAGTTTTTTGAAATGGTTTTTGTGTAAAATACAACTAAATATCTTGTAAAATGGCACATTCGTTGTTGACCTAATGTTAAATAATAATGTATTTACTGCTACCTATAGACCTGCTTTTATATTTTTTACTGTATAATTGTATATAGCTCGTTGGTGTATGTTTCCTATTATTTAGATAGATGTCTGTAATTGGCATTAGCTGTTGATATCTTTATGAATAAATAAATAAATAAATCTTTATGTACTCCAGGAGATGCAAGTAATTTTTCATGATTTCTAACCCTTAGGTTCTAATTGAAGTAATTTTTCTCTATTTATTTTTCAAGAAAGTCTAAAGGAAGGTAATATGCTCCTTTGACACATTATTTTATAAAAAATATAAAAAAAAAAATGTAAACACTTAAATATAATAAATTACTAGTAGTATTTTATATAATAATAATGTGCCAAAGAAAGACGGACTGACATCAATAATAATGCGTCCGACAAAGAGTGATATACTTCATAAACACCACGTTTAGCCTTTAAGGACAGAATTAATATTTCTCGACGATTCCGATTCTCGAGGGTTCGAGCCGATTTGAAATATCTGAAATATGCCCGGAGCGTTCATTTCTTAAGAATCAATTTAAATTATTTCAAATTGTACCGAAGGCAGGTTTTATCAGTTTCTGTGATGCCTCGCTCGCCTGGAATGTGCCCGCGTGATTTTATTTACTTTTACTTATTATAGGTAGTAATAACTTTATGGGATATTTTAGTGTTAAATGCGCATTCTAAAGGCAGGTTTCTTTTCTTTTAGTTGGCTGTAATTTAGCGTAACATTAAATTGACTATAGTGTAGGTGTGTGTGGAAAGAATCAATCACTATAAAACCTTACCTATGGCGACCACTTTTGACAAATATACTTGACGTATTTTTGGATTTTGCTAAAAAGTTTCTTCCCACCAAATTTTTTTTTTGTAATGCCTTTGCGGTACGTTTTCGATGGGCCACCCTGTATTTTCTCTCAGTCCTACATTGGTTACTGCCTCACAACTTTACACCATCATATCCTCATTTGTTATATCGCTTGTAAAATAGTAAATTGTAATTTTTAAAATTCATATTTTTATGTTTTTCTAGCGATTCTTGTCACCTGAATAAGTTTTGTTTTATGTCACACGATGCAGTTTTTAGTGGAGGCTGTATGTAGCGTGGTCTAAATGTGATTGCGTTGCAGATTGTGTTTTTCTGAAAAGTGTTAGGGCATTTGGATCATCGTTTATTTTCTTGGCAGCTATTTCTTTACTTTCAGGAAAAAAAGAAAAATAGAGTTGCGTGTCATCAGCATATAAATCAGCACTGCAATATTTTAAACAAGAAAACAAGTGGTGAGATTACTAGTATAAATACAAAATAATGCAGGTCCCAATATGGAACCTTGTGGTACTCCACATAACTGGAATGCAGTAGATGAAATGCCAAGGTTAAATAATTTTTATTAAATCAATTGCATCAGAGTCAAACCCATTATAGCCTAAGATCGCGTAGAGTAATGTATGATTGATACGATCAAATTCTTTGTTGCAGTCGATAAGTACTAAAGCTGTGGCCTTGGTACATCTATGACCCGATCTAAACCCTGACTGAAATGCCGATAAAATATTATATTTTAACTATCCAATTAGCAATTTTTCGACGCGACAATGTTGCAAATTGCAACGCAACGTTGCATTGTTACGTTGTCTTAACCGTAGAGACGACCACGTTTTACACCAATTTGAAAGAGATTTTTTTGGTTGTCTCAACGTTACGCAGTGACTACCCGTTAACTTTCTAAACGATTTTTTGCAACGTTTTTAGAGTTAATGATTTTTGGACGGATGGACTCCATAACGACAGAAAAATTAATTACTTTTTTACCAATAAACTAATAGAAAACTCCAGTAGGCAACTACTCCAAAAATAAAACCTTTTTAATCCATCTTTTGAACAGCCCTTATTAATATTTATTTTGTATGTAGTTTAGTTTAGTGAATTATACGGGTAAAACACCTGTTTTGAAAGATTTCCAAGCACTTAATTTATAAACGGAACATAGTTTACTGGGAAAAGATGTTATTTTAGCCCTAAATAACACGCGCGCCCTAAATTTATAGCGGATTTTGAAAAAAAAAATAATACGTAATTTTTTTTATTGCATAAGAAATCCGCTGTCGTTGTCCCTGGTTAGTGTGAAGCAACAGGAAGAACGAATGGACCTAAAATTTTAATATTTCAATTATTGTTTGCAGTTTGTTGCGCGTATGCAGCATGTTTTTTTACAAACTTTAATAGACAACAACTTTAACTTTTACAAAAAAAAATCATAAGCTGTTCGAAAAATATAAACTCAGAATGTAATGTTAACATTACATTCTGAGTTCTCATTGCTGCTGCTGCTGCTATATAAATCCAAAAAAATAAAACTTTATAAAATTTACCATTGTTTTCAAACTGGTTAATCACTTGTGTAAAGACAGGGTATAAAGTAAGATATAGGAACCATGAAGGAAACCATTTAAATAAAAGTAAACCCAGTATTTTAAACTTTAAATATGTAAAATTTAATACAAACCTTTTCACTGCTTCCATTGATTCTACATAATCCATATCAACTTTAGGTAAGCTAGTTGTAGGCATTTTTGCTTCCATTGCAATTTTTTTTTGCGTCTGTAGTAAGCAGAATAGTTAAAGTCTTAATATCCTCTCATTTTTTAAAGCAAAACGAAAATAATAAATCCCAATAATTCCAAACAAAAATTATAAAAATAAAAAAATAGCTCTCTGCCTTTGTTTTTTATCTTCTTCCTAAACCTCTTCACATGTCAAAAAGCTCCCTCTACAGCGAAAAATGCTTAACACAGACGATTAGGCAATGTAATACCCATTCGCTAACGTTGTTCTTACTGGGTTTTTGATTCGAAAAATTGTACACGTCTGCACGACGTTGTTTTAAATGTAAATTACTACTGCTACCATCTATAGTAAAAAAATACGTTGTAAAAATAGTAGAGTTTTACAACAGGTGCGATACAGGTGCAATACGTCGAAGTTTGGTCGAAAATAAACGTCGTTGCAAAACCAACTAAATTTGGTACTGAAAACAACGTTGCAACTAGTGAAAATAAGAGTAATCTTAACTTAGTGCAAATTGTGTCCAAGTTAGGTACTCCCTAACTTGGACATTTAATATCTTTTCCATGACTTTTGAAAGAACTGGCAAAATACTGATAGGTCTTAAACCATTAAAATCGGAAATATTTTTCTTTTTTAAAAGTGGAAATATTTTTGAGACCTTCCAGTCATCAGGAAAACATTTGTCTAATATACATGAGTTTATAATGTTAGTTACAAAAGGTATAACTCGGTCCACACACAACAACATCTCTAGATTTATTTGATCCGCCCCGGTAGCAAGTGATTTGATTTCGAATAAATATTTTCTCACAATATCTTTGACGCCTTTGCTTATTTTGATAAAAATTTAGAAAAAAAAAAATTTAGTCCACTGTTTAGTTTTTCTTCTGTTTTATTTTTGTCATTTTGATTTTCCTGTTATTGATCTCTGACCTGTCGAAACATAACGATAAACAAATTTAAAAATCGTATATTATTTAACAACAAATCGTGAACACGAACGCCTCCACCCAAAAAAAAAAACATCTCCTGGCAAGCACCCAAGACAAATCAAACCGATAAGCGTATATATATCGCGGATCCTAAAACCAAAAAGAAAAAAAACCGTTTATTGGCAAATTTCCTCCAGAAGCTCTCTGTAGCTGTAATCAGCATCTCAGTTACGGCTCTGTCCGCTGAGAGCGCTGAACGTCGTCTGCTGCTGCTGCTCCCGATAATCATACGACGACGCATCATCCAGAATAACCAGTCAGTAGTAGTTACTCCTACGAGTCGCCCCCTGGAGCTCCTGCTACACGCGTACACCCCAACGGAAATCACGAAGATGCTCCTCGTCTTATTGAGTTTTTAAATCGGGAATTTTGACTCAATTTTTTTGTCTGTGTGCGGTGTGTGTGTGTATATGTGTGTGTATATCTACGCCCTCTTTCCCTCTCGCTTCCCGTATGGATCCTGCTAAGGTAGCGATGAATTCTGCTATAACAGATTTTTTTGTATATATATATATATATATATAACAAACACATATTGTAAGTTTTTTGCATGGTTATTGTAAACATGTGTAAATAATATATGACACTTTATTATACACTTATATGTACCGACAACAGCATGTTTTAATAAACTATTTGACACTTAACGGAATGGTTTTTGTGTTCCTAACCTTATTTTTCCTTATATTGTATTTTGTTTGTGGCATGTGTATTTTGTGTATGTTACTGATACACTTCACCACTTTACAATAATACACAATACAAATATATACAATTATCATAGGGGGGTTTTCGATAAAAGGTGTATGGAATATGGAACTTTGATTTCCTTGTTGGGAGGAAAAATTGTGGTCATTTCCTTAACACCCTCTATATACTTTGAAAAATGCTGGGATAGGTGTCCAGTGAATATTTGTACAAATTTTCATAAATATATCTAGTCAAGTTTTTAATTATGAAAAATTTCTGTAATTTTTTTTTTTAAATCTGTAAAAAAATATTTATTCCAAATTTTGTACATATTTTAATAAACATTAAAGTAGTTCTCCAGTAAAATTGTTTAGAGAATATGAGTACAAATTTCCATAATTGTAATTTGTCAAGTTTTTGAGTTATAAACATTTTAAATTTCCAAAAAAAAAATTCTCAAAATTTTAGACATAATTTGAAAAACGCTGAAATAGGTGTTTAATCAAATTATTCAGAGCATATATGTGCAAATTTTTAAAATTGTATCTGTTAAAGTTTCTGAATTATAAACATTTTGTGAAACTTTTTCAGATTTGTTTAAATTTCCAAAAAAAAAAATTTATTCAAAATTTTGTATCTATTTTAAGAAATGCTGAAATATGTGTCTAGTCAAATTATCTAGAGAATATGCGTACAAATTTTCATAATTGTAACTTGTTAAGTTTTTAAGTTATGAACATTTTGTAAATTTTCAATTTTTTTTAATTTCCAATAAAATATTTTTTTTTCAAAATCTTGTACATTTTTTAAAAAACGATGAAATAGGGGTCCAGTCAAATTATCCAGAGAATATGTATACAAATTTTCATAAGTGTAGCTTGTCAATTTTTTGAGTTATAAACATTTTGTAAAACTTTTTTAGATTTTTTTAAATTTCCAAAAAAAAAATTTTTGTTCAAAATTTTGTATATATTTTAAAAAATGCTGAAATACGTGTCTAGTCAAATTATCTAGATAATATGCGTACAAATTTTCATAATTGTAACTTGTCAAGTTTTTGAGTTATGAACATTTTGTAAAATTTTAATTTTTTTTTTAATTTCCAAAAAAAAAATTTTTTTCCCAAAATTTTAGACATATTTTGAAAAACGCCGAAATAGGTATTCAGTCAAATTGTTCAGAGAATCTATGTACAAATTTTCATAATTGTATCTGTTAAAGTTTTTGAGTTATAAACAATTTGTGAATATTTTTCAGATTTTTTTAAACTTCCAAAAAAACTTATTTTCTCAAAATCTCGGATATATTTAGAAAAATGCGAAAATAGATATTCAATAAACTTGCCTAGAGAGTGTATGTACAAATTTTTAAAGCTGTATCTAGTTAAGTTTTTGAGTTATAAACATTTTGTAAAAAATTACGAAAAAAATTCCCTTTCAAAAAAAATTTTTTTTTTTCAATATCCTGCCTATACAGGGTGTTTCCTAACTACGGTACGAAACTATACAGAGTGAATCGTTAGGTCTTTTTATGAAAAAAAGTTCCTATATCGGTAGTTGCTTTGTTTCTGAGATACAGGGCGATGAAGGTTCAAAAAAATAACGGTATTTTAAAAATACTATAACTATCCTTAAACCGATTTGGTTGAAATTTGGTGCAGTTATTTGAAGTTATAAGACGCCTATTTAGCTGTAACTAGATTAAAATTATTAGGTCCAGTGGCGTGTCAGTGGGCACCACTTGCTTATTGTTGAGAAAAAAAACAAGGCCAATAATTAATTGTTTTGAAGCTTTTTATTTATTTTTGTATTTAAGCAAGTAAAAATACAACTTTTTCGTATCTTATCTTATTATCTTCATATCTGGCTTTGTTTTCGAAAAAAAAAATTTAAGTATCTTTAACTCATTCTAAAAATTATCCATAGACGACAACATCAAATAAAAACCAATTAATTCGATAAACAATTTCCACCTTAAAGTACATGAGCAAAATTTCCACCCTCCAAAGGACGACTTTTTGGTCTCTTGTGTCTTGTTTACTATGATAATAAACATTCAACTTTTACGATTTTTATTATCAGATTTTTGAAATACAACAAAATAACAAATACATTGCTTCTTATGACAAATAATTGACAAGTTCATTCAAGTACCTACCTGCTTTGGAGACCAGCTGACAGCGATAGAATTGCTATAAGTAAAATTCAGCTGTCAATTAGCAGTGATTCATTACACCATCACGAATAATTTTACTAACCATGAAATGACCGACATGCACTTTATTTATGGATTAGCAAATGGAAATGCGGAAGAAGCACAAAGAATTTACTAGGACAGATATCCTAACAGAGTAATTCCATGTGCAAAGACATTTAGAAAACTTCATGCAAGATTATGTGAAACTGGGAGTTTTAATAAAAATATGGGTGGTGGAAGACCAGAAACTATAACAACGCCTGAACTGGAAGAAGCTATACTTGATGCGATAGAAGAAGATCCTTCCAATAGTATCAGGAAGATTGCACTGCAGCTTGAAGTCAGTTCAAAAACCGTTTGGAAAGTTCTAAAAAGAAACCTCCTGCATCCATATCACATACAGCGTGTACAAGCTCTACTGCCTCGGGATTTTCATCCAAGATTAATGTTTTGCAGTTGGTTGATTCATACGATGGCACACAATAATAATTTCCTACCAAATATTTTATTTACGGATGAGGCAAATTTTTCAAGAGATACTATTATGAACTTCCACAATGATCATTTTTGGGCCGACGAAAATCCCCACGTTATTAGAGAAACTCATTTTCAGCAACAATTTTCGCTGAACGTTTGGATAGGAATTATTTGTGACTACCTAATTGGCCCATTTTTTTTACCGGAAAGATTAACAGGTATATCCCACACGGATTTCTTGCAACACCATTTACCCACTTTATTAGAAGAAGTACTCCTACAAGTAAAAGTCAACATGTGGTTTATGCACGACGGGGCTCCAGCTCATTTCAGTGTTCTTGCTCGTCAGCATCTCGACGCTACATCTCTACCCTAATTACTGGATTGGACGTGCAGGACCTCAAAATTGGCCGGCTCGCAGCCCTGATATGAATTCATTGGATTACTATTTATGGGACCATCTGAAGGCTCTTGTTTATAAAACTCCTGTTCTAGATGTGAATGACTTGAGGAATCGGATAATTGTCAATTGCAATATTATAAGGGATACTCCAGGTATTTTTGAGCGTGTCAGACACTCAATGACAAATCGATGTTGCTGTCATGTATTTTATCAGAAGGTGGGCATTTTGCTCATTTACTTTAAGGTGAAAATTGTTTATCGAATTAATTGGTTTTTATTTCATGTTGTCGTCCATGGATAATTTTTAGAGTTAAAGATATTTAAAAATTTTTTTTTCGAAATCAAAGTCAGATATGAAGATAATATAGGATATGAAAAAGTTGTATTTTTAGTTGCTTAAATACAAAAATAAATAAAAAGCTGCAAAACAATTATTGGCCTTATTTTTTTCTCAACAATAAGCATGTGGTGCCCACTGACACGCCACTGGACCTAATAATTTCAATCTAGTTACAGCTAAATAAGCGTCTTATAACTTCAAATAACTGCTCCAAATTTCAACCAAATCAGTTTAAAGATAATTATAGTATTTTTAAAATACAGTTATTTTTTTGAACCTTCATCGCCCTGTATCTCAGAAACAAAGCAACTCCCGACATACGTTCATAGGAACTTTTTTTCATAAAACGACCTAGGAAACACCCTGTATTTTGAAAAATTCATGCCAATTGCTAACATGCGAAAATTTTTTCCTTTTCATAGAACTACAATCGTTGCCTAAAAAAATATTTTAGGTAAGCTATTTTCAATATTAAGAAATGGAAAAATACAGAGGATTAAAAAGTCTATAAAAGTAATTTACGGAGGACTGTTGTGAAAATCTAAAGAAAATCAATAAAAAAAATTACAAAAAAAATAATTTTTAGTTTGCTTTAAATTCCTTGGGTATACCATAGCGATAGCAAAAAAACAATACAAAATCTAAAATTGAAAAATAATTTTGAAAATATGAAAAATCCTTGAATATTTTTTAAAAATAACTTAAGTCTAATGTACATATTATTATATAATTTTTGATTTAGATTTTTTATTCTTTTGGTGAATTTTTGAAACATTTTTACACATCTATTTTCAACAAACAAAAAAACAGCAAATTAGTACATATAAATTAATCATAATATTAATAATAGAAAAAATCAAAATTGTATCTAGATGAGTTTTTGAGTTATACGCATTTAGTGAAAACAAATAAATAAAAAAGTATGCTGGTCAAGTGTGACTCCTTTTCAGTATTTAGCTTATTATAAAAAAAGTTATTTTCATAAAATAGTTTCAATTTAGTGACAATTCTAACCTCTATATCTTCTAATAGAGTAGTCCAATCAAGGGAATTCCATTACTTTCTATTATATATTTTTGGCCTCTGACAAACAAATTTCATCGATAAAAAAAATCTCTGGAACCCATACATGTCGTGTGGCCCGACATGTAGAGATATATATATATATGTATATATCTGGGGCTTGGTTCTAAAAGGGCCAAAGTCATAAATCGGAATTTTTGACAAATTGACTTTAAAGGTAATGAGGTCGCATTAGGTTTGGTTTTTACAACATATATAGGTTTCTATATTTTTCTTAAGCTTGATTTGGGTATAGAGGATATTGGTTTTTAAAAAAAAATCTTAAAAATGTATAAAATAAATTTATTTTTCAAAAAAAATTGACATTGTCCTTTTTTTAATAAATAATAAATTAAACTAATAACACTTTGGCCCAACTTAAAAAAATCAAAATGAAACTAAAAACACAAGAAGAAACTTTTGATAAAAATACATTTTGATAAAAATATAGGCACCTAAAGCGAATCTTCATCATCTTCACTTTTACCAAGATTATCAATTGTAGTCTCAGAAGAAGTTAGTCCATTAAGAAACTGCAGATAGTATGGCTGACTGTTTTTATCAATAAATGGTAATAAGTCCCTCAAATGTTGTACTTTATTTTTTGGAATGCCTAAAGGTTTTTTATTAATAGGGAAAAGTTTTATTGCATTTTCGAAATTACGGGTTGATTTTCTTAATAAATTTAAAATTTGATATGGCTCGTCTTCAGCAAAGGTGGTTTTGTATTTCAGCAGACCAGGATTTTCGGTAGAATAGTGAATGACTTATTTTAGCCCAAACAACAGGGTTTCCCAAAGTATTAACTTTTTTGTGCTGAAACTTGAGGAGTGACTTAAAATTCAAGAATTCTTCCTGAGCCATCTCATGCACAAAAATTGGGAGTTTCTTAGGCACTAAACGAATTAAATTAGCCCAGTCTCTAGGAATTTCTATTTTTACTGTGGTATTTTTTCTATGGCCTTTTCAATGGCTGCATGAATTTGGTCGGCTTCCATACGAGTATGTCCCGGAATAAGAAATTTGTGACATATGCTGACATGCCTTCCTTCTCGTTTAAAATATTCTTCAATAATCTTTAGCAGCATAGCAGAAATTAAAATGTTTTTGTTTTGTCCAGGACAATAATCACTGTACATAATTATTTATATCGATATTGGCCTTATAAGAAGTTATATAATATTGGTTTTCTGGGGCCTATGTTCACATTGGCCCATTTGTTGAAAAAAGAGTATAAAATTGAAATGTTGACATTGGCCTTTAGCGGATTTGTAATTTTTTTGCTGTGAAAGATAGACTTTGGCCCTTATTACACATAATAATCTGGTCTGTGCCAATTTCAAAAATGCACTTAAGCCCAAATCTAAAAAAAATATATATGTATAAAATATATGTATTTTATATATAACAAAATTACATAAAACCCTCTTAAATAAGCCTCTTTACAACCGTTCCCACTTCTAATAAATGTTTTACAATTCCCTAACGGCTTCATAAACCGTGGCAACATCAAAAGTAACACACCTACACGCGAAAATAAACCAGATGTTTATAAATACTTAACATCCAGACAATGGCGGAACAAAAACGTTGTCACTTTGCCCGGTTTTATGTAAATAGTGTGTATATATTTATATACTCATAATATTTTTAGACTTTTACAACCGCTCTTGCAACATGAAACCGAATATAACGTTTATTAGGAATTCTGTTAAATAACTAATAATTTAAGATTCATACAAAGGGTTTTCGTTATTTATTACAATTTTCATTAAAAGGAAAAAAAAATTATTATTATTACTGAACTATTGACATCTATCAAACTTTTACAGATCTTCTCTCGTTGCCAAATGTCATAATTTTCAAGCGTCTTGAGTGACATATGCCACTCTTTTACAGGCCTTCTCTCTTTCAATGTTAAAGTCGTAAATTGCAACTGTCAAACGTCACAGGTATCAAGCGGCATAGCTGCCCTCTGTCGGTCATTTTTAAATATCGGAGTTAATTTACGTAGTTAAGAACTTAGAATCTTAAGCACATTTAAACTTAAATAACTTTTGGAGAAAATTCCCTGGACTACTTTGCACCCTCAATAATATTTCCAGAGAATTATTTTCTCAACCTAATGCAGTTAATTAAATTTTTTTAAGTTTAGTTGTTTTTGAGATATCGGAGTTTAGTAATTGTAGTTGCCCCTAAGAGTCTCAACTGCAGTTAAACCAAGATAATTTGGATAGAATTGCCTGGACTGATTTGCTCCCACAATAACATTTCAAGATCAATATTTTCTGAACTAAAGCTGAGTATTTTTCATTAAATAAATATATGTCATTTTTAATTGTATTGTATTTCAAAATTAAATAATTCAATTAAAGAAAACGCCTTTCATATTTTTTGTAGCCAATTATCGAATGTCATAATTGCCAGTACACCCAGGTCTTCTCTCTTTTATTGTTTAAGACGTAAATACGCCATCTTCAGTCAAAAAAGTAAATATCTTTAACCACAAATGTGGCAACACTGATCAAAGGTTAGGTACTGAAACGTATATAAAGCAAGTAGTATTTCCATTAAACCCATTTCCGACTTTCCTCATTTTTTTTTTGCTTTTTTTATGCCGTTGCTTTCGGTACATTACCCTTTAATTACAAGCCACTCGTCTCTTACATCTTTCATAAGGGTAATTTGACCTAAATTTTTCTTATTTTCCAAGGCAAACCTCCCTTACACTGGCATTTTCTCATTCAAATTAGAAACATGAATCATGCTTTTTTCCTTTTCAAATTGTCCAAGTGATTATTGCAATAATAAATTAATTTTTCCATTGACATTAAGGGACACTTAAACGCTTTATATCCCTAGGGAGAGTGTTACGTACTTTGTTGATTACGTAATAAATTTTGAATAAATCAAACAACTGACGTCGAAACGATCCTTAATCCGGTTAGGGAAACTCTCATGCACCCCGGGATTCACTTGCAATTTATTATTAGTCACAGTGGGAAGGGAGAGTTTTTCTCTAATGTGCTGGCAAAAGTTTTTATTATGTGTAATGTGAATAGTTTCCCCGGGAAATTGCCTGCGGAAAACTCATAAATTCGCGAGGTGATCGTGTTAAACCGTATTAAGTCATAACTTTTATTTATTTATCTATGTATATATTTCTATTATTGCACGCAAAGGTATGTACAAAAAATAATAGCGAATAACCTACTTTATAGTGTTAAAGTCATAAAACTTAATAACTGATTAAGCCCAAATGATCATATAGCATCATAGTTGTCATGGCTGTTATTTGCTAATCTTGTCATACTTGCCATAATTGTAAAATTTATAGAAGCAATTTGGTTATCATTAATTCTAGCGTCTAAGAATCGAATGTGCAGTTAATAATCTTAATTTTTAGAAGAACATTTGGTATTACTGGCTCCCTCTTTCAGTGTCTAAGAAGTAAAACCTTATCACTGTCAAACGTCACTGTCAACTGTCTAGTCGTGATTTTACAAGCATTCTCTCTGTTATTATTGTTTGCTATTGTAACGTCATAGTCGTCAAATATTTTGGCTGCCCTCTGTCGATGATTATTGTTGATTATCAGTCAGGTTTTTGAGGTAAGGACATTTTGGTAAAAAAAAATTAAAATAAACATCTTTTAACATATTTTTCTCAATATCCTGCATATATTTTAAAAAAAGCTGAAATATGTATTTGATGAAACTGTCTAGAGAATGTATGTACAAATTTACATAATTGTAGCTAGTCAAGTTTTTGAGTTATAAAAATTTTTTTTTCCTATCCTACTAAATTTTGAAAAACCCTAATATAGGTATTCAATGAAATTGCCTAGAGAATGTGTGTTCAAATTTTTAAAGTCGTATCTAGTCAAGTTGTTGCCAACTGTCAAATATCTAAACTGTCAAGTGTCATGTCTGTAACCCGCCAGTCTTCTCTCCTTCATTGCTTAAGACGTAAATCGTAACTGTCACACGTCATAGATATCATTTGTCAATCTTTATTCGTCTAATATTTAGTCCAATGCTATTGAAAAGTTTTAAATTAATTCGTATAAAGAAAATATTTGTACTAAAAAGTCAATAACCCTAAATTTAAGGACCACATAAGACTATACACGTCTCGTTTCTATTATTGCTCAAAAAGCTAAATTTAATTGTCAAATGTCATGTCTGTCATGTGCTCGTCTTTTACAGGCTTTCTCTCTTTCATTGTTTAGGAGGTAAAACCTTATAACTGTCATAGTTGTCATCTTACAGACTTTTACAGGCTTCCTCTCTATTATTGTAACAATTTCTCTCAATTTTAAAAAAAGCTTATGATATTACAAGTTTCCTATATCCTTACCAAATGTCATAATTGTCAAATGTTATGGCTATCATTGGCAGTCTTTAACAGGCCTTCTCTCTTTCATTATTAAAGAGGTTAATCGCACTGTCATAGATATAAAATATCATACCTATCGTCTATCAGATTAATTGTGTTCAAAAATTAAATTGAAACTCAGCCATTTCAATTTAAAAAAATACCCGCTTATGATATTACAGGTTTCTTCTTTCGTTGCCAACTGTCATAAATGTCAAGTGTCACGGCTTTCACCTGCCAGTGTTCCCTCTTTCATTGCTTAAGACATAAATCGTAAACGCCACAAGGCCCTCTGTTGTCGGTCATTGGGCAGTTGCTCCTTAGAGTTTCAACTACAATTAAACTAGGATAACTTGGCAATATTTGCGTGGACTGTTTTGCACCCTTAATAACTTTTCAAGAGCATTATTTTCTCAATAAAATGAAGTTAATTTAATTTTTTTAGGTTTAGTGGTTCTTGAGATATAGGAGTTAATTAGACAGTTGCTTTTTAAGGTCTGAACCACTGTTAAATTTAGATAACTTGAGAAGAGTTGCCTGGACTGATTTGCACCCACAATAACATTTCAAGATCAACATTTTCTGAACTAAAGCAGAGTCTTCTTCATTAAATAATTATATTTCATTTTTAATTGTATTGTATTTCAAAATGAAGTTATTCAATTAAGAAAAAACGCCTTTGATATTACAGGTTCCCTCTTTCGTTGCCAATTATCGAATGTCATAATTGTCAAGAGTCATGGCTGCCATCTACACACAGGTCTTCTCTCTTTCATTGTTTAAGACGTAAATCCTAACTGTCCAGTGGCATAGTTGTCATAATTGTCAAATGTAAATATAACCGCCATATTCCGGTTTTAATTCGTCTATTGTTTATTCCAGTATCACAAAAAAATTTTTAGTTAATCCGTAAAAAGGAAACATTAACAAAATTGTTTAAAAACAAGTCTTCTCTTTGTTATCGCCTAAGACCTATATTCCAATTGTCAAATGTCTTGGCTGTCATCTGTAAGTCTCTTACAGGTTTTCCCTCTTTCATTGTATAAGACGTAAATCGCAACTTGTCAAACGTCATAGTTGTCAAAAAAATGACTCGCTTCTGAATAAATGGCGTCATACTATCGATTCTTCCACTCGCTCTTATTGTTTGTGTTCCTTTAGAGTTTAAGTGTAGATGGCGACAGTCATTTGGGATGCCGGTGATATTCTAGCTCCACCAAGTTATGAAAACGTCATATGTCAATCGTTATACGTCATTGAGAGTGTTGCTAGTTGGTTGTAAGAAGAAGTATAGATGTAGTCATTGATTTTTAACTAAAATGTTAAAGGGTTAGAGCGGACACGTGGCTCCACTTTAATATATTTGCCTTTAAGCAATCTTTAGTCGGGCGTAAATGTCATCTGTTATTATTATTTGCTATTGTAACGTCATAGTCGTCAAATATCTAAACTGTCAAGTGTCATATCTGTAACCCGCCAGTCTTCTCTCTTTCATTGCTTAAGACGTAAATCGTAACTGTCACACGTCATAGATATCATTTGTCAATCTTTATTCGTCTAATATTTAGTCCAATGCCACTGAAAAGTTTAAAATTAATTCGTATAAAGAAAATGTTTGTACTAAAAAGTCAATAGCCCTAAATTTAAGAACCACATAAGACTATACACGTCTCGTTTCTATTATTGCTCAAAAAGCTAAATTTAATTGTCAAATGTCATGTCTGTCATCTGCTCGTCTTTTACAGGCTTTCTCTCTTTCATTGTTTAAGAGGTAAAACCTTATAACTGTCATAGTTGTCATCTTACAGTCTTTTACAGGCTTCCTCTCTATTATTGTAACAATTTCTCTCAATTTTAAAAAAAGCTTATGATATTACAAGTTCTCTATATCCTTACCAAATGTCATAATTGTCAAATGTTATGGCTATCATTGGCAGTCTTTAACAGGCCTTCTCTCTTTCATTATTAAAGAGGTTAATCGCACTGTCATAGATATAAAATATCATACCTATCGTCTATCAGATTAATTGCGTTCAAAAATTAAATTGAAACTCAGTCATTTCAATTTAAAAAAATACCCGCTTATAATATTACATGTTTCTTCTTTCGTTGCCAACTGTCATAATGTCAAGTGTCACGGCTTTCACCTGCCAGTGTTCCCTCTTTCATTGCTTAAGACACAGAAATCGTAAACGCCACAAGGCCCTCTGTTGTCGGTCATTGGGCAATTGCTCCTTAGAGTTTCAACTACAATTAAACTAGGATAACTTGGCAATATTTGCGTGGACTGTTTTGCACCCTTAATAACTTTTCAAGAGCATTATTTTCTCAATAAAATGAAGTTAACTTAATTTTTTTAAGTTTAGTGGTTCTTGAGATATAGGAGTTAATTAGACAGTTGCTTTTTAAGGTCTGAACCACTGTTAAATTTAGATAACTTGAGAAGAGTTGCCTGGACTGATTTGCACCCACAATAACATTTCAAGATCAACATTTTCTGAACTAAAGCAGAGTCTTCTTCATTAAATAATTATATTTCATTTTTAATTGTATTGTATTTCAAAATGAAGTTATTCAATTAAGAAAAAACGCCTTTGATATTACAGGTTCCCTCTTTCGTTGCCAATTATCGAATGTCATAATTATCAAGAGTCATGGCTGCCATCTACACACAGGTCTTCTCTCTTTCATTGTTTAAGACGTAAATTCTAACTGTCCAGTGGCATAGTTGTCATAATTGTCAAATGGAAATATAGCCACCATTTTCCGGTTTTAATTCGTCTATTGTTTATTCCAGTATCACTAAAAAATTTTTAGTTAATCCGTAAAAAGGAAACATTAACAAAATTGTTTAAAAACAAGTCTTCTCTTTGTTATCGCCTAAGACCTATATTCCAATTGTCAAATGTCTTGGCTGTCATCTGTAAGTCTCTTACAAGTTTTCCCTCTTTCATTGTATAAGACGTAAATCGCAACTTGTCAAAAGTCATAGTTGTCAAAAAAATGACTCGCTTCTGAATAGATGACGTCATACTATCGATTCTTCCACTCGCTTTTATTGTTTGTGTTCCTTTAGAGTTTAAGTGTAAATGGCGACAGTCATTTGGGATGCCGGTGATAGTCTAGCTTCACCAAGTTATGAAAACGTCATGTGTCAATCATTATACGTCATTGAAAGGGTTGCTAGTTGATTGTAAGAAGAAGTATAGATGGAGTCATTGATTTTATTTGAAAACTAAAATGTTAAAGGGTTAGAGCGGACACGTGGCTCCACTTTAATATATTTGCCTTTAATCAATCTTCAGTCGGGCGTAAATGCCGCCCTGAATTAATCACTAAATTCTCCCGACAAGCTTAAATTTGAAGCAAGTAATGAACGTTTTTTTTTTTAATTACGTAATTTTTTTCCTTTTTAACAGGACGTTAAATTAATTTGGAACGACATTATAGAGGGCGCTCGTGGTGAAAATGTTTGATAATGTCAGCGGGTAGAAGGACTTCCTCTTATCTATCAGCTGTCAACCAGGCTCGTGTGACAATTATGACATTTGACATGTTTGAAAAAAGCTCTATGCCTTATTACGATGTGATCCGATATAACCTTACCCTCGAACGACGTCAATAATATTTTATAGAAAGTGATTTATCAAGTTGGCATGTGCATTTGTTATTCGAGCTTTTGAGGGTTAACCCGGATCTCTCGGAACGACATTTATCGGTTTTCGACCGGGGTTTGTTCAAAAGGGGGAGTCGATCACTGTTACGAGAGTTGATCGATCGAATATCTCGTCATGAAATTGTTATAACAGTAATAGGGAAAAAGTCGTTTGAAATTTATAGCGTGACTTTTATTACATGTTACGGTTGCTAATAAATGCTGTAGAGGTTTATAGGAAGGTATCCTAATTTATTTTTAGGTTAATTATACTGTCAGTTTTATAGCATGTAAGTGCCAAGTTCTCAAAAGTCTCTTGCTTTAGTTCCAATATTGATTGAATGGTCAATATATTAAAATGGGGTCAAGTGTCCGCTCTAACCTTTTCAAAAAAATTTCTTAAATCAGTGACTCCATCTATACAGCTTCTTTCAACCAACTAGCAGCCCCCTCGATGATGTTAATGACACATGACAGCTGTCAAACTTCCTTGATGGCTAGGTGAAGCTAGTAGAATATATAGCGGTGGCATTTTACAAAAAAATAATTCTAATGAGGCCATCTACATTTGAACTCTAAAGAAATATGCACAGTGGGCGGGAATGGAAGAACCGATAACATTTAAATTTAGCTCGAAGAACTTCTGAAAATTACTGCTGTGATAAGAGGAGAAACTTTAATAATCACATCCGAGATAATAGATTTTTATATAACAGTATTTTTACTGCACAACAGTAAAATTTTAAAAAAATCACACTTGTGATAAAAAGTTATCATGATAAGCCAATACAAAAAAAAAATTTTTTTTGGTAACTTTTAGATGAGGAAATCACTGTTATGATAAATATTTGAATTTCAACTCAAAAGGAAGCAAAATTCACGCATTGTTTGGTGTCAACATTGTTGAAAATCACTTCTGTGATAAAAAATTTATTATTATTTCAAGCCGATAAACAAAACACATGTTTTACTAGTTAAAGGTTGGCAATAGTTAAAAAGAGACAGAAAAAGATTTTTTTATTTAATTTTAAAATCACAGTTGAGATATGGAAATTTTATGTCCAGAATAACGAAAAAAATATATTTTTTTAATTTATGTATAAATAAAAAAGCGTGTATAAATCACGGATACAGTGAAAATATTTGTTGTAATGGTAATGGGTCGGAAAATTTTTCAAAAATCACAGTTGTGATAAAAATATTCGTATTTCTATAATAAGCTGAAAACTGCAGTCGTGATGAAATTGCTACTCTTTCAAGATCATAAGAAAAAATATTCTAATTTTATCACTGCTGTAATAGAAATATTGGTACTTAAAATAACAGTTGAGATCGGACCTTTATTGTATCCACAATGACAAGAACTATTTTTTTTAAATAAAATGAATAAGTATAAAAAAAATTATAAAAAAATTGTGTAAAAATCACAGTTATGATTAATAAAAAACTGTATTTTGAGCCAATTAAAAAAAAAATCACTGTATATAAGTCGAATAAAATTTAAAATCAACAAAAATGTTAATATTTTAAGCCATTGATGAGAAAAATGTTTTTTCACTAATTTATAGATAAACAATTTTTTGACAATCACTGCTGTGATAATGAATAATTTCGAGCCGATATGGAGAAAATTACGCTGTATAGGTCAAAAAAAAAATTGAAAATCACAACTATGATAAAACTGTTGATATTTCAAGTCAATGGAAAAAAAATCATAAAAATATTTGTACTGGTAATGGATTGAAAAATCACAGTTGTAATAAAAAATTCTGTTTTTCAAATACATTAGAAAAAATCACTATAGAAGATTGAAATTTTTTTTTTTAAAATCACAGCTGTGATAAAAATATTTTATTTCAAGGTAATAAGAAAAAAAAAGGTTCACTAATTTTTGAAAATCACGGTTGTGATAAAAATCTATTATTATTTCTAGCCAGTAAAGAAAACACATGTTTTACTGATTAAAAGAAGGAAGTATTTTAAAAAGAATGAAAGAGAGTTCGTGTAAAAATCAAGGCTATGATATTTGTAATTGTAATAGTTTGGAGAAGCTTCTAAAAATCACAGTTGTGATAAAAGTATCGGTATTTCAAGCCGATAAAAAAATCACACTGTATAGGTCCAAAAAAAATTATTTTTCGTATATATTATAATAATACTGTTATTATTTATAACTAATGAAAAAAAATCAGTAATTTTTAGATGAAGAAATGATTGAAAATGACTGCTGTGATGAAAAAATTTGTTCTAGCGATAAAATCACTGTTGAGATATAACTCTTAGTCTACAATGCATAGGTCGAAAAAAAAGTGGCAGTGATAAAATTGTTTTATTTTAAACTAATAAGAGAAAAAAAATCTCAAATCTTTGGATAAAGAAACGTCATTGTTGTGATAAAAAAAGTATTTTTATTTTAAACCGATAAAGAAAAAAAAAATCACTGCTTATAGGTTGAAAAAATTACAAAAAACACACCCGTAATTACACGAATTTTTTTTTAAACTATTTTACGTCATAAATCCAATTTCAACGAGAATTTAGGATCTAATATAATCTTCATATATTCCAGATAAAATTCTCGATATCCTGGTAGTACCGCCCCGCAGAATCCCTGAAACTGGCCCACCAGTTCTGGATTTCTTACCCGCCCCCAGGGGCGGGAAGTTCCACCAGTTCCAAGGATAAGGAAAAAGAAAAGGACGACGACAAGAGACCGCTGTCGAAAGAACAAAGACAGCTAGAGTACGATGCTGCCATAAAGGTATATATCTAGTATATTAACCTTAAGTCAAAAAAATCATCCATGCTTTTTTTAGACATTGATTTTTAATCCAGTCAATTTAGATACTGAGTTTTTATTCCTTATCAACTGCGGTACATTCAAAATTAATGCTAAAACTGTCCGCACTCGTACGATTTATTTTTCCTCAGTTGATACGTACCAGATTTTTAAATTACAAAAGCACACAGCAAAGAATAATAACCGTGGCAATAAATTAAGTTATTTTCGAAATTTGAACCGGAGCCAACTTCTCCAGATTAATCGATCCTAATGCAAAAATGTTTTGATTAAAGCGAATTATTTTGGGATTTCCTTTCGCCAGGAACATCACCGAACCCAAAGGGAACAATGGGAAATCCGTCAGCTGGATAACGACCTGCTACAACAGAGACAATCAGAGCGGGAGAGGGAGAGAGAATTAAAAGAACTGACCGAACAAAGGCTCCTATTGGTCGAAGACCATGATCACGACGACAACTTACAAAGTCTGTAAGTAGAGAGAGTTTTTCGTTTAATTTTATTGAATAGTTAAGTTTTTGCTACGTCTATGGTGACTCCGCCCTCGATTCGTCGCGGGGCGTGTCCAATATTTGCAGTGGCGTACATTTTTTAATTAATACAGGCACTTGACGAGTCAATTTTTAAAAGAAGAAATCAATTTTTCAAAACTCAAAAATATGAAAACGACTCGTTAAAAAATGAAAAGAAAATGCTAATAAACAGTGTATATCAATTATTATAGGCAATTAAAACCATTATTCACATTTTTCAATTATTTATTGCTACGCCTATGGTAACTCCGTCCTCACCTTATTGCCATTCCCTGTCAATTTTTTATATATTGGTTTTAGACATTGCCATCGGATACCATTGAGAAAATGAGCCGATATTAAAAAAAATTGAATGGACTGATTTAAACCATAAATAACATTTCTACAGAATACTCTTTTGAATATTAGGCTTTGATTTCATGAAAATATTCCCATTAGTTTTTTAGTTATTGAACTCTAAAGTGAATGGTCATCTTAACTGGACACCACTGTCAAAAAAAGCCAATAATTTAAAAAATTCTTGCATAGACTTGCGTGAAACATAAGCAACATTTCTACAGAATACTTGTCTGAATACTATGCTACTGATTATATGAGAATATTCCCATTAGTTTTTTAGATGTTAAAGTTTAAAGTGAGTGGTAATCTTGAATTATTTACAGGTTTATCGGTCACCACTGGCAAAAATAGCCAATAGTTCAAAAATGTTTGCCTGTACTGGTTTAAATCATAAACAATATTTGCACAGAACACTTTTCTGAATACTACACTTTTGATTTCATCAGAATACTCCTATTAGTTTTCGAGATATTGGACTCTAAAGTGAATAGTCATCTTAACAGGACACCACTGCCAAAAAAAGCCAATATTCCAAAAAATCTTGGATAGACTGTTCTGAAATGTAAGCAATATTTGCACAGAATACTTTTTGAATATTAGACTTTTGATTTCATGAAAATATTCCCATCAATATTCTAGTTATTGAACTCTAAATTGAATGGTCATCTTAACTGGACACCACTGTCAAAAAAAGCCAATAATTTAAAAAATTCTTGCATAGACTTGCGTGAAACATAAGCAACATTACTACAGAATACTTGTCTGAATACTATGCTACTGATCTCATGAGAATATTCCCGTTAGTTTTTTAGATATTGAAGTTTAAAGTGAGTGGTAATCTTGAATTATTTACAGGTTTATCGGTCACCACTGGCAAAAATAGCCAATAGTTCAAAAATGTTTGCCTGTACTGGTATAAATTATAAACAACATTTGCAGAGAACACTTTTCTGAATACTACACTTTTGATTTCATGAGAATACTCCTATTAGTTTTCGAGATATTGGACTCTAAAGTGAATAGTCATCTTAACAGGACACCACTGCCAAAAAAAGCCAATATTCCAAAAAATCTTAGATAGACTGCTCTGAAATGTAAGCAATATTGGCACAGAATACTTTTTGAATATTAGACTTTTGATTTCATGAAAATATTCCCATCAGTATTCTAGTTATTGAACTCTAAAGTGAATGGTCATCTTAACTGGACACCACTGTCAAAAAAAGCCAATAATTTAAAAAATTCTTGCATAGACTTGCATGAAACATAAGCAACATTTCTACAGAATACTTGTCTGAATACTATGCTACTGATTTCATGAGAATATTCTCGTTAGTTTTTTAGATATTGAAGTTTAAAGCGAGTAATCGTGAATTATAAACAGGTTTATCGGTCACCACTGTCAAAAATAGCCAATAGTTCAAAAATGTTTGCCTGTACTGGTTTAAATAATAAACAATATTTGCACAGAACACTTTTCCGAATACTACACTTTTGATTTCATGAGAATACTCCTATTAGTTTTCGAGATATTGAACTCTAAAGTGAATAGTCATCTTAACAGGACACCACTGCCAAAAAAAGCCAATATTCCAAAAAATCTTGAATAGACTGCTCTGAAATGTAAGCAATATTTGCACAGAATACTTTTTGAATATTAGACTTTTGATTTCATGAAAATATTCCCATCAGTATTCTAGATATTGAACTCTAAAGTGAATGATCATCTTAACTGGACACCACTGTCAAAAAAAGCCAATATTTTAAAAATTTGTGCATAGACTTGCGTGAAACATAAGCAACATTTCTACAGAATACTTGTCTGAATACTATGCTACTGATTTCATGAGAATATTCCCGTTAGTTTTTTAGATATTGAAGTTTAAAGTGAGTGGTAATCTTGAATTATTAACAGGTTTATCGGTCACCACTGTCAAAAATAGTCAATAGTTCAAAAATGTTTGCCTGTACTGGTTTAAATCATACACAATATTTGCACAGAGCATTTTTTGAATACTACACTTTTGATTTCATGAGAATACTCCTATTAGTTTTCAAGATATTGAACGCTAAGGTGAATGATTGTCTTAACTGGAGAGCACTGCCACAAAAAGTCAATATTTCAAAAATTCTTGCTTATACTTGTTTAAAATATAAGCAACCTTTCTATAGAATACCTCTCTGAATATTATGCTTCTGATTTCATGAGGATAGTCCCATTAGTTTTTTAGATAATGAACTCTAAAGTGAATAGTCATCTTTACAGGACACCCCTATCAAAAAAAGCTAATATTTCAAAAAATTCTTAGATAGACTGCCTTGAAATGTAAACAACATTTGTACAGAATACTTCGCTTTTATTTTAAAATTTTTACAATTAATACTGCCAGGATATTTAATTCTTGGCACGCCTATGGTGACTCCGCCCTCGCTTTGTCCTGATTGACTGACGCGCCATGATTGCTATACAGATGGGTGGCTTTAAATTAAAAGTTCATAGGCGTATCATATGTTTTAATATAGTGTGACAGTAACTGTTTGGAAGTAACTATAAGGAAAATTGCCTTAAGGGAAAAATAACAGCTTGGACTGCTTGAGAGTCCAGATTTAGACTTTTGCCTTAAAATGTCCTTAACCTATTTAAAAAATGATTAGTTACTACTACTTAATGGAATAATTTAATGACCTAGGAAGAAATTCTTACTTTCTTGGAAGAGGATGGAAAAAATTTCACCTTTTCTTTATCACTGCTTAAAGCGAACTAAACAACCTAAAAACGTCCCTAAATTATTCAGTATTATGCAGCCCCACACACACACACACACACACAATTTATTGTCTCTGTTTAACAAAGAAAACAAGGTTGAATTATGCCCAAATGTCCCCGGGGAATCGATGAGTCTTTTTGGCCACGTTCCATCTAGAAACTGCATTTCTATCTTTTCAGTAATGCGACACAGTTTCCCTTGAAAAGATTGAATTGAACTTGAAATTATATGTTTAATGTGTGACCCGTTGTGCGCCAAGAAAAGGTACGGAATTATTTTTTTTTAAATCGTTTTCACCATCAGTCTGGATAATGTTTATTTATAATGTTTTTTGACAGTACAAGATGGCGGCGATTGGTCTTCTTTTATCGAATCATCATTAGCCAATTTCCTCGACAAATAAAATTGGATTGAGAGCTGCCTGATCTTTATTCTTTCATTAAGCTGCGCCAGTTTTTTCAAATCAATTCCGTCCGGTCATTTGTCGGACTACGTAAAATTTGATTGCAAATTGCTGCACATCTTTTCCAATTTCAGAAGGGGAAATTGAGTCGTGGTGTCAACGTTACGTTAATTGGCTCGAATTGGTTTATTTGGACGACGTGTCGTCGGGAAACTCACGAATTTTCTTAGAGATTTTAAAGAAAGACCCATTTTTTATTACAATTTGGCTTTGACACTTTACTGTATCTTAAAAACACAATCATCACATTAGAATTTGTGCTCATTTATTACAGAATCATGCCCCAAGGTTTTTAGCATTTTTTTGAGGAATTTGCTGAATGTATACCGATTTTAAATAGAAAGTTGCTACGCATTTCATTTCTTTAAGTAATTTAATAAAATAACTAGTGGTTCATAATAAAATATCTAGGGGTTCGTGCAATATTAATAGAAATCCTATGGAAAAGTCAAATTTTCAAAAAATCTATGATCACATTTTTGATATAGAAGTAATCGACAGATTGTCCTTCTATTTTACTGTAAAATGTAAAAGAATTATCAAAATATCTTCAATAGTTTGGAAGTTGTCTAAGATGTAAATTTTAAATTTGGTGTGCACTGGGTGTCGACAGGAAAAACTGGTCCAACCTTAAAAAGTACTTGATCCATAAAAATGGTTCATATATCAAATGATTTATTAAGAAATGCCCTTTTTTTGAGTGTAACCTTTCTACCTTAAACAACTCTAAGTGATCGTTAAAAACTTTTTTAAAAGAAATTTTTGACAAAAATTACCCCTTAAATCGAAATTGCTATAGCTAAGCCAAATTTTAATTTACGATCATATTTTTTAGACAGAATTCATCTATATAGTATTTTTCATAATTCTTTTAAAAAAATATTAAAATATCTCTAATTATTTGGAAGTTATGCGAAAAAATGTGACGTATTAACTGGTAAATCAACTGTAATAATAAATTTTTTAATGATTTATTAAGACTTTGACAATCATCCTCAGTCCAAATTCAAGGTCATTTTAATGAATCAGAGTGACGCAATAATTTCAAAGTCATAATTTAATCAATATTTCTAATGTCAACTTTGATAACCTGTGACTCAGTAAATCATAAATCAACTGCCTGAAATAATTTGTATAATGATTCAAAAAAACACGAGCTATGACTAAATTCAAACATGATTCAATTTTCCCTATTAGATGTAACTTAAGAGTTATTTTAATGAATCAGAGTGACGTTATAAATTATTTAGTAAGTCTAGTGTCAAAATTTAACAAACATTTCCAATGCGAACTTTGACGAGTTGTGATTCGGTAAAGTGAAAATCAAGTGCCTGGAATAATTTTTCTAATGATTCAATAATATGTTAAAAATGATTCAGTTGAATCTGTATTATTTTTTTAGTAAATTTAGAAGCACAACTTATGCAACATTTTCAACGTCGTCAAATTTGACGAGCTATGACTCAATAAATCATGATTCAACTGCCTGGAATCATTTTCTCAATGATCAAACCAAACCTTAAGAATAATTGGGTTAAAGTCATGAATTTTTTTAATTCATTGAAGGAACGTAATAAATTTTTAATCAAGTTTATCCCAAATCTGTAAAATTTATCCAAAATTTTTAACGTTAAATTTAATGATTCTATAAAACTTTGGGAAAAATTAGGTGTACGCAAATTTAACAAATATTTTCAATGCCAACTTTGACAAGTTGTGATTTATTAAACTAAAAATGACTCAGTGGAAATTCGAAGACATTTTGATGAATCAGAGTGACGTAATTGATTTCTTAATAAATTTAGAGACACAATTTATGCGACGTCAACTTGACAAGCGATAACTCAATAAATCATGATTCAACTGCCTGCAATTTTTTTTAATTATCAAAAGAAACCTTAAGAGTGATTAGATTAAAATTATAAATTATTTTAATAAATCAAAGTGACGTAATAATTTTTTAATGAATTTAGAATCATAATTTATCCAAAGTTTTCAACGTCAAATTTGACGTGCATGTGTAATGCAATGCATACAAGTTTCCCTCGTTAAATCATGACTCAACTGCCTGGAATTAATCTTTTAATGATTCAATAAAACCTTGAGATTGAATACGCGAAAGTTAGGAGTAATTTTAGAAACTCAGACTGATGTTATAAGTTATTTAGTAAATCTATTGTCAAAATTTAACAAACATTTCCAATCCTAACTTTGACAAGTTGTGATTCATTAAATTGAAAATCAAGTGCCGGGAATAATTTTTTTAATGATTCAATAGTATGTGAAAAATGACTCAGTGGAAGTTTGAAAACATTTTGATGAATCGTAGTGACGTAATTAATTTTTTAGTAAACTTAGAGGCACAATTTATGCAACGTCAGCTTTGACGAGCTATGACTCAATAAATCATGATTCAACTGCTTGGGATTTTTTTTTAGTTATCAAACGAAACCTTAAGAGTGATTAGGTTAAAGTTATAAATTATTCTAATAAATCAAAGTAACGTAATAATTTTTTAATAAATTTAGAATCATAATTTATCCAAAGTTTTCAACGTCAAATTTGACGTGCATTTCCAATGTATTGCATACAAATTTAATTCGTTAAATCATGACTCAACTGCCTGGAATTAATCTTTTAATGATTCAATAAAACCTTGAGAGTGATTAGGGGAAAGTTAGGAGCCATTTTAGGAAATCACAGTGATGTTATAAATTATTTAATAAATTCAATAAATTGATAATCAAGTGCCTGGAATAATTTTTTTAATGATTCAATCAGATCTTGAAAATGACTCAATAGAAGTTCAAGGTCATTTTAGTGAATCATAGTGAAGTAATAATTTTTTTAATAAGTTTGGAGTCACAATTTAACCCACATTTCTAACGTCAACTTTGACGTCATATGACTCAATAAATCATGATTCAACTGACTGCAGTAATGTTTTTAATAATTCAATAAGATCTTGGAAATAACTCAACGGAGGTTCGATATCATTTTAATTAATTAGGAGTCAACTTTGACGTCTTATGACTCATTAAAAGATAACTCAATTGCCTGGAATAATTCTTTTAACGATCAAACGAAACCTTAGGAGTGATTAGGTTAAAATCACGACTTATGTTAATAAATTAAAGTGACGTAATAATTTTTTTATAAACTTAGAGTCATAATATATCCCAAATTTCCAACGTTAACTTTGACGTGCTGTAAATCATTAAATCATGACTCAACTGTCTTGAATATTTTTTTAATGATTAAGTGAAACTTTAAGAGTTATTTTGTAGTAATCGGAAGTGACTATACTGATTCGGAATGATGTAATACATTTTTTAGTAAATTTAAGACACATTTATTACGTCAACTTTGATGAGTTGTGACTCATTAAAATGAAAATTAACTGCCTGGAATAACCTTTTCACTGATTTAGTAAGATATTGGAAATGACTCAATGGAAGTTCAAAGTCATTTTAGTATAGCAAAGTGAAGTAATTAATTTTTGATAATTTTAAAGTCGCAATTTAACCCACATTTCTAATGCTAACTTTGATGTCCTGTGACCTAATAAATCATGACTCAACTGCTTGGAATAATTTTTTTATTAATGAGGTGAAATGTTAGGAGTGATCTGATGTAAACTAAGAATCATTTTATTTGTTCAAAGTACTGTAATAATTTTTTTCATTATTTTAGAATCAACATTTCTATAGTCAACTTTGATAGGCTCAAGGCTCAATAAATTGTAAATCAATCAGCTTGAATCATTTTTTTTTAATTATTAAATGAAACTTTAAGGTTGATTCAGTGGAAACCGAAAGTGACTTCGCTAAATCAGAGTGACGTAATAATTTTTTTTGTAAATTTATCATCATAATTTATCCAAATTTATCCAAACATTTCCAATCCTAACTTTGACAAGTTGTAATTCATTAAATTGAAAATCAAGTGTCTTGAATAATTTTTTTAATGATTCAATAATATGTTAAAAATGACTCAGAGGAAATTTGAAAACATTTTGATGAATCAGAGTGACGTAATTAGTTTCTTAATAAATTTAGAGGTACAATTTAGCAACGTCAACTTTGACGAGCTATGACTCATTAAATCATGATTCAACTGCTTGGGATTTTTTTTTAGTTATCAAACGAAACCTTAAGAGTGATTAGGTTAAAGTTATAAATTATTCTATAAATTATTCTAGTAAATCAAAGTGACGTAATAATTTTTTAATGAATTTAGAATGATAATTTATCAAAAGTTTTCGACGTCAAATTTGACGTGCATTTGCAATGTAATGCATACAAATTTAATTCGTTAAATCATGACTCAACTGCCTGGAATTAATCTTTTAATGATTCAACAAAACCTTGAGAGTGAATAGGTGAAAGCTAGGAGTCATTTTAGGAAATCACAGTGATGTTATAAATTATTTCATAAATTCATTAAATTGAAAATCAAGTGCCTGAAATATTTTTTTAATGATTCAATGAAATCTTAGAAAT
This sequence comes from Anthonomus grandis grandis, assembly GCF_022605725.1. Classification (NCBI taxonomy): domain Eukaryota; kingdom Metazoa; phylum Arthropoda; class Insecta; order Coleoptera; family Curculionidae; genus Anthonomus; species Anthonomus grandis. Next base: position 29,896,813 of record NC_065554.1, read on the forward strand.
GACTCAATGGATGTTTAAAGTCATTTTAGTGAATCAAAGTGAAGTAATTAATTTTTGAAAATTTTGAAGTCGAAATTTAACCAACATTTCTAATGTTAACTTTGATGTCCTGTGACTTAATAAATCATGACTCAACTGCCTGGAATAATTTTTTTATTGATTAGGTGAAATCTTAGGAGTGATCTGATGTAAACTAAGAATCATTTTATTTATTCAAAGTACTGTAATAAATTTTTTCGTTATTTTAGAATCATCATTTTTATAGTCAATTTTGATAGGCTGTGACTCAATAAATTGTAAATCAATCAGTTTGAATCATTTTTTTAATGATTAAGTAAAACTTTAAGATTGACTCAGTGGGAACCAAAAACGACTTCGCTAAATCAGAGTGACGTAATAAATTTTTTAGTAAATTTACCCCGTATTTTTTTGGACTCTTTTTGACGCATTAAAACATGATTCAACTGCCTAGAATTAATTTTTTATTGATTCAATAAGATCTTGAAAATGACTCAGGGTAACTTCGAAATCACTTTAATGAATCAGAGTGACGTCATTATTTTTTAAATCAATTTAGAGGTATAAATTATACAAGATTTTTAACGTTAACTTTAAATTTAAATTTTCTACTACAAACACCTCTAAGTAATCGTTAAAACTTTTGTGACAAAAATTACCCCGAATGTAGAAATACTGCAATTAATCCAATCTCTCTGTTGAAATCTGCTATAAAGAGTTCTTTATAATAGTGTAAAAAAAATATTAAAATATCTCCAATAGTTTGGAAGTTATATGGAAAAATGTCCAAGTTGTAAATTTAATCTTAAAACTTTAAATATGGTGTGCACTGGGCCTTGACGGACAAAACTGGTTCTAACTCAAGAAGTTTTAGACTGAGAAAAATGTTTCGTATATCAAATTATTTATTAAAAAATGCTGTTTCTTTGAGTTGAAACTTTTTAATCAGAAGTTTACTAGATGACCCTTAAAAACTAGGAAATATTTGTGAAAAAATTTTTTCCCAAAAGTAAGTCGTTCTATCTAAGCCAATTTCTAACATAGAATCAATTTTTTTACATAAAACTAATCTATAAAGTGTTCTGTTTAATATTTTTAAAGAATTATGCCAATACCTCAACCAGTTTGGAAGTTGTACTACTTTCAAATTAACAAATGTTTATTTCTTTCAGTAGAAAACCTTCACAATTAAAAGAAAGGTACGTCAAAAATTGTTAATTAACCATGATGCATGCTGCATGACCGCATTAATCCGTAGGCTCATTTAAACCCCATTAACATAAATCTAAAGATAAAACTCCCTTAGCGCGTAGCAATTTAACCAACATTCGATCCCTATCCGCCCTTTGCTCGTTTCCCTTTCAAACGCCCACAAATCATCCGAATGCTCCCCTGGACACGTCTTGTTAAAATATAATGGATGTACTCCCGAAATTGAACCGCGAGAAAAAAAATTACGATTTAGGGAAACCGAGAAGAGTCAATGTTGACCACCTTCTTAAGGTCTTAATTCAAACTAAGCCAGAATTATTCCAGATTAATTTAAAAAAAAAAACAACAAATGCAATTGGTATTTTTCCTGGTTTGTCTCCCTCGCTACCCTCTCACCTCACCCCCGTGGGGTTGCAAACTGCAGTGCGGCCATCATCGGTTCCCTTTTTGACGCGTATATCGACGGCGGAGCGTCTTGACGTCACGCGACGACTGCCGTGACGTCACGGGCGTCCGGAGACGCCGTTGCCGAATTTCGGGGCAAACACGTGTTCCCTCCCTACCCCCCTTCGGTCCCTCGTCTATATGTTCTTCAAATTTGCACGCGAGTGAGACGAACCAAAAGCTGACGACGTTCAATTTTTTTCATGTTCTTTGTTTAATTGAAAAAATTTAAAATTGAATGAGTTGCATGAGCTATACAGCAGGGCGGTTCAGTATGGATAATTTGTATATTATTGCATATTTAAATTTTAGGTAAAATTGCATTAAATTTGAGTCATACTTTGGACAAACTATTGGTCACAAAAGACACACTTTTTTTGACTTATCTTTTTAAGGTCATATGAAATTTTCCTCATCAAATTGTCTTATTAAAATTTACACAAAAAAAACGTGCTACTAGTTATTTTCCTACGAGCTCCTACTTATTTAATCTAACGCGCTTTTTCACAAGCAATCCACTCGACAGCGCCTTTGTTTCAACAGGCCCTTGAACCCCCGGTCTCGCGTCGAGGGTTTTAAGATTTTTTTTCGGATAAATTTTTTTAAGAGGGTTGTGTCTTTAGTCCGTAAAATATTGGCCCTTTTTGTTGCTCGAGAGGGCCTTGTTTTAGCTTTTGAGTGAAATTTTTGTGTATTACAACTTGGGCTTTAAAAACTATATTTAGAAATGGAGATACGTGAGGAAAGAACTAGGGGTACATTGCGTAAGAGATATGTAGGAGCACGTGGTAAAACAACTGGAGGTACGTAAAAAGCCAGTAGGAGTTCGTGAAACAACTTAAATAATATCTGGCTCGACTGCTTAAGATCAAAGAGAATATATATATAGGAGTTCGTAATAAAATAACTGAGAGTCTATGGAGGGCAAAATTTAAGATCATATTGTGCATTCACGATGAAGGGATCAAATTGATTTAAAATTCAGGTTTTATTTTTAGGACTTATTGATTAGTAATGTCACTTGCGCCTCAAGTAGAAACTATGGCCTTAACATTCATTTTTTTAATGGAACACCCTACATATTGTGACGTTCTACAACTCTATGATATATCCTGAATACTTTTTTTTATAGCAAAGAAGCATATGAAATTAACACATAAAAATGTATTCTAGATTTATTGTAATTAATGTTTAATTTGTTGTCCGTTTGATTCAATGTGTCCTTTGCAATGAAAATTTTGATTACAGGGTGTCTCAAGTAGAAACTATGATGCCAACATTAATTTTTTATGTGGTTTTTTTATAAAGTAAGTAGACTTTATTATTTTCCAATTTGAGAAGCTACTTGTTAACGGTTTGTGAGTATACGAATAATTTTTCAATAAATTTTATTAAGAAGCAAAAGAAGCACCTCCTCGCTTTGCCATCACCGTTCTACAATTTCTTGATGCGACTTTTCCTAACAAATGGATTGCACGAAGAGGACCGATTGAGTGGCCACCAAGATCACCGGATCTAACCCCATTAGATTTTTTCTTATCGGGTTATTTGAAGTCCACAGTTTATATGAATAAACCAAATAATGTTGATTATTTAAATTCGTCAAGAAGTTAGACTTATCGATTCGCAAGTGATTGACAATGTCCAATCGGAAGTTATTTACCGACAAATTGAACAACAGTTGCAATAAATTTTAATTTTTATGCTATATAAAAAGTATTCAGAATATACTGTAGAATTGTAAAAAGTCATGATATCCAGGGTGTTCCATTAAACACCTGTACCCTGTAAAGAATCTTTTTATTGCAAAAAAACACCTGAATTTGAAATAAATTTGTTCCTATCATCGTAAATGCCCTGTATGTAAAACAAAATTTAATCTTCGAACGAAACTTAATAAAGAAAGACATAAATGCAGACGGGAAACATAAGTTGCTGAAGCAACTACTATTAAAGGTAGATAGGTGAAGAATGATGAAGTTTCTGTCCTCTTTTGTCGAATTGAATGGTATGTAAAAATTATTTTTTCTCCTTTTCTTTATTTTTTATTTTAATTTGTTCCTCTTCTCTAGAACTCCTAAAAAAGTATATTCTATACCAATTTCTAAACATTAATATCCATCACAGATCTGAAATAAGTAACAATTTGATTAGTTTCTATCATTTTTTACATATTCGGATTTTTGTAAATAACTTATTAGTTTATAGGAGTCCTCTTAAGGAACCATTAAATCCTTCAAATCAAAAGTCATGTTTACCTTGAAAAGTCTATTTTTTATCAGTTTTGTTTGAAAAAATCAATTAAAGTCCTTGAAAAGAACAGTTTTTAATAAAATAACGTTAAAAAGTCCTTTAATTTACAAACGAAATTAATATTTTATCAATTTTTAGGCAACATTATTTCTTTTTAAATCGTAGAAATTTGTTGCAAAATTGTAATTATAAGAGAAAAGAAAGAGCTGAAGTTATTTTAAAAAAATTAAATACCATTTTTATAGTAAAAAACTAACCAATTACACAGTAAATACCAAAACACAAATGCAAAAAAAATCATGTTTCAAGAAATTAATTTAATGCCTCCCATATTGGACCGTTTCATTACACATTCATTAATATTACGGAGACAAGCCGAATAGGAATTAAATTGAATAGCGCAATATAAATCGATCTTCGCACTTATGTTATGGTATAAGTTTTTGGGGTTTTTGCGCTAAACAGCTAGCGTATTTTTTATCACGCAAAAAAGTGCTATTAGATACATGAGTAAAGCAAAACCACGAGACTCATGTAAATGACTCTGTTTTCTATTTATAATGTACGAAAACTTTTTAACCATTTACCAAGTACAATCAGAAAGATGTAAAGGAATTTAAAAGGTTACTTGTTGCGAGAGCCTTGAAATATGGGAATATTATAATGACCAATTTTAATATTAATACCCTTGAAATATATGTATAAAGTGAATGGCAAAAATATGGAACAAATTCAATAAAAAATAAATGCTTTTATAAGTCGATTAATATTTTTGGTGGCGCATTTTTTTCAACAAATATTTTGTATACAGGATGTTTCACGTAGCCATGATCAATACCAACTTTCTTGTTTTAAATGGAACACCCTGTATGTGATTACATTTTGGAATTCTACACAAATTTATAAACATTTTGATGTATCACGTGCCATATTTTTAGTCAACTGTTTCTAAGATACGCGGTTTCGAAAATTGCTGTTTTTAAGAATTTAAAAGCCTCTAAAACTTATGCTACTGAAAAACACGGATTTCACTTTTCTGTTCTAACTTTTTAATTCCTTTTTTCTGAAAACATACAAAATATAGACTAAGTTAAAATTGTCTAAGTATCTAATAAAAAAAACAAGCATTACTTAAGGTATATTGTCATGGTAAGTAAATTGTCAGATCTGACTTGAATCAGTGCGTATTTTTACGCAAAATTTTAATTTTTATTGGATACGGAGATATTATGTTTATTAGAACAGGACAGTTTTTTATGACCCTTTTAATTGTACGTATTTTTTCGAATAGTTTTGTTAGAAACAATAAGGCATTTCTTGATTTGATTACTGATCATATAGTAAAGGGAATTTATCGCAAAAACGAAATTGTTTACGTATTTTCAAACACTTGATTTATATAAATCGTAATAAAATAAACCAAAAAATAATTATTCAAAATTCATAGAACCCATTGGTTTTTCTATTTTTCAACTGCCTGGAATTAGACAATAAATATATATACTTCTTCCAGGTACTTGAGAGAAAGAGAGACAGAAAAAACTGTATCTAAAAGCATAGAACCCACTGGTTTTTCTATTTTTCAACTTCCTGAAATTAGACAATAAGTATATATAATTCTTCCAGTTACTTGAGAGAAAGAGAGACAGAAAGAACTGTTTCTAAAAGCATAGAACCCACTGGTTTTTCTATTTTTCAACTGCCTGGAATTAGACAATAAATATATATACTTCTTCCAGGTACTTGAGAGAAAGAGAGACAGAAAAAACTGTATGTAAAATCATAGAACCCACTGGTTTTTATATTTTTCAACTGCCTGGAATTAGACAATAAATATATATATACAGTAAAACCTCGATTATCCGGCACTCGATTATTCGTGAGCTTCTGTTATTCGTCACCCCCACCTTATTGTTGAAAATAAATTCATTGATTGGTTTAGAACGTGTTTTCTCTCTGAAGTTAAAAAATACTTACGTGAAAATAATCTTCCCGAAGAAGATATGCTTTTAATAGATAATGCGCCAACTCATCCTATTGAAGAGTTAAAGTGCGAAGATGGTAAAATAACTTGTCACTTTTTGCCTGCAAATACGACATCCTTGATTCAGCCTATGGACCAAGGGGTTATTGAAAGTTTCAAGAGAAGATATCAAAAGGCTTTTATTCAAGGACTTATTTTCGAGACAGATCAGAAAGAAAGTCCAACACCTAATATTTCATCCGTAAAGCAAACATTTTCAAATATTCCTGGATTCAAAGACATCTCAGAAAATGACGTTTCTAATTGGTTAGATATTGACAAACAGGATGTAGGATATGATATTTTACCAGACGACGAATTAATTAACCACGTTTTAAAACCTTTAGAAGCCACTGATCATGAAGATTGTGAAGATGACTTACCAGATAATCAGGAAGATGGAGCCATGTGGAAGCTGAGGAAATGGTAACAAAAATTATACAATGGTATGAAAATCAAGAAGAAGCACAACTAGTTCAACTAGTAATATTGAGGAAAATACGCCACCTTGCAAGAAAGAAACGCTTCCAAATGATAAAACAAAAAAAAATCACATTTTTTTTTTTAAAACCATATTTTTTATGACTTAATATTATTTTTATATAGATTTGTTTATTCCTTTTTTTGTTCGCTAGTTTTATTTTGTTTGTTTAAATAAACTTATATTTTTTTCTATTTTCCGTCTTTTTCTCATATCCGTCGCACCCTGGTCCCGACCCCTGACGGATAATCGAGATTTACCTGTATATCTCTTCCAGGTACTTGAAAGAAAGAGAGACAGAAAGAACTGTATCTAAAAGCATAGATCTCATTGGTTTTTCTATTTTTCAACTTCCTGGAATTAGACAATAAGTATATATAATTCTTCCAGTTACTTGAGAGAAAGAGAGACAGAAAGAACTGTTTCTAAAAGCATAGAACCCACTGGTTTTTCTATTTTGCAACTGCCTGGATTTAGACAATAAATATATATACTTCTTTCAGGTACTTGAGAGAAAGAGAGACAGAAAAAACTGTATCTAAAAGCATAGAACCCACTGGTTTTTCTATTTTTCAACTGCCTGGAATTAGACAATAAATATATATACTTCTTCTAGGTACTTGAGAGAAAGAGAGACAGAAAAAACTGTTTCTAAAAGCATAGAACCCACTGGTTTTTATATTTTTCAACTGCCTGTAATTAGACAATAAATATATATACAGTAGAACCTCGATTATCCGGCACTCGATTATTCGTGAGCTTCTGTTATTCGTCACCCCCACCTTATTGTTGAAAATAAATTCATTGATTGGTTTAGAACGTGTTTTCTCTCTGAAGTTAAAAAATACTTACGTAAAAATAATCTTCCCGAAGAAGATATGCTTTTAATAGATAATGCGCCAACTCATCCTATTGAAGAGTTAAAGTGCGAAGATGGTAAAATAACTTGTCACTTTTTGCCTGCAAATACGACATCCTTGATTCAGCCTATGGACCAAGGGGTTATTGAAAGTTTCAAGAGAAGATATCGAAAGGCTTTTATTCAAGGACAACGTACGTACTAATAATTAACCTCCCAAAATTGGTTACGGCAGCTAAAGTAGTTCCGGAGCTCATGTTTATATAAACTTTTGTTTTTCTTTTGACGTTTTCTATCTGCCCTAGAAGTTTGTAACATGATCAACGGAACACCCTGTATGTTTTTTTCAGTTACTTGAGAGAAAGAGAGACAGAAATAACATATCACAATTATTTTAAAAGTTTAATAGTGTTGATAATGATAGCGACCTGATATTGATGGTTCATTGTAACAACATTGAAAAAATTCATATTATTCTTAATTTAATAGAACAGATAAACTCTTATAGTAAAACTACTTAGTGTAGAATTAAATTAATTTTATAATCCGCTTTTCTAATCCTTATTTTATTCTGGTACGTATCTTAGTACTGCCTTTATTGACCAGTGACTTTTCCCTATAGTTTAATTTTACTGTTTTATTTAGTAATTTTATTGTTCCTCTTTTATTAGGTTTGTTTAGTTAATTGCATGGCACTCCCTCATTTTATTATTAATGTGTTTTGTTTGGAGTTCAAATAAATAAACGTTAAACATGACAACAATCTCGACATTTTTTTCAACAGATAACTAATTGAAAAAATATATGTTTTATTCCATATCAAAATAGGGTTGTTATACACGGTTGAAAATCCAATATGGCGTCCATAAAAAATAATAAAGTTATCTATGATTGCAAAAAATCTAAAATGCTTAGAAAAATATCGTAAATGTCAATCGATTGGTCATGGTAGACAAATCAAAACTACTAAATCTTATTAAAATCGAATTCAAGATGGCGACGATATTGCAGTTTATTTTTTTTAACACCTAGGACCTATTTTGAAGTACCAAAATGACAAGTTTGACAATTTATCGGATGTTAGGTACTGGCGTCTAGCCCCGGGTATGCAACTATTGATCCTTCTTTTTTGACATGCGCTTGGTGAAGTTAATCATAAGTTAGTTAGGTTAGAAGACTGTTCGGCAAGTTGTGTATTGTTTTAAAGTGTCGTTTTTTCGTTAGTATTGTAAAACTTTATTAATTTTGGGTGAAATTATACAACTAAATTAAATAAAACTAAAAGATAAATGTAGTGGATAATATAAAATAAGAAATACCTTTCAAGTTGGTCAAATTTTAACTTCTATGTTTATTTTTACTTTTATTTGTCTGGTTAAATCCACCTTTTGTTAATTTATTTGCTATTATAGTGCATTTAAGACCATAAAAAAAATGGAGGGGCAACATACGTGTGTGCAGTGCAGCAAAAAATACAGTAACATTAGCAATCTAAGAAAGCATGTCATCAAGTTTCATCCTAATAATGATGATTATCTAATATATACAAAATTACAAACATTATAATTTTGCTTGTGACCAGTGTAAAAAACGTTTTACGCATTTAAGAAATTTAAAATTCCACACTTCAGCTCCAGATATTACACACCCCAATACCTCGACCACTACCAATGCAAATCAGTGTGCTTTGTACAGTGACTTTTGTGCTGATAGGAAGACCGTTATAGAACATTATAGAGACTTTCATAACATTCCTATTGAACATAAAAAATTGACGTTTCAAAGTGAGGAAGAATTTATTACTTGGAAGCTTACCTTTGAAAATGACACAAACTGTAAATATGTGGTTAACTATCAGAAATGTTTTAAATCACATGTAGCTGCAAGTTTTATATGCCATCGTTCAGGAAGATATGTTCCAGAAGGCAAAAATATTCGGCACTTAAAGATACTAGGAAGTAAGAAAATAAATGCACTCTGCCCAGCAAGCATAAAAATAAAAAAGCTTATTAATGGCACTTGTGAAGTGACCATTATGGACAAACATGTGGGACATCAGAATGACATCGGCCACTTGAATTTGTCTAAAACAGAAAAAGTGAATTTAGCAGTAAAAATTTCTTCTAAAGTCCCATTTGAAGATATTTTAGACGAAATTAGAGATTCAATCATTGACTCAGAACTAAAACGTCTGCATCTGCTCACAAAGAAAGATCTATATAACCTAGAAGCCTGTTTCAATTTGTGCTCCTCATCAGTTAGACATAAAAACGACATCATAAGTGTAGAGTCCTGGATCAATGATATGCAAAGTAATGGAGATGCAGTTCTGTTTTATAAGCCCCAAGGTTCTGTGAAGAATGGCCAATGTTAAAAAATGAGAATTTTGTTTTGATTATCATGACTGCTGCACAATGTGAAATGCTTAAAATTTATGGAACCGATTGCATCTGTATAGATGGAACTCATGGGATGAATAACTATGACTTCGAACTTATAACTCTCCTTGTTGTTGATGATATTCGTCAGGGATTTCCTTGCAGTTTTCTTGTGTCAAATAGGTCTGATAAAAAGTTTTAAATATGTTTTCACTTTGTAAAATCTTGTCTTGGTACTGCACTTTGCCCAAATGTCTTCATGTCAGATATGGCAGAAGCTTTCTTCAATGCATGAATTGAAATAATGTCTCCACCAAAATTCAGGTAAGCCAAAAAGTTATTATAATTGTGTCACGAGGTGTGTCACTATTTAATAGTACCATTAATTTTAGATTATACTGTTCATGGCACGTTGACCAGGCGTGGCGTAAGAATTTATCAAAAATCAACACCAAAGAAAAGCAAGTATGTTTTGCCAAACTTGAAAAATCATAACATTATTAACATTGTTTTAATTTTTAGGCTTTTATTTATAAGAATTTAAGAGCTGTCTTAGAAGAAAGGGATGTCACAACTTTTAATATTTTAATTAACAAGTTATATACTATGTTACTTGAAAACCCTGTTACAATGGAATTTGCCAACTATTTTAATAAGTATTACATGTGCTGTGTAGTATGTTGGGCATATTGCCACCGACTTGGTGCGGGTTTAAATACAAACATGCACTTAGAACGTATGCACAAAACACTAAAATATAATTATTTAAAAGGGAAGAAAGTCAAGCGATTGGACAAGGCAATCAACGCAATAATGCGATTTGTAAGAGACAAATGCATTGACAGGTTAATAGTTCTGAACAAGGGGAAGCTAAATAATTCGGTCCAGGCACAAACAAAGTTTAAAATTAAGGGAAGATTTAGTAGTCGAGTGTGAAAATGGATGAAACATTGCCTCAGAAACAACAGCAGAATTATATGTTATCCAGAAGGTTCAACGAGATTGTAAATGCCAACTACTGTGTAATGAATGTAAAACTTGCATCCATCAGTTTTGCTGTTCTTGTCTTGACTCGTCAGTTAAATACAACATGTGCAAACATATTCATCTTCTGATCAGATATATTTCTCAATGTGTTCTAATCAAGCACACGTTAAGAGCCCTGAAAAACAGCAAATGCATTCCAAGAGCTAAAAACAAAAACCACAGGAACCACACAACAAAAAAATTAGGAAGCAACGATTTTTCTCAACACGAAAAAAGCCTAAGCCCAAAAATAGAAAAGTGAGACTTGAGACAGCTTCAAATGAAACAGCACTACACTTAATTTCTCTTTAATAAAGCAGGTAAGATTTTTTAAAATAAAAATCTGTAATATTTTTTGTTATACGGGTTTTTTCCAATATTAGAGATATTAAAAAAAATTCTTTTACAAAAGTATTCTATAAACTCGAGTGTAAACACTCTCTAAGATTGGCGAAAAACGCGATAACAAACAAAAATTACCAAAAATTATTTTTTGCTTAACGCATTGAAATTTAATTTATTTGCAGATTTTCTTGCCAAGGACATGAAGAGTGCAAATCTTGATGCCCAACTTTTTTTTTAATTGTTTTTTTTTATCAATAAATGAGATATTTTCAACTTTGTTCTATTTATTTAATTTTTTTTTTATTATTTTTAAAAGTAAGCATAACTAAAAAAAAACAAATAATTTTAACTATTTTCTACGTAAAAACATAAAAAAATTACTGTTCACCGTCCGTCAACAATAAAATTAGCGTCAAGATCAATAGTTGCATACCCGGGGCTAGACGCCAGTATGTTAGGTTAGGAGATTTTTGTTTTTGTACACTTGAAGAAGAGGAAGAGAAGGACAAGGGTAAGCCTTACAAAAACAAAATAAGTTCGCATAATATTAATTTTAAAGTGAAGTTAACTGTAGGTTAACCTAATTTGACATAGTATTTGCCGCCATTTAAGAAACCACAATAAAATGTAAACAAAACACAAAGGAGACTAACGTGCTCCCCTTTTTAAATACTGTTCGTCCTGTTTAGTCTTAAGTGTGTCTAAATGCTATGTATAATTTTCATACTATCAAATGTGTTCCCACTTTGGAAAACTTCTGGGCTTAACTGACAAGTGAGTAGGACATTCCATTCATTCAAAGTATAATGTTTTTTACGCATATAACACCCAACTCATTTCAGTTAGCACTGATGATGGTTCATACGCCGAAAGCGCTCTGCTAAGCTTTTACAAATAAATTGCTCTTAATACATTTAGTTTGATTAATTTGTATTATTTTTCAAGCACTTCCCTCTTCTTCTCAAAAAAAAATTATTACTTTATTTTTATTATTTATAAACAACTATAACACTTTTAAAGTTTTAGAGGATATGTCCTATAATTCTTCGTCTAAACTGATAAACTTCAACCCTTCAACTGACATTTTGATCCTAGATACAATCCTGCACTAATTTAATCCTCAAAATCAATCCTTGTAAGCAGGGCTGTACCAAATAAAAATAGTCTTAATCATTTGATCTATGAATCTAATAGATCCGCGCGTTGTAAACGCATCTAGTATTATCAAACGCTTTGCTTAAGTCATAAAATATCCACAAAAGTGATCAAACCAGAATCCAGACTACATAAAGGCCAATGCTTCAAAAAGGGTCGTCTCAGTAGATCTCCCTTGCAGAAATCCTGAGATTGTCTGCATCACAGAAACTTGGTTGTCGGATATAGAGATCACATGTTTTAAACTTAATCACTATGAGGTCGCGTCATACTACTGTAGGGACTCGTGTAGTGGTGTTGATTTCAGTACTTATAAACATGTAGAGAATAAAGACTTTTCACTGTCACGTAACTTTGAATGTGCAGTGCTCTTCTCGAGGCTGTAAATAGTGTTAAGATTTTAGTTTTTTGTATATATCGTCCTCCTAGCTCTGATTTTAAAACTTTTAGTGAATACTTTGAGAAATTGTTAAAGCTTTTATAGAAACCTAATATTTTAATGTGTTTTTGTGGTGATTTTAACTATGATTTTATTTCTAGATGTAAAGAAGCACTACATATTGTGAACGCATTTAGCTCATATGGTCTTAAACTAGTTTTTTCTGAACCTTCTAGAACTCAGGGATCATCCTGTACCTTGATTGATAATATATTCACTAACGCTGCACTGTTTTCAACTAAAACCCCTAACTACATATTTATGGGATAGTTATAAAAGGATAAGAAATCAAATAGTGAATAAAATAAAAATGGAAAAAGATAAATATTTTCGCGAAGCTATAGATGAAAATAAAAATAATTCTGTAGAGCTTTGGAAAAATCTTAAAAGCCTTCTACCAGGTAAAAATTCCGTATTACCAAATGAGGTTGTATTTGAGGGCCAGACATTTACTGAGGAGTTGGACATAGCAGATAAATTTAATAAATACTTTATTAATAGCGTAGATCAAATTGTAGATATTTTACCCAAATTTTCAGTTTTAGAAAATACAGTTGATAATATATCAACGTATACTATATGGGATAAATTTGAAAATACCACTATGAGTGAAACTAGGTGTCTATTAAAAAATATGAAAAATGTTAAAGGAGGGGAAAGTGGTATCTCAAAAAAGGTTCTTGTAGATGTATTTAATATTGTAGGCAACCGTGTGTTAGACATAATTAATACATCGCTTCAAAATGGTGAATTCCCAGAAAATTGGAAGGTCTCTACTATCTTACCGGTTCCTAAGGTTTCAAACACAAAGCAGGCAAGTGAATTTAGGCCTATAAATACTGTACCAGTTTACGAAAAACTTGTAGAGCTAACTGTAAAAACCCAACTACAAACTTATTGCGATAATAATAAAATTTTAACAAAAAATCAGTCAGGGTTTCGACCTCAACATTCTTGCGAATCTGTGATAGTTAACATCTGTGATAATTTTAATAGAGAAATAGATAAGGGAAATTTTGTTTTAGCAATTTTCTTGGATTTTAGAAGAGCCTTTGAGACAGTAAATCGAAATATTTTACTTCTTAAAATGGAAAAAATGGGTATAAGAGGTACGGTTCTAAATTGGTTTAAGTCGTATTTACATAACAGAAAGCAAGTGGTCAAGTTTAAAAATAATTTGTCTCTTGCAAAAGAAATTGTTCATGGTGTTCCTCAAGGCACTGTGTTGGGCCCAATTTTGTTCCTTATGTATATAAATGATATTGTTAAGGTAATGAGTAGAAGTAATTCAGTATTATTTGCGGATGACACTATGCTGTATGTTGTGGGCAAAGATGTAAATAAAATGCAAGACGATCTAAATTTTGATTTAAATAATATATATAGATGGTTGTGTGATAATAACTTGAGCATTAATGCGGCTTTGTTTATTTGGAAATAAAATTAGATTAAATGAAGTTAATTTAAATACAATAAATATCAAAATTAATAATGAAGCAATTTCCTACCAAAGAGAAATTAAATATCTGGGTGTTATTTTGGATCCACATTTGAATTTTTATTCGCATATAGACAGCATAACACGCAAAATGTCAAAAAAAATTAATTTTTTATCGAGAATTGGCAAAAACCTATCTATACAAACAAAATTATTAATCTATAATAGTATTATTGTGCCGCATTTAGATTTTTGTTCTGCACTCCTGTTTGGTGTTCCGGATTACAGGATCAATAGACTTCAAATCATACAAAACAGAGCCATGAGGGTCATACTAAAATGTAATAGATATACACCGGTGGATAATATGCTAAATGTCCTAAATATTTTGGCAGTAAAACAAAAAATATTGTTTAATACATGTATGTTTGTTTTTAAATTAAAAAATAAATTGCTACCAGAATATATTTGCGAAAAAATCACAATATTTAGTGATTTGCATAACTATGCTACCAGACAGCGAGGGGATTTTGTACTAATGGGGAGACATACTTCAGACAGAATGACAAATACCATTCTCCATAAAGGCCTCAAATATTTTAACGAATTGCCAATACATTTAAAGAACAGTGAAAGCCTAGTCACATTTAGAAAAACATTAAAAAGATATATATATTCCATCCCAAGAAATTAAATTATATTATATTGTATAGGTATAAGGTATAAATGTTTTATTTTGGTTGTATTGCTTTGTGTTTTATTATTTTATCTTTACTCTTTTAATATAGTTTAAGGTTTTATATTTTTAAATTTTAAATTTTTTAGGCTCTAGATTAGGTTTTAAATTTTTTATATTTACATATTTTTATTATTTTTTTTTTTATCTTAGTTAAGGTCTTAAATTTTATTGTTTCAAATTAATGATAGTTTTAAGTTTTATATATATATTTTTTAAATTATCTGTTGTCATTTGTTGGTATAATTTATACTTATACCTATAATACCTATTTGTTAGTTTACTATATGCCATTTAAATTTTCCTTTTTATTTTTAGTTATATTCTAAAAATTTTCTTTCTTTGTAATTTTTTGTAGCATGATGCTAAATAAAGAAACATTATTATTAGTAGCGTTTTTTGATCATTGTGCTCAGATACTGAGTTTTGACTTGGGAAACCCAATCAGTCACGATTTAAGCAAATTTTCTATGAGTTCTAGATCCTTTTCTGATGAAAACATACGCTATTTTAACAACTTGTTGTCCAAAGAACATTGGCTGTCAGTTATTGAGACTCTGGATTTTGAAAGTAAATTTTCTTACTTCTTTGACATATTTTCCAGTTTATTTAATATGAGCTTTCCTTATGTAAACAAATCGAAGCCATATCACAGAAAGTCTCATCAGTGGATAACACCATTGATAATTAATGAGGGCAAGCAATTGAGGCTACTTTATACTCAACTAAAGACCGTTCATGACCATGAGTTACTGACATCCTATAGAAGGAGATTGAAGGTACATAGAGAAAATATCGTAAATTAAAAACTCACTCTCTCGTAAATCACAAACTTTTCAAATCGCGGAACAAAGTGTGTTCCTAATTTGGTAACTGATAATGGAAAGAAAGTTACTGGCAACGTTAATATTGCTAATACATTCAATAATTTTTTTGTACAGTCAGTGCGAAAGGTCATAGATAATTTTCAGGCACCCATGGAAATGAATGTGCCTTTCAACAGTTTATCCGAATCTCTTTTTCTATTCCCTCTCACTGAAGGAGAAACACTTGAGATTATAAAATCTTCCTCCAGGAAAAAGTCATCCGGTGTAGACGAGGTACCTTGTTACTTATTGCTAGCATGTGCTGAGCATATTATCTCTCCACTTACCTATCTTCTAAAATTATCATTTCAGCTAAAATCAGCTGTTGTCATACCTCTTCTTAAAAAGGGGGAGACAGCAGAAGTGAGTAACTATAGGCCTATTGCTCTCCTCTCTGTATTCTCAAAGATCTTTGAAAAATCTTTTAAAAGAAGACTTATTGCATTTTTAGATTCTTTTGTTATACTGTCATGTCATCAGTTTGGATTCAGGTCTGGACTCTCTACATCAGATGCTATAATATCTCTTTATACAAATATATTAAATAATTTTGAATTGAAATTAAAATCTGTTGGTATCTTTTTTGATCTTACTAAAGCATTTGATGCCATTAATCATGCTTTACTATTAAATAAGATCTTTCATTATGGTATAAGAGGTCCGGCTTATAAATGGCTTGAATCATATTTGACAGGTAGAACCCAGGCTGTTAGATTGAGAGTTATTGGTCAGGTGACCATATCTGATTGGGCAACTGTCGTCACAGGGGTTCCACAGGGTAGTGTTCTTAGGCCCATTTTATTTTTACTTTTTATTAATGACTTGCCTCTCCTGGTTAATGACAGCTACATAACACTTTTTGCCGACGATACATCAGCAGTTGTCTCGGGTACTGAATATCAGTCTATCCACTCAAAAGCCAGAAAAATGGTCTTTGTTTGAATAGTTTGAAAACCAATTTCATTGTTTTTACTTCGATTCGAGCTATTCAGGACCGGAGCTTACTTCTTAGAGAGCAGTCATCAAGTAGCCTCATCCAACAACACTCCACCAAGTTCTTGGGAATTGTAATTGATAGACATCTATCGTGGGATCCTCAGGTGGAATCTGTGTGCAATAGATTGTCCCGCAGCAATTATGCCATCTTGCAACTTCGAGACTATGTGGATGCATATACACTTAAAAGCTTTTATTATGCCTCAGTGCATTCCACTCTATCCTATGCCTTATTAGCTTGGGGTAATTCCTCCAGTATTGGGAGAGTGCTAATAAATCAAAAGCGCATTGTACGTACGATGTTTAGACTTTCCTTCAGAGAAACTTGCCGTGGTACTTTTAAAAAAGAAAAAATCCTAACTATAATTAACATCTATATCTTGGAGTGCGCATGTCAAGTACATAAAAATCTTTTAAACTACATGAGATCTGGAGATCTTAATTTTTATGAAACTCGAAATGCAGATAAATTATGCATCCCTTTTACCCGGTTGTCGCAGGTACAGGATGGTCCGGAAATGACATCTCTCAAAATTTTTAATCATCTCCCATGTAGAATAAAGAGAGCCAAGACTTTTCCAACTTTTAAGAGGGCTCTTAGGACCATGTTAGCTGACTGTCCTTTTTATTCGTTGATAGAGTTCTTTAACTGTAGATTTATTGACTAAATTAAGTTAAATTTGTTTCCTTTCATATCTTTGTAATTTTATACTATTTTTATTAGCATTGTAGTTTTTTATTGACAACTCCTATACATTGTTATGATATCGATGGAAATGAATGATTTGATTTGAAATTGGACACTTCATTTTTGCAAACAAAAACCCTTTTTTTATATATAATAAATAAAATTACCGCATTATGCGACGTACTAAATAAAAAACTGAATTTGCCCCCTGACTAACGAAAATTCCTGCAAACCGGTCTGGATCTCCTGAGCTGAACGCGCACACTCCGCATTCCAGGCTGGCATTGCTGCAGTGACGAAACTCTCTCGTGTCTGTGTGTGTGTGTGTGTGTGTGTGCCTTAAACGCGAAAAACCCCTTAGCACCCCGTCTCACACACACACAAAAAAAAATGTGATTTTTCTTTATATTAAAATTACAAATTTTTTTATTACCGGATTTAACGCTTGGTGCCGAGTGTTCTTGTGCCTCACTTCGTGTGAAAATATCGATATTTTCTCCCCCCGTACCCCTCAAAGTCTTCTTATTATTGTTTTATTTAAAAATTAAAAATATACAGCGACGCGTATGAATTAAAAGAAAAAAATAATTGTTAATGTTAACGTTAATTTTTCAAAGTTTATACTGTAGAGTTGTTGTTCCCGGTTTGGTAGCTTTAAATGTTGAAACGTAAGGAGCTGTTGACATTTTATTTTTAGATTAGATCACTTCTAATTATTTTCTTTTTTAAATATATTTATATATATAGTGCATGTTGACAGAGAACTTTTTCACTTTAGAACTTTACATATTAGAGTTATAAATAAAAAAATAACAAAGTGTCAACCTCGGAATTTCTTGGCACCGGTTCAGGAAAAGATCGATCAAGATTCTTCCTGTAGATTTTTGGTTCTTATCCACTTCTGGAAATTACGTTTTCCGATAGATAAATAATAAAAATGAAATTTCCACGATCCCCTATAGACCTTATTTATTTTTCATATTTTCATTCCGTTTTAAAGGCTCTTAGTATGGATTAGAAATGTTCTTTTTTTAAACAGGTTATAGGAAAGTAAATTAGTTCTAGATCTACATAGTTAGGGTTTATTTAACTAGTTTTAGTATTTATTCTTATAGAGTTAGAACTTAGACCTAGTAATAAAAAAAAAGATTTTCATGCAACGGTGCAATGTTGCCATCTCCATATGAAACTGGCTACATCTTCCCCTGTTAAATATTTTATTTAACAAAATAACTTCTTTTATTCAACACTTTTAATTTTGGGCGTGGTCCAAGATTTCAAAATTGCCATTTTGGATAGAAATCAAAATAAAAATTATTGCCAACTGTTAAAATAAGGTTGCTTAATGTTGCTAGATGTCTTTGTTGAAAAAATGACAAAAACCCGTTTACTAAAGGTCAAAAAAATTAAATTTTTATGCCAGGAGTTCCTGTAAGAAATAAATTAATTTGTCTCTTATTGGCACACCGATATCTTGAATTATAGAATTCGAGATTTTGCAATTATTAATTAATGGACTACTTTGAAGACTTTCAAGTCTTTACTAAAGAAATGACTAGAAAAGTCAAGTCACTAGAAAATTAATTTTCATGTTAGGAAAGAGAAGAAAATTGTCTCTTATTGCCCAGGCCAATATCCTAAGTGCTATTATTCAGATTTTTGCAACTGTTGATTTATGGACTAGCCTAAAAGGTGTTTTAGGCTTTAAAAAAAAAAGACTAAAATTCGTTCACTAAAAGTTCAGAAAATTAAATTTTTATTCCAGGAGTGCATGTAAAAAAAAATTTTGTCTTTTGTAGACACGCCAATATCTTGAGTTCTAGTAGCTAAATTTTTGCAATTATTGATTTCTGGAGTTCTTTGCAGATTATTTGAACCTTTTCTGCAAAAATCACTAAAATCTATTCATCAAGAGTCAAGAAATTAGAATTTTTATTCTAGGAGTGCCTGTAAAAAAGAAAATAGTTTCTCACTTATTGGCACGCCAATATCTCAGGTTCTGGTGGTCAAAATTTTGAAATTATTGATTTGTGGATTACTCTGCAGAATTTTTCAGTCTTCTTTAAAGAAATGCCTAAAATCCATTCAATGAAATGCAAGAAAATTGAATTTTTATTCCAAAAATGCCTGTAAAAAGAAAATACATTTTATTTTTTATTGGCAGGCTAATATTTTGAGTTTTAGTAGTTAAAATTTTGAAATTATTGATTTATGGACTACTCTTAAGGATTTTTTAGTGTTTTTCAAAAAAATTACAAAAATTCATTCAGTAAAAGTTCAAAAAATTAAATTTTGACTGTAAAACAAATTAATTTGTCTCTTGTAGACACGCCGATATCTTGAGTTCTAGTAATCACATTTTTACAATTATCGATTCCTGGACTACTCTGCAGATTATTTGAACCTTTTCTGAAGAAACCACTAAAATCTATTCATCAAAAGTCAAGAAATTAGAATTTTTATTTTAGGAGTGCCTGTAAAAATTTTCTCTCTTATTGGTACACCAATATCTCAAGTTCTGATGGTCAAAATTTTGAAATTATTGATTTGTGGATTACTCTATAGACTTTTTCAGTCTTTTTTTGAAAAAACGAGTAAAATCCATTCAATAAAAGTCACGAAAATTAAATTTTTATTCCAGTAGTGCTTGTAAAAAAACAAAATAATTTATCTTTCATTGTTATGTCAATATCTTGAGTTCTAATAATTATAATTTTACAATAATTAATTTATAGATTATTCCAAAAGTTTTTTAGTCTCTTCTGAAGAAAAAACTAAAATTGCTCCTATTGACACGTCATTATCTTGGGTTCTAGTGGTCAAAACTTTTTATTGACTTGTATACTACTGTGAAGACTTTTTAAATTTTTACTCTCAATGCACCACGTTCCCCTATTTTTTTTAAACTATTAAAATATTTCTATTCTTGACACTTACACCTAGCTAACGCAAAAAGAACCACCTTAATATCTGTTTTTTTAATAAAGTTATGAGCATTTCAAAGTTTCCTTGCGTAGCACGTTCACCATTTTACCTGAAACTTCACCGAATCTTCATGGACTACTCTTAAGGATTCTTTAGTATTTTTCAAAAAAATTACAAAAATTCATTCACTACAAGTTCAAAAAATTAAATTTTTATTCCAGGAGTGCCTGTAAAAAAAAATTATTTTGTCTCTTGTAGACAGGTTGATATCTTGAGTTCTAGTAGTCAAATGTTTGCAATTATTGATTCCTGGACTACTCTGCAGAATATTTGAACCTTTTCTGAAGAAATCACTAAAATCTATTCATCAAAAGTCAAAAAAATTGGAATTTTTATTCTAGGAGTGCCTGTACAAAATAAAATAATTGCTCACTTATTGGCACGTCAATACTCAGGTTCTGGTGGTCAAAGTTTTATGATATTTTTATATATTTTTAGGTTTTATATTGTTAATTATGAGTTTGTAGTTTCTCGATTCTTGCCTTGTTACCACGTATGTAGCAAATATGCTAAGTAAACATATTATTATTGAAAAATCCTTCATAACTTCTTTATTTCGAGGTTTACAACAAAGTGCTTGCTATTCTTTATCATTTGTTCTGTTTTTGCTAAAGATTCCAGTGCAAAAAGAACATTTTCAAGAAAATCACGAAAAAAATTGTTAAAACGTTTTTCTCACTTTTCTGGAAATCCATTGGACTTTTTCAAGCTTTTTAGGTGATTTATCAATTTATAAGAAATAAAACAATTTTTTCAAAAAAAAAAATCTGAAATTATTTTCCAATTATTAAAAAATCCTTCACTTAACATAAGTGTTTTTTTATTTTTGTGTTTTAAATTAGTTTTTAATTACTTATAGGCATATGAATGTTGTATTTACTATTTAAACCCTCTGTAATTTATATGTAACATATTTGCTAAATATATTATTATTTAAAAAAAAAATCTCTTATTGGCACGCTAATATTTTGAGTTTTAGTAGACAAAATTTTGGAATTCTTGATTTATGAACTACTCTTAAGGATTTTTTAATCTTTTTTAAAAAAATTATAAAAATTGATTCAGTAAAAGTTAAAAAAATTTTTATTCCAGGAGTGCCTGTGGAAAATAAAATAATTTCTCTCTTATTTGCACGCCAGTATCTCAAGTACTGGTAGTCAAGATTTTGAAATTATTGATTTGTGGATAACACTGCAGATTTTTTCAGTCTTCTTTAAAGAAATGACTAAAATCCATTCAATGAAATGCAAGAAAATGGGATTTTTATCCCAGGAATGCATGTAAAAAGAAAATAAATTGTCTCTTATTGGCACGCTAATATTTTGAGTTTTAATAGTCAAAAAATTACAATTCTTGATTTGTGGACTACTCTTAAGGGTTTTTTAGTATTTTTTGAAAAAATTACAAAAATTCATTCAGTAAAAGTTAAGTAAATTAAATTTTTATTCCAGTAAGTGCCCGTAAGAAAAAAAGTATTTTATGTCCTATTGACACGCCAACATCTTGAGTTCTAGTAGTCAGATTTTTGTAATTATTGATTCCTTGATTACTCTGCAGGTTACATCAACCTTTCCTAAAGAAACGACTGAAATCCATTCATCAAAAGTCAAGAAATTACAATTTTTATTCCAGGAGTGCTTGTAAAAAACAAAATAATTTATCTTTTATTTGGTATGTCGGTATCTTTTACAATAATAGATTTATAGACTATTCTGAAAAAATAGCCTTGAATTCATTTATTAAACGTCAAGAAAATTTACTTTTTTTTTTCCCTGTGTGCCTGTAAGAGACAAAATAATTTACTACTCTAAAGACTTTAAATTATTACTCTCAGTGCACCCCTATGTTTTTACATTTGTTAAAATATTCCTATTCTTGACACTTATACTTAGCTAACGCTAAAAGAACCACCTTAATATCTCTTTTTTTTTTTAATAAAGTTATGAGCATTTCAAAGTTGCCTTGCCTACAACCTTCACCATTTTACCCGTAACTTTGAACCCTTATATTTCGCAATCTACAAAAGCGATTTTGAACATTTCTTCACCAAAAAATTCTAGTTATATACGGCTTTCGACTATTACTTGTCCAGCATCTTTGCCGCTTATTTGTATTTTCTAAAACTAGAGAAAAAGAGAAAAAATAAACACCCCAAGCCTCGGTCTCAAAATATTATTATTTTTTTTTATATGTGTCGAAGGTTACATGTTTCAGACCTTATAAACCAGTAATAACGCTCACGAGATGACCTGCTTAACTGGAGAGATATATTCTCTGAATCGATACTGGAAGATAAATTCTCTAAAACTGGCTGTTTAATGGTAGACAGAGAAAGTTAGTCAAGAAAAAGTGTTTTTTATTCCAGGAGTGCTTGTAAAAAAGAAAATAAATTATCTTTTATTGGCACGCTAATATTTTGAGTTTTACTAGGCAAAATTTTGCAATTATTGATTTATGGACTACTCTTAAGGATTTTTCAGTGTTTTTCAAAAAAATTCATTCACTAAAAGTCAAGAAAATTAAACTTTTATTCCAGGAGTGCCTGTAAAAATAAATAAATTTGTCTCTTGTAGACACGCCAATATATTGAGTTCTAGTATTCAAATTTTTGCAATTATTGATTCCTGAATTACTGTGCAGAATATTTGAACCTTTTGTGAAGAAATCACTAAAATCTATTCATCAAAAGTCAATAAATTGGAATTTTTATTCTAGGAGTGCCTGTAAAAGATAAAATAGTTTCTCACTTATTGGCACGCCAATATCTCAAGTTCTGGTGGTCAAAATTTTAAAATTATTGATTTGTGAATTACTCTACAGACTTTTTCAGTCTTTTTTCATGAAATAAATAAAATTCATCCAATGAAATGCAAGAAAATTGACTTTTTATTCTAAAAATGCCTGTAAAAAGAAAATAAATTGTCTCTTATTGGCACGCTAATATTTTGAGTTTTAGTAGTTAAAATTTTTTAAATTCTTGATTTATAGACTACTCTTAAGGATTTTTTAGTGTTTTTAAAAAAAAAATTACAAAAACTCATTCACTAAAAGTTAAGAAAATTATATTTTTTTTCCAGGAGTGCCTTATAATTATTGATTTGTGAATTACTCTATAGACTTTTTCAATCTTTTTTTGAAAAAACGAGTAAAATCCATTCAATAAAAGTCACGAAAATTAAATTTTTATTCCAGTAGTGCTTGTGAAAAACAAAATAATTTATCTTTCATTGTTAGGTCAATTATCTTGAGTTCTAATAATTATAATTTTACAATAATTAATTTATAGATTATTCTAAAAGTTTTTTAGTCTCTTTTAAAGCAATAGCTAAAATTGCTCCTATTGACACGTCAATATCTTGGGTTCTAGTGGTCAAAACTTTTTATTGACTTGTATACTACTATGAAGACTTTTTAAATTTTTACTCTCAATGCACCACGTTCCCCTATTTTTTTTAAACTATTAAAATATTTCTATTCTTGACACTTACACCTAGCTAACGCAAAAAGAACCACCTTAATATCTGTTTTTTTAATAAAGTTATGAGCATTTCAAAGTTTCCTTGCCTAGCACGTTCACCATTTTACCTGAAACTTCACCGAATCTTCATGGACTACTCTTAAGGATTCTTTAGTATTTTTCAAAAAAATTACAAAAATTCATTCACTACAAGTTCAAAAAATTAAATTTTTATTCCAGGAGTGCCTGTAAAAAAAATTAATTTGTCTCTTGTAGACACGCCGATATCTTAAGTTCTAGTAGTCAAATGTTTGCAATTATTGATTCCTGGACTACTCTGCAGAATATTTGAACCTTTTCTGAAGAAATCACTAAAATCTATTCATCAAAAGTCAAAAAATTGGAATTTTTATTCTAGGAGTGCCTGTATAAAATAAAATAATTGCTCACTTATTGGCACGTCAATACTCAGGTTCTGGTGGTCAAAGTTTTATGATATTTTTATATATTTTTAGGTTTTATATTGTTAATTATGAGTTTGTAGTTTCTCGATTCTTGCCTTGTTACTATGTATGTAGCAAATATGCTAAGTAAACATATTATTATTGAAAAATCCTTCATAACTTCTTTATTTCGAGGTTTACAACGAAGTGCTTGCTATTCTTTATCGTTGGTTCTGTTTTTGATAAAGATTCCAGTGCAAAAAGAAAATTTTCAAGAAAATCAGGAAAAAAATTGTTAAAACGTTTTTACCCACTTTTCTGGAAATCCATTGAACTTTTTCAAGCTTTTTAGGTGATTTATCAATTTATAAGAAATAAAACAATTTTTTCAAAAAAAAAATCTCAAATTATTTTCCAATTATTAAAAAATCCTTCACTTAACATAAGTATTTTTTTATTTTTGTGTTTTAAATTAGTTTTTAATTACTTATAGGCATATGAATGTTGTATTTATTATTTAAACCCTCTGTAATTTATATGTAGCATATTTGCTAAATATATTATTATTTTAAAAAAAAATCTCTTATTGGCACGCTAATATTTTGAGTTTTAGTAGACAAAATTTTGGAATTCTTGATTTATGAACTACTCTTAAGGATTTTTTAATCTTTTTTAAAAAAATTATAAAAATTCATTCAGTAAAAGTTTAAAAAATTTTTATTCCAGGAGTGCCTGTAGAAAATAAAATAATTTCTCTCTTATTTGCACGCCAGTATCTCAAGTACTGGTAGTCAAGATTTTGAAATTATTGATTTGTGGATAACACTGCAGATTTTTTCAGTCTTCTTTAAAGAAATGACTAAAATCCATTCAATGAAATGCAAGAAAATGGGATTTTTATCCCAGGAATGCATGTAAAAAGAAAATAAATTGTCTCTTATTGGCACGCTAATATTTTGAGTTTTAATAGTCAAAAAATTACAATTCTTGATTTGTGGACTACTCTTAAGGGTTTTTTAGTATTTTTTGAAAAAATTACAAAAATTCATTCAGTAAAAGTTAAGTAAATTAAATTTTTATTCCAGTGAGTGCCCGTAAGAAAAAAAGTATTTTATGTCCTATTGACACGCCAACATCTTGAGTTCTAGTAGTCAAATTTTTGTAATTATTGATTCCTTGATTACTCTGCAGGTTACATCAACTTTTCCTGAAGAAACGACTGAAATCCATTCATCAAAAGTCAAGAAATTACAATTTTTATTCCAGGAGTGCCTGTAAAAAATAAAATAATTTCTTTCTTATTTGCACACCAATATCTCAAATTCTGGTAGTCAAAATTTTGAAATTATTAATTTGTGGACTACTCTGAAGATTTTTCCAAACTTTTTTGAAGAAACGACCAAAACTCTTTTTAATAAAAGTCAAGAAAATTAAATTTTTATTCCAATAGTGCTTGTAAAAAACAAAATAATTTATCTTTTATTTGGTATGTCGGTATCTTTTACAATAATAGATTTATAGACTATTCTGAAAAAATAGCCTTGAATTCATTTATTAAACGTCAAGAAAATTTACTTTTTTTCCCTGTGTGCCTGTAAGAGACAAAATAATTTACTACTCTAAAGACTTTAAATTTTTACTCTCAGTGCACCCCTATGTTTTTACATTTGTTAAAATATTCCTATTCTTGACACTTATACTTAGCTAACGCTAAAAGAACCACCTTCATATCTCTTTTTTTTTTAATAAAGTTATGAGCATTTCAAAGTTGCCTTGCCTACAACCTTCACCATTTTACCCGTAACTTTGAACCCTTATATTTCGCAATCTACAAAAGCGATTTTGAAATTTTTTTTACCAAAAATTTCTAGTTATATACGACTATTGCTTGTCCAGCATCTTTGCCGCTTATTTGTATTTTCTGAAACTAGAGAAAAAGAGAAAAAATAAACACCCCAAGTCTCGGTCTTAAAATATTATTTTTTTTATATGTGTCGAAGGTTACATGTTTCGCTTTAAAAAGCATCATCAGACCTTATAAACCAGTAATAACGCTCACGAGATGGCCTGTTTAACTGGAGAGATATATTCTTTAAATCGATACTGGAAGATAAATTCTCTAAAACTGGCTGTTTAATGGTAGACAGAGAAAGTTAGTCAAGAAAAAGTGTTTTTTATTCCAGGAGTGCCTGTAAAAAAAAATAAATTTGTCTCTTGTAGACACGCCAATATATTGAGTTCTAGTATTCAAATTTTTGCAATTATTGATTCCTGGACTACTCTGCAGAATATTTGAACCTTTTCTGAAGAAATCACTAAAATCTATTCATCAAAAGTCAATAAATTGGAATTTTTATTCTAGGAGTGCCTGTAAAAGATAAAATAGTTTCTCACTTATTGGCACGCCAATATCTCAAGTTCTGGTGGTCAAAATTTTAAAATTATTGATTTGTGGATTACTCTACAAACTTTTTCAGTCTTTTTTAATGAAATAAATAAAGTTCATCCAATGAAATGCAAGAAAATTGACTTTTTATTCTAAAAATGCCTGTAAAAAGAAAATAAATTGTCTCTTATTGGCACGCTAATATTTTGAGTTTTAGTAGACAAAATTTTGGAATTCTTGATTTATAAACTACTCTTAAGGATTTTTTAATCTTTTTTAAAAAAATTACAAAAAATCATTCAGTAAAAGTTAAAAAAATTAAATTTTTATTCCAGGAGTGCCTGTAAAAAAAACAATTTTATCTCTTGTAGACACGCCAATATATTGAGTTCTAGTAATCACATTTTTACAATTATCGATTCCTGGACTACTCTGCAGATTATTTGAACCTTTTCTGAAGATACATTCATCAAAAGTCAAGAAATTAGAATTTTTATTTTAGGAGTGCCTGTAAAATATAAAATAATTTCTCACTTATTGGCACGCCAATATCTCAAGTTCTGATGGTCAAAATTTTGAAATTATTAATTTGTGGATTACTCTATAGACTTTTTCAGTCTTTTTTTGAAAAAACGAGTAAAATCCATTCAATAAAAGTCACGAAAGTTAAATTTTTATTCCAGTAGTGCTTGTGAAAAACAAAATAATTTATCTTTCATTGTTAGGTCAATTATCTTGAGTTCTAATAATTATAATTTTACAATAATTAATTTATAGATTATTCCAAAAGTTTTTTAGTCTCATCTGAAGAAAAAGCTAAAATTGCTCCTATTGACACGTCATTATCTTGAGTTCTAGTGGTCAAAACCTTTTATTGACTTGTATACTACTGTGAAGACTTTTTAAATTTTTACTCTCAATGCACCACGTTCCCCTATTTTTTTAAAACTATTAAAATATTTCTATTCTTGACACTTACACCTAGCTAACGCAAAAAGAACTACCTTAATATCTGTTTTTTTAATAAAGTTATGAGCATTTCAAAGTTTCCTTGCCTAGCACGTTCACCATTTTACCTGAAACTTCACCGAATCTTCATGGACTACTCTTAAGGATTCTTTAGTATTTTTCAAAAAAATTACAAAAATTCATTCACTACAAGTTCAAAAAATTAAATTTTTATTCCAGGAGTGCCTGTAAAAAAAATTAATTTGTCTCTTGTAGACACGCCGATATCTTAAGTTCTAGTAGTCAAATTTTTGCAATTATTGATTCCTGGACTACTCTGCAGAATATTTGAACCTTTTCTGAAGAAATCACTAAAATCTATTCATCAAAAGTCAAAAAATTGGAATTTTTATTCTAGGAGTGCCTGTATAAAATAAAATAATTGCTCACTTATTGGCACGTCAATACTCAGGTTCTGGTGGTCAAAGTTTTATGATATTTTTATATATTTTTAGGTTTTATATTGTTAATTATGAGTTTGTAGTTTCTCGATTCTTGCCTTGTTACTATGTATGTAGCAAATATGCTAAGTAAACATATTATTATTGAAAAATCCTTCATAACTTCTTTATTTCGAGGTTTACAACAAAGTGCTTGCTATTCTTTATCATTTGTTCTGTTTTTGCTAAAGATTCCAGTGCAAAAAGAACATTTTCAAGAAAATCACGAAAAAAATTGTTAAAACGTTTTTCTCACTTTTCTGGAAATCCATTGGACTTTTTCAAGCTTTTTAGGTGATTTATCAATTTATAAGAAATAAAACAATTTTTTCAAAAAAAAAAATCTGAAATTATTTTCCAATTATTAAAAAATCCTTCACTTAACATAAGTGTTTTTTTATTTTTGTATTTTAAATTAGTTTTTAATTACTTATAGGCATATGAATGTTGTATTTACTATTTAAACCCTCTGTAATTTATATGTAACATATTTGCTAAATATATTATTATTTTAAAAAAAAATCTCTTATTGGCACGCTAATATTTTGAGTTTTAGTAGACAAAATTTTGGAATTCTTGAATTATGAACTACTCTTAAGGATTTTTTAATCTTTTTTAAAAAAATTATAAAAATTGATTCAGTAAAAGTTAAAAAAATTTTTATTCCAGGAGTGCCTGTGGAAAATAAAATAATTTCTCTCTTATTTGCACGCCAGTATCTCAAGTACTGGTAGTCAAGATTTTGAAATTATTGATTTGTGGATAACTCTGCAGATTTTTTCAGTCTTCTTTAAAGAAATGACTAAAATCCATTCAATGAAATGCAAGAAAATGGGATTTTTATCCCAGGAATGCATGTAAAAAGAAAATAAATTGTCTCTTATTGGCACGCTAATATTTTGAGTTTTAATAGTCAAAAAATTACAATTCTTGATTTGTGGACTACTCTTAAGGGTTTTTTAGTATTTTTTGAAAAAATTACAAAAATTCATTCAGTAAAAGTTAAGTAAATTAAATTTTTATTCCAGTGAGTGCCCGTAAGAAAAAAAGTATTTTATGTCCTATTGACACGCCAACATCTTGAGTTCTAGTAGTCAGATTTTTGTAATTATTGATTCCTTGATTACTCTGCAGGTTACATCAACCTTTCCTGAAGAAACGACTGAAATCCATTCATCAAAAGTCAAGAAATTACAATTTTTATTCCAGGAGTGCCTGTAAAAAATAAAATAATTTCTTTCTTATTTGCACACCAATATCTCAAGTTCTGGTAGTCAAAATTTTGAAATTATTAATTTGTGGACTACTCTGAAGACTTTTCCAAACTTTTTTGAAGAAACGACCAAAATTCTTTTTAATAAAAGTCAAGAAAATTAAATTTTTATTCCAATAGTGCTTGTAAAAAACAAAATAATTTATCTTTTATTTGGTATGTCGGTATCTTTTACAATAATAGATTTATAGACTATTCTGAAAAAATAGCCTTGAATTCATTTATTAAACGTCAAGAAAATTTACTTTTTTTTTTCCCTGTGTGCCTGTAAGAGACAAAATAATTTACTACTCTAAAGACTTTAAATTATTACTCTCAGTGCACCCCTATGTTTTTACATTTGTTAAAATATTCCTATTCTTGACACTTATACTTAGCTAACGCTAAAAGAACCACCTTAATATCTGTTTTTTTTTAATAAAGCTATGAGCATTTCAAAGTCAAGTCTTGCTTACAACCTTCACCATTTTACCCGAAACTTTGAACCCTTATATTTCGCAATCTACAAAAGCGATTTTGAACATTTCTTCACCAAAAATTTCTAGTTATATACGGCTTTCGACTATTGCTTGTCCAGCATCTTTGCCGCTTATTTGTATTTTCTAAAACTAGAGAAAAAGAGAAAAAATAAACACCCCAAGCCTCGGTCTCAAAATATTATTTTTTTTTTATATGTGTCGAAGGTTACATGTTTCAGACCTTATAAACCAGTAATAACGCTCACGAGATGGCCTGTTTAACTGGAGAGATAAATTCTCTAAATCGATACTGGAAGATAAATTCTCTAAAACTGGCTGTTTAATGGTAGACAGAGAAAGTTAGTCAAGAAAAAGTGTTTTTTATTCCAGGAGTGCCTGTAAAAAAGAAAATAAATTATCTTTTATTGGCACGCTAATATTTTGAGTTTTACTAGGCAAAATTTTGCAATTATTGATTTATGGACTACTCTTAAGGCTTTTTTAGTTTTTCCTGAAGAAATTATTTAAAATCCATTTACTAAAAGTCAAGAAAGTAGACTTTTTATTTCAAGAGAACCTGTAAGAATCAAAATAATTCGTTTCCTATTGGCAGGCCAATATCGTGATTTTAAATAAGCAAAATTTAGCAATTATTAATTTATGAGCTACTCTGAAGACTTTTTTAGGCTTTTAGACAAAATTACAAAAATTCATTCAGTAAAAGTGAAGAATTTAAAATTTTTATTCTAGGTGAACCTGTAAGAAAGAAAATAATTTGTTTCTTGTTCGCATGCCAATATCTCAAGTTCTTGTTGTCAAAATTTTGCAATTATAAATTTGTGGACTATTCCAAAGATCTCTTTAGTCTTATTTGAAAAAATTAGTCAAATCCATTGACTAACTATTAAGAAATTGGAATTTTTATTCCAGGAGTGCCTGTGAGAAATAAAATAATTTATCTTTTGTTGACACACATCAATATCTCAAGTTCTTTTGGTCAAAATTTTGCATTTATTGATTTGTAGACTATTCCAAAGGCTTTTTTAGTATTTGTTGAAAAAACACCCAAATTCATTGACTAACAGTCAACAAACGTAAATTTTGATTCCGAAAGTAAATAATTTGTATCTTGTTGACACGCCAATATCTCGAGTTCTACTGGTCAAAATTTTGCAATTATTGATTTGTGGACTATTCTTAAGGCTTTTTTAGTTTTTTCTCAGAAAATGACTGCAATTCATTGACTAAAATTCAGGAAAATTAAATTTTTGTTCCAGTAATGCACGTAAGACATAAATAATTAATTTTTTTCTTATTATAGCACAATAGGCAAAACACCAAACGTTCAAACGATTTTATCGCTGGATTTTATAGAAATACTGGAACAGTTTAGCGACATACAAGGTCAAAGCATAATAGAGAAAATCCGACAATTAAATCAATATGGCCTTTGGAACTGTAAAAATATACGGGAGTAGCAAATTTGTATTTAGCACACCCTGTATATATGTTCTAAATGCCAAACAAAAAAAGTAACTGAAACTTTACCAAATATTATTGTACGCAAGTTGGCAACGTATTACGTTTTCATTAATATTTAATCAGAGCTCGTTTGATTTTAATCTCGCACCTGTCAAAATTTAATAGGAATCATATTCGTGGAATATGCAACGTTGCCAAACAGAAAGTTCTCTCTTACTGTGTTAACGTTACTCACGTTTATTTTATTTTGTTTAAAAGTGTATCTGACAACATGCCCTATATTAGCACATCCATTGTCCACTATATAGGGCAATATGCTACAAATAAATTAAATTGTGAAAAAGTTCCGAATATTTCCGAAAAAAAAGATTTAATTAAATTTTTCAAGAGAGAGATCGACTTGACATATGTAATAACGCATAAGACAGAGATGGGAAAAGAACTTTTTGAAAAAAATTTAATTTTTACATATAGCCCTCTTTGTCTTTTATGTTGTTATTGCCAATAGGCCTTTCTTTATTAAAGTCCAAATAATGTAATTATTTTAGCTAAACATGGTGTAAGAAGGAGCCAGACTTATGGCAACAACATGTGTAAGACAAAGACGAGTATACTGGATATAAAAATTTCCAATAAGATCATTAATTTCTCGAATATATTTCTTAGGCTATCTTTCTCTTACTCGTAATCTTATGTAGTAATTACAGTATTTGGACTTCCATATCACTAATTAACAAATGAAGTTTATTTTGTAAGGGGGTAAGAAAGAGACAAACTTATGACAATAACGAAGCGTATAAGAGAGATGGGTATACTTGTTCAGTGAAGTTTCAATGTTATGATATATCGTTGCTTGTCAAGTTGATGATGGATCTATTCGAAACTTCTTACCCCCTGTATACATAAATACATAAGTATAATTTATTTTTCAGCAAGTAATTAATATCGAAGGAAAAATATCGCGTAGTGCCTAACACAGTTCAATTGACGAATAGCTTTAAAACTTAGAAATAAACCAGTATTATATATAGATATATATAGCACAAAAGCTCAATAATTCTTAATATCGATACCATATCGACTACGACGACGTATAATCGATATCGACGAAGCTCCAGCTAATTAATGATCATGTCACACGTGACCCTGTGCAACTACCAAAACAATGACAATAATAATAATGATAATATTAGCGAGGACTCACAGCCGCCTACGATATACAGGTAAGATTTAGCAAACTGTCTTTTCTTTCTGCATTTATCAACAAAAAAAAAACAAAAGTGGCAACGTGGCGTGGCATATATCAATTGAAGGTTTCCAGAATTTCAAATGTCTGTAGCTCCTAATCCCTTAGGCCGATTCTAATATCTTATGACGTTTTTTGTAGATCATCAAAATTGATTACATAAATGATGAACTCGGTAGAAGCAGTACCAAGAGAAAATATGAGTGGTTTTCCAGTTTGTCAGCTTGGATAACTGCTTGATTATTAAATTAAGAGGTTTCATTTCAATCAGAATTGTTAACTAGAATATGGCCTTTCATATAAAAGTTGTTTGATGATCCTAGCCTCAGTAGATCAAGAGTTATCGATCAAAGATCTACAGATGGACATCTCCGGGCTTCACTGAGATCAGCTAGGATTCAAATGACACCAATAAAGCATTTCACTTTTATTGTAAATCATAGGTTACTCTACAAAATTGACTTACTGATAAATCCTATAGAACCAGTTCTAAAAGAGATTTTTTTCTTCTTTCCTTGACTGCATGATAAAGATTATAAACTTAAATTACTCTAAAATTCTCAATTGGAACATTGTCTTTCAGATAAAAGTTATTTCATAATTTTAGTTTCGGCAGATCAAGAGATATCGGTCCAGTAGACACTTAAAGGCTTCTATGAGCTTAACCATAATTCAAATGACTCTAGTTCATAAACCCTTTAAGGGATTTAAATATTTTTTTATTTTTTAACCATAACTCACCTTACAAAACTGATTTATTGATGAATTGTTTTAGGTTCTTAAATTTAGTAGCTCAAGAGATGTTGATCAAAGATCTCTAGAAGGACACTCACAGAATTCAGTTAGGTCAGCTAAGATTCAAATATTTTTAGCTCATTTAAATATTTTTTCACTCTACAAAATTGATTTATTAATAAATTTTGTAGCACCAATACCAAGAGAGATATAAGCTATTTTTTCCTTTTACTGAATGTTAAAGCTTATCAGCGTAAGTAACTCCTTTTGTATTGGGATTAGAGGTATCGAAGTATAAAGCAAAATTGTAGATTGGAATATTATCTATCATATAAAAGTTGTAGAAGATCAATGAATGATCTCCAGGTGGACACTCACAGGCATTAGTTTCGTCAACCCAGGTTCAAACGGTTGTAATTCCTAAAACTTTAGTCCGATTTTAATCGTTTAAGATATTTTTTATCGATCATAAATTACCCTACAAAATTAATTCAGTAGAACTAGTTCCAAGAGAGATATAAGACGCTATCTTTTTTTCCTTTGACTGAACGTTGTTCAGCTTATCAGCTTAAATAACTCCGTTCGTATTGGGTTTCGAGGTCTTAGAATATAAAGCAAATTTGTAGATTGGAACATTGTCTTTCAGATAAAAAATATTTTATAATTTTAGCTTTACTAAATCAAGAGATATTAATGAAATTTTAGCAGATGTACACTTATGCAGGCTTCATCGACATCAGCCAATTTCAAATGACTGTAATTTCTGAGCGCTATATCCGATTTGAAAGTTTTATAGCCTTAGAAGATTGAAAGGCCTTTTAATGTCCTAAGTTTATAGCATTTTTTGTTGATAGTGACTTTCTTTACAAAATTCTGTAGAAAAAGGTGAAATATCAGTCATTTTCTATTGTGTCTTGCCCCGACAGAACCTTGAAGTGTAAATGCTCTAATTGCTTTAATATTGCATGTGGAGCCGTAAAAGAAGACTTCCAAATTGTTATTCTCGAGAATTGATTAAGAACATTTATAAGAAAGAAAAAGCTATTAATAACTTTAAAATGTACAATTCTCCATTTTTTCGAAATAAATTCCGTTCTCTTAGACGCCTTCAAACTACGAATATGCAATGAATATAAATTGTATGGTATATCAAACACTGAAAGGAATATTTCTGGGATCCATCTAGCTTTTGGAATTCTATTGGTTCTAAGAAGGCTGGAATCAGGATTCCTGGGATCATAAGGCTACCTCATGACATGGTAACTAAAGACCCATAAGACATAGTTGATGCTTTTGCACTGTTCTTTGGTGAGGCATTTATACAATCAAATTTCATTAACCATTCGTCGACGTTTCATAACCCCACTTTAACATTTCCAATGATGATGCTTCCCAGATTATTTTGGTTAGTAAAATTCTCAAAAATAAGTCAACATCTGCTGTAGATGGTGTACCTAATTTCTTGGTTAAAGATTGCATTGGTGTCATAGCTTCTCCAAAATTTTCGAAATTATCCTGAATTGGTCCGTATTTAGTCACACAAAAGAACTCATCTCTGTAGCCCAGCATGGAGTTTTTGCCGATCTTTTGTTACTAACTTATCATGTCTATCTAGCCACATCTGTTAATCACTGCATAAATTAACTCATTGTGGTTTTTCAGGGAGATTATTTAATTTATTTCAAGTAGTAAATTAAAATTGTAAACTAGAACATTATCTGTCATACAAAATTAGTTCCATGATTTTGTCTATAGTAGATCAAGAGATATCGGTCAAATAAAATAACTTCATACCTTTCAAACCTGCCTCATTCCATTAATTTTTATTTATAAAAGAACACGTTTTCGTTTTATATACATATGTATGTACCTACATATATATTGATTTGAAATTATCGTCTGCATTTACGAAACAAATTTTTCATGAAGGCAAATGCACAAAACGTATTAGTCGATACTCGACCGGAGCAAGGGTATCATTTATTAAAATTTATGGCCGTTCGAAAGTGGTCTTGACAATTTAGTCTTTAGCTTAGATTTTTACTTATAGTAGTAGTATAGTATGTAGTATTTCAATAGTGTTTTAATTTATGGTAAAAGTGCATATAGGGTGATAAGCGGTTTTATTAAATTAAGGTGCAGGGCACCAATAGCGAGTCTGGATTGTATGGAAGAATTCAGCGCCGGGAGCGCCCTCAGCCAATTAGCCGACAAGGTGGACGCTGTCAGCTACACCACCAAGGAGCAGCTGCTGATCGGGGGCGGGTTGGCGCCGGCGGTACCGCAGCTGCAGCTCAACCGTACCGCCAACGCCACCCCCGGCTTACGGTACCGGAATTTGGGAAAGAGCGGCCTGAGAGTTTCCAACATCGGTTTAGGTTCGTATTTTAATTAAAAAAAATTAAACGACATCATTGAAATTAATCATGTTTTCGTGTAGGTACTTGGCCGACATTCAGTCCAAACGTAACGGAGGAACAAGCAGAACAAATAATAGTTTTAGCGGTTGAAAGCGGAATCAATGTCTTCGATTTGTCCGAGGCGCATTCTGGTAACGCTCATCAACTCTGACAACTCATAAGGTTTTAAATTGAAATTTTCATTTTTTTTTTTAAAGGTACACGTGCAGAAGTCGAACTTGGAAGAATCTTAACGCGCAGAGGTTGGAAACGCACCACTTTTATCGTAACCACGAAGATTTACTGGAGCACCAGGTAACAATTAGTTATTGTTAGTATTGAATTTACCCAATTTTCTAGAGCACAGTATGATCATTACATAAAGCTGATTTGATTATTCTAGAGGTAACAGAACAACCTTTAATATTGAATTGATACTACCAATATGAGCAGATTATCTCTTTTGGTAATCATATCAAATTTAATGTCGATTAAGCATAAATGAACGATTTAGTTGCCTATGGAACATGAAATTAATCTAAGGGAACTTAAAGGAATTTCTTCTTAACAACTTACAAGCCAACCCAATTTATGTTAACGAAATGTAATTTAACACAAAGGAAAAAGTGAGAAAATTCAACTATTAAACAACCATAAAATGTACCTTTTGAATAACCCTTGTAACAAAAAAAAAACGAAGCCACGCCTTTCATTTGGCTGACAAATGTCACGTGACCGATTTTGTATTATTAATCATGGTAAGGATAATGACGTACCAGGGGTAAACAAAGAGTTGACATTAGTGTCTTGAATTTAAATAGTTTGGCCGAATATTGTTCAAAGACGTGAACTATTTTTATTAGTGTTTATGTTCAACTACCTGTAAGAAATAAATAATTAATTTTTCTTTATATGAATAAAATCTTCCAGGCTCTTTTGTTTAATAAATGACCAGCTGTTACGTGACATTTAGTTAATCAAATCAAGCTCCTCAACAAACTGTCATGGCAATCTAAGATGGCCGCTGACAGTGACATACCGGGAGCAAACAAACAGTTGTCATTACTGTCTCGAATTTGAATAGTTTTACTGAACATATATCGTTAATGTTCAACAGCCAGTAAAAAAAAAATAATGAATTTGTGTTGAAATAAAGAAAATCTTCCAGGCTCTGGTGGAAAATTAATGACAGCTGTCACGTGATATTTTTAACAAATCAATCATCAATCAACTCTGGCCAAAGACGTGAATCAGTCGAATCATTTATAATTTTTTTTAATAAATTTCTATTGATTCTGCAAAACCACACGTTAACGACATGATGGAAAAAAGTACATATTGAAAAACTCTTCCAAAAAACACGATATCAAAGCCACGCAATTCCCCACTTTTGACACAACGAGCCGATGACGTGAATAAATTTAAAAAAATCTCTAAAAGAAAACGTTCGACTGCCGTCAACGTAATAATTAAAAATTCAACAAATGACAAAAGTACCTACATTGTGAACAACCCCTGTAACAAACGAAACCGAAGCCACGCCCTCTATACAGCTTGTGACATATGGAACCTAATAAGCTCCTCCCACAATCCAAGATGACCGCCTAGGATACCGGGACAATTCAAGAAGTCGAGAATAAACTGTTTTCCTAATTAAAGTCGTGGAATCATCTTTATGTAAATAATTAATTAATGTTAATATAAAATTTCAAACCTTTTAGGTATTTTATAATATATAGGGGTTTTATGGGGTTTTTAGACCTGTATAAAGCGTTTAAGAAAAAAAATTTCTAAACGGCCCGGAAGAAGTAATTGCGAAGTGATTATTCAAAATTTGTCCAGTTTTGTTTTAATATCTTTCTCCATGGCAAATTTTTGAATGTGTCCATAACCTTAAAAATTTGGAATATCTTGAATATAACTGCCCAATTTATCTATGAAGACTAATGGACGTTTACTATCAGTCCTTGGATGCCTTTAGAACCTTTAAAGAGATCCAGAAGGTAACAATTGAACAGTAAAATCCAGATCCCAAACACAGTAATAACAATAATTGATTTACAACTTGTATTGATTATTGATTACTGGATGAGCTGTTTGACACATTGTTCTTACTCATTTTCTTCATTATTGACAATTATGACAGATGTTGCAGATTATGTTTTTTTTTCATGAAATGTGACCAAAGCATTCAGCCACGGTAAGACATTAAAAGAATTCGTTTTCATTAACAATAACAATCTTATTATACAATTTTTAGAGATATAAATTATATCCTCTCATGTGTCCCCAGATTCGCAACAAGACCAACAAATCGTCAAAATAATAACTTGAATGGTATATGCGCCGTAAACAGGTGCGGCTTTTCGAACGTTTCATTAAGCCTCAAAATTAGAATTTAATACCCTTCCGAGCGTCGCCTAAGTCTGGCAATAAATTCCGTAAATCCTTATAGAGTGTGTGTGTGACATTTCCAGGTCTGAGGAAAGGGGATTATCCAGGAAACACATCATAGAGAGCGTTAAGGCCAGCCTGCACCGATTACAACTCTCCTACATAGACGTTGTCATTGTACATAAGGCGGATCCTATGTGTCCCATGGAAGGTAAGAGAATCCAGATTTTTACCACAATATTTAAGCTTTTCATTTTTTTTTTTAACAGAGGTGGTGAGAGCAATGAACTATGTGATTAATCAAGGCTGGGTGATGTACTGGGGCACCGCCCGATGGTCCCCGGTGGAAATAATGGAGGCCTACACCAACTGTAGACAGTTCAATTGCGTCACCCCCATCGTAGAACAGGCGGAATACCATCTGTTTTGCCGCGAGAAGACCGAACTTTATATGCCCGAGTTGTATAATAAAATTGGAGTCGGTAAGTATTATGTAGAATATTCAAATACCGGCTTAAAGTTACATCTCGCAACAGACGAAAAACAATGAAAAACACAAAGTCACAACATTTACTTAAAGCTACACGTGTAATAAGTAAATAAACATGTCGTTTATTTACTGTTTTGCCAACGTTTTAAGGCCTGATGATGCTCTGAATAGAGCGAAACACGTGTAGCTTTAAGTAAATGTTGTGAGACCGTGACTTTGTGTTTTTCATTGTTTTTCGTCTGTTGTATACGTCGGTCTCTTTGTGAAAAATGGATGAGATTTTCCTATTACATCTCGCAGTTACAGTCGCGTCGCTACGACGCACACAGGCGAAATTCGGGGAAAAGCCGGCCATAAATCAGAAATACCAACTTCCCAATTAAGGCCTATTCTGAGTATAATTCAATTATCTAGTTACCTGGGTATAATAAACAATTACCCTTTTGTTTTTTGTCTTGTCACTTGCAGAAATATTTTAGTTGAAAGTTGATGTTCGTGGAGACTATTTCATTGTGATTCAAAAGCGCCTGTAAAAAGTAGTAATTTAAATTTAGTTTTTCGGCAAAGTGTGGGTGAAAATTTTGTAAAGCAACAATGGAGCCTATTGCTAGTGGTAAGTAGAATATTAATTAAAAATATTTCTTTACTTTTTTTTATTACTGATTTTTTGAAAAGTTAACAGTTAATTTTTTTTAAAAATTTAAATTTCTGATCTTCTGCTAAACTAAAAGTATGATTTTGCGTAATTTCCCGAATTTAAATTAGTTTTAAATTATTGCTTAATAAGTCCTTTGTAAGATCCAGTCTTAAGTTGCTGCGATAATTTGCGATCTTGACGAAAAAATATTTTTAAAGATTTGTAGTCCGGGTCCAGATTCGTATAAAATGCTATTGTAGGTCCAAAACGCAAGAAATAATTTTCTGCTACTAACTTGAAGAATAAATTAATTTTTATAAAATAAAACATAATTTAATAGGAAATTTAATATAGAAATAAAAAAAATGCCATATGGGTTTAAAATTCAATATGGCAACCCATTTTAAATGGCAAAATCTTATGAAAAATAATTAACAAAATTACTTATTATTTCAGGGACAGCAACAAAATCTGCTTGGTTTAAAAGAAGCCAACTTGTCAGTTGGTTAGGAATTTGTCAGTCCAAGAAAAGAATGGAGCAGTGCCGTTATTTGGCAGAAAAAGTGACCTCTACCATGCGAGTTGAACGCTTGTCAGAAGAGTCTTCAAAAGTCATATATAAATTCATCGAGAAATATGACACAAAATGGTCATCAGCATCAAGAAATAAAACTGCATTTGAATATAAAAATCGAGATTGGTTAAATATTGAGTTGGAATTTTCTTCTGCAATGAATGAAGCTCAACCAGCCGAAATGCAGGATACAACTCTATCGAGTAGAGGGAGGCCATTCACTGGATTTTTAGATTTAAGTGACCGATCAAAAAGAAGAAGAACTGAACAGATGCGAGCAGATCGAAGCCCTGAAGAACTAACATTTGCTGCTCAAATGAAGTTTAGGTCCGAAGGTGAACTGGATGAAGCAGATGTGTTAAAAAATGTTGCATTCTCATCACCAACCCGTGCATCAAAATATAAAAAATCTCTTGAAAAAGAATGTGAAATACCATTTTCAGCGGACGAAGCCTTATCGCTTTTTGTAGAGGCTAAATTGACAAAATTTCAATACAATCTTATAAGAAATTCGGCAAAAAGCCATAGGTCAACTCTTTATCCTAATTATGAGTCAATAACTGCCGCAAAAAAAAGGTGCTACCCAGAAAACCTAAACATTTCTGAGGATGTTGCTGAAGTGCCTCTTCAAAGTTTGCTGGATCATACATCTTTAAAGTTATTTGAGTCCCTAAAAGAAGTTTTAAATTCTTTAAACCAAGAAAAATATAATAATTTAAATTTAATTTGCAAATGGGGGTGTGACGGGAGTTCTGGGTCAATACAAACAGCAGTTTGCAGAGTCCAATATTTCAGATGCTAATATCTTTTTAACATCAATGGTACCAATTCAGCTTATTAACGGTGATCCGAAATCAAAAGATAAGTTTGTAATCTGGGAAAATCCCAGAACTTCCTCCACACGATTCTGTAGACCTCTTAGAGTCCAGTTTAGGCATGAAACAACAATGTATTTTTAAAACACATTTTATATTTTACAATGATAGATGGCAAATTGTGTAATGCTGTTACTGAAAATACTTCAACTCAGAGATGCTATTTGTGTAATCTAACATCCAAAGATTTTAACAATATCGATAAGGTTTTAAAACAGAAAATTGCTGACGAATCTAGATTTCAATTTGGTTTGTCATCTTTACATGCTTGGATTCGTTTTTTTGAGTGTTTGCTGCATCTATCTTATAAGATGGAATTTAAGCAATGGCAAGCGCGAGGCCAGGAAAACAAAGAAAAACTTGCAAATGCCAAAAAACGAATCCAAGACTTATTTTTTAAAGAAATGGGACTATTGGTTGACCGACCAAAACCTGGTTTTGGAAGTACTAATGACGGCAACACTGCTCGCCGTTTTTTTGAGAATGCTGCTAAAGCTTCGGAAATTACAGGCATTAATCAAGATTTGATATTTAGATTCAGAGTAATTTTATTAACAATTTCTAGTGGTTTTCATATTAAAATCGATAGTTTTAAAGATTACTGTCATGATACGGCCAGAAAATTTGTAGAATTGTATCCGTGGTACAATATGCCAACTTCCGTGCATAAAATCTTAATGCACAGTTCTGATATAATATCATATTTTTTGGTTCCAATTGGGCAACTTGGCGAAGAAGCCCAGGAATCAAGAAATAAAGATATTAAAAGATTCAGAGAATTTCATGCACGGAAGTTTTCAAGAAAACAAAACATGGAAGATATATTTTGTAATCTCTTAATATCTTCTGATCCTTTAATCTCCAATATGAAAAAATCATCTGCTAAAAAGCTTAAACAGTACCCTTTAGAAGTTTTGGCATTTTTTGATGAACCAACAATTTCTGCTGATGAAAGTGATAGTGAAGATATTGATTGATTTTAATTATTATTAAGATAGGTTAGGCTTTACTATTATTACAAAGTTATTGTTAAGTAAGCTCTGTATATACTTTACATACTTAAATATATTACTCTTAACATGTATTTTAATTGCTTATTTTTACACACAAAGCAAAGGTTACTTATAAAATGAAATAGCACAAAAACAAACAAAACACAACTTTATTTAGTAATTTATAATAAGAAATTTTATTAAACTCAGGTACTTATATTATCAAAAGTCTCAACATTTTGAATTTTATTTCAAAAATTTTCCGTATTATGAATTTTAA
The DNA here is from genome assembly GCF_022605725.1 of Anthonomus grandis grandis. Lineage (NCBI taxonomy): Eukaryota > Metazoa > Arthropoda > Insecta > Coleoptera > Curculionidae > Anthonomus > Anthonomus grandis. The sequence continues at coordinate 29,938,724 of NC_065554.1, forward strand.
ACTCTTAACTGAAAAATTGTTGAAATAATAACATTCTGAAATTTTTTTAAGGAAATGCATACTTACGCAGCGCCTATGTAATGCAATAAATGAACCCAAGGAGGGCGGGGGGGATTTAAAAAAATGTTTAAAATGAACGTGTTATCTTAGTTTTAACATTTTCTTATGATTAAATATGTTTGTGGTTCATATCAGCACTACTACTATTAATGGCCGGCTTTTCCCCGATTTTCGCCTGTGTGCGACGTCCAAAAATGCTATCAATTAACTCCTTAGAAGATATCGATGAATCGTTAAAAAAAAATAAAGAAAGTCGTTACTAGGGTGTCTCTAACACTTTTAATGGTTGAAGCTCCTGATTTTAACTAATTAAGCAACGTTGCCAAACTACGCATTTTGTTTTAATTAACTAAAGGCTGTGATACCAAAAGACTGCCATAGTTTTTATGACAACTTACCTCATGTTGAAAAGTAAAAATAGCAACTATTTTGTACTCGTTTTTATTTTTTGAATATATATATAATATCCAGAAAATTATGATATAATTGTTTCTGTGCAATATTTTTCCCCCAACTTGTTTTTACTTGTTTCTAGCTATGTGACATCAAGTAACTATCAATTTCATATGTTCAGGTAAAAGTGATTTCCCGTATCTACTGTAAAAAAATAAGAATTCTTAAATTTAGCTCAAAATTGAGGAAACATCTATTTAATGATCTAATGAAAACTGAAACACCTAAACTTCTAAAATATCTTTCAATACCAATTTTAAAAACAGTGTTTTGCTCCTCCTGTAAAGTATGACGTAATGTAATTATGTGGTATCACCACATAACCGTCGATAATTTTCCCGAAGTTTCCGCGTCCAAAATTATTTAAAACGTGCTTAAAAACTTCTTTAAGACGCCAAGAAAAATAAAATAACTTCTATTACCTTATTTACTTAAAGTTTATTTAAATATCTAAGGAATGTTTAACCATCCATTTCAGGTATTTGATATATAGCTTAAAGAACACATTTATATGCTTCAGGTCTTATGGCTTGGTCTCCCATTTCCATGGGCCTATCCCAAGGTAAAGACGACAGCACAATTCAGCTCTTCTCCAGAGCAAGCTTCAGAAACAAGTACAGCTCGTTTTCTTGGACCGAGGATGAAACAGCTGCAGTTAACAAAGATGTACTTAAGTCATATTTGCCTCAGTGAACAAACACTTATTAACGATCTTTTTCCTTAAGGGTTATGGTTGGATGAAGGAAAGAATCCAACCCGAAGAGACCAGGAGGCATTCAGAGAGGATTCGTGAACTTAATAGTCTGGCAGAGAAGCTTGGCTGCTCACTCACTCAACTCACCATAGCTTGGAGTCTAAAAAATGAGTCTGTACAGTGTCTTTTACTTGGTGCCAGTAATGTTGATCAGTTATATGAGAGTATTCAGGCATTACAGGTGAGTTTATTAAACATATAACTGTATAGTGTGAACCTTATAATATCTCTTTGCGAATAGCTAATTCCTAAACTGAACACCAACATAGTCCAAGACATCGAGAAGATCTTGGAGAATAAGCCCAGTCGACCTCCGATGGTGTCCACTTTGGCGCTTAGATGACAATCAATGTGCCCCCCTGGGTCCATAAGGTAATTCCTATCGTTTATTCAAATATATTTAAAGCCAATTCAGGAATTAAATTTTTATTATTCAGTGGACAGGGAGGCACGAGTAACGCGGAATCGCCAAAAGACGACGTGAGTAACGCGGACACCGCGGACACCACCAAGGACACCCAGAAACTGCCCTTCTGCGAGATTCAGTGACAAAAGGTGACCGAGTTTGTAAAAACTCGCAACAAATCGAAAACGCCCGAGACGGAGAAACCGACGGTGGTGACCAAGGAGAAGGTGCGCTGGTCCTACAGTCCCGAGGAGGGCCCCAAGTGCACCACCGAAACGTTCGTGTCGAAGAAGAAGGACAAGAAAGCGGTCACGCCGGTGAACGTATGAGACGAGGAGAAGAAGAGGTCGGGAGGTGTGAGTAGAGAGGAGGAACGTGACGGGGAGGTGCTCATTTAGGTAGGACGAGCGGTTGGCTTTTTATGGGGTGCAGTCAATGTTTGGTTAAATTACTAAAACCTTTTTTCTTAATAGTTAATAGAATATCCATTATCGTTTATTACTTGCTGGCAACGTTGAGGTAATCAAATTTTGAGTAGTAACGTTAGAAAGGATGTAAGGAATTCCTTACATCCTTTCTTTTATGACCCAATTTTCATAATATCTAAAGAAGTTTTAACAAATTAATTGAAGCCTTTTAAGTGCCATAATTTATTTCATTGACATTTGCATTCATGCCATTCATTGACTGTGCATTCATTAGGGTAATAAATTGAACAAATCTTATACTGATAAGATTTCCTTAATTCCAAAAACACACACACAATAACGAATATTTAATAAACAGTTTTTAACAAAGCAAATTTGAAATTTTTGTACGGCGGAAATAATGTGGATTTCTATTGTAATTCGTGTAGTTTTTAAGTGAGGGCGACTTGTTCGCATTAAAATTTCTTCCAATTAACTTTAAAAAAAAAAAATACCGAGTTGCCTGAGAAGAAAAAAAAGGTGTTTCGCGTAGTTAGGTATAATAATTTTTAACTTATTATATATAGATCCTCTTTGCCAAGGAGCGTTTGGCAAATAGTGAGTGAATTTTGCACAATTTGATAGTGATAATAACCTTTTATGTCTTTTAACGCTCTGCCAAGTTTCGGTCATTGTTTCTTATATAACTTCGATTGTATTTCAAGTTAATTACGGCTTGAAACAGGCTTACTGAATCTAATAGATTTATAATAAATAGAGGTGCCAGTTAACGCAAACATGTTTTAAATTAAAACTAACATTTTAATAGGGGCGATTTTTGTATTATATAGTTGTCTAAGCTGATGTAAATGTGTATAAAATTTCCAGTTTTCAATCGCAGGCTTATTAATTATGACAGGTGTTTCAACATTTTAAGGATATATTATGACCAAACAAGTTTTTTCAAAATATATAGAACATTGCGATTTTTTATTAAATAGTGCTGAAATTGTCACTTTTTTTCTTTTAAATTGTTAAAACTATAAAACATGCCTTACTACGATAAGTAATTTTAAATTAGAAGTTAATGTTATACAGGTCGTGGTCCTATGCGAACTTCAGTGGGTAATTTTATTGTTACTGATTTTTTTTTATATTTTAAGTAACTTTGATTCTATTGCTTCGATTTACTTCATTTTTACTTTAAAAGAAACTCGAAATCCTTCTTAATACTTTAGTAGATAAACTAAGAAAATCCATGAAGTAGATCAATTTTTATTTAATTTTTCAAAAATCAAGTTTTTATTCCAATTTTTAATTTTTTTTTTAATATTTCAAATAACTTTGGAAGCTTGTAACTTTGATTCTATTGCTTCGATTTACTTTATTTTTAGTTTAAAAGAAACTCGAAATCCTTCCTAATACTTTAACAGAAAAATCAAGAAAATCCATGAAGTAGATCAATTTTTATTCAATTTTTCAAAAATCAAGTTTTATTCCAATTTTTAATTTTTTTAAAAATATTTTAGATAACTTTGGAAGCTTGTAACTTTGGTTCTATTACTCCGATTTACTTCATTTTTACTCACAAAGAAACTTGAAATCATTCTTAATACTTTAGTGGAAAAATCAAGAAAATCCATGAAGTAGACAAAATTTTATTCAATTTTTAAAAAATCAAGTTTTTATTCCAACTTTTAATTTTTTTTTATATATTTCAAATAACTTTGGAAGCTTGTAACTTTGGTTCTATTGCTTTGATTTACTTCATTTTTAGTTTAAAAGAAACTCGAAATCCTTCCTAATGCTCTACTAGAAAAATCAAGAATCAAGTTTTTAATTTTCTTAAAAATATTTTAGATAACTTTGGAAGCTTGTAACTTTGGTTCTATTGCTTCGATTTACTTCATTTTTAGTTTAAAAGAAACTCGAAATCCATCCTATTGCTTTAATAAAAAATCAAGAAAATCCATGAAGTAGATCAATTTTTATTCAATTTTTCAAAAATTAAGTTTTTATTCCAATTTTTAATTTTTTTTTAAATATTTCAGATAACTTTGGAAGCTTGTAACTTTGGTTCTATTGCTCCGATTTACTTCATTTTTACTTTAAAAGAAACTCGAAATCATTCTTAATACTTTAGTAGAAAAATCAAGAAAATCCATGAAGTAGACAAAATTTTATTCAATTTTTAAAAAATCAAGTTTTTATTCCAACTTTTAATTTTTTTTTATATATTGCAAATAACTTTGGAAGCTTGTAACTTTGGTTCTATTGCTTTGATTCACTTCATTTTTAGTTTAAAAGAAACTCGAAATCCTTCCTAATGCTCTACTAGAAAAATCAAGAATCAAGTTTTTAATTTTCTTAAAAATTTTTTAGATAACTTTGGAAGCTTGTAACTTTGGTTCTATTGCTTCGATTTACTTCATTTTTAGTTTAAAAGAAACTCGAAATCCATCCTATTGCTTTAATAAAAAATCAAGAAAATCCATGAAGTAGATCAATTTTTATTCAATTTTTTAAAAATTAAGTTTTTATTCCAATTTTTAATTTTTTTTTAAATATTTCAGATAACTTTGGAAGCTTGTAACTTTGGTTCTATTGCTCCGATTTACTTCATTTTTACTTTAAAAGAAACTCGAAATCATTCTTAATACTTTAGTAGAAAAATCAAGAAAATCCATGAAGTAGACCAATTTTTATTCAATTTTTCAAAAATTAAGTTTTTATTCCAATTTTTAATTTTTTTTTAATTATTTTAGATAACTTTGGAAGTTTGTAACTTTGGTTCTATTGCTCCGATTTACTTCATTTTTACTTCAAAAGAAACTCGAAATGATTCTTAATACTTTAGTAGAAAAATCAAAAAAAATCCATGAAGTAGACCAATTTTTATTCAATTTTTCAAAAGTCAAGTTTTTATTCCAATTTTTAGTTTTTTTTTTAAATATTTTAGATAACTTTGGAAGCTTGTAACTTTGGTTCTATTGCTTCGATTTACTTCATTTTTAGTTTAAAAGAAACTCGAAATCCATCCTATTGCTCTAATAAAAAATTAAGAAAATCCATAAAGTAGATCAATTTTTATTCAATTTTTCAAAAATCAAGTTTTTATTCCAATTTTTATTTTTTTTTTTAAATATTTCAGATAACTTTGGAAGCTTGTAACTTTGGTTCTATTGCTCCGATTTACTTCATTTTTACTTTAAAATAAACTCGAAATCCTTCTTAATACTTTAGTAGAAAAATCAAGAAAATCCATGAAGTAGATCAATTTTTATTCAATTTTTCCAAAATCAAGTTTTTATTCCAATTTTTATTTTTTTTTTAATTATTTCAGATAACTTTGGAAGCTTGTAACTTTGGTTCTATTGCTCCGATTTACTTCATTTTTACTTTAAAAGAAACTCAAAAACCTTCTTAACGCTCTAATGGAAAAATCAAAAAAATCCAAGAAGAGGGACATTTTTATTCAATTTTTTTGTTTGTCAAGTTTTGTTTTTCGGCTTATAACATTCCTCAAAAAGAAGTTCTCAAAGGTCCACCCTTGTACAAGGCTGTCATTACATATGACAAATGTATAGAAGGGTTTGTAAATCACCCTGTATACATTGCTCCATACTGAAAGACAACCTCCAACGAGCAGTAAACAATTAAGCTCGTTAAAAAATCAAAAATCTCTATCCCCCACATATTCTGTAATTAATTATTAGATGAAAAAAATTCGAGTGATATTGTCATTTTTTTTGTTGTTGTAAAGGTTGCCAGATCGGTTTTTTTCATAAAAACAATAGAAAATTAAATAAATCTGGCAACCCAGCAATATTTATATATATATATCTATACTGTATGCGTATTTGAATCTATTATAGTTCGTTCTATTCCTTGTTATTCTATTCTCGATTCTATTTTCTTAACAAATCGATGATGATGATGATATTAGTAGCTCTTATGTAGTTAAATTGTTATTATGTAACGTTTTAGAAAAGTTTATTTTTCCTTATTATTATAGCAATAATAAAATACTTAATATTATCTAAAATGCTTTCAAGGCAAACTAATTTACTATACCGGGTGGTTCTCATACAACTTCCTTTTTTTTTGTGAAAAAATCATTCAACTTGGCAACTCTGTCTAGTCTACATGTCTCTGTCAGAAAGCGTACAAACAGCATTTCGTACGGCAATGTTGCCAAACGTGAGGGGAAGTTGAGAAACACTCAGTAGTCACTTTTTTGGTACGCACTTTGTACATCCGAATGTAAATAAGATTAAAACGAGACGGCGCCGATGTATCGTTAATTATATTAATAATTAATTAATTGCTAAAATTAAAACATTTATACACCAAAATATTGTGATCTTTAAACAAAACAAAAATCGTTTTTACGATTTTACTTATTGAGCTTTCGTTTTCAGAAAGTGCCATATTATTATTATATTTAGGGTTTGTTTATTGTTAATTACTACTATTGTTTTTTTGTTGCAGTTTGTAGGATTTTCCTTAAAAATAAAAATATTTCTCTTACAGAACAATCTTTTTTTTTTATTTAAGTAATCCCATTATTACCAAACAAACCGCTCTATGCAGTTGTCATAGTCGAAGGTTTAAACGCTTGGCAACGTCGCGATCTTTTATAACTGTCATTTCAGGGGCGTAGGCACTATTATAAATTAATAAGCAAATTTGCCAAATTGGGAGAAATGTCTTATTTTATTATCCCACATTTTACTAATTTAGTTAGTTCCAGAATAATTTAAGAAACGAGTTTTTTTTAGATGCTATTGATGTTATTTGTCCCAAAGAAATTTTTTCAAGTAAACACATTTGGCAACATCGTAGTGCGTGATGCTGTCTGCACGTCTGTCCACTTTGACAGTTAACACTTCCGAGCTCATTTTGAGGTTATGGTTTCTAGTGGGGAATTTTATGGCTAATATTTATTCTCATAATAATAAATACAGTAGTTACTTTATTTAATGCTTATAATTTATTTTAAGTTCTACAAGTAGCCCAATACAGCAGTTTTAATAAAAAAATGACTTTTCAGTATATAACCCTGAAGTGGTTTTGAGGTTATGTTGGAGCATTTATAAACAAACTTTATAACATCGTAAATAAACAAGATATTAAAGTTTTAGGTGTATTTTTAACTTGAAACCTACAACAAAATGGTAAGTAATTGTAATATTAAGCTAGTAATATGTAAAAACCAGTATATAATCAATTAAATTGAGTTTATGGGTATCCCGAGTCCATACTTTCAACTAAGTCCTTCATTTTTATAATATAACTAATGTGAATGTTAATAACCTATTTTTTTTTAAATTTTAGGCAAGAAATGCAGAAAAAGCTATGTAAGTACCTTAAAACTATGATTATTATACATTATGAACGCCCCAACATGTTTTGGATGCATTTTCACACTTTTTGTCAAACATTTTTTAATCTCAAAACCAGTTCTAACATAAACGCTTCTAACACGAACCCAGATATTTTATTCCCTGCTGTTGATATTAAATTGTTTTCTGAAGCAGGTGCTTGATTCACTAAATCAATAAAAGAACCAGATTTAATTCCATCTCTCTTAATAAAAGACTGTGTTTACTCACTCGTTGGACCTGAGTTACATCTCTTTAATCTGTGCCTTTATACCCATTTCATTCCCACTAAAGGAAGTGCTTCAAATTGTGGGTAGGCAGAAGTGGGTTTTATTGACAAAAAAAAGGCAATAAGGCGCAGATATTAGTAATTATAAACCCGGTCCTAAAATGCCTTTAAACATTAATACAGAATAGAATTTGCTATCAAGTACAAATATCAGAAGTAAAACAGATGTAAGAAAAACATCTTTTTCGACAGTAGATTTTTTGCTCCTTGTATTACATCATTACAAATTACTAGGTGTAGGGAGCTTATATAGCCTTATCAGGTTTATTAGGGCAACAGTTGGTGTCATTGATATCGCTCCTGTCTATATACATTGGACATATCGATGGTTTAAAGCGCAAATATTGTATGTCCAAATTTATAAATTTTGCAGAAATACAAAAAATAGATTTTCTTTCGCATGTGAGTTCAGGTATTTGTAATACCAATATATTATGATATTACAAATAGCTATCATCATTTTTAATAAAAATAGTTATAATTCAAAATATGCTGGACATACAAGAAATTAAATTTCCTCGAGTGGACATACTACAAATAGGCTTAATAAAAAAAAACTAAAAATTTATTTATTATTACAATTTCAAGATTTTATTGAGAAACAAAGCTTATCGTATTATCGGCATTTTAATCCTCTTCATCGTCGACGTTAGGATTTGTTTTATATGGAACAAGATCTTTGGCTTTCTTTGAACTCGGTAAACTTTCAAAATAACTTTTGTATGCCATGGGAATAATTTGCTTAAGAAGCAAATAAAGTAAGTCTTTTTTTTGGCTTCTGAAATTGGCAATCTTTGTTTATATTTTTGTGCTAAGTCCAGAGTTTCCCATGATACAGTTTTCTTTTTTCTTCCTCGCAAAACATCAAATTCTAAGAATTCATTAGCAGTGAATGGTTTAGATTTATCAAATCTTAGCCATTTAATGTGAAGCCATTTTATTTGTTCCTTAGAAGTATTTACTGCATTACAAGTGACGCCAGTTCCTGTAAGTCATAAAAATCTGGAAAAGCAACTTTATAGACCTGATACGGACATGGTTTTTTCTTGCCATTTCTATTAACAACCCCCATTCTTCGGTTGTGAAAATTTTGCGATGTTTAGAAACATGTGACACAGTCTGAGGTAAGTTGTACAAATACTTTAATAGGCACGTACCAATTTCTGAAGCTCCTTTAGAGCAATGAGTTTCATCCCAAAGGAAACAGTGACCACTGTGATCAAACGAATCAAATATGGTGAAATTAAAAACAGAGAGCTTACGCTTGTAATAGATTTGAGAATCAGCGGAAAAGGGACTAACAAAATAGCCTTTAAATCCAAAGAAATTGCTCGGTAGATTGAGTCTTCTAATGATCTTTTTTTATCTGCATCTTTCATCTCCATTGCTTCTTTCTCCTTCCTTTTTTGTCCAAATTGGTTTTGTCTGTAGCGCTATAATACACATTGCATGTGGAACATTGGTCCTTTTTAGGGACATGGAACGACAATTGTGGATCATAACTATTAAATATTTTTCGGTAAACATTAATAGAAACAAGAGGGATTGATTCACTTGTACAATAAATGTCAATATGCAAACGATACATAACAGATAAATTTAAATCAGCTGCCAAATACAATTTTTTCGTATCGCGCCGACTGTAGTGACTTTCCATACGAGGAAAGCTGTCTATATGTTTTTTAACATGATTTGTTGCTTTTTCGGATGTAATATTGGCAGGAATTTTTCCTTTTCGTCCATCAGTACCGATATAAGCTCCACCTGGACCACGTTTTTTCAAAGAAAGGTCAATAATTTGCAAACTTATGCTAAAAGTTGCAATAATGCTGTCAATAATACTACAGCGCACATTTATGTTATGTCCGGATATACAATATTTGAGCTCTTGTTAATTGTTCTAAAAAAACACAAATATTGTATGTCCGGACTTACTATATTTGTGCTTAGACAGAACTTATTAGTCTGTGGTTTTACAATATGAGTGAACTGTTGATCCCCACCTTACTCAAATTCAAATTCAAAACAAATTTATTTATCATGAAGGTAAATAAATAATCATATACAATATTGTAGCATAATAATATACATATGTTGTACAACCTATCAAATACATGATAAATAGGACCATGCCTCGATTATAGAGAACCGTTTACACAGGTTCATCATAAGATAGAACCTGTGTGGCATAGCCCTTCAAAAATCTTAAAAGTAAAAAGTAAAAAAAAAAGATTTTCTTAATTAATCGAGACATGCATGTGTATCATATTTAAGTATTTAAGTAAGGCGAAGCAGGCGGGGGTTCTGGATATGCAGGAAAGGTAAATTAATTAATATTTATAACAATAATAAGTAGACAGCAATAGAAGACCGAGCGGCTCAGCTCTTTTAATTTTTACTGTAGATTAAGTATTGTTTTTTTGAGAATCAAGCAGTTTATTACGAATATATTTTTTATATGCAGTAAACGGAAAACTTTTGCAATTAGCCGAAAGTCTATTCCAAAGTTGAGAGGCGACAAAAACAAAAAATTTTTGAAAATTTGCTGTTCTATGTTGTGGTATTCTAAATAAATTTATAAATCTAGTGTTATGCTCATGAAGAAAATTTGTAAAATTGTTAGCTAAATATAATGGCTCCCTAGTTTTTATAACTTTATACACGAAGGAATACATGTGATATTTTCTACGATTTTTCATATTTAGAATTAAGTTATTGTTTAAATAAGGAGAAATGTGACTTCTAAATGGAATTTTGTAGGAAAAACGCATACAACAATTCTGAAGTTTTTGTATTGAGTAAGCGGAGTCTTCAGTCAATGAATCCGAATATACCACATCACAATAATCAAATAAGGATAAAACAAGTGTGTTACATAAAAAATATTTAGTTTTAGGAGGTAAATGGTTTTTTAAGCCGTAAAGTTTTCTTAAGCGCATGTATGCAATTTTGAGCTTATTCTTTATATGTGTTTGAAATGAAATACCGCTATCAATGTATACTCGTAAGTTTTTGACCTCTCGTACTACTGGTAGCTGCTCATTACGAATTTTTGCATTTAAAGTTGTTGCTGCATTAAGGGCGTTCTTTCCACCACCCAGAAAAATTATACATGATTTAGACGAATTTAATTTCAAATTATGGTCGCAGGAAAAGTTATCTATATTTTGTAAATCCTTATTAAATTGTTCTTCTATTATGGGTAGAGTTTCACGTGAAAATAAAGTATACAGCTGGGAATCGTCAGCATATTGTTGTAACATTGAGTACTTTATGCAGGATTTCATATCTGCAACATACAATGAAAAAAGCAACGGCCCCAAAATAGAACCCTGGGGAACACCAGTAGATACAGGATAATAACTTGATTTTTCAGTTGTAGAAGCCTTGTTGATTACTACGCAATTCACTCTATTATTAAGATATGACTTAAAGAAATCAATCGCGTTATTCGAAAAACCAAAATAATAAAGCTTTGCTAATAACATTTCGTGGTTTAAAGTATCGAAAGCTCTACTAAAATCCAATAATCCAAGACATGTTATTTCCTTTTTTTCCTCATTTACCCTACAGTTATTAAGAAGGTGTACTAGACTCGTCATTCTGGACATACAATGTTTGTACAGATTATAGATCCGCCCTACTGGGTTCAAACTATACCTTTACCCCCAAAATGGACAAAAAGTGGACATACAATATTTGTGCTATAACTCATCGATATTATAATCAGAACCTTTTTAATCGAATTTGTCTTTTTTTTTTTTTTAGGACAACTTTGGCTCGTTGGCGAGCAGCCCAACTGAGCGAACAAGAAAAAGTGAAAAAACGTCGCCCCTATCTCGCCTCCGAATGTAAAAGTTTGTACGCGTGCGAAAAATGGCGGATGCAAATAATCCGCGAAATCGCGAAGAAAGTGGCCCAAATCCAAAACGCCGGCCTGGGAGAGTTCCGTATCAGAGACCTGAACGACGAAATCAATAAGTTACTTAGGGAAAAACGCCATTGGGAGGAACAAATTAAAGAACTGGGAGGACCGGATTATCAGAAGGTGGGCCCGAGGATGTTGGACCACGAAGGCAAAGAAGTGCCCGGCAACAGAGGTTACAAATACTTCGGGGCTGCCAAAGAGTTGCCGGGCGTAAGGGAACTGTTTGAGCAAGAGCCTCCACCTCCGCCAAGAAAAACCAGGGCAGAACTGATGAAGGATATTGATGCAGATTATTATGGTTACATGGACGATGATGACGGGATTTTAATACCGTTGGAGCAGGAAGCGGAAAGGGTTGCCGTGCAGAAATCAGTGGAAGAATGGAGGGCTAAAAAAGAGGCCAGAATGGAGACCAATGAGGCTTCTGATGAAGAAGTGGAGGAGGTGAATATATATGCCGATAAAGATGATGTAAGTTTTCTCGAAAAGTTTGGACTAGCCATATATAGTTGATTGAATCAAGTACTTGAATAATAATTATTGTCTGTGAAACAGAAATTCAGAAGGAAAGATTTTGTTTGACTGTTGAGATTTTTTTTTATAGGATAACGAACGAGAAGAAGAAGAAGAACTGATAATAGATGGAACCCAACAAAGGTTCGTGGCCCACGTGCCAGTTCCGTCCCAGCAAGAAATCGAACAGGCTCTACTCAGAAGGAGAAAACAGGAATTACTAAATAAATATGGCATTCCAGAACAATAAATTAATTTCAGTAAAACGAAACGACCGTTTTTTTTTCTCAACCGATCGATCCATCCATAAATTTATTTTTTAATCGAGGCCTTGATTGTAGGTTTATTTCAGGCAATTGTTCAGTTATAATTAGGAGTTATAATAAAATTAAATTGTTACAATTAATAATGAGAGTAACAAGTCTTGTCTAATAACTACACCCTCAGTTACTCAGGTCTTTATCCTAGATACTTTTTTTTGGTGTACACTAATGACCTGGTATCTTTTATATAGGGGAATAACTTGGAGACCATTGTAGCATTGACTAAAACAGTGTATTTCTTTCACAGCATTATGGTAAAGTAAAAAAAGGCAGCATGTTAAGCCTGAGAAAGACTTGAGTATTATTGTGGACTGTGATTTGACTTTTACAGACAACATTGTTGAGTTTGTAAATAAAGCACATAGAACAATGGGATTTATCGTCAGGTCTACCAAGGGTTTTAGTGTTGTCTAAAATTGTTTGACAGTCTGGTGTTGCCAGTATTGGACTATGGTCACCACAATATGAGGTGTGGACTAAAACTATAGAACGTAAAATTCTGAAATACATGTTTTTCAAAAAGTATGGATATTATCCAAGTCAGGGCTATAACCATTTATTGTTATTGCAGGAATTTAATAGGCACTTCCTGGAAAATAGACACCAAAAAATTTGCCTTCTGTATATGTATAAAATCTTAACAAATAAAATTAACTCTCCAGAAATACTTTCAATGGTTCAATTTTTTGTCAATGCTGGGAACACTAGACAAAGAAAGACTTTCAATTTAGATTTTCCAAGGACAAATATTTTTAAAAGCTCACCAATATATAAAATGTGCAATTCTTGTAATATTCATGCTGGTGACTTTGACATAGATTTGATAAGCTTAGAAAGTTTTACTAGAATTATAAATGATAGGCAGCGCTGCCAACCGTACGGTAATTATCGTACTTGTAGGCCAAATTCACCCGTTGATAATCGACCTAGGCTTCTTTTTGTGGGTGGAAACTGTAGTAGAGTGTTCCTGAAGAAATTGCGTCTGAAGTTTGAGGCTAACTACAAAGTCCAGTGTTTCCTGAAGCCAGGAAGTACAAACAATGAACTGATTTATACTGCATCATCTATGGTTAAGGAATTTACAGAAAATGATATGTTGATTTTAATGTTAAATGGTATTTGCTCATCATTCGATATTTTAAAAAAATTTATACATTTACACAGCAATAGTTTAGTGATGACAAGCCCTTACATGTATCCAAACCATAATGTAATTTATAATAGCAATAAGGCTCTCTATAGAATATTTCACGCCAATAATATTAATCTAAATAGAATTTTAGAGTCTAATCATGTCAGCAACTTTGAATCAGATTTGGCATTATTACTGTATACCCATATTTTAAAACATTTCAAAAGTAGCATTTCATCAAAAAATGTGTCCACAATAAAACCAAGTAATCAATCTGGACTTCTAGATACTGACTGTGATAGGGATTCTTTTTTATAGATAAATACACAGAAGATGAAGCTCACTCACATTCTATAAATAACATTGAAAATAAGCATGTGAAAAGTTTCAGTAGTTTTATTTTAAATATACAGTCTCTAAGAAATAAAATGGACGAGCTTCATCTTCTACTTGATTTATGTGATTTTCCTGATATTGTATTACTAACTGAGCACTGGTTAAAGCCTAACGAATGTTTCTTAATATCTGATTATATTCCTATATCAATTTTTTGTCGGCAACACTCCATACATGGAGGAACAGCTATTTTAGTTAAACAAACAATTTAAGCTTTTTTCTGTAAAATTAATAAGTATGATAGCTTTCTGTTGGAGAAGGTTTTTGAATTCTCCCTTTGTTTTTGTAAGCGATTTAATTTATATGTTCTTTGTGTTTATAGACCACCCACAGGAGATATTGGTATGTTCCTGGACAAACTTGATTCTCTATTATCCCAATTGTCTCTACACTCCATAGTTATATTGGCTGGTGACTTTAATATTAACTTCACTGATGTAAGCTTGCCATCATATCATACATTCCTTTTAAGTATATTGGAATCTTATGACTTGAAGATGCATGTTCTTTCACCCACACGTATAACATCCTCATCTGCAACTACTATTGATTATTTGTGTACAAATTTAAATGATGTGTCATGTAGAGTACTCTCATCTGGTATTTCTGACCATGAAGCCATTCTCGCTAGGATTCCATGCAACACTGTATTTCCTTCATCTCATTATATAGGAAGAATTTTCAGCAGAGCAAATTTTAATGCTTTTTCTTCTACTGCAGCTTTGGTTAATTGGAATGCAGTTGAAATGGCTCCTGACTCGTTTACTTTGTTATTTCATGTGCTATGTGACAAGATCAATCAGTGTTTTCCTAAAAAGAGGCTTAAAATGAAAAATAGGAAACCATGGGTCACAGCAGGCCTCAGAACTTCAGCTAAAAACCTCCGTTTTTTGGCTAAGCTGTGCAAGTTTACAACTAATGCAAACATTATTCTTTATCATCAGAAATATCGTAGTCTATATAGAAAGACGATAAAAGCAGCTAAGGTTAAATATTATAGTGACCGCTTGAATATGTCCTCAAATAGGCAGAGAGAATTTTGGTCAATTATAAATGACTTCAGGCATTCTCACAAGAAAGTTTCAGAACCAGAAGTAAGACCAAATAGTTTAAATGATTATTACTGTAATATTCCTCATTTATTGCTCAAGGATGTGAATACTAATATTGATCCTTTGCATTATATTCAACAAGTGTCAGTTCAAAATTCTTTTTTCTTTTATCCTGTTAGTCTTACTGATGTTAGAGATGCAATTAAAAGCTTAAAAAACCATAAATCAGCTGGAGCTGATGGAATATCATCAAAATTACTACTCCTTTTGCCTGACTCAGCATTGAATGCCTTAGCTTCTGCCATAAACAATTCCTTTCATAATGGCATCTTTCCAGCACGTTTGAAGGAGGCAGTGGTTATCCCTCTTTATAAGGGTGGAGATGTGAGTGAGCCTTGTAATTTTCGTCCAATTTCTATATTGTCTACCCTCTCCAAGATAGTTGAAAAACTTGCAAAAATCAGAATTTTATCTTTTTTGCAACATAATTGCATTTTATCTGCAAATCAGTTTGGATTTCAAACGGGAAAAGGGACTCATGACGTTCTTTTCGGTTTTTTGGAGAGTGTCTATGTGTCTGGAGAGTCCGCGGCGGCAGTGTTTTGCGATTTATCCAAGGCATTTGATTGTGTAGATCATGGAATACTGCTGTCTAAGCTCAATAATTATGGCTTTAGAGGTGTGGCATTGCAATGGCTGGAATCCTATCTGTCTAATCGTACCCAAAGAGCTACAGTATCTGGAAATTTATCCGATTCCAGATCCCTTAAAACTGGAGTACCTCAGGGTTCAGTGTTAGGACCACTATTATTTTTGCTCTATGTAAATGATTTGGGTTCATTAAAACTGCAGGGCAAAGTGGTTCAGTTTGCTGATGATACCACCATTTTATGGAATCATAGAGATTCTGATAATGTTAGAGCCCAGGTTTTTGAGGATCTTAAGATTTTATCGGAGTGGTGTGCTGCAAACAGGCTTGTATTTAATGTGGGCAAAACCTTTATTATGGGATTTAAGTGTGACGTTCAGGGCCTTATGTTTAGTGAAAACTCCCCCTTGCAAAACAAAGAAAGCTGTAAGTTCCTTGGTATTACCATTGATGGTCGCCTTCGCTTCAAAGATCATATCCTAAATCTTGCATCAAAATTATCCTCTGGATGCTTTGCAGTAAGAATGGCGGGGCATGAGCTGGGAGGGGTAGTTGCACGTTCAGTGTACTTTTCTCTTATTGAGTCCCACCTTCGTTATGGCTTGCCTTTTTGGGGTTTAAGCAACAAGGGATTATTAAACATAATTTTTGTGATTCAAAAAAAGGCAGTTAGATACCTATGTTCCGCTGGGTTAAGAGATTCTTGTAAACCTCTCTTTATATCTCAAAAAATCCTAACTCTTTTTTCTCTTTTTATCTTAGAAACAGCTACTCTTATTCATAAATGTCCTAAACCTCCCTCTAACACTGGTCATATGACTCGCCAGGTTAACGATTTTCCCTTACCAATCCCTACATCCTCCCTCACCAAGAACTCACTTATATACCTTAGCAAAAAAATTTACAACCATGTTCCTCTATGTATCAGACAAATTTTAGAAGTTAAGAGATTCAAAAAGGAATTAAAATCACTTTTATTATCCAGGGCATATTATAGCCTTGACGATTTTTTCAATGATACCTTTTAACCTGTGCTTTGACATCATTTTAGTGTTTTAGTTTTGTTTCCTGTTAAATAATTTAATTTACTTCTTCTAAATTCTGTTTTATTGACAGCTTTACTTATTTTTTAATGAAATTTATCAAAAAGATGCTTTTTTTTTCTCAATCTGTTTTGTTATGATTAATTTTGGTAATGTGTGTAAATGTTATGGTAAAGTGTTTTAGATGTTATGTTTGTTTAAAATTTGAAATTTAAAGTAAATTTGGAATTTTTTAGTTTTTAGGATGCTTGTACACAAGATTTTGTTGTCTTACGTAATATAGCACATTTTCTTTCTTTCTTTCTTTCTGTACGGTATTTTCAGCTAAAATACGGTATACGGTCCAAACATGCTTACCGTACGCAGTTGTACTGTAATTTAACACTATAAAAAATGTACCTATATTTTTACTATTTATTTATTTATAATTTATCAAAATGACAAAAAAGTTTCAAAACCAAAAATTATTGAGTAATTATTTTTCCTTATAAATATGACAACACCGATTTAATGTGGTAACACCATTTGTTTCTGACGCTCACGTATAATGTTGATGACTTCGGGGAAATACCAAAACCAAACCTAATAAAGAGAACTTGACCCTTTAAGTTTTCGGCGCATAAAAGGTCTTAGTAGTTAGTCTGGTTTGTCATAGTTGTGTGTTACCTCTTTTTATTTATAATGTCTGATAGTGATGGAAGTGAATCTATCCAACCAAAAAAGCCGAAAACATTTATAAATATGAAATACCGCGAAGTAACATTATTGGATTTGCATCAGATGGTTGTAATGTTATGATGGGCCAATACAACTCGGTTGCATCAAGATTTAAAGAACTCTGTCCAGGAATTTTCGTTTTCAAATCATGGGCGAAGTTAGAGCCTCAAAAATGGGGGGGCTAAAGCCCCCATCCAGGGGCAGAGTTACACGAAGAGGTGAGGGGGTGGCCATCAAAGAAAAGTCCGCCGGAGGTAACAAATTTTTTGGTGGGCACCTTCATTTTCACTTATAAGCCGTTAAAATTATTAAAAAAAAAAAAGAATACTCTTAAACAGCTTCTATTCTAATTTGCTGTACTATATACATATAATATCATGAATGTGTTTTACTTTTATTTTCATATTAGGTTTCATCCAAGGAACACGTTTCTGAATTTTATTGCAATATCCATAATGTATGAACCATCCTGTATATGTATTGGAGTATATTGCATACACACCAAAAGTCAAAAGTCGCTAGGTAGTTTTAAAACTTTCAAGAAAAATTTCAAAGTTCAAAATAATATCATTTTAATATCTAATTGTCTTAATTAATTTAGACAAAGTTAAACACGACGTTTCGGTTGGTAAGTATCTCCAACCATTATTATATTAAAATGTTATATTAAGTGTAAACTAGCAGTTTACACTTGGTAACGGTTGGAGATACTTACCAACCAAAACGTCGTGTTTAACTTTGTTTAAATTAATTAAGACATTGCAAATCCGACAATTAGATATTACTTCTCCATTGTCTGCCACCTTCAAAACCAATATCATTTTAATAAAACGCAATAATTTTTCAAAAATAGTAAAAGCAAAATTTATTTAAAATGTCCTTAAATAAAATGAAATCCAATAAAAATATCTTATAACTACAATCTCTAATAAAAATTTTCGATTTTCTTTTTTTAAAAACTCTTTTAAAATTTCATCTGGCGACAATGACTTGTTAGACCACTTTCAATACTAAGAGTGGTTAGTGCTAAAGAACTAAATCGATCCTGACCCATCGTTGACCTAAACCAATTTTTAATTCTTCTCATTGTTGAGAAAGAGCGTTCGCAGAACGCTGAAGAAATTGGCAAAACTAATGCTATTTGCATAAGGGTATATGCATTTGGAAAAGTCTCTTTTCTTAATACATCTTTAAAATATCAGAAATGGTAATGTTGTGGCTCTGGCTTTTATTTATGCAATTCCTTATTTTATTTAGTCATTTCAGCTTTTAATAGCTCCTTATCGATTAAAAAGGTATCTCCATACAATTAAATGAATTCCAAACTACCATCAAAATCCATCTGCAAAAAATTGAAGACAGATTTAGCTAATTTATGACTTTCGGAAAAAAATCTTATTTTTAGATGATTTATTATATTGTCGAGAGACCTATAATAAATTGAAATTAGCCAAACCTTTTGTGCCTCATTTTTTATCAAAGGTGAATTTAAGAACGTTTCTTCGTGTACTGCGGAAGTGGAAGCTTCAACCACATATTCTTTAAGTCTTATACTTTCTGTTTTTTTACGTTTTGAACAATTTTTTTGGGGGGGCTAATTTCATTTTAAAGGGGGCTAAGCCCCCCCCAAGCCCCCCCTAACTCCGCCCATGTTTCAAATGTATATGCCATTCTCTGCATTTGTGCAGCAGCGAAGCATGCAAAAGTTTACCAAGATCGGTTGAGGATCTTGCCCGAACAGCCCGAACCCGAGCTTTTACAATACTCTTTTTACAAGTTGTATTTATACATTTATTCTTTATAGTCGAGCAACAAACGACAGTGTGTATTCAGGCAATTTCAGATCTTTCCCGAAGTCGATGTACATAAAATTTTGCATCCTTCACAAACCCGATGGCTTTCGGTTGCCGCAGTAGTGCAAAGAATGTTAGAACAATGGTCAGCTCTTAAATTGTTTTTTACATCGAAGCTATTAGATCAACGTTTACTGGCAGTCGAGCAAGTACACCAGGCTCTGCATGATCCATTTACAAAATTGTATTTTATGTTTTTAAACCATGTTTTGCCCAAAGTTAATACTTTAAACCAATACTTTCAGTCCGAAAAAGTGTTGGTATATAAAATGAATGAAGTTATGACTAACACTTATAAAGAATTCCTGCTTTGTTTTATGGTACGTCGTTACGCCACAACAACCGATCTTTCATTAATTGATCCAACAAACAAAACCTATTTTATGCCTTCAAATCAATTGTACCTCGGGGTAGACGTTTTAAATGAAATAAAAAAGAAGGAAATTTCAGATAGGCCTGATTTGCTAGAGCACTTTTTCGAACGATGTCAACAATTTTATAGTGACCTTTGTACCGAAATTAAAAAAAGATACGATTTCGATAATTCAATCCTATCAAAAATGTATATCTTTTCTCCAAATAATGCCATACCCAATAAAATTCGGGAACAATTTCCATCCTTAGCAGGCATATTAACACAAATGCCACGATTTTTTTCTCCCGAGGCTGTGCAACAAATAGATGATGAATGGAGGATTCTACCTATAATTACAATTTTCCGCCGGAATTCATAACTTTAGATGATGAAATTGATATTTTTTGGGGAAAACTTTATACATATAAAGATGAGGCAAACATTTCAGTTTTCATCAATTTGGCACGTTTTGTTTTAAACATATTATCTTTGCCCCATTCAAACGCAGCTTGCGAAAGAATTTTTAGTAAAGTTGATTTGGTTAATACAAAAACTAGAAATTCATTAATTATAAACCCAGTCAATGGCTGTCTTCTGACAAGCGTAAAGGAAGAAGGAAGCTGTGTAAACTTTTCCCCAAGCAAGGACATGATTTCTAGCATGACCAAAAAAAATATGTATCCTCCCAAGACTGAAGAAGTATCGTCTAATGAGGCCGAAAACGAGGATGAATTTTTAATAGAAAATGAATATTAGCACCATGTTTAACTTAGTTTTATTTGTTTTTATATTTCTTCTATATTTTTGTGCCATATTAAATATTTTTAGGGCTATTATTAAAAAGGAATATCTATATTTTGTTATTTGTATTTGTTTGCATTATTATTACAATTGTTATTTTTTTTAATACCTCTTGTTAGTATTAGTTTGAGTTTTGGTATTAGTTTATGCTTATGTTAATAAATTAAAGTGTTGAATGAAAATTTGTTTATTATTTTAATTTTTTTGACCATAAGTGCAACTCAAAACACATAAAACTGTATATTACCCAATATTGTAAATTTATTTCAAGTACGGTAATTCTGCTTCAAATACGGTAATTACGGGCTACAAAGTGCGGTAATACAAAACTCTGGTTGGCAGCGCTGATGATAGGTTGTATGCTTCTCAGATGCAGGTTTATAACGTTAGTTTCTGTGTTAGTAGGTATGTTATATCCAATTTTCCCACAATAAATGTCACCTTCACAAAGTCACCCAGTCCTTGGTTCTCACCGGATCAAATAACACTTATCTAAACCACATAAGTCACTGCCCAAACGCCGGATCAGCAGACACCCACACACACGATCAACTAAGATGCCTGTTCCCACTGAATCGGCATATTTTTCATATAAATAGGATGACAAAAACTATTGTATAAGATTTAATTAGATTAGACTCTTTAAGTTAAGTCATGATACTGTAATTTTTGAAACTTATAATTTTATACAATAAAAATATTTTTTAAAAAAGTAATTTTAAAATCAGTGATATAACAGGTATTTAGATAATTTTCTAAGAGCTATGTAGGATTTTGTTTTGTTTACTTAGTGCTTCTCATTATTTTGAATTTATTAGTTATAGTGGTAATTTAGGTATCTGTAATTGGCTATTGATGCTGTAATAATAAATAAATAAATAAATGTTTTGCACTATCTATCAAGAGCCCACTTGCATCTGAAGTAACATTGAATTCAACTAGAAATGAAAGTTTAAGTTAAATTAATTCTAATTCTTTATTTCATGAGTTAAGGGCTATTGACAGCAATTCAAGAATAAATGAGTCTGAATACCCAGGACTTTAATTAAACTCAATCTGTGATATTGTTACCACTTCGCCTATAAGAAGAGTTCTTATCTATGGTGATGAATCATCTCGTGGGTTGTCCTCAGAAATTCACCAGGATATTGACACCTCTGAAACTAAAATCTTGGGTGTCTCATAACCGGGCTATTCTCTTGAATAATTATAGCTAAGGATCAGTTTAATATTACTCCTTTGTGATACTGAATCATTTATAGTCTCTTAAAATTTGTGTACCTAATTACAAAAAGTTAACGAACCTAATTATAAATAGTTTCTGCTCTGCAGAGAAATAGTGTAAGGTAATGTTTATCATAACTTTCTCTAAATCCATTTACTCTCATTTTGACGTGAGAGGAAAAAATTCGATTTAACCGGTTCTGGAAAACTGACTGGGCCGAATTTTCTAAAACTGATTCACGTCAAAGGCGCTTTTTAAGATGAAACCCTTATAAAAGTGGGGTTTTCATGTGCTTGAATTTACAAATTTTAGCGGCCGTGGAACCTACACGGTATCCTTCGCAAATGAAGCTTTCTTTTCTATTACAATTATTTTCTGCAAGAAAGAAACTTCTTCTGAAATAAACGAGCTGAAACGCAATTTTTTTTAAAGTGAGTTTTTACAAAAAGTTTTTTTTAATATAAAAAAGATCACTAAAATCAATTTGCTTACATCATTTGAAAGCTCCATCCTTTACCTTTGACTTTGATGCTTAATACTGGCATACCTATGACACCTAAAAAAATAATTTTTTCCCTCAGACACCCGGAATTTATCCGGCTATAATCCACTAAAAGCCGTTTTTATTTAAATATTACCGTTTTCAAGTAAAACGCCATTTTCTGTCAAAAACCCCGTGTAGTATATTACAAGTAACCTTCTTAGAAAAGAAAATTAAGGCTATAGCAATTATTGCTTCTTAAATATATAACAACTCTCGTTTACTTCCTCTATGTAGATAGTCATTATTAGTATTTATGATGGTTTCCTTAAAGTAAGGATCGCTTCTTTTATCGTAACTGAATGTAATATATTTGGACTTACTAAAATTGATTGTGAGTGTTTATTTTATAGTGTGTACATCACAACAGCTGTATCGTCACCAAAGGAAGAGATGTTCCTATATTTCTTATTCAGGTGTCACAAAGATATAGTTTATATAAATCAAGAACAGTATCTCACTCAAATTCCCATCTACACTTACAATTTTTTATGTATCTATGACGTTATATAGGTCTATATTTAGAGATCTATGCCTTAAAGGCGGCCAAATAAGATATTGAGACACTGATTATAGTCAATCTATTAGTTTTGTCAAACAAGCTCTCATATTTTCAACCCAAGGAACATCATGAAATAAAACACCTTAAATATATATTTTTTAATTAAATCTAATAGAGGTATATTATCACTTTCAATAAAATATAACTTTGCCGTTAAAATTTGCAGGTGCTAAAACACATATAAATAAATCATGGTATAAATTAACATATTATATCATTTAATACTGGAAAGTACAACAATCAATAACAAAAATATTAATTTTAAGCCTACATAGTAAATGTATACAGAGTGTCCCATTTTATTAAGTCGCACTCTGTATATTTGAAGCCGTAGTAACTATTCAAAGATTGTTTTCACTACTGATATGGCGTTCGAGGGTTTACGTTGATCATTTCACTAGTGCTGAAATTTATTATTTATTTAATGCTCTCCTAAGCTTTTGAAAAAAAATAATTTACCTTTTTCCGCATTTAATATGGATCAAAAGTAACGCGATTCCCAGTACCAAACAAATCACTCCGACCACGATATAGGCGATCCCTAAGAAGGGATTTTTACCTCCGAGCAACGAGGTGGTGCTCAGGATCATTTGTTTTGATCCGTCAAAAGTACTAACATCATAATCTGAAAGAGGGTTTTAATAACAAAATGATACAAAAACTAGTAAAGGGACTTACTGTATTCCACTGTAAGCAGATAATCTCCTTTCTCCAACGTCCTCTCAATCCTTCTATATAACTTGCGGAACGTCGGCAAAGCGGCTGTCCGCATCCAAACAATTAAATCTTCATTCTGGAAGCCTACAATCATTTTTTACACACGTTTTGCCAACAATTAAAATGTGAATTCTAACCGTTATTATCTGGATTACTCGGATCCAGATCCCAAATGTCTTTTTTCCAGGCCTTCGGTCTGGCGAAACCATCAAACGCTTTCGTTAAATTATCTCCCGGAGGGTTTCGGAATTTGATGTTTTTATCTGAATCCCATGCTATTCCCGTGTTAAGAAGAGTTACTGGTTGGTAACCATTTCCAGAAGACTCTGACAGGCTTAGAACATCTAAGAAAAAAAGGCATTTTTGGATCTTAGGTACACTTCTATTGGCAGCTCGTTTCTGAATGACGATTTTTTTCTCCAACAAAATATAAAAAAGTATCGGCTGCAAAGATTTTGATTCTACAATTTGTGAAGAATTATATAATTTATAAATGAGAAAAACAAAATGGAATCTTGATGCTGACCCTTCACAGGCACTCTTTGCTAAAGTTCTAGGTAATCACAGGAAAAAGCATACAAATGGCTCAAAGTGCTAATGGTCTATCAGGACAGATAAGCTTTTTTGACTCTAGGATTACATCTTTTAAGGGGCAGTTAAAGAATATTATTTCATAGGGGCTTTAATTAATTAACTCATCTACACCTTTCATTGATTTATAGAGGGTTTTGTATCTGAATATATGTTTGTATGGGTATGCTTTGTAACACTTTTGTTAATGGATTCCGTAAATAAATAATCGGACATTACATTCTTAAATTTTAACAATTTCTTCAGATAATTTTTAAAACCTCACCAGTATTAGCTGCCATTAACCTCATGCCAAATTTAGCTGTTTTTAATATTAAAAAAACTTTCCCTATTATGATTTTCATCATGTTTAAAGATAACTAAGAGATATTAACTTGTAACTACTAATTCTAAACTTACCATTGAACATAGAATTGGCAATAGCTCCACAAGGGGCGATGGGCTTTTTAACATTATTATTCTCACTGCTATAGTCAAAAGGCATACAATCGTGTGCAGGCGTTGGAGCCAGATTGCCCAACAGCTGATTATCATCTCTCGATTTTACATATCTCCTGTGATTCTGGTAAAAGTTTGTTAGTCCATAGTACATGAAAACCCTGTTATCAAAGTTTTCTTTTAAAGAAAACTTAATTTTGCAATGGCAAGTTGCCGCGGGAGTCTTGTTGGTTTTTAACCAGTCCATGCATGTCTGACCGGTTTCGTTGCCAGTTGTCTCATTAATTTTATTACAATTGGTGTAATCGATGATGTGCTCTCTCACTTCATCTGAAAAGTATAGTAAACCGATGCCGACTGGTATAAATGCTATTCCTATAACAAAGAAGGTCGGTAGGACTGTTCCCGCTGTAAGGATTGGCTGCCATGCTGGGAGTTTTTGTTGTTTAAATGCACTATCTGAAAGTCGTAAATGTTTAATATGGGATTTATAAAACTTTTAAACATTTTATGATACAATTTCCCAATATATATGCTCCCAACTTAGGCAATAAAAGGTGTCATTACCTTATCAAAGGCCTTTGAAAAGAAAAGCTGTTAATACCAAGATATTATAACTTTTACTTGCTTTGTAAGGGAAAATTATGGAATTATCACTGGTTAGTTACCAGTTCATTTTTTAAAAGTTTCATTTTAAGTTTCACTTTAAGGCAAGTGAAATGTAAAAGATTCTGTCTATAAAATCATTCAGGCGTTCCACACGAATTACTAAATTTTGAAAAAAGTCAATAAAAGGGTCTAAAAATAGTATTTAGGGCGAACAAGGGTGTGTTATTCCATAGATATGAAAAGGGCAAATGTAATTATCAATTTTCTACCTACCAGAGGGCTTTTTGGTATGGGCACTGTCGGCACTCTCAGATACCGACGCCATACTTTCTATTTAAATAATTAGAAAATAGTGTTTTTATATTATTTAAAAAACTTATTACAAATCACTGATTTCCCATAGTCTTATCAGCAGCAGCAGCCACTCATCTGCACGCAAATAATATCAACAATCAACATTGGGAACTTTGACAGATATGTCACTTATTGTCAATGTCATTTGTCACTGTCAGTCAATACAAGTGTCTAGGCAACTACGGTGTTGCTCTTGATATGATGACGTCATACTACATTAAACTTTAGAAAATTGCAAAAACATTTTTAATATAATATGTAATTAGACTTTTACGAACATTTTAAGAAAAGGGACTAAGCATAAAGGGCAAATCGATGCATCGTTTTCCATTACCAATATAAACGAAACCATGTTTACGGGTTTTCAGTACATGGAAAAACACTAATCCGGGCCAAAACAAACACTTCAACAGAACCAAAGTTTCCCCTGCGGCAATCTGTATAATCCAACTTCCTTCCGGAATATCAATATCAAGAGGATCCAAGAAATCCATCGCGTAATTATAATCATCTCTAGTCAGTAGGTTGGTGTTGTATTTTTGCGTTGCCGCTCTATCGTGTTGAAACGAGCTGATTTCTCTCGCCTCCAAGGCGGAGAGTCCTTCAAAAGACAAATTTTCCACCACCACCCCGTCGGGTCGCTGAAAATTGACACCTCTAGGAACGACCGCCGCTTCTTTGGTGATTAAATGCACTAGAGCGGCCAGTCTGTCCTCCTCTTTGAGTTTCCTCAACTGTGGCCCCTTGAATTTCTCCTCCAAAAACCACGTTTCCTCTTTTTCTATTAAGACGTCGATGACTAGAGCGGGATCGCCTTGAAACCTCGTGGTGCACAGCGGAGTCAGCAGTAATCCGTTCTTCGTAGGTTGAGGCAGCAATCCCCAATCTACGCAGTTGGTGCTGTAGTAGTAAATTTTGCCATACAGCACGTCCTTAACATATCCGTAGGCGACGTAATAGTCTTTATCCGCCCCGAGGATTTTACCCCAGAGAAAGACGTTTCTGAAATGATTCTCGTTCTGCAATATCAGTAGACTGTTTTGTAGTACGATCTGTTCTTCGGTTGATACGATATGACCGTAATGTCCGATGGTGCTGAGGCATTCTAGGAGAGATTCGATGTTCATGTTTCTGACAGATGGGAATGACTAGACATTTGAAGACATTGAGTTTATTTATTCAGTTGAAGAACGTTCTGGATCACAAAGTGCGGCAAGAAACAGTTGAACACACGCAAAAGAAATTAGAGTAAATTTAATAGGGTCTGGTAGAAAATCAGGACTGAAGGGTAGAAAGAAATAAATATGATTAGAATAATTACTTACACCCAGAAAGTTTTCTGCTAGTCCCACTCAACGATATCTGACTCATGCTCCTCGCGACACCGATATCTTACAACCATAAAACTAAATTAAATATTGATCGCCGCAATTCGCGGGTAAATAAATTATTCAGTGCTAAAAATGCGACTTGAACGAATTATCGATACGGAAGTTTGATGAAATATAATTATACCTGGTTTGATGATAATATAAAAAATTTATTATCGGTCGATAGGGAGTTTTAAAGTTTCTTCGTGGGAGAGTTGTGTGTCAATATGTGTTTTAAAATTTTAAGGCATTTAAAATGGGGCAGAAAGTTTTGTAACTAATTATAAAGTTTTGTAAATCAAAGAAATAAACGATTTTCAGGCCTGGTACACAAATGGGTCATGAATGGAAAGCACTAAGTCAGGCGAAGCAAAGAATGTACAGGATAGAAACGAATGCAAAGGAATCCTTTCCCCTAGGGAAACACCACAGTTTTCCAAGCAAAGGTGTTTGCTATATTTGAAGAAGCGGGAAGCATTGAAAGGTAAAGAGGGGATTTGAATCTACTCTGATACTCAAGCTGCTTTCAAGGCGTTCTCAGCGGTAGTCCAGGAGTGCAGAGATGCATTGGAAAGACTGGCAGCACACAACGAAGTGAGACTACAAGTGAGGTGGTTGCCAGGATACCAGGATGTCTGTCAGAGAACTAGCAAGACAAGCTTCCGTTAGCCCCTTCGTAAGCCTCGACCGTGTCTTGACTTGATTAAAAAACAAAAATTGGAGAATGACTGAAAGATGGACAGGCTCAGTAGATGATACGGCTCTAAAGTAACTCGACTACTAACAAAGAGCCGGCAGGGGATCAAGGACTTGGAATCCTAACTAGGCACAACTACCTAAATAGGCCTCTAGACTTTGTCTGAATTGCGGTAGAGGGAGGAAACTTCATGTCACTTATTAGGCGTTTGAAATAGGTGGAGCCGCTTGAAAAGGAAAATTTTTGGAGCTACACTTCAACTGGAAGATCTTAAAAATCTGTACTGTAATCTAAAGTAACAGACTCAAAATGAGACCACATGGTGCTAAAAGCAACCCTAGGCTAGGACGTGATAAAAATACTAATGAGCCTCCGAACTATGGTGGGAATCTACCCACATCTGTTATCCAACTGTTTTGACAAACTTTAGATCTGCTAGAATGTATTTTAAAAAGGAAAAGCCTAGCAGTCTTGAATATATATTTGTTGTGAGCACTCGTGTTTTATTTATAAAATTTTGGTCGTTTACAGTACTAAGCGTGCAAACCTTTATTCAGAGGACGGAGACTGACTTAGTGAAGATCGTGCATTAGGAAGGTGATTCTTGCCCACTCTTACTAGTAGTACTACCTCAGGCAATTAATCTCCCATTTATCTTTTCCAACGTTTTCAAGTAATATTTGTCAATTATGACAGATAAATAATTTCTACTTAACGTCAGCTGTCATAATTGTAACTTTGACAATAGTTGAATAGTTTCTACGTTACTGTCAGCTGTCATTAAAAAAAATTAAATCGAAGTTAAAGTAATATTAATTTTCTAAAATGCTCCCACTAAATAATTTCTACTTTACGTCAGCTGTCATAGTTGTCACTTTGCCACTTAAAATAGTTGAATAGTTTCTACGTTCCCTGAGCTGTCAAAAATGTAAAATTGAATCATTTTGAGTACTTAAACCAATAATTAGACACACAATTCTTAAATTAGCTTGGACTTATGTTAAAGTCTTAATAATTTCTTTTATTTATTCTATTTATTAATGACCTTCGAAATTTTTATTATTTGCAGACGATCTAAACTCGTACAAGGTGATAAGATCCGCAATTGATACGCAACTTTTACAAGCTGATGCTGATGTAAATAATGATTGGGAGGTTAATATTAAAGAATGCTTAAGCATCGTTCTCTAAGATTAGCATGTGCATTATTATTACACAATAAATGCCTTGGTTTTCAAACCTGCTACTGCTGTTAGACACATGTGTGTATTCTACTGGACAGTAAATTGACATTTGTGCCTCATTATGACGAAATTGTCAATAAAAGTATGCGTAATCTTGGTTTTGGTGTGTGTAACTTTAGTAAATTCTCTGTATTTTATTTCAAGATGCTCTACTATTCAATTGTTCGTTCTGGGCTTGAATATGCCTCACCTGTATGGTCACCTTTTTATTCTAAGCATGTGGAAGCAAGTGAAGAATTGAAGCCAGTCAAAAAGCGTTGAATAGTTTCTACTACGTTACGTCAGTTTTAATTTTAAAAATTAATCTGCAACCTAATGCAGATAGAGAGATACGCAATTATGTAACCAAGTTATAAGTTACGCAGCAATGGAATCAAGCTTAAGCTCAAACTACTGTCATAGTTGTCATTTTGACAAAAGGTCAGCTGTCATTTCAAAAAATTCTAACCTCACTTAAATTATTATTAAATATTTAAGAAAAATAAACATAATCCAAGTATATAATTTATAAAACGTAGAAAAATGAGTAAAATATTCACCCCGACAAATCAAATACGTTTAACGAACGTGGCCGTAGTCAGAATTAAAAAAGCGGGAAAACGTTTCGAAATCGCTTGCTACCGTAATAAAGTGGTATCATGGCGAAATCAAGTGTAAATTTTAAAACTAATTATAAACCTTATAGCTTTAGTTAACATTAAAATTAAACCGTAGGGAAAAGGATATAGACGAGGTCCTACAAACTCACTCGGTATTTACGAATGTATCCAAAGGACAAGTGGCAAAAAAGGAAGATTTAATCAAGGCATTTGGAACGGACAATCAAACAGAAATTTGCAAACAAATCCTGGCCAAAGGGGAGCTCCAGGTGTCCGATAAAGAACGACAAAGTCAAATCGATCAAATGTTCAAAGATATCGCCACAACTGTCGCAAATAAATGCCTCAATCCTGAACTAAAACGTCCCTATCCAGTAACGATCATTGAAAAGGCCATGAAAGATGCACATTATTCAGTAAAACCCAATCAAACCACCAAAGTTCAAGCCTTGGCAGTTATTAAGTTACTAAAAGAATCGAACTCTATACCAATTGAGAGGGCACAGATGAGATTGAAGGTGAACTTTAAAGGGAAAGATGCCAAAAAATTAAGGGATAAATTAAAGAAAATTGAAAGTGTCGAGGTTGAAAGTGAAGAACAAGAAGCAGATGAAATAACAATTGTCTTTCTGGTCGACCCGGGGCAGTTTAAAGGTATCGACAGCTTGGTTAAGTCTGAAACTAAAGGGGCGGCACTGCTGGAAGTTATGTCTTATAAAGAGATGGTAATGGGAGACGAGTATTTTTAAATTATGTCAATTGTTCGTTGTTTATTGATGAGATTTACTTGTATAAAAATAAATTTTAGTTTTTAAAAAATAATTTCTTTAATATATGAAATCTTGATTTTCAAGTTTTATTAACCCAACAATCTGAGGGCACCACGATGTATTTTTTAAAATTACCTTGGATATTTGTTTACTTACAAATTAGTGAACTAATACAGACTAGGATGTAAAAATGAAGATTTTGACTCGGCAAGTCCCAGTTTAGTTAAAGGTTAGTTTCCAGAAGTATCACTACCACCCCAGGAATTGTAAATATAATAAAAAAACATAAAATTTTATTTTTTCCTGTACTACATTTAAAATACCTGTATATAAAATGCAGGAGTGGAAATGAAAACTATATTTATGTCTCATCTAAACTAAAATATTTATCAACAGATTTAAATCTGTTCTAAAGCAATCCTACATGATGTACATTAGTTTGTAGGAAACTTTTATGTATACTTCTATCCTTAGTTTTAATGATACATATATAACACCAGTTAGCCAAGAATAGAAAGGACACTCAATTATGATAATTATGTTGCACAACGCCCATTTTTTAATATTCCATTTTTTTGGAACTCCAATCAATTTTTTCAAATGATAAAAAAAAAAAGATTTCTCTCTTTTAACTAATTTTATTTCTTATACTAATTGTCCCAGTCTTTTTTACAATTTGGTCAAAACGCTATGGTCACTCTTGTATTCAATATTAAAAGATATGGTTTTCATGGAAAACCTCTTTAAGCAATCGTTTAGCTCCTCATAAGTGTTACAATAATAAAACTCTTTCGGGTTGACCCCCTTAAGGGTTTTCACCACAGACTTCTTAAGATTTACGAAAATTATTTGTTGGTTTTTGCTGGTAAAGTCTTGCATGAGGACCTTGAGACCCTAAAATTAACAATAATAAAAAACGGAGTACTATATTAATTGGGATTTTAAACAGTTCTTACCCTTGCCACAGTAAAATCTGCACCCTGTATATGTTTAGCATCAATTACAACAGGGATTATGCGATTAATATTTTCTTTGGTGCTGCAGGCTTTGGTGATTAAGTGTCTGACGAACTCCACCGAAGGAAAAGCCAGACTCCTATCCGGGGTTACTAGCAAATACTCGTATCCAGAAATCGACTAAAATAAATCCGAATTAAAATACCTTTTAGGCAAACGCGGTGTTTTCTTACTCTCGCTCGTCTGATATCGATGGAAGGTCGGGCAGTTCCATATAGTAAAAATGCTAAATTGAGGGCCACTCCTATGCCGATTCCGATTTCTAATCTGGTAAATAAACAGCCGAAAAAAGTGGCTGTGGCAGGAATAAGATCAGATTCTGGAAAAGACAAGTTTTTCGCTTGAATTGTTGTTGGATTTAGTTTAAATATAAGACACCCTTAAACGAACATGAGTTTTATTTAGTCCATGTTCATACTTCTCAGCACAAATAAATAAATAAACATGAGCACATTTATACAACGAAACAGCAATAAGACCAGTTCTTTTGGAGTTCTTATGATGATCTCATAGTGATCGAAACGTCAACTAATGTAGCTTTGTCTAAGGTGTTTTATTTTTGTCCTGTATAAAACGTTTTAGTGCAAAAGTGTTGATTAATTTGTTCCTTACAGGCACTCCTGAAATAAGAATTCCACATCTTGAAATAGACTAGAAAACCTCTTTATTTCAAGTCAAATAAGTACAATCAGTAATAGTACTTATTGTACAAATATACCATTTGTATAATACATAAATAATATAATATCAAAATTCAAGATAATCCTTTAAACAACAAGGTTCCAGATTACTAAGCAGCTTTGATAATTAGGTTTTAAAATTACTTAATATTTTTAGTTCATTCAACATATAAGCAGGATTTTGTTCATTAAGAGTGAGTCTATGTATAGGAAAGTGTATATTTTGTGTTTGTGTGTTTGTTTTTATGTTTATATAGGAACATTCTAACAAATAAAAGCCATATACTGTAAATATTCGTTTTTCTTTACAAACTCCTCGACATGTTTGTTGATAATCCATTTTATACTTTATTATTGTTTTGACGTTTGCTGATCCTCAAAACATTAGGCAAGACCTCATAATAAATTCAACATTTGTGTGATATACAAAGCTTATTGTATTTATATTTAATATTATGCTGTTATTCTAAATCCATAACAAATACACCTCAAGAACTGGTCAATATGTATGCCCATCTTGGCTTTTGTGCATTATTTCTCGTTAGTTTATAAGTTTGCTTAATTTTGGTTTTTGTTGTGTTTATGGACAATCAATTATATACATATTTTGTCGACGTTTGGATTTCTCGTGATGATCCTCAGGACTTTAAAAGATAGACTCATAGAAAACAAATAAAATCTCATAGATCGAAACGTCGGTAAAATATCTAATTGATCGTCTTAAGTAGTTTTTTTGACCTATATCCAACAAAAGCAAAATTTTAATTAATCTTGACTTTTTGTGAATGGATTTTAGCAATTTCTTTAAAACAGACTAAGAGATCTTCAAAGTAGTTTATAAATCAATAATTTCTAAACTTTGACTTCTAGAATCCAAGATATTCACTTCAGTCAGTAAGAGACAAATTATTTTACTACTTACAGGCACTCCTGGAACAAAAATTACAATATCTTGACTTTTAGTGCATTGATTTTAGTGATTTCTTTAAAAAAGACTAAAATAGACCCCAGACTAGTCCACAAATCAATAATTTCAAAACTTTGACTTCTAGAACCCAAGATATTCACTTGCCAGTAAGAGACAAATTATTTTGTTACTTACAGGCACTCGTGGAATAAAAATTATAAGAACTTGACTTTTAGTTAATGGATTTTAATCATTTCGTCAAAAAAGACTAATAAAGACTTCACACTAGCCCATAAATCAATAATTTTTTAATTTAGGCTACTAGAATCCAAGATATTCACCTGCCAATAAGATACAAATTATTTTGCTACTTACAGGCATTCCTGGAATAAGAATTCCATTATCTTGACTTTATTAAGTCAATGGATGTTATTCATTTCTTTAAAAGAGACTAACGGAGTACTCTATAAATCAATAATTTTTAAATTTTGACTTCTAGAACCCAAGATATTCACTTGTCAATAAGAGACAAGTATTTTGTTCCTCACAGGCACTCCAGGAACAATAATTCCGTTATCTTGACTTTAGGTCAATGGATATTAGTTATTTCTTTAATAAATACTAAGAGAGTATTCTGAGGAGTCTATAAATGCATAGTTTCTAAATTCTGACCACTATAACTCAAGTGATTGACATTTCAATAAGCGACAAATTAATTTATTTCTTATAGGCGCTCCTGGAATAAAAATTCCAGTTTCTTGACTTCTCGTGAAGGGATTTTATTCATTTCTTCAAAAAAGACTAATAAAGACTTCACACTAGTCCATATATCAATAATTTTTTAATTTGAGCTACTAGAACCTAAGATATTCACTTGCCAATAAGAGACAAATTATTTTACTACTTACAGGTACTCCTGGAATAAGAACTTCATTATCTTGACCTTTAGTGCATCGATTCTAGTGATTTTTTTAAAAAGACTAAAATAGACCCCAGACTAATCCACAAATCAATAATTTCAATAAGCGACAAATTAATTTGTTTCTTATAGGCACTCCTGGAATAAAAATTCCAGTTTCTTGATTTCTCGTCAATGGATTTTATTCATTTCTTCAAAAAGACTAGGAAAATCTTTTGAGTATCTCATGAAATCAAGAATTACAATATTGTGATAACTAGAACCCAAAATATTTATTTGGCAATAAAATTTCTTACAGGCGCTCCTGGAATAAGAATTCTAATACCTTGACTCTTAACGTTAATAATTACTTCAACAAAAACGAGGAAAATTTAGAAGACATGTCTTAAATTAACAACTAGATACTGCACTTTTATCAACCCAAGAGTACACAATCCAATATCTAACACACGATACTTCCATGGGCCTGTTTTACATTAATTCAATATTGACCCAGTTTAATTGTGTTGAGTTTTAAGTGTTAAGTTGTATGTGGGGTGAAATAAATTCCAAATCTTCAAATCTTTTTTTCCTTTAATGCCAACGTTTCAGCCTATATTAGGGTTTCTTCAGGCAGAACATAGAAAACAAATAAAATAGATATCGTAGATATCGAAACGTCGGTAAAATATCTAATTGATTGTTTTTGTTTTGACCTACATCCAACAAAAGCAAAAATTACGCAATCTTGACTTTTTGGGAATGGATTTTAGTAACTTCTTCAAAAAAGACTAATAAAGACTTCACACTAGTCCATAAATCAATAATTTTTTAATTTGGGCTACTAGAACCTAAGATATTCACTTGCCAATAAGAGACAAATTATTTTACTACTTACAGGCACTCCTGGAATAAGAACTTCATTGTCTTGACTTTTAGTGCATCGATTTTACTGATTTATTTAAAAAAGATTAAAATAGTCCTCAGACTAGTCCATTAAACAATAATTTTAAAACTTTGACTACTAGAGTCCAAAATATTCACCTGCCAATAAGAGACAAATTATTTTGCTGCTTACAGACATTCCTGAACTAAGAATTCCTTTACCTTGACCTTAAGTGCATCAATTTTAGTGATTTCTTCAAAAAATACTAAAATAGTCCTCAGACTATTCCACAAATCAATAATTTCTAAATTCTGTCTTCTAAAACCCAAGATGTTCACTTGTCAATAAGAGACAAGTATTTTGTTTCTCACAGGCACCCCTGGCATAAGAATTCTGTTATCTTGACTTGACTAAGTCAATGGATGTAAGTCATTTTTTTAAAAGAGACTAAGAAAGTCTCCAGAGAACTCTATAAATCAATAGTTTCTAAATTTTGACTTATAGAACCCAAGATATTCACTTGCCAGTAAGATACAAATTATTTTGTTACTTACAGGCACTCCTGGAATAAAAATTATAAGAACTTGACTTTTAGTTAATGGATTTTAGTAATTTCTTCAAAAAGGACAAAAACAGTATTCAGAGTAGTCCATTAATCAATAATTTCTAAATTTTGACTACGAGAACCCAAGATATTCACTTGTCAATAAGAGACAAGTATTTTGCTTCTCAAAGGTACTCCAGGAACAATAATTCTAGTTATATATCTAATATTAGTTATTTCTTTAATAAAGACTAAGAGAGTATTCTGAGGAGTCTAAATCCATAATTTCTAAATTCTGACTACTCTAACTCAAGTGATTGACGTTTCAATAAGCGACCAATTAATTTATTTCTTACAGGCGCTCCTGGAATAAGAATTCTAATACTTTGACTCTTTAATGTTAATAATTACTTCAACAAAAACGAGGAAAATTTAGAAGAAATTTCTAAAATTAACAAACAATTAACAACCATATTAACAAGTTGTTGTCATTATGAAAAAACTCAATTTTTCTGAAAAAAAATTTTTTTCTCAACCTCCTGTATATTTTTCAAAAAACGCTGAAATAGGTGTCCAATAATTTTAATTGAACAACCCATGTACCAATTTTTAAAAGTGTAGCACTTTTGGTTTATGAATTACAGGGTTGTTGATAAAAAGTTAAGTTATAAAGTTTCTTATTTATAATTTAAAAAATGTGGTTACAATACTACTCAGAAAGCGGCTTTAATAATTGAACTCTGCCTCATATGTTTAAGTGTTTATCTATGGAAAACATAAGGATAAAAACTTATCATTACGTATAGATTTCTTCAAAAAATACTAAAATAGTCCTCAGACTAGTCCACAAATCAATAATTTCTAAATTTTGACTTCTAGAACCCAAGATATCACTTGTCAATAAGAAACAAGTATTTTGTTTCTCACAGGCACTCTAGGAACAATAATTCTGTTATCTTGACTTTAGGTTAATGGATATTAGTTATTTCTTTAATAAAGACTAAGAGAGTATTCTGAGGAGTCTACAAATCCATCGTTTCTAAATTTTGACTACTATAAATCAACTGATTGACGTATGAATAAGCGACAAATTAATTTATTTATTATATGCTCCTGGAATAAGAATTCTAATACCTTGACATTAATAATTACTTCAACAAAAACGAGGAAAATTTAGAAGAAATGCCTAAAATTAACAACTTCAAATCTTTCAATTAACAATCCAAATCTTCAAATCTTTTCTTCCTTTAATGCCAACGTTTCAGCCTATATTAGGGTTTCTTCAGGCAGAACAGACAAATTAAAGCTTTTTGTTATACGTTATAGAGTAAAACATAGTAACACAGCTGCAATTTTTTTTATGATTCCATTTAGTTTGTTTAGTTTTTGAGGGTATCAAAGTCCATGACTATACCTCCTGAATTCATCTTATTGGTTGTTTCTTTAGAATTCAATTTCAAACATCAGCAACTACGACTAACTCTACTACCTAGTCTCAACTTTAACCCAAGACGAATCCAGAAGTGAAAAACTTAAGTTGCCTCCCTCTACAAAGTGCTTGCTAAATCAAAGCTACTAACTTACTCTTGGTCCTCCAAATGGACCGTAGCAGATGTAGTTCGATCATACAAGTGACAGCAACAATAATGACCGCTGCCAGGGCCGCTCTCGGTATGTAGTAGAACCACGGGGTCAAAAAACTCAACGAGACGACGACCACGATGGCGGTGTAGACGCCCCCGAACGTCGTTCGGACTCCGCTGGCGTGATTAACGGCCCCACGTGACAACGCCCCCGATACCGGCATGGAGGAGACGAACGAGGATGCGACGTTGCACACGCCCAGGGCGAGCATCTCCTGCGTGGAATCTATCGGTTTTCCTTGGCCTATAAAGGGAAAATATCGAGGGTGTTACTAGAATATGTTGGCAAGCTTTACCTCCAATCCAGTTATTGGAGAATTTAGAGGCAAAATATTTATATAAGGAATGCAAGTAACGTTCTGAGTACGTGTAGAATAATGAAACGTATTTTATTGAATAGTTGGTGAAGAAGCTATGATTGATAATATGGATTTTTTATAAAGTTCTTGAAATTGGTACAAAAAATTGTTGAAAGCCGAACCTTTTTCATACCTACAGGGGTTCAAATAGTAAAAAATGCTAGAGTATATACAGGAGCCATAAAAAAATTAGTTTGTGATAGGACATCGATGGTCCTAAGTGCACCGTTTCCAAAATACAGGGTGTTAAAATTTAAAAAAAATAATATTTTTTTTTCTCTGTATTAAAAGTGCTTGAAGCGATTTAAATAAAATTTTTAGGATTTAAATGATCGGTGGTGGGGCAATTGTTTAAGCAATTGCAAGTGATTTGATCTGTTCAGGGACGGAGTTGCAGCACATGTATGTTAACTTTTTTCTAAAAAAAAAAGATAAATCATTGTTTTGTTGAAAAGAAAATGAAATGATTAAAAAACTGATCTTTAATTTGGTCTTAACCAAGTGCCTGGAATAGGAAAAAAATATGTTTCTTAAAAATCTTTAAAGGCTAATTAGACTATTCTAGGACCAATTTGGACTAACCCAAGTACCTGGAATAATAATTTTTTTTGAACTAGGCTGTCCTTACATATTTTAAAAAAATCTGATTTTTTAGGGCTAATTTGGCCTGACCCAAAAGTGCCTGGAATAATGACAATTTTTGTGTAATTAGGCTTCTCTTATACATTTTGAAAAATCTGATCTTTTAGGATGAAAAAACTGATCTTTAATTTGGTCTAAACCAAGTGCCTGGAATAGGAAAAAATAAGTTTCTTAAAAATCTTTGAAGGCTAATTAGACCATTGTAGGACCAATTTGGACTGGCCCTTTTTTTCCGAAATATTTTGTTTATTTTTAATAAAACACACCCTTTGCATTTTTGCGCTCCGACGCACCGTTTTCGTACAAAATAATAAAATCCATTCAAGGAACCTTTTGTAACAACAAAAAGTTTAATATCATTACAATAAAAAATAAATAATTTAACTAAACAATAACCACAATAAAAACAATTCAAACCAAATGCTCCTCCGTGCATTTCTACACATTTTCTGCACATGTTGACCCACGCAAAGACAATTAATTAATTAATTTAATTAATACTAAAATAGTGAGATTAATAAAAGTGACTTTTGTTTGATTACTGTCACTCATTTTTCTCTTGTTTATGTTATCGCTTTGACATTATTTGCAATAATTGGGTATTGTATTATTTTTTAATTGGGCATTGAAGATTTTCGGGAAAAAACTAATAAAATAAAGAAGCCTGATAGGGACTTATTTTTTTTGCACTAAAACGGTGCGTCGGCGCACAAAAATGCAAGGGTCGTGTTTTGTGAAAAATAAACAAAATAATCAGACAATTTTTTTTTAAGTGGCGTCAGTCAAATTACCCGCAGTTCCTCAAAAAGTTGCGGTCAAACTACTTTTTTATGGTTCCTGTATATACTGTAGCATTTTTGAAAGGGGACACCCTGTATATTATTTTCTCATGGCAGTACTACTTCAAGTTCCAGTTATGCTTAGTAATATTTTGAATTCTTCTTTGCACCTAATCAAAACCTGACCCAGAACTACAATGCTGCAAAGAAAATTGATTGAATTGGCTCTTCTAACTATCAATTATGATATTCAGGTTCCTTCAGACGAAGTCATGGAAATATTTTCTAAAATAGGCAGACATCGCTTCAATTTTAATGTATGAATATGCGTAAAATAAATAATTATTTTCCAATGACACTTTATTACCGATAAATGCTTTTTATTTCTTGAATTCGCCCCCTAAAACTTTACCTTGGATCTAGAAATTGGTACTCTAGAAATAAAACCATTGCGGACCCAAGTTCACATATGAACATTTCGTCTTCAAGTTCAAAAAGTTTTGTTATACAAATCCTAATAAGAAAACAATTATTGAAATATTAAGAGATAATGCAATAAATAGTAACGTAATATAGTAACGTAATATAAATAAAATAGTAACGTAATATAATAGTCAGTAACGTAACAAATAACAAGATCAAACTCACTAATAACGGTACAATATAAAACTAGTAGTACGTAGTACGGAAATTTGATGAGTTGTTTATGTAGAAGACTTTTTTATGACCATGTCAATATATTTCTTTGATAATAAACATGCTCTATCTTATTCACTACTACTAGGCTTGAGAAATAAAGCCTTAGCATAGGCATTTCAGTAGTAGAGTAAAATATGCCCCAAGCCCCAATCAAGATTTTTGGCATATTTATCCACCGTATAGGTAAAATAGATGTAATTTATTTGTTGCATACAATAAAGATTATTTAATTTTTATTTTTATAATAATTTATTTAAATTGAAAAAGAATTTCTTAATTTCAAGCGTGGCACTGCATAGTGCTTACAATCGGTTTTACATTTGGCTCAAATTTACTTGTAGCAACGGGTAAAACTGCTTCCAAATGTTCATTTGCAAGGCGGTTTCGATTTTTTGTTTTATTATGATTTAGTATTGAAAAAGTTTGTTCACATATATAGGTAAAACCAAATTAGCTGGCACATTTCAGAGCGTTTATGCGCAACTCTTTATTGGCAGCGGTAAAAGTTCAGCAACTCTTCTTCGTTAAATTTGTTGCGGTCGTTTTGAATGTTGATAATATCTAACTGCATTGACTCTGGCGCATTTTCAACTGAAATTGTGAAAGGATTGCTGAATATGTCCAACAGAGGTTTCACTTTTTTAGACTCCGAAAATCCGTTTTGAAAAGATTGATTCAAAACATCTAGCTTCTGTATATAACTGAAATTAAGGGCAGTTTTGTTGAATTTTTCAGCCATTTTCTTATAATTCGGAAAATGATTGTAATTTCCAGAAGTCAATTGTGATCTGAAAAGTGTCGGCTTGCACTGAAAGGATGATACATCCGCGTAGAGCTGGGATATCAGTTGGTTTTTGCCTCGAAGCCGTGTGTTCAAGACATACAAATGATTTGTAAAAAGCCAAATCGCACAACCAATCAGGATTTTTAAGTTCCGGAATATGCCCTTGCTTTTCCGCCAGAAATATTCCAATTTCTTCTGTTAAATTTAAAAATCGTTCTAATGTGAATCCACGACTTACTTCTGTATTATACAGTAAATCTCCGTATTCGCTTTCGATGTCATCAAGGAATTGTTTGAATTGTCTGTGATTGAGTCCTCGTGATTTTATGAAATTTACAGTCGAAACTACCACTTTCATGACATTTTGAAATTTAATTTTTTTAGAACAGAGAGATTCTTGGTGTATAATGCAGTAAAACTGCATGAGATCTTCAGCGTTTATGTTTTTTTCTTGCAGATGCTTTTTCAGCAAAGTAATTAGCTCGTAATTGACACCAATTACAACAATACTCCAATCAACATCCCCAACAAGGTGAAGGTTCGATGTTGCAGATGCCATAAGAAGAATTACAGCATTAAAATGGAACTGGGCTAAATACATCGCAGGGATGACAGATGATCGATTAAAAAAAAGAATCTTTGAATTGAGACCGAGAAATGATGAAATGAAATTGATTACACTAAACTGGACGCAGTCGGCGTAGCTCCGTTAGTAGTGGAACAGAATACTAGAAAGGCCTATGCCCACTAGAAAAAGCAGTGGGGCTTCTGATGATGAATATCATTGTTATTCTTTATAAATAATTAGTGAACTTTATTTTGTAGTCTTTGTGAGCAAAATTCACTTCTCCTTGTGCTATATCTTCTACTTTAGGATATTTACAGGTTAGTTGAAAAACAAAATGCGGTAGAAACTTAACAAATGAATAAAAGGCTCATTATTTGTCAATTCTTTTATCGATCTTAAACCGATAGCATAAACTAAGAAGCAAAATTCAACATTCAGCCCATTAAAATAAAGTAAAAGAAATTTGGAACGCACAGTCAACAGCTTTGCAGTAAAAACTTGAAATTTCTTAATCGTTTTAATTATTAAAGCCAAAGTCAAAATATACTTATGAATATGAGAAGTTGAGCTGTGGAACTAATATCAATGGGTTCGTCGAGTGCTAATGAACAAAAATCAATAACCTTAGTTTTTTCAATTAATTGTTCCGCAATATTACCGGACAAAGAGATAATTCATCTTTGGATAGTCATACGATTCAGTTGAATTTTCTCCAACTTTTTTGCTGCTTCTGGACAGATTTTCTTAGCGGCAATTCCTAAGTGTTCTTTTACAAAATCGCCATCATCGCTTTGCTATCATTCGAGAAATTTCATGACTTTTGTAGCTATTTCTGAATTTTGAATGGGTTTTGTAAACGTAGCTTGCTGACCTATAGGCTCCCCTTTTAAAGACAATATTTTTTGCTTTCTTAATTCGCCTGTAAACTTGGCAAAAGAAGGATGCTGCGTTTCACAGTGCCTTTTTACATTATATTCCTTTGCAATCGCGACAGAATTCTTGCAAATTAAACAAGCGACTTTGTTATTCGACCATACAAAAAAATATTTCTCAGTCCAAATTTCTTGAAACTGCCGATTTTCATCATTAACCATACGTTTTTTACTAGGTTCTGGCTTCTCCATGTTGCATTCTAATTTTGGGGGGATTAACACAGCACCTAAAAACAATTACAGTAGCTACTTAAATTACCCATCCTTTTTTAATCTATCAAAAATAATTGATTAATTAGTATGTGAAACTTTCACAATTCACGGCACTTGACGGGTTAACACTGCAACAGGAAATCTACGTTGATTGTGGATCAAAATATATGACACCGGCTAGTTAAAGTCTACACTAGAACTATTGCCCCCCCCAAAACACTATTAAACTGCACTTATCCTCAATCACTTATTACTTCTGTTACACTGAAGCTAATAATGGCATAATTTATCGCATTTAAACATCCAGAGCGTCTTCAAAACGTAAATTTAGTTTAGTTTTTTTTTATACTGAGCATAACTTTGGTTTTATAGGTCTGACAGAATATTGGCTATGCAGGGCTATTATGAACATTGGCTATAAACTTGATGCATTCCACATAAATTCAATACACGGAGGCTCCGCAATTAGAAAGAAGTTAGAAAGTTAGTTAGAAAGACGTTGATATATGCGCCACACACCTAGTGGTAACATTAATTTTTTT
Source organism: Anthonomus grandis grandis (assembly GCF_022605725.1). Classification (NCBI taxonomy): domain Eukaryota; kingdom Metazoa; phylum Arthropoda; class Insecta; order Coleoptera; family Curculionidae; genus Anthonomus; species Anthonomus grandis. The sequence goes on from NC_065554.1 coordinate 29,981,048, forward strand.
TTAGGGTTAATTATTTCTTACTCAAATTCTGATAGGAGATTTTTACATTAACTCATCAAATTGTATCAATTACCTACATTTGTTGCCTTGCAATTACAATCAAAATGGGACATAAAGGCAGTCACACACATTTGTCACTTACTATAAACTTTGGCGATGGCGTAATTTTGCAAAATCGACAAAACGGGAACAATAATGATCCCCGATCCAAGTACGGAGACCATGTCCCAAAACGAGTAGATTTTGTTCTCCACTTGCGTGGTAAACGGTGGCAGGCTTAAGCTTGGCAAACCCGGTTTCACGAATCCTGCAAGTAACCATCAATTACTACAAAACGAACGTGAAAAAAAATCATACAGACACTTACCCGTTAATTTAAATGGAGAGCTACCGTCCGATTCCAAACAATAGGCAACAGATGCAGAAATCACCACGACAAGCAAATTCCTGGACGTGGATAAAAACCAACAGAAACCATATAAGATTTTGATCGAGTGGCTCCTTTCAACTCCCTCCTTGTTTACAAACTTTATATCTTTCAGTTTCTGAAATAGAACCGTATAAATATACACATTAAAAACTTATATACAGTGCATCCCAAAAGTTATGTCTAAATTCATTTAAAATTCAGGGGCGTGTTCGAAAAAAAAACGTTCGGACCCATCGATTTTTATTTCAAGTTGTACGTGAATTTTGTATATACAGGGTTGCCCAAAAATAAATTACGACCATCAACTTCATTTTTTAAAAATAAAAGCACCTTTTTTTTTTAATTTTATCATTGAATTCCGCGTGGAATTCTACGTATGTTTCATGCATCATGTCCTATACCTAAAGTCAACAGTTATCGAAAAAAAGACGATTCATGTAACAAATAAAACAAAAACAAAAATTAAGTTAAATGTTCAAAAAATGGTTGCCATTCACGGCTTGACAATATCCAAGGCGATCAATAAAAACTCGTAGCACATTTTCAATCATTTCCGGAGTTATGTCTAGATTATTGGGCCTATTAACAAGTACTTGAGGTATCCCCACAAAATAAAGTCCATTGGTGTTAGGTCAGGCGACCTAGCAGGCCATTCGATGGGTCCTCTCCTTCCTATCTACCGATTAGGAAAGGTTTCATCCAAAAATGTACGCATAGTGCGGAGGAGCGCCATCTTGCTGGAAAATTAGTTCTTCGTCAGGATAGTCTGGGTGCAATGGATTTGGAAATAAAGCTAGTAATGCTGGAACTAATTCAAATTGGAGAAAATCGAGATACACTTGTCCCGTTAAAGTATGTTTAAAGAAAAAGGGACCTATTACTCTTCCGCGCACTACACATTTAGTTTTCGAGGATACTGGATGTTTACCTTCATCATCCAATGCGGATTTTCTGTTGCCCAATATCGAAAATTTTGTCTGTTCACACTACCATTCAAACAGAACGTGGCTTCATCGGAAAAAATAATATTTGTTAGTAAATTATTATTTAGATTGCACATGTTTTGTAAGCGTTCAAAAAACTCGTTTCGCCTATCGAAATCGTCATCAAATAACTCTTGCACAGGAATAACTTTGTAGGGGTGATATTTGTGCTTTTTAACTATAGATTTCGCCATGTGTAAATTTGCCCTAATCTGCGACAAAGGAGCGCATGGATTTTCTTACAAAGAAAGCAAAACGTCAAGTTGTTCATTTTCATCTCGAGCAGGACGACCAGACTTCGGCAGATCTCTAACATGACCGAATTCTCTAAATTTAGCCTCTATTCTACTCACCACCTTTTGATATATCGGAGGACGATCAGGATGGATTTCATTGTATAATTGAGCAGATTCAGAATGCACAGAATTTCTATTTTTTCTCGTTCCGTTAACTTTACCATTGTGAAAACCGCAACTTTGTTCGTACACTTCACACTTGAGAATATCTGTTTGGCGTACAACTGTCATTCCACGCGAAATTCCACACGATCATTAAAGCCATCAATATTATTATGCAGTCGAGATACATTTCTCCTTCTTTCTATTAAGACAAAAATTTAGTTATTCTTCTTCAATAACTAAAAATTCAGGTGACATTAAAATACATTTTTCTGGGCATTTGAAAGGTTATTCTTCTTCCAGGCACATCTTATTTACTTTCTTAAGGCATTTTCCTTTTGCAAATATGGAAAAGTGATTTTTTTTCCTCTTCAAAACTTCTAAAGTAGGTATTGTACTTCTTTCAGGCAGTTTAACTTAAACTAAGTTGCTTCAACTGCCTAAGACATACCATCGATTTATCGAATATTTCTCAAATTTAAATTACAATTTAACTCTGCGTGCCTGGCATAAATTAGTAATTTAGTCCAGGCATTCATTTCTCTATAGTTTTGTCCCTTTTAACCCGATTTCTGAATATTATTTATCCTCAAAGAATTCCAACCTCATCTGCCTGAAATAAGTCAATTATAATGATGATTTCCGGATATTTTCTAATCTTTAAAGGGCAAATCTATCCCGCATGCCTGAAATAATGAAATAATCAGGTAATCATTTTTGATTAATTTAATATAACTCATTACCATTAAACCTAATTACACGGAATAAAGTAAACATTTATTCCAGGCACTCATTTCTGTATAGTTTTGTGAGCCTTTAACCTCATTTCTGGATATTTTTTAACCTTTTAGAGGCAAATCAAACCCTGGAATATTTTATTCTTATTAACTTAGAAGGTCTAGCCTAGGGCTTTTTAAACTTAAGCTCGTTAATAGAATTTTCTTAAGAAACTAACTATAAAAGAATGAGCAACTATGTGCTATATGGCATATAAGATTTACATATTTGTCAAAGTCAAAATTTACTGCTAAAATAGCAAAAAATAAAAGAAATAGAAAAATACCAATAATAAATAATACTGGTATGATTAAGATCTCGTTTATTTTATCTAAAATACTATTTCGTTTTTCAAGGCTCATATTAGGCGATAGCACATATTTTCGATTTTAGAGCTCTCAGATTGCCTGCATAACTGGACCATCTGCATAACTAAAGTGAAACAAGATAAGCGTTTTAACTAATTTCTTTTTTAAATTAATTTAAAAAGGAAAAGCAAAAATTTATTTCAGGCAGTCATTTATGTAATATGAAAAAATTATCCATAATTGTTACGAAATTTAATTAAATATAAGAAGCAAAAGTTTTAGTCAAAAGTCTCGCATTTAAAATATATTTAAGGTGACACGTGTTTCGCCGCCTTCGCTTACAAGTCATCCTCAGATCAATTTAAAACGTCTAAAACATCTAGGGTCGAATTGTGCTTTGAGGATAAGAAATTACATAAAAATGACGGCCCGGAATAAATGTTTACTTTACTTACTCTTACTCTTTTTTTTTAATCCAGGCAGTCATTGTTATGTAATTTCTTATCCTCAAAGCACAATTATTCAACCCTAGAGGTTTTAAATAGATCTGAGACATAAAAATGACTGCCTGGAATAAATTTTTACTTTATTCCAGGAAAGAAATAATATATTTACCTTAATCGAATAAACTTACTCTTTACAATAATAACTTTGTATACTTGATAAACTAAAAGTAACTCTCAAGACGATTATCTGGAGATTTTCAAATAATAGTTCACTTATCTTTTTATAAAAAAAGGAATACTTGATCCATGTCTATAAAGTTAAAGAAATACAAACTTCGATGTAAAGAAATATTTCATAGAAAAGCAATAAACATAAAAAATAGTGACACTCAAATTACGAGACAGTTTTACCACTAACCAAAACTCTTTATTTTTAATCTCACTAGAGGCAAAACTGTTTCGTAATTTGAAACATATAAGAGTAATTAAACAAAGGAATTACAAGTGTTAATTTAGGAAAGCGTCAAGAGAATCCAAGACTTAATTTTGACATAAGAGTTTTCTTCTCAATTCAAACTGGCAAAATATGGTAAATGTTTGGTGCTGATAAAAAGCTTATTTTAGGTACTCACTTTCAGAATGACTAGCACACCAATACAAATGAAACCCATGACGCAATCGGCTCGGCTCGTTTCCGTAATGTGTTCGTAAATTTGCGTCCACACCAACACGAATTTGTCCCCCGGATAATCCAGCCCCAGGAGATCTTTTATTTGGGTGGTGGCCACTACTAGGGCTGCTGCCGATGTGAACGCTATCGTAACCGGTCCCGAGATGAAATCTATGAGAAAACCTTGAAAAAAAAAAAAGGGAAAAATTAGGATTTAGAAACAGGATAAATGTATAGTCGATTGTCCTTGCTTTACAGTCTACTAGAGCCAACGTTTTTTGATATACAGGGCAGCAAATAAAAGACGTTATTGTATTTGGAAGTATGTTGTCCCAGATTAATTTACTTTCATTAAATAGTTTCTATTAAATGTTTTTATTATGGTCTGGTTCATTTTATCAACGTTTATAGGATGCCCTATAAATAATGGTAAATATTTGTTTATTTAACAGCAGGTTGGTTTGAAAAAAAAAATAGTTTAAGTTAAATTTTCATAGTCCGTCAAAGACAACCAAGATATAGTGTGATTATCTTAATGTAATTTTTTTTGATCAGATGTTCAAGCATTCAGTAGCCACTAAAATTTAGGATAATTCGACCTTCATTAATTTAGCTTTCTTAAATTTAAGTGCTTAATATATGTCATTTTCTGTTTTTTTTTAATAAATAAATAACGTTACATAGTAACAATAAAATGTCCAGGAAGGAAACAAGTACCATAATGGTCATGTATTTTTAACCTGAAGAAGGTATAATAAAGGCTCGAAACGTCGCTCAATTAATCATAACGTATTTTATTTGTTGTGAACCCAAAAATGTTTACACCTGGTATGTTTTATGTACAAGTTCTCTTTTTATATACAGAACTTGATTGAGGTCTACTCTATTTGAAATAGATTGTGTGAACTGAAAAGGACGTTAACAGAGCATAATTTAACGAATATTCTTTTAAGTTCAATGTCTAGGAAATTTTAATATGATCCGACGAAATCAATTACTATGCTTTTTATTTGAACAATACTCCAATTAGTATAAAATGAATGATCACCTAGAGGTGTGTCTTACCTAGATGTAAAACTCCCATAAGGAACTCTACACATCCGCTAAGAAAACAGAGTAGAACCGCCCCCGGGATGCCCAACTCGTGTTTGTTTTCCCTCACTAGTAGACCTTCAATGGCTGTAGGTCCCACAGGTGAATCCTTACTGCTGCCAAATACTGCATATATCAAAGGGGCGACGAACGAAGAATACAAACCTAAAAGTACGTAAAGAAGATGTTTTTTCTTGCAACGAAACTGTGAGATATAATAACTACAGAATATCTATACAGCTCGAACTTGTGAACAAACATAACGTGTAAAAAATCTAGGTCTAGTTATTGATAGTAAAGGAAAATTTAAGGATCATCTTACTCTATGCTTAAAAGTTTAGACTTATTTACTCCCCTAGATACTATTTGTTTCAGAAAACCAAAGCGATGCTTGATCACACTTCAATTTTTCAGATCATAGACAACCTTTTTTGGACAGCCTGGATAAAGAAAGAGTCCAAAAGGCGCAAAATTCTTGTCTTCGACTGATCTTTAGTATAAAACGTAAATTACCTGAGTTGGGGTGATCTAGTTTCATCTTTTTTTTTATAAAGTTATTAAATATAAATGTCCCCCATATCTTTACCAAAAGATAACCTATCGAACAGATGTCCATAATGTTAATATCCGTCGATTAAATCTTCTAACAATCCCTGGTCATAGAACTGAAGCATTTAAAAAATTATTTGCCTATCAAATTGCCTTTCATACAAACAAATAAAGTTTTTGACTTGTCCTAGACAAATTCTAGTTTTAAAAAAAGAATTGCTTCTAAATACCTAAATTATATCCCGCTGAACTCATTTAAGTTTTTTTTCTCTCACTCTCCCTTTATCTGTCTCTTTTACACTTTAAAGTCGACAAGTGAAGTGCCTACTTTCCAAGCTTATTCGACTACATACCTAGACACAAAGTTCATAACTCAAAAAATTGACCAGATATCATTTTGAAAATTTGTACACATAATCTATGGACAATTTCGTTGGACACCTATTTCAGCGTTTTTCCAAATTCGTACGAGATTTTGAGAAAAAAAATATTTTTCGAAAATATTGAGTTTTTTTTTCTATTTATTCGACACAAAGTTCATAACTCAAAAAATTGACCAGATATCATTTTGAAAATTTGTACACATAATCTATGGACAATTTCGTTGGACACCTATTTCAGCGTTTTTCCAAATTCATACGAGATTTTGAGAAAAAAATTATTTTTCGAAAATATTGAGTTTTTTTTTCTATTTATTTGACACAAAGTTCATAACTCAAAAAATTGACCAGATATCATTTTGAAAATTTGTACACATAATCTATGGACAATTTCGTTGGACACCTATTTCAGCGTTTTTCCAAATACATACGAGATTTTGAGAAAAAAAATATTTTTCGAAAATAATAAGTTTGTTTTTTCTATTTATTCCACACAAAGTTCATAACTCAAAAAATTGACAAAATATCATTTTGAAAATTTGTACACATAATCTATGGACAATTTCGTTGGACACCTATTTCAGCGTTTTTCCAAATTCGTACGAGAATTTGAGAAAAAAATTTTTTTCGAAAATATTGAGTTTTTTTTCTATTTATTTGACACAAAGTTCATAACTCAAAAAATTGACCAGATATCATTTTGAAAATTTGTACACATAATCTATGGACAATTTCGTTGGACACCTATTTCAGTGTTTTTCCAAATTCGTACAAGAATTTAAGAAAAAAAATATTTTTTGAAAATATTGAGTTTTTTTTTCTATTTATTCGACACAAAGTTCATAACTCAAAAAATTGACCAGATATCATTTTGAAAATTTGTACACATAATCTATGGACAATTTCGTTGGACACCTGTTTCAGCGTTTTTCCAAATTCCTACGACAATTTGAGAAAAAAAATATTTTTCGAAAATATTGAGTTTTTTTTTCTATTTATTCGACACAAAGTTCATAACTCAAAAAATTGACCAGATATCATTTTGAAAATTAGTACACATAATCTATGGACAATTTCGTTGGACACCTATTTCAGCGTTTTTCCAAATACATACGAGATTTTGAGAAAAAAAATTTTTTCGAAAATATTGAGTTTTTTTTTCTATTTATTTGACACAAAGTTCATAACTCAAAAAATTGACCAGATATCATTTTAAAAATTTGTACACATAATCTATGGACAATTTCGTTGGACACCTATTTCAGCGTTTTTCCAAATACATACGAGATTTTGAGAAAAAAAATTTTTTCGAAAATATTGAGTTTTTTTTTCTATTTATTTGACACAAAGTTCATAACTCAAAAAATTGACCAGATATCATTTTAAAAATTTGTACACATAATCTATGAACAATTTCGTTGGACACCTATTTCAGCGTTTTTCCAAATTCGTACGAGATTTTGAGAAAAAAAATATTTTTCGAAAATATTGAGTTTTTTTTTCTATTTATTCGACACAAAGTTCATAACTCAAAAAATTGACCAGATTTCATTTTGAAAATTTGTACACATATTCTATGAACAATTTCGTTGGACACCTATTTCAGCGTTTTTCCAAATTCGTACAAGAATTTAAGAAAAAAAAAATTTTTCGAAAATATTGAGTTTTTTTTTTCTATTTATTTGACACAAAGTTCATACCTCAAAAAATTGACCAGATATCATTTTAAAAATTTGTACACATAATCTATGGACAATTTCGTTGGACACCTATTTCAGCGTTTTTCCAAATACATACGAGATTTTGAGAAAAAAAAAATTTTTCGAAAATATTGAGTTTTTTTTTCTATTTATTTGACACAAAGTTCATAACTCAAAAAATTGACCAGATATCATTTTGAAAATTAGTACACATAATCTATGGACAATTTCGTTGGACACCTATTTCAGCGTTTTTCTAAATTCGTACGAAAATTTTAGAAAAAAAATATTTTTCGAAAATATTGATTTTTTTTCTATTTATTTGACACAAAGTTCATAACTCAAAAAATTGACCAGATATCATTTTGAAAATTAGTACACATAATCTATGGACAATTTCGTTGGACACCTATTTCAGCGTTTTTCTAAATTCGTACGAAAATTTTAGAAAAAAAATATTTTTCGAAAATATTGATTTTTTTTCTATTTATTTGACACAAAGTTCATAACTCAAAAAATTGACCAGATATCATTTTGAAAATTAGTACACATAATCTATGGACAATTTCGTTGGACACCTATTTCAGCGTTTTTCTAAATTCGTACGAAAATTTTAGAAAAAAAATATTTTTCGAAAATATTGATTTTTTTTCTATTTATTTGACACAAAGTTCATAACTCAAAAAATTGACCAGATATCATTTTGAAAATTAGTACACATAATCTATGGACAATTTCGTTGGACACCTATTTCAGCGTTTTTCTAAATTCGTACGAAAATTTTAGAAAAAAAATATTTTTCGAAAATATTGATTTTTTTTCTATTTATTTGACACAAAGTTCATAACTCAAAAAATTGACCAGATATCATTTTGAAAATTTGTACACATAATCTATGGACAATTTCGTTGGACACCTATTTCAGCGTTTTTCTAAATTCGTACGAAAATTTTAGAAAAAAAATATTTTTCGAAAATATTGATTTTTTTTCTATTTATTTGACACAAAGTTCATAACTCAAAAAATTGACCAGATATCATTTTGAAAATTAGTACACATAATCTATGGACAATTTCGTTGGACACCTATTTCAGCGTTTTTCTAAATTCGTACGAAAATTTTAGAAAAAAAATATTTTTCGAAAATATTGATTTTTTTTCTATTTATTTGACACAAAGTTCATAACTCAAAAAATTGACCAGATATCATTTTGAAAATTTGTACACATAATCTATGGACAATTTCGTTGGACACCTATTTCAGCGTTTTTCTAAATTCGTTTGAGAATTTGAGAAAAAAAATATTTTTCGAAAATATTGAGTTTTTTTTTCTATTTATTCGACACAAAGTTCATAACTAAAAAAATTGACCAGATATCATTTTGAAAATTTGTACACTTAATCTATGGACAATTTCGTTGGACACCTATTTCAGCGTTTTTCTAAATTCGTTTGAGAATTTGAGAAAAAAAATATTTTTCGAAAATATTGAGTTTTTTTTTCTATTTATTTGACACAAAGTTCATAACTCAAAAAATTGCCCAGATATCATTTTGAAAATTTGTACACTTAATCTATGGACAATTTCGTTGGACACCTATTTCAGCGTTTTTCTAAATTCGTTTGAGAATTTGAGAAAAAAAATATTTTTCGAAAATATTGAGTTTTTTTTTCTATTTATTTGACACAAAGTTCATAACTCAAAAAATTGCCCAGATATCATTTTGAAAATTTGTACACTTAATCTATGGACAATTTCGTTGGACACCTATTTCAGCGTTTTTCTAAATTCGTACGAAAATTTTAGAAAAAAAATATTTTTCGAAAATATTGATTTTTTTTCTATTTATTTGACACAAAGTTCATAACTCAAAAAATTGACCAGATATCATTTTGAAAATTTGTACACATAATCTATGGACAATTTCGTTGGACACCTATTTCAGCGTTTTTCTAAATTCGTTTGAGAATTTGAGAAAAAAAATATTTTTCGAAAATATTGAGTTTTTTTTTCTATTTATTCGACACAAAGTTCATAACTAAAAAAATTGACCAGATATCATTTTGAAAATTTGTACACTTAATCTATGGACAATTTCGTTGGACACCTATTTCAGCGTTTTTCTAAATTCGTACGAAAATTTTAGAAAAAAAATATTTTTCGAAAATATTGATTTTTTTTCTATTTATTTGACACAAAGTTCATAACTCAAAAAATTGACCAGATATCATTTTGAAAATTTGTACACATAATCTATGGACAATTTCGTTGGACACCTATTTCAGCGTTTTTCTAAATTCGTTTGAGAATTTGAGAAAAAAAATATTTTTCGAAAATATTGAGTTTTTTTTTCTATTTATTCGACACAAAGTTCATAACTAAAAAAATTGACCAGATATCATTTTGAAAATTTGTACACTTAATCTATGGACAATTTCGTTGGACACCTATTTCAGCGTTTTTCTAAATTCGTTTGAGAATTTGAGAAAAAAAATATTTTTCGAAAATATTGAGTTTTTTTTTCTATTTATTTGACACAAAGTTCATAACTCAAAAAATTGCCCAGATATCATTTTGAAAATTTGTACACTTAATCTATGGACAATTTCGTTGGACACCTATTTCAGCGTTTTTCTAAATTCGTTTGAGAATTTGAGAAAAAAAATATTTTTCGAAAATATTGAGTTTTTTTTTCTATTTATTTGACACAAAGTTCATAACTCAAAAAATTGCCCAGATATCATTTTGAAAATTTGTACACTTAATCTATGGACAATTTCGTTGGACACCTATTTCAGCGTTTTTCTAAATTCGTACGAAAATTTTAGAAAAAAAATATTTTTCGAAAATATTGATTTTTTTTCTATTTATTTGACACAAAGTTCATAACTCAAAAAATTGACCAGATATCATTTTGAAAATTTGTACACATAATCTATGGACAATTTCGTTGGACACCTATTTCAGCGTTTTTCTAAATTCGTTTGAGAATTTGAGAAAAAAAATATTTTTCGAAAATATTGAGTTTTTTTTTCTATTTATTCGACACAAAGTTCATAACTAAAAAAATTGACCAGATATCATTTTGAAAATTTGTACACTTAATCTATGGACAATTTCGTTGGACACCTATTTCAGCGTTTTTCTAAATTCGTTTGAGAATTTGAGAAAAAAAATATTTTTCGAAAATATTGAGTTTTTTTTTCTATTTATTTGACACAAAGTTCATAACTCAAAAAATTGCCCAGATATCATTTTGAAAATTTGTACACATAATCTATGGACAATTTCGTTGGACACCTATTTCAGCGTTTTTTCCAAATTCGAACGAAAATTTTATAAAAAAAATATTTTTCAAAAATATTGAGTTTTTTTTCTATTTATTCGACACAAAGTTCATAACGACACATTTCGATAGTTTTCTCTTATACAGCAGTAGAAGATATTCTTCCCAGGCATTCTTATTCGGAAAAACTTTTTTAATTCACAGGAATCGTAAAGAAAAATACACTTTACACAGAGTATTATTTTTTTTACATTGCGCCCTTTCAATATATAATTTTTAAATAGTGCATTTATTATTTTTTTATGTAACTCTCTAACTTCTGTGTATACTTCCCAACTTATCACAAGCACTTTTGCCAATGTCTAGAAACAATAAAAAATCGAGAACTATCATTCAATCACCATTTTGTCCAACATTTAAGACCTGCATTTATAGCAACCTATTTGACAACACCTTGTAATCTTGACACTAAGGTTTCTTTAGGAACGTCAAGACTATGCTAGACTTCACTCTATTTCTTCATTAAAAACTAAAAAGGAGCCTTCTCACTTACCTATTTGAGCAGGTAAGCCAGCCACACTAGAATAAGCGATCGCTTGAGGAATAATGGTGAGTCCCACGGTAATACCGGCTAAAAAATCCGAAAGGGCAATTTCCCAAGTGTACTGGAGCAAGTAATTGAAAATCGGGATTCTTCGCTTTAAGGTTTTCACGCTGAAAGTTTTCTTAGTTTGTCGTTTTAGCCACTTCAAGAGGTCGCGATGCTTTAAAGCTTCACTGCCTAATCCATGTTGCACGTCCTCTGATAAATCCAGACTGGTTTCTGCAATAAAACATATATAGAAGCATATAATAGAATTCCTTCAAACTCACCTGTTTTAGTGTCCATTGCCGCAGTATCTTGACTCATATCGATCTCGTTGACGCGAACTTTGAAAGTTTGAAAAATGTTCACGATATTTTCGGCATCCTCGTCGCCGTATATGTACGAAGTGAGCACCACTTGATTTTGGCCCCTCATCGTATAATTCACTTCCTTCTGATTTTGATTTTTTGCGATAAATATTCCGTGTGCATCACGCAATCCCAACAGAAATTGACCAATTTCTGACTTATTTGTTCGCCGATCGAAATTAGAGGTCTAATAATACTTATGGCAATTTAATTTTTAACAAAGAACGAAATGATGCGAAACGTTCGAGCGGCGAAGGTAAAATGGATGGATTTGTCTCGATGCCGCGATGTTAATATAGGAAATATTTAAACCGTTTTATTTGTTGTTCCGTTATTTTTTTTTTCACTTCCACCTTTTATGTACGGGGTGCCCATTCGAGAGCTTCAAGAACCAGAATCATGTTGATATACTTTTGCAGAATTTTTCATTCTCTATGGCCCTCAGATTGAGCCATAGAAGTCAATTAGGACAGGTAGATCCACCAGTAGTTTTATCTGTGCGATCTATTAAAAGCATTAAATTATGTCTCACACGATTAGAGACGCTGTCTTAATATGGTTTTAGTGCAGCAGGTACCTTGAGGGTAATAGGCTCATTTGCAGTTACTGACTGTGATGTGAATAAAAATTGAATTTTCCCAACATTTTTCTATATTCAGTTAATTGATTCTAATACCCAGCCTACCAAAAACAATCAGTCTTTTTTTCCGCATGATGCATGATGCATTTTAAATCATTCTGTACATTCTTTTTCAGATACTCTCTAGACAAAAAGGTTTACTAATAGGGTACTCTAACAATTTTTTCTGCCCTCGTAATCCTTTGCTAAAAGATGTAATTTTGAAAATTTGTACACATAATCTATGGACAATTTCATTAGACACCTATTTCAACGTTTTTTGAAAAAATAGACAGGGAGATGAAAAATAATTTTTCTTGGGAAAATGTGATATTTTTTTCAAAAAATCCTATCAGCATGTCCATAACTCAAAAACAAAGAAAGTTAGAGAGTTGAAAATTTGTACAAATATTCTTCAAATAAAATGATTGGACACCTATTTCAACGTTTTTCTAAAAAATAGACAGGGAGATAAAAAATAATTTTTCTTTGGAAAATGTGATATTTTTTCAAAAAAATCCTATCAGCATGTCTATAACTCAAAAACGAAGAAAGTTAGAGAGTTGAAAATTTGTACAAATATTCTTCAAATAAAATAATTGGACACCTATTTCAACGTTTTTCGAAAAAATAGACAGGGAGATAAAAAATAATTTTTCGTTTTTCAAAATATTGCGACTTGTTATCAAAAATTGGTAACATTTGTCGACCTTCTAATTTCATTCAAACAAAGCCGTCTCTGGACTCATCGACACATACTTTAGTGGAGGCCTCAGTAACCAGTTTGACGCAGCGTTCTACTGCCTGAGTGTGACATGGAAATTTCTCAAAGTTTGGCACAAATGTACCTTTTAATAAATTATCCAAATCTTCATTTTTAAGAGCAACTGTTAAGGGTGGTTCAGAAATTACTGTTTTTTGCCAGTCTATTAAATCAATGTAATCCTCAGCGGCTAAGTTGATCGAAGGTACCCTAAAGACTCTCACTTCATTGCTGGGATGCATTCTGCATTTTTTTATTCTTCTCACAGCCAATGTCTTTATATGAGGCCTTGGGTCTGTTAGCATTGCTAAGAGCAAATTTTCAGAATGGGCAAAATAGGCATTGGCGGCAAAGACTTTGTCGACTATTTTAGTAACTTTAGGTGGAAAAGTTCTGGAAAGAGTAATGGCTTTCCACAAATGTCGTGCTCCGTTGTAGATCAGTGGTTGTTTCTTAATATCAAACCAAACAGGGGCATATACTTTCATAATAAATTCTGATAAAATAACTAGGTTTGATAGGGGGTTTTTTGGTGGCTACATATAAACGCAGTATCCTGTTAGCTTTAGTAAGCCAGCGAGCATGGGACAACTTTCCAGGATCTTTATTTGCCAGACTTTCCGGACAGTGTCCATTTTTAATAGCAAAACAAATATTATACAAATATTGTTGGTCAGTGCTTAGAATATTTGCTGTTAGTTCTGGAAGCTCTGTGTCTATAATTTTAAATTTCTTTAATGGCATTGTTGGCAGTCTTTTAGTAGCAAACCCACTGGCCCTGAAAAACTGTAAGGTCCCTTGGTCTCGCCATCTAAATTTTGAAGAAGATGACGTAAAGGCAATTCATTGGTCAAATAGCATTAGTTAATAATATTGAGAAGACATATACTCCACTGAAGGGGTCTTCCGATATAAGTTCCCATACGACGAATAATGTCTCCCTTCCATCCTGTATTTACATTCGTTCCATCGCAACCGATTACAGACAAAAAACTTATATCCGTCTCATAATTCTCTAAACATTTTAAAATTTCATTTTTAATATTTACTGCAGTAGAAGCTCCTTTTGTAGATATATGTGCGAAATATATATTACCAGGTTCTTTTATAATTGAAATGTGTTTTTCTTGTTGAATAATTTTTTTTTATTCACCATAGAAAGCGTTTGATCCTTTCGCCCATCAAAATAGAGGCCTACAATAGAGACTACACGCAACACGCTCAACGACCTTAAAATAATAAGCAGATAAGCTCGAAAGTAATTATTGATTTCTTACAGGCAGTTGAGTCAAACGTTTCTTCTCTTCTTTTTCTTCTTCAAGGACGTCAAATGCCTGAAAGTAATTATTGATTTCTCACAGGCAGTTGAGTCAAACATTTCTTCTTTTTAAGACACTTCAAATGCCTGGAATAAATTATTGATTTTTTATAGGCATTTAAGTAAAACGTTTCTTCTCTTCTTTTTCTTCTTCAAGGACGTCAAATGCCTAAAAGTAATTATTGATTTCTCACAGGCAGTTGAGTCAAACATTTCTTCTCTTTTAAGACTCTTCAAATGCCTGGAATAAATTATTAATTTCTTATAGGCAGTTGACATAAAGGTTTCTTCTCTTCTTCTTTTTAAGGCAGGTCAAATGCCAGGAAGAAATTATTGATTTTTTATAGGCAGTTAAGTCAAACGTTTTTTCTCTTCTTTTTCTTCTTCTGTCAAATGCCTGAAAGTAATTATTGATTTGTCACAGGGAGTTGAGTCAAACATTTCTTCTTTTTTAAGAAACTTCAAATGCCTGGAATAAATTATTGATTTTTTATAGGCATTTAAGTAAAACGTTTCTTCTCTTCTTTTTCTTCTTCAAGGACGTCAAATGCCTGAAAGTAATTATTGATTTCTCACAGGCAGTTAAGTCAAACATTTCTTCTTTTTAAGACACTTCAAATGCCTGGAATAAATTATTGATTTCTTATAGGCAGTTGACATAAAGGTTTCTTCTTTTCTTCTTTTTAAGGCAGGTCAAATGCCAGGAAGAAATTATTGATTTTTTATAGGCAGTTAAATCAAACGTTTCTTCTCTTCTTTTTCTTCTTCTGTCAAATGCCTGAAAGTAATTATTGATTTCTCACAGGCAGTTAAGTCAAACATTTCTTCTTTTTAAGACACTTCAAATGCCTGGAATAAATTATTGATTTCTTGTAGGCAGTTGACATAAAGGTTTCTACTCTTCTTCTTTTTAAGGCAGGTCAAATGTCAGGAAGAAATTATTGATTGACAGTTGACCTAAAGGTTTCTTTTTTTCTTCAATAACGACACTGGATTTTCAACTTTCAAAATTTGCGCCAATACGAATTTGAATTATTTAAAACAAGACTCCAGTGTTCATATCTATGAATTTTTAACAAATACTTGGGTCTTAAGCAATGCCCTGATCACCTCATGCTAACTTAAGCCTTCTGGGTTAAATGCAATCTGTTAAATCATAATTTTTATATCACTTCAATAGCACGGCGACTAAATCTCCTAAGCTAATTGCCCCATCTAATTTTTAATTAATTATTCTTAACCTTCAATTAATTAACAACAGGAATTAAATACTATTGCAGAAGCCCCGTTTTTATTTCTCTTATAATTAAATGCATCGTAATTCAAGGATAGTGTAATCGAAAATTTGGTTTAGCGAACCATTACCGAAAATTATCTTGATCGTTTTTAATTCTGTTATGAATGCGTTGTGTTTTAAATATTAATGAAAAGTAATAAAAGTTAGGTCTGCCCTATGTTGAACTTTATACTTGAAAAAAAAATCCAATGCGTTAATGGCACAAGTTTATTAAACATTTAATAAAAACCTAAAATTGTGTAGTAAAATTCGAATAATTAACAATCTAAATAGCATTAGTTAATAACAAAAAATCTGTTTTATTGAACTAAAAATATTCAACAAATAAACAATTAATTCCTCTATAGATCGATAGCTTCAGAAGTCTGATGAAGTCTGATGTTTTTATAGTATGAAACGGGTCACTTCAAAAGTTTCTTTGGCAACTCAAGGTGTTTCTTTTTATAAACTTGATCTAACTTCTAGACACTATACGTTATCACTAAGATCCCCTAAATTGAGCATTAAATTATATTTTGACACTGAGAATTCTAATTTGGCATCTTATTGCAGTACAGTCTTGGCTACATTAATTAACACAATACAAATACATTAATTAATCGTTACGTTGATCGCTAAAATAATGATTTGAATCAACTGTTAAGGTAAGAGATGGACAGTATAGACTTACCTGGGACCATAATATCTTACCGCTTTCATTTTTAAAGCGGTACAATTTTCTTTGCATTTATACGCGAGCACTTGCTTGATTCGGCTTATTTCTACCATGGGGAATCGGGCGGCAACGTACGCTACAATAAATAAAAAAATATTAATCGTTAATTTTTATGTATAATAGTTAAAAAAATGTATAGTCCTTTTTTGGCACCTTATGTTCGAGAAATTTAATCTAGTTATATAAATTTTAAAGTTTTCCCCGAAGCATTAATATATTACAAAATTCTAATGCCCTTACAAATAATCGCTTGTACTTTGGCACGATCCAGGGCCGGTTTCACCGGTCTTTCCCCGTTTCCCGCCCTACTCCATCTCTGTCCCGTTACGGAACACGTGGCCAATTCCGCAGGACTAAATAAAATCGTGGCCAAGCCCCTCGTTAATTTCCTATAGTCGTTCCACTTGATGCTACGCAGTTGATCCTCGTAGATCTCTATACCGTCTCCCAGTTTCACCTGGATATGAACGGTTTATCCTGGCTATAAAATACCATTATTGAGGAAATAGTAGAGTTTTACCAATTTATTACGCCTTTCCGGTTCTCGTTTCTCGAAGAACCTGGACGGGGTGTCGTAGTAGGCAGTAGGATTGGTGGCGGAATGGAAGTTGTACGGCATCCAGTGGTCCGATAACCTACGGCGCCTTATTCTGAAATCTGACACAAACCGTTTTTATTTAGGACCTATTCCAGCGTAAGACCGCAATGGTTATTTAAAAAATTACTGGGAATAAAGCATATTCTCTGTTCAAGGATTGTATTGTGACAATAATTGTATAACAGGAATCACACCTGTCGACTTCAGACGCATACAACTACTTCTAAACTATGGTGTCAACCAAATCATCCATTATATAAAAAATATTTTCAAATACCAGAAGATTTATATACCCGAAGCAACCAAACTATTCCACCTAAGATAAAACTATGGAAATCACTCAAAGTGTATGATATAAAACTCCCTGAAGTAGTCCAAAAAAAAAAACCAGTCCGCTTTCATGTAGGCCACAATTTGTGACTCAAAGAATTTTAACTCTTACATCCCTTTTCATACTGGAGACACGTTTCTTTATCATTAAAAACCGTGATGAACTCTGAGGGCCTATTCCTCAACACGAAACACGTCAAATTCACTTTCTTTCTTTACCAATTCCTCAATATACCAATTACCCAAGTCTTTAAACAACATTTTCGCTGTCAATTAAAAAAAACTACTTTAAAATAGGGCTTATTAGAGTGTGGATAAATTCTATCAGGATGAGCTCTAATATTTAAATATTGATTGCTTGTTATCATTAAGTATATCAATTAATTTAGATATGTTTTTTATAGTAGATTAAAAAAAAAATTAAAGTCTTAATATTTATGTATGTACTGTTTAGGTTTTTATTATATTATGCTTTGTCAACAGCATTTATATTTTATGACAATAAAGCACTTTTTGAATTTGAATTTTCCACCCTGGATCATATACCTTAATATAAATCTAAACCTAAATCTAACTTAATTCAATAAAGAATCCATACTGAAATTAATGTTACACCATCATTAAGTATAAATGTGCCGACCACATATGGACCAAAGACAAATTCACATACCAGCTGAGCTTTTTTCTCAAAACATTTTTCACAAAGTTATGAAATAAATTTAAATAGCAGTATACTTACAGCAGAACCACATGCTATTGAAGAAGCAATTACTTTCATAAAAACATCATTTTTCAGTAAATTCTTAATTGCTTCAGACTCTCTTTCTTAGCTTATTACATACTCTCATAATCAATAGCAATAGAAATGGTAAAAATATTAGTTTTATCTAGCAACAATACTAGTTGCATTTTTTGCCATGTAACTAGTATTTGCTCTAGACTATCAAATACCTTTTACTATAGAGATCGATTCCGGCAAATAAATAACAAAATACAGAATAAATAACAAAATACAGAAATACAGTGGTTCAAAAAATAGACCATATTTTGATGTTGCTTTGCAATGCGCTGCCGGAGCACAAAATTTAAACCACCTATTGGAGCTCGCTCCGTGGACATTTTAACGATAGCTTACATCATTCCAGTAAGTATAGATATTTAATTTACATATATTTATTAGTATGTTGTAAAAAGAACATTGTTTTTATGTGGTCCTTTTTTACTACCACCGCTCCACTTAGAATATTGAGTTTCACTAATTATAAAATACCTATACAATATTTTCTTACAGGTATGGAGCCATTGCCATTTAAGACGGTAGGAGGTTTGACTTACGATGAAGTCAACACACAAATCGACACATTTTATGTCTTTGAAGGTGGTAGACAATGGTACAGTGAAAACATCTTGTCGAACTTGCATTGTCTTATTTATTTAATGTAACACGACGTTTCGGTTGGTAAGTATCTCCAACCGTTATCAAGTGTAAACTGAGTTTCCACTTGATAACGGTTGGAGATACTTACCAACCGAAACGTCGTGTTACATTAAATAAATAGAACAATGCAAGTTCGACAAGATGTTTTCACATTTTATGTCGATACACTGCCTTCGGGGTCTGAGTCAGAAATTGATATGGACTCCTCCGATATAGAGGACGAAACTTTAGTTCCTACAAATATTACAGATATGGAAGAAGATCTGCCGGTTTCTGAGGAGGAAGATTCAAGTAATAATATCCCCCTTTCCGAACTACAACAGCAGTGGTCAAAAGGTAAAATTCCTGCTTGGTCTAATGTTCATAGACCTGATCCTCTTCCTCAATTTAGCGAACCTTCTGGAATTCCTCAGTTTATCAAAGACATTAATGATCCAACACCGTATATGATTTTTGAACTGTTTATTACTAAGGAATTTATTGATACTTTAGTGTTTCAAACAAATCTTTATGCCGAGCAGGAAAAACTTTCAACTGGGAAAAGCTATGTCCCTACAAATCAGTGTGAAATTAATGCTTTTCTGGGCATAAATTTGTTAATGGGTATCAAACGTAGTCCCAACTATAAGGATGTTGGTCAACTGCTCCCGAATTGCATGATGCTTTTATCAGCTCAGTAATGACCCAAAAAAGATTTGGATGGCTTTCGAATCATCTCCATCTGAATAATAATTCTCTGATGCCTCCAAAATCTTCCTCAGACTATGGTAAGCTCTATAAAATTCGCCCTATGCTAGAACTGTTGACTCATAACTTTGAAAAACGCCTAATTCCTAATCAAGTAGTTGTAGTTGATGAGTCAATGATTAAATTTAAGGGTCGTAGTAGCCTTAAGCAGTACACGCCAAAAAACCCAATCAAAGATGTGGATGTTAGCTGATAAATCTGGTTATTGCCTAAAATTTGATTTGTACACTGGTAAAAAAATTATCAAAATATAACACATGATCTTTATTTTCTAAGTATTTTATCAAATTTGTAACGACTCTTGAACCAAGGCACTTTTCTATCTCACCAGTAGGTGATTTTCCAGTAGTGATTCTAATCAAAAGGGGGTATAAGATGTGGATGTTAGCTGATAAATCTGGTTATTGCCTAAAATTCGATTTGTTTACTGGAAAGTCACCTACTGGTGAGATAAAAAAGTGCCTTGGTTCAAAAGTCGTTACAAATTTGATAAAATACTTAGAAAATAAAGATCATGTGTTATATGTTGATAATTTTTTTACTAGCGTCGATCTATTTCAACAATTATTGAAAGAAAGAAAAATCCATGCTGTTGGAATCGTAAATGTTAATCGTCGTCATATGCCAAAATTTAAACCAGACAAGAATTTGAAACGCGGTGATGTGCAATGGTTTACAAGCAGTACCGGATTGTTAGCTGCAAAATGGAAAGACCGTCGATGTGTTCACATGTCATCAAATTTTCATCAGCCAGAAGATGTAGTAAAAAGAAAAGAAAGAAGTGAACAAATTACTGAAATTCCATGTCCTCAATCTATAATCGATTACAATTCTAATATGAATGGAGTCGACATATTTGACCAAAGACTTTCTAACTACCTACAAGATTGACCATCGCAGTAAAAAGTGGTGGCATCGAATATTTTTTTACTTATTAGATGCATCAACTGTAAATTCCAATATTATTTATAATAGGTTGGAGTTACCAAAAATGTCTGCTAAAGATTTTAGACGAAGCGTCATAAACGGTTTAATCTCGGAAACGCTTGTAAATCGAAAGAGAAATTTGGTTGCACCATCAGATGTTGAAATAAAAAAATACAAACCTTACGTACCCTTAGAGATAAGACAGCAGTCATACAAGAAGTACCAAAAGAAGATGCGCGCTTTGTAGCACTAAAGCGGCCCACACACCTTGATGTATGCTGCGATGCAGGCATCGACTCTTATGTTTCATGAAACACAAAGACAGTTGTGTGAAGTTATTTTTAAAAACTAGAGTATTATTATTTGCTTGTTGAATAAAATGAGGCACCTTGTGCCAACACCAGTTTCATTAGCAGTAGTTGGGGCACTCTTTATACTCTATAAAAGAAAAAGGAAATCAAAGAGAAAATGATCCAAAAAATGGTTCATCGAAAGAAAGCGTTATTCAAATGAGAATTTATTGAAGGAGCTAAAAGTACATAAGCCAGCGGATAGATAAGTTAAAATAGATAAGTTACAATAATTGAAAATCATATCTTTAATTTAGGTCAAGATACATATATAGGAATTCTCATTGAATAGGAATTGACATTCCATTTAAAAAAAAGTATCCTTTTTGTCGTACCTTGTATATGCAGAATTACCAAAAATTTAATTACGGAGTAAGGTTTGTAAACTTAATATAAGAATAGGTACTTTTAATTTTTATGACAGGTTTGTTAACAATATCTCGGTGATTAAACAATAAAGCTTTTTTGACTTCCAAAAAAACTCATGAGTGAACAAATTTCTGCCTTTAGTTAACTAATGCATGATAGTTGCATTTTGTTTATTTGTTATTGATTAGATATTAAAAACTTATAATGCTTGTTGCTACGGGTTGTTAGGAATTGCATTTAATTAATTAATTATATACACTTTATTTAAATTAATTAGGTTTTATTACTATATTTATTTTGATACAGCAATAGTTCTAGTTGTAATATTTTCTTATAGTGGTGATGAAAGACCTTATTTATTCATATACTTAAAAAAAGAGAAAGGAAATTAAAATTTAAATCCTCATTGCCTTACATTATATGACTTAATTTAATTTTAACCCTAAAA
Organism: Anthonomus grandis grandis; assembly: GCF_022605725.1. Classification (NCBI taxonomy): domain Eukaryota; kingdom Metazoa; phylum Arthropoda; class Insecta; order Coleoptera; family Curculionidae; genus Anthonomus; species Anthonomus grandis. The sequence goes on from NC_065554.1 coordinate 30,002,940, forward strand.
AGGCAAGAAATTTTTTTTTATTGTCCCTTTGCTATAAAAAGCATCTAAAACATCTTCACAATATAAAACAGAACCTAAATTTTAAATAAAGCCCTACACCAACACCTTATGCCAATTTACCATCAAGGAATTCGACTATAAGGCAAATGTCCTTTATAAACATTATCATAGTCATTATCCTTATTAAAATTGGACCTAATTTCAAAACCCTGCTTATGTACACTATTAATATGCCGCCTAAAGTATAAATCCGCTTTAAATTCCTTGTTGCATTTATTACAATGCACAGCAGTCGGGAAATGCACCAGTTTCATGTGCTGCCTTAAATTTGATAAGTTACTATAGGTTTTTCCGCAATCGGGACAGGGATGGGGGTCCAAGGAGTGCAACTTTTGGCCTTTATTCTTGCCTGCAACAAACAAAAAATTCATGTAAAGTCTACTTTATGTTTGTTGCAAGCAAGACATAGCAATAATATTTGAGCAAGAATGAGAGATTTAAGCCCTACCGCTAAATTTGACTTTAAAAGACTTACTTTGTGAAGTTATGTCTGGATCCAATAAATCTTTTGCCAAAAAACTTGACGGTTGAGGGGACATTTCCATATTGCCTAAAATTTATGGTTGTTTTACAAATATGCTCAACAAACTGCTTAATCATCACCTAATAAGTCACCACCACAATTTTTCACATAAAAATTTGAAGATTCATCATCCTGCTCGTTATCATCCTCAGAAGTATAATCAGGAAGTTCCATTTTAGGCATGAGATCTATGGGACTTCTTGATTCAGTTTGTAATGCAAATGGGTTTAGTGTCATCGAGTCATCTTTCCTTAATCTTAAAACACCAAAATATATTCAAAGTTTCCATAAAATTGGCACTGTACTGACCTAATTTCAGTCTCAGATTTACTTCGTTTTGGGACAGGACTAGCAACACTTGGCAAAACTGGTACATCTAAAGCTACATCTTGACTAGAAGTTATGGTGCTTGAAAATGGGATTTGGCTTATCTTATTTGGCTTGTTTTTATTGACTAGAATGTTACTTCTGCAAAACAAACTAGTAGTTTTAATAATAAAATAAATGATTCACATTTTGATATACCTCGCAGTTCTTATGGTCTGTGGTTTCAAACATAATCCAGACTCTTCAACCACATGATCGGGATCAGAAGAGGTGTCAGTTAACCCTCTAATTTTCAGAGATTCAGCAGTTTTTAAGAAAGTTGATAGGTGGGCTTGTGACACATTCACCTCTCCGACATACATAAACTCCATTAAGGAGATGATGTGTCTAGCCTCAACATCTCGCATGAAAATTATTGGGTGTGAACACGGATTAGCCTGGAACAAGTGGAATTATATTTAAAAGTGAACTAATCTTAATTTAGCACCTTAAACAGCTCCTTGAAGTATGGACTGCAAGCTGAAAGAACAACTTTATGTGCCAGCAGTTTTTGGCCATCGCATGCAATGGTAACATCGGTGAAATCCTCGTCTGATCTTAGCAATTCAAACTGAGACGTTATATTTGCTTGGAAATTGTTCCATCTTAGACAAAAGTGTTGATCGGTTTGATGGTCATCTGGATCAACCATTTTTGTTCTTATTTCATTTTAATGCTGAAATAATATGCCATAGTATGTAAGTAGTCATAATTTTAAAGGACAGACCTTTGAGTATATTTTTGATAGAAGCTTTAAAAACATTATATGGGCAATATTACCATAAACTATAAGCTTAATTCTTTACATTGAAAACTTCATATTTATCTTAATTATATACTAAACTATACTTATTATTTATTTTATATTTTTTTATACATTTTGCCAGGATATTGATCGGGCGTGCCTAGAGTTTCCTTTATAGTCCAATGTTGCCAAGTTTAAAAGCGGTTGGTTTTTTTTATAAAAGATTAAATTATAACTATTTCAAATTTTATTAATATTAAAATAAATTAAAATATTAACAACTAATTGGCATTAATAAGTAATTCCAGATCGTAAGAAACGCTGTAACATAAAAATTACAACTCAGGACCCTAAGCACTGCCTCCCTCTGTCTGTCAAACTTGACAGTGACAAACGTCAAAGTCACATGCAACTGTCAAATAAAAATTAAATTTTTGCCCAAATGTTGGTGGTTGGACTGGTTAGTGCTTATTCTTTGGGCTGAAATCCTGGAAATTTCTTGGACTGAGTCATTTTTAAATCTAAATCGTTTATATCGGCCCTTTCGCGTACAAAAATACCGCAAACTACCGCTCCCCTCGGTTTTAATTTATTTTTTTTTTGTTTGTTTTGAAACGTCTTCACTATTGATTTTTCCGATTATTTTTCTTTAATTTTCGGCTTTTTGGGATCCGAAATATGAAATGCATAATAAAAGTAAGTGTGGAGCATGGTCCAGAAGGATTGTCATTTATCAAGCATGAATCATCCTTATTTTTTTTACTAATATGTGCGTGTTGCTTGGCAGTACTACTAACATTTCAGTGGCCTTCAAACCAACTTCATTTTATCTGTACAGTTTTAATAATATCAATCTTTTTTAGTATAGGACATCTGTAGAGAAATTTGTATTTTTCATAACATTTATTAAACACAACATGCCCAGAATTGATTAATTATGTAATTTGGAATGTTGTGTAAAAAATCTAAAGTTGTATGGGTACATGGCATCCAGTCACAGGATATTTCTGGTTTCAATTAGCATTTATTATACACTAGTTTGCATAGTTAGTATTGTTTCCTTAGAATTGCAAATATGGTTTCTATAGGGTTCACTTTTTGGAATTTAATTGAAGGTTTTCATTATGTCTCCTTCACAACTCTTGCTATGAATGCTGGAAATTTGCAAAGTCTAGTAATTTAAATGATCGGAATTATAACTTCCAGGTAGATTTCAACCAGTAAGTTGCAATGGTATACAATTGGGTTGGAGAGTAGTGATCTAGGTATTGATTTTATCTTATTGAGAGAATCCTAGAGAGGATTAAAGGTAGTACATATATTATGTAGTTCATATATTTTACATAAAAAACCTTGAATATTTATAACATTGTCAATTGAATAATATCACACATATAAAGAAATAAGGTGAGCACAATATTAAAATAGTTCGCTTATACATAGATAGGTACAAAAATACAGATTAAAATTCTGGGTCTGCGACCTGATAGCCCATGAATTCCTTAAAGAAATAGAGAAATTTTTCTATAAGAAATTCTATATATTATGTTATATTTAAAAGAATTTAGAGAAATATTTCTTATATTATGTAATAACTTGTTAAAAAAGTTAGGAGCATTCCAGGAGGTTTTTAAAAAGAGGTTTTTTCAAATATGCAGGAGAGCCGCAGCAATCTATGTGGTGAAAGTGTCAAGATCTTTAGTTTTGAAGAAATGCTTAGGATCATCACAGTAATTAATTCCAGCTATTATCCTGATTTCTGTTCTATGATTTTTTAAATATTATGAAGAATGTATGTCGCCGAGCATAGTTTTTTTTATGTGATCAAAATGGCTTTCAAAGGTCAACTTTGCATCCAGAGTTACTTCCAAGAACTTGGATTTTTTCAGAGTTTTTTAGGATGTTCATTTTGTTTAAAAAACATCATCATTTAAGTTTTATTGAAGTTAATGTTTAAACGATTTGAAAGAAACCAAGTCTCAGTATGCGGGGCCATTTTAACTTTTGCATGATGGCAGGGCACTCGCAAAATCATTGACATAGATTAGGAACAGCAAAGGTTCTGAAATTGATCTCTGGACTACACTATGCCACATTACCCTTTCTGCAGAAGACTGTTATTTTGTTGGTGATTCAAATGGTATCCACATAAGAGCCTTAAACTAAAGTCATCCAATTCATAGTATACAATACAATAGGCTGTCTGTGGAATTGAAAAACATTTGAAGAAATTAAAGTTTCAGAAAGTCAATGAAGCATTAGTTGTCTGAAAGGAGTATTTTAATGATTAATGATTAGATTAATACTTTTTATTAGTTTGTATGTTTATGCCAGCAAATTTTTTGTTTGTTTTTTTTTTAATTATTACCTTGATATGTATAAAATGTTTGACAATTTAAAACTAGTTTAGTAGATTTGTTAAAATGTAGCTTTGTCCATGGAATATTTTATTTTTGTGACAATAAAACATATTTTGATGTCATTAGATTTTATTTAATAAAGGATATGCAGAAGCTATGTGATAGCTAGTATATTATAGGTTGTTTTAAACCCCATTTTACATCAGTTCATCAAGAATATCATATAGAATTCTTGTTTGAAGTCATACATCAAGAATTCTTGTCAAAAGTCATACATTTTCTCCATTCGAAGAAAGACAATAAGAATTCCTCCAATTCTAAATTATAGGGCAGACTCTAGAGCACATTTCTCAACATATTGACTGTTCCCAGCCTATATATATATATTCTACTCATGTCTCTTACATGTTAAAATGAACAATAATAGCTATGAAACTTCCCAAAAAAACATGGACAATTTCAACAATCATATACATACAGCATTTCATAGAATTCATCACATTAAAACTGGTCCTTCTTTTTACAGACCACTGTTTTACAATAAATAATTACCTTGTTAAAATGTTACCTCTTAAGGAGTTTATGAGAAAATTAAAGCAGTACCTTGTATCTTAATTTTTGTTTGTTTTAATGAATATCTAAATCTTGTATATTGATTTCAAATATATGTTCATGTGTATTTAATGCTTTAATATTGGCTTGTGTAAACTCTGTTATGTAGGACCATTAAACAACTTTGTTTTTGGCTTATATTAGAACCATTATGAAAACATATATTAGATGCTTAAAGTTCCCTTAACTATCGGTCATGTACACCGACCTCATAAATACTTTATTAAGCCTCCTAAGATTTATTAACCATAAATTAACTAATTAATATCAGATATCTAACAATAATTGCTATATTAAGTGCCTGGAATTATTTAAGCTTATTTAATAAATAAAGGCACATGAGCTTGATGACGAATATGACGATTCAATGATTTTTAAATAGTGTTTTCATAGACACTGTTTTTTTTAATTAAAAATTTGGTTTAATTGGCACCTGGAGGTTATGCCCGTGTATGTGCACTGAAATATTACTTATATACTAGGTATTTCTTAAAAAATTATTTATTTACAAGTGTGGAATTAAATGCTATTTATCTAGCCTATGACATATAAGTTTAGAAAAAGTTTCATAATTATTTACGATAAAGTCCTTAAACCTTTCATTAAAAATCTTAATCCTACTTATAGTTTTAATTTTATTTGGTGCAGGGTATAATTAAGTGTCTATTCACATTTGAAGGGCACAGGGGTAAAAGGAGCTCATGAGCATTTTTGTGATTTTTCAGCAGAGCGATTTTAAGGTTGAAATTCTAGCTTACGAACGCTATGTTGCTTTTTTCAATGAATTAACTTTTTTTTTTTTTGTGAAGATAAAACAATAAAGAAACTCCCTAAGTGTTTTGAGATTGTTTGTATTTCCGTTCAGTACAAAAAAATAATAAAATCGCATACAGGTACAAAAGTAACAGGGGAAAAAAGGAATCCATTTTATTGAAATGAGCCGGTTCTTTCACAGTAATCATAACCTCGATCGTCGTTAGTGCGAAAGGCTCCAAACAATATTCCTAAGAAAATAATAGATATTACTATTGTAGATCTATAAAACCGACCTTATCCTTAAAATTTACCAATTCGTTAATTAGTGATGCTGCAGGTTTGAAAAAAAGTTTCTTCCAGGCAGTTGAATTAAAAGCTTATATGATCTATGTAAGCTTCATATATTCAATTGCCTAGAATAAATAACTAATTTCTTCTAGGCAGTCGAATTAAGAACAAATGCGCTTTTTTTATTAATTCATTTTTAAGTAATTTTTATTTATTTCAGGTAGTTAAGGCTATTTCTTGAATATTTCCAAGTAAAAAAATAAATTATTTCCTATTACATTTTCTAAGTTACTTATTAACTTACTTTTTAAAGTTTTAAATTTTTAAAGTTTATGTCTTTCAGGGAGTAAAATATATTCAGCTTATAGAGAACATTAGGGTTTAGTTGCCTGGAAAAAAAGTGTCTATTTATTTAAGGCTTAAAAGAAACTAGTTATTTATTCCAGGCATTTAAGTGCAGTTGGAAATTCATTAAAAAATTACAGGCCTTTATGCATAATATTATTTTAATCTTATGCATACTATTATTTTATGTTCAGCATTAAATGAACTTGTCATTTAATGCTGAACAGATTCGTTCAATATTATTCAGGCAGTCGATTTTTTTTTCTTAATTATTCCCAGTTATTTTTGAACGTTTCCAGGCACTTGAATCTATTTTCGACTACTTTTCAGGCAACTGATTTTTTTCTGTTAATTTCAAGACAGTTAAATATATTTTTTGACACTTTCATAGAGAAAAATGAAGTCAAAATAGAACAAGAATTTTTTTTTGCAATTTTTTAAAATGATTAATGTGATTTTTCTAAGTTTCTAGGCAGCTGAACCTCCTTCTGTTTATTCTAAATCCTTTTGTATATTCAACTGCCTGGAGTAAATATATACCTTCTTCCAGGCAGTTGAATTGAAAGCTTATATGATCTATGTAAGCTTAATATATTCAATTGCCTGAAATAATTTAGGTTATTAAGGTTTCTTTATGTAAAACAATATAATATGTGTCCTACAGAAGTATGTTGACTAATTTCAACATAGTATCTTAAGTCACAGGAGAGATGCTCAGTCTGTTATTTTTATATATTTATAATATAGTGAACAACAAAAAATGTAGTAATCTGAATATGCCGACAAGGTAGCCCTTAGACCTACAAAGACTAAGTTATTTAGTGTGAATCTGGCCAGCTAAGTTCAATAAAGTGATCCAACTCTGTGATATAAATATTTTTAATATAATTGTTTTAACTCTAAAGAGAATCTACTTAGTGTGGAATCAAATTAATTTTATAATTCGCTGTTCTAGTCCTTATTATTATACTCAATCTTACTTTATTTTGGTATGTATCTTAGTACGGTCCCTTAGTGACCTCATAGGCTAACGAGAGAGCTAACGAGTTTGTCTGGTTATTCTATGGTGACCTGTAACTTTTCCCTATAGTTTAATTTAATTGTTTCTTTTTTATTGGATTAGTTTGGTTTTGTTTAGTTAGTTGGTAGGCACTCCCTTCTTCTAATAAATATAATACACAATTTTTAAAATAAAGGTATTATTGTTTTATAAGTACAATTGATCGTAAACTTATACTTATTATGATTGTGTGGTTTTTTCAACTTATATAAGACAGTTCGGCAATATGAGTGCTTGTTTAATTTAAGATAACATCCAATGATTAATTTTGTCGTTTTTATCTGATCTGATATATTAGCGTTTTCTATAGATTATTCAGATGGAATCCCTTAGTAATATTTGCGGTTGTACTGTGTACCGCGATTGTTCGCGTTCCTTATATACGTCATAACCATTTCTACCCTTGGGTGTGAATTTTATGTGTTGATATAATGGCGTGAGTTTATATAAAAGAACTTTCAGGGTTTAACTATAGAAGGAGAAGAGAATATATCAAATTGTAAGTAGATATAAGAAGTGTAAATATTTGTTTTGTTGGGACCTGCACTAAATTGAAAGACTGAGATCTATATGGTGTTTATATTGAAAAAGTTTCCTTGTCCTTCATTGCTCCTTTATTAGAAATATTACAAAAAGGAATGTCCAGTTATTACCCATGTTACCACAATTACAGTGAGAATATCCTAACATTTACAATTTGTTATTACATTGTTCTTACTTGCCTTTCTCAAAGTGTTTACTTAAAGTGTTAAGATTGAAACAACAAAACCATCTTATAAATCATTTTTGGGTATATAATGGGAATTTTTTAACTTTTAGCATTTTAGTACTTTAACATTCGAGTCTTTTTATACAGAAACTTGTTGATTCCTTTCAGGAATAGTGATAGTTGTTCATATCCAAGCTGGCAGCCCAGGGTACAAGTGGCGCCCAGCGCGCTGCTACCACTAGTACCAGTTCGACTCGGGTTGATCAGGCCACCCTTACAGGTAAGTTAATTTCTACTATTTATACTTGAATGTGACACAATACATTTACTGAATATAAATCAATTCTTCTTCCTGATTAGTGTGTAATGAATCTCTTTTTAATTTAGTACCAATATCTATCAATCAATCAATCAAATATGCCTTATACATAAAAAGCAAAACACACAAATATAGAAACCAAAATACAAGTACTAAATAAATATATACAAAACTGGGTACAAAAGACATAAATGTACCTGGTCAAATTTCTTATACTAAATGTAAAAAGTAAGAAAATAGGAAAGTAAATAAAAATAGTAACAAAAACAGTCAAAAACATTAATACAATGTTTAAAAAGTCATAAAAATTTTTATAGAAATTTAGCAATACAAAATATTGCTATTCTACATTAATATTTAGCCAATGCGTGCATGATACTCAGAAATTAATATTAAAACCTATATCTATTTGAATCTCTTTAATTTGTGCTGTTTTTGTACGTGTGCCGCGGCACATACAAAATTTCCCATTATGACGCAAATTTTTATGAGAAACCTTATCCGAGACATTATCTTATCTGGTTTGTGCATATTAATAATATCCTAATGTTTGTTAGGTCTGTTGCATTAATTTCCATATGGTGGCCGTCAATTTGAAAGGATTGTATGAGTGACACATGTTTGTTTAGTTATTTTATAAGGATTTTAGGCAAATGTATTGGAGAGCCTCATGTTAACATTCAATTATAGTATAAAAAGCTCATTTTATGTCCATCCATTAGACTGACATAGAAATGACAATTAGACTTTTGATGAATTTCATTATTTTTAGATTAACAAACTCTGACTTGTCACCTTTATACTTCAACGCATAAAAATAACTCGATTTCGTGAAATATATCGATCAAAACCGAACCAACATGGGACGGGTAGTTATATTGTAAGGGTAACCTAGTTTTCCCTAAAACAATCATTAGTATGGCGAAATTCGTTGCTAAAGTGTCTTTTCGCGATAAGGTTATTCTTAAGGGATGGTTCGGTGTTTTTTATCAAATATTTTGTGAGCTGTTTTTTTGCAGCAAGATAAGTAAGTAAAAAAGTGAACTTATTATACTGATACCATTTAATCTAAGGGTAGGACGTTTTCTATACAATTCTAAAGTTGTTAAATTTGTAAACGAATATTTCTTTGTCTTTGTGTTGTCGACCGTAAGTCATTTAAGAATCTGGAGGCTGGAGACGGTCTAAAATTAAATGAAAAAACGAAATAGAGTGACATTCTTTCGATGGTTTGTGTTGGCGGCACAGGTGTAACGGAAATACTCATTATTTTAAAATTTCTTATGATATACAGAGCTTGCAGTATGGATATATAATACACTAGAGTTGAACATACAATAATTGGTCCAATTATACAAGAAAAATATCATTTTATTCCCATCCTCTTCTAATGTTCAAAATGAGATAGGGATATATAAATGGGAATTCAATTTTTTCCTCTATTTTCTATATCATTTTTTCATTTTATTAATAGTGTTTGGATCGTCTGGAATTAGTGTTTTTTGGATTTATTCGGTCTAATTATACCCAAAAAATATCACTTTATTCCCATCCTTCTTTAATTTTTAGACTGAGATAGGGATATATAAATGAGAATTTATTTTTTTCCTCTATTTTCTATATCATTTTTTCATTTTATTAATAGTGTCTGGATCGTCTGGAAATAGTGTTTTTTTGATTTATTCGGTCTAATTATACCCGAAAAATATCACTTTAATTCCATCCTTCTCTAATTTTTAGACTGAGATAGGGATATATAAATGAGAATTAAATTTTTTCCTCTATTTTCTATATCATTTTTTCATTTTATTAATAGTGTCTGGATCGTCTGGAAATAGTGTTTTTTGGATTTATTCGGTCTAATTATACCCGAAAAATATCACTTTATTCCCATCCTTCTCTAATTTTTAGACTGAGATAGGGATATATAAATGAGAATTTATTTTTTTCCTCTATTTTCTATATCATTTTTTCATTTTATTAATAGTGTCTGGATCGTCTGGAAATAGTGTTTTTTGGATTTATTTGGTCTAATTATACCCGAAAAATATCACTTTATTCCCATCCTCCTCTAATTTTTAGACTGAGATAGGGATATATAAATGAGAATTTATTTTTTTCCTCTATTTTCTATATCATTTTTTCATTTTAATAATAGTGTCTGGATCGTCTGGAAATAGTGTTTTTTGGATTTATTCGGTCTAATTATACCCGAAAAATATCACTTTATTCCCATCCTTCTCTAATTTTTAGACTGAGATAGGGATATATAAATGAGAATTCAATTTTTTCCTCTATTTTCTATATGATTTTTTCATTTTATTAATAGTGTCTGGATCGTCTGGAAATAGTGTTTTTTGGATTTATTCGGTCTAATTATACCCAAAAAATATCACTTTATTCCCATCCTTCTCTAATTTTTAGACTGAGATAGGGATATATAAATGAGAATTTATTTTTTTCCTCTATTTTCTATATCATTTTTTCATTTTAATAATAGTGTCTGGATCGTCTGGAAATAGTGTTTTTTGGATTTATTCGGTCTAATTATACCCAAAAAATATCACTTTATTCCCATCCTTCTCTAATTTTTAGACTGAGATAGGGATATATAAATGAGAATTTATTTTTTTCCTCTATTTTCTATATCATTTTTTCATTTTATTAATAGTGTCTGGATCGTCTGGAAATAGTGTTTTTTGGATTTATTCGGTCTAATTATACCCAAAAAATATCACTTTAATTCCATCCTCCTCTAATTTTTAGACTGAGATAGGGATATATAAATGAGAGTTCAATTTTTTCCTCTATTTTCTATATGATTTTTTCATTTTATTAATAGTGTCTGGATCGTCTGGAAATAGTGTTTTTTGGATTTATTCGGTCTAATTATACCCAAAAAATATCACTTTAATTCCATCCTCCTCTAATTTTTAGACTGAGATAGGGATATATAAATGAGAATTAAATTTTTTCCTCTATTTTCTATATCATTTTTTCATTTTATTAATAGTGTCTGGATCGTCTGGAAATAGTGTTTTTTGGATTTATTCGGTCTAATTATACCCGAAAAATATCACTTTATTCCCATCCTTCTCTAATTTTTAGACTGAGATAGGGATATATAAATGAGAATTTATTTTTTTCCTCTATTTTCTATATCATTTTTTCATTTTATTAATAGTGTCTGGATCGTCTGGAAATAGTGTTTTTTGGATTTATTCGGTCTAATTATACCCAAAAAATATCACTTTAATTCCATCCTCCTCTAATTTTTAGACTGAGATAGGGATATATAAATGAGAGTTCAATTTTTTCCTCTATTTTCTATATGATTTTTTCATTTTATTAATAGTGTCTGGATCGTCTGGAAATAGTGTTTTTTGGATTTATTCGGTCTAATTATACCCAAAAAATATCACTTTAATTCCATCCTCCTCTAATTTTTAGACTGAGATAGGGATATATAAATGAGAATTTATTTTTTTCCTCTATTTTCTATATCATTTTTTCATTTTAATAATAGTGTCTGGATCGTCTGGAAATAGTGTTTTTTGGATTTATTCGGTCTAATTATACCCGAAAAATATCACTTTATTCCCATCCTTCTCTAATTTTTAGACTGAGATAGGGATATATAAATGAGAATTCAATTTTTTCCTCTATTTTCTATATGATTTTTTCATTTTATTAATAGTGTCTGGATCGTCTGGAAATAGTGTTTTTTGGATTTATTCGGTCTAATTATACCCAAAAAATATCACTTTATTCCCATCCTTCTCTAATTTTTAGACTGAGATAGGGATATATAAATGAGAATTTATTTTTTTCCTCTATTTTCTATATCATTTTTTCATTTTAATAATAGTGTCTGGATCGTCTGGAAATAGTGTTTTTTGGATTTATTCGGTCTAATTATACCCAAAAAATATCACTTTATTCCCATCCTTCTCTAATTTTTAGACTGAGATAGGGATATATAAATGAGAATTTATTTTTTTCCTCTATTTTCTATATCATTTTTTCATTTTATTAATAGTGTCTGGATCGTCTGGAAATAGTGTTTTTTGGATTTATTCGGTCTAATTATACCCAAAAAATATCACTTTATTCCCATCCTTCTCTAATTTTTAGACTGAGATAGGGATATATAAATGAGAATTTATTTTTTTCCTCTATTTTCTATATCATTTTTTCATTTTAATAATAGTGTCTGGATCGTCTGGAAATAGTGTTTTTTTGATTTATTCGGTCTAATTATACCCGAAAAATATCACTTTAATTCTATCCTTCTCTAATTTTTAGACTGAGATAGGGATATATAAATGAGAATTAAATTTTTTCCTCTATTTTCTATATCATTTTTTCATTTTATTAATAGTGTCTGGATCGTCTGGAAATAGTGTTTTTTGGATTTATTTGGTCTAATTATACCCGAAAAATATCACTTTATTCCCATCCTCCTCTAATTTTTAGACTGAGATAGGGATATATAAATGAGAATTTATTTTTTTCCTCTATTTTCTATATCATTTTTTCATTTTAATAATAGTGTCTGGATCGTCTGGAAATAGTGTTTTTTGGATTTATTCGGTCTAATTATACCCGAAAAATATCACTTTAATTCCATCCTTCTCTAATTTTTAGACTGAGATAGGGATATATAAATGAGAATTAAATTTTTTCCTCTATTTTCTATATCATTTTTTCATTTTATTAATAGTGTCTGGATCGTCTGGAAATAGCGTTTTTTGGATTTATTCGGTCTAATTATACCCAAAAAATATCACTTTATTCCCATCCTTCTCTAATTTTTAGACTGAGATAGGGATATATAAATGAGAATTTATTTTTTTCCTCTATTTTCTATATCATTTTTTCATTTTATTAATAGTGTCTGGATCGTCTGGAAATAGCGTTTTTTGGATTTATTCGGTCTAATTATACCCAAAAAATATCACTTTATTCCCATCCTTCTCTAATTTTTAGACTGAGATAGGGATATATAAATGAGAATTAAATTTTTTCCTCTATTTTCTATATCATTTTTTCATTTTATTAATAGTGTCTGGATCGTCTGGAAATAGTGTTTTTTGGATTTATTCGGTCTAATTATACCCGAAAAATATCACTTTATTCCCATCCTTCTCTAATTTTTAGACTGAGATAGGGATATATAAATGAGAATTTATTTTTTTCCTCTATTTTCTATATCATTTTTTCATTTTATTAATAGTGTCTGGATCGTCTGAAATTAGTGTTTTTTGGATTTATTCGGTCTAATTATACCCGAAAAATATCACTTTAATTCCATCCTCCTCTAATTTTTAGACTGAGATAGGGATATATAAATGAGAATTTATTTTTTTTCTCTATTTTCTATATCATTTTTTCATTTTATTAATAGTGTCTGGATCGTCTGGAAATAGCGTTTTTTGGATTTATTCGGTCTAATTATACCCAAAAAATATCACTTTATTCCCATCCTTCTCTAATTTTTAGACTGAGATAGGGATATATAAATGAGAATTTATTTTTTTCCTCTATTTTCTATATCATTTTTTCATTTTATTAATAGTGTCTGGATCGTCTGGAAATAGCGTTTTTTGGATTTATTCGGTCTAATTATACCCAAAAAATATCACTTTATTCCCATCCTTCTCTAACTTTTAGACTGAGATAGGGATATATAAATGAGAATTTATTTTTTTCCTCTATTTTCTATATGATTTTTTCATTTTATTAATAGTGTCTGGATCGTCTGGAAATAGTGTTTTTTGGATTTATTCGGTCTAATTATACTCAAAAAATATCACTTTATTCCCATCCTTCTCTAATTTTTAGACTGAGATAGGGATATATAAATGAGAATTTATTTTTTTCCTCTATTTTCTATATCATTTTTTCATTTTAATAATAGTGTCTGGATCGTCTGGAAATAGTGTTTTTTGGATTTATTCGGTCTAAATTATACCCAAAAAATATCACTTTATTCCCATCCTTCTCTAATTTTTAGACTGAGATAGGGATATATAAATGAGAATTTATTTTTTTCCTCTATTTTCTATATCATTTTTTCATTTTAATAATAGTGTCTGGATCGTCTGGAAATAGTGTTTTTTGGATTTATTCGGTCTAATTATACCCGAAAAATATCACTTTATTCCCATCCTTCTCTAATTTTTAGACTGAGATAGGGATATATAAATGAGAATTTATTTTTTTCCTCTATTTTCTATATCATTTTTTCATTTTAATAATAGTGTCTGGATCGTCTGGAAATAGTGTTTTTTGGATTTATTCGGTCTAATTATACCCGAAAAATATCACTTTATTCCCATCCTTCTCTAATTTTTAGACTGAGATAGGGATATATAAATGAGAATTTATTTTTTTCCTCTATTTTCTATATGATTTTTTCATCTTATTAATAGTGTCTGGATCGTCTGGAAATAGTGTTTTTTGGATTTATTCGGTCTAATTATACCCAAAAAATATCACTTTATTCCCATCCTTCTCTAATTTTTAGACTGAGATAGGGATATATAAATGAGAATTTATTTTTTTCCTCTATTTTCTATATCATTTTTTCATTTTAATAATAGTGTCAGGATCGTCTGGAATTAGTGTTTTTTGGATTTATTTGGTCTAATTATACCCAAAAAATATCACTTTAATTCCATCCTCCTCTAATTTTTAGACTGAGATAGGGATATATAAATGAGAGTTCAATTTTTTCCTCTATTTTCTATATCATTTTTTCATTTTATTAATAGTGTCTGGATCGTCTGGAAATAGTGTTTTTTGGATTTATTCGGTCTAATTATACCCAAAAAATATCACTTTATTCCCATCCTTCTCTAATTTTTAGACTGAGATAGGGATATATAAATGAGAATTTATTTTTTTCCTCTATTTTCTATATCATTTTTTCATTTTAATAATAGTGTCAGGATCGTCTGGAATTAGTGTTTTTTGGATTTATTCGGTCTAATTATACCCAAAAAATATCACTTTAATTCCATCCTCCTCTAATTTTTAGACTGAGATAGGGATATATAAATGAGAGTTCAATTTTTTCCTCTATTTTCTATATGATTTTTTCATTTTATTAATAGTGTCTGGATCGTCTGGAAATAGTGTTTTTTGGATTTATTCGGTCTAATTATACCCAAAAAATATCACTTTATTCCCATCCTCCTCTAATTTTTAGACTGAGATAGGGATATATAAATGAGAGTTCAATTTTTTCCTCTATTTTCTATATGATTTTTTCATTTTATTAATAGTGTCTGGATCGTCTGGAAATAGTGTTTTTTGGATTTATTCGGTCTAATTATACCCAAAAAATATCACTTTATTCCCATCCTTCTCTAATTTTTAGACTGAGATAGGGATATATAAATGAGAATTTATTTTTTTCCTCTATTTTCTATATCATTTTTTCATTTTAATAATAGTGTCTGGATCGTCTGGAAATAGTGTTTTTTGGATTTATTCGGTCTAAATTATACCCAAAAAATATCACTTTATTCCCATCCTTCTCTAATTTTTAGACTGAGATAGGGATATATAAATGAGAATTTATTTTTTTCCTCTATTTTCTATATGATTTTTTCATTTTATTAATAGTGTCTGGATCGTCTGGAAATAGTGTTTTTTGGATTTATTCGGTCTAATTATACCCAAAAAATATCACTTTATTCCCATCCTCCTCTAATTTTTAGACTGAGATAGGGATATATAAATGAGAGTTCAATTTTTTCCTCTATTTTCTATATGATTTTTTCATTTTATTAATAGTGTCTGGATCGTCTGGAAATAGTGTTTTTTGGATTTATTCGGTCTAATTATACCCGAAAAATATCACTTTATTTCCATCCTTCTCTAATTTTTAGACTGAGATAGGGATATATAAATGAGAATTTATTTTTTTCCTCTATTTTCTATATCATTTTTTCATTTTAATAATAGTGTCTGGATCGTCTGGAAATAGTGTTTTTTGGATTTATTCGGTCTAATTATACCCGAAAAATATCACTTTATTCCCATCCTTCTCTAATTTTTAGACTGAGATAGGGATATATAAATGAGAATTTATTTTTTTCCTCTATTTTCTATATCATTTTTTCATTTTAATAATAGTGTCTGGATCGTCTGGAAATAGTGTTTTTTGGATTTATTCGGTCTAATTATACCCGAAAAATATCACTTTATTCCCATCCTTCTCTAATTTTTAGACTGAGATAGGGATATATAAATGAGAATTTATTTTTTTCCTCTATTTTCTATATGATTTTTTCATCTTATTAATAGTGTCTGGATCGTCTGGAAATAGTGTTTTTTGGATTTATTCGGTCTAATTATACCCAAAAAAATATCACTTTATTCCCATCCTTCTCTAATTTTTAGACTGAGATAGGGATATATAAATGAGAATTTATTTTTTTCCTCTATTTTCTATATCATTTTTTCATTTTAATAATAGTGTCAGGATCGTCTGGAATTAGTGTTTTTTGGATTTATTTGGTCTAATTATACCCAAAAAATATCACTTTAATTCCATCCTCCTCTAATTTTTAGACTGAGATAGGGATATATAAATGAGAGTTCAATTTTTTCCTCTATTTTCTATATCATTTTTTCATTTTATTAATAGTGTCTGGATCGTCTGGAAATAGTGTTTTTTGGATTTATTCGGTCTAATTATACCCGAAAAATATCACTTTATTTCCATCCTTCTCTAATTTTTAGACTGAGATAGGGATATATAAATGAGAATTTATTTTTTTCCTCTATTTTCTATATGATTTTTTCATTTTATTAATAGTGTCTGGATCGTCTGGAAATAGTGTTTTTTGGATTTATTCGGTCTAATTATACCCAAAAAATATCACTTTATTCCCATCCTCCTCTAATTTTTAGACTGAGATAGGGATATATAAATGAGAGTTCAATTTTTTCCTCTATTTTCTATATGATTTTTTCATTTTATTAATAGTGTCTGGATCGTCTGGAAATAGTGTTTTTTGGATTTATTCGGTCTAATTATACCCAAAAAATATCACTTTAATTCCATCCTCCTCTAATTTTTAGACTGAGATAGGGATATATAAATGAGAGTTCAATTTTTTCCTCTATTTTCTATATCATTTTTTCATTTTATTAATAGTGTCTGGATCGTCTGGAAATAGTGTTTTTTGGATTTATTCGGTCTAATTATACCCAAAAAATATCACTTTATTCCCATCCTTCTCTAATTTTTAGACTGAGATAGGGATATATAAATGAGAATTTATTTTTTTCCTCTATTTTCTATATCATTTTTTCATTTTAATAATAGTGTCTGGATCGTCTGGAAATAGTGTTTTTTGGATTTATTCGGTCTAATTATACCCGAAAAATATCACTTTATTCCCATCCTTCTCTAATTTTTTAGACTGAGATAGGGATATATAAATGAGAATTTATTTTTTTCCTCTATTTTCTATATGATTTTTTCATTTTATTAATAGTGTCTGGATCGTCTGGAAATAGTGTTTTTTTGGATTTATTCGGTCTAATTATACCCAAAAAATATCACTTTATTCCCATCCTCCTCTAATTTTTAGACTGAGATAGGGATATATAAATGAGAGTTCAATTTTTTCCTCTATTTTCTATATGATTTTTTCATTTTATTAATAGTGTCTGGATCGTCTGGAAATAGTGTTTTTTGGATTTATTCGGTCTAATTATACCCAAAAAATATCACTTTAATTCCATCCTCCTCTAATTTTTAGACTGAGATAGGGATATATAAATGAGAGTTCAATTTTTTCCTCTATTTTCTATATCATTTTTTCATTTTATTAATAGTGTCTGGATCGTCTGGAAATAGTGTTTTTTGGATTTATTCGGTCTAATTATACCCAAAAAATATCACTTTATTCCCATCCTCCTCTAATTTTTAGACTGAGATAGGGATATATAAATGAGAGTTCAATTTTTTCCTCTATTTTCTATATGATTTTTTCATTTTATTAATAGTGTCTGGATCGTCTGGAAATAGTGTTTTTTGGATTTATTCGGTCTAATTATACCCAAAAAAATATCACTTTATTCCCATCCTTCTCTAATTTTTAGACTGAGATAGGGATATATAAATGAGAATTTATTTTTTTCCTCTATTTTCTATATCATTTTTTCATTTTAATAATAGTGTCTGGATCGTCTGGAAATAGTGTTTTTTGGATTTATTCGGTCTAAATTATACCCAAAAAATATCACTTTATTCCCATCCTTCTCTAATTTTTAGACTGAGATAGGGATATATAAATGAGAATTTATTTTTTTCCTCTATTTTCTATATCATTTTTTCATTTTATTAATAGACTCTCACGAGATGTG